>NC_138177.1:181427209-183833459 GCF_964165515.1 Mesoplodon bidens
AAGCACAGCAGTAACAAGGGGGGCCACGCAGGCCTGGGTGTCCTCTGAGCCCACCAGGTGGGGACGGCAAGGAGGAATACTTTTCCCTTTCTTTTCTTATCCTCTGGGGTTGCATCATTAAAGAGGCAAACTAGGCATCTTTTCACCTACCTTTCCAAAATGCAAAATGTTACTTTAAGGGTTTCCTTCAGACAATGCATTGATTTAAATGTGGGTTTTTTCCCCTCAAATATCAAAATTGTTTGCCCTTTTTGGAAAAAAGTTTTAATGGCAATAAACCGAGACATTTAGGAATCAAAAAAGTATTATTTAGGAAGTAAAACTTGAAATGCCGAAGATGAATATTTCCTCTCCAATTTGGAAACATTTTAAATTAACCTCCCATTTTTAATTGGATGCCTCCCAATTCCTGCTAAGCACAAATCTACTTAGCAGTCAGCATCTGATTTCTAACTAGCATTCCACTCGACAAATTTCTGAGTTACAAGGTCCCAAATACAAGGCTTATCATGAAACGCTGACACCTTTAAGCCATTTTAACCTGCAAAAGATTAATGCTCATAAGACCGACAGTGGGGTGAAGCCATGAAACTTGGAAAGCGGCCCTGGAGCCGGGGACGGCTTGGGAGCCAGGCCCAGCACCCTCCGGCCAGCTTGCCGCAGAGATGGAAAGTGAGGCATGAAGGCACGGGGCGGGGAGGATGGGTCCTCTTCCCTATTAGAGTCCAGG
This sequence comes from Mesoplodon bidens, assembly GCF_964165515.1. Taxonomy (NCBI): domain Eukaryota; kingdom Metazoa; phylum Chordata; class Mammalia; order Artiodactyla; family Ziphiidae; genus Mesoplodon; species Mesoplodon bidens. The sequence goes on from NC_138177.1 coordinate 181,427,940, forward strand.
CAGGAAAAATGCAGAGCTCTCCAGATTTTAAAAAAGACTCTGTCCAGATTGCTAACGACATAGGCTACAAGTCTGGGGACAAGAAGTCACAGAGAAGCGCTTTGCTCACAAGAAGGCGACTTACCATCAGAGGGACAAGTATTCCTCAGAAAATCCCTGTGCCTAAGTATCTCTCTGCATGTACGAGGTGGAGTGAGGAAAGGAAACAGACACAGGGCCCTTCTGCAAGAATCCTCTTTAGTCTTATCTGACCCACCTGACATTTTCATTTGGCCAAAAGTCTTTTAAGACAAGAATGCTGCATCCTATGGCGTTTCCATCGCCTTGACCCGTGCGCTCTGCATAGTCAGAACCTCCCGGGCCATGGTGAAGCACGATGGGAAAAAGGGAAATATCTTCAGTGGCTCACAGGGTTCACGGCAATTGTTTTGGATGGATTGTTTAGATGGACACTGGCCAAGAAAATGTCCAATGACTGTTACTGCTGAAACCCACTGCAACGGCATCACCACGTGGTCCCCAGAGGATAGATGTGCTGTGGTGAGGTGGCCGGGCGAGGGGGGTATGCCTACGGAATGACCGTGCCATCTTAATGGCCCCTTCTTGTAGTTGGTGATGGGTGTGAAGTGTGTGACTCTGGTGGAATGGTTTGTGAGAGGACTTGGGTGTATCATTACCTTCAAGGCTATCCATGTCAGCTTGGGGGAGAAACAGAAAATACAAGATTAATGTTAGATTGCCGAATAGAAGGAAATGAAAAACCAGAACCAGAACCAATGAAACTCCCAACAAAAAAAAAAAAAAAAAAAAGGAAAAAAGGCAACCTGGCTACCTTCATGCCTTCCATCTTCCAAAATACTTGTCTTATATTTGTCAGTATTTTTTAAAAAATGCCTTCCGTCTTTCTGGTTGTAGCCAACACTTCTTTGGGAGGGGATTAAAAAAAAAACAACCAAACTCACATTTTGGAATAAATACCTGCTGAAATCACAGACTTGAAACTTTAATTCTGAGTATTGCTCGGGCTAACAACAAGCCAGGATGGTTCCCTGCTCTGGGGCTACAGGGACTGTGGTGTCAGCGTTTACACAATAAACCTTCATTTCCTGGGATCATGAACTCAATGGCTATAAGCTAAAGAGGTTCCCCGCCCCTCACCATTAGAGCTCAATCCTAAAGAAACTTGAGAACATGGCAACCTGAATCAGACAAATGCTAGAAATAACAAGAGAACAGAATCCTGGATTTCTGTGTGGCTGGTATACATCTCAGCATTTATTATTCCTTAAATAAAAATGTAAGACCTACCGAAAGCACAACCTAATAAAAGGTTCTAGAATCTACTGACAGGACCGAGCTTTATTGTATGAACCGGTCAGAACTCAATTCGGCAATTTTTAACATGTTATCACCACCTAGGTGGTTAGAAAGGTCTAATATTTACTTAATCTCTCTGAGCCTCAGCTTCTTCATCTGCAAAATGGAAGTAAAATTGTTTACTTCAGATATTTTTGTAAGGAGAAAATGAGATGATGAGCCTAAAAGATCCAGGACGTACCAGGTGCTCTCTTCCCCATTGAGGGGAGCTACATGACCTTGCAGGTAGTTTCAGAAATAGCAATACTGCACGAAAGAGTAACTCAGATACTCTTCCTGCAACACTTAACTAAGGAATACAAAACAGTCTGGAATACAAAACAGTTTAAGATATTCCGGGCTTCTTCAGATTTTTACAGTTCTTCATTTTAAATTGGATAAGAAGAAGCCAAAAGGAAAAGCTGCTCAGGATTATGTAATGTGTATAATTCAAGGTCAACGATAACAATTAGGATTTACCTACTCCAATCACCATATTAAATTCCCTGGAGTTCTTTAATTACTAATTAGTTTATAGGTAAAATGACTGAGACACAGAGCCTTATTTCAGACACAAATAACTTCCTCAGTATCAGACCAATGCTGCAGGCATGTGACACCACTAAGAGGCCAACGATCTGAACAAAATTTATTTTGCGGCATTAGTTGCAGGTGGCTTTCTGATGGCTTGTTTTTGTTTTTTTCCCTTCTGGAACACTTCCCTTTGGTTTTTAATCAAGGCAATTCAAAGTCAGCCTTTGGATCAGGCACTGGATGTTGTGCTCTTTGCCAAACCACACACCAGACCCCCCAGGCCTGTTTGGATGCTGTGTGAATAAGGCACGTTCCCCTGGCGACCCGAAGCTGGCTCACCTGTTTGTATTTTCTGTAACAACGCTGAATGACAGCTGCTGCCACTTCCTGCTGCTCCCTCAAGGGTCGGCCCTTCAAGGGAAAGTGAGGCAAGAAAAGAAATAATGATGTCGTATAAAAAATGCAACTGTCCCAAGACTTAAATGGAATCATGACTCATTTAATTGACTTTCTCAGAACTGAGACCAGAGGTTTACCAAAATGCAGTGATAAGTTAGAATCAAGATAAATTTAAGAAATGAATTTACAGAATAACTCTCTGATTATTCCTGCTTCTAAATAGAACCATCATATGTGGATGTTAGGAGGCCCAAAACAATATTCATTTTCAAAGTATTTAAAGAATTAGGTATTGCACTATTGGTCCTTGTACATTCCCGCTCTCTGCTCTCTTTCCTAAGATAAAACCAAGTCCTCTACTTTTGTTTTTATTTATTTATTTCTTTATTTTTGACTGCGTTGGGTCTTTGTTGCTGCGCTCGGGTTTTCTCTAGTTGTGGGGAGCGGGGGCTACTCTTCGTTGTGGTGCACGGGCTTCTCATTGCGGTGGCTTCTCCTGCTGCAGAGCACAGGCTCTAGGTGCACGGGCTTCAGTAGTTGTGGCACATAGGCTCCGTGGTTGTGGCTCTCGGGCTCGAGAGCACAGGCTCAGTAGTTGTGGCGCACGGGCTTAGTTGCTCCGCGGCATGGGGGATCTTCCCGGACCAGGGTTCGAACCCATGTCCCCTGCATTGGCAGGCAGCTTCTTTTTTTGTTTTTAGTTAATTAATTTATTTATTTTTGTCTGTGTTGGGTCTTCATTTCTGTGCGAGGGCTTTCTCCAGTTGCGGCAAGCGGGGGCCACTCTTCATCATGGTGCGCGGGCCTCTCACTGTTGCGAGCGCAGGCTCCAGACGCGCAGGTTCAGTAGTTGTGGCTCACGGGCCTAGTTGCTTCACGGCATGTGGGATCTTCCCAGACCAGGGCTCAAACCCGTGTCCCCTGCATTGGCAGGCAGATTCTCAACCACTGCGCCACCAGGGAAGCCCGGCAGGCAGATTCTTAAATGTTAATTAATTAATTTATTTATTTTTGGCTGCGTTGGGTCTTCATTGCTGCGCGCGGGCTTTCTCTAGTTGCAGCGAGTGGGGGCTACTCTTCATTGTGGTGCGCAGGCTTCTCACTGTGGTGGCTTCTCTTGTTGCAGAGCACGGGCTCTAGGCGCACGGGCTTCAGTAGTCGTGGCATGCGGGCTCAGTAGTTGTGGCACACGGGCTTAGTTGCTTTGTGGCATGTGGGATCTTCCTGGACGAGGGCTCGAACCCGTGTCCACTGCATTGGCAGGTGGATTCTTAACCACTGCGCCACCAGGGAAGTCCGAGTCCTCTACTTTTGGATCAATGATTGATGGAAACTGTGGAAGGCTCTGGGCCCTTTCCCACCAAAAATGCACTTTACCATAAAATTTTAGGACAATCAGTCACCAGGCCTCCAGCTAGAAACCCCTGTTCTAGGTCATAAATTCCTTGTGGCAGAGGTGTCAACTTACTTTATATTAATTAGATAATAAATATCCATTATTGTTACCAAGAGTAAGTTCAGATGGTGACAACCATCACACTACTTGTCAGTTTTATTTCACTAAATCTTCTGACAATTATTAATAATCTCATGGGACCTAATTAATAATGTCAAATAACAATTCTATCAATTCAGAAGAAAAAAAAAGAAACAGCATATGTTTTAGTTTGAACGACTCTGACTTTCCCCGATCTTAAGAGTGTCACCACATCAGGACTCTGTTGTCTTTTACCTTGTATTTCCGGAAAGCTGTCTGGACAAGCCTGGCTGCTTCATAGAGTTCTCTCTGTTCGTGATCAGACAGAGTCAGCTGAGCAAATTCATTCTCCACCTTCTCACTGGTAGACGCACTCAGGAATTCAGACCAGTCTGCGGCGGAGGGAAGGCTGGGTTTCTCGAAAGCTATTTCACTGCATGGTGAGCCTACAGGGCTCAGGCTGGTATTAGAAGAAGGGGTTAGAGGCTCGTTATATGCACTTCTGAAACAAGAGGAGACACAGGGGAGAGAGGCTGGTGATTGGTTTGCATGATCCATTGCACGCTGGTCAACGAGACAAGATGGTACCTACTGTGGACCATGTGGACAAGATGGTGCCTACTGTGGACCATGAGGGATATGCCTTCACTCAGTCCAGAGAGCTGCTAAGCAGACTCTGAATGTCCTTCAGTTAGTGACTTCACACTGAGCACCTGTTATGAGTTTAGTACTGTGCTAAGTACTAAATCCACTGAGTCCACTATCCAATCGTGAAACTTCAGTTGAACTGGCGGGGGAACACCAGGATACATTATCTCCTGCACTCTGATGTGGGAAGAAAAATCATGGGAGAGGTGAGGACATGAGGGGGCCTTGGAAGAGGCCATGGAACTCGTCTTAACGCTTCCTTCCTTCCTTGACAACGGCATTCATTACATGGAACTCCTCAGATCCAGTGGGCCTCCGGAGCCTCCACGTAAACCCAGGAACCTGCCCTGGGGAGTGGCCCACAAGCACTACTGACCTGATCTGGGCGGCATTTGGCAGATGGTCTACGTCAGCTAGGTAACCGGCCAGCCAGCTCATTGTACTGCTGATGGTGGCCGCGTCCGTCCTCTCCAATGCCGGGGACTCCGTGGGCACAAAGTTCTCCTGCTTGATCCGCTCAGGGGTGGCTTCGATGATGTGCTCTGCCAAGGTCATCATGTTCACCTGGGGCCCAGAGGTCACAGAACACTCAGGTTAGGGTGGCACCTTAGAGGTTATCCAGGCCTACCCCCACTCCCCCCACCTTGGAAAGAAAGACAGGAGAGAGGGCGGGCTTACACCTCAGTCCAGTACCCTCCCATCTCATCGTAAGGTTTTCCGATTCACCTGAATATGCTGAGATCCCAGATCTGATTACCTCCACATCACAGTTTGGTCCCAAACCTTAAGTCTTTGAGAACATCTGGCTTGTGCCTACTTTCTACTCTCAGCTAGGATCAACCAGTTAAGGATGCTAGGACTGGGCAGTCCTGATCATATTATTGTAGTGACACTACTGGTTACCTGACCACCATCACCCCATTTTGCCTTGCCCAGAGAACCCCAGTTTTGTAGACAGCAGCAATGGGCCAACATCCAGGGGACAGCTCGTGATGGATACAAGCCAACTGTCCTAATCCCCTTCTTGGTTTCCCACCTTCTGTGCACCAACAGGGGGAGGATCCGTGACCCACTTCTGGACAGGAGACTGCACAGAAGTCTGCTGGGTGGGCTCTGGGCAAAGCTTTTGCTTTCCTGATGAAAGGTTATCGATGCACCTGGCCCTTTCCCCTCCTCTTCCTGCTCTGACTACAGATGAGCTCCAGAAGCCACATTACAACAACAAAGCAACAAGCACGAAGAGGAAAGGCAAAAGAACATAAAATCCAGAAAAAATCCTGGTCCCGGACGGCATTATTGAGCAACGGAACCTCCGGACTTCTATGAGAAAAATAAGTCATTTTCTTATTAAACCACTGGAGTTAGGTTGCTGATACCTGCACCCAAAATACATCCCTAATGGATACATTTAGGAATCCTCAAAACTAGTCTGGAGTAGATATATTTGGTCAGAATCAGAGATATGACTTTGTTTTTAAAAGTTTCCTTGCACATCTCTTGAAAATGGAAGTTGAAATATAGCAGTTTAAGTTTTGAAGTGAATTGAAAATGTTCTGAAAGGATCTATACAAAAATGACAAAATGCTTATCTTACAACATGCGTGAACCTGAAAAACATTATGCTAAGTGAAAGAAGCCAGACACAGAGTATGACAGTTTATGATTCCATTTATACAACATTTCTAGAAAAAGCAAAATTCTGGGGGAGAGAAATCAGATCAGTGGTTGCCCAGGGCTGGTATGGGAACAGAGGGTGACTGCAAAGGGGCACAGGGAACTTTTGGGGTGTGATGGAAGTGTTCTAAATGGGACTGCGATGATTGCACAGCTGTATAAATTCACAAGAGTTCTTTACACTGGACACTTAAAGTGAGTGAATTTTATGGTATGTAAATTACACCTCAATAAAACTCTTAAAAACACTTATCTTAGGTAATTTTCTAAATATTCAATGAAGAACAAGAATTATTGTAACAGGAATAAAAATGAAAACATTTAAGGAAAAAATATCACAGTTTTTCCTTTCCTTCTATATTGGCTTTCTTGGTTTGTGAGTCAAACAGGAGGAGGTAAGTCCTACCTTGATTTTTTTTTCATGAAAGTATTAAAAAGTGGAATTTCTGGAGACTGAAGGTTATAACTATCTGTAGTCACTCCTCTCCCAAATCCTCTATCATATAAACACGTGTCAGTGTAAGAACACCTTAATATCATAATAAATGCAACATTCTGAGAAACCAAGTAGCTGATTTTTCATTGTGATAGCTACAAAAGGCAATGGAATTTAAATGCCTTTCAGGTTTTTTATTCAAATGATGTTGGGTTTTTATTTAAATTCTCTTTGGGTCCTAGTATATGAGCAGTTTTCATAAATGGTCTTGGATGTCTAAAAAGAACACTGATATGTATATTTACTATGTGTATTCATACATCTACATAATTATATATATCATATATTAAATATACATAGTCAAACTTTCTAATTGTACTGTCAATATTTTCATATCCTCTTCATACTTGAGCTGACAAATTTTGAAACAGTTGTGTTAGTCTCACATTATGATTATAGTTATGGTTCCACATTTCTTCATCTTTACTTGCTTTAATATTTAGAAGCTATGTTGTTAGGTGCATAATGGCTCATTACAGTCATATCGTTTTGACAAATTATATATATATATATATATATACTATTTGCCTTACCTGTACTTTTTATCTTTTTTCTTTTTATTTTCATTTGTCTGTTATATCTTTACCTAACACATCATTTTCACTCTTTCTGTTTCATTTCATTTTAATTCTTTTACAAGCAGTATATGGTATATTTTGCTTCCTTTTTTTTTTTTTTTTTTTTTTTTTTTTTACCCAATCTGAGAATCTTTTAATAGAATTAACAGTTTCCAACGTGGGAATCAGTCACGTTTGAAAATATTCCTATAATATTATGTTATAGAGTATTATTTCTGTTGTTGCTTTTTTCTTTATTACCATTACTGAACTTTTCCTGAATGGGCCAAATTTTCTTTTTTCCCCTTTATATGACATAGAAATTCTGTAGCCTGTTTTTACACTACCTATTAACTTGACATTTCTAACAAGCATATTTCAGGCTACACATATCTATCAATATCATAATTGGAACAAACTTTGATTTTCCCTGGACAGGGGAACTGCTTTAATACACTTTACCTTCCTTTCCCTACCTCCCTGGTTTCGTTAAAACAACTTAGAATCTTAGTTCTAGGTTACTTTTTGAAACATTATTCTTCTTTTATTTAAAGAATTGCTTATCATGCAACCACACTATCAATAATTATTCAGAGATATCAGTATTACTGGTTTTACTGTTCACTCCTGCAGGAACTCTGGCTTGCCATTTCTTGAATTATTTCATTAATTTTAATTGTTAATTTTTTCATTTGGCTAAAATGCTTCTTTAGACTGCTGCTTTTTTCATAGGTATGTGCTCTTAAATTAGTAAAATATTCTCTGAAGTTTCTGTGAAAATATAAAGTAGATTTTTTTTAGGTTATTTTCTATTTCCTGCATCAACTGTTTCAGTAAGGGTCAGTTGCTCTAAAGCTGTGCTATCCAATGGCTATTCAAACTTAATTAAACTTAAGTAAAATCAGAAATTCAATTCCCGATTCACACTGAATACATTTCCAATGCTCAGTACCACTCATGGCCACTGGCTACCATACTGGACAGGGCAGACATAGAATGTTTCCATCACTGCAGAAAGTTCTGGTGGACAGTACTGTTCTAGATGCTCATCTTAGTTCCCCTCTTTTAAGCTGCTGATTTTCATAGTCTGGTGATTTATTATTATATGTTTATATTTATCAATATTGTTCTAGATTGCTCAGAATTAATATCTAGTATGGGCTCCATCAGAAATTGTTTAAAACAGGGCTTTAACTATGGCAGGTCAAACCCAGCTAGCTAACTATTTGTGTAAATAAAGTTTTATTGGCACATGGCCAACTCATTTGTTTAATATTGTCTAAGGCTGCTTTTGTGCTACAAAGGCAGACTGAATAGTCATGACGAAGTCTGTATTGCCCACAAAGCCTGAAATATTTACTACTTGGCCCTTTCCAGAAAAAATGTGCCAACCCCTCATCTCAAATATTATTTGATTTCCTGAGGAAGGCCTCCCCACAATGGTAGTGGTTGGTAGATCAGTAGCGGGGCGCCCACCACTCACCAGGGATGGAAACATACTGTTAAGTGTGCATGATTCTTGTCCTGTGCTAAACAGTGGGGGCTGGTAGGAAGGGTCCCCTGGGATGCAATGAACAGGAGTGTTTTAGCAACCAGACCTATCTAGGAATGCTGTCTGGGATACGAGATCCCCATTATTTCTACAGGCACAGGTGCCCTCGTGAATTTCTTATGGGAGCTTTCTCCTTTTGTATTTGTTTTGGATTCTATCAATGGGAAGAGGGAAAGAGAGGAAGTCAGACACATGTTCTGAGGATGCTCATTTTGTCCTCCCCATAGAGTATATTTTAATGAATGGAATTTGCTTGTTTAAGAGCCTAACCTCAAATTTACTTCAGTATGTATTCTCTTAATCTATAACAACTGTGATGCTCTAAAAGGATCCTGGATTTATTATAAAAGTAGTCAATTATCAGCTTTAGGGATATTCCACTGCACCTCATGAGAGCCTCAGATGAAATATGCCTTTACAAGAACTAGACGCTTGCTGTGCTTATCAAATCACTTACATCATTCCAATTCTACCCACAGGCCTCCTGTTTTAGCCATTATCAGGCCGTGACTCTAACTAGCACTTAAAACAGCAAAATCAGTCACCCTGGATGCAAGGAGGAAGCAAAAGACTTATTGTAGGAGTTTTGAGGAGCTAGTACAAGGCTCTACTGAGATCTGGGTCCCTGGTATTTAGGCCCTGTTCACAATGCTTGACTCACAAGTGAAAATGTGGCCCAAGTAAAGAAGACACTCCAAAATTCTGATATATAAGCCCAGACTTCGAACCTTTCACTGGTGAGAAGATGACATGACCTCTGGAAATTGGCAGTAAAGACCAAGGAAGCTAGGACGGATGGACCAGCCTCTGCAGGTGTACCTTCCCCACGCTCACCTGTATATCATCCATGGGTTGTGAGCACTCCTCACTTTCTGCACTATCACGGTAGGACCCCAGCTCTGTGTTCACCACCTCTCTGTGAGCCATCATCAGGACACTCACTGGTTCCCGTGGACGCACCTGTGAAGGTGTTGCATCCTTTCCTACACTGGTCCCCTTCGGACTTCCAGTCACCTGTACTGTAGACACACCAATGTAAAGATCTTTGGAATTCCACTTTACTACCGGCTGAGATCCAGAGGCTTGGAATCCTGCAGTCTCTGGAGTGGGAGGGGAGATTTCCCGGCTGTAGTCCCTCACTCCTTCACTGGGGCTGATTGTCTCGGGGACAGACTGCTTAGAACTAGGGCTCTGCTTCCTGATATTTGGCTGTTCCAGACTCAGTGCAGTGGAAAGCAGCTTCTCCTGCCTCGCCTGGAAGTACTCAGGGCTCAATTTATGCTTTTTGGGAGCTGGATAATCTTTGTGGCTCTCACTGCTGGAGTAATTAGAGGGTTCAGACCGAGGTCTTCTCAGCTCTGAAAAGTACAGTAGAAAGGACAGTCAGGATAGGCGATACAATTAGGAATCCTAAAGAATTAACACTTTCTCTATGCCTGAGAGACACAAAGTGCAAAGCCAGAACTCAAGACATGTCCCTAACATTTCAATATTCCCCAGCAGCCTATACTATATTCAGATAATCCTCCTCCAAAATCTGTAGTTCTTTCTTGCATGAACATAGATTTTTTTTTTTTTTTTTTGCTACTTTCTGCAGTTTTGGGGTGGGATGGGCCGGGGGAAGCACTAGGCATTCTAATAACTAAAAGGAAAATTAGAAACACTAAAAAAAAAAAAAAAAACCCCAAACCCTTAAATGTATGTGAATATCCTATGGACTTTTCTGAGGGTAGCTGCATGACAGCAAAAGGGAAATCTGCCAAGTTCTGAGATGTAATCATTGGAAATGTTTACCTGGATTGGTACTTGCAATGACGGTGACTCCTTTGGGTATTTCTGGGGAGTGGATTGTTTCACTGTGCCACTGGGTCATCCAGCTCTCTGCACTGGGTTCCTCACTTGCAGGACAGTGGATTCTGGGGTTCTGTCCAAGCTGAGCCTGCTCGTCCCTCTGCAGGTGCTCCAGACACTCTGCTAATTTCACATGACCCCTTGACCTGGCAATTCCCAAAGGCAGCCTTCCTAGAGAGTCCGGAATAGAGATAGCCCGACGGTCCCACTTGTACAGCACGACAGCTGCTTCTAAGTGCCCGAGAGCACATGCCCACATCTGAAAAAAAAAGAGAGACAAAGCGAGCTTCCTCAATACGAGTTAAAAAACATATTTGACTTTTGCCATTGCTGCCAACCGACACATTGGTCCTCGGCACCGATCTCAATGGGGCCATAAAACGTTACCATGACAAAGTAGCTCTGATACATGTCGTACGTTCAATGAGGGATAATACAAAGGGAACCAAGCACATCCTTATGCCAGCCTAGAAAAACAGTTCGGGGAATAAATGAACTCATTTCTTACCAGAGGAGTACAGGAGAAGTGGTCCACATTCAAGGGGTCAACCTCCAGTTCCAAATCAATGCTATCTGCATGCTTTGTGCTGGAACGAACAGCACCAGAAATTACTGCACAATGAATCCACGTTAAAAAATACCAGAACGTTATGAAACCCACAGAGATGAAACCAAACTGGGCGACTCACATTCCTGGCATGAAGAAATAGAGCCCCAGACTCCCTAGGGTGCTCTGGGCTCTCCGTTTTGCCAGAGGCCCAGGGGAAATAAAAAGTCCAATGTTTAGTTCAGCATCTCACTCAGGACTTCTCGGGCAGAAGTTCATAGAACTTCTTGGAACTGTCCACAGAGAGAGCCCTTTGCTCTCAGGCTACCATGCTCCCCGAATGGCCAGATTTCCCTCCACCAGTGGACACCCTAAGAGGAAAGGCCTGCTGAGGGGTGAGGATGACAGCGGCCGTCTGGCCCCAGCCTTACCGCCATTTGATCAGGGTCTGGATGAGGGTGGCGTAACCCTGGGCTGCGGCCAGGTGGAGGAGGGTCATTCCACGGAAAGTCTTTGAGTGGATCAGATGCTTGGACTTTGCCCAGCAGGCCCGGCTCATCATCTTCTCGCACACGACAACCACGCGGCTCTCAAAGCAGCTCCCCAGGGTCCCGGGGCCAGATGCGCACTGTAATGAAATGGCACGTGTTCCGATCGGAGGACCAAAGGCCCTGTACCAAGTCAGCATTCGGATGCCGGGGTGGGAAACCAGCGCATTATGATTTGCAGCGGAAAACGGGAAGCATGAAGCTGAAAATAAGACATCTCGAAAGGGAGAACAGAACGTGCCGTGTCCAGCTCAGCGGCACATGTCCGCAGCCGGGCACACAGCAATTTTTTGTAACTCTAAGGACATCAGAGTCCGTCTGCTGCAGCTGACGCTCTGATTGCGAGCTTCGTGCTGATCCAGCTCAGGGAAAGTATATACTGCTAAAAAAGAAACGAACAGAAAATGTGGCCCCAGCCTCCCAGCTGAAGGAAACAGTGCAGGCAGTAAACTGTCAGGGGAGAGCAAGGCAGGGTAACGTGTGCTTCCACCACCGGCTGCCTGGAGCTTTTGATTCCTCTGCTCCTTCTGAAGGAGAATTAAGTCACTTAGATGGGGATTTTTCTCCCTAAAGAAGCACTTAGAAATATCCAGTAATACATTTGCAACAACATGGATGGACCTTGAGGGCGTTACATTAAGTGAAATAAGTCAGAGAAAGACAAACACTGTATGATGCCACTTATATGCGGAATCTTAAAACACACACACACACACACACACACAGAGAAGCCTCCTGACTTCATAGATACAGAGAACAGCCTGATAGTTGCCAGAGGTGGGGGGAGGAGGTGGGAGAAATGGGTGAAGGGGGTCAAAAGGTATAAACTTCCAGTTATAAAACAAATAAGTCCTGGGGATGCAATGTACAGCATGGCAACTATAGTTCATAAGACTGCACTGCATACTGGAAAGTTGCTAAGACAGCAGATCTTAAAAGTTCTCATCACAAGGAAAAAAAAAATTGTAACTATGTGTGATGATGGATGTTAACTAGGCTTGTCATGGTGATGATTTGGCAAAATGGATACAAATACTGAATCATCATGTTGTGCACCCGAAACTAGTATGATATTATATGTCAATTTTATCTCAATTGAAAAAAACAGATTTTAAAAAATCCAGTAATAATCCAGTCCTTTATATAAAGCAAAAAGGACACTGGGGAAGGCATGAGAGGCCTCGAAATTTAAGCGTTCTTGCTAACCACAGAGGAACACGAGAAAGAGAAATTCACTCATGTTAGCCACCTGGCTTTCTTCTCTTTTTTGTAAAAGGAGGTTGTGAAAGAAGAAAAATTAAATCAAAGTTAGGAACCTCAACAGCTTATCTGAGTCTCTGCTCTAGCACTTTTACGTTTCACCCCCACCCCCCACTGCTCCACCCCGAATAAATGGCCCTTCTGGTCTAATTCTCCTCTCTGGTATTATTTTAAAGGTATTTTGTCCAGTTACAAACCCCATGAAATTCAATTGCTACAGAAACGTTGTTGCTCTTCATTGTTTTTTGATTTGAAATCTGGAAAAAAAAATGGCTGCAAAAATAAAAAGGCAGAGGATGGTTAATGTCACCCTCGCTAGAACTGTCGTGACACGTTTAGAGGAGCACAGTCGTGCAACCCCGACCTGCAGCAGAATGACCTTGACTCGAAAGGCCCAGGCACAGCTGCTCTATACACACCAGACAGACACATTCAGGGGCACACGGAAGTCACTGGGTAGTGAGCAAAGAGGGAATTTGTTTGCATTAACAAAAATAGCTCCATCTCTATCACATAAGGTGGACACAGATATTTATTGAAGCCAGCTTAAACTGATGAAAGAGTATTCAATAGCAGTTAATATGGGATCAGACAATAGGCCAGTTGCCAGAGAGGTGAGCTATAAAATGACACTACTCTCCATTCCCTTTATGCAGGCTTTGTTGGTGAAAGAAAAAGGATTTCATGGGAATCTCTTATTTTAGCCGTGAGATAGACAGTAAATAACGTTTACTTCTTTTTATAAAGCAGTAGTATCCGGCGGACAGGAAGCCTTAATAATATTTTACTTTGTGCCAAGTCTTTCCTTTTCCATTGATTTCTGAAGATAGGAGAGAAATAAGAAGGAAACTCCTGGAAAAAGGTTAGTTTCAGGGGTGTGGTACCGTATGCTTTGTTTTCATCTATTGTGATGAAATAGATGTGTTTCATCTATTATTAAAAATATTACTAATACTTGATATTTACAAGGATCATAAAACTCCAAATGTTCACTTTAAAATATAATTGTTCAGAAAAAAATCAACATTCATCTTGAAGAGAAAGAGGGGGAATTATTTGAGGTTTTTAGGTGATGTCTCAGTGGTGGAGGTAAGAAACACCATCAGTCCCTTTAAATTCATTCTAGGGGACTTCCCTGGTGGCGCAGGGGTTAAGAATCCGCCTGCCAACGCAGGGGAAAACGGGTTTAATCCCTGGTCCGGGAAGATCTCACATGCCACAGAGCAACTAAGCCTGTGCGCCACAACTACGGAGCCCACGCTCCTAGAGCCCGTGTTCCGCAACAAGAGAAGCCACCGCAATGAGAAGCCCACGCACTGCAACAAAGAGTAGCCCCCGCTCGCCGCAACTAGAGAGAGCCCGCGCGCAGCAATGAAGACCCAACAAAGCCAAAAAAATAAATCAATTAATTAAAAAATTTTATTCTAGGGCCTCCTGAAAAATAATTTCTGCCTAGGAAACTTCCCCAAAATGAAGCTCCTAAATGAAATTGACATAAAGCCTTCAAGACTAATGGGACTCTAAAATAATATTTGATGATTTCCCTGTACCTGACAATAATAATGCATTCATCACGGAACTGATGAAAAAGCATTTGTAACAACGACAGAACGTATAATGTTCTACTATTCTGCACTGAAAAATTACAGAAACAGTTTCTCTGGGCCCTTATAAAACAATTATGTTTTCTATTTATACTTAAGATAAAGATAGAACACAAAACACAAAATAGGCTCTAATTGAACTCAGCCCAGCGAATCTGAGTCATCTCTTGGCCTCTGTTCCGTCACTGGATGCCCGCCCTCCCGCTGGCAGGTGACTGCAGTGATTTCTGAGATCAGTAAGTGACTCAAGGCTTAGGAAGGTGAACCACTGAGAAGCCTCACAGTCCAAGGCCTCTTCCCTAACACACAGAGTTGGATACTCAGAAACACAGGGACTACAAAGCACCCCCCTGCCTTTCGCCTCTTCCAGGAAGGGTGCCAGCAGCAGCAGAGAAGGGACTTGTGATCGACAGCCTTGCACATCAAGAAAACATCAGACACCATGAAAGGCGACAGTCCGCGCAGACTCGTACCTGAGCTTGGCCTCCTCCGTTCCCACTCCCGCTGCCCCCTCCGCTGCTCCCTCCTCCGCTCCCCTGCTTGTGCTGTTGGGACCCGGTCATCTCAGCCATCCTCCTTTCCATCTGCTCCAGTCGCTCCAGGATGGACATCCTGAACTGGTTATCTAGGGCAGAACAAGGAAGAGTGAGGTTGTGTTCTGGAAGAAGGGCCATTGACACGTGGCCTAGGCGAGCCTGCAGGACGGGCATCCAGGATGGCCACCGGCCCAACCGAATCACCGGGCTTTGTCCAGGCTGGATTTCTCCAGCGCGGTAGTGACCCTGACACTTCACATAAGACCGCAGCCTCGACAGCAGCCTGAAGTTCTCAGCGAAAGGAACAGAAAACCCCTTTTTGTCAAGGTCCTGGTTTCAGGTTCCTGGACCTCATTTCTTTGGCAAATTCCCCAGTGGAAACCTTGAAGAGAGATCTGGTTGACAGGCCCCTAGAGCAAACAAATGAAATGAATACAATTTAATTTAAATCACTGGAAGAAAGCAATCACTATGGGAAAGAAGAACACACACAACCCCACACAGATGTAGATACTTGGATTTTTTTTTTAAGTAGTATCTTTTACCCACACACTGGAAAGAAATATATATATTTTTTATTTTCTGATCCAGGCTCTAGCCACAGACACACACATACATTAGAGCTGGGTTAGGTAAGAGCAAATGCAAAGGCCCTGAGGCAGAACGTTCCAGGAGCGGAAGCCATGTGGCTGGACCACAGCAGAGAGGAGAGCAGAAGATGAAGCTGGAGGGGGGTAAGGACCAATCAGGACACAGTTAAGAACACTGGCTGTGCCATAGAATAGTTGTGTAACTTTGAACAAAACCTTCGGTGTCTCAGTTTCCTTAACTCTTTTTTTGTTTGTTTTTTGGGGTTTTTTTTGCAGTACGCAGGCCTCTCACTGTTGTGGCCTCTCCCGTTGCGGAGCACAGGCTCCGGACGCGCAGGCTCAGCGGCCATGGCTCACGGGCCCAGCCGCGGAGTGGGATCTTCCCGGACCGGGGCACGAACCCGCGTCCCCTGCATCGGCAGGCGGACTCTCAACCACTGCGCCACCAGGGAAGCCCTCCTTAACTCTCAAATGGGGACAGTAACTGTCCTTACCTCCGAGGGGTGTTGAGAGAATTTAATGACCTAACAGATGAAAATGCTCAGGACACGGGTAAGTCCCAGATAAGTGCGCCAGCCATCAGCATCACCTTGTGGCATGTGAATGAAATGTCTTGGGAAATGGATCAAACAGCTGTGACAACATAGTTCTTCCTAAAAATTGCTAATGGCATCACTATTTTCAAAATACAGCCAACTGAATCATAAAAAGGAGACCCTTGGAGGAGAAATATTTTATCAGCGTTCCTTGCCATCCTGACTGTAAATCCTGACACGAGTGAGTAAAGTGTGTCGATCCTACGAGAGATTAAAAAGTGGACGGAGCTAACACTTACCGAATCCGTGCCAGTCACTGTAAATAACTTTACAAATGTTAACTCATTTACCCTCACGGCCATTGTGTGAGGTCGGTCCTGTCACTGTCTTCATTTCACAGATGAGGACACTGAGGCATGAAAAGATACCTAGCTTATCCATCTCCAGGACCCGGAGCTTAGCCCCCATGTGACAAAAGGAAGGGAAAGTTATGGGAAGAGAAGATGCACAAGGATTAGAAGGTCTTACCCTAGGGAACAGAACTTTTTTCTCAAAATAAAAATATAGTAAATACCTGTTTCACGGGGAAGTTTTCAATACCGAATGTCAAACTGATCTCACTTTTCTAAACCACAAAAGCAAGAGGAGGTAGACTGCTTTTCAAGAATTGTGGTATTATTTTCTTAGTAAGCTATTTCCAGGAACAACATGAGAGGAAAAAAATCCTTCCTCTTTAAAAGTGAAAGGTAACGTCTCTCTGTTCCAATTTCATGCAGACAGATGTGACGAACTCTGAGGACCCTCTGAGCATCTCAGTGGCACAGTCACGGGTGGGGGCGTAACCCTGAATGGATCTGCTTGTGGTGCACTGGCCATGGCCGTGGTCATCCTGTGACCACTAACGGAAAACAAAGTGACTTCAGAGTTGATTCTAGAATCCTTACTCCATGCCCTCCTCATTAGAAAATGGAAATTTTGTAGAATGTGGGACTTCTCCATCTGGAGCCAACTGAGGACAGAGAACTTTACCTTTCAAAAAAGAGTGTGACCCCAAGTGGAGCAGCAGTTATCCTTCGTGGTACGTTTATAAACCCTCCCTGCTTCCTGCTGATCCTGCTAGCCAGACAACCACTCATCTCTGAACCCACCCAGAGACCCACACTCATCCCACTGAAACAGCTGAAGCCTCTAGCCATGTTCTGATGATCTCTTCTGCCAGCCTGCAAATCTTGCACCTATTAAGTGAGTGTTCAGAATCCGATTCGCTCCTCTCGGAGATCGGTTTGCGCTTGTCTGGAGCACAGTGGCCAAGATTAACATGCCATGTCATGCCAAGGGGCAGAAGCGCACAGAGCTTGTCACCCGGCTGTGCTCAGCCCGTCGGGGTGGCTCTGTTCCGGCTGCGGCGGTGACAGTGCAGGTAGCCCCGGCTCGTCCCCCCACCTCCACCCATCCCCCACCCATCCCCTGCCAAGCGTGGACACTGCAGACCGACCCTCCCCGACATCGCAGAGCCAGGCCCTGCCAATGCATCTCCCCGCCAAAAGACTGTCACCATGACGCCTTGTCTGCCCCAGGGGTCACTGGCTCCTGCCTCTGGGCTGCGTGTCCAGCTTCGGCGCCACAGTGGACCGTGCAGTCGGCTCTTGCCTGTGATTAAGCTGCTCTGAGAAGCACTTCGCGAAGATACTCAGAAGCAGTTTTTTGCCTCTTAAGAAAATTATATCGTGCAGAACGGTATCTCTGAGCCTCTTGACTCCAAAGGGGGGAGGTAGTGATGATTAAAACATGAAACAACTGAGCTGGCATCCCAGAGTGAGGTCTGGGCCGCCCTGTGAATCAAGAATCGGAGCCTTCCTGATCATACTTCCTTTCCTCTGTAAGGCTTCCTCAGATGGATAAAATGATGGCCTCCAACTCTCCATGACTAGCAAGTCAAAAGCAACAACTTGGTGCTTGTTTCGGGCTTTACAGTTTTGTTAACTAAAACATTATAGTAAAACACTTGGCAGATTCGGAGCTGTCTCTCATCTTAATTGTATACTGTGTGAAATTATAGGATGAGGGTAAA
Source organism: Mesoplodon bidens (assembly GCF_964165515.1). Classification (NCBI taxonomy): domain Eukaryota; kingdom Metazoa; phylum Chordata; class Mammalia; order Artiodactyla; family Ziphiidae; genus Mesoplodon; species Mesoplodon bidens. Next base: position 181,446,176 of record NC_138177.1, read on the forward strand.
ACAATTAGAAGCAAAAAACTTTTTCTGATTAAAAAAGTACATTTAAAGATCTATTTGTTCAGGCACAAATATTTATTGAGCACCTACTGTGTACCAGGCACTGGGAGATGGCTTAGTGAAGAGATCCCTGTGCTCCTTTGTTGGCCAACAAATAACTTCTGCAGCCTGAATGAACCTGGGTTGTTAAATTAATGCACTGTGGAGGCGGGGAGGAGCGGAAAACAAATAACGTACAGATTGAGGGGGCTGATGAATTTGGCCGCAGTCTTGCCCATGATGTTTCAAACAGAGCCAACAGTGATTCAGCTTTGAGGGGTTGCAACCCCCCTGTCCTTAGGACAGTCTGAGTGAAGCGACTGGACTGCTCCCTCGTGAGACCCGGCTGCACGGCAAGTAAGCTGAGGGCACCCACTTCCCGAAGCACATGAGCCTCCAGGGTTATACGTCTGGGTGCCCCCTGTGGCGGCAGTGGTGTCTGGGTGCGTACACTCCGGCTCGTGCCCTCCGCAGGCACTGTGCCACCCGAGCGGAGGCGTCTGCTCAGCCTAGTGGTTCTCAGGTGTCAGCAGGCGTCAGAATCACCCAGTGGGCTTTTTGAAACACACTGGTGGGGGCAATGCCCAGCTTGTTTTGGTGTTAGTGTTGGTGTTGGTTTTGCTAGGTTTGGGTGAGCCTAGAGGTTGCATTTCAAACACGTTCTCAGGTGATGCTGATGCTTCTGGTCTGAGACCCCATTTCAAGAACTGCTGCTCTAAGACCCCAGCCTCCTTCCTCAAGAATGAATCCTCTTTCCACCCCAGTGCTTGTTAAAGAAGGACCCCAGGACCACCTGCTCGAGCAGAAGCATGGGTTCCCACCCAACGTGGACACGCAAAATGTCACCTGTACATCATACCCGGTCCATCCACACAGGCTCTGCCAACAGCATCGGGCTGTACATCTTCTCAAGCACACGGCCAATTCAGACCTGACGACACTCGAAAACGATTTAAAATCCACCTCCTTGCACTGCTCTCTGCAACTAACCAGGCACTACTCTCTCATCCCCATCAAATCTTACCTATTACTTTCTTCTTCTTCTAAGTGGGATGTCTTCCCAGGTGCCTGTCTTTGTCTCCTGCTTTTCTCTAAAGCAGTTTATTTACTTGCGTGGTTCCGGGGAATGAGATCTTTCAACTATCATGTAGCAATTCCTTCCCACTACGTTCAAGACACACGCACCCACCTACCTGTACCCTAGACAAAAGGTAAATGACGCTGATGGCTTTGCAGCAAGTCTGGCTCATGATTCATTCCAAGCCTCTTCCTGAGCCTGTTCGAGCTGCACCCCTTTTAGCAGAAGCAGCATTTCTAGACTGGGCAGCGATGACACAGTGGAAAGAACACTGGAGTAGAGAAGGGCTCCAGGTTTAATACTGTCACTGTGCGACTCTGGAAAAATAAGGGCCATTTTGCACCTCAATTTTCTCTGTAAAATGGGAATATCACTATCTATGCTGCCTGTGAAGATGAAATAAACTGAATTTTTAAAAGTGGTCAGAGTCTCTTAAGTCTGAACTACTATTGGACAGGGACCTTTTACCCAGTCATACCTCTGGAACATTAAAAAAATTAATAAATTTTTTAAAATTTTTGAATAATTGAGATTCACAGATGAGTTGCAAAGATGGTCGAGTTCCCACATACCCTTCACCCAGTTTCCCCTAATACAAACATCTTATGCAATTAGGGTACATTTGTCAAAACTCAGCAACTAACACTGGTATATCACTACTATTCACTAAATTATAGACTTGAGTTAGACCACACCATCAGCACTGAATTAGAATTAATGTATTTTTTTCTGTTCCAGCATCCAACCAAGGATACCATGTTGCATTTAGCTGTTAAATCGCCTTTCTCTTCTCTGATCTGTGACAGTTTCTCAGCACTCCCTTATTTTTCACAATTTGAGCAGTTTTGAAGACTACTGGTCAAGTACTTTGTAGATGTCTCTGCCTTGAAGTTGGCCTGATATGTTTTCAAATGATTAGACTGGAGTCATGGGTTTTTAGCAAGAGGATCACAGAGGGGGAAGTGTCCTGCCCATCACACAAGCAGGGGTAAATGATGCTGTATTGCTGATGTGGACCTTGATAATTTGCTCTATAAATCTAGAGTGCTCCATGATAAAGTTACTATTTTTCTTTCCATACTCTATCCTTTGGAAGCAAGTCCCTAAGTCCAGCCGAGCAAGGGGAAGAGAATTAAGTTCCACCTTGTGGATAGAGGAGTATCCACACATATTATTTGAGGTTCTCCTATAAGGAAGATTTGTCCTTCGTGGTTTATTTACTTGATCAACCTTTTCTCTGTACTAGTATGAACTCATGTATATTTATTTTACACTTTGGTCATCATTTGCTACTACATTAATTGCCCAAATTGTTCCAGTGTGGCCACTGGGAGCTCTTTCAAGCTGGCTCCTGTGTCCCTTGGACATACCCTCAGCTTTTTTTCCTTCTTTTTCGAGCACTTCCTTACTTTCTGGCATTACCGGATGCTCCAGGCTCATCTTTTACTTTCCCTGTCCCAGCCCTAGAATCAGCAGTCTCTCTAGGGAGCCCTGGTTTCTTTTATTGGAGAACGGCATTTAGAAACCAAGATCTGGGTGCTAGGTGTGCTCATTACTGCTGGAGTGTCACTGCTCCTGGGCCCTCTCAGTGCACAGTGCTAGGACAAAGTTGTAAGTATAACAGCCCATGTATGCACACATATCTATAATTATTTTTCTATCTATATGAAAATAAACATGAGTTCATTCAATGACTCCAACTCTAACACAGCACTTCAGTATTCATTCTACCCTTCTAGGGGGCATTTTAAACAAAGATAAAATGATGGTGGACGTAACTGTGTTACCTGGATATAATAAGTCGATAAAATAAATGCTGAAAAGAAATCTTCCTGATACATTAAACTACAAAGAGAGAAGCCTAGGCCTAATTTCTGTATCTCAAAAGTACAGGTACAGGATATAGCATGTAGTATATCCAACTACTTTGTTATCCTTCAGTTCCTAGAGTTTTCCAACAACACTAGAAAACATAAAGAAAAATACACTCCTAATCCCAGAATAGCTCTGAGTACTACAAAGATCAAGAAGATGAAAAAACATTTCTAGCCAACTGCTGGCCCACTTCAGGTCCCCTTTTCTCTTGCTGGGTTCACCCTGTCCAAGTGTCTCCTCAGAGCTACTACACAAAGTGTCACACAGCACAGCAGCAGTCACGGGTCATCTCTGCATCTCTCTTTGACAGGGATTCCTAACCCTCTAAGCGACTCATTTTAAAAATGTCCCCAATTAATATTGACCTAAATATTAATTGGGGACGTTCCCCTAATATTGACCTAAATATTAATTGGGGACGTCCTCCTAAAATTCCTAAGCAGTACCAAAGTTTTAACACAGAAAATACTTCATAAAGTCAGACACCCACAGCATATTCTAAGTTCAGAAGGTTTGGGATTTGCTGCTGTAAAATTGGAGACTCCCACGTGTTTGGGCATCTGATGAGAGAACGCGTCTGTGTCAGGAACCAATGAGTAGCTGGACTCAGGCTAGTGCTAGACTTAGGTGTTCAGCCGCACCTCGTGACCATAATCTCCTCTAGATTCTGCACAACACACTTTAAATCTTGGAACTGACTTGATTTTCATGGCTGTATTGAGCAATACAACATGAAGCCATTTCTGACTTTACATCAGATAATCTTGCTAAAAAACACTTAACTGCCTCCTCTGTGACCTACAAATAAAACGTCAAGTGTTTGGTATGGCAGGGAATGCTTTTTGCTGACGGCCTCGGGCTACTCGTTAGGGGACCTCTCATATTCACTTCTCTCCAAAGCCATCAGGAATCTTACATGTTTTCGCACCTTGGGTGATGCCAACCTTTCCCCATGTCCATGTGGCGACCTTCTTATTCTTCAGAGTGTGGCTCAAACATCCCTTCACTTTTATTATTTGTAGCTGCCACTGAGCATCTACGTAGGCCAGACATTCCACATGTATTATTTCTAATCTGGAAAACAACTCTGATTTTCCTCTTTCTTTTACAGATGAGGAAGCTGAGGCTCCGAAAATGTGTTACTTACCCGAGGTCACAAGCATCAGGGCAGGGGTTTGAGCACAGGTTAGACTCCAGACCTACGTGCTTTCCAGTCTACCCAGCAAATCTTCATGTCTTGCTCTGTGTCCTGATAGCACTTAGCAAATGAATGTATAGTTATTTTCTTACACATGTCATTTCTACCAGAGCGAGCGGTCTACAAGTCTTGTATCCCTGGTATCAGATACAGAATGGGTGCCCAGTCAGTGGAAAGGAATATTATTTTCTAATTTAAGCTTCTTCAGAAGCCAATTTATGGATGAGGTCATTCAAACGCTGGGGCAAGGGCTCTGAGTGACCTCTGCTCTCCACAGTGGGCTCCCAGGGACTATACTCCAATTAGCCAGTTTTACCCCTTACTCCCTGGGGAAAGAAAGAGCAGTCAAAATGATCAGAACCCGGGGCTTCCCTGGTGGCGCAGTGGTTGAGAGTCCGCCTGCCGATGCAGGGGACATGGGTTCGTGCCCCGGTCCGGGAAGATCCCACATGCCGCAAAGCGGCTAGGCCCGCGAGCCATGGCCGCTGAGCCTGCGTGTCCGGAGCCTGTGCTGCGCAACAGGAGAGGCCACAACAGTGAGAGGCCCACATACCGCAAAAAAAAAAAAAAAAAAAAAAGGCTCAGAACCCAATGGAGGTGCCTTGAAAGCACGTGAAAAAGTTCTAGGCATTTACCTGGCTGGCTGCCCTTTCCTGGGGGCTCAGGTAAGGAAATAATGTAACTGTATTGGTGAAGACCCTGGCAGAAAAGCTGAGGAAGATCTGACTCTTCATAGACACAAACTGGAATTTCACAGCAACGTCACTTTCCTTTCTCCATTCAGCTTCACATTATAAATACAGATCCCTACCTTCTAGGTATTCCTACTTTTCCCTGGTGAAATGGAGTATTTGGAACACAGTGGCTGGCAGCACACCTTGATCTAATTAGTTACAAAAGTGCTTAACAGGTTAAGCTGTTTTAGAAACATGACATTTTTACCGTGTGAGACCAAAGAGACATTTTCTGGAACAGCCTCAGAAAGTGGGCATGGATTTGCAGGGCCCGAAAATCAGCCAACAAATAACATCTGCAAAGCGGAGCTTGTTATTACAACTGCTCGACCCGGGCCACCGCCAGCCTTGCTGCCAGAGCAGAAGAGAAAGTTTTGCCTTGGCAGGTAAATGAATGAAGGCGCGATCACCAAATACCATCTGCTATTTTAAAACGTGTTATTTGTGGCTTGAGCACACATGTGCCCTCCTGTTGCTATTTGGACTGGGGACCAGAGGCCATGTCTCTCGTTCCATTTCCAGCCCTTGGCTGCGCTGGCAGGAAGGGTTGATGAAGCAAAAGGAGGCATGACTTGGGCTATTTCTGTAGAGAACTGTAACTGCTGCTCTGGAAGCCTCCCGCATTTTGCAGGAAGCTCAGAAAGACGGGCAACACAAAGTCGCTTAATTCCTTCCCAGAATCGAGGGGCCGCAGGAGGGCACAGACCTGCTTCTCCCCAGTGAGCTCCTGAAGACGTCCAAGTGCAGAGGAGAGGGTGAGGCCCGGCCGGAGATAAGGCACAAGCTGTACCACTCTGATTTTCCAAAGCAATGGCTAAATTTAGCCTTAGGAAAAACTGCCATCCTCCACTTTTTCAAAACTCCCCAGCGCTATGGACCAAAACACTAGAAATGACATCAGCAATTCTTCTTCAGACTTTCTTCATTGGCAGGGATGTGGGATTCATATTTCTTCTTGGTCTGTGTTTCACCCTGTTCACGAATTCAGAGTCTTAGGCATGACAAGGAAAAATCTTTTAAGCTGACGAACTGCGGTGAGGAGACAAACTGTCAGAGAGCTGCAAAGCCCATCGACGAGGATTTCTCCTTTGAAACCTTTCAGTGCTAGAGCTGGAGCTGCACGAGGGCCAAGATGTCCAACCTCTCCTCCGAGGACAAGAAGGGTCAGTGGAACCCAATGAGCTCAGTTGGATCACGCCACGGCATCCGGCATGTAAGGGCACCTGAGTTACGCAGCAGCCAACTTCACCATCAAGTAGCGGACCAACTGCAGTTCAAGGCAGCAAAACTGCAGCTAATTAGCATGAGAGCGAAGGAAATCGGGAACTCTGACACAGATTCTATACCTACCGTCATCTAATCTACAAAAGAGGAGCACGTTTCAGGTTTGCTAACGTCCCCCAAAGCAACACAGTTGGAGGCCACTGCCTCAACAGTTTCAGTACCCAGTGAAAATGAGAGATATTATTATAAGCGCAGATTGAGACATTCTAGAAATGGATGAAGTGACGGAGGAAAACCTGTTACCAGACACCAACGGGGTCTCTAGAGGGAAAAGTGCTGTAACAGGACTTGGAGATGAACAGCCATCTCACCTGGACGTAAGGATGTGAGCAGGGGATGAACTTTAAATGACTTGCACGGAGGAAGTGGAAAAGGAAAACCCTGCCTTTAAGAACTACAATTGCCAAGACGCAGTACAAAACGCACGGGAATTGTCAAGGGGCGAGAATCCATTAATTAACCGCCGGCAGGTTGTTCTGGGGTGCCCAGCTGTACCAAAAAAACCACTCCGAGTCCTCGGGGAAGAAAGATGGAGAATCAGGGCCAGAACAGACTCATTCTGCGAATGTCTAATGTCGACTGCACAACCCCTGCTGGGACACCACTGCCGGGCACCGGCCAGGGCCCTGGGGATGGAACAGCAAACAGGTCAACTCAAGTTGTGGTGGTAGCCACCAGGGACGCAAAAACAAATAAGACATAAATAAGCCTTCATTCCCAGAACCTCAGCTTAATGAAAATAAAGGGGAAGGAAGAGAGATCTCGACAGTTCTGTGGGGCCAGCGCCTGCCTTTGCTCTGCTCACTGCCATCTTCCTGAGGCCTGGGACATAGTAAGCCCTCAATCAATACTGAACAAGGGACTGATTTCATCTGTTCAAAATAGAAAGTGTGTGGAGGGAGTTCAAGCAGAAGGAGGTAAAGGAGATTGCATAGAACAAAATATTTGTTTCCCTTCATCATTTCTAGGTGACTTCTCTCCAGCCAGGTTACTAAGAGCAGTTCCTTCCCTTCTCTCAGGGCCATGCTTTCCTAATCCCATCAAACAGATCGGGGACCAGGCATCTGAAAACAAACAAACAAGTAACTGAGATCGGTACATGATAACCCTTTCACCTTAGCAGCCGTGCTTTACAAGGTTGGGACGGAGACGATGGGGAGAAAAGTTGAAAACGCAATAAAAAAGAAAACTCTGCGAGTAAGATGTATTGCAAGGTGGGGCAAAGACGTAAAAAAAAAAAAAAAAAAAAATCCTGGCTGCTTCTAGTGAATGCTTCTCATCATAAGAGATGTTATTTGCCCTGAGTTCCCGGTGGTTTTCAGTATCTGACTGAAAAACCACATGCCCGGTAATCTAGTTGAAACACTCCTTCTTTTGCTGTTTCCAACTCACTCTCCATCAATTATTTAGAGCTGCTGCTGGCAATGCTTTTCTGCCAGGGCTAATTGTAGGGATGCCATCTGCACAGATGTTCCAACTGTCCTGCTACTTCGTGAGAGAGTTTAAGTCCAAGAAGTTCCACAAATATGTGTTTTTTTAAACACTGGATTCTACAGAGAACTCAAAAGTGTGTTAACTACAGTAATTTTTTTTTACAATGCCATAAGATTCTGTAAAGATCTGGAATAAATATAGGCGAAGAAGTCCTTTCCAGATCAACAGACTGAAATGCCTATATTTTAAAAGAAGTAGCTGTATTACTTTAAAATACTGGATGTATTAAACAGTAAGTCAAAATAGATAAAATGATCTAAAGATACTATTTTACAATTTATCATAGGCCTTTCTGACAAAGAGAGAAATCTTTTAAAAAATCCAAGTTATACCACTTTAACCATTTTATTCCAAAATAAAATATTTCTCCAAGGGAAGCACCGGAGCTGTAGAAAAATTTTCGCCATTAAGCTCCTTTTTAGTACTGTCGTGACCCCTGTGAGGATCATGTTGTGTCCTGGCTCCAGACACCATGTAAAAACACATCAAGGGCTGCTCTCCTGTGTCTGCAGGCTACTTGCTTCCGCACTTTGAGTTTGGGAGGCTGTAACTTGGTACTACATTTCCCATTAGGGCTCCACCCCTAAACCACAGTCGTCTTCCAATTTTTGCAACTTCCAGATGAGTGAGGCCTGAATGAATGTATTAGTGAGGCCGCTATTCAAACATCCAGTGGATTAGGTGAAAAAGCTAAAAACAGAGTGATTGTCACGAAATGGGGATGCAACTTGATTCCATACAGTTGTGGGACTGTCCTATCTTGCTGTCCTCATGGAAGTCCCCAAATTGGGCTTATTTAATCATCCCACTCAGTGTACAATAAGTCTCCGACGTACGAATGAGGTCCATCCCGAGAGCGCGTTCGTTACGCCCAATTTTATATAGCTATATAGTACTGTACTGTAATAGGTTTATAATACTTTTCACACAAATAAGACATAAAAAAAACACAAAAAATAAACACTTTTAATCTTACAGTACAGTACCTTGAAAAGTACAGTAGTTCAGTACAACAGCTGGCATACAGGGGCTGGCATCCAGTGAACAGGCAAGAAGAGTCACTGACTGGAGGAGGGAGAGGAGGTGGGAGATGGTAGAGCTGAAGGATCGTCAGCAACAGGACACGGAGGACAAGCCGCAATGTCACTCATGCCTGACGCTGATGGCACAGGTTCTGGTTCCTTGGTTCCTTGTTGGATTCAATTCCATCTACTGTCTTGAAAAAACAATCCAGTGATGTCTGGGTCGTAGCTCTCTTTTTCTCATCATAGATGACACGGTGGCACTGGATTGCATTCTGAACGGCTGCTGCAACCTTCGTGCACCATTCAATGTTCAGGTCCTGTGCCTCAAACACTAACAGCGCCTCCTCAAATAAAGAAAATCCCATGCCATTTCCTGCATCGTGAATCTCTTCAGTTCTTCAGCTACTTCTTCCTCTTGTCTCTCTTCATCCTTTCTCGGGGCCTCTGTTTCCATCAGGTCTACGGTCTTTTCGCGTCGCTCCACTCTCTCAATTATTTTCACTTTTGTTTTCCATCGTGACTGCTTGGAGCTTCTTAGCACTAACAGCTACATCACCACTGCTCTTACGCTTGCTTCCGGACATCCTGGGCTTGAAATAAAGATACTGTACTGCTGTACTCTATACAGTACTATAAAGTACACAAAAGCACAACCACTTGTAGAGGATGCATGCACATGACAATGTATGCCAGACACGTGAACTTACGTGATTGGACATGCAAACACACGTTCGTATCTTTAGAAGTTCACAACTTGAAGGTCTGTATGTAGGTGACTTAGCGTAGTTGATCTAAAGGTTCGGGAGCAGTTAAATGATGGAACAAAAGGTCAATAACGAACTCAAATGCCAGTGGGCGCTAACCCTGGGACGCATCCCTCGCAAACCCCTAACGCAGCCTCACCTCTCTTTTCTCCCCTCTTCCTCTCTTTCCCGATTTCCCTTCCCAGCCCTAATCCATTCCCTCTCAACCTCTCTATTTCCCTCCCTGCCCTCACTTAACTGGAACCAATCCTGGATCTAGGTACGTCTCTTTGAGGTGGCTGATAGAAACACTCATGATTAACAAGTAAGACAACAATTCATGAAGAGAATAAAATAAAGCTCGGGTAAAGCCGTTATACAGCAAAGACATATTAAATCCTCTAAAATGGTTAACTGTGAGTCCCAAATTTGCCTGAACTTAGCAAACAAAGCAAAAAGGGAGGCAGTCAGTTTCAAGATCACTGTCAGTTGCTGTGGATAATATGGCTCTTCCAGGTACTAAGAGCTGAAAGAAATGTCTCCTACAGATGCTTATTAATAAGCAAGGCTGTGATGCAATGGACCTCAACATCCTTGCAGTAAAAGCAATACTGGGGGACTTCCCTGGTGGCGCAGTGGTTAAGAATCTGCCTGCCAATGCAGGCGACACGGGTTCAAGCCCTGGTCCGGGAAGATCCCACATGCCGCGGAGCAACTAAGCCCGTGCACCACAACTACTGAGCCTGCGCTCTAGAGCCCACGAGTCACAACTACTGAACCCACGAGCCACAACTACTGAGCCCATGTGCCACAACTACTGAAGCCCGCATGCCTAGAGCCCGTGCTCCGCAACGAGAAGCCACCACAATGAGAAGCTCGCGCACTGCAACAGAGTAGTCCCCGCTCGCCGCTACTAGAGAAAGCCCGCGCACAGCAACGAAGACCCAACGCGGCCAAAAATAATAAATAAATAAAATAAATTTAAATAATAAAAAAATAAAAGTAGGTGAGTTGAATGTTTTACATTTCTTGAAGGAAAAGCTTTCTCTAATTTAGTTGCTTCTTAACTGTTTATCATTAACTCTCAATGGATTTCTCTTCTGCAGGCCCTTAACTTTCAAAAAGTCGCTTTACTGCAATAAAATAACCTGTTCTCTTCTTTGTTTGGAAATCAACACATCTGGAGTTAGCGATATGGCAGTGTCCTGTATAAGGCATTTCTTTCCACAATTCTTGCCGGAAAGAGAGAAGCTGCCAATTTTTAAATCCATTTGACAATAAACACAATCAAGTCAGCTCCCTGTTTACAACGTGGAGCCCTCCATATCTCTGGGCACCCCCGGAGTGACTGCCCAGGCCTGCTGAGTGATATCCCTAGGCTGACATAAAACATACAGATGAAGGATATTTAAGGGAAACTGGACTTGGACTTCCCTTGTAAGAAAAGAACCCATACCAACGATTCTTACCCTTAACGTTCATGGGCTCTTAGACGGTGATGAAAGCTACAAATCCTTTCCCAGAAAAATACATACATACAAAGTTTTGCATGTAATTTCAGGAGACTCAGAGCCATGGGACATCTATGGATTCCAGGCTCAGAACCATTTCGTGAGGTAACATCTCAGCACACCATAAAAACAGAATGTTGTGTTAAAGATGTTTTAGAAACACTGGGTTAAACACCACTAAGTACATTTGTATTTCTTTAACATATGACTTTTCTGAACCTTATTATTCTAACGTGCACTCTAAATTGTTGGGGAAAGCTAATGGTAGGTGTGTCTCCTAAACTTATCTGAACCTTTTTTTTTTTTTTTGGTAGGGGGAGCTTCTTATAAGCATGTCCTGTAAGTAACTCCCACAGAAGAGTTTAGGAACTGAAACTAGTCCTAAAGAATACCATGATAGGGCTTCCCTGGTGGCTTCCCTGGTGGCGCAGTGGTTGAGAATCTGCCTGCTAATGCAGGGGATATGGGTTTGAGCCTTGGTCTGGGAGGATCCCACATGCCGCGGAGCAAGTAAGCCCGTGAACCACAACTACTGAGCCTGCGCGTCTGGAGTCTGTGCTCCGCAACAAGAGAGGCCGCAAGAGTGAGAGGCCCGCGCATCGCGATGAAGAGTGGCCCCTGCTTGCCGCAACTAGAGAAAGCCCTCGCACAGAAACGAAGACCCAACACAGCCAAAAATAAATAAAATTAAAAAGAAAAGGGCGGCCCCCCCTTCCCGCAACTAGAGAAAACCCTTGCACAGAAACGAAGACCCAACACAGCAAAAATAAATAAAATAAATTAATAAACGCCTACCCCCAACATCTAAAAAAAAAAAAAAAGAATACCACGATATAGACAGTCTCTGAGTTATGAAATTCCTGGTCCACTTTCATCAACCACAGACCCCAGTAAGGTTATTTAGGTTAATGGTGAATGTCCCCCAGGGACTAGTATGGGAAAGCGACCCCACATCTGTTCCGTCTCCCTTCTTTCTTCTTAGGAGGCTCCCCTTCTTATTGCTTATGGTTCAGTCAATTCCTACTCAGACAACCTTTGACACGTACACCACCTCTTTAACCCACATTCTCCTTCCCTTTTCACTGTTGTAACTCTTCGAGATACTAAGAAGGATTTCTCTCACTCTCTCTCTCCTTTGTTCAATTCAAGAATAAAAATATGATTGTAATTATCGTAGATAATAATAATAATGGGTTATGTTATCAAGAAACTGAAGTTATTTACTCTCTCTGGGTTTATTCCTCTAAAAAGTGAGAGAGCTAGACTTCGTAATTTCAGAGAATCATTTTGGGGTCTACCCTGTGAATTCAGAATCTTCACCAAGAAGCTTCCCTTGACTGAAGTTATTTTACATATACATTTATTTCTATTCAAGCCGCATATTTAATAGTCAATATTCAAATGTGAAGTTCACTTTTTTTCATTTGTTTTGGAACATGTAAGTGTAGGCTATGTATTTATATATCACATACATTAGGTAGTTCAGTGTTTTACAGTTTATATGTGATATATGCATGCACACACATTATTTTAATTTTTTTCTCCTGCAAATTCAGAGTATCTATTATGGATTCAAAAGGTTTTTGTCCTCCGTCTAGCCTGGGGACCTACCCACCATTTGTTGCACTGTTTACCTGGGAAATATTATTCAACTGATTTATAAGCCTTTAGAACATCATCAGCTTTAGGCTGGGCCCTTCCTATTTTTTACGTTATTAGATAAAACATCTTTCACACACACACAAATGCCAGGGGCATTGATCCTAGCTAGAATGGAATGAATGGTTTCTTTCACTAGAAAAGACAAAAGGGTATTTAAAGAAATTCTTTGTTGATTATTCCAAACCACAGAGTGAAATATTAAGGACTTGAATCATATTTTCTGAAAATGGTCCTAGGGATTGTTAGTCAGCACCCATTTAAAGGTCTACTGAAAGGTAACAATTCTGGTGTGTCTTCATTTAAAATGGGACCGTGAAAATGAAAGCATGGAATGAGCCTTGTTATGACCTTCTGCGGTTTCAGAACGAAGGGTGCTTTCTTTGGGAATATGATAGTTAAGGGTGAAGATTAGCACAGTACACCTGCCCAGCATCCCTTTCCCGGTCCCTGGCCATGGCACCGTGCTTCTCATTTGGGAGACGCCCTATGCTCAGTTCAGGTGCTTCTCACCACAGTTCTTGTCTCCAGGGGTGGGTGAGCCAGGTCTTGCTGAGAGTAGTAGCCCTCCTTATTCAAGTGATTGGACACATGAGTCAAGCTGGGCCAGTAAGGACAGAACATTTCCTGGAACTACTGGGAAAGAAGTGTCTTCCGGGAGATATTTGCTAAACTGGCAAAATATAAGCCTGGAGCTTTGAGAGGGTCATCTTGCTACTGCTTCAGGAACCCCTGCCCGAGAATAAAATCAACAGAGAGGAGAGGAGAGCCAAGAGAGGGAGAGACAGGTTTCTAATGACATCACTTGAGCACCTGGAACCAGCTATACTTGAAGACAACACCAAAACTGGACTTCATGAGAGTCAATAAATTCTCTTTTTTACAGAAGCCAGTTTGGGTTGGAGTTCTGTCACCTAAAGCTAAAGGAAGAGCCTAAGGTGAATCCATCAACTGAAATGTGGACCCTTTTACTAAATAAATCCTGGTTAAATTCTGCTTCCGCAGACACACACACACACACACACACACACACATCAATATCATTAAACAGACCTTAGTGGTAGTACATAAGAATCATTCGAAGCTCTCTATAAAACATGGGATAAATTTTGGCAGAAATAAGCTGCCATGCTCATTTGAAACATTCTGATTACCCAAATAAGTCAGAAAAACAGAGAAAGGTATACTGAGCTCCTGCCTAGCTAGCGATCTTCTGTTATTGAATTAAATACCTTCGGAAGTATCCTAACTCATTCACGCCTTAAGTTACTACCAAATTGACTTATCATAACAACAGATACATCCCACACAAGAGAATCATTACAGAACACTGCGATTTAAAGAGAATTATGAATTATCTGGTCCAGGGACTTTCGATAGGTTTTGACTGTGGCCCACAGAAAGAAACAGAACCCAGTACACACACACACACACACGTGCACGCACGTGCACACACACACTCCCCTGAAACAAAAACTTCCCAAATTGATACTTACCCATACTATGAGCAGTGCATTCTGATTTTAGTAACTGGTGATGTTGACCACTAATTTCCTGAACCACTACTAATAGGCTTAGAGAACAGCTAAGGCACTGATCCAGGGCTGTAAGGTGATTTACCTACGATTTCTCATTTACTTAGAGACAGAGCTAAAACAAAAACCTAGCACTCATCCTACCATATTATATTCAAGCAAACAGTTGTTACCTATACACATTCCTAGACAGCAAGCTTCTGGCCAATCTTAAGAAATCCCGAAAGGCGACTAAGATCCTGCTATTTTACACGGACACAGGCCAAGACTTTTAGGGCCACTTCGAGACCACTTAAATGGAAACCCAAATCCACTACGGACCTTGAATGGACCTGAATGGGAGATCCTGTGGAGTTTGTGTCTAAATTACCAACAGGGAGGACTGAACTGAATGCACGAGATGGGATCAGAGTCGGGTGTGTTTTAGAACTTTCTTGTTACGTTCTTCTCACTCTAACCAAGGAGTAACACCATGCATATAATTTTTTGGTTAACTAACAGTATTTATGAAACTCCACCTCCCAGGTTCCATTACACTAGGGGCAGTCGGGGAAGATACAGCTTCAGTGTCACCCTGCACCGCAAAGAGCTGCTCATCTAATCTGGGAGATGAGGGGAAAGGGCTCATTAATGAGATCAGGCGTGAGTTAGGCTCAGAGAATAAGGAGGAAGAATTTTAAATGGAGAGTGGGAACGCAATACACGCTGAGTAGCTGCTGGTGGACGGGGGAAGGCGGACTAACAGAGTGGGATCAGATTTGGAGGGTGGTGGAGGTGACAAGAAGAAAGGTGAAAAAACATAGACTAACTGGTCAATTTTGGTAATTGATAAACGGTAATTTAATATATTTGGAGGCTCTTATGACAAAGAAAAGTCGGTCTTTTGACTTCAGGACAATCCACTCGGGAAGGGTTAAGACCATCACTGATGACCTTCATGATCATGAGCTCCAATGTCCTCAGGTGAGGGGTCACCCAGCAGGTTCCTAGGTGCCTCCTCAGTGTTCAACGTGACCAATGTTAACATGCAGTCTTTAAGGTAATTCAGTGCACCGTGTCTAGACTTCTCCCACCATCACCCAAACTTCATGGATGGCTGTCAGAATTTCCACGGAATATAAGAAAACGCATGGTGTGTGAGGTGTAATAAAGACAGAATTAAGCCTGTGTCACTTCTACAACTGACAGAGAGCCTAGAAGGCAGTTCACGGCCTGCCTGTAGAAAGTGTGCAAGTCTCTATGGAATGAAGGTTGTTTACTAACTTCATTCGTCCCCATTTCACCTTCCTGGACACTCACTTTCTTTTTGCCTACTCCCTCTTTATTTCACCTATTCTCACAGCTTAATATGTATCTCTTTAAGCTCCCTTAAACCTCCTTTAAAAAAAAAAAAAGGTTCGGTGTACGCGAATAAACTACGTCACGTGTGGATGCCAAAAGCTTTTTGGCGAAGGAATATATAACTGAAATAAACTCCCAAATATTCTGCTTATATAGTGTGACAAGATGCCATGGTTGATGTTTAACAATGAAGACCTGGCACCACGCAGGTGGTGTCTTCTTTCGAAAAGATCGATGGGATACCAATATTAACCCATGTTAAGTCAGACAGAGCAAAGCCCTTTAAATGGGAGAAGATACAGCAGGCACACTG
The DNA here is from genome assembly GCF_964165515.1 of Mesoplodon bidens. NCBI lineage: Eukaryota > Metazoa > Chordata > Mammalia > Artiodactyla > Ziphiidae > Mesoplodon > Mesoplodon bidens. Next base: position 181,462,002 of record NC_138177.1, read on the forward strand.
AAACAATTGGGAAAGGCATGGGGAAGTGAACACTGCTAAGGAAGAATAAAGGACTTCCCGAAACCACTGCACCGGCTAAAGAATGGTGCCACGTTTAACAAAATGGTCTTTACTGCACCTTCTGGGTGAAACCTAAAGTTGAGCTTTAAATAACTGTAAAAACAAAATGTAAAAATAAAATTTTCCTTAAACGTTTTTAAAAGGCAGCCTACAAGTAAGTTCTGCAACGTCATAAGTTCACAGTGGCAGGGATCGAAAACATCAGAAAAATTATGATGGTTCCCAAAGGAAATTCTAGGTTACCAAAATGGACATTTCTGGCAGTGCCAGAAGGTGAGGGATCTTGAGCTGAGCATCTGAATTGTAGCCATCGGTACAGAGTCTCATACCTTTCACGCGGGAAACTTTCAAGGTCAACTGATTCTTTAACTTCACCATCTTTCTCGTGTGAAGTAAAAAATTTTCTGTGCCACCTGTTACCCATGTTTTCTAGGACAGCCCAACATGCACGTCCTGCAGCGAGGCCAGCTGCTGTTACAGGCAGGAAGTCCCAGCAGAGCCCTCCACAGAAAACCAAAGAAAATAATAATGTGTCTCTGCATGTCTATCACAAAAGCGGAAGAGTTATTAAAAAAAAAAAAGCGGAAGAGTTAATAAGAATCCTTAAAGGATACAATGTTGTTATTAACTACTGCATTAAATGCTATGTTTCCATTTAGGTTATTTGGAATACAATTAATTAGAATGCCTGGGTCCAGGTCCCTTAGGAATTCCAGGCAGTCCTCTGCTGTTTTCACCAATCGGAATTTATTTGGGAAATGCATACCCTGTAAGTAAATGCTATTTTCTAGAACATTAAACATTATTATTCCCGAAATCTAACACTAAGAAAAAGAGAAACATAAGCTTATTTGCTATCGTCTAATTTTGGTCTTAAAATAATAAATATATTTCTATGAACAAACACCATGGAAAGCGCTACTGCTTAACGTATTTCTTTTTATCAGGTTCCCAAGCAACAGTTTCTCTATATGACAGATTCTGTAGGGAAACTCTCCAAACAATTCCTTTAGACAGAGAGAGAAGAGGTCTCCTTTACATACAGCCAGCCATTTTACCGTATGTGACACAACTTTGGGGGATCACAATTTTTAAATTTCACGTTTTGGCCTCACTGATGGGAAAAATATAATGCGTTCAAACAAACAAATACACGAGGCACTTCATAATTATCTGAGAGCACTTCTCATGTTTACCGTATCTGCTTTGCCAATTATATCAATATATTTCAGACTAACCAGTAGAAATCACACCAAGCAATGGTGGACAAAATCCAGAACAGGCTTTAAGACTGCCATCATGCCCTGGTGAAGTAATTGATTAGGAAGATTATTTCCAAGAGTACTATATTTTCGGAAATTTGATGCCTGCAGAAATCGACGAAGATTGAAAAATGGTCTCTAACGTTTGACCACCATCAGGACGGGCCCCGACATTGGGCCATACCTAGGAAACCAAAGCAGGAGAGATCTTATAAATGCAAGAAGGCCACTCGGAGCCTGGCTGGTGGAAGCAAGGGTCAATGCGCCTCTCCAGTCCCTGCTCTGCAAAGAAGCAAAGCTCTCAGGAAGTTCTTCCAAACCTTTAGTCTCTGAACTCAACCAACTTTCCCCGCCGTGTTCTACGCACGGATTAATAAAACGTTCATTCACTCCATTGGCCTGCTAGGAAAAGGCAGCCTCCAACCGCCTTGTCCCGCAGAGGCGTCTGGGGCCGAGGGCCAGTCTGTCCCGGCCACTCTCCCCGCCAAGGGGGAACTTGTCCCCGCTCCTCTCCCCTCGCCCTTCTCCCCGTGGAGCGGGCGCCCGGCCCCGCCCCTCTCCCCGAGCCCCAACCAGGGGGCAGCCGGCTCCGCCCCTCTCCCCACGCCTGGCCGCGGGAGCGAGCACTGGATCCTAAAAGCCCACCGCCCAGACGCGCCTCGCAAACGAACACCAGCCGGCGGCCCCACGGGCGTCCGCGCCGCTCGCACCCGGCCACTTCCCGCACGCGCGTCCCCAGACCGCCACTCACCCAAACACTCCCATGAGCTCGCGCGCACACGCGTGTTCTCACACCCACGCAAGCCCCCATCACCTCGCAGCAACACGCGCGCGCGCTCCCAGCCTCGCTCCCCCCGCTCCCCCACTAGCTCCACGAACACGCGTGGTGCCATCCCCCTCACCCACACTCGCTTGGTAAACACGCCGGGCGCCACGCGCACTCGTGCCTCAAAACACAGTCCCTGCGGTCTCTCCATCAGCTCACGCGCCCCCTCACTCTCCCACTCACACGGTAAACACCCGTGTCCGCACCCCCGCTCCGCAAACACGCTCACGCCCTCCCCCTCGCTCCATCAACACGCGCTCCGCACGCTCAGCCAAACACCCCCTCCCGCACGCTCGCCCCGTAAACACGCGCCGGGTCCCACGCACACTCGCGCGTCCAAACACACTCCTCCCTCGCGTGAACACGCGCGCCCCTCCCACGCCCCCACCCGCTCCTCCACAAACGCGCGTGTCCTCGCACCCGCTCCTCCGACACACTGGCTCCCCACTCGCGTAAACACGCGCGCCCCCGCCGCGGGCACGGGTGCTCCCCACGCCCCGGCCGCGGCGCGCGCCCGCCCCCGGCCCCGCCCCCGCGCGCCCGGCCGGCCCGCGCGCCCCCGCCGGCCACCGCCCTCGCCCCGCACGCGCCCGGCTGACTCTCCCCTCGGCCGCACGCACACTCACGCCGACTTGGTGAGCACGACCAACGCTCGGTCAGGCTGGCGCCGAGCCGCCTCTGTCTTCCTACTCCTCCCGCGCGGCCCCGCCCGGCCCGGCCCCGACAGCCCAGCCCTGCCCTGCCCCGCTCAGCTCCACACGCCGCGGCTGGAACGACTCGGGCTCCGGGTACCGCTGTCTCCCCGCCACAGCCCGAGTGCGCCGCCCGGGCCAATGGTGGGGCGCGGCGGTGAGCTCACCGGCCTCGGCCCCGCCCTCTGGGCCCCGAGGGCCAATCGCAGGGCTCTACGTCACCCGGAGCCGGGCAGAGGCAGGTGTGGGGCGCGGAGCCGCTCGGCGCGGGGACTGCGCCGGAACTGCGCCCAAGCCCCGCGGCGCCGCGCTGGACGGCGGCGGGCCTGGCACGGAGGGTGCGGGCGGAGCGCGGCCCCGCGGCCCCGGGCGCGCCACGGCCCCTCGAGATGCCGTCGCCCGCTCCCCCGCCCAGATTCCGGGAGGCCCGCCAGCCGGGTGGCCACGGTCCCCTCGAGGGCAGGGACGACTCTAAGCCCGACGGCCGCGCCCGCTCCCCCGGGCCCACAGTCCCGGGCGGCCTCCTCTGGGGCCCGCGCCGCGCGGGAGGGGCGCTCGGGCCGCGTGCTCCCGGCCTGCGGAGCCGCCCCTTGCCCTGCCGCCGACTCCCGGCCCGCGGCGCCGTCGGGTCCGCTCGGGAGCCCCGCACCCTGGGGTCCCGCGTACCCGGGCCCGGGCTCCCGGCGCAGCCCCGGCGCGCCCTGCGGCGGCGGCGGCGGCGGCGTCTGCAATGCAGCCACGGGAGGAGCCGGCGCTGCGCTGCGCCGCGCCGCGAGCGGGAGAGCGCGGAGGGCTGGGCGGGAAGGAGGGGCGCGGGGCGCGGTGAGCCGGCCGACGGCTGCAGAGATGGGGCAGCGCCCGGGAGGCCGCCGGGGCACTTGGGCGGGTCTCGGGGTCGGAGTGCGGAGGGGCCCGGGTCGTCGGCCAGGACGGGGCAGAGGATGTCTGGGCAGGGACGCTGCAGGACGGCTCCCATGGGAGTTCAGGAGTGTCCAAGGCGCCCAATCCGGCGGCGCAGGGCCTGACCTCCTTAACTGAAGTTCTAGGGCCTCTGCCCATCCCTCGGCTCTAACCGTGGTGTCCAAAAGTTCTGGCTTCGGCTTTCTCACTTGGATGCTTCTGCATAGTATCTCTTGCTTCCCGCCAAAAGCCCAAGTCACACCTCTCCATCAAGACATCTGCAAGCAGCCTTCCCAGGCATCCCAAATGGACACCACCACCCCTTCTCCTTTCCCTGTAACTGGTGTAGTCCTGCCGATTCAATTAACCCCACCCACGGCCTTGCACACAGAAAGTGCTTGACCCGTGCAGACTTGTGATGAGCCCATCTTCTCTTTTTTCCCTCATATTCTCAAAGATCGTAAAAACTGGTTATGTCTCCTTTCTGCCATCTGGGTTAAAAAGTGTCTCGAAAGATGGGGGCAGAGTCTCTTTTACTGAGCCTACCCAAACGCACACGAAAACAACCACAGAATTTTGCACAGCCCTCGAGACTATACAACCAAAACTGAGTTGTTGTTTAGAGACCAAGCCCAAGGACATCCCTAATGGGGCTGGCTCCCATCCTGTGCCACGCCTCTAAGCCAGCAAAGCAAGCAGGTGGAGTATGGTCTCACTCTCGGGGGCCGATGGCTGATTCTAAACCTCAGCAACTCCCTCACCTGCCCCGGCAAAGTCAGAACACTCGAACGCACTCACAATCCTGCTCCAACAAGTCCTTCATATTCCCACCCGCGTTGCCTCTGCCCTGCTCTCACCACACTGGACCCCTGCGCTGCTCCCCTGCTCTGCTTATCCAATCCCCCCCCCCCACCGCCTTTATCTGCTAAGGGCATTCTTATCCATTCCTTGAGGCCTGGCTCAGATCCCCTGGCTGCTCTCAGCGGAGCAGACCCAGGAGCATTGTTACGCATTACTATTTCAGCACTGTTTCCAGGAGAGGCAATGTAAGGGTAGTAGTCGGGGACAATGGTAGTTAGATTCTCCCATTTGCTGTGTACCCCATGGGCTGTGCCTTCAGATCTATGGGTGAGAATTAGATGAGCCAATAGATGTCTGTTGCTTACACCAGTGGTGCCTGGCACATAAGTTACACTCAATACAAGTTTGCTCTTGTTGCCATCAGAATCAGTGTGTCTTGGAGAGGTGGATAGTGACTGGAAAGGAGTGGGGGTGGGTTTCTGGGTTTCTGGTAATGTTCTCTTCTTGACCTGGGCACTGGTTTTAGTTTGTGAAAACTCATTGAGCTGAGTTTCACATACTTATGATATATGCAATTTCCATATATACTGTACATTAATAAGAAGTATTTTTAAAAGTTAGTTGTTATTAGCTAAGAAGGAGACACCTCTAATCCTCTTGAGAACAGGAATGGAGTCTTAACTTATCTTGGCACCTTACACAATTCCAGGCACGCTGGAAGGATTCAGCTAATAGTCGTTGAATTGCTCTGAGTAGATTGTGAGCAACAGAGACCAACTGGGGAGATGGGATGACGAGGGGCAACACCTGCCTTTATACATGCAGTGCAGGGAACTCAGAATGATTGAGTCCAGGTTCAGCCACCTGGACCCCAGCTAAAGAAAAAGCCTCCAGACTTTTCTTTCAGGTGGAGAACTTTGTTGTTGTTGTTTGGTTTTGGTTTGTTTGGTTTTGGTTTTTTCCTTCCCCCTTGGATTTGCTTTTGAAAAGGCAGAAGTTCAGCTCTTGTTCAGACCTGGGCATCCCAGCTGCCTGCCATGACCCTTCACCCTTCCTCCAGCAGCTCATCTCCACCCGGCATGAAAGAAACGTTTAGCCATGGCTGCTTCAACACATTGGCTGTGCCCTGATGTCAGAGTTGGGGTCAGCAGCCTGGAGCTCTCATTCCAGGCAGCCCGAGGTGACATTTCTGCACTAGGAAAGTCCTCAGCTGGGGCCATTCCCCTCTTGGAAGATCTGCTGCTCTCCTTCCCCTCTGCACCGCTGTCTTGGGGTGGAGGCCACAAGAGCAGGTGCCCTCCCTGGGCCCACACCTGGAAAGGCAGGCAGAGCTGGGGCAGGGTGAGCTGGATGCTTCCAGAGTAAGCTCAGAGCTCAGGCAGTGTGCCGGCAGGGTGTCTTTCCTCGTGGGTGTTCATGCTCCTCTCTTCCAGGTTAGGAAATGACAGGGTGAGACAGGCATGTGCTTCAAGCAAATTCTTCCACTAGGTTTTTATGGGGCTTTGAGTATACCTGGGTCATTTTTTTAAATAGTGAAGAAGAAAACTTTGCTCGGTGATGACTTCACTTGGTAGCACCCAGAGCAAGTGCAACTGTTGCATCTTAAAGCAGAGATGGTGTGTCCGTATCCCAGCCCTAATCTCTGCTGAGGGTCTCAGGAGGATGAAGGGAACTACGGTTTTTTGGGTACCTGATATCTGCCTGCTGTTACACTAGACACTCACATACACTGCTACTATTTCTCCTGCAAGCTGGATATTGTACAGAGGAAAAAACGAGGCTGCAAGGAGTCAGATAACTTGACTAAAGTCATACAGACTGTATGCAGCAGGTCTGGATTTCAAGTTCTGAACCTGCACTCATTCCGCCCCTGTGATGGCTCTCCAAGTACCTAAACATTCTTGCCATCATTAAGATTCCCTTTGTTTAAGAAAGCAGTCTGGGAAATTTCTAAGAACCAGGACTTCTTTTCTTCAGCCCCAGCAACTGTGATGTTTATCTATGTCAAGATGTAGATTCTACTGGGCCAGGTCCCTGAGTAACTGTGATGAATAGGACCTTCCTTACCAACTGGCATTGGACTTGAGCGTGAGAGAGAAATAAATCATTTGACATGGGGCTGTTTGTTACTGCAGCATAACTTCACCTCTCCTATCTCATAAGAAATCAAATATGTTTCTGCATATATCAACTTCTAATAAAAAATAATCTAATAAAAACTAAGTGACAACTTAAAAATAAATGCAAGATGCCTATTCATTGTATCTTTAAGGCCTTAGGAAATATAAAAGTATTTTTAGAAACCATGGGTAAGAGTGACAAAATAATTCAATGGAGAAAGATAGTCTTTTCAACAAATAGGGCTGGAGTAACTGGATGTCCCCACATAAAAGAATGAAGTTGGGCCCCTACCTCACAGCATATGTAAAAATTAATTCAAAATGGATCAAAGACTTCAAAAGAAAAGCCAAACTACAAATGTCTTAGAAGAAAATGTTAAGGGAAATCTTCATGTCTTTGGATTTGGCAATGGTTTCTTAGCTATGGCATCAAACCACAAGCAACCAAAAAAAAAAAAAATTTAAAAATGGGCTTCATCAAAATTGAAAACATTTGTGCTTCAAAGGACACCATCAAGAAAGTGAAAAAGACAATTCACTGAATGGGGAAAATATTTGTAAATCATATACGTGATAAGGAACTTGTATTCCTTATCATTCTTACAACTCAAGAATAAAAAGCAACCTATTTTTTTTAATGGGCAGAGTCTCTGAATAGATATTTCCCCAGAGAAGATAAACAAATGGCTAATAGCGCATGAAAAGCACATGAAAATATGCTCAGCAACATTAATCATTGGGGAAATGTAAATCAGAATCACTAATCAAAACCACAAAAGTGCAAATCAGATATCACTTCACATCCACAGGATGTCTATAATAAAAAAGGTGGACAATAACAAGTGTTGGTGAGGATGTGGAGAAACTGAAACACTCCTACCCTGCTGGTGGGAATGTAAAATAGTGCAGCTCCTTTGGAAAATAGTCTGGCTCTTCCTCAAAAGTTTACTCATTGAGTTACCATATGACCCCACAATTCCACTCCATGTATATACCCAAGAGAAATGAAGACATATGTCCACACATATGGACATTTATATGGCAATAAAAAGGAATGGAGAACTGACACCTGCTGCAACATGGATGGACCTTGAAGAAATAATGCTAAGTGAAAGAAGCCAGTCCAAACGAACACATATGATATGACTCCACAACAGGCAGACTTCTAGAGATTGAAAGTAGATGAATAGTTGCCTTAGGCGGGGGAGGAGGGAGGAGCCTGGGGGCAGCGGGACAGGACTGTTAATGGGTAAAAGGGTTTCTTTTTGGAGGAATAAACTTGTTCAAAAATTGGGTTGTGATATTGACTGTACAACCCTGTGAATAGACTGAAAAACTTTGAATTGTACACTTTAAATGGGTGAATTGTATGGTATGTTAATTATATCTCAGTGGAGATATACACACACACAATAAGAGGAAGAGAAAAAGAATGAAGTATAAAAAGAATCAGTGGATTCATTTTAGAAGAGAAAACTGAGTGATGGGAAAAGAAAAACCAAGATCAGGAGGGTCTGATGGCTGATCCTGTGTCAGTGGGTCCCCTCTTGCTCACTGAGCCCCCGTGTCCGGCCCTCGGTGGGATATGGTGGCATCAGGTGGAGAATGTGGCCTGGCTAGGTGACTGCTCAGTGAGGAGACAAGACAGACACAGGGGAGGCGCTGAATCCCGTGATGGTGACCCCATGGGGCAGCAGAGTGATGGAAGAGGGCACCCGTCTAATTGTGCTTCTGAAGGATTGTGAAAAGGCCAGGGGTGAGTCCATCTAGTTCCCACTTGTTGTGACTGCCTCCTCCACAGCTAGGGGTCCTGGAGAGAACCGTGGCCTGAACTTGGGGTTCCCCTTGAAGAGGTCCCTGATAGGCCGGGCTTCTGCATCGCAATGGTTGGCTGATTCAGGGGTGAAGGTGAGCTTTGCAGAGAGCCTCAGACACCTCAGCTGACCTTCCAGTGTCCCTGTCAGACCCCTGAGCCTTCCATGGGAGGGAGGCGCTGGGTGGGGGCAGGGCAGTCCGGACCCTGTTTCCTGCATCACCACTAACTACCTGTGTGCCAAGCTCCTTTCTCTTCCTATGCCTCACTTTCCTCTTCTGCAAAATGAGGTCTAAGGCCATGCAGATGGGGTCCTGGTGCAGGTCCAGTGGGACCTGACACAGCAAGCCCCCCTGTGCTTCGGCTGCAGGGACTGTGGATTTGAAATGACCAGTCCCATGAATGCAGCTGCGTGCATGCCCCCAGGCAACTCACAGCATTGAGGGCACTGGCACATGCTTGCTATTTTGAGCCACTCAGCTTTGGGGTGGTTTGTTATGCGGCATTAGATTCCTGTAGGGGACAGCTGTATGAGACAAGGTGTTTGCTACCAGGGCAAACCGTGCTGCCAGGATTGGTATTGTCAGCTCAGTCTGGGAACTTGGGGGTTTCTCCTAAGGGCCATGATGCAGAAAGAGAATCCAAAGAAGTTGGGGGAAAGAAACCACCTTCACACACTCTCCCTGGTGGCTCATACAGGCCCATGCATTCCCTCTGCCCCCACCCCCAGGACTATACACATGCCAGATCGTAAAATACATGGCTAGTCTCCTATGAGAGCGGGGGACGTGCAGAGACGTGCTCTGCTCAAAGGAGCAACAGAGTCAAAAGGCGGATAATCCAACACACATTCAGGAAGCGGTAACATGCGGTGACAAAGCACCCAGTGGGCTTTAGTATCCGCAGCCCTGAGCTGCATGACAGAGGACAAGTCACCTGACGAGATTCAGGTTCCTTGTCCGTAAAATGGGGATGGAAACATCACCTGGAAACAGGGAGAGGATGAAATTGGATACTGAATGTAAAGTGGCAGCCCAGGGACTAGGGGGCGCCCCAGGTGGGGCTTGGGGATGAGGACCAAGGGCCCATGCCAGTGTGGCTCATGGTCCCACCCAGGCCTTCCAACTCACCAAGGTCCCATCTGCTCTAGGACTCTGGGCAGAATGGTCCTCATGGACAAGGAGGTATAGCCTCCACGGACAGAATAGTGAGGAGAGCTTAATAGGCAGATGCCACCTGGGGAGGGGAGAGACCTGGTTCTTCCTCTTGGGATGGGAGCTGCCATCATCATCACCATCATCATCCTGACCAACATCATCATCATCAAGATAATATTTGCTGGGTGACCACATTCTTTACATATGTTAATTCCTTTCATCCTCACACCAAGTTTGTGCAGTGGGTGTTCCTATTCCCATGGTTTTACAGAGGAGGAAACTGAGGCACAGGGGATTAAGTAATTTGCCCTGGACTGTGCACTAGTGAGCAGCAGAGACCCTGATCCCCCGCACTCCTGAGCTGGAGCTCTTAGCTGCTTCTCTGCTTGGCCCCATGTGAGAGCTAAAGAAACAGCCTCCGTGACAGTCCAATAGGGTGAAGGGCCCCTCCTTAACCAAAAGACAGGCTTGGCAGCTTGGCTGGCAGGCCCGAGGCCTCTTCCTCCCCGCAGCACTCTTCCTGAAGCCGTGCCTGTCAACGCGACACCACCCTTTGGTACCAGGAGTCTAGGTGGCACACCACAGACATACTCAAGGAGACGGGTGCTGTCTGGCCTGGGAACCCTCTAAGCTGGGCCAGTCAGGCCAGTCTGTGACTGAACTTTATTCGAAGCAGGAGCCTAAAACCCCTTGAGGGCAGAGTAGCCAAGAGGTGAGCACCCTGCTCAGGGGTCAGAAGGGCCGGGGCACTGTTTCCAGCTCTGACACCTTGGAAAGACTCTCTTCTCTAGACCTCAGTGTGCTCACCTGTAAAACAGGGATGATAATAGTAGCTGCATCCCAAGGTCATCATAAGGACTATTTGTGAAGCTCGTAGCCCGGTGCCCAGAAGGTGTTGGCACCTTGTGTCGGCTAAACAGTAGGGCAAGGTCACTAGTCCACAACTTGACCAAGATAGCCAGAAAATTCAGGCGCAAGCCAGCAAAACTCCAGATGAGGCCTCTGGCCTGCGGGGTGGGGGTGGGGGTCTGAGTTGTGGGCCCACCATGGAGTCTCAAAGGGCAGGTCTGGGGCTTGGCAAAGCCCTCATGACAGAGATGAAATCCTCTTCATGCAGGACATCTCAGTTTTGGAGAATGGCTCTGTTATGGGCTGAGTTTTTACACCCCCAGAAATTCATAGATTGGAGCCCTGACTCACAGGACCTCAGAACGACTGTATTTGGAATCAGGACATTAAAAGAAGTGATCAGATTAAAAGGAGGCTGTTAAGGTGGACCCAAACCCAATCTGACTGGTGTCCTTATACGAGAAGGGTATTGGGACACACAAAGAGACAGCACAGAGAAAAGGCCATGTGAGGACACAGCGAGAAGGCGGCTGTCTGCAAGACAAGAAGACAGGCCTCAAAAGAAACCAAACCTGCCCACACCTTGATCTTGAACTTCTAGCCTCCAGAACTGTGAAAAAATAAATGTCTATTGTTTCAGCCGTTCCATCTGCGGTATGTTACCTGGCAGTAACAAAGACAAGCTAAGACAAGCTTTGTCTTCTAAGCCCGGCTCCCCACATGTCCATGCATGGCTGAGGGCTCATAGACCTTCAAGTGCAGAACTCTAGGGCTCCCTGTTCAAGGTCACGCTTGCCAAATCAGGGCCCAACCCTCCTGCGGATCCTTCTAGAGAGGATCTCAGGAAGCTTCGGTCTTTGGGGTCTGAGAGCATCGCAAGCACCCACTGGACTGCTCTCGTACGGCCCAGTGGGGTCACAGTTAAGAACAGCAGTGTTTACTCGAAAGGTACACTCAACATGCACTTACTAAAGCCGCTGTGGTGTACTTTCTTACAAAGTAGATATTATTCATTTTTTTTAAACGTGGGAACCTGATTAAGGAGAAAGGAGTCTATTCGACTGAAGGTGACAGGTCGAAAGACCAGATATTTATGCTGAAGACCACTTTGAAATCACCATCCTGACAGTTGCTGTGACCAAACCCTGAAGCTTAGACACTGGTGGTAACAAGAGCTGGGAAGTTCCCCCTTTAGGGAAGCAACCAGCAGCTTCCTACAAATAATCAATCATTACCGAGGTCGCCAGGGGAGGGGCTTGTCAAATCCCACCCTGTTCCCCGAAACGAAGAAAAAGCCTTCAAAAGGGAAGGCGCAATTAGAGGCCAGTGCATCTTAGGCTACCACCATCTCACGTGCCTCGGAGAAGCAGAGCTGACAGGCTGAGCTCGGGGGCAGTTTTAGACACCTTAGGGGCTCAACACCGTTACTGAGAAAAACAAAAGAGTGGCCAGGGAAAAGCACAGATGTGTTACACACACGCGTGTACCCCCATCCCCAGTTGGTCTCTGACACCCTGGTGTCCGCTGTGGCCCCTCGCAGCGCAGCCACATCCCCAAGCGGGTCTGCAGCTCACGGGCTTCTGGACCACTGAAGCCAGGTCAGTCCCTGGCTTGGCCCTGCTGCCTGAGAAGCACCATCCGCATCAAAGTGAAATCCCCTGGGACGCTGTCACAAGAAATGTCGCCCCACCCAAGGATCCTCCCAGCTTTAACTCACTTTCAAGTAACTTAAAACAATGCCAGGGCCTTTCAGCAAATATAAAATGAGCCCCCGCTCACTTTCTTCTGGGAATCAAAACCGAGAATGCTGGGGGAGGAATGATGTCTGTAAGTGCAATCAGGGGGCCTGGAGGTTCACACTTCCTGCTGCACGACTGCTCTCTGCTCAGAGCTTGCTTTTTCTCCTGCTGCTTTTCCAGGAACGGGCAGAAAGACTCGTGATAAATGCATCAGCCATCTCCAAGTGCCAGGGCACTGGAGGCTTCGAATGCATCAAGCCAGACCTCGTAGGGCCACGTCTGCAGGACTTCTGGGCGGGCCCTGCTCGGAGCTACACACTAGAGCTTCCCCTGGCTTTAGCTGTTCTCGGGGGGCCCAGGCCAGGCCTTCTGATGTCATAATAAACATCACTGACCTTATAAAATTAGAGCACTGATGCATTTTTCATGTCTGAGAATCACACTGAATTGTGAACATCTTAGAAGATGGCCGAATGCTGCATCTAGGTTTTCTCTTCCTCTTAAAGGTGAATTATTGAGCAGGAATGCTCTTTGCCCAGGACCCCACCCTGGCTCTGAGATTCCCGAGTGCACCCAGCTGGTTACCATTTGCAAGGTCAGATCCATTCCCATCGGTGCTGGGGGAAAAAAGAGGAGCACTGTTGGAGGAGGGGCTTCCTCCAGGGGGTGGGGGAGGGAGAAGGCTGAGTGGCAGCTCCAAATGGAGCCACTCACCACCCTTCAGCAGCAAATGGCGCCAACAGGAGAACACTTTAGTGTGGAAAGAACACTGCTGGAGCCAGGGGTGCTGTCTGCAGGATGGAGACGGGATGCAGGTTCATTTGCAGAGCATCACGGGCCGCGGCAGTTGAGTAATTTAAAGAGGTAATTGAGATAATATGTGAGAATAATAACCTTAGCTGTCAAAGGCTCTTAAAATTTCTCATTTGACTTCACATTTAAGTGGATGGATCTGTAATGTAGTGAATTTCACATCTCTGCCCAGGAAATCTTGAGCTTTGCACAGTATTCTCTGCAGAAGACAAAGTAGTTGCCCAAACCATTTTTCATAATAAAATGTGTTCTTGAGCCCCAAAGAATTGCTGAGCACGACACAATATCCGCATAGGGGCGACACTTTGAAAACAACGGTAACAACAACAGCAAAAACCATGTCAGACACTCAGCGTTTCCTCCTGAGATAAGAACAGCAGAAAGAAATTGGTCTGCTGGGTGGGGAGCAGGGGAGACAGGCTGGTGGGGGCACAGGAGGGGAGGTGCAATTCTGCGCAGTAGAGACTTTAACCTTGACCAGAGAGAGGTCTGGCTTTTGTCCTTGCCTTCCGGGAGGTGATCTCTAAGCCCTTGGAATGTCCTGCCAGAGGGAGTGGCTTAGTTTGCCTGAGTCACTGGAGAGACCTACAGTATGATTTAAGGTAGGAGCTGGTTACAATGGAGAGTTGTAGGGTAGGGGCTGGCCACTCTAGAAGGATCAACTATGTGATTTAGGGTAAGGACTTTTGGTCACACAGTTTCAGCCAACTCGGGAGAGACCAGAGACCGAGATCAGCCATGAGGGCAATCCCTCATGCCTATGCGGTGGAGCCCCAAGAAAAACTCTGGACACCAAAGCTCAGGTGAGCTTCCCTGATTGGTGATTTTCCATGAGCCTTGTCACACATTGATCCAGGGACATTAACGCTGACCACAAGCCACGGGAGAAGACAATGGAAGGTGGGTGTTTGGTGCCCTCCTGGACCCTGCCGGACACACTTCTTCCCTTGGCTGGTTTCCATCTGGATCCATTTGATGTAATAAGCTGTAACTGGGAGTATAATGGCTTTCATGGCCTCTATGAGTCCTTTCCATGAATGACGGAAACCGAGCATGGATTGTGAGTTGCCTGTTTGCACATTCTTTCTACATATGGAGAGCGTCCCTCTGAACAAACATAGTTTTCATACAGAGTTAATGCCTGTCAAGTGCATTCTCTTCCTGATGGGAGCACAGAGGGACTCCCTGCCCCTCTCATGTGCTCCCCTAATACTCGGAACCTGCCCCTATGGGGCACTCATCACACCAACTGTGCTGTCCGGCTTGCCTCATGTCCTGGGCCATGTACTCCTGGAGGTAGGGACACGCCCAGTTGACCCATAAAGCCCTGAATCCAGGAGAGGGCCCCTCAGATGCCTGGGACTCAGCAGGTACCAGTTACTGATGGGCAGGTGTACAGGCTGCCTTCTACCAAAGCTGTTTCTTCCATTGTGGTTTATGGCCTGGCGGAGGGTCATGAACATGAAGCTGTTGGCATGGGGCCTGGCTGGAATGGCTGTCACTGTCATACCAGAGCACTTTGGTGCAGTGAATTCCATGGAGATGGATGTGGATAGGCAGGTTTCCATGGCTCATGACTCAGCTACCCACCTACCAACTCATTCATTCACTCACCAGGCTAAGGTAGGGCTGGGTCAGACAATGAGGGAGTCACAGAGGGTCAGATGACGCCCTCCTCCAGACCCCAGGATGGTGACACACCATGCAGGGACTTGCCAAGGACCTGGTTGGGTAGTCCCCATCCTCTCTGAGGTCCAGAGGGGAGATGGGTCTGAGCAGCTCAGGGAGGAGACTTGCTGTTTCTCTTCCTTTTCCAAATCCAGGGAGCTGAGTAGTGAATTCTCTGCCCCTTAAAAGCTCTGAAGGCAGCCTCAAGGGCACATTTTTAATAAAGGTCAAGCTTCTGCATTCTTGCCTTGGGTTATTTGCCTGAAGCTTGTCCAGTGACAGGGAAACCAGAAAGGGGTTGATGGTGCCTGGTCAGTTCTGGACACCCTCCCCAGCTGCTTCTGACATCAGGGATCCTGTAGCCTAAAGCTGGAGTCAGTCAGCAGTGTCACAAAGACACCACTGTCCGTCCATCCATCCGTCCATCCGTTCGTCTATCCCTTGAAGAAATATTTATTGAGCACCTACTGTGTCCCTGGCCTCTTAGGGCATGATTATAACTAAGGCAAAAGTCCTTGTCCTCAGAACTCAGCTATATTGACACCTTTGTCAATTTCATCCACACCCCTTGACCCATTTCTTCCCATGCCACCTCCATGCAGTCATGTCACAGACGTCTCTCTCCTGCCCACATGCTTCTCTGAGCTCTGGAGCCTAAGTCCAATCACTTGCTGTTGTTGACTTTCCCCATGGGTGTCCCAAAGGCCCTTCAAACTCGGCCCAACTCGTGACCGGTCCTCCTCCAGGGTGCATGACACGGAGCCCCCATACCTAACCCATCTACAAGTCTTACTGATGCTACCTCCTGAATCTCTCTTGATGGTCCCCTTTGCCCAGAACCGCCAAGTCCAGCATCATCTCTAGCCTGGAGGATTCACTGGTCTACCCTCGCCAGCTCTGGCTCTCCTTCAATCCATTCTCCATGCAGCAGCCAAGAGCACTTCTCGAAATGCAAACTTGGTCATGTCCATGCCTCTCAAACCTTCCGTGGCTTTCCTCTCCTTGGGGATAGAGCCAGCACTCCTCAGCCTGGCTGGTGCCTGGGTACCCCTCTAACCAGTCTGGTCTGACCCTCACCCCCTCTCCACCTCCCCAGCCTTCACGTGCTCCCTTGTATCCATGAGGCTCCCTCCCACCACAGGGCTGTCTGTGCATGCTGTTCCCCGGTGCTGTTCCCTCCCCTCTCCATGGAGTTAACTTCTGCTCCTCCCTCAGATCTCAGCTCAGGGGCCACTTCTTCAAGAAACCCCCCCGCCCAGACCTCCTCTTAACCCTCCATTACAAGCTCCCCACACACGTATTTGTGCAAAGGTTTGGCGTTCAGGTCTGAGTTTTCCTCCGCTAGATGGTAAGCTGGGTGAGCACAGGAACCTCATCTGCTTTTTTTCACTCGTTCCTTTGTTCTAATCTCAGCACTGGCCCAGGGCCTGGCACCTACTGGGGGTTCCAGTACCAGTTAGGGAATAAATGATTACAAAGAGAGAATTGCTAAGGGAGGAATTTACAAAGTGTAATGGAAAAGCCGAATAAAAAGAAGGCATCCTGTTGGGGGGGCAGTGGGATGAGGGGGGAAGTCAGCTTTTCGAGGGGAAGGGCCTTACAGTAGAAAGTTTCAATAGAGCAGGAGTTCTCTAGAGCAGCCACAGGAAAGATAACCTGAGAGACCAGAGGGAACGGCATGTGTAAGGCCTTGAGGTGAGAAACACTACAGTATGTTTGGGGAAATCGGGGTATCTTGGTAGAGAGGAGGGGAGAGCCTTGTGCAGGGGGAGAGGAGGGGAAGGCTGAGGGCAGCTTAGAAAGGGTCTGGGATTCCGTGCTGCAGAGTCAGAGTTGATCCTGACCTTCCCACATGACCACGCCCCTCCCAACAGGTGCCGCTGGCAGCCCCGCCTCCATCTCTAATTCATCGTGCTGCACTGGGTTACAGTCACCAGTTTTGGGGTCTGTCTCTCCCAGGGGACCGCACCTTGCACAGCGCCTGGCACACAGCGGGTTCCCGTCAATCCTTTCCAAAAGCGTCAGTGATACACAGCGTGGATGGGGAAGGAAAGAATGTGGCGGCTGGAAGGCCAACGGGGAGGCTCCAAGCCCGGGTGTGTGATGCTAAAGGCCTGAGATAGAAAAATGGGAGAGGACCCGGAAGATGGGAGGAGGAAGCCCTGGGGGTTTTAAAAGTCCTACTTTGCAAACGGCTTGGCTTGGGGGAAGAGGATCGAGGGGAAGGGAGAAGCAGGGCTGAAGGATGTTTCTAGCTCTGGAGGCCCCCATCGGATGCGGCATAACTGTAATAGAGAGAAGAGGCGCAGAGGAAGGCTCTCACTGTGTGGAGGTCCGGAGCCGGTGGATGGGGTCAGACCACTATGTATGATCGTCTCGGCATCACCTGCTCACTGTGTGTCTGCGTCCTCATCTGTAGGATGGGGGACCTCGTAGGTAGTTGGGAAGTTTGAGTGAATCGATACGCGTAAACGCTTCGTGGATAGGGCCTGGCAGGTGGTGGCACGTAGATGTCAGCTGTTGTAACCCCTGGGTGGACAGCTCTGTGCCAACAGGTCTGCCAGCTCTCCCTCGTGTCTCAAGACCGAGGGATGAAGCTTTGGTGCCGTTGAGGCGACCCATGGTGTCAGCAGCTCTTCTAAAAGTGGGTGCCACCAAATGGGGTGAGGGCCCATCTTGGACCTGGGCAGGAGAAAGGACACTCGAGGGACCTCTCCATCTGCTGATGTCAGGACTGGCCCAGGGCCTCGGCCGGCTGGTTTCTCACCTGCCCTGTGTCCCGGCTTCCGGAGTCTGTGAGTCTGGCTGTGGAATGGAGAAGGGGAAGTGCAAGGGACTTTAAGTTCACAAGTGGAACATGTCAGCAGCGGAGGGAGAGGGTCTTCAGCCTATCAGGCTCTTGTGAATGTCCCATTGTCACAGAGGCGGGAGACAAGGTCAGTCGCTGGGCTGCTTGGAAAGCATCAGAAACGTGTGTATTTGGGGGAGTTTTTAAAAGGAGAGGGCTTGTGCTCGCCCCACCCAGAGGCTGGGATCTGGATCATTGGTAGGGGAGGTGGGGATCTCCTCTCATCCAGCTCCAGGACCTCCAGGACCCCGCTTCCTTCTGGAGGCCACACCAGCCCCCGCTCCACCCACAGCCCCTTCTCCTTGCTCACGGGCGATGTCCTGGGTCTCCCCGTCTCAGGACCCTTGCTCCCACTGCTGGGTCAACAGATCAGCATCTCCATTATTTTCCAGGGAGGTGCATTCTGGGGCTGGATCCTAGGAAAGGCTAAGGAAGCCTGCAAAACGCTGGCCTGAACTGGCCGTCTCCCCAGGCCTGCTGGTCTTTCTGGGATCCCAGCTCTGCCAAGAGGACTTTCTTCGAGGCCATGCCCCCTGAAGCACAGCTGACCCGCATCTAAATGACGTGGTGGCATAATGGGAGTCTGATGTAACTGATTAAGGAGGGAGCAGGACTGCCGGGCAGCCGTTGGGCCCATCTGCAGGATTCCCGCATTCCGGCCACAACCAGTGGTGGGGGGTTGAGAGCGTCTCCACTGGGTCTGACATCCACACACCGTTTGGCGGGTGAGTCACAGTTTGTTCCTGCTTTGGGACTTGGCACCAGTCCCTGCACCCCAGTGGGGAGCAACTGGGAGGGAGTTTGTCCCTGGGACTCAGAGCAGGTGTGGATGTCTCCCTGAGCCCGGGGCCAGGGAAGCTGCCTCTCTGGGGCCCGCAGACCTGTGGGATGGTTTTCTGGGCCAACAGCAGAGGGCAAGGCAGGAAAGGCAGGGCCCGGGGCTTTTTCTCTGGCTGCACGAAGAGGGGTGGAGGCACAAGATCTCCTGGGCCAGGTCTTTCCGGTCCCAGCCTGGGGAGAGTCAGGGATCTGAGCTCAGAGACAGACTACCAGCGTTTTCAGCCACTTCTCTGGGTTCTTTAAATTCACGGAGCTCCCTCCTGCCGTGGGGTCTTCCTACGTGCGGTTCCCTCTGCCTGGAATGCTCCGCTCCCCTTCTCCTGGTATTAACACGGCTGCCACATCCTTTTTCTTGAAACACCCTCTTCTCCTGGCCTCCCGGCGGCCACATCCTCCCCATCTTCCTCCTCTCGCTGGATGCTTCTTCTCCTTTGCCAGCAACTTTTCTGCTTGACATTTAAATACTGGGGGAGCCCATGCTTGACCCTGTGCCCTCTCCTCTCCTTTATCCACCCTCTTTCATGGAGCAACTGCCTCTAGACCCATGGCTTTAAATTCCATTGCTGAGCTGATGACATCTAAATTTTATCTCCTTTCTGGGCCCCTTCTTGGCCTGCAGACTTTCAAACCCAACTGTACCCTTGGCAACTCTAATAGGCTGTCAACCAGAATATGACCAATACCCACTCGAGATTCCCTCTCTCCTGCCTTCTTCAAAGTCCTCCATCTCAGGAAATGGTCCCCTGTCCATTGTTTAAGCCCCAAATCTAGGCACTACCCATCCTTCTCTTGCTCATCCTCCGTGTTCAAATCATCAGCAAGGGGCTTCCCTCGTGGCACAGTGGTTGAGAGTCCGCCTGCCCATGCAGGGAACACGGGTTCATGCGCTGGTCCGGGGGGATCCCACATGCCGCAGAGCGGCTGGGGCCGTGAGCCATGGCCGCTGAGCCTGCCTGTCCGGAGCCTGTGCTCCGCAACGGGAGAGGCCACAACAGTGAGAGGCCTGCGCACCGCAAAAAAAAAAAAAAAAAAACCATCAGCAGGGCCCCTGACTCTACCCCCAAGAAGTCCCCAAACGGTGTCTCTTGGGATTCATCATCACCGGCCTTGTCGGAGCCGCTCTCATCTCGTGCCTGCACTGATGCAAGAGCGCCCGGGGTGGTCGCCCTGTGAGTAGAGACACAGTTCATGTTCCAGACAGCAGCCGGGGCGGGGGCGGAGCGTGTCACCTCACTGGCTTATAACCCTCACGCTGTCCTCAGGATCAAGTCCCAGCCCCCTGCCCTGGCTGAGGGGCCCCCGGAGGCCTGGCCTCTTCTCGTTCCGCTACACCTCCCTTTAGCCTGCTCACCGTGCAGCCCCTACACACCAGGCTCCGTGTCTCCCAGGGAACTCTGTTCCGTGATTCCCTCGGCCTGGACCGTCCTTCCCAGGATCTTCGCGTGTGCGCCCTTTCTGACATCGCGCCTCCCCAGAGAGGCCTCCGCCGGCCGCCGACCTCAAGCAGCCACCCTGGCCCCCCTCTACCAGGCTGCCCGCGGTAAGTGCCCCAGTATTTCCTCTGTGATGTGTTTGTTATCTTTCTCCCGCCTCTAGAATGTAAAGTCCATGAGAACGAAGGTCCCCCGGAGTCAGAGCAGTGCCTGGTGATGCAAGAAGGAACGACCCTCGTGCAAGGAGGCAAGCGTAGAGGCCAGGAGCCAGAGCAGGATGTGCAAGAGCATTTGGGGCCGAGTCAAGGTGGTGGCAGAGGGGATGGAGGGAAGTGGGAGAAGTTAGGGAGAGAAGGCCACTAGGATGGTGACGGGTTTGGGGGGCTGGGCGTGAGCAGGGGGTCTTAGGAATGACTCTGGGTTTTCTGGGGTGGACTTTCTGCCGAGGTTGTAGGAGGTATAGGGTCGGGAGGGGGCGCGTGGCAACAAGAGAACAATTGTGAGTAACATTTGGGACATGTTGGGCTTCCCTGGTGGCGCAGTGGTTGAGAGTCCGCCTGCTGATGCAGGGGACACGGGTTCGTGCCCCAGTCCGGGAGGATCCCACATGCCGCGGAGCGGCTGGGCCCGTGAGCCATGGCCGCTGAGCCTGCGTGTCCGGAGCCTGTGATCCGCAACGGGAGAGGCCACAACAGTGAGAGGCCCATGTACCGCAAAAAAAAAAACAACAACAAACATTTGGGACATGTTGACTTGCCCAAGGAAACCGGAGCAGCGATGTCCTGGGGCAGCTAGATGGAAGGTTCTGGATCTGAGAAGAGGCACAAAGGTGGACATATCAGTACACCTTTACCTTTACAGACGGTAAAGAGGGTCCTGGGTGGGGCTAAGCCCTCACGGAGAGTGGGCAGAGGGAGAAGGGAGGGGCCTGGGGACAGCATCCCAGGGCCTGCCGGGTCTGTAATCCACTGGATGATTTCCAGCACCTCGGACCCCAGGGACCACCTCCTCCCCTTGTGAAGCCCCCTGACCCTAGGCTCTGAGACCCCACCCTCTTCTGTGTCCCTCCGACTACGCCCACTGCTCCTTCTCAGTCTCCATCACCAGCTCCTCCTTCTGGAATGTTCTGTTAACGTTCACGTAGCCTGCGCTCTCCGGGGCCTCTCTTCTCCCTCTGCCTCAGAACATGACCTTATTTGGAAATAGGGTCTTGGTAATTAGTTAATTACAGATGTAACTAGTTTAAGATGAATTCATTGGATTGGGTGGGGCCCTAATCCAATGACCCGTGTCCTTGTAAGAAGAGAAAACAGAGACACAGAGACACACAGAGAAGGAAGATGCCATGTGATGATGGAGGCAGAGGCTGGAGTTATGTTGCCACCAGCCAAGGAGCGTCAAGGGTTGCCAGCGGCCCCCGGAAGGTGGAAGAGGCAAGAAGGATTCTCCCTTAGAGCCTTCAGAGGGAGCATGGCCCTGCCAGCACCAGGGCCTCTAGAACTTCCAGCCTCTAGAGCTGCCAGGAAACTCATGCAACGGTCAAGGATAAGTTGGTTGATATTGACCATGGGAGGGTCTGAGCCTCCCACCTTCGCGCCTCAGGATGAGCCACCTGCCCCCACCCCCCGGTGGCCGGAAGCTGCCCCCGCAGGAGTGGCCCCACCTGCTGGAGCTCAGGGTCTTCGCCCGCTGGTTTTTACTTTGCTACCTGCCCCAATAGCCAAGATGAGGACCCAAGGGCTGTCTCCTCGGCCTCTGCAGATGCTGGGCTTGCCGTTTCTCTGCAGGGCACCATTTGTCACTGATGCAAGGAGGCGGGTGAGGCCCAGCCTCAAGGTGACCCATCCCTGCCACCCAGATCCATTCGGTGTGGCCCCAGCCGAAAGCAGCAGGAGATCACGCCTCTGGGAGGCATCTGAGCACCAGGCCCCTTGGTTTCTGCCTAAGGAGGGCTAAGGACCCCCAGCCCCATCTGTAAGGACGTGGACCCCACAGAGCACAGAGACACTGACCATGAAGAGGGAGCCTGTGCTTTGGAGCGAGGCCCTGGCTGGGTAGCTGAAGCTCAGACCGGAGGCGCTTCCTGCCACTCAGCTACACGTCCCGAGTATAAGACTGGCTCAAACCAGTTTCTGCCACTACCGACTTCTCTCTTAGGTCCCCGCTATGTAAAGAAGTACCCAGACACCCATGAGTTAACCCACTGGAGTGTGCCCCAGACCCCACTCTAGGGGAACGCCAGAAGATTCTGCCCAGTGCCCCTTCTTACTTACAGAGAAGACCCCTGCGTCCAAGCTTCTGAAGCTTCTTCAAAGTGCTCCCAGAGGCAGGAGGGCGTGGACCCTCGGGGCACTGACTTTGCCTGTGGTTCAAGGCACTCTCCAAAGTCAAGACCATTCACGGATGCTCTATGTCTGATCTAAAAAACTCTCCTGAATTTTGTATTCTACCCCACGAAACAAACTGTATGTGTTTCAGTAAAACAGTGGCATTTAAAATTCATTACGACTTAACATTTGCTCCTCTTCCCACATTCTCTGGTAAAAGTGATACACTTTCTGCCTGGCTCTGTCGATGTTCTCCCATGTGAACAGTTCATCACGAGCCCAGAGTTGGGGGGGACTGGCTGGCGGGCTGGGGGACCTGCAGGATGGAGGGAGCCAGGCTAGGAGGAGCCAGCAAGGTACACTCATCTGAAAGCCCTGGAGTGTCCTCACTGGAGGGAGGAAGCAGCCAGAAGCTTCCCAGGGGCCATTCTCACAGCTGGAGTGGCCCCTCCTGCTGCCCCTGGGCTCTGGCTCAGTGTGTGGTCTTCCACTGCTGGTGGTTGGAGGCTGCTATTAGAAACCAGCCAGGGGGTGGGGGGGGGAGGCTGGCAGAAGCATGGCCACATGCCAGGGACAGGCAGCTGGGAGGCGGGGGGGAGGGGACAGAGCTGGGGACCATCCCAGCTACACGTCTCCCATCTATTAGCACAGAAGCCTTGGTCACAGTAAGGCCAAACCAGGAGGCCAAATCTTGCGTTTCCTTCTCTCCACCTCCTTACAGGGGGCAAGGCTCCCACCTTCCCACACCTCTAACCCGGAGACAGGCTGCCTCAGAGGCTGGCTTGCCAGATACCCTCCTCTGGCCCCGGTGAGCTGGAGGGCAGGCTGCCGGGGGCATCCGCCCTGCCCCAAGGCTTCATATGCCGAAGCAGGTGCCTGGACGGTGAGACATGAGTTCCTGCCCCCTCCCTCTGCCTAAGATTACAAGGTCCCTCCCCCACCCGAGGGTGGCAGGAGACCTGCCTAGGTGGCTGGCTGGCTGAGCCCAAGAAAGCTGCATCCGTGCATCGCACCAATCCTCTCACTCAGGCAGGAGGCTCAGCTGCTGGAGAGGCAGTTGAAAATAGAGTCTAAGAATAAGCGGCTTAGTCCGGTTTGGAGAGGGGCCCAGCTGGGTAGGGGTGGGCCGAGGCCTTGGGGAGCATCAGCTGGTTGCAAGGGAAAGAACCAGGCACTCAGAAGTTCCACTCACCTTTCTTCCAGGGACAGGGATCTCTTAAAGGTGTCTTAGTGCCCTTGGCCAGATGTGCGCCCCACCCCCTTGCTCCAGAGCCTCAGGGTCAGGTGGTCTCGGTTTATTCTTTTTGCAAACACAGGCCCAGGCGAGGCCGTCTAAACACACAGCACAGCCTCCCCTCGCTCAGCACAGCCCTGGCTGTTTGTGTCCACAGGACCCCTGGCAGGCAGAAGGGACATTTCCCAGAGGCCCTCAGAAAACGGTCCCGGGGTAAACTGGCTGCTTGACTGCCTCTTGCCTGGAAGAGGTCCCATTGCGCCCCAAAGGCACAGCTGACCCACCCCGGACCACTCTGGGGTCCTGATGCAAGAGGCCGGGGGAAATCTGTTCTGAATCTGGACCTCTGGGGGAAGAAATGGTGAAGCTGGTAGTTCCCAGAGCCCCTTGGCTAAGGGAAGTGGCTGTTCCACAGCCTGGGGCCCTTGCGGCTCCCTCTGCCTGGGACACTCCTTCCCATCCGTCTCAGCCTGGCTGATGCCTGCTCAGGCTGGAGGTCTCAGTGGAAGAGTCACTTCCTCCTGGAAGCCTTCTTGAACACTGGGCTGGATGAAGCTCTCTTGATGTGTCCTGTGGGCACTTATTCACTCATGCATTCAATCCTTCATAAGACAAACAGGTACTGTGGCCCGCAATCTGCCAGCCTGTAGGGCCTGTGTCCTCTAGAGGTCACAGTGTAGGGGCTGGGGAGGGTGGACAAGTCCCCTAAGTTTGGGAGAAGCGCTGCAGCTCCCGAGACCCAGAGGACTGTGCTCCCCCCTAAGCCGGCCTGGAGCGGGTAGATGCCGACGCCAGCGCCCCCTCCTCCCTGTTCTCCCTCCTCCCCCGTTTCCATGCTTGTCTCCCCCTGGATGGCTGTGTCCAACTGGGATTTTGGGGACACGGGGCCCCTGCGCCCATGACCCTCCGCGGGGACGATCGCCTCCCGCCCGGCCAGGCTGCTCAGACAAAGCCTGCGCCCAGGACAAAGGCTGCGCCACCGCGGCTGCTGCTGCGCGCAATCCGCGTGCCCCACCCAGCCTTTAGTCTGGCAAACAAATCCAGTTTTTTAAACAAGTGAAAGCTGAAATCTCTTCCCAAACATTTCTCCCCCTCTGGGATGGAGGGAGGAGCAAAGAGCGCCCCCAGGATGGCAAGCAGGGCGACGGACGCGGGTGGAGTGGGGCGGGCCAGGAGCGCGCGCAGCGGGAGGCGGCCGCCGGCGCGAGAGCGCGCAGCCCTGGCGGCACGTCCCCGTTCTCTCCCCTGGGCTGGGGAGGGCCGAGCCGTGCCGCAGTCCGTGGGGCGGGCGCGGGCGCAACCTGCCCAGCGTTCCGCGCAGGGCCCCTGCATTGCAGCTGCGCCGGGCGTGCAAGCGTGCGTGTGCGCGCGTGTGCATGCGCGTGGGTATGTCTGTGTGTGCGCCTGTGTGTGCACGCGCGCCGCCCGGCCACCGCGCCCCAGTTCGCTCGGCGCTGCCGTCCCCTCGCCCCCTCCTGTTCCACCGCCGCCCCTCCCCCTGGCCGCAGCGCGCGCACCTCCAAGTCCCGGCGGCTCTAATTGAGAATTTGCCCCGTAACCTTGGGGGCGGGAGGGGCAGAGGGAAGGAGCCGCGGAGGAGAGGGGAGAGGAGAGGAAGGCTTCTGACCGCCTGGTCGCTGCAGCATCTTCTTCGACACACTTCTTCACTGCCAGGCCACAGGGTTGGCCCGAGCCCAGGGACCTCCACCCTCTGGGCCGTCCCAGCTGTCCCCTTTGCACTGGGAGGATTATGACCCTGGCGCTGCGGCTGCGGTTCTGCTCCCCCCGCCCCACCGTTATTATGTATCAGGCTGGTGAAATGCTGGGAAAATGATCCTTGGGTAAATAAGTCACTTGTACTCATTTTTGGGGGCGGGGAGGGGGGATGGAAAATAACAAGGAGAGGGTAGTTTTACTCTTACACCCTGGCAGGGTGGGCGTCTCACGTTTCCTCTGCCCTGGCCCCCCTTCCCCTCCCACTATTGAAAGGATGCCTGGCCAAGCCCAAAAGGAAAGAGATTCATGGGGTCCTTCGGGGCCCCCATCAGCTCTCTGTAGGGGGTGGCCCTGCCTTGTCCCTTCCCCAACTCCTGTCATCTCTCCTGTGTATTCTGACAGGGGCTGGGGGGATGCTTATTTCAACTGGAGGCCTATGGAGCTCAGAGCTCCAAGTCCCGGCAGAGGGGGCTGCTGGGGAGCAGGTGTCCTGCTTGGCCGAGGACTCAGGGACGTGCTTGTCATGAAGCAGTTAAGGTGGCTATCTCTGTCATAGCATCCTCTCCTGCCGGCAACCTCCTGGTACAGCCTGCCCTCTGGGCTTCCGGGGGGACGGCTGATGTTTCCTGTGCTCCGAGGCAAGGCACTGCCTGGCTAGACTTGGTTTTCTGAAGGGCTCCATCTTCCAGGCAGGTCCGACACTGACTGGTCCCTGCATCCTGCAGTGCACCCTGGTGAAGTGACCTGGCCACTGAGGGAGAGCCAGGGCTCTGCAGAGTTCCCTGTTCCCTTTCCCATTTGTTCTGCAAAACTGAAACCGGATTTCCTGCACGGGAGCCCCTGGTCACCCTGCCCTTCTCTGTTACATCCTGCAGGTCATCGTCACAGCGCCGGCTGGCTTCAGCCTCGGCCAGGGTGGCTGCCAAGGCCAGCCTGGCGCTCCCAGGCAGCCACTGCCAGGGTGCAGACGCCTGCTGATCCAAAACCACCTCTGGGAACAGCTCAGAGGGTTCAGTGGCCAGGGCGGCTGCCAGCCACCCTGTCACTGCTGGGGCCGGGGCTGGGATGAGGCAGAGATTTACACACTGGGTGGCCCAGGAAAGCTGCCTAAGGCATGTGGCCAAGCCCAGAGAGCCTCCAGCGAGCAGCAGCAAGGGGAGGTCTGAGAGCGGAGAAGGCAAAGGGCTGCTGAGGATGGGGGAGGGGAGCTTAAGGAACTGACCCCCACAGAGGGCCTGGGTCAGCTTAGCTGAGGCCCAACACCTTGGGCCGGCAAGGTCTCTAGCAAGGTACCCCACAGACAGGCACCTCTGCGGCTGCCCTGATGCTAAGGGCGGGTGTAAGCCATCCCTCCACCCTGTCTCGGTGCCCAGAGCAGACCATCAGCTCAGCCCCCCAGTCCAACTCTGGGGCTTCCCCTGGGCATGCCCAGGCATGGAAGAGCAGCCTCTGCAACTTTCTCTGCAGAGCCTCTGGCGCCCCAGGGGGAGCAGCCACCGCTCGGCACCCCCGGGCAGCAGGCCAGCGGCTCTCAGAGAAGCATCCTTGGCCATCACATCCTGCCCCCTGCCTTGGAGCCTCTGGGGGCTCCCTGGCCCTCCGCCCTCAGCTGGGTGGGGGAGGGCTTCCATGAGAAGGTGTGGCTCACGGTCCCTAAAAGGCAGAAGCACTCAACACACAGCCTTGAAGTCCAGGCCTTGGAATCAGAAAAAAGCCCAACCTGGGCTGCCTTCCCCCAGCCTCGCCCATTGCTGTTGTTGCCTCTGAGAGGCTCAGGGCTTGGTGATGGCCTCCAGGAGCTCCCTCTGCTTCTAGAAACTGCCCTGTGGCTGGGGGTGGGGCAGCAGAGGATGCCTGGACCCTGCTGCCCCAGGTCTGACCGGAGAGGGGCCTCTCAGCAGCTCAGGGGCTTGTCTGGCCACTCAGACGTCCTGGGAAGCCCTGGGTCCAAGCTCGCCTATTCACTCTGTCCCAGGGAAAGACCGAGATTGAGGGTGGGGACCAGCCGGTCCTCTCGAGGTGCGACTTGCACCCTGAGCAGCAGAAGTTAGGAAACCTGGATGCTTCCTCCTTTTTCACACCTTGCACACAGGGTTCCCAAGTGTCCCTCTCCCTTGGGGCCTGGCAAGGTGACCCGAGCGCTGTTCTTACCGTCCAGTGACAGCCAATCGTGCTGGGAGGATGGGAGTGTGGGCAGGGCCCGAGCTTTGTACTCAAACACCACTGAGTTGGAGATGATCTGGTTGTTGAAGGCAACTTGTAGGGTCACAAGACCAGTGTCATGGGCTGAAAGCAAAAGAAAGAGCTGTCAGGGAGGGAGGGGGCGGGGCATGGGCACACTCCAGCCTCACGTACCCACCCAAGGGCCAGGAGGACCCTCTCCCCATTGCCCTTCATGGATTAGCCCTGCCTGGGCTTGCTCATTCCTCAAGGTCAGAATGAGGGGGAAGGGCATTTAGGTGCAGCATTTGCTTTGGACTCCTTTGTGCTTATTTCTCTGTTTCGCCTTTTCCTGCAAGCTTGTCCTGACTCACTTAGCATGGCCTTCTGTGTATTTTCAGAAGTTCTTCTGCATCCCTGATGAAGGCAAAAGCTTCGGCTGTGGCTGTTACTCTAGCCCAGTGGTGCTGGGCTGGAGGCTGGCGTAAACCTTGCGTCTCCCCCCCGACGCCTGGACGTCAAGCTTCGGGAAGACCGGCCCTTATGGGCCTCGTGAGCTGCTCTGACCCCGACCCGGGGCTCAATGAAAGCTATTGGTTGAGTGACGCAGGGGACATTCTCACTGTTCCCAAGAGGAGAGCCTACCTGTGGCAGAGAGACCTGCTTCATTTCTGGGGGTTGAGGCTGCTTTTGAAGTCTTGGGGGCCGGTGGGTGTATGCAGGCTGCTCCGCCCCGCCGGGCCTCAGCCTCCGGTAGACAGCAGGGTTCTGTGCTCTCTGCCCTGCTTTTCTGGAACCAGCGCCCAGGGCCTCCCCAGGACACATTTCCAGGGAGGACGCACCCGGGGATCGTGTTACGGTTTGGGCTCTTGGTTTCCCGAAGCTTAGACTGGAGGAAGCCGTCCAAGTCAGCTGCTCCCCAGGGCAGAGCCAGGGCTCTGGCTTCCCTCTGAGGTCTTCTGATGCAGCCCCCGCAGCCCACGGGAAAACCAACTGATTGAGGTGTGGCCTCTCTCCATCCCAGGTGTATGTGTTACGCAATGGTCCCCAGAGCAGGTCTTCAGGAAGTCGTTGCCCCAAGATGACCAGTGTGTTTTTGTTTGTTTGTTTGTTTGTTTTTGCGGTACGCGGGCCTCTCACTGCTGTGGCCTCTCCCGTTGCAGAGCACAGGCTCCGGACGCACAGGCTCAGCAGCCATGGCTCACGGGCCCAGCCGCTCCGCGGCATGTGGGATCTTCCCGGACCGGGGCACGAACCTGTGTCCCCTGCATCGGCAGGCGGACTCTCAACCACTGCGCCACCAGGGAAGCCCCAGTGTGTTTTTTTCCCCTGTGCTTTCCACCCTGGTGTGGTCCCTCGGCTCCAGATCACAAGCTGGCTCCATGGTGGGTGGGGTACCACTGGAGCTCCCGCCGCGCCTCTCTGGGCAGGGGGCCCCAGCCAAGTCCAGACCTCCCTAGGCTCTGATGGCGTCCCCAGGCAGATCTCCAAGCTCGTGGCCACTCGCCTTCCCTGGAGATTTGCCTGCTTTACCAACGGGAGGGTAGGGCGTCAGCCAACGCCCCAGCAGAGCCCACTCAGTTCTGCTCCTCTGGGCACGTCTGCTGCCTCTCGCTGGCCCCTGGGGAGCTCAAGCCTTCTCTGTACCAGACATTCCAGCTGGAGGGTCCTCCTCACCTGCCGCTCATCTTCCACCATCTCCTGGCACGTGTACAACCTGCCGTGACGCCGGAACGGTGGCGGGTCCAAAGGCACCCCATCCTTCCCCAGAGAGACAGAATGAAGAGGACCTGTCATGGTCTCCTGGGTCCCAGCCCAGCAGCCCGGCGCATGCAGGCCTGTCTCCCAGGACACTTCCTGGACTCACGTTCCCTGCCCCGCATTCAGTCCATCAGCAAGTCCTGGGTCCATTTACTTCTCTCCATCCTGATGGCCACCACGGTACCCAAGCTGCCATCATGTCTTGCCTAGATGCCTGGACTCCTGCATTAGCCTCCTGCCCAGGGCACCCTCAGCACACCTGAGACCTACCTGTTCTGCTGGGATGGTGTTAGGGTGGGGGGCACACTCCAAAGCCTGCACAGGAAATCAGTGGGAGTGTGTTGCCCAAGGGAGCCCTCCTCCTTAAATCGGGAAAGATTACCCCTCTGCTGCTTCCTCTGGTGTCCCTGCTTCTTTCTTCCCTCCTACAATCCATTCTCCCACACACCCAGATTCATCTTCGAAGGACATAATTTAGATCAAGCCACTCCCCACTTAAGACTAATGGCTTCCATTGCAAGTACAACCTAATCAGACTCCTTCTTATGACTTAGAAGGATGGACATGATGTGTTCTCTGCCATCTTCTCCAACCTGGCCATCTCCAACTCACCCCACCTTTATATTTCTTCAACTTACCAAACCTGTTCCTGCCTCAGGGCCTTTGCACTTCCTTTGCCCTCTGCCGGATGTTTTCCTCCCATTCTTCCCATGACCAGCTCCATCTGATCATTCAGGTTGCAGCCTAATGTCCCAGCCTGTGAGAGGATCTGTCCAAAGGAACGTCCCTTTTCCCAAGTTACCTTATCACATCACCATCTTCTAGTGTTTTCTCCAGTGATCTTGGTTATTTCTTTGTTTCCTTGTTTGTTTTTTCTTCTTCTACAGTGGAATGTAAGCTCTGTGAGAGCTGGGAGCCAGTCTGTCCTGATCACCTCTTTATGCCCAGGGCCAAGGTCAGTGCCTGGCCTATTATGGCCCCTCAATACCTGTTTCTTGAGTGAATTGCTTCAGAATGCAGTGCACTTGCTCATCTCATTTTGAATTTCATCTTTTGCCTTTGGTGACTCCAAGGAATCCAGCGTGGAGCTGTCCAGAAGCCCCAAAACAAAGTCTTTTTGTTGGGGGGCTTCCTCCATCTTCTCCCAAGACCAGGTTGCCTTTCCTAAATCCCAAGTCCTCCTTAACCACTGCTTCACCAAAGCTCAGTGGCTTGACTTGGTTTTCTCTCTCCTGACCTTGGAACGCTACTGGAATCTTGCAAGAGGCAGTTTCCATGCCTGTGTGTCTTCTGCGGCCAGTGATGGAGGGAGAGCCGCCCAGAACCATGTTCTTGGTCAGGGTCGAGTCTCCCCAGCTGTTTTGCCAGGGCATGTGCACCAGGCCGGTGGACAGGGGCCATTTGCACCCCTTGTGCCCCCCCTTCCCGTGTCATTCTACCTCCTCAGGTGACCTGGCTTGTGTTCCCAGGCCTCTGAGCCCTTCTTTTAGGTGAGGCCAGTTTGGTTCTGGCTTCAAGTGTCCTTTCTTTAAGATTAGCTCCAGGTTCCCCAAGGCTTTGGGAGACCCAGGGAAGAGGTCCCTGAGCAGCCAGCATTGTCCCCCAGGGTGCGGCTTGTTTGCATGACCAGCTCCTTCCTGGACTGAGAGCCCCTTGCGGTCAAGGTTAGAGTTAGGGGCTGGGTCCACTCCAGGCGCCTACCGGTGCCTGGCAAACTACTTGACGAATGAAGAAATGAACGAATGCATGCAGCACCCAGTGCTGTCTTACTGAGTGACATGTTTTAGTTTGGGCCTCAAAACAAGGATGTCCAAAAGGGACCCCCTCTTTGTGGTTAGGGGTGGAACAGGGTGGGGCCCCCAGTCCACAGGATGCCTGAGCCTCTCTGGGTCCAAGATGCAAGATGTTAGGGGAGCCTAAGCCACTAGGAGGCATAGTGACCTGGGCAGACTCTCCTGCCAGCTCTGGGACCAGGAGAACTGCCTGCTGATACCTAAACAGCCCTGGACCTCTCTCCCAACTCCCCGCCCCCCAACCAGGACAGAAAGAGCAAGGCCTCACTCATGAGCAGCTTCATGAATTGAGCATATAAGCCAGGAGCTTCCTGGACCTGCCCTCATGTCAGCCCCTTGCCCATCTGGCCGGTGGTTTTTACAGATGTAGAAATGGGGACTTAGAGCAGTCAACCTCCGGGCTCAAGTCACCCGACGGTAACTGGCTGATCTGGGATGTGCATGATATGACTGCTTCAGCACCCAGGATTTGCCAGGTCCTGGCCTGGGACACCATCCAGATGGCATGCAAAGGCCAATCTTTTTTATTTTTTTTGGAGGGGTCAGATAACTCAGGACAGGCAAGGTCTGGGTCTTCAGCCAGGCAAGAACCAGGTACAGGAAGCGACATCTATTTATAGGCTGGGCCAGTCCCTTTCCAGCAGCAGGTGATAAGTGGATAGTTAAGAACACGCTGCCCCTCCCCCTCCCTCACCAGTGGAGGTGGGGGGCTGCGTTAGCCACACGCAGCCCCGAGCTGTGATAGGCTGACCCAGCCTGGCTGGCGTCAGGATGGCTGCGCTCCAGCCCCAGGAAGGCTGCTGGGAGCCTGGGAGCAGGGGGAGATGAGTGGGAGCCAGCCAGGCTGCTGGCGGGGGCAGGGCCCGCAGAGGAGGCCACCACAGGCACCAGCCCTGGCTCCCTGGGATGTTTGCTGTGCAGAGGCCGCTGCGTTCAAGTGGAAGCTGAGTATGCGAGCCCAGCCCTGGAGCAGCGGCATTCTGCTCCGGTGGGCTGCGTGCGGAGATGGAGAGAGAGAGAGAGAGAGAGAGAGAGAGAAGAATGTTCCATGTCAGCTCGGGAGCCCCGGGCTAGGGGGATGGTGCTGGGTGAGGCAGACAGCTCGGGTGGCTGGAGGTTCAAGCTGGACCGCCCCAGGTGAACCAGGCCCCTGGCACGGGCCAGCTCTACTGCCCTGGGGACCCAGGCCCCACTTCTCTTCCCCACACCTGGTCCTCCACGGGGAGCGTTCTCTCGCTCTCTGGCTCTCTCCTTTTTGTAGGCTGCAGATAACACGGAGTGGGACCCTCCACCCTCCCCACCCGCCTCCTCGTCTGCCTTTCCATCCATCATCTGGGCCAGCTGGACGGGTCGTCCCTGGAACTAATGATGCTTGTGAGGGGCCAGTCAAGGGGTCCTCCCAGCACCAACCCAGGGAACAGAGAACATGAGCGGATTCCTTCATGAACATACACCCCCTTTTGGGGATGTGCCAGGCACTTTTTGAGCCCTGGGGGACACGTGGTGACCAAGAAAGACACAGACCCTGTCCTCGTGGAGCCAACAGGCCAGTGGGGAGGAGGTAATGGTCAGAGGTCAAGGGCTAGTTGACCAGACAGGGACACCAAGCTACGTGGACAATGATGAGCCCCGCCCGAGTGATAGACAGAAGGTCAGAGCCACGGGGACGGCCCCCGGGGCCTCCGGTCCCTGAAAGCGAAAGGAGATGATGTGCCTGTGCCTTCTTCTGGCCACGGGGTGGCTGGCGTCACCAACCTCTCAAAGGAGTTTGTGTGGGTTATTCTCAGTTTGACGCCCCCTCCCCTGCAGTCTGCCGGGCCTTCTCCATCCCTCTCTGACCCGCTCTGTGCCGCAGGGGACTGGCCCCGTGGACCGCATGGCCTGGGCCCTCTTGTTCTCGTGACTTCTGTGTGGCTTCAGCTGTGCGAGGCATGGGTGGTGGGGAGAGAGGGCAGCCTTGTGGCCCCGACCCCAGACGCAGCTCCTTTTGGGGCCCTTCCGCCCGCCTGGCTCTCACCAGCTCCTGTAACCCTTCAGGTGGAGGGTGATTAGAGCTTCCTGCTGTGACCAGTCCTGGGTGTGTCACCCTGGCTCACTGGTTGTCTAAGCAGTCCTCCATCAGGTTCTCTTCAAAACCCAGCCAAGCTCACCTGTGTCCCCATCTATCATGCTAAGGGGTCCATGAGTCCAGAACAGATGCCATTACGATAGCTGATCCGGGACCCACTCCTTCACCGTGGAGGAAACCGAGGCCCAGAGTAATGACACAAGTTGCTCCAGGTCACCCCCTCCAGGCCGATTCGGAGTCCACCGCTCTGGGGCCCTGCGGCCTCTGCTGGGAGGCGGCCTCTCACCTGGGCAGTAGCAGCGGAGCACCCCGGGCTGGATCAAGGACGCAGGCACTGAGATCTGGTCGAACAGGCAGCTGTAATTACTGCTGGCTTCCTGCCACGGGCCTGTGATGAGAACCTTCACTCCTCCCTGGAGG
The DNA here is from genome assembly GCF_964165515.1 of Mesoplodon bidens. Taxonomy (NCBI): domain Eukaryota; kingdom Metazoa; phylum Chordata; class Mammalia; order Artiodactyla; family Ziphiidae; genus Mesoplodon; species Mesoplodon bidens. The sequence goes on from NC_138177.1 coordinate 181,495,302, forward strand.
GAACAGAGACCAGCGGGGGGAGGGGGTCAGCCCCAGAGGGAGGGATGAGGGACACAGCCCCCCGTGGCTGCACCCCCAGCCCATGTGCTTGTGGAAAATGCAGACTGCCGATTCCCATAAGCCCTACTTTTGAGAACCACTGTTTCAGGACTGTGGCGGGAGGAAGGGCCCCAGCCCTCCTCCCCCGGCTGTCTCAGGGGCCCCGAGATGCTCCTTGCCTTCCTCAGCTGGCACCCAGCACAGGGGCCAACAGTTCGGATCCCTGACCCCCTCCTGGAAGTGGAACTTTCAGCTCCAGGCAGAAGGGAGCAGAGTTTTTCAAGCCTTTCCCCCCAGGATGCACCTGAGACCTGGCCAGGGGGACCCCGGAGAGGGAGTGAAGGGAAGGGAAGGGGCTTTCTCTGTCATTTGCTTGTGGACAGGTTGTGTGAACTCTGAGCTACGGAAATGGGCTTAAGCATCTTAGTGGCCTCCAGGGACTGGAAGTCCTGGCGGGGAGATGAGGGGAGACCCGGGATGCCCAGGGTGTGGTGGGGACAGCCAGGGGAGGAGGCTGCGAAGGGGGGCTGGATGAAGAAGGTGATGAGAAAGAAAGCAGAACAGAAAACTGGAAGGGAGGCTCAGAGCTGGAGGGGCTCAGAGGTTGCCATGGCGGCCAGACGGCCCCCTCACTGTGTACAGACACAGTACACGCAGGCACGGGTGTGCTTGCAGCCTGGCTGGGCTGCAACTGCTCCCACAGGGTGAGAGCAGGGGAGTGGGGGGAGGGGGATGCAGGAGTGGGGCTCAGATGACCTTGCTCAGCTCACGGGGAGAGGGCCCCGCCCCCAAGGATCCCAGAGGCGCCCAGGCGCAGGACGGCACCCGAAGGGTACAGGCGCTCCCTGACCTCCGGCTGGAACCAGCCGGGGCAGCCACAGAGCAAGGAGGGTGGCCTTATGTCTCGGTCCCCGGGGCAGTCCTGTCTATTGTCCAAGCTTAGTGATTAATAGCAGCCTGTCCTGCCTGATGTGGGCAAGGAGGTGTAGGTGCCCTACTCAGAGCTCAGACAGCTGAGGGGAAGGCCGGGTAACTGAGTCAGGGAGGCCCGCCCTGGGGGTGCAGAAGGTGGGCCGGCTGTCCTCTGGCTCTCCTGGTCCTCCGCGGGCTCCAGCCTCCTCTCCCGGCAGGGGGCCAAGCTCTGTCCAGGACAGGGTGGAGAGCACCACCTAGTGTCCAGGCAGGAGAAGGTCGAGCGGCGCGCCTCCTGGAGACTGGGCGGGGGGGGGGGGTGAGGAGTGCGGCCTGAGGTCCTCCTTCCCCCACTTCTCCAGGCCAGAGAGGCCAGACCCTAGTTCCCCCGCTGCTAATGCCAGCGAGACGTTCTCTCCTGCTCAGTCACCTGTTCTTGGGTGACCTGTCCTTGGCACTGGCCCATCCGTGCTCTGGAGGGACCCCGGCCTCGACACAGGACTGGCTATTGAGGCTCCACACAACGTTCCTGGAAGCAGACCTGGCCCAGGGCTGGCCTTGGGCATCAGCAGTAGGAGGGGGTGTTTCCAGGGATGAGGTGGAAGTGGGTCCCTCATAGCCCAGCACAGAAGGGAGATTCCCCTATGGAAGGGGCTCTCCCAGACTGGAAGGACTGCCACCTGTGCTCTTGGATGGACCTTCCTTCCTCTGCCTGGAATGGCTGGAGAAGTCATCTTACTGCTAGACAATCAAAGTTTGGAGGGTAGTAGACAGAGCTCAGGACCAGGAGCCAAAGGCAGGAGGCCTGCCTCTGCCCCTCGTAGCTGTGTGTCCTCAGGCAAGTGGCCCAACCTCTCTGGGTGGCATTTGAACTTTAGGGACCCTCTGGCCTTGACATTCTTTGGTTCTGATATATGGCTCCGCAGAGAGATTTGGAGTTCTGTCGGAGTGGCGGGGCTGGAGCCAGCATCCTTGGGCCCACAGGCTGGGAGTGGGCTCCTGGCTGGGAGATGTACCATAGGGCACAGGTCGAACCTGACTTTGGGATGCCTGGGGGCACCAGAGGCCAGCTCAGGGCACGATCCACCCTGGATCCTGGGCAATGGAAAAGAGCAGTGTCTTCAAAAGGACACAGACAGTTACTCTGTGAGAAAAAAAGAAAAAAAGAAAGAAAAAAACCCCAGTAACCCCAATCAATAGCTGCTAGCATGAAGCCAGGGCTGCTGTGAAGAACAAAGGACTGCAGAAATTACTGGAGAACATCAGGACCTTCTCCATGGAAACTGCTGCGGGAGGGGCTCCGCATCCATCAGTTCAGGAGATGGTTTCCATGGCAACATCGGCCTGGCTGTGCTGAATCGCTGTGATGCGGGCACCTGACAGCTCTAATTGCAGCTTCCTGTGCCTGGTGCGGCAGGGGTGTCGGTGGAGGGAGATGACGCAGAAGCGTTTGGGGGAGGAGAGGCAGCCACACATGCTATCTGAGGTCTCTGTGCCCTGGGAGCCCTGAGTAAAGGACCTGGATTTCTGATGCCCCTAGGGCGGATCCTGGGGGCCCAGGGGCACCTCCAGCATAGGTGTGTGTGTGTGTGTGTGTGTGTGTGTGTGTGTGTGTGTGCGTGTGCAGGTGAAGAGGCAGACAGAGCAGAGGGGAAGCGGGAGCAGCCTGTGGTGGGGGAGGGATGCTCAAGAAGATGCAGCAAGATGGCCCTGGCCTTAGCATCCCTGCGAAGTGAGTGCCTGGGCACCCTCGAATTTTAGAGCTGGGTGAGGGTGCTGAGCGGCTGGCTAGATCCGGGCTCCTGACACAGGTGGCAGGCAGGCTTCTTCCCAGCAGAGAAGGGGAGAGGGCGAAGGGTACCATGCCAGCCGGTATGAGGAGAGAGGAAGGATGGGGGAGAAGATGCTATCTCTGGCGGGAGAACCCAGGAGGGTCGGCCCCTGCTGCTGGACTGGGTGGGGGAGGACGGCGGGGAGGGAGTGGCCAGCAGAGCCGCTGGGGCCTCAACAGAGGCCTCTCCGAGCAGCCACGTTGGGCTCCAAAGGGCCCAGCTGGTGGCATCTGCGCATTTCCCAAATCAAATTGAATTTGAGCTGCTTTTGTTTCTGGGTAGCTGGAAGCACCGAGAGCTTCTGGAAAAGCGGGGCCGGCCGCTCCCTCTGCGAGGTGCCCGGGCCACCTTTCCTTTCTCGTTCCCATGCCGCCCTCGCGTGGCCAGCTGCTGAACTGACTTTCTCCGAGGTACAGTTTAGGGATCTGCAGGCCGGTGCTCGGATACAGGACAGAGAGGGCCAGGCCTGCCAAGAGCCCCTGACCAGTGCCCGCGGGTCCCAGGGGCTGGAAGGAGGGCCTGGACCCGCCAGGGGATGTGCACTCAGCGCACAGGCTGAGGCTGGGGATGAAAAGCTCCTCCTGCCGCAGGGCACGGGCACCGGGGTGCCTCAGAGCACCCTGAGGAAGGACCCGATCTCCAAGGTCGGAGGACTTGGAGGGCCTTGAGGCCAGCCCTGCTCAGCCACTTACAGATCAGGACACTGAGGCCCAGGAGGCAGGCCCGAGAGGCAGTGCCCCGACTCCCAGCTCTGACTTCCTTGAACCCCAGCCCCAGGCCTCCCTCCCAGCCCCTCGGAATTGCTTTCTTAATCCCCGTGGGGCGCCAGCTGAGCTGACCTTTCACCCCAGGGGATGGGGTCACAGCGAGCCACACCAAGAGGAAAGTGAGTCAGTCTTCTGGCGTCTTGGGGGTCCGTGGGGTTAGGGGGAGTCCCTGGAGGTGGGTGGAAGCGGCAGGGCCGCTGGAGCTCTTAGCTCAGTCCTGACAACCCAGTGAGGAGAGCGCTAGCATTGCCCCAGTCTTAGAGACAGGAAAGGCAGCGACCTTGCCCAAAGTCACCACCGGCTAGTAAAGTGGTGGTGGGGGGGGCAGGATTCGGATCCAGACTGTCCAGCCCCAGCCCCGTGCTCCTCATCACGTAGGGCAGCCACCTCTGGACACCTGAGCTGTGATGAGCCTGCTGCCCGAGGACACAGTGCACAGGCACAGCAGCTCTTATACCTGCTGTATTTCTGGGATGCTCTTGTCCCAAGGTGGGGGCCACGACCTGGGCTGACGTGGCATCTGAGAGCTGGGGGCATTCATACACAGTGAGCAGCCTCTTCGCCACGGCCGAGGCAGGAGGACACGAAAAGGAGCACAGTGGGCCGTGAGTTGTGATGGCCACAGAGTAATAACCAATAACATAACAATAAACTATTGATCACTTACTACGGGCCAAAGACTTTACCAAGAAGCAAGTACTATTTTCACCCCCATTTGATAGGTGAGCAAACTGAGTCACAGGGAGGGAAAATCACAGCAGAGCCAGGACTGACACCCAGGGGTGCCCCCTGAGACATGCCCTTCACCCTGGGCCTTGGTGTCCCCTTCACCAGGGCCTGGGGGAGACTGGGAAGCCGACACGGGCTCAGAGATGCTGCACTTCTCAGGGAACCCTGTTCACCCTGTCCCAACTCAGGCATCGTCCTGGGAGCCCCTGCCAGCGCCTGGGCCTGGAACGTGCACGGGTTTAGCCAGCATCCCTGCTCTGCCCACGTCGGAAGACCTTCTGCGGGGATTGCATCACTGCCTTGAGGTACCCCATGAGCTTCAGGGTCTCTCAGGAGCACCCTTCCCTTGGTGTTTTGGGCAGCAGCCCCTGCCCTCATGTCTGGGGAAGGTGGCAGTGGAGCCAGGGGAGCCGTGGGCAGCCACCTCCCAGGGGAGGAAGTGCCGATCTGGGCCCCAGTATGCTGCTCTCCAAGCACCTGGCAGGCGCACTGGGAGGGGTCAGGGAGCGTGTCCTATTGGTCAGCAGGAGGTCAGGGAACGCTCGGGCCACTCTGTCCCCTTCCTACGCCATTCTACTTCAGAGAAAAAGCAAAGGTTCCTTCCTTAAGCACCTGGGCCACCGTGGCAAGACCTGGGTCGTCCTTCGGTCCTGGGCTTTGGAGCAGTGATTCTCAATGTCAGATCTCAGCCCCCACCCCCCGGAAGTGAGACAGACTGTGGGGTGGGGGGATGTCTTTGATTTTGCAGAGGCTGGATATACCACCAAAATCTCACAGATGACTCTTTGGAAGCTGTACCCTCCCTCTCAATTTGATGGGAATTTGTTTTTGCTTTGTTTTGTGAAACAAATCAAAAGCAATGGATACAGATGGTCTATAGTGGTGATTTCCAAATTTTTTTCCAGCAGCCCTAGGATGCTTTTTTGGAAAAAAAAAAAAAAAAAGGCAAAGCAAAACATAGGTGGAATCTTAAGACATCAGCCAGGTGACAGCGGTGACAGCAAACCTTGCTCTGGCAGAGTTGGGAGGGCCACCTGGCCTCCGAGGAGACCCCTGATTTTAAAGCTACTTGCTCCTGTGAGGACTGAGAACACCGCTTGAGAGAGATGGGGGTATTTCGGGCACCGTGGGGACGGAGGGAGGGGACAACCGCATGGTCCAGAGCTTCGAGGGAGGGGCAGCCACACGCAAACGAGCATCCCTTGCTGGGTGCTGGCGGGTGGGCAGGTGAGGCTGGTGCGGGAGACTACGGCAGTGACAGCTTACCTCCGGGTAAGACCACTCTGGCGAGTAGTCGGTCACCATGAACACCCGTCCGCTCTGCTGCAGCATGCCCAGGGTGCCCGGGGCTGAGGCGGCCGAGACCACCTCGGCAACGTGCATGTAGGCCATGGTGCTGGCCCCGCCCTCGGCGCTGCTCAGCTGCAGGCTCCCCTGCTGGGGGCTGCAGCAGGGGATGCACATCTCTGCCTGGGTGAAGGGGGCACGGGCCCCGTCCTCTGACTGCGAGAGTGCTGCGCCATCCCCCGACACCAGCTGGTGCCCGTAGATGGTGCCGCTGCCCCCCTCCACGGAGATGAAGTCGTTGATCAGGTCGGAGAACTGGTTGCCGAAGGAGATGTCGAAGTGGTCCAGGCTGAGCTCCATGTTGGAGGCGTTGCCCAGGCCGGGCTGGGCCACGGGGTAGAGTCCCTGCACCACGTTGCCCGGGAGGAGGGGGACGCCGCCGGCGCTGCGGATGACCCCGGTGGGCTCGGGCTGCAGGTAGTGCTCGGAGCTACAGGCCTGCAGCTCCCCGGACTTGATCAGGGCCTCACCCCCTTCGGCCACCTGCGAGGTCTCCATGGTGACCTCCCCTTCCGCCGCCATGGCCTGGAAATTGGCCTGAAACTGCATGAGGTGGAGGGAAGAAGTGGACTCAATCCGTGTCTCCACGTGGCCGCTGCAGGAGCTGGTCTGTGACGACGCCTCCGTTTTCACCGTGGGCATCACAAAGGTGCCCCCAGAGTCACCCAGGCTGCTGTGGGCATTCTGCTCAATGGGGAGGGGCTTGCTGGCGTCCTGCAGGAAGAAGCTCGGGGAAGGGGTCTGGTGGACGTGGGGGCCCGTCTGGCTGAAGCTGGACGTGTAGTCCTTGTTGGAGTCTATTGCACTGAAGTCCATCTGCTCCAGGGTGGTGCTGGGGCTCAGGCCGCCGCCCGACGGCAGGAGGCTGGAGCCCGCGCTCAGGGTGAGGGAGCTGGAAGCCGCGGCCGCCGCGGAGGAGGAGTAGGCCTCTTTGGCCATCTGCTGCTCGAAGGAAGTGTCCTCGGTCTTAATCTCCTTGGTCAGGACGGTGGTGAAGCTGAAGCCCCTCTCCACTGGCGGTGAGTGTCGCATGTTGGTGCTGACCATCTCGGCTTTCAGGCCTCCGCCCCCGTACGTCTGGCCCTGCTTTGGGTTGTTGAGGAAACAGTCGGGGTCAAAGTTCATGGTGGTTTCTGGAATCTTCCGGCCCCCGTCGAGGGTGGTGGAGAGGACGAGCTCTTCGGACACATTGGTGGGCAGCATGGACAGGCTCTCCGAGCTGCCCGTGGTAGGGAAGGCGAACTTGTGGCCATCGGAACTCACGGCCAGGACGAGGCCCTGAGAGGCATCGGGCGACAGGAGGTGTTGGTTGGGGCCTGCGGTGGGGGACATGGTGTACACGGCCTCGTTGGTGACCTCGGACATGAACACCGTGGCGCTCTGGGACAAGCTCCCCATCACGGAGGCCACCGCCATGCTGGACACACCCGTGACCACGGGGCTGTCCGCCATGTCCGGGTCGCTGTTGAGCCCGCTGCTGATGGACACGGGGGAGCTCTGGGTGGTGTCGGGGACCTCCACCTGGTTGGTGGAGGAGACCTCGGTGCTGTTTTGGTGCAGCAGGACCGGCTTGGCCACCTTGCCGTTCCTCTTCTCGCGGCTCAAGCCCTTGCCGTGGCTGTGCTCGTGCTTGCCCTCGGAGACGTCGTTGTGCTGCACCTCCGCGTGGCCCCCGTAACCCCCCGTCCGCGGCTCCACCTTCGGCGAGATGATGCGGTGTTTGGCGCTGTTACACTTGTGGTGCACGCTGCTGCCCGCTCCTGCGGAGATCGGAAGCGCCACACGCGCGCACGCACACGCACACACGTGCACACGTGCACACACACACACACACGCAGAGCGTCAGAGCTAAGACTGCAGTGGGCCCTGTCCCTGAGCGCCGGGGTCTGGCAGAGCCCAGCCTGGGAGTCCAGGCTGGCCCTGGCCCCTCGGGGCTGCCGTGGGACAAACACTCAGGGACTCAGGTCCTGTTACCCCACCCCGGTTTCTCAGGTGCCCTATGTAACCACCCTCCAGACTGGGGCGCTTTGTCCCTGATGCTGTTTTCAAGTAGTAATTGAAGAGCCCCAGTGCACAGGAGGCGGGGAAGGAGAGGCTGGGGAGAATGTCGCACTCCAGGAAAATCCTTCCCACCTTCCGAGGCGTGTACTCACTCACTGGAACGGCTCAGCCTGGGATGGTAGCCGGGGCCTTCTCCCCTCCCCCGAAACTTTTCATTCCTGTTCAGGCCACAGTGTCCCAGGAAGCCCCTCTGGGACTGAAAGCCGGTGGTTGGTGGTAGGGGGCTGGGGGTGCAGTGGGTAGAGAGCAATGTACTCTCCCTGGACCAGCTCTTAGGCCCCAGGACCAAAGAGGTTCTAGACTTTATTCCAGAGGCAGAAAGGTATTTGGGGCCAACCCCCCCCAACTCCATTTAGCTAGCCCGGGCCTATCGTTGGCTCTCTGTGGGATGAAATCCTTTTAAAGACCTGAGCAAGGACCCAGCCCTAACCCCCAGTTCAGTGGCAGAGAAGAAAGAACCTCAGGCTCTGAGCGTTTCTGAGCACGTTGCACTCAGGGCTCTGCCCTCAGGCCTCCACTCCTGCATAATTTTCATTCCATCTGATAAGGGTGACTCTGCTTTTGATAAAAGGGTGAATTCTCCCCTGATCCAGTTACAGACTCACCAAGATCCCTAAGTATGGGAAGACTTCGCAGTGAAGTGACATGACCCTCTAATGGAAATAGCTAATTAAGGCAGCTAGGGAGTGAAGAACCACATTTCCAAGAGCAAATACCATCATCGGAAACACAGACACATCAGGACAGAGGATGTGGGCCGCTTTACGTTCTTGGAGGAGACAGGTGAAAGCAAGAGCTTTAGCTTGAGTGGTCCCCCTGGCTCAGGGCTGACCTCCCAGAAAAGCCTGTGTCGGCCCAGGGACCTGGGCCCCTGCTGCTGATGCCCGAGATCCCAGGGCCCGGAGGGCATCTGCCACGGGTAGATGTGGACAGAGACCCAACCCTGTGCACTCCTGACTCTGGTGCCCACATTCCTAGAGGGCGCTGCCTCTCCGGAAACTGCTCCTCCTGCCCAAAGTGGGCTGCCCGCCAGCCCTGCCAGCCCCACCGGGCAGGACGAGGGAGAGTTGCCCTGGGTGCTTGTGCTGTGGCCTGGCTCCTGGCTGACCCCTCTCCCCTTGTGGTCATCACACCCGCTGCCTGGCGGTGCCCCCTCTGCCCACATGCCCACTGGGGGCGACCCCGCTCACCCAGGCTGCCAGTGCAGAGGCAGTTGTGGGTCCGCGGCTGTGGCTTGGTCTGGTGGCTGTCAAGGATCTGCTGTACCAGCTGCTCCACCGAGAAGCCCGAGCTGCTGTTCCCGTTGCTGCAGGTCCACTTGATGCCGTGGACTGTGGGGAGAGAGGCGGGGCGGTCAGAGGCCACGGCTGCGGGGGACAATCCTGCGAGGGCCGGGACCTGGGCCCGCCCTGAGCGCGGCCCCCTCTCTGCTGGGACGCTGGCTCCAGGGACCATGAAGGGATGGCCGTAAGGAGTGGAGGAGAGAGGAGGGTAGAGAAGGGAGAACCAGGCTGCCCCACCAGACCCCGCCCCCTGGGGACCAGTGTGCGCCCCCCTGCCTCCTGTCTTCCTTTCCTGTGGCGCATGGCGGGGGAGGGGTGGGCAGTAGAGGCCCAGGGAGTTGCTTTATTTTTTTTCGCAAAGACCAAGTACATCGGGTGGCTCTTCAAGGGGTCCTGGAGTGGAGGGGACAGAGAGCGAGGATGGGGAAGGAGAGGTGCCGGAGGCTGAGGGACCTCCCCAGACCGCAGGTCGCGGAGATGTGGAGACGTGGTGGAGGTTGGGGAGGGTGGCTCCCATCCCGGCGGGTGGCGGAGGGGGAGCGCTTCAGACTCCTGCTCTCATCAGACTTCCCGGCCTCGAGGGATGGCAGACTGGGCACAGTGGGTGCCCCCTGATGGCCCGCCACCCGGAAGGCCGCCCTGGGGGTTTGGCTCCACCCTCCTCAACCCTGGACCCCTGGTGTCCCTGGTGTTGGAGTGGGGGACCCAGCATGGCTGAGGGTGGGCTCCCCGCCTGCCTGGCAGGATGGGGCTGGAAGCCTAAAATAACCGACTTGCCTGGCTGGGTGTGTGGACTGACTGAGTTTCACACCCGCTTGCTCTGCTGTGTTCTCTCAGCTGGAGCATACCTGGCTGAGAGGCGGGGGGCTGAGCCTGGGGGTGCCTCTCTGGTGGCTCTGGGGGGCCGGGTCCAGAGGCAGTGAATCCACAGGCCCGGGGCTGGAGCTGGTGCCTGGGGCTTCAGGAGGGACCCAGGTCCCTATGAAGGGGGTGGATGGTGGGAGCTGGTGGCCTGGGAGGAGGAGCAGGGCATCAGGGCACAGGGTCAGGTTAGAGAGAGGCCAGGGGCTTTGCCAGTGCAAGAACAATTTGCTTTCTCCTGATCTCACGTGGACTCCATGGGAAGAACGGTCACAACTCGCAGAGCCTGCCTTTGCTCTGCGAGGGGCACAAGGAGACACACAGGGAGAGTCTACACAGCGGGTAGGAGCTGGGTTGGGTTCAGATGTGGATTGGAGTCCAGGTTTTGTTCTGTACTTGCTGTGTGAATTCGGCCAAGTCACTAAACCTCTCTGAGCCTCAGTTTCCTCATCTGCAAAATGGGAAGACAAGAGTATCTGCCTTACAGGGTGGCCCGGAGGAAACCCAGTCTCCTGCCTGGCACTCCGCGTGGACCCAGCCAAGAGTAGCTGTTGTCATAACCGTTAATGTTGATGATGGCAAGGACAGCGACACACAGCACGCGATGCTGGCCTTGCCCCACAGCTTGGTCGATGCTTTGGGAACAGGCCTAGAGAAGGCAGCTTCTTGCTGTGAAATCCACGGACGGCTCAGCCTTGGAACGCTGCAGGGAGAACTCCACGGCGCCGTCTGCCTCATGACTCAGCTCCTTGTCTGCTCCTGCGCCTTCATGTAGAACTTCAGTGGTTTTTCAAAGGAAACCCCGGTGTGAGGGTCGTGATCTGCTGGGAATCCCTGAGGCCGCCGCTTTTCTTCTCCGTGCACCTGCCCAGGTGTTCGCCCAGGATCCTCACCTCCACTCCATTCTGATGAGGCTCTGGCCCCTCGGGAGGTCTTCTGGGCTCTGCCACTTATTTCTTCAAAAGCGCTGGGGCCCCAGCCCTGCTCCTGGTGGTCCCGAATTCTGGCGGGTCATTGACAGGGGACGGTGGCTGAGTGGCTTCTGCCTCAAGCTAGCTCAGCTGCCTGGGTTTGAAGTTGTGGGCGCCTGTTTGGAGCCCTGCGTGATGCGCATGCCCAGGGGTTGGGTGTTTGCAGCCCACCTTTCTGCGGGTGGACGGCGCCTCCCCTTGGGATCCCTCGGGAAAACCTCTGGCAGCCCCAGGAAGCTTGCACTCCCGCTGGCTCAGGCCCACCTCCTGTCTGGCAGCTGGAAGGGACAGCCCAAGCCAGGGGTTTGCAAGCCTCATCAGAGCTGTGGAGCACTTTTCGCAAATAAACCTCTACCTGGAAATCCAATATGGAAAATAGATCACAGCAGAAGGGGCCTGGCCCAGGCAGGACTTAGGGGTCAGGGCGTGTCCTCACACCTGGGCCCCCCTTGGCTGAGGATCTTTTCCAGAATCCTCATTTTATAGATGAGAAAACAGAGGCTGAGGGTGGGGGCCAGAGGGCAGGACTCAAGCCGCTGTACACAGATGTCCTGTCCCAGCTGTCCATCCCCTGCCCCAGCCCAGAGGTTCCGGAGGGGTGCCCAGACTTTTCTTTAAAGCTCTGCACGAGTTCCTCGCATGCAGTCAGGATGGCAAACACAGGGCTCTGTCTTAAGCCGAGTCTGCAGATTCAGCAAGTGTGAGACCAGAAGCATCTCCAGAGCTCATCATGGGCGCTTCTACCTGTGCAGGGCTTGGAGCAGGGGCTCTTTGCACAGCCAGACCAGGTGTTCCCAGGGAACCCTCTCTGGCCCACCCGAGTCTGAACTTGAATCTCTGGAGACATGAGCTAGGCTCAGGCAGCCCCACCTCTGGCTTCTGGCTGCAGGACCCCACCCCACCCAAAGGTCTGGGGTGCTGGCTTTGGGTGGGCTCGCTAACCCCCGGACTGCCAGTCGCCTCTGCTGGAACGTTCTGGCATTTTGGACCAGGCCCCCCCTGTGCTGACAACTGCCCCTCAGACCAGCCTCCTCCAGCCCCCGTGCGGGCGCCGCTCCTGCGTTATTCCTGCTTCTTGTTCGTCTCCTCATGTTGTGAAGGTTATAAAATGGAAAACCCAGTGAAGGGTGACAGATTGCAAGCAGAGAATTTCTGGATGCTTAATGCAAATTACCTACTGTCTTAGCGCATCCAATATGCAAATTGCCTCCCTCCCCCTCTGGTGGGGGAGGGGAGAGGAGCCCCCTCCTCGGAGGTGGTGAGCTGTTAGTATTGAATATCAAATACTATCAAGACGGCTTTTAACATGTCATGCTCCGCTTCCCGACACATAACCAATCAATGGGAAAGGAGATTTCTATTGGGAAAAGCGTGCTTTATGGAAGGAAGGTTGATATACACGCACGCTGGCCCCCTCCCCCTCCACTGCCTCTCCTCCTTCGTAAAAGCAGCTAAAGGGAAACCCATTAAAGGTCATGAACTGGGGCGGAGGGCACAGAAAGAGAAAAGGGAATACGCCCCCGCTCCCCCCCCCAAATCACCTCTTTGTGGCTATGGGCCACATCGTCCCCTCTGCCCTCTGAGTCTCGGTGGAGGGCTCCTCATTCCCAGGCCACAGTCGGCCGCCTGGGGGTCGGGCGTGGCCTGAGTGTTTCCCGCCGAATCCCTGGCCGGGGAGCCTCTAAAGCTCCCCATGCAGGAGGTCTGGAGGGTGCTCCCGGGCTGCTCAGGTGATGGAGGGGGGCCTGTCTTGTGTGCCCAGGAAGGCTGGGGCAAGGAAGGTACCAGAGAGGGAGAAGGCGGGCATGGGTGACTCCTCACAGGCCTGCACAGGACAGGAGTGGCCAGTGGGCCACACTGGCCAGAGGAAAGTGGGGTGCTGCAGGGTACTTCTGCGGCTCCGCCCATAGTCCTGCTGCTGCCCAGGGCCCCCCGCCCCTGGGCCCGACACTGGCTCTGCCAGGCGGAGTGCAGCAGGCCCTGTGGGAGGACTGGTCTGCAAGCCGACGGTGCTGACGTGGCCTGAACACGACGCTCACCCTAACGACCTCCCAGAGCTGGGCAGCCGGGCTAACACTAATCTGATTAATCAAAAGGAAATCGGTGACGACAGCATGGGGCCACGCTTTGGAGAGCATCTTTTGATGAGCAATTCACCCAAGAGGCAGCCAGCTGCTGGGAAGAGTGTAACTGAGATCTGGAGGACGGGGCTGGGGAAGGTATGGGGTTGAATCCCCCACCCCCACCCCTGCCTGGGGCCAGCTGCCAGCTGAGGGCCACTTGGCTCATGCCTGCTCCATCCCAGCCTTGTGGGGGGTTGTAGGTGGTGAGCTTTGGCCAGGTAGGCTTAACTTGACCCCAGGTTGAGCTGCCCTGTCACTCTGTTATGGACAGAATTGTGTACCCCCCAAAATTCTTAGGTTGAAACCCTAACCTCCAATTTGAGCATATTTGGAGATAGGGCCTTTTGGAAGATAATTAAGGTTAAATGAGATCCTAAGGGTGGGTCCTAATCCAACAGAACTGGTGTCTTATAAGAAGAGGAAGAGACACCAGGGACGAGCACACAGAGGAAAGGTCATGTGAGGACACAGCGAGAAGGCAGCCGTCTGCAAGCCAAGGGGAGAGGCCTCCACAGAAACCACCCCTTGATCTTGAACTTCCAGCCTCCAGAACTGTGAGAAGTAAATTCCTATGGCTTAAGCTGCCCAGTCTGTGGTGTTCTGTTATGGGAGCCCCAGCGGACATCAGGTCTCAGGCCTGAGCCCTACATGCCCCTGGGAGGGACCCACCCTGCCCTGGTGCTGCACACGTTGGGTGTGTATGTTTGAGGGGCATGGAGATCTTCCCAGAATGCCTCCTTTTGAAATCGAGCAGGACCCTGTGGGGCTCCTGGGTGCAGAAACCTTTCTGTCCCCTGTTTCTTCTTTGTAGGGAACAGACTCCAGACTCCATGACCTTCTCTGAGTCCCAAAGGGCAGATATGAACAGTTGCTAAACAAGGGAGGAGCAGCCAAGAAACCACCTGAGGCGAGATTAGAGGAACCAGAGAAGCTCATCAAGAGACCACCCGAGACCAGATTGGAGGGGTGCAGCCCCTGCACACACTCTAATCTTATCAGCAACCCCATGCTTGAACTATTGCTATAAAGCTTCTCATCAAATCCTCCCGGGTTGGGACACGGAGTTTTTCGGAGCAGGAGCCCGCTGTGCCCCACTTTGCCTGGCAAAGCAATAAAGCTGTTCTTTTCTACTTCACCCAAAACTCTGCTTCCGAGATTCGATTAGGCGCCGGTGCACAGAGGCTGAGCTTTCGGCATCACTTTCGCTGCCGCTTTAAATCTTACCCTTCCATCCAGCACATGCCAGCTCAAGCCTCACCTCCCCCTGGAGGCCCTCCTGGTTACTCTAGCTCTCGTCCCCACTGGAGCCAGAGTCTGACTCATGGGGACAGGATGTTATTGAGGGGACCTTCTCTATCCCCCGTGCTTCGAACCATGCCTGGCACATAGCAGATGCTCAGCAAAGACTGGTGGAGTGAATAAACGAATGGGTGGTTTCTTAGTCACTCACACCCTCTCCAGCACTGCTCCCTTTTTGTTTCATCCATTCATTAATTCCCCCAATGAACTGTAAGCAGAGCTCACGTCTCAATAATAATAACAAAAATAATATCTACTGAACCGACACTACCTGCTAGGAATTGTGCTAGGTTCTTTATATGTTGACTCCATTATAAAAAGAAATAAATCACAATAATATCTACCCTTGATTGAGTATCTACTGTGGACAGGGCACTGGGCAGTGGTTCTCCAAGTGTGGTCCCAGCTGCCGTAAAATCACCTGGAAAGATGTTAGAAATGCACATTGCCGGGCCCCACCCAGCCCTATAATGAATCAGAAACTCTGGGGAGGAGGCTCAGATCTGTGTCCTACCCTCCAGGGGAATCGAGGCTGGCTCAAATTTGAGACCCATTGGTCTAGAGATTATGTCTCTCATCTCTCAATGATCCTTTGAGGCCGAATTATTGTCCCGTTTCATTCATGTGAGAACCAAGACTCGGGAAAGTTGTGTAACTTGCCCAAGGTCACGCAGCAGATAAGTGGGGGTGGGGAGGGGTTGCAGTTTCCACTGAGCCATCTGCCTCGGATGGGTCTTCCCAGGCTGCATCCCTCCTGGACCAAGGAATGGCCGGACGGTTAATCACGGGCCGGGGAGGGAGGGCTACTCCCATCGGAAGGCCGAGATTCTTTCTACTCACTTCACTTCCTAGAGAGAGGGATTCCGCGATTTCCTGGAGGTGGTGAGTGTGCAGGAAACCCAGAGCCCCTGGGGCTAGGCCAGGCTCTGTCCCCCAGCCCGCCGCCCACCCAGCTGTCATCTGCCCTCTCTGACTATGGAGGGTGACGGCTGCCTCAGAAGGGCCCGGTGGGCTGGAGGCGAGGAGAGGCAGAAGTTCTAGAGCCCCTGCCTCTTCCCTCACGACCTTCCTCACTCAGGGCTGGGCCAGGCGGGCAGCCAGGCCGGAATGTGCGGCCACTCAGACCAGCTGGCCTGGCCACCCAGACCAGGGCAGAGGAAGCTTGCCTTGGGCCTCGCAAGGGCAGGGCAGGAAGTGAGAGGCAGGGCCTGCTGTGCACCTGCTCTTGGAGCAGAAGAAGCGAGAGAGGGAGGGAGGCCCGTGGGAGAACCTCTCAGCATCTGAACCTGGGCCGCTGGGGTTCCCGGGGTGGGGGGTCCCCGGCCTTGTTCACTGAAGCTCACCGGGGTGAGTTACAGGAAATTTCTATGAAAGGCAGGGAGCCCGAAGAAAGACTCTTCCCAGAGAACATGGGAACCGTGGGAGCAGTGTTTGGCTCCTTGTCTGGATTTCTAGTCACTGGAGGTCAGATGGGGTGGGGAGGGGACACCGAGTCACAGACGGGGGGTGGGATGTGTGTGTGGGGCCCAGAGGCGGTCTTCTTGGTTGTCCTCTGAAGCCTCAGATGTTGCTTCCTGAGGTGGCTGCCCCAGGCAGTGGTAGAACTTTCCTGAAGGGCAGGGAGAACCTCTGAGCTTAGTGCCTGGCTAGCTGTACGGGAGGGAGGGGCTGAGACTCAGGAACATCCAGAGCCTCTCGGCCGGGGTGGGGGGCGGGGGGGACTTCCCTGGCGGTCCAGTGGTTAAGACTGCACTTCCACTGCAGGGGGCACGGGTTTGATCCCTGGTAGGGGAACTAAGATCCCGCATGCTGCGTGGCAAAGTAAATAAGTAGTAAGTAAATAAATAAATAAAATATTGAAAAAAGCAAAACAAAACAGAGCCTGTGGGAGACAGGCCGGCAGGAGCATGCTAGCCAGGGGTCAGGGGTCCCAGTGGCCGCAGCTCTTTTCCTCACATGCATGTGATCTTGGGAAGATCTTTGATTCCTCTTGGCCTCCGTTTCCTCATCTGTAAAATGGGTGCCTCCCACTGGTTCACCTGATGACACATCTCTGTTCCCCAAGGGACTTCAAAGACACAAGTGGGTCCCACACCCCGGATTCCGATTCAGTGGCGTCCGCAGGAGATCTGAGTCAGGACAGGGTTGAGGGCCCCGAGTGAGATGACCCTTTCTGCTCTGAAACGTCATGCCTGGAACACTTTGGAAAGGAATTAGACGGTCAGAAAGGCCTACTCTGGAAGGCCCCTCACCCTGAGGCAGCCCCAGGAGCTGGTGCGAGCAAGCTGCCTGCCCTCCTTTTCTCTGTGGGGCTCTAACTTCTGGAAGGATAATAGGCCCATCGGCTGGAGCTTGGGTCACCACGGTAATGGCACAGGTGGCGCCTGCCGGGATGGACATTTGGCTTTCTTTGCACAGGAAGAGGTTTCTTGGTGCTGTGTCGAGCAGGTGACAAGTGGCATGTTGGTGACAAAGAAAATCTCCCCACCTCCCAACAGAGGCTTTTGGGGGGCCTTTCTCTTGGCCCCCAGCAGCCTGCGCTCATCCAGTGCTTCCACCCCGGGACTCAACTCTCCGTAAAGACCCACACAGAGGTGACTGTTTAACTGCTGTCCAGACAGGTCCCCTTGGAGACGGAAACGGGCACTGTGTTAATTTGTCTGGACAATGGTGTCACCTGGACGCTCCCAGGCAACCCGGACCTGTGGTCACCCTACAGACGAACCACGTGAGAGAGGTGGGCAGGAGAGGGACCACCAGACGCCTCTCCAGGAGTGAATGAGCCCGTTTGGATGGCTCCAGTTGTTGACACTAGAAGGCTGTCTCCATGGCAACAAGGTCAATGGGAAATGGCAGCCACGTTGGTTTAATTTTCACTGTATTCTTGTTGACAGGAGTAAAGGCCCGGCTTCTGATTTCTTGGTTCAACTGGATAAAATTTTCATTAGATTTAACTTCTCATATCCAGACACCCACATATGATTCAATTTCCCCCTCTCACCCTCAGCTCATTCTCCTATTGGTCCTGAGGACAACATTTTCAGAAATCTCATTTCAAGGAGTGTGGAGGCTGAGCGGGGACAGGATGGCGTGTGTGTGCACAGGCACGCATGGGCTGTGTCCCAAATGGGCTTGTAATTCCTGGTTCTGAATGTCAGGGGACGTGGGGCATAAGACCCCCCTTTCCATCTTTTACCAGGAGGCACTGGCTTTGTTCCAACAGTGAACAAGCCCAGGGAAAGGCAGAGGGTCTGAGGACTTCTTCCAGGTGGGAGGGACCTCAGAGGTGAGGGGCGGGGAGAAGGGCTTTCCCAACTGGGAGCTGATGTGGGCCGCTTAGGCTGCACCAGCAGGAAATTGAGGCCACGTGGGGATGCAGCTCCCCGTACCTCTGCACTTGACCTCACAGGCAATCTCCTAGAAGCTCAGTGGCATAAAAAGTGGCCTTGGCTGAGTGTTTCCACACCGGCCCCGCTCACTGGGCCAAGGATGTGCATTGTGGAGCGATTTGAGTCTCGCAGAATCTCCTGATTTGCTGAGTGGCATTGTTACCGAGGCCGGGAATTCTTTGCTCTGTAGTGAGAGCGTGCGTGTGCTTGAAGTTCTCTGATTGTCTAGCAATGTTGGATGGAAGCCCAATTTGGCAGTGGTGGGGAGAAGAAGCTTTAGCCATTCTCCCACATCTGGGAGCCACGTGGGCTCTGAATTCTCTTCTCTTCGGGGCTTGACTGCAGCCCCTTCTCCCAGGCTCTGCCCAGGGGCAGAGGTGGCAGGAGTGACCACCTGTCTGCCAGCCCCTCTGGGCCACTAGCAGCAGGGGCAGGGGACCAGGTTTTTGGGTTCCAGAGGGTCTCCGTCTTACTTTTGGGAGACCCTGGACTCAGATCCCTCCTCCGTGTGCCCGGAGGTGGTGCCTGCAGAAAGGCAGGCGCCCTAGAAAGCTCCTACCAGAACCTTCAATTTTCAAAGAGAAGCTGAAAATCTGGAGATTAAAATGTTGGCAACAAATTCTAAGCTTAACAAAATCACCCCCCAGCATGAGCAGGGCTGTGTCAGCTCTGGGAGGTGGTCAGGCACACCCTCCCCACCAGCACAGAGGGGCCCCCATCCAAGCTCCTGGAATTAGTGGATGGCAGAGTCGGAGGAGGGGGATTCTGTAACAGCAGGGGGTGCACGGCGCCCAAGTGGCCCTGAGGGGGCAAGTAGCCAGCAAGCGACAGGAAATCAAAATAAGTATTTCTCTTTCAGTTCTCTGATTTGGGGGACAAACCAGCTAAATAAAATTTAGCCCAAGGGAGAAAGGCACGTTTGCAAAACAAGCCTGGATCCTCCCAGCAGAGCAGGAAAAGGAAGTCATCCCTATTTAAAACCAGCCTATCCTCCTAAGTGAAGTAAGCCAGACAGAGAAAGACAAATACGGTATGATATTGCATATATGTGGAATCTCAAAAAAAAAAAAAGGAACAAATGAACTTATTTACAAAACAGAAAGAGACTCACAGACATAGAAAACAAACTCCTGGTTACCAAAGGGGAAAGTGGGGGGAGGGATAAATTAAGAGTTTGGGATTAACATATATACACGACTCCATATAAAATAGATAACCAACAAGGACCTACTGTAGAGCACAGGGAACTCTACTCAATATTTTGTAGTAACCTATAAGGGAAAAGAATCCGACAAAAAGAATAGATATGCATATATGTATACATTTGAATCACTGTGCTGTACACCTGAGACTAACACAACATTGTAAAGCAACTAGACTTCAATTAAAGAAAACAAATCAGCCCCGCCTCTTCCGGCCTCTCCACTGCCTGCTCTCCCCTGCGCCAGGCTGGGAGGTGCCCGGGAGGCGTCCTAGAGAGAGTGGGAGATGTAAGGAGACCCACCCTGCCTGCTCTTCATCCCTGCAGCTCCTAAGCAAAGAGACAAGCAAGATGGACAGGGGACTCCTGCCCAGACCCTTGTGTACTGAACCGGCTCCCTCCGTGACTCCAAATCCCGCTGACACAGGCAGAAGCCTGGGCCTCACAGGCTTCACCCACTGTTAACGCCTCTGCACTTAGGGAAAGAGCTGCGGTCCTGGGCCCTGGACCCACCACGGGGATGCAGATGTGCTTCCCTTTATGGGGCTCCAGGGTTTCTCATGACTTCCAGTCAGTAAGTGTCTGGCAAGACCCCATTATGTGCCTGACACTAACATCTAACTTTCAACCCAAGGTAACTTCTAGGGTTGGTACCATGTCTTAATCCAGAGTCTATGGAAAGACGTCACAGGGTCCTGAAACACCCAGAAGTGATACACCCTACTCTTTGCACAGGTTCAAGATCAGCATTGCCTCCCGTGCCAGCCTCACTTCCACATGGATCTGAGAATCAGCTGATACCCAAAGAGGCCTGTGGCCCCCAAAAGGGGCCGACCCTGATCTCTGCAACAGGCCTCCTTGGCTGGCTTCTCGCTGGAAACTGCATTAGGCTAGGATCTCTCAAAAAGCAGGAGAATCTTGCTTGTTAAAAATTTCAGATTCCTGGGACGTCCCTGGCAGCCTAGTGGTTAGGAGTCCGCACTTTCACTGCCCTGGCCCGGGCTCAGTCCCTGGTCAGGGAACTGAGATCCCGCAAGCTTCATGGCAAAAAAAAAAAAAAAAAAAAAAAATCAGATTCCTAGGGCCCTGCCTTTTATCAACCTGCCCCGGAGGTTCTGATATGGGCCACTGCTCCCGGCACTGAGCCCATGTCTGTGCCCAGGCTCTGCGGGCCTTGAAGGACTGGCAGGGGGTGGTGGGCAGCGAGAGGTGGGGGAACCACAGCTGCTCTGGCTTCCCTGAGCCCCCGTGGTGGGCGGCCTGGAGGTGTGCACGCTCATCCCTGACTCCCGGTCTCTCACTCCTACCCTGAGTCTAACTCCAGAGATGGGAACGCTGGAGAAGGCTGCTAATTGAATATTTCTGGCCAGAAAGAAACCTTCCAGCCCTGGGTGACAACAGCTTCCCCTTTCCCTGGACTGATCTACCCCCGACCTTTCCCTCCCAACTCACGGTGCCCCCGCGTGCAGCTCCATGGGGACAGCACCTATGCGACTTGCTTTGCAAGTGCCCCTCCATCACCCAGACTGAGAGTTGAAGAAGCACGCGTTCCTGGTCACGGGTGAAGCTGCCGGCCCTCCACCTGCAACCGGCCAGGCTATGCCTGATCAGGATAGACCACATGGGAGAGGAGGCTCCCTAGGGCCCCCTTCTGTCTGTTCCAGCCCCCCCTCAATCCCCCTCCCCGATCCAGAATCACAGAGCAGGTTCCCGGCACCAGGTCCACGGGCAGGTGTGGGTCGTGCCCCCTGCCTGCCTGCTCCCATCCCAGCCTGGGGAGTGGGACGCCTCCGGAGAGGTCACGTCTCTGAGCCGCTCTGCTGCTGCAGGCCACCAGGTGGCGCCAGTCGACCAGGAACCGGTTTGGTGTGGGCCCCAGAAAGGAAAGCCTTTATTGATTTTACTTCTTGATGTTCTATAATCACCAGGATGACAATCTAAGCAAAAAAGCAAAACAAATAAACACCGCCCCTCTTACTGGGTCTTTGGTCTTTGTCTGGAAAATGATGAAAAAACAACAGGCGCCTTGACATACAACCTGAGGCTTGGGTGTGGCAACAGTGAGGTCAGCCTCGGCAGGCGGAGGAAGGGCCGGGGGCTCTGGAGACGGAGGGACCTCACTGTTGGCTTAACCTGCGGGGTGAGTAGCTCCTGGAAGACGCCGCTGAGAGCCAGGCTATTCCTTCTGGTCTCCGCTGCAGCAGCCACGTCTCAGCAAGGGGGTTCCTGTCTCCAGCCACCCTGCCTTTGCCGGGTCCCCGTGGCTTGCTGTCCCGGCCTCACGGAGGCACAGAGGCTGTGCTCCTCCGGAGGGCGCACGGGGAGGGGCTGACACCCTGGCTTCTGGAACACCTACAGGCTGCAGGAGCCCAGGGACCAAGGTGACTGGGAAAACTGAGGATTTCGGGGAGCTAGGGGGGCACACTTGAACCCCACACTCAACATGGGCTCCACCCACCATCAACATGGTCTTCATCACCTTATACTTGACTTGGTCTTTGCCCACCTACCCTCAACATGGCCTCCCTCCCCACACTGAATATGGATGGCCTCCA
The DNA here is from genome assembly GCF_964165515.1 of Mesoplodon bidens. Lineage (NCBI taxonomy): Eukaryota > Metazoa > Chordata > Mammalia > Artiodactyla > Ziphiidae > Mesoplodon > Mesoplodon bidens. The sequence continues at coordinate 181,516,671 of NC_138177.1, forward strand.
CCCTCACTACCAACAAGGCCTCCACACATCTCCGCACACAACATGGTCTCTACCCTCACTACCAACATGGCCTCCACCCTCACTACCAACATGGCCTCCACCCCTCTCCACACTCAACATGGCCTCCATCCCTCACTCCCAACATGGCCTCCACACATCTCCGCACACAACATGGCCTCCATCCCCACTACCAACATGGCCTCCACCCCTCTCCACACTCAACATGGCCTCCATCCCCACTACCAACATGGCCTCCGCCCCTCTCCACACTCAACATGGCCTCCATCCCCACTACCAACATGGCCTCCACCCCTCTCCACACACAACATGGCCGCCATCCCCACTACCAACATGGCCTCCGCCCCTCTCCACACTCAACATGGCCTCCATCCCCACTACCAACATGGCCTCCACCCCTCTCCACACACAACATGGCCGCCATCCCCACTACCAACATGGCCTCCGCCCGTCTCCACACTCAACATGGCCTCCATCCCCACTACCAACATGGCCTCCACCCCTCTCCACACACAACATGGCCGCCATCCCCACTACCAACATGGCCTCCACCCCTCTCCACACTCAACATGGCCTCCATCCCTACTACCAACATGGACTTTATCACTTCATTCTTGACATAACTTCCTGCCTCACACTCAACACGGCTTCCTCAGTATGGCCTCCACTCCCGTGTACTCAACGTGACTTCCGCCTCCCCCCCCCACCGTCAACATGACCTTTACCACCTCACACTCAACCTGGCCTCCACCCCCACCCTTAACACGGCTCCAGGCCCCTGTGCTCCCATGACATCTACACCTCTCACTCCATGCGATTTCCATCACTTCGTGCTCAGTGTGCCCTTTAAGCCTCAAACGTGAGGCTCACTGCAGTCACCTCAGCGCCACACCTGTGTGTGCCCCTGCCTGCTCCCTCCTTCACGCTGCCCACCCAGCCTCCCTGCCTCCCGTCTGTCCCGCACGTTCCTCCAAGGCCGGGGGGACAGGGAGCCTCCCGACTGCTCCGAGCCTGGATCTCCTGAACGTCTGGGCACTTGAAGGCAGAGCCATGTATTCTGCTCTCAGGCTGTCTGCTTCGGGCCCCTCAGCCGGTCCGGCCTCTTGGGTTTGTCTTCCTGAGGGCAGGGCCCGGGCTTTTCCCCACCTGGCAGCCTCCACAGGGCTGGCACTGGGCTGAGCTCAGGGCAGAGGTTCTAGAAGCCTGTTCTGGTTCGGTGTTGGTGGCGCAGGAGTGCCCGAGGGACCGTCCAGCTGGTCTTTGCCGATGCCCCTCAGCACAGGGCTTGGCAGGGGCTGAGCGCTCAAACTCAAGAGAGAGAACCGGCCTTCTGGCTCCGACGCAGCCCCGACACCTACATACTTTGTGTCCACGATGTCGTTTGACAGCCACGGGGCCGCAGGGAAGGGCCCATGATCACTCCCGCCCTGAAGGAGGACGGTGCTGCTCAGAGAGCTGGGGTGATCTGTGCCAGGCCGCTTGCTGGTCAGAGGAGGAGCTGGGACCCCCCCTCCCCGCTCCCAGGTCTGTCCTTCTACCCATCCCCCCGCCCTCACTGCCGCTTCACCCACTTTCAGGGGGAGGGTCAGGCACTTGCTCTGGCCCAGACAGTGCTGGGGTCCCCACCTGAGCCGGGGAGGGGACGGTGGTGGTGTGTTGAAGGGCTCTTGGAGAGAGCCTTGGGGCTAGAAAACTGAGCCCTGCTGACTCACACGTGCGTCCCCGCGCATGTCCCTGTGGGTGGTGGGCCGTGTGTGCATGTGTGCACTGAGGTGTGCATGGACATCGGCATGGGGGCTCCCCAGCCAGCTCTCCTGCTTTGCCCACCCAGTGCCACTGAGGCCCCGGGACCCCTGAGCAATGACAGAGGGGCTCCAGGAAGACAGCAAGAGCAGAGCCAAGCCCAGAGGTAGCCGGTGGAGCCGCCAGTGGCCTCTGGGCCCAGGGCGGCCTGCGGGGAGGCCCAGGCCTTGCTGGGCAATGCAGGGCCACCTGGCCGGCTAGGGCGCTCCAAGCGGAGCCCCAGGGAGAGGGGGACAGCTGGGGAAGGGCTGAGAACACAGCTTAAATCTTAAAGCTTAAATCTCACGCCCTCATCCCTCACTCTGGATGGAAAAACCTCACCACCTGCTAGCTGGGAAGTGGCTGGCATCCCGTCCCCTCGTGGGCTGCCAAGGAATGGGGCAGGGCAGAAAGCCGTGGCGCTCAGAGTTGAGGGTCCACTCCAAGGGAACTGGCTCCATCTGACTCCCTGAGGGTGGAGGGCTCGGGCCACCGTGGCTCGGGGCAGCTGAGGATCACTGAGCAAGTTTCCCGCCAGGCTGGCAGGACCGAGGCACAGAGCTTGTCGTGCCCATCATTCTTCCCACTCAAGGTGGACCAGGGAGGAGCGGATCCCACCTGCCCAGCCCCCGCTCGCACTATGGCAGTTCGCCGGGTCCAAAGCGGGTGGTGTCTCAGACCGGCTGCGCTGGAACATACCCTGGAGTTTCCAGGATGAGACGTGCTGACCTTTAGATCATATTCACTTGAGTTCCATAAACTCCAACCCTCAGACGGACGGGACCCGGGGCAATCCTCCTCAGGCCTTGAGCTGAGCTGAGCCGAGCAATTCTCAGCTGAGGCCTTACAGGAGGCACCCTAGGCTGCACTTGGCTCTACTCAGCCCTGAAGGACTCACATGCAGAACCCTATTCCCCAAAGGAGGTTAGGATGGTAGTGCTTAGAAAAGACTCTACTTCCCAGACTCCCTTGCCAACGAGGGGTGACCCTATGACCAAATTCTAGCCAATGATATATGAGTGGAAGTGTTGGGTGCCACTTCTGGTCCCCGTCCTTAAAGGGATGAAGTTTGTCCTCCACCTTCCCTTCTTCCCTTCCCACTGGTTGGAATGCAGTTATGATGGCAGGTGCTGGAGCAGCCATCTTGGACCACATAAAGAGGGCAACACCCTAGGGATGGCAGAGCAGCCAACTGGAAAGAGCCTGGGCGGCTGATCTGATCCTCGACACTGTGAGGCTGCCCCATCAACCCTGAATTCCTCTGTGAAAGAGAAATCAGCTTTAAGCCACTATTCTTTTTGTCCTTGTCACAGCAGCAGGACCCATATTCTAAATACCACAGAAGGGACTGCAAAAGACGGGAAGCATTGTTGGAAATAGACTGGGAATTCCTATCAGATATCTTCATTTTTCCCCCTTGTCTTTGTTATTTTTAGTCTGGAGGAGGCATCCCTCAGTTTGCAGGTTGAAGGGAAGCCCCCATAGGACTAAAGGGCACCCCTGCGAGAATCAAGGTGGGGTTCTTGGAATCAGTCTGGCTCAGAAGTTGGGGTCTGTAGGATCTCCCCACCCCATCGTCAACAGGTGAGGCGAAGGCTGAGAAGCAGAGTCTCACTTCACCACGGATGAGCACAACATTTTGATTAAACCACTGGCAACTCTGCTGCAGGGCAGAGAAATTTGGAAACATCAGGAAGTCAACCTGTGAAGTCTTTGAAAGATTGTGATTTGTGTGAAAATGTGATGAAGCTAACGTGTTTGGCTCCAGCGCCGGGGTGGCATGCCTGATTGTGGAAGCCAATCTGATGCCTTCCTGGCTCCCAGCATACCTCTGCTTTCCCCGAACATGGGTAGCTGGTGCCCTGTGTGTGTTCCAACCCCAATCGGCATCTAAAGCTTTTATGGGAGCCGTATTTCCCGGGCTGTTTCCGGGCTGTGCGTGTCTAAGCAGAGCTACGCACACACACACACACACACACACACATGCACACCCTGAGTGACTGCACCTCGCTGCTCTCATATCTGGACACCAGGGACCCAAGTGTGATTAGCTTTATGGGGTGTTTGTTGTAGTTTTACATAATTTCCTTGATGCACTGCAGACTTTTAAAAGGCGTTCACAGTTCCCTCCAGTTAAGCATCAGAGGAGGCCCGAGGTCTGGTTTCCAGCCCCTGGAGTTCATGGCTTCATCCCCTTGCCTGCTGTGGGAGGTGGCATTCCTGTTGGACTCAGGCAGGCTCCTGTGTGGGAGGGGGACTTTTCCCAGGTGGGGCCCCTTCTGAGGATGGGGGCTGTTGTAAGGGGGTGGAGGCAATGAGGGGAGAAAAAGGAAGCAGCTCAGATAAAAGAATGGGAAGGCAAGGGGCCACGGGGTGGCTTACAAGAAAACGGCCATCGGTGTGTGCTGAGAGGCGTTAAGAGGGCCCAAGCCAGAGCCTCTGCCTGGGGTGGCCACCTTGAAATGTATCTCTTCCCTCGGGAACATCCCCTTGGCTAATCTCTGGCTAACTCGTCTCTGGAACCTCCCAGGACATGAGATGAAACAGTGGATTCAGTGCCTTGGACCCGGGTCTGCAGAGGCCCAGGAGCCAAGCTGGGCCCCTCGGAGGTGGCCGGATGCTGCTGGTCTTGGTGCAGAGACTGCTGGATTCTTTCTCTCACTTTCCAGAAAGGGAACTAGGGCTCTGAGAGGGTGAGTGATTGGCCTGAGGTCACACAGCGAAGCAGTCACAGAACCAGGTGCGCACCTGCAGCTCCCGGCTGCCCGGACTCGACTGGCCTGGCGGGGTGGGGCCAATGCCAGCGGTTATCAGAGCCATTGCTCCCACCCAGCCAAGGCTCTGCCAAAGAGGAAATGTGGGCAGCTCTGGGGGAGGAAACCCAAGGTCAAGTACAAGCCCTGCACATTTAGACACCACGGAATGGAAGGCATAGGTGGGCGGGGCGTAGAGTGGACCCAGCACCGCTGCCCTGCTCCCCAGCCCCTGGCCTGGCCTTGGAGGGGTGCCACTGGGCAGCTCCGGCTCTCAGGGCCTGGACACTGGGGGCCTCTGTCAGGTGCTCGGGCCCCTACGGAGAGGGGATCAAGCTGGGCCCAGCCACACTTGCCCAGCCCCCTCACAGATATTTACAGAGAGCCTTCCACGTGCCAGCACGGTGTGGGGCCCCAAGGAGCAGCAGGTGGGGAAGGTTCACGGGAATTAGCTGGGATGTTTCCCAAGTTTCTGGGTGCTCCGCAGAGCTCTGAAGAGGCTTGCATGTCCCCTTCTGGTTAAGGAGGCTGACTTCATTCTGATGTCTCCCTGGGGGTCTCAGTGGCGGAGTCCCGGTTGGGTGGTCTGGGAGGGCCAGTTGGAAGAGGCGCTATTTGGGCTGAGGGCGGAAAGATGAGGTGGGTTGGCAGGTGAAGGTGGGGACAGCCAGGCAGAGGGAAGGGTGACGGCGGCTCTGGTGGAGGGAGCAGCCGTCAGGAAGCCCCAGGAGGGCAGGGGCAGTGGCATGGGGTCCACAGGTGGATGAGCTGCGGGCACACCCAGGAGCTCATGCTCCGTCCTGAGGGCACCAGGTAGTTTCGACAGGGTGGCTCTGGTCAGAGCTGCAGTTGAGGAGGGTTCCACCAGGCACAGCCTGAGCCTGGAAGGCCCTGGGCCTCCTGGCTTTAGTTCCTGGTGGCGGCAGCAAGGCCAAGCTGGCTGGAGCCTCCCCATGGGCACACGGCTCAGGAGGACAGCACGGGGGTGGACCTCAGCCTTGGGGTCCAGCCCCCGGGCGGGCTGGACCATCAGCCTATTGGGGGTCCACTTCCCTACTCAGAACCCTGTCCCTCCTGACCCCATCCCCAACCTTGTGGCTGGTGGGGGGGATCCTCCAGGCTGAGCACCGAAGGCTTCTCAGGCTGAGCTGGTCACCACAGGTGCCATGTGGCCTCAGCATGGACAGTCAGTGACTGGACACTCGCTACGCCCAGGAAAGGACATTTCAGCTGCTCCCTGGACGTGTTTCCTCCCCGCAGCCCGACTTCCAAGGGGACCACAGGTTCTGACGGCCCCGCTGACCTGCTCCATGAGGTCCAGTATGATGACAGGTCTTTGCCCTGAGCCTCAGAGATCAGTGTTCCGGAACCCAGGGCCCTGTGCACTGGACGGCTTTCCCCGGGTCTGTTCTCCCTGAGCCCTCCGTCCGGGCAGCAGGAGAGGCCACCGAGAGCCCCCGGCGGCTGCCCGTGGACACCAGGCACCGGCCACGTCCCGGCTTTGCGACGCGCTCGGTGTTTTGCCCTCAGAGCTCTGCGCCTGGCAGATGCTCCCGGCAGCGCCACTTTGCTGACAAGATGACATCCAGCTCAGTCCCCACTATTTGTGTGCCTCCCTGTCTGGGAGCCAAGGGTGCCCCATGTCCAGGAGCAGGTGGGCCAAGGGCAGGAGCCTGGCCAGCCTGGCCGCGGGCCACAGGCCTCTCCCTCCCCGGACTGCCACCGCGCTCCTGTCTGCGGCCTGCAAGACAGAGGTCCCAGGCGCTCTCCACTCTGCCCCTCGCCCACGGGTTTTGTGCTCTAGGACCCACTTTTCTCATCTGTAACGTGGGCTGACATCTGGGTCCTGGCTGTCACATAGGGAGCCCCCGAGGACCGGGTGGAATTGGGCAGGGTCCTGGTAAAAGCTAAGTTCACTGTCATCCGAGCAGAAGGGGGCTCCCACCCCCGGATCCCCAGGCCCCGGAGGGCCTCTGGCCCTGCCTGGGTGACCCTGGCCGGCCGGCCGCGCCTACTCACACATGGGCTTCAGCTGCCCGATGAGCTCCTCCTTGGTCCATTTCGCCCACTCCTTCTTGTCGGTGTTGATGGAGCAGAGAATGGGGCCGCAGGGCTTCCCGCAGTCCTCGATGGCCGGGACGTTCAGGTAGTGCACCAGGACGATGTCGGGGTTCTGGGGGGGGAGAGCACAGACACTGGCAGCATGAGGGTGGTACGGAGCCGGCCCGAGGTCACCCCAGCAGGTACAGACAGGCTGAGCATCTCCACGCCGGGCTTTCTCAACCTGGGCACCACTCACCCTTGGAACCAGATCATCGTCTGCGGTGGGGGACCACCCAGCAGCAATCTGGGCCTCCGGTGAGATGCCATTAACCCCCGCCCCCTCCCCCAAATCTCTAGGCATTGCCTGTTACCCCTTGGGGGACAAAACTGGCCCCAGTTGAGACCCACTGCTCTACACGTGGGCGGATTCATGTGTAACTAAGGACCACACATGAAGTTAAATGTATCTCTAGCCTCATGTCCTGGACCTACGCCCACAGCTGCCCCAGCAGCACTGGCCCCTGCTCCGCTCTTTACATGCACTTCCTCACTGCAGGTCCCTGGACGTCCCTGACAGGTATCACCACCACCCTCTTCTTAAGGGGGGAACGGAGTTCTTAGAGTTTAAGGCACCCGTATCTTTTTTTTTTTTTTTGGCCACCCTGCGTGACATGTGGAACTTCCCTGACCAAGGATCGAACCCGTGTCCCCTGCAGTGGAAGCGCAGAGTCTTAACCACTGGACCACCGGGGAAGTCTAAGGCATCCACTTCTAAGGGCTGGATGCCCCTCTGCCCCTCAGCCTGTGGTCTCCCTGCACAAGCATCTCTAAGCATCGCCCAGGAGGCAGCTGTCACTTGGAACCTCTGGAAACTCTTCCTTGGAAATCTCTTCAGAGCTTATGAATGGAAAGACCTCTCCCCGTGAAGATGGCGAAAGCACAGTTTTGTCCCCAACTGGTTCTATTGAAATGGGGCAGCCTCTTGCCATCCGATCCAATTCAAGGTGACCTGCGTCGCTCTCCACCCACCACCAGCTCTGATAGCAACACACCAAGGGGGCCTCTGTGGGGCCGCAGCTTCACTGCAAAGAGCACAGGCCCTTCTGTGGCTTTCCGTGGCCCCCCAGAGGGTGAGGCTGTTTACTGGGTCTTGTCAGTCCTGACAAAGTTGTTTAAAAAAAAAGCAGCCATGTCACTTTAGAATGCATCTGAATAAACGCAGAAAAACCTCCTACCCCAATCAGAAAGTATTTCTTGAACCGTAAGGAAATGCATAATATATCAAGGTGCTGCAGGGAACTCTGGAAAAGCCACTTGGAAGGTCCCATCCTGTGCTATTTGCCAGATACGTCTCCTCGGTTTTTCCCTCTGGATACCCAACCCCGAGTCCTGGGCGGGCACAAGGACCCCGGCACGGAGGAGCCTGGGTCTGCGGTCACCTTTTTGGATCTGATCAGAGCAAGAGTAATACATGAATATGTGACTCAATCAATGCATTAATAAATAAAGACTCAAGACGACTCCATGACCAGTGCAGGAAAGTACACTGGTATAATTTTAAAAGATTTTCAATAAGGGTTGAAATGTAGAGTTTTTTTTCGTGCCAACGCTCAGTTAACCAGGAAATTAAATCAACATGAACAGGAGTTTTCTCGTTAACGGCAGCTTTTCTGGATTGCGGTAATCACCCTGCTTAATAACAATGATAATCCCTGACATCGGCGCGGCACTTTATTCTTTTCAAAGCACTTTCTAGCCATTAGCTCATTTGATGCCCATGCAAGCTGGGGACACAGGCTGGGCTGGGCAGGGCAGGGCAGGGCAGGGCAGGGCGCTTTCTGTCTGCAATGAGGAGCCCGAAAGCCCAGTGAAGTTGTGACTTGCCCAAAGCCGTGTGCCTGGCAATGCACAGAGCTGGGGCTGGAAGCCACAGTTCTGACTCTGCTTTTAGGTCCTGCCGAGACATCTGGTGACCTCCTTTTTGCCCGGGCTAACTGCCTTCCCATCTCAGATTTAAATTCGTCCTTGCACTATGCCCAAGAGGCAGGTGGGCTAGGTAGATCTGCCAGGCCCGTGGCCTGGATAGGGTAGCCCAGGAGAGGGGGAGCCATCCTCCCTGTGTCCCAGCCCTCTGTTCTTCCTACTGACCAGCACACTGGCCTCCCCGGCCTGGGAGCTCCTGCCTGAGTCTGTGCTTGGCCAGACGGCAGCGTCAGCCACTGAGCAAGACAGAGTAGGGATCAAAGGGATGCAGGGGCCCGCAGGCCACTCAGGGCGTCCTCTGATCTCAGTCCCTGGAGCAGGCGCCCAGCCCTGCGGGAGCAAGCCAGGATGCCAGATGTCTGGGAAATGAAAGGCCCTTAGCTTCCTGCCCCACTGAGCGCAGCCTGGGCGCCTGGAAAAGCTGTGGGAAGCCAGGGCAGTGGGAGGGCAGGAGGGGGCCTGGGAAGCAAAGGGCACAGAAACCATGCACCGAAACCCCCAGAACTTGAGCTCCTGCCCTACAGCACGCAGACTCTCCTATCTCAGGAAGTCCCATTCCTTCCTTCAGGGTCCAGCTCCATCTCTGCATAACCAGCCTCCACCTACTCTTTGAGGGCAGGCACAGGCTAGCCGCCTCTTCCTCCAGGAAGCCTTTCTGGATACCTCACCCTCTGTACCTCCAGCACAGCAGGGCGGAGATTGGGTAGAGATTGTCTTAATATTCTGCAAACCTCCTTTATCTGCTCAAGCACAGGGACAGCGCCCGGGAGCTATCATAGCATCTGGCAACGCCTGCTGTTCATTTCTTCCCCCCCCCCGCCCCGGTACGCGGGCCTCTCACTGTTGTGGCCTCTCCCGTCGCGGAGCACAGGCTCCGGACGCGCAGGCTCAGCGGCCATGGCTCACGGGCCCAGCCGCTCCGCGGCATGTGGGATCCTCCCAGACCAGGGCACGAACCCGCGTCCCCTGCATCGGCAGGCGGACTCTCAACCCCTGCGCCACCAGGGAAGCCCCCATTTCTTGTTTGTAGAGTTGACTCAGGCTGACTTTGGATCTTCTATCCTTACTCTTCCCAGACTTGTGCTCAGCTGACACCTGGTTTTGGTTTTCTGTGTCTTCGAAGGGCAGGGCAGCTTCCCTGAACACAGGGTGTTCGTAGGAAGCTAAGAGGCAAGGCTGGTTCTTAACCTTTTCTGGGTCTAAGGCCTCTGAGAATTTGATGAAGGCTGTGGCTTCTGCACTCTCAGCCCAGAAGAACTCCCCAAGGCGCATCAACGCTGCATTTCAGGAGCGCACAGACCCAGTGGTCTGTGGACCCCACATCTGTAGCCAGGGACTTAGGGATTCAAGATCCACTGTGGCCCCTTTCAACTCAGGGAATATGCCCAACACGTACATCCCCTTCCCAGGAGCGTCCATCCTGGGCCTTGTGCCTTGATACAATTAGGAGAAAGGCCCAGTCCCTGACGGGATCAGGGAGGCTGGGTTTGGGATTCGGAAATGCAGAAGCAGCCTGCGTCATGCTTTATATCTTTAACACAAATTCCATCCCAGGGCCTGGAGTTCCTGAGGCCGAAACTCCTGAGTTGAATTTTAAATAACAGCTTCCTGGCTTGAGGCTGGTTTTAAGACACAGAGTGATTGAGGTATTTTTGGAAATTGGGGGCACACATCACTTCTTGGCAACGTTGCGATTTTATTCACTAGTTGTACATTTTATTGGGTGTTTCTGGCAGAAAAATACATTAGGTGTAGAGTCCCAATGTTTCAGTATCATGGGGGGCTCATAACATTGTCAGATCCTCAGGGAGTGCGGAGCTGCCGGCAGGGAGGGGCAGGCTGGCTCCACGGGACACGAGGACACCCCCCACCAGACCCACCCAGACTCTCGGTTCTGGACGGCTGTGGAGCCAGCCTGCCTTCACCACCCCCCACCCCCGCCCCGGGCTGACATCCCCTAATGGCTCCCTGGTGTTTACCACCCACGTCAGACTTTGCAGGTCGCAGGTCTCATCCAGAGGCTCCTACCCGGGCTACAGAATGTCCATGAAGATGCAAGAGGCCATCCCCATGAGGAGAGGGTGGCCTTGGAAATGACGCCCCCACCAAATGTCCAGGAGGCCTGTCCGTTGTTGGAGGCCTGTCCAGTGTTAGAGGCCTAGGGGAGCCCAATAGGGTGGCTGTGGAGGGTAAGCTGTGGATAAGTGAACGTCTCAGAGAACTTCCATAACTTCCTGAAAAGAGCCACAGACTAGGAGACCCCCTCCCTCCCTTTTGGTGCCTCAAGCTCTTCACCTGTAAAAGGACACAGCCTGCCCCCCTCCCCTGCCCGCCATCAGGCTGCAGCAGGGGCCACGATGGGGCCCTGGCGAGGTGCGAAGTCCCATCCGTACAGGGTCCCGCTGTTCTAACTACTAGGTGTCACCAAACACTGAAACAAACAAAACCCTGGTGTTTTTCCGGAGAGCAGGACCGGAGTCAGCTTCTAGCAGGCAGTCTACCCACTTGTAACACGCACTTTCTTGCTGACAGTCCGTCCGCCCCGACGCTCCTCTTACTGTCATGACGCCCCTTCCTCTCCAGGCCTCGCAGCTGGGCCTTCATGGCCCGGCCCCCTTAGCACCCTCCGCCAGCTTCACCGCCTTCAGCCCGCCACGTTCCAAGGGTTCCTCGATTTCTCCCTCCAGCCCCGCCTCCTGGCTCTGCTCCAAGCTCACCTGTCCCACTGCCCATTGACAGCTCTTGTTGGCACCTCAAAATGCCCCCGGCTCACGTGGCCCAGCCTCACGGCCGCTCCCCACACCTGGCCCACCCCGGGCTTCACCCAATGACCAGTGGCACCACCTGCCCTCAGCGGCCCAGGTCAAAGCCCTTCTCCTCGCTTCCTCTCCCTCCAATCCGTCCATCACTGAGCTCTGTCAATTCTCCCCCTCAGGTAAGCCTGCCCCACCCACTCAGCCCTACGTCCCCCCGAGACCACCCAGTCCGGGCCCCTCCCCCTGCACCTCCTCACTCCTCTCTCCCCTCCCTCCCCATCGCTCTCCCAGCCCCAGCAGGCCTGACCCTCTGATTCTGGCACCGGCTTCCTGGCCCGAGAATGAGTCCCACACCCCTGACACGGTCACAGGGCCCCGCCGTCTGTTTTCCTCTCCGGCCACTCACGCTCCCCCTGCTCACACCGTGTTCCTGCCACCCACGTTCCCCGAATCTGCCGCGTGCGCTCTCTCCAGAGCTGTCTTCTCTGGCTGGTGGGCTCTGTGCCACCTGTTGGCGTGAGCATCAATGCCACCTCCTCTTGGACACCGTATTCAGAGACCCCCTCAGACATGGTGCCACCCTGCCCCCACCTGGGCCCTACTACCTTTGCATCCTTTATTTTCTTTACAGCACCCACGCCCAATTCTCATTTCGGAGCGGTTTCTGCTGGCTTTGGCCTGTTTTCCCACCTAGAAGCGAAAGCTCCGGTGGCCGGGCTCTGTCTTGCTCGGTGGCGGGGGGGGGGGTGGTGGCGGGGGTGTGGTTTCCTGGAGCCCAGAGCGGGGCTGGCACATTGGAGATGCTCTGCCCACCTGCTGAGTGCTGAGAGGGGTGACAGCTGAGCTGCCCCAGGGGTGCTGGCCTGGCTGGGGCAGGTGGTATGGGTCCCTGGAGCCCTCTCGCCACCCCAGCTATCCTTCTTTGGGGACAGACGGACTTGCGAGGAGAGGACAAGCAGCCTGGGAGGGGGAGGAGGTGTCCACGCCCTTGGAAGGGGGCGGTAGCAGCCGAGAGGCCCAGGAGCTCTCGGCCCCTCTGCGCGAGGCTCAGCTGGTCCTCAACCCAGCTCCTTCTCAGGTTTTATCTGGAAATGCGAGTTTGGACTTGCTATTGACCTAGTTCCAGGCTGCGGGGCTGCCAGGCAGAGGACTGTGGGCTGCAGCTGCTGGAAGGGCATCTCTGGGGGCCGAGTGAGACTTTGCCTCCTAGGGCATCTTTTCCCGTTGGAGCCTTTCACCTGAGCTGGGGGAACAAATGGGAGCCAGGAGAACAAGCTGGAGGCCTTTACCTCCAGCGGCACAGGAGGGGTTGAGAATGCTCCGCAGAGAGAATGCTGGTCTAAAGTTAAACCAGCTCCTTGGCTGCAGGACTTGTCAGAGCCTTGGCGGCACCCCGTGCAGGAGGTGCAAGAGGTGCAGGAGGATCTCTTGGCGGGCGTTTTGTGGACAGGTTTTCCAAGCCTATGTGACCTTGAGCCTGAGCACCTCTTGGGACCCTAGTGTCCTCTGGAACACAGTTTGGGAACCTCTGAGAGAATTCAGAGCCCAGAGAAAGCGCCTCCAGCAGCTGTTGGAAGACAAGGGCCCATAATGTTTCCTGGGTCCCTTTCCCCTGGGGCCCCTCCCTGGCCTGGCCTGAGGCTCGCCGGGCGTTCGAGCTGCTTTCAGGGGACCGCCAGGCTCCTAAGGAAACCCCTGACCGATTGGGCGCACTGTCCCCACAACCCTCTCCTCCCCAGAGCCCCCTCCTCCCCAGAGCCCCCCTTTCCCACGGCTGCAACTATAGTTCTTCCCCGACCCGGGGTGTGGCGTGGGGCTTCCTGTTGGAAAGGCTGAGGGGCTCAGGCGGGAGGCCAGGGCGGGGGACTCTGTCTCCCCTTGACGCGTGGGCCGTCCTTCCTGATCTGGATACCCTGGGCCGCTGGGGTCCCTGCGGGCAGGCCTGGGACCGGGGCTGAGCGCGTAAAGTTGGGGTAGGGGCAGGCAGGAGAAGGGCACGGGGGCTGGCGGAGGGGGCAGCGGATTTAACCTTCTTAATCACAGGGACGGGGCTGTCAGGAGGGGAGACTGAACAAGAAAGCATCCGCCGTCCGCTCCTCCGCCAGGGTTAGCGCTGTTGTGCGCTGTTAGTGCCGGTGCGGCGGCGGAGGGGGCGGTCGGGGCGCCAGTGGCGGCACCTGTGATCCGGATGAATCCGCAGCAGCTCTTGACGCAGACACTACAGATTTCTAGACCCTGGTGCCCGGGGCGAGGCGGGCGCAGCAGCTCGGGGGAGCGGCAGGTGGAGAAGGGCTGCAAGGTGTCTCTCTGGCGGCTCCCACAGGCCCTTTCTGCACGGCTCGCACCGGGGGGAACCGCACTCAGTCCCCCCAGCCGTGGCAGAACCCGGGCCTGGAGGGCCGGGGCAGGAGGGGGAGGTGGCCGAAGGGTGAGAGAAGGAGAGAGAGAACGAAATAGGCCAAGGCGCTCAGCAGAGAGACGTGGGAAGCCCAGGTTGGCGGCAGCCAGGGTGGATGGGGGTGGCGCAGAGACGGTGGGGGGGCAGGGATGCCAAGCTTGCCCCTGGAGAGCCCTGACCTCCAGCCTGGAGGAGACGCCCACAGCTCCTGTGGCTTCTGGCTCCGAGAGCTGAGGGTTGAGGTGCAGGAGTGCTCGCGGTGGGCAGACGCTTGATCTGGCCGAGCCTTAGCGCCTGCTCTTCAGGATGGGGGAGATGAGTACAAATGGCCTTAACCTTGCTGGAGAGAGGGGAGGCAGGTAAGGGGCTCAGGAGGCAAGGGGCCTGACCCACAGCCGATCCGAATGGGCGTTCCGCAATCTGTTACCGGTTTGCGATGCAGGTGGGGAGGCGTTCCAGTTTGCGGGGGGGAAGCTGAGCCCTGCGCCTCCTGCAGCTCAAGCCTGCTCCAGGGTTTGTACCACAGACCCTGGAATGGGCTGAAAGTAGCGCGATTTCACCAGAGACCCAAGTGGCCCAGAGCAAGAGGCTTGGGGAGCTCACGTCCTCTCGGCCATGGCCAGCGCTGGGCACCAGGTGGCTGGAGGCCGGGGGTCCTGCAGCCCCAGCCCAGGACCCTACCCTCCGCTGGGAAGGAAGAGGCAGCTTCCCTTTCTGTGGAGTAAGCAGGACAGTGGCGCAAGAAGTAGTTTAAAATGCAAAAAGCTGCTGGTTTTGTTAAAGAAAAATGCAGCTGCAACATCTGTTTGACTCTTGTTTGCAGCTTCATCAACGCTAAGCGTTCAATAAATCAGGGTGGCATGGTGCTCCGTTTCTTCTGTGGCTTGGTCATTAATCTCATGCCAGTTCTCATGAAAAATGAAGGAGAGAGGCTGTGTGATAGTGAAAATGTATACATTACCCAGAAAGTCATAATAGCATGTAATAGTGGCCACACACCTCCCCACTTGCCGCCGGGGGAGGGGGCCGGGTCTGCGCACCACCAGCCCGGGGGGGGGGGGGGAGGGAGACAGAATAAATCAGCATCGTTTGCGCCGCAAGCCCATTCTGTGACTGCCTTTGTCCTATCAGCATCATTGATGCAGATTCTGAAAGCCCCACAAGCCTGATCTTCAGAGGCAGAGCCTCCCCAATAACCGAGGGTAGGCGCCCATAAAACAGGAGTGCAGAGCAGGCAGGAGGAAGGGCAGGATTTATTAGGGAATGAATAAATGATGATACCAGGTAGCTCAGGGCCGGGGGTGTCTCCACACTGCAAGGCAGAGAAAAATCCTCTGGCCTGGACTCCAGCTGCCCTGGGCGGCCTGGCACCTGTTCGCCACTCTGAATAAAGGCACGAGGTGGGGCCGCTGTCCCCATCAGGTCTCCTGGGGTCTGCCGGCCCCTGCAGCCTGCGGTTCCCCTCCTGGTTCGCTCTTCCCCAGCTGGGGAAACTCAGGTGCTCCCATGACCAAGTCCACGTTTTACCACCATCTCGGGGTGTGTGCTGGGTGCTTCTCAGGCGGCCAGACCGTGCCTGTACCCCCAGCGCGCACCTCCCACTGGGCGCCTCTGTTTGCAAAGACTGCTTTCTGAGTGTCAGCTGTGTGTGGGCCCCCCACTTCAAGCCCCATGAAGCATTCCTCATTAACTCCCTTCAACAACCCACAGAAGCAGGTGCCATTGTTACGTATTTCAGGGATGCAGACTCTCATGCTCAGGGCTCCACAATTCAGCCCAGCCCCAAGCCCCAAGCCCCAAGCCCCAAGCCCGTATCACCGCGCCTGCTCTCCACTGGGGCCCTGGGGCTCTGAGGGAACTTGCCAGATGGTGGGTGGAGGGTTGTGTGCCCAGCCTCGGTGCCCTGGGCATCAGTGGCCCAGTTAGCATCTGTGCCAGAGTGAAAATGGGTCCAGGGAGCCTGTGGGGTGCGGGGAGCTGCTGGGAAGAGGGATGGGGCCGGCCTGTGAGCACTGCAGGGCAGGGCCAAGGCAGCAGGGCCCCTGTCTCCACAGCAAGGGTCTGCGGTGGTCAGGACACCCTCTGTGGTCAGGCAGCGCTGTGGGGTGAAGGCAGGGGTAGCCACAGCTGAGCATCTGGCGACTGGTGGGGGCAGACCCAGGTCCCCAAAGTTGGGGCCTGTTGAAGAAGCAAGAAAAGAGAGAAAAGAGGGAGAGTAGGAAACAAAAGAGGTGCCCCGGAGCCCCCAGTAACAGGCAAAACCAGCTGTCAGCTGCACACTTCCTGGGAGCCAGGCCCCCTTCACGGGCTGGGTACCAGATGCCCTGCATCACGGGCTGGGTACCGGATCCCCCGGTCCAGTCCAGCAGGGCGGGGGACACAGACAACCTCCTTGCTCCTTTGCCAGCGCTCAGCAGGGCGGGGGACCTGGGGCGGGGGGCGATGCCTGGGAGAGGCTTGGGGGGGCTCACACGGGGCCTCCCCTCCTGCTCCAAGTGGGGGCAGAGGACTGCAGCCCCGGGGGAGCTCCCGTGGCCCCTCGGCCGGGCGGCCCTCATTAAGCCCACGTACGCGCCAGAGGGAATTGGGGGCCGGCAGCCCTTCCCCGCTTCGGGGGGAGGCTGGGAGACTTAATTAGTTAATGTGGATAAAGTGGTCTGAAGATGAAAAACCCTGGGTAATTGCTGAGTGCTCCTGCTGCCGCCACCGCTGTTACACAATTACCAGAATTTTCCAGTCATGGGAATATAGTTAAACAATTTCCACCTGGTGTGGGCTTCCGGGAACCCCGCTGGCTTAGGGGCTGGCCTGCTTGGTCCTCTTTAACCCACAGGTGATGTAGGAAAAACACACTAATTGTGGGAAACCATGCCTGTCACAGTCCCGGCCACCTGGGGACCGCTGAAGTAAAGAAGAATGTGCCCCGAGCAGATAAAGACGCTTGGGCTCAAAGAGAAGCCCAGGATGCCGTCCATCCAGACTTTCTGGAAGCCTCTGAGCAAGGTCTACCCAAAGGCCCCTGGAAGGTTAAGCCATCCTGGAGGATGCCGCTGGGGAGGACGTTTAATCGTGCAGCGGGACCCCACTGCACCCCCGTACCTGTGGGGCGGGATGTGTGGGCACGTTTTTGGATGGACACATGGAAGCCAGGAGATTCACGCTGGCTCAGGGCCAGGCCTTGCCTTACTTAAAATCACCCTGCACGATCTGGGGGAAGAAATGCCCAATAAAATCTCCATGTTTTCAGATGACGCTAAACTCTCCCGGGTGATGAAGCGCCGAGTCGTTTGCGATCGGTCACGAGAGGATCTATTTAGTGGATGCAAAGTGACAGATGGAGCCCAGTGTGGGCAAAGCACAGGGCAGTGTGCTCAGGGAGAGTAAAACAAATTGCCCGTGGAGTCTGGTGGGGCTGAGCTGCCACCCATCAACTCAGGAAGACCCCTGGGGTTTCTGGAAGCCACTGTCCAGAGTCGTTGCTGGGACCAGGAAGGACCAAGCCCGGAGAGTCTGACACGAGGGCTCTTTATCAGAAACCTTGGTTTGGGGTTGCGAGTGCACGGGAGAGGGGAGCATCCCTCGAGGAGGGGCGGATGGCCACGGGAAAATGAGATAAGGATTTTTCTGGTCAGAAAGACAAAAGCCGAGGGGAAATGTGACTCAAAGTCTCTCAGGTCAGAAAAAGGAGAAGAAGGTGAACGTGTGTTTTTTTTTTCTCCATCTCCCTGAATACTAAGAATATGGGTCCCCCCTGGAGCTCAGGGAGTCATTTGTGGCACAAACTCTGCACAGAGGGCAGGTAACGTAGGAGACTCATTACCCCCAGGGAGAAATGGGCTGAAAAAGAGAAATCGATTTTTTTTTTTTTAATGGGCGACATTAGTTCCTGGATAGCTGACCTGCAAGGAGTTATGGAAGGAGGTCAGGATATCGGGGGTCATCTCTCCCTGGGACCCAGTCGCTGGAGGTACCATGGTGCCTCCACTGGGGTGGATCCAGGCTGGGAGTGGCAGCCGGGGTGTTAACTGCCTGCTGTTTCCTGCTTGCCAGGCACTGGCCAGGGACACGGGCCACTGTTGCCCTGCAGTTGGCAAACCTGAGGTTGGATGAGATTCCTTTTCTGTCTCCTGCATCATCTGCTCTCACCTTGAATTCATTTTTGACACATTAGAAATCACTGCAAGAGTTGCTCCAACCAATCCTGGGATAAGAAGCCTTGGGCCTTTCTCTGGGATGTAGAGCTCACGGGAAGGAATCGTGCTCAGGGTGGGCAGCCCTGGCTCAGCAGGATGGAGCGTGGGACAGCTAGGCATTGGGTGATCAGCTGCCAGAGGGCTGCACTCCCCCTCTTCTGAGCTCCTTTCCCCTCCCAGGAGCCAAATCTACGGGCTACACGACCCCCACTCACTAGCCTTACAGAGGCCCTGTTTATGGCTTAGACTGGCCATGTCCTCCTGGGAGGCTGGAAGCCAAGCCCACGGCCGTCCCCTCCCTGCCCCTCCCGCTCCAAGGATGCGTGCGCCTTTGTCTTGCTCCTGGGGCTGGTATGCCTGCTCAGGACCCTGCCCCATTAGACAGTGGGTCAACCCCATCAGAAGACAGTGGCCCCAGGCGGTCATCCAGGCGTCTCTAGAGTGACTGACGTGCTCTGGAGCCCCTGCTGTCCATCTGATTCTCACAATAGCTCTGCAGGAAGCTGAGCACATGCCACCATCCCCACCGGCCCCATGAGCCCCCTCTGACTGAGAGGCACCATGTGATCTGCCTCCTGGCTAATGGGTAGCAGAGCTGAATGTGGCTCTGGTGCGTTTGGTGCTCTCGCGGTAAGAGCATCCAAGTGCTCTTTAGGGAGGAAGCCACCCCTCCCTGACTCAGTCCAGGGATGGAGCATGTGACTCAGGCTGGCCAATCGGAGCCCTGCATTCTCTGGGCCATGGGGATTGGCCATGAGTCCCAACCAGAGGCAATCAGAGCTAATGGCTGGACCTGGCTGGAGCCCCTGGGGGGCAGGGATGCTCTTTCCTGCTGGACCTGAACCTGAGATGATGAAGCCTAGAGCTCCTGGAAGCCATCTCTTGCCAGCACATGGAGTCCAAGAAGGAAGCCACGTGGAGGAGGCAGCGTCCAGGGGAAGAGACTGTAAGCCTCCATGCCACTGACTGAGCCCCTTGATCCAGACATGCCTGAAGCCAGCCCACCTCAAGACTTTTCAGTAACTTGAGCACCCAGATTTCCTCTTATCCTGAAGCCAGTTCAAGCTGAATTTTCTGTTGCATCAACAAAGAGATCTAAGTCCTAAACAGACCATATGTCTTCCTCTTGCTAAGCCAGTGCTTTCGCCACTACACAATTCAGACTGTCCTCTAGTTACAAGAAACACCACCACTGTGGTTACTGAGAGCTACCAGTTATTCAGCACCTGTATGCTCCGGTGCTGGGTGCTAAGTGCTTCACAGGCTTAGCACACTGAACCTGCAGGAAGTCGCACTGGGGATCATCATTTCTGCTTTACACATCAGGAACATGAAGGGAGAACTAAGTGGCCCACCAACCACCCCCCACCTTGAGCCCAGGTCTGTCTGATGCTAAAAGTGATGGTGAGGGAGAGTGGTCCAGAGTTGTGCTCTGGAGACCACGGCCTGGGTTTGAGTCTGGGTTCTGCTGCTTCCCAGCCGTGAGCCTTAGGCAAGCACATCTCAGTGCTTCAGTTTTCTCACCTATAAAATGGACAGAATAGTAATACCTACTGCACGGATTTGGTGTGAATGCTAAATGAGATAAAGCATTTGAACAGTGCCTGACACATGGTAAACCTTCAAAACGGCCAAGTATTCTCATGACCAACTTCTCAAACCAGTGTTACTTTGTCTCACAATATTGCTACAGATAATGTTTCTCTAAGATTTTTGAGGACTTGTATGTGGACCAAAACCAAATTGATTCAGACATTGCTTGTTTGAGAAGTGTACTTCTTAGACAGGAGCCCATCGAGGCAAAGGTAAGGAATTCTTTTCAAATGTTGGAGAAGCATCTTTTCTTTCTTTTTAAATTTATTTTATATTTATTTTTGGCTGTGTTGGGTCTTTGCTGCTGCGCACAGGCTTTCTCTAGTTGTGGCGAGAGGAGGCTACTTTTCATTGCAGTGCGTGGGCTTCTCATTGTGGTGGCTTCTCTTGTTGCGGAGCACTGGCTCTAGGCACGTGGGCTTCAGTAGTTGCAGCACATGGGCTCAGTAGTTGTGGCTCGCAGGCTCTAGAGTGCAGGCTCAGTAGTTGTGGCACATGGGCTTAGTTGCTCCGCGGCATGTGGGATCTTCCCGGACCAGGGCTCGAACCCGCGTCCCCTGCATTGGCAGGCGGATTCTTAACCTCTGCACCACCAGGGAAGTCCCGAGAAGCATCTTTATCTCCAGTGGATGCTCAAGCCATTGGAGGGTTTGAATGAGCTAACACCGGTCATTTTTGTCCAGACAACAGGATCCGGGACCATTCTCGGCTATCTTCCAAGTGCCGGAAGGAAACAAAACCACATTTCTCCAAAATAATTTGTCATTTAAGTGTCCATGAATTCAAAGAGCTATCCACCCCACCCCCATCCTGCCACGTCGCCGGAATGTGTGGGATTCTCCCGGGCCACTGGGGACATTTCTGGTCCTCGGCCAGACGATTCAGGTGTCAGACGACTGGCAGGTCTTCGAGGCGCCCAGGTCTTTCACACCCTTCTCTCATCCTCACCGCTCACCTCCTCATCAGGACACTTTACATATTCTAATTTGTGGGGGAAAGATCCTCAAGCATCCTGCAAATCACAGGATTTGAACTGAACTTGTCTGCCTATTCCTCTCGGAACAGAGGATGAGGGAGGTGGAAGGAAACTTCGGGATCATCAGGCCACGTTCTCCACCCGCTTCCATGTCCAGCCGGGAAAACTGAGCCAAGAGACGCTGTGGCTTCTCTAGCGTCTCCCAGTGGACAGGGAGAGAGTGAGGACGGGGGACACTCCCCGACCCCCACTCTCTGCGGGCATCCTAGCTCTGCCCCTTTCTGGGGTTCAGAACCACCTGAAGCCAATGGGTGTACCACCCTCGCTTCACAGAGAGGACGTGCAGAAGGCCAGAGCCGGTTCTTTTCACCCACGTGGCACTCAGTGAGGCTGGCTTCCCAGGCATTGTCCTTCCTTGCAACCTTGACTGTGAATAGGCTCTCGGGATCCTCACAGGGCTGGCACGTGGCCCTGTTCTTATTCTTTAGAGCTCGTGCTTTCTGTTCAGCATCTTCCCGGCGCTAGCGATGGTGGGGCAGGTACGCTAAGCAAGAAAGTCTGGGAGGCTGGGACCTGGGCCACCCTCCCGCTGTTCTGGGGGAGCATCTGGGGAGCCTCTCCACTAAATCCTATTAAACACATAAACCCCAAAGCTCTCCCTTGACTGACAAATAGGCCGACGGTGGAGGCAGCGGAGGATGAAGTGCGCCCGACCCATAGAGCATCGATAGGATTTTTATGCTCTGACAACTGTAACGGTGAGATTCCAGCAATTGTTTTAGAAGGAATCATGATTATACTGGGCAGTATGGTTTTTTTTTAATGTGTTCCCCAGTTCCTCTTTAATACTTTGGTAGGACAAGATAAAGTGTAATCACTGAAGTAACTGTGGCACTCAACAGTTTATGTCTCGAAAGAGTGACCGGGGGTTAACAAAGCCATGGCAGAACGAGGTTTGGATTCGAAATTACAGTTTTTCTTTTTGTTACTTTCTTTTTAAATCCTTCTTTATCTTCCTTCTTTCTCCATTGGCTCCTGGAGCTCGCTGATAACCTGTAAGCCTCCTCGGGTAATAATGGGACCTGCTGTGCTCATGACACAGGCAAATCAGGGGCCACCTCTTCTGCAGAGCTGCTGCAGTGGGGCCGCCCCTGCCCCAGAGCCTGTGCCCTTACAGTCAACGCCGACTTGTCCCCCAAACCAGCGAGGCTCAACATCCCGGGTCCCGACACCGATCAAGACCTGATCTCTGGCGCCATGTCGCGAAACCTCCGGCTGCCGCCAAGAGGCTGGGCTGCCCGATGCCGGCCCCTCGCAGAGGACAGAGGAAGGCGAGCCCACCAACTCCAAAAGCTCCTGGAATCGTCGCCTCTCCTGGCAGATGCCACAGCACCCTTGGGGTGGAGGGCTGTGGCCCACAGGGGGCTGAGGACCCCATCCCTCTTCAGATGGTGTGCTAGAGAGCCTCCTCCAGCTTCCTTGGGGGTCTCTAGGCATCTGCCAGTGGAAGCGGAACTAA
The DNA here is from genome assembly GCF_964165515.1 of Mesoplodon bidens. Taxonomy (NCBI): domain Eukaryota; kingdom Metazoa; phylum Chordata; class Mammalia; order Artiodactyla; family Ziphiidae; genus Mesoplodon; species Mesoplodon bidens. The sequence goes on from NC_138177.1 coordinate 181,538,685, forward strand.
GCCACAGAGCTGGGAAGCCGCAGAGTAATCATGGGGCCACGGCTCCTGCGCTCTAGTCTTCGACACTGTGATGTCAGCAGGGCAGAGGAGGGTAGAAACGTAGGGAGGGTGAGGCTTTTCTCTGTCCCCGAGGCCACCGCCCTGGTCTGGCCCTCCTCGCCTTAGCTGTGTCACCTGGCCCAGCTTTGTGGCAGGTGTCCCTGCCTGGAAGCCAGCCCTCCCATCTGACTCCCAGCACCCTTTCCCCAGGTCCTGGCCCTGGCGGTGCCGCGAAGCGTCCCTGGTTCCTCATTTCCTGTGACTGCAACGCACCCCCGATAACACAGGCCCCCACGATCGATCGGCCGCATCTGCCCTTCGTCCGCACCTCCCAAGTACCGTCCTCACGCCCCCGCTCAGTCCTCGGGACCACAGCCTGCTCTGCCCACCCACTCTGTTCCCAGGCCCTGGAACCCTTCACCCATCTCGGCAAGTCCCCGTTCCACCTGCTTGCCGTGACCCAGCTCCAGTGCCTCATGGTCCTTGAAGCTTCCCCTAATCCTCCCGACCCAAAATAACTGCGCTCTCCTTGGACCCCAGAGCAGCCCTCTGTGCCTCTTTTAGCACGGCCGGTCCTGCCCATTTCACTGATCTTTGGGCTAAGTCTACACTCCCGCTCCAGACACCAGGCTTATTTGCAACAATGTGGATGGACTTGGAAGGCGTTATGCTCAGTGAAATAAGTCAGGCAGAGAAGGACAAATACTGTATGTTATCATTTACATGTAGAATCCAAAAAGTGCAACAAACTAGTGACTGTAACAGAAGAGAAACAGACTCAGACAGATATAGAGAACAAACTAGTGGTTACCAGTGGGGAGGGGGGAGGGGGAGGGGCAGGTTCGGGGGAAGGGGTTCAGCGGTACAAACTACTATGTATAAAATAAATAAGCTGCGAGGATATATTGTACAGCACAGGGAATACAGCCAGTACTTTATAATGACTATAGATGGAGTATAACCTTTAAAAATTGTGAATCTCTATGTTGTACACCTGAAACTTATATAACGTTGAACATCAACTATACCTCAGTTTAAAAAAGTAAAGAAACACCAGGCTTCCGGAGAGCAGCGTCTACGACGGAAGGAAATCCATTCCCCGGTAGGTGGCCAAGAAATGTTGGCTGAATCAATGGCTAGAGGGCCTCATCTGCCCTGGGGGTGGTGGTGACGGGGGTGCGCAGCCTGGACTGACACGTGGGGCGGGTGGGGAGAGCCCCAGGTGCTGGGCTGTGCCTTTGGAGGAGAGCAAGGACGTCAGCCCAGATGGTGGCCCGCATCCTCACCATCCACCCATCACCCCCTCCCTCATCTCTGCTGCCGTTGCCAAGGCAGAGCCCGTGAAGCCGCAGGGGCCCTTCTGGGTGCTTCTGCAAGTGGACCCATTTCACCTGCGGGGGCACCAGGATACTTTGTTCCAGCCTCACTCACAACACCCACTCCCTGCTGTGGCCCTGGAATTTCACACTAAGCTGTGGTGGATGGCACCCTTTCCTCTAAGCTCAGGGGGTCCCAGGAATCGCACAGCAGAGATCTGGGTGGCCATTGCCAATGGACAAAACCTGGCCAACACTTCTGCATGCACACACGCACACACACCACACTACACACATATACACCACACACACAAGCATACACACACACCACACACACCACACACACACATACACACCACACACAGACACACATACACACCACACACAGACACCCCCCCACACAGACACCACACACACACATACACACACCACACACAACATACACACCACACACACATATACACCGAACACACAAACACACACATACACACCACACACAGACACACACACATACACATCACACACCACATACAGACTCCACACACACATATACACCACACACCACACACACACACCACACACACACCGCACACACACACACATACACACCACACACCACACACATACATACACACACATATACACCACACCACACACACACACACCACACAGACTCCACACACACATACACACCACACACACACACCACACACATATACACACACACCACACACAGACACACACACACACCACACACAGACTCCACACACACATACACACCACACACACAACCACACACACCACACACAGACACACACCACACACACAGACTCCACACACAGACTCCACACACACATGCACACCACACACACACCACACACACAGACACACACACCACAGACATACACACACACCACACACACCACACACACACATACACACACCACACACACCACACACAGACATACACACACATACACCACACACAGACTCCACATACACACCACACACACACATATACACCACACACACATACACATCACACACCACACACATATACCACACACATACACACACACCACACACACCACACACAGACATACACACACACACACCACACACAGACTCCACATACACACCACACACACATATACACCACACACACATACACATCACACACCACACACATATACCACACACACACACCACACACACCACACACAGACACACACACACACACACCACACAGACTCCACACACACATACACACCACACACACACACCACACACATATACACACACAACACACACACGCACCACACACACACCACACAGACTCTACACACACACACCCCACACACACCACACACAGACATACACACACACACAACACACAGACTCCACATACACACACACACATACACACACACACTCCTCAGTTGTGAGGTCCACAGCTCTGCCTCCTTGTTTGCTTTTAGGACTCACAGCTGCCTTGAAGCTGAGAAGACAGACGCTGGGCGAGGGCTTTGGCACCAGCCCAGGGTAACTGGGACACCCATGTTTGCAAAGAAAGCATTTGTGAAGTGTGAAGAAATCAGAGCAGCACTGTTCAAAAACTGTGTTTAAATTTCGCTCAAAATGTCCTATTTTGTGTGGGGGATAGAGTCCCTTTAGAAAAACACCTGCTGGCATTTGCGAGCCGCCATGGCTATGGAGCCGGGACGGCAACTAATTCTGGCGGTTGTAGGTAAATCGAGCCTGTAGCTCTTTTTGGGGAAAGCTGATGGGAAGGGGAAGCAAAAGTGCAAAAGTTGAAAAAGTACCTCTTGTCATTGAGGGTTCCCGACTCACTGGAGCAAGGTGCCTTTCTTAGCAATTTCTTTATGCTCCCTCGCTGTGTAGGAGAAAGGATGCTAGGCTTTCTCTCCAGTTACCTTGAGAGGAGGGGGTCCCGCTTGCCCACTCCCCAGCCGGGGGCTCCAGGGGAGGACTCCTCACCCCCTAAAGGGACAGTTCCCTTCTCTACAGAGTGGGGAGAACCGCAGTGCTCACTTCACAGGTGTTCATTCGTTCATTTATTCATTCACTCAACATGTACTTATCGAGAGCCACGATGTACCAGGGACTGGACAAGGTTTGGAGTCTGCGGTAAACAAGGCTAAGTGTCTTGCGCTCAGAAAACTTGGGAAAGACAAATTAGAAATACCTGATGAAGGAAGAGGTGATTTTGAATACTACCAGGTGCTATGAGCATAAAAAGAGCCGGTGATGGGGGAGGGTGAGTGGGGCATGTGGCCAGGAAACTTGGGGAAGGCCTCTGAGGAGGTGACCTTGAGTTGAGTCTGAAATGGTTCGAATCCAGCCATGGGAAGATCTGGGGGAAGTGAGGGTTCAGGCACAGGGAACTGTGAAAGGAAGAGCCTCGGGCAGCTCAGGGACATTCAGGAAAAAAGCCACGAAAAGAAGAAATGGAGCAGAGTGTCGGGGCTGGTGAGGGCCACCTTCCATAATGGCAGCTCTGCGTCTGCCCCGTGTCCAGCCACTGCCTGGTCCAGGGCTGGGCTTGGTTAGTATCTGTTAAATAATCAACACAGACCAGGAACACATCGACGTTGAATGACCCTCCCCCTTGAACTTGATTCGGTCTCTCGGTGGAAGAAAACCTTCACATTTTGACATCAAATCACCGGGAAAGGCTTATACTGGCAGCCAGGATGCAGCAGAGACGAAACATACAATTTTACCCATTCGTAAGAAAGTTACCAAAGTTTACCTTGTTCAAGGCTTGTTCTGAAAAAACAATCTGTTTTGTTGGCTATTTGTTGAATGAAGACATAAAAGGCGGGTTATAATGAAGTCAGCAGTTTTCAGTAGCGGGTACTAACTTTGGAATTAAAATCAGACAGAAAAAACACCCCAATCTGTTATCTCGCCTACAGCCAGGTGATGGAAGAAACCTGGATTTGGAATCGGACCTTGGCTCAAACCGTATCTGGGCCACTGGAAATGCTCTGTGATCTTGGGCGAGTGACTTAACCCCTCTAAGCCTTGTATCCCTCACCTATAAAATGGGGATCATCACACCCACCTGACAGGGTCACTGTGGGGATCCAATGAGAAAATAACAAAGGGCGCCCAACACTGTTCCCAGCAAGCAGTACCCACTCAGCCATTGATTGATGAATCACAAAGAAACAAATCTCTGGCCTTCTGCCCCCCTATACCACTAGGGTCATGAACTGAAAGGGCCAGGTCAGTCCTACAGTGACTTTGGAGGCAAATAACTCCCCATTTGACAGTCGTTTCTGTAAAACTATAGGTTTGACGTGACTCCAATGTCACATGAGGTCTCCTCGCAGAAGATGCTGTGCTTTGAACTTAGTGTATTCTCTCTAGAGGCGCGGGGAGGTGCTGGGCAGCCAAGATGTGGCAGAGCTGAGCTGGTGCCTGGAACTTTGCAACAAAGCAAGTGGAGAATCAAAGTGACCTTGTCAGAAGCGATGGTCCCATCGTGGCCAGGCTGCGTTGCCGGGCACTCCTGCTTCACTCCAGATTGCCTAGACTTTCCTCTCCCTTTTCCAATAAACTTCCAGAAAGGCCAGCACAGCACGTGGCACCCCCAACCCCCCTCACTTCCTTTGTTATTTAAATACACCCCCAATAACGGAGAGGACTGAGCTGTCACTGCCGGGCAGAGGCAACTGACAGGAAATTAATTTCTTAGTTTCTTATTAACTTTGAGGAGAGTATCTCTATGGAGCGGTGCTGCTGGGACAAGGTGGACCAGGACTTCCGGCAATTTTAATATTGGAAAGTGGCACCAAAGCGTGATGCCCAGCCTCCTTTGTCACCTTCTCAAGCTGGCACCGGCCTTAGCAAGTGTCTCTGGAGTGAAAATTCCTGGCATCCAAGACCACAGCCCCCGGTGAAAATTCTGCTGACGCTGACAGGTGACAGTGACAAGATATTCCCGTTGTGGTCTGTCACTCTGAAATGGAAGGGCCCTGGGGCTCTCCAGTGCCCACCGCAGGGGTCCTCCCAGAGCCCTCGGCTGCTCTCGGACCAGTAGCCCCTCTCCTTGGGGTCACCCCGCTCTGGCCGCCCCTCTTTCCCTTGCTCGGCCGCCGCCGTACTCCCTCCTTCTTACGGCCCCAGTCAGGGCTTCGCTGCCTCCTGTGGATTTTTGCCTTCTCCGCTGGCCCCGCCCTTCCCATCATGAGATGCAACCTTGACAGTTTCCAGTTCTGACTCTGACCTTTCCCCAGCTCTTTCTCTTTCCTCCTGCGCCACCTTCTCTGGCCCCATTCGTCTTGCATCTGTCCTCAGGGCTGACCTCTCTGACCTTCCCACCTTCTCGCGTCAAGGGACCCTTTGGCTTGGTCTGAACGGTCAGGTTCAATTTCTCAAGCAGAACCTTTGAAGCTCCCTGACCAGCCCTTGAAAGTCTTTGTTCCCTAGCTAAGAATCAGCTGATCTCATCAGCCGCAGCCAAGGTTTGCCTTGAGGGCCTGGGCCACTAAATCATTTTCTCTACCCAGTCCCAGGCCTTTCCTCCCACCCGCTCTCTCCTCCCTTTTTCCTTCCTCCTTCCAACCCACGTTTATGAAGTACCTACTGTGCGAGGGCTGGCATGGGTACAGGGGTGCTAAACAAGGCCCTGCTCTCCAGATGTTTACAGTCTCCCAGGGAGATACTCATGTGGAACAAAGCCAACTTGAAATACATTCTATATTCTCTTTTTATCAGAAGCAAAGGAAAGTTCTGCAGGAGAAGGGGAAAGAAGGGTGAGGGCTGGTGCTGTGTTTTCCAGCTTCCCGTCACTTCTAGATGGGAAGCCACCCTCCTCTCTCCCCTCCCCCAGGGAGCAAAGCATCGTGGGAATATCCTGGATGCAAGCCAGGCTTAAACACAGTCTCTCAACCTCACAACTGTAGACATTTGGGACTGACTAATTCTTTGTTATGGAGGGCTGTCCCGTGCATTGTAAGATATTTGGAAGCATCCCTGGCCTCTAATACTAAATGCCAGCAGCATCTCAGAATGGTGACAACCAAAAATGTCTCCAGACATTACCAAGTGTCCCTGGGGAGCAAAATCGGCCCTTGTTGAGAATCACTGGGCTATACAATGACCCCAGGTCCAACTTATTCTCCAGGTACCATATTGTTCAGCATTCAAGACTCCAAAAGGGATTGGGGAAAGTCACTCTGTCCTTAGAGGAAACTTAACAGTGCTGGGGTTAGTTCTGGTCAATTCTGGGGCTTCATTTTAGTACTACTTTTGGTTTTCTACATATACATTTCTTTGTGTTCAATAAGAGTGTTACATAGCTTTGTGGTGGACACTGCTGGGTTACCTATCAGCATTTATTCCCCACCAAAATCCATTCCCCTGCCATGTAGCCATGAGCTGGGGGAGGGGCATGAGTGGGAGAGGGGTGGGCCCAACTGGCCAAGTGTTTTCCTACCCCCGTGAATGGAGATTATTCAGGAATGAGTATATGACCCAGTTCTGGCTAACAAGACAAGAGAAGTGTGAGGGCTTCCAGGAGAGGGTTTCTCACTGGCAGGTGCTGCAGGAGATGCCATCTCATTGTCCTTCTAACACGGCCTGTGTGCAGATGTGAACTTGAACTTGCTGCAGTCTCCTGCTCCCAGCCGGAGCATGAAGCCACCATTAAAGATGGCCGATGGGGCTTCCCTGGTGGCGCAGTGGTTGAGAGTCTGCCTGCAGATGCAGGGGACACGGGTTCGTGCCCTGGTCCGGGAAGGTCCCACATGCTGCGGAGCAGCTGGGCCCATGGGCCATAGCCGCTGAGCCTGCGCATCTGGAGCCTGTGCTCCGCAACGGGAGAGGCCACAACAGTGAGAGGCCCGTGTACCGAAAAAAAAAAGATGGCCGAATGAAGAATCGGAAAGGACCTGGGTCCTTGGTGTCATAGCCAAGCCTCTGAACAGACTAACCCTCTGCCTGCCCTCCCTCTGACCCTCCTTGTAGGTGACATCAGATTCTTCATTGCTAAGCCAGTTTGCGTTGGGGTGATATTCCGGGGGCAGGAGTATCTTGCCATGGCATCATTTGGAAGAGATGGTAGAGGGCTCAGTGGAGGAGAGAAGCTGGACTGTGGCTTTCCTCCTAAAGAACCAGATCTCACGCCCCACCTCTTCATGCTTTCTCACGGGCAAGCTGGGACGCCTGCTGCTTAGAGGGGTGGGGAAGTGCAAGGCCTCAGTTGCTCCCTCGGCCCCAGTCTCTGTAAAATCTGCAGCCACTATCTGCATCAGCTTGAGATGCACATTTCCTAGTCAAATTTGAATAAATCCCTTATTTCCCTCTGATATTTAATCCAGGGCCAGGTGAAGAGAAATTTAAAAACAAAACAAAACAAACCTTTGAAATGGATGGCTCTAAATTGAAACCCAAATAACATAACAGCTTTCAAACTGGCATTTGCAATTGGGCTGAGCAAACCTAATTTAATATCAAAGGACGAGGGAAGTATTTTAATTATCTCATTCTCATAATGGGAGAGGAAACTGGTTCCCTGGGGGGTAAACACCCTAAGCCACAAGGTTTCCCTGTAAATTACAATGCTCAAGTTGAGCTGACAAGGAGAGGGGACACTTCTTCCTGTTTGATGGTGTTCCCTGATGTGTGGCCTTTTACTATAGTCATAAAAAAGGCAGTAGATTAGGAAGGTGCTGTAAAATATCATGGGAACCAACTGGGATCAATCATGAGAAGCCAGTTTTCCAGCCAAAGCCTTGAAAATGAGGGAAACATGAAAGGCATTAAGCCAGTTCCCAGGGCAGAGGCCCCCGGCCATGGAGAATGCAGGATGTCACTTCCAAAGGTGCAGAGTTGCAAGTCTGGAGCCACACACAGAGCATGATAAGGGGGTCACGGAACTGAGAGAAGAGGGCTGCCCGCTCCTAGGAAATGGTCCTCTCTGGGGTGGGGATCTGCTCAGGCTTGGTACTGGTTCAAGCAGCAGCTTGGGCTGAGATGCTGTCTTCCTATTTACCACTCGGGTAACACTTTCTTGAGTTACTCTGTGCCAGGCACTGGAGGCATGGAGATAGAAGAGGGAGTCCCTGTCTGCACGGTCCAGGTGCAGCCGATAGACGATGCATCAACCACATCGTTTGATGAGATCAAGGTTAGCCGAGACGACAGTTAGGGATGCTACAGCTGATGGTCACAGTGAAGCAATGCCGGCTTCTAGGGGAGCATTTTGGAAGCAGCCTCAAGTCCATCTGAACAATTCAGGAGCACCTACTCTATAGCACAGGATAGGGCTGAGTTTCTGCCTGGCCAGCGCTAATAAGAGCCCACGTTTATCTGTGCCAGGCCCTGGGCTGCAGGCTTCATAAGCCTTCCTGTATTGAATCTACCTAAGAGCCTTAGCGGGCCCTCTTGCAATGATCAGCTCCTCTTAAGGGCTGAGGAAATGGGCTCAGAGAAGTTAGGGAACCTGCTTCTGGTCACAGTTTCATGTTAGTACCATCCCTGGAACACAGAGCAATCTCATCTCATTTTGCTCTGACCAGCTTGGCTCCCATGCTGGATGTGTGAACACTGGAGACTCTTGACCCTCCACTGGTTGGACTGTTGCACCATTGAGAAGACTTCAGATCTGAGAGCAAATTTCTCTAAGAAACTTAGATCCTGGTCCTCTGGAAATAGTGCCTTAGATACCTTAAGTAGTGTGTGTGTGTGTGTGTGTGTGTGTGTGTGTGTGTGTACGTGCACTGACCAACATCTTCAGGGTGAACCCTACCAGTGTGATGTCCATCCCCCTGCCTGTGTGCTCCTGGGTATCTGAGTGTCTGATTAGCAGGGGAAGATGCCACTCCAAGATCTGAGTACCCATCAGCTTTGAGACCTTACTTGCTCTGCTGATATGCTGGCCTGAGAACCAGAGGGTGGACTCAGGTCCTTCCAGAAAACTTGCCAAGCTCCTGAAGTCTCCTCACACTTCCCTTGGTTCCAGGAAGGCTTGCCTTGAGTCCCATCAGGCAGAAGGCTGTCTATACTTTCAGAAGTCCATAAAGAGGGGCTTGATAACCCCCTAAAGTTTTCTTCTTGCCTTACCTGACTCTGCTGCTACACTTCTGTGTTGTCACCTTCTCCCCCATTGGAGGTGGAGAGGGTCCTAGTAAACATGTCTTCCTGACATTTGTAGACAGGCTTGAGAGACCCCTCAGCCAAGGGCAAGCCCTCCACGACCCATGTATCTCAGTCTCCTGGATTCCAGGTCACCACACAGCCCTAGCAGCCTCCTGGCTGGAAACGAAGGTCAAGCCCGCCAAAGCAGCCCATAGCTGAGCCCACAGTGGCCTGGGCCTCATGCCTGGCCCCTTCTCTTGGCTCTCAGCAGCCACACTTCCCAGTGGGAAGGGTTATTTATGAAACAGAAAGAGCAGTTGCAGCCACATTTACCTCGAGAGCTCAACCCTCCATGTCTTAGAGGGAAAACTTCACTGCAGCTGACACCTGTGGGATGGCCAGCCTTATTCGGGAGCCAGATTTATAATAAAGAGCCTTATTTTATAGAGCCCCAAATATTTGCACAACAATGAGCCCTTCGTATAGCCTGCTCCATGTATCTCCCCGCTGTCACTGGGCATATCTCTCTATTTTATTAGTTTATTTTCCAGTTCCTCCAGCTCTGTGCCCACCTCTCTCTTCTGATTTCCACGGCAGCTGTCACTCTGGCAGCTCCGTCTCCCATCCCCTTCACGCTTCTCCCTCTGCCTTCCAGTGCCCCATCCCCACCTGTTCAGGAGACTTGGCCTCCCCGGGGTCTGTCCTTTCTCCAGGATTCTAGGGAGCAACGGGGAATGTGCCCCTGGAGAAGGACCCCTCACCCAGAAGCCCTCCCGTCACAGCCTGGGACCTGGCCTTCCTTTTCAGCACTGTGGACAGCGCTGTCCCTTTAACAGACTTGGCCTTGGCCTGGAGCCTTTAGGAAGCCTCCCTGGCTCATCTCTTAGCATTTCTAATGCTATAAAGTAAACCCCAAGTGGTTTCTAACCTCCTCCTAGCCCAAGACACAGGCTCAATAACAGAGTGAGAAGCATAAGAAAAAAGGAGCGATTTTAATTTCAAAGGTCTGCTGACATTCCAGTGCTCTCAAGGTTTATATAAACAGAACACCCCTTTGAAATATCACTTTGAATTCCGTTTGTGCAATCGCGCCTCTAATGTGCTGCTGTTTTGGTTTCTCTCGGCAATGGGAGCTTTTGTGTTTTAACATTCGGAGGCGCAAGGAACCAGGGAAATTATAGCTGGGGACGTCCGGGCTGGGCGCTTTATCGTCCAAGTTGAATTTGGCTGAATTGAGGGAAAACATCCTTTTAAAGGGGTGGTAAATGGGAGTAAAAATCTCTTGCATTTACAAAACACTGGGTATTTCCAAAGCCCTTATGTATTCATTATCTCATTAGATTTCCCCAGCAGTCCTGTTCAAAACATCCCACAAATAGCTATTGTAGGTGCTGGACGGGAGTGCAAGGCTGAGGAGGCTGGCTTGGCAAATGGAGAAACAGAGGCGGGGGCTTGTAAGTCACTCATGGTGCCCAGAGTGGGCAGGGTCACTTCCCTGTATCTCTCCCACCTCCTGGAAGTGACCTTTCATCTCTCCTCCCATCAAACGCAGTCTTTCCAAATGGAGGTGCCGCTCAAACCCCTCATAGGGGCTTCTGCCTTTTGAGGAGAATTAAGCCCAGAGCGGAATGAGAAAATCCCCCAAATGAGCAGTGAGCCTTCATCTACTGAGCATTGACTTTGGGCCAAGACGAGTGCTGTATCCTGGACATGCATTGTTTCCTCTGGCCTCCTTAACAACTCTGAGGACGTTTTTAGTCCCATTTCACAGCTATGAAAACTGATGTTCAGAAGAATGATAGCTAGTCTGTGTTTGGCCAGATCCACACTCAGGCAGCCTGCTCCAGAGCCTGAGCTCCCACCTCCACGTCATACACTTCCTGTTTGCCTCTGAGGGCAGATTTAAGCATCAGCCACCTGGGAGGACTCGGCCTGTGAGTGGCCAGCTTCTTTGATTCCCATGAGCTACTCCTGCAGCGGGGACTGCAGCTCTGCGGGCTCTGACATCCCAGGTCCCGAGCTTGCCCCTCTGCCTGGCATTGCTCACATCCTTCAGGACGGGAAGTCGCTGGACCACATCCTGGGTGTGGCCCAATCATCCATGCAGCGTTGCAATCATTTCAGAAAACGAGTTGCCGCATGGATGGATGAACGAATGAACGAATGAGGAAGAGGGTCTGATCTTTGCAGGTGTGCAGAGCGGCGGGCCGGGCAGCAGAAAGGCAGTAGCAGTCAGGAAGTGTAACGCCTGCCCTGGCTCAGAGCCCTGATTCTGAGTGCAAGGCCTCCCCCGCCCCCTGCAGCATCCATCCCCCCGCCCCCCCGCCCCCGCCCCCATCACCCAGCAGCATCAATAGCGCCTGAAGGCCAAGGGGAAGTGGATGCAGCTGCCCCAAGTTTCCCAGGCTTCAAGGTGAGGGAGGAGGGTGTGAGCCTCGGGGTGGCAGCGGGGCCCACCGGATAAGCCTGATGTGATGTCCACGGTCTAGCTGGGGCCGGGCGGGCTGACGGCAGACTGTTCTGGGCTGTCTCTGGGGGTGGTGCCGTTTATAAGTCCGGGAAATTTGTTACTGCTGATAACAGTATGAGCCATTAACATCACCGAGTGAGGAATGTTAATGACACGGGAGACATTTTTTAAGTGGTAGCCTTGGGGAGCCTTCGGTGTGTCAGCGCCAACGGGACGACGGTTGTCGCTGTCATATATCTGGGAAGTTGTTCCGGGAAGGTCGTGTGGTGCCCCCGTTGTCATTACATACAAAATATTTCAATTTTCCAGAATAGAGTTGGTTCTGGCGTCAATGAATCTTCATCTTTTCTCATTTTTATGTCTCCCTGTTTGTCTCTGGGGTCTGGTTTTGAGCAGGAGAAGATGGGCATAAATAAGTGCCTGGGGCTGGAATGGGATGCAGAACGGTGAAGGGGGGTCAGGGACGCAGGATGAGCTCCCAAGGTCCTCGGGCGGGGGGCTGGGGGGGGGCAGACGGGCCAGCCCAGTGGCCTGAAAGGAGCCCCTCACACAGCTCTCACCCCAACTCATACGCTCCAGCCAAACTGCTCCCCGATGCAGCCTGAACCTTCCAGCCTCGGGCTTCTGCTTACACGGTCATTTCTCCTGCTAACGTCACCTCTCTGCCCACCCACCCCCCCGAGTCCAGCCTCCCCTGCCACCTACAGCTCTCCCCACACAGCGGTGGGTGTGACTCGCCCAGCACTTAATCACGTGCTTTCTCATGCCCCGGCTCCCGTTCCCTGCTTGGCAATGGGGCTCAACTCTTGTCCTATTTAACTCATCCTCAATCTGTCACCACCTCCTTGTGGGCAAGGACCATATCATACATGCTTCTGCAGGTTCCGAAGGGGATGGACGCTCTTCTGCGCTTCTGTGCATCCTGTCCCTCGGGGCCTGGCGGACCACTGCTGGTCCTCCAAACCCCAGCTCTGGCTTTACCAGCTCCAGAGGTCACCCCGGGCTGGCCTGGGGCCCCTCCTGTGTGCGTTGGGAGCAGCCAGCGCTGACCGTCTTCCAGCCCGCACCAGGCTCAGGACCCTCTTCCCTCCTGGTCTGTCCATCCCAGCACAGCGCCGGGCACACAGTGGGTCTTGACTAAATGAGCAGAGGAATGACAGGACTTCCGCGGGGCATCACCTAGGGCTCGGGGGCTTGGCTCTACATTCCAATTCCAAGGGGAAAATCTAGCTGCGTGGCCAGAACCGGAGTTCACACCCAGCCCTGGGTTACCCATGGATTAGAGGCAATTGCCCAATGGCTTCAGGCTCCCTCTCTCCCAGGTCCTTTAATCCGTGGGTCGTGGGTCTGGTTGGGCATCTGCTGATGCCATGGGAGAGGGACATGAAGATTCCTCAGCTGGGGTCCCCGCCTTCAGGAAACACACACTTGGCGGGGGAGATGAGACGAGTGGGTGTGGAAGGATCAGTGAAGAACGTGGGGTGTTTGAGGGAAAAGAGCAGCCGGGGGGCAGGGGGGCTCCTGGATGGGAGGAGGGGCGCAGGGCTGGGAATCTTTGCTTCCGCAGGCCCGCATGTCACTTCCACCACCTTCCACTCCGCCTGACCCATGTCTCTGAAATGTCTTATTAAGCCGCAAAGGGCAGTCATGTCCCCCAAGGGCCCCAGCAGGACAGCTCCGCCCTTTGAGTGCTGGCCTGGCTCTCAGTCTGGCCTCTGCACAGTCCACGGTCTCCAGAAATGTCAGAAGGCCCACGCCTGGCCGGCATCCCTCCACACGCCCCCAGCGGGCTCCGAGCAGCGCGGGCCAGCACTGTCACAGGCTGAGGGGGCGCTGGAGGAGGCACAGAGCCTTGAGGACCAGGCGGTCACGTCAGGGGCGGCCCCGGGGCAGGGGGCGGCGAGGGGCAACCTGAGGCAACAGCAGGCCTGGCTCTGCCCGGCGCCCGAGCGTATCTGGGGAAGGAAAGGCGCCTGACAGCCGAGGCCGGAGCCCGCCTTCAGCCACATGCAGGTCTTGCCTGACTCGCTTGTGAATTGCACTCATCCGTGGCGGGCCACACAGGCCCACCGGTCATGCTCCACTGTCGGGCACAGCTGGCCTCCTGCTCGCTCAGGCCCACCCTGGTCAGGCTCAGGCCCTGGGCTGGGTCATCTTCCTCTTCCCCTGGACCCCTGGGTCAGCAGTGGGACCAGAGCACCCTTCTGCCATCCTGCTCCCACGTTGTTTAGGAAGAAAGTAAAACCCACAGCTGGGCCAGAATCCTGCTTCCAGGGCAGAGGCCAGTTCTGGCGAGTGCAGGGTCTGCGGCTCCATGGGCCTCCCCTCCCTGGGGTCAGGGGCTGTCCCTCTGCTCTCTACGACCACTGCTGACAGGCTCCCTGGGAGCCTCATCGCTTTTGAACAGCAGAAAGCAGAACATTTGAAGTGTTGGGATCTAACTGGCAGGTTTCCCTCCTTAATCCTACGGGAGAAACCAAGGCTGGGTGGGAGGTGTCGGCTAATCATGCCGGATCAGTCTGGTTCACTGTGCGCCCCCAGAGCTCAATACCCAGCTGTAAATTCCCTACATTTGGCCCAGATTTATTAAGCCTGAATTGGGTGTCTGGTACCACGTGTTCACGAGCGGCAGACCCCGCCCTCCCGAGGGAGCTGACTGTGGGGAAGGGCAGATGGGGGGGGCAGAGAGAACCGAGCTGTGCCGCCTCCTCCTCGGAGCCCCTGGCTGCACCGTCTCTGCGCTGAGCTAGCTCTGCAGGCATCAGAGAGTCCTCATGTTCTCTGTGGATGCTGTGTGTGTGCGTGTGCGTGCATGCGTGTGTTCGTGTGTGTGCACACATGTGTACCTGTGCACGCATGTGTGCATGGGTATACTGTGTACGTGTGTGTTCACGTACATGCACGTGTGCCTGTGCATGCATGTATGTGTACATGCCTGTACTGTGTGCATATGCCCATGTGTGCACATGCCTGTACTGTGTGTACATGCCTATACTGGGTGCACATGCCTGTCCCGTGTGCACATGCCCGTGTGTGTGCACATGCCTGTACTGTGTGCACATGCCCGTGTGTGTACACATGCCCGTGTGTGTGCACATGCCTGTACTGTGTGCACATGCCCGTGTGTGTGCACATGCCTGTACTGTGTGCACATGTCTGTACTGTGTGCACATGCCTGTACTGTGTGCACATCCCCGTGTGTGCACATGCCTGTACTGTGTGCACATGCCCGTACTGTGTGCACATGCCCGTACTGTGTGCACATGCCTGTACTGTGTGCACATGCCCATGTGTGTGCACATGCCTGTACTGTGTGCGCATGCCCGTGTGTGTGCACATGCCTGTACTGTGTGCACATGCCTGTACTGTGTGCACATGCCCGTGTGTGTGCACATGCCTGTACTGTGTGTACACGCCTGTACTGTGTGCACATGTCTGTACTGTGTGCACATGCCTGTACCGTATGCACATGCCCACGTGTGTGCATACACAACCACTCTGCACTGTGCACTCTCCGAGCGTGGGGCTGGTCCACTCCTCTGCCCCCCGAGGGCTCCCCGTCCAAGTGTTTGTTAAGAAATGTCCCTGCAAATCTGCTCAGCAGGCCGAGGCCTCTCTGCAACTTCCTGGAACCCAGTCCCAGAACAAGCAGAGACCTGTGTGGCAGGGGAGAAGGAGGTGTGGGGAGCACGTAGCTCAACCCTCTCGTTCTAGAGCCCGGAAAAGAAAGGCGGGGCAGGGGAGGTAATAGTAGTGAATAATATAGCAGCCACCGCGCCTTGGCTGGTCCCACCCACCAGGGACCTTCACGGCCACCCTGTGAGGGAGCCAGCCCCGCCTGGCTTCACGGGCAGGAAGGCGAAGCTTCGAGAAGCAGGGGACCTGCCCAAGGTCACACGGGCCGTGGGTGGTGGAGGTCCGGTGGGGACGTGCCCGGCAAGGTTACAGGGCACAGGTGACAGCAGGGACCACACCCCAGACCCCCTTCCTAGGACTCTGCTCTTCTCCCTGTCTGCGCTGTGGCTTGGTGGGTGGCCGGCTGGGCTGGGGCTGGGGGCAGAGAGCCCTGAGGCTGAGCCGGAGGGTCCTCAACATCCCCGAGGGGCTTGGAGGCCACAGCCAGGGCGCCCCTCCTGCCGCCGGCCGGCGCCCGGGAAGCAGGGCTTTGATGTGCTGTTAACACCCAAAGTCGAGCGGAGCCTCATGCATCATTCATGAAGATGCTCCAACGAGATCATCATTTGGAGTGTTGAGTGTCAGGAAAACAGTGTCTGACGGGTAAACATGATGTCTGATGACAGAACAGCCGATGGGGTGACCCGGCAGCCGGGCACCTGCCACGCTGTGGGGAATTTTTAAACATTAAAAAAAAAAAAAAATCCAAGCCAGGCTCAGGGAAGAGCAGGAGACTCATCACCAACCCCTCGTCCGTCAGCTACCCAGGCCAGCAGGAGGCCGGCGGCAGGCGGGGCGGGGAGGGCACAGAGCGTCCTCTGCCAGGAAGTGACTCAGCACGGCCCCCAGCCCTGCGGGCCGGGCCGCCCCACGTGCCGTCCGCCCCAACACAAAACGCAGGCTCCTTATCTAGGCAGCTGCTGCCCTGCCTTTCTCTTAGAACTTCCCGATAGATCGTCCTTCTGGGAAAAGGCCAGGGAGGCGTCCAGCTCCCGTCCGTCCAATGTGGGCCCGGCCCAGGGCCTGGCCTCTGCCTGAAGGCCGCACAAGCACCTGGCGGGACCAGTGCGGGCCAAGGCCCCGGGGGCCCTCCCAGGCTTCTGGCCGTGTCAAAGCCACTTTCTAGCAGATGACAGGTTGTCAATAGGCTCACTACCTGCATTATTTAAGCAGAACACGGTGAACCCCAGCTGTACCCTTGAGCGCAGATCAAATTGATGGTCAGAGTGGACACCACAGGCATTAGATTTTCTAAACAGAAAGAGATGCCAGGGGGACCAGTGCAGGGCCAGAGGGGATCCTTTCCCTGCCGCCAGCCTCTCCTGGAGCCCTTGGCCCTCTGCCCTCCCTGGTCACCCAGTCCTGTCCCCAGCCGCTCTCTCAGGCTGTCCCCTGCTCCTTTGGGTCCTGACTTTCATGAGTAAAGGGGGGACCTGCCCCCAGAAGAGGGCCCCCTGGGCACTGAGGATACCCCAGGAGGAAGGTCCAGGAGGTTCTGCCCTGCTTCTGTGTCTGCCATCTCCGCAGGGGCTTTCTGGGCAGCCTCTTCCTGCCTCCCCCTCAGTCCACTCCGCCAGGCCTGCCTGAGCATCACATGCTTTCTGTTCTCTCTGCAGATCCCCTTTGACCAGGCCTGCCGAGGTGAGCACAGGTCCAGCACAGGTCCTCTGCAAGGGCCACGGCTTGACCCAGAACAATCCGCTCTTACTCGGTGCCCAAGAGGAATCATGGCAGCTCAGAGCTAGGAAGGCCCTCTGAGGTCATCCAGCCCTGCTCCTGGCAGCACAGACACCTGCCACTGCACCCGGCAGGCTCCTCTTCTTCATCAGGGACAGGGGCTCGCTCCCTCTCCACACCATCTATTCCACCGAAAGCAGTTTTGAGTCTTTATAAAGTTCTTTCCTAACCTGAGGCCAAATCTGCTGCCCCAGAGGATCTGGAATGATTTTGTCTTCTGGATCCACAGAGGGTAGGTACTCTGCTTCTCAGGATGTGAGAGATAGTCCTTCAAAGATTTGAGGAAGATCCATGTCACTCATCCGTCTACACATTCTTCCATCCATCCGTCCATCCGTCCATCCATCCGTCCATCCACTCACCCACTCACTCATCAATCCACCCATCCACCCACTCACCTATCCATCTACACATTTACCTACTACCCTCCCATGAATCCATCTATCTACCCATCCACTCACCCAGCCATCTCGCCATCCGTCCACCTACTGCTCCGTGCATTCATCAACCCACCCACTCACTCTTCCATCCACCCATCCATCCAACCTCCTTTCCATCTACACATTTACCTACTACCCTCCCATGAATCCATCTATCTGCCCATCTACTTACTCATCCATCTATCCATCCATCCACCTACCCCTCCATCCATCCATCAACCGACATACTCACCCACCCATCCACACACCCATTCATCCATACACTCACCTATCCATCCACACATCTACCTACTCATCTACCCATCTTCCATCCACCCACCTACCCATCCATGTACCTATCCATCCATCCATCCGTCCATCCATCCTTTCTTCCATTAAACATGCATTGAAGACATGCTGCTACCATTCTGGGTATTGAAAGATGCAGTCTCTGGCCTCAGGGAGCTTACACTCCTGGTGCTGAGGCAGAATCACACTATAGCCTGAGTACTAGAACAGAAGAACAAAAACAGTATCTAAGGCTTCTGCAGCTCAACAATCCCAGTTTCCTCCCCTAATCGTTCTGAGGACTCCAGACCCATCCTCACCCTGATCAACCTTCTCTGGATGACTCCTGTCTAGACACCATTCTCTTCAAGCTCAGCGTCTAGAATTGTGTTGGGCATCATCTGGTCTAGACCCAGTCCTGTGGGCAGCCCAGGCTTGAGCCCAGGGAGTGGCTCTTCAGCTCAGAGGGTCTGGCAGGGCAGAGTCTCCTGTGGCTTGAGGGTGGGGGGTGGGAACCCTCCTCCCACAGTCCCATCCCCGGGAGAGGAGGAAACGTTTACGCCATTAACGCGAAACACTCTCTTCCCACCTCCTCCATAGATCATGTCTAGTTGCTTTCCAATGCACCAAAGAACATTTCAAAGGAGTCCCTGGCTGGCTCAGTTGGGAAGTTCTTTCAGCCACTTAAAATCTCAGACTCTGAATGTAAGGCACACTGGTGATAATTGTTCAAGAAAATCAAATGAAAGCAGATACAGCAAGTTTCTGGTTATTTATCAGCCATAGATATAGGCCACTTTTCATCAAGCTGAGCCTCAAGAAAAGATAAAAGCAAGAGAATTCCTCTGAGCTTCTACTGTGGAAGTGTCAGGCACTGCTGGCATCCAAGTTCCGCCTTAAAGGAACTATTTCCTGGCCTGTGATGTGTCTTGGGTGGCAGCTGTGGGGTCTCAGACCCTTCCCAGCCACTCCTCGGAAGAGGTTGCTATAGCCTTTGACCTCTGGCATCCCTTTTGTTGCTTCCTAAGGGCCCTACCGAGGCTCCTGTGAGCCTCAGCCTGGCTGGAGGGGCTGGGGGTCTGGACCTGGGTGGGATCTTGCTTCAGGACAAAGGCTGGAGGGCCTATCCAAGTTCCACGGGCAATACTGGCCTCTCTTCTCCCAGACCAGCCAGGGCAACCTCTTTACTCTCTGCCCAAGGGCCTTGCCTGGGTTGCATGACTCAGAGGGCGCGGGGCTTCTGATGTGTTCCTGTCCTTTGCTGAAGCCCTCACACAAGCTACCCCTGAGGGTGGGAGGTCAGGGGTGAGAGAGATGCAGACCAGGCAGGGGTAGGGCCACCATATCCAAGAGACCACGGTGCTGGCAGAGGACGGCCCAGGGCGCTTGGCTCTTCCTCCGTGATGGTCAATTTCATGTGTCAACTTGTCTAGCCCACGGGACCAAGCTATTTGGTCAAACACTAATCTAGACATCACTGCAGATGTAGTTTTTACATACTTTGGGTAAGGAGATTACCCTCTGTAATGTGAGTAGGCCTCATCCAATCAGTTGAAGGCCTTAAGAAAAAAGACTCAGGTTCCCCAAGGAAAGGAAGAAGAATCCTGCCTCTCGATGCCTTCAGACTCAAGATGGGAATATCACCTCTTCCTTGGGTCTCCAGCCTGCTGGTCTGCCTGGCAGAAATCAGATTGCCAGCCCCACAACTGTGTGAGCCAATTTCTTAAAATCTCTCTCTCTCTCTCTCTCTCTCTCTCTCTCTCTATCTATCTATATATACTGTTTCTCCAAAGGACCCACCCACCCAGGAGGAAACTTATACTCTACCCCACTGACTCCATCAAAAGCTCAGAGGCTGCCCCACTCAGGCCAGGATCCCTCTTCCTTTCTGTGTCACTCTTAAGACCAGAGTTGGCAACTGGTCAACCAGTCCCTAGTTAGAGAAAATCATGGCGCTTCCTGCTATTTACTGAGCACTCACTCTGCTAGACATAGAGCTACCCCGACGTGCTCATCATCCCCTGTCCTCACGCCCATCCTAGGAGGCAGGTGAGAGGAAATGGAAGCTCACAGAGGTCAAGCATCTTGCCCAAGGTGAAGGGCCGCTGGTAGCTGGAGCCCAGACTTGGATCCAGTGTTGTCTGAGGCCCTTGCCCGCGTGATGGGTTCTAGCACTGGTGTTTTTTGGGAGGAGGTCTGTAGTGTTAGGGGCAAGCAGGCCAGGATCTCGGGGCAACAAAGAGTGAGAAGATGGCAGCAAAGATGCAGGCTTGGGGCTCCCGAGTCACTGGGGGAACACAATCAGCTCTGCTCATGTTGCGAGTTACTGTGTGCCGTCCCCTTGTCACCGTCTCCCACAGATAGAGACCTGGGTGGGGCTGGGGGGTGGGAAACGAACTCTAAAATGCCACGTCACCTTGAGTGATTCTCAGCAGCTGGCTGCCCCTCGATGATGCTCCATGTGAGGCAGCAAAGCCATGAGAACCTGCAAAAGCGGTGGCCTGACTGACCTGGCTGCCCTGGCCGGTGATGGCCAATTCCACCACGGAGGAAAAGTGGAGGTGGTCGTTAACTTGCCCAGGGAGCAAGTGGTCCTGAGAAACCAGGCCCCCGCTGCTCATCTGAAGAGCGGGCACTTCTCCTGTGTGGGAGCAGGCCATGCATGTCCCCCAGCAAGCGCAGCCATGGCACAGAGCTATAAGTGGACGTGAGTCCTGCAGAGGGTCAGCCCACGACACACACATGGGTGTGAGCGGGCACGAGGGGTGGGAAGATGCTGGGCAAATTCTGGGTCAAGGGCCCTAGCGGCCTGTCAAGGTTTGTTCTAAGTCAGACGAGAGATGGTCCCTTGTTCCCAAGATCCAGGTGGCACCTGGTGGGGAGCCACCCTCTCTGAGCCCTCCTTTATTTCCACCCGGACCTGGGTCACACAGCTTGGCTGTGACAGGACAGCCCAGTCCCTCCAGCCCCACCCTGGATTGCGGAGGATGGGACAGACAGGCCACCAGCCTCTGTGGACTCCGCGAGCCCCCCTGCGTCCCCGCCCACTGGCTCCAGAGTGCCGTCAGCCCCACCTGCACCAACTGCCCAGCTTGTCCCCTCCATCCCCTTCTGCAGGCCCCCAGGACTTGCCATGTACTGTAGTGGCCTGTCACAGACTTCCTGCCCAGCTCCCAGGACAGAGGGAGGAGAGAGGGGCTGGAACGGTGCAGGGTACCATGCTGGAGCCGGAGACCCCAGGGAACCCGTGGGTAGGCTGCCACCAAAGTGTGGCCAGGCCTCCAGCCACAGTTCATCCGGACACCGACCTCTTGTCTTTTCCCCTGAAAACAACACCTCTTTGGGGCAGACAGCTTGCCTCTCCAGGCTGGCTGGAGGCTGGGCCAGGGCCAGGGAGGGGGTATCTGTGAGGAGACCCTTCCACGGGAGTCAAGAGCCTGGGTTCTGCAGGACCCTGAGCAGAGAACCTCCCCTCTCTGCGGAGGGGAGGGGTGACTGTATCACCATCCCCCGGGTTCTTTGGATCTGAAATCACAGTGATGGCACGTGTGGAGGGGAAGGCTGGCAGGGCATCTCAAAGTTTACCAAGTGTCAGAATCCCCCTGGGAAGCACCCCAAGGATCTACTCTCCTAAACCCCAGTTAGCTTCACTGCACATTTAATAGGCACACCGGGGTGCTGATGAGCTGACCCTAACCTCTCCGAGAATCGCCACAGCAAGGCTCCTGCAGTGGGTCCAAACCCGGCTGCATATCAGTCCCCAACCCAACCCGGTGTGAAACCCAGGCAGCGGGGAGTCCGAGGGTGATTAAAAGCACAAGCTTTCAGGGTACAACAGATAGGGTCCCCCTCCATCCCTCCAGGTCTAACATGTTTGGCAAGCTTCCTTCCTTTCCCCTCTCTAAGGATGCTAAACCTACTTAGCTTCTTATTAACAAACACTGTCCTCAGTTTCCCCATCTCTGAAATGGGGGAACACATATCACTTGTTCCCCCACGGGATTGTTGTGAAGATTAAATGACTTCATGATGGAAAGTGTTTGGAACCTTTCCTGCACAGGGCATCCCTGGAAATGTCCAGGTTCTGTGATGCCAAGTGAGAACCAGCCTCTAGGTTCAGCAGAACCGAGGGAGGAAACTGCTTCCCACCTTTTTTGTTTTAAGTAGAGCCAAATGAAGGCGCTAAGTTTATACATTAATTTTGCTACAGACGGGAGAATTTAAATAGCTTTCTAAAACGTATTTTTAAAAACTGCTTTTCAATGCTCCATTAAAAGATTCTCTGCCTTGCCTTGGTGTCTCTGGAGCTGCCAAAAATACTATGAAAATTACTAAAATGCAGTCTGTGATCGGCTCTAAAAGGGTTTGCCAACTGGCTTCAAATAATCTAAAACCCGATCCCACTGGATCTGAAACACAGGCACACGTTTTGCTCAGCGCGATCATCCTGGAGCCTCGTGGAAGCACCTCCTTACTTAGTGATCTGTGTGGACCCCGTGGGCCTCCTTCCAGAAGGGCTCTCTTCTTGGCTTATGGAACCCACACCAGTCAGTTCTCTCCGGGTATCCTCTCCTCCTCCTGCTGTGGCCTCTAAGTGTTGGGGTGTCCCCATCCTTAGTCTCTGCCCCACCCTTTCCTTCCTGGGTGACTTCCCAAACCCTGACCCTTGACTCTAATTCCTAATTCATGACTCAAATTCCGACTTTACCACACAATTCCAAACTCACAGTATCCACCGCCTATTTGATATGTGTGGACTGAATGCCTGTGTCCCCTTGAAATCTATGTGTTGAAGTTCTAACCCCCGATGTGATGGTATTAGGAGGTGGGTCCCTTGGGGGGTGATTAGGTTTAGAGGAGGCCACGAGGGTGGGGCCCATGATAGGATTAGTGCCCTTAGAAGAAGGTGAGACCAGAGCTCTCTCTCCCTTGGCCACGGGAGGATGCAGGGAGGAGATGGTCCTCTATGAACCAGGAAGCAGCTGGTGCCTTGATCTTGGACATCCAGCCTCCAGAACTGTGGGCAATAAGTGGCTGCTGTGTAAACCGGCCAGTCTATGGTACTCTGTGATCGCAGCCTGGGCAGGCTAAGACAGCACGCCCAGCAGGGCATCCACAGCCACCTTGACTGAAATATGGCCAAAGGGGCCCTTGGGATCCCCCCCCACCTTGGTCTTCTCTTCTGAGTACCTGGCGCCACTACCCGCCCAGCTCCTCCAGCCCTGAATCCATCCATCACCCTGATTCCTCTCTTTGCCTTAACCTTACATCCAAACAATTAGCAAGTTTTGTCAACCTCACCTCAAAACAGACCCCAGACCTCTGTGTGCCTCCCCTCCGCACAGCTCCTGCTCTGGTTCACCTAGCCATCCTCTCACCTGGACCCTGCCTGGCCCTTCCGGCTGGTCTATTTGCCTCCGAGCTGGCCTCTCTACAAACATCCATTTAACCCTTCCCAGCCGGAAGAAGCCTTTCAAACGCATCCGTCAGGTCCTGTCGCCGCCCCGCTTAAAATGCTCCAAAGCCTTCGACTAAAGAGAAATCCACACTCCGCCCTCCGTCCTCCCCCTTTGGTTCTCCTTGGCTCCCTGCCCTCCCCTCTCCTGCACCCTCCCCGCTGCTCACCACCCTGCCCCTGTTTTCTTTCTTTTTCCTTCCTCCCAGCCCAGGTGCCTTTGCACTGACTGGCTGTTCCCTCCGCCTGGCACATTCTTCAGGGTCACTCTGTCACCGCTCAAGCGCCGCCTCCTAAGAGCGTCCTTTCCCGACCTTGATCAGGGAGACCAGAGCCCTGACACACTCACGTCTCGTCTTTCTTGTTCATTTGTTCCTCACCTCTGCTTCCTCCCACTAGGACTTCTGCTCCGAGAGAACAGGGGCTCCAGGACTCCAAACCCCCAGTCACCGTGCTCTTCAATCAATATATCCTGATGAATGAACCTATGAGGGTGAGGAAGTGTCCCAAGCTGGCCCCCTGCCTGCCATCTGTGCGCTAGGCGCTCATTGATTCTGGATCTGGTGGCGGGACGTGGGACCCGGGCCTTCGCTGAGCCGCCTCTAAAGCAGGCGTGGGTTGGAAGCCACTGCCCAGAGGCCGGGTGGCACTAAGGGGCTTTGAGAAGGGGTGGACATCACGCAGGATAGCGTGATGGATTTTAGATTGTAGCATCCACAGCCCAACCCTGCCACTTAGGCACCATCCAATTTGTACAAGTTCCTTAACCCCTGAGTGCCAGTCTGTGCCTTGGCCCCTACCTCCCGGCCTGTTGAGGTCTAAAGGCAATATCACATTTCCTGAGGTGCGAGGCTCCTGCTCTTCCCCAGGGCTTCACGCTGGCTGCACTATTATCTTACTGTAATTACTGACCAGAAACCGAGATGTTGAGGGTTGGGAAGAATTCAAGGAGAATCCTCATTTTCCAAGGAAAAGGCCCCAGGGGATGCAGGTTGGCCTCAGGGAGGGCTCTCTGGGCCTTACATAAAAGGCATGGACAAGAACCCTCTGACCGGATTCAAAGCCCCTAAAGGCGGTCCACACTGCAACGCCTGGATGCCCGCTGCCCGTCCTGCCCTGGTGGGCGGCTCGCAGGCAGCCAGGCCTCTCATCTGGTTGGTCCTGTATCCTTAAGCTTCCCTGCCCTGGGCACCAGGGGTAGTCCCCTGTCCCTGCAGGAGGTTCTGGCCCATTCCAGTGGGACACTACCCATGTCGCATGCTGGAGCCGTCACCAATGCAATCACTCATTGAATGCTCATCCTCCTGTTAAGAGGTGGGCAGACACCAAGCCCAGGGGATGTGCTGAGGAGAGGTCCATGGACAAGAGAGAGGTGACTTAGGAAGACTATAGCTGCAGCTGGGCCTGTGCCGGAGCCAGTGGGGCTGGAGCTCGGGGACTAAAGGCAGAGAAACGGGAGATGCCACTGAGGGCAGGTGGAAGCCCAGCTGTGCGGGGCATATTTTGGCCAGAGTAGTAATCTGGATTTTTCCTTGAGAGCAGAAATCACAGGGGGATTCCAGCGGCCGCTGGTGTCTTGGACATCACTGCTGGGCCGGGGTTTCCCACCTGTTGTCAGCAGCCCTTTCCTGCCATTTGATTCCCTTAAACAATGAAGAACTGATGAGAAGTTTTAAATGTTTCTGGAAACTTGGAGGTCTTGGAGTTGTGTGAAAGGCCTACTTTAAATGTTTTACAATAACAGTCTGTTAACAAATTCCAGACTTAATTTATCCAAGAACTTGTTAAAATTCCCTCTGTGCAGCCGCCCAAGGAATACACTTTTGAAGTCATTTACTTACCAATAAATTACAATGGTCTGAAATCATTAGCAGCAAAGTAAATTGTTTTAATTGATCTGAAGTTCCTTATGAACCAGGGACTTCGTTTCTGTGCAACTGCCTTTCTAAAGGTCTAAAATAAGAAATTAATCTCACTTGAATCCTGTCATCTTTGGAGCATTCCTTCCTCTCAGAGACCAGGAAGGGAGAGGAATCCATGGTGAGGACAGGGCTCTCTGCACTGGCCTGGGACTGCCCAGAGACAGTTCAGCCTCTGGGTAGTTGGGGTCCTAGTCCCAGGTTACCCTTTCCATTGTGGGGAAGGGACAAGCCTCAGAGAACCAACCGGCGTTTATGCTCTTTCCCGTGTCCTGGGTTGTGGTCACATACTTTATCGTTATTTATCCCGTGTTTCGTTTTTGTTTCATGCAGTTTTCTGTATGTCTAGTATGCGTGACAGTAAAAACAAGAGCAAATGCAGAAGTAAAAATACATAAAAACCTTTGAGTCTGCATCTAGTGACCTTGATTCCCAGACGGCTTCTTGGGGGAGGCCTGGAGTGTGTGCTAAACCATCAGTACAGTGAAAACCCCTTTCTGGTCTCTTCCCCGATGCTGCCAGAGCCTGACCCCCGTGCCCGGTCACTCTGGGGTTGTACAAAGGTGCCGGCCAGTTCAAAAGCAGGACCAGAAAGTGACCGGAGTTGTGCTTCAGTACTCCTCTGGGTCCTCTCCAAAATTCGCCCTGACCAGTTGTGGGCGAGGGAGGGGGGATACTGGAGCGGCTGTCCGCCACTGCCCACCCCAAGTGTGGCCAGCGTGTGTGGGTCACCTCTAGCCATAGCCCTCACAGACCGCCTCCAAGATCAGATGTCCTCAAATTACGGTCTTGTGTGCAGAGACGCCAGCCCAGGAGGCTGCTGCAGAGTCCCTGGGCTCCCTTGCCCTTAATTCTCTAGAACCAGGGTTATACTGGGGGATGGGGGGGGGTTCCAGCAACCATCCAAGCTGACCCCCGCCTGTGCCCAAGTCCCTGCTCTGTTCTTGTGGAATGTGCTGCTCTTTCTGCCTGGAACTTTCCTTCCTCTTAACTCACTGCTCCCAAGTAAGGGGCTCAAGATGGGCCCTGGCCCGGCACCCATAGGGGCAGCCAGGCTTGATGACGTCCAGCTGTGTGTGAGTCCTCCCAGAGCCTCGCCTTGGTTCCCAGGGCAGTGGTGGTGGCTTCTGTTCCAGAGAACCGACCCCCCTGGAAGGTGGGAGCCCCAGGATGGTCTGCACAGGTGAACAGGGACCTCAGGGTTCAAGGTGAAGACCCTCAGGATAAGAGTCCAAACTCAGTTCCTGTTTCTAGAGCAGGCTCAGCGCGATCCGCCCGGCAAGGTGTGCAAAGGACTGGCAAACCCCATCCGCATAGAGCCTGGCCTTGTGCAGCCAGCGGGGGTTGAGGCTGGTCAAACAAGAGGAGGCGGGGCTGAAGCCGCACAGCTGGGGCGCCGGGGGTGAGACTATCACAACAGTTTATCTTGCCGCATTGGCTGATGGAGGGGCCGAGAGAGGTAACTATTAAATTCACAAGCAGAGGACCATGTACCTCACAGCAGTCCCCCCTCTTATTATCCCTGGGATAAAGGAGAAGCCAGGCCAGGGCTTTGGGGGCCTTGCCTGCTTCCCTGTTGTTGATATCACTAGAGCAGAGATTGCTTCCCTAGAGTTCTGAGCAAGCCCTGAGGGACTAGCCCTGTAGGTGCTGAGCGGCAGAGGCTCGCAGGGTGCCTGGGAACTGGGTGGAGAGAACCAACGCCAGTACCAGGGCACCAGGGGCCTGGCCTCGGGACGACAGACCGAACGGGCCACGGACAGCTCCCCACCGGCAAACCTGGGAGTTCTGACTCTACATCCACTGAGGTCTCTGCCTTCTCCTCATCCCCAAGCATTCCAAAATCAACCTCTGCTTCTTAATGGGAAACAAGACAGAAATGTCCAGAGGCTGGAGGACACCTGCCTCTCAAAGCCTGGACAAATGTGGAGGGAAGCGGGGAGCCCTGCCCGGAGGGGTGGGAAATGTAGAGCCCCTGTCCGGACCGCCTCTCCTGGCTCCACCTGAGGGCAGGGCTGGGTCTCCACCTCCGCTGGCTGACGGAGCCAGTGACCCAGGGGTGGGCAGACATAACGCAGGGGGCAGCTTTGCCAGGAGAAAGGGAGGTGACCCCAACAATCTTAACCCTGTTGTCCCTCAAGAAAGAGGTGCCCCAGGAAGCAGGTGGGAGATACCGTCGCCAGCAATACCCTTCTCCCCCAGCCAAACCCCAGTCTCAGGCAGGAAACAAACGTTAATGGGAAGCAGTTAAAATGGAAACGGAGTCTACTTCTCCTTAACTGTCTCTGGGTGCACAAAACTCTGAGAAGCGACTGAAGGTAAATTGCTTGGTTTTCAATTTCAAGCTGCACTTATCCAAGCACGGTCAGTCTTCCCTGGTCGTGGCAGAAAATAATAAGCGTCTGATGCCGAGTTGCCCTGGTGCCCAATAACTTGGGGAGACCTCGTCCCCATTTCATTACAGGAAGACAGAGCACGCCTTGAGCAAGTGCACTGATATGATAAATTGCCCTGTCACTTCCCTTTGGGTGAATCTCCTGCCTGGAGGCTGTTGGCCAGGCTCTGGGGGTGGCACCCAGTGGCCCGGCCAGGGGGTGCCCAGGTCACAGCAGCAGGGGCCAGTGGCTCATCTGGTCCAGCCTGCTGGGGGCCCTGGGGATCCCGAGGTGCGTGAAGCACGTGGTTCTGGCCAGGGTGTGCTCAGACCCCAGCCCCACCCCGCATTCTGCTCTGTGACCTTGGGCACCAACATCTCAACGTCAACTGTAGAGTGCAGGTGCCGTGGGCAGCGGTGAGGGTTACATAGAGCGACCACGCAGAGTCGTTAGCATAGTTCAAGCACCAAACTCAGGGAACTGGACAGATTATGACGCCTTCAGTCTCCCTTGGCCTCTGGTGGCCGTTCCCTTTCCTTCTGTGCCGCAGAACTGAGGGCTCAAACCCGACAGAACCCCCTGTCCCCCAGCCCGGCAGAGCCTGGGTGCCACGGCAGGACTGTGCCAGCTGGGGGTGCCGCAGACCAGCAGCGCTGGGTGGGGGGCTGCCAGGCCAGTCCCTCCCTGCTCGGCCTCCTGGCCCAGGGATTGACTGGGGACTTGTCCATGGTGAGGCTTCTCCCGGCTCAGAGGACAAGATGGTCCCCCAGCAGAGCCCCAGATGGGCTGAGGATGTGCCCTTCTATTGGATGCCAGCTCCAGGGGCTATTCCCCAAATGCCCCAGGACCCAGGGCAGCATCATAGGCTACTGGCAGGCTAGCCCAGGCCTACCTAGCACGTGGAGACGGCAACAGCTATTTGAAGGCATGCATGTTTGCAGGCATGAATGAAAAAATGAATGAATGAACACCAAAGACAGGCATGATGGGGGAGCACGGATCTGTCCCCTAGGAGCTGCGGTTCCCTGGGCCAAGGCAGGAGGCTATGGGAGGTACGGGTGCATTTTACATCCCTTCCAGGAACATTAAACATTTTACATCTCTGAGCCTGACCTCCCGGCTTTGCTCCCTCTGGGGGCCTCTCTGCCCCTGACAACCCTTCCCTGGGGAGGGGGCACCTCCAGGTCTCAGCCAGCCGGGGACATGACCCTGGCCATGCATGCAGAAGGAGGAGAGATTCCTGCAGAAGCCGAGTGCTCGGGGAGCCCAGGTGTCTGGAACCTGTCTGAGGTTCTCATCTCTAAATACTTAACGTGAAGATAAATGGATATGAAAGGAGCATTTCCCCCTCAACCATGTAAACGCGGAGCCGCAGACGAGGCCGTCATATTAGGTCTGACACGGGGAAGCTGTGAGGTATTAGTCACCCTGATAAGTTTAATGTATAATTTAGAAACATATCATCAAAATGGGAAAAAAGGGAAGAAGGTATTAAATAACTCTGAAAGATACTCAGCCCTGAAATCACGGGCGATTGCAGCAAGGCTGCACAGCCCCTCCCTAGCAGACGCACACCCCACGCTTTGAGTAACTGGATTTAGATGGATCCTTGAGCAGAGAGCTTTAGCGGGGAAAGAGTCGCCCTTTCCAGAAGCGGGAGCTGGCTCCTCCTGAGCCCCGGGGCTCTGCTGGGCCCAACAGGGCTGCTTGCAGAAGTCAGTCCGGGCTCTGCACAGGCTCAGCCCGGCAGGCAGGCAGGCTGCAGCTCGGGATGCCCCGGGCAGGTTGGCGGGGGCAGTGAGTGGGCTCCCTGAGGACCCCCTCCCCTGCTTCTGCCAGGGAGGCCTCTTCCCTCTCACTTGATCCTGGGGGCTAAGGGGGGACAGTGTGCACACAGGTGCGGGGACAGGAACCATTCCTGCATTTATGCCTCTCTCCGCCCCGCGAGCTGGTGGTGGGTACACGGCGGCTCTTTCGGGAACTGTGTGTATGGTGCCCTAGAAGGTGAGCTGCAGTGGGGGAGTTTCAAGGACATCACAGGCCCTGCTCTGCTCTGAGAAACCTGGCCACCTTGGGTCGCCAAGCCCCTGTGGGTGATGCAATCCCATCCCCCAGCAACGGGGTGGAGGCAGCCCCAGTTGTCACCAATGTTGTACCCTCCCCCCCGCCCCAGGCAGCTGGCGGCATCAGAAGACTTGCTCCTGGCTCAGCGCCCATGGCCACAGCTCTGAGCACCCCTGAGCCTGTGTTGCCTTCTCTGCAATGTCTACGGCTGTCAACACCCGACCCCGAGGGTGTGAATATCGAGGGGACACCCCCCGAGGAGGCAGTGCCCAGCCGGTGTGCCCAGGAGGGCATCCTTTTCTCCTTTCAGGTGTTTCTGCCCTGATGAGACTGGAGAGGGGCCCAAGGGACTGGTGAGAGGCGGCTGGGGCGAGGCTTGGAGCAGGGTTCACAGTCCTGGCTGCTTCCAGATCCACTCAGGTGGGGCCTTTAAGAAACACCCTGTCTGTGCCTGGGAGCCTGGGTTCTCAGGTTGTTGGCCGGGGACGGGCCGGGGTGCTGGTTTGAAATCTCCTGGTGGTGTCACCGTGTCTCCAGGTTCAGAACTCCAGCCCGGAAGGGAGCCCTCAGCCCACGGAGCTGTGTGGGCTTCATCTCAGGCCCAGAAGAGTCCAGATAAAGCTCTTTTTCCAGTAAAGGGGAGAACTTGATGTCTGAACCAAGGATGTTTCCCTGATGTCTAAGGTTTTGTCTTCAGAGCGTGTCTGCAGTCGCCACTGGCTCTGCTTAAACACAAGCTGCTGACACCTGCTGCTCGGGCCTGAGATGCAGCTGCAGGCAGCAGCGGGCCATGCCAGGGGCCGGGGATGGGGAGGTGGGTGGGCCGGGCCCAAGGGATGGACACAAAAGATGCCTGGGGCAGAAGAGGGCCTCCGTGAGAAATGAGCCCCTTGCTGAATGTCCCCGTCACTCTCCCAAACCCCTCGGTCATTTCGGCTCCTTTGCTCCAGGCCCCACTATCTCCCTGGGAACTGCCCTGACCACCCTGCCTTTTCCGAACGTCTTGAGGATTTCTTGGCATGAACTCTGTCCTCGTCCCTGTGAGCACTTCTGAGGAGCTGTGGCCAGGGTACCAGGAGGCACAGAATGAAGGCTCAGCCCAGCCTGCCAGGCCGCCGGAGCCCAGCTGGGGAAATGGACGCACTGACGTCAGACACCCGGTCCGAGAGGTTGTCCCATGGCGGGAAGAGGAGTGGGAGAGGGAGGTGGGGGAAGGGTAGATGTGGGCTGGCTTGTGCAAAGGCCCAGAGGCTGGAGGCTTGTGGTGCATTAGGGCCCCGGGAGCTGGGTCTCCTGGCTTGTCTGGACTTCAACACCGACCTGCTTCCCTTTACTTCCCAGTGTGAGCCCCAGCCAGGATGCATTAATCGGGGCCCCCTCAGTTCTGGCAATGCCCTCTTTGTCCCTTGAGGGCACCTGCTCTTGCCTTCCCACAGCCCATTCTCTTCCCTGCAGCCAGCACGATCCCACATTCACACCCCTCCACTGGCTTCCCTCCTTGCTGACAGCAGAACCCCGAGTCCTTCAACGGCTGCAGGCCGGGCCCATCTGCTCCCCAGTCACCTCTGCAGCCCTGCCGCCCACTTATCTCTTCCTGGCACGTCCGATGGAGGCGCACAAGCCTCCTGGCTGTTCTCAAACACTGTAAGCTCACTCCTGCCTCAGGGCCTTTGCACATGCTCTTCTCTCTGCTGGGACTCATGGCCCATCTCCCAGCTTGACGCAGGTCTCTGCTCAGGGCTCACCTCCGCCAAGGCGTCTTCTCGGCCACACTCTCTAAGACCCTGTATTCCTCCTTCCTCACTCTCCTTTTTTCCATTATAGCATTTATCATTATCTGAAATTACATTATAGGACCACAATCCAATTCCAAAATCCATAAAGCTCTGAAAACCAAAAGCTTGTTCATAGCCCATTTGGTGGCAAAACATGATCCGAACTGTTGTGAGGCTATTTACAGTTGTGGTTCATCCTCTTAGTGTGAATATTCATACATTTTGCTGCAGAAATATTAATGCTTTTGATTATGGGGAGTTACTCCACAGCCTGCCGGGGACGTTATATAATATATCGTCTATGCACCATAGTATGTTTCTCAAATGCAAAGTCTGAATGCCCAAACCAGGCTGCTAAACCTGGGCGCTGTTGGCATCGTGGACCCGACAGTTCTTTGCTGTGGGGCCTGCACTGGGCACTGTAGGGTGCTAAACAACATCCCAGGCCTCCTCCCACTAGATGCCAGCAGCACCTCCCTTCCCAGAGCTGCGACAACCACAGGTATCTCTAGACATTGCCAAATCGCCCCAGTTGAGGGCCACTGGCCAAAGTACATCTGGCCCTCGGAGTTTCACGTGAGGGATTCCAGACCTCTCTCTATTGATTTCTTTACTTACTTGGAATGTAAACTCTATGGGGGCAGAAACTGTACCTGTTCTGTTCTCTGCTGTATCCACAGCACCTAGAGTGATGTCTGTTGCCGAGCTAGCACTTAATACATAATTGTTGTGTAATAAATAAAGGATTCTACGGTTCTCCCAGCAGGCTCCTGGGGTCCTCTTCCCATGGATTTATAGGAATGCCCTTCAGATGCCCCCCTGGGCAGAGTGCAGGACAACCTACCCTCCATCCTGCCTCATCTCCAGGGATGCAATTGCACCCCGAGCAGCGGTCCAGATACTTCATCTGACCCCACTGCCACTA
Source organism: Mesoplodon bidens (assembly GCF_964165515.1). Lineage (NCBI taxonomy): Eukaryota > Metazoa > Chordata > Mammalia > Artiodactyla > Ziphiidae > Mesoplodon > Mesoplodon bidens. The sequence continues at coordinate 181,571,251 of NC_138177.1, forward strand.
GGAGGTCTGGACATTGCTGACCTCACACTCTGCACCCCTAGAGTGGGGACAAGGACCCTTGCTCACGTCTTGGGAGATGGTGCTTTGCAAATGACCGGACACTCATTCACTGCATGGAGTTGAACTTCCCTTATCTTCTTGTGCACCTGGCACCAGTCTGGGTGCTTGGAAGGGCCTTGTGGACCAGGGCTGACTTGTGAAGGGACCCTCAGAGTGTGATCATGGACAGGCCGAGGGGAGAGGGAGGGTCAGGGATGGGGGTCCTTGATAAGCCTTGGTCTTGGGCTTTTGCCCTGATAAAAAGTGCTCAGGGCCGATGACAGGACGTGGGAAAGGTGGCTGGGTCCCAGCATATCTCTGTCCAGTGATAGCGCTGCCTCTGCTTGCTCTCCTCCCAGTGTTGGGGAGCTCATCCCCTCCTGTGGCAGTTTAGTCTACCAGAGGACAGCTCTAACTGTCAAAAAGACTTTCTTTGCATTGAGCTGAAATCCGGTCCCACCCTGCTCTCCAGAGCTCAGAGCCCCAGACCGATGCCCCCAACACACCCTGACGTTTCTGGCATCCTCAGTCTCCCTAATTTCACATCCACACAGGAAGGCCAATATTTTTGGTTTTCCCAGGACTGTCCCGGTTTTCGTCCCTGCATTTTATTAACGGCACCCCTTTCACTCTTCAGGGAAGGTCACTTTCATCTGGGGCTTCTATTTCGTTGGTATTCCCTCGCACGTATTCCCCACACGATGTGCAGCTGAGTCCCCTGTTCCCCAGGGTGATGGGTGGCTCAGGAAGGGATCCACTTCAGAAGCGGCCAGACCTCCTGCTAGAGACCAAGCCCAGCCACTCTCCACCAAGGACATGCCTGATCCCCGGTCTTGCCTTCAGATTCCTGCTTAGCTGATTTCCACTGGAAGGTTCCAGGGAGTATGCGCTCAAGGCCTGGGTGAGGCTGTCTGATAGCAAGTAGCTGAGGGCTTACAAGCAGGTGATACTGAATGTGGAGGGGTGGGCAGGCAGAAGGTGGCTGACGAGATGTAAGTGAAAGGGGTGTGTGCAAGTTCCGGGAAGAGCTCTTCAAGGGAGGAGCTGTGCTTCTCTCCTTCCTGGCAGCTGGGATGCAGACACGATGGCTGGCGTTAGAGCAGTCATACTGGACCAGAATGAAAGAATGGAGGGAATGGCAGAGCAACAAGATAGAAGGAGTCTGGGTGCCCTGGAATTGTGGAGCCACCATCCTAGCCTTCAACCGCCTCTATTTACAGAGAGAAATGAACCTGGATGCTTTGAGCCTCTGTTAGTTTAGGTTTTCTGCCGTCCACAGCTGACTTCAACCCCAGCGGATCCAGAGCCCAAACAGATCTTTCTGCTGGAGATAATCACAGAAGACTCATGCATGGCCACACCCAAGGGTGCAGGGCAAGGGGCTGGTGAAGGTCAGGGTGGTGAGACCCTCAGGAGTGGCATGGGGAGAGGATTTAGGAAATCAGGGCGCCAGTTAAAGCGCTGTGTTACCAGCAGGACAGAGACCTTCCGGCAAATCGACGGGAGGCGATTTCTTCTTTGGCTGAGCGGCTGCCGCGTAGGTTGTCATTTATGGGAATCACCGGTTCCTAGCAAAGGAGGGCTTCACTTTTTCTGAAGACAGACTCCTAGAGCAGGTGCTCCAATCTGGGGGGATCACAGCCACCTCCTCCCATCACTGAGTCACAGAAGTAATCAATGCTGCCCTTGGTCCTCCAGGAGAAAGCGTCCCCGGAAAGCTAGCGGTAATAGGCTAATATGACCGAGAGGAAGCCTGCTGGCAGGTAGGTGTCCATGTCAAGGATGCTGACGGAGCCCCAGGCTGGAGCCGCAAGGGAGGCCAAGGTCCAGGGAGGGTGGGAGCCACGCCCAGGGTGCCGGGCCGGTGAGAGGCTCATCCCTAAGGGGCTGCGGCCACGCTGGGCCTGTCCCGTCTCCAAGGGGCTGACCCGTGGCCAGGATGCGGGGCCCTTTCTGCAGGTCTCCCAGCACCGGCCTCGGGCGCGCCTCACCTCCTGTTTTCTGGCTCCTGGTCCAGCCATTGTTTCTGTACTTTCTCCAAATTAAAAACCCATTGCGGCCCCTTCCTAGGTAAAAAGAGTGAATTTTCAATTCGAGTGTGTGGGAGGGTGTCCCCGGGGAACAGAGTAATGAAGCCGCTGGTGCTAGTTACAAAACAAATAGATAAATCAATGTTTCAATTTTCTCCCTGTGAGAGAGCCGGCCGCGTTGCTTAGCAATTCAGAGAACAGTAATGCAGGCTCTCAGAGGTAGCCATAAACGCTCCAAAAGTTGCTGGGGTTTGAGCCATAATAGAACGACAGCCCAACTTATATTCTTAGAGCCGAAGCCAGCTGGAGCCAAGGACACAGGCTGCTTCCAGGAGAAATCCCTTCAAACCCACCCTCTCGCTTCACGGCACCCAGTGGGGTGAAGGCGGGAGCCCCTGTGGGCAGGTAGGCGGGGCAGACCCTGAGTCCCCACTGGACCAGTGGTACCAACAGCGCCCAGGCGAGACCCCTCTGAACCTTCTGGGCTCCCAGGGTACCGTAGAGAGTAAAAGGGGAGCCTGCCTTCCCGGGGCCCAGAAGCCCCAGCCCAGGCCAGTCCTGCCAGGGTGACTCCACCCTCAGTCCTGCATATGGAAACACAGCCAGTTGTCTCCAACAGGCCCCTGGTTTCTGTTCCCACACCTCCAATGGCTCCCCAGCACCCGGAGGCATCGAGAACTACCTTCTGTATGGTTGTACTTCCTAAGCACTGCACATCACCCCATTTTCTCAACGACCTTGTGAGATAGCTTCTATTGTTATCCCCATTTTACAGGTGAAGAAACTGAGGCTTGGCAAGGTTATGTGGCTTTCCTGAGGTCACATGGTCAGGCCACAGCACTTCCCATATGTCACTGAGCGCCTCAATGTATGACGCGACGGGCACTGGGTTGGGGGAGATCTTGGCTGAGGAGGGGACACCCAGGCCCTCCCAAGGCAAAGAGCCAAATGCCAAGTTCGCCTCCGACCAGCCACCTAATCCAGGGAGACAAAGCACATGAGGGAATTTGCTCAATACTTGGCAAAGAGTCGGTCCTCAGGTCCAGGTGCAGGGGACCTGCAGGCCGTGGTGGCCTTTGGCGTCACAGAGCGTGAGTGGTAGCGTCATCCCCTATATGACTGTCCTAAAGCTGGTGTGAGCCTGTCTCCCGCTCACCCAGGCCCAGCATCAGCACCCTGTGTGTTGAGAGCGCTTTGGAGGTTGCCGGGTCCATGATGAATGGGGCCAAAAGTGGGGTCAGGGGACAAAGCCCAAATCCCTCGGCCTGGATCCAGGCTCCCCCTACGACCTAGGCCGTCCACCTCCTCCCCACCTCCTCTTCTGCCTGAGCCCCTCCTCTCCTCAGTCCCATCTCTGGTCACCCTGTCCCCTCCCTACATATCCCCCCCACCTGGGCCTTCTGAGGTCCACAGGAGCCCACGTGATTCTCGAAGGCTTCTCACCAGCCGGCCAGGCTGTGTGACCCAGGTGGGCAGCTCCAGGTGTGGGTGTCCGGTCTGCCCCCTGTTCCCCTGGGAGGAGAGCCACGTGTCTCTGCGGCCCCCGGGGTGTCAGTCATGCCCCAGACAGGCCACGCTGCCCATGTGACCCCCCCAGGCTGCCCACGCCTGGAGGTCAGCCCCCATCAGACGCTTTGCTGCCCTGCCCCCTCCCTCATCCCCCCACATCCACAGGGCTGCCTCTCTGGAAGGCTCCTCTCTCGCTTCCACTCTCCCCTCCTCCCAAGCTCCCAAGGTCCAGCCTGGATGTCACCTGCTGGTGACACTCCCCCCAGGCAGCCCCCGGCGGAAACATCCCCATCCAGTGGGAACTGACTTCCTTCCGCCGGAAACTTCTCCTGCTACCTCAGGTCCCACATCTGTCTCCTCTCTCGGACTGTGAGCCCCCTGAAGGCAGGAACAGCTTCTTCCAGCTCCCAGCTCTATGCTTGGCTTGGAAATCGACATAGGTTGGATTTAGCCTCCAGCCAAAAGCTTAGGGTCTTGCTGCTTCTCACAGTAAATGCCGCTGCCTGGTGCCTTGGCCCCCAAAACTGCACCAATGCCAGTGATGAAAGAGGAGGCCATATATTTCCAGAACCCTGTCCAGAAATGGAAGAAAATGGACTTTGGAGTCCAAATGGATTGGCTCTGCTGCTAAGAGCTTGGAAGATTCCTGAACTCTCTACCCTCGCTCTCCTGGTACACAGTGGCAGGAAGTAATTAATTGTGCCTCCCCCAGGGCTGTCGTGAGGCTATGTGAGCTCCTGCTGTGATGTCCAGTCCCACCCCTGATGCCCCCACCGTGATTACTGTTGTGTCATGATGGCCCTGATCTGCATTCTTTCTGGGAGCTCTGCTGGCTTCTCCAGGTCAGAAGAGAGCTGTCAGCCATGTCACTTGTCTGAGGGCCCAAAGACCAGGGGCCAGCTGCCCTGTCCCTGTCCTGGGAGCTGGAGGACTGATGGTCAGCCCAGGTGCCCCCAGCACACGCCCACTTACCCCTGTCACTTCTTGCCTCAGACACTGCCCTCTCCCCACCCCCCTCCCAGCACCCAGGTCTCAAGCTGGCCCCTCGATGGCAGGGGACAGCCCTTTCTCCTGGTCGCCTCTTTCGTGAACCTAAGGCTCTGCATTCACTGGAGTGGGAGGTTGGGTTAAACCTGCTGGCCGTGCTCCAGGGTGGGGCAGGGGTGGTGGTGGGCGAGCCGCCACCATGAGGATGGTCTGCATGCCTCTGCCTCATTTCCGGGGGGGGGGGGGGGCGTGGCCATCTGTTGCCATGGAAACGGAAGAAACTTGGGTCCTCGAGTCTGTGTGCTGGGCGCCTTGTCAATGATGGCTGAGGACAGGTGGGGGGGGCCTTTCCCGGCAGCGGCTGGGGGACACCAGGTCACGGGGCAAGGAACCTTCCCGGGCAGGTCACTGGGAGAGCCTGGGGCTGGGGACAAGGGGAGGCGACACTTGGCTCAGTTCCCAGTGCTCCCGGCTCCTTGGAGGACCCAGGGCTTTGGTTTTCTCTGTGAAATGGAGAGTCAGGAATCACTGATGCACACGGCTCTGCAGCAGGGCCACACTGTAGGCCTTTTGTCATCCCCTCCTACAGGCCCAGGAGCTCGAGAGCATCTGGCTGTGACCTCCAGTGACCTCTCCTAAACTGTCTCATGAGAGATGTAACAGGTGTGTGTAGGAAGATGGGAAAAAAAAGAGTTACCAGGTCCTGCTGGAAACAAGGCTCCCACGGTCAAATGAGTTTGAGAAGCATGCCTCTTACCCCGCTTGGGGATTCTCAATGTAATGTTAGCATATTTCTGGGAAAACCTGTCAAATTTTGTTTTATCCAGTATTTCCCAAAGTCACCCTGTTTTTTGCAGGACAGCAAGTAACAGTGACCTTGAAATACAACATTTGGAAATGATGGTCCAGACCAGGGGTTGGCGAACTACAGTCTATGGGCCAAATCCTGCCCACCACCTGTTTTTATAAATAAAATTTTATTGGAACACAGCCAGCTCATCCACGTATGTATTGTCTACGGCTGGCTTTCCTGCTACAGCATAGACTGGAGTAATTGTGACAGAGATCACAAGGCAGGAAATACTTACTATTGGACCCTTTAAGAAAAAGTCTGCTGACCTTTGCTTTACACCAAGGCCTTATGAGGACATTTTAAAGAAATGCGGCTGGTGGGGGTATAAAGAATATCAACTTATTTTTATACCACCAGAAACATTTCCACTTAGGAAGGAAAGTTGATGCTAAAAATAAATGCATCTCATATTCCAAATAAAATCCTGAGCTTGTGTCTGCATGGGGGTGGTGGGAGACAGAGGGGGAGGCCAACCGTGAGAATGGCCGGAGCAGCCATCCCCTCATGTTCACGGCTGACCATTAGGGGGCGCCCTGATCTGTCGGTGACAAGGAGCTGAGACGTGATGGCTGTGCTTGCAGGCATCCCTGGGGGGGTGGGGGGACGGCTGGTGAAGCACGAGCACAGGCTGGGAGAGGTTGGGGCTTCTCCTCAGAGCTCGTAAATCTTAAAGTAAATAATAAACACCACTGCGGGAACTTGGGAACATCGGGGCACGCCTCACTCTAGACACCTGTGTGCTCCTGGAGCATCTTGGGAGGTCACGGTCCTAGACAGTCAGAGGTGACAGGGATCTGAGGGCCATCCCCTCCAGGTCTCTAAGCTCACAGCCGAGGACACAGAGGCAGGCCTTGTGGATCCTGCATGTTGATTGGTCCTGAGGCTGCTGCTTTCTTAGTGTCCCTTAAATTCAGCTCCAGCCTCCACTCTCAGAGTGATGAGTCAGAGCCTCGTGGGCAAATACCCAATATTTGCAGTGATGAGCCCTCAGCTTCCTACCGCCCTGCTCTGGTGGGAGCCTACCTCCATACAGAAATCTCTCTAAAATGTGACTTTCATAGTGTCATGCTCCTTCTCAAGGATTGTCACACTGTTAGAGTGCTGCTCCTCTAAACTGCAGTGCCCACTTTGAGTACTCTCTATAACATGGCCCCACTCTGCATCCCACGGTGTTAATGTTCCCCCAAACCCCAAGGCTGAGCCCCCCTGAAGTGAGGCCCATCTCCCTGCTCCACTGCCTTGAGCTTTCTCCTCTGCCATCTTCCTCCCTGAAGTATTCAGGGAGGCAGGAACTGGAAGCGCCCTTAGCAGTCATGGAGGGCACTTAGCAATCATGGTCATGACAAATACTTGACAAGCATGCGTATTCTTTCCGTGCCTACCTCTGTGCCAGACATTACTACTTGATCACAGCACTCTTTTTCTCTGAGTCAGAATGCAGGCTCTCCCTTGACAAAGGTTATTAAGAAGTGCTGAACCCTTTTTGCCATCATTTTGCTGGGGTGGAATGACACCCTACCAGGGGAGGTGACTGGCCCAAGATCACATGGACATTTGAGGCAGAACCAGGCTCTACACGTGACAGGCCATCTGCAAACTCTAGATCCACATTCTGTAAATTGGATCCTGCCTGAGATAAGCAGGAGGGACTTAGCCTAGTAAGGAGCCCATGCTCTTGGGATGAGGCCTGACCCACCTCCTTACCTATCTGCTCGGTGGGTGCGATTTTGATGCACTAGACATAGGGAGGTGTCTGGGGCAGTATGGGACGGAGGCGTTAAGTGCAGAGGCTCAGCTCAGCCACTGGGTCAGGCCACCTTGGGCTTGACTCCCAGCGCCCGGGGTTGTGAAGCTCGGCAAAGCATAACCAAAAGAGAGCTGACACTTACTGAGCCCCTACCACTGGCCAGTGACAGAGCCAAACCCTCCAGGCGAGTTCTTTCCTGTGTTCTTCCCCGCCCTCCTAGGCAGCAGTCTGAGCCCATTTTATGGATGAGAGCACGGAGGCACAGAGAGGGCAGAATCCTGCAGGGTGGGGGAGGCAGGGGATGTACATGAAACAGCAGCCAGGGGGCAACACATGGGAGCTGTTGGCATCATTATTAAAGGCTGGGTCTACACTTACATCCTTCCCCGGGACCCCCAAGCCCAGGCCTCAGAGTAAGCCAAGAGCGGGTGGGTCTGGGTCCGTGAAATGATAGTGGTGGCTGGACACCAAGTTGGTTGGAGCCGGGGAGCCTGGAACTATTGCCGCGTCTCAGCTAAGGTGACCCCGGGGCCTCTGTCTGCTGAGCCCTGAACATCCAGTGACCTTTCCCAGGAAGGTAGCCAGACTGCAGCTCCCAGGGAGGTGGGGGTGGGGAGCTGGCTGGGGAGACTGATCTGCGGGGAGAGGGAGCTGAGCAAACAGCCCTCCCTCTCCAGAAAATGACCCTGCTGATCCCGGAGTTAAAAATAGAGGCACATTGATCGGGGCCATGCCCAGAGTAAGTTATCAGAGTTTCACTGGCAAAATGACTAGCCTGAGTCAGCCCCTCAGGTCATTTATTTTTCCACTCAGCTGGCCAGGGAGCATGCCACACATATCCTGCGCCGTGCACAGGAGGCCCGCGTGTCCCCAAGGCCACGGCTCACTCCCTTCTGGTTCCGCTCAGACATGACACTGGTGTAATTAACGACACCCAGAAACGTCTGCTTTGAAGGTTGATGGGCCCAGCTTGCGGCCCCCAGCTGGCAGCATTGCCTCTTCACCCATCATCATATGGAAGGCCAGCTGCCATCTCCCGGGTGGGCACCTGCACAGCCTCCCTAGGGCCCCCTCTGGTCCCTGGCAGTGGCCAGACCTGGCCCCTGGCCTGGGTGGGCCCTCAGGCTTCCCGGAGGGGCTCCCAGGCCATGGGGATGGGTGTGGAGACCACATCAGAGGCTCATCCACTGAAGACACTGGGAACCACGTGGTTTCCCATCCTTTGGGCAGCACCTGCCTTGTAGGTACAAGTTCCCTCTCCAAGCAGATTCCCTTCGGCCTTCCTCCTCCCCAGGGTCTCACCCAATGGGATGCTGATGTCGCCCCTTAGCTGGAGTGTTGGGTTGAATAGCATCCCCGCAAGATTCATGTCCATCTGACACCTCAGAACATGACCTTGTTTGGAAATAGGGTCTTTGCAGAAGTAATGAGTTAAGGTGAGTTCATTCTGGATAGGATCTGATGAGCGTAGCCTTGCAGGAGGAAGGATATCCTTCACAGGGAGAAGGGCTTGTGAAGACGGAGGCAGAGATTAGAGAGATGTGGGGACCAGCCAAGTAATGCTGAGGATGGCCCGGAGCCACCAGAAGCTGGGAGAGGCCTGGCGTGGATGCTCCCTTACAACTTTCAGAAGGAACCAACCCTCGTGGTGCCTTAATTTCAGACTTCTGGATTCCTGAACTCTGAAACAGCAAAGTTTCTGTTGTTTTAAACCAAAGAAACTGTTCTTGCTGGACCTTCATCTGGGACTTTCAGCCTCCAGAACTGGGAGAAAATAACTTTTGTGGTTCAAGCCACCCTGTCTAAGGTATCTTATGATGGTGGCCTCCGCTGACTGAGACACGTCTAGTGCAATTAGAATGGCTGTCACTGTTTTGCAGTTGAGGAAACTGAGGCTCAGAGAGGATAAGGGGCCTCCTTAAGTTCACGGGAGTTGGTGTTGAACCTCTTTTCTGACCACCAGGCTCTCTGTGCTCTGTGACTCCCTGTGGCCTCCCCACCAAGACAACGTTTGTTTTCCCTCCTGGCCTGGGGATGGTGGTGAGCAGAGGCACAGCCCAACAAACCCACCAATGACCGGGCTTGGGGAAGTGGGGTCCCAGGCAGGGTCTGCGTTGAGCCAGCAGGAGCCCATGAGGACCTTGGCCTTGGAGAACAGGCCAGTGCGAAGCTCAGAGTACAGACTGGATTAACCCATCATTAGGGTGCCCCCGCATTCCACTCTCAGGACAAAGTTTAATGGCACGAAACAAATCTCTTTAATTAAAAACTGGTTTCAGAACAGTTTCCAGGGTCCTGGGTGAGACCCCTTGCAACCAAACTCCCACCCCTGCTGGTGACGGCCAGCATCCTGGGCTGGCCCTCGGCACATGTGCAGACTGGCAAGAGTTGTGACCCCAGCTTCTCTTTCTCTGGGCTTCCTCTCTCCACCCTCCCAGCCCCTAAGTACTAAGTTCTTCCAGCCCTGTCTGAAAGACACCTAATTCATACTAGAGAGTAAATGACCTGCAGTGGACTGTGGGAGGACTGCGCAGCAGGGTTACAGCCCATCAAGGATCAACACCAGAAGCTCTCCTGGATGGATTTCAGGATTGGGTCGGAGGAAGGAGGCAGAGTGAGGGGCACCCAGTCCTGCAGGGAGTCTCAGAGTCCACACGGTGCCCACGAGGGAAGCCCTTTTCTCCTGCCAGAGGTCTTGGCAGGGTTAAGCAAGGTGGTCCTGAGCCCTCACGGGATCCCTACTTACCAAAGCAAAAGCCATTTTTAATTGATATACTGCTTTTAATAAGGTAGAGAAATAGATACGTGATTTTAGAAACTTTTCCATTTAGTTAAAAGGAGTAGGCAGGGCATGTGAGCCTAGTGGGGAAGTCTACTTTCTGAGTGTATCCTGACTGAGAGGATATGGTCATGGTGGCTGCAGGGACCGGGATTCAGGGCTCATTGTCTGCAACTGGTTGGTACAATGGTGATGACGGTGATGATGATAGTGATAATGATGGTGATGATGATGATGGTGAAGATGATGGTGGTATCGGTGATGGTGGTGATGGTGGTGATGGTGATGATGATGATGGTGAAGATGATGGTGGTATCGGTGATGATGGTGATAGTGATGATGGTGATGATGATGGTGGTGAAGACGATGGTGGTATCGGTGATGATGGTGATGATGGTGATGGTGATGATGGTGGTGACAATGATGATGATGAGGATGATGGTGGTAGCGGTGATGATGGTGATGATGATGGCGAAGATGATGGTGGTGGTGGTGCTAATGAGGATGGTGATAATGGGATGATGATGGTGACGAACATTTATTGATTACCTTTTATCTGTCAGGCAATATGCTAAGAACTTTTCATACATTAATTCACTTAATCTTTGCAACAATGCTATTAGGTAGGTAATAGTCCTTCCCCATCATACAGGTATGGAAACAGACACTGAGAGGTTAGAGGTTGTACCTGAGGCCATACAGGTAAGGGTGACAGAGCTCAGTTATGATCCCAAAGGTCTGTTTGGGACCGGATTCCTCCTTGTCCCCTTTCAATGGGGGGTGAGTGAGGTCAGGAAAAATGCACGGCACAGACTCGGGGATCGCAGACCCGAATGCCCACGGGAATCACCCAAGCAGCTTGTGAGAATACAGATTCCAAGGCCTCTGCCAGTTTTTCTGTGGCTGGGACTGGGGATGTGCACTTTTCATGAATTCCTTAAGTGATCCTGAAGCAGACAACTCATGACCCTGGTGGGGAACACCAGTGCCAACAGCCCACAGGACAGTAGCGCTGGCCCAGGGGGTGGGGGCCTTTTGGTCCAGCTCCAGAGCACGGCTCCTATCCACCCACCCCTTCCTCTCATCCACCCCGTCTGTGTTGATGCCACATCATCCTGTCTTGTTGCAGCAGCTCCGCTGGGAGCTCTCGAGACCTCGGACCCAGTCCCCTGTCACAGCTTCTGCCTGGCACTCAGCAGCCAGCGTGAGCTTTTGAAACTGCACATCTTGGAACTTCCCTGGCAGTCCAATGGCTAAGACTTTGCCTTCCAATGCAGGGGGTGCAGGTTTGATCCCTGATTGGGGAGCTAAGATCCCACATGTCTCAGGGTCAAAAAACCAAAACATAAAACAGAAGCAATATTGTAACAAATTCAATAAAGTCTTTAAAAATGGTCTACATCAAAAAAAATCTAAAAAAAAAAAAAGAGAAGAAAAAGAAACTGCACACCTAGTTAGGTGACCCTTCTGTGGGTGACCTCCCCACACCTGTCCTTCTCGCGCTGGCTGCAGTCCTGCAGGTTCTCCCTGTGAGCTGGGCCTGCCAGCCCCCATCCTCATCCCACCCATTTGCCCTGTGGTCGTGACCATCTGGTTTCTGGAAGGCACGGTCCTCCCGGCCTCAGAGCCTGTCGCCTGCTGCTGCCAGCATGTGTGTCCTTCCCTGGTCAGTGCCGGCTTTGTTCCTCCTCCTCCAGCAGGCCACCTGAATGTCACCCCCTCAGAGGGCCTCTGTGACCACGCTACTGGAAGCGGACCCTCCCCCCAAGGGTCCCCATCACCCGGCCACTAGGCCGACCTCATTCACTTACTAACAGCTGTTTGCTCAGAGCTTCCTCTGTCCCAGACCCTGTCCTGGGCACTGGGACACACAGGGAACCTCATGGAGCCCCTGTTTCCATGGATCCGCAGTCACTTGCGTGTTTTCAGGCTTTCCTGCTACATGCGAGGGCCTTGGGGACAGGCCCACTTTTACGTCCCCAGCATTAGCCCCGTGTGGGCAAGAGGGGCCTCGGGAAGTCTGTCTGGGGAATGTCTGATCAGGTGAGGTGCTCCCTGCATCTACTAGGCTTGGACTGGTCTCACGGGGCCCCCCAGCCTAGAACAGGGCCCTCCCCTCGTGGAGAGCAGGGGACTGACACCAAGAGAAGTCAAGAGAGTTGCTAAATGTGACTCAGCCCAGGGGCCTGGGGCTCCCATGGGGGGCTCTGCAGCCTGGCTGGGTTGAGATCTGGGCGTCACATTGGTCTGACCACGTGTGCAGATCTTCCTAGAGCTGGGCCTGCCTGTTTGTGGCTTAGGCCCTGCTCTCAACCACGGGGAGGGAGGGAGGTAAGACAGGGCCGGTGGAGAGTTTGGCAGGAGCTGGACCGGGTTCTCTTTGGTATTCTGTGCAGTGCCTGGAACTCGGTGGGTGTTTAAGAAATGTTTGCTATTAAAATAAAACCAACCTTATTTACACTAGGCCTGTCTCCAAAGACCACTTTACATACTTAGAAATAACCTTAATTACTATCCCAACAGCCTCTGGAGGTAGAATTGATCCTTCCTGGTTTATAAATGGAGGGAAAGGCCCAGAGAGGGACAGCGAGTGCCTGGGGTCACACAGGGGCCCAGCCAGGTTCTCCCCAGAACCCCTGTCTCCAGCCTCGAGGGAGCACAGGATACAGGAAAACTTCCATCTTTCTTTTAAAAGTCATTTCAAGGGCAAAACAAGCCCCAGAAAATACCCAGGAATTCCGCTGCCGGGGGAGCTTCACACCGTGGCTGAGGCTCTGCAGCCCCCCTCCAGCGGCAGGACACGGCTCATGGGGTCCCACCCCGACGGGTCCAAACAGTGTTTGATGGAGGAGCTAGGTCCCAGGCTCTGCCGGCCTGCGCTGTCACCGTGGCAGAGCCCGGTACCCACTGGGGCAGCCCCAGCGCCCCTGATGTGGACTCCAGCCCGGCCCTCTGCTCCTGGCCCCCTGATGCTCCATGAGACGGTCTGGGAACCAGGTCGTCCGCGGCAGCGTCCCCGTGGCCCTCACCAGACCCTACCTCTGCGCCGGGGCCGCACTTCCACTGTCCCAAAGCCTGTCTCTACCCCACCCTGCTTGGTTCTGTGGATAGTGAGGACAGACAGAACGACGACCCCGCCTTCTGCCCCGAGGATCTCCCGAAAAGTGAGGGGCGGGGGGTGGACCCCTGCCGACTACAGACGTGTCCCCTCGCCGTCGGGGGTGGACAGCCACCCGCCACTGCAGTCACTGACTCTCAGCACCCCCCGAAACGAGCTCAGGGAGGAGGTCAGGAATGGGGTGTTAAAAAGATAGTGAGATGTTCTCACGAGAAGATTTTATGAACCCAATTGCTTGCATCGTCTCATACCTAGTAAAGCACTAAAATCCTTCACGGGGACGTCTGTCCCTCGTGGGGAGCAGCCAGCCTCTGCCAACACGTGTGCTCGACGCACGTTCCCCTCACCACCATCACAGAGACGCTGACCCCACCCCAGCCTCTTAGGAGCAGTTCCTCAGAGCTTTCTTTCTCCTTTTTTTAAAAATTAATTAATTTTATTTATTTATTTTTGGCTGCGTTGGGTCTTTGTTGCTGCACGCAGGATTTCTCTAGTTGCGGCGAGCGGGGGCTACCCTTCGTTGTGGTGCGCAGCCTTCTCATCGTGGTGTCTTCTCTTGTTGCAGAGCGCTGGCTCTAGGCGTGCGGGCTTCAGTAGTTGTGGCACGTGGGCTCAGTAGTTGTGGCGTGCGGGCTCTAGGGCACAGGCTCAGTAGTTGTGGCGCACGGGCTTCAGTAGTTGTGGCACGGGGGCTCAGTAGTTGTGGCGCACGGGCTTAGTTGCTCCGCGGCATGTGGGATCTTCCCGGACCAGGGCTCGAACCCGTGTCCTCTGCATGGGCAGGAGGATTCCTAACCACTGCGCCACCAGGGAAGTCCCTCAGAGGTTTCTCAGAGGATGTCTCCTGGGCTACAGTCTTCACTTTGCCCCCAAATAAAACTTAACTCACAACTCACACGTCCCGTGCTTCCTCTTTCCCCATCTTTCTCCCTGCCTCTGCCCTTTTCACACCGTTTTTCTTTCTTCGTTGTCTCTTGTTTGCTGCCTCTCCCGATTCGCCTTCTTACTGCCATGGCCTCCCTTTTCCCCTCCTCTCCCCTCCCCTCCCCCTCCTCTCTCCTCCATGGACCTTCCAAGACTCCCCTGCTCTGCCCCCGTCCCTGAGGTCTTTCTCCACAGGAGACACGGAGGGTGGAGGCTACGGAGAGCTTCCTGGACGATGACTGTGCGTGGAGAGCACACACACACACAGGCCCACGTGTGCATGCCCCCCTGAGACTCATGTAGCTGCTCCATCTCCCGTTTGGTGTGCGGGGCTGGACCAGGAAACAGGCAGAGGATGCTGTCCGGCAGCAGCCGGGAGGCTAAAGAGCATCTGAATAGAGAGCTCTCCTCCGCCTCCAGGGGCAGACGCCACCTTCCCTCATTAATTTCACAGAGTTCACTGTCAACCGCAGAATGAAAATCCCTAAAACCCAAGGCAGCTGTCCCTCCCCGACCTCTAGGTGTCCCTACATGTCACATCAGGGGGGATAATCCCCGCAGGATGCCATCTCCTTCCTGCAAGGGGACGATTAGGGCTGAGTTAGCATCTCTTGCCTTGGAAGCCGGCCTGGCTGGGGGAGTGACGAAGGTGGTCCTGCCCAGGCTGGGGCTCCCCTCTCCAGGAGGATCTCGGGGGACCAGAGGAAGGACAGTGCCCAGCACGGGAGGTGGGGCAGGGCCGCCCTGAGAAGCCTCCGGGGCTGCCCACACTGGCCCGTTGGGTAGAAGACATTTCTGTGGAATAGGAGTTAACTTCTATTTGATTCTCCTCACTTGGATTGTAAAAACTGAAAACTGAAAGTGGCCTCATGGCTCAGTGACGTAACCCAATGCCTCTATCCTCATCCAGTGCCCGCCTGGCTTTCTTTACTCTCTCTGTCTCTGGAGCCCACCATGACTTAAGTCCCCTCCTGTGGAATGTCAACTCTGTGGGGCAGAGATTTCTGCTTTGTCCTCACTGTCCGTACTCAGAAGGCACACGATAAATATTTGTGAGTGACTGAATGCGGCCCCAGTTTTCACAACGGCGGCGTTAGGCAGGTCCCTGAATCTCTCGGCGCCTCAGTTTCCCCGATGGACCTAATGAGATGTGCGGTCCCAGGATGCTGTGGTCTCTCCATGGCCACCCCTCCAACTCAGGTGACTCGGTGTGGACAGCACACTGGCTGTTGTCCAGCCTCAGGACAGAGGTCTGCACTAAACCCCGTCCAGGAGCTCCGGCCCCCTGAGTGGGGAAGACAAAACCCCCTAGAACCTCAGGCCTGGGTTCCTCCCCACGTGATGAGGCCGCCAGCCCTGGGCCTGGACATCAGGCTCTTGCCCGGCTTGAGCGTGGTCGGAAAGCACAGGGAGCCTGGGCCTCGGCCGGCCCCCAGCTTTGCTGCCCCCTGGGCCCTGCTGCCGGCCAGCCTCAGTCCTGACCGTCGCCCAGGACGGGCTTCTGCGGGTGCAGCCCGGCCCCCTGAACCAGCCCCCTCCCCTGTGCCGTGGTAAGGACTCGGGCCAGGCTGAAAATGGCTTGATTTCCAGCAGCTGAGTGGAAGGCCCTGTGACAGGCCCTCGTGTGGCCTCAGCAACCCGCTGGGTCCGGCCGGGCTCAGTGGCTAACGGCTCACTGCGCCAGCACCCCGCCCCTCCACGTGCGGGAAGTCCAGAAGGGAAAGCGGCCGGGTACAGCCGGCTGGGTGGGTGCTGCCCCGGCGTCTGGGGAGAAGGTGACCGGGACACTCCAGCTCGGGGCTGAGGTCACACTGGGGTGTGTGGGGGGAGACAGGGCATCTTCAAAGGTCACAGCAGGACAGTGATGGTGCAGGGCACCCAGGAAACGCTTCTGCGATGGGCCTGCCAGCCTCAGAGCGAATCAGGATGCGAGGCCCAGCAGAGTGGGAGGCCCCCGAGTTCCGGCTAAACGTGGGCCGGGATGCAGTGGGGCGATTCGGAAGGTGGAGGTTTGCAGCCTGTGGCTAAGTGGGCTTGGAAGGAAAGGACCAGCCGCTGCCTCACTCGGGCGTTCGAGGACCAGAAGACAAGAGCCAGGCGGGCAGCTGGCCGGGCCTCGAGAGGGTAAAAGCAGCAGCTACGGAAAACACCTGCCCTGCTCCACTCGGGGCCTGGGTGCCAGCCTGACTCAGATAAGCCATCTGAGCAACATTGTGCAACAGCTCGGGTATCTTTTCCAACGGCAGTGGGTGACGTCTCCGAAAAAGAGGAGATAACTTTTCTGGGAAGCTCAGGGAGCATGACAGCCGAGTCACAACAACCTGTCAGGGGGTCCAGGGAGCTGTGAAGTCGGGGGAGGAGGGGCTCGGAGCAGAGGGAGCGGGGGAGCACTGATGCAGCCCACCGGGGTGAACGCAGAGAGGGAGGAAGGAGTCCCAGTGTGGGTGGCAAACAAAGCTTGAATTACCCAAACTGCCTCCGCCCTCCCAGGCTGCTGCTCCAAGCCGCTGGTATCAAACTGAGTTACGCCTCCAAACTGTGCAGGAAAGCGCTGCATTAAACAGCTTTTACTGCTTTTACATATTCAAACCGAGGCAAAGCACCACAAAATATGCTGAGTAACAGTTGTCTAATGCACATTCCTTAAAGTTTTTTTTTTTTTTTTTTGGTTACAATAGCAGGTTTTGGCGGCGGGTGGGAGCCCTGGGCGTGCGGGCCTCAGGACAGGGCAGCTGTGACCCGCCCCTCTTAGCCTGGACAGTGAGGCCAGAGGCAGGCAGGCGTGGGTGGGCAGGGTGACCTTGGGTGGCTTTTCCTGGCGCACAAAAGCTTCCTCTGAGCCCCATTTCTGAGTTGTCATCTTGGCCACGACCCTTTGATGGGGGAAACCCAAACAGCCCTTCCCAGGGGCTCTCTCCAGAGACCCTTCTGAGCCAGCACACAGCACAGGTGGGACAGGGAAGCGACGGGGCCGAGGAGGGTGGGTGCGCGTGACAGGGGTGCTGATGGTGTTTCCTCGGTCAGGCCGGGGTGCCAGGAGGGCTCGGGTTGATTCTCTCTGACCCACAAGCCGTTTCTGCCCCTGAGAAGCAGGCAGGAGTCATTCTAGGACTGTGGCCGGGGGGTCCTGGGAAGGGGTGGGTGGCACTCCCGGGCAGCGGCATCCATGGGGCCCTGTGTGCCGAGCCAATGCCCCGCGGGGCCAGCTCTGCCCTTCCAGAACGAGCTGTGCCCGTGGGGCTGCTATCTCAGGGCCCCTCATGAATCGCCCGCTCCCTGGGCCCGACAGAGGGGCTTTGCTTATCCTACAAGATGCCGACCGTGTTCCTGCCTTTGGTGTGCGTCCTGCAGAGGCTGGGAACCCGGCGCCCTCTGGTGCCAAGGGACTCCCAAGAGGAGGCCTCCTGCCCCTCTGGCCTGCTGCCCACTGGACCGGCCTGCTGCCTGTCCCTCTGTCCTTCCATCACCCAAACGGGCCTCTGGAGGCACCTCGGAGAGAGCTGGCCTCAGCCCTGGTGTCTGAGCAGACGGCGGAGGGGCCTGAGGTCATCGCTAATCGGATGCTGCTGGTGGGACGGGGCTGGATGCCTCCTGCCTGAGGGGGGTCGGGGGAGGGAAGCCCTTCACCCACCCACCCAGCTCCCCCAGAGCAGCGCCCAGCTGTGCCTGAGATGTGCCTGGCCTTGCTTGGAAGCACAGATTGAGGATCCTGCCAAGGTATGAAATGCCTTGCCCAGGATCACACCCTGAGGCCCATTCTCTCACGACCTCCAGCTGAGGGCTCCAAGAGGCCGATCAGACGAAGCGATCCAAGGTCATTTCATTATCGACCTAATGGTTACCACGGTGGCTGACTCTGGGTCTTAAACCAGCTGAAGTGCACATCTACCCCAGTGACCTTAAAACACGATCCATCAGTTCACGCTCCTGCTGACGGCCCTTGGGCCAGCCGGCCCTGCCTGACCCTGTGCGTCTGGAGAGCCCTAATGGCTGGCTTTGGAGGCCTGGCCTTCCTCATAGCCTAGATGGCAGTGTCTGCTCGGGGCCTGATGGAGACACGGACCAGCGGGTCTTGTCGACTGGCTGATTCACAGAGGAGAGGACCGAAGCCCGGAAGGGACGGAACCCCAGGGGGGCCGGGAGTATCTCGAGTCCCCGGCTCCCTGCCCGCACCAGCACGGTGACCCGCAGGCCTTCCCCCCACCGTGGGCTCAGCACTGGGAAGCAGGGCTGCAGAGGGTGTCAGCACACCCTGTGATGTGCCCAGTGCCCCGTCTCAGGGGACGTGAGGGGACGCGGGGGGCAGTGGGGCTGGAGGATGTGGTGCAGGTGCTCACGCAGCTGCAGACGCCCAGGCCCCCTCCCTCCCTCTGCCCTGGGGACGAGGCACTCTGCTGTGCACCTTAACCCCATAGAGGGTAGGGGAGAATCACCCTCCTGCAGCCGGACGTCAAACCCTTATTTGGAGCCAACTTCCTCCTTGTCCATGGGCTCCCAGAGTCACAAGTGATTTTGGAGGGAGGGTGTGTTTATCTGACAAAGAATCCCCTCAAGGATGGAAAAAATCACGTTCATCTACGAAGAGCAGAGAACCAATCTCTCACCCACGACGCCCACCGTGTTCCCAAATTCACTGGGAGTCCGACCTGTGCTTCTTTCTGGAACTCTCTTCCAGCCAGGCCCCAAGGCCCCATCTGCCCCTCACCCCCCAGAGGCTGGAGGTTCAGCCTACACCCAGGGTCGGGGTGTTCATGCTTCTGCCAGGGCCCCGAGCTCACGGAGCTCGGCTGGACCCCAGGGGGCTGTGGGTGCCGTACACCCGCCCGTGTGACAGAGGCCGGCTTCCTTGCCTGATGTCGCGGGAACCCTCGGGCGCAGACCCCTCCACCTCCCCCCGCTGGTCTGTGGCTTTAACAGGCCCCTCTGTGTGGCTCCAGGAGTTGCTCTGTGCAAAAACACGAATGCGGGCAGCCGGGCTCCCGCATCCCTCCGCTCTCTGATCCTTAAATCTGAGACTATTAAACCTTCATTCCACTCCTGTTGGTAAACCATGAATCACCATCAGCAAGCAACCTCTGGCTTCCAGAGCCCAGCAGGGGAGGGCAGCAGGGGCGGGGGCAGGGGAGGCCACAGCCCGCCACCGAGGGCCCGGAGAAAGGGGGGACGCCCCGCAAGCCCCCCTCCCCTGGGTACAGCTCTGGGCTCCAGAGCTGGTGTGATCATGAGGAGGACACGGCTGCTGTCCATGGAGGGGGCCCATGTCTGGGGGCAGAGAACGGCCCCTGGCCCCCCAGATCCGCCGCTCAGGGCCCCTCGCAGTGGGGTGGCGGCAGTGCCCACGTCCAGCCTCCCGGGAGCAGACGGTGCCCTCAGTACCAGTGGCTTCCTCTTTCCTGAGCTGCAGAAGCGCCGGGAACCTTGACCTTCCTCTCTGAGCAGCCTCCCAGCTTCCTTCCCGGCTCAGACCCCAGGCCCCAGGTGTCCCTCTTCCCAAAGTGACCCTGGCCTCAGGCAGGAGGGATAAGGGTTCTGGGGCTCAGCCCTTAAAGGTGAACTTCTGAAAAGCCAGCCCAGTGCTTACAGGATTATGGGTCTTTTTCTTAATTAAAAGAATCCAATTAAATTAAGATATCAGATCTAAATAACGCTCGAGTCATTACCACGACTTTTATCTTAATGACTGCAGCTGCCGAAATCCTGCTTCAGTCCTGATGGCCTCCTGCCTGAGTGGAGAGCGGTTTTCGCCGGAGAGCCAGCTGGCCCGCAGAGGTGGGGCAGTGTGGGTCGAGCTATCCCGGGGCCCCCCTGCTTTTCCTCTGTGCCCCTGCGTGTCCCAGGGCTGGGGCGTCCCTCCTGTCTCAGGGACTGTGTTCCCTGCCCCTCAGCCTGGTGCACGTAAGGCTGCACGGGTGACTTTGGAAGGGACAACAGTGGGTCCCTGAATACTTTTTGATAACTTCCTCAGAAAGGAACGAAGTCCCCCTCTCTGCTCTGGGCCAGGGAACAGCTGCCTAGACCCTGCGGGGTCTCCAGTTCTGCGTCGATGGAGGGGGCTGGAGGGCTCCCTCCAGGGCCCCCAGGGCCTCCCTGTGGAGAGCCCCATCCAGGGGCCTCCTGCCTGTTCCCCGGTTAACCCCTGGGGCCTTGGGGTCCTCCCTTCCTGCCATGTCCTAAGCGATGTGCTGGCCACTCCAGGAGTGAATCCAGCCCTGCCTGGAAGCAGCAAGCTGTGCCTGGAGATGGAGACCAGGCCCAGTGCAGACCCCATGCAGCCCAGGGGTACAGGGCTGGGTGAGCTGGGCCCCAGGAAGTGGGAGATAAGAGGCCGCTAGAGCGTGATGGGCCTGGAGGGGGTCTGAGTAGCAGGCAGGTGGCTGGGGGAATGCAGGGAGACAAGCATGGAGGAATCCTGGTTAACACTTTGCTCCAGGAATCCCCGAAAGACGGGGAGGAGGAGGGTGAGTCTGAGAGCTGGAGGCCCCACCCAAGCTGCATCTCACAGGGGAGAACCACCCATGGAGGGCTGATCAAGCTCCCCCCTCCCCCTCCTCCACTGCAGCCCCAGACGGTTCCCGCTCGATTCTGTTTCCTTCTTTCAGATGCGCACAGATAAAGAAGGCCCTTGCTGGGACCCCAGACTACCTCTGCCACCATAATGATGTCCGGGTCTGAGGCTGCAAGCCCCCCGAGGGCGGGGGCATTCTCATTCACCCCAACCCCTCGTGTCCAGACCAGAGTCTGGCACAGAGTAGGTGCTCAGAAGATGTGGCGAGGACTTCCTGAAAGCAGCCATGGTGAGCGATGGACTGGGTCTCCCCACTGGCTTCTACCATCTTTCCATGAATGTGTATTACTGCGCCAGTAATTTTAAAAAGCAACGATAATTATATCTCTCATTTGCTTCTCTACTAAACAAGAAAGATCCATAAAGAAAGAGGCTATGGAACATTCTGGATCCTAGAACGTAATAGCTGGATAACAGCTGGGAAAGCATGTGGTCCAATCCTCACTGTGCATCAAGGAAGTGAGGGCTCAGGGATGGGGAGGGTGGGCAGGGGGTGTGCTGGTCCTGCAGCTTGGCAGGGCTCCGGACTCCCAGCCCAGGCCTTTTATGCGCAATTACATCTCATTTTGGACATGGTGAGATCTGATACAGCCCGGTCAAGGCCAAGGTCAGTGTCCCAGGTCTTGGGGAACGTTCAGGAGACAGGACATAAGGAAGAGAAAATCCCCCTGGATTGGCTTGAGTTGTATCCCCCCTCAAATTCATGCCCACCCAGAACCGCAGAATGTGACCTTACTTGGAAATGGGGTCTTTGCAGCTCTAATTAGTTAAATTGAGGCGGAGTGATAGTGAATGAGGGCGGGCCCTAAGTCCAATAGGACTGGTGTCCTTATAAGAGGAAGGAAATTTGGACACAAACACAGACGCACACATGGAGAAGGCCATATGCCAACAGAGGCAGAGATGGACACGATGCATCTACAAGCCAAGGAATTCCCGCAGCCACCGGAAGGTGAAAGAGGCCAGGAAACACCCTTCCCTGGAGCCTTCGGAGGCAGCACAGTCCTGCTAACCTTGCTCTCGAACTTTTAGTCTCCAGACAGTGAGACTGTCTGTTGTTTAAATCACTCAGTTTGTGGTATTTTGTTACAGCAGCTCAAGGATACTAATACACCCACAGCCAGCTTCAGCAGGGGGAAAGCCCCTCCCCCATCAGACCCTCCTCCCTCACCCCCCCACCAACTTGCCAATGTGAGTTCTCTTGCCCAAAATAGAATACAGGAGCCCAGGAGGTGGGTTCAGTGCCAGTTAAGTCTCCTGGGGGCTGGGCCTTAATTGTGCCCCGAAAGGGAGCACATTGAGAGGTTAGGGCCTTGGGAGTATCACCGGCCTCATTGGAACGACAACTCTATCCGCTTCTGACTGTGTATGACCTGAAGCCATTGAAGCTCCCAAGGCACCATCCGTTCATCTGAAGAACAGGGATAAGCAAGAATCCCCACCTCTTACAGTTGGTTGCCAGGACGTATAGAAACCCTTTTGCAAGTATCTGTAGAGTGTCTGCTGTGAGCTGTGCCCTGTTAGCGATGCTGGGGTCCCCTGGTGAGTGCAGCCTAGAGGGGAGATGCTCAGATCTGGGGCTCACATGAGCAGAGGACCACACCGAGAGAGAGAAGCCTGCTTCTGTGAGCATCCTTCTGCAGAGACTGGACGGCTGCACAGGTGTGAGCAGGTGTGAGCAGGCTGAGGGGTGGGGATGAGTGGCCAGGCAGATGGAGTGTATTTCCATGGATCACACTTTTTTTTTCTTTTTTCCCCACCTTTAATGTTCACCTTTTTAAAAAAAAACTTGGGGGGGGATATATTTTATTTACAATGTTGTTAGTTTCAGGTGTACAGCAAAGTGAATCTGTTATACATATCCACATATCCACTCTTTTTTAGATTCTTTTCCCATATAGGCCGTTACAGAGTATTGGGGAGGTATCACCTCACACCAGTCAGAATGGCCATCATCAAAAAATCTACAAACAATAAATGCTGGAGAGGGTGTGAAGAAAAGGGAACTCTCCTACACTGTCAGTGGGAATGTAAATTGATACAGCCACTATGGAGAACAGTATGGAGGTTCCTTAAAAAGCTAAAAATAGAACTACCATAGGACCCAGCAATCCCACTACTAGGCATATATCTGTAGAAAAACATAATTCCAAAAGATACCTGCACTCCAATGTTCATTGCAGCACTATTCACAATAGCCAAGACATTTAAACAACCTATGTCCATCGACAGAGGAATGGATAATGAAGAGGTGGTACATATAAGCAATGGAATACTACTCCACGGAGCACGTCTGAGAACCTGTAAGAGGCTAGGCCCTCTGGAGAGCAGGGAGGCGGTGCATGGTTCCAGCTGGGGCCAGGGAGCGGGGAGGGCCATGGTGGTCTTCAGCCTTAGGAGAAGGGGGAAGGTTTATAATCAGCAAGGGGGTGTGTGCACATGTATATTCCTGGATGAAACGTTCAGATTAGTGTTGTTTTTCCATTGTTGGTGTTGGGTAGAGAGGAGTTTGGAAGAACCAGATTTTGGCAAGGGTCCTGGAGAAGGCGTATGAATCATGCCTTTTCATTTTCTGAATTTCTGATGCCTTGACATCTGGGGCCTTGCTGACCCTGGAGAGACCACCCCTCGCAGGACCAGCCAGTTCCTGGAGATGGTAGAAGACTAGCCCATGAGCACTCCTATCATATGCAAACCAACCACTGCAAAGCCCCCCACCCAACCCCTTCTCTATCAGGCTCTCCAGCCACGGTCCCCCTGCCCTAAGCACCCAGGGCAGGTGCCAGACAATCAGGAACAGCCCCGATAACCCAGAACCCACGGAAATCTTTCAAACCAGCCAATCCTAAACCTGCTTTCTCTGCCCACGGAAACCACCATAAAGGTCTCGCCCACCTTTCCCCCCTCCCTCTGCCTCCTGAATGACCATGGTACCTCCCTGTGTGGCCCTGTGTGTCATGCCCTCCCCTCGGCTTGAGAACTGTGGGTCGCAAACTATCTTTTCAGTGGCAATCATCCCCTGATCTGTTGGCCTCACCTGTGGTGAGTTGGTGACGGACAGGGAAAGTGTGGGTGGCATAGGTAACTTCTGGGGTTTAGGCCTGGTTTGGGGGGACTCATGCCAGGCACTTAACTGTTGAGCTGGGGCCCTGACTCCATCTGCCCTGGGAATTGAAGAGACTGTGGGCCTACAGGAGGGTCCAGCCCTGGGTCTCAGGAAGGAAAGAAGAAGGCAGAGAAGGGCTGCAAGTGGACAGGGGACCAGGGGGCCTACTGACCCCATGGAAGGACGAGGGATGGGGGCTTGGGGCTGGCTTCAGGTCCCAGTTGCCCTCCTGGATCCTGCCCAGGTGAACTCCAAGAAAAGCATCACCACTTCAAAAATGGAAACACACGCTCCTTTGCTTTTTGGGGAGGTTTCTGTCAATCGAAGCTGTCAGTTTCCTCCAGTTCTAAATAAGGGAAAACAGATTTCCAAAGCCAATTGCCAAGCCAGCCCCCAGAACAGACCCTGCCCCACTGCAGGCCTCACAGGGGCTGCCAGGCACAGTCCCTTTTGCTGGGGGGCGGCAGGGCTGCAGGTGCCTGGGAATGTCTGGAGGTTCACAGTTTACCGCGAGGTGCCAGCTTTCGCACCTCATTACCCAACATTGACAGAGGCAGCTGATAACTCTGTGAGCCTCCTTCTCGCCTCCATCAGCAGATTGCTGGAGCAAAAAATCTGAAAAATTCAGCTCTCAGATGTGGGCCCCACCATCTGGCTGGGGGAGTCGGCTGGGTTTGGATTCTGCCCTAAAAGAGATTAGGCTCCTGCTTTGGGGGGATGGAGCAAGCCAAGAAAAGGATCCCAGGAGCTGGGGCAATTCTGGAAGGTCGTGGAAGCTTACGTCCTGGGGGAGGAGGAAGACCCAAACTCGTGATCAAAGGGGATGCCAAGGAGATGCTGGGAGGGACCTGCTTGGCACTTGTGTGCAGCTGAAGATGGGAGAAAGAGCAGAGGGCCAGAGGCCAGCAGGCTGGAAGCAGTGACAGGAGGGGGTGGGGGCAGGAAGGGCTGGTCGCTTCCATGTTATCGCTCAGCCTGCCAGCTGCAGAGCCAGGCTGAGGAGGATTCTGAGACTGCATGCAGGTTGAGCAGGAAACAGTGCTGTGATCCATTAGTAATGTCTGCCCCTGGCTCGGGAGGGGCAGGGGGCAGCTGGTAGATTTTATCATCCCTGAGTTTAAGGCAGGTGGTTTAGAACTAGGACAAGGAAGAGTCGTGTCATCTTCCAGAGCATTCCTGTAGGTGGCACCTGGAATGTGGGGCTGAAAGCCGCTTGAAGGAACTGTTGGGCTCTGTGTTTCTTCTTCACGGCATCCTCTCACTTCTAATGACTAGAAGCTCCCTGAGGGCAGGAATGTCTGTCCTGCTCTCAGCTGTATTATCAGCACCTAGAACAGTGTCTGGCACCTAACAGGTCTCCACAAATGGCCGTCACATCACTGGCTGAAAGAGTGAGTGATGCGGGTGGGTGGAAAGAGGGTAGATCCTTCTGAGGGATTCCTGAGCCCTGAACCAGCAAGGGTGACGTAGCCTCCTTCTGTGGGATGAAATGAACCAGCTAAGGATCCTGGCCCTTCCTTCTATTGGGATAACTTTTGGCTCCCAGCCCCGGGGTGCGTCCCACATTCATTTCCCTCTTTCCCTCCTCCCTGCAGCGCCGAGGATGGCACACACCAGGGTGTTGGTGTACGGAACCCATGGCCGTGTGCCTGGTGGGGCGCCTGAGGACGCACTCCCTGGGACGGGGGCGGGGAGAGTAGTGCTGGTCTTGGGGCTCACACGGGTCCACAGTCACATCTGGGTTCAGCCCTGCCTCGGCGCTGGCTCAGACCCGGCTCTCACCCATGGCCACAATAGTGCCCTCCTCTCTCTGAATCCCACTCCCAGCTCTAGACTGCAGGTGAGCATCTCTCCTTGGGGCTCCCTGACCCGGGGGTCCTGGCACTTTGCCTGGAGTCTTCTGGGAAGAGGCCTTTCCCTTTCCGGGGGCTTAAACCAGGGAAGAAGTTTCTCTTTCTTCTTCTTTTTCTTCTTTTTTTTTTAAATATTTATTTATTTATTTGGCTGCACTGGGTCATAGTTGCGGCATGTGGGATCTTCGTAGCCACGTGAGGGCTCTTAGTTGCGGCATGTGGGATCTAGATCCCTGACCAGGGATTGAACCTGGGCCCCCTGCATTGGGAGCGCAGTCTTCACCACTGGACCACAGGGAAGTCCCATCTCTTACAGCGCACCCACATGGACCTCCAGGAGATTTGTGGAGAGACTGCTGTGCACCAGGCTCTGTGTAGGGTCGAGGAGAACCAGAGAGGGTCAGAGGGTGGCAAACGGAGACCAGCACGAACTCTGCCTCTCTTTCTGGGGGTAGCCGGCCCTGCACACAGCAGCTCTCGGGAAGTGTTTGTCAGCTGCTGTGAAGAGATGCTCTGCTTCCTCCAAAGGGCTGGCTTCATCACATCTCTCCCCCACGGCCAGCAGGCCCTCCTCATCCACCAGGGACCCTGGATCACTCATCCACTCACTCGTTCATCCATTCATTCATTCGAGATACTTCCTGCATGCTGGGCCCCGTCCTGGATCAGAGTTCAGTCTCTCTGAAAGCCAGCTAGGCTGTGGGGATCCCCATTCCAGCCCAGTTAGGCCTCTGTCCTCACAGTCTGGGAGAGGCGGGTTTGCCACTGAGACTTCTGCCTTGGCTACTGCTGATGCCCGCAGGCCCAGAGGCCCTCGAGCTGTCTCTACATTCAGTGGATTGTTACCTCCTGGCTCCTCTTTGCCTCTGTGGAGGTCACTCTGGAGCACACGGAGGGCAGAGCTCACCGGCTTTCTGTTAAATGAGAACCTGCTAGCCTTGCATGGGTGGCCACCCTGGGTGGACGGGGCGGGGCTCGGAGTGGCCGGGCCAGGAAGGCCAGGTGGGGCAGCTCCTGGACCTCCTCCCACCTCCGCTCCCCCTGGCCTGGGCTCTGCTGCTGCCCCTCCCTGGGTGCTGGGCACACACAGGATGGTCCATCAGAGGCCATTTCACTCCCCAGTTCTGGCCAGGACTGGTACATCCACTGAACAAGACTACATGTGGCTCCTGGGAGGATGGAGAAATGGAGCATCCTGTGCTTGACCCTTTTTTTGTGTGTGTGTGTGTGTGTGTGTGTGTGTGTGGTATGCAGACCTCTCACTGTTGTGGCCTCTCCCGTTGCGGAGCACAGGCTCCGGACGCACAGGCTCAGGGGCCATGGCTCACGGGCCCAGCCGCTCCGCGGCATGCGGGATCCTCCCGGACCGGGGCACGAACCCACGTCCCCTGAATCAGCAGGTGGACTCTCAACCACTGCGCCACCAGGGAAGCCCTTGCTTGACCCTTGACCAGGGCTCTGCAGAGGCTGAGTGAAGTCAGCCTTCTGACTTCAGAAGGAATCAGAGATCTGGGAGCCGTTCTGGCAGCAGGGGCCCAGTGCCAGGCAAGACATGGGGAGTCAGGCTGCTTCAAACCCCTCTCTGGGTGTCAGGAGGTTTCCTGAGCCAGTCCTCCAAGTAGGGGAGGGGGCTGCTGGGAGCCTGGGCTGAGGGTCTGACCCAACAGGTAAAGGGAGGGATGCTTGATGCAGCTTCCTGCATGTCCTGTTGCAAAGGGAGGGAGTGAACAAGGGTCTAGGAGTCTGGGAACGAGGTGGGTGTCCCCTTCCCCGCCCCCCACGAACACCCATTCACACACGTGCGCACACCCTGCAGCCTCTGTCCAGCTTCCAGAGCCCAGCTTGGCCTCAGAACGTGGGGACCACCTCTTCCCCTTTCCAAACTTTCTCCTCTTCTGGTAGGGCAGGTGAGGGAGACCCAGGATGGCCTGGGCAGACAGAAGAGGAAGGACCAGTGTGAGCCAGTGACTAATTGCACCTGGATGTTTCCCTCCGGGAGGGTGAAAGTCATGACTGGCCTTTCCAGGTCGATCCTGCTCTTCCCTCCCCAGAACTTTCCGTGAAACACCGGGCACCATCCTTGCCTCTTTTCCAATCTGTAACTGGACAACAATCACTGAAATGAGCTGGGGGCGCTTTGCCCTGTGGCTGCTTTAGTGGGAGGATGTTTTCTTTCCTCCAGAAACCCTCTGAAGGAAGCCAACAGAGATTCCTCACGGGGAGGGGGCAGGAAGAGGAAGCCTCCTCCTGGTTGAGGCAACAGTTTTGTTTCTGGACCTGGGAGGGAGAGGGCCAGAGCAGAGGGGATCAGGTGGGAGGGGGCCAGGTGGGAGAGGCCAGGTGGGAGGGGACCAGGTGGGAGAGGCCAGGTGGGAGGGGACCAGGTGGGAGGGGGCCAGGTGGGAGAGGCCAGGTGGGAGGGGACCAGGTGGGAGAGGCCAGGTGGGAGGGGACCAGGTGGGAGGGGGCCAGAGCGGAGGGGATCAGGTGGGAGGGGGCCAGGTGGGAGGGGGCCAGGTGGGAGAGGCCAGGTGGGAGGGGACCAGGTGGGAGAGGCCAGGTGGGAGGGGACCAGGTGGGAGGGGGCCAGGTGGGAGGGGGCCAGGTGGGAGAGGCCAGGTGGGAGGGGGCCAGGTGGGAGGGGGCCAGGTGGGAGAGGCCAGGTGGGAGGGGACCAGGTGGGAGGGGGCCAGGTGGGGGGGACCAGGTGGGAGGGGGCCAGGTGGGAGAGGCCAGGTGGGAGGGGACCAGGTGGGAGAGGCCAGGTGGGAGGGGACCAGGTGGGAGGGGACCAGGTGGGAGAGGCCAGGTGGGAGGGAGCCAGGTGGGAGGGGGCCAGAGCGGAGGGGATCAGGTGGGAGGGGGCCAGGTGGGAGGGGGCCAGGTGGGAGAGGCCAGGTGGGAGGAGACCAGGTGGGAGGGAGCCAGGTGGGAGGGGACCAGGTGGGAGGGGGCCAGGTGGGAGGGGACCAGGTGGGAGAGGCCAGGTGGGAGAGGCCAGGTGGGAGGGGACCAGGTGGGAGGGGGCCAGGTGGGAGGGGGCCAGGTGGGAGGGGGCCGGGTGGGGGGCGCCAGGTGGGAGAGGCCAGGTGGGAGAGGCCAGGTAGGAGGGTTCAGCTGGGAGGGGGCCAGGTGGGGAGGGCAGGTGGGAAAGGCCAGGTGAGAGGGGTGAGGTGGGAGAGGCCTGGTGGGAGGGGCAGCTTGGAGGGGGCCAGGTGGGAGGGTCAGGTGGGAGGGGCCAGGTTGGGGGTCAGGTGGGAGGGGGCCAGGTGGGAGGGGCAGGTGGGAGGGGCCAGGAGGGAGGCACTGAGATTTCCCACTCAGTGTTCTAGGGCAGTGTTCTAGGGCAGGGCCATGGTCTGAAGGTGAAAAGCATGAATCAGGATCCCGGGCTAAACCTCCCTCACTGGGAGTCCCAGCGCCACCTCCTCTGTTTCTTCTCACAGCCCTGGGTCTCCTGAGAAGTGTGTGCACTAACACTCTCCCCCATTAACCCTCTGCATTGGGCGCCTCTCCCTACCACTCTCTGGATCTGTGGACTCAGTTTTGGAACCTGAAGTCACGGGTCGGCTAAGTTCTCCTCCCCAGCCTCTGGGCAACCTCAGCCTCACCTCAGCCCCTCTGGAATCTCCTGCTCTTCACTGCCCAGCACCGCCTCCTCCGGATTCTCTTCCTGCTTCCCACGCTCTCCTTCCCTCCTTCAGATTCCTCCAGCTACAAGAAACTCCTGCTCTTCCGAGCTCTGTGTCTCTCGTGTTCTTGTCTGTCTCCCTCAAGATGGGGCAGTCCGTTCCCCGAGCCAGCAGGGCCTGGAGGGGTGCCTGGCATGCAGGAGGCCATCTCTAGTTCATGAAAAATGAAACTCGCCCACCCCACCTTCACCTTAGCCTGAGCCGCTGCTTCTCCCCAAAGCGTTCCTCCTTTCCTGACACGCTAGAATTACTTATTTTTTGTTTTCTGTTTGTCTCTCCCAGCCAGAATGGATTTTTGTTTTAGCCACTTAAGAACCTCAAATGTCACTCTGGGAATTATCTAATTGATAGTAGGCCCCCAATGAATATTTGTAGGATGAACAAATTTAATATAAAGCTAGGCGATCTCACAACTGCTTCTTGCTCAAAGCACACTTTCTGTACCTGGACTCTTGGAAAATCTCAGGGTATCAGAGAGAAAATGTAATCCATAGGATAACCTCCCATTTCTGATGTACTTGCTGACCACCACGTGTAGTGCTCGGGTTTTGTGGGCACCAGTCCGGGGAATTAGGATGAAGTTGGTAGTCACGAGGGCTCTTTGGTGCCAGGAGATGGTCAAATACTGTCAGCTTTCTGCTACCGCCCAGGAACTCAGAAGGAAATAAAAAAGAACCCTGTGAGTCCTGAGCAGAAGCCATGTCACCAGGCATGGTCACCTTGATTCTTAACAAGCCTTGTTAGGGACTTTCCAAGTCTACACAAGAGGGGCAGCAAGCCAGAAAGAAACTGGTGATGGGGCCATAGTGGGACCTATAGAGCTGTAAGTGTGACCCTGACAAAGAAGGTCAAAGATCACTAGAGCAGACCCAGGACAGTGCTCTTCCAGCAGCCAACACACAGGATGACCAGATGACCTGGCTAATGCCTGCTGTCCCAGTGTAATTATCCATTTCTATTCATTGTAATTGTTAATTATTATTTTCCTCTCAAAATTGTATGGCCACCTGATCAATAGGGGTGCTTCTATTGATTATCCTAACTCAGGGGTAGCTTATGCATGGAAGGCTGTCCCACACTTCCTGTTCCGCTGTCCATGGCAGATGCTGCGAATCAGTCACGTCACTCTTTCCTCTGAGCCTGGAGACTTTCCTGTGAGTTTCAGAATCCTTCTCACAACAGCATTAAGGGCATATTGATGGGTGATGAGGGTATCTACATGGGGGAGGGGATGGTGGCAGAGATGTGAGATTCGTTACCTACAGGGAGATCGATTAAATGTGTAATCATATTGAGGGATAATAGGAGACAGTTTTCTACTATTGAAGAAGATAGTTACAAATATGGAAAGGGGCAAAGTAAGAATGAATTCCCTGGAGGTGTATTGGAATTGGCTATTTTGGAGTAAGCTAATGGTTTTCAAAATACCTACCTCTCTATGTAGAAATAAGATATAAATGTGTATCTACATCTATGTCTATATCTATCCATCCACACACACAAACACACATATATATGATACGTATATTTCCCAGCGCTATCCACTGAGAGGACTTGGGAGCAGTGACGTCCCAATAACAATGAGAACACTCACACCCAGATATTGGCTTCTAAATACCACCTTCCACCAAGAGGAACCAAGCATCTTTGGACTGATTGCTGATTCCAGGAAAGTACAAGATGTGCCTGGAACATCTTGCTCAGTAAGCAAGGAGGTGCTCAGAGAATGTTGGTCTTAACTTATAGGATGTTGTACATCAACTATATTTCAATAAAAAAAAAATAATGACGGCCTTACATGAAATGACACAGAAGCCAGCTTGAATGGGCACTCACCAAGCAAATCTGAGACCATCTGGGCCTTAAAATAAATAATGATAGCAATGGATTATAACCCATGGAATAATGAAATTATGAGTTCATAAAGTTATGTATAAATAAGTGAATACTCTGAACGTTGGATGAGGTAGAGTACATTTATATAGTCTTAACGTATTTCCCCGCAAAATACTTATTAACTACAATGGGAAAAAGAGTAACCTGACAGTGGCGAACCCTTGCAGGAACCACCTTAATCAAGCGATCTGAGTGAACATCACCAGAATTGAAATTCTGTACCACCTGACAGATCTCAGCATCCTTTCTGTGAGATTCCTGCCAAAGATGTACAACCTGAATCCAACCACGAGAAAACATCAGACAAACCCACACTGAGAGAAGTCTACAAAATAACTGGTCTGTACATTTCAAAAGTGACAGGATCATAGAAGGACAGAATGAAGAACTGCTCCAGACTGAAGGACATACCACCAAATGTGACATGTGATGCTGATATTCTTGGGACAATTGGTAAAACTTATTGAGGATTAGGTGGTAGTGATGTAGCAATGTTGTTGCCTGATTTTGACAGGTTTTTTTTTAAAGATTTTTTTTATGTGGACGATTTTTAAAGTCTTTATTAAATTTGTCACAATATTGCTCTATGTTTCGGTTTTTTAGCTGCGAGGCATGTGGGATCTTAGCTCTCTGACCAGGGATCGAACCTGCACCCGGTGCATTGGAAGGCGAAGTCTTAACCACTGGACCACCAGGGAAGTCCCTGATTTTGAGAGTTCTGCGATGATTATGTAGGAGAATGTTCTTGTTTGAAAGAAACACATACAAAAGTATTCCAGGGTGATGAGGCATTAGGTCAGTGACTTTCAAACAGTTCAGAAGAAGTTTCTTTCCACTGTACTTACAACTTTTTAATTAGCTGGTGATTTTTTCAAAAAAATTTTTTAAAAGGACAATTTAGAAATTCCCCAAACACAAATTACTGCATTAGCAAATTATGGTTCCAATAAAAAGCAAGCTAAAATGAAACATGGATGACGCCAATAGTATGTACATTTTGGGGTTTGAAAGGTAAACTTCATCTCTGTGGGAAGTTCTCTTTGTATGGCAATTCTTAGCCTCAGCAGAGTTGGCCATGTTTTCCCAGGAATGAAACAGCTGGAGGTGGCCCTGGCTCTTCCATGTCAATAGGGAAGAATGTTCCATAACCAGGACTGGCTACCTAATTTGTGGGGCCCAGTGCAAAATGAAAACATGGGACCCCTTGGTAAAAACTTATTAAGAATTTTAAGAAGGTGTCAGCAGAGCCTTAAACCAAGCATGGGCCCCACATGACTGCATGGGTCACGCACTTGAATTGGCTTCTGCAGTAACAGTCTACACTGGCTTCTGCTTTAAGAACTTGATCTTTTGTAATACTCAGAGATGAGATGAAAGATTTATGAATAATTATGTTTATCAGAGTATTATTTCTAATGCTGAACACTGACGGCAGAATAAATGTCCAACAACAGAGAATGACTAAATAAATTACAGTATATCTATCCATAAAAAGGAATATTATGCAGCCATTAAAAACTGTTTTTTGAAGACTATTGAACAACAAGTGAAAATGCTGTTGATATAACGGCAAGTGAAAAAAACACAAAACATTAAACTGCATATATATCACATTACCAACTTTGTAAAAAAATTTTCATACATGCGAGTATAGCAAAGAGACTGGCAGGAAATACACCAACATGTAAGCAGGGGTTCTCTCTGGGTGATGGGATTATAGGTGATTTGTAGGCAATTTTTATTATCTTTTTCATACCCTTCCACATCTTATAAATATTCTACCCTGAGCATATCTAATTTTTGTAATTAGAAAAATATTTTTAAATATTTTAAAATAATGTACTCATTTGTTATCATGAGCCTGTTTGCTTTGTAATTAAAATTTTTTAATAAAGACAAAAGTAAAATAATAAAAGTCCATTCATTCACATTTAGCCAATAGTTATGGAACATCTCTGTCCACGCGAGATGCTTGGTTCTGGAGGAACACAGAAGAAGCATGAGCTTATCATCTCATTGGTGAGGCAAAGGAGTAAACTAAAAAGCATTCCCAGGTCTTCCACGAACCTCTGCTTAGGGTCCAGGAAGACCCAGAGCAGAGCAGGACCCCAGGTGGGCGTACCTGCATGCAGAGCCTGGAGGGGCAAGCATGTGACCACATGTCCCTCCCAGGTGACTCCCGTGTGCTTCAGTACTGTGTACCGGGGAAGATATTTGTTCAACATATTTCCCTTTAATAAACTATAACTTAAAACGCTATGGCAGGTTCCAAGTAATCAATAACACATTGTATTTCAAGCAAGCGGAGATTTATATTCTTTGCACCTTGGACAGCAAGTACTTTATTCTTCGAATACACTTGCGAAGGCGGCTTTATTTGCACTTAAACCAATTTGCTTTATTGACCAAATCAAGTTTGGTGCCCATCCTACCAACCTCTCTCCCACTCTCTAACTCAGCAAATCCAGCTCACATCAATAACCATGACAAGGGTGGTGGTTCTTTCCTCCAAGCCCAGTCAGCATCGATGAGATCTATCTAGAGGTATTCCTTTCCCATACTCCCTTCTCAGAGCTGCGGAGTAGCTGGCAGGGGGCTTGCCGATGTGGCGAGGCCAAGGGTCAGAAAGTAAATTCCAAACTGTCATGATGTGAAGATGTGGAAGGAAGGAGCAAGAAAGGGGGTGGGGGGAGGAAAGTGAGAGAACAGACGAAGCCCAGGAGAAGAAAGAAAAGCAGAAAATCTGGGCCACATACCGCTGGCAGCAAGGAAGGTCACCTTGTCCTTCAGCACAGCCTGGCGTCCTTTCTGGATGAGAACCATTTTGTGGGGGGACCCCACACCCCGCAGCTTTCCAGGTCGACGCGCCAGGGCAGTTGGAAGCAACCCACTAGCGCATGTCATTAGCTAAAGACCAATGACCTGCTCCCCGCTCGTGGTGGCGAGGCAACTTAATGCAACTAATCAACTAATTCATTAAACTTTAGAGAGGTAGGTCAAAGCCTCTATGATTTAGTCAATTAATCAAGGACCAGAGCTTCATTTAGTGTTTGGTTCTTAGCAATAGTTTTCTTGACCTTTTTTTGGACTGTTTAACTATCCCTCAGAAGCCTTTAACTTACTGCATTTTTCATCCTCAACTGGTCCATGGTGTCCACCCACACACTAGGCAGGGCCAGCGATTAGGCCCCTGTGTCCAGGTTGGTGCCCGTGAGGAACAGAGGCAGGAGAGAGGGGGCTCATCCAGCTGTCCTGCAAAGACGCACAGTATTTCCCGCATCAATTACACATGCCCCTGAGAAGTGGACGTCTACAGAACTCACAGTCAGGGGACCAGGGGGCAGAGTGGATGCTTGGGAAGCAGGACTGGTCCCCTTCCAGCTGCGGCTCCCTCCAGCTGGGGCCACGGATTTGGGCGGGTGGGGTGGTGGAAACGAGAGACCCTCAATCAGGAGCTTAGAGCTTCAGTGGCAAGACTAGGGGTTAGTCTTGCTCTTATGGTGAAAATGAACTCACCCCAACTAAGCTTTGCCTGCCTTCCAGTTCTAATGTTGGCCCCAGCCTGAGCCTCCAAGGCTGGGATTCCTATATGTCCTCCATCCATCCATCCATTCATCCATTGTCCATCTAACCATCCATTTGTCTATCCATCTATCCATCTACCCATCCATTTATCCATCTGTCTGCCTATCCATCCATCCACTCACTCATCCATCCACCCACCCATCCATCCATTCATCCATCTATCCATCTATCCATCCATCCATTCACTCACTCATTCATCCATCCATCCATCCATCCATCCATCCATCCATCCACTCATCCACCCATCCATCCATCCATCCACCCATCCATCCATCCACTCACCCATTCATATATCCATCCATCCATCCATCCATTCATCCACCCATCCAACCACTCATCCATCCATCATCCATTCATCCATCCACTCATCCATCCATCCATCCATCCATCCACTCATCCACCCACCCACCCATCCATCCATCCACTCACCCATTCATATATCCATCCATCCATCCATCCATTCATCCACCCATCCAACCACTCATCCATCCATCATCCATCCATCCATCCACTCATCCATCCATCCATCCATCCACTCATCCACCCACCCATCCATCCATCCATCCATCCATCCACTCATCCATCCATCCATCCATCCACCCATCCATCCATCCACCCACCCATTCATACATACATCCATTCATACATACATACATCCACTCATCCATCCAACCACTCATCCGTCTATCATCCATCCATCCATCCATCCACTCATCCATCCATCCATCCATCTATCCATCCACTCATCCATCCATCCATCTATCTATCCATCTATTCATTTAATTAACAATTATTCATTGAGTCCCAACAATGTACCATGTACTGTCCTAGGCACTTGGGGCACAAGAAACACACAGTGAGTCAGATCACATGAACAGAATCACAGTGCCTTGAATGATGTGTGCAGTGTTTACTGGGAATGTACAGAGGGAACGCAGAGAAGCCTACCTCTCTGGAAGGCAAAGCTCCCCAGAGGAGGCAGCATGCTAGCTGGGTTGTGTAGGAGGCACAGAAGGTCACGAGGCAGCCCATGCAATAGGAAGGCTGTGCCCAGCAGAGGGGGTGTTTGGTTCCCTGCCTGGAATCTTGGCATCAAGGTCAACCTTCTGCCCGCCTTCTAGTATTCCTCAGACTTTCTCATGTTGCCTGTGCAGGAATCTGCCACACTGGGGCTATTGGTCTCTGGACTCTGCCCTCATCGTGCCTTGTTAAAATTTCCACGAGGCCTTGGAGGGTCTGCTCAGCCATGCAGACGGATGAGCGAGAACCATGGCATCGTATGCAGAATAATTTTGACACTGTTCCAGCTTGCACAGTAAGCACCCAGCAGTCAGGCTGTGTAGACTGAGGAGGGCACAACTACAGGAGGCGTCATCCCCACAAGCTGCGATGTGGTCGTGTCCCTGCAAATGGCGCAGTGCAACGGCCCCACGAGGAGCATCCTTCACTCCCACAAAGAAATAAGCTGTGCACGTTTCTCTTGAAACACATGGCCTGCTTGCTCTATCTTTCATTCCCCACTTTTGAAAGAGACCTGGGTAGCGGAAATATTTCTCCAAGAAAAACCACAGTGGAGGCACGATGAGAAATGGCAATTGCTCCCTGGCCCCGTGCTGGGGAGACAGCACGGAGAGGTGTGGCCCGGGGAGCTGATGATCCGAATCCCGTCTCGGGAGCCGTGGTAATTCAGCAACTCCAGCTTGTTGCTGCCAGGAGGGGATTTAGGCCAATGAGGCTAGGTCTTCTGATTTTTCAACAAAAGTCAGAAATCTGAGTTTTTTTGTGTGAAATTTACAAATATTGTTACATTGGCTCAAGTCTTTATAAAACACTGTGTCAGCCAAACACGTTGAAAGGCCTGGGGTCTCCGTGCTTGTGACCCTGGCCTGGGCAGGGGTGGGCTCTGTGGATTAGGAGGCCATGATCTCCACGACAAGCTCTGAGCAAAGGTGGGGAGGCGGGGGTCTAAGGTAGGCTGGGACCCAGGATTCAGACGTCTCTGACTGGGACTTGCTAGGAAGTGGCAGCCGTTCAGAGCTTGGTATGTTTGGAGGAGGTTCAAAGAACGAGAGGCCTGGGAACCCCATCCTCCCCAAGTAGAGTAGAAAGTTGGAGATCATTTGCACCGACAGCTTCACGCTTCCTGGTCTGAGCCCAGCCTGGTGTAGGGCCATCACTGGGGAACCAGGGGTCTCACACGTTACCTCTTCTAGAAACCCCACCCCTACATGATAATCAGGGACAGACTCAGTTTGTCGGGGTGTGAGGTTTATACAACTTGAGGCGTATTTGTTTCGAAAAAGAACACATAATGTAGAATACAAAATCAGGGTCCTGGAGAGGACCTGCAACCGTGGTGTGCTGGTGTCAGCTTGTACAGACGCACGGGAGCCGATGACATGGATTTCTTCCCAACTCTGCTTTTAGTGACTTCAAGTTGGTACCTTGAAATGGGCTACGGTGGGAGTATTTACAACATGGAAATTGGTAAATGACACGAATTGGGCTTTTTCCCCCAGAGAGCCGATTGTTAACAATTAGCACACTTCTGCATGTCCAGATGAGGCACCCTGAAGCTTACACCTCATTAGCTTCATGGGAAACGTACCTCTGACCAAAATACATTCATTAGGCAGGAATCCACTGAAAGAGCGGAAGAAACAGAGCAGTGAGATCCAAAATAGAGGAAGGATTTCCTTCTACAATAGAAGAAAATAGAAAATGATTCTTCTGAGAGGAAGAGGTTTTCTCTTCTCAGTTTGAGCAGGGGGGGAAAAAAAGAGAGAGAGGGGAAAAAAAAAAAGTCTCTCTTCAATTCCCCAAAGGCGCCACTGAACCTCGAGTTTCCCTGTGAAAAGTACATGGTTTTGGGGTATTTGCTGAATAAAATCATCCCAAATTAAAATCTCATTTCTTTCAAGGGGCTGGAGAGTATGTCTATTTGTCGGGGACCAAAGGATTTAAATTCGTTTTAAGGGAAGAGATTCATCATGGGGACAGGCTGAGATGCTTCTGGGAAAATGCTGCTCCAGCTCCTGTGTCCTTCTGACCTTCAGCAGAGAGAGGGCCCTCCTGGAAAACTAGGCTGGAGGCCAGCAGCCCTGCCCGTGACCCAGTCCTGGCTCCATCTAGACTTCCATCCTTTGGCCCCTGAGGCCTAGCCCCTGACCCATTCCAGCTGGTGGAATCTGCCCTGCCTGCATAGATGCCTTTAGAGAAAGGGCTGCTGGAATTTCTGCTGCCAGGGCTGTGGTGCTTGCTGCCACGGAGGGATCCCTCTGACCACGTCCGGCCCCCCGGAAGCCAGAGGGGCTCCATGTGTCTGCTGGCTACTCTCTGAGGTAGCTGAAGCCAAGGGGTTAGGGTTCAAAGCATCCTTCCATAGGGTGGGGGGCTCTGCTGGCTCCAGCCTGCTGCCCAATGGGCAAAGGGTCACAGGAAGAGAGTCCTCTCAAAGACAGCCCCAGTGGCCCCCTCCGTTAAATCACGCTCTGCCCCATAAACCGTGGGCAATGCATCCCTCCTGGTTAGGCCATATGCCTCCGTGCTCTGGATGCTGCGTTTGTCCGCTGAGGGAGAGGAGATGACCCCTGCAGCCGGCAGCCGCTGATGTATGTCACCCCCACTCCCACGTGTTCCTAGGCATCTGCTAAGCAATTGTCACTCAGCTGGACGAGGACCCTCTGCCCAAGCTGTGAGCCCGCAGGGAGGGAGGTCAGGGGCCGAGGCCCAGATGTGGTCCAGGGAGGCTCCCTGGAGGAGGTGGCGTCTGAGACGAGGAACTCAGCAGGCGGGGGTGGAGGGGAGTGAGGAGAGCATGAGGGGCCGAGGCCTGGGGTGAGTAAGACTCTGACTTGCTGGGGCCACTGGGAGTAGCTCAGGGGACCTTTAGGGAATTAGGGCTTCAAGCTGCAGGCTGAGGGGCAGCACCTGGGGGTCAAAGGCCTGGGGCAGACCTGGTGTTTAGAAAGAGCCCCGTGGCTGACGCCCAGAAACCCACCCCGAGACACACCCCACATGTCACCCCACATCTGTCCTGGTGGCCCGTGGAGACCCCTTCACACACGTGGCTGGAGAAGAACAAGGCTGGGGGACCAGGAGCCTGCGTCCCAGGCCTCCCCAAACTCAGCCTCCCTGTCCTCCCAGAATGCTGGGCCAGAGCCCCTCTCCAGGCCTGCCCAGCCTAGGAGAAAGCAGATCCTAATTCTGGCATCTCCAGCTGCCTTTCTCAGGAACCTGATGGCCTCTGATGGAAGGTGAACTAGAAAGCAGAGGTAGCAGAGCCGGAGCCAGGGAACATCGGGCGTCAGAGCCAACTCCGGGGCCTTGATGCCTCCTACCGGTCCTTGGAGTTTCCTGGAAAGCCCCTCCCCACCCGCTTCTTGCAAAGTGCTGAGTCAGAGGCAGTTATTTTTTTAAATGAAAATGCAGTGCAATTTATTTTGCATGAGAATCTCCAACTATCTGTCCCCAGAGAGCCGGACTCCCCGGGGAGGGAGCCCTGGGGTTTTACAGCCCTGTCACTTAATACACAGATGTAGTCGCTAGGGGCTGGCACCCGAGCGCCGCCAGGGATGCTCAGCCCACCTCTGCCTTCGTCGGCGTTTAGTTTAACACCAGGCAGAGGTTGTTCTGGGCCAAGTCTATAAACAGAGGATTTACAATGAAGGTTATTAGCATCAGGTGGAGGGTAATCTCAGGACCCTCGAGTCGCGTGGGCAGAAATAAGTGTGTGGCGCTTTTGGTTCTGATGAAGAAAATGACCAGAGCAGGTGAGAGCTGGTCCTGCCGAGACGTGGCGTTTCCATGTCTCCAGGCAGCGCCTGGGTTCCTGTGGGGTAGCGCCTGTTTGAATGATGCCCCCGGGTCTCAGAGAACCAGTGCTGGGGGGGTGTCATCTCCTGGGCTCAGGGCCGCCGGAGATGACCGTCCGTCTAAGCTGCAGGGTCAGCTTTCCCAGGCACTGTCTCTGGTCAGGCCCACGTTTGTTTGCATCAACACATCCCTAGGAGAGTTTGCCAAAGGACACTCATTTCTGGTCCTGCACCCAGGAAAGCAGTGCTGCCCACCTCTCAAGGGTGACCGCGCCATCCCCCGATCCCCTCTGATCCTAAATTTAGGATAGCAGAGGTCCTGAGCCCACACGCGCCCCTACATAAAAATCACCCTGTTACAAAGCAGCAAGTAGAGGAGGGGGTGCGCTCCCTGTGACCCCACGCCTTAGAGGGGGCTGGTGCCCTGCCAGGCTGCCTGGCAACAGAAGACACATGGCAGCCAGTTTGAGCCCAGTGTCACCCCAATCATTCTTTCATTCATTCATTGAAATTCAGGGAGCTCCTCCTGAATTCAGACCCAGCCTTGCCCTGACCCTGGTGTGGACTGGCAGCTTTGGTGGTGTCTCAAAGGCCGCGGGGTGATTGGCCTGAGCCCGGGACAGGCCTGTGGTCCCAGCCACCACCCTGTCACTTGACCCCCCTTCTGGGGTAGAATTTCCTTTCTCGCCCCCTCCCCTCTGTTTTTTTGATTCCCTCCATCCCTCCCCCTCTCTGTGTCTCTCACTTTCTTTCCTCATCTTTCCCGTTGTTTGTAATGGGCAAAGGCAACTCTGTTTTACGTGTCCCCCAGGCAGCCCCCAGGATGGGCCGTAAGTATCGCATTCTGCTGACTTCTCTCTAAAGCTGAGGACTGTTGAAGCCCCAGACAGGGCCCCCGAGGCCCCAGCTCGGCCACTTGTGGCACTTCGGGGTCTCAGGGAGGAGGCCCCACTGGGAACTCTGTTCCCCTCTGCTGTGACCCTCCAGCTGCTGGCATTTTGCAGCCAGAGCCTGATGCTGCCAGAGGGTAGCCAGACAGCGTGCGTCTGCGTTGGGAGGGGCTGTGGGTGTCCCTGGGGCCAGGTGGGGGGCGAGGAGGGGGTGGGGAGCAGCCAGCGCACCCCACGGGGCTGTGCCTGAGGTGGGCCGAGCTGCTTAGGAAGCTGGTGCCTAAAACTGGTTTAAAGGGAAATGGATTCTGTGTGAAACGTGACACAAATTTATTTGGACAATTAATACACCGTTTTAAGCTGCTTCTCTTCCTGGGCGGCCTTCCCCTCCAGGGTCTGTAGCAAGCTCTCCTGATGTGGGCAGAGAAGGTACCGGGGTGTCAGGGAAGATTTAATTCCTCCCTGTCGAAAAGGAATGTTTGGAGCAGGATGTTGGTACAAGCTAAAAATAGCCCCGCAGCCCCCGGCCAGCTCGGGCTTTGCTGAATATTACCATGATTCTCACATAAAGGAAGACTAATGGATTTCTTCCTTGAGGCAATTAAAAAGTGATTTGTCACACACCAAGACGTATGGCTTTGTACTGGCAGATAGGAGGCTGCGGGCAGGAGGGGCGTGGGGTGATGGATGGTGGGGAGGGGTCCTTGGGGCCTCTGTGAGGCTGAGGGGTCCCGTGGGGGGGGCTCTGACAGGAGCCCAGTAAGCAAGGGAGGGGGGAGGTGTGGGGGTGGGCACGGGGCTGGGGTCAGCACAGGCTCAAGGCCCAGCTCTGGGAGGCCTGGCCCCTCGGCCTCTGGAAAGGCCTCTCCCCTGGCTTCAGGCAGAGGTCGGCCTGAACGTTTTCCAACTTCTCAGCCTCTTGGAAAAGTCCAGGAGCCTGAGGTGGAGCCCCCATCGCTTCACACCCACCCCCGCTCTGGCCTCACCAACAGGGAAAAGGCTGGTGTCAGGCTGTGCCTGTCTTTGGAGGGCCCTGGCTCGTCTCCCGGTGCTTCCTTCCTTGAGGAGGAAGCTATAGACAAGGACAGTGACCCTCACTCCGCTCCAGGCCTCCTGCTCGCTCGCAGCTCAGGAGGGAGTCCCCCAACCCCGGAGTGGGAGGGCCGTGCAGGTGCACGCAGGTGCCCCCTGCCCACCCTCCACTGCAGAGGGCACAGCTGCCCTGCCCTGCACCCTGTGTGGAGCCCGGTGAGGGGCCTGCCCGGAGGAAGCCCTTGGATGGACCCGGGGCAGCCCAGGGTAGTCCGCCACTGATTCTGGGGGGCCTGGGTCGGAAGCCCACTGCTGCCCCCCACCCCTGGGCGCGACAGCTCCGTCAGGCGTAAAGCCGGCTGTTCATCTCCCTCTGCCTTGCTCTTCTGCTTTGGTTCAGAGCTCAGCCGGGCGGCCAGGGTACCGTGCATCCTCAGCCTCCCATCCGAGCCCACCCCCTTGAGCTCCAGGTAAAACCCCCCTTTCCCAAAAAGCTGCCCCTCCTGGCCTCCCGAGCACTCATGGGGTCCTGGGTCGGCTTCACCCTCTCAGCACCGCCGCCCCGCCGGCTACCTCCTCCTTCCGTCATTCTGTTCTTCCTTCTCCAGGCCATCCATCCTCATCCATCCCCCAGTGAGCGAATGCGCCCCGCCTACCCAGTCTGTGCTGGGCTGGTGGGGAGGAGGGTGGCACCTTCAGGGGCTCCAGGAGAATACGGGGGCTGCTAAGCCCTACGCTGATCTGCGGTTTTCCATACCCGACTGGTAAGCCTCGCTGACTGCTTAGGATTGAGAAAGAAGCTGAGAAGATGGGCAATCTTGCTCGCGGGGCACGGGTGGTCAAGAGGCCTCTCCACCAAGATTCCCGAAGCTGCACCGGGAGGAGGGGGCTGCCCTTGCTGGCCCTTTGTGGAGCCAGAGGGAGGCCCCTTAGGATTCAGCCTGGGGTTCGCGTGGCTTTCCCACCAGTGGCCACCCCAGCACATCGGTGATGGTCCCTGAGCCGCTACTTCCGGTGTC
This sequence comes from Mesoplodon bidens, assembly GCF_964165515.1. NCBI lineage: Eukaryota > Metazoa > Chordata > Mammalia > Artiodactyla > Ziphiidae > Mesoplodon > Mesoplodon bidens. Next base: position 181,613,689 of record NC_138177.1, read on the forward strand.
ACCTGACCCCTTTTCCTCCACTCATTTCACCCTCCCTCCCTCCCTCCCTCCTGTTGTTTTCGTTTCTTTCATGGCATCAGACGTCTAAGAGACTAGCATCGTTTGAAGCTACAAGAATACCAGCAGTTTGGGGCATTTTGTAGGTAGATTCAAAAAAAAAACTTTCCGCCCTCCCTAAAGCTAATGTCCAGCTCCAAGTGTCCACGACTGCCCTGGATGGACACTCGGAAAGGAGGAACAGGGGCGGCCAATCGGCTCGTCGGGGGACCCAGCCCGTCAGGGTCCCTGAAGTCTCGCGGACCGCAGGCGCGGCACGGAATTGCTTTGCTTTTGCTGCGATGCTGCTCTAAGAAGCTCTTTGCTCTCGGAGACAGCTCAGCCTCAGAACTTTCAGGAACAAAGAGGGAGGCAGAGGGTGCCCATCAGCAGAGTGTGTGTCCTGGGACCAAGCCAGAGGTCGGGCCCTGTCCTCAGAGCCCCCAGGTCCTCCCAGGCCCGCTTCCGGTCTTTGAGAGCTCATCTCCCGCCTGGGCCCATGGTTCCCCTGCCGGGGCCCTTGGAACTCTGAGCCTCTGTGCAGATTTGCAGGATGATGACATTGCCTGACACTGATCAAAGGCTCACTCTGCCTGGCACTGCCCTGAGTGTGTCTGCATGTTTAGGCTCATTTAATCCTTCCAGAGACCCTATAAGGTAGGTGCTATGATTACTCATCCCATTTTACAGTTGAGGAGAGTGAGGCATGGGGAGATTGAAGAACATAAAGACTTGGAGACTTTGAAAGACACACAGTAGCATCAAGGGAGAAAAATGATGATTCCCTTGTATCACACTATTCTTTGCTCCCTCCCTCCCTTCTTTCCATTCATACCATCCTTCCATCCTTCCAAGTATTAATACTTCCTGAGCATATTAAGAGTACAGACTCTGCTGGAGATACTTTAGTGAGTTAAAAAAAACCAAAAACCAAAAACAACAGACATGTTCTGTTCTCATGGATACAGAGCTTACATTTGGGAGGAAATAATAATGCACGTTTAGTGAGTCCTTACTTTGTGCCTGGCACACAGCTTCAAAGTGCCAGAGACTTGAGTCAGACAGACCCAAATTTGAATCCTGGTTTTGCCATCCACCCTCTGTGTGGCCTCGGGCAATGGCCTTAACTTCTCAGACCCTCAGATACTCATCTATAATACGCCTCCAGTGCTGCTTGGGCGGGGGGGTACCTTGGGTCTGTTGGATGGTAACATTTGTGAGGCCACAGGGCTCCCTGGGGTGGGCTTGGCTTCCATAAATCTCGGAAACACGCGCACGTCCCTAGCTGCTGGGGACCGACCAGCGTGCCACTTCACACCGAATCAATAGACTTAATATTTAATGATAATCCACTGAAAGGCACTTTGATCAGCTCATTGCATCAATGCTGCACTAATAACAAATTACTTCTTAAATGATTAGCCTTGGTCCCTTTCATGAAGCTCTGGTTCAGTGTGTGACAGGGAGGGAGGAGGGTGAGTGGGGGTTGGGAGGCCAAGGTGGCCCTGCACGTGCTTCGGGACGCATGCCCGGATCTCTCTGCGGGCGGTGGCCACAGGTGGGCGGTGGGTGGCCTGTGCGGCGCTGCTGAGCCCACCTGGCCCAGGAGAGCTCACCTCCCCTCTGGGGTCCATCCTGATCACAGCCGCCACGTAGCAAATACCTACTGTGCGCTGGGCTCCACATATGCCATTCATTAAACAATCTAACAACATCTCTGTGAAGGCACTGTTTTCTCCAGTTTATGGATACAGAAATTAAGGCTCCTTGTCCAAGGCCAATAGCTCGTAAGTTGCAGATCTGGGCTTTACATCCAGGCTGGGGGGACCCATACGTGAATGTTTATAACCTTCACACAGAGGAAGGACCTCAGAGCAGTGAGAACACAGACTCTGGGCCCAGCTGCAGGGTTCCAATCCCAGCTCGTCACTGTGTGGTGTCAGGTAAGTGACTCAAGGGCTCTGTGCCCTAGGTTCCTCATCTGTAAAACAGGGGTGACCGTAATGACACCTGCTGCAAAGGGTGCTGTGTGGACTAAGTGTGTGGCCAGGGTGGGTGTGAGGCCAGGAGGAGCTGTCATAATCCTGTCTGGAATCCCATGCATCACTCATGTGTTCTCTACCTAATTCCCTCACAAAGGGACGAAGGGAAGGGCTGCTGGAGCCCAGTGTACGCAGCTGGGGGAGGAGGGGTCAGGTGGAGGCACCCAGCACAGGGAAGCAGGCAGAGGCATGTCCAAGGTCACGGTCACCTTGGGCAAGCCCGTCCATGCCTGCCCCTGCCTCACACCTTCCACCACGCTGGCTCGTGCTTCCCCTGGTCCCCTTCACCCAAGAGTTAGCAAGACTTCCATAAGGCTTTGTGCGGCTCCATCATTCTGTGCCCATGACCGCCCCGGGATGGGCAGGACCCAGTGAGCTGGTAGGAAGCTGAGGCTACAAGTAGTGAGCTGACTTCCCTGCCAGTTACAAGCACAGGAGGGAACAACCCTGTTCTCTTTCTACTCCGTAGGGGGGAGGGGCAGGGCGCATGGGACATATTCTCAGACCTTGTCGTTGCTGCAGCCTGAAGTGTGGTACAATTCTCTCCATCCATCCATCCATCCATCAGCTATTTGGTCTCAGATCTGAATTCCCACTTTCTCACTAACCTGGTGCAAGTTGCTAGGCCTCAGCATCCTCATCTGTCAACTGGGTGTGCCATTGCCTCTTTCCAGGACCACTGTGAGGGCACAGGCCATGCCCCACACGAAAGCTCCTTGTCCAGACATGCAGGTACTTGGCAGCAGGATGTCACATACAGATCAGAGTCACAGGTGAGTAACCTGGGTTCTTGGAAAGGGGGCAAGCTCCCTGGGCCTCTGAAGGACACACTTACTTGTACTTTTCTTTAGGAAGGAAGAATTTTTACCAAAATATTAACTGTGGCTACCTTTGAGTGTCATGCTTTGAGACTACTGCAGTTTAACATTAGTACTGTTTGTTTTTTTCTTCCTTTTTTTTTTTGCGGTACACGGGCCTCTCACTGTTGTGGCCTCTCCCACTGCAGAGCACAGGCTCCGGACGCGCAGGCCCCGTGGCCATGGCTCATGGGCCCAGCCGCTCCGCGGCATGTGGGATCCTCCCAGACCGGGACACGAACCCGTGTCCCCTCCATGGGCAGGCGCACTCTCAACCACTGCACCACCAGGGAAGCCCTGTTCCCTTTTTTTAAAATTAATTTTTATTGGAGTATAGTTGATTTACAATGTTGTGTTAGTTTCTGCTGTACAGCAAAGTGAATCAGTTATATGTATACATATATCCACTCTTTTTTAGATTCTTTTCCCATATAGGTCATTACAGAGCATTGAGCAGAGTTCTCCGTGCTCTACAGTACGTTCTTATTAGTTATCTATTTTATATGGAGTAGTGTTAGTCCTGTCCATTCTGTCTGCAGCTGCTAAACCTTCATCAAAGAGCCTGGGTCACCAGTGTCCTGAAAAAGATAATCCAGGAGGTGAAATATCTCCTGGCCATTCCCTTGGGGGTTAAGCCCTGACTCTTGCCTCCTGGTTTTTGATTGCCAGAAAGGAAAGGGAACCACATGGAAACCCTTATGAACCAGGTAAGTCTCCTGTGTAAATCCAAGGGGAGCTAGTCTTCTTGCCCTCCTTCCGGGCCAGGCCCGTCTCCACTGTGTCACGGTGTCAGCATCTGGGAGGTCTGAGGGCTGCTATGCTCCATACCCCGGCTCCTCGGCCCCAAGGTGAGGCCAAGGGGGGGTGGGGAGACCCAGGTCGGGTTTTCTCCGGAGCTGGAAAAGCCATCCTTGGCTCCAGGAAGTTCAGGGGGCTGGCTCTGCTCTCTGCAGTGCAGAGTTGGACAGCCCCCTGGAAACTCAGGAGCATCAGGGCCACAGTTCCGGGAGAGGGACGGACATACAGGCCATTTATCTAGGGTGTAGGATGCGTGGGTGTGCTGCAGCAGGCATTGGGCGTGGGCTTGCTGAGCCCACCCCTAGGGCGCCTGCTCTCTGCACCTCGAAAAGCTTCCCCATCCTCTGGGAGCCGTATCTAGAACACTAGCGTTGCTATTGGCCCCAATCTCTGGCCATTTCCAGAAAGAGGGGGGTCTGGAGGAGAGTGGGTGAGACAAACAAGCACAGGCTGAAATCTGTGGGGCCTGAGAGCCCCAGCCAGTCATGGGGCTCTCAAGTCATGGGCTCTCCCCACTTAACTGATCGGAGCATGAAGCTCAGAACTGGGCCCTCAGCTTCCTGGCTGTGGGTCAAGACACTGCCTTCTAGTGACTTCTACGAGGAATGTCTGGGCTGGACCAGATGAGCGGGCTTCTTTCATGGCCAAGAAGCATGGCCCCAAGTCAACCATATGCTATTTTTCTCTACCTCCCTTGACCTTCCCCGTCCCAGTCACCTCCCCAAGGTCAGGCTCCAGGCTCTGTGCTATGCCCTTGGCTCTGGTTCCACCACACTGTGTGGCTCCCCTGTCCCAGGAGTGAGTTTAGGTATCTCAGTGTCCCAAGGAGCTAATGGGGGGAGCTTCTCTGTGCTGTGAGGCCAGAGACTGACCTGGGGCTGCCCATCGTCCAGCCCAGGAACGCTTGCCGGGGAAGGATGGCTCTTGGCTATAAGCATGAATCCGTTCAGGTCCCGACCTCTCACTAACGGGCAAGTTAGGTCAACATTCTGAACCTCCGCTTCCTTCTCGGAAAACAGTCACACCTCCTTCACGGGGCTGTTAGGAGACTCACACAAGCTCATCATCTCTCAAGCTGACCCGGTGCCTGGAATGGGTGACGCAGAGACAGAGCAGGCCTGGGACCCTCCTCCGAGCAGAAGAAAAGAGCCGGCTGGCGGCGGCAGGAGGACGCAAGCCTGCTGGAGCCCAGTGATAGCCCTGGGGGTGGGCAGACTTTCCTGGCACCCAGAATCCCTGTTTGAAAGGCCGGTTTCTGGGAAACAGAGGCCCCAGCGGCTTCGTGAGGTGCAAAGTGGTTTGATGCCCAGTGATGCAAATAGAGTTGATTATTCAAACAAAGCTCCTGGAGGTGGCCAGCCAAGGCCCTGGTGAGGCTGGGGCCCAGCATCCTCTGATGGTGGAGTGCAGACAGGAGAGCAGGAGCCCCCATTCGAGCTGGGCCCTGAGGATGCCCAGATGGCCCACTTCCAGAACCCAGTGAGTGGCTGATTCCATCCCGCCAGGCCAGGAAGTAGGTGCCCAGAGAGCCATCCCAGGTGGAAAGGGTCTCCAGGTGGTCATGCACTGGCCCTGTCCTGCCACAATTTATCTCATCTGGTACAGGCCAGGTGCTTCTTCTTGGAAGTCACTAGAAGAAGGTGTCTCCACCCTGAGCCAGGGCCCTGAGGTTCCAGCCCTAATCAGTTAAGGGGAGAAGCCTCTTTATTTGAGAACTGCCCCCCACCAACGGGCTGGGGCTCTCAGGACACCTGGTCCAGGTGCTAGCTCTTCCATAAGAAGAGTCAGAGAGGTGACCGCTCAGAATCTGGGGTGGAGCAGTAGACCAAATAATGCCCCCCCTAAAATGTCCTCATCCTCATCTTTAACACTGTGACTATGTGACCTCACATGGTAAAGGGGACTTTACAGATGTGATGAACTTAAGGACCTTGAGGTGGGAGATTCTCCCCGACGATCCCAGGGGCCCCATGGAGTCACGAGGGTCCATTTAAGAGGGAAGCGGGAGGGTCAGAATCGGAGAAGGGGAGGTGACAATGGGAGCGGAGGTCGGAACGACGTGAAGTCACAAGACCAGGAATGTGAGCACCCTCTAGAAGCTGGAAAAGGCCAGGAACAGATTCTCCCCTAGAACCTCCAGAAGGAACGTGGCCCTGCACTCACGTTGCTGAGAGTGGCTTTGGACTTCCAGCGTCCAGGACGGTAAGATGATAAATGTGTGTTTTTCAAGCCACCAAATCAGTGGAAGTTTGTTACACCAGCCACTGGAAACTCATACAGGCCCTTTCCTTGCAGGCATCGTGTCTTAGGAAGTTGGGGAATCAGGAGGTTTTAGCCTCACTTTCATCCTGAGCTATTCTGATGTCAGTTTCAGCCACTGCTGATGAATGTATGTCTTGTGTCAGAGTCACGCTGACATAGGTACTCAAACAACCAACATTCGCATCTTGGTGACCTGGGACTGGAGACAGGGGGCAGGTCACAGAAGAGGGAACCCCTGCACATGCACCCCCCCTTGTTAAATACGCCTGCTACATGCCAGCCCCTTCTTGGGTGTCTTCATGAACAGTCTCAGGCAGCCTCACCAGGACCTTGGGAATAGGTGTCATTCACCCCATTTACTAGATGAGAAAACGCGTGTGAGAGCCGATGAGTAGCTTGCTCGGGGTCGGGCAGCTGGGGAATGCTGCAGGTGGGGTTAAAATCTATCTCTATCAGTCTGTCATACAGAGCGAAGTAAGTCAGAAAGAGAAAAACAACACATATATATGGAATCTAAAAAAAAAAAAAAGGTTCTGAAGAACCTAGGGGCAGGACAGGAATAAAGACGCAGACATTGAGAATGGACTTGAGGATGTGGGGAGGGGGAAGGGTAAGCTGGGACAAAGTGAGAGAGTGGCATGGGCATATATACACTACCAAAGGTAAAATAGATAGCTAGTGGGAAGCATCCGCATAGCACAGGGAGATCAGCTCGGTGCTTTGTGACCACCCAGAGCGGTGGAATAGGGAGGGTGGGAGGGAGATGCAAGAGGGAGGAGATATGGGGATGTATGTATACGTATAGCTGACTCACTTTGTGATACAGTAGAAACTAACACACCATTGCAAAGCAATTATACTCCAATAAAGATGTTAAAAAAAATTCATGGCTTTTCTAATCCCTTCTGCCACTGCGTCCCCCACTTTCTTTTAGATCAAGTTTTGCTTTTTCTGGAACACGCTCACCTGCATGGAGGACCCAGAACTTGCCAGGGGTCAGGGGCACATCCTGGTCTCTCCGTTCAGAACCGCCCCGTCATCGCCAGGCAGCCGAGGAGGTGCACCGGAGCCTGGGGTACCCAACGAGCGGAAGCTGGGACACAGGTGTATGTCACCCTTGTTCCCCCTGAAGCCTGTAGATGGAGTCCTGCGTGCCCTGGTGGCCTCTGGACTTTAATCACTCAACTCCCTTAAGAATAGCGAGTAAGTGGACAAATGATGTGGGTAAGGTGTGACCAGGTGTAGGTAGCCGTGTCCTGGAGGGTGGGGCCGGCACAGCAGGCTGTAGACACTCGGGCTCTGAACCATCCTCCTCCTCTTTCAGAGTGTCACCTGCACTGCGTTCCTCATTCCGGGTCTTTCCAGGCCTGGCTGGGTGGGCTGCAGTTTCCCCTCACTCTCTGAGTCTCAGTTTCCCCACGTGAAAAGTAAAGGGGTCAGACTGACATCCAAGCCTGCCAGGCCCTCCACAGAAACAGGGCGAAGTGCCAAGGGGGCTGGGAGTGGGGCAGGTGCTCCGTGGGAAGGCCCCCCCCTCCGGCTCCATTAATCTATGCGGTTGTTTTGTATTCTAGTCTAGTCTACTCTATTTATTTTGTTAACCTAAACGAGGCAGGCGACCTCTTACTCTGCTTTAGGCGGAGACTCTGTGAGTAGGAATTTCCCTGTTACATTAAGGCCATCGATATTGATGAAATCACTGGGGAGGAAGGAAGCCTTCGTAATTTTCTCCAGTTCATTTCCTAGCATATGTAAGTCCTCAAGAAGAGAGAGAGGAAAATGCAGGAGGGCAAGTGTGTGCATTAGGGGCGCCAGCTCGGGGAGCAGCCCTACACTACCGCCCACAGAACGTCTTGACAATTTTGACCGTGCCCTGGGCCACATCCAGTCTGAGCAAAGCCACGCTGACCTCTGTGATCTTCCGGCCCTCCACTGCATCCTCCCCAGCACAGATATCATGAGACTGAACCGTAAACAGGCCCTTCCATGCAGGGCGGGCTCCTCCTGGGGCGAGGGGCCTTGGGACTGCTCCCTTGTGCGGATTTGAAGCGTGGGGAAGGGGTGACCGGGGAAGCGGGGAGGGTCTAGTGCCTGCAGGGCTGCTCCTTGGATGGAGACTCAAGGACTGGCTCTTTCGGGCCACTGGGTCAGCAGGGGAGGCTCCCGGGCTGCCCGCGTTTGCCCTTCTCATCCTCTGCCCTGTGTAAAAGTGATACTGGTCTCCCCAGATGGCACGGAGCTCTGGCGTGGGGGTGGGTAGGAAGAACGGGCCAAGGCTGGCCCCTGTCCCCAAACTCTCTGCATCCCCTCTGCTCCAGGCTGGGCTCGCCGGGCTTCTTCGCCAGTCACCCTGGCTCTCCACTGTCCCTGCGTCCCCACCCCTCCTCACCAGGTACCAACAGGACAAAGCCCTTCCCATCAGAGGACCCGGACTCTTCCCGCTCTTGCCCGGAAGCCCCTTCCTTGTGTTTCTTCTCTCCCACTTGTCCCTCTTCAGGTCGCAGGGAAGACGCCCCTTCTCTGGGGAGCCTTGCCACAGGCCTCCTGTTCTTATTTAAACTTCTGACATTTTGTTCATCATGGATTTTATGCTTTCATGTTGATTTTTAAATATATTGTTTTACAGTATCAGTTGGCTTGCCCACCGACGGTTTTTGCATCTCCTTCAATTTTGTGCCCAAGGAGAGGCGTGTGCTTCACTTTTCTTACCCGAGTCCAGGGCCTCCTGAGTCGGGGAGCGGGGGGCTCTCACAGGCCCTGAGCTTGTGGGGCTGTGGGGTGGGAGGTACATCCTGCACTGTCCTGCCTGCCGTTCCTTTCGGACTGTGAACGGCCGTGGCCACCCCTGGCTCCGTCCGCCTGGCCCGGGCAGTAATTGGCTTGCAGGCAGTGGGTGCTCTGAAAGCGCCAGTGGAGAGAGGGCCTGGCTCCAGGCTGCTTGCTGCTTGTCAGGGTCATCCAAGCTGGGCTGTGGCCTGAGCAGGAGCGGGGGGCAGCTTGGGGAGCAGGGGAGGGTGGGGTGATTTCTGGGATATTCAAATGAGAATGTAATAGACAGGTATCTCTTGATACCTGCTATGATCTTCCCGGCTGAGACTGTTTAAGGGAAAACGAGCCTCCCTCGTCTCCCAGGAGCCAGTGTGATGATGCTCAGGGCTGTTATCTTGAAAAACCATAAACTCAGCCATCTCCAGTGTAGCCAGACTCTGCCTGAGGCTACACTGCTAATAATAATATTATTATTGAAGAGATTTGCATATAGAGGAATCGTTCCCTTGATTAAAAAAAAAAAAAAGCCAACAACCAAGAACATCAATAGCATTTCATCCCGTGGCTGTGGATATGGGGAGGAGGGTAGTTCATGGCTCTACAGAAGGTTCTGGTGTCAGGCCTGGGACTGGGATGGCGTGAGGAGGTTGGTCCATCCTCTGCCTGCCGGGGGCTGGAGGGCTCCCAGGGGAGGGGGGGCTCAGGGGGGCTCTTGGAAACACATGCTTCCTGGAAAAGAAAATGGTTGAGTGGAGAAACTCCGGGAGCCACAGCCGCAGCCAGCCCCAAGGGGAGCTGGGGGATGGATAATCATGCCTAATGTGATGGGGGCTGCAGTGGAGGGGCAGACGGCATTTGTGTGTGAGACCAAGTCCCCCAAGGGCCAAGTGTGCATTCCCTCGTTTCTGTATCCAGGGCCTGGCCTGGAGGGCTCAGGGCTCGCTGAATGAATGAATGATGGGATGAATACATGAATGAGTGAGTGACCTGCAGAGGTCTGTGAGAGCTCCTTTCCTGGACTCTTGCTGGGAGTGTGACCCCGAAGAGGGGCCTCAGCAGAGGAGAGCAGAGTGGGTGGGGTAGAAGATGGGATTTAGGGTCAAAGACCTGAGCTGAGAGCCCTGGACCCCTAACCTGCCCCTGTGGACCCCTGAAGATGGAATGAGAGGATGGCTGTGAAATGCAGCACTGCAGACGGTACCAACTGGTGATTCCCAAAGTTTCAGACTGTACAGATGGCAAAGTTTAACAAATGAGGAAACTCTCTCGGCAAGTTAGGAATAGAGAGAAATTATCTCAACTTGATAACAAGCATCTACAAAAAGACTACAGCTAACATAACATTTAATGTTAGACTGAATGCTTTCCCCCCAGAACAGGATGCCTGCTTTCACAATGCAGCACAGTGAGTTCAAAATAAGGCAAGAAAAAGAAAAGGCATATGGATTGGCCAGGAGGAAATAAAACTGTCCCTATTTGCGGATGGCATGATTATCTACCTAGAGAATCCTAAGGAATCTATAAAATCTACAAAAAAAAAATCCCCTAGAAACTAATAAGTAAGGGCATTCAAGTCACAAGATATAAGATCAACACAGAAAAAGCTATTGCATTTCTACATACTAATAATGAACATGTGGAAGCTGAAATTAAAAACACAATAGCTCCAAAGAAAATTAAATTCTTAAGCATTCACTTCACCAAACATACACTATCCATATGCTGAACATTACAAAATGCTGATGAACGAAATCAAAGAAGACCTAATAAATAAAGAGATGTACCCTGTTCATGCACTGGAAGACTCAACATAGGGAAGACGTCAATTCTCTCCAAATTTATCAATAGGTTGAATGCAATTCTTATCAAAATTGTAGCAATATTTTTGATAGTCATAGACAAATGTATTCTATAATTTATATGTAAAGACACAAGGTGGGGCTTCCCTGGTGGCGCAGTGGTTGAGAGTCCGCCTGCCGATGCAGGGGACACGGGTTCGTGCCCCGATTCGGGAAGATCCCACATGCCGCGGAGCGGCTGGGCCCGTGAGCCATGGCCGCTGAGCCTGCGCATCCGGAGCCTGTGCTCCGCAACGGGAGAGGCCACAAATGTGAGAGGCCCACGTACCGCAAAAAAAAAGACACAAGGTGTAGAATAGCCAAAACAAATAAAGTAGGAGAAATCACTCCACCTGATATTTAGAACTAGCTATATACATACATGCATATATTTATTAAGACAGTAATGTTGGAGGAGGTCTAGACACATAGATCAACAGAACGTCATATAGAACCCAGAGTTAGCCCCCCACAAATGTACTCAACTGGTTTTTGACAAAGGTACACAAGCAATTCAATGGAGGAAGAATAATCTTTTCTACAAATGGTGCTGTAGTCATTGGACATCCCCCCAAAAATTAACCTGGACCTAGACCTCACATCTTATGCAAAAGTTAACCAAGGATGGATCATAGATTAAAATGTAAAAAGTAAAACTACAAAACTTTTAGAAAAAAACATAGGAGAAAATATTCAGGATCTAGGGCTGGGCAAAGAGTTCTAAACTAGATCCTAAAAGCATATGATCCAAAAAAAAAAAAGGAAAAATGGATAAACTGGACCTCATCAAAATTAAAAACTTTTAATCTGTAAAAGCCCTTTGAAGAGGACAAAAAGGCAAGCTACAGACTGGGAGAAAATGTCTGCAAACCGCATAGTCAACAAAGGACTAGCATCGAGACTGTATAAAGAAACTTTCAAAATTCAGCAGTAAAAGCCATCAAGCAATCCAGTTAGAAAACGGGCAAAAGATGTGAATAGACGTTTCAGCAAAGATGATATACAGATGGTAAGTCAGCCCATAAAAACATGTTCACCATCATTAGCTTCAAAGAAATGTAAATTAAAACCATAATGAGACATGACTACACACCTATCAGAATGGCTCAAATAAAATATAGTGACAACCTCAAACGCTGGTGAGGAGGTGGAGAAAAGGGATCCCTCACGCATTGCAGGGGGAATGTAAAACCATACAGCCCTTCTAGAAAACAGTTTCTCATAAAGCTAGACATGCAACTAACGTATGACCCAGCAGTTGTACCCTTGGGCATTTATTCCAGAGAAATAAAGACTTATGTTCACGAAAATCCTGCACACGAAATTCACAACAGCTTTCTTTGTAGCCCCCACATGGAAACACCCAGATGTCCTTCAATGGGGTGAATGGTTAAACAGTGGTACCTCCACACCATGAAATATTACTCAGCCACAAAGAGTGAACTTTTTTTTTTTTTTTTTGCGGTACGCGGGCCTCTCACTGTTGTGGCCTCTCCCGTTGCGGAGCACAGGCTCCAGACGCGCAGGCTCAGCGGCCATGGCTCACGGGCCCAGCCGCTCCATGGCATGTGGGATCTTCCTGGACCGGGGCATGAACCCATGTCCCCTGCATCGGCAGGCGGACTCTCAACCACTGCGCCACCAGGGAAGCCCAAGAGTGAACTATTGATACATGCAACAGTATGAACGAATTTCTAGTCAATATCTTGACTGCAGTGGTGGCTATACAAATATGTATGTGATAAAATTGTACAGAACTAAACAGACACGTGGGCATGAGAATAAGAACAAGTTTAGCAAGAAAGCTGAGTAAGATTGGTGGGGTGTATCATGTCACTGTTCTCATGATGCACTAGCGTTTTGCAAAGTATTACTGTTGGAGGACACTAGCTAAAGGGTAAATTGGTTCTCTCTATATTATTTCTTACAACTGCATGTGAATCTACAAAGATCTCAACAACAATTTTCAATTAAAGAGGAGGGAACTGCTGGACGTTGTCTTTTAATTTTGCCAAATAAGTCATTAAAAATAATCACCCCGGGCTTCCCTGGTGGTGCAGTGGTTGAGAGTCCGCCTGCCGACGCAGGGGACACGGGTTTGTGCCCCAGTCCGGGAAGATCCCACATGCCGCGGAGCGGCTGGGCCCGTGAGCCATGGCCGCTGAGCCTGAGCATCTGGAGCCTGTGCTCCGCAACGGGAGAGGCCACAACAGTGAGAGGCCCGTGTAACGCAAAAAAAAAAAAATCACCCCATCTACTGTCACCGTACTTTCATAAGAGAAAGGGCATTTTAAGTGTAAAATAAAAAAGCAGGAAGGTCTCAGGATAAAAGATGGTGTTTGCAAAATGAACATTTAGCTTATGAAAAGCTCACCACATTTTCGTAGTTCTCTCATTTCTCCAAGGACTGATAAGAACTTCATCCTAAACGATAAAAGATTGACAAGCATTTGGGAACCACTAATATTAAGTGTTGGCTAGTCAGGTATGATTCTCGGGAAGGTGCCGAGTGTGTGTGCGCACGTGCACGTGTGTGCCTTTGTCTGGAGGGAAGTTTGCAGTCTCCTCCTGGGTTCAGGATAGGCTGGTTTGGGTACAGAACAGGATGCTCTGGAAGGTTCTATGGACACCTGGGGAATCAGGGGTGAGGAAGTTGCGAGGGCCTTTCTTAGGTTGGAGGTGTGGGACACCGGCATCTTCCTTCCACGTTCTCTATTAAGATGCACAGGCTGCGTGGATCCTTGGGTCCTCAGAGTGGGAGCCCAGGACAGTGGGGACCATCCAGGTGAGGGGCCAGTGCCCTGTGAGATGCCCCCGCTGTCCTCGGGCAGATCATGGCTCTCCATGGGCTTCTCTCTCGCTGCAGGGAGAAGCACCTCTTTCAGCTAAACCCTCAATGTGGCGGGTCGCCCCGTGGCCCCCGTGATGGATGGATGGATGATACTGGAATCCCATGTGATGCCCTGCTCACCCCGCCTCCTGGCCGAGAAGCTCTCACTCAGCACTTCCGAGAAAGGCATCACCCTGGTGCCCGGCCACTAACTGAATAACTCTCAGCTCCAAGTTATTCCATTTGGTCAGGAATTAGATTTCACCCAGCCAGCTCCAAGCACCACATTAACAGAACTGCACAGAGGAGAGTCCTGGCAGAGGTCACTGTCAGCCTGCATCTGCTCGAGGTATGCTGACAGACCCCAGCCCCGCATGCCGGCCACACGTCCTTTGAACACAGGGATTGCCCGTGCCGGAACTTTTTTTGTTGTGTGGCTGAGAGGCATCACAGGGGCTGAAGTGCTGGAGAGGCCTGCATCTCACCGTCCTCAAGTGGGGTGATGGGCAGGCAGGACGACAGTGGTGAGGACTGAGGTGTCCTCCACCAGCAAGGGGCCCGCTTCCACACTCCGCTACAAAACAGCCACCGTGGGGGGAGTGATTGTGTTTGGCCCAGAGCCCCAGACCCAAAGCTGGAGCTGGGCATGTTTCTTAAACACAAACATGTGTCCCTTCATCCAAGCAAGTGGCCTTGCCATGAATTCATCCATCTGTCCGTCCATCCATCCATCATCCATCATCTAGTACATCCCAGGCACTGGGAGGGAATCCATCAGAATAGTTAAAGCTCAGAGCTAGAACTAGACTGCTTGGGTTCGAGTCCCAGCTCCACTACCTACTAGCTGTGAATTTACATAAATCACTCAACCTCTCAAGTGCCTCAGTTTCCTAAACTGCAACATAGAGAAAGCAATGGCATGACTCCCTCACGGCGTTTCAAAAATGACGTGACTTAATGCGGGTAAAGAGTTTAACACAATGCACGAGAGAATAAGCCCTCAAAGAAGGTTAAAAACAAACAAACATGACCTGCATTGGATGCTGGGACACGGAGAAGACAAGTTGCTGTCTGGGCCCGAAATAAATCTATGGTCAGTTGACACCCAGCAAGAGCACAGGACAGAGGTTTCTGGACTTGAGTGTGGGGAGGATTTGAAAGGCTGATCCCACAGGACCCAGGTGGGCCCGGGACTCTGCATTTCTAATAATAAGCTCCTGAGTGCTTCTGATGCAACAGTCTATGGACCCCACGAGAGCCTGGGAGGGGTGGGTTCAGGGCTCCTTCCCAGAGTGGAGTCTCAGTTTTGAGGTGATTGTTGAAAAAAAAGAAAGAGGAAGAAGAGGAGGAGGCAGGCGGTCCAGGTGGGGGGCTGCAGCCTGAGAGGCAGCCTGGTGCTGTCGGGGAACCGCAGTGCGGGGTCTGTGCGCCCAGAGCCCTGTGTTCCTGGTGACAGAGCCAGGGTGCTGGCGGGGGGCACTGGGAGTCCGCAAAGGGTAGGGGGCTCTATGTGGGAGTAGCTTGTGCTCCCATAGGCCGAGGGGCCTCTTCAGACTTCTGGGTGGGGAATGGCATGAAGTGGCTTGTGTTGGACAGGTCGCCGCTCAGGGCACTGTGGGCCGTGGAGCAGAGAAGGGGAAAGGACACTGATGTCCCCGAGATGAGCAGTAGATGATGCCAGCAGCTAAGGGCAGGGGTGGGAAAGCCGGGGAGGGCAGGGCCCTGCAGATAGTGGCCGGGGCAGCCGGGGGGAATGTTTACGAGACAACCGACAGGGGTGAGCTGTGCAGGGTGTGGTGAGAGCGGGGGCAGAGGAGGCGCAGGTGGGAGGGGAGGGCGGGCCGATCCTGAGCTCAGCGTCACCCCCCCTCCCCCACCGAGTGGGGTGGGCGGGGTCAGGGGCCGCCCGAGGGGCGTGTCCAGCAGGTGTGGATACGCTGGTCTGCAGCTCGGGGCGGCTCGAGGCTGGAGATGGAGGTTTGGGCATAAGGGGCCCAGGTCCTGGGGGTGATCCAGGTGGCTCAGGTCGGTGTACAGTGTGACAGGGACAAGGAAGGTCCCCGGCTGAGGAACATACAAGGGAGATTCACAAAGCCAGGAAGAAGGCTGCCTGTAGCCACGAGGATCCCCGGACTCCTCGACGGGGCTTCCAGGCTGCCCTGCGCACAAGGCCTCCGGGTGTGTGGGGTTCCCTCTGCCCAGCGCCCCGGGGAGGTGGCTGGGCGGGAGAGCCGCCCTTAGAACTGCGTGTCCCGAGACCTACCTGAAGACCCCACCTGCCCCTCCCACCTCCCCCAGCCCCTGCCCCCCTGTCAAGGCCACAAGAAGACATGTGCGTCCTCCCCAAAGTCCTCGCCAGCACAAAGTGCCACACAGTACCGGGACACCTCTGGCATCTCACCTGGCAAATGAGCTGTTGATGATTTGAGAAGACTTCTAATTAGAGCATCTGTTTATGACCTCAGCTTCAGCTGCATATTAACATCGTTCTCCCCTCTCTTCCTTACCTGGAGCAGGCTGTCTGGTGTGGCAGGTGAGCAGGGGGTAAGCCGGGAGTTTTCCTTGGGGACCACCTGCCTCTGGTGGGGGAGGCGGGGCGGCCCCTGGCCCCTCCCCTCAGCACCTGGCCCCTCCCCTCGCCCAGAGCTGGCAGGCATCTGGCAGTTATTTCCAGAGCACTTAATGGGGGTATTGCCAAATTTGACCTCAGAAGGGAGATTGGTGTTCTCCAGGCTCCTTCTGCCCACAGGATGTGATGGGTACCCGTGAATTTCCATTATGACATTTGGCTTCTAGAGAGTGATGGGCACACTCCACTTCAGGGAGAGTCAAGTAAATGGAGCTGCAGACACACCGTTCTCACCAGGGGTAGAGCCTGGCTCCTCCTCCAGACCAGCTCTTGGGGGGCAAAGGGCCCATCTCCTCCAGGGCAGGTGAGAGGGACCAGACCCAGCTCTCGGGGGGCAAAGGGCCCATCTCCTCCAGGGCAGGTGAGAGGGACCAGGCCCAGCTCTGGGGGGGCAAAGGGCCCATCTCCTCTAGGGCAGGTGAGAGGGACCAGACCCAGCTCTGGGTGGGCAAAGGGCCCATCTCCTCCAGGGCAGGTGAGAGGGACCAGGCTCCCCGCCCACCAGGCTTCCCACCCTCATGCTCTGTTCACTTAGCTGACTTCTACAGGGCAGGCTGGGGGTGCCCGTCCCACAGGCAGCTTCCCTACAGGGACTTCACCTGCTTGGACCCCTCCACTCTCGTACCCCCGTCACCCAGCACTGGGGCTGTCGCTTGGGCTCCTGATGAAGTTGGTGAGGATGAGGGTCAGACCCAGAATGGACAGGCCCGTGGAGAGGGGAGAAGAGGCAAAATAAAGAACGGGGTGGCTCAGCCTCCAAGCGGTCCAGCCTCTCAGGTCTTCTGGAGGGGGTGCTTCTAGAGGTCTGCCGGGCTAACTGCCAGCTTTAATTTCCAGGCATGTTTTTCAAATTGCATAAGAAAGAGAGTCTACAACCAGCTGTGGGAACTGCTGAAGGCTCTTCCTAAATATACCCCGGCTCCCTTTGCCCGCCCGAATGCCTTCTCAGCCCCCCAGAGAAGCTTCTCTCTGTCCTCAGCCCTCTTCTCCAGATCAGAAAATCAGGCGGATCTGATTGCTCTGTTGATTGCTCAAGCTTTGTAAGCAAGAAGTTCAATCTCAGAAATGGTCCCTGGGTCAGACCTGAGTCACTGGCACTCAGAGCTGGGTGCAGGAGGGTCTTCCGGGCCACCTCGGGGGACCACCACCTACCACGACAGCATTTCTTTTTACAGGATCTTGGCTCACACCTCTGCTTGGACTCCCCTATCTGTTTTGGGGTGGGTCTCATCATCAGAAAAGAAGGTTCTAGAACTAAAGGATATCATCTTTCTCCCTCTGAAGACAGGGAGTGAGGGCCAAGAGGGGGTATGGAAGCATGTGTTGGTTGCCCTAGGCACCTCTGACCTTGAAGGTTTAAGGGCAGACCCCATATATCACCTCCTCTCCCTACTGGGTAACTGCAGTCACCCACCCAGGAATGTAGCCAAGCACTTCTTAAGCCTGCCTATCTTTTCTACTCATTCTTCCCTTTGGAATAATATGATTAGGAGAGATAATATACACTAAAGTGCTTTGTAAACTGAGAGTTAGCATATAATGACTGCACAAATGGAGCTAAATTTTAGCAGCGCTTTTGGAGTGACGGCCTCTGTGCCGGGTCCAGCCATGCTCATCGCAACTCAGAAGAATAGTATTATTATACCTATTTCACAGGTGGGGGAACAGCTTCAGGGAAATCAAAACACTTGGCCAAGTCGCAGGTAGAACAGGACCCAAAACTTTTCCTCCTATGAAGAAATCCCCCAGGGGCCCAACAATTCCACCTCAGGGAATCTATCCCGAAGGTATAACCAGACCAACATACAAAGCATGTTCAGAAGAGCCCTGGTACTTAGCTGTGAAAAATTATAAATAGTCAAAAGACCAACTACCAGAGACCGGTTACATAAATTATGGTCTGTTTATAGAATGGAGTATAATGTGGCGACTAAAAAGGACCATGCAGATCTATATCCATTAGCCCGAAAGGATGCTCATGAGATTTTATGTAGTGAAAAAAAAAAGCAGTTTACAAGATAGCACTAAATAATACGAGTATATTTTTAAATAAAAGTCCACATAGTTATGTGCCTAAAAATAGCTTAACAGTTCATACACTAAAAATATTGAGTTATTATTTCTGGAGGGTGGGATTTCCTGTGATTTCTATTAGCTTTTTACTTTTCTGTATTGTTGGATTTTTAAACACGGGCATGAATCATTTTCATGATTAAAAAGGAAAAGTAGAGCTGTGTCCAGTTTACTAAGAAGAGATCACTAGATGTCCCACGCATGGACTCCCTGCATGGCAGAGAAGGGTTCCCTTCATTTCTCTAAAAATATGCGATCTTTCCACTGGGGCCCCTTCCTCTGGACTGTGGGGAGAGAGGAGCAGGTCTGTGACAGTCAGGTGGTCCTCTGTTGTCCCTGGGGTGGGACAGCCTTGGTCCCTTCTCCCTCATGTAGATGGTTCCCTGATTTCCTCCCATCTTGGGAAAAGGGAACAAGGAACACAAAATCCTGAAACATCCAAGCAGGGAGGAGCCTTGGGGAGCCATCTGGTCGACGCTTTCCCCCATCCAGCTGCTTCTACCTTCAGCCCCGCCATTTTGAAAGGTCCAGCTCCGAAGAGGCTGCACTGCAGACGGAAGGAGGCTTCTTCCAGGCCACAGGAAGAGCAGGTGGGCTCTGGACCCTGACCAGCCAGCTGCCTGGCTGCCACTGGCTGCCCCCCTCCCCACGGCCCCTTCCTCCTCCCAGCCCCCATTCCGCAGCGTGACTCTGACAGGAAGCTTCAGGACAGCAGAACAATTGAATTCCTATTACAGTATAAAAATTAATAACGTTAAAATGTCATGATCATCCCACACTAACTAAGCATCTAATGAATAATTAGCTGTGGACCCAGCTGCCATTTTTGGTCGTTAATTTAAGCAAGTGTTTTAAGTTCCGAACCAAACCCTTCTGAGGTGGAGCCTGCAACTCTGTGTTCAGTGGCAAAGACATACAAAAGCATCGTGTGTTTCCCCATCTGCAGGGAGGGAGGAGGGGGTAAGGGGATGGGGGGGAGGGGCTGGTGCAGAGTTGGCCCTCTCTAACTTGGGCAGCTGCTCTGGGGGGGCGGCCCACGTGAAGACTTGGGGGCCTTCAACACCCTGAGCCCCTGGGTCTGAGCCACCAGGCTCCACAATCCCCCCACACGTCTGCTGGCTCAGAGGCCGGGATCAGGCAGACTGTCTTACTGGGGCCTGCGTTCCCCCGACCTATTGCCCTCCGAACCTGTTAAGCCTCAAGGAGGAGCGAGGGCCTGGGGTCATTTAGCAGACTTGCCGATCCGATCCTGCAAAAGTGAAGTCATGTGTCTGAGGCTCACACGAGGCGTCAGCGGATCGGGGGCTGAAGGAACGGATGCTTGGGATACAGTTGGAACCCGGACTCCCCTCTCGCCCCCTGGTGCCTCTCACCTCCAGATAAGCTGGGGCACTTGGGAGATGTCACCCTTGCCGAGGGACAGCCTGGCATCCCAGCAAGGGCCCTGGACACGGTTTAAACCCGAGGTGCCAACCGCTGGCTGTGAAGCCAACCCTCACTCAGCCCTTGAGATAGCTCCGCGGTTAGTACTCACATACGAAACCCCAGGAGGAAATGCGGCCCAGAGAGTTTAAGTGACTCACCCAAAGTCACACAGCTGGAAAGTGGCAGGGCCTAGATGACAGTCAGGCCTTCTGGCTCCATAGGCTGTGTTTTAGATGCTGCCCCCCATGGCTGCTTTCTTTCTAACTTCTGAAGGAACCCTGCCAAGGTCACAAGAGCGAGGAACTGCCGGAGCCAGATGGAAACCGCCCGCGAGCGAGTGATGTTGTTAAGGGGACGTGATCCCAGGTGGAGGGAGCCTTCAAGGACCCCTCTGGGCCCTCAAGGCCAAGCAGAAATCAACAGACAGCTTGTCCTTCTGGTTTTCCCCCAGATGTATAACTGTCTTGAATCTCAGTTGTACACCTCAGCTGGTGTGCTCTGCAGCTAACAAAGAGGGTGCCTCAGGGGTCCCACGTGAAACAGCCTCAGGGCCCTAGGACTCACAACTCTCAGCTCTGCGCCCAAGGTGCCCCTGAGGGCGGATGGCTCCCTTCCCCGCGCTGCTCCCTCAGACCTCAGAATGTCTGCTCGGGCTGCTGAGAAACTACCACAGGCTGGGCGGCTTGAACAACAGACGTTTATTTCTCGTAGTTCTGGAGGCTGGAAGTCTGAGATCAAGGTGCAGGCAGACTTGGTTCCTGGTGAGGCCCCTCTTCCTGGGTTCACAGGGCAGAGGGAGTGAGATCTTGAGTCTGCTCTTCTTAGAAGGCCACTACTCCCATCGTGGCGCCCCACCCTCACGACCTCATGAATGCCAATTACCCGCAGAGGCCCCACCTCCAAATACCATCATACTGGGGGTTAGGGCTTCAAGATATGAATCGGGGGTCAGGGGGACACAATCATTCAGTCCACAGCATAACCTTACTTGGGAATAGGGTTGTTGCAGATGTAATGGGTTAAGATGAGATCATACTGGTTCAGCGTGGCCCCTGATCCAACGTGACTGGTGTCCTCGTAAAAAGGGGAAATGTGAACCCAGATGCACAGAGGAAGACGCCACGTGAAGATGAAGGCAGAGGCGGAGGTGATCTCCACAAGCCCTGGGACACCAGAGAGTGTCACCAAACCACCAGAAGCTGGGAGAGACGCCTGGACCAGATTCTCCCTCACAGCCTTCGGGAGGAACCAACCCTGGATCACCTTGATCTCGGTCTTCCCGCCTCCAGAGCTGGGAGGCAATAGCGTTTGGTTGTTAAGTCGTGCGGTCTGTGATGCTTGCTGACAGCAGCCTTAGGACGCGAGCACAGATGGCTACAGGCACCTCCAACGTAAATCCAGGGCAGCCCTCCAGACACCCCGACAGCCTCCATCATTGTTGGTGAGACCCCTGCAGTCAGCCTGGAAGCTTCTCTTTCTCTACATCCCGCAAGTGCTTGGCCATCGGATCCCACGGCTCCAACTCAGAATCCGTCTGGAATCTGGCTGTTTCTCACCACCTCTTGGGTACCACCATGGTCTCACACCTGGGTCATTGGATGCACGTCCTCCCTGGTCTCCACCCCTGTCCCCTACACTCTCCCTCTGACAACCAGTGGGATGGGGTTGGAATGTAGGTCACTTGTAACTCACAGCACTCCCATCTCACTTGGAGAAAAGCAGCTCACAGGGCTCCCTCTAAGACCTCCCCTCCCACCGCTCTGCAGCGACCTCCCTTCTATGAGGAGGCTGTGCACACTCGAAGGCCTTGGCGCTGTCCCCTTTACCGGATGCTCTTCCAGCTTTCCCCCGGCCACTCCCTCCCCGCCTCCCAGGAGAAACCTGCCCACGTGGAGAAACCTCTTGTCCAGCTGCCTTCGGGCACTGCTGTCCAGCTGACATCACTTTCCCCACCCCCACTTTCCCTGCCACTGATGTCGGCCTTGCCCTGTGACTCTCTCTGGCCAGTGCAATGGGTTCGGACGTGACTCCCCAGTAAGCCAGGTCCTGGAGTGAGGTTCACGAAACAGCCCGAAACTGCCGCTCAGCGGGGGCAGAGCCACTGCAGCTGCTACGATCGGAATAAGAAGTAAAGGTCTGTTTGTCTCAGTCTCCGAGACTCCCTGGCTGTTTGTTACGCAGCAGCGCTGCAGCAGACCTGACTAGCTGGACGCCTCCCTTCCCCACTTGAAATCGCAACCTGTCCTCCCTCAGGGACACGCCTGGCCTCCCCCTCCATCTGCTTCACTGGTTCTCCCCACAGCACTGAGTCCCTCCTCCCATGATATGACTGACTGATGGTGGGTGTGGCTTGGTGTTGTCCCCCTTGCTGGGGGGTAAGCCCGGGAGGGCAGGGTCCTTGGTCTGCTCTGGTCTTCGGAATATTCTAGATGCCTAGAGCTGTGACTGGCAGGGGCAGGTACTCAGCGCTCGTTTTTGAGCGATGAATGAATGAATGAGTGAATGAATGAAAAGCGCCCTCATGGGTCGACAACAGACAACCCCCTCCCCCACGGAGGAAAGGCCTCAGCTCCGTGCAGGCAGGAGATGCTGAGGGGCCCGGGCTCCGAGCTGGGCAACCCAGGGATGTGGTTCCATGTATCCAGACAAGCCTGAAATTCTCAAGACTGGATCAGAAATCCCGGGAGTCTCAGAAGATAATGGAGAAAACAGAACGGGCTCCCTGCTGCCCCCCAGTCCCTCAGACCTGGGCTCTGTCCCCGTGGCTCCCAGGAGAAAGCTTAGAAAGGGCTTCCTCTGTAAAGCAGAGCTCAGGGGCCGGGAGAGCCACCGGCCTGCCGTCTCGGCACAGGGTCCCAGGTGACCAGGAGCCCCAGCAATGGCCAGGTTCTGGGGAGAGAGAGTCCCAGAAGCATCACCAGCCTGTTGGGGTCCGTCTCCAGGGCTGTGCCCTTTCCCTGGCACCTGCCTAGGGCATCCCCTGGGGAATGGCTAAACGAAACAGCTCCAGACCAGTCCAATCAATTCCGGTGGGAGGGGAGGGGCAGGAGATTGTCATTTCTTTTCCAGGCCCCCCGGGCGTGAGAACTGCTGGGCTTGACTCTTCCACTTTCCAACACAGGCGACTCTGTAATCAGTGCTTTAATGAAACAGGGAGTGTTATTTCAGGTCCTATGCTACCAAGTGTGGCACCTCTTCCTAGCGTGTAGATCGGTTGGAAAGGTATCTGTCTGGTCCTTGGGTCAGTCTGCTTGCCCAAAGGGACCCATATCGCCTGGAGGAGGCGTATTTTGGGGCAGAATGACAGAGACTGGGGCCCTGGAGACTCCCTGGTGGGCAGGAGCCCTTTTCCCCACTGGTGGCCCACCCACCAGGAGGCATCCTGGCCTCGCCAAGGGCTGACAGCCCTTTACAGGCAACCGTTTGGAGCAGGCGGCTTTGCCGCTGGCAGCAGAGGGTGGGGGGAGGTCCACGTTCACATCCCCTCACGCCAGACCAGATTTGTACCCTCCTACCCCAGTCTCTGTTCTGTGGCACCTGCTGACTGTCTGCACCTGGAGACCAGGAAGGGACCCACACAGCTGCGTGTGGTCCAGTCCAGGCCTCTGGCCTCGGTGTGTTTTTACGGCCGAGTTATAAACCCCTGAGAAATGGGGTTTATAATGGAAACTCTGACACCACCTAAAATATATCAGCTCTGCTGGGTCCTCTCAGAATACAGCCCTAATTTATAAACCACTCAGGGATCCTGGGTCATTTTGAAACTTACAGACAGTAATCCAGAAACGGAGGAAACCAGGAAGAAAAAAAATGTGCACGTGTCCATGGATTATGAAGTGTGCTGAGACCAACAGTTCAGAAACCAACGCTGAGTCACAGGCTCTGGTCTCTACCCTGAATCCTCGTGTCCCCCACCCCAGTGGGACCTGGTGGAGGCGTGCGGCTCCATCATCTGGCCAGATGACGCTCTGTGCATCTTCCAGCTGTGCTTTTAGCGTGAAGATTGGAGAGAGTGGATGAGGGAAGAGAGGGTCCACACGTGGTTCGACGGAACAGACGCACTTGTGAGAAGGTTTCCCCGCGCTCTCGTTTACATTGAAAAAAGTGGTGAAGGGGGCAGAACGTTTACTCACCAGAGACACGAGCTTGTCCCTAAATGGGGGCGGAGGCACGCATGCCCACTCAGCTTCCTCCCCCCAGATCCCGGCTCTGCCGCCCCAGGGAGAAGCCTTATTCCCAGGGGCCGCTCTCCTGCCCACCTGCCTGGGAGGGACCCGCAGCAGCGGACCAGCGGCAGAAGGCCCAGCTCGTCCTCCCTGGGAGCTGCAGGCGGGGCCTGGGGAGCCTGCAGCGGGCCCGGGAGGGGACAATGGGGCTTGGTCCCTGCACATCCTCCCCCCGCCCCAGCACTTAGCTCCCTGTCTCAGGCCACGGCCATCTTTCCACGTGTTTTCCAGCACTCCGATGACCCTCCCTTTCTTACTCAGTAGCTGCGTGTCGCAGAAATCAGGATGGAGACAAGGGCCCTGGAGGTAACCGGAGTCGTAACTTCCTCCTCTTTCCTCAAGGGCTAGGGATGGATGTCCTGGGTCTCTCTCCCTCCTTCCTGCCCCTCCCTCTCTCCCCCCCTCCATCCCTCCTTCCTCCTTCATTCAGTGATTCCATTCAACAAATATTTTCTGGGCATTTGCCGTGAGCCGGGCTCGGCGCGGGGTGCTGGGGATGCACGATGACTCGGGGAACCTATGTTTGCAAGTGAACCGAGTGTCCCACCCATGTCCACCCACGCCCCCTCCAGCTGTTCTTCTTTAATGCTACGTGGAGTTTCAAAGTAACCATTATGACTAACAGCAAACAAACCAAAGTCACTTTGAGGAGGCGTTTCCAAACCACACCAGCCCCACATCCAGCTTCCAGAGGATTCCTAGCTGCCTCTTCTGATGGAAAAGTAGACCTCTCTCCCCGACACTGGCACTCACTAGGGGCCACCACAGCCAGGACGGGGGTCTGCATGGGAAGCAATGGGGTCGGGCAGAGGCCGAGCTGAGCTGGAGACCTGGTCAAAGCCAGTCCCCCTGCCTCTTGGATGGGGCCTCCCTCCTCTGCACTGCAGGTCCCCCACCTGTAACCCACCTCGTAAGGGTGTCGGCAGGTTTTATGGGATAACAAGCAAGGTGCTTAACTCCCTGTCCGGAACACAGGGTGTGCTCAGTAAACCTCGCTGCTACTGTAATGACGTGTCAAAGGGACTAGAGTGGAACCGTGGGAGCAAAGGCCCTGAGGCAAGTCCAGCATTCAGTCAACACACACGAGTCAAATGGCTGCCGTGTGCCTGCGGAGGTGCCACCGTGTGACCAGCGGGGACACGATAACAGCCCTTCCCTGGGGGGGTGGGGGG
Source organism: Mesoplodon bidens (assembly GCF_964165515.1). Lineage (NCBI taxonomy): Eukaryota > Metazoa > Chordata > Mammalia > Artiodactyla > Ziphiidae > Mesoplodon > Mesoplodon bidens. The sequence goes on from NC_138177.1 coordinate 181,638,646, forward strand.
AGCTTGTTAGGAGAGCGGGGTGCGCTTGCCGGCTCAGAGCTCAGGTGCTCTTTGCAGGGTGTGTATCAACCTCCGCCCTTGTTTGGGTGTGGCCGCCCCAGAGGCCGGGAACTCGTGCCTGCTGGGTGTCAGTCCTCGCAGCTCCCCTCCGGCCCCTCCTCCCTCCCTCCTCCTAGGAAAATGCGATTTGAGTCAAGCCACTTTCAATTACAGCGATGCAGTGTTCTGAGCCCACGGGGTGATAAAGGGCCTGTTTTCCCTCCTGAGAATGTTTGGGGTTTTCCAGGCACCAAAGGAGAGAGAAAAAGGAAGTGGAGCTAAGCGCTTCTTGGAGGAGCAAAGGCCTCCGATAGACCCCGGGGCTGGGTTGCTGCCCCTCATCCCACTCTGCAAGCTGCGGGCACCCTCACCCTCACGCAGAGACCCGCTCCCCAAAAGTGGAGGGGCTGGAGGGGCAGGGCTGGAGCCCTGGCTCCAGAGCAGGCGCCCCGAGAGCTGGGAACGACGGGGGCCAGTGTGTACGTGTGTGAGTGTGCACAGGTTAAGGGAGAGGCGATGAGTGTGTGTATGTGACAGTGTGCGAGTGCAAGCACACAGGCGTGTGTGAATGTGAAAGACAATGAGTGTGCAAGTTGGCGTGTGCGCGTGGGAGCCGCGAGTGTGGTCGAGTGTGTGCACGTGGAGGGCGGGCGTGCGCTGGGGAGGCCCAGACCTCCAGCCTCACCCCGGGAGCTCAGCACTGCTGGGTGGGCTCGCCTGCCCTCCTTGGGCGCTAGCTCAGGACCCTCATTCCCCTGGACTCACCCCACCCCCGCTCTCCCTGGAAGCACCTGGAATATTCTCTTTGGTTTGGGGACATTCCTGCCCCAGGTCTTAAAGCTGCAGCCTGATGGGTCCACGGAGCGCACAGCTTCCTCTTCTGGGACTTTCCTCCCCCTCCTTCCCTCCTGTCTGGGTCTCTTTTCTTCCCACCAACATGGATGTGACATGGCCGGCCTCCTCTCCCGGCCAGAGCACGCTGGCCAGCTGGGCACCTGGCAGACCCTCTAAATCTGAGTTCATGAGTCATCTGAGAATCGGGCTAAGAAGCTCCCTTCACTGGGTCAGGCGAGCTCGGGCAGGCGAAGCACCCAGTGGCCAGGTGTGCCTGCGGGGCCTCGGCCGCATTTGTTCTTGCCCTTCCAGCCCGTCACATCCTCACGTCCCGCCGCCTGCGGCTCCCGGGACCCTGAGCCTCAGGGCTGAGGATGCTGCTGAGATGTGCCTCCACCTACTGTCACCGCTGGAAATGGGTATGGGGGCCTGCTGGCCAGAACCGTCCCTAGATGGACGAGGACCAGCTGGGCCCTGCTCACAAGGCTGCGGCGTCCCCCTCCCCTCCCACAAGGACATTCCAAGGTTGTCTGTTGACCTTTCTCCCGGGCTCCTCTCACGCCTGAATGCGCTGCCTCATTCTGGCTCTGGGCGGGCTGTCTCAGGCCCAAGCCCCCTCCCTGCCCCAGGCCATCCTGGCTGCAGGATAGCAGCTCAGCCCCGGGGAACCGCTGGTCCATGGCGGCTGCAGCCCACGGTGGACGGGCAGTGGGCCATGATGGCCTTGCCTGGTGCACTCCCAGCAGCTTCTGGGAAGCACCCCTTCCTTTCCCGCCTGCTCTACCAGGCCGCTCTGGGGCAGGGCCATGGAAAGGGGCTCACTCATCCATCCCTCCTCGTCCGGGGTACCATTCTCGGCCTGTCCTGGTTTGCCAGGCCCTGTTTCCGTTTTGCACTGAGTGTGGCAACCAGGAGACCCCTGAGTCCAGCCCTGAGGGGAGCTCAGTGCCGACGGGGTTCTCAGTGGCCCTCAGAGGCTAGAGGGAGGTCCCACTTCTGCTGGGGTGGCCCGTGAGCCGAAGGAGCCTGGGCCCCGGGGCTTCCCCTCCCCCCACCAGCTGACCCCGAGTTCCAGCAGCTGCAGGTGGACGAGGGCCACATGAGGGGCTGGGCGGGCTCCTGCTGCAGGCGACGTTGAGGGCAGAGGCAGGTGTGAGCATCGGTGCAGGAGTGTGCACGTGTGTGTGTGTGTGGGGGGGTGTCAGGTGAGCATGTGCGCACCTGGGTGTGTGTTCCCACGTGTGGATCTGCTCTGTACATGAATATTATTATGTCTCCTGAGGTGCAGGCTGGTGTGAGCCTGTGCATACCTGTGAAGGAGGATTTGAACCACGCTGAGACCCTCCCCCAGCGGGTCTGAGTCTGGGCGAGGGGAGGGGGCAGGTGAGGCGTGGATATCCATGTCCCCAGGGGGTCACTGTTTGGCATGTACAAGTCCCCTAGGAGAGTCTGGCCTGCTCCCCGAAGTGACCAGGATGGCTATTCCTGCTGGCCATGGATCACCTTCAGTCTATGCACTGGGGCAGGAAAGAGATGAGGGACCAGGGCTCTAGAATGTTCTTGACCTCGCTCACCTTCTACTGTAGAAATGTGGGCTGTCTTTGGTGCATCCCCACTTTTGCGCTCCTGCAGGTAGAGCACGTGGGTAGGGCCCACCTCACACAGCCGTGGGAAAGGCTAGAAGCTCGGGCTCTGTGTGCTGGAGTTAGCTGGCAGACAGACCAGGTGAATTTCTGAAGGACACTGGAAGTGGGTGGCCTGCGGCGCCCGTACTGCTTGAACAAGGCCGTGCAGTCCTGTCTGGGTCCCCTCCCTCCCTGACACGTGTCTGTCTAGCTCATCGGGTCCCGGGATGCCACAGGGAAGGCTGAGCCTTAGGCACCGGTGAACTCAGAGGCCAAGCCCAGGTAGCAAGGGAGCAGGACAGCTGGGAGGCACACGCTCCCCACACCTGGGGGCCAGGAGCCACACCTGGCGGTTTCTCTGAGCCAAGACAGATTGTGGCCACAGGATCCCGGGCAGCAGAGCCATGTGGACCCTGGGAGGCTGACTGCCTGGGCCCCTCAGTCGGCCGGGCTGGGCCCCCTGCAGTTGGGGCCCCGCCAGCAGCGTGCTTTGCCATCCCAACCAAGTCCTGGGATGTGGCCATTTCCCTGGCTTGCTGGATGGCAGTTGTGGAGGGACGTGGGTTGTGGTGAACAGCCTTCTCATGCCCAGAAGGCCACCTCTGGCCATGCCTGGAAATCCTCGAGCCCTCTGGGGTCTGGCAGTTCCCAGTCACGTCACCATCACCTGGTTTTCTCCTTCCTGGGCGCACCACCCCCCATTCCCTACTTCCTCCTAGCCCTTCCCCCCCGGCCCTGGCCCTGGTCCTGGTCTGTCACCGCCATGGTTTTGTCCCCACAGACACAAGGAGGGCAGGCAGAGGCGTCTCAGGGGAGGGGACGTGAAAAGGTCCGGACGGATCACACCTTCGGAGAACACAGACAGGAGGTGTTGCCAGGACCGCGGTGAGCATGTGGTGTGATGCGTAACCTGCGGGTTAACCAGAGCCACTGCAGACAGGCCAGCCTCCCCACCTCCTGAGGGCTCAGAACCTAAGTGACCACGAGCCTTGCTGGACCCTGTCGGAAAGGGGAAACCCCCATAAGAGAGAAAGCTGGGACAGTTCCTTGGCCCCCAAAGGGAAGCCTGGGGCGGCCCGCGGCTCTGGGTTTGGCATCCTCACCCAGCACAGCTCACAGACGATGAACGGGATGCCCAGCAGCCGTCAAGGAGCCTGGCCTCGTGCTCAGCTCCGGGTACGTCTCTACATGCGTGGTCCCGCGGAATGTTCGCAGGTGTGTAAATGGGCTACGGAAAGTCAGTTCCTTGCTGGGGGCTGCCCAGTGGACGCCGGATCTGAGATTAGAACCCATTTCCGCGTCCTCCCCACGCGTTGTTCTCATGCTCTGCCCCTGGGAGCAGTGGGGAGGGTGGCGACCGTTCCCTCCCAGGCAGTGAGCCATCAGCCAGGGGCCAGGCCAACTCCCCGGGCCTCTGCCTGGGCCAGTTGTGTTTCTCCAGGACACACGGGCAGACTGGGCTCTGCAGAAAAATCACTCTGTGCTCTGGGACCTGAGAGCCATTTGGTGAGCACACCCTTCGCTTCCTATGCCCCGTTTCCAGCGATATTTTCCGCATTTTCTGCAGCAGAGGCCCAGGCGGGAGGGCCCTCCATGCTGCAGACTTTGCTCGTGGTCCCCAGCCCCGCCCTGCCGTCCAGCAGAGGTCGGGAGCCTTTTCCAATAACTGGAGACCATTTTACCAGGATGAAGGCCAGGGCTATTGGGGTCAGGCCTGGGGTTTCCTAACGAGCCAGAGAGTGACCAGCAGGCTCCCCTATCCCCTGGGGCACACAGGTGGCCATCCCTCCCTCCCTCCTTTTTTTTTTTTTTTTTTTGCGGTACGTGGGCCTCTCACTCTTATGGCCTCTCCCGTTGCGGAGCACAGGCTCCGGACGCGCAGGCTCAGCGGCCATGGCTCACGGGCCCAGCCGCTCCGTGGCATGTGGGATCTTCCCGGACCGGGGCACGAACCTGTGTCCCCTGCATCAGCAGGCGGACTCTCAACCACTGCGCCACCAGGGAAGCCCCTCCTTTTTTTTTTTTTTAAACAGACTTTTTCCTTTTGGCCATGCCACGCAGCATGTGGGATCCTAGTTCCCCAACCAGCGATGGAACCCGGGCCCTTGGCAGTGAGAACGCAGAGCCCTAACCACTGGGCCGCCAGGGAAGCCCCTTCCTCCTTCCTCTGACCCTCCCTGGCCTCACCCTCTGTCCAGGCCCGGACTAAGAGCCGAGAATGGAGGGGTGACTGGGAGGCTGCCTCACCCTCCGGAAGCTTGGCTTCCAGCATGATTTTCCCTCCAAACTCATCTGTGCCCAGCGTGACCCACAGGAGGCCAAGCAGGAGGAACACACGAATCTCCAGCTACGGAGTTGCTTTCCTCAGTTCTGAGCAATGAGAAGTGTCCAAAGATAATAAATGAAAATTTATTACACTTCCCCACGATCCATAGTAAATCCATTTCTGTTCCTTCACTGACTTCAGATCTTCGTACACATTGGATCCCCATGAAGCGCCCTGTGTCCCCATCTCGTTATGAGGGCCGCGGCTCCCCAAGCTTCCAGGGCCTGGGGCTGAGCTCCTCCTCAGAGAGTCTCCCCCTCCGCACCTCATGCCTCCCAGGGAAGCAGGGGGCTGTGGACAGGTCTTTGCTCCAAGGACCTCCCGCTCAAGAGGCCATTGACAGACCGGAGGTGGGCTCCTGCCCAAAGCAGGGACCAAACAAACACGTGGAATTTGTAAGGAGATTCTACTGAGCTGCCGGAGCTCACCAAATTTTTACTGAATGCATTTCCTCTGGAGAACTTGTGTACTAAATCCTGCCTAGGCTGTGTTAGAGGAATAAAAATTCCATGCACAGACTTGACTGCAAATGTTCCTTCCTGAGGCAGAGGACACACTTTCTCAAAGGCCACTTTTGTTTTTTTGCACAGAGGCTGGGTTTCGGCTTGTCCTTGGCCAGGGCCTGGAGGGAAGCCAAGAACGAGGCTTCAGAGGGGCGGGCTCCTCCCTTCCACCTGGCAACAGGTGGGGCAGAAACCACTCTGCATCCTACCAGCCCACATTCAAGGCTTCCGTGGGCCTTGGACCTGTCCTGGCAACCTCTCCTCACTGCTGCACCATATGTTCCAGCCCAGAGTGAAACCCACCAGCCTCCTTGCTGGCATTCTCCTCCCAAGGGGCTTGGAGGTCACCCCTGGCTTCCTCCCGGCCCTCCTGGCAGCCTCCAGAGGCACAGACTTGCTCCAGCCCTTAGCTGGAGGCCCCAGAGGCTCAGGGAAGATTCTGCAGGATGTGGAGACCCCACAGAGCCATAGGTAGCTGAGGACTTTGGGTTCCTGTAGGTGTCCGTTTATCATATAATCACCAAACTCTACTCAGTGCTGAAAGGGATGGGAAGCAGGAAGAGGCAAAGAGAAAAGCCCCCAGCAGAGGGGTCGACAGATAAGGTAGAGGATGCCAGTTAAAGTTGAACTTCAGACAATGAAGACATTTTTAGTGTAAGTATATCCCAAACATTGTGTCGGATAGCCTTATCCTAATGAAAAAAATCTGTTGCATCTGAAATTCACACATAACTGGGCATCCACAATTATTTTTGGCTAAGTCTGGCCACCCTACACACCAGCCTCCAGGGCTGACTGCACAATTTCTGTCTCCTTGTCCCACCAAAACCCACACCCCACCGGGCACAAGGCCATAAAGTGATGTCTTCAGCAAGCCCTCTCCCTCCGGCGGGCTCTAAAAGACAAAAGTCATGAGGAGGCCTGCAGCTGGGAGGACACATCTGGTCTGGGGATCCCGGTAACAAATCACTGTTCTCAGGCCTCTCCCTTCATCTTGCACGGACCCGAGGCCCACGCTTGTGATTTCATCCCAGCAAACAATCGACCCCCCCGCCAGCCCTTCTGTTAGGCTTTTCTCAGACTGAGGCCTGACTCTAGAATGACTGCTGGCTGGAAGGGCAGGTCGGAGGGCTTTCCAGGGACATCCTCTCCGGAGGGTCTCGGAGGATGCTCTGGAATCTGCTTGCCCAGCTGCTTCAGTTCCCGGCTCTCCAGCTGGCATCTCCAGCACCTCCGGCAAACCATGGCACACACCACAGGTGGGCGCCAACCAGCTCCCTGCAAGAGCGCTCGCTTTCCTGGGAGGTGTATGTGAGGCAGTCCTGGCCCTGAAGCTCCTGCCTGCACCCCGGGGATGGCTCTGGATGGGTCTGGGCTGTAGGTTTCCAGAGTCTCCACCTGGGACTCCTCTTGTCCGCTGGGTCTGGCCATCGGAGTATGAAGCCCTGACGCTTCCTGGGGTCCGCAGAGACCACAGGCTCTCCGCCAGGCTGCAGCATCCCCCAGACTTGCTGCTTTAAGATGACAAAGAAAACAGGCTCTCTGCTTCCTCTTCCCTGAAGCTAATGGCAAACCACAAGAGGAAGGGAAAGCCAACAGGAGCCCTCGGTCTTTGCTGAGCCAGCTCTCACCTCTGATTTTGAGGCTGGGCTACCACGAGCGTGGCAATAACCCGGGTGAAGGAAGACCCACAGGAGGCTGCTGCCGCCACTGCTGCAGATGGGGGTAGAGTCTGGGGTGCCCGCCCAGAGGGTCCCCCCACGTCCTCGGCCTCATGTGCCCAGGCTGGGGGTGGGCTGCTCACGTCCGTCTGTGCCTCAGCGTTTTGCCTCTGAACCTTGGGACTGACCCACTCTGTGGAATGCTCTGGAATTAAAATGACATTTCCACCCCCCACCCCCCATTAAGGTACATTTCTGGCTGTCCTCTGCCTTCCTGGATGGGTTCTCTTAAAATTCTCTTCTGGGCTCTGACTTTGTGTGGTTGTCTCCCCAAAGAGATAAGTCCCTTGAGATAAGGTACAGCGGGGAAAATGAAAGAGATGAAGCTCACGGAAGTATTAGAAGTACAAATGGAAGGCCCGCGCGAGGCGGGAGATTCTGTACCAGCATCCCACTGAGAACTCACCAGGATAAACCAACCAAGGGTTATTTGTGGGCAGGAGGCAGCGTGCCAGCAAGTGTGGATGGCACACAAGCCAGGGTTGTCTTTCTTGTGGTCTAGATGGGCTGTGACTGTCCAGGTTTCCCTAGTGAGTGAGGATGGGTGGCTCAGAGGACGGGAGGGGCGACAGGCCAGGGACTGGTCCCTGGGGGAGCTGCTGACATGCAGGGAGGTGCTGGCTTCTGGCTCCAGGCCTCCTCAGGGACAAGGCAGTGCCCACGACCAGCATCGCAGCTGAAGGGATGGGGAGTAGGCCCGATGGAGGCTCCATCTTTTGGGGGACGGAGGTGTCAGTAGCTATTCCAGCCTGGCAGGTCGGTCCCTCAGGGAGCCCTTTAGGTGAGTGGCCTCAGGCGAAGCTGCAGCCATTTTTCTTCCTGCCTGTCTTGGGGGACGGATTTAATGAAACTGAACGGACAGTGGCCTTGGTGGGATGGGCTATTTGTCCTGGTCCTGGGGCTCCTGGGGGTGGCATCTGGCTTGACTTTATTACTTCCTCCCCAGGCTGAGCCCAGGAAGGGAGCGTGTCTATGTTTCTGCACACCCTCCGGACACAGGCTCCTGGGCTGCCTCCCGCCTGCGGCTGAGCTTCCTGACCACATGGAGGACGGGTGATGGGGGAGGGGCTGAGGCCGAAGGAGCCTCCTTCCCTCTGTGCTTGGAGGGCAGCTGGACCACAGCCTTCTGGGAGACAGAAGGACGGGTGGCATGACCTCCCAAGCGCCTTCCTCTCACGGGGACGGCGAGACGGGTCCGGGGATGCCGCCCTCTCTCTGCCCTCATTTCCTGAAGCGCCCACTTTGTCATTATGGCCGACACCAGACGAGCAAGGTCTGACTTAGACGCTGGGGGTCAGTTCCCAAGGAAATGTTGCGGTGGCCGTGACATTTCGGCACGGCGGCAGTCACCAGGGTATTGAGGAGACATTGCAGTCAGTGAGTTACGGCTCCCTGTCAGCTGCACGGGGAAACGGATGCACATGTGCACATACGTGTAACCAAATGCCCCAGAGCTTGCAGGCTGTATTGGGTTCACGGTCACGGTCAATGCACACCACAGCCCACCACCCTTGCACTCTGGGGCTGACACATCCACACCCACGTGCTGGGTGCAGGCCACCCCACACCTGGAAAGTCCTTCACACAAATTTGCGTGTCTGCTTTTCAAGTACAAAGAAGCCCCGGCCTATTCAGACAAGCCGTCCGAGGCCGACCTCGTGCAAAGACCAGGCCACCACGTTGCTCTGAGTCACACATCCCTCTGGGTCCAGACAGTTCTGCTCAGGATGCTCCCCTCTGGTTCCCGGGGGTGGGGTCAGAGAGCTGGCCCCGGCCCAGGGGAGAGAGAAAGTGTTTCCACAGTTCTGAGCGGGAAGAAAGGAGCTTTCATCTACCTGAGATTAAATTATAGCCAGGAGGCACTTCTGAACAAGACCAAAATAGAAAACTGGAAAGAAGCAGCACTACCATAAATTCCCAGAATTTGCAGTCTTTCCTGGGCTGGTTTATCCTTGAGAAGCTCTGAGAGTAATTCTGTTTGAACAAGATCTAGGGGGTTCCACGTGGAAGAGTAGGGTCTTTGGGTTAACAGAAGCCGTGGTAGCAGAAACCTCCCTGACAGACTCTCAAATCTTCACCTCACACCCTGCCAGGGGCTCATGGAGACCCCGCAGTGGATCCTACTTTGCCTGGAAGGGGCCAAAGCACTTAGGGTGCTGCTTCCACCCCTGTTATGCCAGCAGGCCTCGCTGGCCCTTGGAACAAGTGGCCGGATGTCAAGGGCCCAACAGCCTTGGACTCAGGCCCTGCCAGGCCAAGCAGGGTGGATGCTGGCTGGTGGTCAAGGCAAGCCACTTCTATGAAGGGAAACCTGGGTCCCGAGAGACAAATGATCTTAGAAGGGGCTATGACGTCCAAGGAATTCCTCACCACTCTCCCACCACTCCCCACCCATGGCCTGAACCGGACCCTCCCTGCAAAGAACCCAGAGCACAACCTCAGGCATCAAACAAGCCCTGATAACAATGACGGAGGCGTAACAAAGCCAAAGGAGAAAAACTGCCAAACAGCAGTTTGTAGGCGTTGAAACCCTCTCCTGTCTCTCTGCCTCTCACCAGGATTCAGGCTTGCCATATGGGTGGAAACGATGATTAGATTTTAAATTATTGATGAGTTTGCATCTCTTACTCTTCTGTAGCAATCAGACAAGAGTCTGAGAAGTTTGAAAGAAGGTTTTACAAGATTTGCCCGTCCTTTTGGGTGACAGCATGCAGCTCAACAGAAGCTGGGGTTCCTTCTCTCTTGTCAAGAAGCAGGAGTGGGGTTGGCCCCAGGCACCCACCATGCTCAGCCCCAGACCCGGCTCCAGGGGCACAGAAAGCAGGGCAGGGTCAACATTCTCTACCCCAGGATAAAGCAAGCTTGAGCTGCCGGGCTCTGGGACCCTCGCTGCTCTCCTCTGTGGCTCCCATCCAGCTGATCCCCCGGCTCGTGTCTGGGACCTGACCCTTGACCTACACATCCCCAGACCCCAGCAGCCTCGTTCGACCCCGTTCACGGTTTCAACTCCCGAGACTTCCTGAGCTGCCTGGCACACCTCCCCCGCGCCGTCCCCGGTGATTCAGTCTTTCTGGCGGGTGCCCGCAGCTCGGGAGATGGAATGCATTCTTATTTCCAGGTGCTATACATTCAGATGAAGTTCTTCTTCGGATCTTCTGCCCAGAAAAGGGTAAATATTTCTGATCTACAGCAAATGTGTTTTCCTTTAGCTAACATCTTGGCGAGCAAGTACACTAATCTCCCAGGAAAATCTAGGGCCTGAATAGCAAGCAGATTTTTTTTTCCCTGAGCAAATAGAAATTCTGAGTTGCTTTTTTAATGCTGCCTTTTTTTCCCTTTTAAACAGCAGATCTGGAGAAAAATCACAGTCCATTAAATCTGCATCTCGTGAAAGAAAAACCCAGAAGGCCACCTCCCCATCAAAGGCAGAATGAACGGAGTTTGGAAGTGTGCTTAAAATGCACCAAGGGAGCAACAGCCATCCTACATTACCCCACTCAGCCTGAGGGTGGAAGGGTCCGAGCCCCCCCTACGAGGCCGGAGGAGAGAGGCCTTCCGCCTGGGAGGTGGAGATGGGGCTCCTCTCTCCCTGCGGAGGCCTCAGCAGCTCTCCACCTCTGGGTGCCAGGTGACCTCAGAGCTGAGCAAAGGACACACCCAGCAAGACCAAAGACTCCCCGAAACGTCCTCATTTCACCTTCCTACATTTTACGGGCTCCTTCTGTGGCCAGACGTGGGTCAAGAAGCAGCCCCACCTGTTCCCTGGGGGACAGGTCATAAAAGGAAGGTCAGAGAAGGACCTAAAGCGTGTGGGTCCGCTGCTGTGTGCCCGGCACCGGGCAACGTTGAGGAGCAGGTGTTGTCCTCTCCATTCCTTGCAGTGGAAAGTTCTCTCCCTGTCACTTTGCTGCCTCCCACACTGCCTTGGCCTCCTGTGAGCCGGAGGCAGGTGGGTGGACCGCCCCCAGCTCATAGGCATGTCTGAGCTGAGGATCCCAGGACTACAAAATGCGGAACCAGCTCTTCTGAGCCTCCATGCATGCTACCCACGTAAGCCCTGCCCAGCCCGGACCAGGGCAGAGCAGGCCCTTCTGGAACCTTCTGTTCCTTCCCGCTCACTGGGAAGTTGGTTTGTCTGCTTCTCACTCTAAAAGGGGAGTGGGGGGCTTCCCTGGTGGCACAGTGGTTAAGGATCTGCCTGCCAATGCAGGGGACACGGGTTCGAGCCCTGGTCTGGGAAGATCCCACATGCCACGGAGCAACTAAGCCCGTGCGCCACAACTACTGAGCCTGCGCTCTAGAGCCCACAAGCCTGCGTGCTGCAACTACTGAAGCCCGCGCGCCTACAGCCCATGCTCCGCAACAAGAGAAGCCACCGCAATGAGAAGCCCATGAACTGCAATGGCCCCCGCTCGCCACAACTAGAGAAAGCCCGTGTGCAGCAACGAAGACCCAAGGCAGCCAAAAACAAACAAACAAATAAACAAAAATTTATTTAAAAAAATAAAAGGGGAGTGGGTTGCTCCAGCCCTACTCACTTGGATGACAAACAACACTGCCACCCAGGAGGTTGCCTCGCACCTTTCCAACTGGGCGACCCACCACGTCACCCGTGGGGAAGGCACCCCTTAGCCAAGTGGGAGAGCACCCCATCGTCTGCTCGCCTCCTGGAACCAGCTGGTTGTCACGAGCTTCCAGTTCAGAAGCTCAAACCAAGCTGGTGAAAGTCCAACACTAACAATGTCGACAAAGAACTTCGCCGAAGACACGGATTGGACCACAGCGTGCATCTCTGTTTGGTCGGAACACACAGGCCTCGCAGAAGGGAGCACATTAAGCCTCCATTTTCCGTCATGGAACCAGTAAACAAACCCAGAGGAAGAGCTGCCCATCACCGAGCTGGCTTCCCGACAGGAAATGGTATGAGTGACTTCGTTTTTAAATATTATTATCCTCTTGAAAGCAAAAGATAAAGGACGCCTTGGAGCAGCCAAATTGCTTTGGCTCAAAAATCATTTTAAATACAATTTCCTTTAACAAGCCTACTGCCTGGGCAACGGATCAACGCTATTCATTTTAACCTTAGTCAGTAGAAAAAAAGTCACTGAAGTACTTGTAATTATTTAGCTCCCTCCCTTTCTCCCCACCCAGATATGTTAACTAATGACCAAAATAATGCATACCCAAGGCCTATTTTAAACAGTCGAACATATCAGGGACCATTTTCCCTCTGTGTCTACTCTAAACCCCAACATGGGGGATTTGGGGCTATTTTTGGCCATTCCCAGAAAGTGCTGGAAACAGCCTTCCCCTCTTGCTTGTGTTTGTGAAAGCAATAAGCTAGAGCAGGTGCCCACCTTTGCCCTTAAGATGAACAAGTCTCCTTGAGACGTCTTTATGCACTGGAAGGAAGGAGCCAGTCTACCTCTGCCCGGGGTGGGTCAGGCTCGGAACGGCTCAAGTAAAGGCAGGTTGACCTCTTGGGATACCATGCAGATGGAAGTGCTATAGAAAAAGACTTGGAGGATTTCAGATGTGTGGATGGAACGTGTGCTATGGTCTCCTTTTTGTTTTGGAAAGAAAATAAAAGGACTTTCCATTAGGTTATTTGCAGACAAACAAACAAGCAAAACATGCACATGTTCAAAGTAAATGACATTCACAGAGGAAAGCCTGAGTGGGTGGAATGGATCTGAGTTAACGGTGCTCGCTTGTTTGGGTGAAGAGATATGCGCACGGAAGCAAGTGCCTTTGCTACTGAAACAGGAAGGTCTGAACTGCTTCTGGGTTATATCCTCGCCTGGAGGGCTCAAGGTTTCCCCAGGGAAGAGTGTCCTAGCCGGGTGAACGCCGTACCTCCACCTGCAGTGCCTTAGGAGGCCACGTCCACCTCCAAGGACCTGGCTCAGGAAAGCCTATCCTCACAACTAGATCAGAAGCCCCCTGCGGGAAGCAGCATCTTGCAGCACAGACCCCAATGGGAAATGGACTCACTTTGGCACCAATGCCCTCACCAGGTGGAGGGGCAGCTTTTAATCCTGCTCTTGGTAATTACGGTTTCGGCTTCACTGAAGCCAACTGTCATGTTTCCTGGAGGATTGACACTCGACAGAGTGACTGCCCGTGTTAACTTGCATCTCTTACGGAAATAAGCTCTCAAAACTGCCCGATGAGCAGATACGAAGCCAGGAAGCCCAGCACGGGAAGCTCGACAGCAGAGGTAGGAGGAGAGTCTGATTCTGGGCCTAGGGGAAGAACTATTTACCCCCGTAGCCCTCTGCGACATTAACCAGGACGCCGTGTCACTTGCAGAGGAGAAAGCATCCCCTGGGCGGAGCGGCTGGCAGGGTAGGGATTCGCATTCAGATGCCTGGTGGGGCTGGCCTGTGAGGTCCAGCCAGGAGCATGTGAACTTTTCCACTGGGACCCAGGTGGCCTCTTGTAGCCGCTGAAAGTCACCCCGTGTGCTGAGCAGCCAGAAACAAGCTGATGACGCCAGTACCCAGTGTCCCTTCTGCTTGGGGGACCAGGCATGGAGGAGTGTGCAGGGACATGTCGCCACCTCTTCTAGGTCACAGGATGTCAACTGAGGGCCCTTGGGGTGGAAGCCGCCCCGTCTGGCCCTGCAAGGAGTGGAGGACCAGATGGGTGGGGCCGGGGGTCGCCCCGCCGACACACCAGCCTCGGGAGGATGCTTCCTCTCAGAGTCTCCATACGCGAAAGCCTGTGTCAGTAAAATGCACACATCCAGGGACGTTCTCTGTGTCCCAAAGGAATCCCACTGGGCTCCCGTGAGCATGTGCGCTCTCTGTGCCACCCCCGGACTGTAAGTGTCCAGAGGGCAGGGTACCCATCTGCCTGGTCATCCCTGTGTCCCCAGCACCCGGCACGGTGTATTGATGCCTGAAGAGTGAGTTCCTCTAGCGCATTTAAAAACAAGATCTCAGAGCCTAGCAGGCTGCTCAGTGACCCTGGGTGGAGCTGACCTGTGGATTCACTAGGGATAGGCTTACCAGGCCCTGACAGCTCTGTCCTTCCCCCACGAAGACCCCAGGAAAGACCCCTTGGCTGTGAGTTTATTTGAGCTCTTCTGGACAGTACTGTAAAATATGTCGTCCAGAGAGCTGAAGAGGACAAATAGAAGCCTGGCTGGGGGACGGTAGGGTGTCACTGTCCTCTCCCAAGCTAGGACCACCATTGAGGGGGGGCCCCAGAGAGGGGAGGGGACTTCCACAGGGCCACGTGGAAGGATGAGCCAACATTTACTAGCGCTAAGCTTTCTGTAGGCGATTTCATGGAACCTTTACAAGGTCCCTACAAAATAAGTCTCATAACACCCACTTATAGACAGGGGAACCAAAGGGCCAAGAGAATAAAAAAATGCGCCCCGGGTCACGTGGTTGGGTGACCAAGGAGAAATGTCAATAGTGGAAAAAGGTCAGGAGCCCCCCGCCATGACTCGGTCTCCGATCATAGACAGCCACGGCCCCTGGGCCCATGTCTCCCTCCTCCTGGCACCGGGGATGGCAAGCAGATCCCTGACCAGTTCCTCACCATGCGGACAGCGGGCAGACCTCCAGCCGGTGCTCCACCCAGGGGCAGGCAGGTGTCTACAGCACGGCAGGCAGAGCACGGGCAGGTGTGTGATGGGTTTTTCTTGGAGGAATAGAGGAGGAATAAACACTCCCACTGAAGGTGTGAATGAGTGAATAAGCGAACGAATGAATGAATGAATGAACAAGGACAGAAGGTCTCCAGCCTGGAGCCTCGGGAAAGCAAAGCACATTCTGGGCCTCGGCTGCTGGCATGAACTGATTCCTCCAGTCCAGAGCTGGGAGTACAGAGTATTTCCATGACGATGAACAAGTCTAAAGCGTGCACTTGGACCTGATTTCCAGCAACCCCAGAGGTGAGGAGAGCTGGCCACACGTGTGAGGGAATCTCCAGGACCAACGTTCCTGGGGTCCCCTCAGTCACCCAGACACAGTCCTTATGAGGCTGTACCAACAGTGCCGGGCACGTGTCAGGAAGGGGACGGGGGTGCCATGGGGTCCCAGGGGAGGCCCCTGCCCTGGGGTCTGGGCCAGTGAGGTCTGCTCTGGACCATGACCTCTAACCCCTGGCCTTCAGGCTGTGAGTGTGGCTGTTGAGAGCCACCACTCTCGGGGACCCGGCCTTGACACGCTCACAGGAGCTCTCGGGTTTGTGGACTGGAGAGCCCACGTTCAGCTGGGAACCGTTTTCTGGCTTCTGTCCGGGCATAGGCAGGAGAGGCTCGCGGGATCTGTGCTAGGACGATGTAGAACGCCGCTTAGGGAAAAAAAAGTCATCTGGACCTGGCCAGAGGCCCCGGGCAGGCCTAGCAAGCAGCTGACAGCTTTTCCTTTTCCTGTCCTCTTCCCGAGAGGAGGCACAGGTCCTCGGTGGCTTGGCCAAGGTGGCCTGTGCAGGGGAAGGCACGTGGGTCTAGGCTTTGCCTGGCTGCAGGGAGGAGCTGTGGGACACTGGGCGGGTCCGGGCCCTCAGGGCCTCTGTTTTCCATCCTCAGAGGGCATTCCTGTTCTTCGTGGGGCAAGAAGGAGAAAGGGGGGGCATGTCTCCCACCCCAGTGTCTCCCCCTCAACAACTCTGCAGACTCTGCACCTCCACAGATGCTCCTGAGGGCTGGCAAAGAGGGAGGTTCTCCTGCCCAAGACGCTCGCCTCTTATTGGCTGTGTCCTTTAATGGCCCCGGAGGGAGAGAGCTGAGCATCAGGTCAGGGACCAGAGTGATGCCCCAGAGGACCCTCTGCAGCCGCAGGTGGGACCCGCTTCCCCGCAGCTGCCGGCCCTCTTCCTCCCCCGGGGCTCCCACACCGACGGCTGGCAACAGCCCTCCCTCGGCCTGATTTTGTAAATGCGGTGGGCTTTTGACCCTTCAGAGCACTTTCCCTGCGTCTGCCTCTGGTGGCTGCTGGATCCGCGCCCCCAGCTTGGGTGGTCAGAGCCGCAGCGGCGGCAGCGCTGTGTCCGCTTTGCTTGCCCCGCGCATCTTCCATGTGGCCCCGCGCAGGCTGCTGCCAACTCGGGTCACACAGAGAACGCGGCGGGGTCACGTTCACACAGGGCCGCGGCCGCGGCTCCGCTTGCAAACCGCACCCCCCCACACCCATACCAGCCTTTCAAGCCAGTTTCTGAGAGAAGCGTAGCCTGCGTGTTAATACATAATGTATAAAAACCTCAGAGAAAACTCTCGTTTCGTGGAGCATTTTGGTCTTTGAGGCAGGACCTGGGCGCCTCCTTTCCCGCGCTCGGTGGAGATGAGGTCAGGGCGCTACACCTGCCGGCTGGTCCTTCTCAGGGGGTGAAGCATCTCTGGGTGTGCGTGTGTATCCGTGCATCGGTGTGTGTGTGTACCTGTGTATGTGTGTGTCTCTGTGTATCCATGTGTCTGTGTGTGTGTGTACATGCATCTGTGTATCAGTGTGTGTGTGTGTGTGTGTGTGTGTGTGATGAGATGGGCAGAAAGGTTGGGTGGACAAGGCCAAGTCGCAGTTTCTGGTTCCACCCCTCTCCCCGGGTCCCTTTGACCCCAAGCTTGAAGAGTGAAGCTGGGGGGTGATTCGAACTCTTTGGAGTGGGTGCTGGAGACCCGGGTCTGCACCCACCCCAGCCTGTACCCCAGGCTAGCAGGGGCATGCCCAGCACTTGGGCCCAGCCTCCACATGGCTGTGGATCTCCAGATCTGTCTGCGGAAAGGCTCTGGTCACCTGGGCCAGGTTGAACCCTGACTGCCTAGAGAGAGTCAGATGGTGGCTGGGCAGATCCCAGAAGAAAAGGCAGGTTGCTGTCGTTTGATCTCCCTGGGGGAAGTGTGGGGAGGTAAGAGAAAGGGAGCACGGCTCTGGGAAATAGGTCAGAGGCCCTGAGATGGGTCTGGGAGCAGAATTGTGATGTATGGACAACTGAGAAGAGCCCAGCTGAATCGTAGCAAAGGGCCCCAATGGGAGGCAATTAACAGGACTGAGGACAGGCCAGGCGCCTGGGTTCCCCATGCTGGGGCACTGGCTCCGAATGTCCTGGAAAGTGCAGCTTTGGGGACATTCTTTATGGTCCTTCCCTCCTTGTCCCTCAGCCAAGGCTCAGACACCTACCCTATCCTCTGGGCCACTCTAGCACTGGCATGTGAAAGCAGTTTCTTTTTTTTTTTTCTTTTTTTTTTTTTTTGCGGTACGCGGGCCTCTCGCTGTTGTGGCCTCTCCCGTTGCGGAGCACAGGCTCCGGACGCGCAGGCTCAACGGCCATGGCTCACGGGCCCAGCCGCTCCACGGCATGTGGGATCTTCCCGGACCGGGGCACGAACCCGTGTCCCCTGCATCGGCAGGCGGGCTCTCAACCACTGCGCCACCAGGGAAGCCCTGAAAGCAGTTTCTTCTCGCAAGTTTTCTCGAGTCACCCCAATAGCAACCCTTGCGAGCACAGGCTGGTCTCCAGTGGACGTACTGGGCAAGGCTGGAACTAGGGTGAGGCAATGGATGGGTCACGCGCCTCGGGTTAAAATTTAAGAAGGCACCCAAAACACTCATCACTCTGAGACAAATGCTAACATTTTAAGTGAAAACAGGATGAGTATCACTGATGTCTCTTTTGGCCTTAAAACTCTGAGATGGCTTATCCTGGCCCCCGAGCTAGGGGGTCGTAGCTCCACCTCGAGTGAAGGTTTATTACCCCACAGAGTGCTGCCCTCCTAGTCCCCGCTTGGTCACCACAACTGGTTTGCTCCATGGGTTAACCCGAGGAGATTGAAGAGCAGGTGATAATTGCCGAGGGGCCTTGTGCATTTGCTACAGGAAGTGGGGAATACATGGAGGCGCAGGTGGCTGTGCGTCACAGCGCGGTCATTGCTACCACAGATTCCTCTTTATTGAGCATGTACTACGTGCCACGCAACATGCTGAGTGCTTCACGCGTGTTGGGGCTTTTTTTCCCTCCCAACGACCTCCAGAGGCAGGTACTATTCTCATCTCCATTGTGCAGGTGAGGAAACTGAGGCACGGAGAGGATAGGCTACTCCCCAGGGGAGTACCGGCAGAGCTGGGATTCGAACTCATAGCCTGGGTGTGCTGGGAAGGCAGGCAGGGAAGCCCCTGCTCCTGCCTCGAGTGAGAGAAGCAAGATCTTGAGAGCAGGACGGTGCCTTGGGAGGTGGAGCCCTGGGGAGGAAGCAACTTTAACCATGAAAGAGGGACCCAAGGGCAGCATGGCCATGACCCTGATGAAAGGTCCACTTGAGTCATCCCAGGCATGGGGACGGGGGGGGACAGGGTAGCCTGGAGTCTGGGGCTGGCATTCTATTGGAAGGTCTGGGGAGGTGTGACAAACACAAAGGGGACAGAGACCACCCTGGAAGCAGGTCTCAGATGCCCAAGGAAGATGTCCTTTGGCCTCAGGAATCTCCATGGTGGCAGCTGACTCGTCCCCGTGGCAACTCAAGTGGGAACCTCTGTCTTTTACTCCACAAGGCACGAGCCTTCGTCGTGGGCGAGGCCTGGGGAGGCCCAAACAGGTCCTGGGACATGGGACATGGGCTTCGGTCCCCGTGTCTGTGCTACACGGAGATGACAGTGATGTGCTGAGCCGGCTTGTGAGAGCGGCTTGTTAAATTTTCAAGAATGTCGTAACCCATGGACATCAAACAGGAACCCTGAGATCGGCTACAGTAGGAGTATTTACACCACGGAAACTGGCAAATGTTACCCATGAGGAATCTGTTTTTGTGCCCTGCTGCTCCCATGCCCGCCCCCCAGGAGCTGGTTGTGAAACATTTACCAGCACACCGCTGCATTATGGGACAACATCTCAACACCTACAAAAATCTGGCCATCTCCCAAGCGGCCACACCAACTGAGGGAGCATCTGTGTGTCTCTTTCCCAAAGAGGCGATCATCATGCCAAACAGGGATTATACGCCAACATCATTTCTGGGTCTGAAGACGCGACCTGTTTCCGGCAGCAGAATGGTCTCTGATCTAATCAAGATGGACTCAGGCTGATGCTGTGAGCCTGCATCCTCTGAGCAGACACCAACGGCTGGCGACTGAGTTGCATGCCTGGGTGGCCTGGGAAGCGGCCTGGAATGTTAAAAGGCTGCGGATCACCCATAGTCTCCACGTAAAGGCGTGTCCCAGAAAGAGGCGTGGCCTGGCCGTCGGGAAGCGGGGTTCAAGCCCAGCTCCTCCCGTCACTCAGGTGCCCCGAGGTAAATCTTCCAGCATCCCTGGGTAACTGTTTTCCTATACAGACAAAGGGGTGGGGCCAGCTGGTCTCTGAGGCCTCTGGGGCTCTGCTCCCAGTGAAGCTGAAACCTCCCAAGCTGAGAGGGGCCTGGCCTGGTGCCTGGGGAGCCCCTCCTGCAGAGTCAGGGTCACTGCCCTGGACCCCTCTCCACCCGGCCGCTCAGAGCTTCACAGGGTCCCAGCAACCCGGGATCCTGCCACTGAGGCTGACCTCAGAGTCCGTGCAGCCTCCAGCCCCCAGGGACCCTCCGTCTGCTGCAGCTCTCTGCCCCGCGCTGTCCATACTGCTTAACTTTTCAGGAGCCAGGACTGGCTGAGGAGGTGCCACGCCATTCATCCCTGGGCCTGGCTCCAGCCCCTCTCATCTCCCCAGCCACCGCCAAAGGCAGCTGCTCCCAGGAAGCAGGGAGCAGCAGTGTGTCAGGAAGCATCTCCGGGGCTGTCAGCATGGTGATGCCCGTCAGGGGTGGGCCTCGTTCCCCTGCTCCCCTGGGACGGTGGAGCTGACTGCTCTGACATGCCCCAGAGAGAGGGGGTGTGATGGGGCAGGAGACGTGGGTGACACACAGCAGACTGCAGCTGTGGATGCAGGCACACAAGGGCTAGGGGCTCAGTCCCGGGCAGGGAGGGACTGGCCCGGAAAGGGTGGGGCTGAGCTTCAGGGTGCGGGGGAGACCTTGGGGCAGGACTTCTCAACCTTAGCTTCCTAGAGGCAACGGAAGGATCTGGATCCAGGTCCGGGCAGCTCTGGGGACTCTGCTGGAGTGAGCTGGGACAGGCACGTTCCACGGGGAGTGTGGACCCGGGCTCAGCAAAGGGCTTCGGCTGTGAATGCCAGAGACAGGGGCATGGCCGAGGCAGAGGGTGAAACTCTGCTGATGGTCAGGGAGGGAAGGACCCAAGGCCGGGGCTCTGTGGGGTGAGCACTGGGTTTGTAACAGCTGTGGTAACAATAACCACAGTTCGCTGAGCGCTGGCCTGTGATGGACCCAATACAAAGCACTACAGAATCTCTGCATCCTTACAACAGCACTGGACCACTTTCTCGGTGAGGAAACTGAGCCCCAGGTTACGGGTCCTGTGACCCAAGGTGTGGCCCAAGCCACAGCTCCACGTGGCTTCAGAAACAGGGTTAGAGAGACTCACAGACGTAGAGAACAGACTTGTGGGTGCCAAGGGGGAGGAGGCATGGGGGAGGGATGCAGTGGGAGTCTGGGGTTAGCAGACGCAAACCATCATATACAGAATGGATAAACAACAAGGTCCTAATGTGTAGCACAGGGAACTATATTCACTATCCCATGATAAACCACAATGGAAAAGAATATGAAAAAGAATGTATGTATATATATATATATATATATATATATATATATATATATATATATATATATATATATATATATATGTATAACTGAATCACTTTGCTGTATAAGAGAAATTAACACAACACTGTAAATCAACTATACTTCAATAAAATCAAAAAAAAGAAACAGGGTTAGAACCCAGGTCAGCATGACCACCAAGCCCCTGGCCTTTATAGCTGCTTCAAAGCTGGGCGACTGGCAGAGAGGCCCTTTCAGGCCTCCCTGGGGCAGAGGCTTGGCCTCCTGGGGAGCCTGGTGGCCTTGTCCACCAGGGGGAAGGGACTCTCCAGTGCCTCCCTACAGGCAGAAGGCTGGGCCCTGGTGCAGGCACCCACCAGCCCAGTGCTCACCCACCTCTCGCACACGCCTGGCCCAGGACTGGGGACATGGGGGTAGGACGGACCCTGCGTCATATCTCTCAAATGAGCTGGTGGTGGCCCTGGTACACCGAGTCCAGGGTCTTGAGTGGCTGGGCCTTCTCTCTTCTGCTTGGTCAGGCCTGAAGCAGGTGCCAGGGTCTGCGATGTTTCAGCCCATGACTAAGTGAGTACTTACTACCTGTAAGGGGCTGGGCCAAGCCTAAGGGGGAGCTGACACCTTGCAGCTGCCATGGGGTTGGCTCCACTTCAGAACAGCAAAGCCCTCTTGGGCTGTCAGAGGCACCCTGATAAGCCAGCAGGGCTTATATTTCCCCCTGGGATGACTGGAAGTGGGCCTTGGCGATACATCCACACAGGTATGATATCAAAACCAGTCATCGTGAGAGGAGGACAGTACAAGTGCAGGATGTTTGCAATGCATTTGAAATTAAGAGACCAGCATCGTAAAACAATCATGTGTGTGTGTGTGTGTGTATATATATATATATGTATATGGCTATATCAAAACCTCGTGGTAACCACAGATGAAAAAATCTATGACAGATATACACACAAAAAAGAAAAAGGAATCCAAACACAACACTAAAGATAGACATCAAATCACAAGAGAAGAGAACGAAAGAGGAAAAGAAAAAAAAAAAAGACCTACAAAAACAAATCCAGAACAATGAACGAAATGGCAATAAGAGCATACACATCGATCATTACCTTAAATGTAAATGGATTAAGGACCGGGACATATGTTGTCTATGGATCAGATCACCTCGGTGACAGGGGGACGTGGGCTCCCGGAGCAGCTGTGTCTTGCCCCCTGCCCTCAGACTTTAACCCAGACAAGGGGCCTGAGTTGAGGATGCCCCCCAGGGTCTCCTGAAACCCCGGCCCTCCAGCAGCAGGCAAACAGCAGAGAAGGCAAAACTAGACCCACGGGAGCTAATTTCTTTGCAACAGACAGCCTTTTTCTGAGAACTCTGTCTTCAAGTTAAGAAATTTTTTAGCAACTCAGGATCAACAAACCTTTCTCCTCTGGATTTCCCTCTCCATCCTCTAAGCTAACCTCCCACGGAATTCTCAAGTCTCATACCCCGGGGATAAGCCTTCCAGAGTGTACTCTCTAAACTACGGCCGGTGTAAAGAGCGAGCCTTCAGGAGGGATGGCGCGGAGGAAGGAGAGGGGTGCGCTGTCGGAAGATCCCAACCGCCCTCATCTCTTTACCAAGTTCTGATGCTTGTCCTTGTGGGGCATAGCTGGGGCCTGGGCACAGCCATGGGAGGGTCTGGGACCATCCCCAGGAAACGGGGACCCAGCCCTGAAGCCTGCCTTCTGGATGTGGATAAAGTCTATTCACACCCACCCAACAAACATGGACTCCGGTGCCAGGCGTGGTTCTAGGCTCCAAACACAACATAATGCCCCTGCCCTTGAGGAGCTTACTTCTGAAGGATGGGGGTGGGGCAGGAGGATAGACAATGAATAAATAACACAGTTGATGTCGCAACAGGGTGGACGAAGCACAAGAGATTTCGCTGTGTGAAAGAAGCCTCACCCAAGAGTACTTGCTGGGGGACCTCCCTGATGGTCCGGTGGGTAGGACTCCGCCCTCCCAGTGCAGGGGGCCTGGGTTCAATCCCTGGTCGGGGAACTAGATCCCACATGCATGCCGTACCTAAGAGTCCACAAGCCGCAACTAAGAAGCCCATATGCCGCAACTAAACACACCAGAGCGAAGATCCTGCACGCCACAACCAAGACCTGGCGCAGCCTAAATTAAAAAAAAAAAAGTAAAGAAAAACAGAGTACTTGCTGGATGATTCCATTTGTATGAAGTTCTAGAACAGGCAAAATTAATCCATGGTGGAAAAAAAAGGACAATGGTAACCTCTGGGACATGGGTGTGGGGACCGACTGGGAAACGACAGGAGGGAGCTTTCTGGGGTGATGGTAATAGTCTAAAGCTCCATGCGGGCTTGGGTTCTGTTGCTGCGCGTATTGATGGAAACTCATCAACTAGTATGTTAACATTTGTGCATCCAACTGTTTCATTGTGTGTAAATTTTCAAAGCAGAAGACAAGAATTGCACTTTAAATATTGAACTCTGGTTACCGACATGCGTACTCTGCACCAGTACGTGTTGGGGGAGGTGTACTGTTGTCTGCAACTTAGTTTGAAATGCATGAAAAACAAGTAAGTCGGATTTCTGGAGAGATGGACGTGTAAGTGATAAAACAATATAGCAAAATGTTGAGAGAGTCTGGGTGGTTGGTATAGGGTGCTTGTAAAACTCTCTCAACTTCTCCATTTATCTTAAACATTTGATAATCCAGTGTTTGTTGGGGGGCAGAGTGGTTTGCAGGAGAGAGAGGGGAAATGAGGTGGGGCGTCAGGAGGGGCCCCTGCACAGAGGGCTGAGTTTAAAAGTAAGGCGCTGACTGGTGAGGGCAGGGTACAGCTATATGTGTGGGAGTCATTGGCATAAAACTGGCATGTGAAACTGTGGGCCCAGGTGAGAGGACCCAAGGAGACGGTGAAGACAGAGAAGGGAAGGCCTAGGAAGCTCAGGGACATTCCAAGATCTAGGGCTTGAGGGAAAGGGGTGAGATCTGTAAAGAACGAGCAGTGAGGGAGATAGCCAGCAGCAGGAGAAGAGAACATTCCAGAAAGAGGGGATGGCCAACCTTGGTAAGTGCTGCTGGGAGGTCCGAAAAATGAGGGTGGCAGTGAGGTGACCTTTGCGTTTTGCAACGCAGAGGTCACCGGTGAACTGGAGACAGCTCCGTCATGGCGCGGAGGATGAAGAGGAAAGCTGGAGGTGAGGGGTGAGGGAAGAATGGGAGGTGGGCAAGGGGCGAGGACAACCAGACACATATCCAAGGGGGGACACTGGTGTGTCCGGAAAAGGAGAGGGGAAAGCTCCCAGGAAGTCCTGTCCATTTGGGGGGTGGGGTGGCATGGCAAGAAGTCTCCTTCAGGACCCCCAGACGCTTTCCTGGGAAGAAAGCAGATGAACTGAGGGGGAGGTGAGAGGAGCAGTGATGTCTGTGTGTACCTGCATTTACTTGTGCACACCTGTGCACACCTGTGTTCACCTCTGCATACCTGTATTCACCTGTGTACATCTGTGCACACCTTGTTCACCTGCGTATACCTGTGTTCACCTGTGCACACGTGTGTATACCTGTGTTCTGTGCACACCTCTGCATACCTGTATTCACCTGTGTACACCTGTGCACACCTTGTTCACCTGTGTATACCTGTGCACACCTGTGCACACCTATGTATACCTGCATTCACCTGTGTACACCTGTATTCACTTGTGCACACCTGTGTTCACCTATGTTTACCTGTGAACACCTGTGCATACCTGTATTCACCTACGCACACCTATGTATACCTGTGTTCACCTGTGTACACCTGTGCACATCTACGTATACCTGTCTAGCTAAAACTATTTGTAGTGAGTCTGGGGTGTGTGATGTGTCTCACCTGGGAACACCTGCATCCCGGAGCCACCGAAATAGTAACGGTGGTAAAAGCAGTTATGATGTCACGTCGGGGGACCAGAGTCTACAGCACCCCCAAGCAGGCCAACTTCACGAGCTGGGTGTCCCCGGAGGCCTAAGCGAGTGCTGATGTCCACACATGGAGCTTGTCACCAAAAACTTGCATTTTCCATTTCACTCTACCAAAGGACACCTGAATTTCATTCTTGGCCCTTTGAGCTCCTTCAGAAGCAAAATAGGAAGTGTTTCCTTGAAGCAAACTTTTGTCTTTTGCTTTGGAAACCACACTTTCCCCTTTGCTCCAAAGAAGATTAGGATATCCAGGACAGAATGTCAGCTGAAGATTACATGAAAAGGATAATTAAACAAAAGCCCACACTAGAAGCCATCTAGAAGGAAAATTAAGCCGCTTTTGCCTTCTACCCATCTTTGAAGGGTGTTCTGTCGAAGGGGAGCAGGAATTGTTTGGCTTGATACATAAAGATAGTAACCAAACTGTATCGCCCATTGTTCCGCCTTTATATTAAAAGCAATCGCCTAGCCAAGCTGACAACACACACCATGGAGGCAGAAACCCCTCTGCAGACGGAAGGATTAAGAGGCTGACAAGGTCTGGATACTAAGACTAATTAATAATTTCCATCTCTAAGGAACTGCAACTCGTGCAGCTTCGTTCTTCCTCTGTCTCCCAGCCTGGCCCAGGCAGCCCCGTCCTCTAAGGGAAGGACAGAGGGTTTGCAGGATGGGCCAGGATAGACGGTGGTCAGTCCCAGCGGGGCAGGGAGCCGAGGGGGCCCTGGGGAAAGGGCTGCAGCAGACAGACAGCTGGAATGTGGAGGTTGCTTCTCACTAACCGAGCAGAGACACAGAGTAACTTAGGGAACTGGGTTTGCCATCACATGGTCGCATCTGTTAGATGAGTAATTTGCCAATTGAAAGGTGGTTTGGATGGGACATTCTCAGGGGACCCCCCTCCCCAATTATACCCACCCACTCAATCCCCTGGAGCAAAAATGGCTGGAAATGTTCACAACAGAGGGATGAGCCAGCCACCATTGCCTAGGGCCAAGCATGACCCAAGATCTCTGTGGGCATTGGCTCAGTTCATCTTCCCAGTGACCCCCAGAGGGAGGTATTTCATGCCTATTTTATAGACACAAACATAAGATTCGCAGAGGTTAATTCACTTGACACAGTCACGTGGCTAGGAGAAGGCAGAGCTGAGTTCAAATCCAAACTGTGGGCCTGGAAGGACCACGGGTCCAGGGGTCCCAGCACGTGGCCAGTGGGAAGCCTGTCCGGTGGCTACAAGTTCTCCCCCATACTCAGGAGCCCCCTCGTCCACAAGGTAGGGGCAAGGCATCCCACTTCCCTACAGGGCTCCAAGAGCACAGGCAGCTGCGATTTGCAGGGTGAAGGTCAAGTAGCTGAGACCTGATCACAGGGACTTTCTGGGTTGCTCCCCCTGCAAGGTGACCAGGTGCAAAGGCCAACCACCTGGGCACGCCCCTGTCCCCGAGGAGGGGACCAGGATGAGAGGAGCTTCTGGAAAATGCCCAGTGACTTTCCTTAGAGAGGATAATGGCCGCTTTGGGGGGATATATTTTCTGGAGGCTTTAGGTGGTACAGCAGAGGCTTTGGCATCGTAAATTGCAATCAAGCAAAGATGTCTAAGAAGGAAATAATATCAGCTCTGCTGCGCAGCCTTGGCAAAGATCCTGAAATCTTAATGGAATTGAGCAATTTTTTGCATAGTGCCGTAAACTCCTAGCGTCTACCTTATCTTCCCATCACGTTCTTCAAGGCACATTAAATGGAGAAAGAAGTGGAAGCTGCTAGATAGAATAAAACCGGAACAAGGAGGCAGCTCCAGAGAGATCTGTCGGAGACCACAATTCATTCCCACACGCGCCTTCTCCGTCGCAAAAGGCCTTCACCACTTGCTGCTTGTCTGCTCCTGTCTCTGAGTGTAAAAAGCCTCCTGGCGGCTTATGGGCTGAGGCTCTGGTCTAATTACCGGTCCCGCAGCCATGCTCCATTTTGCATGGTCTCTGCCCTGCTCCACCCAGCACCCCCCACTCACCTGTCCTCCAACACCCCTTCTGGAACCCTGTCCTTGTATCCCTGGCCCCCTGCACTTCTTTCCAGATTCTGTCCATCACCATAATTAGCTGACAACACAGTCGCTTGCTGGGCCATGGCAGCCCTGACTTACAATGGCTATTGTTACTGTTACTGGTAATAATCATGATAAGGGTGAAAGGCCACTGCTCTCCCTTCAGCCTGGAGAGGCTTTCACAGCAGTGATGAATGTGCAGCCTCTGGTCGGCCGGCCCCATCTCTCCTGGTCTCTCCTCCTGGGCCCAAGCAGAGATGGCGTGCATGTTCTCCCCTTACGTCCCCTCCAAGTCTGGCACCAGGGCCTGGGACACCTGTCCTGAGGCCTTCTTCTCAGACAGCCCTGTGCCTGGTCTGTGGACCTGGGGTCCCACACATTCTTGTCACTGTACACTGTGGCCCAGGCCTGCCACGTGTCAGAAAGGGCATGGAAGAACATCCCTGCCCCATTCTTCCACCCTTGAGCTCACCTCCTCCTCCAGGAAGCCTCCCCTGACCACCCAGCCCACTCTATGTCCACTTCTCTGGACTCATCGCATTGATGGGCTTCCAGTATCACCTACTAGGCACATAAATTCAGGGTCAGAAATGACTTTGGCGCCACAGGGTCCTTCACCTGCCTCTCCACACAGGAGTTCTCCCCAAATGCTCTGGGCCTGGAGGCTCCCTTCTCTGTGCTGCCCAGTCCCCGGTGGGCTAGAGAGAGCTCACTGTCAGCTGGGGAAGGACAGCCAAGGGTGTGGAACAGAGATGCAGCGTCAGACTCTCTTGTCCTTCTTGACATGGGCACCGACCCCCAGAGGTTAACACATCCAGGACCCGTCAGCCACTCCCCCTTCTCATCTCTGCTCCCTGCCCCGCCCGTGCCCCTCGGCCCGGGCACTGTGGCCTGTGAGCTCCAGAGGATGGGGCCGGGTGTCTTTAAAGGGCCTGGACCGGGCCCTGCTTACTCTAGTCTTTGGGGGTCCCAAATTCTCCTCGACCCTTGTTTTCCTCTTCTGAAAAAGTCAGGGCGAATTTGCCCAGTCCTGACTCCCTCCCAGGGCAGCTGTGAGAACAAAAAAAGCTGGACCTGGAGTCCCCACCAAGTGCCAAGGGCCACCCAGTGCCAGGGCTGTGGTGTCCCCGAGCCTTGCACCCTCTGCCTCAGCCCAGCCCGTACGTGGCATCTGCCACATCCTCCTTATGGGGTCTGCAGGATGGAGCACAGAGGGGCCGGCTGGCCTGGGGCGTGTTCCCCTCCCCACCAACCCAGGCCCAGGGGCCAGGGACTCCTCAGGCACCAGCTCGCTTCTGTTACCTGCACCACGTGGGTCAAAATGCCCCGTTTGGGACAGAGAGTCAGCCTGACCACAGCGCCTCTGTCACTCTAAGCCTGTGAGGCGTCGTTCGAGGGCCCACGTACAGGGTGGGCTCTGGGATGCTTTATTTCCTGGACACTTCAATTTCACCCCGATGGAACACAAAAACCCTTACTGAGCAAGAAGCCTCAAGTACTTTTTATAAAGCTATAATATCCTCCATTAAAAAAAAAAGATGAGGGACTTCCTGGTGGCGCAGTGGTTGGGAGTCCGCCCGCCGATGCAGGGGACGCGGGTTCGGGCCCTGGCCCGGGAAGATCCCACATGCCGCAGAGCAACTAAGCCCGTGAGCCACAACTACTGAGCCTGTGCTCTGGAGCCCGCGAGCCACAACTGCTGAAGCCCGTGCGCCTACAGCCCGTGCTCTGCGGCAGGAGAGGCCACCGCAGTGGGAGGCCTGCGCACCGCAAGGAAGAGTAGCCCCACTGGCATAACTGGAGAGAGCCCATGCGCAGCGGCGGAGACCCAACGCAACCAAAAATAAATAAATAAATTTATATTAAAAATAAATAAATAAATAAATAAATAAAAAAGATGAAAGAGAGAGAAAGAAAGGAAGGAAAAAGGTGGGGGAGAGACTGTCTCCCACGTCTCAGGGCTGGCCTCCTAGTGGGGCCCAGCTCACCCCGAGTGGAGACGTGCCCCCATTAGGATGAGCCTGGAGACGAGGGGTGAGTGCAGACGCCCTCTTCCAGCTGCCCCGCTGGGGATGCTGGTCCCGTCTGGTGACCCAGCTCACCTGCAGGCCACGCTCAGGGCTGCAGGGTTTGGTCCCAGGTGGCGCCACGCTTCCAGATAAAGTGAGGGGGACAATGGCGGGGGGCACATGGGTTGCAAAAGAGCCGATCATTCCCCAGATAGATTTCAAGTCATTTTGGGTGGGGAGTGGGCACAAGGGGCATTTACAGCCATGACGGTGTCCCCACTGCAGAGGAGGGTGGCAGGAAGGAGCAGAGGTGGCCTGACTGTCCCGGCTTTTGGTCGGGGCGCTGTGAGAGATGAAGGGAAGGTGCGAGGTGGGGATCACAGGGCTCCCTGGGGGCGTCAGGATGTCCCCTTATAGGTCCAAACTGGCACTGATGGCGTCGAGCTGTCCATCATCTATGGAGTGCTTGCCGTGGGCCACGAGCTGGACTCCATTGTCATGTGCTCTGTGTTTCATTTATAGGGAATTCTCACAACAGTCCTGTGCAGTCCACGCCATTCTCATAACCATTTTACTGATGAGGAAACTGAGACTCAGAGAAATGAGCTCAAATGCCCAGAGTCAAACAGCTAATGAATGTTTCCCTGTGTGACCCCAATCCCACTATTATAAGAGGTTCAAACAAACACCATCCCAAACATCCGCCCACTGACTGCTCCAGGTGGGAGCTGGAATGGTGGCCTCTGGGCCACGCTGCAGGGGCCGGGGGTTCCCTCTGCCTAGAACTCCCACCACCCCACCTCACCCCAACGTTGCTACCTGAGGGAAGTGATGAGATCGGAGGCTTTCCTGGGGAGCCTCAGAGGCACTTGGCTCAGAGAGAGGCCCTTATGTCCACAGACAGGTCTGGTGTCGATGGACGGAACCATATGCTGAGGTCCTGTGGGTGTGGTGTTGGGAAACGCCCCAGGCCCACTCTGGTGCCATAGTCCCAGGTGGGAGGGGAGGACCTAAGCCCACAGCCTGCTCACTCCCTGCACACTGCGGATGAATATGGTGCAGCTCAGCTGCCTTTGGGGAGGGTAAGGCCTTGTTCAGAGGTGAGGAGGCCCCAGGGGCACTTGTGGCAGGAGAGGGCCCTAAAGGATGGTGGGGCTCCGTCAGGACAGGCTGGTGTCCAGGCCTGTTTCTGGGGCAGAAGCTGAAACGGGACTGTTTGCTACGATGGACCCAGAGGTGAGCAAAAGGCCTTCTCTGCGGCCCGCTGGACTGTATAAGACATTCAAGACCCCAAACCCTAAACCTAACCCAAACACTAAAACTAACCATGGCCTTAGCCCTAACCCTAAACCTAACCCTAAACCTAGACCTAACCCTAAGCCTAGACCAAACCCTAAACCTAAGCCTAGCCCTAACCTTAAACCTAACCCTAACCGTACACCTAACACTAAACCTAACAGTAACCCTAGACATAACCCTAAACCTAACCCTAACCCTAGCGCTAACCCTAACCCTAGACCTAACCTTAAACCTAACCCTAACCCTAACCCTAGCGCTAACCCTAAACCTAACCCTATACCTAACCCTTACCCTAACCCTAGCCCTAACCCTAACCTTAGCCCTAACCCTAACCCTAGCGCTAACCCTGGGAGGTCTTGGGTCACTGCCTCCCCGCAGCAGCTGCCTTTTAAGTCCCCTCCTCCTGGCAGGAGAAATGCCCTCCTCCCAGGGGCCCTGCTCTGGGGGACACCCCCCCAGTCCTGGTATTTCTGCCTCGGGAAAGCCTGCTCTCAGGACGGGGTGGGCAGAAGTTGACCACGCTGAGGGTGAAAGGCCAGCTGGGGACCCACAATCCAACAAAGGGATTTAGAGCCTCAGCTCGACCCCCCAGGCCTCGCCAGCCAGGTGGGGAAGTGTGCTTCTCACGGGCACTTGTCAGGGGAGCCTGGGCTCTGCCCGAGCAACACTGGGGTCTCCCTCCTGCCCTGGAAGGCAGCGAGTCCTCTGGCTGAGGCCTCCCTCCACTCCAGGGTGGGGAGCTTTGGGGGGCCAGCGCAGCCTGGAGTGAGCCCCCTTGGTAAGCTGGCTCTATGCCCGCCGCCCCTGCACTCTTCTGCGCTGCCTCTGTACTGTGGCACTTGGTGGAGGCGAGCCCCCTGCACCCACTGTTCCTGGGGGTCCTGGGCTGGCAAAGCTCAAGGTCAGGCGGGAGGCAGAGTGTGGGGTTGAACGGCAGCTGCCCCTCCGTGGCTGCACGGCCTGGGACCCGGCGCTTGAAGCTGCCTCTAGCCCCACCTATAAGAAGGGTAACAATGGCACCCCGGGGAGAAGAGATGGGCGCCCTGGGAGCCTGGTCTTCTCCCGGGTGACCCGGGGGCCCGTGGTGCGGGGCTGGTGCACTGTCTGGCCCAGAGTCAGTACCCGGGGTGGCCGGGTGCCAGAACTTGGAACCCAAATGTCTGCCACTCTCAGTGATCCAGGAGCCCCCAGTCCCGGGGTCCCCCCAAAGCCCCAGGGTCTCTGTATTTGCACAGCAGCACTCAGGGGCCTGCAGGCCTGTGTGTGGGCTGCGGGGTGGTCCAGGGAGCAGCCCGCGCTGCCTCTGCCCCTGCGAGCTGGTCTCAACAGACACGCAGCCCCGAATGAATGGCGGTGGCAGACACACAGGGACACACCCCCTGCTTCACTTGAGCGTGGAAAACATTCATTAAGCATTTTAGAGGACAAGGGCAAAAAGAAAAACACTCATTAGAAGCAGAAATAGTTTCCAAATGAGCCATACAGAATCTGCTGGCAAGTCTGGCCTGACATGGGGGCTTGTCCTCCTGGGGGAGTGGGTAGGGGGAGGAATGCACAGAAGGAGGGACTGTGGGGCCCAAGAGGGGTCACAGAAGGAGGCAGGAAGGCCTGAGCCAAAGCACTAGAAAATCCCAAAGAGGAGAGGCCACGCTGGCAGAGATGGAGGCCGAGGACCCTGGCTGTCTGGCCCAGCGTTGGAGCGGCCCAGCCTGCAGGAGAGGCTGCACCTCCACGGCCCCAGCAAGGCTCGGGGCCTGGGAGTCGCAGTGCTAACCATGGTCAAGGCCGCGGGAGGCAGAGGCAGGAAGGAGCCGGGAAGCCTGATCCCAGCCCGGCTCCATCGCTGACCGGCTGGGTGACCCTGGGCCCGACCCTGCCCTCTCTGGGCCTCAGCGTCTGTCTAGGAGATGCAGCAGCTGAGCTTGGGGCAGCCTCTAAGGGCCCTGCCAGCCGTGGCACACGGAGCCCTCAGTGGTGCTGCTGACGTAAGGAGAGAAGCTGCATGCTGGCTGGCAGCGGGGGCTTCTCAAGGCCCCAGGGCCGATTCCCCAAAGGCCCCGTAGAAGCAGCCTGAGCTCAGGTCCTCTGGGGTCACGAGATGCTGCCCGTGCAGGTGACCACGTGGTGCCCACGGGGCACGGCAATGACCTTAGGTGCCATGGGCTGAACGGGCTTCAGTCCCTCCACCCTAGGGGAAGGCTCTGGTCCCGCAGTGTCTGCCGGCTCACATCCGGATAAAAGATTTATTAGCCAGATAGAGAGAGAAAGAGAGAGGGAGGTGGCACCTACCCGCACAGTCAGGTTACTCCGAAGCTAAGTGCACTGGCCCCTCCCCTGTCCTGTGCAGCAGGGGCGGGGCAGGGGGGTGCCGGCCCCTACCGATCTGGCTGAGGCTCTGTGCTGGGCCCTCAGGGGAGACGGAGGGAGGCAGGTGGCTCCCTTGGGGAGCTTACAGTGTGGTTGGAGAGGAAAGCCAGGTCTGTGTGGGCAGGGTCCCTGCTGTGCTAAGTGGCCTTGGGATTACAGAGGAAGGAGACGGCCGCTCCGCTCCGCTGGGGCTGTTCCCAGAAGAAACTCTCCTTTAACCAGAAGCCCTCCCTCCCTCCCTCCCTCCCTCCCTCCCTCTCCTCCTCCCAGCCCCCTTCCTTTCAGGGGGCTCCCCCTGTCCCCGCCAGCCCACTAGCCTGGGCGGTGGGCTGTGAGAGGCGTGGCCACCCAGTGCGCCCTTGGTCAGCAGCGTGTCACGCTTAGGGGACACGCTGGCTTCTTTGTTGCCTGGTTGGCACCCGAGTTGCCTCTTCCTCGGCTCTCACCCCGTCACAGTGCCCTGACACTTCCACTCCCATCCCAAGCCTTTTTCTTGGTAATTGGTGTCAGAGACAAACTTGGGCCAATTTCCACCTGGGCCCGTGTCTCATGGCTTCTTGCCTATTTAATATCAGAGAAATTAAACCTGGCCACGCCGTCTTATCCCGGTGTTGTAATTAGCATCAGAACAAATTGCCCAGAGAAGGCGGCTGGCCCTGGAGCTCCAGGCTTCCAGGCGGGACTTGCGATGCGCTAATTGCCTTGACTTTTCTCCTTAACCTCCTCCTGCCCAGAGCTGACCCGGAAGCAGGAGCCCCACCCCCACCCCCTCCCCCCGCCTGTGTACCTTCCCGCTTTGTCACCTGCTCACAGAAACTCGGGGACGCAGAGGCGGGGGTGGAGAGACAACTTCCCAGGGACCCGGAGAGAAGATAAAGACTCAGATTAGCCCTGGAGAAACCAGATCTGTGATCCTGGCCTTTGGGGAGACTCGGGTTCCCCGCCAGCTGGAAGGTAACAAACCCAGACGCACACGAGTCACCCCAGGTATGTCTCCAGCACGCAGTGGCCAGGATCGGAGCACCAGGGAGGGGAGGGCTGGGGCACAGGAGCAGCGGCCCCCCACTCCTTGCGTGGCCCCAGAAACAAGGCAAGGGCAGCCCAGGCTAAGAGGGACCTGGCTCAAGGGGCCTGAGTGAGTGGAATCCAGTTTGGGGAGCAATCGGCTCAGACTCCAAGGCGGCCCGGTGGCGTCGGGGGAAGGAGATCTACTGAAAGCCACAGGAGCCTGAGGGAATGCAGGCGTGGGCGCGGGAGAGGGGTCTGGAGGAGAGAGAGGAAGCAGCCTTGGAGAGCAGACAGCTGGGGCTGCCGGAGGGCCGAGCTGGCAGGAAACTGGCCCCGGGGGTGTGGCTCCCTCAGGAGGGCAGCAGCCAGGCTGGGCAGAGAGAGCACAGCAAAGAGGTGCTCTGATGGGGCCTAGAAGCTGAAAACACCCACGTGGGACCTGGGGGGATGGAGGCCCAGGAAGGAAGGAGCTCACAAGGGCTGCTTGAGGTGAAGGTGTTTCTCTGGCAGCCAGAGCGCGACCCTGGAGACACAGGGACATGTTCTAACAGCACCAGATCTCTGCTGGCAAGGAGGAGCCCACTCCCGCCCCCTGCAGCCACGGAGAAGACCCTTCACCAAATGGCAAAATGCCTCGGGTCCATTCTTGTTAACAAGACCTGGAAAGCAGCCTCCCAGGATTACACGGAAGGTCCCCTTCACAAGGACGCAGGGCTGAGCAGGTAGAAAGGCAGGTGTTTCACACCAACCTCTGAGGGGGACAGACCCAGGAGACTGTAACGGGCAAGGTGTTGGGGAAGCCGTGTCTGCACATCAGCACCTCGTCTGACGGTCTCAGGTGCCGCCCGTCAATGAACTCGTTGAACCACAGACAGTTATTTCTGGGGAATAAGGGGAACGGAAGTGTATGGCGGCGGGGGCGGGGGGTTGGCTGGGGGAGATGAGGACGAGTTGATGGACAGAGGGCCTGGTCTAGGTGGGCCACTGAGGCAGCCCTGTGCCCAGCAGACACCTTCCAGGCCACCTTCCCCGGGACCAGTGGCCCTTCTGCACTCCATGGCATGTGCAGCTCTCTTCTCTCAGAACACGCGCCATGAGCATTGGCGGGGGGCTTGCTTTCCCATCGGCTGGACCCCTCCCAACTGCGTCTCCCAGGTCACGGAGATCCCCAGACCCCCGGGGCCCAGGCTAACGTGGATGCAGAAAGTGAGACCTCTGGGGGAAAAGGCCAGAGGCAGCAATTCCTGGGCAGAGGCCGTAGGAAGAAGTTGGGGTGATGCTGCCGGGACCCCCGGGGGATGTGTTCTACAGAGTGCAGCTGCAAATCAGAGGTCGAGCTTCGGAAAGGACCCAGGTCCAGGCTCGCTGGGCAGACCCCTCAGACCTTCCCACTCACGGCAACACCTTCCACAAGCAAGACGACCACCAACACAACCAGTCGGCTCTGGGCTGGGCGGCCTCGGGGCTGTGCACCAGCGCCATGGACAGAGATCTGGGAGCCAGGCCTCCCTTGGAGCTTTGGCGACTGGGTGGCTTCTCCACCCCTTTCTCCGTCCTGCTCCACAGCAGACATCACAAATCGATTACAGAGCTCCTTCCCTCTGAGCCAGGAGCTCCTGGTCTCCCAACAACCATCCCAATCTATCCAGCTACAACTGGCATGACTCTGGGAGCTGATTTTCCACATGTGCTGACGACTAACCCACCTGCGGTTTTCCGTGCAAAGGCTTTTCTCAGTCAGGGGCAGGTTGCCCACCCAGCCTTTTTCCTGTCCTCCATCAGAGGAAACTGAGGCACCCTGGAAGCAGCTGGCGGGACGTTATCCTCATGCGGCGGACAAGGACGCCCCCCACCAGGCTTCCTCCCCTTGCTGGCCTCTGACATCACACCGGGCCGGCCCCGAAGCTGGCCTCAGCGCCACACGCCGACATCTCTAGGAAAGCTGGCCAGGGCGCCTGGGCCTGGGACCGCCGCACGCAGGAGCCCCACCCCACTCAGCTCCCTCCGCAGCCCCTTCCCCAGCACCAGAGACGGAAGAAGAATCCAGTCCCAGCCACCTACCTGCAGAAGCCAGTAGCACCTCCGGTGGAAGGTGGGGATGATGGAGGAATGGACATAGCAGCCGTACAAGCACTAGGGAGAGAGGAGAAACGAGAATTCAGTTGGAAAGAGGGAAGGGAGGGAGGAAGACAGCGCAACAGAGGAAGGGCAAGAGAGGGCCGCGGACGCTGCCACCACCCCCGGGAGACCGAGGCGTGGGCGCCTCCACAGCCGGCTCCAGGACCAAGGCTAAGGTCTGGGACACACCTAGGAAGCACAGCTGGGAAACACCAGTGGGCAAACATGGATGGACAGCTGGGGTGCTCACCCTTGTGAGGGCCATGGGGGCACGTGGGAACCCAGAAAAGCCAGGGGCCACAGGAATGCACATATGTATACGTTTTGCCTATCATTTGAGGGGCTGGGGTTTACCCTGACGTTCATGCATAGAACCTGGGTGAAGACCCCTTGGTGTATGGGGACGGACGGAATTGATTCAAGCACACACACACTCCAGACCTTTCCCAGCCAAGGAGAGCCGTCCCTGGCAGCCCTGGCTGGTAGGAGCTCCAAGGCTGGTGGGCCAGGGAGGAGCAGCACTTCCTAGGACTGACTTCCAGAGCTTGGGGCCCTTTGTGCACACCCCGACTGGCTGGGTTTTATTTACAGTTTTCTAGTCACATTTGTGTTTGTTCCAAGTATAAACCTGCATCTTTTACAGATGGATTTGGTTTTAGAAACCAGCTAGAGCCAGCTTGGAGAAGAAGGTGGGTGAGGATTTAAGTTCAGGAACAGCATGTAGAGGGGACATGAGGAGGGACAGCTCTCATGGAGCTTGTCACTTAGATCCAGGAGGGTGGAGCTGACCGGTGGGACAAGTCAGGGGAGCGCACCGTACGCTGGGCACCATGGGGGCTTGCCTGCCGGCAGGGGTGAGGAAAAGGGGCTAAGTGTCCTTCCTGAAACTGAACGCTCAGAGTCTGAGTGGGAGGAGATTTGGCCTTTTCTTTTTTTTTGCGATACGCGGGCCTCTCCCTGTTGTGGCCTCTCCCGTTGCGGAGCACAGGCTCCGGATGCGCAGGCTCAGCGGCCATGGCTCACGGGCCCAGCCGCTCCGCGGCAGTGGGATCTTCCCGGACCGGGGCACGAACCCGTGTCCCCTGCCTCGGCAGGCGGACTCTCAACCACTGCGCCACCAGGGAAGCCCTTGGCCTTTTCTTTTGGAGCCTCCAATTCCAAACTAGAATGAGCTCCTTCTATTTTACTCGGAGTTCCCCTAGCTTCCCAAAGCACATGTTCCAGAAGGGGTGGGGCAGAAAGAGAAGGCAGGACCACAGAGCCTCAGAGGATGAAGGATGCGCAAGGTCTTCCCTTCCCCTCTCACTGTAGTCCCCCAACACCGACACCAATTCTGCAGAGAGAAATGGCCGGCAGCTCTGCCTTTACAGCTTTCATCAGATATTTTTCACACTCTCAAAAAGACCAAGTGCAATTTGGTTTGACTAGGAGTCCATTTGAGCCTTGCCTGTCTGATTAACAGAGTTGAAAGAGAAATCATTTTGGACTGTGGGATTCTGGCTGCAAGAAAATCAGATTTCCAATATGTTAGAACCTTTACAGATTGCTGTCAGCTGGGACTTAAGCCCTGTACAAACCAAACAAACAAAGCAGAAATTAATTTAAACGGCTCCCTTGCAATTCTTGCCCACGAAATGTATTTATTATTAAGAAGGCAATATTCTTTCCTGACTTTTCTGGTTTTCAATAAACTGTGTGTTTCTTTCTTAAAAAAAAAAAAAAAACTGATAGCCATTCCTTCTTGCCAAAGGAGACTCGTGTTTGGACATTTTCTGTGAGCGGTTTGGTTGCAACGGACGAGCAACCCACCCGCAACTTACATCAGCCCTTTTCCTTTGTAATTTGGGTGTTCTCATGGGCAGTCTCCTAGCTTTCTCTCATGCAGTGAGCCTGATGGAGGGAGACAAACTGTTGAGAGAGGAATTCTCTCGCTCTCTTTGAAGTTAAGGCTTCCCATCTGCTCTTTCTCACCGCTCATCCCTCTCGAGAGTTTGCCGTGAATGCCCTGCTTCACCTGTCTCTTTCTCTCTCTACCGCTTGTTCTTGAACTTGAAAAGAACACGCTTGATTTGCAGCACCATCTCCCCCTTCATCCAACGCGTATCTATCTGTGTTGGGCTGCGGCAACCTTGAACCTCGTACTAAGGAGTCACCGAGACTTTACCGAACACCTACTGCGTGTCCCTCCTGTGAGAGGCCAGGAAGAAAGCACAGCCCGTTCTCCCCCAAGACGCCCCAGCACCCTTCTCTCAGGCACCCTCCCCACCCCAGAACCATCCAATAAACAGAATGATGTTAAAAAGAAAAATCGCTGTTTCTGCATCAAGGCTCATGCATTTTAATTAGAGGAACCCTCGGGGCCTCACTCAGAACTTGATAGTCTATTTTTAGATATTTACTGTAAACACCCTGGTGATCGGATGTCTCTGGTCTCCACAGATGAGATCCACAATCTTAGGAAGGTGGGAGAGAGGTACCCCTGATGAGAGTGGGCCCCAGGTAGCCCCAAGTACGCAAGAAGCCCGAGGGCACTGGACCCTTCCCACGCTGCCTGGCCCAGCGCGCTGGTCACCCCGTGGCTCACTTGTCCATCTGTGTTCCCTGGCAGGCAGGACCTTTGAATGAAGGGGGCCCACACTACCCCCACCCAGTACCCTCAGGACACCGCTCTCTACAGCCTGGTACAGGGAAGGATCCAGAGACAGCACATGTTTAATTTCTGCTTGGGGAACTCTGAAGGCTCAAGTCTTTCTAAAACAAGACTAGAAAACCATCCTGAAAAATGGCTCCACGTTTAGTGCTTAAAGGGTTGAGCTTCAGTTTCAGGGAAAACTGACAGGTGTTGGGTAGCCGGGTTCCCTTGTCTGGAAGTGGGCTTCTGGCGCCCAGTCTTGGTGAGCTAGAGTCAGCAAGGGAGGATTTCTGAGCGGGGGATCCTGCTGGAAGTGGGAGACCTGCTATTCACCAGCTGGGAGGGCCCTTGTCCTGTCCGGCTGCAAAACGGCACCGTCCTTTTTCTGTCTTCTGGGTGGTTGTGAGGGTCGAGAGCTGATGCTTGTGCTGGGCTGCCCAGGACAGCAGGTGAGAGAGGGTTCAGGGGAAGCTACGGGGGCTTTCAGGGGAGCACGGCTGAAAGGGGAGAGTGAAAGAGAGTATTTCCAGCTTCGGGGAATGCACGTGGGGACAGGAGGTGAGACACAGTGGGCTGGGCTTGAGGACCCGTAAGGACATTGGGATGGACTGGAGCGTCCACTGCACGGGGGCATGGCGAGAGGCAAGTTCTGGGGAGACAAAGCGGGTCAGATCACAAGAGGCCGCAGGGACTACAGCAAGGACATTGGCTTCACCCTGGGGCGGCTGGGAACAAAGGAACACCTGCGTTCCGAAGCTCACTGTGGAAGCCGTGGGGCCAGGGACCAGGGTCGGGGAGGGCAGGGGCACCAGGTCCAGTCCTGAGTCCAGGAGGCATGCTGGGAGCAGAGGCGGCAGCAGCAGAGAAATGGAAACTTTGGCAGAGGTAAGGGTGATGCCCAGCTCCTGGCTGTGCAGACAGGTACCCAGGTACACAGTGGTCCCACGCACAGGAAGCCCTGGGGGTGCAGCAGGCTGGCGGCGAGGGGCTGATTTCAGATTTCTGAAGAGCTCGTAAGGCCCCCAAGGGGAGACACACAGAAAGCAGTACGTTTCTGAGAGCTGGTGCTGGATCTGGGCTGGCCACAGTGCTCTCCACATCCTCCGCACAGGGACGGCGTTGGAGTCACGTGGAGAGGCCCAGAGTGGGGTCCATCCACTCAGGCTGGGTTCTGCAGCGCAGAGCCATGCCTGCTGGCTCAGGTGGACAGAGCAGGGGAGGCTGAACTTGCAGATGCTCCGAGCAGCAGGCACGTGGCGTGCTGGGCCGCCTCACCGTGTGCCCAGGTACCTCACAACCCCAAACCACCCATGGTCCTGTCCTGCTCCCAGGCTCTCTGGCCAGTTCCCATCGTCACCACTGCCCTCACGCTGGACCACTTCTGCCCATTTCCAGTCCTCAAGACAGTGTCATCACCAAGCCAATCGGGGATTAATTGCACACTATCTCACGACGCAGCGTATCAAATCCATTCCCTTTAACCACTAATCAAGAAAGCAATCAACTTTGTCTGTAGTCATCTGTGTTGTACAAACTCCTGGTGCTTTTGGATCAGGCTCTGGGGGTCCCTTGGGGGGTCCCTGGGTTGAGCTTTGAATTTGGGGGCCGTGATATGCTGGGAGGGAGAGTCACATCCTGGGGCTGGCGGATGCAGCTGCGTGTGCGTGTGTGTAAGCGGGTGGGTACACATGCGTGTGGAGGTGTGTACGGGAAAGCACACCCTGGGCCCCTTGTTTATGTGTGTCACATAAAACAAAGAAAGAAAAAGAGAAAGCAACCAGCTGTTTATAGGAAACCCAGGAGAACGTCACCCTGTAGGTGAAAGCAACGTTCAAATTGGTTCTATTGGGAAATGAAGGTCTGACATCTTCCCTTGAACATGACAGTGGAGCAAGGAAGAATTTTTTTCTTAAATACTCAAAATTGCTTGTGTGAGTCTACGGGGCTTTTTTTTCTTAAATAAAGAGGAAAGATAAAATTACAGGGGAAACCAATAGCAAACAAGAGCTCCCTTCGGTTCAAAATATATGCTTCAGAAAGGGACGTTTCTGAAGAAAGCATCAGCCTCAAACCTCCTCAGAGGGACTTTTCCCCAACAGACTCAGCTGCCAGAGGTCCCCTGGGGGCCAGAAGGTCCATTAGGGCTTGATACCCGATGGTCTCGGTGGGCCAAGAAGGGAGCATCTCAGGTGGTGAGCGCAGCTTTATGGGTGGGGGATTGGGACTGGAGGGTGGGTCCCCTTTAGCTCCAGCTCTCAATGGCTCTGAGAGATGAAGCTGCTTCTCCATCTCTGTCTCTCTGTCTCTCTCTGGCGTGAGCTCAGCCCCTCCCATTGTCCCCTCCACTCTCGGCTTCTGCTCTAGAAAATGGCTGACTTGCTGTCCCCACTTCCAGGCTTTCCCTCATACTGTCCCACCCCCCAGGATGGGTTTCGTCCTCTCCTGTGCAAACCCTACCCTGCCCG
Organism: Mesoplodon bidens; assembly: GCF_964165515.1. Taxonomy (NCBI): domain Eukaryota; kingdom Metazoa; phylum Chordata; class Mammalia; order Artiodactyla; family Ziphiidae; genus Mesoplodon; species Mesoplodon bidens. The sequence continues at coordinate 181,679,232 of NC_138177.1, forward strand.
AGTCCATCTCAGAGCCTCCCTCCTCCAGGGAGCCTCTCCTGAGCCGGCCAGTGGGAGGAGCCCCTGGAAATGACCCATTTGGGGTCAGGGGGCAGCACGGGAGGTGGACTCTGCCTTGGGGTATCATAGCCACCATCTCTGTCACCATTAGCTCACCTATCGCAGGGGCTGGCAGACTTTCGGCAAAGGGCCATATGGTAGATGTTCTCGGCCTCGTGAGTTAGATGGTCTCTGCTGTAGCTGCTCAGCTCTGCCTTGTGGGGCAAAAGCAGCTTAGACGACAGGTAATGAATGTGTCCCCAAACTTTATTTATGGACATTGTAAATTGAACTTTGCGTAATTTTCACCTGTCATGAATATCATTCTTCTTTTGATTTTTTTCCCCCAACCTTTAAAAAAAATGTGGAGACCATTCTTAGCTCACGGGCCATACAAAAATAGGTGCTGGGTTGGCTCCAGCCCGTGGGCCATAGGTTGCTAACCCTGACCCGTCAGATTGGGAGGAATGTGAATTGTATGGTCCTTTGTAAAATTCCCTGCGGTGATTTCCATGTAGCAGGTGTTCAATGAACATTGGTTGATTTCCATACGATGTGAATATCGATGCCGGGCAAGGAGGGAGCAGCAAAGGCCCAAGTGCATAGAAAATAATAGACTGTACGTTTAATAAATACACTTAAGAGTGAGTATTGAACACAGTATCTTTCCCCTCATCGTCTACAGACAGCTCTCAGAGGACCTGGTTGTCTTTCGAACTAGACTTAGTTGTAGATGTTTGTTTTCTGGCCTGAGTGTGACGTGTTATCACCTAAATGTGAGACGAGCAGACACTCGGGCACCATGCTTGGCCTGGAGGACTTCCTGGCATGTAACAGGTGCTCAGTGAAATCAAGGCTTCCTCTCCCTGTCCAGTGCCTTCATTTTATTAACCAAGCGGAATTCAGTGAGATAAAGTAAGGGCAGCTGAAAGCAGGTAGCGCAGGATTGGAGATGTGAAGCTGCTTTACATCCCCATGGCCTTGATAAAGCCTATGAAATTTCTTCTCTGGGGAAGACCTTTTCATTCTGTTTTGGGGGCCCCCTCCGACAGGAGACAGGGAACCCCCAAAGCCAAGCCTTGCTGTCTCCCTCCTTCTCTGGGGAAACATGAGGCCAGCATCTTCCTCAGTGGACTGGGGGAACGCACATCCCTAGCCCCGCATGACAGGCCTCTCTAGAGGAGGGTGTGGCAACCAGGAGTCACATGAGGCTGTTCAAATTTCAATTCCGATTCCCATTACAAAGAAGGAAATAAAATAGAAACTCCACTTCCTCGGTTGCACTAGGCTCATTTCAAGTGCTCTCCTACCACATGGAAGGAGCGGCCATCATGTTGGATGGCTCAGAAAAACCCATCGTCACGGAAGGTTCTATCGGACACTGAGGCTCCGGAGAACAACAGTGCGGCCCGGTTCAGGGATGTTCAGCTGGGCCTCTTGGAAGCTGAGACCCCAGGGCCCAAGATTTGGGGAAGCTAGGGATTGGGGGAAGAAGTGGAGGTTGGGACTGCAGGGTGGCGGCTCCATTTTGGGGAGTTGGAATGTTTGGAGGTAGCTAACTGCTTGAATCGGTCTGTGAGTGTATCCCCGAGCCCCTGGGCTCAGAAAACCTCGCTCCCCAGCTCCGCCCCGCCCCATCTCCCCAACCAGAACCTCCTTGAATGCAGGGATAACACCTGCTTCCCCGAGGCTAGAGTGAGTGTAGCAGGGGTCAATGGTTGGTGCTGGGGCCAACGTGTGTGCTGATGGCTGAGAGGGCGCCAAGGGTCTGACGCCCTGTCAGGTCAGGCTGGAGAGGGGAAGAGGGAGAGTTCTGCAGAAGGACGGGATGAGGGCAGTGTTGAGAAGCAATGAGGCAGGACTTCTGCAAGACTGCTTCACGGGTGGGGGCGTCCGCCATGGAGGGGACTTGGATGCGAGGAGGTGAGGGAAGCAGTCGCCATCTCTCTTGTCAGTGTGGTCAACTGCCAGCTGGGGAGCTGGTCAGTCACAAATGCCCTCTGGGTCTCAGTCTCCCCAGCCATAAGGCAAAGAGACTGGGCCAGGCAGGCCTCTACGGTCGCTTCAGGTTCGACACCGATGCTAGGACGCTTACAGCGAATCTCCATCCCTAACCCTCCTTATGAGGGTCCCTCTGCTACTTCCTCTGCCGATGTCCTGCACCAGTCCCCCAGCAGCCAGGGAGGCCCAAGAGTTGGGTTAGGCTCGTGGCGGTGGCCTGCACTCTCCCTCAACAGCCTGGCCCCGGGTCCCCCAGGGGCCTCACCTCTCTCCCCCTGGATCGGTGACTGTCTGCACAAGGCAGTCAGAGTGAAAATAGATTTTTAAGGTGCCTGGTTGATCTCACACACTTGAATCTAATGCACACACGATAAAGATGAATAGATTTTAAGATGTGTCATGGCATAAAGGTGACAGAAGAGAAAGAGATAATAGAAGGGAAGGCAAAATCCACCGGGATGATGATTTAATCCTGCTCTGCAGTGACGACGGGGCAGGAGCCGTTTACTCAGAATATTCCAGGCAGGGCAGGTGAAGATTCCAGTGCTGGGGCCAGATGGGGCGACGGCCACACTCTCCCAGAAAGGGCACCCTGGGGTGGGCTGGGCCTTGGCTTACAGGTAAGAGGAGGGCGTGTCAACCACATGTCACTACTGTCTGCTCTGTGCCTGGCTTGAGCCCTTGCCGCCAGGACCCCCAATCTGGTGGTTCAGAGACAGCCGAGCAAAAACAAAACCAGATCAAAACAGCCCCGAGGATAAGTGCAAGATGCCCCAGGAGAGGGTGTGATGGAGCCCCTAGAAAGGGAAGGACCCCCTTTTCATACTGAAGGTCACCAAAGTCACCTAAGGGGAAGTGACATCTGTGATGGGTCCAAAAGGGTGAGCTGGAGTTGGCCACATGGACAAGACCAGGCCAGGTGGACTCGAAAGGTGGACTCCCTCCCACCCCCCGTCCCCCTCTCTGTCTCCATCTCTAATTTCTGTGTGTCTTCCTTGTGCTTCTTCCCTCCCACTATGGTTGGGCTGTCTCTATGTGGCCGGCAGCAAGAGTCCCATCGTTTCGGCTGCGACCCAAGAAGCAACAAAGCCTCTCTCTTCCGGATTTGGGGTGACAACACCAGGGAGGGACCCTCACCTATTTGGGCTGTGATCCCAGCCCTGGGACCCTCAGTGGGGCAGGACGGCACCTGAGTGGGCAGAGCTGCAGGGCTCCAAGGCTGGGGTAAAACACGGGTCCTTGCTGCCAAAGTTCTGACATGCCCTGTAGAAGCAGGAGCTCTCCAAAGGGCAGGGGGAAGTAAAAACCCTCCAGCACCTTCCAGATCTCCCCAAACCGGTGGCAGCTGCTGCAAGGGGGCAGGAGTAGGTCCAAGCAGCTCTGCTTCCCAGACACCTGAGAGCCGGAGATCCTGGAAGGTCCTGAGCAGATCTCATGCAGGGACACGGTTGGGAGGGGGGCGGTGACATGGAGTTCCTCTTGCCTTTTGTCTGCATTCGTCCTGCTCAGAGCATCCAGGGGAAGGCCAAGGCTGAACAGGCTAGTAGTCTGTCCAAAGTCATGTGGTAGCAAGAGGCAGAGGAGGACTCAAACCCGCCCTTGCCTGGCTCAAAGCCCTCGTTCCCTCTGCCCTGGCATGCCACCCGGATGGCGTCACTCAGGCATCCACGCCGATGGCCGAGGGTCAGGCCTTCTGCAGGGCCTGCCTTCATCAAAGACAAAGGGATGGATTCCTGGGCTGCTCCCAGGACTGTCCTCGCTGGAGGATTTTGTTCGTATTAATCTAAGATTAGACCAAATGATTCAATTCACATGCTGCCTGTGAAAGCACTGGGCCTCAGAACTTGTTAAATAGTGAATTGCTTTAAAATGAGTTTGAGCTAAATGGATTGCAGTCTGGTTCGGCCTTCGGGGTTGGGTGACAGGAGAGATCTGGAATATTAGATCATCATTGACCTGGCCTCCTTCAACGGCATCTCCCAGAGCCTGAACCCCTGTCTGCAGACGCGGGAGCGGGGGTTCAGAGATGTCAACACCTTGCCCAAGGTCACAGGGATGTGTCCTCAGAGCTGGAGGGACTGGGGGTAGCAAACGTCCACCCCTCCCAGATGGGCAACGTGCCGGGGACACAGCCAGGAGACCAGGGCAGTGCCTGGCAGGCCTGGGACACGTGTGACCCCACCCCGTTGTCCTTCAGGAAGCACCCGTGGGTCCCTAGTCCCTGGAGACAGGCGAGACCCCCCTCCCCCAGGCACCTGCATTGGTAGGAGCTCAGAGGAGGGGCACCTGGGGGTAGGGGTTGGCACCTTGGGCAAGCAGAAAGGGCCACGGAGACCCTCTAGGTAGGGGCTCTGTTGGGGGGAGGACAGGGGGGCTGTGGCCCCAGGGAAGGATGGAAGCAGGAGGCACTGCCCCTGACCCCACCCCCAATGGGGGTGCAGTGGTTTAGGGTCCACCACCTCATTTCTTCCTGGCCCCTGGTTTGGGTGGGGAGCGGTGAGAAACAAGGGGGGTGGATCTTGGAGAGAGGCACTCAGTTCTCACGCTGGAGCCTCCCACAATAACTCCACGGAAAGTTCTAGACCATCTGTATAGCACAGGCCCTTTCAGTAGCTATAAAGGAACGTGAGGAAGAAATGAGAGGCAGAGGTAAGGGTCCAGGGGACAGTGTGAGCTCTGGGAAGCCCCCTCACTGCCAGCCTTTTCTAGGGACCGGGGAGGTGGCAGTCTGGCGCCCCTGGCACCCCCACCTGTCTCTGCTCACCTGGCCCCCCTCCCTACGTGGGTGTCTGGGCGTCTGCAGGAGGGGCGCCTGTAAATAGAGCCGCTGCAGCCTAACCACGACACGAGTGTGGGGCGCGATAGAAGTTAACTGGATTTTTAAATAAAAAGGCATAAAAATCATGTTTAAAGATACAAATAAAATCCCTTGGAGCTTCAGCTTTATTGTTTTTGGGGGGTTCCAGATTAATAAACTAGTGGGCAAAGAATGGAATAATAGCCAAAAATTGAGTTAGATTTAGATTTAAGGAGGGAGTTGATCCCAGTCACGAATCTCAAGCAGCAGATCAGAGCAGGACGGAGGGGCAGCGGGTTTAACCCTCCGTGGTGTCTCCCAGCAGCTGTTCCCATCGGCTCGGCTCCGTGACCCCGGGAAGGAGCCTCTGCTGGGGTCCAGTACAGGTACGTGGCCGCCCTCACCTGTCCACTTGCCCACCCTCTGGGGACCCTCAGCCGGGTCTATGCGGTCTCCTCTCTCTCTCTCTATCCCCAGCACTTGCCAAACTGCTCTGGGGAACCTGCCGCCCGGGGCATTTCCGTGTCTCAGAAATCCCTCCCGGCACCTGGTTCCCAGGGGCCCCCACTAGGGTGTTCATTCACCCTCTCTCCTCACGGGGTGCAGCAGACAGCTCAGCTCAGCATCAGCCGTCCTGCCAGCAGCAGGAGGAACTCCTCTCTCTCTCTCTCTCTCCCTCCCTCTCTCTCTCTCTCCCTCCCTCTCTCTCTCTCTCTCCAACTTCTGATTCGGTTACCTCCCCACTCTGAGGTTCCTGTGCTTTAACCTGTTTCAGTGTGTCTAGGCTGTTTAGATCTCAAATACTTGCTAAGAGTACTGGATGTAAATAATAAATAAAGTGAAATTTCCTTTCTCTCATCAAAGTGCATTGCGGAGACCTGTTTCCTGGAACCCTGCCAAGTGGCTGGACAGGATCTTGAAAGTGGTTTATACTGATGGTGGCCTCCCTCCTCCGTTCTGTCCCGCCCCTATCCCTCCCGCCTTGTTTCCACTAGCGGTTTCAGAGCCCCTTCATTTTTCACTGGGCCCCCCTGCACCGAGGACTCTGATGAGAAAAACGAACTCCCACAAGTATCTCTTGGTCTGGCTGGTGTTCCCTTTGTCAATCGGCCTGTTTAGGCTGACACATCGTAACAGGACTTGCACATTTTAGCCTAAGTGGTTACTAATTGGACAGGGGACATTGAGCCTCTGAGGGGGCCAGGGGCTGTGTCCCTGGTGCTAGGAGCTTTCAGGGCACATTCCCAGGTAGCTGGCCTTGCCTTCTCGTCCCCCGTGCCTCCGTCCCCTGTTTCCAGAAGGGAGGACACCCCAAAGCCCCCAGAGGCCATTCTGGATGGCACAGAGGGCAAGAGCTGCCCAGGACTCAGCCGGCCCTCTGACAGCTGCCCTGCTCAGCACACGTGGGGTTGGCATTTCTGGCTGTAATTATTGCTTCGCTCCAGAACCTGCTAGAACCCAGCTCCCAGCACCGCCCCATCCAGGCACCCATGACACCATCCAGGTACCCAGGCTCCCCTTCTACACACACAGCCGCTCGCAGCCAGGGAGCCCAGGCGAGGAATTCTTGCGTAAAGCAGGCGATGAGGTTGTGTTTCTTAAGAAGCTGGAGGGAAACTCCAGGACCCGGTCTGTGGCTATGTTAATGCAAGGCTGGGCTCCATGCCAAGACAGTAAGTGGAATCGAATTCCTGAAACCAGCTTTAATCAGCAGATTTTTAAGGTTAGAATTACTCTCTCCTCTCAAAGCCTTGCCAAGGTTAATTTGGGCCTGAGCATGCAGAATTAGTGGGCTGGACAGAGGGAATTGGCCTTTTCCCGATTTTTTCTCAAGTTCACAAAACATCCCCACAAAAGACAGAGGGCAGAGCCCACCTGTGAAAGGCACTCCCCACATCAGAAACCTGATCCAGGGGCCGAGTCAGAAACACACACAAATGGAATCACGCCAATGGCCATTTCCGGCCGAAGAGAGATGCCAGGATGGGCAGGGAGTCCGGTTCTCAGGAAGCTGACTGAAGTACCAAGCGGGGTGAGCTCAGCCACGCCCTGACCCCTAGCGACAAACGTGCTGAAGACATCTGCGCTCTCGGTGTCTCCTGGTGCCCGAGCACAAGCCGCGCTCCCCGCCCGCCCTGGTGGCATTTAGCGGCCTCTGAACCTTGGCTGTGTCACTGAGTCTCCCTGAGCCTCAAGTCTCTGATCTGACCCTCCTCCTTCTTGGGTGGAGGACCCTGGTGCCTGGAGGGGGGGCTTGGGTGTTGGATCCAGATCTGGGTGTGACTCCCGCACATCTGGAGATATAGCACAATGACTCCAGGAGGGAGGTGGGATGGACTTGGTGACTTTGAATCTCAACATCCTGGTTAACACAAGGCAGATGGACAACGACCCCAAACCTGCAGGCTTGTCTGGACTAAATGAGGATTAGATGACAATGTGTTTGCAGCAAGCGGCACAGAGGCTTCAATAAACAGAGGCTCCCCCGGTTTCCCCGGAGACGCCCTCCTTCTGCGATCTCAGGATGCTATTCCACAAGGATGCCATCTCACCTGCGCCCATCCCTGGGATCACAGCAGTTTCCCCTCAACCGCCCCGACCCTGCTGAAGCTGTGTGTGTGTGTGTGTGTGTGTGTGTGTGTGTGTGTGGAGGGGGTCACCCCCATCCTTTCTCTCCAGCTTCCTCAAGTATCCAGGGCTCGTTTTAAAATAAGCAGCAGCGGCTGAGCTGCCTAGAACCGGCCGAAATGGAAATGGAAGAGGGAGGGGGCAAGAGTCAGGAGCTCCTGGGGACCTGGAGTTGGAAGTCCTCCCCTGCACTGGATGCGTGCAGGGACCCTCCTGTTGTGGAAAAAGTGGATCGTCCTGGATTCTGTCTGGGTCGGACATTCCCAGCTTTCCTCCAGACCGGCCTTGACATTCCCAGCTTTCCTCCAGACCGGCCGGACTGGCTTTTTTTTTTTTCTTTCCCTTTTTTGCGGTACGCGGGCCTCTCACTGTCGTGGCCTCTCCCGTTGCGGAGCACAGGCTCCGGACGCGCAGGCTCAGCGGCCATGGCTCACGGGCCCAGCCGCTCCGCAGCATGTGGGATCCCCCCGGCCCGGGGCACGAACCCGCATCCCCTGCATCGGCAGGCGGACTCCCAACCACTGCGCCACCAGGGAAGCCCTGGACTGGCTTTTATGGGACAAACCGCACACCAGGACACATTTCCTGGCCCCGGCCTGGCCGTGTGGGCCAGGCTGCAGGGAGGGGCTGAGGCCTGTAGGAGCAGAGACCCCTCAGCAGCCCCAGAGGAGATGAGGCTCCTGCCCACCTCTCCTTCCCTCTTGCAGGGTGGGGGGCTTCTACCCACCACAGCCAATGCCTCTCTTCTGTCTGGAAGTCTGCTCTGCAGGCATCGCCTTCTACTCTGGAGAGAGGAGAGAAGGTGGGTGGGTCCCGACCGCTGGTCAGAGCACTGCCCGCCCATCGGGGACCACCAGAGTGGAGGAGGCAGTGCGGGGCGAGCGGACCCGCGGGCACAGCTCGGGAATGGCCCCCCAGAAGCCTCGTCGCCCATCAGCCCACCCCAAAGCCTGCCAGCCCCTCTGCTGTACCTGCGCCACCCTCTTCACCTGGCTGGCTGCACGCCTCCACGGGCCCCTGGCCTCCCCGCTCAACAGCAAGGACAGCGTTTCACAGACAAGCATCCGATCCCATCCCTTCTCTACCGTAAATCCTGGAGGCGGCCACCCCTGCCCCAGGATAAAGTGCCCACCTGCTTCGGTCTGGGTCCCACCTACTCCGTCTTGTTCCTCAGAACACAGTGCCCCCCGCCAACACGTCCACTCCTTGAAGGGCGAGAGCCCTCTGTTTCCCCGGAGCCTGGCACTGCGGGTGGCTTGGAAGTCTATTCAAACATCCCACTTGAACCTCGTGGAGGAATTGTTTCCTGGTCCTCAAAAAGCTAAACATAGAACTACCATACAACCCAGCAATTCCACTCGCAGATATGTACCCAAAGAATTGAAAAAGGTCCTCACACACTCATGTCCCTAGCAACACTCTTCACAGGAGGTGGAAACAGGCCACCCGGGGACGCACAGACAAGCACAACGCAGCACAGCCACACCAAGGAATGTGGTTTAGCCGTAAAAAGGACGGAGGCACTGATACCTATTCCAACTCTGATGAATCTAGAAAACAGTCCTCTAAGAAACCAGGCCCCAAAGGTCACAGACTGTATGGTTTCTTTTATAGGAACTATACAGATTAGGTAAATCCATGGAGTCAGAAAGCAGATGGAGGTTTACCGGGGGCTGGGTCGGGGGGACAGGGAGTGACTGCTGATGGGTAGGGGGCTTCCTTTGGGGGCAATGAAGACATTTTGGAACTAGACAGAAGCTGTGCAATATTATGGAGACACGAGGCACCTCGGGATTTTTCACTTAAAAATGGTTCATTCTATGTTCTGGGAGCTTCCCCTCAATTAAAAAAATAAAAATAAAACCAAGACAGTGGCCCAGGCACAGACAAGGGATAGGGACCCCTCTGTACCCAGTCCCCCGGGGCAGCTGCCTCCACTCCGGGACCTCGGAGGATGGAGGAGAGAGCGGCCTACCCGTGAGGCCACCTGTCCAGCCGACACACGCTAGCCGAGTACCTACTGCGTGCCGGGCTCTGTTCAAGGTGCTGGGGACTCCACGGGGGTCCAGACAAGGCTGACCCAGCCTCTGGGGCTCACGTCCTGGCACGGGGGCTGGCCCGCCTTTCCTGCCTGGTTCCCTGCCCAGCACCTGCTGTCTAGATCTCAGCCCTGGAGCCGGGGTTGCCCTGCCTGTCTGCATCCTTATCCGTCCATTTCTGAGAGGCTCATCTTCTCAGTGACACGGTCCCCTCCTCCTGGGTGTGGACTTTGACCTTCCATTTCCCCCCTGTTGACCCCCCCTCCCCCTGTATCTGCAGAGGCCTGGCACAGAGGAGGTACTTGGAATGGTCTGTTGTCGGAACCCAGCTGGGAAGAAACCAGGATTGGCAGCGGACGGGCTGTGGGATGTTGGTTGGGGGGTAAGGGGGCTGGCAGGGACGCCCGCTGCTGGAGCTCCACCCAAACTCAACCGTCTACACCAGGCCTTGCTAGGAGCCTGCACAGAGAAGGAAGGAAGGCATGGAGGCTTCCTACCCCTTTGAAAGGCTTCTCAAGGAGGTTTGGTCTCATGTTCCTCTATGCCTCCCAATCCTGGCACCGAACGTTCTAGAAAAGGTGTTTGGGCTAAGGACCAAAGGAGGAAATATCCCTCAGGAGAGATGGAGCCTGAGCTTCCAAGTGGTGTCGGCATCCCCCAGGCAGAGTCCAGACCCCGCCCCGGGCAGTGCTGCCGCGGGGACGGGGGCCAGCTGGTGCTGGGGGGCGGGAGGGGGGCTGGTGGAAATGAGGTCCATGCGGGTGGAGCCCAGGGGCTGAGCTGCTCTGGGCCGTCTAGGTAGCCACAGCCGCCTCACACACTGTGGTCTGGAGCTCTGGAAATCCACTCTCCAAAACCTATCCCTGTAGGTTCTGAGAGGTGCAACCTGCAGGTGAGAACATCACGTAAATGGCTCTCCCCTGGAGTGGGGCAGGGGGAGGACAGGGGCCAAGGCAGGAGGGGTTCTCACCCCCTGCCCTGCATTTTACCTGCCTCGTGATGGATCTTCGGGTTCTAGAGAGAGAGAATGCAATATTTTAAAGTGTGTAATGACACGCAGGCTGCACGTGGTACAAATTTCCTGGATGTATAAAATGGGAAAGAAACAGGTTTTCTGTCGCCTGCGACTATTGGGCAGCGTTAAAATATGACTCTTCAGAATCCAATATTCTGCTAACCTGCACGGGGCAGTATTGAATCCTGCAGGTAGAGTCGGGGCGTGGTGGGGCTCACAGCCCCGGGCACCTGCGGCTAATTCAATGGCTCCAGTTCTGCATCTGGGCTGCTTACAAGGCCCGTGGGCTGCAGTGGCTCCTCCCCTCTCCCCTCCACGCTCCTCCACACCAAAGAGGGGGCTGAGGCCTCAGGGGTCCCGCTTCCCCTCTTGCTGCTGCTGCTAATGGAAATCTCCTGTGTGATGTCACGCCTTCTGCATTCTGCATTCAGCTCGGCCACTGGGCTCATCTCCCTGGGCTTTTGTGCCCTCTGGCCACTGTTACCTGAACAAGTGACACTGCACGCGGGCTGCTAGGCACACATCCCCTCTCTGTGCTCACGATGGTCTTTCAAGGAGGGAATTAGAATCCCACTGGGAGGACGGCCCAAGCCTCAGAGACGCCAGGACTTGTCCAAGTTTAACAGGGATTCGGACCCAGGGCTTGCTGGGCAGCCTCAAAGCTGGTGCCTGTGGCCCCCTAGTGGGCCGCATCCCTGCTGGACCAGATGCTGGGACTTCAACCTCAGCCCATCTCTCCAAGCAGGACCCCTGGCCTTAAAGGTAACGTGATGGCAAGGCCAGAACTGAGACCCCTTCCCCGGCTTATCCCTCAGCTACCTCTCCATTTCAAAGGATGGCGTCAGAGGCCTTGCACTCCAGGAGCTGCTTTGAGAGGGGAGCCCAGCATTGTCACAGGCCTGTTTTCTAAGAGAAGAAAGTGAGGCCTCGCGGCGAAGGGACAGCGCTGGGCGGTGGCCTGGCCTGTTCAAGGCGCACCCTGGCTGCACCTCTGCTCAGCGCGGGGGCCGGTATTGCCTCTCCCGGTGCTCCCGCCCTGCTTCCGTCCTCCCCGGTGGGAAGCAGGGGCCTCAGGTCGGGAAGATGCCAGTGGGCCCCGCCCCCCGCCAGCCTGGGTGCAGTTTCAGGTTAAGAAACCCTGGCTCCACCCTGACGAGGGATCCTGCAACCATCATTTCATCAGCCCCATGGCTTGTCCAGAGAACCCCCCATCCCTGGGATGAGGCTCTTCACAGTTTTCCTTAAAAACAGGCAAACCAGCCATCTTCCCGGGCCAGCGGCGCCTTCCAGCAGCTGCCCTGAGCCTCTGGCCCAGTTCCCCCACTGCCGCCCACCCGCTGGTCCCAGACAGGCCATGTTTGCGATCAACGGTCGCAGCAGGTTACTGTTCGTCTGGGGAAAGATTTTGCTTCTCTGCCTTAGAGCCATTTTCCACCCACGGGTGCCCACTAGCCCGGACAGCAGAGCAAGCAGGACGGGTGAAGGCCTGCCAAGGGGCCCCGTCCCCACTCTGGAGCAGGGCACACCGCCTCTGTAGGGGACCTCAGCCGGGTGCCCGCCCCCTCGGAGGTCAGGCTCTCTCCCAGCACGTGGGCCTTCCTCCAGGACATGGAGGCTCGAGAACACTCCAGATCCACCGAAGCGTCGGATCTTACACCTTCCTGCCTGCCGGCGTAAGGAGCTGGAACTAGAGCACTTAGAGCAGGAGTCCTGTATCGGGATTCTGCACGGGGAGCCCCTGCCCCCAGCTCCATGCCTGCTGCTGCTAAAGGAAGCCCGTCAATCCCTGTGGCCTCCTCCTCGCCCAGAATTTGCCTGGGGAGGTGGGGAGTGGGGGCGGCCTGGGCATGGGCATCCAGACTCTCTACTCTGCAAACACCCAGGGCTTGTGCGAGGGGGGAGGGAGAAGAGGGTGGCACAGGAGGGGGTCTGCTCACCTGCTGGTAGAGCCCCCTGCACTGTACCCGGGAGGTTGGAAAACCAGCTGCTGCCCACGGAGAGCTGTTTCTGCCCCGCTTTGGTAGACCAGACGCCCGTTCAAGGAACGGCGGGGCCATGGGCACAGTTTGGGGAAGACCTGGAGAAGCACCTCCCACCACAGCCCCCAGAAGGGACCTGAAGGGTTTCCAGCCCAGCCACTGGTCTGACAGAAGGTTCCTTTCACAGCACCTCCCGCGGTGGCACAAGCTGGGATCTCACAGCTGGAAGGTGGCCCCTTCTGGAGGCGGGGTTTCTTCGGAGCCTGCCGAAGCGCCCCCTAGAGGAGAACCCTATCAACGCGGGCTCAGCTCCCCCGAACCCCTAACCCTACAAGGCGCGTGGCCTTGGAGGTCACTTCATCTCTCTGAGGCTCATGCACTCCATCAGTCAACCTGTGGTCCCCCAGGCCCCTCACTGGAGGGAGCCTAGAGCCTCTGTCCTGCTCTCCCAGCCTCCTCCCCGCGAGCGGGATTCCCCATGCCTGGGGGAACCGAGCCCCAGACGGATTCTCACCCTTTCGGAGCCTCTGTCAGGCCACGCAGCTTTTGTGATCAAATATTGTTATATTTACCTAAAGGTCTGTTAGGAAGCAATTTTTGAGACGATGAATATTTAATGCGATATTTAAATATTTAATAGGAACTTTTTCGAACCTGACTTAATAATCCATGTCACAGGGAGAGGAAAATGGGGGTTGTCTTTCAACATTTTCACTTACTCTAGTATGCTCTGTGTTTGCTGGTATCTTTATTTTTTTCAGGGCAGAGTTTTAATTATACTCAATATTCTGGAGAGAAATTCTTTTCTCATTAAAACTTAACTCTTGCCCACAGCAAGGTGAGTGGGTGGGTGGAAGATGCATCGAGTCGGAAAAATGTCTGAAGCTGAAAGGATTGCTGGGGTCGGCTACTCACTAGCCTGACTCCTTCAGCTTCCAGCTGAGGAAAGTACTGCCTCCAGTGACCATAGCCTCAGCCCAGGTAGGGCCAGGCTTGCCCGGATGGGAACCCAAGTCTTTGGACCCCCAGATGCCAGGAGCCCCCTGACACCATCTTGACTCCTGACTATTTGCTCAAATCATGGCCCAGGGGGGCAGACGTCAGGTCACACCTCCTACCTCGGTCCCTCCACCCCTGGCCATTGTCGTAGCAGCAGCAATTTGAGATTTTGATCACTTAGGAGGTGACTTTGATGGCTTAGACCTTCTTGGAAGATTTGAGAAACTCAAACCAAGTGCCAGATTCTTCTAACGTGAGGGTAGACGTGACTGAAGGTTGGCCCCCTGCTGAAGCCAAGTCCTTGCTGGGTCCCGAGTGCCCCGCCGTCTCTCTGGCTCCCCTGGCGTCCGGCAGCCTGGGCCTTATAGTCCAGAGGGCAACTAAATCCTTCCACCGTGCAGGGTCTTGGGTCAACCCCCTGAGTCCAGGTGGGGCCTCTCCCAGGTCCAGGGTCACGTTGGGCAGTGTGCTCTGTCTGTGCAGCCACACCTTGCGGGCCACCCCGGCCCAGCCTTCAGCCCCCCTTGTGGGTGGCGGGCATCACTCTGCTGCCCACCCCTTCAGACTCAGCTCCAGTCACAAATCCCATAGGCTTCCCCTGCACCAGCCCTGCCAGCAGGTCCCTTCTGCAATCTCTTCTCAGAGCAGCAGCCTTCCCTGCTTAAATCATTCCAGAAGGCTCTAGCTCCCTCCTTCCCCTCCACTCCTCAGCCTTCCTCTGGTCTCATTCATTGACACTTCCCTCCATGCCCCCATCTGTTAAGGTCGCACCAAACTACTCCACATTCCGAGTGAATTCAGGCATATCCTTCAAAACCTGCTTAGACATTCTCTCCTCCTGGAAGGCATCCCTTCCCCCTCCCAGCTGATGCTTAGAAGTTACCACTCCTCCCTCTGCGCTACAGAGGTTGCCAGAACACGCTTTCATGAGGACAGATTTTATTTAGCGTCAGGGGCTGTTTCTAGTCTGTTCCCCCTACTAGACTGCAAATTTTATGAGGGGTAGATAAGGGTCCCTCTCATTTTTGTATTCTCTGGGCCTGGCGTGGCTTCTGGCATACAGTAGGTGCTCATTTGTTGGTTGGACGAGTCTCTGGATGCGCCGCATGCTTCCAGCCCTCTATGTCTTTGCACCTGCTCTGCTTTGGTTTTGGAGGGTTGGAGAAAGCCCTGTTTCTAGGCTCAGTGAACTTGTATGTGTCCTTCAGGGGGCCCTGCGAACACCCACCCTTCCTCTGATCCAGCTCAGACTCCGAGGCTTCGCCAGGTGGTCCTTCCTCCGCACCCCCATGCCCCTCTACTCACCGGCCATCACAGCGGGGCTGAGACCTCACCGCACCTTAGGGGTCTACCTCCCTGTCTCCTCCCTGCCTAGTGGGGAGCCCCCCTGACAGCAGAACTAGGCCTCCTTAGCTTACCGGCCCCAGCCCAGCCCGGTGCCAAGGGAAGAGAAAAGAACCCACACAGAATCCTGGGCTGGGTGAAGCGCACCGTGGGAAACGGGCTGCAGCCTGCCCTGCCCCGCCCCCTTCTCATTCCCTGAGCCAAGCTGGTGGGGGCCTGTCACGTGCAGAAACCGCCCAGAGAGGGCCAGGCTGAGCCGCCAGACATCTGTGCCTCTTCCAGAGCCAGGTGCACAGGGCGTCCTCAAAAACTGCTTGAGAAGATCTTGGGTCCTGGGGCAACCGTTATCCCTGGCTGGGGTGCTTGGACATGGCCCTGAGGCCGCACTCCAGAGGAAGTACGTGACAGATGAAGAGCTGACATGTTTAAGGTGGTAACTCTTTTAATAAGGGGCCTTAATTGTTTAGCAAAACAGTGGAAGAGACCAATTCAGCAAGGAGTGATAGTTTTAATCTCCCTGAGCACCAGTGGGTTTCCTCCAAGGGAGGGGATCTGGCTTCTCCCCGCTCCATGTCCCCACCCCCCGGTCCCCCTCCCCACCAGACTCTTGCAGTCTCTTTCTGGGGGCCTGAAGGAGGGCAGGCTCCAATGGCTCATTGATGGATCACGATGTGTGGGCCTCACCAGACCAAGAATGACATTTCCTGGTCCTCGTGTCCAGGCAGAGGTGTGGGTGGGAGGCTGGGCCTCCTCCTTCTGGCCTGTGTAGCTGGGGCCCCTGCAGAGGCTGAACAGGATGTTGGGAGGTAAAAATAGACAGAAAAGGGGGCAGGGACTTGAGGGGCAGGGGCAGTTTGCGTGTTGCCCACCTCTCTGCCTAGAACCCCAATCCCCCTCTTTTCCCAACTCCCATGTCTCCTAAAAACCCAGCCCTGGCATCGGCCCATCCAGAACATCCCCTGACCTCTGCTCTGAGCCCCCGTCTACACGGCCCTAACCTCAGTGCGTTGCAATGATATCTTGACTCGGTCATCTCCCCTGTCCCACTGGATGCTGCTGGAAGGCAGGGGCAGGTTCCAGCATCTTAGCACAGCCATATGCCAAGCAGGGGCTCAGTCCTGACACCCAGAAGATGCGGACCTGGATGCCCAGGGCTGGGGGTCCTCTACCCTGCCCGCTCTCTTCTGCAACAGCCACAACTATTACCATGATGCTTCTGATGAGCACCTTGACTCAGCATCCGTGAACTCAACAAGCATTTGCTAAGATTTTCCCTGTGCCAGGCCCTACACAGGGTCTGAGGATGCACTGGGAACCAAAGCAGACCTGGCCCCTGCCTCCTGGGGCCTACCACCCACATGAGTGGGGAAACAGGTGTCAGGCAGAGCATCACACACGTCAGGGGTGAGCTTCCTCTGCAACTGGGTTATGAACAAGAGGCTGCAGTGCTCTGTGGGGCTGTCACGGTGGGGATAGGGGAGGGAGTGGGGAGGAGGCTTTGACCTGAGTGGGGAAGCAGTATACTTAAGCTGGAAACTGAAGTTGTGCTGGAGTCAAGGAGGCCAGAGGGAGAGGGTTCTGGGGGGAGGAACCACGGGCAGGAAGAAGTGCTTGAAGACCAAGGGCTGAACAGACTTCATGTTCCCTGGGGTCCAGAAGGTCAGCAGAGAATGTGGCACCTGGGAAGGATGGGGCGGTGGACCGCCCCGGGCTGGCAGGACGCTCCCTCCTGTGCCTCAGGGGAGACATCCCTCCCCGTCCCTGAGCCACTGACAATCAAAGCTCCTACCTAGGCAGTGCTGACTGACAAAACCCAGATCCTCAACACAGACAGAAGCCCAGAGGAACCTGGCTGCTGTCCACCTCCCAGACTCCCCTGGGGATGCCGTCCTCCTGGCTTGCTGGGTGTTTTGGCCACGCTGGCCTCTGGACGGCTCCCATCCAGGCCCTATTGCTTCTCAGGTCAGGGCCTCATCCGTGCTTTTCTCTCCCTCTGGAACAGTCTTTCCACCTCCGCGCCCTGCCCACCTGCACCTCCTTACACCGAGTTAGCCCCACGCTTTCCTTAGAGCTCAGACAAAATGTTCCTCCTTCCAGGAAGTCTCCCTGCCCCTGGCGGAGGCCAGGCTCCCTGGTTACTGCCCCCAGACCGTGTCCTTCTTCCCAGACCTCCCCAGCACTGGACCCAGACATCAAGCAGGACTCCTGTTCAATGTCTGTTCTCCACTAGTATGCCAGCTCCACGAGGGGTGGGGACCCCGCTCACCCAATTCTGGGCAAATCTCTACATACCAGTGTGGCACGGGCATACAGTAGGTGCTCAATAAATGTAGAATGGATAAAAAGTGCCTTCCAGACATCCCCTCATCTAACCTTACTGAGGATCCAATGAGGGAGGGGGCACTAACATCCACATCTTGCCAGTGGGGGATGGAGGTGAGCATCTCAACTGAGTACCTAGTGCGTGAGCCACGGAGGCAGGATTTGAACCCAGGGCTGGCCCGACTCCAAAACCCGTATCCTCAACTGGTGTGCAATTCCGACGTCCAGGGGCTTCCCCCCGGGGAGCTGCTTCCATCGCTGTGCCAACCTGGGCCCCACTCCCACCCCCCGGGGTGCCTGC
Organism: Mesoplodon bidens; assembly: GCF_964165515.1. Taxonomy (NCBI): domain Eukaryota; kingdom Metazoa; phylum Chordata; class Mammalia; order Artiodactyla; family Ziphiidae; genus Mesoplodon; species Mesoplodon bidens. The sequence continues at coordinate 181,696,696 of NC_138177.1, forward strand.
TCATCTGGGCATCTCTCTTTATGAAAATGGGGATTCTTTCATCTCCGTCTAATTTTGTCTTCAGGGAGGCTCTGTCTCCAGGCTGCCTACAGCTCCTCAGGGGCAGGCGCCTACTTGTGATTCAGGCCGCCGCATCGATCTGTCAACATGTTTGCCTCCTGTATCTGCCGTCTCTTATTTATAATCCCGCTCACATTAACGAATGATAGTAGTTCCCATCACAGGAAATTTGATTAATCAAGTTAAGCGCTTAATCACCACAGCCTCGCTGAGTGCTGAACAGAAGGGACCTCGCTTTGATGTAGATGAATTCCAGACAGAGATGGGAGAGCGGAAACCAACGAGTCAGCACTCCTCCACGGAAACACGAGGGGTGAGGCCAGTCGGGGGTCTCCGGGAGCCAGGGGAGGGGGCTCTTGAGAGAGGACTGCTGGCTGATGCAGGCACAGAGCAGCCCTCAGAAGCTTCTGGAATCCAGGCCTCCCCTGGGCCCTGATTCTGCTCAGCGTCCACTCTTCCCTTTGGCTGGATGATAGGAGTAGGTGGGCAGTGCAGGCAGAGCCCGCCTTGTTCTAGAAGCCGAGGGGTGGGTGGAGGGAGCAGGCGTGGCCAGGCCACCGTGCCCGGGCCGGGATGGGGGCGGTGCTGCCAGCCACACTGCAGCACCAACGAAGGAACAAGGTAAGCCAGAGCACGGCCTGTTTCCTACTGGCTGACCTTGAGCCAAGCTCCACCCCACCTGGAGGCCAGGTGCCGACTCCACCTGCGAAGCTGTCCCTTGCTCTCAGCCAACCCCAGTTCTGTGACCTTTCGGAGCTCAGCTCGGGACCCCATCGCAGGAAGCTGAATCTAATGACATCCTTCCCTCTTCTGAGCTCTTACGGCTCCCAGCCTGCGGCCAGCCTCCATCAGTGGGCATGGCCCTAGAGCCTGCACCTCGGCCTCTGCTGTTTCACGTCTCTTTAACGCTTACCTCCTCCACCAGAGACAGGGCTAAGGGGGCCCTGACGATGCTCCTTAACCTTCAGGCTGGCCCAGCTCGGGGCCGAGCACACAGCAGGCACTTAATGTAACACCAGCAGCTTTTATACACACTGGCCGTTTTTCGATAAGAGGTCCAGGGCACGTGACCTTGGGGGACCGGATCAAGATGCTGGGAGTGGGGAGCGGGCTTAACTCACACACTCAACATTACAACATGTTTTATTTGGGGACTGCAGAAAGATCCTATTGTTTTGAATCACAAACAACAGAAAGAGAAAACTCAACAACAGAAAGAGAAAACTCAACAACAGAAAGTCTTGGCTGGCAGAGGAACTCAGAGGCTCACAGAAGATGGGCATATGGGGCGGGGGATGCCCAAGGGGAGACTCATTCTGTTCATCCAAAGGGGATGTCAGTTAAAAAGAAGGACTTGAAACCTGGCACCAACAGAACCGGTAAAACTGAGACAGAATCAGCTTTCCAAGGCCACCGGGAGGGCAGAGAAAGGTGGATGAAGCTATCACTTTCTGAACGTGCATTAAGCATCTACTTGTTTGAGCTCTACATTATTAACTATTTTAACCTCCAAGTAGCTTCGTGAAATAACTAGAACCACGGCCATTTTACAGTTGAGGAAACCGAGTGCCGAGAGGCGACATCACCTGCCCCTGCGCCGCGGGAGTGGAGGGGGCTCAAGGTCAGTGGGGGAGGCCCCTGCATCCCACCCGCTCAGGGGCTCCGAGAAGGTGGGAGCCAGACGCCCCCAGCTTCCCGGGCACTGGGACCCAGGGACCAGCACCTCCCTCTGCCTCTCTCTTGAAGGAAAACAAATATCTACCGCTGGCAGGTAAAAAAAGATGCATGCCATGGTCTCTGTGATCACTGCTGTACAGACGAAGGCTAATTTTAGAAACAGATTATTAAAAACTATATCCACTCTGAATGGCATAATCCATCAAGCCCTCAAGATGCAGACTCACCCCGCGTTCTGGGCCTTCCTGGCAACACAGGGCTCCTCCCGGCCACGGTCCGGCCTGGCCAGGCCTCCTTCCTGCTGGGGCTGCCCTGGCTCTGTGCCCCCAACCTTTGCTTCCGGCCTTCCAGGCTCCAGGGAGGACGGCCAGGGGGCTGGGGCTCCCTTTGCTGAGTCATCTGGACCGGACTCCCGGTTCCCAACCCCTGACAACACTGGGGCTCCCTGGGGCTCCTAGGCCTTGAGCTGAAAGCCTCTCTCCCCCAGGTGGGGGCGCAGAGAGGCTGAGACACCACACGTGTGAGGGGTCCGGAGCCCCCTGTTCTCGCCCACGCTGGGCTGATGTTCCGGGTCCGCTCGGCACGTGTGGAGGCCACACCTGCTTCCCCGGTTGCTGCTTCCTTCCCTCCCTCGCCCCCGGGCCCTGCCTGCTGGGCCTCCACAAAGCCTCGCAGGATTCTAGAGAGGATTCAGAGTTTGTTTAGGCCTCCTTGTTCTACAAATGGGGAAACCAAGGCCCAAGAGGGGAAGCGATTCGCCCACGTGGACAATGCAGCGTGCACGCGTCAGCTACTCTGCACCCCGCAGACCAAAAGCGTCAGACCCCCAGTCTTTGCTCCCATGAGGCTGGGTGCTCAGCCCTCTCCCTTCCTGCACCTCTCTCACCCAGTGGGGGGATGGGGTCAAGGTCCCTGCACCCTGAAGGCCTCCCTGCTCACGTCCCTGCCCGTAATCATGGTGGGGGAAGTTCTAGCTGAAAACCAGGCCAAAAGGTGGCTCAGGTGAGGGCCTGCACTCAGGAGCCCAGCCCAGGAAGGGCGTCTGGATTCAGGGTGGCTGGCCGAGCCTGCGGACCCCAGCATGGCAGCATTCTCACCAGCCCCCCGAGGCGGCCAGCCCACAGCGTGATGCAGGGGGACTTCTGTGAGGCCTGCTCCAGGCAGGCGCTAAGCTGAGGTTCCCATTGGATCCACATGAAAGCACCGAGGCAGGCTCCGCATTTTCCAGATGAGAAAGTAGAGGCAGAGAGAAGGCCAGGACGTGTGCCGGCATCAAACCCTGGTCCTGATAGTAGGTCAGGCCTTCCCGCTCCAAAGACCATGTTCTTTCTGCTCCACCAGATCTGGGGCCCTGTGAGTTCTAAGAGCTGTGTGATTCAGGCTGGCAGCCGTGTGCCAGGCATGGGGCCACTCTCCCTGCTCCTGCCTTGCCCCTGCCCTCCTTGGGGATGAGCCTGAGGAAGCTGCAGGCCAGGCAAGGAGAAGAGAAGCGCCATCCCTGACCACCTCCCCATGGGCTCCTGGTACACAGGGCCAGTAGGGGACAGTGAGAACACTTGGGGACACTGGGACCAGGCTGCCCAGGCTTTGATCCTTGGGGGGAAGGATGGGGACTCATGAGCCCAGGCCCGGGGGGCTCCTTCTGCCTCTGCCCCCATGGCCGCCCAGGGTGACCGAGCAAATCTCCAGCCACACCTCTCCCAGCTCTGCATTCCCCGCTCACCCTGCTGGCTCGTTGCTTCTGCTTCTTTCTAGAAGCACTTGAAAGGCTTCAAGGAAAGCTCTGGCTGGCTTTTCCCAGAACAAAGTCCTTCTCCACCATGATTCCATCATCCAAACACGCTCCTTGGACAGTGTCTCACTGTCACTAAGTGTCCAGGGCCGCCCCTTGCCTGGAGCTGGAGCCCTCTAAGCGGCCTAGACTCTGCCTGCCGGCCAGGCAGGGAGCTCTGAGGGCCACGGGCCCCGGTTGCTGGCAGCTCCTCCCTGGCCCCTCGCACACTCCGCTCTGATGTCCCCCCAGTGCGCCTCCCGCCTTGGCCTCTGTCGTCCGTGCAGCCTGTGACACTCTTCCCCTGGTTCTTCCAACCCTTCACTCAGATTTCAGCTCAAATGTCCTGTTCTTAGCAAGGCCGACATTATCTTCCATCGTGTCACCACTTTCTTTCATTCATAGCTCGTATGCCCACTCGGGATTATTTTTTATATTTGTTGGCCCTTTTTTGGTCTCACTCTACCCAGAAAGTAAGGCCCAGGGGGCACAACACTGCCTGCCTTGCTGTCTGCCCAGTGCACGGGCAGTGCCCCCATGGAAAACGTGCCAGTAAATACTCGTTGAGTGAGTGAATGTATGAATGAATGAATGAGTGAATGAATGAGGTCTGCTGGCCCCAGACTTACCCCACAGGGGTCCCTGGGGATGCAGAGCCCCTGTCAGGGCCCTCAAACCAGCCTGTGGTCGTAGCCTTCTCTTCAGAACCAGAAACCAAGGTCTCCTAGGAGAAGGGTCTATGTATTTGCCCAAAAGTCAGAGGCCCCCTCTTATGGGTTGGGTTGTGTCCCTCCAAAATTCATGTGTTGAAGTCTCAACCCTCAGCATCTCAGAATGTAATCTTATTTGCAAATAGGGTCAGAGTCGACGTCATTGGTTGAGTTAAGATGAGGTCACGATGGTGGGTTCTAATGCAACATGCCTGGTGTCCTTACAAAAAGGAGAAATTCAGACACACACACACAGGGAGGAGGTAAAGAGGAAGGCAGAGGTGAGGGCTTTACTTCTAGAAGCCAAAGAACACCAAAGATCTCCAGCAAAACTCCAGAAGCTGGGTAAAGGCCCACAATGCATTTGCCCTCACAGACCTCAGAAGGAAACAGCCTTACCAACAACTTGATCTTGGACTTCTAGCCTCCAGAACTGTGAGAAGGAACTCTCTGTTGTTTAAGACCCCGGTGTGTGGTGCTTTGTTAGGCAGCCCGAGCTGACTAATACATCCCTTTACATGGATGGAGGCCAAGGGAGGGGCGGGGCCAGGCCCCCTTCTGTCGGGGCAGCCTCCCCTGCTTGCCCATAACTGCCTGCATCCCCTTTCTGTTTTTGGCCTCACCTGGCCAAGCCACCACCTGTGCCCCAGAGGGGCTGAGATTGGGATCCAAAGAGATGGTTCTAAATGCAATGTCCAGAAGGCGGGCTTCACATACAGGTCAGCATACACTCCGCCCCGTGCCTAGCATGTGAGGCCTTCAGCCTCCACCTTGTCCGGCCTGTGCAGCTTCTCTGTGTCCCCCACCGGGACAGCAAGACCCTCAGCTCCCTGCCACATCCTGCATCCCATACACCTGTCTGCCCACAGGGACCCCAGCCCCAGTGCCTTCCCAGGTCTGAGGTCGGGGGCTGGCAAGTTAATAAGAATCAGCATTGAGACTGTATTGTCTGCCCTGGAGTTAAGTCTTTATGATGCTGCTGGCCTGTGGGCAGAGGGAAACGTCCCAGGAATTGGCATTAAACTAACTGGACATCCGGCTCAGGGGAGCTGAGGATACAGAGGCAGGCCTGGCCAGGAGGGCCTGTGATCTGCAGGCGAGGGAGGCCAGGAGACCGCCAGCCTGAAGGCTTGACAGGAAGTGTCTGCAGCCCAAGCCTCCGCCGGGCCCATGAGACAGCACTTCAAGACTTCTTCCAGATGCTGAGGGATCCTGGGAGGGTTTCCTCCAGGTAGGCCCCGGAGGGGGTCCTCAAGCTGTGTGCTGGAAATCAGCCTCCGGGCCAGCATGTCATCTGGTCCTGAGGACAGCACCGCCTGGAGGTTTCCCAGCCTCAGGCATCCTTTTCTCCATGGCATCTTTTCCCTGGCCTTGCCTCCACTCGCCTCTGACTGCTTGCAGAGCTCCCCGAAAGGCCTGGGCCTGGGGACTAAGGGAGGGCACGTCTCCTATCAGTATTCATCCCAGGCTGCAGCCTGAGCTGCTGCAAAGCCAAGAATCTGCTCGATAAATAATGGGCTAAGAAGCCCAAAGCCTCCCTTCTCCTGCTTGCTAATTGGCTGGTCTGTGGCAGCCTCCGGAGCTGGGGCGCTTCCCAGCCCCGCCTCTGCTCCCGTGTTGCCTTTGCAGTTGAGGAAGAGCCTCCCGCAGGGTCCAGCACAGCCCGGACCCCGGTTGGATGCTGTGAGCAGGGTTCCTTCCAGGCCCTGCCCAAAGCCAAGGGAACGGGAGGAGGGAGGCAGCACTGTGAGGGAGGTCACTCGGGGGGCCCGTCTGCACGCCCACCTCCACTCCACGTGGGTCAGCCCCCAGCCAGTGTGAGCACGCGCCCCGGGGCAGGGACCGTGCTCAGCGGCTTCCACGAGTCCACCAGGCTGGGGGTGCTCTGGGCTGAGAGCCCCTCGCCGGCTGCATCCCCAGGGATGAGTCCCATAAGGTGCTGCTTCGAACCCTGAATGGCCGCAGGGCAGGAGCCCAGCCAGGAGTCAGGGAGGGATCCCGTGGGGAGAGGCACTGCCGGCCCAGATATGGGATTCTGGAACTTTGGAATTCCAGGCCTTATATTTACAGGATCCTGGCCTGAGCCAGTGCCTGAGAGAGAAGGAGGCCTAAGCCTGGTCTCTCCGCTAGACTCTGAGCTCATCAGGGCAGACAAGCCAGTGTCAGACTCATTTAGAACACCTGGTGCCTAGGGAGGGTCCTGGAGCAACACAGTGGGGTCTGAGGGCATTTGCTGAATGAATGAATGGGCGAATGGTGCATTCCTCCCAACGCCCTCCTGAGAGAGCCGTGCCCGCACGTGGATCTGCCCGGCCGAGATGCGGAAGGTAGATGTCTGGCCATGTGTCTGGGCTTAGCCCTGCTCCCTGGGCTCCTGCATTCCCTCAGCCCTTCGAAGGGAGACAAGGTCATGGCTGCCACCGTGAGCTGATCCCTGGGGAAAAAGCAAAGAGCTCTGCAGATGCTCGGAGCAGTCCAGGGCAGGCTTCTCTTTTCTGAGAGCAAGTGTGGAAAGGAAAGGAGAGAGAGCGGGTCAAGGGCACGGACACCAGAGGAGGGGCAGCTGGGGTGGGGTCCAGGCCGGCCCACAGCCGCCTGCCAGCCCTACCACCGGGGCCTTCCCCGAGAGGAGGGCTGACCCCCACCCCTGCCTTTGGGGTGGAGAGCAGGGCTGCCCGCTGTCCTGGGACCAGGAGCCTCCCATTTCTTCATCCCCAGACGTTGACCTTGACACAGTCAAGACACAGAACATCCCCATCCCCTCGAGGATCCCTCCTGGTGCCCCTTTAGCCACCCTGCTCCCTTCCTAACCGCTGCCACTAATCTGGCTAATCCCCACTTCCCTGGTTCCGTCATTTCGACAATGTTAATAAACGGGTCCTGCTCAGGTGGCCAGGAGGGAGGCTTGGACGAGGCGGAGGGTGGAGGTCGGGGGCGGCCTTCCCCTCCCCCCGCCCCTCCCTCCTTTTCCGACACCCACCTCCAGCCTGTTGGGACGGCGACAAGACTCAGGCTAGCCCGTCTCCGGGGAGCTCCTCCCTCGGGGAGCTTGAGCACAGGAGGCAGGCAGCCCGGGGTCTCTGGGAGCCTGGGAGCCTGGGAGCTGGGGGCTAGGACGTGGCTTAGCCGCTGGAGGAGGGCTGCCTGCTCCCCTCTGGGGGGCTGATTTCCCCAGGCTGGGGGCCTGTTGGGTCTGCAGACCCCTCTGGGGCTGGCCCTGGTGCAGAACCCATAAACAACACGACGCAGGCTCTAGCTGAGCCGCCCGCCCGGCCCATGCTACCGGCCTCCCGGCCGGGCCCAGCCTCCGCATTTCCTGCAGAGAGTGAAATAAACAAGGCCATAAATAAGTCTCTCCCCGGGAAGCTGGAAGACAGAAGGGCCCTGGATAGAGATAACAGGAGATGCAGGGCCACACGGGGGACAGCAAATTTTGTTTGACTGTGTGGAACTCAGACAGCAGAAGTTGGCTGTTTTACGGAAAGAAGCCAGCTGCCTTTCCCAGGGCCGTGCTTGGGGCGCGGGTATCACGGCACCAAAGGGCTAGCCCTGCTCTTGACCCTGCGGCCACGGCCCAGACAGAGGCAGAGCCAAGGCCCCAGCCTCCAGCGTCCTTGCCGGTGGTGGCCCCGCCAGGAGCCTTCCTCAGCCAGGTGGGAGCCCTGATCTTCTCCCCCCGCAGGGAGTGTTCTGCGTGTCCCCCTCCCCCGCCACCCCTGGGACTCGTTCTTCCCATCCCTGCTGGTCCTCTGGGTCATGTTGGAAACATCCACAGAACCCCCCAGACTGAACTCCCCGGGACTCCACTTTGTAGTCAGGGTCCAAGTCCTGGCTTCCACGTGCCTGGCTGTGTGACCTTGGGGAGGTCACTTTCCCTCTCTGGGTCTGTTTCTCAACTGTAGATGTTAAGCCTAGCTCACAAGGTAAGGGTGAGGGTGAAAAGAGAGAGGAGACCCTCCTGGGACCTGGCACATGCTCATCCAACAGTCATTCTTGTGGCCCCAGCTTTGCCCGTGGCCCCCTAGCTCCCCACTGGGTGGCCTTGCTCCTGGTCTGCTTCATGATGGCTATTCCATCATCTCCCCAGGTTTAGGTCTTGTTCTCCAGGATTGACCACAGGCTTCTTGAGGACCAGGACTGCCTTTGCCCGGTTCAGGGCTCAGGTATTCCCCTGGCACCATCATCTGCAAATCGCCTGCGTGCCCACCACATGCTGGGTGCTTTCTACCATCCGTCCCTCCATTGGAGGGAGGTGGGCGGCCAGCACACAGGCGCTGCCCTCTGAGGTCTCAGAGCAGAAGACTCAGGGCTCTGAGGTTGGTGGTGGGGGTGGGTGAGGAGAGGGTGTCCCCAGGGGTTCAGGTATCAGAAAGGCTTCGAGGTGCGTCTCAAAGACCAGCAGGGACTAAGGCAGCTCAAGGGTGAGGAAGGGGGATTCTAGGCAGGAGGGAACCCTGAAGGGTGCAGGGGCAGGAATTCACAGGGGGTCCTGATCTGCAGATGGGCTGGGACCAGACTGAGAGATCCCACGGCGGGCTCAGTAGAGGCCACCAACAGGCCTAACTGCCTGGCATCCTCCCCAACGTGGTCACCTGTCCAGGGAGAGCCCTTGGGAATGTCCCTTCCTCTGTGTTCCTGGTGGGGCTGCCCAGCATAGCGCCAGGTCCCCTCCAGGAACAGGCAAGGATCTAGGCCCACCACATGCCTCGGGCTGAAGCACAGTGCGAGCTGCGCTCCAGGTGGAAACTGGAAATCTGGATGCCCAAGTGACCGGGTCCTCTGGGGTCGGCCGTGATGGCCACCTGGGAGCAGCCAGGCTTCATCAGAGGCCATGGCCAAGGACACCCACATACCCCCTCCAGACCAAACTTCCTGACCAGGCTTCTTGGACACTCGGCTACTGATTGGTCCTGAAAGAGACATCCCTTGAGTCCTCAGAAATGGCCCAGGGGAAGGAGGCCTCTGGTGGCTGGGATGGTTTACTCTCAGGCTGAGATGGTACCTCTGAGTCGGTAGAAAGCTGCCCTCTCTGAATCCCCATAAAGTGTCCTGCGCTTCCACTAACTCATTGATGTTTTCCCAGGCCTAAAGATTTCTTAACTGTCATCACAAGGTTGGCAGAATTGTGAGTTGGAAAACCATGCAGCATATTAAAGTCAGCCTGAAATACTGCCCCAATACAGAGAAACATTTCATATTTATTCTCTTTTAGAAATTGTTATAAAGGGAATATAATGAGAATGTTGCAAACGAGTGGAATATTTTCTTCTAACCTGACAATAGAAATATGTCAAAGGGATGCATGAAACTCTAATAGGCAACAGCTGATGGGCCCTGGAAGTGCAGGGCTTTAGCAAAGATTTTACCTGGTGCCTTTACTGGCCCACAGGGCAGAAATGGAGGTTTCTAGAGCAGCTTTTTCTGTGGGTAAATGCACAGATGATGGGAGAGGAGAAGATAGGGTGGTCTATGTGCCTGATCAGGGCCTGGCACTGATCAAGTATCAGACAGGATTACAAAGACCTGAAGACACAGAGCCTAACTGAGCCTCAAAATGGCAGAAACATCACCACCACCCCCATCACCATCCCCCTCATCCCCATCATCCCCATCCTCATCACCATCCCCATCGCCATCCCCCTCATCCCCATCATCCCCATCATCACCATCCCCATCACCATCCCCCTCATCCCCATCATCATCACCATCCCTATCACCATCCCCCTCATCCCCATCATCACCATCCCCAACCCCATCGCCATCCCCCTCATCCCCATCATCACCATCCTCATCACCATCCCCAACCCCATCGCCATCCCCCTCATCCCCATCATCCCCATCCTCATCCCCATCCCCATCGCCATCCCCCTCATCCCCATCATGCCCATGACAATCGTCATTATCACCATCACCATCATCATCATCTGATCCTCATCATTATCATCACCACCATTATCACCGTGCTAATAGTTTCAATTTGTTGAACACTTATAATGTGCCACGCACCATGCAAAGGGCCTTACATAAATTATTACATTTCAACCTCACAACAACCACATGAACTACTCTCATGTTTACCAAATGTAGAAACCGACGTTCAAAGAGGTTTAGAACTTACTCAAGCTCACACAGCTATAGGTATGGAGCTCAATTTGGAACCCAGAGCATTCTGGATCCAACGTCCTGACCATGCTTTCATGAAGAGTCTTTTATGAAACCTGAGAGCAGCCCAACCAGTCTCAGGATGGTGAAGAATCTTCTCCAGAGGCCTCTATGCTGGGTGTATATAAGCTACGGGCTGAGAAGACTTGCGCCATCACTGTTGGCTATCAGAAGAACGTCCATTTAATAAATGCCCATGACTTCCTGCCATGTGCCAGGCACTGGGAACCAACTGAGGGAGTCAGACACAGAGACAACCAGCTCTGAACCAAAACGCAAAGGCCACACTCCATGAGACACGGACAAAGGGAATCCTTCTGATTCAGCAGGGCAGCCTTTATGGAAAAGGAGGCACTTGAACATGGCTTTGAAGGACCCAGACAATTTCATCAGGTGTATATGAAAAAGGGAGAACGTCATCCCAGTGTGGGAAGGCAGAGAAATAGCCAAGAGTTCCCAGAGTCTTCAGAATAGGATTCTCAGGAGGATGGGGGTTAGCGAGGCAGAGAGCCCTGACCTGTGCTCTATGGGGAGGGGTTTGGACATGACCCTGTGTCAGAAGCACCCAAGGTGACCGAGCAGGGCAGGGTCACGAGAGGCCCCCAGTCCCTGTTTTGGAGACTGGTCCTTGGCAAAGTGCCAGAGGCAACGAGCTGTCTCCTCCCCACTTCCTGAGTCGCACCCTAAGAACCCGTGAAGATCACACACACTTTCTGCACCGCTGCTCCACGCTGGGCGCTGTCTAGGTGCTGAAGTTGGGGGAGAGGACGCCAGGTAAGATCCTGCTCTTTAGGAACCCGTCTTCCACCACACAGGGATAACGTTCCCAGGCCCTGACCACCTACATCCATGTCCCCACAACTCCCCAGCGTCTGATGGGTGCCAGTGGTCTCACTGTCCCCATCTTCCCCCCAGGTAGCACACCTGCGTGCTGGCCAGAACCTTCCAGAGACATGATATTTTCCCCAGACACCAAGTACCCCGACGTTGACTGTCTCGGGTCCCTGGCGAGTTGGAAGGGGAGGCTGTGTGTGGGTTGGGGGAGGGGTGGCAGCACGGCCCTTCCCACCCTCTGCTTTGGGTCCTTTCTCTAGGCCCGGGCTCATCTCCAGAATGCCCGAGAAGTGCAGCCTCAAAAGGAAGGGACGGGCAGCACGGAGCCTGGAGAATACTCTGGAACCCAGAGCTAAGTGTCCCCCAGGGCTGACCCTAGAGGACGTGCAGTGTCCGAGGGGCCGGCTGGCCAGCTGTAACATGCTCTCTCCCAGAGGGGGTACTGGGATAATTACTCTTCTCCAAGCTGAGGAATGCATGCAGAGGGCGGGAGGGACCCTCCTGGGGGAAGCCTTTCTCAAATTGACATTCAATTTCCCATCGCTAAAAATACATCTGAAGCCAAGCCATTCAGGATTATAAAAGAGACCTGAAATTGAACATTAAATACATATGCACTCAATGTTGGGAAGGCTTTGACCTTCAAAACTTCCTTTTGATGAATTCCCAAATAAAATACTATTTATACAGCTTAAAGCAAATTATCGTGTAGCCCACGACTCAATCTTCATATCCCAATTTAGACACCGCACACCTTTCTGGAGCTCAGCTGTGTGGGCAAGCACCACCATCGGTGAGGGCTTGAGAAGGTCTTTCCCAACTCACTGCTGTAGAAACACTGAGTTTGAATTGCTCACAATCAACTTATAAATATTGTATTCATGTTTCCCAACCCCAGACAGCTGAGCGAGTGACTCAATGTGCTGAAATTCACAATACACAAACAGGACCGAGATTCGCTGACATTTGTGGGCCACTTAGGAAGCAGCCCAAAGGTTGACATCATCCTGGTGTTAATTTTTTTTATCAAAGATGGCTGAGCTCCTTTTCAGGATTTTAATAAATAGCCCTTCTTGGCTTGGATGCCTCTGTCCCCCACCTGCTGGGCCCTCCTGGTCCCTGGGGATGCGGATGCCACCTCTTCAAATCTCTACATCGCTTCTCTGCCTCTGGAAGGCTCATCCAGAGCAGCTGAAGAGTGGAGAGCAGCTGAGAACGTTGAGTAAGGAAAACACGATTCTGAATGCCACCGCTGAGCAAAAAGGCCTTGGAGGCGCCCCGATACATTACCAAAAACACGGGCCGGACTTAGGGACCACATTTCAGCTCAACCTGCCTCCGGGAAGGATGATGCCCAGGTCTGTCTAACTCCGTTTTTTTTTCTTTTTTTTTTTTTTTGCGGTACGCGGGCCTCTCACTGCTGTGGCCTCTCCCGTTGCGGAGCACAGGCTCCAGACGCTCAGGCTCAGCGGCCATGGCTCACGGGCCCAGCCGCTCCGCGGCATGTGGGATCTTCCCGGACTGGGGCACGAACCTGTGTCCCCTGCATCGACAGGCGGACTCTCAACCACTATGCCACCAGGGAAGCCCCCTAACTCCGGTTTTGCAGCTTTACGAGAGCCCTTATTTATAAGTCACGTGCGAGTGAATACGCTGAAACTAAGCACAAAATGATCCAACTCAGAGCTCCCACTTCTCCAGGTCTCAGATTCCTCCTTCCCAATGCGGTGAGCAAAGGAGTTTTCTCTACTCTTCACCGACCCCCTTCTTTTTTTCAGACTTGTCACCAGCCCCCAATTACAGGAGCTCTGAGCCAGGCTGATTAATTATGGATTTGCCAAACCTCAAAGCTTGCACTAAAGTTAATCTTTTAAACAATCTCATGCAGATCAGGCCTTGCTCAGCCCCATACAGGGCCCTCTGCTTTATCTAACAAATAGTATCAATCGAATCGAGGCGGTTATTTAGCAAATAATGGGCTGCAAGCTGGAAACCCTAGGTCGGCAGTTCTTGGGGGAGATGGCTCCTGTTCGTCTTATATCAGCACCAGGACAGGGGTCGATGTGGCCCCCAGCCAGCCTGCCCCTTCCTGGCCCCATGCCCCGGCCAGCGGGGTCCCCAGGGAACCTCTGAGGGGACAGAGAAAGGATGATGAGGATGCCCAAGCAACTCTCTCTGGCCCCTAGGTACCTGGGGATACAGTTAAAAGGCCAGGCCTGCAGGAGGTGCCTTCACCTTTTCAAACTTTTAAATGTAAGGCTAGAAAGGTGATCCACTGGTGGGTGCTTAGGGATGGGGGTGGATTCAGGGCTACGGGAAGGAAGAGTACTTTCCAGATGCTAAGAGCCCCCTTTCCCTGCCATGTTTCCCCAGGGCCACGGCTCGCCCACACTCCTGAGGGCATAAAGTACTTGATATTCACTGCAGCCTCTTTTCCCACACCTGGCATTGTGCCTGGCCAGAGGGCACTCAGGAAATAAATGCTTGTTGGATGACCGGAAGGGCAAACCTTGGCCACCGATGATTTCCCGAAGTTGCCTGCTCTGCCCAGAGGCCATCTGGGGTGGGGTAGGGGGCAGAGAGAAGATGGGGAACCTACGGCCACACTGCGGCACCTCTCTCTGTACAGAGGGACCAGAGCGCAAAGGGCCGGGGGCCCTAGAGTCCAGGGGGGCCCTGGTGCCCTCACCTAGGAGGCCAGCAGGTTGGATGGACCCGCTTATTCCCTGTCCTGCCTGCAGGGTGAAGTGGGCAGGGCCTGCCAGCCCCAGGGAGGCCCTCGGGCACGTGGGGACCTCCTGGAGCCTGGAGGAGGGTGGTGCGGGCATGCGCTCTCAGCCCTGCTCTGTCCTCCTGTGCTTTCAAGCCTCTGCTCTTTTATTTATTTAATTTAATTAATTAATTTATTATTATTTTTTGCGGTACGCGGGCCTCTCACTGTTGTGGCCTCTCCCGTTGCGGAGCACAGGCTCCGGACACGCAGGCTCAGTGGCCATGACTCACGGGCCCAGCCGCTCTGCGGCATGTGGGATCTTCCCGGACCGGGGCACGAACCCGTGTCCCCTGCATCGGCAGGCGGACTCTCAATCACTGCGCCACCAGGGAAGCCCCAAGCCTCTGCTCTTTTGACACCCTGACCCACAAGCCCCCAGAAGCATCACCCCACTACCCCGTCTCCCTCGGTCTGCAAGAACCAAATGGCTGGTCACTTTTCACCAAGACACAGCTATGGGGGCGGCTCCCAAGGACACTGGCCTTAAAGCACCCGCACCAGAAAAACCCCTCGAAGGTCTGTCCTTCTGTCAAGATGCCACCTACGCATCCAGACCGCAATGCCAAAGGCCCTGTGCAGGCCCCCAGGAGATTGTGCTGTCCTTTCTCAAGGCTCCCTGGAAGACCCAGCAGATGTGCCATCCAGCAAGGGAGCTGAGCCTCTGGCCAGTCCCTGTGGTTGCTGGAGCCGTGGATCTGCCACCCTCACCTGGACTGAGGGCCGTCGAGGCCCTCTTGTCTGCTGACATCTCTAGCGTCTGGCTGGGTGCCCAGAGATCTGTTCAGCAAAAGTGGGTTGGATGGATGGATGGATGGATGGATGGATGGATGGATGGATGGATGTGTGGATGGATGGGTGGATGGATGGGTGGATGGATGGGTGGATGGATGGGTGGATGTGTGGATGGATGGGTGGATGGATGGATGGATGGATGGATGGATACGTGGATGGATGGGTGGATGGATGGATGGATGGATGGATACGTGGATGGATGGATGGATGGATGGGTGGGTGGATGGATGGATGGATGGATGGACGGATGGCTCTGTGGGTTTTTGCTGCCGTCTGTACTTTCCTCTTTGAAAGAAGCGGCACTGGCTTCCATCTTTCTGGAGTTTCCACTCCGAGCAGAAATCCTCCTCCTCGAATGAAGGCAGCAGCAAAACCCCACATCTCGGGAGCAAAACCTCAGCCTGGGGACTGTGGACCCTCTGAAGCCCTGCACACACAGGTGTGGTGGGCTGATGTGCTTTTTTTCCCCCCCTGGGGTCCAGGTTTATAGCTTCAGTCCAATTCTGTAATACATTCAAGTTCTCCCAGAAATAAGCATGCCCTAAGGTCTCGGGTCTGAGATTTTCTTCTCAAACTCCCTTGGAAGTGACTTTGAAACCAGCCCCACTCTGCCTCCCCCTGTGCAGGGGCACCCCTTCTTCTGACAACCCCTTCCCCAAGCATCCTGGGGAGGATGCTACTGCTGTGTGCAGACTGACACAGTGCTGTGTTCATCTCAGGGGAGAGCAGTTTATCAGGCGCAGGGCCTGACGCCATAGAGCTGGACCATGGGGCCATCCTGCCTTGCCACCCAGCTGCAGCATGATGCCTCAGGCCACGCTTCCCTGGTCGCTGAAGCCACCTGGCACCTCCCAGGAGCCTGGGCCATGACTCGGAGGATTTAGCCCGTGAGAAAGTAACACTGCCACAGCGGTGCTCTCATCCCCACCCCATCAGCTGCACCTAAAGGCTCAGCTTGAGGCCAGGACAAGGCTGCCAGCCTGGCGCTGTGGGCTGTGAGATAACACAGTGCCCCCCTCAGGCTGGCAGAGCCCCACTGTCCTCCCTCCATACTTCTCCTCCCAGCTCATCCAAAGGAGGAATGTCACTTCATGGGAGACCCCTCACCATGACCCACTATGCAAAAAGGGTGGTTTCAAGATCTGGCAGAGAGGATAAGAAAAACCAAAGTAGTTTAATTTACAGAGCAGGGGAAATGGGGGACGGAGAGCTCTTACGTTTGTTTCCTTCATAAAATTTCTATTAACGCTTATATGATAAATGACTTTTAAAAGTTTCTTGTTGATGCAAGAGAGAAGCTGCCTGTGCACGGATGGTTGTATCTGAGGGGCTGCGCCCCCTGCACCTCCAGCCCTTCACCCCCCACCCTAACCCCTCACCCCCAGCCCCCGTCACTGGGAGGAAATGAACACCCGAGAGAAGGCGGCCACTACTGCAGAGGAGACGTCCCTTCGTCAAGAGCCAACCAAAAACCAAAAACCCACTGAGCGTGCAGAAGTGAGGAGAGGAGAGTCCCCTCACCCCCAGAAAGGCACAGCCCCGTGCTGGGGCAGACAGCACAGCACATGCTGTTATTCAGTAGTACCGCATAAGCCGAAACGTTCCCATCACAACCACCAGCACTGGGTTTTCATTTCATTTCATTTTTCTGTCTTTTCCCAGTGATGCTAGGGGAGGAAATGCCATTTGCTCGTTGCTTGAATACCTTTTATTGATTATAAGTGAAGTTGGATCTTTGCATATGACTGTTAACCAGTCCTCCATTCCCCTTTAAAAAGAATAAATCATTTTCCTTTATGTATTCGTCTACTGTCTTTAATTTTTCTTGTCTACTTGCAAAGTCTTTTATATAGTAAGTATTCTAACATAATTTCTAGTATATCTTATTTTCCTTTAACTTTTCATTTGAATACTTTTTGATTAATATACACTTGAAGACTTCTAAGTAGTCAAACCCATAGATACATTTCATTTCCATTCCTTGTAAGCTGCTCCATCGGAAATTTGAGAAACATCTACTTTTATAGTTTTTAAAATATTTTTATGGTTTAAGTTTTAACTCTTCAATCCATCCAGAATTTATGCTGGCATATGGTAAAGATTTAAATTAACTTTCTCTAAATAATGAACTATTGTTCCAATACCACTTGTTCACTATATTAAATGTTTACATCTACTGAAAGTATTTAGGATTATAAGTTTACCTCCTAATGTAGGTTGTAGTTACATTATAATTTTTGAGATATTTTCATTTTCATTATTGCCTACAGAGTATGTAATTATATTTTTAATTTCCTCTTTGACCAATAATTGCTTTAAGAGACTATTTTAAAATTTCTATGCATTTATAATTTTTTTTTGCATAAGACACCTTTTTTTATTGAGGCATAGATGACACAAAACATTATATTATTTTCAGGTGTACAACATAATGATTCAATATTTGTATATATTGCAAAATTACCACTACAATAAGTGTAGTTAACATCCATCACTACACAAGTTACACATTTTTTTTCTTGTGAGAACTTTTAAGATCTACTCTCTTAGTAACTTTCAAATATGCAATTCAGTATTGTTAACTATAGTCACCAGGCTGTACATTGCATCCCCAGGACTGATTTATTTTATAACTGGGAAGTTTGTACCTTTTGACCCCTTCAACCTATTTCATCTGTCCCCACCCCCTACCTCTGGCAACCACCAATCTGTTCTCTGTATCTATGAGCCTGTTCTTCTTCCCCCACCTAGATTCCACATCTCAGTGAGATCATATGGTGTTTGTCTTTCTCTGACTTATTTCACTTAGCGTAATGCCCTCAAGGTCCATCAAGGGTGGGCAAGGTCTTGAAGGATGAATAAGAGTTCACCTGGTGGATACAGATGAAAAGCATCAGAGTCCCTTCCTTTCTTACCTGCATTACTCTCTCCCCCAACACCAACTTTATTTTTATTCAGAACACTTTTCTCCACCTGCCATGTTATATATTGATTTGCCCAATGAGAGAATGAATGAAAAAAAAAGAGCACACAGATCCTGAAGGCATAAAACACTTGGGAACATAAAGCCCCACCCCCATTATCGCTATTGACTCAAATAACAGCCCTATGAGGTAGGCAAGGAAGATAGCGGCCCATTTTAGTGATAAGGAAATCGAGGCAGAGAGATTAAAGAGTTTGACCACTATGAAATTCATGTTAATTGACAAAAGCAGGGTATAAAATTGAATATGCGGTATCATCTCACAAGAAGAACAGTGGGTACAGAATGAGAGAAATACCTCAATATGGTAAAGGTGGGTGGGCTAGCTCTTGGGGGGTGTTTTGGATGTTTCGCTTTTCTTAGCTACACTTCCAGGTGATTTCAACAAAGCATGTCAGCCAGGAGAGGCTGGGCGTGCAGGTGGCACCATCCGTGCACTGGTTCTAAGCACTTAGGAAGACTTGGTGCCTGGCCAAGCCTGACTCTGGGGTTCTTTCTCCCCAAGACTCTGCCTAACTCATGCTATGTCTTCATTAGCCTTATTGGCAGTAATCGGCTTCTGGTCGAGATTAATAGAGAAAATATTTCCAAAACACTTAAACAAGCACTTCCATTAACCTATGTTCTGAAAATTAATCTTGTGGAGCAACCTGAGAAAAGGGTTAATTGCAGTTTCGGACAGAAATCCATGAGGAGCTTGCAGAGGGCCACTCACACCAGCTGCCCAGCCTCTGAGAGCACAGGGAATGTCTATGCCTGGCTTGGCACTGTGGACGCAGCAGCCCTGGCCTGGCTGTGAGGGCTGCAGGCAGTGCTGAAAGCCTGGCCCCACTGGTTGTCAGCTGCCTGGACTTGGTCTTACCCTATCCAGCCCCCACTTTCCTTACCTATAAAAGGTGGATATTAAAACAGTTATTTTTAAATTTTTAATACTTTTAGTCCATTGTGTAAAAGACGTATCTTCATCATGGCAACCTATTCCCTGCCAGGCTGCTGGGAGGGGCAGCACAGCCCAGTGCAGAGGAGGTCAGCTGGCCGTGCTGTCAGCCCCTTTGCCCACAGTCCTCCCCCAGGTGGGAACGTCCTCCCACCTGTCCTTAGAGGCTGCTATGGACTGAATGTTTGTGCCCCCAAAATTCCTTTGTCAAAGCCATACACTTCAATGTGGTGGTAATTAGGAGGTGGGGTCTTTGGGAAGTGATTAGATTTAGATGAGGCCATGAGGGTGGGACCCCCTAATGATGGGATTAGTGCCCTTAGAAGAAGAGACCACCAGAGAGCCCCCTCTGTCCTCCATGTGAGGACCCAGCAAGAAGGCAACTGTCTGCAAGCCAGGAAGACAGTCTGCAAGCAGCTGTCCTGAAGCCCTCACCTGCCCCTACCAGGAGTATGAACCAGGCCCTCTTTGCAACCCTGACCCCCCTCTGACCCTCTCTTCTTGAGTGGCTCACTGTTGCCTTTGAACCCCTATTATGGGCACACGTATCTGCCTCTGCCCTTTGAAACAGAGCATTTGGAAGGCAGGGCCCATGCCCAAGTGTAGGACCCACAGCACAAGCCCGGCACGGGTTGGGGCGGGGGCTCACCCATGCCTGTCGAGCTCCCACTCCCTGCACACACTTGCCCCCAGTCGGCCGGTGCTGGCTTTTGGCATTTTTATGCTGTCATGGTTTCTGATCTGTGGCACATTGCTCCCTAGGCCGTCTGCAGCATTTTCAGGGCCTGAGGAGGGTATCAGGAAAGCTCTGGAGAGCCATGAGTTCCTCCATCACGCTGTGCATCAATAGGGCACTTCTATGCACCATGCTCTGGTCTAAGTGCCGAGGTACCATTGTAAACAGTCACAGGAGGTGTCCAGCGCAGAGAGAAACATGCTCGGCCATGTCCCACCTGTGCTGAGCTGTGGGGTCCACTGTGTGAGTTGACCGTGAACACCTGGGAGGGCAGCCCTCCTACCTCACTGGTCCTTACCTTCCCATCCTCCACCCCAGGCCCCTGCCTGACGCCACCGACATGGTGATCACCATGAGCTCGGGCACCTAGGGCCCTGCAGTGCTCCATCACTGTTCCTATGGCTTCACGCCAATTAATCCTCACCGCGGCCCAAACTGGGAGGGACTGTCATTGTCTCCAGTTCACAGATGGGGAAGCTGAGGCTCAGGGACATTACGTGACTTGCCCAAGGTGGCCCCACTGGTGAGTCACAGAGTGACACAGCTCTAGTCCCTGGGTTCAGCCACTGTACATGCCCTCTGCTTAAAACTATTCAGCTAAGGGCTTCCCTGGTGGCACAGTGGTTGAGAGTCCACCTGCCGACGCAGGGGACACGGGTTTGTGCCCTGGTCCGGGAAGATCCCACATGCCGCGGAGCGGCTGGGGCCATGGGTCATGGCCGCTGAGCCTGCGCGTCCGGAGCCTGTGCTCCGCAACGGGAGAGGCCACAACTGTGAGAGGCCCGCGTACTGCAAAAAAAAAAAAAAAAAAAAAAAAATTCAGCTAATACATATGGAGCGCTTGAGGTGCCTGGTCTTGATTCTACGGGGTGCTGGAGGTCGTGACAAAGGCCAGGAGGTGGCCAGAGGATAAGAACAACCCTATGGTTCTCTCAGGTGGTGGCGAGAGACAGTTGGGACTTTATCCCCAGGGAGCACACATGAACGGGTGTCCTGTCCTCCCCTGGGGAATGTCCCTGGAGGCCCCAGAGAACTGGGTGCCCAGTCCCCAGGGTGCTCCAGGTTCGAGTCCAGGATGCCGCCTGGGATCCAGCCGAGGCCCTTCTGCCCACCTGGCTAAGCGCCTGCCCCGAGGCCCTGTTGCCCAGACCGACCCGTATTTGAACATCCTGACCACTTCACCACCAGCTTGGAGGCTCACAGAATATGCCGACTTGGCTCAGGACACTGCTGGTATTGGGTCCGTGAGGTTACGGGCATGGATTTCCTGGAGACTGAGCGGCGAGTAGAGGCTTGTTACCTCGTAGCTCTGAGAAGAAGCTGGGCCAGGGCTTTGGGGCACCTGCGGGGCGTGGGTGGGGACGTGTGAAAGGGAAGCCCTCCCAGCCATGCACTCAACCCCCACCCCCTGCGGTTCATTAGACCGTAGCTCCTGAGTGCCAGGAGCTGTTGCGGGCCCTGGAGATACGCAGCAAACACGCCCAGCCCCCAGGAAGCTCCACTCTAGTGGAGAGGCAGACAGTAGACAAACAAACAGGCGCAGAGTATTCCAGAAGGTAATGAAGGCCATGGAGCAGATCGAGACAGGGCAGGGGGTGGGCAGTGCTGACGGGAGGGCGGCGTGATGTTCTGGCACAGAAGCAGGAAGGCCTCTCCACTGAGGGGCTCTCTGAGCAGCCCCGGAAAAGAAGAGGATGGGGAGAAACAGGCCGGGTGCTCTAGATGGACGGAGTAGCAAGTGTGGAAGCCCTGAGGAGAGGCGTGGCTGGACGGGTCACTGGAGAAGAACATGGACTCAAGACGGTAGGTGGGACCAGATGCTGGAGGGCCCTTGTTCTGAGCTGCAGAGCCATCTGGTGACTTCTGAGCATAGAAGTGACATGAGCTGCCAGCTGCCGTGTTATAAACAGGCCATGGGGGGCCAGCGCTGGAAACACAACTACTGTGACGATCCAGAGAAACATGACAGGAGAGGGTTCCAGAGTGAAAGAAGTCATGGGGGTGGCGAGAAGGGGTGAGGCACTTGGCAGGAAGCGCCCGCGGGATTTGCTGGTGGATTGGAGGTGACGTGGACAGGAAGGAGGGGGTCAAGGACATGGTGCCTGGGTTTCTGGCCGAACACCTGGACGGTTAGAGTTGCCATTTCCCGATTCAGGGAAAACTGCAGAAGGGGGCGTGTTGGATGGTGGGGGGAGGGCTGGGGGCTGCCTGTGCTAGGTTAGGTTTGATACTAAGCACTCAGTGGAAGGGTTGATTATACACTCAAGTTTCTGAGTCTGAAGTCCAAGCCCTGGAAAGGACTTGGGAGTCATCAGCTAACATGTGACATTTAAAACCACGAGACTGAGTGAGCTCGCCTAGGAGGGGTGTGCACATGGACTGGGGGTCCAGAAGGGAGCCCAGGGGATTGAATGTTTATGAGTCAAGAACAGTTTGCGGAAACAAGCCAAGGAGACTTAGAAGGGGTGACCAGCAAGGTGGGAGGACACCCAGGACGTCGTGGAGTCCTGGGAAACGAGTGAAGACAGCACTTCAAGAACAAGAACAGGGACTTCCCTGGTGGTCCAGTGGTAAAGAATCCGCCTTACAATGCAGGGGACGTGGGTTCGATCCCTGGTCAGGGAACTAAGATCCCACATGCCGCGGGGCAACTAAGCCTGCGTGCCACAACTACTGAGCTTGTGCACCTCAACTAGAGAGCCTGCATGTCGCAAACCGCAGAGCCCACGTGCTCTGGAGCCCACGCGCCACAACTACAGAGCCCACGCGCCCTGGAGTCTGCGCACCACAACTAGAGAAGAGAAAACCTGTGCGCCACAACTAGAGAGAAGACCGCGCGCCACAACGAAAGATCCTCATGCCTCAGCGAAGATCCCACGTGCCGCAACTAAGACCCGACGCAGCCCAAAGTAAATAAAATAGGACTTCTCTGGTGGCGCAGTGGTTAAGAATCCGCCTGCCAATGCAGGGGACGTGGGTTAGAGCCATGGTGCGGGAAGGTCCCCCATGCCACAGAGCAACTAAGCCTGTGCACCACAACTACTGAGCCTGCGCTCTAGAGCCCATGAGCCATAGCTACTGAAGGTTGAGTGCCTAGAGCCCGTGCTCCGCAACAAGAAAAGCCACTGCAATGAGAAGCCCACGCACCGCAATGTACAGTAGCCCCAGCTGGCCGCAACTAGAGAAAGCCCATGCACAAAAACGAAGACCCAATGCAGCCACAAATAAATCAATAAATTTAAAATAAAAAAAGTAAATAAAATAAATAAATCTTAAAAAAAAAAAGGAATGAGGACATGATAGGTGGTGTGGAGGAGTGTTTGTAGACCACGGGATGCGGATGAGGGCTGCAGACTGAGCTGAGTGTGGGTCTCGGAGGCCACTGGTGACTGTGAT
Organism: Mesoplodon bidens; assembly: GCF_964165515.1. NCBI lineage: Eukaryota > Metazoa > Chordata > Mammalia > Artiodactyla > Ziphiidae > Mesoplodon > Mesoplodon bidens. Next base: position 181,719,527 of record NC_138177.1, read on the forward strand.
GTGGGAGCCCCTGCAGGGCTTTGAGCAGAACCGTGACCTGATCCCACCTACATCTGAAGATCAGTCTGGCTTCGGTGTTGAGAACTGATGGAAGGGGCAAAGGAGGACGGTGGCCCAGACCCAGGAACCCCTGGCGTGAAGAACCCACAGGACTCACTGACAAGGGGGGACGAGGGCAGCAGAGGAGGGGAGTCAGGGATGGCGCTCAGGTGCTTGGCCTGAGTCTGGGAGGACGGAGTCGCCACTGACCGAAGACTGAGGCTGAGTGGGTGTGGGGGAGGGGAGGGTCAGGACAGACGACAGTTGAGACATTTACTAGACGGCCCAGTGCAGCTGTGGAGCAGACAGCTGGATGGTCAATGGGACATTCCGGAGAGAGGTCTGAGCGAGGGATAAAAACATGGGGGAACCAGCATAGAGATGGCATTTCAAGTCTTGGGGCGGGAGGAGGTCACTAGGAAGTGAGTGTCAGTGGAGAAGTGGGCACCCCCACCTGCCATCGAGATCGGGGGAACAGATCCTGAAAGTGAGCAACCAGAGAGGTTGGAGCAGGGCCAGGATAAGGGGGTGTCACCAAGGCAGGGCAGCGCATCAAGAGACGGGGGCAATGGACTATGTCAAAGCCTCCAAGACAGGCCGAGAAATGACGAACGCTGCTGCGCAGGGAGGGCAGGGGGTAGGGCCTAGGTCTTCAGACTTGGTTTCCCAAGTCATGGCAGAAAGCTGGCTTTTTTCTATGGCAACCTTTCACTCAGCCTTCTTTGGGTCCTAACAGGGGCCAAGATTCCCTCTCTTCACCAGCGTTTCCTCGCATATAGAGGCCAGCGAGAACAGCCACTGTCAAGGGTGGCCTCAGCCTTCTGAAACATCATTGTCATCAGAAAAGTCCCCTTCCAGTCGACCTTGCTTTAGGTCTTATTTAATTTAATTTTAATTCTTTAAAGACCAGTGCTTCTCGTAAGGTCAGTGAGCTGCCTCGATTGACCAGAGCATGGGCGCCAAGCACAGTGGATGCAGGCCCGCCCAGGAGCGGGGCTGACATGCACGGCCCGCCTGGGTGCAGGACACACGGAATGGGGGCTGGGAAGATCCGGAAATGTACCTGTACCAGTTCTCAGACCCGATCAAGCCACTGCGTCACAGAGGAAACCTTGTGTTTGTGTGCCAGAACCCAGAGGACCAGGGCAGCTTTGCATGACTGAAACTGCTGTCCGCAGGCCCAACACAGCCCCTCACACGCTCATTGGTCCTGAGGCAGCAAGGCGTGGGAAGATTCATTCTGAACCAGCTGGCTCCTTGTCGTGTGGACCGAGGCAAGGTCTGCTTCCTAGACAGCCAGGCAACAGCTAGGTGAGGTGAGCACCTGTTACACGATCTATTTGCTTCTCCAAAAAGACACTAAGGCGCACCTATGCCCATCCTCCCTGTGTGTGCATTATGAATCCAGGCTTTACAGGGTCCAGGAGAAATTCTCCTCTGAATCCAGCATGGGACGCGGCTAGCAGACGACTCTCAGCAGAGCGCCTTGCTTGGGTCTGGACCTCCCTGGGCTTTACCTGGCACCTGTGTCTGATGCTTTAGGGAGCCCGCAACCTTCAAGCCCTGGCACGTGGGCGGTAGGGACGTCCCGAAGGGGTCCACTCTCCAGGGCGCTCAGATCACGAGTTCTTCTTCACCCCCAGCCCACGTACCTTGAGGAGCCTGTGGTCCTGGTCACACCTGTTCACCAGGGCCTCCTCTTCCTCTGTGGGTGACATCACCTTCTCCTCTTTTTTTCTTTCTTATATTTGCAGAGCGTTTTTACGGTTCTTAAATCTCTGAAGCCGTTGCTGACTCGGGTTCCGACACAAAGCCATCTGACAGTCTCCAACTCGTGCCACGTCCACACCACACCCACTCCACACCCGACATGGGCTCCTGGCCATCCAGAGGCTCGAGGCGGGGGGCTGTGGTGGCCCAGCCCCTCACTCAGCTGCTCTCAGGGACCCCCTCTCTGGCCACACGTCCAGGGGGTTTTTTCAGGGGCCACTTTTGGGGTCTCTGGCTCTTCTCTGTGCTGCCCCTGTGTTTATCCCATCCAGTCTGTACTGAAAAAAATCCCAGTCCTGTCCTTAGCCCACTCTGCCTAACGGAAGAAGTTGACTGTATTTCCTGCTCACTTGAAAATCATTCTGCTTTCCTTCAAGGAGGACAAAGCAGTGAGAGAACAAGCTCCAGCCACAGCCTCCTCCCTTTGTTGAAACAGAAGCTTCTAGTCACCCTCCCCTTCAAAGCTCCTGTCCCGAGGCAGCGGCCCAGCTGCCGTGGGCAGGGTGGAGGCTCCTTCCTGGGCTGTTTTTCATGACCAGGTCCAGGCTCAGCCCTGCCCCCAATACCCTACAAGGGCCTCACCGGCCCAGATCCACACCTGCACCAGACTCCCCACGTGGCCCCAGAGTCCAGCTCTGACGGCGTCTGCTCCCCTCCTCCTAAGATCCCACCCCAGCGGCCCCGCCCACCGACAGGTACTCAAGGTAAGTAGGCAGGAACACGTTATTGAAACCCTATGCATGGGATTGTGCAGCAAAGTCACCAAAATCCATTTCAGAAGGGTTTGCTCAACCAGTCTTTCTTCAGTGAATCAAATGTTTAACAACCACATAACTGTCTTCCTAAGTGCCCAGCTGGGCCGGGGCTCTGGGTTTAAAGTGTGACCAAGTCCCAGGAGCGGCCGGCTGGGGACTGAGATATGGAAGTGACACGGGCCTCTCTCCCATTTAATCCCGCCCCAAACACTCCCATCTCCGGCAGGTGCACCTGCCTAGGGGGTAGTTTCTGCACAAACAACTCAGAGATAAAACCGATGGAAACTCAAGTGAGGTGGCCCGGAAAGCCCAAAGATCTGCATCCGTTGCTGGGGCAGCAGTGGGCTATCTGGCCATCCCTGTGCGCGAGCATGAAAGGGTGGCCGCACAGGCGAGCACCGGAAGGTGAAGGGAAAAGGCAAAGCCAAGGGTACTGCTGGCGACACAAGTGCATCTTCCAAGCGCCCATTTTAAAAAGAGTCTTTCTGAATTATGGTTTTCTCAGGGTATATGCCCAGTAGTGGGATTGCTGGGTCATATGGTAGTTCTATTTGTAGTTTTTTAAGGAACCTCCATACTGTTCTCCATAGTGGCTGTACCAATTCACATTCCCACCAGCAGTGCAAGAGTGTTCCCTTTTCTCCACACCCTCTCCAGCATTTATTGTTTCTAGATTTTTTGATGATGGCCATTCTGACTGGTGTGAGATGATATATCATTGTAGTTTTGATTTGCATTTCTTTGGTGATTAATGATGTTGAGCATTCTTTCATTGCAGCTCTATTTACAATAGCCCGGAGATGGAAACAACCTAAGTGTCCACCATCGGATGAATGGATAAAGAAGATGTGGCATGTATACACAATGGACTATTACTCAGCCATAAAAAGAAATGAAACTGAGCTATTTGTAATGAGGTGGATAGACCTAGAGTCTGTCATACAGAGTGAAGTAAGTCAGAAAGAGAAAGACAAATACCATAGGCTAACACATATATATGGAATTTAAGAAAAAAAGCTGTCATGAAGAACCTAGGGGTAAAACAGGAATAAAGACACAGACCTTCTTGAGAATGGACTTGAGGATATGGGGAGGGGGAAGGGTAAGCTGTAAAAACAAAACAAAAAAAAACAAACCCCCATAATTTTGGAATGTCAAAAGAGCCTCAATTTGGCCTTCTTTAGGGTGATATTTCCTTTAATTCCCAACTAAGCAAGTACTTGTAAGTGTAAATTCTGTACATACATAATAAAATCTTCCCAGTGTGTCTTAACTGAAAAAAAAAAAAAAAGAGTCCTTCAAACTCTCCCTGCTCCTGGCTTCGCCCTCAGACTCTGAGAGTCGCCCTGTAGGGCGGCGTCTGGCCTCATGTGTCGTCTTTCAGGAACACTCGGTGCTAATTAGCTCCAGTGCAAACTGGCTCCCAGCAGCCTCCTCCTTCGTCTCCAGACGCTGAGGTTTGGGGGTCCTGGTGCCCGGGTGCCGTGAATGGTGGGCCGTACTCCCTGGGGCCACTCCCTCCACACCCCAGGTCTCTGCACAGACACCCCCACCTGGGGGTTCCCCTTCCCATTTTCCTGGTCCAAAGGAATCTGGAGACCAGACAGGGTTTGCTTATCATGGGAGGAATGGGCACCACCAAGCCGGTGCAGCTACAGAAGCCCCAGCTCCGCACTCAGACAGGACCCTCGAGCCCTACAGTTGAACCTCTGTCCTGACTTCTCTCCACACCTCACATTGCAGCTCTGAGGTGAGGAGTGTGTGTCCACCATCAACTGCAAAACGTTCCCACCAGCAGGGGGCTGCGTGCAGAGTGATGCTCCCTCCCGGCCCCTGCAGCTGGGAGGCACCGTCCCGGCCAGCACCCAGGCTCTTATCCAACCCAAGTCACGTTTGTTACGCCTCGGGGTCCCGGTATGGGGCTAGTTCTATCCTGTCATTCATGGAGGCTTCACACGCACCCACTGTGGTGTTATCCCCATTTACAGATTAGAAAACTGAGGCTCAGCAAAAATAACATGTCCAAGGTCAAAGCTTGTTGTAAGTGAGGCACCAGGCTTTGAGGCTCATCTTGGGGACCCCAAGTCTGGTACTGTTTTGGGGACACATGACTCCACTGTGGAGGCGGGAGGTGGCACTGGCTGATGCAGAAACTATGTGGAGGCCACAGCAGCAGGTCAGAGGGAAGGGGGACCCGGGAACTCCTTCTCCCCCAAAGGCCACCCCCTGACAGCAATTGTCACCTGCAGCGAGCATCAGGTATAATAGGCATAGAGTTCAATGTTGCCCCATCTTCAGGATATTTTTACCTCAGCTCAGCTGTAAAATTAACGGATAACTTATCGTTGTACTAAAAAGACCTTTATTTTAGGCCGATCATTAATGAGGAGGCCTCACACCCCAGCCTGGTTACAGAAAGACCTGAAATTGCTTATATCAACCTCCCGGCTCTGCAGGGATTGACTTTCTCAGAATATGTTTTAAATTGTTTTCCAAAGGAAAGGAGCCCTGTGTAGGAAGCAGCTGGCCACTGAGGGTGGCCCTATATGTCTCAGGGCCCGGCTTCTGACAGGGAACCCTTAGCAAGACTCCTGGGAGACCCCATGGGGAGCCAGGGCCCTCAATCCAAGGATGGGGTCCCTGGAAACCCTGCAGCACAGACGTCTCCCCAACCAGACCACACGGAGGATGCTGTGGCCCCTCCGACCCGAGAGCTCAGGTTCTCAATCAGCTTCACGCTCAGCGCCAGGCTGGCCTTGTGGGTGAGCAGACAGTGGGCCGTCGCTGCCTCAGGGTGCTCACCAGCCTCTTGGGGAAACTGGAGGGTCATCGACTTCAGGGGACGTTGGAAGCCAGTCTCTAAATCCACGTGGAATTGTTCAGAGTGCGGTGGGGGGCATTGCAGGGGGCTTTTGGAGAGGGGCAAGTAGAAGGGTGAGATCTACACAGCAAAAGCGAGAGGGAACGGAACTCTTAGGAATAGGGGAGCAACCCAAGGATGGGCTCAGAAACAGGACCAGGACACGCTCATGGACCAGTGAAGCCACGGGCTGGACCAGAGCACAGGGGGTGTTGGGGAAAAGTAAAATGAGGACAGAGGTCAAAACTGCAACATCAGATAAGGTAGACTTCAGATCAGCGGGTAAAAAATGAGGCCAAATAGATACTTTATGATGTTAAAGGCCGCAATTCCCAGTGACGATACAACTGCAACCTTAATAAAGCAGAAATTAAAGAAGAAGATTGGAAAAGTAGAAACATGCTAATGATAGAAGACTTTAATTCCCCTGCTCAGTCAAGGATAGATAAAGAAGACAGAAATATGTGAGGACAGAAATACAGGAGACTTAGCAAGATAAATCGTAATTATTGAATAGAAAAATTACAAATGCATAATTACCCTCTGACCCAGCGAGCCCACTTCAGGAATTTATCCTCCAGATATACTCAAAATACAAAATGACATGTGCAGAGAACTATTCCCCACAATAATGTTTCTCATAGCAAAATATTAGAAACAATAATAAATTATGGTACGTCCACACACTAGAGTATTATGCAGTATTAGAAAGAATGAAAGGGGAAAAAACGGGGAAGTTCTCTATGTACTATGGAAAACATTTTCTGGGATGTACCATTAAATGACAAAGCAAAGGTTCATCATGGTGAATAAATAAATGGGCAAGAAGTGTAAGAAAGGGGGAAAGTAAGAACATATATTTGCAGTTGTACATAGGAATACTGGAATAATGCAATCTAAATTAATACAAGTTGCAACATACAGCTTTTTATAAAATATCATTTTGAATTTTTTTTTGTGTGTGTGTGGTACGCGGGCCTCTCACTGCTGTGGCCTCTCGCGTTGCGGAGCACAGGCTCCGGACGCGCAGGCTCAGCGGCCAGGGCTCACGGGCCCAGCCGCTCCGCGGCATGTGGGATCTTCCCAGACCGGGGCATGAACCCATGTCCCCTGCATTGGCAGGTGGACTCTCAACCACTGCGCCACCAGGGAAGCCCTCATTTTGAACCATCTGAATATATTAACGTGGTCGGCTGAACAATGACCACCCAAAAATGCCCACATCCTAATTCCTGAAACCTGTGACTATGTTACTTCCTGGCAGAAGGGCCTTTGCAGATGGGATTAGAATTAAGGACCTTGAGATGGGAAGGTTATCCAGGGTCATCCAGGTGGGCCCCACATAATCTAATGAATCTTTAAAAGCAGATACTCTTCTCTGCTGGGGTGAGAGGGAGCTGAGACTACGGAGGAAGGGCCAGAGAAATGCAGCACTGCTGGCTTTGAAGATGGAGGAATGGGTCACAAGCCAAGGAATGTGGGCACCTCTAGAAGCTGGAAAAGGTAAGGAAACGAATTCTTCTCTGGAGCCTCCAGCCCTGCCCACACCTTGATTTTAGCCCAATGAGACCCATGTCAGACATCTGACCTCCAGAACTTTGAGATAATATGTGTGGTTTCAAGCCATTACATCTTTGGTAACTTGTTACAGCAGCAGTAAGAAACTAATACAATTAAACATATTTTAAAAATTACATGGGAAACATCAAGAAGACATTTTTGGCTTGTCCCGCTGGACTGGCTCAGACAATGCTGATGGTAAGAGATCCCTGGGTCAAGGCTGAGTAGGTGCACAGCTCACTGGCATGCCCTCACCTTGACATCCAGAAAGGCCCACTGTGGGTCCACCTTAGGACCTGGGGACAGGTTGAGAGCGACGGGTCTGGATACCCCAGCGAGGAGCTGCTCTGGGTGGGGTGTGGTCCTCGGAAACAACTTTGTCCTATGGACCACTCTCACGCCCTACGGTCACTTGGCAAGTGAGGCCAGACTTAATGGAGAGACAAGTTTGTTGCTGAAGAGTTATAAATGGTGCTTTGTTCAGACAAACAGCTTTTGACAGTCTGCCTGGAGGGCCTGCTGACAGCCAGGACAGGATGGAGTAAGTGACTCACAGTCTGGCTGAGCCCAGAAGGTGCCCACGGGTCAGTCCTGACCAGACCCTTTTTGGAAAAGCCAGTGCAGCCCACAGAGCTGCAGTGGGAGGGTCAGTCAATGTGGCCGGCGCTTCCAGGGAGGCTGGGACCCCAGGGGGGCAGGGGACAGCCCTGGTCAGCACAGCGTCCAGAGGCGGGTCCATGGTTATGGCAGGATGGCAACAGATCCAGGTGGAGGGGTCATTGGTGGAATGGCCCAGGGCTGGGGAGGGAACCCAGAGTGCCCAGGCCATGGCAGCAGAGGAGGAAGAGCCACGTGGACTTCCTGGGTGGAGCTTTAGTTCCCTAAACCAGAGAAGCAAACACAATCATCGTCAGGGCTGAGGTGCAGCCCGTGTGGTAGCTCTGGCATAAACACCAGGACAGGGAGCCCTGGCTCCGCTGCCCTCGTGTGATCATCTAGGGGTCACAGGCTGCTTGTCGCCCTCACCCAGAGGTCTCTCTGGGAGCGTAAGGGTCTGGCCAGATGACTTAAGCACCAGGGCTTTGGGGTCATGACCAGCTCCTATTCATCCTTAAAGGCCTAGTGTCATCTCCTCCAGGAAGCCTTCCTGGGGAACTCTCCTCTCCCTAAATGCACCTGGAGAGATCTCTATCATTAGACTTATCCACCTTGTTATTCTTATTTTTGCGTCTGCCTCTATCACTAGGTCATGAGCTTCTGCAGGGTTCATACTACTTCCCATTCATCTTCGTATCCCCAACACCTAGCGTAGTACCTGGCATATCACACATGGTCACTCATTCATTCATTTATTCCACAAATATTCTTTAAGCACTTACTCTGTGCCGGGGACTATTTTGTGCATGAAAGAATCATGAACGGATGCCAGTTCACCCGCCCCATCCCCACGGTGGACGCTTTGAGAACATTTCCTACTGACAGGGTCTGGGTCAGGGTGCTGTCTGAGCGAGGGACCACTCATGAGGCTGGTGTGATGGATTCTGGACTCCACTTCTCTTCCAGTTTCAACAGCGATGTCAAGTGCGGCGCCCAACTTCCCCCCACCTCCTGCTCCCCGTCTCCCTGCTGGCTTCACCCACTGGTGCTTACAGCCATCCCAGTACAAGCTCCTCCCACACTGACTGTGAATCTCAAAGAAAGGAGAGGAAGGAGAAGCTGGGGACCCCGAGAGAGGCAGGGCATCACTCTGGATGGTTGAGCCCCCGCCTTGACCAGGGCATCTGATGGGCCTGTGACCACAGGAAGGAACTCGACACCCTCCTCATGCCCATGGCTTGGAGGACGGGGCAGATCACCAACTCCGGTGAGGACAGAGTGCCAGCGGTCACTGCCGCCGGGCAGCTGGCAGGTGCCAGGCGACGTCATGCTGCTGTGGCAGAAAGTGAGGAGGGAGGGCTCTCAGGGTCTCCCAGGTGGGCAGGAGGGAAAGGTGAGGGAAGAGGGTGCTCTCAGGTGGGGGCAGGGCACAAACAAGGGAGGTTCCCGGGGTCTGCTGAGCCCAGTGAAAAAGTGGCAGGAGGCAGCTGTCTCCTGCAGCCATCAGTCCACCCCCCCCCCCACACACACACATCCACTCTCCCCAGGATGCAAATGCTAATGCCTGGGTTAGTGAAAAATATAAAAATGACTGGCTCTCAGCCATGTCAGACCACTCATGCCCGAGCCCTGAGGCTCCTACTGGCTTAGTCCCTCATCTTTATCACTCCTGGGAGCGATGGGAGGGCAGGGGGCTCGATCTTGGTTCTAGAGGGAGGAAAACTACAGTCAGAGGCTGGTGACTCAGAGTCAGGTGCCAGGATGATACCCTAGTGACCCAGCTCCCAGGCTCTGCTCCTGGTGCCAAGGAGACAGCCTGGGAGGGGGTGGGGAGGGCTGCACATGGAGCCCCAAAGACCTGAACTCAGCTCGATACACAACAACCAGAAATCAATTGCATTGCTATACGACCACAGTGCACAACTAGAAATGGAAAACAAACAAACAAACACCAGTATCATTTATGATAGCAACAAAATATACCCAAAAAGTTAGGAATAAATCTAACAATATATGTGTAAGATCTATATGCTGAAAACTACAAAACACTGGTGAAAGAAATCAGAGAAGACCTAAATAATTGGAGACGTAGTCCATGTTGATGAACTGGAAGACTCAATAATGTTAAGATGTTAATTCTCCCCAAACAAATCTATAGATTCAATGCAGTTTCAGTCAAGATCCCAGCAGGACTTTTATTTTGGAGAAATCAACAAACTAGTTCTAAAATTTCTGTGGAAAGACCAAGGGAGTGGAAGTGCCGAAACAATTTTGAAAAAGAAGAACGAAGTTGGAAGACACACACTACCTGATTTCAAAACTAACTATAAAGCTACAGTAATCAAGACAGCATGGAATTGGCAAAAGTATAGATATCAATAGAGTCCAGAAATAGGACCATCCATACATGGTCAATTGATTTTCAACAAGAGTGCAGTAGCAATTCAATGGGGAAAGGATAATCATTCCAATAAATGGTGCTGGAAAAACTGGATATCTATAAGCAAAAAAAAAAAAAAAAAAAAAAAGGGCTTCCCTGGTGGCGCAGTGGTTGAGAGTCCGCCTGCCAATGCAGGGGACACGGGTTTGTGTCCCAGTCCAGGAAGATCCCACATGCCGCAGAGCGGCTGGGCCCGTGAGCCATGGCCGCTGAGCCTGCGTGTCCGGAGCCTGTGCTGCGCAACGGGAGAGGCCACAGCAGTGAGAGGCCCACGTACCGCAGAAAAAAAAAAAAAAAGAACTTTGATCCATACGATATACCAGATACAAATATTAATGCAAAATAGATCATAGACATAAATGTAAAACCTAAAACTAGAAAAAGCATAGAAAATCCTCATGATCTTGAGTCAGGCAAAGACTACTTAATAAGATTTCAAAAGCATGATTCATAAAAGAACAAATCAATAAATTTGACTTCATCAAAAATAAGAATGAACATCTGTTCTTTGGAAGACACTTTGTTAAAAGGATAAAATGATAAGCCACAGACTGGGAGAAAATATTTGCAAATCACATATATGATAAAGGACTTGTATCTAGAAAGTATAAAGAACTCTCAAAACTCAATAGTAAAAAAAAAATAAGAAAACAAATAACCCAAGGAAAAATAGGCAATAAAAAATTGAACAGCCATTCTCCCAAAGTAGGTATGAGTATGGCCGATAAGCACAAGAAAATATGCTCAACATCATTAGTCATTAGGGAACTGCAAATTAAAATCACAATGAAATACTACTAAACATCTATTAGAATAACTTAAGAAAATGACAATACCAAATGCTGGCAAGATTATGGAGCAACCAGCTGCTGATGGAAACATGAAATGGTAGTTTTTTTGGAAAGCAGTTTGGCTGTTTCTTAGAAAGTTAAACAAATTTACCAGATGACCCAGCAATTTCACTCCTAGGAATTTACCCAAGAGAAATAAAAACTTACATTTACACAAAAACATATGTGGATGTTTATAGCCCTTTACTTGTAATGCCCCAAACTGGAAACAGCCCAGACATCTTTCAACAGGCAAATGGTTCAATGAACTGCCGTGTATCTGTACCACAGAACACTGCTTACCAATACAAAGGAATCAACTGTTGATACACGCAATCACGTGCAGGAACTTCACAATCATTATGCTCAGTGAAAGAAGCCAGACTCAGAAGGCTACGTACTGTATGGTTCCATTTATATGGCACTCTGGAAAAGGCAAAGTTCTGGAAACACGTCAGGGGTTGGGATGTGGGGAGGGCTTGAGACACAGGGACATTTTTTGAGCCAATGAAAAAGCTCTGTGTCTTGACTGTGGTGGTGATGATATGGCTGCATGCATTTGCCAAAGCTCTCAGGACTGGACACAGAAGGGGGGGTTTTACTGTATAGTCATTGCACCTTGAGAAGTACAGGAGACCAAGCCCTTCCAGGCCATGGGACCTGGGGCAAGTAACTCAAGTCTCTCTGAGCAGTAATTTCCTTATCTGTAAAAAGGGGATAATAAAAAAAATCTAGGGGCTTCCAAGGATCAGTGAAAGGTATGCCTATGTGCTCCATGTAAAGGGTCACATGAAACATCCAGATACTTGGATGCAGGAAACTATCCCCAGCACCAGGGTACCAGCTGGACATGCCACCCAGGTCCTTCCCAGGAGTGAACCCAGAAATGACCATCTTGGGAGAAATGGCTACTCCTTCCTGGCACCTCGGGCAGTGTCAAGATGCCTGGCCCAGGCCCAGGCAGAGGTGCTCAACGGCAGTGTTGACGCCACCAGACTGCAGGCTCCCCACCACTCTTTTTCTTTATAGACTTGGGGGGATTCACTGGCATCCCTCATTCTTTCTTTGGTACCAAGTACTCACCATAGGGTGGGGGTCCTGCCAGGAACTGGTCATAGACAGGTGTCTATGTTCACTATGCTTTCTTATTTCCTGTATTCTTGAGGCTCTGGCATCTGGGGCCTTGCTGACCTGACCTGTGAGGGAACAACCCCTCCAGGCCTAGCTAACTCTTGTATAGCATAAGAGTGTGCCTTTCATATGCAAAGCAACCAATCCAGAGCCCATCCTTAGAACCACCTCCTCTCTCTGTCTCCAGGAAGCAATATTTCTCTGCCCTAATCACCCCAGGGCATTAGACAGCTTGGACAGTTCCTCCATCCCAGAGTCCACTGACCTCACTCAAACTGGCCGATCCTAAGCCTGCCTACCCTGCCTTGACGATTCCTGCCTGTGGAAACCACAAGGAAGGCTCTTGTGCACATTTTCCTCCTGACCAATCCTGGTGCTTCCCCATGTGGCCCTGCCTGGCATCCTGATTCTAGGGACCTGCGAGTGGAAGCTTCTCTACCACAGTCATTTCTGTGACTGTGGGACCTACCGTGCCTGATTAAAACAGATCCTGGGAACACAGTAAAACAACCTCTGAAGAGTGGTCTGCCGCCACAGGCATTATCATCACCTCCACTGTATACAGAGGGCAACTGAGTGAGGCCCAGAGAGGAGAAATCAACGCAGGGTCCCAGGGCTGGTAAGGAGCAGGGCCATTCTTGCAGCCTCGGTCTGTCTGCTTCCCAAAGGGGGCACCTGCATTGCAGCTGGCTCCACGGACAGCCACAGCGTGTGCCATACAAGCAGGGGCACCCACCACGTGGGTGCAGATGGAATGCGGGGAGGAGGCTGGTGTGGAGCGTGGAGCTGGGGTGCCTGCCCACCTCGGAGTCCTCAGAGTGCACGTGGGGATGTGAGTACTAGGGGTGGGAAGGGACCAGCCCTGCCCTGTCCTTGGGCTCTTGGCTCTGCTGTGCCTCTCCTGAACCCAGAGCTGCACCACAGGTAAGGGGCAGGTAAAGGTGAGTCCCTAATTCAGGAGTGCCGGCCAGGCAACAGGTAGGTCTACAAAAGTTATGCAGATGCTGAAATAGCGGACGGTGATAAATAGTGCCTGTGTGCTAAAGTAGTTGCCCAGACTTGGAAAGCAAACCTCCCTGCGGTCGTGAGACCCCCCAACTGCAGCCTCGGCTGACCCTGCCCTGACCACTCCCATCTGGGCTAAGCATCCTGTCTTCTCCTCCAAGGCTTCGGAGGCCCCCAAGTTTCTCCTACCTGCATCCCCCCTTCCCTTGGCCTCACCCCGCTCCCCTGGGGACCCTGTGCTTACACTCCACCCTTCCCTGTCTAGACCACTGCGAGGGACTTTTGTTACCTCTCGGAGAACAGGCTTTCCCACCCTGGCTCTCACTACCACCCCACCCCACCAAATGCTAAGTAAGATCAATTACCTACCCACAAGCTGCCCACACGTATTTCACTGGAGCCCCGTTCAGCCTCGTGGCTGCCGGTGTGTTCCTAAGAGACCAGTCGAGGGTGAATCTGCAGAGAAGATGGGACTCTGCTCAGCCAGAGGTGTCAGGTGGAGCCGCGTACCTGCCTTCCTGTTCAGCCTGGGACAGGTGGTGTCTGGAAGCCACTCCTCTCTGCCTTTCTCCCCAGTCCGGTCGGAGAGCCGGCTGCTTACAAGAGATGCCAAGGGAACACGGATGTGCTGAGAGCAATGGTCTGGACACCTGAGCCCTCTGGGGCCCAAAGAGACCTGGCAGGGGCTGTGGAAGGGAACGGGGGCATAGTCCAGAAGCAAAGGAAATGACCCTAAAGCGATGCACTAGAAAGAGTGGAGCCGGGGCCAGAGGAGAGGCGGCTTGGGGCCAGGGGAGCATCTTCTTCAAGCGCCTGAGGGCCCATCTCGTTACAGAGAGTAGATGCCAGGGATGCCCTGAGGGGCTGAGCTGTGCAACAAGGGGCAAGCAGCCACACAGAACCCCCCACCCTCACGCCCCCCTTTGGTCCGCCTGCCCCTCCTTTCACTTGTGGAGCACCTGTCCAGTGCTGTGAGGCTGTGTGTCCCACCCTGGCCGCACTCTTCCGGCAGGGACACAGGCCCAGGACGAGAGAGCAGCCTTGTGTCCAGGGCATGCCGACCGACCAGGGAAGAGTGGGTGCAGGGGCCCGAGGCCCTCCAGCCCGGCTCTGGGTGTCTGGCCTGGCCAAGGGACTGGCCTCTAGGCAGGAAAGGGGATCTGCCAATGAGAAGCAACAAATGGCTCCACTGGAGTCCCAGTTGCAACCAGAAGAGTGTTCCCAGCAGGCACATCCTCAGTGGGAGCCGGGCGTTGTCCCCAGGCCGCGGTGGCCGGAGAGGCAGGCTGGTGGCCAAGCCCCCGGACTCAGAAGTCCAAGGCCAGGATGTGCACCAGGGCCCCAGGATGGTGCTTCCAACCAGGGCTGGGCTCCCGGGCTGGGCCACCTCCCCTTCCAGCTTTCCAGGACCATCCCTCCCAGGACGTTCCTTCCAGGAAGAGAGAGGGTGTTTTTTGGGGGGTTTTTTTGTTTTATTTTTTTGGCCACGCCACGCGGTCTGCGGGATCTTAGTTCCCTGACCGGGAATCGAACCCGTGCCCCTGCAGTAGAAACACAGAGTCTTAACCACTGGACCGCCAGGGTAGTCCCGAGAGAGGGTGTTAAGGCTTTCCCGTCCCGTCCGATGACAAGAACGTTTGAATTTTGTGAACTGGGAGCGCTGCTCACCTTCACGGTGACAATGATGACAACGGACACAGCAACGCGACACCCAACACCTGCTAGAGCTAAACATTTCCTGGGTGCTATTCCACTGAATTCCCACAGGGACCTTATGGGAAAGGGACAATATCCCCATTTCCCAGATGAAAAAACCTGACCCTTCCAATGGCAACTTGCCCCAGGCTAGCGGCGGGGCTGGGAGCTGAACCCTCCAAGGTCACAAGTCACAAAGGCAGGCACGTGTCCCCAGCCCCAGGGCTGGAGGAGGCAGACCTGGGGGAGGAGTCTTTGCGGATCTGAAGGCCCCCCATAAATGGCCCCAACAACAGAAAAGGGCTTTCCGGGCATTATCTGCAAAAAAAAAAATCCAAGTGAGCGGGAGGGAAAAGAAATGCAATAAAAGCAAAGATAAATTGTGTTGAAGACAAGATGGCAGGAAGATGGATCTCGCTGGAAATTCCTTCTGACTGGACTCTGAAAGGATCAGAGCAGTTTTCGTCCCAAGATTAAGCAAAATTCTTTTCCGCCATAACCTCCTACCCCTGTGTGTCCAATCTCCTGCTTTCATTTCTAGGCCACGTGCATTTTAAAGTCTATTTTACAGCTTTCTGTCTGTGTGTGTTGGGTGAAGGACGCTGCCTCTAGCTTGTGGAGCCCAGAGACCCCATGGCTTGGCTTGGGGGGAAACAGAGACTGGATAGAAGTGGCGGTTCTTAATAAGGGATTGGACTTGGGATGTGGAGGTGAGGAGAAATTAGGGTTATGACGTCTCCTGGTTGGGGACTGAGAGGATAGTGATACTGCTACAACTATGGGAGAGAAAGAAGTCGGCCTTGGTGGTGTTGGTGGCAGGGGGCTTGGAGGATGGGAGGTAAGGGGCTCTGGTCTGAGCGTGTTCAGTGAGAGGGCCTGCAGCACACATGGGGGTGGGGGGCGAGGGTCACGAGAGTGGGGGAGATCCTCCCAGGGTCCGAACGTGGAGACCCTGGGAAGGAAGGAGGCCAAGGGCAGGGTCCCAGGGGACCTGGACATCGAGGAGAAGCCAGCAAAGAGACTGGGAACCAAAAGGGTAGCAAGATAAGAGGGAACCAGGAGGTAGCATCGTGCAAACCACGGCAACGAGTCTCCAGGCATAAGTGGGCAGCACCACCAAACACCACGGAAGGGCACACCGGCGAGGGCTGGAAAGCCAGTGGACTTGGCAGTCGGGAGATCTCAGAGCGCCTCCGGTGGCCTGTGTGGGGCTGGAGCGGCAGGAGGAACCCCAGTCACGGGAGCAGGGCGTTTGCACAGTATCTCAGCGACTCTTCCGCCCGGGGGACGCTCTGTCCTATTTCTCTGAAGCCTTGGGAGGCTGGCTGAATGGTCACCTGCTGCAGGTGGCACAGCTGGCAAGGGTAGGGCTGGGCCTCCAAACCCGTTTGTCCCCTGTCAGAGTGCATGCTCCTTGCAGGCAGAAGTGCGGGCACCGCCGAGCAGGAGGCCTGGGAGAATGGAGGAGGCCAGGGAAGAGATGAGCAGAGGCCCCAGCAGCAGGGCTGAGGACCAGCCACAGCTGAAAACCGCATGTCGGGGCCGGGCCCTCGGCAAGGCTGGCATTGCCTCCACCCCACCTCATCATCAGGGAGGCTTAGGGGCTGCAGCCTCCCAGAGGACAGTGTCGCATGCCAGTCTTTGGGCCCTGCATCCCTCTCTTGTGCTGAGCAGCTCAGCTGGATGGCGGCTGAGGTCCCTGAGGTCAAGGGGAGCGGCGGAAGCCCACACGGGATGGTTGCTAAGCTCTGCATCATGGGTCTGTGAAATGGACTCAAAAGCATGTGGACGATTCAGGGCAGACTGGTCCCAGGTGGAAAGATGGGCTCAAAATGCAGCTTTTCTGACGACAGGTTATCTTCCGGCGTGCAGCATCCCCCAGCCCATCACAGGGCCAGGCATCAGTGCCTCTGCTCGACAACGGTCACCGTGAAAGTAGCTTTTCCAAGGGGTCTGACTTGAGCTTGCGCATGGTGTGCAGGAGCCTCGGGGAGTGAGGACAGGCTTCTGGGGGGCCCTTCGGAGGGAACTCTGAGGGAGGCACAGGGGTGTGATGCCGGGGGGTGCCCAGAGTCGTGTGCAGCCCAGAACCTCCGAGTGAGTGAGCCTCGGGCACGTGGAAAGACGTGCAAACTGCACGGGACGGTGCAGATCCGCGCTAAGCCCGCGTTTCCAATCAGACAGTCAGAAGCACTTGGGGCCAGGAGGGCAGGATGTGGATGGCAGTGGCGGGCAGGGTCGGGCCTGAGCTGAGCTTTGGGGGGAGGGCAGGGGGTGGAAAGGGCACCCCAAAGTCGCTTTGGAAACGAGAGTGCTGACCCCACAGGAGGGGTGAGTACAGCATCAGCTCAACACACGTCCAGGTCATTGCCTGGCCGAGCACCCTGGGGGGCATCTCCAAGCAGCTGGCATGGCCTCACCAGCCCATGTCCCTGGGGTCTGCTGTTCCTCCTCGTGCAGCTGCTTCTTCAACTGCCCGCTCCGGGCTGCGCAGTGGCCTCTCAGGACCCTCCCCAGCCTGCCTGGTTCCCCTCACTTCAAGTACTGGCGTGTGGGCAGGAAATTTAAACATCACAGGCATCCCCACAGAGATGCTATCCAAACAGCAAGGCTGAAATAAACATATTAAAGTTGAAATGTAAAATGCCTGGAGCAAATGTCTACGCAGCTTTATTTGTTCTGGAAATATTGCTTGCTGCTGTCCAGCTAAAATCAAGTGTCCTGTTAATAGCAAACAGACAACAGGGACAGGAGGACAGTAAGCGGGGATAGAGGGCAGGGCCCTACAGTCAGGGAGGCACGAGCACCCCCTGAGGCTGGGAGGCCCCAATGTCCTCCGGGTAGAGTACAGTCTCCTGTAGCTGGGGCTCACCGCTGGGAGTCCCGGGTCCATCCCCGGCCTGCAAACAGTCCCCAGACAGAGGTACCCACTGTGGGGACAGGCAGAGTCCCACTGTGGCCTGGGATGTGGTCAGACGTGTCCCTGGAGTCCTTTTACCCCTTGCCACTCATGTCTGGTCATAAAAGATTCCAGCCTCACCTGCTCCGTTCAGCCCCTCTGGATGCAACATTAGGGACCACGGGACAGATTTAGGGCTCCAATGAGCGTGTGAAGAAGGCTGGCGGGGCAGGCCTTTCACCGCTCCCATCCCAGGGCTGCGATACGTGCCTGTGGGTATGCAAAGCGGCAGCCATTTCTCCTTGGACCAAGCATTCTTCATAAATGAGAGAGCTGGACTGCCAGGTGTCCCAGGGACCACCCCATCCTGACAGCCTATGGAATGGCCTTCGGGCCAGCCCGCCTCACACTCAGGGCCTGGGGGTCCCATCAGGCCCTGAGTTGGAAATTAAGGCAGCAGCTTCTAAGTCAGGAGGGGCATGCAGGGGTCCTGGAGAGGGAGGCTCCCACAGGGGATGAAGCCCCCTTTTAACACAAAGGCTGCTTAACCTTGGATCTCAAGTCTTCAGAAGGGCTTTGAGAAGGGGGCATCCCCCAAAGGACAGTAGGGGGCACCAGACCCCCTTAGAGGCACGGGGCAGGAGAGAGAAGCTGCTCTAAAGGAGGCTGAGATTCGGGGAGGGGAGGCAGGTGTCTGTTTGTTGGGGGCAGCCAGGAGCTGGAGGCCAAGCAGCTCAGGGTCCTTGCCAGGCGCCCAAAGCCACAGCCGTGCTTCTGATTAACAGCCGCGCGCACGCCTGGTCGCACACTGCAGTGACTCATGGGGTTGTACGGTCTGTGATTTAGCACACCTGCACTTGACTAGTTCCATCCTAATTAAATTAACAAAAAATTAAGAGTGACAAAATGGCAAAGATGTACTGATTTATCTAATGTGTGCCCTTGCGGCTTAAATGGGCACAAACTCCTTTTAACTTTGAATGAAATAAAGGGAAATACCAGGCTTTTGAGCTACGTGTTTGCTAAAAAATTAGCACTGGATCAGCAGAGGCTCTCCACGGCCCACACACTCATTTGTATGGATCATCGCACAGCGCTGGGGCCTGCACTGCAGTGTCGAAGAACGAGAGCCAGGCACTCAGGACGTGCACCAGCTGAGGGCCTCAGCCCTGGAGGATCCTGGCCACTTTCTCTCCGTGAGAAGCAATGACTACACACTGTGCTGCAGGCGGGCTTCTAGACTGCTGAATGGAGCCATGCCTGCCTTTTGATATACTGTCCCCTGCCCCCCACACACCCTGCATAGAAGCCTTCCCATGGAGGTTTCCAGAAAGGGGAGCCACAGCTCTCCCATGCCTCCTCTCCCTTTCCAGGTCCCACGTGGGGAGCAGGGGAGTAGACAAGCCCAGCCCTGCAGCCCAGATCCCTTTTGCTAATCCACTGCATTTACTCAGCCCCGTGGTCACCTTTGGATGTGTTTGCTCCATGCCATACTGGGGGAACGGAGGCAGAGGTTCTCTCTGTTCCTCTCTGCACACAGGGCACACAGTGGAGACTCAATAATCCCATACAATCAACATCATCATCACCACCATCTTCCTCCTCTTCATCAATGTCACCATCACCATCATCATTGTCACTCTCATCCTCCTCTACATCAATGTCATCATCACCATCGTCACCGTCATCATCAACATCATCACCACCATCATCACCACCATCTTCCTCCTCTTCCTCAGTGTCATCATCACCATCATTATTACCATCATCACCTTCATCATCATCATTTTCATCCTCTTCCTCCTCATCATCAATGTTATAGCAGCAGCAACACCTTCATCATCCTAAGTCAGCACTTATATTGGGTTTACTCTGTGCCATATGTTATTTGAAGTGCTTTAAATGTAGTAACTTACCTTAATGCTCTCAATAACCCTATGAAGTAGGTGTACTATTATTTACCCCCATTTTACAGATGAGAAGACTGAAGGGTGAAGAAGTTAGCCCATGTTGTACAGGATTAGTTAATGGGCTAGTGAGAGACAGAACCAGGATCTTAACCAGTTTGAATCTCTCTGTCTTAAGGGTTCACGTTCTAGGTCACTATACTACATGGTGTTAAATGACTGAGAAAGATTAAATGAATAAATAGGCATGTAAATGATGAATGAATGTTCAACAGATGTCAAGGAGCCTTAGGGAATAAAGGATGCTTTTCTCACTATTTATATTTGGCAACAATGTCCATCTTGGCCCTCCTTCTTCCTTTCCAGTGGCAAAGCTCTCAGTTTGTCAGTGATGTAGGGTTGGGACCCACACTCTTGGGGCACTGTGTGATTTTGCAGTGCCATTTATAAGTAAGCGTGTCCTCGTTTTGTGATAATGTGATGACCTCGCTTCTTTGCCCCATAGAACGCCAAGCTCCATCCAAGCAAAGAGGTGGTATGCCTGTTCATCACTATATTCCAGTGCTTAGCACAATGCCTGGCACATAGGAGGTGCTTAGTAAATCGAAACAGGTTGTATAAATAAATGAACTAACAGGCAAAAGAGAAGCATTTCCTCCAAATTTCTTAGACTCACCATTGGAGATATATATATATATATATATATATATATATATATATATATATATATATATATATATATATATATATATATATATTCATTCCTATATCCGTGTGTCCATGTGTCCATGTGTCTGTGCATGTGTATGTGTCCGTGTGTGTGTGTGTGTGTGTGTGTGTGTGTGTGTTGGCTAATAAATCACTGGAACAAAGTGGTATGTACTTAATGTTTTATGTCAAATGTTGTTTCTTTTATTCTTCCCATGTGAAAGAATGTGTATAAACATAGGAGAAATGAAGAGAGCACTGGATTTGATATCAGAGGGATGCGTTGAGCCCTTGGGCCAGCCTCTCTGCTGGGGGGGCAAGAAGACCTACACACTGAGTTACTGTGGAATTTAAGTGTGGCCAGGTGTGTAGACATGTTGTGTAAACTACAAAGTGTAAAACAAATTACATGGTTTACCAAATCCCTATCCCTAGTAATGGAGCCTGGCCTCAGACTGAAGAATTAGAGGTTGTACTTATCCTGGGAACGATGATAATTCTCACCATTTGTTGGGCCCTTGCTTACAAAAGGCCCTACACTACACATTGAAGACATTCTTATGTATTCTCATAACAGCCCTATCAAGTACCAGTATTTACCTAATTTTATGGATAAAGGCATGATATTCAGAAGGCAGATCCTAATTCACCCGAGGTAAACAACTAGCTTGCATCTAAGTCTCTATGGCAGAGACAGCCATCTGCACCTCTTTATCCATTCTCTTCTTCCTTGAGTACTAGAACCCCCAAATTTAATAGGGCGATTGGCCATCCAGAATGAAGACTACATTTCCCAGCTTCTTTTGCAGTTAGATCTAGTTGTAACTGAGCTGTGGCCAATGGGAGATAGGTAGAACTATTTTTCCCCCCTTTCTTGCTGCTGGAATGCAGGCACTATGGCTGGAGCTCAAGCAGCAGCTATCTTGTGCCATGAGGTGGAAGACATGTATTAGGATGGTGATTCTGGGTTACGGGAAGCCAAGACTCTGATCAGCCACCAGCTGCCATGCTGGCTCTGGATTCCCTAACCAAGCTTTTCCAAGGCAGGGAAATCAAACTATTCTATTTAAGCCATTGCTGTTTTGGGGTTTTGGTCACTTGCAGCTGAACTTCTCTTAACTAATATGGTCTGTCTGACTCCATAGTACATTTTTTTAACCACTTCCTTTAGAAAGCAGCGTACCTTCATCATCCTTCCAAGACCTCAGGACATTATGACAAAGCCCGTGGCACAGTGTCTGGCTCAGAGTGAATGCTCAATAAAGGCTAACTAGCCACTGTTCTCATTGCTCTAGCTACTGCTGCTGCTATGTGCAAACATGTGCCCCCTGAGAGTTTTGTTTAGCAATCCAGAGTGATTTCATCAAGTTGTCGGGCAGGCAATACAGTTTTCATTAAGCCCCAAATGCTCACCCTGTCTGGCATCTGAAGGAGGACTCTGATTTCAGCTCCAGAAAGAGTCCTCAAACTCTTTGTACCAATTGTGTATTTATGCCAGAGTCGTACTTAGGCGTGATGGAATTAGGCTATAAAGAGGGAGAATTTTTTTCAGCTCGGCAACCCCAGTGGAAGGGTGGCCAGAAACGGTGAAATGTGACCTCACTGGGCCACATTTTAAGGACACCCAAGGAGAGGGACATGCCAGGCAGATGGACACTAACTTTCTGAGCTTGCAGGAAAATGAACCCAAAGGTCTCTCGGAAAACTCTTTTGCAAAAGCCAGATTTCCATATAAATAATAGACATGTCAGAACATATGATGTCTGAATTTTGGTATTTATCCTAAGAGCTGAATGTACAGTCTGTAATAATTTTCTCAAATTCTAGAGAAGCTTCTGCAGATTCTGTCCTCAGCACTGGCTTTGGGCAATTAATTAAATTGCCTTTTTCTTTCCCAAAGTGGTGACTGCTGATTAAGACTTGCCCTTTCCACCCCGCTCACTTTGGTGGCCATTTTTCTGCCTGGCTGCACTCTGCTAGAGAACACAAGACAGACGCAGAGAGGCTTTCTCGGCTCCCAGATGGTGTACAGTTTGAACAGTGAAACCTCAAGGAAACATTTCCCTGGAAGGAGACGTGAGGAAAGGCAAGCAGGAAAACTGAAAGACCAAAGTGAGGAATCAGAAACAGAGAGAGTAAGAAGTTCAAGTCCCCTTTCAGACGTCCACTGCCCTTGCCTTGCCTTCTAGGGAATTCTGCTGACCGAGAGGTCCAGTTAGCACTTCAGAATGCCCTGATGAGAACCCAGCAGGAGGAAGACCCATAGGTAGAGAAAGTGCTTTGTTTTACAGTTTCCTGGGCACCAACACCAGCAGACTTTTCTGCCACCAGCTGGAAATATGAGATGCTGGTGTTTGTTCCCAGCTCCCTGAATTTAAATTACATCACCAAGGAAGAACCTTCCCGAAGGAAATGAATCTCTGCAGATAATGATCCCTCACAATGGACTTCAAACTGTGATAAAAATATAACTTGAATGTTAAAGGTGAATTTGAATTAAGGACCCTATCACCTGTGTTGCTCCACACCACAATAAAAAACAACAACTTATTTCACTGCCAACAGCAAGTATCCTGCGACACCTCTTTGAAAACCAACTATTTTTGAAAGCCAAGTTAGAAAAACACATGCGCTCTAGGGTATAAAGAAAGCTGCACTGTGTATAAAATGTAATACTGAGCAGTAGATCTTAGTATATTGACATTATAAAAACCGGGTAGCAATGGGAAATAATATTTTTACAAAGGTGGCAAACATAAATGTCAAACCTGCAGGCACATTTATAGACCCTGTCACGCATTGTGGCATTTCGCCACCAGGATGCTAAAAAGAGCCGGGCAAGAAGGTCCCCCGTGGTGCCACCCGAGGCACACACACCGCCGTCAGAGCGCCTCTGCGGGTCGGTCACCGGGGCTGCCTGCGCACGAAAGGTGCTGGAGGAGAGTCTGTGTGAGACATGAGCTCAGGAAGAGTGGGAATAAAGTTGTGCCTGAAAGCCAGGCTTTGGCCCTGGGGCTCCTCCTCTGAGCGCCTACAGAGCCACGAGCCTTCCCACTAGTTCAGTGCTGATTCGGGCTCTGATTTTTTTCTTTTTAATTGACGTCAAATTCACATAGCATAAAATTCACTATTTTGAAGCATGCAGTTCAGCGGCATCAAGCACACTGGCAACGTTGCAAAGCCATCAGCATTACCTAGTTCCAAAGCAGTCTCATCACCCCCAGAGAAACCCATCCCCGTCTGTCATGTGCTCCCCTCCCCCTCCCCACCCGTGGCAACCACCAATCTGCCTTCTGTCTCTGAATTTACTTATACTGGATACTTCATAGGAATGGAATTGTAGAATACGTGACCTTTTGCGTCTGGCTTCTTTAATCAGCATCACTTGTTTGAGGTCATCCATGTTCTAGCACATGTCAGTACCTCATTCCCCTTTATGAGTGAATGATGTTCCGTGGTATGGAGAGACCACATTTATTTATCCATTCTTCAGTGGAGAGACATTTGGTTGCTTCCACCTTTTAGCTCTTCCAATTTTTTTTTTTTTTTTTTTTTTTTTTGCGGTACACGGGCCTCTCACTGTTGTGGCCTCTCCCGTTGCGGAGCACAGGCTCCGGACGTGCAGGCCCAGCGGCCATGGCTCACGGGCCCAGCCGCTCTGTGGCATGTGGGATCTTCCCGGACCAGGGCACGAACCCGTGTCCCCTGCATCAGCAGGCGGACTCTCAACCACTGCGCCACCAGGGAAGTCCTCTTCCAATTATTTAATGCAGCTTGTTCTCTCTCCGAATCAAGCTCTCTCTGGCAGAGCAAAGGGGGTTAGTTCCACGTAAGCCCACCAAGCTTCATTTGCTAAATGAATAAATAGAGAGGGTGCTCAAGGGGACAGGTTGAACGCCTTTCCGGCATTTATTCCACCCCCCGCCCCACTGCGTAACAATCATAACAGTTGGGGAATTTCCTCTTATGCCATCTTCCAGGATAGACTCAGATGTGATTGAGCCAGGGGTTGGCAAACTTTTCTGTAAAAGCTCAGCTAGGACACATTTTGAGCTTTGTAGGTAATACAGTCTCTGTTTACCGTCTCAATTTTGCAGTCATACACAATATGTAAACAAATGGCTATGGCCATGTTTCAAAAAAACTTTATTTACAAAAGCAGAGGCAGGCTGGATTTGGTTGATGGGCCATGGTTTGTCAACTCTTAGTCTAAACTAATTGCATCTTCTCAGCCACAGTGATTGGTTCCAGTGGTCAGGTGACCTAATTGATCCAATCAGAGTGAAGCCCAGAACTTTTTGCTCAGTGGTTTGCTTTTCTTTTGGACACTGGAGTGTGGGTTTGTAAGGCCTGAAATACCTACAGCCATTTTATTGACATGAGGAAAGCCAGCCACGGATACAGAAAACAAGGAGGAGGGAAGCATTGAGAAGATCAAGAGAACATGACCAGAGTCTTGATCAAGCCATGCCTGAAGTCCCCTCTTTATCTGGACTTTCACTGCCTAACGTATATATTTTGCCCTTACACATTTATTTCTTGTTTCTCTCTCCATTATGAGGATTTTGTTAATTGCTACATTCTTAAAGCTTAGCACTTTTTAAGTGCTTAGCAAAAATTTGCCAGATGAATGAATGCTTGGAGATTTTCAGATCTCTCCTGAAGCAGAGGGTGAAGAGGCGGGGGGGAATGAGCCAGAACAGCTCACACTCCCCTGTGAATCCACCAGGCGGGTGCTCTCCACGTGCTGGGACAGGGCTGGGGGCTTGCTGGCAGTGCCACCCTGCCACAGCAGAGCCTTCTTCAGAACAGACGTGCAGCAGGGGCCAAGTGTGTGATCCAACCTGTGATCTCATTCACAAGAGCCTTCAGACTCGGGCTCAGGATAAAGCATCCCCAGGGAGCAGCACCCATCTGAGAGGTAGTTTCATTCATACAGGCAGGTGGTAATCAATGCTGGGCAGAAACTGGCTCCTGTCTCCAAGGCAAAAACGGTACCAGCTCCAGAGAGCAGATGGTGCCTACAGTCAGATGGACCTGGGGTCAAACCCTAGCTCCATGGGGCTACAGTTTTTTCCTCCTCTGGCCTGGAGTATAAGGTGGGTCTGTTCACCCCTACCTCTTAGGAGGGCAGTACCATCAAGGGCGGACGCGGTGGCAGGGATGGACACAGCCCCTATCAACCCCCTGCACCCCCATGGGCGGGCCAGCACAGAAGGACCAGTTCGCCCTGTTGCGGCCTGACTCTGTTGGGCATCCCCTCTGCCCCCTCTTTGTAGACCAGTTCCAGGTACTGGGCCAGGGTCACCAAGTCGACGGCACACCCCGCCTCGCGCTCAGGTGTGGTAGCACGCGCTCCTCCTTAGCCCTGGAACTGGCTAGCTTCATTCTCGCAGTTGAGGACAGAACACAACGCAGGGATTTCACTTAGATGCTTCCCAAGCAGGCAGGCAGCTGTCAATGCCAGACAAGCACACTGGCCCGGCCAGAGCGGAGGCCCCTTGCTGTCCAGGGATACCCAGACCCAGCTGGGTGATGGAAGAAGCAAAAATAAATTCACAATCAAATAAATAAATAAAGAGCTGTATTCTTGCTATTCATATTTCTGCAATTTGAGACATTTCTGCACTGAGGTGGCCGGGATGCTGTGAATAAACAAGACCCACGGGAGCCCTTGGGTGACTTTGAAATATTTATTCGGCCTCCCCATTAGCGTTTTAAAAGCCAAGGACTGACGGGCTCCCGGTCCAAGGCAGGCAGGCCCCCTGGTAGGGCTACTCCTGAAGGAAGGGCCCACTTAGGACAGCAGAAGGTGGGCCCTGCCCTCGGCCCCCCAACTCCATCCCCCCAGGGCCCTCTCCCCTGGACTCTGTCTCTGCTGACAAAGGGGGGCTTGGAGAAAGCTGGTCCTGTCGAGATATTTGCCTTAATCAGTGGAAAGACCATAATGGTGTGAAATATCAGATCCTCAAATTCACAGACAAACCCAAGTCTCACGACTCTTGCCCGGAACTGGGGCCCCCGTATTTATCACCATCCTCCGGTGTGGGTAACTGCGGGTTTCCTACACGGAGGAGCTGGGGCTGTGAACTGGGGCCAGGCCTGTGCGGGGAGCGGGGAAGACGCATCATGACGGCCGAGTTCCTCGGCAAACCCGCCTGTCCCTACCGCGCGCAGCCCCTGCGGCTGGGTTCTTCCCTTCTTCGCCAACACACTTATTACCTGCATCCACCTCAGACCCCCCAGTGGCAACCAGGGAGCGCCCGAGGCCAGGTTGCCGTAGCAACAGTTACTCTTTGAAACAGGATTTTGCTTCCCCTGGGTGAGGTGACCCAGCGCCCTGTCAGACTCAGTGGGCTGTGGTCGACGGTGGGTGGGGGGCAGTGGGGTGGCCAAGGACCGGGCTGAGTGACCCCTTGCCTTGGAGGCCGAGGACAATGGCCCTGCTTGCACGGGTGTCTTCTCCGACTGTGCCCCAAATTGCCCCTTCTCACAGAAGGCCTCCTCGGCTCTCTCAGCACCCCCAGTGGAAATGACCCAGGCCACAGACTCATTAGACCTCTGCTTCTAGAATCTTCCAGAACCTTCTAGTAACACACAGCTCTACCAAGGAGCCCCTCCCTGAAAGCACACTGCTGAAAATACAGGATGCAGGGAGGAAAGGAAACCGTGTTGCATCTCTGGTTCACGCAGCTGGGCTGGTGGTTACCTGCCAGTTATTTAGCATGAATGTGGGCTAGTGGGTGGGCCCAGAGAATGCCCCTCCCTTCCTAGGGTCCTCCATTGCCTCCTTTTTTTTTTAATACGTAGTTACAGGCATACCTTGGTTTTTTTTTTTTTTTTTTTGGCTGTGTTGGGTCTTCGTTGCTGCGCACGGGCTTCTCATCGCGGTGGCTTCTCGTTGTGGAGTATGGGCTCTAGGCGAGAGGGCTTCAGTAGTTGCGGCACGCAGGCTCCGTAGTCATGACGCACGGGCTTAGTTGCTCTGCAGCATGTGAGGTCTTCCCGGACCAGGGATCAAACCTGTGTCCTCTGTGTTGGCAGGCGGATTCTTAACCACTGTGCTACCAGGGAAGTCCAGGAGCCTCCTTCTTAACCTAGGAGCCATTCCACCGATACGTGCAGAGCCTCTGTACTGGGGAATGCCCAAAGACTTCTCGAACTTTCCCACCTCCACCCAAGTGAGGCTGAGATGGAGCAAATTGCTTCTGTGTTCAGGAGAAGCAGGTACTCAGGGTTTTCTTGCTGTTGTCAGTAGCCCCTTCCATCTCTCTATACCTGCAGCCTCTGCCGGCTCCTTTCCTGTTTGCCCCAGGATCGCAACAATTCCCTTTTATGTGGAATGTGAAAGTTCTTCCACTTCCAGTTTGAGGCTATTACTCTGATTTCCCCTCTCTCAGCAGTCCGTGAATTTTCTAATATGGAGAAAACAAGGTGCTGTTATATGCACGCGTGTGCACACACACACACACACACACACACTCACAACTTCGCCCAGCCATGAGTGGTGGTATTGAATAACAGCTCTATGAGAATCGCATCTCCGAGGCGGAGCAAGGAGTTGGGACAGGGCGCACCCTTGCCGTCTGTGCTGAGGTGGGCGGTTTTCCCTCAGGAACCCAGCTGCTTCCTGGGCAATGTCAATGCCACGTGCTAACCCGAGGCTGCGGTTGACAGCGCCGGCCGAGAGGCAGGCTCGGGCCATCTCCCTCGAAGGGATCACCGGTCGGGACCCCTTCCCGCTCTTCTGGACTTTGCCAAACTCAGAGCAGCCAGTCACCCCCGTTCATCCCATCTGTGGGAGTGTTCTTTATTACCCCAGGAAACTGAGGCTGTCCAATGGTGAGGGAGGAATAAATCATGGTTCGCAGCTAAATGGAGTAGTGCGGATCTGCTGCAGATGCTGCCTTTTATCAGCAGTGCAAATAATGAAGATTCCATGCGCTGAGGACAATGAAATGAGCCACTACACTCCTGATGGGGTATTTGTATGACTCTTTGAGTTATGTTTCAAAACCAGGCTCCGTTAAAGATGCAGAACCCTTTTCAGAAGCAAAAAGACTAATATTGCTCTCCAAATAATTTATAAGTTTCCCCACACGGCAGACAAGCAAAGTTGTCTGGAAGCAGGCGATCGCTGTTTGGGGTAGGGGGCGAGGACTGAATCCACAGACCATCAAGTCCTGCCCTTGTCTCCTTACACTGCAGCTTTGCCAATGGTCTTCAAGCCCAGCGATCTTGCCCCCACCCCTACCAGGAACGCTTGGCAAAGGCTGGAGACACTCTTGGTTGTCAGGACTTGGTGGGGGAGGTAGAGATGCTCCAGTGGGTGGAGGTCAGGCATGCTGTTGACTATCCTTCAGTGCACAGACAGCCTCCACTGCAAAGACTCATCCAGCCCCAAAGGTTGACGGTGTCAGGGCTGAGAAAGCCTAGACTAAAAGTCCCTGTTGCATTTCCTCCTGCTGGCTATGCGGGGGCGTGCAGGGAGCCAGCCAGGACCTTTGGCGTGTCCACGTGGGACACAGGCTGATTACGAAGCCCTGGAGCCATCAAAGGCACTGCAGAACCACCATGCGAGCCCGGGGCCACTTCAGTGGCGTCTTGCCGCCTTGGAACACGAGGTGCAGCCACTGAAAACTGGAAGCCCTGCAGGGTGGTGGCTAAGACGCATGGCTCTGGACGACAGCTGCTCTGGGTTCAGATCTTGGCCTGGCTGTCGATTGGCTGTGCAACCTGAAGCCGCTTGTTTAATCCTCCCGAGCTTCACTCCCATGCCAGGGAGGTGATAAACACACACCTGCCTTATAGGGCTGCTGCGGGTGATGAATGAGCTCATACGTGCAAAGCACTTACGAGAGTGCTGGCAGCTTGGCGCTCAATGAATGTAGGCTGTTATCATTACTAACACGGATGACGATGAAGTTGATTGAGAAACACACAGAGGGTCCCTGTTTAAGGCCAAGTAAGAAAGTGAGACACCAAGTCATGTGCCTGTTATGCCTGCAACTGCCCAGCAATGAACCTGCGGTAGACCCAGCCCAGGAAGGATGTGCATGGCTGCTAGGGGATGGGCCAGGGTGTAGACTTCTGGATAGCTGTCTTTGGAAAAAGAAATTAAATTCTAGCTAAATAAATAAAATCACATACCATAAACACACCACAGTGGAACCTTCACCAAAAAAATCACCATCATTTTCAGTCTTAGAAGGAGTTTTACCTGGCTTTGTGTTTACTGGCATAAAGCGGGTCTGGGCTCCCCCCTATGGAGCCAGCAATGGCCTCGCCAGTACTGGAAGGGAATGTGGCTACAGAAGCAGGGGACAGGCCAGCGCAGGGCAGGAACTGGCCCTGGCGTTGCTGAAAGATTCAGGGCTGTAGGAGGAATTCCAGATGGGAGGGAGCTGTGGCGCCCGACCACACCACCAGCAGCAGAAATTTGAGGGACAGGTCAGAGCAGGGGGCCCCCAGTAAAGAAGAGAGGTTCCTGGTCAGCTCAGGACTTCCCCAGGTTGGCAGCTCAGGTCTGGTCGAGATGCGGAAACAACCCAGTGGATTCCAGGAGGCTCTTGCCCATCTCGCCACTGGCTGGTTGTATGACTGCAAAAGGCACAAAACCTTCCTGGATCTTAGGTGCCACCAGATGCCAGGACCCCACCTCCCATCCCAGGTGTGACCGTTGCAAGGTCTCCAGTCCTTGCCAAATGTCCCAGGGGGCAAAATCCCTTGCAGCTCCCTCCCCCGCAGTAGCAAACCGCTGAACCAGCTGGTCTACAGGATTTCTTCAGCTGTCAAATTCAAACACCCCGGAAACAGATTCACGTTTCCAATGCATTTTAAAGATGCGAGCAGATTTCTGCAGGTAACTGCTTTACTGCCAACAGAAGCAGGGCCTGTTCCTAGAGAATCTTGGGCTATTTTCAGCCGCAGAAATGATCGAGCAGATTTGGTGAGGATGCCCAAGAGACACTAAAGGACAGAGAGGTGCAAAAGACAGAGTGGGACGGAGTACGGTACCCCAGGACTCGGGGCAAAGAAAACCGAGTTAGGTGGTGAGGGCGACACGGATGGTGAAGATGCACATGCGCGTCAGAATACACTGTCGATGAAACGTGAGAATGGAAAACTGGCAGCATTTCTCTACTGATATATTAATTTATGCGGCACATGATTGAAAACACACGAGTAAACACATTAATAAACAGCAAGAGGCCCGACGAGGCTGTGTGAAGGCCCTTCCCCCCACCCCACTCTCCTCTCACTTGGCGATGAGTTAATCCTTGCACAATAACACGTGTCTATAATGAACAGTCTGTGGGACATGAAATGTTAAAAGCGTTTCCAGTAATGTGTGTCTTTCCTCGAATCCGACCTGGATCATAATGGATTATTTTCCTCCATTTCTGGATATGCGTGTTTCTGATGCATATTTTAAAACCCTTGGGTTCCAATGTACCTTATTACATTTTAAAGTCTTTGGATTGTAGCAGAAAAATGTTCTGCGCTATAAAACATAGAGCGTAGCTGAGGTTTGATGGGTTTGCTTCTATTTTCTACCCCACAAAATGCTTTCTAAATGCCATTAAAATTTAGCATACACCATAATAACCAAGCTGCATTTGTTCCATGTGTAAGTCAATTGGCTTCTGAGTTTTATTTCTTTCATATACATCAGACCCAATAAAGTTGTTGCTGCAGCCAGAGGTGAGGAAGACGCCGTCCTTGTGTAGACCAAGCCCTGCCGTCCCCACAGAGGGCTGGGTGGGTTTCAGAGAAGCTGCGGTTTCCAGGGGATGGGATGGGCGTGGGAGTGGGGCTTGGCCCTGCTGGGAGCCGTGGGAGAAGGGAGAACACGCAGAAGTGAGGGTGGTCTTGGGGAGGCCCCCACCTCTCACGCATGGCATCTGGGATGTGGCAGAGAGCACTCATCCGGAGTTCCGAGTTCACATCTCACCTCTGTCCTGCCCCTGCCACCCAGGCAACCATAAACGTAGGGCTGGGATCAGCCGCACCTGAACGCCATCCTGGCTCACGACCCAGATCAGCATGACAAATGGGTGTCCTCCCTCTTCTCCTGCACCCCGGGGTTGAGGGTCCAGTTCAGACCTTTCGCACCAAGGTCACCACCCTACCTCCTCTGGGTCCCTGTGATGAGGGTGGAGGAGGGACAGGAAGCAACTTGCCCGACCTGGGACTTGGCCAAGCCTCCTTGGGCACCTGTGCCTCCAAACTTTCTCTCCCCTAGTCTTGGGAAACATGTCAGGTTTGACAGAACCCCCGCACCCCCACCCGCAAACCAGAGGCAGAGGCAGAGGAGGAGAGGTATGGCGTGTCAAATGCAGCGTGACTGCTGTGGTGTGATGGGAGGTCGGAGATGCAGTGGCTGTGGCCTGGGCTTTGCGGTGGGACAGCGGGGCTCAAACCCAGGCTGTGCAGATGACCAGCTGGGCAACTGCAGGCAGGAATTCATCTCACTTCACTTCCATTCAATCATCAAACCAAAGTGCGAGGAGCGCCTGCCATGGGCTAGTACGGTGTCGACGCTGAGCTACGGCAGCATTCCAGAAGAAATGGAGCCGTGGCTGCTGGGGAGGGTAGCTGATGAACAAAGACAGTACAGGTGACAAGTGCTACCCCAGGGGCAGATGGAGGCCGTGTCCTAGTGGAGGGCGGGGTCTGGGAAAGCTTCACCGCCGGCAACCTCACTTTGCTCATCCGTCAAATGGGTATATGGGGCTGCTTTATGGGCTGGCTGTCTGAACCCAATGAGACCACAGGTACCAAGCGTCTGCTCAGGGTCTGGGTCAGAGTGAGGCTCAGGGAATGGGGTCTATTGCAGTGTTAGGTCCAAGGCTGTACGCACGGGCCACCTGTCCTCCTTGTAATGGTCCAGCGGGTCGGGGAGAGAGCAGGAGAATGCAGAGTGCCACAGACCTCCCCGTGTTTCTCCATCGGGGCCCCTCACCCCCTGCCCAGAGCCAGGCCAGACTGACACTGCAGAGCCGGTGTCAGCATCGGGGCAGTCGGCTGGACCTGCCGAGCCGGGCCTCGCGAAAGGAATATGCAGACGCCCTAATGTGTTATGACAGGAAGGAAATACAAATAAACATAATAAATCTGGCGGCGTGGTCATTATGATGGAGAGTCTGGAGGGAAGCTGGGGACGGGGGGCAGTCGGGTCTCCTTTATGTCAAGGGAGCTTACAGCCAGCTCTTCCGTTTTACCTGGGGCTCTGTTCTTTACAGCAAATTGGACCTTTCGCTCTGAAAGAAATAATTACTCTCCTAGGAGAAGAGTGCTGGCCGTGAATGCTGATACGACACACAATGTCACCTTGCCAGTCAAAAGAGTTCCAACTCCTCAGCTTGGGTCCCGGCCAGCAAACCGTTTCTTTCTCATAATGGAGGTCACCTCTCTATAGAATTTGTTGATGATCTCCAAAATGACAAGGAAGAAAGCTCCTGTCAGCAGGATTTTTTTTTTTTTTTTAAGAGGAAAGAATAGCGCAGAGATGAAGGTGGCCGGCAGCGTGGGGTGAGGAGAAGGGAAGGGGCCCAGAGACGGAGCCAGAGGTCAGGCTTTGCAGAACCAGAAGGAAGACAACTGTGAGGCTCCATCCCAAATTAACTCAGGGACCAGTGAACCAGCGGATGGGCCGTATCAGAAATAGGGCGCTGCCCCTTGCCCAGCTCAGAGAGGGAGGCTGCCCAGCTGGCCGTCCTGTATCAACACAGGAGGCTGGCGCTGGTGCCTCCAGCTGGTGCTCCGAGAGCCTTCACTGTAGATGCACATGCTTAGATGCCGACTTGCCAGGGGAAATAAAAATATCCACGGCCACGGCCCTGAAGACGCATCAGTGGTGGTGGAGGGGGGGGTATTGTTGAATGCTATCGTTAGCTCCCAGCAGGAGGAGAGCCTCAACTTCACCTGCTGCAAGTTGCCAGCGGAGCAGGGAAATCTCGGCCTCGGTGTTTGTAAGTAAGTCCATCTGCTGAGAGTCCACAAAGGAATTCTAGCTGTGTGCGCACCCAACCAGTGCCCACGTGGGGCCTCAGAGCTATTCTGAGCTTTCTCCCAGGCAGACCCCGGCCTTGGAGGAGTCATCCCTGGGGAGATAGGGGCTGCTTCCCGCACCAGCCAAGGTCAAACAGCTCCTTCCTCCAGCGTAATCCCCAGCAGACCTGGCAGGGGGACGGTGATTGGGGGGTTGGTCTTTCCCAGGCTGCACCTCTACGACTGCGTATCCACGTGGAAACATACCTCCAGCCTTAGATCCGTGGAGTTAGCCAAGAACAAATGGAAGCAATGAAGGAAGGTAGGCGTTGCAATTGACTGGTCAGGATGTCCTTGGCCTGGGAACCCAGATGTACCGAAAACTTCACCTCTGCCCTTAACAAGTCCTGAGGCCACCTCCCTCCCCAAACCCACTCTGCTTTCTGGGTACTGATGTTAATTCCGCTCTCCATCAGACAAACGTTTTCTGAGCACCACATGTCGGTAGCCGGGCTGTGCCCACCCGGGTCATGGTGAGCAAGCAGAGGCCGGAGGGGAAAGGTCACTAGGAGCTAAGCATTTGATGGAGGCTTGTGAGCCCTGTGGGGCCTGGATGACCTCCCAGGTCTGAGACTCTGACTCAGGAAGCAGGATGGCTTTGTAGAAGTGGAAGCAATCCACGGGGAAGAGGAGAAATTTTCCCAGGGGTGGCACTTTCCACTGTTCCCCTGTCCCGGGGCCTGACCTCCCTCCAGGATGCTGAGCCAGCTTCCCTAGGTTCATCAAATCCGTGGAAAGGCCAAATTCTGGACTATATGACCAGCTTTCCCAGAACTGTCTTACTGGCCAATGACCCCAGGGCTGGCCAAACCAGTGACAAAGGGAACTGCCATTTGGGCCAGAAGTACAGTGAGAGTTTTATGTTTAATCTTAGCATTTGACAAGAATCTTACGGAACAACTGAGCCAGAGGGAGAAAGGGGACCATCCTCACCAAACAGGGGTACCAGAAGGGGACCCGGCATCCCAGCCCAGGCAGGGCTGCTCTACCAGCCTACCCTGGCGAGGACATACCCTGGCATGAGGCCCCGGGACAGCAGCTTCACAGCACATTTAGAATTTTAGAAGCATAAAAAAAAAAATAGAAAGGTCTGAAATTATTTTTTTTAATATGAGCAGGAGGTTTTAATCAGAACATGAGAGAGGAATTCCTTTCAAGTAATAGCCTGGTAATAGCACTTCCTAAAGTAATGAGATTTCAGTATTCAACAATAAAATGTGATCAATTCA
This sequence comes from Mesoplodon bidens, assembly GCF_964165515.1. Lineage (NCBI taxonomy): Eukaryota > Metazoa > Chordata > Mammalia > Artiodactyla > Ziphiidae > Mesoplodon > Mesoplodon bidens. Next base: position 181,754,005 of record NC_138177.1, read on the forward strand.
GGATTCGAGGAAATAAAACTCTAGAGATAATTTTTAGGGTGATTTTCAGAGGCCTGGATTGGTGTTACAGGTTCAGGCCATTAAGCCCACCTGGCGGAGGGGCAGCCAAGCGCATGATGCTAGAAAGGCCTCTTCAGCTAGAGGCTGGAAGACTGTCTCACTGAGGGCCTCCTTCTCCGAGACCTCTGGGGACCACGGCCCTGCGGTCAGGCCTCACGGGGCCTCAAGGCCAAGTGTGAAGCGGCTGGACGTCACAGCTGCTCCCCGAGAAGGTCACCCTTTGGCATGGCCACAAGTGTTTCATCATCAGCCAGACCCAGACCAGAGGCCATCCACTCTAGAATCAACCACCACCACTGCCACCCCTGCCCTGCCTAATCGGAGAGGCCACGGTTGACAGGTGGCTCACACATTCATTCATTCATTCCACACACGCATCCTGAGCCTCTGCTTTTGTGCCCAGGACTCTGACAGATGCTGGAAGTACCATGAGCAATGTTTCCACTAGGCTTATCCAAGCGCCCCAGGCAGGCGACCTCATCTTTGCGGTCTCAGCGCACGACCCAGAGGGACACCCTTTTCCCATGGTCCCCAGAACATACTAATCATCTTCGTGTCCCACTTCAAGGCCGTCTTCGGGGAAGACTTTCGTCGCTCTCCCTCCACCAGAGCTGCCAGAGTCCCCTCCCCTTGCCCGTCACAGCACATAGCGGAGCTGCGACAGTTACCGTGGGTTCTTTGGTTTAACAGGCGCTGCCCCAGAGGGCAGGAACCCGTGTCTGCCTCGCTCTCCGTGGCGTCCCCAGGACGCCACATAGCACCTGCATACAGCTGGCCCTTAATAAACATTTATTGACAAACTAATGAAGTGAGCCTAGAGCCATCCCATAACGGAGAGCTCTGGATACGGAGGCCAGAGTTCAAGATGCAAGTGGAAAATCTGCTAGACCTCACGTGCGACCTTGGGAAAGGCCCTTGGCTTTTCTGAACCCAGTTCCTCTCTGCAAACTGATGGGGCTGGGCTAGACAAACATCTTGGGTTTTTTTTTTCTGATTTTAAACTTTAGTGACTTAACGGTTCTGTGACTCTCCTCTGGGTGCTGACCGTAGGTGTCTGGATCCTTGCGATGCTCTGGCTTGCTGTCCCTTGGAGGAGGGCTAGCAAGACATAAAATCTTTAGCAGAGGGCCTTTCTTCAGAAGCCCCTTCAAGAGACACCCACACCTGGCTGGCTGGCCACAGGGCTGCCACACTCCAGACACACAGAGTCCCTGCTGGGGTCAGTATAGCTCCATCACTGCCTTGAGGAGACAGACAAGAGACCTCCTCCTCCTCACTCTGGGGGGCCCCCAAATAGACCTGCCATCACCGAGCCTAAATCCTCCTAAGGTCCCAGAGACAAGCAATGTCCGACATCACCCGTTGTGTGGAAATATTACTCACAGGCAGTAACCAAACCAGCTGGCCCGCAAGCTGCATATCCTGCAGGCCGGGAGTCCGCATAAAAGAAAGGATTAAGTGAAGTCCGGTTGGCGGATGATGTTCTACCAAAGGTCCCCCCCCAGATCACCCCTCCACTCATTATTTATTAACAAGCCCCAAGACATGAGCATTACATCAAATGTCCAGTGTGGGGAAAATGATAAAGTAATATTTTATAGCTGGAGGCCTCTTAAAGGTGTTAACAAAAAGCTTACAAAGTGATTTCAATGTGTTAACAAAATAATTTAGTAAGAATTCACCGTAGCTGAACATTAGAAAAGATATTAATCACCAAGTGAGATGGAGGTAAGAAAAACAGCACACCCACGTCCGTGAGTAATACAACGACTGAGCACCACATCCACGGTGATCGAGCACTTGGGTCAGACAAGGGCACGGTACCTCCTACCCACAGCTCACACATTTCCCACTTGGCGTGTGTCTACATTAAAATTTTTTTCCCCAAATCCTCCAACTTCTATACAGAGCTTCCCTCATCTGAGTGGGTGGTGAAAATAGTCATGTTTCTCTGGTCATGTTCTAACAATTGCCTTTGCCCCGAGGACCCCAATTCACCAAACTCCACCCAAGTCCACCAACTCCACCCAGGCCACCAGCTGTAAAAGAAAGGCTAAGACAGAATAAAGTGTAAGTTCCAAAATCAGGTAACTGGAATGTAATGCAGGTCGGGGACATGTTCTATGGCTTTGTGAGTACATCGAGTGATCTGGGAATAGCTGTGACTATTTGCACATGGGCCACCTGGCCCTGCCCAAATACAGAGAAAAGTGTCATGGTTGGTTTTCTAAGACAGATGGATTGTGACCTGTTTGTTTTAGGAATATTAAACTCTGAGAGGGTGGATATCAGGGGTTCTTCCTCAAAGAGGAGTCAGGGCAGAGGGCAGACAGACCAGGCCACTGGGAATCAATTCAGAGACACAGACATTCAGAAAAGGGGATGGAGAATCAAAGATGGTTCACGTGCATGGACCCTGCTCAGAGGAAAGAGAGGGGACAACTCCCACCAAGGGAGTTTTCACCCTGAACTCCTTCAACTAGTAGCAAGCCCTCTGTTGCATAAGAAATTGATTGTGATGTATAAAAGTTTAATGTGCCCCAACCTTCCAGGTTAATATTTATTGCATGAAATGAGATTCACCTTGACTTTTTAAAAAGTCAAGCTGTGGAAAAGTCATTTAGGTGACTGGATACATCGGACCTGTATATTCTGGTTCCTTCTATGCAGTAAACAATAAGAATCACAAAAGTCCTCGAAAGAAGAGGACTCATTTCCCCAGGGGTCCCAGGTCTGCAGCCTTCCCTTTCGGCCTAGCCTGCTCCGACTCACCACCCACCGGGCGTCAGCCAGAAAGCCACCTCCCCAGGGAAGCTTTCCCTGACTGCCCCCTCCCACCCTGCAGTTCTCTGCTTGACTTTTTTTTTTTTTAATTTTTATTTTGTATTGGAGTATAGTTGATTAACAATGTTGTGTTAGTTTCAGGTGTACAGCAAATTGATCCAGTTATACATGTACACGTATCTATTCTTTTTCAAATTCTTTTCCCATTTAGGTTATTATAGAACACTGAGCAGAGCTCCCTCTGCTTGACTTTAAGTTCCATGAACCTGGGGACCAAATCTGCCCTGTTCCCCTTTATATCCCAGTACTGGTGGCGGGCATGGCCCAAACTAGGAGCTCAGGAGATAATTTCTGAGCAAATGAATGAGCGTATATTCAGAGAGAACCGTGGTACGCACCCCTTTCCATCAACCCTAAGGTGGCAGTCGGTTACGATGAGGGTTCACAAATTCCAAATCAACACGGCACCCCTCCTATTTTCTGTCGAAGGCAATGCCTGGGCCAGGCTGGCAGGCGGCACCTGAAGAGCCAAACTGAGCTTCTATTACTAAATCTTCCCGTGAGCCGTATCCTTTTCCAAGGAAGAAGCATCCAGAACGATGCCCTAACACCCACAGGCCTGCTTTCCAGAGGCAAGTCCCATTAGCAATGGCTGGTGCCCCAGAGCCCAGAGACCTCAGCCGAGTGCGGACAGATTTATGTGCTGCAGAAAATCACTCTATTAAGTTCAGCAGTGAACTCCCTTCAACCAAGCCGTGCTGTGCCCTGACTGCCAAGTGGCTGCAGATGGATCCAGTGGAGAGAAGGTGGCAGATGTGGCAGGAGGGGGCTGGCCTCTGGCTTTCTTCTCTTGCTGCAAACCCCTGCACCTGTGTCGGCCAGCACTGACTGACCACACTGCCAGGCTGGGTGAGGACGGGGCTAAGGGGAGCTGGATAGAGAGGGACAGCTTCAAGCGGCATATGGTCTGGGGGGACATGCACAAAGACTGTGAGCATCTACCATGTTCCCAGAGGAGGGTGGGTGTACACAGACTTGGCGTTGGTTCTTTCAGTGGACCCCTGATCAGCCTTCCAAGGTGGGCGGTCATACTGTCTACAAACAGGAAACTGAGCTTCGGAGAACTGAAGTCATTGGATGGAGGTCACTCGCTGGTCAACAGTAGACCTGAGATTTGAACCGAGGTTTGGGCGGCCTGTCTTCTCAGCCCCTCACTCCACTGCCTCAGCACGGGGGTCCCGTTGGACACCTCCTTAGTGGCAGTCACCTTCTGAAATTCCCTCTTTGGTGAATCCCAGCTTCCATGCTGATAGGTTGCATCTCTCCTTTCTTAGCTGTTAGGAATTGCACTGTATCCCTCTTTTTTTTTTTTTTTTTTTTTTTTTTTGCGTTATGTGGGCCTCTCACTGTCGTGGCCTCTCCTGTTGTGGAGCACAGGCTCCGGACGCACAGGCTCAGCGGCCATGGCTCACGGGCCCAGCCACTCCGCGGCATGTGGGATCTTCCCGGACCGGGGCACGAACCCGTGTCCCCTGCATCGGCAGGCGGACTCTCAACCACTGCGCCACTAGGGAAGCCCCTGAACTGTATCCCTCTTAAAATCCGTATGTTAAAGCCCTAACCCCGGTATCTCAGAATGTGATCTTATTTGGAGAGAGGGTCTTTACGTGTTAAGTTAAAATGAAGTCGCTAGGGCCCTCACCCAATATGACCAGTGTCTGTATAAACAGGGGAAATTTGGACACAGACACGCACACCGGAAGAACACCACATAAAGAAGAAGGCAGAAGCGGGGATGATGCATCTCCAAGGCAAGGAGCGCCTAGGACTGTCAGCAAAGCCCCAGAAGACAGGAGACGGTCATGGACCAGATTCGCCCTCAAAGACCCCAGAAGAAACAAACCGTGCCAACACCTCCATCCTGGACTTCCAGACTCCAGGACTGTGAGAGGACAGATTTCTGTTGTTCAAGCTGCCCAGTCTGTGGTGCTCTGTTATAGCAGCCCTAGCACACTAATACACTAGCTCTGAAAAATCCACCCAGAGCCTGGTTCAGAAGAAGGCAGGTGTTTTATCTTCTCTACTCTCTTCCCTTTCAGAGTTTCTACTCCAAGAACACAGCAGGAGCCCCTACACCAGCTCTAAAGAGACACTTGGGCAGGGCCCACCGGTCCATCTGCAGACCGCCACACCTCTGCAAATTACAGTGATCAACAATGTTTCTTGCCCCAGAAGAGCTAAAAACTAACTGCAAAAGGAGAGCAGGGGAGAGAGAAACGAATTCGAAGTAGAGGCTGCAGGAGGAGGTGAACAGCGTGTTGGAAGATGAGGATGGTTCTGAGACTCACGGGGGTTGGCGGATGGGCTGCCTGAGTCCGCCTCCTCCTGGTGGGTTGGGTCCAGCCTGAGGGGCACGGAGGGGGCCAAGAGAGAAGCGGGGGCACTCCAGCCTCTTCCAGAGGCCAGCACTTGTCCTCCCTGTCCTGGGATTGGGGCCATCAGCTCCTCTGTGAATCCTGGGACCCCCTGCCCTCCATGCCCCCGCCGGCGTGCCCTTCTTAGGGGACAGGGATGAGGAAAGGCTGGCCATGCTCTGAGCCCTGGTATCCCCAGAGTCTCACTGGAAAGGGGTCACCTGGTCCCCACCACTGAGAACGGGGCTGTACGGATGGAGCCAGCGAGCTCTCAGCCAGCACCCCTCCGGCACGTGGCTAGCCTGTTCCACCCCAGGCTCTGCAGCAGGTGAGCCTCCCAGAACTTTCTAGAAGGGAGGTTCCCACTCCCTTGTGTGCCTTCTGGGATGCTGCAGGGGGAGACTTTACAGCGAAAGCCTCTGGGCTGCAGGTCTGGGGGGTCCGCAGCCCCTCCGTCTCTTTCCTGGCTGTCAGTGCCAATCAGAGGCAAGGAGACAAAGCCGGGCAACCCGCCAGTCCATGAACACCGCGATTCACAGGGAGGCGCCCCATTCACAAGACCCCGAGGCCTCATTTGGTCTGGAAAGAGCACTACCTCCCCTATCGTGAGGCTACGGTGGCACACGAGGGTGGCTGGCTGACATGAGGAGGCTGCAAATCACTTCCCCTTGAAGGGTCAGGAAGGAAAATATATCTCTATGTAGCACCGAAGGTTTCTTTCTGCACGAGGTAGCCAAGTCTGGAGAGGTGAGCCCGAGTGTGGTGATGGAGGGGCGGCAGAGGCCAAGGGCAGGGGCGCGGCTCTGGGGCTCGCAAGGACCACATGGGCCCCTGGAAGACAAATCCAGCTCTGCACCCTAAGCAGCCTGTGTGAGCGATGGGTACCTGAGCGTGACTACACCAATAAAAAATACAAACAGTGTAAAAAGTCATCAAGCGGAGATGAGTTCATTACTAATTATGAGAAGCTTGACATGCTCCGACTCCTCGTAAAATAAATGAAGTCCATTTTTTATATCTGCTTCCGTGACTCCTAGATAATAGGTGAATTTACTTCAAGGTCACATCTCATTTATCAAGTCAAGGTTTTTAGCCGCAGATTCAGAAAAGCAACGGGAGATCCCACCTCCTCCCCTGGAGAACAGAAAACACCAGGACGTGTACCTTCTAGTTCCCCGGGACCACTGCTCACAGCTTTCCCATCACTCCTTTACTGGCAAAGAGAGGGACTCAGAGAAGCCTGGAAAAGGGGATGTTTTCTGTATCCATTCGTCTTTCAAAGATCTGGGCCTGGACCTTCCTTTTGAAAAATGAGTCCACGATCCCCTTACCACCCCAGCACACAAACAGCCTCAGCATAACCCAGAAAACCCCGGGCCCTGTCTGCAGCCATCCAAAGGGTCACCAAGGGTAAGCATAGCCTTCTAGGGATGAGGATGGTCTCCCACCACTCAAGGTGGGCAGGAGGCCTGGGCGCGGGACACCTGCTTCGACACTACATGGATTCCCACCCAGGGATTTCCCCAAATCAGAGGGAGCCTCTGCATTGCAAGGTCCAGGAGCAAGAACTCACCAGATCCTAGGAAGCAGGACATGAATTTCAAGCAGGGAAGGGATGGAAGGAGAGGAGCCCTGTGGCTGGAACGAGGGAGGACCACGGGCCGGCCCTCCACGCAGACCAGCCAGCAGCTGTGACCCATGGCAGCGGCACAGAGCACAGCCACTGTCCTCCAAAATGAAGTGTGAGTCTCGGTTCAGCCATCACGAGGAGCCACCATGGGCTTCCCTGGTGGTGCAGTGGTTGAGAGTCCGCCTGCCGATGCAGGGGACACGGGTTCGTGCCCTGGTCCGGGAAGATCCCACATGCTGCGGAGCGGCTGGGCCCGTGAGCCATGGCCGCTGAGCCTGTGCATCCGGAGCCTGTGCTCCGCAACGGGAGAGGCCACAACAGTGAGAGGCCCACGTACCGCAAAAAAAAAAAAAAAAAAGAGGAGCCGCCAGTGGAGGTGGTATAGAGACCCCACCCCTGCCCTGTGAAGCTACTTCTCAATAATAACATTTACCTTTGTTGAGCAAGTCCTAGGTGCTGGGTGTTTTACATTGAATCATCAAGCCAAGTCTGGAGGCAGGTTTGCTTATTGTTCCCATTTTCCGGGTGTGGAAACCAAGGGGGTGGACGTATTAAGTAACCGGCCCAAAGTCACTGAGCTAACAGGCAGCAGAGTTGGAATTCAAATGCACACCCGCATGGCTCTAACCTGTGTTTCACCCCTGTGCTATTTCAGAGAGGGAGTGAGGGAAGAACAAAGGGAGAAACAAAGAAGGGAAGGAGAAAGAAGGAGGAAAAGAATGACTAAGAAGACAGAAGACGAAAAGAAGAGAAAAGGAAGGAAAAGAAAAGAAAAGGAAGGAAAAGAAAAGAAAAGGAAGGAAAAGAAAAGGAAGGAAAGGAAAAGAAAAGAAAAGGAAGGAAAAGAAAAGAAAAGGAAGGAAAAGAAGAGAAAAGGAAGGAAAAGAAGAGAAAAGGAAGGGAAAGAAAAAGAAAGCCCCACGTCTGTGTACACATGATGACGGCGGCAGTGGAGACGGGCAGGTTTCCAGCCAAGGTTCCTGCCCGAAGAAGCTAGAGGGGCAGGACGGAGCAGTAGAGGGACAGCCAGGATGAGACAGTACCCGGCCGGGAGAACCGTGACCTCCCACCAAGAACCACTTTTCTCGGCATTCAGGAACAATCAGCTAAGAAATAATAAAATCTTTAATATTCAAGTTCCCTTCCTTGGACTTCAAAATGCTCTAAGTTTGACTGTATTAAACCAATAAACTTTATTTTTTTTTTTGCGGTACGTGGGCCTCTCACTGTTATGGCCTCTCCCGTTGTGGAGCACAGGCTCCGGACACGCAGGCTCAGCGGCCATGGCTCACGGGCCCAGCCGCTGCGCGGCATGTGGGATCTTCCCGAACCGGGGCATGAACCCGCGTCCCCTGCATCGGCAGACGGACTCGCAACCACTGCGCCACCAGGGAAGCCCTAAACTGATAAACTTTAACTCACTGTATCTAAATTTAACAAAAGTGCAAAGAACCAGTTGTCTTTTCTAAGCCCCAAGGCAGGCTTCCCTACCCTCGGGCAGGCCCAGCTCTGAGCAGCATTCAAGCCAGGATTGCCCCGGGACCCCCGTCCACCCACCGCCAGGCACACACAGCCCCCGACCTCAGAGCAGCCCAACATTCTCTTCCGCCCGACTGGGTGCTGTTTCATAACATGTCACTGGATCTCAGTCCCCTAGACAGAGGCGCACAGGGACCCACCACTAGATGAAGCCCATGTCCTTTGAAGTGGGATTTCCCAAGATGGTGTGCATCGTTCTTTTTATGAAGACTGGCTGGTTGTCCAACAACAATGGTCACGGTGAATGTAATAACAAGAGCTACAGTTCCTGAGCGCTTCCCATATGCCAGGCACCGTGCTACCTACTGCGCGTGCATCTCACTCCATCCTCACAATTTCCGACCTGTTCCTCACTTGGGAGTCAGAGTAATCTTTTAAAAATACAAATGAATGACAGTCCCCTGTTTAAAAATAACAAAAAACAACCAACCAACCAACCAGAAACCCTTCTATGGCTTTCCAGAGCCCTTTGGAAAAACAGTGAGATCTTTAGAACCATGTGGATGGCCCTGCATAACGCCATCCTCCCCAGCCTCGTCACTGTCCCTCTCAGTGTTGTTAAATGGAAGAATGACTGAATATCCCTGAGATAGGAATCATTATCCCCACTTTATAAACAAGGAAACTGAGGCCTAGAGAGGTTAAGCGACTGGCTCAAGGTTGCCCAGCTGGGAGGGGCAGTTTCAGGACTCGAGATTCTAGCATCTGGGCACCTTAGTTCCTCTCCCTCGCAGCTCTCCCTCCACCAGGTCACTCCCTCCTTCTCACCAGAAGCTCTGGATGGCCCCTCGGGCACCAGGAACTGAAGGAACAAGGCTTAAGAAGGGAGCCTGGATCTTGGGTTCTTGGGAAACGCTCTCCCTGCAGTGTAAGGGCAGGAAGGAAAGCAAAGGGGGCGAATCCATGGATGCAATCACCCCTCCCTGCTGAGCGCCTAGGTTCCTGACCACTGACTTCTCTGTGTCATCCCCTTCACCTGGTGGTCAAGGGTGGTGACCTCTGAGTGTCTGATCCAGTGTCTGAACCCACAGATGCTCCGTAAACATCTGCCGCCATCTTGATTACTGCATCTGTCTCTGGGGGTGGATGGGGGGTCCCTCTGGACCTTGCTGTCTGTACCTTGGCGGGATGGCTTCCTTGGAGGGGAAAGAGATTTTCACACCAGTTTCTTGGTATTTTCTCTCAAGATTGGGCCTTGCCAAGAGTCAGGGGTCCAGCCAGGGAAGGGCGGGGCTTCTGATCGATCCACAGGTGTGACGCTTGGAAGGGTGCCCTTCCAAGTTGGACCCTAGGGAAGGCCCACACCAAGGCCTCACCCAGAAGGTCCACCTGCCCTCCCAGGGCTGCACAGGAGCTGGCCTGCTGGACCAAGAGGCCCAGAAAACAGTTGGCTTATTATGGCTGACGAATCCCTTTCCTGGGAAGGGAACCCCTGCCCGATGGCCACGGAGTCTCCCTGGAGAGGAAATCAGCCAGGACAGACACCTTCTGACACAGACACCACACACGACCTCTGAAACTCGGAATCATCACTACCTTGGCCACTCTGTCCCCAGTAATGACCCAACAAGATGTTAACCTCCTGGGGGCTTTTGACTGGACACCAGGACAAAAAAACCTGGTGGTGTCCAAGGTACATCTGTTTTTTTGGAGACCACAGCCTGAAGAATCTTCTCATTTATCCTTTTTAGGAGTTGTCAAGGCCTCTTAGATGACAAAAGTAATGTCCTCTCCCTTGGAAGCAACTAGGAAGCCCAGGTTGGCAATAATTGGAGGAAAAAATCAACGCCAAGTGCGGTGACCTCTGACACCTTCTCTTGCCACTCTCTCCTCTGCTTCTGCCTCTCCTGGTCTTCTGCGTCTTTCTCTCCCCTCCTTCCTGCTCTCCCTTCTTCCCGTCCCCTCCCTCGTCATCTTCCTCCCCTCTCTCCCAGAACCCAGCGATCCTGGGAGGGGGAACCAGCCCACTTATTTCATCAGCGTCAACGTCTGTCTTGGCTGCCCCAGACCTGACACTTTCCTGATGGTTTCAATTTTCTGCCCTTCGCTTCCCTGCTTTATAGCGGTAGTATTAAAAGGGGGAGCACATCACTGTGTTCTCTTTTGTGTAAGAACTCCTCTCTCACTTGTGTACTCTCAGTGCACTGCCTTCCCCGTGGTCGGAGTCTCATGGTTCAGTAGTAATAACGCTCCGTTTATCCTTTTGCTATAAATGTCAACCCAAAGAATATACTGCAGTCGTATCTGATCCTGCACCTTGGGGACTTACGCACGGCTCCAAATGCACAGTTAAAAGGCTTCCCAAATGACTGTCACTCCTTGAAGGTCCTCTGACCGACCCACCCTGGCTGGACTGGTAAGCAGAAGGGGACGACGCCCTGGACAGAAAATGGAATCACTCTCTAGTCTTGGCTTCCAAGTTCATCTCCCCGCCTGGCCTGCCTCCCCGGAAGCCCAGCTCAAGGCACAGCCACAGGGCCCAGCCATTGACCTGCAGACTAGGCAGAGGCCACTGAGATGTCCCTTCTGAAGGAAGACTTTCCTGGATGGCGGGACTGGCTCCCTCTCGGGCGAGTGACCTCTGAGTTTTGTACCAGAGCCGTGTCATCCATGCCATCTGCATTTCGGCCAGGTCAGGATGCTGGAGGCATTTCTGGCCTTCGTTCTGCTAGAAGCTTCTACCTGGCTGTTTCCAGCTCCCCAAGCGCCTGGCACTAAGATTAGAAAGCAGAACACTTCACCAGCTCTGCACACTCCCCAGATGAAAGTAATTCTTCAGACAACAGGGTCATGCCTGGGAAAAGTGCGAGGTCACTTAGATTCTCTCCGGGAGAAAACGCTCACTTTGGCAGGTGGCTCAATCTTGTCAAGTCCTGGGGTCACGCTGCCCAGCCCCACGAGTCCCGGGTGTCCTAGGACGGTGAGGTCTGTGCCCCCACAGCACCCACAGGGACTGTGCGGGCCACAGCGGGTGCCCCTGCCCTCCATGGGCCTGGGGGAGCCAAGGAGCAGCCTGTGCTGAGGGTCCAGACAGCAGAGCCAAGAGACTCACATCTTCAAATAGCAGTGATCCCCTCCATCAGCCCAAGAGAAAGCACAGGACCCAGGCAGGCCATGGTGGGACACAGCCCCAGTCCTAAGAAGTGCTCTATCTTGTGCAATATGAGTGTGTGTGTGTGTGTGTGTGTGTGTGTTGCATATGCATATGGACCCACACGTTCACACTTGCACACCCACAGATCCTTAGAATTTCCGTTGTATAACTCGCCTGCTACGATTCTATACCAGCAGTTCAATATACAGGTATAAGTCCTGGAAGATGGATTTTGGCTCAGTATAAAGAAAAGAAATGAGATTTTCTGACAGTTGGTACTTCCCAGAACAGGAACAGGCTGCAGCAAGCGAGGAGTAATGAACATCTCATTACAGGAAGTTTCCAGAGGCCAAGCTGCTGGCTTCTTGTGGGTGACGTCACAGAGCCGACGAGACTGCACCTTGCCCCTCTTTAATCCTCCCCGGAACAAGGGAGGGTGAAAAGAATATGAGATAAAAATTTCAGGTCTCCCTCGAACCTGCAATCATGTGACTGTGTGATTGTGGGTTTGGTTCACTGGAGGGACACAGGACCCGGGAGGGTCAGGAGGACTGGGTGTGAAATAGCATCAGCAATTAGCACCCACTCTGGGCACCTTCCCTGGCTCCAGGCCGCAGGCTGAGCACGGCACCCACAGTTCCCGGGGCTGAGCCATACTCATTGTGGGGAGACAGGTGGGAGGAGACTGGTGCCAGGACAGCGTGAGGCAGGGAGCACCCAGGAGGGAGCTCTCCTCTCAGGAGGCTGGACTGGGCCTTGCCAAGGGCCATGGGTGCAGCCGGGGAGGAGGGTGTGGTCCTGAAGGATCCACAGCTGAGGCACTTGGAAAGGGGTCCCCCCGCCCTTGAGTTAGACCCCAGGGCAGACCCACGCTGAGACCCCACCCACACCTGTCCCACTATAAGGATCACCTGCCTTCACAAGGTCTGTACAGGAGCTGGCCTACTGGCCTGAGTCTGGAAGGCTGGGAAGATATGTGACTCGTTATAGCTGACTTTACAGATGAGGTCCAGGTGCTGTTATGGGGTTAATGGTGTCCCCCAAAAAGATGTTGAAGTCCTAACTTCCAGTCCTAACCTGTGAATGTGACCTTATTTGAAAATAGGGTCTTTGCAGATGATCAAGTTAAGATGAGTTCATTAGGGTGGGCCTTAATCCAAGATGACTGGTGTCCTTATAAAAAGGGGGAATTTGGACACAAAGATACACATGGAGAAGATGATGTGAAGACACCAGGAGAACACCATCTGCAAGCCAAGGAGGGCCAAAGGCCACCAGGGGCTGGGGAGGGCCTGGAGCAGACACTCCCCCACAGCCCTCAGAAGGAACCAACCCCACAGACCCTTTGATTCAGACTTCTGGCCTCCAGGACTGTGAGAGAATAAATTCCTGTTGTGTTAGCCACCCAATTTGTGGTGCTTTGCTAGGGCAGCCCCAGGAAACTAAAACAAGAACCAACATTACAAGCACCCCAGTCTGATTCTGTCAACTCTGTTTAGTTTACAGGAAGGGAAACCAAGGCATCCCATTTGGGATCATGGCTCTGTCGCACATTACTCATGAGTCAGTGACAAATGTCATGGGCCTTGGAATTGAAAAGACCTGGGTTCAAATCCCACTCCACCACAGCAAGCCTGTGTGACCTTAAGCAAGCTACTCAACCCCTCTGCATTCAAGGTTCAACTTCCAAAAGGATGATAATAATAGGACATCCTACACAGGGCCACAGTACGGATTACACAAGAACACATACACAAAGTTGTAGTACAGTGGCTGGCACATACTAGTTGGACAACGTTTCAGATTAAGAAAGAATAAATCTATTCTAGTGCCCAGCCAGTGCCTAACTCAAAGTGTGGACACTTGACAGTCTCCCAGTCCACAATGACTTGGCCTCTGCAGTGCCCCTGAGCACTGGACCATCTGACTCTCTCCAAACAGAAACTTCCCCAACTCCACCCAAAAGAAGAAGGACCATGTGATATATTGTCCAAACCAGAGTACTTTTGACATGAAAGGGGGGTGATCAACAATTAGGTGGGGTCAACAAGACACAGCTGGGAAGTTTGATGCCCCCTAGAAAAAGGCAGCTCCATGGAGAATCTCACTTGCTCAGAAAAGGCTGCCACCAGGCCCATGGGAATTTGGTGCATGTTATGGGCTAAACTGAGTCCCACCCAAGTTTGTATGTTGAAGCCCCAACCTCCAGTACCACATAGAATGGCTGTATTTGGAGATAGGGTCTTCAAAGAGGTGATTAAGGTAAAATGAGGTCACTGGGGGTGGGTCCTTACCCAATACGACAGATGTCCTTATAAGAAGAGGAGCTTCGAGTACCAATGTTTCCTTAGGTTCATCTCCCAAGGCAATCGAAATAAAAGCAAAAATAAACATATGGGACCTAATCAAACTTACAAGCTTTTGCACAGCAAAGGAAACCATAAACAAAAGGAAAAGACAATCTATGGACTGGGAGAAAATATTTGCAAATGATGTGACTTTAACTTAAATGATTAAAGTTAATGATTTAAGTTAAATGATTTTAACTTCCAAAATATATAAACAGCTCATACAACTCAACAACAACAAAAAAGAACAGCCCAATTAAAAAAATGGGCAGAAGACCTAAATAGACATTTCTCCAAAGAAGACATACAGATGGCCAACAGGCCCATGAAAAGATGCTCAACATTGCTAATTATTAGAGAGATGCAAATCAAAACTACAATGAGGTACCATCTCACACCAGTCAGAATGGCCACCATTAAAAAATCTACAAATAACAAACGCTGGAGACAGTGTGGAGAAAAGGGAACCCTCCTATGTGATTGGTGGGAATGTAAGTTGGTGTAGCCACTATGGAAAACAGTATAGAGGTTCCTCAAAAAACTAAAACTAGAGTTGCCATATGATCCTGCAATCCCACTCCTGGGCATATATTCAGACAAAACTATAATTCAAAAAGATACATGCACCCCAATATTCATAGCAGCACTATTCACAACAGCCAAGACATGGAAACAACCTAAATGTCCATTGACAGATGAATGGACAAAGAAGATGTGGTACATATATACAATGGAATACTACTCAGCCATAAAAAGAATGAAATAATGCCATTTGCAGGAACATGGGTGGACTTAGAGATGATCATACTAAGTGAAGTAACTCAGAAAGAGAAAGACAAATACCATATGATATCACTTACATGTGGAATCTAAAATATGACACAAATGAACTTATCTACAAAACAGAAACAGAATCACAGACATAGAGAACAGACTTGTGGTTGCCAAGGCGGGGGTGGGGGAGGGATGGATTGGGAGTTTGGGGTTAGAGGATGCAAACTATTATACATAGAATGGATAAATGACAAGGTCTTACCATATAGCACAGGGAACTATATTCAATATCCTGTGATAAACCATAATGGAAAAGAGTATATATATATAAATAACGTGAACATATGTTATGCCTGCATGCTATCTACAAATACCCTTTAAATTCACATTATACATTGCCCTCAAGCATTGAAAATACCTAATTAAACTTTCAACAAATAGAAAAAAAAAAAGAAGAGGAGATTAGGATACAGATACACAGAGAGGGACGACCATGTGAGGACACAGGGTGTTGACGGCCATCTACAAACCAAGGAGAGAGGTCCCACGACACCTTGGATTTATAGTCTCCAGGACTGTGAGAAAATACATTTCTGTTGTGTAAGCCTCCCAGGCTGTGGTGCTTTGTCAGGGCAGCTGGAGCTGACTAGTGCAGCCACTCCTGGTGGCTGAGCAGATGGCACATGTCAGAGGGGTCCTGGGATGGAGGGACAGAGAAGACAGGCAGGAGATCCCCAGAAAGAGTCTGGAGGCGAACGTCAGGGCTGGCGGGCTCATAAGGCAGTAATTAACAGTCACAGAATACTCTTCTCATTGGATGCTTTGGGATATTGTAAGAGTCTCCATTTTGCTGACTTCGGAGAAAGAAATGGCGATAAATAAATGTAAAGCACACTGGTGATGGTGTGAAATGATGCTTCATCTAATTATCACTATTCCGTGGTGTCATTAACACATAATCGAGGAGAATGGCAATGACTTTTATGTTTATGTCACAGCGTGGATTTGCCATCTTAAGCCCACAGTCCTGGGACATGATACTCCCCAGGACAGAATCACTTACAGACAAATGATAAGATTATACAACTAGGTAAGAAGAATTGACTCACTATGGCCGAACTGCAAACAGCATCATGTTACAGAGGAGTCCAGGAAAACCCGAAGAAGACCAGAAAGTCGGGAAATGAGGAGCGGGTAACTTTGATGGGCACCAAGGGTGCTGCTGGAGAATCTTTCCTAATGAGGGTCATGATACAGGGAATGTGGCTCCATCTTTCTTTGAGGCTTAAAGGATAGTGGCATCCCTGGAAGTTGCTGCTCTTAGTCTGAGGGAGACTTGGACTAATGCTAGAACACCCTCTGTGGTTGCTTTTTTCCAGGTACCTATTATCTATTTCTCTCTCCTCTCAAACTGGAATAAAACTAAAACTATTTTGGTTAACTGACAATTTGACAATTCCACTTGGTTAGATCCTGGTCCCTTGAAGTTTTCCCACACTCTGTACTCTCGTGGGCATCCTAACCTCCACCAAGTGCCTGGGATGTTCCCGAGGGACAGGTGGAGGTGTGCGCTTGGTGCCATGGCCCCATCCTGCTGCTGGACCAAAGGTGGACACACAACCCTGTGACATCCAGTCAGCAGGCTGGCTGGCCACCTGTGCGGATGAGAAAAGATGGATGCAGCCAATAGGATTTCCTCCCTTAGGGACCAGCCTGGAAAATAGCAGAAGGAGGAAGTGTTTAGCAGCAGATACTAGAGCAGAGAAGCTGCTTAGATAGAGGCTGGAAGAGCTGAAATGGGACTATGAGAAATCAAGACAAGATACGAGGAAGAGGACGCTGATGTCCTGGAGAGAAATACAAGAGAGAACATAGAGGCCGGCTGGCAGTGAAAAGAGAAGCAGGCCTGCCAAGTAAGGCAGATACCAGAGAGACAGCAAGCTGAGCGTCACACAGCACAGGCCCCCACCAGCCGCTCCCCGGAGCTGCCCAACCCCTGCTCTTGCCCCGAGGTCTAGTCCTCCACCTCAGCTTATCAAATGCACTCCTCCCCAGGTGGCTGTGTGGACTGAAAATGATCCATCCACGTCCTAACTCTCAGAACTTGTGACTGTGAGCTTCCTTGGGAATAGGGCCCTTGCAGATGTAGTACGGGGTCCAGATGACATCATACTGGTTTAGGAGGGTCCCTAAATCCAATGAGAATGTCCTTCTGAGGGACAGAAAAGGACACACAGAGGAGTCAAATGAAAACGAAGGCAGAGATTGGGGTGATGCACGTAAAAGCCAAGGATTACTGGCAGCCGCCAGAAGCCAGGGACAGATTCCCCTTCAAAGTTTCTGGAAGGAACCAACCCTTCCCACACCCTGATTTTGAACTTCTGGCCTCCTGAACTTCGAATGGATACATTTCTATTGTTTTAAACCACCCGGTTTGTGGTAATTTGTTATGGAAACTAACAAAAGTTGTTCTGAGCCAATCCCAGCTCCTTGCAACCAAAAGGAGAGCACTTTTTAAAAAACATATCCAAAGGCCATGCATGACCTGGGGCTTGGCGTGACAGCAGAGGTCTGTGGTGACCTGGCTGCGGATCTACCTGGCCACCACCCACTCTGTGACCTTGGGCGAGTCAGTCCCCTCAACGGAGCTCAGCTTCATTTTAGAACACGAGGGATGAGCCTTGAAGCCCCTACTTGATGGAACAGTCCAGGCCTCCCTGTAGATTTCTATGGAAGAGGCAAAATGGGGACAGGCCAGTGATTAGGGAACACATCCTGAACTGTTTCTTAGAACCTCTGGCCACTGTCCTCTCCGAGGAATGTTACTTACACAGCATGAGGATGGAGTGGCTGAATACTTCCTGCCATAAATAGCTCGGAATCTCAGTATGTGGGATCTTTCTGAGGCCGTCCCCAAACAGCTGAGCAGCTCGGGACAGGTCGCTCCGCAGAGATGGAGGACAAATGCATGGATGCTGTCTGCCTGGGCCACTCTGTGCTCCAGTGCGTGACAGCTGGTGGATGGATTCAGGACATGGGCTCTCAGTGCCCCGGCTTGGTCTCACGGGGTCCCGAGAAAACCTTGGGGTCAGCAGCCCGGCCTCCTAAGGTGAAGGGGTCTGGGTACCTGCTGGAGGTGCCACACGCCTTCAGGCAATCAATCCCCTTCAGATGCTAAAGCTCTGAGAGGCTGTCCCCTGCCTGGACCTGATGGCTGGGAGGATGAGTCTTCCCCTGGAAGGGAGCCCACCTGCATTTCAAAGGCCTCCAGCTTAACTTCCCACACTCTTCCTCACAAATTCATTAAAAAATATTTCAAGGTGGGAGAAATGGGGAGATGCTGGTCAAAGGATACAAACTTCCAGTTATAAGATGAATACGTTCTGGGGATCGAATGTACAGCATGGTGACTATAGTTAATAATATTGGATTGTATACTTGGAATTTGCTAAGAGAGTAGATCCTAAGTTTTCTCATCATAAAAAAAAATGGTACCTAGGTGAGGTGTTGCACATGTTAATTAAATTGACTATGGTAATCATTTCATAATATATGTATGTCAAATCATCTTGTATACCGTAAATATAAACCATACTTATTTCTAAATTATACCTCGATAAAGCTGGAAAGAAATAAGAAATTTAAGAAAACAAAACAGGAGTGTCCTGTGAGGAGATTCAGAGCTCCAAAGCTGAGGTGTAGGCTCAGCCGTTTCACGAGGAACTCTGATCTGAAGGGCCGGGGGCAAGGCCTCTGCACAGAGCCTCCTATGAGCAAGTGAAACAGACTAAGCACAAAAGGAAAAAATGTGGATGAGCTAGGCCTGAAGTGAGATTGCCAGATTTATGTCCTTTCCAGATGAAATGTGGATCCTCTAGCAACGGGAGTAATGGGAGATTTCCCTAAATCTGCCCTCAAGCTTTCCTTGATTGATCTGTGAGTATGGAACACTTCAAAACTGAATAGTGTGAAGAGAGACAACCTTCAAGATGGTGGAGGAGTAAGGCATGGAGATCACCTTCCTCCCCACAAATACATCAAAAATACATCTACATGTGGAACAACTCCTACAGAACACCTACTGAACGCTGGCAGAAGACCTCAGACTTCCCAAAAGCCGTGTGGCTGACAGGGTCTTCATGCTCTGTCCGGGTGTCAGGCCTGAGCCTCTGAGCTGGGAGAGCCGAGTTCAGGACATTGGACCACCAGAGACCTTCCGGCCCCACATAATCTCAATCGGCGAGAGCTCTCCCAGAGATCTCTGTCTCAATGTTAAGACCCAGCTCCACTCAACGACCAGCAAGCTCCAGTGCTGGACACCCCATGCCAAACAACTAGGGAGACAGGAACACAATACGACCCATCAGCAGGGAGCCTGCCTAAAATCGTAATAAATTCACAGACACCCCCAAAACACACCACTAGACGTGGTCTTGTCCACCAGAAAGACAGGACCCAGCCTCATCTACCAGAAAGCAGGCACAAGTCCCCTCCACCAGGAAGCCTACACAACCCACTGAACCAACCTTACCCACTGGGGACAGACACGAAAAACAACAGGGACTACGAACCTGCGGCCTGCACAAAGGGGACCCCAAACACAGTAAGTTAAGCAAGATGAGAAGACAGAGAAATATGCAGCAGATGAAGCAGCAAGGTAAAAACCCACCAGACCAAACAAATGTAGAAGAAACAGGCAGTCTACCTGAAAAAGAATTCAGAGTACTGATAGTAAAGATGATCCAAAATCCTGGAAATAGAATGGAGACAATACAAGAAACGTTTAACAATGACCTAGAAGAACTAAAGAGCAAATGATGAAAAACACAATAAATGAAATTTAAAACTCTCTAGAAGGAATCAATAGCAGAATAACTGAGGCAGAAGAACGGATAAGTGACCTGGAAGATAAAATAGTGGAAATAACTACCACAGAGCAGAATAAAGAAAAAAGAATGAAAAGAATTGAGGACAGTCTTAGTCTTGTCTCTGGGACAACATTAAATGCACCAACATTCAAATGACAGGGGTCCCAGAAGAAGAAGAGAAAAAGAAAGGGACTGAGAAACTATTTGAGGAGATTATAGTTGAAAACTTCCCTAATATGGGAAAGGAAATAGTGAATCAAGTCCAGGAAGCACAGAGAGTCCCATACAGGATAAATCCAAGGAGAAACATGCCAAGACACATGTTAATCAAACTATCAAAAATTAAATACAAAGAAAAAAATATTGAAAGCAGCAAGAGAAAAGCAACAGATAACATACAAGGGAATCCCCATAAGGTTAACAGCTGATCTTTCAGCAGAAACTCTGCAAGCCAGAAGGGAGTGGCAGGACATATTTAAAGTGATGAAAGGGAAAAACCTACAGCCCAGCAAGGATCTCATTCAGATTTGACAGGGAAATTAAACTTTACAGACAAACAAAAGTTAAGATAATTCAGCACCACCAAACCAGCTTTACAACAAATGCTAAAGGAACTTCTCTAGGCAGGAAACACAAGATAAGGAAAAGGCCTACAATAACAAACCCAAAACAATTAAGAAAATGGTAATAGGAACATATATATCGACAATTACCTTAAATGTAAATGGAATAAGCGCTCCAACCAAAAGACATAGACTGGCTGAATGGATACAAAAACAAGACCCATACATATGTTGTCTACAAGAGACCCACTTCAGACCTAGGGACACATACAGACTGAAAGTGAGGGGATGGAAAAAGATATTCCATGCAAATGGAAACCAAAAGAAAGCTGGAGTAGCAATTCTCATATCAGACAAAATAGACTTTAAGATAAAGACCATTACAAGAGACAAAGAAGGACACTACATAATGATCAAGGGATCAATCCAAGAAGAAGATATAACAATTGTAAATATTTATGCACCCAACATAGGAGCACCTCAATACATAAGGCAAATGCTAATAGCCATAAAAGGGGGAAATCAACAGTAACACAATCATAGTAGGGGACTTTAACACCCCACTTTCACCAATGAACAGATCATCCAAAATGAAAATAAATAAGGAAACACAAGCTTTAAATGATACATTAAACAAGATGGACTTAATTGATATTTATAGGACATTCCATCCAAAAACAACAGAATACACATTCTTCTCAAATGCTCATGGAACATTCTCCAGGATAGATCATATCTTGGGTCACAAATCAGGCCTTGGTGAATTTAAGAAAACTGAAATCATATCAAGTATCTTTTCCAACCACAACACTATGAGACTAGATATTAATTACAGGAAAAAAAACTCCAAAAAATACAAACACATGGAGGCTAAACAATACACTACTAAATAACCAAGAGATCACTGAAGAAATCAAAGAGGAAATCAAAAAATACCTAGAAACAAGTGACAATGAACACATGATGACTCAAAACCTATGGGATGCAGCAAAAGCAGTTCTAAGAGGAAGCTTATAGCAATACAATCCTACCTCAAGAAGCAAGAAAAATCTCAAATAAACAACCTAACCTTGCACCTAAAGCAATTAGGGAAAGAAGAACAAAAAACCCCAAAAGTTAGCAGAAGGAAAGAAATAAAGATCAGATTATAAACAAATGAAAAAGAAATGAAGGAAACGATAGCAAAGATCAATAAAACTAAAAGCTGGTTCTTTGAGAAGGTAAACAAAATTGATAAACCATTAGCCAGACTCATCAAGAAAAAAAGGGAGAAGACACAAATCAACAAAATTAGAAATGAAAAAGGAGAAGTAACAACTGAAACTGCAGAAATACAAAGGATCATGAGAGATTACTACAAGCAACTCTATGCCAATAAAATGGACAACCTGGAAGAAATGGACAAATTCTTAGCAATGCACAACCTGCCAAGACTGAATCAGGAAGAAATAGAAAATATGAACAGACCAATCACAAGCACTGAAATTGAAACTGTGATTAAAAATCTTCCAACAAACAAAAGCCCAGGACCAGATGGCTTCACAGATGAATTCTATCAAACATTTACAGAAGAGCTAACACCTATCCTTCTCAAACTCTTCCAAAATATAGCAGAGGGAGGAACACTCCCAAACTCATTCTACGAGGCCACCATCACCCTGATACCAAAACCAGACAAAGATGTCACAAAAAAAGAAAACTACAGGCCAGTATCAGTGATGAACACAGATGCAAAAATCCTCAACAAAATACTAGCAAACAGAATCCAACAGCACATTAAAAGGATCATACACCATGATCAAGTGGGGTTTATCCCAGGAATGCAAGGAATCTTCAATATATGCAAATCAATCAATGTGATACACCATATTAACAAACTGAAGGAGAAAAACTATATGATAATCTCAATAATGCAGAAAAAACTTTCAACAAAATTCAACACCATTTATGATAAAAAACTCTCCAGAAAGTAGGCATAGAGGGAACTTACCTCAACATAATAAAGGCCATATATGACAAACCCACAGCCAACATCATTCTCAATGGTGAAAAACTGAAATCATTTCCTCTAAGAGCAGGAAGAAGACAAGGTTGCCCACTCTCACCATTCTTATTCAACATAGTTTTGGAAGTTTTTTTTTTTTTTTTTTTTTTTTTGTGGTATGCGGGCCTCTCACTGTTGTGGCCTCCCCCATTGCAGAGCACAGGCTCCGGACGCGCCTGCCCAGCAGCCATGGCTCACAGGCCCAGCCGCTCCCCGGCATGTGGGATCCTCCCGGACCAGGGCACGAACCCAGGGCATGTCCCCTGCATCGGCAGGCGGACTCTCAACCACTGCGCCACCAGGGAAGCCCAGTTTTGGAAGTTTTAGCCACAGAAATCAGAGAAGGAAAAGAAATAAAAGGAACCCAAATTGGAAAAGAAGAAGTAAAACTGTCACTGTTTGCAGATGACATGATACTATACATAGGGAATCCTAAAGATGCTACCAGAAAACTACTAGAGCTAATCAATGAATGTGGTAAAGTAGCAGGGTACAAAATTAATGCACAGAAATCTCTTGCATTCCTATACACTAACGATGAAAAATCTGAAAGAGAAATTAAGGAAACACTCCCATTTACTACTGCAACAAAAAGAATAAAATACCTAGGAATAAACCTACCTAAGGAGACAAAAGACCTGTATGCAGAAAACTATGACACTGATGAAAGAAATTAAAGATGATACAGATGGAGAGATACACTATGTTCTTGGATTGGAAGTATCAACATTGTGAAAATGACTATACTACCCAAAGCAATCTACATATTCAGTGCAATCCCTATCAAACTACCAATGGTATTTTTCACAGAACTAGAACAAAAAATTTCACAATTTGTATGGAAACACAAATGATCCCGAACAGCTAAAGCAATCTTGAGAAATGAAAACAGAGCTGGAGGAATCAGGCTTCCTGACTTAGACTATACTACAAAGCTGCAGTAATCAAGACAGTATGGTACTGGCACAAAAACAGAAATACAGATCAATGGAACAGGATAGAAAGCCCAGAGATAAACCCACGCACCTTATCTTTGATAAAGGAGGCAAGAGTATAATGGAGAAAACACAGCTTCGTCAATAAGTGGTGCTGGGAAAACTGGACAGCTACATGTAAAAGAAAGAAATTAGAACACTCCCTAACATCATACACAAAAATAAACTCAAAATGGATTAAAGACCTAAATGTAAGGCCAGACACTATACAACTCTTAGAGGAAAACATAGGCAGAACACTCTATGACATAAATTACAGCAATATCCTTTTTAACCCACCTCCTAGAGAAATGGAAATAAAAACAAAAATAAACAAATGGGGCCTAATTAAACTTAAAAGCTTTTGCACAGCAAAGGAAACCATAAACAAGACAAAAAGACAACCCTCAGAATGGGAGAAAATATTTGCAAATGAAGCAACTGACGAAGGATTAATCTCCAAAATATACAAGCAGCTCATGCAGCTCAATATTAAAAAAGCAAACAACCCAATCCAAAAATGCACAGAAGACCTAAATAGACATTTCTCCAAAGAAGATACACAGATTGCCAACAAACACATGAAAGGATGCTCAACATCACTAATCATTAGAGAAATGCAAATCACCTCACACAGGTCAGAATGGGCATCATCAAAAAATCTAGAAACAATAAATGATGGAGAGGGTGTGGAGAAAAGGGAACCCTCCTACGCTGTTGGTGGGAATGTAAATTGATACAGCCACTATGGAGAACAGTACGAAGGTTCCATAAAAAACTAAAAGTAGAACTACTATATGACCCAGCAATCCCACTACTGGTCATATACTGTGAGAAAACCATAATTCAAAAAGACACATGCACCCCAATGTTCATTGCAGCACTATTTACAATAGCCAGGACATGAAAGCAACCTATATGTCCATCGACAGATGAATGGATAAAGAAGATGTGGCACAT
The DNA here is from genome assembly GCF_964165515.1 of Mesoplodon bidens. Classification (NCBI taxonomy): domain Eukaryota; kingdom Metazoa; phylum Chordata; class Mammalia; order Artiodactyla; family Ziphiidae; genus Mesoplodon; species Mesoplodon bidens. The sequence goes on from NC_138177.1 coordinate 181,778,057, forward strand.
ATATACAATGGAATATTACTCAGCCATAAAAAGAAACGAAATTGAGTTATTTGTAGTGAGGTGGATGGACTTAGAATCTGTCATACAGAGTGAAGTAAGTCAGAAAGAGAAAAACAAATACCGTATGCTAACACATATATATGGAATCTAAAAAAAAAAAAAAAAAAGGTTCTGAAGAACCTAGGGGCAGGACAGCAATAAAGACGCTGATGTAGAGAATGGACTTGAGGACACGGGGAGGGGGAAGGGTAAGCTGGGACAAAGTGAGAGAGTGGCATAGACATGTATACACTACCAAATGTAAAATAGATAGCTAGTGGGAAGCAGCCACATAGCACAGGGAGATTAGCTCGATACCTTGTGTCCACCTAGAGGGGTGGGATAGGGAGGGTGGGAGGGAGACGCAAGAGGGAGGAGGTATGGGGATGTATGTATACATATAGCTGATTCACTTTGTGATACAGCAGAAACTAACACACCATTTTAAAACAATTATACTCCAATAAAGATGTTAAAAAAATAAAAGGTGTGAAGAATGAAAAAAAATACCCCAGATTTTCAAAATAATCCACAATGATTGTTATAATTGCTAAGGGAGGAAATCTTATTGGCTGTGCCCATCTTTTCACACCAGCCCACCTCCTGGGAGGCCAGGCTGGTGATTTTTAATAATGTGGAGGTACGCCATTATCTTCTGAAGTCTACCCAATTAAGAAGCAAGCTCTCAGCTGCTTACATTTAAAGCGAATACTTGGGCTTCTCTTATTCTGGTTTCAATTCCCCAGCATGCGACAGGTCGGCATCATCAAATGCCCACCTCCGTTGTAGATCCAGAGACCATCAGCAAGAGGAAGGCACTGAGAGACTGTCTGGGCCACTGATGGCCCCTCCATTCTAAAGGGAAGTAACCTGAAGATAAGAGAGAGGGAGAGTGACCTGTTCAAGGTCACACAGCAAAGCAGAGGCAGAAGAGGGACCTGATCCAGGACTTTGGTGCCCGTTTCTCTTCCTAACTCCCAGTCTCCAAGGAACACGTCTGACTGTGGAGTAAGAGATCCCCAGGGGCTTTCAAACCCTATCACCATTAACCCCACTAAAAGCCAGCCCCACGTTACCCCTGCAACCAGCCCTTCTTCAGTTGCACTCCCAAATGCCCTTGCCAGCCGGGCTGGTCCCTGGATTCTCTAGTGTTGAGGGATGCACCCAGGGGGAGGCTCCAACAGAGAACGTTCCTGCACACCTGAAACACCTGCTCAGGATCCAGCAGTCCTGGAGTTTCTCCCTCTCCCTCTGTCTTTCCACGGATGCGATGCGATTCTTCTCATGTGTTTGGGAGCAGAAGGCAAGTAGGTCAGTTCCAATATTTTACCCAGAACAACTGACTGGAGCTCATGCTTAAACAGTCAGCTAGAGACGACAGCTCCCAGGCATTAAGCACTTATCACGTGCCGGACCCCGGACGTAATGAACTGGATTTAATCTTCACGGTGAGGGATGGAGGTCCAAGCAGCTTATTCAGACTGGGCATGGGTTTGAGCCAAGCAGGCAGATTGGGAGACCTCACGGTTCACCCGGCTGGCCCACCAAAGAGCAAGGGAGATGTGGAAAGTGAGGCATGGGGTTTAAAAACAATGTTCCCATGGGTATGATGGCTATGACATGGCTTCACCCAAATCTCTCTGAAAAGCTTCTAAGCACAATAAAAGTCTCTCAGGATGTTCCCACCATTGCTGATACATCAGAAACAGCGTGGCAGATCATGGGAAAGCGGTTAGAAACACTGTTTATCCCCAAAGGGAAAAAACAGAAAGGAAATCAACTCCAGATAGATTCAGAATTAAACCGTTAACATCAAAACCTTAAGAAAAGTTGTGATGAACATCCATCTGACTTTGAGACAGGGAAGGATTTCTTTCTTAAAGAAGATTAAGAAGTGTTAACTGTGAAATAAAATATTGATAAATGTGCCTATATTAAAAGTAAGAACTTCTGTTCAACAAAAGATATCTCAAAGAAACAGAAAAGCTAAAACTGGAAAAAAAAAGATATTTGCAATATATAAAAAGGAGAAAGGATGAGTATCCATTAAATACAAAGAATTCTTACAATACGAAAGAGACAAGTAGAAAGATGGGCAAAAGGCTTAAATGGGAAAGAGGAAAAACACATGGCTGATAATTTTAGGAGGAGATGTCTCACCTTCCTTGAGATCAGGGAAATGCAAATAAGACCATGGCCAGATCCAGCCGACAGCTACTCCACTGACACCAATTAAGGACCTGACATGGTCTGCAGAGGGTGGAGAGTTTGGGAATCATTTGTGCATTGTGTGTGTATGTGGGTGTGTGTGGCGGGGGCTGTCGGATGATGGGATCACTTGGGTTAACTTGTAAAGATGAGGAGTCGCCTGTCTTATGGGATCTAGTGAAGATAACTGCTTTTGCTACTCCTCAGAGAGGTGAGATCCAGTTCCTCTGCCCTTGAATCTGGTCCGCCCCCTTGTGACTAGCTTCACCAACGCAATGTGATGGGAGTGAGACTCCCATCTGAGTTCTGAGGCTTTGGGGTTGACCACAGAAGCCTGCAGCTTCCACCGGGCATCTGGAAAAACTCGTTCGAGGGACGAGGTGAAAAGACCATGTGGAGAGGTCCTGGGCTCCACAGGAAGAAGAGGGGTCAGGCCAGCCCCGGTGCGCTGGCCCCGACCACTCCAGCGCCCCCCACCGCCCCCCGTGAGCCCTGTGAGTGGCACCACGTGATGCGTGGTATGTGTCACAGCAGTAGACAACCAGGCAGACAGCATGGCCCACTCCCAAGAGAAACTCCCATCTAAGTACAGCCAGGAGACACACAGACACACGGCGACTCTGGGCGGTGCTGTTCATAAGAGCAAGAAGCTAGCAACGACTAAATGCCCATGGGCAGGAGGAAGTGAATGGTGGCAGAGACCCACCGCGGAGTATTATACAGCTGTGAAAATGAGTGGGCTCTGGCTACACACACCATAAATGGGTCTCAGTGACATGAGGTTGGAAACCAGGCAAATCTAAACAACGGATTCTTTAGGGATACACGTATAAGTGATGACCGGAACAATAAGGTAGGAAATTTAAGCATGAATTCAGGATTGTGATGATCTCTGGGAGATGGAAAGGCAGGGGAGGGATGGAGCATCCCCCATGGAGCACAAAGGGAGATGCATTCATGGTTATAATGGTTAAGCCAACCCTCAAAACCAAACAATAATAGTATGTCGTGAACTAAGACTATCTAATCCAATTACTCAGTTACTCTAATTCACCCTGTTTTAAAAGCAAATCCCTCACTGGACGGAACCGGGTTCCTAGTTCTACACGACCACGGGGGGATGGCCAACACGACCCAGGCTGAAGCCTCTAGCTTTAGGTGATGGAGCACATGATGTGTCATCAATCACCCCTAGGTGCCACACACAGCACAGTAGAGGAATTCTGAGCCTAGGAAACGTGCCACCGTAAAAGGCAGCCTTGCCCCCCACACCCCAAACCACTCGGAGTCACCGAGCCTCGTGTTTTATTTCACAGTTGTGTGTCTACCACTTAACACAGAAAGATCTGACTGAGAAAAAATGATTCCTGAAAGGAAAGTCTGGGGTTTTATTATACCTCTGGGCTAGATTGGGCGATCTTTGAAGAAATAAGGTTCTACCCTTTTCATTTCCTATCCACAGGATGATATTTTAGCAGCGCCCAGGGTCAGGGGGAAGGAGCCCAGGGCCCAGCTATGTGCTGCGTGGTAGGAGAACCAGCGCCCACGGAGTAAAGGGGTTTCAGGCCCGCAGAGCAGCAAGGAGCCCAGAGTCTGGCTGATGGTCTCAGGGAACGTGGAAAATCTCTCTCAGAGCACAGGCGTGGGCTGGTGGGAAACCGCCGGGGAGGTGGACAGTCAGCCCGTGGCCAGCCGGGGCAGGGAGTGCTCAAGCTCCTGTCCGAGATGGCTCTGTCTTCGGCCCCCTGAGTTCCAGTCGAGGCTCTCCAGGGACCAGCAGTGGCACTTGGACAGCATTTTCCCTTCCTTTTCCTCCTCCCCGAATCACCTCCTATTTCCAAGACAGAGGTCGAATTACCTGTTTCCTAAAGAGGCTCCAGCCCCTCATTCTAGGAAGTGCTATAGGACTTTAGGAGTGCGGGAACAATCTTCCAGGTCACCGGGGCCACCTGCTGTGAGCACCGTGAGTCATTTCTCCCCACCCCAGACCTCAGTGCCCTCCAGCCCACCCCCTCCCCGCAGCCCAAGCCCACTCCCCAGGCTCAGCGGATTCTGAGTCAGTTCCCATGCAGGTCATGGGTTAGCAGGGAAAGAACTCAAATCCTGCTGCCCTGACCCCGGGCTGGCTCACCAGGAGCCCCGGAACTGCAAGAGGCGCAGCCAGCTGGGTCGGTGCTGGGAGGGCGGAGGGGCCTTGCCTCCCACCCCAGGAAGCCCACGGGTCCTCCTGGGCTCGGCACCTGCCTCGCTGCCTCTGGACAGGCCATGGAGCCTGGAGGACTCTGAGGTCACCAGGCTGCAGCAGCCTGCCCTCCCTCTAGGCCATCTGAGACCTGCAGCCGCTCCAGAGATGGCCCTGACGTGTCTGAGACAGACGTAGCAGCAATATATCGCGCGCCCAGTTTTCTGATGAAGGGACCACTGTACGGCCCACTTTCCTCCTCCATAAGAGTTGATGATGGCCTATCTCATAGGGTCAGTTAGTGTGAAGATGAAACAAGGTAGGTGACAGCTCCCAGGACAGGGCAAGCACACACTCAACCAAGTGCTTCCGGCATCATTCAGCATCGTCGCTCCTGCGATCTGCCCTCCAGCATAAGGACACCGGTGGCTGCAGGGAGCCCAAAGGACACCCAGGCTAGTTGCTTCCCAGGTGGCCAGCCACGCAGCGCCTTCTGAAATTTAATTCTGCTTCCCGCCCTGGCCGTGGACACCACATCTCATTTCTGCTATGGAGACAAGACAGTCACGCTTCTGAGTTCTGGAGTGAAAGAAAGCACTGGACCCTGGCCAACCGGACGGGCCCAGCCTGTCTGAAGATAACGCACGCACAGATGATGTTTACGGCAGAACAATCACGCCGACATTAGGCTGGTGGCAGCCGCGGGAAACCCAGGCTGGCCAACGCGTTCATCGTCCCTGGCAGGGGAGCCGGCTCCAAACTGGGCAACAGCTCAATTCAGGGGGAGCAATGGGCGCCCCTAATGAGAGCTCAGCCTATTCTTTGTTCCCAAGAACAATCCCCGACCTACTTTGTTTGCTCCTAGATGACAAAGAGAAAGGAAATATTCTCATTTCACTGGACACGATGACAGCTGCTCCCCACCTCCTGGAGGGGGTCCTTTTCTGCTCAGCACACACGGGCTGGTCACGTGTTTCTGGCGGGACGGAGGAGAGAGGTGACTTTGCTTCTCTTCCTCACGACCCCTGTCCCCCCAACAGCAGACACTCCTCAGCACTGTCTCTGTGGCCTTGGGGACTAGCTCTCTTCCCACTCCAGACCACAGGGCTGCCGAGGGCTCTACACAGCTGACAGGCAGACCTCCACCTGCCTGGGACCAGGACCCAGAGCTCAGGGGGCAGGCTGGCCCGCAGCCCTATAGGAAAAGTTCCACCTCCAAGACCATTTGGGGTCGAGGAGCTGGTGTCCTGAGAGAGTGTGATAGACTGCTGACAAGAGTGAGTCTCCGTTTGGCCCGAGAAGGAAGGGTTCCCAGGGTGACAAGGACCCCAGCCAATCACCCAGGCCACACCATGCCTTATCTTTATCACAGCATTCACTCCCTGGGTTTATAGACTATGTATGGGATTGTTCATGGCGGGAGCTCCTTGAGCACAGGGAGTGTGCCCTGTTCTTCACTGAAGTCGAGTGGCCTAATTCATAGCCAGGTGCGGAGCAGGACCTGAGAATGTTTGAGAATGAGGCAGTGCAGACAGATGGAGGGATGGACGGGAGAATACATGTATGGATACATGTATGGATGTATAGATGGATGCATGGATGGATGCATGGATGGATGGTTGGACGCATGGAGAGATGGACGCATGGAGAGATGGATAGATGGATGGATGCACTGATGGATGGATGACAGCTCATTGGCTGCCTATGGAAGAAAGCAACCATCCAGAAAGGGCTATTCCTGGGCCTTCCCTTAGTCTTGACCTCTCCGCAGAGATATGTCTGTGTGTCTGATAGGGATCCTGCTTCATCCTGTTGCCCTGGGGGAATCCAGCTGAATGAAGCACTTCACATGCCATCTCCTGGACACAAGTTTAAGGGGGAGAGACAGAACATCCAGCCTCCCTCCAATCTCATCTTCTTTAAAAGGGAGTCTTTCCAGAGAAGAGAAAAGGGCAATCTAGAGCAGGGTTGTCTAACTCTGGTCCCTGAGCCAAATACAGCCTACCCTGTTTTTGTAAATAAAGTTTTATCGGAACACAGCAACATCCGTGTGTTTACAATTCCATGGCTGCTTTTGTGCCATAACAGCGAAGTTGAGGAGTTGCCACAGAGACCATACAGCCTGCAAAGTCTAAAATATTGACTCACTGGCCCTTTGCAGAACAAGTCTGCTGACCACTGGGACAGAACTGTTTGGGTCCCTGGCACTGACTGTGGGACTTGGATCAGGCCCTGAACATGTGCTTCTCACTCTGTCTGCTGGAAAAAAGACAGAAAATGAGGATGCCTGGAACAGAACACAGAAAGATGACCAGTATGAAAGGGCTTGGGTGAGAGGAAAAAAACCAGAACTCAGAATGGGCACATAGAGCAGGCGGGGCTACGGAGGGAGCAGGCCTGGGATTGCATCTTAGACCTGCCACTGTGGGCAGGACACTCGACCTCTGCAAGGTGATGACAGTAATTCCCACCAAAGGTTGCCTTCTCAGACGGGTCTTCCTGCCAGCTGTTCTGAAATGGTCCACCCCCATCTGGACTCTATCCTTCTTTTATCAAAAACAAGTTTATTGGGCTTCCCTGGTGGCGCAGTGGTTGAGAATCTACCTGACAGTGCAGGGGACAAGGGTTCGAGCCCTGGTCTGGGAAGATCCCACATGCCACGGAGCAACTAGGCCTGTGAGCCACAACTACTGAGCCTGCGCGTCTGGAGCCCGTGCTCCCAACAAGAGAGGCCGTGATAGTGAGAAAATAAATTAATTAATTAATTTAAAATAAACAAATAAATAAATAAAAATTTTTAAAAAATAAATAAAATGCACTCGTTCGGAAAGACTCTAAAAAAAAAACAAGTTTACTGAGATATAGTTCACTGACCATCCAATTCACCCATTTATTTATTTATTTTTAAATAAATTTATCTATCTATTTATTTATTTATTTTTGGCTGTGTTGGGTCTTTGCTGCTGCGCACGGGCTTCTCTCTCATTGTGGCGAGCAGGGGCTACTCTTCGTCGCGGTGCGCGGGCTTCTCATTGAGGTGGCTTCTCTTGTTGCGGAGCACAGGCTGTAGGCACGTGGGCTTCAGTAGTTGTGGCTCACAGGCTCTAGAGCGCAAGCTCAGTAGTTGTGGCACACAAGTTTAGCTACTCCGTGGCATGTGGGATCTTCCTGGACCAGGCTCGAACCCGTGTCCCCTGCATTGGCAGGTGGATTCTTAACCACTGCGCCACCAGGGAAGCCCCCAATCCCAATTCACCCATTTAAAATACACAATTCAGTGGTTTTGGTTTACTCATAGCCTTGTGCAACCAACAGCAAAATACATTTTAGAACACTTTAAAATTATGTTTAAAATTGTGATAGAATACACCTAATGTGAAACGCGCCCTCTTGCCCTTTTTTTTTTTTTTTTTTTTTTGCGGTACGCAGGCCTCTCACTGTTGTGGCCTCTCCCGTTGCGGATCACAGGCTCCGGATGCGCAGGCTCAGCGGGCCCAGCCGCTCCGTGGCATGTGGGATCTTCCCGGACCGGGGCACGAACCCGTGTCCCCTGCATCGGCAGGCGGACTCTCAACTGCTGCACCACCAGGGAAGCCCTTTTGCCCATTTTAAGTGTGCTGTCCATTGGCGCTACGTGTGCCATCCACTGGCACTAAGTACAGTCACGTTGTTTGCAACCATCACCATCACGGCCCCATCTTTTTGTTCTACTTTTTTTCTTCCACGTGGCACTTACATCTACCCCAAAATAAACAATATATTTATTGTTTATGGGGTGCCTTTGCCATGGAAACCCCACGAGGGCAGGCCTTGGTCTGGTCCACTATCCCCGACACTTGGACAGCGTTAGGGACCTGGCAGGTGCTCAGTAAAGATCCACATAAATGAATGAACGATGGGTCAGCGTATCGAGCGCATCACTGCGCCCACGGCGTACTTTACATAAAGGCTCAGGGATGTGTCTGGCGCATGGTCCACACTCACATAAAGGCATCCAGTTCCGGACCCACCAATCGCACCAGTGCCTTCGTGCAGCATCCCTGGCCCCTGTGAGCAGCCTTCGTCCCTCGTTACCTGGAGTGAATGTATAAGTGTGGCCATTTGCATACAGTTGTTCCACAGGAGGGGGTGTGCTCCTGTATTTTCTCTCCCGAGTCCTTCCTTCTGGGCCCTAACAGAGGGCTGGCGGCTGGGAGGGTCGCAAAGCAGGAGCATCTGGAACAGAGCCCCCAAAACTCTGGAGGAGGGGTGACCCGTCATCCCTGTACTCGTCCGTGGTCTCCAGAGAAACAGAACTAGCAAAATACATACATATAGAGAGAGGGATTTCTTTTAAGGAATTGGCTCGCGTGATCATGGCGGCTGACAAGGCCAAGGTTTGCAGGGCAGGCTGGCAGTTCAGGTGAGACGTGCCGTTGCAGTCTTGGGTCGGAACTCCTCGGGGCAGCAGCCTGGAAACGCAGGCAGGGCTCATGCACTGCCCTCTGGAGGAAGAGTTGCTTCTTCTCTAGGAAATCTCAGGCTTTTTCTAAAGACCCTCAACTGACTGGAGGAGGCCCACCCACATTCTACTTCCCTCAGAGTCTGTCGGTTTAAATGGTAATCACATTTACAAAATACCTTCATGGCAACTGGTGTTTGACCGAAACCTGGGAGCCACAGCCTCGCCAAGTTGACACACAAAACGAGCCACCGCAATCCCAACTGCATGCGTCCTGTCCCCTCCGTCAAGTCCTTTTTACCCCCTTGCAAAGGAAGAGGGCCATGTGGCGGTCTGAGTGGACTCCCGGTAAAGGCTGCGGAGAGGGCACAGGCCCTCGGCGCCCATCCCTGTCACCAGGCCACAGGCAGCAGTCACCCGGCTCTAGGCCAGGCCTCTGGGAACTGCCGTGTGACTGTGGGACTTGCCAACAGCCTGCTCAATAATCTGTCATAGGCTGTGTAAACAACCACTCAGAGAGTCAAAGCCTTAGAAACTGTATTCAAGTTATGAATTGGCTGCCGCTCCCATGGCCTCAGGAACATAAACCAAACAGAAACATGGGTTCTGGGCCCTGCCACTGCCCTTTTCTCTCTTCCTGGATGGGCCCTGGGAGCTATCACTCGAAGCAAGATGTGAAAGGTGGCTTCTGTTTCCTTGGGACACACGTGGGGACCCAGGAGGATGGATGAGAGAAGGACCTGGCTCCGGGAGCTCCGTGGACTAGGCCCAGCACTGAGCCTGGACGGGATGCTCCCAGCCACCCTGCCTTCCTCAGGACACGAAACATGGAAATGTGATCATTCCAGGCTCTCGCCCTTGCTGTGTCCACCTCAGTCTCTCTGCTGGTCACTTTTCAACAGAACTTTCTGTACCTCTTCACCTTTCCCAAGTAGTTTATGTAAGGAGCCCTGTGCCTGTGAATTAATTGGTTTTTTTTCTGGGTTCATGTGCTCATTCTAACAAGGCTGGTTCCCCCATGCCAGGAATTCAAGCCAGAGCCCCACCAGGCAGATCCGGGCAGCTCTCAGGCCTCTGCCCTGACACTCACACTCACACACACACACACACACACACACACACACACACACACACACACACACACACACACACACACACTCCTGTTCTGGCAGAGCTACCCAACCCCACCTGGGGCTTCACCGGGGACCAGCTGGGCTCACCCACCTTCCTGGGAACTAAACCACCCAAGTAACCCTGCCCAACACCCAGTCCAGGTGGGCAGTGGCCAGGCGGACGGTAGGAGTGGCCACTCCAGATGACCAATCCGGGCCTTTGTTGGGTGTCCTTGTGGGACAATGAATGAAGAAACATCACAGGTGCTCAGCCGAGGGCTGCTTCTTGGGCAGGAAGGCCCCGTTATCAGAATCAGTGAGCCAGTGGTTACATTTTAATTAATTTGAGAAATAATTATGCCTTTGAGACACCCAATCCGCCTTACAGGTGCTCTTTTCCACCACCGATAGATTAATCTTATTTAGTCACATTTTACTTATTGCGCAAACCTGTGTCTGCATCTAAAATACCAAGGTTGCGGAGGTCTTGTTTTCCGCATTATCTGTGAACACATCTACCTCCCCTGACTGGCAGAATTCCTGCACCCCGAGTGCACCTGGCAGCCTCCCCCCGGACGTACATGTGGTGCAAGCTATCATCCCTTCTGAATCCAAATCCTGGCTTCTCTCTGCCGCCGTGTGAAAGCCCGGCCTTGGTTCCCTCCCCAGAGCCAGATGTTTATGACTTTCAGGTGCAGGGTCTTCTTTCTCTCTAAAGTACCAGGAAGCTTCAAGCTGGAGCCCAGCTCAAGGGCATCGGGCTGGCGATGAGCAGAGCTGAAGGCACTCAGCTGTTCTGATGGGCGTCTCGGGGACCGTCAGCATCCCAAGGAACTGACAGGTGGCTGCTGGGTACACTGTGATCTAACCTACATGTTTACTCTGATAAACACACTGATAGGAACATGCTGCCTATAAATTTCAGTCCTGGGGAAAAGAAAGAGGCTTCCGTTTCCAAAGATATGGATTCCCAGCATTGCCTGCCTCAGCCCTCAGCTCTGCAGAGCAAACCAGGACTCTGCACTAAGAGTCTGAGATCTAACTCACTTCGAAATTACTGGGAACTTTCACGGCAAAAATCAAAACAAAACCCCGGAAGGGTTGCCTCTGGTCTGACTTGGCCCAACCTCCGTGTCGGTCTCTTGTGTTGTGGGTGACGGATGCTCCTTCTCGTCCACAGGGCCCGGGTCCAGTCAAATCATGGCAGGTGCATCTCAGAGCCTGGATTCCATTGAAAAGATGGTTTGTCCTAAAGGGAGCTGTATGAGCTTCAGCGAGCAGATTCATCAGCCTAAATTGTCTGTGGAGTGCAAAATCTGAGCTTCCTCCTAAAACACCCTATGACATGTTTTAGTTAGGAGTGAGCATCCCGAATTCCAGATGCCAGGTGATAAGAATTACTGATGCATTGCTTTCAAAGCAGTTGGTTTTATGGTTTGGCGGGGCTGGCTTGGAGGGTCTGCTGGGCTTCATTTGCATACTGAATGGCAGCAGAGGAAAAAGCACTGGGGGGCCTCAGACACGCTTAGCCTCTTCCATCTCTGCTGCCAGTTACAGGTCATTTTAAACTAACATCTGGTGAATGTACTTTTAAACCATATATGTAGCTTTAATTAGGGATCTCCCGGAAATCTCAGGGGAGGAAAAAAGAGAGACATCCCCAGGGGAAGATGAAGACATTGGCAGTTTCATTGATGCAAAGCCCCGGAAGCTGCCTTGGCCCGATTTTATTATACTGTATGATCCACTGTGATAAGGGGGTCCTTTGTACAAGAGGATCTTAATATGAGCTAGATGCTGGGATAAGCAGAAATTCTGTTTCCACACCCGAAAGAACCTATTGCCTCCAGAAAGTAGCTTCTGTGCCCCAAGATACAAGAGGGGTTTCCCTTCTATAAGCAGCCACAGAAACCAAATCTGTCCCTAAAATGGCCCCAAGGAGTTGAGGTCATTTTGGACTCTCTTGCCAAGAGTATGTGCTACAAGGAACCAGTCAAGAGGCTTCTCTGCCCTGCTAGGGAGGTTGATTTTTCCCCCTTTTCAGTAAGGACAATTCTTAAATGGTACCTCACTAAATAAAACAGGTTTTATCTTCCATACTGGCCAATGAGAATTAACATTCTCCTTACACATGTTCATTTCTTTCAGCGATGTTTGAGATCTAAGTTACTATTTTAAAATTCCACAAACTCTCAGGGATGTATATTTTAAACTGAAATAAAAATGGCCTTTCCCCTTCTTTCTACTTGCCTGGCTAAATGGCATGCTTCACTTACATCAGGCTGTAACCCACTGATGAAGAGAAGCTGGTGGGCTAAAGAGAAGGCAACCCTGCTGTTTCACTGTTTCCATCCCCACCTCCTCTCCTGATTAAAAAAAAAAAAATCCTCCATTTCACTGGAATGCCCATTAAAATGTAAACAGAGAGGATTTTGAGTAAGCTACAAAAATGCTTTATTCAAGAAACTGCAAAAGGCAAAGCAAATCTAAAGTTGATTTTTAAACCTAGTACATAGTATGTAAATATGCCGTTTTCTCTGTTCCTAAGAGGTATGCAGAGAGTCTACGTATTTATTGGAAAATCTGCACTATGGTGTCGGTGGGCTGTCAAGAACCCCTGCAAGGACGCCGGCCTGGCCTTTTCCCTTTACAGGCTGTCTGTCTGAATCAGACACAAAGGACCTGATGCCTGGGGCTGCCCTCGGCAGGAGCCCCATGCCATTTCTCACTGACAAAATATGGGACCTCTGCCTGGAAACCTCCCATGAAAAGGGAATTTCAGAGCAGAAAGAATGGTGTGTTCTATCTGCACCCACTCAGGATGCTTTTTTCCAGGTGTGACCTTGAATGAAGGTGCACCAATGCGATGGCTCAGAGGGGCAGCCCCGGGTCTTTTCCTCATTGACGGGAAGGACAAGTGGATTCGACTGGTGCCAATGTCCGTGGCTCAGTAGGTATTGCTGAGAGCCCAGGCTCATGGGGGAAGCTGGTCATCCCATTCAGAGTCAAATTCTGACACGCGGTTGCTATCCCTGTCTGAAAACCGCGAAAGGCGCCACCCTCAAGTCTCCTATCGGTTCAGTTCCGGAAAGCTAATTAGCTGTTGGATGCCCCACTGCTGGGATTAAGGGGGATCCTGTTGCTGGTGCCGTTTCGATCGGGCGCAGGAAGAAGTGGCTGAGAAATGAGAGGCGGCAGAATGTCAAGGTCACAGTGCTTGCCCCCGCTCGTGGAATCTCCCGGGTTCCCTCCACCTCTCCATAGGCTCACGGTCCTCCAAAGGGCTGGCCATGGAGTCCACCAGAAACTTACAAAACACCGTGTCAGCTTTCCCCATTAACCACGGAATGGTAAGTTCGTGTCCTGTGCCGTCACGGGGGCGACAAGCTGCTAATAGATGACGTGTATGCGTGTATCTATGGGTTTGCGCATATCTATAGAGTCTGTGAGTATATTCTTTATTTTTACTGCCTGCTTTGTTCAGACTGCAGACAGCTCTAAGACCCTCAGCAGACTCCTAAATTATAGATCAGCTCACCACGTACACTGGGTCGCTCATTAGCTACATCATCTCGCAGCTCCACACAGATAAACTAAGGAACACAATAGCTGCAGGAAAATTAGGTGAATAATTCTCACGTTAAACTAAAAAGTTTGGGTTGTCTTTAGCCTGTGCCAGGCTGCTCCTACAACAATCCAGTACCATGAACAGACAAGAGACAGGACCCTAAATTCTAGGGGTACCATCCTTCAGAGCAAGTTAGGTGTGGTTTACATTAAAAATAGAACAGGCTCCCACACACAGACTTGTATTTATATAGAATGTTGTGACAGCTGTCAGTTTACATTCGTCAGAGAAATCCCACAGGACCAGTGTAAGAATTAAATGCGGCAATTTTTTTTGTTTACCGACAAAACATAATAAAAAGAACACAGCCTCCTGGATGACATTCTGGATGACTTCTTTCCCCTCTCTCCCTGAAGTCATTCATAAAATAAACATGTGTTCCCAGTCCTGGCCGGGCTTCTATATGAGAGTCTCCTGACAATGAACCAGGAATGACGGGCAGAGCGGGGGAGCCCGAGACCCCAGACCAGCAGCTCCCACGCCAGGCCCTCTCTCTGAGTTCCCATTTGTTGCCCAAACAGCAACCACAAAGCATCATCCCAGCATCTTCCTTGAACTGTGTAGTGAGCACAGAGTTACGGGGTTTCAGGAGGGACATGTACAACGTGGGGAAAGCCAGGCTTCCTGCACAAATGAGTCGGGGAGAGGCATCTAGACCATGAATCCCAAATAGCTCGCGATGTGCTTCCTTCTTGCTGGGGATCTCCAAAAAGCTCCACGGGGGCTTCCCTGGTGGCGCAGTGGTTGAGAGTCCGCCTGCCGATGCAGGGGACACGGGTTCGTGCCCCTATCCCGGAAGATCCCACATGCCGCGCAGCGGCTGGGCCCGCGAGCCATGGCCGCGGAGCCTGTGTGTCCGGAGCCTGCGCTCCGCAACGGGAGAGGCCACAGCAGTGAGAGGCCCGCGTACAGCAAAAAAAAAAAAAAAAAAAAAAAAAAAAGCTCCACGGAACCACGCAAACAAGAAAAGCAGAAGGATTGGGGACGGGGACACTGCTCGTGTAGATTCGGCCTCCCTTGAGGGCAACCTGCCCGGGTTGTTGCCAGTGAGAGGGCCGAAGAGGCTGGAGGCCACAGGAGACACTGACCATGGTGTGAGGTCACCTGTGGTCCTGCCGGGTACACGGTCAGTTCCTTCTGGCCGGTTCTCCAGGGGTGTGCCTAGCGCAGAGGTTCGCAAAGCGTGCGTGGCCTGGGCACCCACACTGTCCTCGCAGTGTCCCTAAGACGTGATTTGCCTCCAGTGGCCAGCGGTGTTTTCCAGAAGCTGCAGGACACGATGCTGAGGCCACTCTCCCAGCTCGTGGAAAGTGCGGTGCTGTGTTGTGCTCTTACGTTTTAAAATTCCTCCAGTTTTAACTCAATGACAGTGAATATTGATAGAAGTAATACACACATAATCGAAAGCTCTTTGAGATCCTCATTGACCTCAAAGAGTGTGAAGGGGTCCTGAGAGCTGTTTGAGGACCACGGCTGCCACTGGGGGTAGGGGAGCTGGCCGAACCGGCACGGCCAGCCTGGGGGACCTCACTGAATTTTAACTCTGATCTCATGAGCCAAATACACTCTGCCTCTCAAGCCCACACCTGCCTCTGGCAGTGCTGGTTGGCGTGACAGGGATGCCACCCCTGCCTGTTCCCCCAGCCCCTGCTTGGCCAGCCTGGTCTGTACAGACAGTGCCTCCATTAAAGAGAGACAATAGCCTAAGGAAGCCTCTCGGCATGTGATGTTTTCCCTTATAGCTTAACAGCCAATTAGTACGAGTAAATGTGACTGAATAATTTATACTTTCTACTACATATTCATTCATCCTGAGTAGTGTCTTCATTTCAAATTCAGGTGTGTGGGACTCGGGTCGTCGTAAATTTGCAAGGAAAGATCTGATTCAACGAGGCAAAACGCCCAAATCCTGTTGGGGTCACTTTGGCTCACTCAGGTACTACTGGTTTCACCTCTGGTCTCAACTCACGTCTGGGCCCAGAGGATCCTCAGAAGACAATTCACACTTTACCCCCAAGCCAAGGCAGAGGATGCCAAGGGACTAGGGGAGCTTGGGGGTAGGGAAGGGACTGGCCTCTTCTGCAGAGTTAGCTGCACCGCGAGGCTTCCTCCTGCCAGCACAGTCGGGACAAGAGTGCACTGGGGTTTGTTCCTATTACCACTGCCCATGTGGCTGTGTGCTGGCCATTTGCTGTTTTAGATCCTCGGTCACTTCACTGTAAAATGGGGATAATACATCTACTTCCCTGAGCTGTTCTTGAAATTGAGTGCCCCTAAAACTGAGTTCCACTGCTGAGCTTATGATGAAACTTTCTACCCCAAACTTTACTCCCTTTCTTTTCCTGAAACTGTTCCCCTCAAGATGGAGAAGTATCAAAGAAAATGGGGGACTGAACCCATATACAAGCCCCTGTGTCCCTGTCCTTTGAAGTAAAAGGCTTTTGCTTTGGTATCCCAGACCTCCCCTGAGGCTCTAAATGCTGGCTCAAGAGTTAATGATTAGGTCTAAATATAGGTCTTCAATCCACTTTGAGTTTATTTTTGTGTATGGTGTTAGGGAGCAGTATCCTTTTTGACACACCTCCTAGAGAAATGAAAATAAAAACAAAAATAAACAAACAGGACCTAATTAAACTTAAAGCTTTTGCACAGCAAAGGAAACCATAAACAAGACAAAAAGACAACCCTCAGAATAGGAGAAAATATTTGCAAACGAAGCAACTGACAAGTGATTAATCTCCAAAATATACAAACAGCTCATAGAGCTCAATATCAAAACAAAAACAAACAACCCAATCAAAAAATGGGCAGAAGACCTAAATAGACATTTCTCCAAAGAAGACATACAGATGGCCAACAGGCACATGAAAAGCTGCTCAACATCACTAATTATTAGAGAAATGCAAAGCAAAACTACAATAAGGTACCACCTCACACCAGCCAAAATGGCTGTCATCAAAATATCTACAAGCAATAAATTCTGGAGAGGGTATGGAGAAAAGGGAACCCTCTTGCTCTGTTGGTGGGAATATAAATGGATACAGCCCCTATGGAGAACAGTAGGGAGGTTCCTTAAAAAACCAAAAACAGAGCTACCATAGGACCCAGCAATCCCACTACTGGGCATATACCCAGAGAAAACCATAATTCCAAAAGATACATGCACCCCAACATTCATTGCAGCACTATTTAAAATAGCCAGGACATGGAAGCAACCTAAATGTCCATGATCAGATAAAGATGTGGTACATATATACAATGGAATATTACTCAGCCATAAAAAGGAACAAAATTGTGCCATTTGCAGAGATGTGGATGGACCTAGAGACTGTCATACAGAGTGAAATAAGTCAGAAAGAGAAAAGCAAATATCGTGTATTAACACACATATGTGGAATCTAGAAAAATGGTAAAGATGAACCGATTTTCGAAGCAGAAATAGAGACACAGACGTAGAGAACAAACATATGGACACCAAGGGGGGGATGTGGGGGGGGATGAATTGGGAGATTGGGATTGACATATAGACACTACTATATATAAAATAGATACCTAATGAGAACCTACTGTATAGCACAGGGAACTTTACTCAATGCTCTGTGGTGACCTAAGTAGGAAGGAAATACAAAAAAGAGAGGATATGTGTATACATATAGCTGATTCACTTCACTGTACAGCAGAAACTAACACAACATTGTAAAGCGACTATAACTCAATTAAAAAAAAAGTTAATGATTAGGAATGTGAAGATGTAGCAATGAAGAATAGCTGTTGGGCGGGGAAATTGGTAACAATTTAGACTATAACTCCACCACATAGCCGCATCACCAAACTCACAGTACCATGAAAGATATAAAGGGCTGACACACAGTCCTAATTTGTTTTTACAGGAAGTAGACCCCCACCAGAAGAAAACTGCTGACTGCAAGCACATAGACCCTAGAGTGGCTGAAACCAGAAGGCTGATGATGCTTGAAACTTCACCTTGATGCCAACCCATCCTAGAATTGTGCACAAGCTGATCACGCACCCTGCAGACCCATCCCTCACACTGCCTTTAAAACCCCTTCCCTGAAAGCCATAGGGGAGTTAGGGTCTTTTGAGCATGAGCCACCCATTCTCCTTCCTTGGTGCCTTGCAATAAATGCTATACTTTCCTTCACCACAATCTGGTGTCAGTGCATTGGCTTTACTGCACATGGGCAAGTGGACCCAAGTTTGGCTCAGTAACACTCTGAGGGGTAGAGGAGATCTCATGAGCAGAGCCTTGGCTTTGCACTTGACAAATAGTCCACCCAAGGCTCTCTCCTTCTCTTCCCAGCAGGAATGGCCCAAAGCTGATCCTTGTGACCACCAGTCCAATCTCCATGCCTGCTCCCTGCCTAGAAGCCAGAAGAGAAAGGGTGGGGAGGAGGGGAGGGGAGGGCTGGGACACACCCACCAACAGCCTAAAAACCATTTGTGATGCCTGTTACCTCTGAGCATGGGTCTGGGGGAGGTGGTGGGAGAGACAACTTTTATTACCTATCCTTTTGTACCGTCTGTATTTTTGTACCGTCTGTATTTTTACCAGGTGTGTGTGTATTTTCATAATAAGGTGTGTCTTCATATTGAAATAATTGTCATTATATGAGATTTCATTCCATCGCCTATTAAAGGGACATTTTTGCAAGCCTTGGCATTACAGAACTTCTGTAGCAATGAATTTGGGGTTACACATGGAAGAGATGGTGCATCACTTCTGTAATCAAAGGGACCCCCCCATGCCAATACCATCCCACATATATGGGGTGTTTGTTAGACTTTTTCTGGACATCTAGTTGTCAGCTTCCAGGGAGGGATGGACCTCTAAGCCCCTTCAGCTCTCAGGTTTGTGATTCTAGAGAGATTAGCCTTCGGAGAAACATGAAGGAGTTTTCCAACTGAGAAAATTAAAGCCTGAGGCAAAACTTTATTGCTAAAAGATGGGACAATTTGGCATCTTAAAGTGGCAACATTTAAAAAAGCAATCTGAGAATCTTTTGGTTCTAAGTTTGACTTAAAATTTTCAAAGTTCTTTCCACTAATAAAACAGGTCTTACAGTCAGGGGGGAAAATGATTAATTATGAACACAACTGCAATGTCCTAATGATTAAAAAACATTAAATTTAATTATTTAGACAATATTTAGTCACAGTTTATGTTCATCTAGGGAAGGAGATTTAAAAACCTCAACATAATTAGAAATTACATTAAGTTTTTAATTTAGAGTTCAGGATTTCTTTTTCATAAATTTACTTATTTATTTATTTATTTTTGGCTGCGTTGAGTCTTTATTGCTGTGTGCAGGCTTTCTCTAGTTGTGTTGAGCAGGGGCTACTCTTTGTTGCAGTGAGTGGGCTTCTCATTGCAGTGGCTTCTCTTGTTGCAGAGCACAGGCTCTAGGCTCATGGGCTTCAGTAGTTGTGGCACACAGGCTCAGTACTTGTGGCACATAGGCTTAGTTACTTTGCAGCATGTGAGATCTTCCTGGACCAGGGATTGAACCCGTGTCCCCTGCACTGGCAGGTGGATTCTCAACCACTGCATCACCAGGGAAGTCCCAAGAGTTCAGGATTTTTTTCAAGGTGCTAATTCTACCTGTTTGACTTAACACATCTGCAGCTTAGATTATAGGGAAGATAATCACACTCCTTGGATTTTAAGGGCACATTCAGGAAGGATGGAGATGCATTAAGTGGAGTTAAAGCACTTTGATTTTATCTCTGGTGCAGCTTTTGGGGCACAAGGTCATAAGAAGAAATCACCAAGCACAAGAGGAAACAATTCTCCATAAACAAGAATCAGCACAGACAAAAGAAGTTGAGAATCAGAACTGAAAGGCTCAGATACTGGAATGATCAGAAACAGAATATAAAATTAGTTTATTTAATCTGTTTAAGGAAAGAAATGGGGAGGAATAAAAGTATGAGGAGGGAACAAGAGAATTTCAAAACTGACTAGGCAGATTTGAAGAAAAAGGTAAATAGAACTTCTTGAAATAAAAATACAATCATTAAAAATTTCAAACTCAATGTAAAGGAAATATTAGACAGTCAAAGAGAGAATATCATTTGATATTACTAAGAAGACCAATAGACAGGGAAAATGTTGGAAAAGAACTGGAGGTAAAGATGCAGGAAATAGAGTATACTACACATGGTCCAAATCCAAGAGGGAGAGAGAAGGATAAGCCAACAGGAATAACTGAGTTTGAGAACTTTTTAGAACTCAGAAGTTCTGAAAGGCATCCAGCGATCCACAGGTTCAAGAAGCCCAATGAATCCAAATCAGTAAAAGCAAACACAAACCCTTGCCTGGCCCATGGTAGTGAAAACACAGGACACAAAGAGACCACCTCAGCTGCAGTCAGGAAAAGAGAAATGACAATTAGAACAACAGCTGATTTCTCAACTGTAACAATAAGCCCCAGGAGACATTGACTAGGGTTTTCCTGTGCTGAGACAAAATAACTGGCAACCGAAAATCATACATCCAACCAAACAATCTTTCAAGAGGAGGATGAAATGAAGATATTTATAGCAACGGAACAAAAACAAACCAAACCTGAGGGAGTTCACTACCAACAAGACTACATTAAGGAATCTTCTCAAGGATGTACTTCAGGAAGAGGACAATGATCCCAGAAGGAAGGTCTGAGACGTGAGAATAAATGGTGACAAAGGAAGTGGTAAAACTGAGGGTGAATGTGAGCAGTCCCTCCTCCCATATACAAGTTCTGCTCCTCCTCACCTAATCAAGGACATGCCTTGGGCAGTTCTCCCCTCTGTCTCCTATATTATCAATATTTCAGTCTCTACCAGATCATTCCCATTTGTATCCAAACATGCCGTTATTTCTTCCATTAAAAAAAATCTTGTCCCCGTGTCTCTGACAGCTACCACCTCATTCTTTTGCTTTCCTTTACAGTCAACCCTACAAACGGCCATCTTCACCCTCTTCCTGTCATTTCTCTTCCCCGGGTCTCTCTTAAACCAACTCCAAAAAGACCTTCACCCCCAACATTCCACCAAAGCTATTCTTGCCCATCACCTCCTCAGGGCTGAATCCAGTGGTCAATGCTCGGTCTTCCAGGAGTGTGACCTGGAGGTGGGATTTCACTCCTTCCTCCTTGATATTCTTAGTTCACTTGCCATCAGAACCCTGCCCTCCTCAGTGTCCCTTCCCACCCCATGGTCTCATATTCTCCACCTTCTCTCCTGTATCTCATCTTTCCCTGACGAGCCTCAGGGCTGATCCTGGTGTTCTTCTTCCACACTCCCTCTCTCATTGTGTTAGTTTCCTAGGTTGGTCTCATGGTTCTGGAGCCTACAAGTCTGAAGTCAAGGTGTTGGCAGGACTATGCTCTTTCCTAAGGCTTAAGGGAGAACACTTCCTTGTTGCTTCCCAGGTTTTGATGTTTGCTGGCAATTCTTGATGTTCCTTGGCTTGAAGTTGCATCATTCCAATATCTGTCTCCATCATTTCATGTCCTTCTCCCCTGTGTGTGTGTATCCAATTTTTCCTCTTCTTATAAGGACAACAATCATATTGGCTTTAGGGCCCACCCTAATTCAATATGACCTCATCTTAATTTGATTACATATGCAAAGGCACTATTTCCAAATAAGGTCACAGGTGCTGGGGTTAGGACTTGAATATATCCAATCTCATGACAAGAAATACCACCTCCATGCTGATGTCATACACATTTATATTTCCAGCATGGACTTCCCCCTCAACCCTCCCAAAGGCAGCTCTCTATCAAGCTCATGGAGCTAAAGTTTCTGGACCTCTCTTGTATGTGATTTGTATGTAATTTTGCATTTTCTTCCTTAGAGAAGGCTCTTAAAATTGTGTAAGCTTCAGGCCCACAAAACCTGGCTCTACCTTTGAAATTCCAGACTTGGGTATCCAACTGCCTATCTGAGTTTCGAGACATCTCAAATTCAGTATGCCTGAAACAGAAGTCCCACTCTTCCCACCAAACCTGTTCCTCCTATAGTTTCCTTACCTCGGTTGATGGCCACTCCATTCTTCCAGCTGCTCAGGACAAGAACACTCAGAAACATGCTTAATTCTACCCTACACCTGATCCTTGAGGAAATCTATTTGTGCCACCTTCAGATTACACTCACTATTGGACCCCTTATCACTATCTACCTGGCTACACCCTGACCCAAGTCACCACCATGTCTTGCCTGGATTACTACATTAGCCTCCTAACTGGTCTCCCCCATGCAATGGAACGAATGTTTGTCCCCCCCCATTCATATGTTGAAATCCTAAGCCTCAATGTGATGGCATTAGGAGGTAGAGCCTTTGGGAGGTGAATAAGTCATGAGGGTGGAGCCCTCATGAACAGAATTAGTGTCCCTATGAAAGGGACCCTAGAGAGCTCTCTCACTCTATTTCCACCTTGTGATGATACAACAAGAAGTCATCAGTTTGCACCTGGAAGAGGATTCTCACCAGAACCCGACCATGATGTCACCCTGTTCTTGAACTTCCAGCCCCCAGAACTGTAAGAAATAAATGTCTGTTGTTTAAAATCCACCCAGTCTGTGGCCTTTTGTTATAGCAGCTCAAACTAACTAAGACATCTATGTTGATCCTTCCTCCTCCTCTCATGGTCTGTTCTCAACACAGCGGTGGGAGGGATCTTTTAAAATATAAGGCAGATCCCATTGCTGTCACACTCAAAGCCTTCCAGTGGCTCTCTGTTGTGTTCAGGTGTGGAGGAGACAAAGCCCTTAGAGTGCACAGCCTACAAGCCCTCTGGGACCTGGCCCCCCACCTCCTCCCTGCTGTCATGTCCTCACTCACCCTGCCCCAGCCACGCCAGCCTCCATGACGTCTTGAACATGCCAAGCATGCTCTCACCTTAAGACTCTGCACGGCTGTCCCTCCCACTCCATGTTCCTTCCCCAGGTGGACATGGCTCCCTCCTCACTCCCTCCAGTCCCAGATCTCACCCCTTTCACTGAAGTCAGCCCTGACCACCCACAGAAACCTGCAGCTTGTGTTCCCAGCCCCCCTTATCCTGTTCTACCATTTTCTCATAGTAGTTATCCCTTTCTCACATCTTATAACATCTGCCCATGGATTATGTTTATTGTTTAGAATCTGTCACCCCTCCTGCTAGAATATAAAGTCCATGAGGGTGGAGACCTTTGTCTGTTCCACTCATTATGTATCCCAAGTGCCTAGAACAGTGTCTGACACACCATGGTCAATAAATATCTGTGGAAGGAAAGAATGAAAATACTAGCTGTGAAAGTGGTAGTGACAATAATATCTATATTGTGGGATATTAAAAAATCAAGATACAATCAACATCTTTATAGCAAGAACACATGAGTCAGATGGGGAGGGTCTGGGTGGGAGTTGGTCACGGTCGAGTTCCTTGTGTTGTTTCTTGTATTGTTTGGAGGATGATCAAGCTAGTGATTAATTTTAGACTCTGTTAAGTTAAACATATATGTCAAAATTTCAAGGTAACCATTAAAGAAATAGAAATAAGGAAGACAACTTCCAAACCATAGACTTTTTTTTTTAATGGAAAAGGGAAAAAACACAAGGCCCAATCCATTGAAAACATGGCAAGAAAAGAGAGAAAAAAGAATCACACACAGAAACCCAGAACAAATGGAAAGTACTAGATGGTAAAAATGAACTCAAACTGATCAATGATCGTAGCCAGTATAAAAAGACTCAGTTCATAAGTTAAAAGAAGAGATTGTCAGCCTGGATTAAAAATAAAATCTTGCTGTTTAAATCTTGCAGAGCTAAAACATAAGGAAATTAAATGTTTAAGGTAAGAAGATGGAAAGATATACACCAAGTACCCAAGTACTAATCAAGAAAATAGATAAAATAGACCATAAAGCCAAAAGCATTCCTAGAGGTAAAGAGGGTCACTACATACTGATGAAATATTCAATTCAAGAGGAAGATTTCTTTCCTGAGAAGGTGAACTTGGGGCAAAGATCTGAAGGAGGTGGGGGAGAAAACCATGTGGATTTCTGGAGTAAGAGTTTTCTAGGATTTCTATTATGGAAGTCTTTGCCCTCCCCATATATTTGGAAACTTTTAAATACTTCAGACAAGCCGTGAGTCTTATAGAAGAAATAAAATTGAAAATCAGATAATATACTGAACTAAGTGACAGTGGAAATGCTCTGATTAAACTTGTGTGTGTGCCTAAAATAGCACTTTGAGGGTAAAAATTATATATTTTTTAAAAATTGAAGAACGGGTGGAAAATAATGAGTTAAGTAATAGAAAAAAATTAAAGAATAAAAACAAAGAAAAAAATTAATCAACACACAGAGTAGAAGGAAAGAAAAGGGAAGGAAGGGAGGGAAGGAAGGGAGGGAGGGAGGGAGGGGGAAAGAAAGAAAAAGAAAAGAGACTGGAGCTGAAATTTATGAAGTAGAAAACAAACATACAACAGAGAGGATCAATGAAGTTAGAAGTTGATTCTTTGAAAAATCTAATACTGACAAAACTCTAGCAATTTTTAGAAAGAGAAAAAGAGGGAAGGTACATTTAAACGATCTTAGGAACAAAACAGGCACAAAAGTACAGATGAGGGGATTCCCTGGTGGCGCAGTGGTTGAGAGTCCGCCTGCCGATGCAGGGGACACGAGTTTGTGCCCCGGTCCAGGAAGATCCCACATGCCATGGAGCGGCTGGGCCCGTGAGCCATGGCCGCTGAGCCTGCGCGTCCAGAGCCTGTGCTCCGCAACGGGAGAGGCCACAACAGTGAGAGGCCCGCGTACGGCAAAAAAAAAAAAAAAAAAAGTAGAGATGAAATGAAGATTAAAGAGATAGGAGAATGTTATAAACACTTTTTTACCACCTAGTTTGAAAATGCAGGTGAAATGGATGAATCACTAGAAAAATGCAAATAACAAAGTGTGACTCAAAAAGAAACAGAAAGGGGCTCTACCATTTACATTCCCCCAGCAGTGTCAGAGCGATCAAATTGGGATTATGGGATGGCATGGCTGTTGCCTCTGATGCTCTGCAGCTAGGACAGGCAAACAACTGCCCAAAGGCGGCCACCTGTGTTTGTAAATAAAGTTTTATTGACACGCAATCACACCCATTCACTTGCTCCTACCTATGGCTGCTTTCACAAAGGCAGAGACTGACTGTATGGCCTGAAGGCCTGAAACATTTACTATCTGTCCCTTTAAGAAAGAGTTTGCTGACCCATGCTTTACTGGAAGGTAATGAAAAACTGAGGGCAAGTAATAGGTGATTGAAAGCCAGATGTGAAAGCCAGAGAGCCTTCTGGTTGCAGTGCAGACTGAGCCCAGGATCTAACAGAGAAGTGACTGAACTGCAGAGCAGGTTAAATGACCACGAACCCACACTTGTGATACCAGGACCAGGGACCAAGCTGGGAAAATTGGAAACCCTGACACGTGGAAAGGAGGCATCCAGGCAGATGCCCCCAAAGGCTTTGATTCTCCAAGACAACTTGGAACCTCCCAAACCTGCAGCAGTGCCCCCTCGTCCCTAGGAAGAGCTGGTGCCCACTCTGTGCTGGCAAACAATGCAGAGGCCTCAACGCAGGAAATGTTCCCACTTCCCCTAATAAATATTGGGCCGATAACTAGGGTTAAGTAACAGCATAATCCAGGGGGCGTGTGCTGGCCTGATAAGAAAGGAGAGACTGCACCCCAAAGGAACTGCAAGTCCCAGTCAACAAGCGCCAGCAGGAAGGAGAAAAGACTTGGTGGATGGATACTGAGGGTGCTTGGTCAAGGGGGCCTCACCTTAAAGTTGAATAGTGAACACATCACAGAGCAGAGGGGCTCTCTGCTGAGATCTTATAGTCTGGCAAGGACCCGAGGAGATGGTGTAAACTCTCTACTGGGATGGTTCCTAAACATATCCAAAAAGGGAAGTTTAAATGCCAGGATTGTCATGGCCGATGGCAGAGGAAAGGGCCACAAGAAGCAGGTATACCACCCACGGCCGAACACCTGCTGACGAGGTTCTCATGGGAAGGACCACAGGACACACTGTTCTCCAAGGTCACAAGGAAGGTGCCAGTGAGAGGGGGACAGCATCACTACAAAGTTCAGCAGTGACCATGACCCCTTTGTAGCCAGGACTGGAGGGCTGTCAGAAGGAGAGGCTGTTAGAGAACTTGGCTTGCTGATAGCAATGGTAAGACAGGATGCCAAAGCAGTAGAGGTGACAGTGTTTAGCCACCAGAAACAGGGGTCACAATTATTGAAACAAGCAGCAAGGTCAGAGTGGCAGCCAAAGACTGCAGAGAGTTACAGAGAAGATCGCTAGAACACAGGGCAAGAAAGAGGGGCAGCCGATAAGCTTGCTCAGCAGAGGAAATCAAGGATGAATGCCTGGGAGGCTGAGGGCAGGGCAATTATCCCAATATAAAGTCATAACCCCATACCTAATTTCTGGACCTGAGCAAATTTTTATGCCAGGAACTCCCTGGAAGAAGAGATGGCCAGGTGCCCAAGAGAAAGGACCCTACAATTCCACAGCAAGTATATACACTGGGATGATTCCTCAAGTCCTTCCTACTGACATTTATTTGGGTATCTGTGCACACACTGCATATACCCAGAAATTTTAAGGACTGTTAGACACAGGGATGACTTGAGGCTCAGAGTGATTTGACTGTCATCGTCATCCTCCTGTTAGAATGGAGGCCTGGTAATAAATGGAATCCTGCCCAAAGCCCACTTACAGTGGGTCCACTGGATCTGTGGATCCATTGGATGATCATTCCCCCCATCCTCAAATGTATAATTGGGATTAACCTACTCGGTAATTGGCACAGCCCACATTGGGTCCTTGGTCTCTGAGGTACAATGAGGGAAGACCAAATGAAACCTCTGAAATTACTCCCTTCCCCATGCTGATTAAGACAGAAAACCAACAACAATGTCACATCCCAGGGGAATGGCAGAGATGAGTGTCATCTTGAAGGATCTAAAGGAAGCAGGGGTGGTGGTCCCCCTTATGTCATCACTTAATTCACTGGTGTAGATCCTGCAGAAAACAGATGGATCCTGAAGGATGACTGTTGACTACTGCAAACTCTGAGCAGCAGTCTCACCAATCCACAGCCACCATGCAGGTGTCTTTCCTCGAGCAGATTTTACTACAGCCCCAGATACGTGTCATAGGGTGATTGATTTGATGACTGTGTTCTATTCTATCTCAACTCGAAAAGATCTGAAAAAGTTTTCATCCATCCAGTTTCACATGGAACTGATAACAATATTCATTTACAACAAACAATCAAAAACTGAGCAAACTGGGAATAGAAGACAATTCCCTCACTCTGATTAAAAAATGTGCATTCTGAAACCTTAGAGCAAATACCATAATTAAGGATGACTTACTGGAAGCTGTCCTTCTGATATCAGGAGCAAGACATAGATACCCACAATCACCATTTCTACTTGATATTGTACTGGAGGTCCTAGCCAGTGTAATAAGTCAAGAAAAAGGAATCAAAGGTATAAAGATCATAAAGGAAGAAATAAAACATTCATTTGCTGATGACATGATTATATATGTAGAAATACAAAAGATTCCGATTAGCTATTAGATTGAAAAAAAGAATTTAGCAAGGATACTGCATACAAAGTCAACATACAGAAATGAATTGCATTTCTCTATATTAGCAACCATAAAATACAGAACAAAAATTTTGAAAGATAAGATTTAGTGTATCATCAAAAATATCAACTCTCTGAGAATAAATCTAGCAAAAGATGCACAAAACTTTGTACTTTGTTTTAAGACGACTGAGGGCAAGGGCCTTATTTTGCTTACTGCTGAATCTCCCCAGCACTTGGAACATGCCTGGAATAATGGGTGCTCAATAAATATTTGTTGAATGAATGAATGAATGAACGAACAAATGTATGTGTATTCCCATTATATTTTCCCCCTTTACTATCTAATACCCATCTTTCCTTCAGATCTTTGTGTAAATATCACTTCTTCAGATAAATCTTCTATCATCCCTGTACCACATTAGGTCCTCATGTTTTCATATTCTCTTTTGAAGTGCCACCACAATTGCACTTAAGTAATTAACTGTGTAACTGTTCAGTGTCTACCTTCCCCACTAAAATGTAGATTGCATGAGGACAGGAAATGTACTTGGTATAAGATGACCCCCAAATATTCTTTAATTTAATGAATCAAAATTCCTTGCAATTCAATAAGGTCTTTGAGGCTCTTCAACTGTCCACTTCTACCCATCCAGCACACATGACTTCATGCTGCCTTCATCTTTTCCTAGTTTTCCCTACCAAATGCTTCTTCACCAGTCACTACTCATTCATCCATTCATCCATCCATCCATTCAACAAATACATTCTGAGACACTTGCATGTGCCAGGCACTGTACCAGGACTTAGGGATGGAGCAGGAAATAAGGCTCGAGCAGGTAAAGCACCCGAGGGCTGGCTTTCATTGGTAGTCGGTGTGGCCATTGAATAACAATAAGAAAAATCTTGGCTGCAGAAGAGAAGGGTTCTCCTTTTTCACAACATTTTACGCTATCCCCCAAAAGAGCTCAGGAAAAATACTCCTCTGCTATTTGTCACATCCAATAATCCTCTCCCATGGAATTCCAATTTGGTGGCTCCCTCGGCTAAGTAGTCATCGAAGGAAACCTCATTAATACAGTCAGAGCTTGTAGTAGCTGTGATTCATTTAATACCAAAATGGAGGAGAAAAATCAATAATACTTATCTCTGGTCACACTACATTTTTCTTTAACCAAGGTAAGTGTCTCTCATAAATATCCCCCCAAAATGGTAGCAAAACTCACTAACCTCCCCCGCTCCATTAAGTCTGCCCAATGTTGTGTTTCATTCAGTATATACTGACCACCCCCAGGAGAGGCTCCCAGCCCAGTTGTCACTGACCGAGTTCACATCCCCAGTGAAGCCTTGACTGACCCACTCAACACGGGGAAGTCGGGAAACTACGTGTGCCACTGGTACAGAATTGTGCTTCCTTGTGATGATGCAGTGCAATTTCTGCCTTATTGGGAGGAACACAGCCTGTTCTTTGAGCAGCAGTAAATTCTGAGCAGGGAGGCACTCCCTGGCATAGCCTGGGAGCACTGGGCTCTGACATTGACTTTGCAGAAGGTCTTTTTCTTCTTCCTTTCAACCATGCTAGCTCCACACCTGCCCATCTCCCCCAGGGCTTCCTCCTACCACATGATAGGCACGTGGCTCACTAGCCAGTGGGGCCTTAGTGGTAGGAAGGGCCCCTATAAGCAAAGCTCTGGCCTCTCCCCAGGGCTTTAAAAGGATCAAGGAATGTGCCCAAAGCAGGCAGGGACAGAAACAAATCAGTGATACTTAGTTCTGGTTACAATATATTCTTCTATAAGCAAAATAAGCATCTCTCATAAATACTCCCAAAAGTGTCATGAAACCCTTTGCCTCCCTGTTCAGTTGCCCAGTGTTGTGCTCCATTCAGGACACATCAGTCAACCACCCAGGAGAGGCACCCAGCCAACCAGCCACTCACTAACCAAGAGCATGGGCTCAGATATGACATCTGCCTTATAAATGTCATCTGGCTCAACTGCTTCCAGCCTTTGCCATCTTCTCCACCTCCTGTGTTTGAAAGCATCCAAGCATGATGAAGACACACTGGCAAAGAGTTGTTTCCAGCTCATTTTAAAACACCTTTGATTGGGCAGTCTCTGAGCTAGCAACGTGAGCAAACCTGTAACCGGTTTCCTGTGCGTCAGGCACCACGTTAAGTGCTTACATGTATTCATTCATTTAACCCTCAGTGATACTGTCATTCCATTTTGCAGATGAGTATAGGCTGCTACAGAGAGGTTAAGTAACTTCCTTAAGGTCACAGAGACCAATCTGAGGTTATTCACTCTTTCAACGGGTACAGCCAACATCAACATCAACAGGTACAGCTCAGCATCCCCAAGGTTCTAGGCCCAGGCTCAGAGATTGGGAGAGCAGAGTGAGCAGCCACCCTGAGGTCAGCTTTCATGGGCCAAACACCTCCTCGGAACCCACCTTGGCCCCCTTTCTCCTCTCACAGGCCCGTTGTTATCTTTTCCCAATCACAAGCCTTTCTTCCCTGTGCCCCCAGACAAAGGGGTCCTTCCCTTCCCACAGCATCGGTCCCCAGGAGGGAGAAGGGGGCCGTGCTCCCCACAGAAGGATGCATGACCAGTTCCAGGAACAGGGTCACATCTTGATCATTTGTTTCTCTACCACCTTTCTCACCTCCAGTGACAGCATGGAATCTGCCAGAGTCGGGGCCCCACAGAGCAGGCAGTGAGTGACTGATTCTCTTTCCCTCCTCCCGGCTCTTTCACAAGCTGATGCTCCCTCCGTTATTTGGGGGTTACCCTTACTTTTCCTTGGGTCTCATCTGAGAGGCCACCTCCTCTGAGACTTTCCCTGATTCCCCCAGGAGGCCTGACAGCAGCTTTCCCCTGTGCTCTCCTGGCACACACTCCCATCCTCACTGCAGCTGCTCTGTTACAGGGTGTCTGTCAGTTACCTGCCCACCTCCTCTCCAATGGTGACCTCTTTGAGAACAAGGGGCCATGCCTTTCAATTCTGTATCCACCAGCCTAGCAGAATGCCTGGCATAAAAAGGTCTGTGACTGACTGAATGAACAGAATTGTTGTTAATATTTAGAAGCAATAGTAAAGCCACAAGGGGCTCTATAAAAGGTGTAAGTAATAATAACCAAAGTAACAATAATAGACACCACGTATTGAGTACTTTCTGTGTGTTAGAACTTATGCTAAATACTTCACAGGTATTATCTCATTAAATCATTCATACCCAGACAAAAATCCTGAGCTGACAACAGAGATAAACTGTCTGCAGCTCCAAGTCCTGAAGGTCCCCCTCTTGGGCAGCTTGGTGTCCTAGGGTGTGTGGGTAGATTCAACATGAACCTTGGCCCCAGTGCTGCCTTGTAAGTCAGCAGCTGCTGATTGCTTTCCAGGAGAGGGAGCAATGACACTGAACCTTCGAGCATCTTCTCTTCGTGCTCAATGACACCCATCACTGACCCACAGGTCCCAAACCCCTTCAACATCCTCGCCCTTGGCCTCTCTTTCTCTGAATCTAATCATTCCTCTTATAGATGTCTCAAGGTCGTGTCTGCCCTTCAGCTAGAGAGAGTCTCAGGATGATTAAAACTTGGGGATGCTCTCTGTCACTTGGAAGGAGGGCTAGGTTCCCTGTGGGTCAGATCTCAGAGGTACAGAAAAGTACTTTAGGCTTGCTGGGAGTGCGCCTGGACCTCAGCCCCATAAGTGTAGAATTGGGAGTGGGGTAGAATTAGTTATATCCCAGAGGGAGAAATAGGTAACTGTTAGAAATGTGAAAGGTTTGTCAATAGCACACCGTATCAGCTACCTAAATTGTGAAACCTAAGTCAGGATTCCATTTGCTCTATGATAATTTAAAAGCACAACTCTCTTTCTTTCTTACTCTTCCCTTTTCAGTTCACTCACAGCCTATTCATTCATCTGGTTAAGCATTATTGGGAGCAAACGTCTAAAAGACACCTGGGTGCCATGATTAAAAGAAACAGCAATGCCTTATCTGGAAATTTTGGTTGAGGACCATGGACAGCACCATAAACTATGCGGACCATGGACAGCGCAGCGGATACACACTACCCCTGTGCACAGACCAGCCCCCCAGGTCCCTGTCTGGTCCTGGGAGCTGTAGTCTTTGACCCAGATAGGGCTCCGTCCAGGGGACACCAGTGTCGGCCATCCTCTCCAGAGCTGGCACACAAGGAGCTGTTGTTGGGAAAGCCTTCTGTTGAAGCACTCTGGCTTCTAGTACAGGAAGAGCTGCCATACACGTGGAGAGAAACAGATTCATGGGGGTCCCAACTAGAGAACAGCACCAAGGGACACAAGTAACTAGAAGGCAGATGCCAGGATCTATGCTGTCCATCCCTGGGAATGGATCCCCTCCCAAGAGAACAAGCTTCTTGTCCTTGCAAATAATCCCCTCTCAGGAATATTTGGGTTCATTGCCCAGCCTGCCCTGAGTGGGAGTTCATATTCCTGACCAAAAAAAATGCCTTCAGAGCATGGAACACTTTAATTAAGTGGTCATTTGTTGTCTCCAACAGCTCTCTCTGCCCTCATATGATTCCCTGCCCTGCTTCCTAACTGCCTACCCGAGAATGAAGGATGGCTACAGCTAAGCAGCTCACCTTCCCAGACCGTCTTTCTGTTTTTTCATGTTTACTGTCTCCCCACATACTTCTTCCCTAGCACATCAGGTTACATTTATGTTAAAAAATTGTAAGGGCATCTAAGATTCTTGAGGGCAGTTTGATAATGTGTATCAAAATGAGCCTACCCAAACTCTGGTTATAATAATATGGAGTAAATACGATATTATCCCCTTCAATTCAAACTCTAAGCTTGGTATCCAGAAAATATCTCCACTCTCCTATAATAGTGTCTGAAGAAGGGCTGCCCAATGCAAGAAGATCCAACAGGGTTAGGGGAAGATGCTTAAAGAGTATGTCTTCAACTGCAGATCAGGCAAAGCCTGCAGAGTTTAATTCATCACAACAGAGAGCATATGCCCTGAGGTGCAAAACCAGTCCACTTATGTTTGGGACAAAGGAAACAGGATAACAGACTGGCATCAGAGAACTGCCAGGATTCAAGGCTGGTCCAGAGAACTGGATGTGGGAGAAGGTCAGCGAAGAGGATAGAAGACATTGAACTGATAACATCCCTGAAGCTTCTTATTTCTATTGGCTGGGGAGAAGTAAAGGCTCTTGGAAACATTCAACTCCCTGTGATAAGGACCTTGACTGTGATTCGGGGGAAATTCCTGCTAACCAGAAACACTGCCTTGGACTGTCCCCTTTAGGAAATTCCTTCAAAGAAAAATTAGGAACCAAAATCAAATGAGTATAACAATACAGAGAAAAGGAGAAGCCAAATAGAAGTAAATGGATTTAGAATACCCACCAGAAAAATGTCATGGAGCCACTAAAAATTGCTGAAAAACATTACCAAGAACTCAAAAATATTAATAAAACAAATGTCTCTTTAAAAGAAAACCTCAAAGCAGAGATGCACAGTCTCAGGAAAGGTACAGCATGGCATCAAAGGGGAGTAAAACAAGAGTAGGCAGAGCTCAGGAAAGAAGTAGAAAAACAAAATAAAGCCATTAGAGACATGAAGTCATACTGGAAACAGGCTGAACGAGAGCACACCTGCTGAAAAGACAATAAGGGACAGAAAGGATGGCATCTGGAAAATGAGCAAAAATGAATGGAATTAGTTCTGGCTCTGGGCAAGAAGAAGTGACCCCACAAAGAAGCTACAAAACCCAGAGCGATGCTGGACAGCAATTCGAGGACTCTGAAAAGGAAATAGTAGCAGACAGACTGCGGAAGAAGAACCAGAATTAGAAGTGCTACAGAAGCAGCTATGAACCACCATCTTTCCTCATCTTTGAGCCTGAACTCAAGACAGCCTGAAACTAAGCATGGGGCACTAGCATGTGGAAAGAGAGAGCCCAGGAGAGCCTACCTAGTCGTAGCTCAAGAAGGAAGCAAAGGGGGCTTCTGATACTTAGGGAGAGTAAAGGAGATGCCCCACTCTTCTTTTTTTTCTGTGCCCTGTACCCCCAGGCCCCTGGCAATCCTGTGGTGGTGATGGTAGAAACAGCAGGGCCCACAGGTGCCTAAAACCATGAGGGAAGGGAAACTTCATCACCACTAGGAATATCTGTGGGCCCAAGAGGGTGTGGTAAACCCCTGGTGCTTTTCTCTCTCCCTCTCTCTCTCTCTCTCTGTGTCTCTCTGACCTATGGCTGTAGCCTTTGAGGTAGACAGTCATCGAATCTGCCCAACAGAGCAAGGTTAGTAAAGCCCTAGATTTCTGGCCAGAGGACTGAAAAGGTGAAGCCCAGGGAGATGGTGGAGAGGGAGAATCCCATTTGGTTGTTCATGAATTCCTAGACTCACCCTCAAGCTGTGTACACATGGACCTGATCCTAAATAGCATGCCAAAGACCTTGAGGTAGACTGTCCCAGACTGGCCACTAGGCAGTCCACACAAAGGACAGCTCCTGGTAGGAAACAAAGTCGTTGAAGCAACTAATGTTGAAATTACAACTCACAAAATGTGGTTGGAACTTATAGCTTGAACCCAACTATGTTGATTGTCTACTAAAGCAAAAATATCCAACATTTCCCTTGGGATTTAAACAAGACCCGGAGACTCATACCATAAGAGTTGAAATGTACAGCATATAACCCAAAATTGACTGGTATAATAAGAACTAGAAAAATCTCAACTTTCATGGGAAAAGATACGTAGATGATGAAGTTACCTGACAAAGACAATTATTATAAAGTTATTCCAAGAAGTAAGAGTAAACACTCTTAAAATAAACAGAAGCACAGAAAGTACCAGAAAATAAGTAGAGAATATGAAGAAAAAATAAATGGGAATTTCAGAACTGAAAAGTAACATAAACCCAAATAGAAAACTCATTGGGTGGTTAAATAGCAAAATGGACATCTCAGAAACAAAAGAGTTAAGTGACCTTAAAGATAGAACAATTGGAATTATCTCATCTGAATGACAGAGAGGAAAAAGATTGGAAAAAAAAAAAAACAGAACCTCAGGGAACTGTAGGACTAGTGGTTTACCTTTTGTGTCATTAGAGTTTTGGAAGGAGATGAGAAAGACTGTGGTGTCTGTGTGTGTGTGTGTGTGTGTGTGTGTATTAGTAAATAATGGTTGAAAACTTCCCAGATTTGGCAAAAGATATAAACTTACAGATTTGAGAAGTTGAATGAACTACAAACAGGATAAATCCAAGATACCTATAATAAGACACATCATAATCAAACTGCTGAAAACTAAAGACAGAGAAAAAATATCTTGAAAGTGATCAAAGAAAAAGTGACACATTACTTATAGGCAGGGGTCAGCAAACTATGGTCCATGCACCAAACCTCACTGTCTGTTTTGGTAAATAAAGTTTTATTGAAACATAACTATAACTATCCCTTTATGTATTGTGTATAACTGCTTTAGTGTCACAATGGCAGAGTTAAGAAGCTGTGACAAAGCCATATGGCCTGCAAAGCCAAAAATATTTAATATCTGGCCCTATGCAGAAAAATGCTGCTGACCCCTGTTATGGGAAACAGAAATTTGAATGACTCCAGATTTCTCATCAGCAATCATGGAGGCCAAAAAGAAGTGAACTAACATTTTTTAGGGAGTGAAAGAAAAAACTATCAACCCAAGATTCTATATATAGCAAAAAAATACCCTTCAGGAATGAAGGAGAAATAAATCCAATAACGGATGAAGAAAAACTAAGACAATTAGTTGCCAGCAGACCTGCTTTAAAAAACTGCTAAAAGAAGTTCTTCAGATAGAAGGGAAATTACATAACAGAAGGAAAATTGGAACAACAGTATTGAAGGAAGAGCAACAGAAATGGTAAACATCTGGGTAAATATAAAAGACTATTTTCCTCTTGAGTTCTTTAAAAATCTTTTGATGGTTGAAAGCAAAAATCGTAACACTCTCTAGGGGAGTTTTCAATGTATATAGTTGTAATATATTTAACATAAAACAAAATATAAATCGAGGAGAAAAAGGACCTATATGGTGGCAGGACTTCTATAGTCTACCTGAAATTGATTATAAGTAGATTGATTCTAAGAATTATACTGTAATCCATAGAGCAGCCACTAAAAAAACTGTACAAAGAGTATAGTCAAAAAACACAACAGATAAAATAGAACACGAAAAAATTTCAAATAACACAAAGGAAGGCAGGAAAGGGAAAACAAAAGGACAAAAACATAAGAAATAAACAAAAAACAAATAATAAAGCACACCAATAAGTATATTAAATATAAATTGCTTAAATGCACAAATTAAAAGACAAGAGATTTTCAGAACAGATAATAAAAAATATGACCCACCTATATACTGTTTACAAAAACTCACCTCAGTTATAACAGTATCAGCAGATTAAAATTTAAAGGATGGAAGAAGATATACTATGTAAACACTAGGCAAAATAAAGTTTCAGTGACTATATTACTATCAGAAAAAGTAGATTCAGAGCAAAGAAAATTATCAGGGATAAAGAGAAACATTACATAATGATAAAAGATCAATTCACCAAGAAGACATAACCCCAAATGTGTATGCACCTAACAAGAGAGCTTCAAAATATATGAAGCAAAACCCGAAAGAACTGAAGGGGAAAATAGACCAATCGACAACTGCAAATGGAGACTTCAATACTATTCTCTAACTAATAAATAGAATGAGTAGACAGAAAATCAACAAGGACACTAATAAAACCTGAATAACATATCAACCAACAGAATCTAATTGATATTTAGAGAGCATTCCACCCAACAACAACAGAATATACATTCTTTTTAAATGTACATGGAATATTCACCAAAAAAGACCATATGTTGGGTCATAAAAAAAACCTTAAAATGTAAAAGAATTGAAATAAAACAAAGCGTGTTCCCTGATGGTAATGGATTTAAACCAGAAATCAATAACAGGACCATAACAGAAACATCTTCAATACTTGGAAGTTAAAAAGAAAACTGTTCTAAATAATCCACAGGTAGATCCATAGGTGAATCCAGAGAAAGTCTCAATAGGAATTAGAAAATATTTTCAATTAAATAAATGGTTAAAATACAGCATATCAAAATCTGTAGGACGAAGCTAAAGCAATACTTAAAGAGAAATTCATAGTATTAAATAAATGCTTAGAGTAGAAAAAAGTTCTCAAATCAATAATACAAGCCTCTATCTTAAGAAACTAGAGAAGTCAGAGCAAATTAAACCAAAGTAGGCCAAACGAGGGAGATAATAAATGTAAACATGACTTGCGAATGAAACTGAAAACAGAAAAACAACAGAGAGAATCAATGAAACCAAAAGCTGGGTTTTTTTAAAGATAAATAAAAATAATAAACCTCTTTCAAACTTGACAAAGAAGACAAAAATTACCTATATCAGGAATAAAAGAAGAAATAGATAACCTGAATTGTTCTCTAACTACTAAATAAATTGAATTGGTAGTTTAAAACCTTCTGAAAAAGAATTCTCTAGACCTAGATAGTTTTGCTGGCAAATTCTACCAAACATTTAAAGATGAAATTATATTGATTCTACACGATCTCTTCCTGAAAAGAGAAGAGGAGATACCACTCTTCAACTTATTTTATGAGACTAGCATCACCTTGATACCGAAACCAGGCAGAGATAGTACCACAAAGAAAACTACAAATCAATATCCCTCAGGGACATAGATGCAAAAATCCTCAATAGAATATTAGCAAGTCAAATTCAGCGACATACAAAACGGATAATATACCATAAACAAATGAATTTTATCCTTGGAATGTAAAGCTGGTTCAATATCCATAAATCAATGTAATCCACCATATTAACAGTTTAAAAAAGAAAAACCATATGATAATATCAATTGATGCAGAAATAGCATTTGAAAAAATTCAACATTCATTCATGAAAAAAAGTCTCAGCAAAATAGGAATAGAAGGGAACTTCCTCTTCCTGATGAAGGAAATTTATAAAAACCTACAATTAACATCATACTTAATGGTGAAAACCTGAAAGCTTTCCCGCTAAGACTGGGAACTACACAAGGACTCTCACACCTATAGCATTATATGGAAGCTTTAGCCATTGCAATAAAGCAAGAAAAAGAAATAAAAGTCATATAAATTGTAAAGGAAGGAGTAAAACTGTCACTATTTTCACACAACATGATTGTCTACATAAAAAATCCCAAAAAGCACATCCCCCAAATTAACACTCTTAAACCTCACATGAGCTTAGCATGGTCACAGGTACAAGGTCAACACATAAAAATCAATTGTATTCCTATACACTAGCAATGAACAACTGGAAACCAAAAACATTTTTGAATACAATTTACAATAGTTCCAAAAATTTGAAATATTGCATTAGCCAAAAAGTTTATTCTGGTTTTTCCTTAAGATGTTAAGGAAAAACCCAAATGAACTTTTTGGCCAACTCAATACTTAGGTAAAAATCTAACAATTTTTGCAGGATCTGTATGCTGAAAACTACAAAATACTGGTGAAAGAAATCAAAGCAGACCTAAATAAATGGAGATACACATCACAGTCATGGATGAGAAGACTCAACATAGGAAAGATTTAAATTCTCTGCAAAGGGATGTATACATTTAATGCAGTATCAATCAAAATCCAGCAGGAATTTTTGTAGCTCTAGACAAGCTGATTCATAAATTTATATCAAAAGCAAAGAACTAGAATAGCCAAAACAATATGCAAAAAGAAAAATCACATTAGAGAAATTAAACTGCATGCTTTAAAGACATTATAAACCTACAGTAATCAAGACAGTGTGGTATTGGTGAAACAATAGACATATGGGTCAATGGACAGAATATAAAGTCCAGAAAGAAACCCTCATTGATTTTGATAAAGGTGCAAAGGCACTTCAATGGAGAAGGGACAGTTTTTCAACAAGTGGTGTTGTAACAATTGGTTATCCGTATGCAAAAAAAAAAAAAAAAAAATAGGACACTTGACCTAAACCTTTATATAAAAATTAACTCAAAATGGATCATAATCTAAGTTAAATACATAAAATCATACAATTTTTAGAAAGGAACATATAATAATTGTGACCTGGAGCTAGGCAAAGAGTTCCTAGACAAAACACCAAAAGTAAGATGCACTTTAAAAATGATAAATTGGACTTCACTGAAATTTCAAAACTTTTGTTCTGTGAAAGGCACTCTTAGGATAATGAAAAGTCAAGGTACAAACTGGTAAAACAAAAATTGTCAAATCACATTTATGACTCAAAAAACGCAATTAAAAATGGGCAAAAAATTTGAACTGAAGCATTGCTAAAGAGGATATAGAAATGACAAATAAGCACATGAAAAGCTGTTAACATCATTAGCCAGTAGAGAAACACAAATTAAAACTACAATGAAGTACCAACACACATCTAGTAGAATAACTAAAAAATAAATAAAAATTTAAAAATAAAACCCCAAACAATAAGAATGGTTTATCTGTTTCTTATAAGGTTAATCAAACATTTACCATATGACACAACAATCTCACTCCTGGGTATTTACCCTAGAGAAATAAAAACTTATGTTCACACAAATACCTATGCACAAAAGTTTGTAGCAGCTCTGTTCATAATCAACAAACATGAGTTTATTCAGTGAAAGGGTAAACAACAGTGGTTCATCCACACAGTGGAATTCTACTGAGCATAACAACTTGGATGAATCATAGGACATTACACAGAAGGAAAGAAGCCAGTCTCAAAGGTTCTATACTGTATGATTCCATTTGTAAGACATTGTGAAAAAGACAAAACTATGGCAACGGAGCACAGATCAGTGGTTGCCAGGGTTTCAGGGTGGGGTAAAGGTGTAACCACAATAAAAATACCAACCAGGGCTTGCTTTTAGGTCTGGACAATCATTCTAAAGTTCATTAGAAAAATAAACAAGTAAGAGCTGCCAAGAACATTCTGAAAAAGATAAGTAATAAAGGTGGATTTGCTCTATGAAAATGAAAATGTATCATAATTTGGAGTGTAACAGTGGAGTATGAGTAAACAGACAAATCCCTGAAAAAGTATAGACCATCCCAAAATAATCCAAATACAACTGGGAATTTAGTATATGGCAGAGAGGGGATGTGCCCATCAACAGGTTAAAAAGTGGATTAATTCAATAAATAGTTTGGGGACACTTGAGTATCTCTGTGGGGAAGAAAAAACTGTATACTGACTCTATTCCTTCTACCTTAATAAATTCCAAATCAATGAAAGATTTAAAGTAAGAACAAAATGAAACAATTAAAGTACTAGAATAAGTTTTTTGTAATTTTAGAGTAAAAGAAAAAAAAGCTTTTTTCACTATGTCACACACTTTGGAAGCCATAAAAGAAAAGACTAATAAATTGGACTATTTAAATGTTTGGGGGGGAACCTTCCAGAACACTCGGTGAAAAGGTGGAGAAGCAGCGGCTGCCCGAGCTGCACACAGCAACCTGCTCCTTCCCACTCCCCCACACCAGCATCGGCCTGCTCACCAGCTGTAGGAAATGGTGAAAGAAACCATTTATTATGATGTTTTGGGAGTCAAACCCAATGCCACCCAAGAAGAATTGAAAAAGGCTTACAGGAAACTGGCCTTGAAGTACCACCCTGATAAGAATCCAAATGAAGGAAAGAAGTTTAAACAGACTTCTCAAGCTTATGAAGTGCTCTCTGATGCAAAGAAAAGGGAATTATATGACAAAAGAGGAGAGCAGGCAATTAAAGAAGGTGGAGCAGGTGGCAGTTTTGGCTCCCCCATGGACATCTTTGATATGTTTTTTGGAGGAGGAGGCAGGATACAGAGAGAAAGGAGAGGTAAAAATGTTGTGCATCAACTCACAGTAACCTTAGAAGATTTATATAATGGTGCAACAAGAAAACTAGCTCTGCAAAAGAATGTGATTTGTGACAAATGTGAAGGCTGAGGTGGTAAGAAAGGAGCAGTAGAGTGCTGTACCAATTGCCGAGGTACTGGAATGCAAATAATAATTCATCAAATAGGACCTGAAATGGTTCAGCAGATTCAGTCTGTCTGCATGGAGTGCCAGGGCCATGGAGAGCAGATCAGTCCTAACGATAGATGTAAAATCTGCAATTGAAGGAAGATAGTTCAAGAGAAGAAAACTCTAGAAGTTCATATTGACATAGGCATGAAAGATGGCCAGAAGATAACATTCCGTGGTGAAGGAGACCAAGAACCAGGACTGGAGCCAGGAGATATTATCATCGTTTTAGATCAGAAGGACCATGCTGTTTTCACTCGACAAGGGGAAGACCTTTTCATGTGTATGGACATACAGCTGGTTGAGGCATTGTGTGCCTTCCAAAAGCCAATATCTACTCTTGACAACCAAACCATAGTCATCACTTCTCATCCAGGTCAGATTGTCAAGCATGGAGGTATTGAGTGTGTGCTAAATTAAGGCATGCCAATTTATCGTAGACCATATGAAAAGTGTCGCCTAATCATTGAATTTAAGGTAAACTTTCCTGAGAATGGATTTCTCTCCCCTGATAAACTCTCTTTGCTGGAAAAACTCCTACCTGAGAGGAAGGAAGTAGAAGAGACTGATGAAATGGACCAGGTAGAACTAGTGGACTTTAATCCAAATCAGGAAAGACAGCGCCATTACAATGGAGAAGCATATGAGGATGATGAACATCATCTCGGGGTGGTGTTCAGTGTCAGACCTCCTGATGGGGCCAGTGAATAACACTCACTGCTGGCATTTTATTTGCAGTAGTGATTGAGTGAAGGACTATAATCATAATATGCTCACTACTTGCTACTGTTTGTTTTAATATTCAACTATAGTAGTGTTTTAAAGTTAAATGAAGAATAAACTCAAATATAAAAGCTCAAAAAATGTTTTTTGAACAGGTAGAATAAAAAGTTTTTTAATCAAATAAAAACTTAGAAATTATTTAAGATACATATTACAGAAAAAAGGGCTAATTTCTGTAATATATAAAGAGCTTCTCCTAACCAATAAGAAAAAGACCAACAATCTAATACAAAATTTTATAAATACGTGAATACACAGTTCATAGAAAAAGAAAATACATTCAACTTTCTTAATAAGATAAATGCAAAGTAAAACTATAGGATAACTCCTTGTATACGCCAGAACCACATGAATAAAACAGTACGATAGTATAATGTTTAGGTAAGAATGTGAGGAAACAGACACCTTCATATGATGTTGCTTGGAATGTAACTTAATTCATCATTTATCTATCGGCAGAGTGTTGATTAAATCAAGTGTGGTACGTTCATTCTGTTGACGACCAGCTCCCAACTCAAGTCTTTTCCTTGCTGTCATAAAGGAAAGCTTCTCCCCTGGAGTTCCACAGGGACCCTTGCTCCATCAGCTCTTTGCTCGTGGATCACCCTCTCAGTGGGTCTTTCCTAATCTCCCAATTTAAAATTGCACCCACTTCCTATGCCTTTTTTTTCTGCTTTATTTTTCTTAATGATGCACACCACCATCTGACATACTATATACATTTTTTCATAATTTACTGTCCGTCTCTCCTCTCCAGAATGTGTATCAGAAAGGGCTACTTTGGAGACTTCCGGGTAAGATGGCGGAAGAGTAAGACGCGGAGATCACCTTCCTCCCCACGGATACACCAGAAATACAGCTACACGTGGAACAACTCCTACAGAACACCTACTGAATGCTGGCAGAAGACCCCAGACCTCCCAAAAGGCAAGAAACTCCCCACATACCTGGGTAGGGCAAAGCGGAGAGATTCCCGCACAGAGGATCGGTGCCGAGCGGCACTCACCCGCCCGAGAGGCTTGTCTGCTCGCCCGCCAGGGCGGGCGGCGCTGGAAGCTGAGGCTC
This sequence comes from Mesoplodon bidens, assembly GCF_964165515.1. Classification (NCBI taxonomy): domain Eukaryota; kingdom Metazoa; phylum Chordata; class Mammalia; order Artiodactyla; family Ziphiidae; genus Mesoplodon; species Mesoplodon bidens. The sequence goes on from NC_138177.1 coordinate 181,820,250, forward strand.
GGGCTTCGGTCAGAGCGCAGGGAAAGGACTGGGGCTGGCGGCGAGAACTCAGCCTGAAGGGGGCTAATGTGCCACAGCTAGCCGGCAGGGAGTCCGGGAAAACTCTGGAGCTGCCGAAGAGGCAAGAGACTTTTTCTTCCCTCTTGGTTTCCTGGTGCGCGAGGAGAGGGGATTAAGAGCGCTGCTTAAAGGGGCTCCACAGGCGGGCGCGAGTCACGACTGAAAGCGCGGAGCCCAGTGACGGGCGTGGGACGCTGGGGCTGCTGCTGCCGCCGCCAAGAAGCCTGTGTGCGAGCGCAGGTCACTGTCCACACCGCCCTTCCGGGAGCCTGTGCAGCCCGCCACTGCTGGGGTCCCAGGATCCAGGGGCGGCTTCCCTGGGAGAACGCACGGCGCGCCTCGGGCTGGTGCAACGTCACGCCGACCTCTGCCGCTGCAGGCTCGCCCCGCACTCCGTGCCCCTCCCTCCCGCCCGGCCTGAGTGAGCCAGAGTGCCCGAAGAGGCTGCTCCTTTAACCCTGTCCTGTCTGAGCGAAGAACAGACGCCCTCCGGCGACCTACACACAGAGGCGGGGCCAAATCCAAAGCTGAGACCCAGGAGCTGTGAGAACAAAGAAGAGAAAGGGAAATCTCTCCCAGCAGCCTCAGAAGCAGCGGATTAAAGCTCCACAATCAACTTGATGTACCCTGCATCTGTGGAATACATGAATAGACAACAAATCATCCCAAATTGAGGAGCCAGGAGTCAGTGCTGTGCCTCTGAGGTGGGAGAGCCAACTTCAGGACACTGGTCCACAAGAGACCTCCCAGCTCCACATAATATCAAACGGCGAAAATCTTCCAGAGATCTCCATCTCAACACCAGCACCCAGCTTCACTCAACGACCAGCAAGCTACAGTGCTGGACACCCTATGCCAAACAACTAGCAAGACAGAAACACAACGCCACCCATTAGCAGAGAGGTGGCCTAAAATCATAAAAAGTCCGCAGACACCCCAAAACAAACCACCAGACGTGGACCTGCCCACCAGAAAGACAAGATCCAGCCTCATTCACCAGAACACAGGCACTAGTACCTTCCACCAGGAAGCCTACACAACCCACTAAACCAACCTTAGCCACTGGGGACAGACACCAAAAACAACGGGAACTACGAACCTGCAGCCTGCAAAAAGGAGACCCCAAACACAGTAACATAAGCAAAATGAGAAGACAGAAAAACACACAGCAGGAGAAGGAACAAGATAAAAACCCACCAGACCTAACAAATGAAGACGTAATAGGCAGTCTACCTGAAAAAGAATTCAGAATAATGATGGTAAAGATGATCCAAGTTCTATTTCCCAGATCCAAAATCTTGGAAATAGAATAGACAAAATGCAAGAAACAGTTAACAAGGACCTAGAAGAACTAAAGATGAATCAAGCATCGATTAAAAACACAATACATGAAATAAAAAATACTCTAGATGGGATCAATAGCAGAATAACTGAGGCAGAAGAACGGATAAGTGAGGTGGAAGATAAAATAGTGGAAATAACTGCTGCAGAGCAAAATAAAGAAAAAAGAATGAAAAGAACAGAGGACAGTCTCAGAGACCTCTGGGACAACATTAAACGCACCAACATTCGAATTATAGGGGTTCCAGAAGAAGAAGAGAAAAAGAAAGGGACTGAGAAAATATTTGAAGAGATTATAGTTGAAAACTTCCCTAATATGGGAAAGGAAATAGTTAATCAAGTCCAGGAAGCACAGAGAGTCCCATACAGAATAAATCCAAGGAGAAATACGCCAAGACACATATTAATCAAACTGTCAAAAATTAAACACAAATCATATTAAAAGCAGCAAGGCAGGGGCTTCCCTGGTGGCGCAGTGGTTGAGAGTCCGCCTGCCGATGCAGGGGACACGGGTTCGTGCCCCGGTCCGGGAGGATCCCACATGCCGCGGAGCGGCTGGGCCCGTGAGCCATGGCCACTGAGCCTGCGCGTCCGGAGCCTGTGCTCCGCAACGGGAGAGGCCACAGCGGTGAGAGGTCCGTGTACCACAAAAAAAAAAAAAAAAAAAAAAAAAGCAGCAAGGCAAAAACAACAAATAACACACAAGGGAATCCCCATCAGGATAACAGCTGATCTCTCAGCAGAAACTCTACAAGCCAGAAGGGAGTGGCAGGACATAATTAAAGTGATGAAGGAGAAAAACCTGCAACCAAGATTACTCTACCCAGCAAGGATCTCATTCAGATTTGATGGAGAAATTAAAACATTTACAGACAAGCAAAAGCTGAGAGAGTTCAGCACCACCAAACCAGCTTTACAACAAATGCTAAAGGAACTTCTCTAGGCAAGAAACACAACAGAAGGAAAAGACCTACAATAACAAACCCAAAACAATTAAGAAAATGGGAATAGGAACATACATATCGATAATTACCTTAAATGTAAATGGACTAAATGCTCCCACCAAAAGACACAGATTGGCTGAATGGATACAAAAACAAGACCCATATATATGCTGTCTACAAGAGACCCACTTCAGACCTAGAGACACATACAGACTGAAAGTAAGGGGATGGAAAAAGATATTCCATGCAAATGGAAACCAAAAGAAAGCTGGAGTAGCAATTCTCATATCAGACAAAATAGACTTTAAAATAAAGACTACTAGAAGAGACAAAGAAGGACACTACATAATGATCAAGGGATCGATCCAAGAAGAAGATATAACAATTGTAAATATTTATGCACCAAACATAGGAGCACCTCAATACATAAGGCAAATACTAACAGCCATAAAAGGAGAAATCGACAGTAACACAATCATAGTAGGGGACTTTAACACCCCACTTTCACCAATGGACAGATCTTCCAAAATGAAAATAAATAAGGAAACACAAGCTTTAAATGATACATTAAACAAGATGGACTTAATTGATATTTATAGGACATTCCATCCAAAAACAACAGAATACACATTTTTCTCAAGTGCTCATGGAACATTCTCCAGGATAGATCATATCTTGGGTCACAAATCAAGCCTTGGTAAATTTAAGAAAATTGAAATTGTATCAAGTGTCTTTTCTGACCACAATGCTATGAGACTAGATATCAATTACAGGAAAAGAGCTGTAAAAAATACAAACACATGGAGGCTAAATAATACACTACTTAATAACGAAGTGATCACTGAAGAAATCAAAGAGGAATTTAAAAAATACCTAGAAACAAATGACAATGGAGACACGACGACCCAAAACCTATGGGATGCAGCAAAAGCAGTTCTAAGAGGGAAGTTTATAGAAATACAATCCCACCTTAAGAAACAGGAAACATCTCGAATAAACAACCTAACCTTGCACCTAAAGCAATTAGAGAAAGAAGAACAAAAACACCCCAAAGTTAGCAGAAGGAAAGAAATCATAAAAATCAGATCAGAAATAAATGAAAAAGAAATGAAGGAAACGATAGCAAAGATCAATAAAACTAAAAGCTGGTTCTTTGAGAAGATAAACAAAATTGATAAACCATTAGCCAGACTCATCAAGAAAAGAAGGGAGAAGACTCAAATCAATAGAATTAGAAATGAAAAAGGAGAAGTAACAACTGACACTGCAGAAATACAAAAGATCATGAGAGATTACTACAAGCAACTCTATGCCCATAAAATGGACAACCTGGAAGAGATGGACAAATTCTTAGAAATGCACAACCTGCCAAGACTGACTCAGGAAGAAATAGAAAATATGAATAGACCAATCACAAGCACTGAAATTGAAACTGTGATTAAAAATCTTCCATCAAACAAAAGCCCAGGACCAGATGGCTTCACAGGCGAATTCTATCAAACATTTAGAGAAGAGCTAACACCCATCCTTCTCAAACTCTTCCAAACAATATCAGAGGAAGGAACACTCCCAAACTCATTCTACGAGGCCACCATCACCTTGATACCAAAACCAGGCAAGGATGTCACACAGAAAGAAAACTACAGGCCAATATCACTGATGAACATAGATGCAAAAATCCTCAACAAAATACTAGCAAACAGAATCCAACAGCACATTAAAAGGATCATACACCATGATCAAGTGGGGTTTATTCCAGGAATGCAAGGATTCTTCAATATACGCAAATCAATCAATGTGATACACCATATTAACAAGTTGAAGGAGAAAAACCATATGATCATCTCAATAGATGCAGAGAAAGCTTTCGACAAAATTCAACACCCATTTATGATAAAAACCCTGCAGAAAGTAGGCATAGAGGGAACTTTCCTCAACATCATAAAGGCCATATATGACAAACCCACAGCCAACATTGTCCTCAATGGTGAAAAACTGAAACCATTTCCACTAAGATCAGGAACAAGACAAGGCTGCCCACTCTCACCACTCTTATTCAACATAGTTTTGGAAGTTTTAGCCACAGCAATCAGAGAAGAAAAGGAAATAAAAGGAATCCAAATTGGAAAAGAAGAAGTAAAGCTGTCACTGTTTGCAGATGACATGATACTATACATAGAGAATCCTAAAGATGCTACCGAAAAACTACTAGAGCTAATCAATGAATTTGGTAAAGTAGCAGGATACAAAATTAATGTACAGAAATCTCTGGCATTCCTGTACACTAATGATGAAAAATCTGAAAATGAAATCAAGAAAACACTCCCATTTACCACTGCAACAAAAAGAATAAAATATCTAGGAATAAACCTACCTAAGGAGACAAAAGACCTGTATGCAGAAAATTATAAGACACTGATGAAAGAAATTAAAGATGATACAAATAGATGGAGAGATATACCATGCTCCTGGATTGGAAGAATCAATATTGTGAAAATGACTCTACTACCCAAAGCAATCTACAGATTCAATGCAATCCCTATCAAACTACCACTGGCATTTTTCACAGAACTAGAACAAAAAATTTCAAAATTTGTTTGGAAAAACAAAAGACCCCGAATAGCCAAAGCAATCTTGAGAACGAAAAACGGAGCTGGAGGAATCAGGCTCCCTGACTTCAGACTATACTACAAAGCTACAGTAATCAAGACAGTGTGGTACTGGCATAAAAACAGAAAGATAGATCAGTGGATCAGGATAGAAAGCCCAGAGATAAACCCACGCACATATGGCCAACTTATCTTTGATAAAGGAGGCAGGAATGTACAGTGGAGAAAGGACAGCCTCTTCAATAAGTGGTGCTGGGAAAACTGGACAGGGACATGTAAAAGTTTGAGATTAGATCATTCCCTAACACCATACACAAAAATAAGCTCAAAATGGATTAAAGACTTAAATGTAAGGCCAGAAACTATCAAACTCTTAGAGGAAAACATAGGTAGAACATTCTATGACATAAATCACAGCAAGATCCTTTTGGACCCACCTCCTAGAGAAATGGAAATAAAAACAAAGATAAACAAATGGGACCTAATGAAACTTCACAGCTTTTGCACAGCAAAGGAAACCATAAACAAGACCAAAAGACAACCCTCAGAATGGGAGAAAATATTTGCAAATGAAGCAACTGACAAAGGATTAATCTCCAAAATTTATAAACAGCTCATGCAGCTCAATAGCAAAAAAACAAACAACCCAATCCAAAAATGGGCAGAAGACTTAAATAGGCATTTCTCCAAAGAAGATATACAGACTGCCAACAAACACATGAAAGAATGCTCAACATCATTAATCATTAGAGAAATGCAAATCAAAACTACAATGAGATATCATCTCACACCAGTCAGAATGGCCATCATCAAGAAATCTAGAAACAATAAATGCTGGAGAGGGTGTGGAAAAAAGGGAACACTCTTGCACTGCTGGTGGGAATGTGAATTGGTACAGCCACTATGGAGAACAGTATGGAGGTTCCTTAAAAAACTAAAAATAGAACTACCATATGACCCAGCAACCCCACTACTAGGCATATACCCTGAGAAAACCATAATTCCAAAAGAGACATGTACCAAAATGTTCATTGCAGCTCTATTCACAATAGCCCGGAGCTGGAAACAACCTAAGTGTCCATCATCGGATGAATGGATAAAGAAGATGTGGCACATATATACAATGGAATATTACTCAGCCATAAAAAGAAACGAAACTGAGCTATTTGTAATGAGGTGGATAGACCTAGAGTCTGTCAGACAGAGTGAAGTAAGTCAGAAAGAGAAAGACAAATACCGTATGCTAACACATATATACGGAATTAAAAAAAAAAAAAAAAGTCATGAAGGACCTAGGGGCAAAACAGGAATAAAGACACAGACCTACTTGAGAATGGACTTGAGGATATGGGGAGGGGGAAGGGTAAGCTGTGACAAAGCGAAAGAGAGGCATGGACATATATACACTACCAAACGTAAGGTAGATAGATAGTGGGAAGCAGCCACAGAGCACAGGGAGATCAGCTCGGTGCTTTGTGACCGCCTGGAGGGGTGGGATGGGGAGGGTGGGAGGGAGGGAGATGCATGAGGGAAGGGATGTGGGAACAGATGTATATGTATGACTGATTCACTTTGTTATAAAGCAGAAACTAATTAAAAAAATTAAAAAAAAAAAGATAATGAATACATCCATCAAAAAAAAAAAAGAAAGGGCTACTTTGTCTTTGGCACCTAGAACGATGCTAGGCACACAGTAGCTGCTCAATAATACTACTTACTAAGAATGAGGCAGCTCTTTACGTACTAATGGAAACCAATCTAATACAAGTTATAGTGTTACATTGAAAAAGCAAGATGCAACATGTGTATGAAGTATGCTACATTTGCACAAGAGAAAAGAAAGGAAAAAGTATCCATCACTGGAAGGATTGATGAGAAATTGTAACATGTTGGCCTCTGGGGAGCTGATTGGGTGAGGCAGGGTGGGAAGGGAGACTTACTTTTTACTGTATAGCTTTTCTACCTTTTCAATTCTTTATCCTGTATTATTCCTTCAAAGTTTGCATAATTTATAGTTTAAAAATATATAACAATATGGGACCTCCCTGGTGGTCCAGTGGTTGAGACTTTGCCTTCCAATGCCGGGCGGGGCGGGGGGGCTGGGGGGCGGTGCGTGTTTGATCCCTAGTCGGGGAGCTGAGATTCCCACATGCCTCGTGGCCAAGAAGCCAAGACATAAAACAGAAGCAATGTTGTAACAAATTCAATAAAGACTTAAAAAATGGTCCACATCCAAAAAAAAAATATTTAATGAAAAAATACATAACAATCTTAAAAATATGAAAGTCCTCTAACCTATAATACCACTTCTAGAAATTTATCCTAAGTACATAAAAACTGTTCAAGGATAATCACTGAAGTATGGATAGAAAAAAATCTGGAAGCAACATAACTAGGTTATGTTGTAGGTTAAGTCCCTGCAAGGAACTACTGTACAGCTGTTAAAATATATTTATCTGTGTTGATTTAAAGTTCACAGTATATTGCTGGTTAAAAATGATACTTTTTTAGAGTGTGTGTGAAAATGTGTGTGTGTTCACTGGATTTAGGGGGGACTTTTACTATCTATACAATTTTATGCTGGTTGCCTTTTTATAATAAATTACTTTTGAGATCGAAACAAAGACAATGAAAAAAATAAGGTCACTTCTTCAACAGAAAATTTTATAAGATGAAACATACAAAATAAGTTGTTTCTCTTTATAATTCTTCTAAATGTTTCTTTAAATTTCCAAGCTGCATTAAAAAAATAAAATAAAAAACCATGGCAATGAAAATATTTTCATGTCGGAGAAAATACAATGTCTCTTTCACTCACCCCTGGCAGTAATGAAGGCCATGCTCTTTAACCAAGAAAGAAAGTGCTCTTGCCACGATCTCAGCTGTTAATTTTGGGCATAAGACAGCAAGAAATCAAGTAATAATGAGTGCGGTTATAATAGTTAACATTTACCTCTTGTTTAGTCTGTGCCAGGAACTGCTCTAAATAAATGCTTTTATGTGCAGGAACTCATAGAATACCCCCAAGAGCACCAAGAGGGAGGAGACAAGGATACACCCCACTCACAGATGAGGAAAACGAGGCAGAGTTTGTTCAAAGTCATCCTTATCACCTCCAGCACCTGGGGGCCCTTCTCCCTGGGCCTCACCCCCTGCACTGCTGTTACTTGTTAATTTGTCCATCTCCTCAAACAGACGATGCAAATTTTCAGACTCATTCAACTGTGGATTTCCAGCCTAGCACAGTTCAGAAACACGGCATACGCTATTGAACCTTTGTTTATTGAATCCATGTGAACGACAAACAAAGAAAAAGGTTCCAACCAGGGCAGCCCAGCACCGGAGAGGTGCTACCTGCAGGGCTCCTGTGGAGAGGAAAGGCCCTCATGAGGGACTCCCAGGGGAGAAGCGCAACCTGGGCTCTAACTAGGAAACAGATGAAGTACCCCAATTCCTCCTCCCAAGTTATAGCACGTGCTTTTGCACATCTTATAACTGCAGATATTAGAGGTGCATATTTCATTACTTCCAGCATTGCGTATTTATAATTTAGCAGTGTGTAAAAATTTATAAAGGCACAACTAGTGGTTGGTTAATGACGGTTACTGTGGCAGCCCATATTTAGTGTATTTTTCATGTCATGGAAATCTGGCCTGGAACAGAATGCCACATTCATAAAACAGGTGATGAAAAGGGGGAGACATGGGCCAGGGGCTTTGTGACAAAATGCTCCTAGACTCACAAAGGCTGTCCCTCTACTGTCAGTGAGAGGCGAGCTGCTCCAAAAAGGACACGTGAAAGCAGATGCAGAGGGGTCAGAGGCATCTCTCGATGAGCCAGATGCATGGGAGCCTGCTGCCAGCCCAGCTTCAAAGAGCAAAGCTTTCTGATGGAGAAGAGTTAAGACGAGAGACCCCCAAGAGAAAGCGGTCGATGCTACTGCTGTATTGACAAATGTATAATTTTATCTTGGAAAAAGAAATCCTCTGCCTTTCCAAAAGTGAGTCCTAAAATAGCTGCCTTTCAAGGACCAGCGTCCTAATTGAGTTTTGATTCATCAGTGGCTACAGATGAGCCAGAGCAGGTCCTGGAAGTTTATCCCCGAAGCCATGGTCTGGTCTCACAACTCATCAATTCTAGGCACTGGATGACATGGCGCCGGGCCCAGGGGCCGGGAAAGCCTGCAGCCCAGCCCCATTACACAGCTCAGAACAGCTCAGCTCTGGGTAGGGCTGGGAAGACGGAGGCCTGATGCTGCAGGAGGTGAGAGCTGGCTGGGCGGGGGCCAAGGGGAATGACGGCTTTGCAGCAGAGATCCCAGGAGCATCCCTCCTGCCCCCCAGTACCCATCGTCCCTGCCCTGCCCTCCAAAGATACTAAAGAGCTTTGACTTTTCCTGTCCTATCCATACTGTGAGGAAGAGGTGAGGGGACATCCGCGCAGGTGTCATTAAATCTACCCGTAGGTTAAGCACTGCCAAGCTCTGCTCAGGCCACCCCAGGGTCAGGCAGAGCCCATAATGCTGTCTGTCCAGGCTGAGAGGGATTCTCCCCAGGCCCCACCTGGCAAACCCCCTACGGTTACCAACAAGGGCTGAGAAACCATAAGACCCCTTGTACTCCCCAAACACAAAGTCAAGGGACTTGATAAACGGAGTCATCTATTTTCACTTAGCACAACAATTAAAGCAGATCCTTATTTTCAAACCATCACCCTAAACAAGTCAAACCACACTATAAATCAAAAAAGAATAATTAAAGCCTACAGTTCTCACAATACCACAGAGTAAGGCAATTACAAGGCACTTCTAATGAGCAATTTATGTAATTTAAAAAGTCAGACCCATAATATGCAAAGAACACTTCAGTGAATTACTGCCAGGGACTCTGTGCCCTTTGGTCCCTGTGCCTGGCCCCTTCTGCTGTGACTCCTCAGTCACCCTCTCCTTGTATTTCTGGGCACCTGGAAAATAGCCACAGAAGATTTTCTTCACCAGCGCAGACTGTGCCTCATACTTAGAAAGCACATTTAATACCAACTTGCATAAGGGATGGTGGGTAATTGCTGCTAGCATCCAATGTGAGTGCTGTATCTCATCTATGATATGCAATTTAGAAGCTATATTCTAGTAAGAGAATTTTACGACTTGCTGTCATGAGAAATAAAAGTTTATGGCATAATGGAATTAATATTTACTTTGAGTGCAACACAGACTATTCAAATAGAGTTGTTCTGGAATCACCTTACACCAGGACAGTTGGGAAACGTTGCCAACCGACAGCAGGACTTGAATTCGCTTCCCCTTATCACCCGCCGATGACTGACAATCTTTCCGTTTTCTGGTTCAACCTGTGTCCGGACAATCTTTTAAACAATTGCTGTAGTTCAAAACGTTGGTGTTGGACGTGATGTGTTAAACGTCTCTTAAGCTGGCAGCACGTGGGGGGGTGGGGCAGGAGGAGAAGGGGGGAAAGAAGTGGGGGGGGCGTGATTCCGGGCCAGCATCTGAAGGAGCAGCTTTGGAAGAAGGAAAAAGCCGTGTTCTGAGCAAGCCCCTCTAACGCTGTTGTTTTCAGAAGGGCATTTGTGACTCATCGGACATTCAATCTGTTGCTTTTATGTGAAGGAAAATGTTTACAAAGAATACTAGCTCACATCGAAACTACGCAGTGGCTGCTTGATTCTAACATAACTATACAGCAAGCAATTCTCTTACTTTATCCGAAATTATAATTTACTGAAGGTGCGGGGAGCAGTGATTCCAGATCTTAAGTGAGTCAGAACCGCAGTCAGGTTTACCGTGAAGCTACCAGCACTGAAGCTTCAGGACTGCCCCCCGCCTCACCACCGGTGTGTTGCGTGGACAGACCCCTTCCAAGATGCTAGGCCTAACTTTGTGTTCATTATTTTGTATTTATACAAGATCCCAACTGTATTGGCTTCAGACCCCATGAAATTGGCACCTGCCCCTGATCAGAAATAAACTTACATTTCAAAGCAAAACAAAACAAATTCCTAAGAGGAGTGGGAAATCCTGTCCCAGGGTGGGGTTGGGACCTCTCGAGGTCCTTGGCACGAGTGTTCTCGATGGCGCACGTGGGGTTGTGGTGGTGGTGCCGCCGGGGAGGGGATGGAGACGTAGGGCTTTATCTGAAGGGTCCGGGAGACTAAGACACAATGGCCAGCTTCTGACTCGGGGGAGCCGCTGGCTGCCAGGTGAGGCTGGATGCTCTCCGAGTCTGAGTCATGCAGGAGCAGGAGGCAAGCTGCCCAGACGATAAACAAGTGGAGAATTCCAGAGAAAGCAGGGATTAGTGGGGCGGCCAGACCACCCACCTTCTCCGCCTGCCTTAGTCCCTATGAGTCACAGGCAGGCTTGTCGTAAGGGGGGAAGACAGCCGAAGATGCTGTCATAGGGCCAAATGTGAAGCGCTTGCTCAGAGGCTACGATGGTTTTAATAATCTTCCTAGTGGTAAAGAGTGCCTTTAATAAAAAGAAACCAAGTCGTTTCATATACTGTTTTGCTACAAAGAATAGCTTTACTATTGGTCTTCTTAATGACCAATCCATAAACACATAGAATGACCTGGGTAAGGACCCCGAGTCTCTATACCTCCAGCTCATATTTTGAAACAGAATTTTCATATATTTTGAAGATGAGGAGCCAGTCCCAGAGAGGGGAAGGTACTCGCTTAAGGTCACACAGCAAGTCAGTGGAGTGAGGCAAGATGCAAACTCAAGACATCTGACTCTATTACGGTAGCCCCTTCGTTAAAGCAAGTCACCTCCTTAGGTCACTGCAGGAGAAGGAAGAAGCCAGCTGTGCCTCCAGAAACCCTGAGCCTGGTTGGCAATGGAGCAGGGGGGAAGGGAGGCCCAAATGCTAACCACTCAGGAGTGCCCGTCTTGAATGTTTTGGTGTTCCCCAACTCAGTGCATGAGTCCAGACTCACCCTTCTCTCCAAGACGGTCCCTGAGTGCATTTCTGAGGCCTTAGGTCAGGGATTTGGGGGTTCTAGAACCTAGCACAATGCCTGGCACATCTAAGGTGCTTAATAAAAGTTGGCTGGATAAACAATTTAGTACGTATCTATTGTAGAATGCATTGAGACATTTATAAAACATCCTTCAGATAGAAGTGATGAAATATGCAACAGACTTCTGGTACTCCAGGGCCATTTGGGCACAAAGCTCTAGAATTTCCCCTGTAGCAAGTCACAGGAATCCCAAGCCTGTAGATGGAGGGAGGTACCTGTGTGAACAGACCCCCAGGAGAGAGGGTGACATGCGCCAGGTCAGAGAGAGCTACCGGTCCTGTTTCAATTCACAGTCAGAGAAAAGACAATCATTGTCCCTCCAAGCTGAAAATCCATTCCTGGCCACCCCAGGGACCCTGGGCGGAACTTGTCAGTGGCCTTTCTGGAGAAGAAAGTAGCTTTGATGTAAGGAAGAGGGGAGCTCTGTTGCACGGGGGCATCCTGGGTTGGGGCAGGGGGACCATGCATCTCTGGGGGATGCTGAGGAGGAATTCAGCCCTCATAGCTGCACCCAGGACCCCTGCCATGTTTCCTTGGCTCTTGCCCTGCACCTCCCCCTCGGGAAGTCCACCCAGTCCTCAGCCCTGGAGCTCTCTGTCCAACCACATTCCATAGTGTCTTCCTTGAGAACCCGCCCCTGCAAGTTCCCTACACAGGCCAGCCTAAAAGTGCAACCACAACATCTTAACAATGGTCTTTGTTTATTTCAGATTGCAAATTGTTTGATGATTTTATTTCAATGAAAGGGACTGCTCTGTATCACACTGCAAACACATACAGAACTGTTGCCCATAAGGGTGATGATCTGGTGCAGGGGATGGGAGGAAACAGTAAACATTAAATCAAAGCGACTCAGCTTCCAGCCACAATGAAGGGACTGAAGCTGGACCTGCCCTCCGGCTGGAAACAGCCATAAAACTCGATGAAAATATCTGAGGCTACTCTTTGCAGGCACTGGATGACAGGCAGTTCAGGACTGTGACCCCATAAGAAAGAAAACACACAAGGTGAGCCCTACATCTGCCGAATTTCTGGACCATTACGCAGGGAGGTGGGGTCCAAGCTGGGCACAGCAGCCTCCCTGATCAGAGAAGGCAAAAATCAGAATTTGGGGCTGCTGAAGCAGCTAGAATTTGCAGGTCTGAGCCCTGGAGAGAAGGGAGCTGTGTAGAAGGAAGTCTGCAGAAGTCTGCTTGGAGGTTCCTGGGGAGTACCCGGTTGAGGGCAGAGCTGCCCATATGCAGGGCAAGACTCTAGATACTATAGCACTGAAGGCTAAACAGCGATACTGGAGGTCACGCAGGGTTGGGGGACCTTGAATTATGGTCCAGCCAGATGTGAGAACCCTCACTGGGTACCTGCAGCATTCACTTAAGACTCCAGAAAGCCCAGGCTTAAGAGGAAGAACCACATCCTTGCATAAGCAGCAGAGCCTTCAACTAAGGGCAAAACCAAAATAGACCAACCATATCAAAAGAGTAGAACCAAGTCATCTGTCAGAACAAAAATCAACATGCTTTACAGAAAACAACACAATCCAGACTCCCTACAACATAAGTTCCATAATATCTAGAGTATACCACGTTCATGGATTGAAACTGGTCTACAGATTTAATAATCAAAATCAAAAAGAGCTTTTTTTAGGGGGGAGAAATTGTTTTTGCAAAATTAGGATCTTTCTGAACATACAGTTTTACAGTTTCTTTTCCCATTGATCCTCCATCCCCGTCCCAATCATACCCTCTTCAGGCATTTGGCACAGTTAACCACTTCCTCTTCAGAGTTCCTCTTCACTTGGTGTTCAGGTCATCACGCTTTCCTGGTTCTCCTCTGCCTCATGATTCCCTTTGTCTCCTTTTCCTCTGCTGGCTCTCCCTATTTCTCCCAGACTGCTAAATGTTTTAGGTGTCATAGGGCCTCAGTCTTTGGTCATTTTCTCTCCTCTGTACACTTTCCCTGGGTGGTCACCCATGGCTGATGCCTACAAAAGTCTGCATCTCTGGTCTGACGGCTCCCCTGAACTCCAGATTATATATCCAATAGCTTACTGAACATCCACACTTGGATGTTGCATTTAATGTGGCTGAAACATACCTCTTGATTTTCCCCCCAAGCCCTCTCCTCTCCTATGATTCTCTATGTCCGTTAATGGCACCATCCTTCATCCAGTTGCTCAGGCTGCAATTTGGGAATCATCTTCATATTTTTCTTTCCCCTTATCCCACATCCAAGTTATCAACAAGTTCTACCAACAGTATCTTCAAAATGCACCCCCTGTCAGCTCATTTCTCACCACCTCCACTGCTGTTAAAGTAACTGGACAACCATCTTTTCTTGTCTGGAAGACTGAAAGTGGAGCAATGGTACAATGAGATAGGTAGGAGCACGGATGCTGGGGCCAAAAAGCATGAGGCCAAACCCTGGCCCTGCCACTTACTAGTTGCATAAGCTTGGGCAAAGTACTTAATCTCTCTGTGGCTCATTTTCCATCTGTAAGGTGGAGTTCCTAACAGCACCTTCCTCCCTCAGAAGACTGGTACAAAAGACTTTGAGTCAAGGGTCCTAGAAGGCTCACTCCCTTTGGCTCTTCTCACTTGCTCTGATGTGTTGTGAGTGTGATCTGCAGAGGGCCACATGGCAGGGAACTGAGGTGGCATCCAGCAAATAGCTAGTGATGAACTGAAGCCCTCAGTCCAACAGCTCATGAGAAGCTGAATCCTCCCAACAACCATGTGAGTGAGCTTGGAAGATCTGGGCGCCTTTGGCCCTGGAGATGACCGCAGCCCTGGCTGTCACCCGCCCTGCAGCCTTGGGAGAGACCCCAAGCTGGAAGACCCAGCTAAACCATGCCTGGATCCGCAGCCCACACAAACGGTTAGGAATAAATGTGGCTGTTGTAAGCTACTGAGTTTTGGAGTAATTTGTTACCCAAACATTGGTAACTAATACACCCTGCCTTCTTCGAGGCACCAATCACCTCCTGGATTATATCTGTCCATTGTGTCAGTCTCCCCTGCTGCTAGTAAGCTACACGAGGCCATGGATATGATCTGTCTGGTTCACTTCTGAATCCCTAGGAACTAGGACCATGCCATGGCAAGCACTCAATAAATATTTGTTGCATAGATGAATAAATATCACACAGTGGGCCTTTTCCTGTGTGGCTATGTGATGTTGAAATGAAGAACACCTGGAAGTAATTTGGAAAAGACTTCTTAATCTACACCCCCCGATTCACAGTACCACCAGCCATTCCATCAGCCGGCGTGGACTAGGACTCTGCCAGGCTCCATGGTGCAGACTGGAAAGAAACATACAGCAAACCCTCCCCTGAAGGAGTTACAATCTGGTTGAAAAGAAGAAGTCAGCTCGTGAAAACGCATAGAGGGGTTTAGTTCTCAGTCCTGGGCCGCTGACCGAAAGATCTTATGTGGAGATCCGTGGGTCCCCTGATGACACTGAACACATGTGTGAGCCACGTGCCGCTCCAAGCGTTGGACACGTGCTGCCCCACATGTGTAAATCTCCAACCCCCAGAGAAGTAGGTGCCACTACGATCCTGGTTTTACTGATAGAAAAGCAAAGCAGAAAGGACTTAAATAGCTGCTCTCGGTCATATGATGGGTAAATGCTAGAGCCAGTGTCTGACACCTGAAAGACGACTGCTAGCCCAGCCTGTGCCCCAGCCCATAGGCGGTGATTGGCCCGTGTCCCCGCTCACACGCGATGATTGGCCCGTTTCCCCGCTCACACGCGATGATTGGCCCGTGTCCCTGCCCGCATGTGATGATTGGCCAGGCAGACAGATGGAGGCGGGGTATGGGGGGAGGAAAGTCGACACCAAAATGACCTTGGAGACGAGGTCAAGTGCAGAGGGAAGCTGTGGGGAAAACCTGTGACGAAGGGCCTTGGCCTCAGAGGCCATTAGGGAAAGAACCCCCAGAGTCGCTGCCCCGTGACTCTACCCAGGCAGGGCTGCTCCTCACCTGCAAGGAGTCATGGCAGAGTCAGAGAGTGGCTGTCTTCCCCTTAACCAAGTTCATAAGGCACAGGGATAAAATGAAAATTTATTAACGTCTGACAAGAAATCACTACTCCAGGGACCAGAAAGTTGTATGATTTAGAACATTTTCTTTGGGAAACTGAAGGAGAGCAGGTCGGTGGTTTCTATGTTTAAGCCTTTGGGCAGAGGAGGCCAAGGCAGCCCTTTCTCCACAGGGCTGGTCTCACCACGGACCATGTATGAGCTGGCTGCTGGCCAAGACTGCCTGTCCCTCTGACGCTGTCTCTTGTCCCATGGACAGCTTCCATCAGGTGCAGTCCAGTTCTGGGGGCCTGAGTCCACTGTCCTTTAAGGTGACTGCCCACCTCTGCAGTTTCACAAGGATTTATGAGAGCTGTTGAGTTTCCCTCTTTGCCTGCTCCCCGGAGAAACGCAGTGTAGCCCCAAACGCCTACGCTCAGCAAGTGGGCAAGAGTATAAACCCCCAGGGGGGTCAGACCAGGCTGAAGAGCACAGCCCCACCCACAAACCCACGAGGGAGTCCCCCACCACCTGCCTCCCCTGCCCCCATCCGAGCACCCCAGCCATTTGCACTTCTAGGGAGAGCTTGTTCAGCAGTGATCTCCTCAGGCACCTCCTCTGACGGGCGCCCAGGATTAGCTGGTGCCCTCTGCACAGAAATGAGGGAAGCCTGGATTACTCTGGGCTTGGGGCTCGACTGTGTTTCCCCTGGGAAATGCCTGCCAGTGGTACCCTTGCACACTTCAACAGTGGGAAGCATGAGGCTGCTGGCACGGAGCAGAAGAAGGATTACAAAAGCCAAATACTCATTACTACCACAATCTCCTGCAACCAGCTCCAAAGAGACCCCAAAGGTATTTCTGAGCTTTTGGAGAAAGGTGGGCACGAAATAGCTCGGGACCCTGGCCAGCAATATTACAAGAAGTCGTGAAGATACTCCTCGTCCTCATGCCCAGGGGAAACCCCAATGCCTTGAGGCATTAAGCTGGGCTAATTCGTGTCTGGAGTGCCCTATCCAGAGTCCTAAGTGGGATGCTGTCCATTTCCAACTCCTCCACCCCCTGCTTCAATTGCATTGAAATAGGAGCACTGTGTTGTAACAGATGAAAGCAGACCACCATATTATGAAAGCTGTAGTGATAAATACATTTCCCGGTGGATGGCGAGAAAACAAATGACAAACAAACCCAAACAGGAAGGTGCACGTGGATCACAGAACCACCTGGGCCCTCGTGCCATAACACTCTGTATGCTCTATAAATCGGCTCGTCATGACTCTTCCGTCTTGGCTGACAAACGACCAAATGGGCTCTGCTCACTCTGAGTGCCAGAGAAACGCCAGCCCGGGAATGGCCTCCAGGTGCGGGCAGGGATGATTCTCTCGGGCCGGCTGCCTTCCAGCACATGTCATCCGGGTCGCAGCGGGCCTCTGGCAGCAGCTTCTGAAGCTGGGGAGGCCTCTGGTCGCTGGGACAAGCTGTGCCTGTGTTCTTCATCCTTTACCAGCCTCCACCCCTACCCCCAGCTTCTCCAGCCCAGGTCCCTCCCTTTCTACTGGAAAGCAGTCAATAGGTGGGGTACAGCAGAAAAATTGCCACGGAAATCAGCTGGGCTTTAGAACTCCCAGCAACCCAGCAGGGAGCTGGACCCACGCCGAGTGCTTGCTGCTTCTTAGGTGATTCTCCAGGATTCCCAGGAGAACGGGCGAGGACTGGCTTTCCGAGAGATCACTCCTGATGTCTGTCTATTTGATGGTGGAGGATGGGCTGGGGTGGGCCCCTGCTCTGCAGAAACTCCTGTGCAATTCCCAGAGGGGAAGCAAAGCGCAGAAAACACTCGGCTCTGAACTGGGAGGCCTCTGGAAGGGAGCTGGGGGCGCGACGGCAATAATGCCAACTCGCTTGGGCAAAGTGGCTGAGTTTCCTGAGTAGGCAAATGCACCCCAGGCTGCAGGGGCCTCGAACAGGACAGGGAAGGAACAGCAGCCCTCAGTGATTTGTAAGGGTTGGGAAGGGGTTTCTTCAGAAGGAATTCAATCAGGGATCAATTGGGGTGGATCGGGGAGTGTGAGCTTCTCGCTCCTGAGTACAGAGAGTGGGGGACCTGGCATCTGGGCTGACAGTCCCAAGGAAGAAGCAGCACCATGATGTATCATCTTTCAGAAGACAATCAAGTCCTCAGAATGGATGGCGAGGCTGGGGTAGCAGAGGTTGAGGTTTTGGTTTTGGGTTTGTTTTTTTTTTAAGATTTTTTTGATGTGGACCATTTTTAAAGTCTTCATTGAATTTGTTACAGTATTGCTTGTTTTATGTGTTGGTTTTTTGGCCCCAAGGCATGTGAGATCTTAGCTCCCCGACCAGGGATCAAACTGGCACCCCCTGCCTTGGAAGGCGACGTCTTAACCGCTGGACCACAGGGAAGCCCCAGGCTGAGCAGTTTTAACAGCACCCTCAGCCTCTCCAGTGTATTCAAGCTTCCCATAAAGATCCGAAAGAGATCCACATTCACTGGAGCTGAAACACAAGGTGGCTTCCAGAAAACACAGGATATCGGCTCTATCTGCTAAATAAGTTCTTTCAAATAACTTTTTTTCTCTCCTTTTCAAACTGCCAGTATGTAAGAGTCGTTCAGAATTGATCCCCAGAGAAGGCTCTGTCCAATAAACCTTCCCTCTAGCTCACATCCCAGGAAGCCTCGGAACAAGCCACCGCTTCATCAATTCAGTCTCCATATATTTTATTTTTAGAATATTTAATTTCTGGCCACCAGTCCTTAGGTCTCCAATCTGATTTGGTTTCCATACATGGATTTTTCATACTGTTGGTGGAAAATATATTTAATTTCAAATTTCTTTTCTTTGGCTGCACCGTGCGGCATGTGGGATCTTAGCTCCCTGACCAGGGATCAAACCCGTGCCCCCTGCAGAGGAGGCATGGAGTCTTAACCACTGGACCGCCAGGGAAGTCCCTAATTTCAAATTTCTGCAAACTAAAATATTCAGTGTAAACGTCAGAGCATGTGTGGGCCATCCATTCCCCCTCTCCGCGATGCACGCGCCAGCTTTGAGATAGGCGTGTGTGCCCTTGGACGGTGTTCTCAGATGTTTCCATTTACAGAGCCCCATCCAAACAGCGGGGGAAGCTGGCATCTGGTTTTCTTCCCTGCACCACTTTCTGCTTCCAGACAGTTGTTGGAAATGTGCCTCTAGAGTTCCAACTAAGAAGCCGAACTTAGGTGACAACCAAAAACGTCTCATGCTAATGACGCCCATGGAATGGATGCAGGCTGGCTGCCCTGTCCACACTGGTCACCGTTCCTGGGCTAAATTCTCTGCTCTTCCACTTCTGCCAGCACAGAAGAGTGAGGCATTAAGCCCAGGGCAGGCTGGAGCTGTTCAGGCAGCTGAAGTAACCCCAGGAAGCATCCCTCCAACAGCAGCTAATTCATCACTAGGAAATAATTTGGGCCTACAGGACAAGTAGATCATTTGCTAGGGGTGATGGGAGGGTGCACTTAGAGGAACAATCAGCCTACTGGGAGCAGGCACCTAATAGACACCTTCTTCCAACAACGCCTAGGAGTTATGCATTATGAAGCCTATTTTAGATGAGGAAACTGAGGTTCAGAGAGCCCCGCCATGGCTGCATAACTACTCCACGGCAGAGCTGGCTCAGGCTGGCTCCACAGCCCACGTGCTCCCTACCAGGGTGGCATTCTGTCAGGAACAGGTCTTCTGAGATTCCCCAGTGCAGCACGAGGTGGTCCTGCCACAGGGCAGCTGCTCCTGCGTTTCTCTACCTGTTCGAGTCCCCACGACCCCCAGCCATGGGGCACTGCTCCTGCACCTGGAGCAAAGGCCCACCTGGGGCTTTCAGTGGGTGCACCACGAAGAAACCAGACCCTGCATTCCATGCACCTTCCAGCACCTTCCATGGACCAGCATGGGGCCATGGTTCTGGCAAACTCAGAAGAACATGGGAGCCCGTACCGTGCACCCAGCACACGAGAGTCAGGGGTCATTTCCTCCCCTGCCCTTGAGAGCTGAGTCATTTCACCTGTGACCCTATTGCCTCACCTCCCAAATCAGGGGAAATTCCAGAACAGTAAAGTCCAAAGGAGCCTCAGAAAACATGCAGGTAAATACACAAACTGAGAAAATGTTGGGGATTTTCCAGTGACTGGGAGTTTGACTCCACTGCTCTCTTTCATCAGGGGGGACAAGTGAGAGTCACTGTCCCCACCGTACTGATGTCACGCTGAAGAGGAAGATGGTGACGATGATGAAAATAAATGGTTGCAAAGGATTTGCACTTACTCAAGTAAAGAAAAGCTGAAGATAGCAGTCAGTTTAAATGTGGAGAAAGTATTTTAAATTTATCTTAATACAAGCTGGAAGATTATGGCAGCAAGTGCTTTGGTGGTAGGAGTTTCAACACTTCTATTTGGAAATGCAAAACGGCCTGACGGAGACCAGGGGCATTTCTCACAGATGCCACATGTCCCAGTTACCCTCCCTGAAGGAAGGCAGTTAAAGTGCAGGAACCGGAGCCCCACACATGGCTCTTTAAAAATCTAAAGGTGAAGCAGACAAACTGCTTCTACCAAGGCTGCAGGTAACCAGTAAGGTTAAAAAAAAAAATGTTTTTTTAATCACCTAAATCCAGAGTCTACACATAATACAGGAGAAAACCTCGGCTAGGCCAGGTCCGTGCAGCGCTGCCTGACTTTCCTTTTTTTTTTTTTTTTTTTTTTGCGGTATGTGGGCCTCTCACTGCTGTGGCCTCTCCCGTTGCGGAGCACAGGCTCCGGATGCGCAGGCTCAGTGGCCATGGCTCACGGGCCCAGCCGCTCCGTGGCATGTGGGATCCTCCCGGACCGGGGCACGAACCCGTGTCCCCTGCATCGGCAGGCGGACTCTCAACCACTGCGCCACCAGGGAAGCCCTGACTTTCCCTTTTGTGATGACTTTGATGAAAAATGCCACACATTTGATAACAAGTATACATTTCATGCTACTTTCAAATGCATCTCATGTGTTCCCCACTGTATTAGCTCCCTGGGGCTGCTGTACAAATTACTGCAAACTGGGGGGCTTAAAGCAACAGAAATTTATCCTAGCACCGTTCTAGAGGCCAGAAGTCCAAGAGCAAGGTGTTGGCAG
Organism: Mesoplodon bidens; assembly: GCF_964165515.1. Taxonomy (NCBI): domain Eukaryota; kingdom Metazoa; phylum Chordata; class Mammalia; order Artiodactyla; family Ziphiidae; genus Mesoplodon; species Mesoplodon bidens. The sequence continues at coordinate 181,841,427 of NC_138177.1, forward strand.
GGCCCATTTCTGTGTCTGTCTTCACAGGCTTTTCCCTCCCTGTGTCCATGTCCAAATTTCCCTCTTCTTATAAGGACACCAGTCACTGGATGAAGGTCGCCCTAATCTAGTGTGATCTCATCTTGATTTGATTAGTTACATCTGCAAAGGCCCTATTTCCAAATAAGGTCACATTCTGAGGTTCTGAGTGGAAATAACTCTGGCGGGGATACTATTTAACCCAATACACCATGGTAACCATGAAGGGGGTACAGGGGAAAACACCCTCATTTCATAGATGAGGCATCTGGGCCCATATTCCCCTGTTTCCTCTGTCTCAGAGACCCTCTCGAAGGTCAACCCTTCACCTGTGATCTTAACCTCTTGCTTTCCTCCGTCCTCTGGGACTGGCTCTCAAAACCAACCCTTTCCCTTGACTCTTTACTCTCGCCCCTTCTACTCATTTTCCCTCATACAGACACACGTGGAAGACCTCACCCAACTTTGCTTCCACTACCCCATCTCTCCTGTTAATACCAAATGTACGACAAGGGGGGGTCTGCACCAACCAGCTCCACCTCCCACCACTTTCCACTCAACCCTTGGCATCTGGCTTCTGTCCATCATTTGTCGTGCTGTCGAAGGGCACCAATAACCTCTTGGTTACTGTTCTCCTCCGATATGCTTCTGCTTCATGTAACAAAATGATCCGACACCTCCTTCCCAACCCTCGATTCACCCTTGGCCTCGCTGCATCCAGCACACTGCCCTTCCTCTGGGTCTTCATCCAAATTCTTCTTTTCCTGCCTCTCCCTTCCATACTTATGACCCCAGGCTCCCTGTTGACTTAATGACCCTCATCCTAGGTACTCTGTTCAACTAGTGTTCGCTAAGTATCTTTTAGGCTAAGGACATTGCAGAGATGCATATCTGACATTGATTCTGCAACTTAAAGTCTAATAGAGAAGATAAATTGAATAACCATAGTGCAAAGTAAAATGGAGGTAAAGTGCTCCAGGGGTTTTGGACAAAAAGCAACCCCTTCGTGTTGGAAAGCACTCTGGGTGTGAAGCTCTTTGTGTGGGCTTGTGTGAGTGGGGACCTGAGAGGCGTAATTCCTATTCCTGAAGCCTAGCTCTACCACTTACCAGAGGAAGTCAGGGAATCTCCCTGTACTTCAGATTTCTCTTTTACAAATAGGGATAATAGTGACACCAAGTCCATGGGATTCTCTGGAAAAGTAAGTGAGATAATATACATATGGTAGAGACTGGCCAGATGTTCATCAATGTCATTTCCTTCCCCTGAGACAAGAGAGACTACATTTCCCAGCCTCCCTTACACGTAGACTGGCCATATGACTGAGCTCTGCCCAATAAAATGAGAGTGAAACTGATGTACACCACTTCTGGGCCTGGCTCCTTCTCTCTTCCCTGTCCTCAGGGCTGTGAAGGAAAGTCTCTGAGATGGTGGAGCCATACAATGGAAGGACTGGGATCCGTGAGTCACTGCCTGGGGGAGAACCACTCTGAAGAGGTGTCTGACTCTACCGGAGTTGTAAACTCGTATTGTAATCAGCCATTGTATTGCAGGGTTTATTTGTTACACAGCATGGTCTAAGCTATCCTGACCAATATAACATGTAAAAATATTAGCTAGGATGATGATGAAGGAGGAGGGAAAAATGGCAGGTGGAGGACCTTGGTTAGAAGAGCCCAGTCCAGTCCCAAGAGCAGTTTTGTACACACATGTTAGAAATCTCATGAGACCAGGCCTGCTCAGAGGTCTTTGCCCCCAGGTGACCACCATGCCCCACGTCTGCACCATCACAATGAGATAAGACCCAACTGGACCCCTAAAACAAATTAACAGTGATGCCACATTCAGCCTTCCTCACAACAACATGCATTCTGCAGACACATGCGTGTCCTTGGCTGGGGCGTGGACCCTCCCACATGCAGGTGCCCTCCCTCCCCTACGAGCTGCTAACTTTGCTCCAGCTGCTCCCAGTCACTAAAATCCTCCTCTGGAGCATCCTCCCCTCCCCCAAGCCTGTTCAACCTGCCAAGTGTTTCGTGATAAAAATAACTTACTTTTCCCTCGTTCTCTGGTCTCCCCTGCTGCCAAAGTTGCTGTTTCTCAGGGCAGGCTGATCTCAGCTAGGCAGAATCAGATGGACTGAATTTGGACACTTATAGTAATAAGAATAGGAGTAGCAGCTCCAGCTTCTATTCACCAAGGGCCAATTCAGTGAAAAGCCCTGGCCTAAACTCTACACCCACAACCTACAGTCCTGAGTGCACCTTTGTCCTCGGGACCAAAGGAGGAAACTGAGGCTCAGGAAGCCCGGTTAACTTGCCTGAGGTCTCACTGCTCATGAATATGAAACTGGAATTTTCACGCCAGCCTATCCTCTCTCCACTCAGCCCCAAGAGACCCCCAAATCTCTAACTTGTAGACTGTCAGACATATTGGGGGTCACCCTTCCCACTCTGAGCCTAACATACTTTGAGACTTGAGAGCCCATCTCTAGCCTGGTGGTTCCAGAAATCTTCACCCTGTGGAGAAAAACGTTGGCTACCAAAATGCTGCCATGATATCATGATCACTTTCGTTACCCATCGGCACTTCTCAGGAGGACAGCAGCATTTCCACTCTGAACAGGTGTAATTCCAGCCAAAGAGAAGAGCTTGGACACCACGGCCATGGCCACAACTTATTACAGAAGATCTCTGTTTGGCCTTCTAAAATGCTGCAAACAGCTGCAGACCCCTGTGACTATCTTCAGGGACCACCCACATCCGAAGATCTGGAATCGCTGCTCTAGCAGTTTTACAGCATGAAGACACACTCTGGCACACTTGTCCCTACCCCTGCACTGTCTCCTCTGCCCGATGCCCCTCTGTGCTTGGCCCACTCTTCCTCACGCTCCAGGACTCCAATCACTGCTGGTCTCCCAGGGAGGCCTCCCCTGCCCTCCCAAGACTCACCACCCCCTTATCACTCAGGCGATGGGTGCCCTGAGGGCAGAGACCAGGTGGCATCAGTCCTTGGAGCCCAGCACAGTGCTCGGGATGCAGTAGGCTCCATCAGCGCGGTGGTGGAGGCATCAGAAAGAGCCACATGTGAGAACACATAATAGAGGAGCAGCTCTTTCCTGGCCTTTCTGCTGTGAATAGAGGACACATGTGGCCTGTGAATTTGTAAAAGATTTAGAAATGTACATGGTTACCTGCATCATGAGTCTCCTGCTGGTCCCAATTTTGCATTGTAGGGATCTCAGCCATCAGTGGGGCTTGGAACAAAGGAGGCATAATTGTCATAGCTTCCAGGTGCTACAGTCAGCAAGTGTCATTGTGGAGCTGCCTGATCCTTTCGGGACCCTACTTTCACTCCAAAAGGAGGCCTGTGAATCTCTGCTTTAGTAAAAAGAGATGGGGCAGATGTGGTCACTGGTTCACTTGAGCACAGGTTCCCCTTCCTGTGATGTTTAGGTTAGAGCGCTCCCTTGCACCAAATAAAATAGCTCAGCTGTTCATAAACCATAGTATTTGTGGTATTTCAGAAAGGAAAAAAAGGCTTTGGGTGTCTGTTTAGAAGAGCTGCCATGAGACGGGCAGGGCACTGGTGATGCCTGCTAATGGCCTGGAGAGAACCATGGATGATCCTTGAGTCACAAGTCAATAAAACCACTGGCTAGAATGCTCCCACAAAGGTGACACCACGGCCAGGGTCAGCCCACACATCACAGAGCTTCCCAAGTCAGCATAATGCACCACCGAACTGGGTGTGAATTGCAGACTTGGCCGGAAAGTTGCTCCACACTCTCCCCCCTGGGATGTAATTACCTGACAAGGTTCTGTCTGTCTTCTCTCAAATTAAAAGAAAACAAAGAATAGGAAATTGGCCCTTGCTGATCCTCACGATCCATTTTCTCATCAGCAGCTGTGCCGACAGGGGAAGGGGTTATGTGGAAGTGAGCTGCCGGGTGCACACGTGGCTCTCTCTGTCCAGCTCAGGCTGGACAGCTCCTCCTGGGACTTATGGCCATTGGGGCCACCTGGCCAGAAGGAGCCTTGGGATGGTGAGTCACCACCAGAGGCCACCAGAACACTGTGGGGGAGACTTGAGGAGTAATGGGTTTCCAAGAGAGCTGTGGGACCTGTGTCTTTCCCCGACACGTGGGACTGGAAAGCTGAACTCCACTCCATCAAGCCATCCCTCCTTGGACAAGTTCTACGATTCTCTAGGAAGGAGGACCCAACGTCAGGGAGATGTGGCCTGATCAGTAAGGCCAGGAAGCAGCATTAAGCCAAGACCCGAGAATACATTAATTAGGGGAAGAGGAGAGGGAGTGTTCAGGCAGAAGAACAACATGTGCAAAGGCCCTGTGGTGGGCAGGCACGTAGTGAGCACAAGGAACTCAAGGAGCATGTGGATCTCAGGGACAGAAGCAGCATATGGCACAGGATGAGGCTAGAGGGACCATAAGAACGGCCAACAGCAACCAAGGGGTTACTCTGAAGGCAGCATGCCCGTCAGCATCTTGCCAGTGTTGACTTGTGAGTTTCCTACTACAATCCCTATTTTACAGACAACAACAGCAAAAGCTGAAATAGCCTTTCTATGTGCCAGGGCTGATCTAGGACCACTGTCTGTGATTGACTCACCCAATCCTCACAGAAGACAAGAAAACTGTAACACGGAAGGGGGAATGGGGACTCAACCCAAGCAGGCTGGCTCCAGAGTCCCTGTTTCCAACCAGATAGTTCCAAGTCCCCTTCTGAGAACTAGAGGCAGGGGACCCAGGAGTTTTCACTGTGGAAAGACCCTCAGTACAGAGGATGGGTTGGGGGTGAGAGCTGACACAGGTGGACCACTTGGAAGAATGATGCTAAGTCCAGGTGGTGGCAGCTTGGGCTAGTGTGACGGCCAAGAAGATGGTGGGAAAGGGATGGATTTGTCAGCTTCGGGATGTAGATGGATTGGAGTTTATCTGGATAAGGGGCTGACGGGGGTGAACATGTCCATAACTCCTCCCGGCTCTTGGCTTGCATAACCGGATGGAAGGTGTGCCTTTCCCTGAAATAGAGGCATGTGAAGACGAAGGTCATGAGTCTGGTTTGGACTTGCTGAGTCTAACAGGAGATGTCAAAGGGGGCAGTTGACTATCCTATCGGGAGCCCAGAGAAGAGGTCTGGGGAGGGGGGTGGGATAGAGAAGTTCAAGTCACCTGCCAGCAGGTGCTGATGGAGGGCTAGGCATGGATGACATGGCCTTGGAGAAAGTGGAGATCAGGAAGGGAAGGTCTCCGTCCAAACTTCGAGGAGCGCCGTACCCCAGAACAACAGTCATCCATTCAAATCAGGACTGCAAGACGTATTCAAGGACCCAAGAAACCACTTACCACAGAGTATTAAGTAGAAAAGCTGATCCAAAGCACACGTGGATGTCTGAGTCAGGATGGCAGTGTATGTAGTGTACCTTGTGTGGAGGGGAGGGGAGGGAAAGACATAAAAACATTACAAGTGCCGTCGGGGGATAGGATTAGAGATGATTTATTTTCTTGTTTGTTCTTCTTGTGCTCTTCTATATAATCATCTATTCAACAAATATTTGAGTACCCTGATTTATTTAACTGGTTCCTTATTGTCGGAAAGTTGGGCTTTCCCAAATTCCCTCTATTATCAATACCGCTGTAACGAACATCCTCATCCAGAAATCTCCCAGACATGTGTCATATTTCTGTCCTGCTCAAAAATTTCACTTGTTCCCTACGGCCCAAGGCAACAAAACCAAATGTCTCTGTACCCCAGGACGCCTACGTGCCGGCCTGACCTGCCTTTCCTGTACTTCCTTCTTTATTTACTCAGCCTTCAAGCAGAGTCCCTCTCAAGGCTCAGACCGAAACCCGAACAAAGAGGAGTGGTGAGATGGAGATCACCAAGCCCCAGACCTCTGGGTCAAGGACGCCAAGAAAAAGGAGGTTCAAGTAGGGTGGGATGAGCCATTACCAAAAGCTGCCAAGAATTCATCTGGGCTGAGGGATGACTAGCTTTCCGTTGAGTAGAATAGAGATCGCTGGTCATTGCTGGCCTAGCAGTTCTGATCTGGGGGCAAGTATCAGAGAGGCAGGAGTCTCAGGGAACCAGGAGGAGGTTTTTGGGGGTCGAGAGAAGGTGGGATTCGGGCACAAGGGCAAGAGCTAGGGGACGTGCAGAGCCGAGCAGCCTCAGAGAGACTGGAGAGCCAGAAATACGCTGTGTCAGGAGGCGAAGGGCGTTGGGACTGTAGGATCCTTGGAAAAGTACTCCAGACAATTACCATCTGGCGTTCCTCTCCAGTGTGCTGGTGTTTTTATTGTGCTCCGAGCCAGAGAATTCACAAGAAATAAGCCTCCTGAAAAGCCCCTTCTCGTAATAATGGGGCCATTGCCTCGACTGCAAAGTGAAGGGCTGACCGGGATGCCTGTAAGGCTTTTCTGCTCCTAGACGCTCCTCTGGAATAGCTGTGTCTCTTGTTAAACCAATCATTTCTCAGGGAAACACAGAGAGCTCCAGGCCTGGAGAAATGCTGATTCCTGGCACAGCTGGCAAGGGGGACAGATTGGTTCTCATCTGGTCTACGAAGTAGGGATTTGGGTGAAGACGCATCAAACACGCGTACACTTTTCTCTATTACTCCTTCCATGAACAACAACAACAAAAACTACACGGATTTAGAAGATTTTGCAATGACAATTTAAAAGCCGCTTAACACCCCGTGAAATTCAAGCTGACAAACTGAATGGACAGTGATATTAAAATATTTCATTAGATGCTTTTTATGCCAAATTAAGCCGCTGTAATTATATTGATATTCACAGTCTGCATTAATCTAAAACTATTTCAAGACTTTTTCTAATTTAGCATGATTAATTCTTTCACTTAAGAACACACTCATTTTCAAGTTTTTGATGGTTCTCCTACTTTGCTGCTTTGACTTCTCTTTGCCAGAATACTGAATTCACAGGGATTCCTACTCAAGGGGATGGAATCCAATTTTTCAGGGCATTTACTTACCTGGGAATAAGGTTTCACCCTTGTTTCTCCAACAATTATTTTCTCCATGTGGCGGACCGGGCCTTTGACACATTAACTGGAAAGCCCTTCAGTTTATTAAATACATATCTACGACCTTGAAGCCCAGAAGGCCATTTTTAAAAGAGATTCCTGAATTGGTTTGCAAGATGAATATTCTGCCTAGTTATAAATTTAAAAGTTATGAGTCTGTGTTTTAAAAACTGAACTAATGTCTTTAATATAATTTCTGCTGCCAGCAGGGGGCTAGAAATAGAGGAGCCCTGTGTTCAGATGGAAAAAACAGCTGATTGGGGGATGTGCAAAGAGAATATCTCCATGTTTGCCAGTACTGATAATTTTTTACTGGAAAGTTCATCAATGGAATCATTAGTTCTGTGGTTTTAGAGAATTTGGCCCTTTAATTCAAAACAAATGTGTCATCTTTTGGATTCTTGTTTATGAATATTTGTTTTTGCTTTTCAGCAGTCCTCTCCTCATTTGACTTTAATAATACTAATTTTTAAAAAGGGTACAAGTTACAGTGCCAATTTCTTTCTCCAAGATGCACCCTGCCATTGTAGTATCAATTACTCAGACAATTTCAATCCATCCAGACAATCATGTCATTAGCCCATGGAGAATCTTCCGAAATAATTTACATAGAAACTGCCTTTACGTGCTAAATGAAAAATGTGCAGCCATCGTCAATGGAATTTGAATTACAATCCCCCCACGTGCAGGTTGGTTTTATTCGTGCTATTTATTAAACAGGATGAAGGTGATGCAGTAAATTACAAAGCAATTACCTGAGCAGTTCCTGCAAACCTGTGCTACCCAGCCATTAGGAGGCCGCCTCCTTAAGAAGAGCTTGCCCTTGATCCCTCTTCTCGACCCCCACCTGGCACCATGAGCCCACCCTTCCTCCATAAGCTGCCACTCAGAGTCTAGAGCCGGGCTGCTGCTGCAGAAGCCCCCTCATAACGTCAGTCTTTGCTGAACCCAGTACTTTTGTCCTTAGGACTGGAGGGTCTTATCATATAAGCAGGGGCATTGGGAATCATTCCAGCACTCCCTCGAATGAACCAAGGGGAAGCTATTTACATGAATCCTTCCGTTTTCTTCCTGGTGGGGACCATTCAGAAAACCAGACAGCTTCCACTGACCGGCCAGCCAGACAGGGTGGAAGAAATTAGCATGAGGCCAGGCACCCAGGTGGGCAAGAGGCACGGCTATGTTGAAGCTAGGAAGATCATGGTCACTGGTTTTTGTTTTTTTGTTTTTGTTTTAAGGCCAGGAATTTCTGACATTTACAGGAATAAAAGCATCCAAGGAGGGCTGAATGGCCTTTATAGGTGTTGCAAGGTTTCTGCAGCAACCAAGGGCTCCTCTCCTGATGCAGGGCACGTCCTCCCCTCTGGGCCTGCCTGGCATGGTACGAAGGGTGCTCCCTGCTCTCCCTTCCTAGCTGTGGGGCTCTGGGATGATAAGGATCCTTCTGGGCATGTCCTTTCTCTCTGGGCCTGGGCTCTGCTTCAGTAACGGAGGCTGTGGTTCAGGCTGTGGCTTCCTCTCATTCCTGAGAACAGACGTAGGGAGTACCTGCTCCTACCTTGGCCGGGCATTTTAGCCTGCAGGCTCCACGGCGTCCCAAAGCCCCTCACTGAGGGCTTTGGAAGTACCAAAAACAGATGCTGGAAGAGAAATCCTGGCCCACAGCAGGGGAAGCATGGGGGTGGAGGCCAGGAGGTTATCTCTGCAGAAACCTGAGCGTTTTGTTTATGATGTTCTGACAATGCTCAGAGCCGCTTGGAACAGCTGCTCCGCATACCAAGCTGCTTGACATTCTGCCTGGAAGGTAGCTGCGGCTCCGGAAGGATGACTTGCGTGACATATGACAGTGTTCGGGGCTGCCGGTCCCCTGGCTTCTCTGCTCTAAGACCCAAGCCATCTGTAGCCTCTCAATTCTGATGCTGGGGGCCCAGAATGGTAAAACAGAAGAGGGAGGAGAAAGTAAGCAGAACAGAAAAGGAAGAGAGAAAGGAAAAAGGAGGAGCCAGCCCATCTGTTGTGAAGAATGAAGAAAGAAGCCCCTCCTATCTGAATCCTCACTCCGCCCCAGTCAGTCCTCCATACAGCAGCCTAAGCGATGTTTTTAAAACAATAAAACGACGCTCTTCACTTACGTAAAACCTCCCAATGGTTCCCACTGCTCCAGTGCTAAATTCAAAGGCCTTAACCCAGCCCCTGAGACTCTGCTGGCTCAGTGTCCAGCCTTCCTCATCATTGCCCCTTCAAGCTCTGCGCTCCAAGTGCACTAACTGGCCTTCAAGCCTGACCTCCCGCTCCCATCCTTCCACGTGCCTCAGGGCCTTTGCATATGTTCTCCCTCTGAAGGAATGCTTCTCCCCTTCTCATTGCCCTCCCCACCCTGCTCACTCGCAATCTCAGTGAAACGTCACTTCTTCAGAGGTGCCCTCACTGATCCTCAGATCAGATCAGATCCTCCTGCTATAAGATCTTAGCGTTCCTCCACTTTTCCTTTACAGCCTTAATCACAATTAGGTGATGAAATTATGTCTCCTCTACCAGACCGGAAGCTCCGTGGGGGCAGGGACCTTATCCGCTACCTACTCTGCTGGCCCTTGAAAGGTGCTCAATAAATATCTCTGGAATGAATGACTGGATGAACGAACTCCAAAGCCAGGGCTATTAGGAAAAGGAAGACTTACAAGTTAAAGTCAAAATCCATGACTGGAGTTAGAGAACAGGTCTGCGCTGGGGAGTTAGGACGTCTTGCATATGAATCATGCTCTGCTGCTCACTAGCTGAGCAACCTTGGCAACTGTTCAATTCTCTGAGCCTCAGTTTCTCATCAGTGAAACACCCCAGAGTTCTTGTGAAATTAAGATAAGGTATGAAAAGCACTTAGCATAATCAATGGTAGCTTCCATTATTACTTGGATTGTTGTTGTAGTTTTTATCATTATTAAATGGCTGAATGGCAGGTTGGAAACCTCACTCCAAAAAGTGAGTCCACACCGAGGGTGGACTCTTTCTTTCCTCTCTGTGAGCTAGAAGCATTACACACACCCATAGTGATGTGCAACAAATAATTTTTGCTTCACAAAAGGCTTCACCCATTACTAAGTTAATAATACTAGGCACAGACTGTGTACCCTGCCCTATGCCAAGTCCTGCAGGATAGGGCCCATTTGTTAAGCAGTAGGACCTCAAAAGTATGGGTGCATTTGAAATTAACACAATCTTTCTAAAGGACGATCTAGCCATATGTATCAAATTTGTACACAGACACAAATTTGACCCAGCATTACTATTCCATTCCTAGGAATATACTCAAGAAAGCAATTGTATAAGTATAAAAAGCCTGCCTCATAGTAGTCCTTAAATATTCGTTGAGTGGATCCTGAATATATGATTATATGGTTAATATCCTTTGTTATTTTAAGACGGTGAATCACACTGATTGATCTTCAAGTGTTAAACCAAGCTTGCATACCAGCAATTAACCCCATTGATCATGGTGTATTGTCCTTTTTACATACAACTGCATTCATTTGCTAATACTCTATTAAGGATTTGTACATCTATGTTCATGAGAGATATTGGTCTGTAGTTTTCTTGTAATGTCTTTGTCTAGTTTTGGTGTCGGAGTCTTATTGGTCTCATAAAATTAACCAAGAGGTGTTCCACCCTCCTATAATGTTTGGTAAGATTAGCATTATTTTTGTCCTTAAATGTTTAATAGAACTCACTATGAAGGAGTTTTCCTTATGGGAAGATTTTTAATTACAAATTCAATTTAATAAATACAAAGCTATTCAGATATTCTATTTTTGTTGTGTCATTTTTAATAAATTTTGCCTTTCAAGAAATTTGTCCATTTCATCTAAGTTGACAAATTTATTGCTGTAAAGTTGTTCATGGTACTCCTTTATTTTACCTTTAATGCATGTAGCATCTGTAGTGATGCCTCCTTTTACGTGCATAATACTAATATTTTGTGTTTTCTCTCATTTGTTTCTCGTCAGACTAACTATACATTTATCATTTTATTGGTCTTGCAGAAAGCCAGCTTTTGTTTTGTTCGTCTATTTACAAATTGTTTTTCTATTTACTATTGCATTGATTTCACATTTATCTTTACCATCACTTTTTTCTACTTTGGTTTTCATTGGCTCTGCTTTTTCTAGCTTCATAATGTAAAAGCTTAGATCATTTTTAAACCTTTGTTGATATGAATTACATTTATTGATTTTAAATGTAAATATCATATAAACAATTAACACAAGCATTTAAAACTATAAATTTCCTTCTATGATTTGCTTTAGCTGCATCACACAAATTTTATGTCATGTTTTCATTTTCATTCATTTAAAAATATTTTTTAGGGCTTCCTGGTGGTGCAGTGGTTGAGAGTCCGCCTACTGATGCAGGGGACACGGGTTTGTGTTCCAGTCCGGGAAGATCCCACATGCCGCAGAGCGGCTGGGTCCGTGAGCCATGGCTGCTGAGCCTGCATGTCCAGAGCCTGTGCTCCGCAACGGGAGAGGCCACAACAGTGAGAGGCTCACGTACCGAAAAAAAAATATATAGATATAGATATAGATATAGATATATAGATATATTTAGTTTCCTTTGTGATTTTTTAAAGTTTTACTCTTAGAAGTATGTTGTTTAATTTCCAAATATTTGGGAATTTTTCAGATATATAATTTATATCTGAAACTCTAAATTAATTCAATTACTGCCAGAGAGTAATCCTTCTAAATTTTTTTTTTTTTTTGCGGTACACGGGCCTCTCACTGTTTTGGCCTCTCCCGTTGTGGAGCACAGGCTCTGGACACACAGGCCCAGCGGCCATGGCTCACGGGCCCAGCCGCTCCGCGGCATGTGGGATCTTCCCGGACTGGAACACGAACCCACGTTCCCTGCATTGGCAGGCGGACTCTCAACCACTGCGCCACCAGGGAAGCCCAGTCCTTCTTAATTTGATGAGACTTGTCCTATAGCATAACACAAGGCCTAGATTAGTAAGTGTTCTATGTGCAGTTGAAAGGAGGTATATTCTTCTATTGTTGGGTATTTTGTTTCAAAACTGTCAATTAGATCAAGTTGGTTGATAGCATTATTCAAGTTTTCCACGTCCTTACTGATTTCCTATCTGTTTTGCTCATCACTGAGAAAGGAATGTTGATGTGTCCCACTACAATTGTGAATTTATTTATTCCTCCTTTCGGTTCTGTCACTTTGGCATGTATTTTGAAGCTATGTAATTAGGTGCACATACATTTAGAACTGTTACGTCTTCTTGATGGACTGACTTTTTATTACAAAGTGCCTCTCCTTGTTTTTTAGTAATAGTCCTTGTCCTGAAGTCTACTTTGCTTGAAAATACAATCACTTTCACTTTCTTATGGTTAGTGTTTGCACGCTATATCTTTTTTCTACCTTTTTGCTTCTAATCTATCTGTGCCTTTATTATTAAGGTGTTTCTTGTAGAAAGCATATAGATAGGTTTTGCTTTTTGTGTCCACTCAGATAATCTCTAGCTTTTCAATGGAATGTTTTAGCCAATTATGATAGATGTTTGGGTTTATCTCTATCATCTAGCTACTTGTTTTCTATTTGTCCTGTTTCTTTCTTTTTTTTGAGTTTTCCACTTTATCTCCACTACTGGGTTGCTGGCTATTTCTCTTAGTTTTTAGTGGTTGCTCTAGGATTTGCAGTATATATTTTTAATCACAGTATCCTATCTTCAAATAATTATAGCAGTCCATCAATAATGTAAAAACCTTTCAACAACATGCTTCCACTTCCCCATGCGTTCCTTTGTATTACTGTTGTCATACACTTTGCTTCTATATATTGTTATTATTTTTGCTTTAGACAATTATCTTATTGATATATAATTTACACACTGTAAAGTTCACCCATTTAAAGTGTACACTCAACATTTTTAGTATATTTACAGCCTTGTGCAACAATCATCATAATCTAATTTTGGAACATTTTCATCACCCCAAAAAGAAACCTTATTCCCCATTAGCTGTCACTCCCCATCCAACACACACACCTCCAGCCCTAGGCAGCTAGTGATCTACTTTCTGTCTCTATAGATTGTCCCTATTCTGGGCATTTGATATAAATGGTATCATATAATATGTAGTCTTTTGTGACTGGCTTCTTTCACTCAGAATAACGTTTAGCAGTTTATCCGTGTTGTAGCATGTATTGGCACTTCATTCCTTTTTATTACCAAAAACCACTTCCTCATATGAATATACCACATTTCATTTATCCATTCATCAGTCAATCAACATTTGAGTTGTTTCCACTTATTGCCTATTATGAATAATGCTGCTATGTACATCTGTGTACAAGTTTTTCCATAAATATATGTTTTTATTTCTCTTGGGTATATACCTAGGAGTAGAATTTCTGGGTCTTACGGTAAGTCTGTGTTTAATATTTGAGGAACTAACAAACTGTTATCCACCGCAGCAGCACCATTTTACAACCCCATCAGCAATGTGTGAGCATTTCAATTTCTCTACATCCTTGTCAACACTTATTATTATCTGTCTTTTTTTATTATAGCCATCTTAGTGGGTGTGAAGTAGTATCTCACTGTGGTTTTGATTTCCCTGGTGATTAATGATATTGTTAAACATCTTTTCATATGCTTATTAGACATTCATATATCTTCTTTGGGGAAATGTCTATTCAAATTCTTTGCCCATCTTAACTGAGCTATTTTTCTTTTTATTAAGTTGTAAGAATTCTTTATTTTAGATACAAGTATTTTATCAGTTTTATAAGTTGAAAATGTTTTCTCCTAGGCTTCAGGTTGCCTTCTGACTTTCTTGATGGCACCTTTTGAAGAACAAAAGCTTTTAATTTTGATGAAGTCCAACCTATCAGTCTTCTCTTTAATCATCTGTGCTCTTGGTGTCATAAAAGAAATCATTTCCCAGGCTAAAATTACTAAGATTTATTTCTATCTTCTTCAAAGACTTACATTTTTAGCTCTTACATTTAGCTCTATGCTCTGCTTTGAGTTAATTTTTGTGTATGATATAAGGCAGGGGCTCAAATTCTCTTTTTGCATGTGTATATCCAGTTGTCTCAGAACCCCTTGCAAAAAAGACTATTCTATCCTGATTATATTGTCCTGGCCCCTTTGTAGAAAATCAATTGACCATAAATGTTAAGGTTTATTTCTGGACTGTCAGTTTTATTTCATTGATCTATATGTCTATCCTTATACCAGTATCACACTATCTCGATAACTGTAGCTTTATAGTAAGTATGAAATTGAAAATTTTGAGTCTTGCAATTTTGTTCTTCTTTTTCAAGATTATATTGACTCTTCTAGGTCCCTTACGTTTCCATATGAATTTTAGGTTCAGCTTATTGATTTCTGCAAAAATGTCAGCCGAGATTTTGATATGGATTACACTGAATCTGTAGATCAGTTGGGGGACTATTGCCATCTTAATATTAAGTCTTCTGATCCTTCAGCATGGGATGTCTTTCCATTTATTTAGAACTTCTTTCTTTCAACAATGTTCTGTAGTGCTTCTTGTCAGAAATGTATTCCTAAGTATTTTATTCTTCTTGACACTATTATAACTGAAATTGTTTTCTTAATTTGATTTTCAAACTGTTTATTTGCTAGTGCATTGAGACAGTTGAAGTCCTTTGAAATCTCCCTCCTCTTCTACATTCTGGAATAGGTTGTCAATGACTTACGTTAACTATTTTTTAAATGTTTGCTAGCATTCACTAACGAATCTCTCTGACCCTTGGCCTTCCTTTGTCAGGAGATTTTTAAATTACTATCTTTCCTTGTTTTAAGTCTATTCAGATTTTCTATTTCTTCTTGAGTCAATTTCAGTCATTGTATCTTTCTAGGAATTTGTCCATTTCACCTAAGTTATGTATCTGTTGGCACACACTTGTTCATTGTATTCCTTTATAATCCTTTTTATTTCTATAAAGACAGTAATGATGTCCCCTCTTTCATTCCTGGTTTAAGCCATTTGGGTCTTCTATCTATCTATCTATCTATCATTTATCTATATCTATCTATCTATCTATCTATCATGTATCTCTTTTTGTCAGTCTAGCTAAAGGTATCTCATCTGCTGATCATTTGAAAGAAACAACTTTTGGGTTCATTGATTTTTCTCTATTATTCTTCTATTCTCTATTTCATTTAAGTTGATCTTTATTATTTCCTTCCTTCTGCACACTTTGGGGTTAGTTTGCTTTTCCTTTTCTAATTTCCTGAGGTGGAAATTTAGGTTATTATTTGAGATCTTCCTTCTTTTTTCATATAGCCATTAAGAGCAATAGCTTTATAAGTTTTGGTCAAATATTTTTGAAGAAAATTTTAAAAACAAAAAGGAGAGTATTTCACATTTACCTACATATTTATCACTCCTGCTTCTCCTTATTCCTTTGTGTAAATATGAGTTTTCATCTAGTAACATTTTCTTTCAGCCTGAGGAAATTTCTTTAATACATTTTGTATTTTTGTCTAAAAAGGTCTTTATTTCATCTTCATTTCTGAAGAATATGTTTACTGAATATTGAATTCTAGGTCGAGTTTTATTTTCTTTTATCAATTTAAAGATGTTCTTGTCTTCTAGTTTGCCATGTTTATGATGAGAAATCAGTAAAAGCTCTTAACTTTGTAATGTGCCTTTCTTCTCTGCTTAATTAAAAGATTTCCTCTTTGTTGCTGGTTTTCAGCAATTTGATTATAATATTACTTGATGTGTTTTTATTTATATTTATCCTGCTTCATGTTCGGGTTCACTGAACTTCTTGTACCTGTGAGTTTTATAGTTTTATCAAATTTGGAAAAATCTTGGCCACTGTTTCTTCAAATATCTTCTGCTGACCCCACCCCTCCCCCTCCCACTATGGTCCAGGTCTCCATTTGATATTGTTTCACAGTCCACTGAGTCTCTGTTATTTCTCTCCTACCCTTTCCTCTCTGGGTGCTTTAGTTAGAATAGTTTCTATTGCTATATCTTCAGTTCACTGATCTTTTTTCTACAGTGTCTAATCTGCTATTAAGCCCATTGTGACAGCTAGACTCTAAAATGGTCCCAATAAACTCAACCTCCTGTTATTCATACCCTTGTATAATCCCCACCTCTTCTTTGTGGGCATGTTGGTGACTTGCTTCTAATCAAAAAGATACATCAAAGGGGATGGAATGTCACTCCTGTGGTTAGATTAAGAGAGACTGTGACTCCTATCTTTCTAGTAAACTCTCTTGAGTATCTTTTTGGCTCACATACTTTGCAGAAACAAGCTTCTGTTTGTGAGAGGCCCATTTGGCAAAGAACCGAAAGTGGCTTCTGGCTAAAAGCCAGCTAGAAACTGAAGACCTCAGTCCAACATCTGCCAAGGAACTAAATTCTTACATCAACCAAGAAGCTTAGAAGTAGGTCTTCCTTGGGACTTCTCTGGTGGTGCAGTGGTTAAGAATCCACCTGCCAATGAGGGGGACACAGGTTTGATCCCTGGTCCAGGAAGATCCCACATGCCACAGAGTAACTAAGCCTGTGCACCACAGCTACTGAGCCTGTGCTCTAGAGCCCACAAGCCACAGCTACTGAGCCCACATGCTGCAATTACTGAAGCCCACGCACCTAGAGCCTGTGCTCCACAACAAGAGAAGCCACCACAGTGAGAAGCCCGCACACCGCAACGAAGAGTAGCCCCCACTCACCGCCACTAGAGAAAGCCCACATGCAGCAACAAAGAACCAATGCAGCCAAAAATAAATAAATAAATAAAAAGTTAAAGGAAAAAAAAAAAAAGAAGAAGTCGGCCCTCCTCAGTTGAGCCTCCAGATGAGACCTCAGCCCTGACTGGCATGTTGATTGTAGCCTGTGAGAGACCCTGATATAGAGGACTCCATTGAACCACTTGTAGAGCCCTGAGCCTCAGAAACTGTGAGATAATAAACGTGTGTCATTTTTAAGCTGCTATATTTGTGGTAATTTTTTAATACATCAATCTTTAACTAATATACTCATCTGGTGAAATTTTCACTTTAGATATTGTATTTTCCAAAACTGAAAGTTCTACTTGGCTCCTTTTTTTATCTTATGGTTCTCTCCTCACACTGTTCATCTTGTCCTTTAAATCACTGGGGATATTTATAATAACTGTTTTAAAGTCCTTGTCTTCTAATTCCATAATTACGTTATTTGGGGCTTCATTTCCACTGATTTCTATCCTGAACATGGGTCATATTTTCTGACTTGCTAACATGTTTAGTAACTTTTGATCAAATGCAGGGCATTGGGAATGATATATTGTTGAGTGTGTACTTTGCTGTCTTACTTTAAAGAACATTGAGTTTTCTTATGTAAAAGGCACTTGTGTTACAGGCAGGTCAGCCTGCTCATTTTGAAGTTTGTTTTTAGGCTTTGCTAGGGTGGGTCTAGGGTAGTCTTTACTTCCAGGAGAGTCTAGCCCTATTATTAAGGTGTGAACCTTCTGGGGTCTCGATTGAATGCCTCAGGTGTTCTATAACATCTCTTCACACAGCCTCTTCCAAATTTGAACACCTCCCAGTTCTGTGTGGGCTCTGAGAATTTTTAGCTTACAGCTTTCAGTGGTTGCTTTTGGACAAACCTCATGGCGTTTCACCTTATACACACTCAGCTTAATATTTAGCTAAAGACTCAAGGGGACCTACTGTGAAGATTTCTGACCTCCTCCCCTGCTTATCTCTCCTCTTTCCAGTACTCTGCCCTATAAATTCCAGTTTCCTTGGCTTCCCCAAGCTCTGAGCTCAATCTCCTCAACTCAGCTAGACTGCCATGTTCTGCATGCCACTCACCCCTCATCCCCACCCTACTGGAAAAGGCCCCATCCAGAAATCCAGAGCTCCTCTTATCTATTTACTCCCTTCAGGTATCTCAGTCCTGTGCTGTCTGTTGTCCAGTGTCTGACAACCATTGTTTCACACATTTTGTCCAGGGATGTAGTTGGTTTTGTTGAGATGGTAAGTTTGCTACCATCTTTGTCACTGCCATTAGAGATCTCTGGGTATTTTTAGAGATGAACAAGAGGAAATGGGATTGGCACTTGGCTCCATCCTTGGGTTATTAAGCTTCTTGCAGACACTCACCTTGCTTATTCACGGTGGGGGTGGGAAGGGGGTAGGAAGATGCATTGGAAATGTTCCTCACTGGTTGTGTCATAACCCCCAAAATCCCAAATCCTCATTAGCTGCACTCCTGACAACCTATTCCTTTGTCTTCTTAGCAAATAACCTGTCAGTGTGAGACAGAAACCTATCAGAAAGACCCTCGCTCCACCATGGGTTTATTTAGTCTGTGGGTTGTATACAATTCCCTTTATACAAAGTGATGTGATTATAATTTCTGAACTAAGACTTTTGGTCTGATGATAAGTCTAGATACTTAAACTTGGTGGTGGATGGGGTGTCCCAGGAGACCCTGTGTGTCTCAAGCATCTGGCTACAGGGGCTCGCTTTGTCCCATCATAGAGGTCCAATCCCCAGGGAGTCTCCAAACAGGCTGATATGTAGAATCAATCACTTGGGAAGCCTTTAAAAATCACAGATGCCCAGGCCCCACCCCAGACTACCAATTAGAACCTTGGCAGCCCACAGTGACTCCGATGCAGAGCCCAGGATCACTCTGTCTTCTTGAATCTTATGAAGCCAAAGAACTCACAAACATGGAAGCTGATGGCAATGTCAGCGTCTGGCAGGCCCTCCAGGATCAGCCGTGGGGGGCAAGAAGGTCCCTCGACTCCAGGAGGGGGAAAGACCGAGCTCTCTCTGAATCACGGCAATTTTAAGCAGGAAGAAAACTTCCTATTTGGAGAAGGCTCTGGCCAACTTCCCTTCCCCTCCCTCAGCCTTTCCATTTTGTAGATGAAGAAACCAACCCCCAAGGGATTAGGTGACACCCCAGCATCCCTCGGCCCAGGGCCAAGTTACCCAGCCAGGACTTTCCCCACTGCCTCCCAGACCCTCCTAAAATCCCACGAGTGACTTCTTATGACCCTTAGAACAGAATCCAAAATCCTTACCGCAGCTGAACCTCCATGTGACCTGGCTCCAGCCCCTCCAGCCACACCTCACGCCACCCTGTCCACTGCTCCCCAAGCACACTGGTCCCTTTCCGTCAGGAGAAAACCAAGGTCCTTCCAGCCTTGGGGCGTCACGCTGTCCTGTCTGAGGATGCCCTGCCCCAGATCTTCACAGCAATGGCCCTTTGTGCCTTAAGTCATGGGTTGACTGTTCTTGCCTCATTGAGGCCCCTGGACCACCGAAGGCCAGGGCCCACTCGTTATTCTCCACCTGGCACGGGCTTTGTTTGTCACCCCCAGCACTTCTCGGGGGGGGGGTCCTGAGGTCCTTAACTGCTTACTCTGCTGTGTCTGTCCCCACCCCACTAAGTTGGGGGGGCTTTGAGAGGGCAGAGAATGTATCTGCTTTCTGCCTCACTGTATCCCCAGTGCCCAGCCAAGTGCCTGGCACAGAGGGCTTATAATAATGTTTCTTGAATGGATGGGTGGATGATGGAAGAATTGCATCATTAATCAACAACTAAAAAGTGACAGAAATCACTTTGTCTCTAACCTCCCAAATGCTATGAAGGCAAAGAGCTTCACCTGGACCCGGCAGGGGTGTGCCTGGGGCTTCAGGGACCTAGGCTGTGCCTGCAGTGAACCACACAGTGGGCTCAGCCAGAAGCCTTCTGGTGTTGGGTTATATTCTGAACATGCTGATGCCATAAGTCCAGACATCCTGGTGCATGGCAGGGCCCGGGTTTCCCTGTGAATGAAATGGTGTCTATCATTCCCTCCTCTGGCATGTGCGCCTTGGTTCTGCAGACGTGCCGTGGGGCAGACCTTTTCTCTGGCCCTTCTGATGGGCCTGCATGAGCAAGAGAAGTTAGGATTCATCATTTTCCACTTGAAACAGCCTGGGAGCTGGGCTCCTCCATCCACAGGCAAAGGCTTTAATATTTAAGCTAGAAGCACCAAAGCGCCATTGAAAGAAAAGAGCTCAATTTTCTTGTATCAGTTTTTCTCCCACGTGTCCCTCAAATCTCCAGCCACACCATCAAACAAGACCGACCCTTTCTACTGCATCGCATCCCAAGTTTCTGATTACGAGTCAAAGTCTGATGCAGCTCCGGCAGAAGAACAGAAGCAGAGTCTAAACAATGAGCGTGCTCAAAATTAATCTAGGGCCCAGCCTCTTGGTTAGTATAGGATAGCCCCAGAGCTGCCCAGTGGAGAGACAATATAAGCCACATTTTAAATTGCCTGGTAGCAGTGGTAAAGCAGTAAAAAGAAACTGGTAAAAACTAATTTTAATGAGATATTTTATTTGGCCAATATATTTTAAATATTTCAACATGTAATCAATAGAAATATGAATGGGTTGTTTGACATTTTTTTTTTTCATGCTAAGTCTCGGAAATGCAGTGTGTGTTTTACACGTCCAGCATGTTGCAGTTGGGACCAGGCACATTTCAGGTGCTCAGGGGTGACACCCAGGTCCTGGTTTGGACCACACACCAGGAAGGGTCCAGCTGCTCACAGGCGGCATGCCGGCACCCAACCCAAGCTGCCGGAGAATGGAGAACGTACCGGCAGAGAAGACGAGAAGGAGGCTTGGAAACCCTGCTCCCTGGTCCCCGCAGCCCCCTACTCACCCTGCAGGCGTGCGTGTCGGTGTCGGCATCGGACAAAGCAGGCAGAGGAAACCACAACTGCTGCTCAGGGTTCTCTCTGGATGTTTGGATTAACTCACTTGTATTTATTTGGCTTTTTATAAACAAAACTAAGACTTAATGCATTCCATTCATCATGAGGAAAGGGCAGTAATCCTAAGGGGATCTGTCAAACAGATGCTCTTTCTGTAAATAAATAAAAAGGTGACTGTGCAGGAAAGGAAAATTACACTGAACTGAAATCTGAGATTTTTTTTTCCCCTTTTAGATCCATAAGCCAAAATATTGCTAAGGCTTTTTATAAACAAAGATAATGAGTTGTATAATTTATGTAAATTAACTAATGCTGCTGCATTTTCTAGAAGTAACATACACTGCATTATTTATTTGACATGCCTTTTGGAGTAAAAATAATTATAATTGGATATTATACCTAACAAGTTTCTCCCTCTGTTTTCTTATTAGTATTTGTGGTTTTGAATATAAAACACAGAATCACTGAGTTCACCACAGGTGTGGCTTTCCTTTTGCACATATAAAACTAAAGATGATCTTTTGAAAAGATGGGAGTTGGACCAGGGCCCTTGACCACAGCTTCTGAGCCCAGAGTAAACTGCCCTGTGCCTCAGGCATGGCTCGGTCAGTGGGTGTTAGTTATTTTCAACTAGCAGGGGGTACTAGTTTTTCAGCAGCCTGTGGGATACAGTCGATATCATTTTCACTCCCTGACGTCTTTCCATCTTCACTACTCCAAGTATGATTTAGGACCAGCAGCCTCACCACCGCCTGGGAACTTGCTCTGAATGCAGCATCTCGGGGCCCCACCAAGACCAACGGAATCAGAATCCTTGGGGGACTTGTATGCACATTAAAGTTTGAGAAACGCTTTTCTACATCATTTGCAGAGAAGACCCAGTCCCTTCCTGGACCCCTCCTGCAGGAGACAGAGATGAACTCAGGAAGGCACAGGGCTGGGTCCCCCAAGTCTATCTGTTCCCGACATCAACCCACATTTCCCCTCGCATCTAGCATATATTAAAATGAGCAATACATAATCACATACTGCAATTCTTAGTATTATCATATTAGGAGCATTAAAAATGCAAGAAAGGATAATTAAGCAAAATAAATTAAACAAGGATCTTGAAATACACAGCCTTGGAAATACTTCTGCTGCCTAAACGCTTGCTAACATCTGTTAGCCTCTATCACGCTCGCTATCCTTTTCTGATAGTCAAAGCACAAAATACGATCAAACACCAAATGTAAATAGCTCTGATTCGTAACCTTGTTTATGCAGCCAAAGATGGCCCTAAGGTAGAGGAAGGACCTCTGTTGAAAACCCACTGATCTTTGGAAGGACCATCTTGTTTGGGAACAGAGGTCGGGGGGCCCCTGCTCCCCCCACCCCCCCCATTCATTCAGTACCAGGGGTGGAGAAAAAGAAACCAAAAATATCGCAGACCAAAAAGGAAAGGAGGGTAATTTACTGAATTCATTTCATCTCACTCCCTTAATCATGTAAAACAAAACCCAAAAATGTTCTACATTCTGGTTTGTGTCCAACACAACGTGCAAACTAATTGAGTGTAAAAAGCGTTCCTTTGCATTATATCAGTTACAGTAAATGTAACAATTGCTCTTCCTACCCCAGGGCTCTGTTTCATTTCTGTTTTGGTTACAATTCAGTCCATTCACAATATGTCATTGCAAACACTATTTGCAAAAGAAAGTATAAAAAACAGATTCTTTATTTCTTAGTGCATTTATTTTCATTTCCCTTCTCCAGCTCTCCAGATTTATCCCGTGCTTCCATCTGGAGGGCTTAAAAAAGTTATAGACCAAGTTACTATACATAATGAGACGCACACTCATCTGGCATTTAGCCAGAAAATTTTATTGCCAGGTGTTGTGAAAGGCAAAAAATATATATGCGGCCAAAATGCCGTGCTGCGTTGCATTTCCAAACATTTCATGTCACGTCTGAAGGTGTTCATTCATTTGGGAGGGAAGCTACTTCCATGACATTTACTTAACCGCCTCTCAGGAAAAGGCAAATGTGAGGGTTCTTCAAGCCAGCATGAGGCTGCCGCACTTGACCCCAACCCCGTGGGAATGGCAGACTCGGTTCAGGCACCGGGGAGACCACCGCCCCCATTGGGAACCTGAAATCGATGGGTTGGCTCCCCTCCACGTTCATTGCCGTCGTTTGGGAAATATGAATTGAGTCCCCACAGTGCTCGGTGCTGGAGAGACGGAAGCTGACAGACAAACAGGGACTCAGGAGCATCGTCCAAACCGCCACCCTCATCAGGGGAGTGCTGAGGGGTCAGGGTCCGGGGGCAGGGAACTAGATGAGAACAGAGCAACCAAACCCAGCCCCGCTGTAAAGAGACCAGGGGAACTTCATTACGCCCACCCTTAGGTGGGGACTGTCACGGAAGACTCTTTCAACTATTTCACAGCAATTAAGGAATTAAAGGTCAGCAGCAAACTCACTTCCTCCCGGACT
Source organism: Mesoplodon bidens (assembly GCF_964165515.1). NCBI lineage: Eukaryota > Metazoa > Chordata > Mammalia > Artiodactyla > Ziphiidae > Mesoplodon > Mesoplodon bidens. Next base: position 181,864,748 of record NC_138177.1, read on the forward strand.
GATTATTCCCGGGGAAAGCCAAGCAGATCCTGTTTGGAAGAAATAACTGCTGAGCAGTTCAGTGTGGATTCTTTGGGGAAACGGAACCTAATACGGCATTATATTGACCATTAGGTCTAATTCCATGTATAAAAACACACAGCAAAATGAGGGGTTTAAGTAAAATATCGGAGTCGGGGCGTCACAGCAGAGAAAGGGCTAAGCTTGCGTTTCGGCTGCACTGCGGTGCACGGAAGGAATCGGAGGAAAATCAGGCTTCTTGGGGTTTCCCAATTTCTTTTCCCACAGTCTCCCACGGAAAAGATGATGGTATTGAACCATGTGTCTAATATTTTGGAAAGAGAAAGAAGTCATGGAGTCTTTTGAAACTCGAGACAATGCTAATACCTTCGAAATGACACCATAAGGCGTGTGGACTTGTCATCCTGGCTGCATGTCACCTGGGAGCTCTTTCTGCCTTATCTGTCCTGCAGGGACGGCTGGATGGCCACACCTGCGCTGCCTTCAGCAGTGCCTGCTAACCCTCCCCGGGCCCCTGTCACCTAATAAGGGGCGGAGTCCCAGGGCTTCCCACCTGCTGTCCTACAGATGCAACCCACCAGATAAGCTTGGCTGCCTGCTGGCTTCTGCAAGAATGGGTTCAGGGTAACATCCTACAACCCATTGGAGTTCTGAGGTCTAATACGCATTCACAGTCCCCTCCAAGATTTATCAAACCTTTTAGGAAATTTCAAGGAAAGGGGGCGCTATCTTGGTCTCCACCAGCATCTCATGTGCTGAAATACATAGACCTCAACCGAGCTTTTTGGCACTAAGAATTAGAAATGGGAAAACAAAGATGCAGACGTTAAAGGACTGTAAACACTGGACACTAACTGAGGGATAAAGCAGATCATCTGTAAGGAAAGGATGGAAGGAGGCAAAGGGAGGGAAAAAACCCACAGCCACTTGCTTAGAATTTATGTTTCCATAAACATTAGGATTCTAGTATGAAGAAGAAATTATTGATACATGTGTTCCCTTAAGGAAGGCTTCTCAAGAGGCCCGTTCCGGATTTAATAATAATCCATACTCTTCCCCTGAAATGGCAAATCGAGTCTTTGATTTCCTTATCACTGCCACAGATACATGAATCATTAGGCTGCAAACCAGCAGGGGTTCAGTTTATCACACGCCACCTTGAATATTTAATAAAATAAATTCTAAATAATCAATTCGGGAAGAGTCAACATTTCTTACACTTTTGTAATAAATGTCTACCTCTTGCATTCATCAGAAACCTGTATGTAAATCGTGGGATCCAAGATGAAAGAGAAAGTCCCTGGTCTTCTCATGCTGTCATGTAAATACTTAAACATGGACAAATACAGTCTGCACCCTCCCCACGGCCTCTGTTCTAGGGGGACATTGGCACGTCAAACACATCCAGGCTCCTTTCAAAGCACTCTGAGCCCAAAGATGCAGGCGGTACCGCCTTTCTCTCTTCCGCGAGATCCTGATCCTTTAACCCACCTGGTCTCAGCAAGGCCACACACCATTGGCTCAGCTGTCCCTGGACAAGGGAGCTCAGAGCGCATCACTGGGACTTGCCCACCTTCTCTGCAGTGCCATGGAGCAGTGTCTTGGGCTCATGGGAGAGACAGGACGCTTCCCAGCGTTCACCCCCAAGCTGTCTGTTGCAGGAGGCTCTGCCTAGTTTCTTCAGATGGAGAACAATTATCCCATGCCCCGCGAAATAAGCCAGATTGCCACCAAAAGTCAAGAGAAAGGAGAGACCCTAACTTCGCCAAGACAAACACAACTAGCAACACTAATGTGACCGTCGGCGTGTTGTGCAAAAAACTGTTAATTCCTTGCAGAATTATAAGCTAAGTGTGAATACCGTCAGGTTGCAAACATGAATCCTAGGACACACCAGTGCTCAGATTCAAGTCCATAAGAGGGTTTGGTGGCCAGTCCTTGATCATCCCCTGCCATCTCTCACCAGTCCTCATAGCCCCCTGCTCCTTCTAGAACCTGCTGCCGTAACCTAGAACGGAGATCGGAAAACTACATCCACGGTCCAAATCTGGACCCCGGCCTGTCTTTGTAAATAAAGTTTTATTGGAACACAGTCACACCCATTCCTTAATTACATAGCCCATGGCTGCTTTCACGTTACAATAGTTGCCATGGAGACCTCTGGCCAGCAAAACTGAAACTATTTACAGGTTTCCCTGTTAGCCGAAAGTAAAGCATTCCTATGAAACCTTTTGTAAGTTGAAATGGTATAAGGCAAAGAAGCAGTTACCTTAGGACGCACGTAAGAAAAGCACAAAATAAATGGAGATAAAGCACAGATGCTCAGACCCAGGTCACAGCTCTGGTGACTGGATGCTGAGGTGCTGAGTGTGGTCCTGGGGGAAGGAGCTTGGTGGGGTCACTCCTTCTGCTCGGGGTGCAGTCTCTTCTACCTCAGCTGCTGCAAAACCAACACTGAACACTATTTTCGCCTTTTTTCCTAAAAGCGAAAATTGTCTTTGGATTTCTTTCGGTTAGTGAAAACAGGTGCGAATGTAGGTCTTTTGTAAAAGCGACATGGTGTAAATTGAACTTTCGAAAAGTGGGGATCCCTGTACCGTCCAGACCGTCACAGAAGAAATACATCATTTCATTCATTCATTCATTCAAAAAGTGTTTATTGGGCACCAACTCTGTACCAGGTACCATGCCAAGCACTGGGCTACAGGGGGGACATTGGATCAACGCGAGGGCAGGGCTACTTCCCCTGGAGGAGAGAAGCTGAGGCAGCTGCTCAGTCACTGGCAGCCTCGCTGCGTGCTCTGCTTCCAGAGACCTGCTGTTCTCTCCCCTTCACGGCCAAGGGTAGAGTAAGGAATAACAGGCTCAAACATCAGAGGTTTCAGTGAGATATTTTTCAAAGACGCTGGGAGTCAAGTAATGAATTACCAGACTAACGTGTAAAATTTTTCCTTTACTTTTTTCTTAAGATAAGATTAGAAAAACCATCTGCCTGGGACGGAGTCACCAAGGGAGGACCCCACCAACAGCAAGAGGATGGCATGTGTCCATCTTTTCCAAATGCACGTGCCTCTGCATCATGGGGGGAGGGGGGTCACATCAAAAGGCAGATCTGGATTCAGTAGATCCGGGGCAGGGCCTGAGAACCTGCCCTTCTAATGAGCTCCCAGGTGGGCCGGTGCTGCTGACTGATGGACCACATGGTGGGGAGCAAGCAGCCACGTGACTGCGTATGTGTCTGTGCAGGCCTCGGCTTTTGCAGGAGTTTTGCAACAAGAAGGAGAGGCAAACCCTGAAGGGCACACAGCATCACAAGGTGTTGAAATTAAGAAGAGCAAAGAGGAAATGCATGGTCATTTCATCTCTCTGGAAGAAAAACTCAAGAACCAGAAAGGTGCTCTTTCATGAAATCACCTGCTTTCTGTCTACAGTTCTGGCCTTGCATCCAGGGAGGGCAAGCGGAGAACAACTTAGCAGTCAGAAACCCCAACAAACTCGCACAAGAAACCAGGTGACAAGAGCCAGCAGCCATCGAAGCAGCCTCCACCCCAGCAGCTGCGTGAATCCTTCCTCCATCCTTCATTTATGCAGTAATGCTTCTCTCTGCCCCACTCCTGGCAGCACAGAAGCCCTTCACTGCTCCTCTATGTCCCCATGGTTTTTGCTGTGGCCTGTGGGAAGCGGACAGACAGAGCGACGCGGGCCTGATTACTCTGCAAGCCACGATACCTTCCCTGTGTTGGTGTCAACTAAAGGGGGCCAGGTGTGACTCTTCTAGGACAAGGCTGGAGATTCATACCCTCTGAGCACCCACTGCCCCATCAGAGACAAGCCGCAGCTACCGATGGCAGAAGTACATTTCTCCAGCAATGTTAGGGAATTGAAAGATGTGCAGGAGATCGATAATTTACTATTCAGTCAAGTGAAGGCCAGAGACATCCTTTACCCAATGCAAACAACCACATCGGGTCATTTACTAAGGCGGGGTAGGAGATATATCATGTTCTTAAAAGGCATCCCCACCTTCCAGATGCAGGTGGAAGCCACAAATTATGAGGCCACAAATTATGCTTACAAAATCAAGGTTGTGTGGCCTGGGTAATGTCTATCTCTGTGCCTGCTGTATGTGGAGGCCCAAACAGAGGAAGGCCCTGGGTGAATTTTGACAGTGGTGTTCAAGGGTTTCCGTTGTAATTGAATATGCTAAGATTTCCATTCATGTCCTCGTGGGCTAATCTGCAATGATATTAAGAGACTGCTATGATAATAATTAAATACAAGCTCAGCATACCAGCATTCTGTGGCTCCACCTTCACGGGGAGTTTCTAGCTCAAGAAGGCTGCAATCAAGCTTAAAAGGAAACTGCAAAGTATTTTCCATGTTGTAATCTACCAGAGATATAAGGAAGGCAGAAATTACAAACGTGTTTCCTTCAAAATCTTCCTGGCACCTCTTTCACTAACAAGCTGCTTTCCAAACACCACTGGCAAGAGGCCTGCATTCCTCGAGGCAGCGACCTATAAGGGCATGGAACCTGGGCTCCAGCAGACCTAGTGAGAGACGAGGTTCCCGCGACTCACTTCCCAGAGAGGGCAGGAGGGGCCCAGGCCTGGCCACACGTGGCTTCACTAGCTAACTGCCACGAAGGCTTTCTTTCCGAAGCCGGGGCCAGTATCTGTCCTTGTTTTTATGGTTCCTGCATCAATAACGTGTCTGGAGAGAAACCAACTCAGTTCCACAAGCCTTCAGTGAGACCAGTACCCGAGCAGCCAAATCTCTGTCTGCAAAGACTCCCAGGAAACTGCTCTGATGGTGGGAGGGTGGCTAGATAAAATACAGGACTAAATGTGAGCTTCAGAGAAGCAACAGATAAAATTTTAGTATAAGCATATCCCCAAAATTGCATGGAACATACGTGGACTAAAAAATCTTTTTTGTGTTTTGTTTAACTCAAGTTAAAATGTAACTGGGCATCTGTCTCTCATGTATGTGTATGTGTGTGTGTGTTGTGTGTGTGCGTGTGTGTATGTGTGTGTGTGTGCATACACGCTAAATCTGGCAACCCTACACAGGGAGAGTGAGCACACCGACCCTTATCACCAGAGTGAGAATATCCTGGAAGCTTGAAAGCCGTAGCTTCAGGACAAATGCAAATGGGCAGTTCATTGTGGGAGCAAATGAACATAACTTGTTATCCCTAAGCGGAGGTTGAATATGTGGTTGGGAATATGAGAGGCTCTTAAAGGACTTGAAATCAGAGCTAAGGCAGGTCGTGCAGGGTATTCAGAGTGTTGGAGGACGAACTCCCAACCCCGGAAATGGATGGCAAGGGGCATCCAGGCCTTCCGCAGTCCCTGGTGGCCCAAGGGAGCCAGGGTCCTGGGCTGGAGGCCCAGTGAGGTAGGGGCTCTTTCCTCTTTGACTGGTTCGAGTTATGAGGAAGAGCAGCCCAGTGGCCAGAAGGGGGCCCATCCCTTCTCCTAAAGGCTTTCCCGATCCCCAGTCTTGACTTGGACCCAGGCTTGGGTGCTCAGTACTGTGTCTTAAACCCTTCGTCCTCAGCACCCTGTGGACCAAGAACACATCTTCTGGGGATCCAGGTGTTTTGGAAGCCAATGAGGAATAGTGATGAGGAAACTGGGAATTTGGAAGCAGCAGACCTGCGACGGTATCTTGGCTCTGACACGAACCAGCTAGGTATCCCTGGATACATTTCTTAACCTCCCGGAAATGAATTACTGCTACAAAAATGAAGATAAGGGCAGTACCTACCCAAAAGGGATGTTGCCAAGTCACTGAATGAGGTGATGCTTATAGAGGGATGGGTACAGGACCAGGTATTCAGTAGGTGCTCACTAAGTGCTGCACACCATCCTTGCTGTTGCTGTCACTAGCTGGCTGTGGTCAGGGAGGAGGAAGCCTGAAGAAGGAGAAGCAAAACCGGCACCCTGGCCAGGCCTCTGTGAGCCAGCGGACTGTGAACAGACAGGGTCCTCTTGCCACTTTAAAACGTCGGTAGCTTATGTTATTTATTAGTTAAAATTTTAATCTTATGAATTGTGTGGGGACATGTCACCAGGGATGCTGAGTAATTAGAAATTAAGGAAAGACTATGGATTTGAGTTCCTGAATTGATACCACCAAAACACACCCAGGTAACAGGAAATTAAGTTTTAACGTGTTCGCGTGCCAGCAGAATGCGGCACAAAAATTCAGATCATTAAAAGTCAGAAGAGAGCCCTGGGAGACCCTCTGAGCTGCTGCTAAACAGACCGGCTCCCTGCACTGGAGTCATGAGACCAGACACCTGGACCACAGCTCTCGGTACCGGACAGGAGGGGTGGCCCGGACTGGACTTGAACCTGGGTTCAAGTCTCAGACATGGGACCAGTAGGGACAAAAATGCTGCAGTGATTAAATGGCAGGGCTGGGTTGAGGCTCAGATGAGGAGTGCCTGTGAAGGCAGGTGGTCCTTCAGCAGATCCCACTGCTCAGAACGAGTTCCCATGGGTGACTGATCAGACCCTGTCCTCAGACAGGGAAACAAGTTCGTTCTAACACCATTTCTCCATGGCAATAATCACCGCATCATATTGCAATGACCAGGTTCATGGTTCTGAAAGTTTCCCAAGTAGGATGCTCTTTCCTGAGAGTTCCCTGGTGGTCCAGTGGTTAAGACCCTGTGCTCCCAATGCAGGGGGCACAGGTTCGATCCCTGGTTGGGGAACTAAGATTCTGCATGCCTCAGGGTGAGGCCAAAAAATAAATAAATAAATAAATAAATAAAATTTTTTATAAAAAACAGTATTAAAAAAAGGATGCTCTGCCTTACTTGCCTCTCTAGATCCTGTGCTTAATAGATCACCTAGTATGTAGATACCAGATAGAGGTGTTCTAGTAGTTTTAGTATCTAGAAAATACTAGATACTTAATTTATGTTTGTTGAACTGGACAGAGCTCATATAGAGTCAAAGAGAACACCTCTTCAGGAAAGGTACAGACGGAGTGCCATGGCAATGAAAGACAGGGGATAATTGCTTCTGACTGTAGAGGATCAGGGAAGATGCCCTAGAAGGTTCAGAAGTTACAAGGCTAACACAGTCTCGATGTAGATGTGGGGAAAAGAGGTTCTGAGCAAGGAACACATTATACAGTGTAGACCAGTGGGCGCATGGCAAGTCTGAAGAAGAACGGAGTGAAATAAGACATCCACAGACCAAAGGTACACGATCATTTACGGAAAGCAAAACATCTGTATTCTGTTTAAAAGCACAAAGTGGCAACATGCAGACTCACTTGACCTTTTGTGAGTTTCTGCCACTCGGCTGTTTCATCAGCCCACTTACTTACCCCTTATCTATTCATTGCTGTTTCCCAAACCCAATTTGGGCACCATGCATGTTTGTGGCTGGCTATTTCAAATATTTCCCATCAGCTGCAAGCAAGATACCTATTTATCTTATGGCTGCAAACAGAGCTGAAATGATCTGACATCGCCACGAGGCAGACAGTTATTTCATGCCCTGTTAATTCCTAATGCGGTAACTGCAATATCATTCCTACTTTTAAAAGAGGTGCTTTTTTTTTCCTTCTTAATACGTGGCCTAAGTGTCCAAATAAAGAATATCACTTCTAATGAGGCCATGTCCAAAAACATAACCTTGCCTACCACTTCCACATTCAAGACGGGGCTTTGAGCTTTTGGGCACTTAGTTGAGAAGTCAAAGCAGCTTTTCATTCTTTCAGGCAGCACAAACAGGTCAGCAAAACCAAACTCTCTCTTCACTGCTGAAAATTCTGGTCAGAGGCAATGGCTGGCATTTCTGCTGGGCAGATGGTCCAGGCCAGGGGGTACCTGTCTACCTCGGAACAGGCTCAGTAGGGAAGGATGCCTTTGTCCATGCTACCCACAGTCAAGTCAACAGCTTCTGTGCAATGTCCACGCATTGGTTCCAAAGGCAGGACGTCACGGCAAGGCACGCCTTGTGATCAGAGCAGAGAGCCTCGTCCCCAGGCGGGGGAGTATGTGGTCTGCAAAGGGCTGAGAGAGATGCTAACGCGTCACAGTTCTGGGCCCCTGTTGCTGTAAGCCATGTCAGCTATTTTTCAGCAGCCTCTGTCTCTGCCCATCATTCGTTTCCATCCCTACCCCCTCACTGTCCAGCCCTCACCAGCACCTGGTTCCCTGCGTTGATGTCGTTTCTTAAGACCAAGTCTGCCTTAGGCGCCCCTGCTATGTGTTTGGTCCAGAGCCTTGTAATTCTTCCATCTCAACCCTCATGACCCCGCGTTAACGTTGCGTGCTTGATTTTTTTTGTCCCCATGAGAAGGGGAGGGCTCTTGTTGACATCACTGCCTCCTCGGTACCTCTCCCAGTGCTGGTGGGTAGAAAGTATTCAACAGCTGGCTGATGAACGTAGGGTATGTGCTGGACTTGACCCAAAACCCCGCCAGAATGCCCAGGGCGATTGCTCACACTGTAGAGCCAAGCGGATCTTGGCTCACGTCCCAGCTCTGCATTGATTCGTGGCGGGGTGTGGGGCAAGAGAAGCCCTCGCGAGGTGCCATCTCTACATCTATGAAACGGGTGTAGTAATAGGTACCCGGTGTGGATGTTTTGAGAAGGGTCGAGGGAGATGGTGTACAGGACACTTGTAAGCCTGTGGCCAGGGGTGGCTCCTGTTATGGGAACCCAGCAGTGAAAGTGCTATAGGAAGTCGACAGCCTGGATTCTGAGACACCCGGCGCTTTCAGGAGAGAGGGGTGAGGACAGGGCAGAAGACAGCCCCGCAAGCTTCTGGGGCCAGAGAAAAGCACCATGAACTTGAAAGGTATTCTTCCAGCTTGGCCCGAAGAACAACATCTACGTGGGCTGACTTCACCCAGCTCATCCCACCCATGGCGTGGTGATCCTGGAGACATGGGGGCACCAGGTGTGCCTCTCTGCATTCAGGAAATGCTCCCCCCGCATCAGAGGTCCTCTCCCCGCACACCCCAGGCCCCAGGTAAGCAGGCATCAGTCTACCTGGAGAGCAGGACCCGCTTCAGGCCTGCTGAGATTTCATCTCATGAAACGTTGACATCACAACCACCTCCTTTCTCCTCCCTGCCAACCTCTGTCATCCCAGGAAACCTTATTGAGCTGGCTTCTCCTTGGCTTATAGACAAGACAACTAATCACGGACCTAAGAGCTCATCAGCTTCAAAAGCGGCTGCCCCCATCCTGGGCCTGGATGAGAAAATCAATGCGCCTTTGAGTTGCCGTGTGTACCAAGGGCCTGAGCCTCTGAGAACAAAAGAAGCCAGACCTCTGAGCAGTTCTACAAACAGGGCTGGAAGCTCTCCTGGCCTGAGGGAAGGCTTACGGCAAGTGATATGTTAAATGGTAGATACAAATATCTATCATGCCCTCGAACTGAGGAAACCAGCTGGAGTGGTAGAAAATCACAACTCCAAGACCCTGGGCAGGACTGTCTGCCTCACCCAGCGGTAGGGGTAGCTGGCTGGCGCCGTACCTGGCATGATACATGTACTAAGTCCATGGGAAACACCTGACTGAATCCACTGAAGAAGGAAGCAGAGTCCAAACTGGGAAGCCCCCCTCCTCCTGTGAGACGCAAAACCCATGTATATCTGCATTGCAAGTTCCCGGGTGGGGAGGACCACCTGCCTACCGTCCCCTGCATGACAACTGGGCTTCCCAGCCACTGGTCCAGATCAGAGCAAATGCAAGAGGAACGTCGGTGAGATGTGGGGCTGCTCTTGCCACATAAATCCTCCTTTGGGGCTGTTTAAAAATCATGCCCATGGTAGACAATCCACAGCAAAGGACATCCATGAACACGAGAATGAGCTCAGCCCCACGAATAACTAAGAAAAACCCAAGTTCACATTGAACAGGGTGTCATCTTTCACCCATCAGCGTGCAAGGGGGTGCAGAAGCAATGGTCAGTCTCAGTGCTGGTGGGCAGGTAGTTAGCACAGCCACTTGGGAGCCATTTGACAGCATCCAGTTAAACTGAAAATACTCAGACCCTACACCCAGCAATGCCAGGTCTGGGTTGCACACGTGCACAAGCAGACATGGATGAGAACGTTGACTGAAGTATCGTAACATTGGAAAACTGGAAAGAATCCAAAAGTCCACCGACCAAGGAGCGATTCAAATGCTTATACACTTGAATACTATAGAGCAGTTCCAAGGGAAGAGGGGATCTCAGAATCCAAAGGCTAAGTGAGAAAGTTAAGCTGGGAAACACTACGTTACACACACAATCCTCCCCAACTATAAGAGCTTAACTTATGGCCCGTCTCACCCAGGAAGCTTCTCGGATCATCCCAGCCCACTCTGAACTCCCAGGACACTTCTCTTAAACGCTCAGCCTTCTGTACTCCTCGGTACTGTTCATGACTTGTAGGTATGGACATGGCTACCTCCTCGATTTGAATGCGAGTCCCTGGGGCAGAGAACACGGCTCCTATTTTCTCAGTAGACACCACAGGGCCCTGCACAGAGTAGGGGCCACAGTCAACGTCTGCTGATCGACTCAATGGGACAGCTCCCCAAGCCCAATGGGAGCGGCCACCACACTTCACACCCACCTGGGGCCTCACTCTCCAAGAACCTGAAAACACACCCCTTGTGTTGCTGCTAAGGTTCCTCCAAGCCCGCCTCCCGTTCCTACTGCCCTGCTGTTGCTCACGCCCAGAAAGTCATGGAAACCCTGCACTGTCTTGTCCATCCCCTTCCTCGGTGGTCTGAGGGTCCAGACCCCCCACACACACATGTCTACGTGTTAGACCGCAAGTGAGGAAGCCACGAGTAACTCCGGACATAAACATGGCCTAAGAATAACCATAAATCATTCTGATTCCATCCAGGGAGGATTCTAATTTATCACAGGAGGGAAGAAAAGGAACCCTGTGGCTTTTTTTTTTTCCCCCTGGGCTTTGGCTGCTGCTGCTGAGGTAGAATCCCACCCTGCTGTTACTTACAACCAGAAGTTCCTGATTTACATAGTACGGAGATGAAATATACCAGAGGCCCACAGGCATGGGGGCTGATGGCCCAGGTTTGGGTGTGAATTCCCGCAGCACGAGTGGCCCCTCACTTGCCCCTCCCCCACTTCTCACTTTCTTATCTATTCCTCCATCTAGGAGGATACAAGCAAAGCCCCACCTCCCTCAGTTTCGGTAACAATGGCTAATCTGTTTGCACAATCACCAGTCACAGTCCTGGAGTTGGGTCTGGAGCAGCACGTTCTGGTAATCTGAATTTGAATGTTTCCTGCAGTTGCTTCTCTCATGCTGTGCAAACACTGAGCCCTGGAGAACCCAGGGAACTGGGATTTCTCCTATCCCGCCTTTTTCTTTGTTCATCATCATAAAGCATTGTTACTAGGTGTTTAAAAAAAAAACGCAAAAGCATAAACACAAGTTATCTCTCTCTGTGGAGCAATATAATAAAAGCCATTGGATGCTATTTTTAACAGCCGTAAAAGCACATGATTAATATAGAAGGAGTCATAATGATAAAGTGCATCACAAAGAACGTCAGCGTGGAGGGTGAGCCGTTGAACTCGAGTGGGTCCTGGAGATTAATCCTGACACACTGGAGGACCCAACACACCAGCGGACTTTGGGAGCCCCCTCTCTGACCACTGTGAATTCCCAGGTGGCTCACAGCCAGCTTCCCAGCTCCTGGCCCAAGACAGCAGCTGCCATACTCCCGGGGAAGATCCTTTACAAGGATCAGCCAGGAAAGCAGAGAAGTGGGTGCCCACTAACTCACTGGCCAAGAATGCACCACGATTCACACCCTCTCTCTCCGGCTGTGACACATGGCTCAGGCCCTCAAAAAATGGAAAAGAGGAACTGGGGGGACGTCTCCATGGGTCCTCCAGAGTGAGACACGTGGGGCCAGCACGACACCAAGGAAACCAGACTGTACCCTGTCCTCCCGCAAACTGAAGCTTGCACAACATCCCAAGATGCTTTCTACCGTGCCCACCTCTGTCCCAGCCCTGAGTACCTGTGAGCTCCCTGAGGTTGCAACACCCAGTGGGAAACAGAAGGGTCCGTCACTAGAGAGAGGGAAGCCAGGCTCTGGTTGGGGATCACCACTCCCACGGGATCCGCTCAACAGAGGCATCCCGGGCCACCTCAAGAGGGAGATGCCTTACACAGCTCCCTCTTTCCTCCCAAACTCTCAAGGCACCGGAGGCTCCTTGTGATTCTGCAAGAATCTTGCTGCTCCCAATCTGTACACCAATGACTCTCAAGAAACAGGAGCATCTTAGTTACATCTGGTTTCAGGGAAAACTTACATGGCGACTATAGGGTAAAAAGTTAGGAAAAAAGAAAAACAACAAACAGGGTCTTGACAAACAAAATACTGTTGACAGGAAGTGCCTGGCATCAAATGACTCCAAAGCAGTTCCATCCTATGGCAGCCCAGAAATGACATTTGTAGAACAAGAGAGCCGTGTCTGCGCTTTACCTCTACTCCCTGGACCTTCAGTTTCATGTGGTCCTCTCTGGTCGTTTTCCCATCTTTCCTCTTTTTCCAGCAATACCCATCTTTCCTGTATTTCACTTTCTTCCTGTTGTAGAGGATCATTGAGCCATTCTGCGGTCTGGAAACAACAAATGGTTTAAGTTACCAAGAGAACCGAGCAGAAGAAAAATTTATGAAGAAAGATATCGTAGACCAGTAAAAGTCTCTACAGAAGAGCAATATTCCACATTTGCTGGACCATAATTTTTCACCTTTTATTGCAGCTCCCTGGATTAACCATGTTTTATGGCCATGCAAAATTTGCTTGTGGATTTGGTACCTAATGAATTAAATGTGTCAATGGTAGGCTTAAAAAACATCCCCTTAGTAATATCCACTATCTAATCAGGATATATGGTGTGGGAGCCCGAGCTCTGCCCTGAAAAGTAGGAAAAATAGAAAGAAAGCAAAAAGAGCCGGGAGTGTTATGGCAGCCGGCAATATCTTATCTCTTGTAGAAAGATTTTCTGCACATCTTTTAATTCATCATCTAACATTAGTAAATAAATAAGTTTAACGCAGACACTAGATGACTAGTTTTTATGGGAAAACTAGTCGGTGAGGCCAGACGCTCTTGATTCATCGCCTGCATTTAGATTCCTGCTGGATGTGGAAGAGCCCTACAGCCTTTCTTCCCAAGCAAGCTAAGTACCTGATTCTTTCCCATTTGGGCTTCAGTTGTGAAAGGGCTCAGCACTGCCAGGCCAATTTGTCCATTCGGTCCATGACCACCATATCTTAGAAAAATAGTTACGCACTTGCTGAACGCTAAGAGTGGGATGGCCGTTCTCTGTGCCATTTAAAAAGAACAAAGAGAATCTTGAATTTCCCTAGAAGACCCCAGGCGTCAACCACAAAGAGGAGAGGATGTTTATGCTCATCCTATAGCTGTAGCAGTGACAAATTTTGGTTTGGAGATACCAAGGAGACAAAGAACTAAACTCTCCTGGCAGCTGAGGGCAAGTGCTATGGTAAACCTTCCAGAATAAAGCTCCAGCAGCTGGAGGCAGGTCCATCCTTTAAGGAAGATGCCCCCGAAAGCTACAAGACATGGCGCACCAGCCCTACCAGCTGTGTCACTCTCCACCTGAAGGCTCAACACAGAAAAAGGAAAGGGAAGTGATCTGCGCACCCAGGGGACCACACAGGCCTTCCAGCTCCTTCCTAGCCGGGGTGAGAGAGCTCCTGACACAAACAAGGCAAAGGAAGTGGTTTCTTCTTTTTCTTTTTTTAATCAATATATTTTTTATTGAAGTATAGTTGATTTACAAGGTTGTGTTAATTTCTGCTGTACAGCAAAGTGATTCAATTATACATATATATATATATTCTTTTTTAAAATATTCTTTTCCATTATGGTTTATCATAGGATATTGAATATAGTTCTCTGTGCTGTACAGTAGGACCTTGTTGTTTATCCATTCTATATATAACAGCTTACATCTGCTGACCCCAAACTCCCACTCCATCCCACCCCCAACCCCCCACCCCCTTGGCAACCACCAGTCTGTTCTCTATGTCCGTGATTCTGTCTCTGTTTCATAGATAGGTTCCTTCTGATGCAAGTCGGCTCCTGTTTCTCTGCTGTGGCAGAGGAGAGAAAGCAAGTAGCCGGTCTTCCCTGGGGCTGGGGCAAGAGCCTCCATCCCTTTCTTTTCTTCTCCTTTAAACTATGGGCCACTTCACAGTTGGGCACAGAACGTTAGCTATTGATGTCTTACTATTCCACTGTCTGTAGGGGAAAAAAAATCACTCCAGGTTGACAGCAGCTAATTGTAGTTCTCACCCAGACGGGCTGTGTCGTTCAGCGGCCAGGTGATGACTCAACAGCAATTCCATTGGAAATTATCGACTTTCAGCAGCGACTCCTAACACTTCCCTGTTTGCCAGTCACCGTGCAGTTGGTTTGTGTCAGTGTTGGTCTCCTCCCCAAGTCTGCACCCACTAAAACAACGGGGAAGCAGCTCCACACGCTGTCACAACCTGTCACCTGACGGTATCTGTCTCGCACTTACGAGTCTGCACTGAAAACCTTACAGTTCTCTTTCATTTCTGAATGGCAGGTGGGCTGGAATACGGTCCCCACGGTGCCGGCCCCTTTTCATTTCAGCCCCGCTCTAGGTACAGGCACCCAATCTCCAGAGTGCTGTGAGTCCTCCCGCTTCCTAAAGGACTCATTAGAAGGTCCCCAAAGTCCAACGGCTGTGCTTAAGCCACTGTCCAAGGAATAAGTAAAGGAAGACATCTGATCAAATAGACGGGCTCTGCTTGTCTCGCCCCCTCCAAACAGGAAAGAAGACACCCACGAGAGCGTTGCAGGGACTCCCTCGGTCCCAGAATACTCATCTGCTAAAGAAGACAGGACATTCATCCAATCCAGCTTCTCATGAGCTAAGACAGGAAGTGTGATTTGCTCCATCCTCTTGCCCTGTCTAAACATGGTCAGTGAACCTCAGCAGTGTCTTCAGGCCAACTGTCCACCGATCACAAACGGTATGACCCAGAGAGAGGGGACGCCCCCAGACACCATCATATCCACAGTCAGAATAACAACGGCATCCACCCGAGGAAACCCATCTTCCTCTGGTGACCTGCCCTTTGCGTTCTGGGAGCGTGAGGGGCCCTGTCATCCAACACTTTCAGTAGGACATAATCCCACAGGGGACAAGAGTGTCCAACTTAAATGGCCTTAATAAATGGAATCATCATTTTAACGTGCAATAATGAGCAACCTAATAGTGTTTAATCCGCCGCTCGGATTTTATTAGAACTTTCTCTGCTCTGCGTGATGGGGGAAGGTCCCTGCCCGCACAGTTCACGGGTCCTGAGAATGGCAAAGGGAAAGCCAGACAGGCTGCATGCAGAGGGGCCCACGTGCCCCACGATGCAAAGGAAGTGAGACTGCGCCGCCTCCCAGAGCACAGTCAAGAGCAAGTGGGAGCTGGCGGGAGGGATCCGAGGAAGGCAGGGGGCCAGAGCGCTGCCCTGGGGAGAAGGAGAGGTGGGCCAGACCGTGCGAGAGGGGGCCCATCAGGGGAGAGCTTTGGTAAGTTTCAGGACAGCACGAAAGGGAGCACCCATCTGAGAAGAGCAAACAAGCAGGAATGGAGCTGAGGACAGAAGGTGACGGCAACCGCAAGGATGAGGCACCAAAGCCCTGCCACACGACAGTGTCACCAGCTCCCAGTTACTGCCAGTGCTGGGGGAGCGCGCCACGTGTGGCCTACGTCTGCTTCTATATCTACATCTACATGTCTACATCTATGCCTACGTCTACATCTATATCTACAACTACATCTGTATCCAGTCTATATCTACGTCTGTATCTCCATCTATGTCTATATCAATGTCTACACCTGTGTCTACATCTACATTTATGTCAACATCTCTATATCTATATCTACATCTATGCCTACATCTACTTCTGTATCCATGTCTATATCACACCTGTATCTCCAATGTGTCTATATCTATGTCTACACCTGTGTCTATGTCTACATCTACACCTATGCCTACGTCTACATCTATATCTACAACTACATCTGTATCCAGTCTATATCTACATCTGTATCTCCATCTATGTCTATATCTATGTCTACACCTGTGTCTATGTCTACATCTCCATCTATGTCTACATCTACATCTGTATCTTCATCTCTTTCTACGTTTACATTTATATCTGTCTACACCTGTGTCTCTATCTACATCTATATCTATGTCCGTACCTACACCAATATCTATGTCTACACCTATATCTGTATCTATACCTCTATCTACATCTATGTCTCTATATCTCATCTATATCTCCATCTATGTCTACATCTATGTCTCTGTCTACATCTGTATCTACACCCACATCTATGTCTACACCTATGTCTGTATCTGTATCTATATCTACATCTACATCTATATCTGTATCTACATCTATTTCTATATCTACGTCTGTGTCTATAACCTACATTTTTTCATCCTCACAGCAACCCTACGAGGTAGGTATTATTACCATCCCCAACATAAAGATGAGGACATCAAGCCTTTCTAGCCAGAAAGTGACTGAGCAGGATTCACTTGGAGTCACTATGACTCTCCAGAGCTTCCTCCAAGGCACAGACTATGGGGCCAGTCCCGGTTTGAATCCCAGTTCTGCTCTACTGGCTGGGTGAACCCTGATGCCCTGAAAGCACCCCTCACCCAATGGACGGGGATTTGGTGGGTGGCTCCCCAGCTTCCTCACTTCCTGTCCGGGTTGGGATAACACAGAAGCCATCCAGACCTCCTCGCCCCATGGTTAGGATAACTCTAGGTACTCTGT
This sequence comes from Mesoplodon bidens, assembly GCF_964165515.1. Classification (NCBI taxonomy): domain Eukaryota; kingdom Metazoa; phylum Chordata; class Mammalia; order Artiodactyla; family Ziphiidae; genus Mesoplodon; species Mesoplodon bidens. The sequence continues at coordinate 181,881,637 of NC_138177.1, forward strand.
ACCGTCTCCCAGAGCACAAGCTCCAGTCACCCACTGTGGTGACTTGCTGGGAAAAAAAATACCCTTTCTTTGTATGCCTCCCCTTCCTCTCTCACGTTCATACTCCCCCTCTGTTGTTTCCTGGGACAACCTCTCAAATAAACTGCCTGTACTGAAATCCTCATCTCAGGACCTCCTTCTGAGAGAAGCCAAACTAAGGCTGACAGTGTAAGAGGGTCTCGGGAAAACAATCCAAGTCCTCCATTGCAGCAGGGAGAGGAATGTCAAGGGAAAAAAGGTGAACAACCAGGAGGTTCTTTCTAACCAGGGAGGTTTCTAGGCAAGAAACCTTTTAATCTAAGAAACTAATAGTTAGCAAAGCCAGTAACACTCAGTGCAATATGGTAAAAAGATCATGGGACCAATGGAAAATCTGCTGCAAATTACAAAAGTCAACAAACAGGTATAAAATTAAGATACATAATCAATAAAATATACATGCTTAAATAATAGCTTATGTGTGTGTGTCATATACACACACCCACATGTGCACACACACACAAATAAAACAGACAGAAGGAATGACAGAAGACTCCATTTACTAGAGAAAATAAAATGAAGTACCTAGGCATAAATATAATAAGAAATTCCCAAAACCTAAGGAGAAAAACTAAAATTATCTAAAAGACACAAAAGTAGGTTTCAATAAATGAAGAAGGTTAGAAAAAGTTAGGATCATAAAAATGTCAATCTTCCCAAAGTTAATTTATCAATGTAACATAATGGCAACAGGAATCCCAGCAGAGTATGTTTTCTGTGTCTAGAAAAATTTATTATAAAGTTTATTGGGAGGGGAAAAAAACACCAAGGATGGGCAGAAAAATTCCAATAAAGAGTACCTAGGTTTAGAGGCTAGCCCTACCAGCTATTAACACATTCTGTAAAGCCTCTCTCTATAGATAGATAGATAGATAGATAGATAGATAGATAGATAGATTGATAGATTTTTTTTTCTTTGCAGTACGTGGGCCTCTCACTGTTGTGGCCTCTTCCGTTGCGGAGCACAGGCTCCGGACGCGCAGGCTCAGCGGCCATGGCTCATGGGTCCAGCCGCTCCACGGCATGTGGGATCTTCCTGGACTGGGGCACGAACCCGTGTCCCCCGCATCGGCAGGTGGACTCTCAACCACTGAGCCACCAGGGAAGCCCAAGCCTCAATATTTTAAAAAGTATGGAATTGTCATACAAATAAATAGACAGCCAATAGAACAGAATAGAAAATCCAGAACTATCCCCACTTACATACACAAATTTAGTATACAATGAAGGAGGTATCTCAAGTCAGTGGGAGGAGACTGACTTTTTAATAAGTGATGTTGGCATGTGGAAAAAAAGATAAAATTGAATCAATCCTTCACATCTTACAAGCAGCATAAATTCCAAGTGGACCAGAGATTTAAATGCAATAAATAAAATCATACATTACTCTAGAAGAAAATGCAGGTGAATTTCTCTAACCTGAAAGTGGAGAAAACTTTCCTAAACATTCAAAAATCTAGCAACAATGTGTGAAGGATGGGTACATCTGATCACATAAAAATAAAACCGCCAGATTATTTTCCAAAGTGGTTGCATGATTTTACATTCCCGCTAGAAATATATGAGGATTCCACAGTCTCCCCACCCTCCCCAATAGTTGGTATTGTCTGTCTTTTGGATTATAGCCATCCTAGTAGGTGTGTGGTAGGGTTTTATTGTTTGTTTGTTTGTTTGTTTTGTTTTTGTTTTGTTTTGTTTTTTGCGATACGCGGGCCTCTCACTGCTGTGGCCTCTCCCGTTGCGGAGCACAGGCTCTGGACACGCAGGCTCAGCGGCCATGGCTCACGGGCCCAGCCGCTCTGCGGCATGTGGGATCTTCCTGGACCGGGGCATGAACCCGTGCCCCTTGCATCGGCAAGCAGACCTTCAACCACTGCGCCACCAGGGAAGCCCTGTGGTAGGGTTTTAATTTGCATTTCCCTAATGACTAATGATGTTGAGCATCTTTTCATGTCCTTATTAGCAATTCATGTAATTTCTTTGGTAAAATGTCTATTTGAATCTTTTGCCCATTTTTAATTTAGTTGTTTGTCTTCTTCTTTTTGAGTTGTAAGAGTTATTTACATAAAATCTGGTTACAAGTCCTTCATCAGATATGTGATTTGCAAGTATTTTCTCCCAATCTATGACTCTTTTTTTTTTTAATTGCCTCTTTTAAGGAGTGAAGGGTTTCAATTTTGGTAGAGTCCAATTTATCAATTTTTTTCTTTTATGAATCATGCTTTTAGTGTCATATCTAAGAACTTTTTGCCTAACGCAAGGTTGCAAAAATCTTCCCTTGTATTTTCTTCTAAGAGTTTCATAATTTTAGCTCTTACATTTATGTCTATGATGCATTCAAGTTCATTTTTGTGTATGGTGTGAGGTAAGGGCCTAAGTTGATTTTGGGCACATGGATATCCAATCGTCCCAGTGCCATTTGTTTTTGTTGTAGTTTTTTTAAAAAAAAGGGTATCCTCTTCCCCACTGAATTACTTTTGTACCTTTGTTGAACATAAATTGACCATAAACATAAGGCTTTATTTCTGGACTTCATATTCTATACTATTTTCTATCTTTATGTCAATACTATACTGTCTTGATTGTTGCAGCTTTATAGTAAGCTTTGAAGTTGGGGTTATAAGTCCTCCAACTTTGTTCTTATTTTCAAAATTGTTTTAGCTATTCTAGGTCCTTTGTATTTCTGTATACATTTTAAGATTGGTTTTTTTCATGGACAAAATGGAAAAAAAATTTTTAAATGTATACAGAAATGCAAGGACCTAGAATAGCTAAAACGATTTTGAAAAATAAGAACAAAGTTGGAGGACTTATAGAAAAAATATTTGAAAATTATATGAGCAATAAAGGGGTTAATATCCAACATTATAAACAGCTCACACAACTCAACATCAACAAACAAAAAACCCAATTTAAAAATGGACAGAAGAACTGAATAGACATTTTTCCAAAGAATAAATGCAGATGGCCAACAGGCACATGAAAAGATGCTCAACGTCACTAATCATCAGGGAAATGCAAATCAAAACCACAAAGAGATATCACCTCACACCTGTCAGAATGTTCATCATCATAAAGAACACAAATAACAAATGGTGGAGAGGATGTGGAGAAAAGGAAACCCTTGTACACTGTTGGTGGGAATGTAAATTGATGCATTCACTGTGGAAACCAGTATGGAGATTTATCAAAAACTAAAAATAGAACTACCATATGATCCAGCAATTCCACTCCTGGGTTTATATCTGAAAAATCAAAAACACTAATTCAAAAAGATGCATGCACCCCTATGTTCACAGCAGCATTATTTACAATAGCCAAGATATGGAAGCAACCTAAGTGTCCATCACAGATGAACAGATAAAGAAGATGTTGATATCTATATACAATGGAAAACCAGCCACAAAAAAGAGTGAAATTTTGCCATTTGCAGCAACATGCATGGACTTGGAGGGCATTATACTAAGTGAAATAAGTCAGACAGAGAAAGACAAATACTGTATGATATTACTTACATGTGGAATCTAAAAAAATACAACAAACTATTGAATATAACAAAAAAGAAGCAGACTCACAGATATAGAGAACAACTTAGTGGTTACCAGTGGGAAGAGGGAAGGGGTGAGGGGCAATATAGGAGTAAGGGGTTAGAGGTACAACTATTAGGTATAAAACAGCTACAAGGATATAGTGTATAACACGGGGAATACAGCAAATATTTTACAATAATTAAAAATGGAGTATAGCCTTTAAAAATTGTGAATCACTATATTGTACACCTGTAATTTATATAATATCATACAACAACTATGCTTCAATTAAAAAAAAAGATTCATTTGACAATTTCTGCAATGACAATAACAACAAGACAAAAGCCCACTGGGATTTTGATAGGGGTTGCATTGAATCTTGAAATCAGTTTGGAAATAACTGCCATCTTAACAATAGTGAATCTTCCAGTTGCTTCCAATCACAAAACATAGAATATCTCTCCACTTATGTAAATCTTTAATTTCTCTCAATAAGACTTTGTAGTACAGGTTTTACACTTTGTACATTAAATTTATCTAAGTACTTTATTCTTTGTGATGCTATTGTGAATGGAATTGTTTTCCTAATTTCATTTTTGGATTGTTCATTTCCACTGAAATAGAAATACAATTGATCTCTGTATATTGATCTTGTATCCTATGACCTTGCTAAACTTATTTATTAGTTCTGATAATTTTTTTGCAGATTCTTTCAGATCTTCTACGTATATAATCATGTCACTTGTGAATAAATGTTGTTTCACTTCTTCCTTTCTATTCTAGATGCCTTTCATTTCCTTTTCTTGCCTTATTGCACTGGTTAGAACCTCCAGCACAAGGCTGAATAGAAGTGGTAAGAGGACACACCCTTGTCTTATTCTTCATCTTAGAGGGAAAACATTGTTTCACCATTAAGTATAACGTGAACTGTAACAAAGACTTAAAAATTTTGTGAAAAGGACCCAGGAACCAACTTGAAGAGGCTCCCACTAACCAAAGATGGGATGATTTGAACATCAATAAGAATAGTAACAATGGATTAAAACACATTAAATATGTTTAAACCCATAAGTTCATAAATGATCTTAAAGAACACAAAAAATTAATTGATTATTGTTGGAGGATGGTAGCTACGCAATACATTATTTTGAAAACTAAAAAAAGAAAGAGAAGGAAAGAAAGGAAGGAAGGAAGGAAGGAAGGAAGGAAGGAAGGAAGGAAGGAAGGAAGGAAGGAAGGAAGGGAGGGAGGGAGGGAGAAAGGAAGGAAGGAAGAAAGAATCAGGCATTTATGCTACCTTCCCTGTACAAACTGTTCCTTTAAGTAGCAAACAGCAGAAGAGAGGACTTTCCCTATAAAAGTATTCCAGACAATAAATGAAGTGAGAGAATTAAAATATCACCATTTTGCAACCTCTAATGAATTAATGGATTACCAACAGTGACTGACATCACAAAAGAGAGACAACCAGATAGTATGTGTCCCTGATGGAAGAACATTTTGCTGTAAGCAAAAACAAAACAAAACAAAACAAAACAAAAAAGGAACTTGAAATTATTCAGGCCTCTTGATCTAACTACAACTTTATAAGATCTACAGAGGGCAGATGAACACAGTAAAAAGGACATGGGGATATAGACAGCAAAATTCAGGCTGTAGGAAACTCTATAGGACAAACAACCTGGATTCTTCAACAAATTCAATGACAAAGAGAGGAGAGTGGGAAAAGTAGGAATATACAGATTAAAAGAGACAATGAGATACATCAACCAGTCGCAATGTGTAAACCTTACTTGAATACTGAGCCAAACAAACTGAAAAAAAAAAAGGCATTTGTGAAACAATTGGAATTTCGAACAGTGATTGGATACTTAATGATGTTTAGAATTATTATGAATTTTTAGAGTGATAATTATAGTGCAGAAGTATTTTTGAAAGGTGATCATATGTAGAGGGAGAGATATAGATATATGGGTATATATGTATTAGAGATACATACTGAAACATTCACTGATGAAACTATACAGTCTAAGGTATGCTTCAAAATAATGTGTGTGGTGGGGTCTGTGTGTGGATGGGACAAGACTGGCTATCTACTGTCTATCAGAGTTGAAAGTGGATGATAAGTATACCGAGTTCATCATACTAGTTATTATACTAGTCACTATACTAGTCTTTCTACATTTGTAGATATTTGAAATTTTCCATAATAAGAAGTTTTTAAAAAGAAGATGCTGATGGGATTTGGAGTGAGCCCTAGGGAAACCTTAAATCTTGGCTCCACTCCTTATGAGCTGTGTGACCTTGAACAAATTACCTGATCTCTCTGTTGCAGTAGACATAATGTATGCAAGGTGCCCAGCATGCTGCTGGCCATAGAATACATGTTCTTCATGACTAATGATGATAATAAACCCGGCCCCCTTTTGCAGGGTTCCCTGCAGGAACCAATGATGGGACTTAGGAACTAATGAAATGGCACATTGTGGGGTGCTTCTGGAAAACGCACCATGGGAGAGCCCCCCAAAAAACACTTGGGGTGCACACATAGGCATCCACCACTTTAGGGTGAAATATAGTTTTCAAACTGGGTCGGTAGACGATGATTCATAACTGAAAGTCAGAGGAGCGAGGTGTCCTTGACAGGTTTTGTGCGTGGATATCAAATAGGAATTTATGGCACAACCAGGGGGTGCATCCAAGGCGAGGTTAATCCTATAAAAGAAACGGTCTGGATACCCTTTCCAGTGCCTGACTCTAAATTTAGAAATCAGGGGACCCCACACAGCTCAGGGTCACAGTCCTTCCTCTGAGAACCTCCACCTTCCCTGTCACTAACTGACCATTTCCAGGACCTCGACAACCACCTTAAAATCCCATGCAGACAATTGAGACCCTACCCACTCCAGCAATCCCTGGACTTCCTCGGGTGCCAGTCTGTTGTGGGTCCATCTCTCCGGCCTAGAGGCAGTGGATTTTGTGCAGTAAGTTCTATTCTGGTTGACCAGCTACTGCTCCACTGAATTCACACAATCTGTTCCTTGCAGCTGTCCTTGGAGAACAGATGATGTCCTCATTTCTAGTAGGACCCTGAACAAAGTCTGGGTGGCTTCTAAACAGTGAACATCTCCAAAGAACTTCCCTTTCCCAGCTGGAACCCAAGCCCTGGGCAGACTCCTCCTTCCTTTTCCTTGCCTTTGGCTGCATCCCTCCCACCACAAGGCACATGGCAGGGCTCAGCTACAGGGAAATGCTGTCCCTGCATTTCTAACGGCCTCCAAGACCTGACCCCAAATGTAAAACAGGCCCCTGTGACAAGCACAAACCGCACTGTCCTGGAGCCATGGAGGCCGGCCCTGAGGCAGCACTGAATCTCCACTCCAGTGGGCAGTTAGGAAGTGAGAAATGCCACCCTAAGTACGGCTCACATATTTCTGTGCCCACACCTTTGTTTCTATCTTTCCAACATGGAACGACCTGATTTAAATGCACCATTACAAGTACACAGCCTGGTCCAAAATGTCAATAATAAGCATGGCAACAATTACTAAGACAACAAGCAGGGGCTCTATTTATCAAGCATTTATTGTGTGTCAGACACAGCGGAAAGCCCTTTACACCCATTTCTCATCCTGATCCCACAAGAACTTTAGTGGGTGGGTATTGTTCTCCTCATTTTACAGATGAGAAGGTCTGAGGCACAGAGAAGGGAATTCACTTTCCCAAGGTCACACAGCTCACAAAGGCAGAACCGGCGAGCTACCCACTGCACCCCCTTCCTAGCATCTTGCTATAAATTCCCGGCACATCCCAGCTACCCTCTCTCCTTGTCTAGAAGCAACGACCCAGCGCACTTTTAGAGCCCACAGGAACTGTTCAATACTTCATACAAAGGAAGGGTCGTTTGAGCCTGATTTAAATTGTTCCTGTAGTTCTTCCTTTCGTTGCAAGGGGAAGAAAGAAATCTGGAAAAGGCATGTCTCGCCTGCTTATCTCCCTCACACACAAACCCATCGAGAGTGGTAATTGATGGCTAGAGCACAGCAAGGTGGATAGGACGCCAAACGGAGCCCCACGATGCCCCAGCAACAGCCCGAATCTCACGGGAAGGGGCTGGTTTATTAGCTTTTCAACCTGGCCTTTTCTTCTGACTTGTTTATAGGGTCTTCACGATCTGGAGGACAAGGAGCATGGAAACGGGTGGGGAGCAGCCCGTGTCCTCCCCTCCCCTGCCCCAGTCTGGCCACTCCGGGCTATTTATGGAATGATCGGGAAGAAAGGGCTGTCAGGCCCGGCCCGGGCCGCAATCTGCCAGATATGAAAACCAATTGCTTTTCATAATAAATTCCAGCTGGAGCCATAGAAATAATAAGGATGAGGAGAAGGTAACACCAATTTGCTTTATTTAATTAGCTCCGTCTTAGGCGGTCCAACCCCGGCTTCTTTTCATCAGAATAAGGGCAAATTGAAAATCGTAAAAGAGGCTTTCTTATCAGGGAACAAATGACTGGGGAGATTCATATGCCTAAAAGCCCCCCGCCCCCACCCTGTGAGCCACGCGGTGTGGGCGCTGCGCCTGCCGGAGCTGGTTTAAATGAGCTGATTCCAGAAGGAGCTCCCGGAGCCGGGCTTGAGGACCTCTCGGCACCCGCTGTCACTTTCCTAAATAAAGGCTGAGATGACCCCAGCCTACCCACAGGCAGTGCGGATGTGGTCGGCCTCATGCAGGCCTCACCACCACCCCTGAGGAGGCCCGCGGCCCACGGCCCCGCGAGGGGACCCCCAGGCGGGCAGCCCCCAGACCCTCGTCTCCACGGCCAGCAGTCTCCGTGGAGGACTGAAAGCAGGATGGGGGCAGCTCAAGCTTCCAGAACTCAGAGGCAGTCAGTGTGTCTTTCCCACGGCAGAGCCAGTGTGTCTTTCCAGAACTCAGAGGCGGAGCCAGTGTGTCTTACCCGCAGCTGCTTCATTTCAGTGGCGGCTGGAGGTCACAGAAAAGAAAAGGCTGCCCAGACATAGGGATGGTCATGACCAGGAATCACTCCAGGGTAAATCCTCAGGGACTCATTAGTGGCTCCATTCCTAGAGCTCCCAGAGCGCTCGGCTTAAAACTCTATTATGACATTCGGTGATTTATTCAACTAATATTTATTGAGCAGCTATTACGGGCCAGGTGTTCATGTAAGGCCGCTCTAGGTGCTGATGGGAACAGAGGGGACCAAAGCCCTGCCTTTGTAAAGCTCAGGGGGGAAGAGCCTGGGGGTGGACGAGGGGTAGGAAGCACTGGGGGGTTTCAGGGGCACACCTCTGGGGGTGTGAGGGACAGCAGACACCAATGAGTATGTCCTACGACAACTGGCAGTGACGGGTGACAGGCAGCCGGGGAGACCTCTTCCAGGACGGAGCATCTGAACAGAAGCCTAGATGAAAGCAAGGCCGCCCCCAGGGCGGCTCCCCAGGAAAGAGCTTTCTGGTATAGACAGCAGCTAGGTTGGGGCCTGAGCAACAGGCTTGGGACGTGGCTAGAGAGTAGGGAGCAAATGTGGGCATGCAGGCAGAAGATGAGGCCAGGGAGCAGGGCGGGCCTGGCTGAGGGGTCTTGAACGAGGGTGGATTTTGTCCGAAGTGTGAGGAAACACACAGATTAACCAGGTAACAACTGTGTTACCTGCCATGAAGGAGAAGTGAGGTGTCTGGATTTTAATGCAGGAGTGACCCAAAACAAAAGGCGACATAAACTCTATAGCTCCAACATTGGTAAATGCAAGGAAGAAAAAGTAGATGGTACACAAGAGGGTATCACAGGGGGCGTCTCAGCTAAGTTGGGGCAGGGGGGTTTGTGCCCTCCAACCTGCAGCCCCCATCCCCTCTAAGAATTCTGAACTTGACCCTCAGGGGAATGGGAAGCCACTGAAGGTTTTAAAGCAGAGAAGTGGGGTGACCACTTAGACTTGGCATGTCTGGCTCACCCAGACTGGCTTGTTCTTACGCCTCCTCCCCCATCATAAAATCTTATAAATGTTCATCCAATGAGTGAGGTAATCAAGCAACTCGGTGGCTGGAACAAAGGAAATGCTCTCTCTTTTCTCGAAGACAAAACATACAGAAGACATCCCTTACCATTTAATGTTTGGCCCATGAGGAAGCAAAGAAAAATGGTGAGAGAAGAAATGGCCTCCCTGGCTGTGGACTCAATACTATTGGGAAGAAAGCAGACCTTCCATTCCTGCCTCTGGCTGCAACCCAGGTTCGGGAGCCTGAGCCTGGAAGAGCAAAAGAAGGCATTGCTCAGATGCCACCCAGTGTCTGGGTCATGTTCGACCCCACCAACATCTCAATTGGCCCTAAATAGAGCTGGCACTTGCACGGACCCTTACTGTCATTTTCCAACACCGGTATTTTATTAATAAGCCAATGTAAATCTAAGAGAAAATTAATGTGTCATCTCCTAGCAGGAAGGACTGAACATCTCAATGTGACGGTCTGTTAGAGTTGTCATTTATCATTAGCACGCAATTCAAGGCAAGCTTCCCACATTCTGGTGGGAGCTTTCGAGACAATGAATCTCTGGGAATTAGCTTCTGGTCCAATTATTCCTGTTTTCCCCCCCTACCCCACACCTACCTAAGAGATAAATTCTGTCTCAGTGGGAGGGAAAAGAAAAGAAGAAGAAAAGGGGGAGGAGGGAGTTTGCTATTCTCCTTCCTGGTTGAAATCAATTTTTCTCAAGGAGACAAGGCAATATTCATTTTGTGAGAAGGGAATACAGCTATACGCTAAAGACCAATAAATGGAGCTGTTCTGATGAAAACTTCCTCAAATCAAATGTAGGGGAACCTCTTAATGGGCTTTGTTCTTCTTTTCCATAATCCATAACTATTAAGAGAAAGATGGGCAGAGAGAGGATACTGCCAAGCTGGCAGCCGTGTAAACAGCAGCCAGGGCCACCTTCCAGGCTGACCTGAAGAGGTCACTGCAAACACTGGTCTCTCCATCCACTCAGCACACTGTCTCCCCTCCCGCCAGGCATCCCTGGAGGCTCTGGGGATGCAGCGTAGCACAGACAGGCCTGTCCTGGTCCTCAGGGAGCTTACAGTCTAGCAAGGAAATCCATCAATCCAAAAACAAAAAAACAAAAAAAAACTAATAACAGATAAGTGCTATCAAGAAAATAACCCAAGGGCTTCCCTGGTGGCACAGTGGCTGAGAGTCCGCCTGCCAATGCTGGGGACACGGGTTCGTTCCCCGGTCTGGGAAGATCCCACATGCCGCAGAGCGGCTGGGCCCGTGAGCCATGGTCGCTGAGCCTGCGCGCCCGGAGCCTGTGCTCCGCAACGGGAGAGGCCACAGCAGTGAGAGAGGCCCGCGTCCCGCAAAAAAAAAAAAGAAACCCAAAATAGGAATTCTAGGCATTAAAATAGAATTGTTTTGTCTAGGAACTTTTTAAAAAATCTTCAGTGAAAAACAGAAAAATGCAGTCGGGAGTAAATCAGGCTTCTGGTTCCAAAGCGAACAGGATAGTCAGGATGGACACAGCTTCTGGAGGCAGCTGCCGGCTCCTCCTGGACGATGGGACCCGGCCACGGTACCTGGGAGCCCTGCCCAGGCTGACAGCCGGGCCCGTGAGCGTCCAGGGGCCCTTCCACCATGAATGGAGCTCAGAGCCAACCACACTGTGTGCTCCAGCAGTGCAGCCAACCTCAGCCCACAGGCCTGTGCAAAGGGCTGGGGGCTCCGGGTCAGGGATAGAGCGCTCAGCCTGGGGGTCCGTCCACAGGCCCTGCTCTCTCTGCCGGCCCCCACCGTGAGAGGGGTGTCTCCCCACAATGCCTGAGCCCCACCACGTCCTCCGCCAGCACCGCGTGCAGCCCCATCAGGACACTGGGCAGGCCGAGCGGTCCCTGTTCCTGTAGCCTCGCGAGGGTAGGGACCCCGCTTGTTTTGTTTGAGCTCAAAGGATTCTCTCCTTTGACCCACACCACCCCATCAGGTAGCTGCTCTGAGCTCCCCGTTTCACAGAGGAGGAAGCCACGTCTCAGAGGTGACAAGTGACTCAAGGCCCCAGAGCTGCCGAGTGGAGCCCGAACTCAGCTCCCGGGCTGGCAGATGGCGCGGGGAGCTACCACGGCCTCCCCGCCCCCATCTCATGATTCTGCTGTCGCACAGACTTCGACCGGAAGCCTCACGGCACACGTGCACTGGCTGAGTACGTGAGGAGCGCTGGGCCCCTCCCTGCCCGATGCGCACCCCCGCAGCCAGCCTGTCCCCCGCCTTCCCCTCTCTCCTTCCCGCCCTTCCTCTCCTGACCTGGCCTAGACGGCTTCTGGCTACTTCCCAACTTCAAACCACCATCACAGGGCAAAGATGTTGCCTGGCAGATGCCTAAGGGCTCTGAATCAAGACCACCTGCCCCACCCAGGGAGGGGCACCCGCCAGGGACACATTCAGTGTGCAGACTCAAATGCTCCCCGAGTTGGGAGGGAACAAATCCTCCTTTTGCGCACAGGTGCCTGGGGACACAGCTATGGCTCCTATTCTGCCCGCCCTGTCCCGGGCATACAGGGTCCCTCCTACTCTGGCTACGAAAGGCTCCCCCCAGCGGTGGGCACGCAGGTGAGTCATTCTGAGCTCGGGAAGGGGACCCTCGAGCAGGAAACACGCTGTCTGACCACAGCAGGACAGGCTCTGGTGGCCTAAGCCCTCAGATCTCAGGGAAGCCGTGGGCACGGTGCCCGGGGACTGCGGGACGCATACCGAAACCATCTCAGCTGCCTTTCGCCCGGGCCGAGAAGTGATGAGTCTCTCCCCGATCTCGCATTGGGTGCCAGGCAGAAAAGCCCAGGTGATAACCACGGAGGCCAGGACTTGCAGCCCTCACCTCCATCTTGACCTGAGCCAGGACTTTTTCCCAGCACAAGATGCAAACCCCAGCAAACGCAGCTGGGGTTAATAAGAGAATCAGGGAAATGAGCTTTGGTGCAGATGGAGGGGTGGTGGATGTTCCGGGCGGCAGGAGACGGCAGAGAAGGAGCTTCTCCATGAGGAATAGCCGGCCTGGGGAGGGCCCTGTGGGAGCTGGGGTGGCCTAGAGGGGGGATGCGGCCACAGGGGCAGGATGGGGATGCTGAGTGGCCTTGGGAGCCTGGGGGCCAGAGAAACAGGTCAGAGAGCGCAGGGCCAGGGCTGGAATCTGCCAGTTTCCCTCAAAGACTTTTTCCTTCCCCCCACCCACCCCTCGTTCCTGCTTCCTGGAAGCTCCCTTTCATTGCCAAGGGATCCTTTAGTTTTCCAGGCGGGCCCACTGGAACCCCGCCCCCTGCAGGCCCCGCCTCGCTGGCACTTGAGGGCGTCACACGTTTAGTTTTGCCTTCTGGTTCCTCGAGAACAGGGACCGCGTCTTACAAGTCTCTACAGACTTGCGAGAAGTCCGCCCGTGCAAGTGTCAGGCCTTCAGGTGGTGACGGTGGCACGGACAGGAAGGTGACACTCTGCTGGGTTGATCAGACAACCAGCCCTGAGCGCCCGCGTCCCCGCCTCACCACCCTTCTCCCCCCAGACCCATGAGTCACCTCGCCCCCCACTTCCTGGACACTGACAGCCCCGACAGTGCCTGCTCCAGGGTGACAGTCCCCACACTCGGGGACACACGGACCCACACACTTTCAGTGCCCCCCAGGAACGGAGCATGCCTTAGCCTGGCATCCAAAGCCCTCAGCCAGCTGGGCTCAGCCCGCTTGGCCGTCCTTTTCCACAGGTGGCCTTAAGCCCCAGTGACCCACAGGGTCATCTGCACGACGTGTCCCCTCAGGCCTCCACGTCTCCGTGCAGTGTATCGCCTTAGCCCCAAGTCCCTTCCTCAATCCTCTGGCCAAAGTCCAAAGTCCGGTTTGGCTCTCGGAGGCCCGTGTCCAGTGCTGCGGCTGCCGCCTCCTTCCCCAGCATCAAGTTAAATGTGGCTCCTCAACCCTCCCAGAGCCTAGGGTCCCTCAACCCGACCCCTCCCTGCGCGGGCCCTTGTTTCATTCCAGTTGGTTCCACATGTCTGCCTCCCCAGAAGGCTGCAAACCTTTGGGGGAGAGCCATATCCTTTTGTGTGTGGGGGGGGAGGTCTCCTACAGACCTAAACGGCGTGTTAACTCTGGAGGGTCTCCAAAAAGATCTCCGATGGGTTTCCTGACTGGGGCTGGGAGCAGCGGTGACGTGTAAGGACCTCCTCAAGCCCCAGTGGGAGGCAACATGTGCCGAGCGCTAAGTGAGCCTTGGAAACTGTGTGACATGCAGGCACCCATTTGATTCATGCGATGACCCTGTGCAGTAGGTCATACTGTCACCTGTCTTCACAGTCGGAGGCCCCAAGGCTCACAGAGGTTAGACAATTTGCCCGAGTCCACAAGGCAGGTACGGGTGACACCAGGGTTTCCGTGTAGGTGGGTCTCACTCCAGAGACGTGTTTTAACAACTGTCCTGTGCTGTCTCCCTCGGAAGATGGTGACAGTTTCCACAGAGACTCAAAATGCAGACCAAACCATCAGACGCCCGGGAAGGCTCTAGTCCACCTCGTCCCCGACCTGAGTAGCGTATGTACCCCTCAGTGCTAAATCCCCCCACGTCCAATGCACACGCTCCCCAGATGGAAACGCACAGTCCAGACTTTCCAAAGAGCTCTCAGCCCTACCCTCGAGTTGCAGGGCTGCACCATCAGAAAGACTCGTCTCTGACTTTCATTAATGACAACATGAATCGTGCTGAAGGTGTTTTGCTCAATAGAGACTTCTCACCTACGCTCTCCCAAGCTCGTAAATCAGAGCCCTATGGTCTGATGGCCGTGATGTTCCCCTAATCATCTTACTGCAATATTAATAAGGCTCTTCAAGGCAACTGGTTCCTTCTAAACTGTCACATAAAAATTTGGTAAATGTCAGACACATCATTTAATAGAAAACGATGTTTTACTGTCAGGGGAGGTAGGTGGCTGAGAGAATGAGCTAAAAGGTCCAGAGATGACCTTAAGGCAGGCTCAAGGCACAGAGAACTCTAGCCTGGGGCTCCTAACTTGGGTCCTTCTCAAGTAGGACTACTGGCAGGTAGCAGTGCCCTCGGAGGCCACTGTGTGCAGGACACTGGGCAAGGGCAAGGACTCCTGGGGGAGGGGCAGGGTTAGGGTTAGAAGGAAACAGTAGTTCCAGTCCTCAGGCAGCAGATAATCTTGTTGGAGCAAGAGAGACAAATGACACGCAGATGATTGACATTCCGGGGTGGGGGGCAGGCAATGATGCAGCAGCAGGGAGTCTGCAGTGGAGGCAGCGAGCTCCGTGTGATCCCCCGTTTACGAGAAAGCCCACCCCTGCCCACCCCCTGCAAGCAGGTTCCAAAGAGGCGGTGTCTGGCCTGGAGGAAAGTTCTCACTGAGCACTGATGTGGGGACAGTGAGCTTGAAGTTGGCAAAGGAAACACGTTTACTCAGAGCGGGCCGTGGACCAGACGCTGGGGGGACCCGCCATGCTCCTTATACCATGTGATGGACCCCACAACAGACCCATGGGGGTGTGAGGACCTCAGCCTTGGAGGTGAGGAAACGCAGCCTCAGAAAGGCTGTTTTGCTGCCCGGGCTGTACGGGGACGGGCGGTGGGGCTGCACTCCAAAAGGTGAGGGAGCCGGCTTCCCATCCTCCACCACGAACACGTGGCCTCCCTTAGGGGACAAGAACCCCCTTTGCACCGGACAGGACTCAGAGCCCACTAAAAGCCTGTACATCTCAGATTGTGACCTCTGGAGAGGAGACCAAGGCAGATAAGCGAACCCCAGAAATCACGGTAACTGTCCTCTGTGTTTCTCTGGGGTAGTTAGCTGCCTGGCACGTCGCACTGGGGTACCAACCTCACCACCACTCCTGCGTGGCTTGACTCCCCGAGAAGGGAAGTTCCAAGCTCCAGAAATCCAATGCCTTAGATACTAATTCCTATTGCTAGTCAGAGAAGTTCCCGGGACATTGTTGCCGGGCTGGGGGGAGCGGGGAGGAGGGGGCTATGTGGGAGAATAAAAGATTGGACCGTTAGCGAGAAACTGCACCAATGTGGGGCTTCCCCCTCCAGCTGGCACCCTTTGGCTCCCTCCTGACACTTCTGGACTCTCCTCCAACCTCCTCACGGGTCACAGAGCAGGAGGCACTTTCTGCCACTCCGCTGGCTGCAGGCTGATGGAGATGCACTTCGCGTGAATCGAGGCTCATCACAGCGGCAGCCTGTGCAGAGAGGCAGCAAATGAAGCTGCAGCATGGTGGGCAGGGTACCATCCATCCATCCAAATGACATGGGCTGGCTGTTACGCAGGGCCCTGGGCAGCTGGGCCAGCAGGAGAGGTGCGTCCACTGAGTACCCCCACGCCCAGAAGCCCAGGGGTGCCTTGGCCGGTGCCTCACCAGCCCTAGAGTCTTGTCCTTGACAATCACCTGACACCAGGAGAGAGGAACTGTCCCTCCACGCCTCCAACCTGCTTAGGGAGGCGTCAGCACCCCACCGGAGCAGGAGAGGGGAGGGGCAGGAGGGCTCTTGAGCTCTGTGCTGCTGTGATTCATCATCTGAAATGATAATACTAACAATAAAAACTTCTACATAGCAGATTTCCTTTAAAATGAATTTTAGTTAGTGGCACTAGTTCTAGAAATCTTGCACCGTGGACCTTGTTGGGAGTGTGAACACAGCCGCTGGGATTCAGCAGTTCCTGGTTTCTCCCCTTCCCGCTGGGTAGAAGCTGAGCCGCCCCCAGCGATGCCCCTGCCACCTCGGAGAGGCCTGTGGATGGGCACAAAGCTAGGCCAGCCAGTGGCAAGCTCACCAAGTACCTCCGCCCCGGCTTACAGCCTACCTTGAGCAGCTATTACATTTCCAACTAAGCCGCAGTCTTTCCTGCTGTAAAAGGAGGCCGGTGAGACCTCAGGCCCCACCTGCAGGGAGCCGGCCTCTCTCCCCTAGGAGACGCGCAAGGATGCTCTGAGCTCTCTGGCTTTGTGTAAAGGTTCTGCACGAGTCAAGGGGCCACATACGCCGTTACACATCATGATGGTTTATGCTAGTGAATGTAATCATGCCTATTCTGTGGTCATAATAAGCCCAGCATCTCTCTGGTCATCAGGGCTGATCAAGGTCTTCAGGAATCTTCCACGCAGGACATCACCTGCTGGACCACCTGTCTACCCTCTACCCACCACACTGAAGATGGAATGATGCCTTTGTTAAATTTCTCATAGATCCAAGTGAAAGACTGAGATCTAATAAATAAATTAAAATACATCTACTGAGATAAAATTTGAGATTAAAAGGAAGCTTGCTTGCATATTCATGAACCAAGTGAAAACTCAAATGAGCTCTTCGAAGCATCTTGTTCATGGGGCGTCACAGATTGAACATGTGCTGAGGGCATTTCTTAGCAAATATAAGCCTGGCAAAGGCACATTCATCCATGAATTCATTGAACAAGCAGTTATTAACCATTACTTTGCATTACTATTTATTTTGCATCTTCATCTCTCTTTGTAAACCTAGTACCTCATAGAAATAGTAGGCCCTCGATTGACTGCCTGTTGATGAGACTGGTTTTCTCAGGCCCTAAAAAGCACAGTACCTGTCCCTGAGTTTCTTGTATATAGTCAAGGAGGTAAGAGTCACTTCCTCATGAAGGCTTTCTGATCCTGCTGGCCCCTGTTTGGTGACATTGCCATGCATTTCCCAAGCAGTCCTTACTCTCCCTGCCTAGCACCCACCCCCACCACATACACACACACACACACACATACACACACACCTGTTTCATCGTCTCTGTCCTCTGCTGGACTGTAAGCTTAGTGAACACAGAGGCTGAGTCTGCTCTGCTTCCCACAGCCTGGCATATACATGGAGGAAACGTCCAATACACCACTGGATGATTGAAACAAGGAATGGATGGACAGATGGGTGGATGGATGAGGGGGTGAATGAATGACTGATGGATGGATAAATAGATAGGTGAAGGGGTGGGAGGATGGGTGGGCAGATGGATCATGGATGGATGGGTGGGTGGATCATGGATGGATGGATGGATGATGGAGGGGTGATGGATGGATGGATGGATGATGGATGGGAGAATGGGATGATGGAAGGATGATGGATGGGAGAATGGCAGGATGGGTGGATGACGGATGGATGGATGGATGATGGAAGGGAGGATGGGAGGATGGGAGGATGGGTGGATAGATGGATGAACCAGTAATAAAAGGCAAGAAAAAGGTCTCAGCTATAGCCCATGATAGAATGG
Organism: Mesoplodon bidens; assembly: GCF_964165515.1. Lineage (NCBI taxonomy): Eukaryota > Metazoa > Chordata > Mammalia > Artiodactyla > Ziphiidae > Mesoplodon > Mesoplodon bidens. Next base: position 181,899,535 of record NC_138177.1, read on the forward strand.
ATTGAGATGGTGGCCAGCAAGGGCAGGAAGGAGTGAGGGTGTTGGTTAGCTAGGGAAGAAGATCTAGAAGGAAATGTCTCTGAGATCTTAAGGAAGTGAAAGATTTGGCGTCTTCTCTGCCAGGCAGTGTGTTGGGTATCTCATGAGCGTCACACTGCACCCTCACCACATTTGAGGAAGGTATTTCACCCACGTAGGGAAGGAAACAGGGTCCTGTAGATAAGACCGCACAACTGCAAAGCCCGCATGCGGTGGAGCCATGATGGAGACCACGTAGTCTGTGTGACATAAGCTCCCTCCACGGTGGCTGAAATGCCAAAGGGCATTTCCTGGCCCAGCATGGGACAGTGCCATGAAGAAAGAGGTATCTGTAGGAATCTCTGCACTGGCAGAGATGAAGTTGCCGGCATGGCAGTCATGCCCCTCAGAACAAAGAACAAGGAGTCAGGGCTCTCCAGGGGGGCCCAGGATGCATGACCCCCTCCAGCCTACAAAAACACAAGCTCCCTCTCCCCGCAGGCACAGCTGCTATGTCACGGTGGGGTGTGGAGTGGGGTGGCCTGTGACTTTCCTAAATAATCCTCTGTAGTTGCCAGAGCCAGGAAATAGGAAGGCAGAAAGGGAACGGGAGGGGGTGAAAGAGAGCAAAGCCCAGGAAGGACCAAGTGTCTGTACGGATCAGATCTCTGCTACCCTTGCAAGTACACTAACACTTGAGGCGCAAGTGCTCACAGCCAGAGGCCCCCACGGAGCCAGCTCAGGTGATGCGGCATCACCTGGGGTGAGGACGGAGAAGGTGGCCTTCCAGGGTCCCACCCCCTGACACAACACTCAGGGACTTTCTCAAAAGCATCATCTATTTAGTTGATGGTCCTGAAGTGTTTCATTTAGCTGGAAATCATGCTTGGTCCATTTCCCAGGTCTAACTGACATGGTAAGAACCCTGCACGTCACATCTGGCAGCAAAGCAGTTCAATCACCCATCGCGGTGAGTCAGAGTTCCCCCCAGTCTGGGGAGCTGGCGGCTCAGACAACTTCGAGAAGGCAGGGTCACTGCTGCCTCCCAGGCCAGGGTTATAGGAGCCTGTGTTGTGTGTGTCTGCGTGTGCGTGTGTGCACTTTGAGAGGGGGCAGAGATACCGCATGGCACACAGCAGTCACCATCCCTCCTGACCACGGGGTAAAAGTTGCCAATTCCTTTACCTATTTCATCCTCCCACTGGGGCAGGAACCATAATCAGCAAACTACTTATGAGAAAACCAAAGCCTAGCGAGTTTCAGGGGGCCCTGATCCCATAGCTACAAGCAGCAGAGCTGGGATTCTAACCCAGATCTGTCTGGATCCAAGTCCGTGCTCTCACCCATGACCCCGTGTTGCCCCTGTCAGTGGACCTGGGAGGCGTTGCACAGTTTGCCTTCACAGTGTAAGGAAGAATAGAGTCCACAGTTGAAGACATTTGCAAAATTTTCAGTTTAACAAAATTGAACAGGCTTGATTCTGGACGGACTTCCTCTTTCAAAGGCTCACACACCGTGAGTTCCCAAGAGCCATGGAACCACACTGCTCTTCAAAGCTTCCTGAGGACAAGGCCTCTGAGTCTATCTTTGACTCTCTGAGTCCAGTGGTTTGGGGCACAAGGTAGAAGAATGCAATATTCATTGAAAGTGTGAGTGAATGAAAGAATGAACAAGTAAATAGATGCCATGAATGGCAGCTCTGCCTAAAGGTAAAAAAGTAGGGCTCTGGGAGAAAAGCTCGCAGTGTCCGCAGTCACGGGGTTTTCCTATCATCCACAGCATCTCACCCAGCGCCCGCCCTCCTGGCTGCCTCAGTGTTCCACAGGACGGATTCTGAGGACACCACATCGTTCATTTGGGCCGCTGTCCTGTGGGCTTTCAGGGTCTCTCGCCTCTGGCTCTCCTGCCCGGCAGCCTCCAGAAGGGATTCCTGGCCAGAGCTGACTCTGACGCCCACTACTGAGAGGTGGGGGAGGCCACCTGGTCCTGTCCGAGGGTGGGAAGAGGCTGTCGTGACTGAAACCTGCCCCTTCTCGTGTCCTCCTACTCTTGACCACGTCCCTGTTGTCCAGGCACGCAGGGACGCTGAAACCCCAAAGTGGAACGGTGGTCACAGACTTGAGGGGCTGGAGGGCGCTGAGTGGATGCCAGGGCACCAGCTCTTCACCTGACCCACTTTCTGAGAGCCGACACGCAGGGGTCACAGGGACCCTGACGCGCTCAGCTGCAGACCACCTCTTATGATGTCAGGGCAGCTCAGACTCTGCAATGTCCTTTCAGAGTCTGTCGGAGGCACCTGCCCATCCTCCAGAGGGGTCTGAAGCTCCAGAGCTGAGGTGGCCCCTTTTCTTGGAACCCACTGAGAACAGAGAAGGTGGGCAGCACCTCGAGGACAGCAAGTGACCAAACCCACCAGCGGGTATCCGGTGATCTGGATGTTCCTGCGAACGCACACGGTGCCAGGAAGGAGGGTATGACCCAGAGGGAACAGAGGTGGGCCAGGACCCACAGGCCAGCGAGCAGGCGGGAGGGTGAGGCAGTGACCTGGCTGCTCCCACAGCAGAACCGAAGCTCCTTCGGAACGTGGATTTGGGGGCTTCCCTGGTGGCGCAGTGGTTAAGAATCTGTCTGTCAATGCAGGGGACACGGGTTCGAGCCCTGGTCTGGGAAGATCCCACATGCTGCGGAGCAACTAAGCCCGTGTGCCACAACTACTGAGCCTGCGCTCTAGAGCCCATGTGCCACAACTACTGAGCCCACGTGCTGCAGCTACTGAAGCCCGCGTGATTAGAGCCCATGCTCCACAGCAAGAGAAGCCACTGCAGTGAGAAGCCCGCGCACCGCAATGAAGAGTAGCCCCCGCTCGCCACAACTAGAGAAAGCCCATGTGCGGCAACGAAGACCCAACGCAGCCAAAAGTAAATAAATTAAATAAATAAATAAATAGGAAAAGACAAAACAGAAGGTGGATTTGTAAGTGGAGCTTCTGCAGTGGGCTATGCCTCTCTCCGTTGCTCATCTGGGGCCCCAAACAGATCCTTTATAACCTTTCCCTCTCCTTCCAGGGGCCTCGGTTTTCCTACTGTAACAACTCATAGGTGGTCTATTTTCAGAACAAAGATAGTCAATTCATTCATTCCATGAACATTCTTAAGCCCCTGCAACGTGTCAGGCACTGGGCCCCTTCCCCGGCCATGCAGAGCAGAATGCGACTTAGGTTCTGGACCCTGCATAAAAATTCTGTCAAAGCATGGTCGGATGGGGAGTAGTCCTTTCTGGATAAAGACCTGCAGACATGCACATGTCACAGCCACTAGATCACACTCTGGCAACAGAGCAGCACTGCCCCCTCCCGTGTGCCACACCAACGTAACAGCCTCATCGGGTCCAACCAACATTCCCCTCCCCCACCCCCCAAATGCAGAAACTGACAAGTCTCCAATATTTGCCTGAAGTATGAGAAAGGGCCAGCCCAGGAGATGAGATGTGGGTGGGCTTCCAGGGGAGGTGCTCAGCCGTCCTAAGAGAGCACACATTTTTGAGCATGTCCTCAAGATTCATTTGTATACAATTAACATGAAAACACTTTGATGATGACAAGCTTGAGTTACTATGGACTTGAAATTGATGCAACTGCACAATCTCTCAAAATTCTCTCTAGGTGTCTTCCCGGTAACCAAGGCATTGGTGGCCACAGAAATCCAATTCTCCCAACTTGTCCCCCCAAAACAACACAGATCAACAAGGAGAACGAATAAAACCACAAACAACCCACAGCTCTAGCACGACTAGGAGACGGAGACACTATAATGTCAAACTACCTCTAAGTAGAAAGATAAACATCTGTTTCCAGTGAAGCTACTTCTTGAATTCCCCCCCAAAACCTCTGTAGAGAGCAAAGGGGTGGGAAAAGTCCCAAAGCCACATTAAGTGAGAAGCAGACAATGGAGGGCTTGAAAATAAACCAAAACTACCTAGAGAAAGAGAAAGTACACCTTAAGTGAAAAAAAAAAAAAAAACTGGAAAAAGAATGCTGATAGACCAGAACATTGACCAGAGGGAAGGGTTTCAAGGTGGGCTTGGGAGGGGGAGAAGCGGGTGAGAGAGGAGGGGTGGGCACCATACAGAAAGTGTGCAGTAAGGGAGAGAAAGCAAGAGGTTGACATTTATGAATCTGCAAAACCAAACTAATAATAAAATAAATCCAAGGACACACTCCTCCCCTCCCCCTTTCCCCACAAAAAGCCAACCATTAAAGAAACTGCACTATGCTACACTAACAGAAGAGGGGGCGCTTGAACTAAAAATCACATGAACCACTCAAAAAGTCAGCCGGGCCTGTGAAATACAGAGGTGGGAGCATCTTCATCTATATAAAGGCTACTCAAAGAAGGAAGACGAAAATGAGAATCCAAATATTTCAGCTGATGAAAATTACTCCAAAAATACAACCATAAGGCAGGAGAAAAAAACCCTGAAACATAACACTGCAAATGGAATTAAAAACCTCAAAGAAGCATTTGAGAAAATATCCTCACAGCCTGAAACCAAAAGATCAAATAATTTACAAGGGCAAGGGATTTAGACTGTCATTAGACTTCTCAACAGCAACCTACAAAGCAGAGCAGCGATGGAGCAGCATTTTCATGAAACTCAAAGAAAGAAGGTGTGAATCAAAAAGTTTATATCTAGCAAAGCAGGTCTTCTAAAATCAAAGCCATAGAAGAAGGGTTTTAAACACACAAGAATTGAGGGAATAATGTACCCAGGATCCAGCCCTTCTTAAGACATCTACTAGAGAATTAACTTCATCCAGCCAGGAGATAGCGGAGGACTCTGGCAAATGGACTTATGGGGAACACTTTATATATTTAATTATAGATCTAAATTTAAAATGGGAAAAAGAATAAATAGGGAGAAGAATACTTTACAGATTTTACATGTTTGGCCAAAGTGAAAATAGTGCAACTACAAAATGGTAGACAACAAAAGAAAGAAAGACAAAAACAGAATAAGCTCAATCATGGTTGTATAGGAATTTTATATAACATATACATTTCATATAATGATGGCTGTATAGCAAGTCAAGGGATTCCATAGCAACTGACAAACCAGATAGTAAAAGTTTACAGGGGACCAAAAAAAAATTTAAAGGTAACCATTAGAACAAAAATGAAAACTTTTATATATCAAAAGAAATTAAATAATAAATGAGCAAAGCAAATGTGTCATGTAGGGAAAGAAGTACAACAAATAGAACATAATATGTAGTATTTATAAAATATTATGAAAATATTAAGACCAAGCATATGAGTCATATAAATATTGAACATATATGTAATTGTGGACAGGCTTAACTCCCCTGTGAAAAGAAACAGATTTTTGATTTGGCTTAAAAAACAAGATTCAACTATATGTCATATACAAGAGGGGCACTTTTAAAAAGGGATTCAGAAAGGCTGAAAATAAAGAGATAGGGAAAGATATATCAGGCAAATGGAAACAAAACAAGTATTGCAATCTTGATATCCAAGTTGAATAAATAGAATTCAAGGACAAAAAACACTAAATGTGGCAGACATGTTCTAATACTAAAAAAACCCAAAAAAACCCCACAAATACTAAAAAAGGTCATGTTTCACAATGAAAATATAATAGTAATGAATATCAATGCTCCAAGCAACACTAAAATTACCTTTATTAGTAGAAACTGTAGGAAATGAAAGGAAAGGCAGATGGAAACACACTAATAATAGAACACTCTAACACACCACTTTCAGCACAAAAGAGACCAGGTAGACAAAAAGTAGGTAAAGATACAGAGTCCTAAACAACATAATCAATAAAGCAGATCATATGGAGATATTTATATATTTGATATTAGAGATTAAACCTTCTTATTAAGTGCACGTAGGATATCCACAGAAGTTGATCGTGTATTAGATGACAAATAAATAATCAGTATGCCACATAAAGTAGAAATATTTCAAAGAATATTTTCTGATCACAGTGTAATAAAACTAGAAATTAATTTTTAAAATAAAGAAACTATTTGTGAAGATACAAACGAGTATCTCTCTTCTGCATAAGAAAAAAAGGGACAAAATGATAAAATATTAGCAAAAGAAACGCAGGACAGATAAAGAGAAAATAATGAGATTGGTTAGCTTCATGGTGGGAGAATGGGGGCAGGAACACTGCTCTGAGTCCACCTTTTTTGCATAATTTTGACTTTTGCAACATGTGAATGTTTTATATACTTAAAAGAAGCCAACAAAGATGCAGAGGGACCCTAAAATTGAACAGAAACGAAAAAACAAAAGAACCTAACTGTGTTATTTCCAAGAATAACATAACTAGAGTAAAGGGGGGTGGGGAGAGAAAGATTAACCTGAGTAAACTTGAACTGAGTATTTCAACTTTTTGACCTCAGACTAAAGACCAAAAGTGCTATAAATCAATTCTGAACTCTAGTTATGCTTGTTTTCTTCTGTGGTATGGGTTAACTCTTATTTAACTATTTTGTATATATTTTAGGATTTGGAAAATAATGCATTCAGGAAAATTTCTCCTTGTTGGGGAAGGAGGTCCTGTATGTGGCAAGATGAAAGGCTAGAATGAACGCAAGGTGCTGGATTGGAGTTGGTATCATTACAAATGCATGGTCTTACACACACGCACGAGGGTATATGTGTAGAAACAGGTGTATGTGTATATATATGTTTGTGTATTTATGAGTGTATACTCACGCATATGTTCTTAGCTCTTTCTATTAAGAGAGAGAACACCTAGGAGCCGGTGAGACAAAACGGTAGCAATGAATATACCTAGAATCCAGAAACCATTCTCTGCTAAAAGAAGCCAAGCCTCCTTCAAGAGAGAGCTAAGCCCAAGACTGGTGCAAGGAAAGTACAAGGCAACCTTGGAACAATTTATTGTTCCAGAAAGTAAGGAAATGCTCAAAAATGGATGGAATGAATGAGTGACTGATATAATCAATGACACGAATGAATCTCAAAATCATCATGATGAGGATAATTCTTACACAGAAGAATACATACAGTACATGCTCCATTTACATGAAATCCCAAAATAAGCAAAACTAATTTATGGTGTGAACAAAATCAGAACAGTGGTCGCTCATGAGGAAGATGTGGACAAGGACTGAATGGAAAGGAACATGAATAAACTTCCTTAGGGATAATGGCAATGCTCTACATCTTGATATGGGTTTGAGTTACATAGGTGAATGCAACTGTCAAAACGCTATAAAGGTGAATGCAACTGTCAAAATGCATCAAGGGTACACTTAATATTTGTACATCACACTGTATATAAATTTTACCTAATAAAAGAACTGTAAAAAATATTGATCTGTAGACAATATCATGTCTGCCAAGTGTTTAAGGATGTCTACAGCTTACTTTGAAATGCAACTAAAAAATAAGATGGGGGCTTCGCTTCCCTGGTGGCGTAGCGGTTAAGAATCTGCCTGCCAATGCAAGGGATATGGGTTCGAGCCCTGGTCCAGGAAGACCCCACATACCACGGAGCAACTAAGCCCATGTGCCACAGCTACTGAGCCTGGGTGCTACAACTACTGCACGCAGCAATGAAGACCCAACACAGCCAAAAATAAATAATAAATACATATTAAATACATAAATTCTCTTTTTTAAAAAAAGATGGATTTCTGGATGGTAGATGAGTAGGTATTTGATAAAGCAACCAGGGTAAAATGTTAATTAAAGAATCTAACTGATAGGTATATGCGTGTTCACCAAATATCTATTAACTTTCTGTATGTTTGTAAATATTCAAAATAAAATGTCGTAAAAAATATTATGGGGATTTGTTACAAGGACACAGCAGCCAAATTGAAGGTGCTCCCACTGGCCAAATCTGTGACAATACCATCAAAATAACTAGATTATAAACCACCGGACAAATATATAACCCACTGAATGTAACTTAGTCAATGTAACCCATTGAGTAAAACAGGAATACATGAGTAAATGTGGGTATAAATAAATGAGTAAATAAATAAATGTAAGAAAGCAAAAATTCTTCAATACAGTAGAAAGAACAAAGCAATAAATAAATTTAGAAAAAAACACCATCTGGCAAACATTATAATAATTAATTCAGACAAGAATTGTCAATGGACGCTAAAACAAGTGGGTAAAAGTTTAACGAAAAACAAGATGTTTACATAGACCTAAACTATCTCCTCACAAAATACTAATTAATTACAAAGGGGGGGAAATAACTTTACACTTAGAATTGTACGAATACCATCTTAACCAATGATCAGCGTTAACAACTCCAGGAACAGGACAGCTGGTACCATGTGCTTCTATTTTTTTTTTTTTTTTTTTTTTTTTTTTGCAGTACGTGGGCCTCTCACTGCTGTGGCCTCTCCCATTGCGGAGCACAGGCTCCGGACGCGCAGGCTCAGCGGCCATGGCTCACGGGCCCAGCCGCTCTGTGGCATGTGGGATCTTCCCGGACCGGGGCACGAACCTGTGTCCCCTGCATCGGCAGGCGGACTCTCAACCACTGCGCCACCCGGGAAGCCCCCATGTGCTTCTTACTAAGATGCACTGGAAGGACCCAACATGACTTCTGTGGTCTTCCTGCCTGAAATGCATATTCTGAGCCTAGTCATGAAGAAACACCAGACAAATCCAAATGAAAGGTCATTCTTCAAAATAACTGGCCTGTATTCTTCAAAACAATGCCAAGGACATGAAAGACAAAGAAAGTCTGAGGAGCTGTTCCAGATTCATGGATATTAAGGAGACATGGGAAGCAAACATGTGAGATTTTAGACTGGCTCTTACACCAGATGATGATGATTATGATGATGATGGTGATGAGGATGGTTATGTTTTGCTATAAAGGACTTTATTGGGACATAATTGGGTACAGGGAAAAAGTCTGTAGATTGGATGATGGCATTGTATCAGTGCTGTTCTCCTGATTTTGATCATTGTCCTGGGTTATGCAAGACAATGCCCTAGTTCTTTGCAAATACACACTGAAGTGCTTAGGAGTAATGGGGCATCATGTCTGAAACTTACTTTCAAATGGTTCAGAAAAAATGCGCATGCACACACCACACACACAGAGTGACAAAGCAAAAATGCCAGCACGTTAACAATTGGGAAATCTGGATGAAAGTCATGGGATTTCTTTGTACTATACCTACAACTTTTCTGACATGTTTAAATTATTTCAAAATGTAAAAGCTTTTAAAATATAAAATAAAAAGAAACTGCTAGATAACGCAGGTTATTCTCTAATTCTAACTAGTCTCTCCTGGTCCAAAATGGCGAGGTGCCACCAAACCAAAAATCTCTAAAGATTGAGAGCTGCTGTGGCCATTTGACACACCCTGAAGGGACACAGCCAGCCTTCAAGGTACGAACCAGAAGCTAACCAACCGGGGTGACCTGCAGAGTAGATAGGCAAGCCTCTTGGGTTGAAGACAGGGGTTGTTTCATACATTCCTCTGGCCAATTCCAACAGACTGTTGCTGACAGATCCCTGAGTTCTCTCAGAGAGAGTGCCAAGGAACAGGCCTGCCAGCTGCCTCCCCTCCCGGTGCTGGAACCAACATCAAAGATGCAATTAATCATCCAAGGGCAAGGCTCCTCTATCTCCTACAGCCTTGGATACAAATCAACCCCAAAGTGTTAATAGATCAACAGTTATCTCTAATACCAAATACAACTTGCATTTGAGATGACATCTGCAATATTTTAAAAGCCAAAGTCTAAAACAACAAACTTGGCAGTTTTTCTGAGTAGCAATTAACACAGTGACTAATCCGATCAAAGAGACAGTAATTGGCATGGAGATATCCTTCTCACACCAGCAGCAGGTTGAAAACCTTAATCCTAACCTCTTTTTAACAGCACAGACTCTAGAGCATCTCTGCTCATCAAGGAAACTAATGCAATTATTAAGGACAAGGGTAATTACCCTACAGTTTCAACAAAAAAATGAAGTGCCCAAACAGCAGTCACACAGGAGAAGGATGGGAGGCTTGACTCACGGTTGAAGGCTATTTCTGTGTCATGGCCATCCTAACGTTAGGCTATGCGACCTCCAGGCCCTGCCCAGGGTAGAGGGTCAACCACAGCCAGTTCTGCCCAGCATCAGCCACTCCAGGCCACAGCTTCCTATACCAAGTTCCCAAGTGCTAATCTGGTTGCGTAGGAGGTCCCAAGGATGTAACATTTGGAACAGTTAACACATAGCATCAAGCTGGTCTCTTCAGTGTCTCTAGAACCCACTGTGTACATTCAAGTGATTCTCCCCAAGTGTGATGCCCTGGATTCTGTCTAAAGTCTACCCATCCTTCAGGACTCAGCTTAAGTTTTAGGGAGTGATCCTAAACAACTCCAGCCCTCAGTGAACCCTGAGCAATTTAAGCCCCTCTTGTCCAAACCATGATAGCAAAACAAAGAGGTGCCCTTGCTCATTCACTATATCTTGATTCATTATTGGCTTGACTTGCACCCTCAACAGAACCACAGGGTTTTCAAGAGTCAAAACCCTGCCCTGAGCAGCCTTCATATCACCTAGCACAGGACTAGAAAACAGGCAAAGTTCTGGCAATAAGTCAACAAGCTCTCAGATGCTCTGAGACACCCAGCGTTCTGCGGGGTAAAGAGACAAGGAGGTTCTTTGCGTGTGTGTGGCTGACAGGATAATTGTAGGACATTCAGTGAAGCCCACAATATATGTTTAACACATGATCAGTGAATCAGTAAATGAACAAGTGAACAAACCAAGTAGCCCAGGTCAGTTTGCTTGGTAGGTTAGCAAGTGGACCTGGCAAGGTCATGGTTACAGACAAGATGTCTGCACAAGCCAGCCGGCCTTCCCTGAGAGCACTGCATGGCAGTAGCCCAGTCTACACCTGCAATGCTGCCCAGCTGCCTGGAGGGTGGGCTGTCGGCCGCAAGAGGACCAGGAGATAGATGGAGAGGTTTCCAACTCTGAAAGGATATGTCATTCTTAGGTAAAATGGATGAGGTGGAATTTTATTGAGCATGCAAACTTCTTACCCCTAAGCTATGACCAAACCTTAGTCATCACCCCAGTCTTGGTTAGCAGCAGATGGAGGAACTTCTAATTGAGGAAACAGTTGGACTCTGGGTGTGGAGGCACTTCACACTGAGAAGCCCAAGAGAGGAAGCAGGGCCCTTGACACCAAAAGGAAGGGAAGACCTCTGCTCTCAGGAAGGCTGGAGAGATCAAGTCAGGGCTTCAATCCTGGAGGGACCAGGAGCTCAGCATCAACTACAGCATGGGGAGAACCACAGAGCCAGCGACCTGGTCACGAGAAACAAAGACGCTTCAAGCACCTGGTGCAACGTCACAGTTGGACCAGCCACTAGATCTCCTGACGCGGGATCCTGAAGTCTGCACACTTAGGAATAAGGCTGATCCTAGGTCCACCCACTAGAGGTTAAATTTGGCCCAAAGGTGAAATTTAAGTTGCTAGTGATTGTACAGATTAGAAAGACAAAGGAGATCTTTTAGATAGTGTATACATTTTTCTTAGGATGAACTTAGCCTGTTTAAAACTAGAAGAAGAAAACTCAGTGACAGCTTTTCCTCCTGAATTTGTAATATCAATATAACATGAAGGAAGAGATATGTTCTTTTCTTTTTACATTCATTTTTATGTAGACCTTTCTGTCTGCATCAGTGACCTGGCACTTAACATCCTCACAGGGTATCTTTGGTGTCATCTCATGGTATCTTCTAATGTTAACGTGTCTTCTTTTCCAATTAGGTTACAAGCCCCTTGAGGGTGTGGGAACTGGGTCTACTTCATCACTAAACCCTGTACAGAGCCTAGCAAAGTGCCAGGTACAGGTTATGACTCGATTAGTGCTTATTGTTGATAATTATATAGCAGTTATAAATGCAACTCACTCAGCAAAGAAACGCCAGACCCGAGGCTGAGCATTCCTCGTCTAATAAAGGATACACTTAATTGTTACAGAAGTGCCTTTCCCAGGCTTCCCTGGTGGCACAGTGGTTAGGAATCTGCCTGCCAATGCAGGGGACATGGGTTCGAGCCCTGGTCCGTAAAGATCCCACATGCCATGGAGCAACTAAGCCCATGCACCAAACCTACTGAGCCTGTGCTCTAGAGCCCATGAGCCACAACTACTGAGCCTGTGCGCCACAACTACTTAAGCCCGCGCGCCTACCGCCCGTGCTTCACAACACGAGAAGCCACCGCAATGAGAAGCCTGTGCACCGCAACAAAGAGTAGCCCCTGCTCGCTGCAACTAGAGAAAGCTCGCGCAGAGCAACAAAGACCCAACGCAGCCAAAAATAAATAAATAAAATAAATATATATTTTTTTAAAGTGCCTTTCCCTCTCAGGCAGTTATGAAAGAGGCTCCACAGTTCCCAATTCCTATTAGCAGTTAAACATTTCTGAGTGGGAGGAGGGCACAGAAAGGAAGCAGGCATGGAGGTGTGCAGCCTGCGGAGAACTGTCCTTGTGGGAGGGATCATTTGGCTCAGAATTTAAAACCAAAAACTTAAGAAAAGTCATTTAAAGCTATGCAACTACACCACTTGTTACCAGACTGACAAAATTTAAGGATCAACAATAGCTAATGCTGGCAAAACCATGAAGCAAAAGGGAGTCATACACTACAGATGGGAGTGAGAACTGATATAACCACTTTTGGAAACTACTTGGCAATTCTGACAAATAGAAAACAATCTAAATGTTCATCCACATACGAATAGATAAATATACTCTGGTATATTCATACAATGGAATAAAATACAGTAGTTAAAATTAATAAACTAGAATGACAAGCATCCACATAGATGAATCTCATGATAATATGCTGGAAAAAACACATTAATAACTCAAACCCCAAAAAAGAGGACTCAGTAAAGTAGGAGAATATAAAATTAACATTCAGAAATCAATTCCAGAGAGAAAATCCCAGTTACAATAGCAACAAGATAAAATACATAGGAATAAACTTAGTAAGAGATGTAGAAAACCACTATGAGGAAACTTTTTTAAACACAAAACACAAAAGTATTTTTGAACAAATGGGAGTTGATCTTGGGTAGGATAATTCAATATTGTTAGGATATCAGTTCTTCCTAAGCTAATGTATAAGTTTAATGCAATTTTATGAAGCTAGACAAATTGATACTAAAGTTCAGATGGAAAAATAAACTTTCAAGAATAGCCAGGGGGGGAAAAGAAAAAAGAACAGCCAGGAAAACGTTGAGAAAGAAAAGCCTCAATGGGGGCGTAAGCCTTACCAGACATTAAAAATACTACAAAGCCTCCATAATTAAAACAGTGTGGCATGGGTGTATCAACAGAGAAGTAGAAGAAGTTCAAATATAAATGCAGCTATATTGGGAAATTTTGTATATGATAAAGTTGGCCTCTCAAATCACTGAAGCAAAAAGGGACTTTTTGATAAATGTTGCAGCTAACAATTTAGAAAACTATAAAATTTCATCCATACCTCACATCAAATACAAGAATAAGTTCCAAATGGATCAAAGAAGTAAACAGAAAAACTAAAACCATACAAGTACTAAAAGGAAATGTGGGTGAATTCCTTTACAATCTGAGTGTAGGTAAAGATTTTATTACTATGATTCAAAAATACATATGCAGTAAAAGAAAATATTGATAAATACGACTAAATAAAATAAAAACATTTTGCACCTGAGACACATTTTGGATTCAAAGATACAAATAGATTGAAAAGAAAAGGGTGGGCAAAATATATCATGCAAACAGCAACCACAAGAATGTTGGAGGTGGAAATCTACACTAATATCAGACAAAATAGACTTTAAATAAAGACTGTTACTAAAGATAATGAGGGACATTTCCTAATGAAAAAAGGGGCAACACATCAGGAAATATAACAATTATAAATACATATGCACCTAATAATGGCACCAAAATACATGAAGAAAAAGACTGACAGAATTAAAGGTAGAAATAGACAACTCTACAATAGTATTTGGAGGCTTCAATATCCTACTTCCAATAATGGGTAGAACAACTAGATAGAATATCAACAAAGAAATGGAAGACCTGAGTAATACTATGAACCAACTAACCTAACAGACATCTTCAGAATACTCCACTCAACAACAGACTATAGGGCACATGGAACATTCTCTAGGATAGACCATGTGCTAGGCCATAAAAAACCTCAATAAATATAAAAGAATAGAAATAATACAAAGTATGTTCTCCAACCACAATGAAACTAGTTTAGAAATAAATAGCAAATAAATGGGGGAAACTCACAAATACATGTAAATTATAAAAGACAATCCTAAATAACCAACAAGTTAAAGAATAATTAAAATAGGAAATCAGATAATACATTGTGATGAATGAAAATGAAAACAGAAGATATCAAAACTTATGGGAAGCAGCAAAAGCAGTGCTTAGAGGGAAATACATAGACAAAAAAAAATCTCAAATCAATAACCTAATCTTCCACCTTGAGACAGGAAAAAGAAGAGCAAAATAACCCTAAAGCAAGAAGAAGGAAAGATATATTGACTTGGCCAGAAAGTTCGCTCGGGTTTTTCTGTAAGATATTACAGAAAAACCCGAGCGAACTTTTTGGCCAACCCAATAATAAACATGAAAGTGAAATTCAATGAAATAGAGGACAGAAAAACAGAAAAAAAATAAAATAAAATCTAGTTCTTTGAAAAGATCAACAAAATTAACAAATCTTTACCTACACCGACAAAGAAAAAAAAAGAGAGATGACTCAAATAACTAGAGTCAGAAATGAAAGAGGGGACATTACTATGACCTTACAGAAATAAAAAAGGATTATAAAGGAATACTATGAGCAACTGTACACCAACAAACTAGATAACAGATGAAATGGACAAATTTCTACAAAGACACAAACTACTAAAACTGACTCAAGAAGAAATAGACAATCTGAATATACCTGTAACAAGTAAAGAGACTGAATTAGCAATGAAAAAAATACCCACAAAGGAAATCCCAGGCCCAGATGCCTTCACCACTGAATTCTCCCAAATATTTAAAGGATAATAATCCTTATTAATTCTTCACAAACTCTTCCAAAAATTGTAAAAAGAATACTTCCCAACTCACTTTATGATACTAACATAACCCTGATAACAAAACCAGACAAAGACATCACAAGAAAACAAAAGTACTCACCAAGACCTCTTATGCATATGCATGCAATAAGCCTCAACAAAGTACTGGCAAACTGAATCCAGCAGCATATAAAAAGAATTATACACCATGACCAAGTGAGATTTATACCAGGAATTCAAGGTTAGTTCAGCATCTAAGTAATACATCAACTATTAATAAATAATTCATTATATAAATAGACTAAAAAAACCTCATGATCATCTCAATAAACACAGAAAAAACATTTGACAAAATCCAACATGATAAAAAAAAATTCAGCAAACTAGAGAGGAACTTCCTCAACATGATAAAAGGCATCTACAAAAGGATCTACAGTTAACATCATATTTAATGGTGAAAGACTAGATACTTTCCCTATAGGATCAAGAACAAAACAAGGATATCCACTCTCATCACTACTATTCAATATTGTACTGAAAGTTCTAGCCAGCGTGACTAGGCAAGGAAAAGAAAAATAGGCATCCTGATTGGAAAGGAAGAAATAAAACTATCTATCTGCAGATGAGATGATCTTATATAGAGAATATCCTAAGGAATCCGCTTTTTAAAAAAACTATGAAAACTAATGAACAAGTTCAACAAAGTTGCAGGATTCACGGTCAATATACAAAAATCAAATGTATTTGTATACAAGTGCAATGAACAATCTGAAAATAAAATTAAGAAAATTCCATTCATGATAGCATCAAGAAGAACAAAATACTTAGGAATAATTTTTAACAAGAAATATAAAACTACACTGTGAAAACTAGAAAACATTTTTGCAAGAAATTAAAGACCTAAATAAGTGGAAAAAGATTAATGTTCATGAATCAGACAACTTAACATTAAGATGGCAATACTCTAAATTGCCGTACAGGTTCAACAATCCCTATCAGAATTCTATCTGACTTTTTGGAAGCACTGGCAACCTGATGATAAAATTCATATGGAATTGCAAGGGATACAGAATATCCAAAACAATCCTTTAAAAGAACAAAGTAGGAGGACTCACACCTCCAAAATTGAGAATTTACTACAAAGCAATGATAATCAAGACAGTGTGGTACTAGTACAAGGACAGACGTATAGATCAACAGAATAGAATTGAGAGTCCAGAAGTAAACCCATACATCTATTGCCAACTGATTTTCAAAAAGGGTGCCAAGACCATTCAATCAGGAAAGAATAATCTTTTCATCAAATGGTGCTGGGACAACTGGATAGCTACATGCAAAAGAATGAAATTGGACCCTTACCTCACACCACATACAAAAATTAACTCAAAGTGAATGAATCAAAAGATCTAAATGTAAGAGCTAAAACTGTAAAACAGAAGTAATCTTCATGACCCTGAATTCCGCAAAGCATTCTTAGATATGACACCAAAAGCATGCGCAACAACAGAAAAAATAAATTGGACTTCATCAAAATTTAAAATTTTTGTGCTTCAAAGGATACCATCAAAAACGTGAAAAGACAACCCATGGAATGAGAGAAAACTTTTGCAAACCACATGCTTGATAAGGGACTTATATCTAGAAGATACAAAGAACTCTTACAACTTAATAATAAACAGATAAGGAGCTTAATTTTAGAACAGGCAAAGGATCTGAATAGACATTTCTCCAAGGAAACTATACAAATGGAAGATATACAAATATACACAACATTGGTCATCAGGAACATGTACATCAAAGCCATAATGAGATACCATTTCCCATCCACTATGATGTCTAGAATCAAAAAGTCAGATATTAGCAAGTGTTGATGGAGAAATTGGAACCCGCATACACGGCAGGTGGGAATGTAAAATGGTACTGCCACTTTGGAAGAGTCTGTGCCTGGCAGCTTCAATTAAACATAGTTATCATATGACCCAGCAATCTCACTATGAGGTGTACACCCAAGAGAAATGAAAAATATGTCTACACAAAATACTGTACACAAATGTTTATAGCATCGTTATTCATAAGAGCCAAAAGGTGGAAACAACCCAAACATCCATCAATAGACAAGTGGATAAACAAAATGTATGGAGGAATACTCTCAGCCATAAAAAAAAAGAATGAAGTACTGACACCTGCTACAACTTGAATGAACGTTGAAAACATTATGCTAAGAGGAAGTCCACATATCATGTGATTTTATTCACATAAAAGTCCAAAAGAGAAATAGAGAGAGACTGAAAGTGATTCATGGTCACATAAAACTGAGGGGTAAAAAGAACTTTGAAAGAAAAGAACTACATCAGACTAGTTCATCTTAAGCAATGCAATAGTGAATTGAAATATTTCATTAAAATTTTGATTTCTAAGTAAAAAAAAAAAAGACTGAGGGGAGGGAGTGAGGGTGGGGAGGTAAGTGGGCTGACAGATAAATGACATGGGGTTTCTCTTTGAGGCGATGAATATGTTTAAAATTAATATCTGTGAATATACTAAAAGTCATTGAATTGTATGTGAGCTATATCACAAGAAAGCTGCTGTTAAACATTTTTAAATTTTAACTTTGATGAGAAACAAGGTATTCACACAGTCCTCAAGTATTATCTTATGAGATACTTAACTAATTACAAAAAGGAAATAGCAACTTTACAGTGGAGAAAACTAGCAGACACCACCTTAATCAAGTGATTAGATAACATCACGCAGCAATGAGGCAAACAGACATCGTGCACCTAGAAGACGCACGGAAAAGGCCATAGCGTGACCTCTGTGGTATTTTGGACAAAACTGTGCAACCTCATCTAACCATGAGCAAACGTCAGACAAACCAGAACCAAGAAGGCACCTACAAACCATCCTGTCAAACTCAAGAATGAAAGAAAAAAGACTGAGGAACAGTTCCAGATGAAGACACTAAATACCACTCATGACAACTAAATGCAACCCATGATCCTGGATTGGATCCTGTACCAAAAAGAAAAAAAAAACCTGTGGGAATTCCCTGGTGGTCCAGTGGTTAGGACTCCTCGATTCTATGGCAGGGGACATGGGTTTGATCCCTGGTTGGGGAACTAAGATCCCACAAGCTGCGTGGCATGGCCAAAAAAAAAAACTGTTTTGCTTTTGCTATAAAGAGCATTTGTGGCACAATCGTTGACATTTCTATAAGGTCTGACGGTTAGATAATAGTTTTATATCAATGCTGATTTCCTGATTTGGGTACTTATACTGTGCTCATGTAAAAGAATAGCCTTGGTCTTAGGAAGCATGCATGCACTGAGGTGTTTATAGGTAAGGGAACATCCTGTCTACAACTCATCTCAAATGTTTCAGAAGAAGATTAAAACGTTACATATGTACACTATTTCCCATATGTGTGTGAGTATATATATATGCACACATACGGTGTGTGCATGTGTGCACACACACAGAGAGAGAGAGAGAGAGAGAATGACTAAGCATATGTAGTAAAATGGTAACAACTGAACTCTGGTGAATATTTGTCCTATAAGTACAAGTGATATTTGTACTATTTTTTGCAACTTTTCAACATTTTGAAATTGTTTCAAATAAAAAAAATTTTAATTAAAAAAGTGTTTGCAGGGGATTCCCTGGTGGCACAGTGGTTGGGAGTCCGCCTGCCGATGCAGGGGACACGGGTTCGTGCCCTGGTCCAGGAGGATCCCACATGCCGCGGAGCGGCTGGGCCCGTGAGCCATGGCCGCTGAGCCTACGCGTCCGGAGCCCGTGTTCCGCAATGCGAGAGGCCACAACAGTGAGAGGCCTGCGTACCGCAAAAAAAAAAAAAAGTGTTTGCAGTACATGCAGTGATTTACATAAAGTTTAAAAACATATGAAAGGAAATTATTCATTGTTTAAGAACATATCAATATATACAGAAACATTAATGATAAAGGTTAGCTCTGGGGAGAGTGGAGGAGAGTATACCATAGCTGTGATTTATTTGTCAAGCTAATGGTAGAATGGGGCTATGAATTTTATTATTATTTATATTTTATATATCTAAAATATTGAAAAATAATTTCTTAATTGGGATTCAAAAATACTCCTCTCCTTCGGCTACCACTCCCATCCCCTCTTCCATCTCCACTAACCTCCCCTCCTCCGATGACGCAGGGAATTCTCTCTCGCCCTCAGATATATTTCAAGAGCACTGAGAAATTCTCACCGCACACAGGAGATGGATTCCCTGCAGAAAAAGACTAAGGAGAGAGAGCACCACACACACATCGTTCTTCTTACGGAAAAGGAAGACGTCTCGCCAGACAGCAGCTGGACCTTTTGCAAAGGACCGGGGAGGGGAAGGCTCTGCACCACGGCTGGGAGTGTCCCAGTGGCAGGGGCAGGTGGCTTCCCAGCCTCAGGAGGGGGAGGCTGGCAGGGGATGCCCGGGTCTGGGGAGCAATATGGGGTTCCCACTGCTGCCCGGAAAGCAGGCATTCCCAGCAATACTAAGCCAGCAGGGCGTTCTCCTCCCTAAAATGGAGCTGCCACCAGCGCCGGCAGGTAATAAGGGAAGTGACATCTGCCTGAATGACAACTGGCCCTCTGGGCCGGCTTCCCTGACAGTCAGGCTGGAGGAGCCTCGTCCAGGCAGGATACCCAGCAAGGGCAGAAGAGCAATTGCCGGCTGGAACCCAAGACCCATAGCAGGGCCGGGGGTTGGGGACTGGTCTCTATCTGCCCTCTGAGCAGCACTGTCGAGCATGGGGCCAGTCCACAGGATGGAGAGGGTGCCCACCACGGGCCGTGCAGTCCACCAGGCTTTAGGGAGAGATGTGGAGGAAACGGACAGAAGCCTCCTTCTTCCTGGAAATGAAACAGGAGGGAAAGGGGGCAGGGCACAACCTTTAAAAGAATGATGCAGCCATAGGACACGACATAAACTGGTTAGAACCAACTAGGTCCAAGATGTCGGACAAGTCCACGTTCACTAGACCTTGAGCCTCAGTATACACTCATTGTAACACATCAACAAGCTAAATGACACACCCAGAGGTGCCATGACAGTTCCAAGGCCAACCATAAAGGTCAAAAAGTGGGCAGTGGCGCTAGTTCCCGGAAATCCCCACCCTGTCCCCAAAATACTGGAATACTTCTCCCACTCTTTAGCTTATGAAATTATCCACCCTTATAAAAACTGAAAACCCTGTACCCTGGGGCCTTTCTCACCTTCTGAGAAGGCCCACACTCTGTGTGTGGAATGTGTTTCCCTCTAAATAAATCCACTTCTTACCCATCACTTTGTCTCTCACTGAATTCTTTCTGCAATAAGACGTCAAGACCCTGAGCTTCATTCAGTCTTGAGACCAGGTGTGTGATCTCAGTTAAAAGAACGTGGGCTCAATCCCAATCTGGGTTTTGGCTGGGTTCGAGTCCTGGCACGTGGGTTCAAGTCCCAATCTGAGTTGCACGGTTTCAGAAAGACCTTGGAGCAAAGCCGAGGGAAGGAGGGGACTTGTGGTTATGGGGAAAGATGGCTCCAGGCTGTGGCAACAGCAAGAAAAAGGGCCTCCTGAGAAAGGGAAGCCTGTTCCCACAGCCTGGGGACCCCAGACACAGCAGCTTCTGAAGATGAGGTGAGTGCTGTTGAGATCCCTGAGAAGTTGGGGGCCTGATGGGCTGTGAGTTCCACACAGGTTGATGTGGGGAGCACTGGAGGCTTCAGAGCAAAGGAGTGATGGGAAAGGGACAAGTCCCTGAAGGCTTCTCAAGTGTTCGCAGCTGCCATGTCCACGGGGGACATCGGGGCGACTTGGGTTCAGCACCTGACTCTCTGCAAACCAGCCCCTCATTCTCATCCCGCAGCCTCACTTCCCAGGCGACTCAGGGGTAGGACTTTGGGGGAGCAAAATGTCAGGAAGGGGTCCTCCCGGGGTCCCCAAATGCAGGGACGGCACCTGAGAATCCCGGCCCCGCCAACAGTGCTTAAACAACTCTACCTTTTATGGCAGAGAAGAGCAAGGGCAGAGGCTGGCTTCCTGGGTTTGGGGCACCCGGATATCCTAGAAGTCACTCAGCAGAGAGGCCCTGTCTGCTCCCCTGTGGAATGCTCTTGGTGTCCTGGAAAGGGGTGTGGCCTGACGCCAAGACCTCTCTGCAACCTTCCCACTGAGGGGCCTGGGGCGAGGTTTCCAACCTTGGAATCTATCTTCTCATCTATGAAAAGGGGGTCAAAAATACCCTGGGATTGGGAGGATTCAACGAGATAGGAAGAGTGTCAGCAGGGCCCACAGAAGGGACAACACTGTGAGTGTCCTTCGTCCCTTGGTGTCCTTTGTCCCTCTCTCTCCTCCTCTCCCAGAAATGTCCCATGCTCTGGTTCCTAAAAAGACCACTCATCTCAGTCCCCGGGAGCTGGAAGCTCACAGTTCCTCAGGAAAGGATGCTACCTGTGATGGAAATCAGACATCTCCAGAACCACCCAGCCTAGGCCGCTGGGAGAGCCTCTCCATGTCTTTGGGAACTCTGAAAATTCCTTCCTATGTTCACAGCTACTCCTTGCCCTGGCCAAGTCTAGCCAGGGTTTCCAGACCCCGTGTCCCATCCCCGACTGGAAGCTATGTCAAGTCTTCCAGCCCCCAGTCACCCTTCCATCCTCTCGTTTGGCAGGCATCCACGTGCTGCTTCAGAGTTCTCAGATAGTTTCATGGCTTAGTCTTTCCATGAAATGTATACTTCTGGAGTTCAAGAACTACATACATATTCTACTTTTTCTGTATTCACCAAGGCTCCTGGCACAATGCCAGACCATCAGTTCGTGAATAATAGGTACTTGTGGACTCGAAGGTAATAAAATACGTATTCATTTAAATTTTTTAATTAGAAAAAATGATTAAAATTAGATAATGAAAGTTCTGCCTCGTGTACCAAATTTGAACTTTTTCTAGAAACACTTTTTTTATGGACTTTGCTGGGAACCAAGCAATTAATGCCTTTTCATTACAATTTAGGACCGAAACTGGAATATTAAAATTGCCATTCTGTGGGATGCCCACGAAATGCTAAAAGTCTCCTGGTGACTAATTCCTGGTTATAATGACGTGCTATATACTTAAATCTTACTCCTAGACACGAAAAAAAAAAAAAAGACAGTTAAATCAACTTTGTCCATTTAAATATCATTTTAAGATCTCTAGAACCCATCTCTTTATTGCTCAACAACCCTTAGCAATTTCTTTTGCCCTCATTTATTTCTGGTTCCCAAGGGAATCCTGTCTGATTTATTGGAAATTAGTTCCCACAGCTAGTAAATGCTTTAAACTGTTTTCATATAAATCACTCTCAAATCTGCTAGTGCGCTGACGCCTGGTCAAAGCAATCTCCTCCAGCAATGCTGAGCACCCCACACACCCTGCTCTGGGAGAGGCATGTCCCCTCACCCGCAGGGTGCTCCCGGGAGCAGGAAGACAGGTCTCCAAGGAAACTTACATTTTCTTCACATCACACACACCACAGGCACATACACACTGAATCAGACCCTCCTTTACCTTCCGCTTGTACAGTGATTGGCTATCAGTTAGCACGTGAGCAGCCAGCTTCTGCGCGGGGTCGGAGTTATCCCTAGAACAATCGTGGTAGGTGGATGAGTCACCCAGTACGATGGAAGCATCCCCAGTGAGTGTTGCGTGTATTAATCCACCTACGTCAGTCAGGGGAGGTTGGACTGCGCCCCAACGATACGGGTTGATATCCTGTTCATACCACACAGCCGTGATGGCCCATTGCCGCACTCTTGTCTTCACTCAGGGAGCCAAGCTGATGCCAGTCTGTCTCCACGTGCGCTCCCCAGATTGCTGCGGCAAATATGAATGCGGTGAATGGCTCTGGGCCACTTAAAATGTGCCTTGGAGTGACACGTGCCTTTTCCACTCTCATGTCACCAGCCAAAGCAAGTGACATGATCACCCCAAATATCAAAAGCCCCCAGGAAAAGGAAGCCCCCCATATATGCCCCAAAGCTGTCCGGCACTCATGGCGATCAAACTAACTACCCAACACTTGAGTGTGCTAGACAATGGCAGTCCCTCCATCCTTTTTGTTTCTTTGTTTGTTTTCACCATAAAAGCAGGAAACTTCAGCCCGGCCAGCAGGAATTTTCCTACTCTGAAAAGTCTGACAGTCTGCCACATTTTAGTCCTCGAAATCCCTAACGCACTCTTCATAGGAATCAATTTTAAAAACAAATGGTTGTTATCTAGATAACTACCAGGGATAGAAAGAGAGCTCTTCAAATGGACAAAGAAGGAGAATGGAGGGAGGGAAGGAGGCCTTGGAGGCGTAAGTGGAGAATAAAAATCACAGGATTTGAAGACTCTTAGCAGAAGAGAAGAGCCACATCCTTCCCATAGCCTGAAGACACTGCACAAGAGCTCGGGAAAGGTGGAGGTGGGGCTGGGGACTAAGCTGTCCTCCAGCCCCCCTTCCGGGGCCCAGGCAGACGACATACAGCGAGTTCTCTTCCCTGCCCTCTCCCTTTCATCTTTCCACAAATAAAGAGCTATTTTCAGAAGAAATCCTCCTGTAAAACAGCAGGATATAATGCTTACCATAATAACAAAGGTATGTAAAACATCATCTGTAGAAATCATTTTTAAGTTGAGATACCGTTCAACGGCAAAGTGATCTACATGCTGAAAGACAGCGCTCGTCCGTCTTGCAGAGAAATGATAGGGCCTTATTCGGTGATTTAAAGAACAGCGCCATAAAAAAAGTAATTCCACATATAAATATTCAAATATAGTTTATTATATTCAATATCTGTCCAAATATATCCTCTGTAGAGATCTCTTCCAACCACACTCAGAGCTGGCGAACCCTAACAGTACTAACAAGTATCAAAAAAAATCAGTTAGAAAACTTTGCCGTGCTTTTGGAAGATAAGACTGTTTCTTAAAAACCAACTTACAAAAAGAGTAGCTGTATTTTGATCAGATATTGAAGAGGAAAGGGGACTGCAGAGGGAAGGAATTGAATAAAAAGTATTTTTATTCATTTTCATGTCATGCTTCTAAAGACCGCATTTCATGAGCTAAAAATACTTAATATTCTTAGGTACAATCCTGTATTTAAAAATGGATCCTCTAAACAGAGGCCACCCATATTCGTATGCATATGTATATAATGCTTCCATTCATGTGTATCTATCCCCAAATTGATGAGATACAGTGCTAAGGGCATACAGAATTTGGGATACTTGTTCTGTTGTTGTCTTCAAGTGCCCTGTCATTTCAACATCAGAGATTGTGGAAATCATTGATGGAAATCTGACAGCTGGTGACAACTTCAAACTGTGAACCTCTTCTATAAAATCTACCTGAACAAACACTGGAAAGGCACCCAGAGAAAATCATTTTCCAACCTTCCTATTCTTTCCCACCTGCATGCCTATAGAAATCAGGTCGCATGCATTGCCTGAGCTCTGACAAGCGGTCCAGCGTCCACCTGGGCTTTCTGCACGGGGGCCCAAGCTCCCACCCGACTCTCCCTCACCCACGGGCACCCGCAGGTGGAATCCTGTGTCTCAGGGTCTGTGTCCTTCACCTCCCCACTCATGTGCCATCTCCGGCAGCTGGACTGCAGTGGGACTTATCTACTATTACCAGAAACGTCGACAGTTTTTGAGAAACAGATGCAATTGGGCTGCAGTAACCTACTTACGTACCATAAATTCCAGAAGGCACTTGGCTTTCATTGCAGATGTGTGACTTGAAAAATGACACACTCTCCAGAGAGCAAACCACTATTTTGAAAGGACCAACAGAAGATGCTGGACTTCTCAAACATTTTTGGCACTTGTGGGGACCTGTCATGCGGTGTGGAGCCCCTCCCCAGAGCCGCTGGGGACCCGAGCTCTCTGAAGGATGAAACTGAATGACCCAGCTCTCAGCATCTAATTTAGGACCTCAGTCCACTGCTTGCCCAGAACAGATCATCCTCACATTCTCAGCTCCTTCTCCCCCTGGGGGTTCCACATTCACGATCTACTCCTGGTTCAGATCCTAACCCTGCAAAGACTTTAGATGTAACTCCACGAAGCCTCGCTTCTCCATCTGTAGAATGGGGTTTGTGTGCCTGACCTGTAAGGGATATAAAGAGGCCATGATACCAGGGGGCTCCCAGCACCACACCTGGCAGGGAGCAGGCACTTAGGACCTGGTCTTCCCCGGTCACCACTGCTCCAGTGCGGCACACTCAATGCCTTGGTTAGCAATGGCCACAAGCACAGACGGTCCATCTGCATTACCTCTGGCCCCGGGTTCCAGCTCTAACTCAAGAATTCCCAAATATGAGAGCCTAGGGGCTGCTTCTTACAGTGACTGTATTTCCACCTCCAGGCTCTCTGGCTTCAGGCCCTTCTCACTTTGGGACTTGTCCACAAAGGACTGGCATGTTCCTCGTTGAGAAAATATACAAGATCCTGGAGGTGGCAGTCACTTGTGAATAAAGTGATGCTGTCCCAGCCGAAGGCCAAGTGCCAAGGCCCTGGGCCAGGTTAGAGCCCCACACAGCACAAAGTGAGATTCCCGGGCTTGTCAAACCTTAGCCTCAAAGTGGAGAAGGACGCAGGCCAAAGGGCTGGCTGCTAACACTCTTCCAACATCAGCATCAGTGTCTTACAGATCTCATCCTGCAACCCTACCAGCAAAGCAAAAGCACCAGGGGGTTAGAAGCAAAGAAGTCAAATGCATATTGACATGTGATTATCCAAATGATGCCCCTTGGATTTTTGTAAGAGCACCTAACAAAAGATGGCACTATTCCCCCACCAGCCCCTGAAATGTGCTGAAGGAACAGGACATCGTGGATATCAGCCCATTTCACAGATGAGGATGTCAAGGCACAGAGAAGCAGGAACACGTGTCCGGGGTGACACGGTGTATTCCCAGGCTTCTCAGGAAGTGAGCCCAGCGGCCGTGATGCCCAGCTGTCCTGTATCGCCCTTCACGCCACAGGAAGAGAACGTTCTTGGAGAAATCATGCAGGGCCTCATGTTTCGCCAGGAACCTTATTCCTGGGGGTTGCACACTAGTGGTGCAGAAAACCATCAATGACAAAGTGCTTCCTCGCCATCCTTTGCATTTGTTATCACCACTCTGCCCTCAGAGTACAGCTGCAAGGCATGTACCAGATGTGGAGAAAATTACATGTTCCCTGAAACTTAATGAACAAATTTAAAGCAATTTCAAACTAATCAGGGTTTTGTTAAGCTGATTTTATTAATTTAACAGTTTTAAGAGTTTAACAAAATGATGCACTTGGAAATCTTTGTTGTGGAAGCTGCTCGTTTAGGTGCAGAAGGCATGGTGCCACCCAAGAAATCCTCCTTCAAAAAGAAGGATGACATGTAGAGCAATAGAATAATCCTTCTCGAAAACACACAATTATTGATAACACGGTGCGTGGTAGGATACCATACCCACCACTTAAGCTACTAGGAACAAGTTATACTTGGTGCTTATAAAGAGGAAAATTCATAAGACACTTGTAGCCAGAAGAGGAGACTTCAGTAGTAACTTTAGAATAATGTGTCAAGTCTCCTTTTACATCTAGGGTTCAGAACAAAGCTATGAGTTGTCCTACCTATTACTTCTTTTTATTTAAAATAGAAACACAGCACCTTTCATTTCTGATGGAGACCACTGACAAGTTCCTGCCACCCTCCTCATGATCAAGGGCTCTTAAAAACGGAGCTGTATTCAAATGAAGCCAAACAACAACAACACCAACAAAAAGGCAGACCCCAATGGTCCTTGAATCCTGCAAGCACAGTCTGCAGCATCTCATTATTTTTAAAGATAAATCAAAAGTTAAAATCCAGATTTTTAAAGATTACCTGCACATCTGTCTAGAAGAAAGTCATCTCGCCATTAAAGAACTAAATATGCACCACTCACTAGCTGTGCGACTTTAGGTGAGTGACTTCACCTCTCTGAGCTTATTTCCACATCTGTAAAACATGGATAACCTCCTTCCTCGTGAGGTTTGGTGGAGGTAAATGAGTGAGTGCATTTAAAGTGCTTAGAATGGAGCCTGGCTTTCAGTGAGCACTTGAATAATATAACAATTACCACTACGTGTATCTGAGCTGCCTGTGGTACCACTGTTGAAAGTCTGTGCATCATGACATACACATCAGACTTACTGTGTTTGTTTTGTTTTTTTCTTTCTATGTTTCTATTTTCTAAGTTACAGAAGTAATGCATCCTTGTAAAACAAAAACAAAAACAAAAACAAAAACCTCAAACAATTGGAAGCATTACAAGTAAATACTGAAATTCCCCTTGCCATTAACTTCGGTCTTTTTCTCAGAAATAGCCGCATATATAGGAATAATTTACATTACATATAATGCATCCTTCTATACACCATATATAATCCATACACACTTCCACATGTGTCTGTTCACACATGGAGTTTTTAATGTGTTAATTCTCTCTTTTCACTTAATAATACATCATGGACCTCATCCTATGTTGGTACTTGCAGATATAACTCATTCTGTTTAATTGCTGTGTGGTCCTTCATGGTCTGCGTGTGGCACACATTATTTAACCTTTCCTTTACTGATGGGCATTCAGGGTTTTTTCCCTATTAAAAAAACACACAGCAGGATTTCCCTGGTGGCAGAGTGGTTAAGAATCAGCCTGCCAATGCAGGGGACACAGGTTCAAGGCCTGGTCCAGGAAGATCTCACGTGCCGCGGAACAACTAAGCCCATGCACCACAACTACTGAAGCCCACGCGCCTAGAGCCCGTGCTCCACAACAAGAGAAGCCACCGCAGTGAGAAGCCTGTGCACCACAACAAAGAGTAGCCCCCGCTCGCCGCAACTAGAGAAAGCCCACGCGCAACGAAGCAATGAAAACCCAACGCAGCCAAAAATTTTTTTTAATTAAAAAAAAAAACTCACGCAGCAAGGATGAGTCTCCTGTATACAATTTCATGCACACAGCAACCATGAGGAGAAGGGGTGAGGCCAAAGAGAGGACAGGACGGGAGTCGGGGATAGAGGACGAATATCCAGCTTTCGTACTACTTGATAATATAAATACAGAGCTTAAAATGTAATGGTAACTGATACTGCTTTACAACCACTAGGATGGCCATTATCAAATAAAAAAAAAAGAAAAAAAATAAGCGGAGAACTGGAACGCTTGCTATTGGTAGGAATATAAAATGGAGTAGCCACTGTGGAAAACAGTATGTTGGTTCTTCAAAAAAACTAAACATAGGGCTTCCCTGGTGGTGCAGTGGTTAAGAGTCCGCCTGCCGATGCAGGGGACACGGGTTCGTGCCCCGGTCCGGGAAGATCCCACGTGCCGCAGAGCGGCTGGGCCCGTGAGCCATGGCCGCTGAGCCTGCGCGTCCGGAGCCTGTGCTCCGCAATGGGAGAGGCCACGGCAGTAAGAAGCCCGTGTACCGCAAAAAAAAAAAAAATTAAAAAAAAACTAAACATAGAATTTCCATATCATCCAGTAATTCCACTTCTGGGAATATACCCCAAAGCACTGAAAGCAGACACTTGAACAAATATTTGTACAACTATGTTCATAACTGCATTATTCACAATAGCCAAAACTACCTAGAAGTCCACAGACAGATGAATGGATAAACAAAAGGTGGTGTGTGCATATAATGGAATATTATTCAGCCTTAAAAAGGAAGGAACTTCTAGCGTATGTGACAACACGAATGAAGCTTGAAGACATTCTGCTAAGTGAAATCAGTCAGACATGAAAAGACAAATATGATCCCACTTACATGAGGCCCCTAGAGCAGTCAGATACATAGAGACAGAAAGTAGAAGGGTGGGTGCCAGGAGCTAGGGGAGGGGAAATAGCCCATTAGTATTTAATGGGGACAGAGTTTCATTTTGGGAAGATGAAGACGTTCTGCAGATGGATGGTGGTGCTGTTTGCCCAGCAGTGTGAGTTATGTAATGCCACTGAACTGTATGCCTAAAAATGGTTAAAAAGGCAAATGTTATGTATATTTTACCACAATTTTTTAAACGTGAAATGTTTTGTTTTGTTGTAAGGTCCCTGCATCAAAACAGCTGCCTCAAAGAAGCAGCTTCCAAAGAGTTCTATGAAAATAACTGTATCAAATATTGTTCAGGGGCTTGAATAAGATCTGGCCCCTGCCTTCAAGTGCATTACACCATGAGTTGCAGGAGGGAGGGGCAGGTAACCAAATCCTCAAGGACAATAGAAGAGTGAGAACCCTGCCAATACAAAGGAGCGTGGGCTCTTCTGACATCCAGAGGGCAGGCAAATAGATATTCCTCTTATTTGTTATAATTTTCTGTATGTTTAAAATAGAATAACAATTCTAAGCATACTTTTTTTTATATATAAAACTGGAGAGTGCCATAAAACTCTCTTCAGGAAGTCTAGAATGCCTAGGTTCCCAGATGTTTCGATTTTATGATCCAATTTTTAAAAATG
The DNA here is from genome assembly GCF_964165515.1 of Mesoplodon bidens. Lineage (NCBI taxonomy): Eukaryota > Metazoa > Chordata > Mammalia > Artiodactyla > Ziphiidae > Mesoplodon > Mesoplodon bidens. Next base: position 181,929,198 of record NC_138177.1, read on the forward strand.
TGATGGAAAGACAAATATAGGATTGACAACTTTTCATTTTGCTAAGTAAGGCCATTTAAAAAATGCCATCTGTCTTCAATATTATTAGTAAAAGAACGTATATTTTATGTTTAAAAAAGCAAGCTTGGAGATACAAGATTGTCCTTCCCAAGGAGAAGACACATCCCTTCCCACCCTGAGTGTTCAGATACCTTATTGCCCTAATTTTGCACATTTTGCCATAGACTAGTGTAAATTTCACAGGATGGCACTCCTCTGGGTTCCTGGATTTGGGACCCCCGCTCCCCAGCCCACATTCCTCACCTGCAAACGCGGAGTCATTTCCAATGTCAGCTCAAAAGCCCTAAGCACTCCCCTTGCCCCTGGTCATCCCGCCCTGAATTCTAGCCACTCCTCCAAACTATTGTGAGCTTAGCTTCGTTCCCTGACCTACATCCTCTCTCACAGGGCACCATCTCCAGTCCTCCTCCAAGACCCATCAGCACTAACTCTCCAGGGAGACTCCTGACTTATACCTACTGGGAGACTCTGAATTACACCCAGCAGGAAAATCCAAAATTACCCACGCTGGTGAGGCTCCAGATTATACCCACCAGGAGACCATGAACACACCCGCTGGGAATAGGCACCCAAATGTGTATATTTCTCTACACTCACTGTTTTGTGTATTTCTTTCCCTTATACTTCGGTGTTAATTCCTGGAAGCCAGTTTATTGCAAGGAATGGTGCCTGCCATCTCATTTTCAATAAATGATGTTTAATGAGTGAATAAATTAAATAATGAATGACCAAACCTCATGCTAAAGTAGGTCTATCAGGAAGATCACCCACCAAAAATGATGGCTTCAGTGGGGACTACCCACCTGCACAGTCACACAGCGGGTGGGGGGTCAGGGCTGAGCCATCAGTGAGGCTGCCGTCCATCATCATCTCCCAACCACGAAGGGATGCTCAACAGGTCAGCCTTTAGGCAACATCGCCAAGCTAACAGCAGAGCTAACATTTCCTTGGTGGCTCCTATGTCCAACCCAGCACTGAGCATTTCTATGCATGATCTCACTGAATTCTCCAACGCTCCCAGGGAGGGCATCTTACCAACCCTTTTTCATAGATGTTTATTTTGAAACATTTTAAGATTTACAGAAAGTTTGCAAAAAATAGTGCAAATAGTTCTTGTACATCCTTCACACAGATTTTCCAAATCTTAACACATACCTCACTTGTGTTCTCTCTCCAGACACACACACACACACATACACACACACAAATGCACCCACATACACATATTGTTTCTGAACTGTGTGAGAGGAAGATGAAGCTGCAATGCCCCTTTATCTCTAAATATTGTGTTTCCTAAAAATCAGAACATTAACATTGACATAAAACTATTATCTAATGTACAGACCTTCCAATTTCACCAATTGTCCTGTAGCATCCTTAAGAGCAAAGGAAAAGAACAAAAACTCGTCTGGCCCAGGATCCGATCCAGAACCACACCCATGGCTAGTTTTTATGTCTTAGTCTCCTGTAGTCTAGAAGAGTTCCTCAGATTTTTTTTCTCTTTCATGAGCTTGACATTTTTCTTAGAGTACAGGCCAATTGTTTTGTGGAAGTCCCTCAATTTTGGTTTGTCTGATGTTTCCCGTAATTAAGTTCAGGCTGTACATTCTGGCAGGAAAACCATGGAAATGGTGCTATGTCCTTCTCAGTGCATCATATCCGGAAGCACAGGATGGCTACTGTCTTATTATTACTGATACTAACTTTGATCGCTTGATTAAGGTAGGGTCTGCCATGTTTCTCCACCATAAATTACAATGTCTCCCTTGAGATCATAACAATTTTGTGAGGAGATGTGCTGGGACTTTATAAATTCCTTCTACGTTGGCAATGTACTCTAAGGAGACACTTTTCTTTCTTCCCCACTTATTTATTTATATTAATTTGGTGCTCGGTTATCCCAGATTTGACCCCTGGGCGCTCAGCTCTTGTGTCCTTTTACTGTGTCTCCATCATCTTTGAGCGCTTCCCTACTTTCTGGTCCAGACTGCTCCAAGCTCATCTTGTACCGCCTCTGCCCCAGCCCTGGAATTAGCCATAGCTCCAAAGATCCCGGGTACCTTTTAGTGGAGAGGTTATTTAAAAAACAAGATCTGGGTCCTCAGTTTTCTATTGGGGTGTTATGGCTTTTAGCCCCTCTCAGCAGACAGAGCCACATCAATACGCTCATATCTATATTTCTAGATCCCTGTGTGTGTGCATGCACACATGTGCGTGTTCATGTTATTACCTTCAATTCCAATCCAACACCACAGGACTAATTCTAGCTTTCCACCTTCTAATATGTGCAGTTGCCTCCACTAACTTGGAGAAAACTGGCTTCCAGTACTCACAATACATTTACATATTTCCTCAATCTTCAATATAAACAAAGTAATTTCAGAATTACAAGTCCACAATACTTAAGACAAACCTACTAATGAGACTAACAATATATTTGTTTACAGTTATTTTTTGTTATTAGCCTGAGGGTATATGGTCAAAATACTGGGTCCAAAAGTTACTTGGGGAGCTGGCCTCACCCTCAGCATGGTTTATTATCTATTTGGGATACAGCTGGATTCACTCTGTTTCTGTATTTATTCCACAGTGGGTTTTGATGCTTTCTCTTTTTTTTTTTTTTTTTTTGAGCTGTGAAATATCGACATGATTATAAATGCTGCAAAATACAGAAAATCATACTCAGAGAAATTCTACTCATCATCCCTTCTGACCCATTCTCATCCTCCCATCCTTTCGACCCTGGTCCCAACCACCCCCATAGGTAATCAATCTCATTAGATTCTAGTTTATCCTTACTATATTTTGTTTTTGCCAAAATACACAGATTACATACATATTTTTTATTTTACCTCCTTTATTAAACAACAGTAGCATACTAAAAATGTTCTTCTGTTTTAACAGCTTTGCTTAGGTATATTTTTTATACCATAAAATTCACTCACTGTAGGTACAGAGTCTGACGAGTTTTAATAAAAGTATGTAATGTGCAACTATCACCACCATCCAATTTTAGAACACTTCTACACCCCAAAAAAGTACCCTGTGTTCACCTGCATTCAACCCCTGCTCCCCACGACCAGAAGATACTCTTCTGCACTTTGCTTCTGTCACTTTTATATCTTAGAAGTCACCCCATGTCAGTTCATAGCCATCCCCCTCTTTCTTTTTTTGCAGTTGTGTAGTACTCCATTGCATGTATATACCAATGGTCACTCAACCACTCCACCATGTTTGGGCATTAGGTTGCTTCCAATATTTTGCAACTATAAGTATTTTGCAATTACTACAAGTAATTCTGGAATGAATAATCTTGTGCAGGAGTATTTTCATATTTTTGAGGTATATCTTCAGGGTTAATTCTTAGAAGTGGGATCTTGGGTCAAAATGTAAACACACAGGTAGTTGTGATAAATATTGCCAAATTCCCCCTCAAAAGTGTTGTACCTATTTGCATTCCCAGCAGCAATGTACACGAATGCTTGTTTCCTCACAGCCTTGCCAATGGATGTGTTGTCAAGCTTTTAAATTTTTGCCAGTTGACAGGTGAAAAATGGTATCTCAGAGTCATTTTAATTTGCTTTTTTGTAATTATGACTGAAGTTGAACATGTTTTTGTATGTTTAAAAGCCATTTGCATATCTTTTATGTGAAGTATCTTTTCATGTCTTCTGCCTTTTTTTCTATCTGGTTCCCCTCTCCCCCTATTTCAACAGTTCTTTATATATTAAGGAGGTTTAACCCTTTATATCTGAAGTATTTTGCAAATATTTTCTCCCACTTTGTCATCTGCATTTTGTTTGTGCTTAAGGTGGGGTCTTTTGTGGGTCTGTTTGTTATTTTGTTTGCCATGACAAAAGTGTGTATGTAGGGCTTCCCTGGTGGCGCAGTGGTTGAGAGTCCGCCTGCCGATGCAGGGGACACGGGCTCATGCCCCGGTCTGGGAGGATCCCACATGCCGTGGAGCGGCTGGGCCCGTGAGCCATGGCCGCTGAGCCTGCGCGTCCAGAGCCTGTGCTCCGCAACGGGAGAGGCCACAACAGTGAGAGGCCCGCGTACCACAAAAAAAAAAAAAAAAAGTGTGTATGTAAAAGTATTTAGTTTTATGTAATCAAACTTATCAATCTTTTCTTTTACTACATCTGGAAAAAGCCATAGTTAGAAAACTTTCCCTCATACCTATGTTATAGGAAAATTCATCCATGTTTCCCCCTAGTATTTTTATGATTTCATTTTCTATAGTTAGGTGTCAGACTCACTTAGAGTTTATTCTTGTGCAAGTGTAAGACATACATCTAACTTTATCTTTTTTCAAAGGGCTACCCAGTTATCCCAACACACTGTATTGAAAAGTTAATCTCTGCTCCCATGATTTGAGATGCTACCTTTATCATACACTAAATTCCATATGTAGTTGGCTCTGCTTCTGGACTTTGCATTCAATTCCACTGCAATTTTATCTCTTCATGCATCAACACCACACTAGTTTAATTACAGAGGCTTTATACTTCGTTTTAAAATCTGGTAGAGCTGTTCCCCCCTGTAACTTGTATTTTTCATGATTTTCATGGTTATTTCATGTTTGGTTTTTTCATATAGACTGAAGTATCACTTGTCTAGCTCCACAAAAAAAACTTATTGGTATTTTCACTGGGATCATGTTAAAGTCATAAATTAACTTTGGAAAAACTGGCTTTTTTATGATGTCAAGTTATCCCATCCAAGACCAAGGGGTGTCTTTCTATTTGTTTGAGACTACTTTTGTGTCTTGCAGAAGTGTTTTAAAGTTTTCCTGAGATAGGATTTGCCCATTTCTTGCTAAGTTCATTTCTAAGTATTTTGTCTTCTCTGTTGCTGTTGTTTCCTCTTTTTTTTAATTTATGTAGAAGAAAGCTATTGATTTCTGTATATCAAGTTTTTGTCCTGCTACCTTAATGATTTATTTTATTACTTAATTTACTTTTATCACTGATTTTCTAGGGTTTTCCTAGTTCATTATCATATCATGTGCAAATCGAGATGGTTTTGATTCTTTTTCTCTAGCACTTGTGCTTCTAATTGATTTCCCTAATTGCTAATACCTCTAGTATAATGGTGGGATAGTAATGGAGATCCTGGGCATCTTGCCTTGACCCTGACCTTTGTGGAAATGCCTCTAGTGTCTTCCCATCACGTAAGATGTTGACTTTAGGATTTAGGCATGTAAAATATTTTATCAAGTTAAGAAGTAACCAACCGTTCCTGTTTTCTTATCAGGCATGGGTGTTGATTTCTATAAAAGGCCTTTCAGCATCTATGGAGATACATGATTTTTTTTTCCTTAAGTGTATTATTATATTAATGGATTTCCTCGTGTTGAACCAAACTTGCATTCCTGGAAAAAATATCATTTGGTCATGGTGCATTGATTTCTTAATGTTGTGTTGGATTCAGTTTATGAATAATTTGTTTAATACTTTTGCTTCAATATTTATGTGATATTGTTCTATAATTTCTTTTTTGTACTTGCTTTGTCAGATTTAGGTATCCATGTTATACTTACTTTCAAAAAAGAATTAGAATGTTTTCCTTTATTTTCAATGCTCTGAAACAATTAATAAAGAATGGAGAAGAGTTGGTCTTTGAAAGTTTGGTAGATTTCTGCTGTGAAACCATCTAGACCTGGTGCTTTTTTGTAGCATAGTTCTTTCACGATTTTTTCTAGACTTTTATGGAAATTGGTTTTTTTAAGCTTTCTGTATTGAATGGAGCTGATTTTGGTGCTATACTTTGGGTTTTTGTATCTATTTTTATAGAAGTCTGCCTAATATCCCTTATGATTTATTCAATTTCACCTGTTTCAATGGTTATGTCCCCCTTGTCATTCTTTATTTTATATATTTGTGCTTTCTCTCCATTTTTATTGTTAGCAAGTGCTTTCTCTATTTTGTTACTGTTTTAAAAACTGTATTTTAGGGTTGTTAATTAGATCTACTATTCCTCTATTCTCTAACTTATTATTTTCTGCTTTACTCCTTATTACTTTATTTCTTGTGCTCTCTTTTAGTTTACTTTGTGGCTCTTTCCCTAGCTTGTTGAGCTGTGAATTTAGTTCATTTATTTTCATTTTTTGGTCATTATTCATAAAAGTGTTTAGGGATGTGAATTTTCCTCTGATCACTGCTTTAAATGTATCCCATGAATTCTGATAGGTACTGTTTTCATTTCATTATCTCTTTTTTGTTCTTATATATTTTGCATATTAATGTTCCATGTGCACTTGAGAAGGCAGATTCTATATTATTATGGCATAAATTTATATATTTATATATATAATATCTACCTCGTTGATTATGTTATGTTTTTGCCCACTTGATATGCCTTGTGCTGAGCGTAGTATGTTAAAACTCTCCCATTATTAGTGTATTTCTATCTACGTCTCCTCATTTCTTTATAGTTTCTGCTTTATAAAGGTTGTTCCTCTGTTATTTAGTACATATTCATAACTGTCATATAAGTATTTTGAATTGCCACTAGCCCCCCTTTTTTTTCTAAATGCATTGATTGAGCACCTCCTATGGGCAAGGCAGTATCCATAAATTGCCATTTATTCTTTCATGTACCTGGGAGCAGTGGCCACAGAGGGACACAGAGATGCCTTGCCTTGGTTATGAAGACACCTGCGGCTCTGGTACAGGTGTTCCTCACTTAGGTCACCAATTATTCTAGAAAGAATTCATGACTCCTGGGCTATTCCCACCTGTACACCCAGCCAGCATCCTGCAAGGCACCTCCACAGCCAAAGCCGAGCAACCTACTGCTGCTGAGAACAGATGCTTCCAATCAAATCATGTTTTTAAAAATCTAACACAACACAAACAAAGGAAATCCCAGAGGTTATGGATTCTTGATACAACACCATGTTCTGTTTAGCTAAATTATGCAGACTTCTTATAAGAGACCGAGGAGGGCTTCATCTTGCATCCAGCACAACTGCTGGAAGCTCTCCGCACCCTGGCAATTCCACAGCACCCTTTCTCCTCTGCCTCTTTACAGAACCCCTCCCTGCACAACCAGGTGGCCACTCCCTCTATAGATGTGGCAAAGCAGAGAGGCACCCTCTTTGAGCACGGAAAGCATTTTAGAACCAAAGTCGGCATCCCTTGGCTAAGAGTCAAGTCAGGATGTAAGTGCAAAGACAGTCAGCTAGACTTCATTGATTAGCAGAGTACCAGATGTCCCCAAGTGAACCTAGGGTTAATCAGCAAGCTGAGGGAGGGGTGTGGCTTAGTTCAAGGCCATTAACACACTCTCCCTCCTTGCCCCAACACACAGTCAAAAATGTTATGTAGAACTCGCCAGCCTAATTACAAAGGTTGAGCTTTCATTTGGTAGGCAATTAATAGTCGCTAGAAACATAAATCAAGACAGAGACACAAACAGGGGATAACTGTTCACAAACCTTTTTAAAATTATCAGCAGAGATACAGTCTGGTCAGCTTTCACACTACAAGGGCAGAGAACTTATGGCCTAGAAAGATGAACAGACTCACTATTTGGCCCTTTACAGAAAAATCTGTCAACCTCTGGACTAAGGAGCAAACAATATATTTTTATTATGTGAAGCCCCTGATTTGGGGGTTGCTACCACAGTTGGCCTACCCAGATCACTCATTAACGTAATTGTCCTTTATAGAAAGCCTAGGAAAGAGTGGAAGCCACCTGAATCAGCCACCCAAGAGGGGCTGATAATATTACAGCTATTGTGATGGTTAAAGTTGACTATGTGCACCCAGATCTTGGTTTCTAATACCATTTTCCAATAAAAGGAACCAGGGCACCTTGGAGAAAAGGCTGATTCTAGGGCTGGGGAAGGAAATATACAAGATGAACTGGAGTCTGCCACAAAGTAAAGAAGTACTTTAAAAATGCGCAGTGGGGCTTCCCTGGTGGCGCAGTGGTTGGGAGTCCGCCTGCCGATGCAGGGCACGCGGGTTCGTGCCCCGGTCTGGGAGGATCCTGCGTGCCGCGGAGCGGCTGGGCCTGTGAGCCATGGCCGCTGGGCCTGCGCGTCCGGAGCCTGTGCTTCGCAGTGGGAGAGGCCACAGCAGTGAGAGGCCCGCATACCGCAAAAAAAAAAAAAAAAAAAATGCACAGTGATGTGGATATATCAATGTGGACACAGAAAGATGGCCCAAAGATGGAGCAATTTGGGCAATGAAAGGAAGAAAGTAGCACTGCATGCTCAACATCCAAAGCATAAATATTCATCAGTCCATATTGATATAAACAAATGATTGAATAGATAAATAGGGGAGAAGGGACAAATCTCCCATGCAAAAGAATTCCGAATAATTTATGTTGATACTCTGCCCTGAAGGGGTGGAGCTTCCAATCCTCCAACAGAAGGATCCAGGGCTGCATAGTGACCTCCTTCCAAGAGGACAGTATGGAAGGAGGGCAGGGGACAAAGGGAACACCTGGAGGCACCTGGCAAACACCACCTCAGCCAGGTGACCAAAGTCAACATCAACAAGGGTAAGTCAGACTGATAGCAGGTACCCTCGATATGACGTGATGAAAATGGTACTGCACCTTTGTGGTCTTCCTTCCCAAAATGCGCGAGCCCAGTCTAATCATGAGCAAAACAGCAGACAGATCCCAACTGAGGGACAGTCCACAAAACACCTGGCCAGTCCTCCTCAAAACTGTCAAGGTCATCAAGAACAAGGAAAACCTGAGAAATTGTCACAGCCCAGAAGAGCCTAAGGAGACATGATGACTAAATGCCATGTGGTGTCCTGGGTGGGATCTTGGAACAGAAAAAGGACATTTTTCTAGTTTTTACTAAGGAAATCTGAATAAAGATTTTAGCTGATGATAATGTATCAATATCAGTTCATTAAAAATTGTAACAAACGTACCATTCTAACATGAGACATGAACAATATGAGAAACAGAGTGGGGTATATGGGGACTCTGTAGGATCCTCACAACTTTTCTGTAAAGCTAAAACGGATCTAAAATAAAGTGTATTTAAAAAAATTTTTTTTATTAAGTGCTCCAAAGGCATCCAAAGGTTCGTGCTATATATCTGACACACACACATCTCATTCAACCCCACAACAGCACTGTGAGGGGAACAGTTTTATGGAATGAGTTACAAAGTGGTCTCTCTGCTTCTCTTTTGACAGGGATTGTAGAAAACTGGTATAATTTATTCCGTAAATGTTTGGTAGAATTCACCAGTGAACCCATCTGGGCCTGATGCTTTCTGTTTTGGAAAGTTATTAATTTTTTATTCAATTTCTTTAATAGCTAAAAGCCTATGCAGAGCATCTATTTTTTCTCGTGTGATTTTGGCAGGCTGTGTCTTTCAAGGAATTGGTCCATTTCATCTGGGTTATCAACTCTGTGGTCATAGAGTTATTCATAATATTCCTTTTTATCCTTTAATGTCCATGGAATCAATAGCGACAGCCCCTCTTTCTTTTCTGATATTAATAATTTGTGTCTTTTTTCTTTTTTTCTTAGCCTGGCTAGAGGTTTATCAACTTTATTGATCTTTTCAAGGGACCAATTTTTTATTTCTTTGAATGTCTCTATTGAGTCCCTGTTTTCAATTTCAGGTGACAACTTTTATTTTCTTGACCTTAAAAGTGAGGAAACTGGGTCTCCCTTGAGGGAGACCTCAAGGGAGTCTCACAGTGGCCTGACCATTGCTACAATCTGCACTTTTTTCACTATACACCGTGCTGTCTCCCAGCTCATCTGCCCTTCCAGAGTTTCTCGATTAAATATTATATGCCATGATCTGGTCTAGAAATCCACAACTGCACCTAATGCCCCAGAGCAGACACCCAGCTAGGAGACCCTGGACAGTCAGCCTCAGGATTTGTTTGTCCCTACCCCTGACCCAGGCCAAAGAGGAAAAAGTGCAAATGACCTAGCAGGTCAGAAGCAGCTGGAGCTGGTGCCCAGAGTGGCTGGACTCGAAGGGCACTTGGACTCTAGCATGCGTCCATCCCTGACCCTGAGGACACCCGCTACACAGCTGTGTGGGGTTCCTGGGGGACCCTAGAATGAGCACCTCGTCTTCTGAAACCACTTAGCTCCTCCAGAACACCAGAGTATCCTTCCCTCACGGAACCGAGCAGGACCCTACGAGGCCTTCCCAGAATAGACCCCGCCCACATCTTCCGCCTGCCTTTTGTCTGCAGAAGAACTTGAGTCGAAGAATAAATTTAATCAGAGAAGTGAGAAAATGCAGAAAGAAAGGAAAACAGTCAAGCAAGACAGAATAATAATACTTTAGCCATTAAACAAAGTCAAGGACTTTTAGTTCCTCCTCAAGGGCTATAGATGATATTCTGAGCGATGTCGTTTCAGCTGTTTTGCAGCTACTGAAACCCCTACCAGGTAGGAGAAGTTAAGTGCATGCTGCCCACAGGCATGTAGACCCTAGACCAGGTGGAACCAGAAGGTGGATGATATTGACCCCCGATGACCTCACCACCCACCAATCAGAAGAAAGTCCATGAGCTAACCACGCCCTGCTCCTTGAACACTGTAAGACTCCTCACTACCCCCGCCAGAGTGGGACACACAATTTTGAGGGCCTTAGTTGTTGCCGCCTTTGCCTGGCAAAGCAATAAAGCTCTTCTTTCCTAGTTCACCCAAAGCCCTTGTTTCCACATTTCTATTTGGCACTGGTGAACAGAGGCCAAGTTTCGGCCACATTCAGAAGACGGCCCTCATGCAGACTCCAGGCAGGTGACAAAAGTTAGCAGGCCCCCTCTCACCTCCCCAGGGCTTCTGTAGTCCCCAAGTGTCCCCCGGGTGACCCCAGGAGCATACGTTTTTTCGGTTAGCACAGAGCTCCACATGCCCTGAGTCTGGGTTTTTCCTCCCTTCAATTTTGCCTCCATGCCTATCCCCCTGGCCAGACAGAAACCCTCAACACTCAACTCAGTGAAGTGCGAAGTGCATCTCACTTGAAGAAAATCCTTGCTGCAAAAATCTCATCTTACAAAATGCAGCAGGGGTGGCTAACTACAGTACGAAAGGGGTCCATACTTGTAATAAGAGTAGTTAGCTGTCCCCACTCCCCCGTCATGTCCATCGCGGAGGAATCCGAGGTCAGAATAGACCAAGGAGGGTGTGCAAGGCCAGGGGACAGAGCGGAGGCGCCAGGAGGCCAGTGCAGCCCCAGGGAGTGGCCTCCTGATCCATTCCAGGGTTTGCCTATAGATCATTAATTCCATAAGGCTGGGAGCAGAGAAACTGGCACAAAGTGTGGGGAAGGGCTGACAAGATCGATAACAATGAAAATAACATATTTGTGAAATCAGTGTTTGTCGGTGGGAAGGAGCTTTCCCTGACACCCGATTTTCTGAAACTGTGACAGTGTGAGGCAGAACCTGCATCCAGAACGGCCACAGGGACTCAAGGGGACCTTGCGCGCTCCCCGCAGCGGCCTGCTGCCCAGAAGAGTGGGGTGAAAGACCCCAGCCAGGGGAGCTTTGCATAAGGCGGGTGTTCCACCGGTTTGTGGTTTGACTCAGAGCCCGACTCCAGGACACATCCCTGCATTTAGCGCCAGGGAGTGGCTGAGACTTTCAAATTTCGGGTTAGCAGTGGAGTTGCTTTTGCAGATAAAGAAGAGATGCTCTCTAGGAGACACAGGCACGAGTCCAGCATCACCCCTTGACCCCTCCCTTGCTCAGTGCAACACCAGCAGCACAGGGTGCTGCCACGGAGCCCTGCGGGTCCTCAGACCCCCTGAAATCCACGGATGTAGTGGCAAGGGCACCTCTGATCAGGGAACACGGATCTGGGCCCAGGTTTTCCACTTACCAGTGTGAGCTTCCAAAACTTCACCTTGGCAGACCTCGGTTTTTTCTTGTATAAAACGGTGCCACATACATATATACGTATATATACAACAACAAGAATTTACGAAGCACCTACTGTGTGATGAGCCCCCCAATACTGAGATGAATCCACCTCATGCCAGGAAACATCACCACGTGCAGCACACGAGGTCAGGCAGCAAAGGCCAACTGGATCCCACAGAGGTAGGGCGCCCGGGGTCAAGAAGCAGCAGGGGCCAGTGATGGGGGATTCGGGGCAACTGGTGGGGATCCTGACGCCGGGCGCACGCGCATGCGCACACACAAGGCCCAGCGCTGGATCCGTCTGAGCGCCCTCAGTCCCCACCTGGAGCAGACAGTGGCGCCTACTTAGAGTTCTGTGCTGAGGATGAAGGGAATACAGCCTGGGAGGGGGTGCCCGCTAGGCAGGAGGGGCCCGCAGCCAGGCATCAGGCTCCGAGCTGCGTCGTGCGCCCGGAGGGAGGAGCGGGGCAGCAGCCCAGGGCACCCCACCGCGCACCCAGACAGATCGTGAGCACCCACGCGGGTGCGTCCAGCTGCCCGGCCCCCACCACCTACAGGCATCCACGCTGCCCCTCCCCCAGCTGCTGCGCCTCCCATTCACTCAGCTTTGTAGAGGAGCACATTTTGGAAAGGTTGGGATTCCACAGTTTAATTCTGATTCTGACTTAATACGCCACGTCGACTATTTGGCCTGGTGCCTTTCCGCTGAATGGATGAACATTTTAATGGAATTGGATTATCACGCACATGTGTGGCCAACTGTCCAAACAAGACACGCTCTCTAGCTTTCTTGAAGAACTAAGCAGGTAATGGGAGAACAGAAAACCCAAGAATAGCAATTCCAGAATCAGACATTTATGCACTGAAATAAACATTCCCATTGTTTTATTGACATGCCTCTGACGGCCCCATCACATATTCTAGGGCATTAAAACTGCACGAGAGCCTCACAGCCAGATGCCCACGGCCCTGTCTATTGTCGTTCCCACAGTGTCCACGGGGACCAGAGGCGACACCTGGACACCTGAAAGCTGCCAACATCTAGGCGTGAGCTTCGTCACCTGGGCCCGTCTGTCTCTCTCTCTCGCTCGCTCTCCTGTACTTCCATCTTACACACACACACACATATGTGCAGCACACTCCAGGGAGTGCCAATATAATTTATGACTTTTTCCCTAAATTTCTATTTCCCAAGTTACCTTGGAGTTACAATATTTGAAATTATTTTGAATTTTTTTTTTTTTTTTTTTTTTTTTGGCCGCACCGCTCGGCTTGTGGGATCTTAGTTCGCTGACGACCAGGGGTTGAACCTGGGCCCTCAGCAGTAACAGCATGGAGCCCTAACCCCTGGACCGCCAGGGAATTCCCAGAATATTTGAAATTATTTTGAATTTTCTCCATAATTTTCAAAAAGAAGTTAGAAAAGCACCACACACTAAACCTGGGGGGAGATGAGCTGGATGCCAGAGTCTGACCGAGGACACTGCCCTCCCATCATCTCTGGGGATGCGCATCCTCAGGGCTGTGCGCCGACGATTCCCGACTTCTCCTGCCCTCCCAAGTCAGCGAGACACTCAGCTGAGAAACAGGCAGAGAGAACCAACCTTCTGCTGGTCCCTGGCCGGGAGCAGTGGGAATCAAGAGAACTGGGGTCCCAGGTCTTTCCCCCATTTCCCCTAAAGCAGTTTTCTTGGCATCCCCTCAGAAGTGGTCACCTGAGCCTGTGGTCAGGTGTCCTCAGCAGCCCCTGGGTGGGCAGCACGTGCCCCCCCCAAGCTCCAGTCTGGCTGCAGGGAGCGTGCTCTGAGCCCCACCTCTCAGCTTTACTCCTTCTGGAACCTTCCATCACACAAGAGCTGTTTGGGCTACCTCTTCCCTCACCCAAGGCACTTGTAAACAGTGACTTTTTTGAAAAAAGGCCTTGTGTATTTTTATGTACACGAGATTTATGGAAATAATTAAGAAATTTGATTACGATTCCATTGTGGCTGTTTACTTGGAGAACAAACATTTCATGTGAACTCTTCCTGGTGCTGACTAATGAACTCGAGTTTCTTTTTATTTTTAAAGCATAAATTTTCCTGTGGATAGTGACTTTGTATAGCGGCTGCAGCTGGGGCTGTTTTCACTAAGCTTCTCATCTAATAAGTTCTGCAGAAGAATCATACAGCGGTTTTCACTGCCTGACAGAGCTGCTCCTTCACGGGATGGGGCCTGGAGAGCCTGCTTTGCGCGGCTCCTCAACGGGCTGATTTTCTTCAGGAGAGGGAGACAGGAGGTGAAGAAATTCCTCCAGTGTCAACTGAATACAGGGTTTGACAGTCATGATAACAAGGAAAGGGACCAGGCAGAGCCCCCAAAGTCACCTTGGAGGGTGGAGTGGGGAAACTTCAGTGATGAGGCGACCCACATTAAAGGCTGGGTCTTCATGGGCTCCACTGGGTCCCACTGGTTTCCACTAGGCCCTACTGGGTTCCGCTGCATCCCACTGGGGCCTGCTGGGTTTCACGCGAAGGGAAGTCTACTGTTATCCTCCTCCCTACACCCTCCGTCCCACAACCAAAGGATCGCACAAAGAAGTCGAGAGACAAATGAGCTTTTAAAAACTTACTCTCTTTTTTCCTGCCCTGGCACGAAGACTGAAGAAGGGATGCGGCATTAATTAAGCACCTGCGAGGGCCAGGCATCGAGTAGGTGCTGTCCCTTTGGTATCTCACTGAATCTTCACAGCTCCACGATGCAGGGATTGTAATTCCCAGTTTGGGCAAATGTGCCTGGGAGCACAGGACTGGGGTTCAAACGCAGGCATGTGGACCCACAAGAGGACAGAGGGCAGCAAACTGCTATTTTGGTGGCTTCTGAGGACGACACAAGCTGAAGGGGACCTCAGGGGAGCCACATCCGGCTACTGGAGATGCTGAGCCTCGCCCACCCAGAATGTCACCAGTCGCACTTTGGCACAGGATGGATGGAGAGAGCTGGCCCATCCTCCCCCGGGCACAGGGAAGGGAATCTAATTTTAGTTCACAGGGTCTAAAACTGCTGGAGCAGAAGATCATTAAACACTCAGCTGTCCCCAACCGAGGGGACTGCGGGAGGAGCGTCTGCAAAGACCCAGGATGTGTGGAGCTGCAGCGTCTGCGTCACCGTCCCTCACACCTCACTGGCCAGGGCCCCAGGGATGCCGGCCACTCATGGGTGCTGTCCCAGGAAGCAAACGTCCTCCCTGAGGCCGAATACAAGCATCCTCCCACCTCCCCAGGGAAGGCCTAGTGGGAACGAAGACATCAGGCTGGCGGAGATGCAGCAGCCTGGTGAGACAGTGGCTCAAAAGTCAAGGAGCAGCCCCGAGGCTGGTTCTCCTCACCAGGGGGGCACGTGCAGAAACTCGGCTGCGTGCTTATCGACTCCCTCGATGCCGTGAGCATGTGGCAAGGCAAGCCCAGCGCGTCCTCCTCCCACAGGCCTCTCGTAGATGCTCCCCACACCTCCCCCTCCCCAGAAGCTCTTCTGAACTAAGAAGCAGTGGGTGAAGATTTCCATCTCCACTGACTTCAACTGGAACTTCTTCCGTGACAGTCAAAAACAAAAGGTCGGCTGAGGGGCAGAGTGAAAGGAGAGGAAAACTGGGCTGGAAACACCCCAAATGTCCATCAACAAGCCAATGGATGAACAACAGGTCCATGCATGCAAAGGCATATTGTTCAGCCTTAAAAAGGAATGGAATTCTGACACATGTGACAACAGCAATGACCTGAAAACGTGGTGCTAAGTGGAAGAAAGCCAGACAAAACAGGTCACGTATTGTATGATTCCACTGATATGAACTGTCCAGAGTAGGCAAATCCAGAGGCAGACAGAGAGGAGATGAGTGTCTTCCAGGGGCTGGGGGGAGGGAAGTATGGAGGGGTGACTGCTTAATACACTCAGGGTTTGACTTTGAGTGATGAAAATGCTTTGCAACCAGATAGACATGGTTACACGACATTGTGAGTGCACTAAATGCCACTGAATTGTACTTCAAAAGGATTAATTTTAGGTTGTGTGAATTTCACCGCGATTTTTAAAAGTTTAGAAAGGAAGGATTTGGTTTGGGGGGAAATAATTCATAGGAAAGAGGTCCTTGAGGGCAGAAACGATTTCAGTCCAGTCAGTACTTGTTGACCACTGAGTCCGCGTTGGTCCTGTGTTCCATGCAGGTGATAGCAGAGGACACAGGAGAGACAACTAATCACGGTAAGTGTTGAGCAGGACTTGGAAGGTAAAAGGTTCACCCGGTAAACAAGGGGGAGAGAAAAGGGGGTCACAGACATTCTGGGCAGAGGGCGCAGCATGAACAAAGGCGCAGTTGTGAATGTGTGCGGCCGAGTTTCTAGATCAACACAATTGAACAGACTCCTAACCGCTCACTGCTACTGAAAAATGATAGATGCGCCTCCAGCCTTCCCTGAACGGGCCACCGGGCAAATGGAACAAGGAACAAGCTGCGTTTTCCTCTAGTTCCAGGAGAACGGGTCAAAAGCAAATTTATCAAGGAGTAAGGTAGTCAAGAAAGGAAAGCTTAGACAGACAAGAAGAAAATGACGAATCCACCATTACAAATGGGAGCTTTTTTAGCACAGCTTTCTCAGTCATTTGTAGATCAAGTAAAAACTAACATCAGTAAGGATAAATAAAATTTGAATGACACAGTTAACAGGCTTGACCCAGAGAACACATTTAGAACACTGCACCCACCAGATAGAGAATACATGTTCCATGACCCATATTTACTGGAACCAATACTGGGTATCAAACATTTCAAAAGGACTAGCATCAGAGAGATCATGTTCCCCAAATAACTATTAATTAAACTACAAATCAAAATTAAATTAGGGGGCTTCCCTGGTGGCGCAGTGGTTGAGAGTCCGCCTGCCGATGCAGAGGATATGGGTTCGTGCCCCGGTCTGGGAAGATCCCACATGCCACGGAGCGGCTGGGCCCGTGAGCCATGGCTGCTGAGCCTGCGTGTCCGGAGCCTGCGCTCCGCAACGGGAGAGGCCACAGCAGTGAGAGGCCCGCGTACCGCAAAAAAAAAAAAAAAAAAATTAAATTAGGAATCAGTAGCAAAAAGATGCTAGAAAAATCCTTATATGTTTGGAAATTAAGAAGTCACTTTTAAACAACTCAAAAAATAAAATAGAATGGGAGTTATGAAATATTTAGAACTGAATTAGATAAAATACTACATATTAAGAAGCCTGGGAAACAGCTGAAACATATTTAGAGAGGAATTTATCCATTTAAATACTCATCTAGAAAAGAGAGAAGGTTAAAAATCAATGAGGCAAGCTTCCAAGTTCACACGTTAGAAAAAGGAAAGTAGATAAACTCTAACAGTGTAGGAAGCAGGAAATAAATCTAAGAGAAATTAATAAAAAATAAAACAAATGTAAATAGATATGAACAACAAAGCCAAAAGTCGATTCTTTGAAAAGAGCAATAAATACAGTTGACAAAATTCTGATGAAAAGAAGAATGAGGGTATCAGGAGTGAAAAGAGCATAACCAGAGAAACATCGAATATTGAAAAGTTATTGAGCAGATATATGACAATCTCATGACAATAAATTGGAAACGTAAATGAAATGGACAAATTCCAAGGGAAAAAAAAAGCTTATCAAAACTGCTTCAAGAAGATATAGACATCTGAATATTCTTAAACACCAAAAAAATTGAAGCAGTGGATAAAAATATCAAGCCCAGATGGCTGTATTATTTAAATAGTTCTATTAAATATTAAGGTAACAAACAATTCCAATCTTACACAAATTATTCCAAAGCACAGTTATTCCATAATCTCAGACTAACACACTCTTGACACCAAGCCTGACAAGAACATCATAAGAAATGTAGAAGCCAGTATCATTCATGAACATAGATGCAAAACTCCTAAACAGTGGGGGAGGGAAGGACTGGAAGTTTGGGATGAGCTGATGCAAAGTATTATATATACGATGGATAAACAACAAGGTCCTACTGTACAGCATGGGGAACTATATTCAATATCCTGTGATAAACCATAATGGAAAAGAATACGAAAAAGAATATATATATATGTATAACTAATCACTTTGCTGTACAGCAGAAATTAACACAACATTGTAAATCAACTGTACTTTAATAAAATTTTTAAAAATAACTGTTTTAAGTCTCAAAATAAAGACATTTGTAACACATATAACTTAAAAAGGATCAGTATCTAGAAAATACAAAGAATCCCTACAAATCAATCAATTACTAAAAGATAAACAATTCTCACTTATATGTGGAATCTAAAACAAAACAAATGAACAAACATAACAAAGCAGAAACAGACTCATGGGTACAGAGAAGAGATTGGTAGTTCCCCAGGAGGAGAGGGGTGGGGGGCTGGGCAGAATAGGTAAAGGGGATGAAGAGATACAAACTTCCAGCTAGGAGATAAATAAGTCACAGGGATGTAATGCACGCATAGGGAATACAGTCAATAATTGTAATAACTCTGTACAGTGACAGATGGTTACTAGACGGCATTGTGATCAATCTGTTATGTATATAAATGTCAAATCACTATGTTGTACACCTGAAACTAATATAATATTGTATGTCAACTACACTTCAATTAAAAAACAGAAAAAGAAAAGACAAACAATTCAGTAGGGAAAAAATGGCAAGGGAAATGAATGGACAATTTACAGAAGAAACCCCAATGGCCATTAATATACACAAAAGCAGCTCAACCTCATGGTAGCATGGGAAATGGAAATTAAGACCTAATGAGATAGTTCATAATCTTCGGGTTGGCAAAAATGTTTAAGTCTGCGGTGAGAATGTAGACAAATGGGAGCTCTCACACGGATAGTTGGGAGCGTTAAGTCAATACAATCACTTTCAAGAGAAATTTGACAATATCGGGTGAGTTGAAGATGGATGTGGTCTACCACCAGGCAGTTCCAGTTTTAGGAATGTGGGAATATCTACACACACACACACACACACACACACACACACACACTATTTCTAGTTCACTTAACTGTATATAGAATTTCCTTGCATTAACATATATGTGTTGGTGTTTCTCTAAGGGGTGTGTGTGTGTGTGTGTGTGTGTCTGTGTGTGTGTGTGTGTGTGTGACAGAAAAAGAGAGAGAGAGAGAGAGAAAGGATAAAACTTAAGAACAATGTTGCAAGAGGGTATTGGATGGTCTCATTTATATAAAGTTTTAAAATCTGCAAAACAATGCTATATATTGTTAATGAATGCATAAATATGTGATAAAAGTATAAAAAATAAATTGGAATGAAAAATATGCATCAGAATAAATAACACCATCCCTGGGGCAGGAGGGAGGGAAGTAGGAGCCAGATGTGTGTGTGTATGCTAGGCTTTATTTCTTTTCAAAAATACCAAGTGAAATGGGGCAAAGAGTAAGATTTCATAAAGTTGGGTAGTAAACAGCTATAATTGTAATATTCTCTATATTTTTCCATAGGTATCATATTATGAATAGTCAATAATCCACTTTATTATGTTTTTAACATCTTTATTGGAGTATAATTGCTTTACAATGGTGTGTTAGTTTCTGCTTTATAACAAAGTGAATCAGTTATACATATACATATGTCCCCATATCTCTTCCCTCTTGCATCTCCCTCCTTCCCACCCTCCCTATCCCACCAAGCTGGTCACAAAGCACCAAGGTGGTCACAAAGCACCAAGCTGATCTCCCTGTGCTATGAGGCTGCTTCCCACTAGCTATATATTTTAAGTTTGGTAGTGTATATATGTCCATGCCACTCTCTTTGTCCCAGCTTACCCTTCCCCTTCCCCGTATCCTCAAGTCCATTCTCTAGTAAGTCTGCATCTTTATTCCCGTCTTGCCGCTAGGTTCTTCATGACCATATTTTTTCTTTTTTTTTTTAGATTCCATATATATGTGTTAGCATATGGTATTTGTTTTTCTCTTTCTGACTTACTTCACTCTGTATGACAGTCTCTAGGTCCATCCACCTCACTACAAATAACTCAGTTTCATTCCTTTTTATGGCTGAGTAATATTCCATTGTATATATGTGCCACATCTTCTTTATCCATTCATCTGTCGATGGACACTTTGGTTGCTTCCATGTCCTGGCTACTGTAAATAGAGCTGCAATGAACATTTTGGTACATGACTCTTTTTGAAATATGGTTTTCTCAGGGTATATGCCCAGTACTGGGATTGCTGGGTCATATGGTAGTTCTATTTGTAGTTTTTTAAGGAACCTCCATGCCGTTCTCCATAGTGGCTGTATCGATTTACATTCCCACCAACAGTGCAAGAGGGTTCCCTTTTCTCCACACCCTCTCCAGCATTTATTGTTTCTAGATTTTTTGATGATGGCCATTCTGACCGGTGTGAGATAATATCTCATTGTAGTTTTGATTTGCATTTCTCTAATGATTAGGGATGTTGAGCATTCTTTCATGTGTTTGTTGGCAATCTGTATATCTTCTCTGGAGAAATCTCTATTTAGGTCTTCTGCCCATTTTTGGATTGGGTTGTTTGTTTTTTTAATATTGAGCTGCATGAGCTGCTTGTAAATTTTGGAGATTAATCCTTTGTCAGTTGCTTCATTTGCAAATATTTTCTCCCATTCTGAGGGTTGTCTTTTTGTCTTGTTTATGGTTTCCTTCGCTGTGCAAAAGCTTTGAAGTTTCATTAGGTCCCATTTGTTTATTTTTGTTTTTATTTCCATTTCTCTAGGAGGTGGGTCAAAAGGATCTTGCTGTGATTTATGTCATAGAGTGTTCTGCCTATGTTTTCCTCGAAGAGTCTGATGGTGTCTGGCCTTACATTTAGGTCTTTAATCCATTTTGAGTTTATTTTTGTGTATGGTGTTAGGGAGTGTTCTAATTTCATTCTTTTACATGTAGCTGTCCAGTTTTCCCAGCACCACTTATTGAAGAGGCTGTCTTTTCTCCACTGTATATTCTTGCCTCCTTTATCAAAGATAAGGTGACCATACGTGCGTGGGTTTATCTTTGGTCTTTCTATCCTGTTCCATTGATCTATATTTCTGTTTCTGTGCCAGTACCATACTGTCTTGATTACTGTAGCTTTGTAGTATAGTCTGAAGTCAGGGAACCTGATTCCTCCAGCTCCGTTTTTCTTTCTCAAGATTGCTTTGGCTATTCGGGGTCTTTTGTGTTTCCATACAAATTGTGAAAATTTTTGTTCTAGTTCTGTGAAAAATGCCAGTGGTAGTTTGATAGGGATTGCATTGAATCTGTAGTTTGCTTTGGGTAGTAGAGTCATTTTCACAATGTTGATTCTTCCAATCCAAGAACATGGTATATCTCTCCATCTATTTGTATCACCTTTAATTTCTTTCATCAGTGTCTTATAATTTTCTGCATACAGGTCTTTTGTCTCCTTAGGTAGGTTTATTCCTAGATATTTTATTCTTTTTGTCACAGTGCTAAATGGGAGTGTTTTCTTAATTTCACTTTCAGATTTTTCATCATTAGTGTATAGGAATGCCAGAGATTTCTGTGCATTAATTTTGTATCCTGCTACTTTACCAAATTCATTGATTAGCTCTAGTAGTTTTCTGGTAGCATCTTTAGGATTCTCTATGTATAGTATCATGTCATCTGCAAACAGTGACAGCTTTACTTCTTCCTTTCCAATTTGGATGCCTTTTATTTCTTTTTCTTCTCTGATTGCCGTGGCTAAAACTTCCAAAACTATGTTGAATAAGAGTGGTGAGAGTGGGCAAACTTGTCTTGTTCCTGATCTTAGTGGAAATGGTTTCAGTTTTTCACCATTGAGGACGATGTTGGCTGTAGGTTTGTCATATATGGCCTTTATTATGTTGAGGAAAGTTCCCTCTATGTCTACTTTCTGGAGGGTTTTTATCATAAATGGGTGTTGAATTTTGTCAAAGGCTTTTCTCTGCATCTATTGAGATGATCATATGGTTTTTCTCCTTCAATTTGTTAATATGGTGTATCACGTTGATTGATTTGCATATATTGAAGAAGCCTGGCATTCCTGGGATAAACTCCACTTGATCAGAGTGTATGATCCTTTTAACGTGCTGTTGGATTCTGTTTGCTAGTATTTTGTTGAGGATTTTTGCATCTGTGTTCATCAGTGATATTGGCCTGGAGTTTTCTTTCTTTGTGACATCTTTGTCTGGTTTTGGTATCAGGGTGGTGGTGGCCTCATAGAATGAGTTTGGGAGTGTTCCTCCCTCTGCTATATTTTGGAAGAGTTTGAGAAGGATAGGTGTTAGCTCTTCTCTAAATGTTTGATAGAATTCGCCTGTGAAGCCATCAATAATCCATTTTAAATAAAGATCTCAAACCATTAGTTTGTATATTGACAACTTTTGTCCATCCTAGGATGATTTTGTAATCTTAACCAATTTTAAGTGATTTGTCTCGCTTTGATTTAGTTGTCTTTTGTGTGTGTGTGTGTGTGGTATGTGGGCCTCCCACTGCTGTGGCCTCTCCCGTTGTGGAGCACAGGCTGTGAACGCACAGGCTCAGCGGCCATGGCTCACAGCCCTAGCCGCTCCGCGGCATGTGGGCTCTTCCCGGACCAGGGCACAAACCTGTGTCCCCTGCATCGGCAGGCAGACTCTCAACCACTGCGACACCAGGGAAGCCCTGATTTAGTTGTCTTTTTAAAAACGAGATCTTTTTTTAGCCAGGGTTGTCTATTACTGACATACTTCCAACATTTTTCAACTATGTTGTGTTTAAGCAGATTTCCAAATATTTTTTCATAAAGACAAGTGACAGCTCCAGAAAAGGACAAAGGGACAACCAGTTTGATGTAGGAGTGTCCTGAAAAGGACAATACCATTATAGATCTTTTTGCCATTGACAAGGAGGGCAGAAGTACTTGTCCACGCCATTTCTCTTGGTCATCCAGTAGTCACAGACATCATTGGCCCTTTAGCCCTAAATGCACTATCCCACAATTAACCAGTGTTCTTCTCTTGCTTCCATTAATCAGCCCATGTAAAGGTGAAACAGACCTCACTGGCCGAAACGTTGCAGAAACAAGTAACAATTTTAATTTTCAGTCTGTCCCTTTCCATTTCTCCCTGGCTTCCAAAGGTACAAATATAAGTTCAGCACTTCCTGTGGGGTCTAACCTCCAGCCCAACCCAGCACGTGACCCAACGGGCCAGTCCTGGGCATGGGACCAAAGACTGGATGCTATGGGTTGCCGGCTGCACAGCTTTGGAATTAATAAAGTGCCAGGCAGCGTGAGGGGTGCCAGCTCAAACACAGGCCATGCTGGAAGCCAGCTGCCTGCCCATCAAACCCCTAGCACTTCTCTAGAATCCTCCGATTAAATAAATATTTGGCAAAGCACCACTGGCAAAAATGATAATAAATTCGACTCAATTCCCACCACCAACTGGCAAACTCCTTCAACAACCCAATCCAATCTGTCTGTGTCAACTTCCAAGTAGCTAGTCATGGGGCCAGCTGGGGCCTGTGGTATCCTCGTAGCTCTGAGTCAGTATCTTATGCCTTGTTATTTGACAAAAATTCTGAGATGAAATGCACGACAGACTTGACTTCTACACTAGGGTCAGAATGAGGAGGAACTCATGGAGTGGGGGATGGGAAAAGCTCTAATTTGAGATACTCTTTGCCCCAGGGCCCTGCACCCTGCTAGACTCACACTGTAACAGCATCATGAGAAGAGTCTCCACCACCTCCCATTCACTCAACAGATATCACTGAGCACATACTAGGTGCCAGGCCCTGTGCTGGCAACTGGAGATACGGCTGTGAATAATCAAGATATTCTCCCTATAAAACAGAACGTTCGGTCTTAGGGGAGGACAGTTGTACCAACACCGCCAATCTGTTTCCATGTCTGCTCTTTCCCCAGGACCCTGTCTCTCTGTGGCCTTCAGTTGCTACCCTTGTTCTCACACCCCAAGTATCCCAGAGCCTAAATGTGAAGCTGGTGCCCTCCTCGTTCCCAATTAGCAGCTCCAAAATAGTTTTCCTGCTTCCTCCCCCAAACCTCAGTTCCTTTAAGGCTGGTGCCACTGCATGGTGGTTCCTCCCTTCTCATTGCTGCCATTACAGCCCTCCTGGCCATCCCGCTTGCTCTGGTCTATTACGCCTGGATCATTCTCTTCCTCTCCAGTCCTGTGTCTGCTGTCGTTCTGGGTGACTTCAACGTCCGTGTGCTGACCCATCCCTCCTCCGGCCCCTCAGCTCCTCAACCGCCTTCCCTCCACCGCAACTCTGGTCCCCCACTCCTCCAGACACCAGTAATGGCAATGCCTCTGAAGCTGCCACTGTGGACTTTCTCTGACCAGCATCTCCTGTCCCTCTGGCGCTCCTGTGCGGGGACTGACACCCAGCACTTCTTGGGTTAAGGAGGACATCTAACCTCACTCTCCATCACCCCCCCCATGGCCTCACTGCTCTCCTCTCCTGGATTAGGGTGTGTTGTTATATTTCCTCCTAGACACCCTGTCCACTGTACCCCTCTCCCTGCATCTGACTGGAAGAAGAAGGAGGGGAACAGGAAGAAGAAGGCAGAGGGGAAGGAGAAGAACAGAAGAAAAGGAAGAAAGGGAGGGAGGGAGGGAGGAAAGAAGTGGGGGAGGGAAAAAGGACACACCAAACACTGGAACCCTGTTCTGTGTCCAGACAATGGCACGTTGCTGGGAATGGTCCAGGCAACTCTGCTGAAGAGTCTCAGGTAAAATCCACGACCCCGCGCTCCTTCCCTTCCTTGTAAGCCCACTCGGCTGCACTCAGATGACAAGATCACGTCCTCACTCCTGAAACATCCAACATCACTTTTGTCCCCCACCACCCAGACGAGACTTGAGTTTACATTTCTCTGAGAAAATAGGAGGGTTCCCCCACCATATTCTATCCTGCCCACATCACCTGCCTTTCCTGGCCCTCTTTCCTGACCCAGGAGGGAAAGCATCCCTGCTCCCCCCAGGGGCCGCTGTCCTCCCGGCCACTGCTCCGGCCCCTCCTCAGGGACATTTCTCTCTGATTATCCTCCTCCCTCTGACTTATCGGGTTTTACTTCTCTGATGGGTTATTTCCAGCAGAATTTAAATATGCTCCAGTGTCTCTATATTATTAAAAACCCTCCTTGACTTCATACCCTGTTCCAGGTACCAACCCAGTTCTCTGCCCACCTTCACAGCAAAACTGACTGAAGATATTTCACTGTTACAACTTCTCTTTCTGTCACCTACTCGTGTCATTTAAACATGCTGTCTGCGCCACCGAAACTGACATGTACGTGGCCACATGTAATGGTCACTTAGCCTTCAAACAACATGACTTTCAGTAAAATGTGACACTATGCCTGCACCCTCCTTAAAACATCTTCCTTCTCTGTTTCCAGGATTCCGCCCATGGTCTCCTGATTTTCCTCTTCCCTTGCTAGAGATCATTTTCAGTCTCCTTTAGTCGATTCTTCTCTGCTTAACCCCTAAACTCTGTAATACCCCATTGCTGTAATCCGAGAGCCACCTCCCTGCTTCACTTGCTTCGCAGGTTAACTGACATCCCCTGACTTTAAGTATATCTGTGCGCTGATGCTTCCACAGGTGTATCTCCCCTCCTCACCGGGAGGCTCGTATATCAACTGCCTTCTTCCCATCTCTTCTTGCAATGCCTAATAGGCATCTGAAACTGAATTCACGCTACAGAGAGCACTTGGTTGAATCCCAGTCCTCTCCCCTCACTAAATGGCACAACTCCCTCTCCATTCCTCCAGGGAAAAGCCTTCCCGCTTCTCTTTCTCTCACCAAACATCCAGTCCCCCGGGAACTGTGTCAGCTCCCCCTCCACGATACACCCCTGCCGGTCTTCCCCCTCCATCATCAGCACAGAGCCCCTGTGCGGCACGGCCCCTCTTCTCCCTGGAGTCCTGCCCCAGCCCCCTAGCCGGTGTCTTGCTTCTTAAAATCCATTCTCTAGAGCTGGAGAGGGCTGTAACTTTTAAACCTTGACAACTAAATCTCTGGTGTGAAAACAGGATGGAGCAGCCACTTTGGAAAACAGTCCAGCAGTTCCTCAAAAGACCGAATGCAGGGTCACTGTATGACCCAGAAATTCCACTCCCACATATATGCCAAAGGGAACTGAAAACATATGTCCGTGGAAAAATGGGTACATGATGTTCACAGAGCCAAAAAGCGGAAACAACGCAAACATCCATCAACTGAAAAATGGATACACAAAATGTGGTCTATCCGTACAATGGGCTCTTACTCAGCCATAAAAAGGAATGAAGTATGGATACGTACTACAACACGAGTAAAACTTGAAAGCACCATGCTAAGCGAAAGAGGCCAGTCACAGGGGACCACATTTTATACGATTCCATTGATATGCAATGTCCAGAAGAAGCAGATCTGTAGGGAGAGGAAGTAGATTCATGGTTGTGATGAAAATTGATTGCAGTTCTAAAATCGACTATAGTGATGGTTGCACAACTCCATGAATATACTTTAAAAATCATTAAAATGTACATTTTAAATGGGTGAATTGTATCGCATGTGAATTGTCTCAACAGAGATGTTGTATTTAAAAAAAAAAACAACCTAAATGAGATTTTATCACTCCCTTGGTTAAAACCCTCCACTGAACTAAAAATAAAATCTAAAACACCTTCCTGTGACCTACGAGGAAAGACGTGGTCCTGCGTCCACAACTTACCACTCTCCCCAGGGCTCACTATACATCAGAAAACCTGGTCTTCTCTCCATCCCTCAAACAAATCAAGAAACCTCTCTTCAGGGCCTTTTTTTTTTTTTTTTTTTTTTTTTTTTTGTGGTATGTGGGCCTCTCACTGTCGTGGCCTCTCCCGCTGCAGAGCACAGGCTCCGGACGCGCAGGCTCAGCGGCCACGGCTCACGGGCCTAGCCACGCCGCAGCATGTGGGATCTTCGCGGACCGGGACACGAACCCGTGTCCCCTGCATCGGCAGGCGGACTCTCAACCACTGCGCCACCAGGGAAGCCCTTCAGGGCCTTTTGAGTTGTTCCTCTGCCTGGGCCATCCTTCCCTCTGATCTTTGCATGGCTGGTTTCTCCAGTTCCCCCCGGTAGAAGTTCAAAGGCCACCCGGGGTGGGGTATCCAATGTTTCCAACATAGAAACACATGTAAACTGTATTGCATCACCTCGTTCTGTCTTCTTCATTGCTCTTGTCGCTACTGGAACCTAAAGTATTAGTCGTTTATGCACTTACTGTCTTTCCCGCAATAGAGGTCAGATCTGAGAGGGTAAGAACTTGTCTCTCTTCTGCAGCCCTCCATCCTCGGCGCCTGGACGGAGGAAGCACTCGGTGAATAATTGTTGCACGGATGAAGGAAAGAAATCAGGGAAGGCTTCCTGGGGGAAGTGACAGCTGAGTCCTAGAGGATGAGTGGGGGTTATCCAGGAGAACTGGTGGAGAAGGAGTGTCGCCGGGAGCAAGAACGAGATGTAGAAGCCCTCAGGGAGGGAGTGCACAGCACTTAGAGGACCTGAAAGATGGAAGGGATGGTCGGAGAAGGGCAGCCTGGAGCCAGATTAGGCTCCGGCTTGTAAACCGAATTCAGGAGGTTGGATCTCGTGAAAGAGCAGTGGGAAGGTACTCCCATGTGTTAGGCAGGAAACGACATAGTTAAAAATGGAGCTTTAGAGAGGGGAATTCCCTGGAGGCCCAGGGGTTAGGACTCCGCGCTTTCACTGCCGAGAGCCTGGGTTCAATCCCTGGTCACGGTGCAGCCGAAAAAAAAAAAAAATGGAGCTTTAGAAAAATGATGCTGGTCTCAGGAGAGAGAATGAATTGAAGGAGGGCAAGAGAGGGAACAGGGAGAAGAGGCTTTGCAGCAAGACGGGAAGGGAGATGATGGAAGCCTGGACTAGTACAGAGAGAAGGAATCTCATTCTAGTACTTAGGAGGGAGAGTCAACACGAGGGTGATGCATTGGGTGTGGGAGCTGAGAGACAGGAGAACTCAAACGGATGCAGCATGTACGGCGGTAGAGAGCTCAGGAGGGGAACACGCGGCAGGGCGGGGGGGATGCCCGCGCGGAGGTGCCCCTGTCCAGTGGGCTCCGGTTCTGAAACCAGGAGAGGCACCTGGGCTGTCAGTAGAGACTTGGGTGTCATCGTTAAAACTAAAGCCGTAAGAGGCAATGACACTTCCCAAGAGAAGATGCTTCAAGGAAGGAAACAGAGCCTTAGGCCACATCTTGAGTGTCACAGACGTTCAAGGGATAGGCTTAGGGATAGGAGCTCGCTGGCAAACGTAAGAGAGAAAGCAGCCAGAGAGTCGGGAGGAAAGCCAGAGCCTGCGGCACCACAAAGGAGCAGCAGCTGCTGAGATCGGCAGAGGGATGAGGACGGAGGACCAATGGGTCTGGCAACTGGGAGGGTGTTGCTGGGAGCATCTTCAGGACCGGCTTACAAGGCAGAGACAGCCAGTGGGAAGCGATGTCAAGACATCTGGTTGAGGGGCAGAAATGGAGGCAGATCACACGGACTTCTTACAGAGAGATAGAAAGGAGGCATAATGTGTAGAGTTAAGTCAGAATAGCTCACAGCTAACGTTTACTGAATTTGCATGGTGTGCAGCACCCTTCTAAGCACTTGAGAGATATTGATCCTTTAATTGTTAGACAACAGCGCTATGTAGTAGGCACGGCAAGGTGAGGCCGCTGCACATTTATCCAGTGCTGGAGGGAGAGGACTGTGGGGTGAGAGCTCAGGAAGACAGAAAACAATGGATCCCTCTCTTGGATTTCCAGGGTGGGGACAGCCGGGCAGTTGGTAACTGGAGGCGTAGCTGAGGACCCTGGTTTCGTGTCTTCATTTCAGTTGGAGAAGCAGGAAGTGAGGTCATTTGCAGAGGGTGAAGAGGGAGGGTTATTGGATTTGAGGTTTGGGTTACCAAAGTTTGAATTCCAGCTCTACTGGTTTATATGTTTTTCTATGTACATTTTAAAATAAGTATATGGAATACATTGTTGGTACTATGTATAAGAGAGACAACTGATGGGAACACACTGCATAGCACAGGGAACTCTCCCTAATGCACTGTGGTAACCTAAATGGGAGGGAACTCAAAAGGGAGGGGATCTCTGTATGTGTGTGGGTGATTCATTTTGTTGTGCAGTGGACGCTAACACAACATTGTAAAGCAACCATACTCCAAGAAAAATTAATTTTAAAAAAATAAAATAAGCATATGGAAAATACCCATCACTTTGACTTTTGCAACTAAATAAAGTCAAAGTTTGAAGGGCCACTTTCCAAAGTCAAGGGAACATCACCGTTGACCCCTTGCTGGACCCCTACTGGTTTCTCCCCCTGAACTCCAGCTTGCCCTGGTGATGAAGAGCTGACCCTCTTGGACCCAAACTATGTAAAGCCTACTGAAAACTGAATGGCATTGTTATTTCCTTTACAAAATATCTTCAGAGCCTTATACATTCTTTCATATTTTTATTGTGTAATACTTAACACATAGAAGGACATATGCTCTGTATGTGTAAATTACAAAGTTTAAATATTATAAAAGACCCATTAACCCACCCAACTTAGAAACTAAAACATTCCACGTAAAGTCTCTGTGGGCATTTCTTTGGGATCAAAAGCCCAAGCAGAGAGATAACCACTATTTAGATTTTTGTTTATAATTCCCTCAAAACCTTTGTGTCTTTTTTGCGGTACGCAGGCCTCTCACTGTTGTGGCCTCTCCCGTCGCGGAGCACAGGCTCCGGACACGCAGGCTCAGCGGCCATGGCTCACAGGCCTAGCCGCTCTGCGGCATGTGGGATCCTCCCAGACCGGGGCACAAACCCGTGTCCCCTGCATCGGCAGGCTGACTCTCAACCACTGTGCCACCAGGGAAGCCCCCCTCAAAACTTTTTAACCTAGTTTTACCAGATATGTATGAATCCATGAAAGACATATTACTTAGTTTCCCTCCAACATTTTATTATGAAAACTATCAAACATACAGAAAAGCTGAACATTTTCCAAGAAAACCCTTGTTCCCACTGCCTAGATCCTACAATGAACATTTTGCTATACTTGCTCTATCTTATAATTATCCATCTTTCTATGCACACATCAATCCACTTTATTTTCTGATGCATTTCAAAGTAAATTGCAGACATGAGTACACTTCTGCCTGCATATCGTTAACTAGAGTTCAACATTGGTTTGCAGGGAGGTTTTTTTAGGTAAAATTTACAGAGAGTAAAATAAATGTACGGATGTGAAATACATCATGGGATGCATTTTGACAAATGCACATATCTGTGTAACCCAAACATCTGTCAAGGTATAGGACATTGTTATAATCTGCAAAAGTTCTCTCATGTCCCAGTAAATTGCAGACACCATCACCCACAGTAGAGGCAACCACTGTTATGATCTTTTTTCATCATAGATTAGTTTTGCCTAATCTAAGGGTTCATATAAATGGCACATATAATATGTACTCGTGTGTCTGGTTTCTTTCACCCAGCATGTTTTTGATATTCAACAATGTTGTGGCATGTGTCAGTAAATTCTCCCTTTTTATTGCTGAGTAGTATTCCACTGTATGACTATCCCTCTTTTTTTTTTTTTTGTGGTATGTGGGCCTCTCACCGCTGTGGCCTCTCCCGTTGCGGAGCATAGGCTCCGGACGCGCAGGCCCAGCAGCCATGGCTCACGAGCCCAGCCGCTCCGCGGCATGTGGGATCTTCCCGGACCGGGGCACGCACCCGTGTCCCCCGCATCGGCAGGCGGACTCTCAACCACTGTGCCACCAGGGAAGCCCAGACTACCCCTCTTTTTATCCATTCACCTGTTGGGGGATGCCTGAGTTGCCTCCCATTTTTAGTTATTATGAATAAAACTGCCAAGAACACTCTTGTACAATTGTTTTTGTGAACATATATTTTCATTTCTCTTGATAAACATCCAAGAGAGAAATTGCTGAGTCATAGATACGTATTTAGCTTTGTGAATAAGAACCTGCCACATATTCTTCCAAAGTATACCATTTAATATCCCCACCAATAATGGATGAAACTTTCTCTGATTCCCAAATTTGTCCACATTGGTGTCCTCAGTCTTTTTATATTTTATTTTAACTTGTTGGCTGGGTGTGTTGTGTATCTCACTGTGCTTTTAATTTGCACTTTCCTGTACTATAGATTTTTTTTTAACTGGAGTATAATTGCTTTACAATGTTGTTAGCTTCTGCTCTACAATGAAGTGAATCAGCTATATGTATACCTATATCCCATCCCTTAGATTTCTGACAGTTATTGTTACCTTTCATCACACTAAGGTTTCCCTCTCACTTGTTGAAAGTTTTTATCACTAACATGTGTTAATTTTTATCAAATACTTTTTTTCTGCATAAGAATTTTTTCTGACTCATGATTTTCTCAGGGACAAGGGAGGTGATTGAGAATTTCTGCCTTAAAAGCCTCCCTCTCATAGTTCCTGCTGGTCATAAGCCACTGGCGACAATAACAGACACCAGTAAATGGTGGTGGTCTTATTGTAACGGGATATTGTGAAAAATGTTGACAGTATGACTTGGTTCAGATAATCTGAAATTGTAAATGGTCAGCTTGCCATAAAATTACACATGGGCCGTAGAACTGCCCAAAGGACAGAAGTGACAATTGGTGCCTATACTTCTGAAATCGTCTCAGACGTCAGGCTTAGCAAAGCTGTCGGCAGCTTGTGACAAAAATGTCTTACACTATTTTCTATTTGTCATGGGGCCTCTTCAGCCTTGCAGACAAGGTCAGCACCTGGTACTGTCCATGGTACACCTGAAGAGTCCATGTAGGTCCCAGGGAGCTCATTTGGGAGGGAATTCAGTTCAGATGTCCCCTCCCTGTCGAGACACTCACTCTGGTCCTCGTGGGCCTGCTGGGGACCTTCCTCTCTGTTCCCAAGTATGTATTTCTATAAATGCCCTTCTTAAGTCACACTGTATCTAGACATTGATGTGTCTCTTTCCTCCACTAGACTCTGAACTCCTTGAAGACAGAGACAATCTCTTGTTCCCGTCATTATGTCTCCTTTGGGGCACAGAACTGGACCTGGAGGAGGTACCCAGCACATATGCAGCTGAGTGATGGAGACGTTGGTGGAGAAACGAGGTCACCTGCTCTCACGCACATGTGGGAAAAACTGGACTCGCAAGACGTGTGGTCTGGAGCTGCGGTACAGCAGGCTGTGGAACCCCAGCACTTACAGATGGGAGTCTCAGGTGGGGGTTACTCTCTGGGTTCTATCCATTTATCTTCTGACTCCAGGAAAGGGTACCCGTAAACTATATTAGTGGGTGGACCCAGGCATCTCCTGCATTTTTCACTGCTCTCTCCTACAAGAACTTTTCAAAGTAGCTCACATAAGCCCAGACTAACTCTGCATAGTGATGCTACAGAGGAAACAAGGATTCACTGGCAGGTGGTCACAGTCCCCAGTGTCCTGGCTGATCTCCAGCCCAGCACCTCCAGGTATGTCTGGGACACCTGGCACCCCAGGAAATATCTGCTGTGTCCAGGGCCATGTAAGAAGTCAATGGCAGGATTGTGACAGCCTTCAGTCTTGTCCCAGGTCACCACACCACCATTTAGGGGCTACAGCTTACCTCCCGCCTTCTGATGGCACGTGCACATCATCCACGAAATGCACCCAAGACTCAGACCTCCGTCTCACCCTGAGGGGCCCCAAGCCAAGGGAAGAGGAAAAGGGTCACAGACCCCAGGCCCCGGAACACACTGTGCCCTCATGCAGGGAGCCAGCTGGGAAGGCGTGGGGGGCAGGGCAGGCGTCCAGTCCCACCCACCGCACACTTCACGTGGATGGTCCACTGGGAGGAAGAGAAGGCAGGAGCTCTGGTCACTCACCAACCCCACCCCCTTCCCTCCCCTGCTGGTTCAAGACCTTTCTCCTCACACACCTGACTCCCATCCTCTGGTTTGTATTGTTCCTTCGGAGGGTCACCTACAGTGGAGGGAGAGACGAGACGTCGCTCACTGACGGGCTGGGGGTCTGTCACTGCCTCCCTCTCTCCTTTCCCCTAAAATGACCTTGTAAACAGGAAGCTCAAGTTGGACAGCGGTGTGTGCCTTTCCAACAGTGGCCTAAAAGGCTTCCAATCCAGTCTTCAATTTTTCTCCTTCTACCAAGCGACAAAGATCGCTGCTCCGAATGTAGATTGTTGGGTTCTACACTGGAGTCGAGTTTCCTAAGTCGTGGGGATTTGGGGTTTTTTCATGAATACAAAATATTTCCATTAAAGGTCTACTTTGTTTTTCATTCCAAACAGTGCAAGAGACAGGAGCGGGTTCAAGACATTCATTATGCATCTCTCACGGTCCCTCACCGGGCAGAAGTCTGATAAGTCACTGCAATTCAATATCACCGCATCCGCCCAACTTGCTTCCAGTGTCTATGAAATGACCTCGAGGTTCTCACCGTTTCTGCTGCTGATGCAGTATGCAGATTTTACAAACAAGATTTAGGTTCACAGCTGGTTTTCAGAACAGCTTAGAGTCAAAAGATTCAAAATACAGAACACAGCGAATGGGTTCTTATCAAAATGTCAAAATCGATTTTGCCAGAAAACCTTGGCCTGAAACATCTGTGAAAGGTCAAGGGAGAGCACCACTCCCTCTGGCTCATACAGACGCCAAATTAATCAGGGCAAATGGAACATGGCAAAGCAGCGTGAGGCTCCAGGGTTCTCCGGAACCCACCCAGTCTCTCTCCCGAGAGGGAGCTAGTCTCGGGCTTTGCAGCTGGAAGGCACCCTGAGGGGCCTCCAGGGAGGCAGAGATGCTGCTGGGAATGGAGCAGAGGGAAGAGCCACGCAGGCGTGGAGCGCCCTGTCCCCAGAGGGGCTTGGAAACCTCAGAGCAGGGACTGGACATTGCCCTCCTTGTCAACTTGCCCCTTTTCCCTGCACAACGCAGAGGTGGCCTTGACACAGGCAGAGGGGAAAAGTGAGCATGCCAAAATATTTATATATATACAGATAGAGAGATATATCTATATATATATATATCCAGCGGAAGACTCGGGACACATCCTCCCGGCAGGCAGCATCATCTGTCAAAAATAGACCTGGGACTTCCCTGGCAGTCCGGTGGTTGAACTCCACACTTCCACTGCAGGGGGCCCGGGTTCAATCCCTGGTTGGGGAACTAAGATCCCGCAAGCCAAGTCAAGTGGCCAAAAAAAAAAAAAAAAAAAAAAAGAGGTGGAGTGGGAGCCCGAATTTGGGGGCTTCAAAGTGTCCATTTGCAAATGGGTAGAAATCACACCCACCCTGCGTGTTTCCCTGGAGGGTCCCATCTAGACATGAGGTGTTTTCCATGGAAGGAAAAGCTTTAAGCCATTATAAGCAGAAAGGGGGAAATGAAGGCGCTGGAGAGACAGAGGTACCACGGTCTCACCACTGCTGACACAAAGGGTTCCACGGCCTCACGGGAAGTTTCCTTAAATGCCAGGCGCTTTGATCCCAAAATTGGTATCGTCTCCTACACAGTGCAGGCTTGTGTTGAGGTCAGAGCTAATTACTGATTCTAACTTTTTTTCACTTCAGACAGAATCATAACATTATTAAGATCTAATACATTTTTACGGCTGTGATTCTCAACCGGGCAGTATTAAAACCTGTGAAAGTGACTTTGCAAATTACCAAACAGTCACCAAGCTAATGAAGCAGGACTTTTAAAGTGAATGAGAAATAATTTCTATATTATAAAGACAGCAATCTGTGAAGGGAGATTTGGTTTTAAAAAAACACATTAGTTCGTATAATGGAAAATGTTAATCTGTGGTGAATTCGATCAGAGCTGGTTGAAGAGAAAAACGTAAGGAAAGTGAAAATACGAATGAAGTACTTGCACTTGAACACACGGGAGGAAAACTTTCCGGGAAGGAAGTTCCCTCCTGGGCCTCTCGGTGGTCGCCAAGCACTGGACCAGCAGCCTACGACCTCCCCACTGGGAGACCCTCCTAAAAGCCAGAGGAGAGGATTCCCCTATGAAAGCACGGGGCCCCCCCGTCTGCCCTGACCCCTGAGAACATCGCTTGGACACGGCCAGGAATTGGCGATGCCTCCGTGGTGCTCCCTGTTGCATGGCTTAGGGGCTCTAGCAGGAAAAAGGAGCTCACGTTGTAGAGCACAGTAACCCCCAGAGATCTGGCTCCAAGCAACGGACAGCAGGGACACAGGCTACGTCAAGAGGGGAGTCACCAGGAGGACCCTGCCCCATCCAAGGTCCAGACAGGCTTGCTAGGCAGCCAGGCTGGCCGCTGTAAACAGGAGATGAGCAGAAAGGGAGCAGGTGGCCCCAGGCCTGCATCGGTGCTAATGATGAATAATTACGGTGGGTGCTCCCTTGCAGAAGAAGCTCTCTCAATAATGAAAACACTTTAGAAGGTGCCACATCAAAGCACAGCGCAGAAGAAAGTCAAGGAGACAGACGCACGAGCCAACACTGGCCAAAAGGGAGACAAGGCCCATGTTTCTTGTTAGCACTTGACAGCAAGCACCATGTGTTACTCAGTGAACCAAATCCTCCTTTATGCAAAAGTGTTTTTCTCATTCTTGGCCCAGTGGTTTCAACGGTTGCTTCCCCCGCTCCCCACCCCCACCAAACCCCTGCAACAGATTTCAAATCCTATTATACAGTAAACATCTGTGGCATTAATTTTCACCCTGTAAACAAATGCAGGCAGCTGAGGCAGATCATTTGATGAGTCAATCAATATGTGAACAGCACACAGCGCCTGCTTTCTTTGCTCGGGCAAAATGAAACGGTGCTTTCCAAGCCCGTCTGGAGCACCAGCCAGCAGCAACTACATCAGGAGAAAGACGAACTTCCCACTTTCACGTCCAGCCAGACCCAGATCCTTTCCTCAGAGCATCCAGAAGGAATGAGCACGGCCCCAGGCCCTGGGCTCCATGCCCTGCCCTCTGTACACACCAGTGTTCAATCTCCAAAGAACCTACGTCTTTGCACTGTGTGGAGCACAGTCCTGCCATCTGCAAAGAACTCTGCATCCAGCTTTGTCTCCTGTTCTCAGTGGGGGCCTGGGACCAGCTAGGAAGTCTAGCCCAGTGTTCAGACCCAAACAAGAAATAACTCATGTTACTGACACTCTGCCTTCACGGACATTAACTCATCGGATCCTCAGAACAGCCTTAGGAAGTGGGTGTTATTATCCCGGGCTCAGAAAGGTTAAGCAACTGACCCAAGACCACACAGCAGCTCAATAACCAAACTGTCACCTGGGCTGAAGTTGGTATTTCTACCACTGAAGGCTGTAGAAGGGAAAGCATATTTCCTGCTATATTCCATCACAATAGAGAGCTAGGAAGTGAGCAAATTCCCTTAGCTGGGAGGCCCCCAGGCCCCCCAGCCCTGACCAGGCTGCCCCAGGAGCTGTTTTCAGGGTCAGGCCCTTCTAGGTTCCAGCCGCTGTTTGCCCAGCCAGGGACATTTGTGCTGCTCAGAAACAAAGGCCATGTGCTCAGACACGAACACCCACCTCCTCCAGGGAGGAGCGCCCCCTTCCAAGCCCAGAAGGGAGGCATCTGGGACCCCCAGTTCCCTGCAGGGGAGGCTGTCCACCTCCGCCCAGCTGAGGCTTGGCTGGGGAACGGCAAGACGGGACCCCTATCCCATCCCGCCCGCCCACAAGTCCCCCGAGGAGCCCCTGCTCCACCTCTGCCACATCCCAGTCTCTGGGCAGCTGGTGGGGAGGGCACCCTGTGGAGATGCCAGGCCACCGGGGGAAGTGCCCAGGAGCCCAGGCCTCTTCCCTCCACCCTATTCCTCAGAGGCAGGCCAACAAGGCAACAGCACTTCTGTGCCCTTCTCTGTGCCAGCGCTGGCTGCTGGGGACAAGCAAGCCAGGCTCTGACCACAGTGACCCTCAGTCAAGTTGGGCAGAGAAGCAAGTGACCAGACGTCCTGACAGTAGGACGGGTGAGAGGGTGGTACCCGCTCACACTGTGGGTCAGTTCTGTGCAGGGGCCACCTTCTCAATGTGCTGGAAAATGTCCACACTCAGAGGGCCTAGCAACCCCCAGATAAAGGGGGGAGGAGCTGGAGCCTGGTGGGCAGCAGACACCAGACTGAATGGGCAGGCTGGCTGGACCCCAGATCGGAACAGGGGAACCCAGGTTGCACACCCAAAAGTTGGTGATGCTGGGATTGGACCCACTCCACTCTCTGCTGGGTAAAGATGCCTGGTGGTGAGTGCAGATGCCAGCCTACTGGGGGTGAGCTGAAAAGGCAGGGAAAACACCTCATCATGGAAGACAGACAGATGGCAAGTAAGCCCATGGAGAAGATGGCCACGTCATATGTCATCAGGGAAATGCAAACTCAAAATGACAATGAGACGTCACCACACACCTATGAGAATGGCCAAAATCCAGAACACCGACACCACCAAATGTTGACGAGGATGTGGAGCTGCAGGAACCCCCATTCGTTGCTGGTGGGAAGGCACACTGGGGCCGCCACTCTGGAAGAGAGCTGGGCGGCTTTCTACAAAACTAAACATACTCTTACCATACAATCCAGCAATCACAGTCCTTGGTTTTTACTCAGAGGAGTTGAAAACTTATGTCCACATAAAGACCTTGCACATGGGTATCTGTAGCAGCCTTCTTCATAACTGCCAAAATTTGGAAGGAGCCAAGATATCCTTCAGTAGGTGACTGGATAAATATACTGTGGTACATCCAGAAAATGGTATTCAGAGCTAAAAAGAACTGAGTTATGAAGCCATGAAAAGACATGGAGGAACCTTAATGCATTACTAAGTGAAAGAAGTCGATCTGAAAAGGCTACATGCTGTATGATAGCTGTGTGACATTCTAGAAAAGGAAGAACTATGGAGACAGTGAAAAGATCAGTGGTTGCCAGGGGCTTGGGGGATGGGGACAGGGGTTAATAGGCAGAGCATAGGGGATATTTAGGGCAGCGAATATACTCTGCATGATACCACAATGATAGATACGTGTCGTTATACATTTGTCCACACCCACAGAATGTCCTACCCCAAGAGTAAACCCCAGTGTACACTATGGACTTCGGGTGATGATGCATCAGTGTAGGTTCATCAGTTATAACGAAGGCACCCCTCTGGTGGGGCTGTTGATAATGGGGGGGGGTCTGTGAGTGTGTGAGGTCAGGGGGCGCATGGGAAATCTCTGTGTACCTTCCCTTCACTTCTGCTGTGAACCTAAAACTACTCTAAAACAGTGAATTTTTTTTAAAGTAGGGAAAGGAGCAGGACCGAGATGTGGAGCAAAAGCAGCCCTCTAGGTGCTTGTCAGAAATCCAGCAAAAGCAGAAGACGGAGCACATACACACGTGAGTGTGCGTGTGTGTGGCGTGGGTGTGTGTGAGAGAGAGGCCTCGATGTGCCAGCCCTTCCTCCTTCCCCCATCTGACACCCCAAGCCGCCCGTCCTGCGACAGTCCCTTGAGGATGCAGCCCGAGTGCAGGGCACGGCTTCACTCCCCAGCAGCAGGTCTCTGGGCCCCTGCTCTGGGCTCCCCACCCACACCCTGGGAGGAGCCTTCAGGATGCAGCGGGTTTCCCGTGCGGTGCGGGGAGAAAGGCCTGGGGTGTGGGGTGCCTTGCTGAGCAGCGCTCACACTGCGGAACACCAGCGGATTTCCTTCTCATCCAACCACTGCAACGATATGCCCAGCAAGAGTTCTGAGGGGAAGAATTACTGCCTTTCTTAATTGAAAGATAACCTTCCTGCGTGTTCTTATCTCTTCACGTCTTTCATACGTGCTTTCTCCCCGCAGCATCTGTGAAAATGAACATCTTCTATCCTGGCTTATCGGCGAGGCCAGGGGTGGGATGTGCTGGTGAAAGGCTCAGGGCTGAGGGTTGCCAAGCCTTGGTGCGTGGGGCACTGTGGCGGGACCGAAGGCCTACCGGTTACTTTTGGAATCACCCGCTGCCCAGCTCTAAGGGCGGGGAAGAAGGAACTGCCGAGACTGAGCGTCCCCCAGGGTGAGATCCTTGGCTGGACCTTTAGAAACAGCATCTCATTAAAGACCAGCACTCAGGGCTGCCCTGGTGGCACAGTGGTTAAGAATCCGCCTGCCAGTGCAGGGGACACGGGTTCGAGCCCTGGTACAGGAAGATCCCATGTGCCGCGGAGCAACTAAGCCCATGCGCCACAACTACTGAGCCCAAGAGCCACAACTACTGAGCCCACGTGCCACAACTACTGAAGCCCACGCGCCTAGAGGCCGTCTCCGCAACAAGAGAAGCCACTGCAATGAGAAGCCTGCACACCGCAACGAAGAGTAGACCCCACTCACCATAACTAGAGAAAGCCTGCGCACAGCAATGAAGACCCAACACAGACAAAAATAAATAAATTAAAAAAAAAAAAGACCAGCACTCAGCAGGCACCAGGCATGTAGTAAGTGCTCAGTAAACGGGCGTGATGATTCACATCTGCGACAACGCAGAGGCTGCAACTCTCCCTGCTGAGAAAGCTGAGGTTTGGGGAGATTCGCAAGTGGCCCGAGGTCACAGCTCAGAAACAGCATGAGTGGACTGAACCCAGGACTACCCTAGTCCAAAGCCCTTTCCTCTTCACTGTAAGAACCTCCCACCCACCCTTCACTTCCCTCAAAGTCATCCTCTCCCCCACTCAGTTGGAGGCTTCATCCACCCAACCAGGAAGCCACCATGAAACGGCTGATTGCCTGCAGACAATTGTGCTGGGATGCCCGGTGGCTGTGACAGCCTCGGCCCCCAGGGGCTCACAGGCTCGTGGGTTAACACTGCTCCATCCTGTCAATCCAAGCTCCAGGTCCTGCCACCAACCCAGGGCCACCGAACGCTGAGCTGTCATTTCCTGTGCCCTGCCTTCCCCAGGACAGCCATGGACCTGGGGAACCTTCACCTGGGCTCGGTTCTACGATGTCCCCGAACCGCCCTCCTTCCCAGCCCGGTGGCTTCGCTGCTACTTCTTATCTCTATTTCCATTTTCTCTTTAAGTTACAGAGCAGTTCTGCTCCTCCTATATTAAAAGCCCAATTTTCCCTGCACTGTTTAACAAATTTCTTCAAAGATAGAACCTCACATTAAATTAAACCCCTTTTCGAAGTCTTTAGTGGTTTCCATAAATACAATAGATGAATAATCTGGCAGCCTACTAAAACCCTTATTTAAGGCAAGATGAAGAGGGACGTGGAGGCCTGCACAAGCTGGGAACAGTGGGGGCAGGGCTGTCCTCCCTGCCCCGGCCCAAGAAGGAGAAAGGCTGGACCCTGAGGGGCGGCCTCAGCGGAGAGGAGGCACCTCTGGCTCTTGGGGTTAATATGGAGTTTTTGGAGATGCAGCGAGAGGGCCCTGGACACGAGATTCTCCTCTCGGCCGAAAGACCTCGGCTGTGTCACTGAACCTCTCTTTCCTCCCATTACTTCTCCCCAGAGCCTAGCGATGCGGCAGAAAGGGACACGGCTCTGGGGTGAAGAGATCCCATCCAGGTTCAAGTCTGAGCCAGTGATTCAACCCACCCTTGCCTCTTTCTGCATTTGTGAGATGGGAAGAATAAACATGGCTTGTTGGGAGAGACAAAGGACCAACTTATAGTTGAATTCTTAGAGTTGTTCAAATCACAGGGAACATTCTCAATGGCTCTACTTTGAATAACAAAGCACCATTTTATTAAAAAGTTCTATTTTATTACAACATGAAGACACATTAGCTAAGACCTCAATCAATCCTAGTTTGGGATGCTTATAGAGGTCACCGACGGAACTGGTGTCCAGAGGCAAATAAACTTGACACGGTGAGTACTCTGAGTGGTACAGCCTCACGGTGCAAGTTCTGATGTCTGTGTAAACAAGCCTCGTAAAGAGCTTGAAACAAGAGTAAGTCCTTACAATATGGAGATCACAAACATATACCTACAAGGCAAATTTTTAAATTCTGCCAAATGTTATATACACTGAGTCTTGTGGCATGACACCAGGGGCTGAATTATGTCCCCCCCAAAATGTGTATCTTGAAGCCCTAACCCCCAATGTGAGTATATTTGGAGATAGGGCTTTTAGGAGCTAATTAAGGTTAAATGAGGTCATAAGGGTGCAGTCCTAATCCAGTGTGACTGTGGCCTTACAAGAAGAGGAAGAGAGAGAGCTCTTTCTTCTGAGGAAAGCTCACTGAGGAAACAGCGAGAAGGCAGCTGTCTGTAAGGCAGGAAGAGAGGCCTCATCAGCACCCGACCCTCCCAGCTTCCAGAACCGTGAGAAAATACACTTCTGTTGTTGAAGCCACATGGTCTGTTATATTTTGTACGGCAGCCTGAGCTAAGACCCGTGGGACACAATTTCCACTGCAGCATCACACCAACAGCAGTTTCCAAAAGTGGTGCATCTCAAACCCCAGAGGGTAAAAATGTCCTGTGTCCAACCACATTCAGAATGGCTCCACCAATGACAACATGCACAGGGAGAATATGAATAAAAACGATTTCACAAAATGTCAGAATAGAAGAAAGCTACATCTCTACAAATAATTTAGTTAATATACATGACATTCTACATGTCCCTATGACTAAATTGGTCCAGTAAGTTGACATCGGACTACTTAATCTAAATCCCTAAAAGTCAAAATTTCAAGGTAATCAAAAATAATTTTTGTCCTATCATGAAGAAAGGAGGTGTCGCCTTGGAGCTGAGGTCACCTACATGCAGGTGTGTGCAGTAATTGCCCTGTGAGGACTCCTCACGACAGGTGAGAGGCTGGATGAAACAACACCCAGGGCATCTTGATTCCTTTGGGAGAAGCCTCGGTGTCAGCTGTCAATGTGGGTTGTTGTCATGAAAAGGAGTTGCCGGTTCCCTCCCTAGGTGGTAACAGGAAAGGTTCCCCCTAAGGTGCAGGTAGGAAATCCCACACGGACCAGAACGATAATCAGGCCAAAAACGCCAGCTCCATCCACAGACAGGAGAAAGGCAGCCGCCGACCCTGGGGAGCTGGATTGGGTGCACAGAATGTAATTAATTTTGGCTTCACACACATCTAAAGTGGCTCTGAGCAATGCTAACTCTGGAACATTCAGAGATGTGTCCAGGAAGGTTTTTGCTTCTCATGGTGGCGAGTCCTTGAGGTTAGGAGTGATATTCAAAATATGTAATAACCGATTAGAATGGAGACCTGCACCTGTGCACCAGGTGTGACTGTTGGCCCAGCAGTCCGAGGGCTCGGCCATCACCAGCATCCCTCCCTGAAGCGTGTCTGTGTCTTGGCCCAGCTCACCTTGCTGTCAAAACCCCTCCTCCCACCTGGGAGCCGTGGACTCGCAGAGCCAGTGCCCCAGGCCCCACTCTGCATGGAAGCCCCTCGGTTTCCACATGCTCAAGCCTGGCCCCTCTCACTGCAGCCCTTGGAGGGGTCAGCACATAGTCAGATCAGCTGCCCATCTTCCTGCAGGGTCACTTGGAAGGGGAGAGGTCTAGACCTAGTCCACCAAGAAGATCTTAGACTGGGAAACTAAGACCAGAGCAGGTATGAAAACACCAGATCAGAATGGACAAGTGCGGCCCGAAAGCACCTGGAAAACCGGCTGGTCAGGGAAGGAGCCCGAGGCCCAGGGAGGTGACGTCACCTACACGTGATCACAAGCCCAGCCGGCCCGGACCCCCTTCCCATCACTGCACATGTTGACCCTCGCCGCACTGTCTCCCCAGCGTCATCCACCTCCCTACGAGGGGTCTCTGCCGTCTCCTGACAAAGGGAGCCACACAGCACCCCAATCAACACGGCAGTGAGCCTAGATGGTCACCACGTCCCGTCCTGACCGTCCATGGTTCTAACTCAAAGCGAGACGTGAGCCTGTCACCGACATACAATTCCACTCGTCCGTCAATCATCCTTCTGTCATCTTTCTCCTCCATCAATGCCTGCCTTACTCCCAGTTCACAGCGCCCTGCGTGAAGCCAGGACGCCACCCCGAACGGGCCTGCCCACCCACCATCCCGCCTTCACGGGCCCCCTCCCACCCCACCTCAGGCTCCACCTCCTCCAGGAAGCCTGCCTGCTTCCGGAAGCATCCATAACACAATTGGTCCCGGGTTACAGGTGA
Source organism: Mesoplodon bidens (assembly GCF_964165515.1). Taxonomy (NCBI): domain Eukaryota; kingdom Metazoa; phylum Chordata; class Mammalia; order Artiodactyla; family Ziphiidae; genus Mesoplodon; species Mesoplodon bidens. Next base: position 181,972,322 of record NC_138177.1, read on the forward strand.
TGCCTCGCACCACCTGCCCTAGACCCAGACACACGCGTGCTGTTTCCCAGGCCAGCCAAAGGCAAGTCCCTGGAGGGAGGGGAAGCGTGGGTTCTCCTGAGCCCCCAGAGAGTTCCTGCAGGCTGAGCTCGGAGCAGAATCCTTTTTCTCCCACGTCTGATCCGCTCATAGCAAACCTCCCGCGAACACCCTGGGAGTCTAGAGAACTTCAGGTCCTGGACCACTACTTTCAAAGACGTCATCACCACCACCACACTCCAGGGCAGGGAAAGCAAGTGGCATTTCCTGGTACGGGGTGTGGATGGTACCTGATAATCAGTAGGGTTGCAAGAAAGCGGAGAGGCTGCTGCGAACAGGAAGATCCTTTAACGGCCAAGGAGACCCTCTGTGGCCAGCTGTTCTGTCCACAGCCTGGGAGGGTGGTGGTAGTGGGCGGGGCTCTCTCAGACTGCAGGGGGCACCCGGGCATCATAGCAGCAAAGTAACTGAGCAGCTTAGCCTTGGCCCTGCCCAGTACAGAGGAAGTTGAGATGAGGTGAAGCAGCGAAGCTAGTGGAACGAACAGCTCTGCCGCGGCTCGCTTTGTGCACTGGGTGAGTCCCTGCTCTGCTAGGAGCTCCTGTTTCCTGTCCTGAAAACATACGGCCAGGCAATGTCCCCTCAGTTCCCGTCCCCATCTAATGGCCAACAGGTCCTCCAGGCCACGTAAGGAATCGCTTGTTTTACTTCCTCTTACCCATTGGCAGGTTCCAGAAAGATCCTAAAGAGGGCCTAGCAGGATCTGATTACAATTAGAACAATAAAATATTCATCATCTCAATAATAGCCAATATTTATTCAGCGCTCGCTGTGTGCCAGGCTCTATCATAGATACGTTAGAAGATGGATCTCATCTAAAAAAGTAACATTGAGTGTGTTTACAGCTGTTAATTAGCTACAGCCAGAGCCAGGCTCGGGGAGGACCCCAGCACCCAGTCTGCCCTTCTGGGTCCTCTCTGCAAAGGCCATTTCTGGGCACCGATATCCACTGTCTTTATGATCTTTCACGAAGGACCTGGGGACTTTAGCCATATCAAGGGGTCAGTGATGGATGAGGAACCAGTGGTCTATGTTTTAACAGAGAATGAAACATCAAGTCAAAGGGATGACCATCCTCCTCCCCCAAAAAATCAGATACCAGAAAGTCAGTAAAAAAGACATGGGGGGGGGGGTGTTGAAACATGAGCAAAGGGTCCTACTGTCTATGCCACTCAGAGGGCAGACACCTTCCAAGGCGGTTCACACCTGGGTCAGGTCAAACAGAGCTGGGCAGGTGTCATCCCCCTGTCTTCCCAAAGTGCTATCACCCTCTTCATTTATGGAATGAGCTGCAGGTGGTTGGAAGGTTTGACCCACCAGATACGTGAGGGGCTACCCTTGGGCCTGGAGAGGGCCCGGGCCCGGCTGACGAGCCACAAAAATTAATATTTAATTGAAAATTGATTTCCTGAATCAATATCCCCAAAGGTTCATAGAACAGTCATGCTGCTTCATCTCCTATCAGTAAATTTTAAGAAAGAGGCAAAGAGGTAACAGAGAGTGGGGATGGTGCAACTTTAAGGTACATTTTTAATTAAAAGAAAAAGATCAGAGCTGTGATGCGGCATCATAAAAGGAGATAATTTTACAGCTGGATGGTCTCCCCCTGATGTACTTGAAAACCATTTTCAAGCGACATAAAGTTTAACATACCGGCACATCTGCCTACCCACTAGATTCTACATGGATTTTAAAATTTAATTATATTAAAGCTTTGTTACAGTGTGCATTGCAAGCATGATAGCCAAGTGGAACTTTCACAAAATCTCCGCAGATAGGTTTTCTTTCTTTTAAACTCGCTTTGGTAGAACCCAGCGTTTGACAAACAGTTGGTGATTCTGTCCAAAGTGTTTACTGATTACATAACAAAGCACTTGGGACCTCAGTGTCTATTCTTCTGGGTATAATTCATGAGTTCATCTTCTCTTTGCTAAGGCAAGAAGCAGCCAGAGAAATCAAGTAGTCAGGGAGTTAGGCTTGACCATTTGAGGCCATGGAAGGTTTTGTTTTGTTCTGTTTGTTGTTGGGGCGGGTGGGGGGAAGATCGGGAGAGCGTTAGTTATTCTGGAAGAGAGTCTTATGGGCACTACTAGTTTTATGGGCAAACGAAAGAACTATTTTCTCAGGGGGGAAAGGCTGTCCTATTAATCTGTTAACCACAGGTTGGGTGTTTTTTGCAATTAAAAATGCAACCAGTTCCAACAGGAAGAAACAATTCCATGCAAACCTGGTTCCCGTCAGAGAAGTGCAAGGTTGCACTTGAGAAGCTGGCAGCCCAGGTTTGAACCTTGCTTGGCTCTGTCTCTACCCAGCTGTGCATTCTTGAGCAAGTTACTTCACCTCCCTGAGCCTATTTTACAAAATGAAGATAATCATAGCATCTAATTCATCTAGATGGTTGGAAAATTAAAGAAGACAATGTATATAAAACATCGAAGCACTGTGCTCATACAAAGTAAACACTCGGGCAGTGGTAACTGTCATTTTTACTGTTGTTATTGTTGCTACTATAATTTGTTTTTAAGAAATGCCAATGTTACATCACAGCTGAGCGAGCCAGCAACTTCACCTGAAGGACTAAAGTAAGAAGCCTCACCCACCCCCACCGGCTAGCAAACCTGCACAATTTGAGTTATGAAACATTTTGAGGTATCCCTTAGGGGATAAAAAGGAAGAGAAGCTGGCCTTTCCATTTTTTCACATATCCATCCATCCATCCACCCACCCACCCACACCACAAGCATCCCACAACTATGGAAGATACAAAACTACAAAAGATACACACTGCCTGGTCCGCAAGGAATTGTAATCTAATGAACCAGACAAGTAAGTAGCAATGCTACAGGCAAAAAGAAGGTGGCAGAAGAATAGGGAGGAACAGTGCCATGAAAGTTCTGAAGCGGGAAACATCGCCCTCCGCTCAGAGAATCCAGGCTGGAGGGAGTGAGGAGGGGGCAAAACAGGATCCCCAGGTGTCAGACTAGTCACCAAAGACGTGAAGGCACCAGCACAGAAAAATATCTTTGGTATATTTTTAAGTGGGAAAAAAAAAGGTGAACTATATAGTATAGAACAAGATACCACTTTAAAAAAATGTCTGTGTGTGTGTGTTTGTGTGTATTATCTATGGAGAGAAATGATGTACACAGAACTGTCAGCAGAGGTGTACCACTGTGGGAAGTGCGATAGCAAGAAATAGAGATGGGGGAACATGTGAAAAGGGCCATCTTTCACTTTTTATTATGCATTTCTGTACAGTTTGAATCTTTAAAAATTAGCATAAATTTTTTATAATAGTTATTAATGATAAAAATGCACATTCAAATTTTAAGTGATTTCATTTCTTTTCAGTCATCATATTTAATTTCTAAAATTTAAATTAATATTAAGGAGGGCATGGGATTTTTATATTTATTAATTTAGGACATGGGTTGAAATTTATTCACTTTTTAGAAGATTTACTGAGTCCCTACCACAACTGGGCACTTGTCTAGGCTCCAGGGAGCACAGTGGACAAAAGAGTCAGGGTACCACCCCTTGTGTCCCAGCTGGGGACACAGACAGTGACAAATGTAATGCCAGATGGTAGGAGAGGAAGGGGAATGAGAGAAGGGATGGGGTGGACAAGGAGAGCCTCCTGAGAAGGTGACACATGGGGAGACAAGTGAAGGATGCAAGGACACCTGGGGAGAGTGCATTCCAAGCAGAGGAAACAGAATGTGCAAAAGCCCTGAGGTGGGAACATGCACGGTGTATTTAAGCAGCGTGGCTGAAGCAGAGGGGGCGAGAGGGAGATGAGGTCACAACATTGGCAAGAGCCAGATCCCCAGGACTTCGTAGTCCTTGAGCAGGACAGGAGCTGCTGGGGGCTTCTGAGCCATGGGGTGACATGATTGAATTTCCTTTTAAAAGGAAACTCTAAAAGAGGGCTCTAATGGTAGCGCACAAGAAAGACGAGGGTGGTGTAGACAACAGTGAGAGTAGTGAGGGTTTTGTCCCTGTCAACAGATTCTGGATCGATTCTAAAGGTAGAGCAATAGGATTCACTGATGGATTAGATGAGGGAAGAGAGAGAATATGGAGCCAAAGATGACTTGTTGGCATTAGGGCAAGTTGGAGTTACCATTTCCTGAGATGGGAAAGTGCAGGGTACGAGCATCATAGGAGGTGATAAATCAAGTCTTGTTTTGGACATGTTAAGCAAGAAATGCCTATTTGACATCCAAGCAAATAGAGAGATCTGAAGTTCAGGGGAAGGTCAGGGCTAGAATTATAACCTTGGGGTCATCAGCATAGAGATGGCATGTAAAGCTAAGGGCCTGGAACATTTGGGTAGAGAAGTAGAGAATATGGTAACTGAGCCCTGGGCACTCTAGCCTTAAGAGGTTGGAGAGATAGCACAGGGAGCTCATCTTGGTGCTCTGTGATGACCTCAGTGGGTGGGATGGGGTGCGGGGGTGGGAGGGAGGGAGGTCCAAGAGGGAGGGGATATATGTATTCATATAGCTGATTCACTTCGTTGCACAACAGAAACTAACACAACACTGTAAAGCAACTATACTCCAATAAAATTTAAAAAGTAAAGTGAAAAAAAAAAAAAAGAAGTTAAAAGCAACTGCTGCCTGAGGCTAGCAGGATGGATATCTGTAGTTGCTTGAAGCTGTATTTCAAAAAGTGAAGTGTGGAATTTTATTCATATAATACATTGTGTTCAAAAAATGACTGTGGATACTGTAGGCTGTGCAGGAGTCAGAGGGCTGGTCACTGGTTCTGTTGTATTTATTTACAGAATATTCTTGTTCTGTGTAATGTTTTCCTTCTAAGTAAGAGTAAAGGGAAAGTTGGGGAGGGGAGAGATTGGGGAGATAAGGAGACACTCAAGGGAGACTGAAGAGGAGCAGAAGGAGGAAGCCAGGAAAGAGTGGGTTCAGGAGAAAGAGGTGACCGGCCACGTCAAACGCCAGTCAGAGGCCAGTGAGGTGAGGACAGAAACCCGACCATTGGATCCAGAGTCCTTCACAAGAGTAGAGTGAAGCAGACAAAATCCTGGCTGAGTTGAAGAGAGAACTGGAGGAGAGGAACTGGCGAGAACAAACAAGACGAACATCCATGTTGTTTGCTGCCAAGAGTGAAGGCAAGAGAAGCTTCGGTAGCTTCAGAAGCTTGTGGTAGCTGCCAGGATGGACTTCTTTTTTTTTTTTTTTTAAAGATAGGAGAGACTATAGACTATTTTATGGTGCTAGGAATGATCCAATAGAGAGAAGAAAACTAAGGCTGAAGGAGAGAGAGGGAACAATGACAGGAACGATGTCCTTGAGTAGGTGAGGAGGAAGCAGAGGCGCTGACTGTGGTTAGGGGCACAGACCAGTTGCCCACAGGAACAGGAGGGAAGGCTGCCCGTATGGCTGTCAATACAGGAAGGTAGGTAGGTGGGCTGATGGGAGCATGCAGAAATTCTCTGATTTATTCTATTCTCTCAGTGAAATAAGAAGCAAGGCCAGGAGCGGAAACTGATGAGGAGGAAGAGGTCCTTTTGAGAGGGAAGAAGCTGTGAGACACTTCACACAGGTATGATCAGAACAGTGTATAGAGTCTCTAGGTAGCACTAGGGCTGGGGTGGGGGGCGGCGTGGTCGTGGTGGTGGATTGCAGATTGAAAATGAAACCAGTTAGCATTGGTATGCATTCTTCTCCAGACACATTGGGCTGCTTGGATGCAAGCCTTCAGAAGGTACAAAGTCGGATTTAACCCGGCATGGGGTTTTGCGAGGTAAGTGCCAGGGAGGTGTGCTGGACTTGGCATAAGCAAGAAATCATCTTTTATTGGGTTAAGCAACTGAGAGTTTGAGGTTTGCTGGTAACAGCACAGAGCATTACGTATTATAACTAATACTCCTGGGTTTTGAGAGGATCTCTATGTGGATATTAAAAATTACCAAGAATTATGACAAGTGTAGTGTTGGAAAGAGACAGTGAACTAGGTGTTAAAATCTTCAAGGAATGAGAGAAAGCCATCAGGGAATCTGTAGTAATTGCAAGAAGACAGGATATTGGATGATAAGACCTTGAAGGCATGACTTCTAAAGGAGCAGGAAAGTTTTCAGGAAAGATGGGATGACAACGGTGTGGGAATGAAAATGAGAACCAGGGGGACACCTGCACTGTCTCCAGATCCAGTGACACCAGAGTGTGGGTGAGAAGACGTCCACCACTGAAAGGGATGGAGGAGTGACCTCAGGGGGCAACCAATACTCCTGCGAGAGCAGCAGCTCTCCAGATTTGGTACCGCAGAACTCCTTTATATTCCTAAAATTAGCGATCACTTCTGCTGTCAGCCATCATGGAATGACAAGGACTAGATTTACCCTCCCATCTTAAGAAACTTTTTAAAAAGGATGTAATGTATAAAACAACAGTTTTCAGATACTGACAGTGCAGGAGTGACGCCAAGAGAAAAATCAATGGCTCTTTGAGAAGATCAGTAAAGCTGACAAACCTCTAGACAAACTGATCAGGAAAAAAGAGAGAAGAGACACAAATTACCAATGTCAGCAATGTGAGCGAGTACATCACTACGGGTCCCATGGGCATTAAATGTATAAAATAAGGGAATATTATGAACAATTTTATGGCAATAAATTCAATAACTTAGATGAAATGAGCAATTCCTTAAATGACACAAAGTACCAAAGAAAAAGATAACCTGAATAGACCTTTACCTATTAAAGAAATTAAATGTGTAGTTAAAAGCTTGCCCACAAACAAAACTCCAGGCCCAGATACCTCCACTGATGAATACAACCAAACATTTATTTTTTAATTTATTTACTATTTATTTTTGGCTGCGTTGGGTCTTTGTTGTGCACCAGCTTTCTCTAGGTGCAGTGAGTGGGGGCTACTCTTTGTTGTGGTGCACAGGCTTCTCATTGCAGTGGCTTCTCTTGTTGTGGAGCATGGGCTCTAGGCACGTGGGTTTCAGTAGTTGTGGCACATGGGCTCAGTAGCTGTGGCTCACGGGCTTAGTTGCTCCACGGCATGTGGGATCTTCCTGGACCAGGGCTTGAGCCCATGTCCCTTGCATTGGCAGGCAGATTCTTAACCACTGCACCACCAGGGAAGTCCCAGCCAAACATTTAAAGAAGAAATAATACCAACTGAACACAAATTCTTCCAGAATATGAAACAGGGAACATTTTCTAACCAATTTTATGAATTTAGCATTACTCTAATACTACCACCAGACAAAGACATTATAAGAAAATATTACTGTGACCAATATCCTTCATAACATATATGCTAGATCCTTAAAAATATGAACAATTCAAATCCAGCTATATATAAAAATAAAGATACATGATAGCCAAGTAAAAGCATGGTTTAACATTTGAAAATCAATTAAGGTAATTCACTATATTAACAAACTAAACAAGAAAAATCATATGATCATCTCAGTAGGTACATAAAAAGCATCTGGCAAAATCCAACACCCATCCATGATTAAAAACTCACAAGAGATATAGAAGTAAGGTCTGTAGTCTAGATAATAGTATTGTACCAATTTCAGTTTCCTGGTTTTGGTAACATCCTATCACTGTATAATATGTTATCATTGGAGGAAGTTAGGTAAAGGGTACAGGGAATCTTTGTACTATTTTTACTTCTTGAGTGCCTATAATTATGTCATGATTAAAAGCCAATCCCCTCCCAAAAAGTCCTCCCAGTAAACTAGAAATGGAAGAGAATTTCCTCAACCTGATAAAAGGCATCTATTTTAAAAACCCTACAGTTAACATCACACTTAATGGTAAAAGACTGAATGTTTTCCCCCCTAATATCAGCAATGAGGCAAGGATTTCGGTTTCACTATTTCTCTATATTGTTTTGGAGGTCCTAGCCAGTGCAACAAAGCAAGAAAAAGAAATAAAGAGCATAAAGATTAGAAAGGAAAAAATAAAACTGTCTTTATTCACTGATGCATGATTGTTTATGTAGAAAACCTATGGAATCAACTAAAAAGTTACCAGAACTAATAGGTGAGTTAAGCAAGTTTGGGGGAATACAAGGTCAATATACAAAAATCAATTGTATTTCTATATACTAGCATCAACAATAAATAGTTTTTAATGCCACTTACAATAGTATCAAAAAATATTAAGTACTTAAGAATAAATTTGGCCAAAATATGTACAAAACCTGTACACATTTTGTACAGGTTGGGCTTATTCATTTACAATTTTATTGAGGTAAAAACTCAATAAATGAAAACTATCAAACACTGCTAGAAGAAATTAAGGAAAACAAAAATAGAGAGATATACTATGTTCATGGAAAGGAAAACTTAGCATTGTTGAGATGTCAATTCTCTCCAAATTTATCTATATATTGAATTCAATCTTAACCAAAATCCTACCAGGCTTTTTGTAAAAATTGATAAGATTAATCTAAAATACATATGGAAATCAAAGTGACTTAGAAAAGCTAAGTTAATTTGAAAATGAGCAAAGTTGGAATATTTACACTACCTGATTTGAAGATATCTTGTAAAGGTACACCAATAAAGTGTGGTATTGGCACAAACATAGACGTATAGAAAAATGGAACAGGATAAAAAGTTTAGAAAAAGACCCACACATATATGGTCAATTAATTTTCAGCAAAGGGGTCAAGGCAATTCAATGAGAAAAGGATAATCATTTGAACAAATAGTGCTTGGGGAAAGAAAGAACTTTGATCCTTATCTCACAATACATACAAAAACTAAGTGGAAAAGATGATAGACCTAAATATAAGAGGTAAACTGTAAAACTTCTGGAAGAAAACATAGAAAATCTTAGTGATCTTGTTTGACAAAGATTTCTTAAATATGACACAAAAAAACATTAACCATAAAAGAAACAGTCAACAAACCTGACTTCATCAAAATTAAAAAATTTTTAATCTTCAAATGACCCTGTTATGAAAATAAAATGGTAGGCTGCAGACTAAGAGAAAATATTTGTAAAACATATATCCAACAAAGAATTTGTATCTAAAATATACAAAGGACCCTTACAACTCAATAATAGGAAGACTATCCAATTTTAAATAGGCAAAATACTTGAATATAAACTGCATCAGAGAAAATGTATGGATGGCAAATAGGCACATAAAAAGATTATCCACCTAATTAGTCATTAGGGATACAACCATACATCCAGTAGATTAGCTTTAAAAATGTTTAAATAGGTGGAGAGCAGCCAAGCTGGTGGAGTAGAAGGACCCTAAGCTCACTTCCTCTCATGAGCACAGCAAAATCACAACAATCTGCAGAACAACCATCTTTGAAAAACTCTGAAACCTACCAGAAAAGATCATCTAGAACTAAAGACATAAAGAAGGAACCAAAATGAGACAGATAGGAGGGACAGAATCATGATGTAATCAAATCTTATACCCCCCAGGTGGGTGACCCACAAATTGGAAAATAATTATATTATAGAAATTCTCCCACAGGAGTGAGAATTCTGAGCCCCACATCAGGGCCCCCAGCCTGGGGGTCCAGCAGCAGGAAGAGGAGCCCCCAGAGCATTTGTCATTGAAGGCTAGTGGGGCTTGATTGCAGGAGCTCCACAGGATTGGGGGAAATGGAAACATCATTCTTAAAGTGGGCACACAAAATCTCACATGCACCAGGACCAAGGGCAAAAGCAGTAATTTCATAGGAGCCTAGGGCAGACCTACCTGCTGGTCTTGGAGGGTCTCCTGGGGAGGCGAGGGGTGGCTGTGGCTCACTCTGGGGACAGAGACACTGGTGGCAGACATATCAGGGAGTATTCATCTGCATGAACTCTCCTGGAGGCTGACATCTTGCTTGGGTCATTAGCACCAAGACCTGGCCCCACCCAACAGCCTATAGGCTCCAGTGTTGGGAGGCCTCAGACCAAACAACTAACTGAGTGGGGACACAACCCCACTCATCAGCAGACAGTGGGGATGTGTCTAAAGACTACAGACTTCCTGAGCCCGCAGCCATCTCTAGACAGGCCCATAGATACGGCCCTGTCAACCAGAGGGCCAAGACCCAGCTCCACCTACCCGTGGGCAGGCATTGGTCGCTCCCACCAGGAAGTCTGCACAAGCCTCTAGACCAAACACACCCACCAGGGTGCAGTCGCCAGAAACAAGAAAACTATGGTCCTGCAGCTTGCAGAATGAATCCACAAACATAGGCCAGACCTTACCCTGGGACAAGCTGGCCCCTGGCCAGCTTGGGTGACAAGAGGGGAGTGCACTCCTGGGATGCATAGGATGTCTCCTACAGAAGGCCACTTCTCCAAGGTCGAGAAACATAACTAACCTACCACATACATAAAAATACAAATAGCAATTTAGGCAAAATGATGCAACAGAGGAATACATTTCAGATGAAGGAACAAGATAAAATCCCAAAAGATGAACGAAGTGATGTGGAGATAGGCAATCTACCTGAGAAAGAGTTCAGAGTAATGATCATAAAGATGATCAAAGAACTTTGTAGGAGAGGGCTTCCCTGGTGGTGCAGTGGTTAAGAATCCACCTGCTAATGCAGGGGACATGGATTCGAGCCCTGGTCCAGGAAGATCCCACATGCCACGGAGCCACTAAGCCCATGCACCACAACTACTGAGCCTGCGCTCTAGAGCCCGCGAGCCACAACTGCTGAAGACCGCATGCCTAGAGCCCATGCTCCACAACTAGAGAAGCCACTGCAATGAGAAGCCCGCACACTGCAATGAAGTGTAGCCCCCACTTGCCACAACTAGAGAAAGCCCACGCACAGCAACGAAGACCCAATGTAGTCAAAAATAAATGTAAATAAATTAAATAAATTAAAAGAAAGAACTTGGGAGGAGAATGGATGCACAGAGTGAGAAATTAGAAGTTTTTTAACAAAGAATTAGAAAATATATATAAAGAACAACCAAACAGAATTGAAGAATACAATAACTGAAATGAAAAATACACTAGAAGGAATCAACAGTAGATTAATTGAGGCAGAAGAATGGATCAGTGAGCTGGAAGACAAAGTAGTGGAAATCACTGCCACCAAACAGAAAAAAGAAAAAAGAATGGAAAGAAATGAGGACAGTTTAAGAGACCTCTAGGACAACATCAAACATGCTAATATTCACACTATAGGGGTCCCAGAAGGAGATGAGAGAGAGAAAGGGCCTGAAAATGTTTGAAGACATAACAGCTGAAAGCTGCCCTAACCTGGGAAAGGAAACAGTCACACAAGTCCAGGAAGTACAGAATCCCAAACAGGATTAATCCAAGGAGGAACACACTGAGACATATTGTAATCAAAATGACAAAAATTAAAGATAAAGAGGATATTAAAAGCAACAAGGGAAAAGTAAGAAATAACATACAAGGGAACTCCCACAAGGCTATCAGCTGATTTTTCAGCAGAAACTCTGCAGGCCAGAAGGCAGTAGCATGATATATTAAAAGTAATTAAAGGGAAAAACCTACAACCAAGAATACTGTACCCAGCAAGGCTCTCATTCAGATTTGATGGAGAAGTCAAAAACTTTTTATTTATTAGTTTCTGCTTTATAACAAAGTGAATCAGTCATACATATACATCTGTTCCCACATCCCTTCCCTCATGCATCTCCCTCCCTCCCACCTTCCCCATCCCACCCCTCCAGGCGGTCACAAAGCACCGAGCTGATCTCCCTGTGCTCTGCGGCTGCTTCCCACTATCTATCTACCTTACGTTTGGTAGTGTATATATGTCCATGCCTCTCTTTCGCTTTGTCACAGCTTACCCTTCCCACTTCCCATATCCTCAAGTCCATTCTCAAGTAGGTCTGTGTCTTTATTCCCGTTTTACCCCTAGGTTCTTCATGACATTTTTTTTAATTCCATATATATGTGTTCGCATACGATATTTGTCTTTCTCTTTCTGACTTACTTCACTCTGTATGACAGACTCTAGGTCTATCCACCTCATTACAAATAGCTCAGTTTCGTTTCTTTCTATGGCTGAGTAATATTCCATTGTATATATGTGCCACATCTTCTTTATCCATTCTTCCGATGATGGACACTTAGGTTGTTTCCATCTCTGGGCTACTGTGAATAGAGCTGCAATGAACATTTTGGTACATGACTCTTTTTGAATTATGGTTTTCTCAGGGTATATGCCTAGTAGTGGGATTGCTGGGTCATATGGTAGTTCTATTTTTAGTTTTTTAAGGAACCTCCATACTGTTCTCCATAGTGGCTGTACCAATTCACATACCCACCAGCAGTGCAAGAGTGTTCCCTTTTCTCCACACCCTCTCCAGCATTTATTGTTTCTAGATTTCTTGATGATGGCCATTCTGACTGGTGTGAGATGATATCTCATTGTAGTTTTGATTTGCATTTCTCTAATGATTAATGATGTTGAGCATTCTTTCATGTGTTTGTTGGCAGTCTGTATATCTTCTTTGGAGAAATGCCTATTTAAGTCTTCTGCCCATTTTTGGATTGGGTTGTTTGTTTTTTTGCTATTGAGCTGCATGAGCTGTTTATAAATTTTGGAGATTAATCCTTTGTCAGTTGCTTCATTTGCAAATATTTTCTCCCATTCTGAGCGTTGTCTTTTGGTCTTGTTTATGGTTTCCTTTGCTGTGCAAAAGCTTTGAAGTTTCATTAGGTCCCATTTGTTTATCTTTGTTTTTATTTCCATTTCTCTAGGCGGTGGGTAAAAAAGGATCTTGCTGTGATTTATGTCATAGAGTGTTCTGCCTATGTTTTCCTCTAAGAGTTTGATAGTTTCTGGCCTTACATTTAGGTCTTTAATCCATTTTGAGCTTATTTTTGTGTATGGTGTTAGGGAATGATCGAATCTCATACTTTTACATGTCCCTGTCCAGTTTTCCCAGCACCACTTATTGAAGAGGCTGTCCTTTCTCCACTGTACATTCCTGCCTCCTTTATCAAAGATAAGTTGTGATGGAGAAGTCAAAAACTTTACAGACAAGCAAAAGCTAAAAGAATTCAGCACCACCAAAGCAGTTTACAACAAATGCTAAAGGAACTTCTCTAGGCAGAAAAGAAAAGACCACAAGTAGAAACAAGAAAATTACAAAATGGAAAAGATCACTGGTAAAGGCAAGCATACAATAAAGGTAGGAAATCATCCATGCACAAAGCTAGTAGGGAAGTTAAAAGACAAAAGTAGTAAAGTCGTCTGTATCCACAATAAGCTGTTAAGGGATACATGAAACACTGTAAAACACAAAATCAAAAACAGTAAACATGAGGGGAGGAGAGTACAAATGCAGGGTTTCTAAAATGCATTAGAGGGACTTCCCTGGTGGTCCAATGGTAAAGAATCTGCCTCCCAGTGCTGGGGATGTGGGTTCAATCCTTGGTCAGGGAACTAAGATCCCACATGCCACAGGGCAACTAAGCCCGTGCACCACAACTATTGACTTCACACGCCTCAATGACAGAGCCCACGTGCTGCAAACTACAGAGCCCACACGCCCTGGAGCCCCCGCACCACAACTAGAGAGAGAAAACCCGCATGCCACACTAGAGAGAAGCCTGAGTGCTGCAATGAAGACACCGTGTGCAGAGACCGCACACCATAGTGGAAGATGCTTCATGCCTCAACGAAGATCCTGTGTGCCACAATTAAGACCCAACCCAGCCAAAAAAATAAGGAAAATGAATAAATAAAAACATTTAAATGCATTTGAAATTGAGATCAGCAACTTAAAACAAGCATATATATATATATGTATATATATATATATATATATATACATATATATATATATATACATATATATATATATGACTGCTACACAAAAACCTCATGGTAACCACAAAACCAAAATCTATAATAGATATACACACAAAAAGAAAAAGGAATCCAAACATAACATAAATAGTCATCAAATCACAAGAGAAGAGAACAAAAGAAGAAAGGGGAAAAAAAGACCTACCAAAACAAATCCAAAATAATTAACAAAATGGCAATAGGAAAACAGGTATCAATAATTACCTTAAATGTAAATGGACTAAATGCTCCAACCAAAAGACATAGACTAGCTGAATGGATACAAAAACAGGACTTGTATATATGCTGCCTACAAGAGACTCACTTCAGATCTAGATACACATATGGACTGAAAGTGAGGGGATGGAAAAAGGTATTCCACACAAATGGAAGTCAAAAGAAAACCAGAGTAGCCATACTTATACCAGACAAAATAGACTTTAAAATAGACTGTCACAAGAAACAAAGAAAGATACTACATAATGATCAAAGGATCAATCATAGAAGAAGACATAACAATTGTAAATATGTATGTACCCAACATAGGAGCATCTCAATATATAAGGCAAGTATTAACAGACATGAAAGGAGAAATTGACAGTAACACAATAATAGTGGGGGACTTTAACACCCCACTTACATCAATGGACAGACCATCCAGACAGAAAATCAATAAGGAAACACAAGCCTTAAATGACACATTAGACCAGATGGACTTAATTGATATTTATGGAGCACTCCATCCAAAAGCAGCAGAATACACATTCTTTTCAAGTGCACATGGAACATTCTCCAGGATAGATCACATCCTGTGTGTGATGCTAGGCCACAAAGCAAGCCTTGGTAAATTTAAGAAAACTAAAATTATATCAAACATCTCTTCTGACCACAATGCTATGAGATTAGAAATCAACTACAAGGGAAAAAACTGCAAGAAAACACAACACATAGAAGCTAAACAATATGCTACTAAACAACCAATGGATAACTGAAGAAATCAAAGAGGAAATAAAAAATACCTAGATACAAATGAAAATGAAAACACAATGATCCAAAACCTATGGGACACAGCAAAAGCAGTTCTAAGAGGGAAGTTTATAGCAACACAAGCTTACCTCAGGAAACAAGAAAAATCTCAAATAGACAACCTAACCTTACACCTAAAACAGCTAGAGAAAAAAGAACAAATAAAACCCAAAGTTAGTAGGCGAAATCATAAAGATCAGAGCAAAAATAAATGAAGTACAGACTAAGAAAACAATAGAAAAGAATAATGAAACTAAAAGCTGGTTCTTTGAAAAGATTAAACAAAATTGGTAAACTCTTACCAGACTCATCAAAAAAACAACAAAACAGAGAGCACCCAAATCAATAAAATCAGAAATGAAAAAAGAGAAGTTACAACTGAAACCACAAAAAAATACAAAGAATCATAAGAGACTACTATGAGCAACTATATACCAATAAAATGGACAACCTAGAAGAAGTGAACAAATTCTTAGAAAGGTACAATCTCCCAAGACTGAACCAGGAAGAAATAGAAAATATCAACAGACCAATTACCAGTACTGAAATTGAATCAGTAATTTTAAACTCCCAATAAACAAAAGTCCAGGACCAGATAGCTTCACAGGTGAATTCTACCAAACATTCAGAGAAGAGTTAATACCTATCCTCTGAAGCTATTCCACAAAAATTACAAAGGAAGGAACACTTCTGAATTCATTCTATGAGGCCACCATCAACCTGATACCAAAATCAGACAAAGATATCACAAAAAAAGAAAAATACAGGTCAATATCACTGATGAACATAGATGCAAAAATCCTCAACAGAATACTAGCAAACTGAATGCAACAATACATTAAAAGGATCATACACATCATGATCAAGTGGGATTTATTCCAGAAATGCAAGGATTTTTCAATATCCACAAATCAATCAATGTGAAGAGTAAAAACCATATGATCTTCTCAATAGATGCAGAAAAAGCTTTTGATAAAATTCAACATCCATTTATGATAAAAACTTCAGAAAGTGAGCATAGAGGGAACATACCTTAACATAATAAAGGCCATATATGACAAACCCACCGCAAACATCATACTCAATGGTGAAAAACTGAAAGCATTTCCTCTAAGATCACGAACAAGACAAAGATTCCCACTCTTGACATTTTTATTCAACATGGTTTTGGAAGTCCTAGCCACAGCAGTCAGAGAAGAAAAAGAAATAAAAGAATCCAAATTGGAAAAGAAGTAAAACCATCACTGTTTGCAGGTGACATGATGCTATACATAGAAAATCCTAAAGATGCTACCAGGAAACAATTAGAGCTCAACAACGAATTTGGTAAAGTTGCTGAATACAAAATTAATGCACAGAAATCTCTTGTATTCCTATACACTAACAACAAAATATAAGAAAGGGAAATTAAGGAAACAATCCCATTTACCACTGCATCAAAAAGAATAAAATACCTAGGAATAAACCGACCTAAGGAGACAAAAGACCTGTATGCAGAAAACTATAAGACACTGATGAAAGAAATTAAAGATGATACAAACAGAGGGAGAGATATACCATGTTTTTGGATTGGAAGAATGAACATTGTGAAAATGACTCTACTACCCAAAGCAATCTACAGATTCAATGCAACCCCTGTCAAATTATCAATGGCATTTGTCACAGAACTGGAATAAAATTTTTTTTAATTTGTGTGGAAACACAAAAGACCCCAAATAGCCAAAACAATCTTAAGAAAGAAGAACAGAGCTGGAGGAATCATGCTCCCTGACTTCAGACTATACTACAAAGCTACAGTAATCAAAACAGTATGGAACTGGCATAAAAGCAGACATATAGGTCAACGGAAGAGGACAGAAACCCAGAAATAAACCTATGCACTTATGATCAATTAGTCTATAACAAAGGAGACAAGAATATACAATGGAGAAAAGACAGTCTCTTCAATAAGTGGTGCTGGGAAAACTGGACAGCAACATGTAAAATAGTGAAATTAGAACATTCTCTAACACCATATATAAAAATAAACTCAAAATGGATTAAAGACCTAAATGTAAGACTGGATACTATAAAACTCCTAGAGGAAAACATAGGCAGAACACTCTTTGACATAAATCGCAGCAATATTTTTTTGGGTCCATCTCCCAGAGTAATGGAAACAAAAACAAAAATAAACAAATGGGACCTAATTAAACTTAAAAGCTTTTTCACAGCAAAGGAAACCATAAACAAAGCAAAAAGCCAACCTATGGACTGGGAGAAAATATTTTCCAACGATGCTACTGACAAGGGACTAATTTCCAAAATATACAAACAGCTCATACAGCTTACTATCAAAAAAATCAAACAACCTAATCCAAGAAATGGGCAGAAGATCTAAACAGACATTTCTCCAAAGAAGACATACAGTTAGTTGGCCAACAGGCACATGAAAAGATGCTCAATATCACTATTAGAGAAATGCAAATCAAAACTACAATGAGGAATCCCCTCACTCCAGTCAGAATGGCCATCATCAAAAAAAAATCTGCAAACAATAAATACTGGAGAGGGTGTGGAGAAAAGTGAACCCTCCTACACTGTTGGTGGAAATGTAAATTGGTGCAGCCACTATGGAGAACAGTATGAAGGTTCCTTAAAAAACTAAAAGTAGAGTTACCATATGATCCTGCAATCCCACTCCAGGGCATATATCCAAAGAAAATTATAATTTGAAAAGATACACACACCCCAATGTTCATAGCAGCATTACTCACAATAGCCAAGACATGGAAGCAACCTAAGTGTCCACTGACAGATGAATGGATAAAGAAGATGTGGTATATATACACAATGGATTACGACTCAACCATAAAAAAGAATGAAATAATGCCATTTGCAGCAACATGGATGGACCTAGAGATTATCATACTTAGTGAGGTAAGTCAGACAGAGAAAGACAAATCTCATATGATATCACTTATATGTGGAAACTAAAATAAAAAAAAAGATATAAATGAACTTATTTACAAAACAGAAACAGACTCACAGACATAGAAAACAAACTTATGGTTACCAAAGGGGACAGTGAGGGTGGGGGAGAGATAAGTTAGGACTTTGGGATTAGCATATATGCACTATTATATATAAAGGAGATGAACAACAAGGACCTACTGTATAGACCAGGGAACTATATCCAGTATCTTGTAATAACCTATAATGGAAAAGAATCTGAAAAAGAGTATATATATATACATATATATATATATATAACTGAATTATATATATACATATATATGTATATATACATATATATATAACTGAATCACTTTGCTGTACACCTGAAACTAACACAACATTGTAAATTAACTATACTTCAATTTAAAATGGTTTAAAAAAAGCTTTAGTACCACACACACACCCCCAAAAAATGTTTAAATTAATAAAGAAACTGATTATACCAAGTGTTGGCAAGGATGTGGAGCAACTGGAACTCTGCTGGTGGGATGTAAAATGATACAACCATTTCGGTGGTTTCTTATAAAGTTAAACACAGATCTACCATACAATCCAACTGCTCCAGTTCTAGGTATTTACTAGAAAGAAACAGAAGTGTATGCCCACAGGGACTTGTATGTGAATGTTCATACCAATTGTATTTGTAAAAGCCAAAAGTTATAAACAAGCCTGTGCATCAACAGGTGAAGAGATAGAAAAAAAAATTTTTTTAACCTGTGGCATAGCTATAAAGGCCACACAACTCCTCCAGCAACAGGGTGTGACAACACGTCAAAGTCCTGTCCACCAGGGAAGCCCATGAGAGCCTCAGCACCCAGGGTTTTTACTGGGAGCTGGTCACACAGGCATCCCCTGCTTAGCATGTATCAAAATTCCAGACTGCAAGAAGGAAGACAGGTGTCCAGCATACACTACACTGTTTGCACAAACAGTTCAGGCCCAGAGAGCCACTCTTACTGCTCAGGGAGAGTTTAATATCAGAATAGAGAACTGTTTACCCATTAGGTTCTCAGATGCCAGCCAAGGACCAACATGGCCAGCAGGCCTTTCCAAGGGTATGCTAGGTTAATTCTTTTCTGCAAACCACCCCAGACTAGGCTTACTCGCCTTCAACGTTTCCTGTATAGCCTCTGTCACACCTGGAAATAACTGAGTCATGCATTAACTACTTGTGCAAATCACCTGTTTAATGTCCGTCTCCCCTTGTAGGCTGTAAATCTCATCAGAGTGGGCACGGTGCCTGCTTGGCACAGAGTTAAAGTTTAATAAATATATGTTAAAAGAATGAATGATGAATGAATGAATGTAGAGAGTCTAGCACCAGCACATGGTCGCTCTTTTGTCTTAAATGCCTCATTCTTGAGCCTTTGTGAAAGTCCTGGGGGAAGATAGGTAGCCACAAGCAAAGAAAGTCAGCACTGTAACCCTGTAGACAAAGAGATAGGTTGGAAACTTGAAGACCCCGTGGTCAAAAGTCCCAACAAGAGCGGCAAAGGTAAGTTCAAGGAGTGGTAGCAGAGTCCCTGGGCTCAACAGTTGAAGATGAACCATCCCAGACCCCAAGGGAACAATTTCAAGGTCAACACAAAGAAAAATAAAACAACCCCCAAACCCTCTCTGGCCTTTCCTTTACGCTTAGAGCCATGGGCACCCAGGAAAAGTGGAACAGTCTAAGAATTCCCCTGGATTTCCCACAGCATCCAGCTGCTGGGGTAACCCCACATACAAGGGGTTCCCACATACAAGGAAGCCACCCGTCTCCCAAGACCCCAGCCTGCCAAGTCCCTCAAAAAGCAGTCCTGAGGGAAAACAGAAGAAAAGAATGCAGACAGGCAGATGTAGGAATTTCAAAAATTTGTCACAAGTTATGCGTTGGTTGGATCTTCAGCTATTATGAGAAACAAAATTTTAAAAGGAGTCCAAGGTCTAAGGATTACTCGATTATTTTAATACAGCCAGATACTGCATGATCAATATGAATTCTTGTATTTTTAATGTGAACCATTATTCAAAATATGTCACAGCCCAATCAATACAAAAGTTAAAACTCATCAGTATTTAAATTTTTCCAGTTGACATCTTATCATTCTATCCAGGAAAGAGCTCGGTGGATCACAAAATCCATTATTTAATCTTTCAAGTTTGCAGAGTTCAGAATTAAACACAATGCCATGTCATTAGCTGCCTGAACAGTGGCCAGTGGCAGATCAAATTGGGGAGGGGGGCAGGAGGAAGGGCGGGGAAACCTGTGCCATGGCTCTCAGTCTGAGGTGGTCTCAGGAGACAGGAAGGCATTCATCCAGTGTCTGTGGGATGGCTGGGCTTTGGGGAGGGAAAGTGGAGAAGATGGACCACCTGAAGCCTCTGCCACGTGACCTGGCTTTGGGTCAAAACCAAAATTCCTCAGCTTGGGTGACATATGAGGTCCTCCAGAACCTACTTCCTCAACTTCCAGCCCTCTCCAACCCTACACTCTGGTCCCTCTGAACCCCAGGCCCTCCAATCACTGCAACTAGCTCTCTTGCCTCTAGATCTTTCAACGCCGTTTCAGCCTGAGATGTGAATCATCCTCCTCCCCTTCCCATCTGCCTGACTAATTCCCACCCCTCCTTGGGATCTCAGCTTCGACGTCACTGACTCCAGGAAGGCATTCGTCTGGGATAGGTAAGTGGCCACCACATATGCCACATGGGACTCTGTGCTGACCTTGAACACAGTATCTGTCCGGCTGTATCTCCAACACTCTGAACTCTCCTGTCACAGGGGCTGGTCCTACCCATTCCTGTATCCTCACTTCCCAGGATTGGGCCTGGGGCACAGGAGGGGCTCCACCAGCATCTGATGGATGGATGACTGGATGGTCAGCATCCTCAGACTCAGCACATCTCCTCATGTCCCTGAGGCTCACTTGGAGGACAGTGACCTGGAGGAGGGGCAGCCCCTGCAGGTGGTCAGAGGGTGACTCCCATACCTGGCTCAACCTTCTCTACAGGTACACTCCTATGGCAGTATGGAAGCAGAGGTGTTGTTTCCTGAGGGGAGTTGGTGTAGCTTGGGGTAGAGAATGCAAGACTGATGAGGACTTTTTATTCTGAATTCGAATATTCCATCCGATGAGAAAAACCAGGCTCAGAGCTCCCTGAGGGCTCACAGGTAAGAGGACGAAAGTGCAGACAGCACTCTGAGTAGATTTAAGGGCAACAGGAAAACCTCCCCATGCAAAATCTCTTCCCTTTTCCCTTCTTGACCCCACTTCTCCAGGCTTCCACCAATACAAAGTCATTTCCTTTGAGCCTGAGGGTCTTTGTTCCCTCAGAGTTCACCGCTACATTGCACAAAACCTGGGAGGCAAACATTAGATCTTAGATAGCAACCTCATTCATTCCATCCGTCCCTACTGAGTCCCCCCCCCACCATGAGCACCATGCTTCCCCATGGGGACTCAAGAATGAGGCCCACGGTGCTAAACTTTAGGGAATCTGCTTGACATTTACTGATAGCACAGCCTGAAAAATCAGTCAACAAATGTCCTGCGTATCCCCATCTTCAGCATAAACTATTAAATAACACATATTCCCTGACTTCAAGGAATTTACAGTCAAGTTAGGGATGGATAGAGAATAAATGTCTATTGAGTGAGTTACAGCTGCTGAGGTGCCATACGTGCTGCATGAAGTGTCCTAAAAAGGAAGGAGCAACTGAATGGCATTGTGGACGTGGAAGAGGGCACCAAAGAGGAGGGGCATCTGAGCCAAGCCCAGAAGGATGAATAGAATGTTCCAGGCAGGGAACCTGCTCCAACAACAGGAGGGGGCAGGAGCTGGCCTCAAGGGTCATGCTCTAGGCTGGAGGGGAGAATGCAGCAGAGCAGAATCCCCTCTGGAGGGAGGGGATTCATTCCAGGAGGAGGAAAAAGAGCACAAACAGAAGGCAGACAGGATCCTAGAACCAAAGCAGCACGATGCCAAGGGCAGACCCAGACACAGTGCTTTGGGCTCTCCTCCTCTATGGCATCACCCACTGGGACTCAGCTAAGAAATGCAAAG
Source organism: Mesoplodon bidens (assembly GCF_964165515.1). Taxonomy (NCBI): domain Eukaryota; kingdom Metazoa; phylum Chordata; class Mammalia; order Artiodactyla; family Ziphiidae; genus Mesoplodon; species Mesoplodon bidens. The sequence goes on from NC_138177.1 coordinate 181,994,269, forward strand.
AATGACAAGGTGTTTAGCAGGCCAGCTGGAGAGCAGGCAATAGGTGTGAGGCGGGCGGTCTGTGTCCCAGCACCTGTACCATCTCTGACCGACACATCCCTGAAGATGAGAAGCAGTGGGAGTGGCTGAGGCTGGACCAGTCCTCATGGTTCATGACCGAGTTCACCCCCTTGGGCTGACTCCAAGAGACAGACCTTCCCAGCAAAGCCCACAGCCACTCCCCTGCCTGCCCTTGGACTTGGACGCAACCTCACAGGATTCTCCTACTGCAAGGCCTAGGTTCCCATCACATCATCAAAGGACACAGCAGTGAATTGGCTGGACACAGTCTCTTTCCTTGTGGGGCGGACATCCCCACAGAAGGGGGAGGTCAAGGAGGTGAGTGTCACAAAGGAGAATCCCAGGTGCTACGGGAGTGATGTCAGGGTTCTCCAAAAGAGCTGGGAATCCAGAGAAGGTGCCCCTAAGGAAGGAGCCCAAGAGGTAATCAGGGGTCAGCCAGTCCAAGGTATTGTCCAGGCTGGGTGCCCAGGGTTTGTCCAAAGCAGAGGTACTGGGGTTCAGGACATGTGAAGGCACACAGCAGAGGAGAGCTTGGCCCAACCAGGGAACTGATGACGCATGTGCAGAGAGCGGGGTACATATGGCACACACAGCGTGTTGCAGGCTGAACTGTGCCCCCCAAGAGGTGCTGAAGTCCTGAAACCCAGTACCTGTGAAGGTGGCCTTATTTGAAAACTGGGTCTTTGCAAATGATTGTGTTAAAATGAGGTAATTGGTGTGGACTCTAATCCAAGATGACCAGCGTCCTGATAAAAAGGGGAAATCTAGACACAGAGACAGACACATTCAGAGGGAAGATGACATCAGTGAGAGGACCAAAGAACAAAGGTGGTGCCATCCCTGGATGGAGCCTCTCACCCCATCAAACCCCCACAAGACTCGGGGACACAGAGTGACTCCCAAAGAGTGACCAGGCATCCATGTCCTGGCCCTCCTCCCTCCACTGTGGATCATTCACCGAGCCTGAGACCAACAACCAAGCACGGGGAATCCTCCCGGGAAGGGGCTACCAGAACCCAACGGGTGGGCCCTTCTGCCTCAGGCTGGAACCCCCACCTCTGTGAGCAGAGAGGAAGAGCAGGATTGTGTCCTGTTCTTTTTAGTGGCCCCTTCAGGTCGGAGTTGACCCAACGATCCAATAACCCAAGGGTACACTTTCAAAACTTTGGAAGTGCAACGCAGTGATAAGGACATATCTACCAGTGCTTGTGAATCATCAGAGAACACATACGTTCTCACCCATGAACTATACCCATGACCCTAAGGATGTCCTAATTCTCTCAACACTGACCGCTGCTGTTGGGGAGTATATGGCTGCCCACTAGTAACCAGAACATTCCATGAATGGGAACATCTAATTCCTGACCACCTTAGAGCTTTATGTAATCCACCTCATTCACTGATTACATGTTGGAAATTGTGGCTTTTTTTTTTATGTCTCTCTACAGTATCTGCCAGGATGTCCCACTGGGTCCTCACTGGCTCTCATCACACACACAAATCATCACATTCTTTTCCGCTTAAACCCAGTCCTGGGCCAGCAAAGCCAGGGTGACTCAGCAGCACAGAAATGCATGGGGATCTTTGCTTCCCACTGCACTTGAGTCTCCAGTCACTGTGCTTGACTCAGCTTCTCTTGGAAGACATTTTATTTTCCTCCAATTGTGGCACCAGGCCCTCAGGAGGCCGTCTGGACACCGACACCACTGGCAGAATCAGGGGCTTTTCTTAGCTGCCAAAAGTGAGAGAGCTTCTGCAAAACAACCCATGCCCTTGACATATCTCCTGGAAGCAGATTCACCTTCCTTGAAAGATAATTTTATGAAATGTGTAATATTGTATCTCGTACATTAATCAAAAGTGTGGCTCTGAGATTTTAATTCTGTCCCTGCTAACATCAGAGATGTAGAAAACAATGGAAACTGTATCAGCTAAAAGAGACGGTCCAATTAAACCTCGGCCCATATGGGACGTCTCCAAACTATCGTTGAGTCTGGTCTTCTCCACTCCACAAAGGGGGACAGTGGGGTCTGGGCTTGGCTTTGGAGTCTGTGGTGGACAGACTCTAAGACATCCCTGGTCACCCTCGCTGCCTAGTGCTCAGACCCTTGTGTAATCCCCTGCCCCCAAGTGGGAGGAGAGCATGTGCTTTGCTTCTAACCAACAGAATATGGCAAAGGCGATGGAACAGCACGTCTGTGATCATTTACATAAGACTGTAACTTCTGTCTTGCTAGAAGACTCTCTATCATCTTCTTGACTAACATGCTTTGACGAACAAGCAGCCAGGTTGGAGCGAACCATGAGTTGAGGGGCTCCGTCCAACAGCCTGTGATGAATCAAATCTGACAACAACTACGTGAGCTTGGAAGAAATACTCACAATCCTTGGAAGGATCGTGCCCCAGCCGAGCCTTCGTAGGAGACTGCAGCCCCAGCTGACACCTCAACAGCAGCTGTGAGAGACCCTGATACAGAGAATGCAACCGAGCTGTGCCTGGACTCCTGACCCACAGACATGGATAAATGTGCTCTTTTAAGCCCCAAAGTGAGTGGTAATTTTTTATGACTCAACAGATAACTAACACAGAGTCAGACGGATCTGGATCCAGTCCTCAGTCCACCACTATCTGTGATTTCAAGCAAGTTCCTCAATATCTTTAAGCCTCAGTTTCTTCATCTGTAAAATGGGGATAATAATCGTACTTATCTCAAGGAATGGTTGTAAGGACTAAATGAGAGGATGTATCAAAAGGGTTTAGCATCTTTAAGTCAGCTGTTCTCAGGGTTCCCCAAGGGAGCAAGCCTACTGCATCCACCGAGTGTCAGAAATTATCTTCTCTACTGGGAATCAGAATGGTACCAGCTAGGTACCCTCCTTGAAAGAATGGAGAAAAATCCACACACAGCATTTTCTATATAGCTTAATTGTCTCCTGGAACCCCCAGGTAAGAAAGGCTGCACGTAAGTACTCAATGAACAGTAGCTGTATCTCTTATTAGTGCTGTGTGTTACATCAGGTCCCCTGATTCTCCGAAGGTAAAACTTCAGTACCCCTACTCTGGTACCAAGGGGCCTCTTGTGAGCCCCCTTTCTTGTGCTATAGAAACGGTTGCCTACTTTCTCCACCAATTAGCCCAGAAGACCCCCATAAGGTAGGTCGGAGAGTGATTTAATGACAACAGTACTTCTTGACAATAACAAGCATTTTCCCCTGTATTTTGGGCTCAGGGGTTCTTCCAAGCTAACTCTCTAGGACTCACACTTGGCAGGACAGAAACAAAAATGCTGCCTCTGTCCATTGCAATGCTTTCCCAAGGATTATATTGGTTTGCAAAGGAGAACAGGAGTTGCGAGGCTCAGGGCGCTGGTGGTTTGTGTCTTCACATTCAATGCTTTGGGTTCATGTGTGTGTGCTTCGGAGATATCTCACCAACACCTCCTGTGCTGGTTTTCCTCTAGGTCTCAACTGAGATGGCAGCTGGACCTAAAGAGGGGGAGGGGGTCTTGGCAATGCCACAGCAGCTCTTCATTGGTTTGGGGTGGGGGGGGTCCCTGCACCCAAGGAGTCATTTTTATGAAAGAGGTCAAGTGCAAGCCAGTCTTCAGAGACAACAGAGAGCATTTAATCCTTTAATTTCTGGAATCTGAACTGACATCAGGGGTCCTTTAAGATCTCTGTGAAGTAAGGCAATTTCCTGCGCTCCATACCCCAGGCTGCGAGGGAACTGCACGGGGATCTGGGAAATACAGAAGTTACTGGCTTAGCAAATTACTTGTCATTCCACACAAAGAGAAACTCTGTTCGTTACACATGCCACACTCTGCTCTCCAGCATAAAAATCAGCTTCTGAGGTCAGCTCATCTTCTAACAAACATGGCTTGCGATACAAATGGGTCTGCATTCAGGGAGTCTAAATAGCAAGTTCTGCATTATGTCAGCTCCTGGTCAAGGTCTTCCGCCTCAGTCCCTGACACGCAGGTGGTTCTGAGGTCACCAAACCGTACTGCCCACTTCTGATGTTTGGTGCGCATTTGCAAAAGCGAACCGAGAGTCACGTGTCTAACACGCTGGGATATGCATTTTTTGTTTCACAATGAAACATTTCAAACAATGTGTGAAAACACAGTCGTAAACATGTCTGACTCCCAAAATCACCTTTTGATTAGGATCAAAAGCATCAAAGACCAGACAGAGTGGGATGCCAAGAACCTGAAATCTAATTTGGACCCATCTACTGCTGAGCAAGGAGCACCTAGTTCAGCTGGTACCCCCGGGTGACAGGTAAAAGAGTGGGGGGATTCCGAACATGTGTCCCAGCCATCAGAGATGGTTGCATCCATCTGCAGAAACAGCCATGAGCACGTGGGGATTGGAGCCATGCCCTGGGACCAGTCAGCCTGTCGTCCAGGCATGGAAGCCCAAGAAGCCTTTTTCAGTCAACACCTTGCCTGAAAATGCTGATTAAATTAGTCAGCCTAGTAAGACCCTAAGGGGCTGGGGCCCATATGGAGACAGGGAGACGTTTAAAAGGAAGAGCAGAGTGTCATCTGGGGAGGGTGGGCCCAGTAGGGGCGATGACAGCAGCGAGGCAGCGTGAAGGACCTGGAGGACACGGCAAAAGAAGGAGGGGCGGCCACGGAGACGCAGGGGGGCCCTCTACGACGCCCAATGCCTGAGGCCCATCACCTTCCCAGGATGGGAGGGTGGTGGGGCACTGTGTGCTCAGGTCAATCTGTGTCCACTCAGGGGAGCCGGCAGTCACTTTTTCAGGGGGATTTCAGCTGGTTGGACTGTTGAGCCACTGGTCACGTGAAGTCAGCTGGGTGGGGGTGATAACACCGTGGAAACTGGCAAATGCTACAAGTGAGCAACCCCCCACCCCCCATCTGCTGAACACCCAGCAGCTCGTGGACCACAGGTAGTAACTACTCTCTAGTAGGGCATTCCTTGATCCATCATCTGGGTCTGTATGTGTACCAAGAGCCAGTTATGTTGATTCCCAAGCCTGTTTGTGCTGGCGAATTGTATTTTTCATTGTAATTATGTAAATAAATAATATATAGAATACCGAAGCATGAGTACAAATGGAAAGCTGGTTTTTTCTGTGAACACTAAGTCAGGTACTTAGCAAGATTCAATAAAAGTGAGTTGCCTAAAGAACGTTGCCAAGTTGAAGAGGATTGATTCAACAATAAAATACTGGGGGGGTCATAAAACTCTAGAGGACTCTGTACTCAGACTGCTTCACAAGTGTCCTTAGTTTCCCTTCCCCTTCGAAGACATCTAAATTGGAAATGGTAGGCAGCGTATCACGAGGTGACCTGTGAAAAAAGATGGAATTCACCCGCAAACAGCAGGCCCACCCTAGGGGAAAACAAACAAAAAAAAACACAAAAACTTGGCTCTGAGTTAAAAGACAGCAAAGTCAATACCTGTTTGTAAGTTTTAAGTTAAAATTCGTAAAGCATGTTATCTATCATGATGATGATTCTCTACTGTAACTGATTTTTTAAATTAACTAATTAAAACCAGCTGGGCCGGGCTTCCCTGGCGGCGCAGTGGTTGAGAGTCTGCCTGCCGATGCAGTGGACGCGGGTTCGTGCCCCAGTCCGGGAGGATCCCACATGCTGCGGAGTGGCTGGGCCCGTGAGCCATGGCCACTGAGCTTGCGCATCTGGAGCCTGTGCTCCGCAACAGGAGAGGCCACAACAGTGAGAAGCCCGAGTACCACAAAAAAAAAAAAAAAACAGCTGGGTCATCGGCCAAGCACTGGAAGTCACCTCCCTAGACATGGTGGAGGAAAGCACAGAGGTGGAAGGCAAGGAAGAGCCAGCCAGTGTGACCAGGAAAGAGGACTCTGAAGGCAGGAGGCTGTGATGGCTGCTTTTATATGTCAACTTGACTGGGCCGCGGGGTGCCCAGACAGCTGGTCAAACAGTATTCTGAGTGTGTCTGTGAGGGTGTTGTTGGATGAGATGAACATTTGGATCACAGACTGAGTAAAGCAGGTGGGGGTCCTGAATGTGGTGGGCCTCACCCAATCAGTTGAAGGCCTGAAGAGAACAAAAGCCCTGACCATGCCACAAGTAAGGAAGAACTCTTCCTGCCTGCCTCAACCTGGGGCATCAGTCTTTTTCCTGCCTTCAGTCTGGAACTGAAGCATTGGCTCTTCCTGTTGGCTTTCAGATGGGAACTACACATCAGCTCTCCTGGGTCTCCAGCTGGCCGACTTAAGATCTTGGGATGTGTCAGGCTCCACAGTCACGTGAGCCAATTCCTTGTAATAAATAAAGTCACACACACACACACACACACACACACACACACCCTATTGGTTCTGCTTCTCTGGATATCCCTGGCTAATACAGAGGGCAACTGGGCCACAGCAGAGAAGCCTTCCCTGACAGCTCATGGAGATGGCACGTTCCTGCCCACTCTGTCTCTGTGGTCTGTGTATCTGCAGCCCTCCCCACCGCCACCAGACCTGAGCTCCAAGGGTAGGAGAGAGCCTTATTCCCAGCCCTTGGCTCCACAGAATCAACTAGAGGACTTTGATAAAGGGCGGATCAGTCCATGGGGGCAGATACTGCAAAGGTTAAGGGGAAAGAGGGCAGAGGAAAGGTACTGCTTTGGGCATAAGTCTCGGTTACAGCCATGGTGGGAGGGGCTGCCAGGAGCAAGGCTGAAGAATCAGAAACCGAGGCTCACGACCGATCAAAAGAAAGGCCCACGCAGTCACAAGGCCAAGGGCTCCCGTGGTGATTTCACTATTTCACCCTCCCAGACAGCCTTTGACCAAAAGTACTGAGAGGTAGAAACTCCTGCATCCAAGCGACTTCACCTTTGCCAGACATTTGGATTCAGGAAGCACCCGCCTCCTTCTGTCTGTTACATTTCTGAGGCATAAAATATATGGCTAATGCAAGAGAATATCATTAAAGGTTAATTATGAGAAACTTAAAGGTTATTTTTGCATATCTCACCTCTTGGACAAAAGCTGCTTCCTCATTACCATGTTAGAATATAAATTAATCCGAAAAGCATTAGAAATGCCACAAACTCTTTAACCTTATTATGATGTGAAATACCACGTGTAAGTACGTGTGGCCCTGGCCTGTCCGGGGTGGGAGGTCGGCCTGAGACCCTCCTTCCTCTCTCTACTCCTGGACGCTCGGACCCAAAGCCACTCCAGCCCCGGATCCTCCTCCAGACCCAGGGAGTCGGGTCAGGACGGCCCTTCCCTAGATAGCTGTCTCACTCTCCTGTCTCCAGGCAGCCCCGCCTGGTTAAAGGGGCCACATCTGAGCACAAGGCCAAGGGCACAGGTGGGCATCCCAGCCCGAACCCCACGCTGGTGATCAGTGCGTGGCAGCCACAGTCCTCCAGCCCCAGGAGCCACTGGGTGCCAGGGCTTCCCATTCATCCCACCCCTGTCTGCTGGCTTCTGACAGAAAAGGATGGTACCTACCTTCATAAAGTGAGACTAAGTTTCCTTGAATAATTTATCTGCACACATTGCATTTCAGAAGGTTGCCGCTCTTCTTGCTGATGCTACACTTTCCTGGGGTGAACCGGAAGGACCAGGAGAGACTACCCAAGGAGGGGGACACGAGGCTTCCCGGGAAGGCTTCCACAGGTGGGGCAGAGGGAGCAGCAGGAGGGAAATCAACCAATACCTTCAGCGGCGGCTACAGAAGCATAAGAGCCGCAACCCAGAGCACCACCACCCCCTGCAACGAAGTGAGGCCTGGAAAGTGGAAGGAATAAGCAATTGGCCCCTGCGATTTAGCTGCATAGCCCGATATTTCCAGGACAGCAAGGGGACAAGGACCCTGGAGAAGGGGTCTCCCTGAGAAACACTGGGGCCAAAGGGAACAACTCAGTTCCGTGTGATCACTGCCTGCCTTTCCCGCGTCAAAGACAAGATGTGAACCAGGGGCTGTGGTGGGGGGCACATGGAGATCTGGGGAGACTGGCATGCTCAGAGCAGGCCCGGATGCCCCGCACTGTCTCCCCGTACCCTGCCCTGTGCAACTCTTCCAACTGAGTTATATTTGTTTAATAAGCTAATAATCTAGTAAGTTAAAAAAAAGAAGAGGGCTTCCCTGGTGGCGCAGTGGTTGGGAGTCCGCCTGCCGGTGCAGGGGACACAGGTTCGTGCCCCGGTCTGGGAAGATCCCACATGCCGCGGAGCGGCTGGGCCCGTGAGCCATGGCCGCTGAGCCTGCGCGTCCGGAGCCTGTGCTCCGCAATGGGAGAGGCCGCAACAGTGAGAGGCCCGCGTACCACAAGGAAAAAAAAAAAAGAGAGAGTGAACAGGGGGCTGTTGGCCTCCAGGATGTGCTGCCACAAAGGAGGCCAGAAATAAGAGGGAGGAGGGGGGCCCCCAAAGCCATTCAAGAGCAGCCAGCGTCTGCTGGGCATCTGAGGGGGGGGGACGGCTAGAACCCCAAGAACAGTCAGCCTGGATCGGAAGGGCCAGGGTTGGTGTTCAGCTCTGTCCCTCGTCACCCGCGTGACCTTGGGCAGGTGGTCACGTCTTCATCTTCCGTCTGAACCGGAGACGATCATCTCCATCTCTGCCAGTTGTCGTGAGGAAAACACGAGCTGGCACAGTCCCCCGCCCCGGAAGGAGTCAAGAGAACCCATCCCAAGGGAAATGTCCGGAAGATAATCTACAGGCATCTCGAGAGAGAGACAGAGGAAGAGGTCAGTCCCTGCCTCTCAGGGACATACAGTCCCGTCTCCTAAAAGTAAGAGGATGAGTTTGAATGAAGCCAGACCTGAGCGACAGCCAGGGGACCAGCAGTCGGCTCCGGAATCAGACAGACGCCCCCAGCACCCCCGTACGTCCTCCTCAGGGCGGGGCTCAGGGAACGAGTTAAAGAGACACCAACCCCTCCTCCCGACAGAGAGATGTCCCCACACTCAGACTAAGGACAAAGACACGTGATGATGTAGATCACAGGAGCTGCTACCGCCGCTGGATGGCTCTGCCACAAGGTAGCTCATTGAATCTTTGCAACAGCCCTGGGAGATGGGTATTCACAGGCCCATTTCACAGGGAAAAAAAAAAAAAAAAGCTGGGGCTCAGAGAGATGAAGCAACTTTCCTGCTGGTCATCTGAACTAAGACGGGCCCAGGTCTGTCTCTTTGTCTGTCTGTCTGTAACACGTAAAATTACATGAGGCTGCTTGCTCAGGGAAACTCTCAGAGGTTTTCTTCCCAACAGAAAGTTCCATAAAATCAGCAACAGTGAAGCCAGGGCAATGGTAGGTGTGGGAAGCAGCCTAACGCCCCCAAGACATCCACATCCTCAAGTCTGGACCTGTGAGTGTGCTGTATGCTGGGTTACACGGTAAAGGGGAATTAAGGCTGCTAGTCAGCCGACAGTCAGCCGACCTTCATGTAAGGGGAGTATCCTGGAGAACCTGGACAAGCCCAGTGTAATCGCAAGGATCCTTAAAAGTGGAAGAGGGAGGAGGCGAGGAGAGCAGAGATGGAGAGAGGGTCAGAGAGATGCTACATTGCTGGCTCTTCAGACAGAGGAAGGGGCCGTGAGCCAAGGAGTGCGGTGCCCCCAGCAGCTGGAAAAGGCAAGGAGACGGATTCTCCCCAGAGCCTCCAGGGGGAACCAGCCCTGCTGACACCTTGATTTTAGCCCAGTGAGACCTGTGCCACACGTCTGACCTACAGACTGGATGATAACAGACGTGTGTACTTTTGTTTTTTTTTTTTTTTTTTGCGGTACGCGGGCCTCTCACTGTTGTGGCCTCTCCCGTTGCGGAGCACAGGCTCCGGACGTGCAGGCTCAGCGGCCACGGCTCACGGGCCCAGCCGCTCCGCGGCATGTGGGATCCTCCCGGACCGGGGCACGAACCCGTGTCCCCGGCATCGGCAGGCGGACTCTCCACCACTGCGCCACCAGGGAAGCCCAGACGTGTGTACTTTAAGCCACTGCATTTGTGGTGATCACTTACGGAGGCAATAGCACACCAGAGCAGCAGGGATGCACGTGGAGAAAGGAGTCACCAAGAGTCCCTAAGCTGGGAGGGACCTGCTGGCATGGGCGGAGGACCAAGCAAAGGGGAGCCTGGACAAGCCCGAGGACCAGTGCCGTCCCTCTGGGGTCAGAGGACAAACCAACCTCCCTGAAAAGGCAGAATCTGACCCTTGTCCTAAGGAGACCCATTCATCCGCCCTAGTTGAGCAGCAGCTGTCTGTAAAGATGACACTGGCCTCCCAGGTAGCTAATTAGATATTACAACAAGAGGACACACTCGCCCCTGCAAGAGGGCCGAACAATTCACAGCGGACTTATCTGAATGAAGCAGCAGAAGGCAAGGAGCCGAACTGGGTCAGGCCGGCCCAGCCCGCTCAGCAGTTCAGCTATTAGGTCATTTTAAAGCAAAAGGATGAGCTGTTGAAGGCATTAATTATTGGCTTCTCAACTCTCCTGAAGCACAGTGGCTAAAAATCATCGCAAATCGATGTCTATTAAACTGCCTCTGAATATACCAGCCCTTCAGGAAAAGAAACTTTAAGAAAAGCAGGGGTGTTGGGAGGAGCTGAAAATGCTAATGGGTTGGGATAAAGGGTTACACGGCCCGAACACGTGCTGTGCTCCTTGTTAATAGGACGTCCCAGCAGCTCCTAGAAGCAATGAACGGGTGGTATCGAGACCTCAGAAGCAAATAAAGCCAACACCTGGAGCCCAGGAACACGATCCAGGAAGGAACAGAATGAATCACTTGAAAGTCCAATAAATTGAGTGTAGGAATACCTCGGGCTGCCTCAAGCTCGTTTCCGGAATGACCCGTGCTCCCTTTCCAGGCCGCCCCAGGCAGGAGAGTCACTGGGCCCAAATCTGTCCCCATGAGGAGCCGCACAGAAGCCCACCCACCAAGGACAAGGCCAGGCCAGGCCAAGCCCGCTCTGGGCTTCAGACCCCAGAGCTCCGCAGCAGGTGGCCCCGTTGAATCAGCCCATCTGGAGTTGGGCTGCTGAATGAGGACGGGCTGGGCTGCAGAGAGAGAGCCGGGCCAGCCGGGATTCACAAACACTAAGCTGTCAGCTTTCTCCCTCCGGCCAACAGGAGACCGGCCCACCTGTCCCTTTTCACTGTAACATCTTGGTTGGTGGTCTGAGCTGCCATAACCACAGAAGGTCCCTTTAGAGGTCACTCAGAGATGGCAAAAATGGGTGCCAACACTAGGAGTGGCCACCTGAAACAAGCGCTGTTTAGGAAGGCTTCTGAGGCTGAACCCAGCTCTCAGGAAAGTGGTGGCACGATCCTTGACGCCTGCCCTGAGCACAGACGGATCCCTCATACTTGTCATCCTGGAATCCAACTCAGTCGTTTTACGGAGAAGGAAACTGAGTCCCAGAGAGGAAAAATGCTCTGGCAAGGTCACACAGAAAGCGAGCGTGAATGCCATGATTAGCTCCCCAGGTACACCTGGCCCTTCACATCAGTCTTGTGTCATCATCATTGTGGTAGGCAGCACCTAAGTTAGCCCTCAGTGACCCCCACCTCCTGGAATCCACACCCTCGTGGCATCCCCTGCCCTGGGTGTGAGCTGGAGCCAGTAGCTCACCTCTTAGAAACAGATTTCAGCAAAAGCAACAGGATGTGACCTGTGGGGTCGGATTCCAGAGACTCCCATGCTCTCTCGCTAACTTGCTCTGCTGAAGCAAGCTGCCATGCTGGAGAGGCCCATGGGGCAAGGAGCCCAGGTGACCTCTGGCCAACAGCCAGGAAGAACCAAATCCTCCAGCAACCACGCACGCGAGCTTGGAAGGGGATCCCGCCTCACTCCAGTCTCCAGATGGGTCTGCAGCCCCGGCTGACACCTCGGCCGTGGCCCTGTGACAGACCCTGAGGCAGAGGCAGCCAGCTAAGCTGTCCTGGATTCCAGACCCACAGAAACAGTGAAATAATAAATATTTGTTATTTTAAATCACTAAGTTTCTAGGTAAACTGTGATACAGCAAAAGATAACACAGTGATCAATAAATTCTTTTTGCATGTGTACATAAATGAGTTCGGGGCTCTGAGCTTGGCCTGTGCCACCTCCTATTTAAAATGCTCTCCTCTGCTGAGTGTTGTGATGTGAACTCCCATAGTTCTCTCTCCTCCTTCCTCTCTGAAATGTGCTTATTCCAAGGATCATTTCTGGTAGTTGAGAACGACATGAGACTTCAGGCCATCATCCTGCACAACCACAGAAATAGAAGTGGGGGGACAATTGGCTGTGTGTGTACAGAGTCCAGGGGCCATCTGGGCCATCTGAATGGGTTCCTGGTAAGAGAATCATAATAAATAGACCAATAACACCATGCCACAAGTGCTCAACACACTTCACTCACAACAACAGGAGTTTCCCCATTATAATTCCCATTATACAGATGAGAAAACTGAGGCTGCTAATAAGTGGTGGAACTGGGATTCAAATCCAGTCTGGACCATGACCACCACTGGCTCCAGCATGAAATCTCTTAATTGGCCCCAGGTTTCTCAAGCTCAGCACTATTGACATTTGGGGGTAGATAATTCTTTTTTGTGTGTGTGTGTGTGTGTGTGTGTGTGTGTGTGTGGTACGCGGGCTTCTCACTGTTGTGGCCTCTCCCGTTGCGGAGCACAGGCTCCGGACACACAGGCTCAGCGGCCATGGTTCACGGGCCCAGCCGCTCCGCGGCATGTGGGGTCTTCCCGGACCGGGGCACGAACCCGTGTCCCCTGCATCAGCAGGTGGACTCTCAACCACTGCGCCACCAGGGAAGCCCGGGGCTAGATAATTCTTTAATGTGAGGGGTTGTCCTGTGCATCGTAGGGTGTTTACCAACATCAATGACACCTCTGCCCGCTGGATACCAGTAGCAAGCCTCCTCTCACTGTGACCACCAGAAATGTCTCCAGGCAAAGTGGGGAGGGGTGTGCCAGAATCATCCCCCTTTGAGAACCACTGCTCTCAAGTATGGGGAAAAGTCAGCCTGATCTCCACAACCCATCAGGGCGCCCTTGTACATGGTTCTGCTCATGATCCCGCAAGCTTTATGAGTCACAGGAACAGAGGCTTTCCGCTCAGACAGACGCGGATTTGACCCCCACCTTGGGAAGGTCCTCTAACCTCCCCGTGCCCGCCTGGACACGTGATCAAAGGGGGCGTGTCTGTGCCCTCGAGGGCAGCTCTTCAGCGTCAGGTGCAGCTTTGCCTCCTCGTCAGGCCTCTGCCAGGCTCTGCACACATTGGGCACAAATGAAGACATCCAGGGGCCTCCCTCCCTCCCTCCCAGGAGACTTCAGGCACCCTATGGCCTCTAGAGCCTTATAATCATTTATGACAAAGCCACCAGTTAACAGTTCTCTCTGTGATATCGGGACAGGAAAAGTCTAAGTGTCGTCTCTTCCGTCCCCCATCAGGGTGCACCATCCCCCCACCAAAGTTCATGGTTTTCTGACTGAAATTCACCCTTGCAAATGTTGCTGTGCTGTTTTTCCCAATGAAATCAATCGAATCCAATTGATCTTGGCCCCGTTTTGCATTCTTCCTACACCTCTGTGTGTGCGCAAGGGAGCACATGCATGCACACGTACACACACACACACACACATACACACACACCTCAGGCTCTGCCACGCGCTGTCAGGGAATTACTCTCTCAGATACGTGTGGCTTGTCTCTGCAATTGGATTAGGGGCCATGTTTTCCACCACCTTTGTAACCGCACGGCGCCTAGTACAACCCATGCACCCAGCGGGTGCTCAGGAGGGGCTCATTGAATGACGCTAGGCATCGCGGAACTGCACTTCATCTCCCCCTCTCCTGAGCCCAGCTGCCGTCCTGCATCCGTGACGGGACAGGCTGTCCCTGGCGGTTTCCACACCACCTCCCCTGAGGCAGCCCTTCAACCTGCATGTTACTGATAGGATCTCACCCTCCGAGTTAACAAGACGGCTACCCCAAACCAGATGGAGCCCTGGTGGCTCCCTGAGTCACAACCAGAAAGTGGAGATATTAAGTCAGCTGCCTGTTGGAAGCCCCTTTCCAAGCCAATTAGAGATAATTTTAGGAGAATGGGTTCATGAGATGCAGCGTCAAATGCTCTCCTCTGAAAGGAAGGCTTTTACCATAGGACTAACTTCTTCAGAGCAAGAATTTCACTGGAAAATTATAATGAACGCTTGGCAGTGCAGAGAAAACTGTTCTGCGGGTTATAAATATTCCCAAATGCCCACTACTCTGGGTGGTTAAAAAATTATTTTAAAGCACTAGATACTGAAGTTGGAAAAAAAAAAACACTCAAATGTGAGTCAGAAAGACCTGGGCTCTAGTCCCAACTCCCATGGCTAATTAGCTGAGGTGACCTTGGGCAGTTCACATAATCTCTGAGACTCAGTTTCCTTGAGCTGAGGGAAGTGGCCAGATGGCTGGACAGGAGAAAGAAGGGCTTCATTTAATACATGGCTCTCTCTCTCTCTCTCTTTCTCTCTTGCTCTCTCTCTCTTTCTCTCTGCCTCAGTATCCCACTGAGCTTTGCCCACTTTGCAGGGCTGTTGTGAGGATTAAGATCCCAGATTTGAACGGGCTTTGCAAGTTATCAACAGCCTATGAGGTACTCAGAAATCTTCAGTACCAGTGCGTGGGTCCATGCTCTAAGCAGTTTTACAAATTAACATAACATAAAAGAAATCAGATAGCTAAAAAATGCAAATAAAAACTGAAGCTGTAGTTAACCCTTGGCTGTGAGTATTTATAGATAGGAAATCAAGCACCTCCTAAAACTCCATGGGAAAACCCAAAGTTATGTTAAAATCGACTTTGAAGCACGTGCATATTAGCATTCTTTCACCAGGATGTATACTCTCATCACATCTGCTTTGGGTTAGTATTAAATCCTGTTGCAGTTCTGAACAAACAGCAAACAGCTCAAAGCCACAGCCGGACACTCCCTGGAAGGGATCCCAGACCTGCCCTCCGGGCCCACCCACTTCACCATGCTCGTCTCGGTGCTCCTTGGGAACTGGGAACATCATAGGAGAAATCCCCAGCAGACTCGTGGAATTTTCCTAAACTAATGGCAATGTTACTTCTGTGAATTCAGACATTTATCCAGAGATGATGAAGCCCTAACTTTCTGGCAGGGGGTAAACTCACAAGGCAATGACCTTAACTTAGCAAATTAATTCTAAAGCACAATTGTTTTCAATCTTCATTTAAAATCAGGTTTCATTAATCTAGATTTAATGACATAAGAAATGGAAATTCCCTTAATGAAATAAGTTATGAATATTTATCGTCCCATTTTACCTGAAAATTGAATAATCCATCAATTAACTTTACTATTAATTATTTAATGCAAAATTAATAAACTGCAAAACTCTGACATATCCTTGCAGACCCTCTGGCACTGGATAAGGAAATTAAACACCAGAGAAATGTAACTATGGATAATTCCAGACATACGCCGACGGGATATATGGGGTTAAAAGTGGAATTTTTCTCCAAGAGGCAGAACTGAACCACTCACTCATGAAGTGGTAAGAGAGATTTTTTTTTTCTCACCTTGGAATTCTGTACCACAGCCGGAAAAGAACTCAGAGTTTGGCAATTATTGCAAGATAATATTTCCCCCGTGCAATCTCCTGTCATCCATCACCACCAATGTCGTCAGTATTTTTTTTCACACATACATAGATGGGCTGTGGCATGAAGCCATCCCAGCCAGCAGATCCCCTCCCCCTGGAGGTCCCTTCGTCCCCCGAAGCCTCAGTCAGAACCCCGGTGTGAGGAGGAGGGGTTGAGCCCACATAGGTGGGAGAACTGTGAGAGAACAGAGGGACAGGGTGGGGGGGGTGACGTCAGCCAAGTGCTGGGCAGCTGACATTCAGGAGGAACCAAAGCCTTGAACTTTGAGCCGCTGAGCACCCAATTCACCAGGGAGCCTGGTTCACTGAGACTTCTGACTCTCCAAAGTAAAGGGTCTGTCCTGCAGTAACAGGACGAGGGCACCTTCTGACAGATGGAGCCTCAGTCTTTCCATCACTAAAGTGGGTATCTGCAGAGGCCAGTGTGGGCGCCCTCCTGCTTCTCTGTCCTTCCATTCTTGTCCTTCCAGTCTTTCTCCAGCTCCGGGGCCACCAGGACGAGGCTGTCATCAACATCTGCTCATTTAACTGCCCCGCTCAAAACCCACCAGTGTGGGTGCGCACTGTCCAGCATTGTCCCCAAACCCTTAGCTTGGTCTCCACGGCTCTCCCTCACCTCACCTCCACCCGCGTCTCTCCACCTTCACTACCTGGGCTGCGAGGACTTCCTGTCCGCTCCCACCCTCTCCTGACGCCCTCCTGCTCAGATCTGCAGAGGCTCCTCCAGCACAGCCAGGGAACGATGTGCTTTCCTTCTGCCCAGCTCATCCCACCCCAACACACACACATACACATACACGCACATACACATGCTCGTCCTTCAAGTCTCTGTCCAAAGCTCAGCCCCTCAGGAAGGCAGCCTGACAGTCCCTCCCATCCTCCCACCCCGTCTGCTGGAGGACCAGCCTCTCAGTGTACTTGGCCCTGGCATCCCTTGTCAGCATCACCATTATCGTAAACTATCTGTCTGGTTCACTACTCCATCCCCAAAGCCCAGCACGGCGCCTGGCACACTGCGAGCAATGTCCACTGAATAAACAAAACGGAGCCGACCAACAATACAAGAGGCGACAATTTGACTGGGGAGTAAAAGGCTCACTCCCAACCCCATGGGAGAAGATGATGCGCCTTCACCTGAGTGTTGTCAGCCCCCAGATCCAGGGGCAGCACCTCCCGAAGCTGGTGGACCCAATTAATCATTGTGGGCCCGTGACACTGAGGCAGGAGCACCGAGGGTTTGTGTGTGTGTGAATACGTGTGGAAATGGCACATTTCCCGGGGCAGGTCGTGCTCCACGGGAGGCAAGCAGGTCTCCTCTGCTCTTGTCTCCCTCGTTGCACGTTTTGTGCCTTCCCTAATTTCATCACCTTCCTCTACAGCTTTCCCCTTAAGCCTGGCAGTGCTCTGATCTCCCTGACATTTCAGCCTAAGGGCCAGCTGCCCTTTTATGCACAAATCCAATTCCACCACAGTCAAAAAGTTCCTGTTCTTAAAGAATTCTCAAAAGAAAAAAAAAATCTGGTCCCAAATTCCTACTGACCTCATTAGGGCAGTGATGGGAATCACAAAGCAGCCAGTCCGGAAGCACCTTGGCCAGCCCCCTGCCCTCGGCACAGCCAGGACCCTCTCCCCGGCACGCAGCTGCCCCAGGTCTAGACTCAGGCTCCCCTCCGGCCTCCCCAGAATCACCTCAAACCAAACGGCTCAATCGGCCATAAGTTCCCTACCAGATGAGATCAGGGCTGCCAGGACAGGAGAATTTCTCTCTGCTAGGAGAAATTTTCCTTTACCCAAAATGTTCCAATGTTCCATCTTATTAAATCATTGAATGAAAAGGAGGAAATTTCTCCCAGACATTTTTTTTCTTACCAAACAGGTATGAAATGTACAGTGTGGGGAATATAGTCAATAATTAGTTAATATCTTTGTATGGTGACGTGTAGTACTCTACTAGACTTACTGCAGTGACCAGTTCAAAATATATAGAAATATTGAATCACAATGTTGTATAACAGGAACTAACCCAGCGTTGTAGGTCGATGCTACTTCAAAAACAAACAAACTCATAGAAAACAAGATCAGATTTGTGGTTACCAGAGGTGGGGGGAGGTGGGGGGGAGGGGGAATTGGAGGAAGGTGGTCAAAAGGTACAAGCGTCCAGTTACAAGGTAAATAAGTACTAGGGGTGTGATGTACGCCATGATCAGTACAGTTAGCACTGCTCTATGTTACATATGAAAATTAAGGGAGTAAATCCTGAGTTATTATCACAAGAAAAAAAGTTTTTTCCATTTCTTTAATTTTGTATCTATTTGAGATGAAGGATGGTCACTAAAGTTACTATGATAATTGCTCCATGATGTATGTAAATCAAATCATTATGCTGTGGATCTTAAACTCACACAGTACTGTGTGTCATTTACATCTCAATAAAACTGGAAGGAAAAAAAGAAAATAATGACTGAAGTGGCAAAGTATGTGTTATGTGTGCACATGTGTGTATGTGTGTGGGCTGTTGTGTATTCGTATATGTTGTGTACTTATGTATATGTGTATAAGTGTGCATGTGTATATTGTGTATTTCTGAACGTATATATGAGTGTTGTGTGCACGTATGTATACATGTGCTTACATGTGTGTTATGTTGTATATTATGCGTCCATGTATGTGTGTGTCTATATGTGTGCGCGTGTGTGTTGTGTGTAAGTATGTGTACATGTACTTCTGTGTATGTGTGTCTGTGCACATGGGTGTATTATACATTTGTACATGTGTGTATGTATATAAACACACACCATATAAGCAAACGCTTGTGTGGAAAGTGGGATATGAGGTAGAGTTGGAGAACCAGGAGAGATTTTCTTCCTTTGTTTTTGGCTTCTTTTGAATTTTTTTAAAGCCCCATAATAAAAGACTAGAAAATCTAAGAATAGCAAAGATAATACTACCTCTTAGCCGGACTGCGAACAGTGGGAGAATCTCCAGCCCAGCATATCCAGCTGATTTGAGAATTACTCATTACATGGAAGATGATGAATTGCAGAAAGTGGTCCATTCCAAGAACACGCCTTCCAACCTTGTGACACCCCCAAGCACACCAGCAGCCCCCTCTCCTCGCAGCCAACATCGATTTATTAGATCAGAATTGATCCAGAGGAAATACCACAGATACCAATCTGGACCAATTACAGAGATACCAGACAATCCTAATTTTCCAAATTCAGGAAAGGGGAGTGAAGATGCTAAGAATAAACTGGTCGGCAGCAGAAGGATAATGAGATCACAGTTGATGGACTCTGACAGGGTAGGTAAACGTCTATCCATTTGTGCGAGCACAATGCCAGTGTTGTTTCATTCTCAGAAACAGTCTTTACTGCCAGGTGTCCTGCTTAGAGATGCTAACAGGTGTCCCCTGGGTGAGCAGTCTCCAGGCAGAGTGCCCTGCACCCCAACTTGCATCGCAGGTGCCCTGATGAGAAGCACCCTGCCCGGAGACTTGGACAATCACGGAAGACACCTTCATAGCCAAGTAGAGACAAAGGCATCAAGGTGCTATTGTCAGGTGACTTGCATGGCATACTGGCTGGCCCTGGCCACACCCAGGACCCCCAAAATTCTGCCCAGAAGAGGTCACGCCCCTTATACCCACACCAGGAAGGGCTCTGAGCCGGGGGTGCTGCATTAAAGAGGGTGTGGTGTCACTGGAGCTGCTGGCCTTTGGGGCCACCTCCCTGCACCCAAGAAGCCTGCACATCTCAGCCACAGGGTTTCCTGGGCCCTAAGCAGCTGTGCGTTTTGAAACCTCAAAAGTGCATTGTGAGGCATTTCTTTCTGCAGACTAAAAAGGAGAGAAAGAGGAAAAAGCAAGACAGTGAAAGAGGAAGTAAGACCCAGAGTGAGCCTAAGAAGAGGAGAGAGGAAGAGAAAACAGGGGAGCAGGTCCCAGTCAGAAGGGCTGGGCAGTGGCCAGCGAGCACCACTCTCAAGGGACAGGGTCCCTTGACGTTAAGGACCGAGCATTGCATCTCCAATCTAATGACAGCAGAGGGGTGATCACGGGTATAAACCCACAAGGACAGAGCAAAGGGGAACGGAGACAGGAGGGGGTCAAGGGTGTCAACACATTCTAGAGAGATGGACGGCAGATGCAGGGTTGGTAACTGACTCGGCAGAATAGAAGCAGCAAAAACCCACGTGCCCTCGAGGGGGCACCAGGATAAACAAGCCAATTCGCCTGCAGAGCCCCAGAAAGACCCATGGACTAGAAGCATCAGGTGCCAGAGAAGCAGAGACTCGGAAAGGGTGAGAGGAAGGGAGGGAGAGGCTGCAGACCTGTGCAGGGAACAGTCAGACCTTCCCAGGGCCCTACACACCCCACCCGGTCTCTGCCCCCACTGGAGACGTGTTTCTTCTTGCATTAAGGGACCCTGAAAGACCCCAAACTTGGAGACAGCAGAGGAGAGGCAGGAAACACGGATGTCAACCAGGAGAATGCATTAATTAATGGTGAACTTTCAAGCCCCCTCCCTGCCTGCTTCCCAGACCACGAGCCGCCAAGCCCAAACCACCAGGCAGCACACTGACAGATCCTTCTCCGGAGAACCCCGAGTGGTATCTCCAGACGTCGGTATCTGGAGGTGCAGACTTTCAGAATCTCCCCCACTGGAAGCTGGCTACCTCCATTGACGAGCCCTCTTTCCAGATACGGGAAGCAGAGGAGATTGCAGAGTGAGAGAACAGATCCTCCTCTAGCGTACAGGGAAGTCAGAAGATAACATCTAAAACGGACAGATCAAGGGACAGCAGAATAAGCACATGGAAAAGTCGGGAGGTAACATCAGAACTAAAAGAACTGGCAGTGGTCACTCCCGGGAGATGGGACTGAGCTGTAGGGCAGAGCGCTGCTGTTTCTTCTTACAAGACTTTTAGGACCATTTGCCTGCTTAAACTACGTGCATGGATATTTCTGATAAAAATAAAGAGGGTAAAAGAAAGTGGAGGTTGGAGGCAGAAGCTGGCAGCTGCCTAAAGCGGCGAGATACGAGACACAAAAACACCCTCTCCCCTCTCTTGGCTCCCTCCCAGGAAAGAGGCCCTAGACTTGCACTCCTGGCTCCAGGAAGTGGGAAGGGAGGTGATGAGAGCTGGCACGATAGCAGAGGACACACAAATGCCGTGAGTGTGACAAATGCCCCTGCACCCACCCGCAAAAAGGGTGGCCACTTAAGGCTGTGCAGCTGGAAACCTGAAGCCAGCCCGGGTCTGCTCCCAGGGGCACCAAGGACCAGGGTTCTGGGCAGCCAGTGCCCCCGCCTTGGCCCCCTTCCTGGGCACCGAGGGGAATCGGTGGCCTCCACCGTCTCCTCCCACTTTGACATTCTGCATTCTGTGATTCTGGAAAATGCACTGGAATCTGGGGCAGACCCACTTTGAGAAGGAGGCTGGGGATTTCCCCACCACCATCGAGACACCAGACACTTCATCAGGATCCAGGTCACGGCTCATTCCCCGCCTCATCCAGAAATGCATCCAAACTACAGAACCCCCAGGGCACATGCCTTCCGGGGGGCCCAGGGCAGCTGGGGCTCCTCGTGAGTCCTGAGCCAGCGGCCGCCACCCGCTGCTACTTTTGCTCTTTGGTTAATGATAATAGTTTGGACTTCGTCAAGAATTTGCTCAATGCATTAGGAACTGCCGGAATGGATGTAACATGACGCATCGTTATATTAATTTGATAGCAGGTTCCCCAATTCAGCAGAATGCAGAGGTCACCACATTGAAATCATTGCCAACCTAGTTTATTTCTTCTTTTGCAGTTCCGAAGGACAGAGTCCCTGAAATGATCTAGGTATAAAGCTGCCCTCCCAAACTGTCCACCAACAGCACCTGCCACAAACACACACACACGCACACGCACACACGCACAGGACCAATCCTCAACCCCCGGCTCTGCCTGTCTGGACACAGCTACAGAGGCAGTCGTGGGAATCTTTTTCTTTTAATTGTTGTAAAATATATATAACATAAAATTTTCCATTTTTAAGTGTACTGTTCACTGGCATTAAGTACACTCGCATTGCTGTGCAGCCCTCACCGCCACCCATCTTCAGAACTTTTCCAGCATCCCAAACTGAAACTCTGTCCCACCAAACCCTAACTCCCCACCCCTCCCCCAGCCCCTGGCCCCCACCATTCCACTCTGTGCCTCCACGAATCTGACTGCTTTCAGCACCTCACATAAACGGGATCATCCAGGATCATCCAGTACTCACCTTCCTGTGGCTGGTTCATTTCACAGAGCATCATGTCCTCATAGCCCATCCATGTTGTAGCACGTGTCATGACTTCCCTGGTGGCTCAGTGGTTAAGAATCCGCATGCCACTGCAGGGGACACAGGTTCGAGCCCTGGTCCGGGAAGATCCCACATGCCGCGGAGCAACTAAGCCCGTGTGCCACAACTACTGAGCCTGCGCTCTAGAGCCCACGAGCCACAACTACTGAGCCTGCGCTCTAGAGCCCGTGAGCCACAACTACTGAAGCCTGCGCTCCTGGAGTCCATGCTCTGCAACAAGAGAAGCCACCGCAATGAGAAGCCCGCGCACCACAACGAAGAGTAGTCCCCGCTCGCCGCAACTAGAGAAAGCCCGCGCACAGCCATGAAGACCCAAAGCAGCCAAAACAATAAAAATAAATTTTCAAAAAATTATTTTAAAGATTCCTTTGTAGTTCTGGGAATTTTTTCATCCTCCAGATAGGATCTCCACATGATTTGTGCAGTTCTATTCTGCTCACTCCCCAGGAATAGGGGCTTCCTTAGAAAAGTCCTGTAACTGCCCCAAAGAGCAGAAGCCCTGGCAGTGGCCAACAGGTGACTCTCGTGTGCCGCTTACAGAGGTCCTGGCCAAAGCAGCCCCACCTGCACAGGGACCCATGTGGGGCCTGATGAGGCTGGCTTCCTGGGTGGGGCGCTCTGCCCGCCCCTGGCGCCACCGCCTGGCCCCTCTCCGCTGGTCTGCGCAGGTGCGAGTCTGCTGCTCAACCACGAGCCCGCACACTGCCGTGCACCCCGTCAAAGCTCCTGTTTCTCTGCGTGCAAGCCCTTCAGAGACAACAGAGAAGGCACGGCCCTGCCCCTGGGGAGCTCACTGTCCCCGTGAGGAGGTAAGACTTCCACACTTATGATCACTAAATTGTCAACAACTGATGACAAAGAACGTGGGCTGCAGAAGCTGACAGAGAAGAGGCCTCCCCGTGAGTTGGCGTGTTTGGGGGACCTCCCGGGAAGAGGTCAGATCCGAAGGGCGGGCAGATTGGGTTGGACGTGGGGCATTTGAGGGGAGGTCAGTGGCCTCTGAAGAGCAGTAAGCAGCCCCCTAACTGTAATGGGTACTTTGCAGTGGGGAGTCAAAGAAAAAGACTGAGAAAGGGAGGTTGAGGCAGAATAAGAGCCTTGAACACAACACTGGGCTTCATCTCACAGGAAGTTGCTAAGGTTTTCAAGGAGAACAGCAATGTAACAAAAGGAGCGTTTCAGGGAAACCAGCGGGAGGAAGGGAGTCCAGCCTGGAGAGGGGAGCATCCGGAGCCGTTTCATAACCCAAGCACGACGCAGGTGGCAAGGGCCAAACCTGGGGGACACAGGAAGGTAAGGATGTGAATTACAGTTTGCAACTG
The DNA here is from genome assembly GCF_964165515.1 of Mesoplodon bidens. Classification (NCBI taxonomy): domain Eukaryota; kingdom Metazoa; phylum Chordata; class Mammalia; order Artiodactyla; family Ziphiidae; genus Mesoplodon; species Mesoplodon bidens. The sequence continues at coordinate 182,017,659 of NC_138177.1, forward strand.
GCAGAACTGGTGACTAATTCTATTCGGGGGATGAAAGAGAAAGAGGGGCCATGAAGGAGGACAAGGTGTGAGCTTTGGACCCTTTAAGATGAGGTTCGGAGAACAAGGGAAATCAAAGAACGGAAACAGAGCAGAAGTGAGGGCAGGAGGGAGAGGAAAGATGATGAGTCTGAGATGATAACGTGACATCCAGGTGGCCCAGGAGAGAGGCTCAGACTTGGGGAAGGTCCACAGAGAGTTAACAGTCAAACCCTGGAGTTCTTGGAGTCCTGGGAGGGAGAACTTTGGAGAAAAGAGCAGAAGGCCCAAGACTTGTTCCTACCACTGGGGTGGGAAAGGTCCAGGGCGGAAGAAGCAGTGGACCTACAGGGTCCTGAGAGCCGGAGAGCAAGGGCGGGTCTCTCGCTGAGTCCCTTGGGTCTTCTTGAAACTCAGGTCTCACTTTTCTTCTCCTTTCCTTCCAGACCCCTCCCTCTACTTGGCTGTTTTACTGCTTATTGACCAAGAAGCATTTAGTGTTCATTATAGGAAAATTCTATGATTAGACCTTTAGTGTTTCAGTGTTAAGATGTTATCTATATAAATCTAATTAATTAATTAGATAATTAATAACATTTTCCAGCCTCCTTCTGACCGATACACACAGGATTCCTGGGAAGGAAATGTTTTCAACTCCATTTTGAGCTTTGCGTGTCCCCGGCTTCCAAGAAGTTTGCATGTTTCCCAGGGGAGGAGAAATAAATTATTGGGATTGCTAAGTTTTGCAGCCCGCCTGCCTGTGCTCTGCTGGGCTCTGCTCTCCACCCTATGGGGAAGTGTGTGCTTCTCTACACTGCCTGCAACTCCGGGCTAAATCCATCTCCAGAGGCCAGCACAGGAACCCACAGCCAAGCTCACCAGCAAAGGGAGGCTGGGTGTCCCGGGTGGTTCAGAATTCGTGGAGATGGGAGGTGGGAGAGAATAGTGGAACAATTTGCAGGGCCACCTTCAAACCCCACATCAGCAGAGGGTTAGCATCAAAGCTAAGTGTGTGGGCTTTGCAATAAGCTAATCCTGGGTTCAAATTCCAGTTCCAACATTTGCTGTGCCATCTTGGACAGATAATACACCCTCTCTCCATCTCATTGCCTGGCAGAGATGTTGAAAGGACTTAAAAGCCCACAGAAGTACCCCAGAGCACAGTACAAGGGCAATCTATACAAGACAAAAATAGAGTCAACCCAGGTCTCTCCCTTCAGACCCTGACTCACTCTCTCATTCATTTCACAAATATTCATGGAGTACCCACCGTGTGTCCAGCAGCGCTGCAGGCACTGGGGAGACCCCTTGAACAAGCTAGCCCGAAAGCCCCTCTCCTTGTCGTACTTTTACTTTGGGGGAGAGGAGGTCAGATAATGAATAAGTGAATTAAACAAATAAATGAGAACTACACAGTGTGTCAGACGGTGATAAGCGCACTAGAGAAACAGAAAACAGGGAAAGAGGAAAGGGATTCTGGCTGGATGGGAGGGGAGCGATTCTAAATTGTGGGTTCAGGGAGGGCCTCACAGAGAAAGTGACAAAGAATCAAGGCCAGAAGGAGGAGCTGGAAGAACGTACAAGACGGAGGGTGGAAGCTCTTGATTCCAAGATTCTAAATCCACGTGGTGGGGTGGGGAGTGTGGAGTCCCCTGGGGTCTCCCAGCGGCATTACTCTAGTGCCGGGCACACAGCAAGTGCCAAATAAAGACGTCCTGAGGGGTGATTTTTCAAGCTGCCATTTCCAGAACGTCCCAGTTGCTGATAATACAATATGGGCTGTTTCAACAATCTGCATTCAGCCCTGTCATAGCGCCACTGCCGCCCCCCGGGACCCCCAACCCTGGGAGCCTCCTTGTAGCACACTTCATTATTAAACAGGTGAGCGGGGCTCCCAGGACCTTCTCTGTAATTAGGGCAGGATCTGAGCAAGGGCTCTATTTATAACCCCCAGCCATCAGCAAGCCACGGAGACAACGAGTGGGTCCCTCTGTGGCTCCTATACCAACATCTATATGTGAGCTGAATACAACAATTAATTTAATAGGGATTCCTCCACACAAACAATGTATCATTTTATTAGGAAACTCTATAAATGTCAGCGGTGCAATTCATTTTTATTAATTTTCTAAAATGAAATTAGCAGCGGCAGCAAACAGAAGTTGTATCGCCTCCTCATCCAACAGAGTTTTGGTGTCATTAATTCCTTAATACCAGGAGGCCGGTTTGCAAGAACTCAGCAGTTCACTGCGTCAATTAATTTCAATACAAGAGAAGGCGGGGTGGGGAGATCCAAACTCAACAACTACTTTAAGAAGATTCTTGAACAATCACAGCAACTTTTCCCCCTCCTGGGACAAGATGCTTTCAAGTGTAAACACGAATTGGATAGTATAAGACTAATAGGAAACGTCTGTCTTCACCCTCTGCCCTTAGGAAAGAAATTCGTCCTTCCAGAGCCTGGAGAGATTGTGGCAGATGCATCCTAAAATCGAAGCCTCCAGGAGGCCCGGGGACAGCCCCTTGCAGACAAGAGGGACGATGACACCCCCGTGCTTGGACACGGACCCTCACAGCATGCAAAGCAAGACCACAAATATTATCTCATTCAGTCTCATCGTGACCCAATGAGGTCAGAATCAACATTGACTCTGTTTCCTGCGTGAAGAAGAACCAGTAGAGCTTTGAACGGGGATGAAGTGACTTTCTTAAAGTCACAGAGCTACCGAGTGACAGGGCCAAGGCTCAAACCCAGATTTGTCAATATCGAAACCCACACTCCTTCTCTGCTGCCGGGGCACCCCTTGTGCCTCGGGATGGGAAGGCTCTCAGCTCTATTTATACTCCCCAAAGTCCAGTGAGTCAGGCATGACCACGAGTGACATTTGCCTCTCAATGGAAACCCAAATTCAGACTGAAACGTGAGGCAGAATCCCCGCCTTGTGGTGCAGTCAGAGGGCGGCTGAAACAGGACATGTGTCTGCATATCTGAAATCAGATGTCTGGCCCGGGACACGTTCCAGAAACTCTCACTCTCTGGCTAAAGAGACGCTCTTTCCTTCCACTTAGATTCAGGGAGTGTTTTGCTGAGGAGTGAAGGGAGTGTGGAGAGGCTGGAGGCTGCTCGAAATGAGAACCGCTGTGGGGAGCCAGGAAATGGTGCTGAAGCAGGGATCGGACAGGCTCCCTTCCATCCAGAGAAGCTAGGGCAGCAGTTCTCAAAGTGAGGTCCCAGGCCAGCTGCACCCCATCACCTGGGAACCTGTTAGAAATAACAGGTGCTCAGGTCCCACACCAGACATGCTGAATCAGAAACTGGGGGTGGGGGTGCAGCACGTTACTTTAACAAGCCCTTCAGCTGATTCTGATGCCTGCTCAAGTTTGGGAACCACTGCCCTGGAAGGAGATGTCCCCAGAAGGAAGGAGAAATGAGTATGCCAGGCTTTCCAGGCTTTCCATGGTACAGGACACGGCTGTGCTCACCAAATAGTAGATTGCATCACGATTCATTCTCCCTGCCCCCACTCTGACCCCACTGTAGCAAAGAATGTCCTTCTTGGCCTCATTCTTATTGGGCTCAGCTACGGGAATTACTTTGGCTAATGGATTTGTGAGCAGGTGTGACATATGAAGCCACATCCAGCATCATATCCAGGGGTTTTCACTGTGCCTGCCTTGGATTGCCTTGGGCTTTTAAGCCTCTGCCATCCCCCATGAGAACCAGATGTCCCAGACAGGGAAGGGATGGGGGCAGGGGGAGGCCTCCTCAGCCTAGGTTCTACAACAAAAAGACACATCTCCAGTGGTCCTGAAGTCAACCCAAAGCCACAGCCAACCCACAGACCCATGAGCAGGAAATAAAAATTTATTGTTATAAGTCACTTATTTTGGAGATTGTTTCTTACAAGGCATTATCACATCAAAAGCTGACTGATACAAACCATTTGATTTTATAGCAAAGGAAATCACGGCCTCAGAAGGCTGAGGAGTTGAAGACATCCTACAGAGGGGTTTAGGCTGAAAGGTAAAAGAATCAGAGTCAACCTCTGCCCTCACCTGGGGGATGCAGGTCTCAGGAACGAATCGTCCTTTCCTCAATATCCTCTGACCTCCTTCAAAATGGAAAATTCTGGCCTCATCTAATGGATGCTAACCCATAAAAACCTAAGCCTCATGAAGAAATAGGCTAAAGAATCTTCTAGACTGAGTAAACATCTTTCCTCCATGGCTCAGAAAGGATGAACAGGTCAAGCTGATGGCCAAGTGGGCAGAGGACACACCCCCAACCCTTTCCCTGGTCTCCCAGTTAAAAAATTTGAAGACTTTGGTGCTTCTGGACAAAGGGAACAGACTGGGCTTTCTGCCTCTCAAATGCAAACCCACAGAGCAGTTATCCTGTAAGCTGCACTCCAGCTAACACCACTCAGGCTGTTAAACACCTGGCCCCGTCACCGCTGATAGAAAAGCTGTGGCAATTGGAAGAGAGTGGCCGGGTATTTCCGAAGCTCTAGACTGTAACGTACTAAAAATGAAAAAAATGAGAGCTAGGGAGGAAAGAAGAGGCTGCCTTTAAGAATCAACCCTAAATCCCAATGTCTCCATGCTTCACAAAATAATATCACTTGCACTGAGAGAACTCAAGTCAGCTGAATCTTCACCAGTTCCCTCTATTCCCCAGTGGTGAGACTAGTTCAGTGTCCATGGCAGTTGGCAGGTTCATGGACATTGACTAAATAATAAACTGCAAACGTAGCCGTGAATTCTGATTTGGGAGATCTTAACACCATCAAGAAAAACTTGACTTTCAGTTTGTAAAAGGTGTTGAGATGAAAGTGGACAGGTGAGGTAGTTTCCCTTTTAGAAAGTAAGTTTCTAGAGAACACGGGTGTCAGATGGGCACTTTCCCAAAATAAACTTCCCCTGAGGGTCCTGCCTGCCAAACCTTTTCCAAGCACCCAGCTTGAAGGATCCAGCGTCAGGCCAGCAGCTTAAAATTTCCAACTTGCATGATAGCAGCTGCCCTGTTTTTAATCCATCCGATTGCAGTCACTACCACTGTCTTAGGCTGATGACTGAGACCTCAATGTCACAAGCTCTCAGGCAGAACATGGCATTTTGAACTTGCCCATGAATTGACTGGCCAAATCAGGTAATCAATGAAAATCAATCCATTTACTGTACATATTTGAAAAACTGTGAGATCTGGGACATTACCTTGTCTTAGGGGATGTGGTTAGCCATTCTTCGTGTTTCTCAAATGTTATTAAATAAGCTGCAATTTCCTGAAACAGAAGAATAAAAAGATAATAACAACAATTAGCTCACATTGGATCCTGAGAGGTAAGAAAGTTTTTTGCTGTTTCCCAGCCGCTGTCCTCTTTTGTGAGGCCGGAACCCCATCTCCAGTGGAGCAACACTCGACTTGGACTGTGTTTCTATTTTGATTTTTTTAAGACCTTTCCATTCAACCTGCCACACTATAATAATCAAAGCACTGGGTTTCAAAAGATGAGTCAGTGGCAAGGACAAAGATATTTCTCTGTAGGAGGAAAACATCAGACACCATTTCAGCTTCTAAATGTCATTAATTTGAAGGAGGGGGAAAACACATGCCAACAACAGGTCTCCACTCATGCAAGGTCAGAATTGGAAGGTTTAGCTGGTCTCCTTCTGAAGCTGGAGTAACCTTTCATCATTGTCACAAGAAATGTTGCCTTCTCTCAGCATGAGCCCCAAGCCCCGAGCCAAATCACACAAAGATTAAAAAGAAAAGAAAGGAAAAAGCCATATTACAGAGACAGAGACAGAGAGACAGAAAGAGAGAGAGAGAGAGTTAACCTTTCCCACTACTGATAACTTAATCTGTTGAGGAACGCTTCAGAATGAAGAGCAATGTCAGCAGAGTTTAAGGCAAAGATGGAAGAAATGTGGGCACCTGAAGGTAAATTAAATATTTATAAACACAACAACATCACTGCAGATAGAATTACTGATTTATTAACAATTTCCATAAAAAGCCTGTGGGTGACATCCACATAAGTCATTGCTCGGGCTCTGAGGCATGATGTGGCCCATTACTTCCAGCTCCAAACGTATCTGCTAACTTGAAATTGGCAGGGACTGTAAGTTAGATTAAGGTTGGACTAGTACACAGTTCCCTTGATCTTGGTGATGATACAGTACGGAGCTGCCGCCCTTGACAACCAGAAAAATGTGGAGAACGGGCCTCCCTTCTCAACTTTCTGTGCAGCTGGGGTTCGTGGAGGGCTCCTCGTGATAGAGCAGCCTGGCCACCTAGGTCTCTAGCCTCCCTCTGCAGTTAGCCTCCTCTGGGCATGGACATTAGGGAGTGGACACCCGTGACCACAGAGATGCTAAACTTGGCCTTGAAGAAAAAGAAGACACATCACCAAAACCAGGGAAGCGGAGCAGGTCAAAGTAGAAAACACCACCCATGCCACATGGTATGAAGGTCACCGGCCTGGGGGTGGGGGTGGGGGGCGGTCAGGGCCTCACATCATCGTGGAAACCAGCCACGACCATGAGCTAGCCAGTGACTGATCACCAGAGCCCAAGCCACCTCAGTCCAGAAGACTGGACCTTTCACCAAGAAGCTGGGAAGCAGAAACCTATGACAAAAACAGACTTGCCTTGTTGTACAGATTTTTACTGTTGACTGCAACTACAGAAGCTGATCAACCAGCACATTGTTCCCTCTCGCCCCTGAGAGAGAACATATTCTCTTTCCCCTCCTTAGAAGATGTCTTCCCTAAGGTGTCACATAGATAGGTATCACCTCCCCTGGCTGGCCCTCCTAACTCTTCATGACAGGATGGGTTGCCCATCCTCTGTGCTCCCATGGCACTCAGCACCTTCCCCCAGTGTGTAGGATTTATCACTCTGCATCCTAAGGGCTTGTTTACTTGGATAGCATCCCTCACTGGGCCATGTACTCCTCAAGGGCAAGGAATATGTCATCACTGATGTATCCCTTGGACCTCACAATGTCCTGATAAGTGTTTGTTAGACAGATGGATGGATGAGTGGGTGGGTGGGTGGGTGCATGGGGGGAGGGAAGGAGGAAGAGTGGGCATTAGAGAAATAAAATTGCATCTATGAACATCTGTGTGTGTGTCCTGAGCAGGTTGCGTGTTTGTACATGTTTATTACTTAAGATAATTGAAGCAAGTGCTTAAAAGCAGCAAAACCCAGCAGCTCCTAGATAAACATTTACCGGTGATTTAATTAACTCTAAGTCACTGTGGGAAGGTGATATAGTATCACAGTTAAGAGCACATGCTTTAGAAGCAAACAGACCTGGCTGGGGGTGCTGGCTCTGCCACTTATGCACTGTCTGATCTTGAGAACATCACTTAACCTGTCTAGACCTCAGTTTCCTATGAAACTGAGATAACGCCACCTCATGGGTAGCTCTAAGGAGTGAAAATTCTTAATACCCTGACTGGTGTATAGCTATGCCCCACAATCATCACTATCATGATTATGATTAGAAGGTCTACGTATTGCAAGCTGGCTCCACAGAGGCCCCAAGGAGGCAGCAGGTACCAAATGGTCCAGCTCAGAATCTTCCAGCACTGCTGGACTTACCTTCATCGATCCCACCCTCCACCCCCTTCCACCCCCGTCCACCCCCTATTCCCACAGTGAATGGTATCATCACAGTGACTCTTCAGAGTTAGTTGGAGTCAGTCCTTCCCTTTATCTACTGGTGCCCATTTGGTTGCACAAAGCATTCATTCATTCACCTCAGAGACCTAACTAACATTTTGAATCTCAAGAGAATAGTAAACAGGACATGCTGAGCATCTTCTTCAAAATAAACATCTGTAACAGTATTGTCATGGAATGTAGTTATCTTGTAAAGAATTATAGGATTGACGTTTTTCTAATACTTTCAGAAAAGGAGTTCAGAATTTATGCAATAATAAACACCAGGTCTTGAAACAATCTGCATATTATAAACTATTCAAGTGTGTAGCTTTCAATCTACAATAATAAGTTTCCCAGAAATTAAATAGGCATGAGCTGATAGTGAAAGGTATGTATGAACATGGATTAGCATGTGTGACAGTCATTAATGAAACTGAACAAGTGAGTGACCTTGACAGCAGGCAGTGGCTAGAGTCAGGAAGTGGATAAACTGTGCCACTTCCTAGGTGCATCAGCCCATCTACCTGAATTTCAGGAGCCTTGATATCTGGGGGAATAGTCTATGCCAACTGGAACCCCTGGGATCCATGCCCTTGCCCAGGATCATGCTGAGAGCTAAGCGACCCCTAATGGCCCAGAAGGATGGAGGCACAGGGCACCCCAGACACCTCTAGATTCATCACAGTGTCCCAAAGACCCAGAGTCCCAAAGAAGGCCTTCATAAACATCCCTCAGGCAACAGTCACCCCAACCTGGCAGGGCCCCCTCCACTGCTACTGTCGTGCAAAGAGAAAAACTCCCTGGACTACTTATTGCAATCAATGTTGACTCTACAAATGTTTATTGAGCACCTACTATGACCAGTCAGAGAATAAGACTACATGAAGCCTGAGAGGCAGACAGCAGAAGCAAGAAGAACTACAATTCTGCAGCCTGTGGAACAAAACCACATTCACAGAAAGATAGACAAAAGGAAAAGGCAGAGGACTATGTACTATGAAGGAACAAGATAAAACCCCAGAAAAACAACTAAATGAAGTGGAGATATGCAACCTTCCAGAAAAAGAATTCAGAATAATGAGAGTGAGGATGATCCAAGACCTCGGAAAATGAATGGAGGCAAAGATCAAGAAGATGCAAGAAATGCTTAACAAAGACCTAGAAGAATTAAAGAACAAACAAACAGAGATGAACAATACAATAACTGAAATGAAAAATACACTAGAAGGAATCAATAGCAGAACAACTGAGGCAGAAAAATGGATAAGTGACCTGGAAGACAGAATGGTACAATTCACTGCTGCAGAACAGAATAAAGAAAAAGGAATGAAAAGAAATGAAGGCAGCCTAAGAGACCTCTGGGACAACATTAAATGCACCAACATTCACATTATAGGGGTCCCAGAAGGAGAAGAGAGAGAGGAAGGACCTGAGAATATATTTGAAGAGATTATAGTTGAAAAATTCCCGAACATGGGAAAAGAAATAGTCACCCAAGTCCAGGAAGCATAGGGAGTCCCAGGCAGGATAAACCCAAAGAGAAACATGCTGAGACACATAGTAATCAAACTGACAAAAATTAAAGACAAAGAAAAATTATTAAAAGCAACAAGGGAAAAATGACAAATAATGTACATGGGAACTCCCATAAGGTTAACAGCTGATTTCACAGCAGAAACTCTACAGGCCAGCAGGGAGTGGCACGATATATTTAAAGCGATGAAAGGGAAGAACCTACAACCAAGATTACTCTACCCAGCTAGGATCTCATTCAGATTCGATGGAGAAATCAAAAGCTTTACAGACAAGCAAAAGCTAAGAGAATTCAGCACCACCAAACCAGCTCTACAACAAATGCTAAAGGAACTACTCTAAGCAGGAAACACAAGAGAAGAAAAGGACCTACAAAAACAAACCCAAAACAATTAAGAAAATAGTAATAGGAAATGGTAATAGGAACATACATATCAATAATCACCTTAAGTGTGAATGGATTAAATGCTCCAACCAAAAGACAGAGGTTTGCTGATTGGATACAAAAACAAGACCCATCTATATGCTGTCTACAAGAGACCCACTTCAGACCTACGGACACATACCGGCTGAAAGTGAGGTGATGGAAAAAGATATTCCATGCAAATGGAAATCAAAAGAAAGCTACAGTAGCAATAATCATAATAGATAAAATAGACTTTAAAATAAAGAATGTTACAAGAGACAAGGAAGGACACTAATAATGATCAAGGAATCAATCCACGAAAAAAATATAACAATTATAAATATACCTAAAGACCTAAATGTAAGGCCAGACCCTATAAAACTCTTAGAGGAAAGCATAGGCAGAACACTCTATGACATAAATCACAGCAAGATCCTTTTTGACCCTCCTAGAGAAATGGAAATAAAAACAAAAATAAACAAATGGGACCAAATGAAACTTAAAAGCTTTTGCACAGCAAAGGAAACCATAAACAAGATGAAAAGACAACCCTCAGAATGGGAGAAAATATTTGCAAATGAAGCAACTGACAAAGGATTAATCTCCAAAATATACAAGCAGCTCATTCAGCTTAATATCAAAAAAAACAAACAACCCAATCCAAAAATGGGCAGAAGACCTAAATAGACATTTCTCCAAAGAAGATATACAGATTGCCAACAAACACATGAAAGGATGCTCAACATCAGTAATCATTAGAGAGATGCAAATCAAAACTACAATGAGGTATCACCTCACCTCACACCAGTCAGAATGGTCATCATCAAAAAAATCTACAAACAGGGCTTCCCTGGTGGTGCAGTGGTTGAGAGTCTGCCTGCCGATGCAGGGGGCACGGGTTCATGCCCCGGTCTGGAAGGATCCTGTGTGCCACAGAGCGGCTGGGCCCATGAGCCGTGGCCTCTGGGCCTGCGTGTCCGGAGCCTGTGCTCCGCAACGGGGGAGGCCACAGCAGTGAGAGGCCCGCGTACCGCAAAAAAAAAAAAAAAAAAAAAAAAAAATCTACAAACAATAAATGCTGGAGAGGGTGTGGAGAAAAGGGAACCCTCTTGCACTGCTGCTGGGAATGTAAATTGATACAGCCACTATGAACAACAGTTTGGAGGTTCCTTAAAAAACTAAAAATAGAACTACCATATGATCCAGCATCCCACTACTGGGCATATACCTTGAGAAAACCATAATTCAAGAAGAGTCATGTACCACAATGTTCATTGCAGCACTATTTACAAGAGCCAGGACATGGAAGCAACCTAAGTGTCCATTGACAGATGAATGGATAAAGATGATGTGGTACATATATACAGTGGAATATTATTCAGCCATGAAAAGAAACGAAACTGAGTTATTTATAGTGAGGTGGATGGACCCAGAGACTGTCATACAGAGTGAATTAAGTCAGAAAGAGAAAAACAAATAACATTCGCTAACACATATATATGGAATCTAAAAAAAAAAAAAAAGGTTCTGAAGAACCTAGGAGGAGGACAGGAATAAAGACACAGACGTAGAGAATGGACTTGAGGACCTGGGGAGGGGGAAGGGTAAGCTGGGACGAAGTGAGAGAGTGGCATAGACATGTATACACTACCAAATGTAAAATAGATAGCTAGTGGGAAGTAGTCACAAAGCACAGGGAGATCAGCTCAGTGCTTTGTGACCACCTAGAGGGGCGGGATAGGGAGGGTGGGAGGGAGATGCAAGAGGGAAGGGATATGGGGATATATGTATACATATAGCTGATTCACTTTGTTACAGCAGAAACTAACACAACATTGTAAAGCAACTATATTCCAATAAAGTTGTTTAAAAAAATTATAAATATATACGCACCCCCAACATCAGAGCACCTCAGTACATAAAGAAACTGCTAACAGCTATAAAAGAGGAAGTGGACAGTAACACTATAATAGTGGAGGACTTTAACACCTCACTTACACCAATGGACAGACCATCCAGACAGAAAATTAATAAGGAAACACAAGCTTTAAATAACACTTATAGGACATTCCATCCGAAAACAGCAAATTACACTTTATTCTCAAGTGCACATGGAATATTCTCCAGGATAGATCACATCTTGGGTCACAGATCAAGCCTCAGTAAATTTAAGAAAACTGAAATCATATCAAGCATCTTTTCCGACCAAAACACTATGACATTAGAAATAAATTACAGGGAAAAAAACATAAACACGTGGAGGCTAAACAATACATTACTAAATAACCAAGAGATCACTAAAGAGATCAAGGAGGAAATCAAAAAATATGTAGAGACAAATGACAACGAAAACACAATGATCCAAAACCTATGGGATGCAGGGACTTCCATCGTGGTGCAGTGGTTAAGAATCCGCCTGCCAATGCAGGGGACACGGGTTAAAGCCCTGGTCCGGGAAGATCCTACATGCCACAGAGCAGCTAAGCCCATGTGCCCCAATTACTGAGCCTGTGCTCTAGAGCCCACGAGCCACAACTACTGAGCCCGAGTGCCACAACTACTGAAGCTTGCATGCCTAGAGCCTCTGCTCTGCGACAAGAGAAGCCACTGCAATTAGAAGCCCGTGCACCACAACAAAGAGTAGCCCCCGCTCACCACAACTTGAAAAAGCCCATGCACAGCAACAAAGACCCAATGCAGCCAGAAATAAATAAATAAATTTATTTTTTTAAAACCTATGGGATGCAGCAAAAGCAGTTCTAAGATGGAAGTTTATAGCAATACAATCCTACCTCAAGAAACAAGAAAACTCTCAAATAAACAATCTAACATTACACCTAAAGTAAGTAGAAGAAGAACAAACAAAACCCAAAGTAGCAGAAGGAAAGAGATCATAAAGATCAGAGCAGAAATAAATGAAACAGAAACAAAGAAAACAATAGCAAAGATCAATAAAACTAAAAGCTGGTTCTTTGAGAAGATAAACAAAATTGATAAACCTTTAGCCAGACTCATCAAGAAAAAGAGAGAGAAGACTCAAATCAGTAAAATTAGAAACGAAAAAGGAGAAGTAACAATGGACATTGCAGAAATACAAAGCATCCTAAGAGAATACTACAAGCAACTCTATGCCAATAAAATGGACAACCTGGAAGAAATGGACAAATTCTTAGAAAGGTATGACCTTCAAATACTGAACCAGGAAGAAATAGAAAATATGAACAGACCAATCACAAGTAATGAAATTGAAACTGTGATTAAAAATCTTCCAACAAACAAAAGCCCAGGACCAGATGGCTTCACAGGTGAATTCTATCAAACATTTAGAGAAGAGCTAACACCCATCCTTCTCAAACTCTTACAAAAAATTGCAGAGGAAGGGGGCTTCCCTGGAGGCATAGTGGTTGAGAGTCTGCCTGCCGATGCAGGTGACACGGGTTGGTGCCCCAGTCTGGGAAGATCCCACATGCCATGGAGCGGCTAGGCCCGTGAGCCATGGCCACTGAGTCTGCAGGTCCGGAGCCCGTGCTCTGCAATGGGAGAGGCCACAACAGTGAGAGGCCCGTGTACTGCCAAAAAAAAAAAAAAAAAAAAAAAAAAATTGCAGAGGAAGGAACAATCCCAAACTCATTCTGTAGGCCACCATCATTTTGATAGCAAAACCAGACAGAGATGCTACAAAAAAAGAAAATTACAGAATATCACTGATGAATATAGATGCAAAAATCCTCAACAAAATACTGGCAAACAAAATCCAACAACACATTGAAAGGATCATACACCATAATCAAGTGGGATTTATCCCAGGGATGCAAGGATTCTTCAATATATGCAAATCAATCAATGTGAGACACCATATTAACAAACTGAAGAAGAAAAACCATATGATCATCTCAATAGAGGCAGAAAAAGCTTTTGACAAAATTCAGCACCCATTTATGATAAAAAATCTCTGGAAAGTGGGCATAGAGGCAAACTACCTCAACATAATAAAGGCCATATATGACAAACCCACAGCAAACATCATTCTCAATGGTGAAAAACTGAAAGCATTTCCTCTAAGATCAGGAACAAGACAAGGATGTCCACTCTCACCACTATTATTCAACACAGTTTTGGAAGTCCTAGCCATGGCAATCAAGAAGAAAAATAAATAAAAGGAATACAAATTGGAAAAGAAGAAGTAAAACTGTCACTGTTTGCAGATGACATGATGACATAGAGAATCCTAAAGATGCCACCAGAAAACTACTAGAGCTAATCAATGAATTTGGTAAAGTTGCAGGATACAAAATTAATGCACAGAAATCTCTTGCATTCCTTTACACTAACAATGAGAGATCAGAAAGAGAAATTAAGGAAACAATCCCATTCACCATTGCAACAAAAAGAATAAAATACCTAGGAATAAACCTACCTAAGGAGGTAAAAGACCTGTACTCAGAAAACTATAAGACACTGATGAAAGAAATCAAAGATGACACAAACAGATGGAGAGACATACCATGTTCTTGGATTGGAAGAATCAATATTCTGAAAATGACTATACTACCCAAAGCAATCTACAGATTCAGTGCAATCCCTATCAAATTACCAATGGCATTTTTTACAGAACTAGAACAAAAAATCTTAAAATTTGTATGGAGACAGAAAAGACCTTGAATAGCCAAAGTAATCTTGAGGGAAAAAAATGGAGCTGGAGGAATCAGACTCCCTGACTTCAGACTATACTACAAAACTACAGTAGTCAAGACAATATGGTACTGGCACAGAAACAGAAATATAGATCAATGGAACAGGATAGAAAGACCAGAGATAAACCCATGCACCTATGGTCACCTTATCTTTGATAAAGGAGGCAAGAATATACAGTGGAGAAAAGACAGCCTCTTCAATAAGTGGTGCTGGGAAAACTGGACAACTACATGTAAAAGAATGAAATTAGAACACTCGCTAACACCATACACAAAAATAAATTCAAAATGAATTAAAGACCTAAATGTAAGACCAGACAATATAAAACTCTTAGAGGAAAACATAGGCAGAATGCTCTATGACGTAAATCACAGAAAGATCTTTTTTGACCCACCTCCTAGAGTAATGGAAATAAAAACAAAAATAAACAAATGGGACCTAATGAAACTTGAAATCTTTTGCACAGCAAAGGAAACCAAAAACAAGCCTAGAAAACAACCCTTAGAATGGGAGAAAATATTTGCAAATGAATCAATGGACAAATGATTAATCTCCAAAATATATAAACAGCTCATGCAGCTCAATATTAAAAAAAAACAAACAATGCAATCCAAAAATGGGCAGAAGACCTAAATAGACATTTCTCCAAAGAAGACATACAGATGGCCAAGAGGCACATGAAAAGATGCTCAACATCGCTAATTATTAGAGAAATGCAAATCAAAAGTTAAATGGGGTATCGCACCAGTTAAAATGGGCATCATCAGAAAATCTACAAACAACAAATGCTGGAGAGGGTGTGGAGAAAAGGGAACCCTCTTGCACTGTTGGTGGGAATGTAAATTGATACAGCCACTATAGAGAACAGTGTGGAGGTTCCTTAAAAAACTAAAAATAGAATTACTATATGACCCAGCAATCCCACTACTGGACATATACCCAGAGAAAACCATAATTCAAAAAGACACATGCACCCCAATGTTCACTGCAGCACTATTTACAATAGCCAGGTCATGGAAATAACCTAAATGCCCATCAACAGACGAATGGATAAAGAAGATGTGGTATATATATACAATGTAATATTACTCAGCCATAAAAAGGAACAAAATTGGGTCATTTGTAGAGACGTGGATGCATCTAGAGACTGTCATACAGAGTGAAGTATGTCAGAAAGAGAAAAACAAATATCGTATATTAACGCATATATGTGGAATCTAGAAAAATGGCACAGATGAACCGGTTTGCAGAGCAGGAATTGAGACACAGAAGTAGAGAAAAAACATATGGACACCAAGGGGGGAAAGCACGGTGTGGGTGGAGTGGTGGTGTGATGAACTGGGAGAGTGGGATTGACATATATACACTAATATGTATAAAACGGATAACTAATAAGAACCTGCTGTGTAAAAAATAAAAAATATAAAAACTTTTAAATAAAGAGCACATGAAGCCTGCTCTTAAATTGCTCACAGCCAGGGACAGAGATAAGTCAACATAATAGTGGGGCGTTCACGCCATCACAGGGTCAACTGTCCTGTCAACTCTGTAGCCAGACCAATGGGTCACCTCAGGCCTACCGAGCTGCCACGCAAGCAAGCAGAGGCCCCGGGGAACCACACCGATTTATGAACTATCTTTGAGCACCAGCCGCTCCCTCCTGCACCCTCCCATGCAGATCCCCCCTGGGTGGAGCACCTGTCCCACTTAAAGGCAGCCCCTCTGAGCAAAGGAAACTGAATTCCCAGAGGCAGGCTTCCTCCTGTGTCATATTCACATTGACTAAGCCCCAGAGCTGGACTCAACCACCAGGGAGCACCGTTGCACTGCTGTCTGGCTCCCAGCTGGATGGGGCGTGTCTGGGTCACCTGTCTACTCCCAGACCCGTGCTGCCCAGCCCATTCCCCTTATTCTGGTTCTGATCTGTCTCATCATCAGATGGGCAGACCATGGGCCAGACCCTGCCTCCCCAAAGCTTAGGATCTTTTTGGGGAGAGAGCTAGGCACACCCCCAAAGAACCACAAAGAACAGAAGATGCTAAATAGTGTGGAACAAAGTGAGAACCATCAAAATTCAGAGTAAGGAGAGCCATCTGGGCTAGGAAGGGGAATGATTTCGGGGGGAGAGGGGCTTCATCATCTGTGTCATCATTACCATCATAACAGCTAACATTGGCAGAGTGATGTCTAAGGCCAGCGACTGCTCTAGGACTTCATGGGGGATAGTCTCACTTAATCTTCAAAACAAACTACAAAGTGAGAACATGCCCGTTTTACAAGTGGGGAAACTTGAGGCACAGAGCAGTTAAGTGGCTTGCCCAAGGTCACACGGCTAAACTCTGTAGAACCCAAACCCATGCACAATGGTTCCAGAGCCCACACTCTCCACTACTGATCTGAATTTCTTTAAAGAACGGCTACAGTGTGTTGAGATGCAGAAAAGGAAAACCTGCACATGTACAGTCATGCTTTCCTAACTCAGGCTAACAGCCTCCTGCTTCCCACTGAGCTGGAGTCACCTCAGTGCCCCACCTCCCTTCAGGGAGACAGGAGGAGCCAGACTGAGCATCCATCAGCAGGATTCTCTCCTTCCAGCAGGATCAGGCTCATTGCCACCCATAACCCTTGTATGATCCATGGGGTCATCTTCAGTGATAGGAAACGTTTTTTATATCCAGGAACCATTTGCTTTAAATGTCTTATGATACAGACAAAACAACAGACAAAAAGAGAGACAAACACTCTAGCTGAAGAGGGGAAGAGGTTTTGGAAAAAAGCATCTTCATCCCAACTGTCTGGCCCTCCCCCCCTTTCCCCAAAGCTCCAGCCACCTAGGGCTCCGAAGAAGACAGACGGAAACACAGATCCGGGCCATCTCATTTTCACAGAGCAGGAAACTGAGGCCCAGAGAAGGAGAGGGACTCGGCCAAGGTCACGTGTTTGTGGCTCAGCCAAGCTGGGACCCGGGACTCCCAACACCCAGTGCATGATGTTCTTTCCCCTCCTGCCTGTTGCCTCTCAAACTCAAGTCTGGCCCAGGAAATTCATAGAATGCTCAAACCAAGAGAGAGTGTGTCCCAGAGAAGTGAAAACTGGGACTCAAACAAAATCATGTACACAAATGTTCACAGCAGCATCGTTCACAATCGCCAAAAGCCAGAAGCACCCCAGGTGTCTGTCAACAGACGGACAGACGGATAAGCAGAGTATGGTCTTTCCACACAATAGGTTATTCAGCCACAGAAAGGAATGAAGTTCAAACGCACACTACAACACGGATGAACCCTGAAAACACGCTGGCAAAAGAAGCCAGACACACAAGGCCACATGTTGTATGAGCCCACTGATGTGAAATGTCCAGAACAGGCAAATCCGTAGAGATAGAAGATAGGCTGGTGGTTGCCAGGAGCTGGACGAAGAGGGGTGGTGGGGAGTGACTGCTAAGGGGTGTGGGGTCTCCTTTTGAGGGGATGAGAATATCTGGAACTAAATAGTGGTGAAGGTTATACAACATCGAGAATACACTAAATGCCACTAAGGTAAATGTTGTGTGCATTTCACCACAATAAAAAAGAACAAGAAGAGAGTGCAGACATCCAGGTAGGTGTGGCCGGAGATGAAGAAAATGCCAGCCCTCCCTTCCTACAAGGTTGGACCCTGAACCCAAAGGGCCACCCGCATGCCTGCAAGCCTGCTCAGCTCCCTGGCTCCCGTGGTATCTGTTTTTCCTGGATCCTAAACACTGCATCAGTGCCGAGAAGAACGACTCGACTGTCAAGATGAAGGAATTCACTGCAGCATCCAAAGCAAAGACTGTCCAGCTTGCAGATTTTCAATGTTTAGTTTGCCCTTTGGATGTTCAAATAGAAAAACTGCCACCGAGGTATGACGTCTGTGTGTGGCAGGGGCTCAGGGGACAGGCTGTAGTAGAATCCCACAGGCCCCTGTATCTTTTTGGCATTGGGTTCAGTCCCTGCAGGTCAGGGAGGTGGGTGGGCCCCTCCCCAAGGCACTGACCAAGCCCCACCAAGAAGGACAGAGTGGGCAGGACTTCCTGGCATTGTCGCCTGGTCACATGCTCTGTCGCCGTGCATCTCTGCCACCCAAAGTCATGCCGACCGCCCACCATCCAACTGCCAGATGGGCCTGGTCCTGTCTGCCCCCAGGTGACGGGTCAGACAGAAAGCTGCAAAGCCCATCTCGGTGGTGAGCCAGCGAGGCTCGGGGTCATCCTCAGAGGCTGCCCCCAGGACTGGCAGGTGGGAATGCATTGTGCCAGCCTGACTTTTCCTGCCCCTTCCCACCTCGGCCCCCATGCACTGATTCATCCTGCAGAACCTGTCTGGCCTTGTTCACGGTTCACCTCTTCCAGGGAGTCTTCTCTGCTGTCTCACTCCACAGTGAACACCAGCTTCCGGAACCTTCTCAGCAGTGGTTGCACCACTCCTGGACTCCTAGCAGGCAGGGTTTTCTGTGGCTAGTGTTTCTGTGCCTGGTGGTTCTCCCTTCCTAGTTCCACAATGTCTGGGGAGGGTCTGAGTCTCAGTCCCTACATCACTGTTGAGCCCTGAGTGGTTCCTGTACCCAAAGATGACTGTTGGCAGATAGAGGATGAGTGAACGAATGCAAAGTTCTCTTCTAAAGGATGCAAACAGAAGGAGCCCACGTATGAGCCAACTCTTGCTGCAAGCTGGGTGGTTGGGGGTGGACAAATGAAGATGCAGCTGCCATTGAAGCTCGATGCCCTACATGAAGAGCCTGGACAGAAATGTTCCACTAAGCACTCCACGTTCGGAAAGGCAGCACCTGGCCAGCCCATCAGCACCAGGGCAGCACTGTCCAGTACAAACATAACGTGAGTCACAAAGGCAAGCCACAGCTGTGATTTTAAAACTTCTAGAAGCTACATGTTTTGTAAAGTAAAAAGAAACAGAAATTAATTGTAATAATATATTTTGCAATATATTTTCTATTTTAACCCGATATGTCCAAAATATTAAGACTTCACAAATTTTTTTAAAAAGCAGTCATGAGCTATTTCACAAATTTTTTCATACTAACTTTTCAAACCTCATTGTGTATTTTCCATTTCTAGCCCATCCTAATTGAGAGCAGTCGTATTTCAAGTGCTGGGCAGCTACCTGCGGCTGCCATATTGGACAGAGCAGCTCCAGATACAGACATCACAGGAGCCTGAAAAACACAACATGCCTTCTGGAGCCAAGCCCTCTGCGTCCACAGGGCTTGTGTGGAGCCCAGGTGTGATTGAAGATGCAGCTGCATCTTTTGCTTCAACGTTTCCTTTGAAGCAGGGCTCACTGCCCCATTGGTCCCCCTCAGAGGTCCACCACACCGTGTCCTGCCTCCGGTGTGTGGGAGGCTATGGCTGTTTGGAGGAGGATACGGGATTCTCAGAGGGGCCGAATTCACCTCCATCTCTCAGCCCGAGCTCACTGTCACTTCCATTCCCTCTCCAGGAGCCACCCACTGAGGACACCCCATAGAATCACCCAGCCCAGAGAAACTGGCTTCCCTTCAGCCATTTTCCCTGAAGCAGTCCTCAGAAAAAGGACCGGTCCCTTCTATTGGCTCTCCATTCTTCATCTGGGGGTCCAATGTCAGTGAGAGAGAAAGGTCAGTCTCGAGGGGTTTTTAGTGCTTATTGGGACAAACTCAACAAGCAAACAAACAAAAGCAACAACAAGCTATATAGAGATATGTTTTGTTTGTTATTCTCCTGAGTCCAAGTAAAGAAAATATCTGTGGTCTACACAATCTCAGGTATTTTGCACACACACACCAAAAAAAAGAATAAATCTTTCAACCTAAGGGATAATTTTTTTAAGTTTGTTTTTTATGAGAGTTCTGCACACGGGTTTTATCTGTACGGGACCAAAGCTGAGGCTGGGGGGGAAAGCCAGGACTCTCCTAGCAGCTGGCCCCAGCATCTGCTAGAGCCACAAAATGCAACTATATTACTCCCAAACGAGAAGTAAAAATATCTTGTTTCCAATACTCCTGGTTTTAAGACTCATACTTTATGTCCTCTGGGTATTTCAATGGTTCCAGATCTCTGTGTTATGTACTTTATTAGGGATGTGTGAATGTCATATTAATGACTTCTGACCAACTTGTTTACAGTGGAAGCAAATTTTCCCAGAACCCACTGCTCACTGCACTTTACAAAAAATAATTGGCTTTAATTTAAATAAAGTTTAAAAAAACATTAATGAGAATGACTTCAAAGTTAACACTGTTTTTTATTATCTTAAAATCAATAGTGGATACTCAAGTGATCAATGTATCATTATTTATGTCTTCATGTATTTTATATTATTTTGTACTTATTCATGTTTGAATAAAAATAAAACGATAAAAATAAATAAATAAATAGCCATTCCTTACCCCACTCCCAGTGGCATCCCTCACCTGCTCTCTCCAGGGCACCCCATGCATGAAGCTGGTGGGTCTCCTCCTCCATGATAAATATTCCAACCCTGGGTCCAAGAGTGCCATGCTCCCTCTTTATACATCCTGTCTCCATCCACTGAAGTACTTCCCGAGAGCCCAGCTGGCCAAGCCAACACCCTCCACAGGATGTTCTGGGTCCCCACCGCAGGTCAAAACCAACACCCCAGATCATGCTTTTAAAATAACCAGCTCTTGTGATAAACAACAGCATACAGAATAATGGCTTCTACTTTATATATAGGGTATATAAAGGGTATACAAAAGGTAGCATACAATTTGACAATTTATGAGTGTGGTGGCAATTAAGATCTCAGGGACCCAAGGGTGTCTGGAAGACTTTCTACAAAATGGTAAGTAGCAATTCAGGATAAATTCCTAACAGCCCAGATTTGTGACATAAAGCCTGGCTCAGTTGGCTGTCTGTTATTTAGATGTGGTAAAGCATTCTCATGACCACCAAAGTGCCAATCAGAGCAGAAACAATGAGCTATCATAAAAACAGTCAGAGGAAGATTCAGTGAAGGAGCAATTCCTCCAGTCTCTCCTTCATTTCCTTATCCACTCTTTGGTTCAATCATTTGATGAATTATTGAGCACCTACTGTATGCCAGGCACTACACGAGGCCCTAATGATACAAAGACATATGGGTGATGGCCCTGGGAAATAGAACGGGGAAGACAGACAGAGCTGCAGGATCCAGGGCTATTGTCAACAGCAAAACAGATGATGAATGCTAAATTAGCAGCAAAAATGATGTGTTCATACTGGGAAGAGAAGGGAAGGTTTTTGCCAAGGAGCCAACATCCAAACTGGGTCTTGAAGGATGAGTAGGAGGTTGCCAGGCTGACAAATGGAAACGGCATTAGGGAAAGAAACAGCATGTGCAGAAACAGGAAAGTGGGAAAAGCAAATGTATTTGGGAGACTTGGAGTAACATGAAGTCGTAGAGTCTGAAGGGTATAGAACAACAGGACCCAAAGATGGAAAGGGTACAGAGGCAGCAGACTGTGGAGGAATGAAGAGGCCAGGAGAACGCAGCTTTATCCACAAGAGCCAGGGAGCCGTGGAAAGCTTTTAAGTGGAGAGGAGGCACAAAAAGAGCCGTGCTTCAGAAACATCACTCTGATGGTGCCGGGGCAGAGAGGGGGCTACCGACTGTGATTACAGCCCAGGAAGGAGACGGTGAGATCCTGGACTATGACAGTGGAGATGGGCAAGATGGAACTAACTTGAATTTTTTCAAAAGTGAATAAGTGTGGCTTGAAAGCCAATTGGCTGGAGAAAATGAGGGACAGTGAGGTAGTGAGGACATCCAAAGCAAAGGAAGCCCAGGGGCTGAATCCACCCGAGATCTGCTTGCTTGCTAAACACAGTATTTGTTCCCATTTGGTTTATTTGCCAACATTTAAAGATTGGGAAATGGGGATTTGCAGTTCTCCTAAAACTTAAAGTCTGGCCACTCTGGGACCACATCCCTAGAGATCACCCACTGGTTGAGTTGAGGAGCAGCTGCCCACCATCCCCACCTGGCTGGTCTTTTCACTCACAATACATGCCTGGACCTAGCAGGCATGCGACTTTGGGACTCCCACTCTGATGTTTCTGGCATTGGAAACTGAGTAGATTGTAGGACCATGCACCATATATGTTATCCAGAAAGAAATACATTTAGAGCAATAGATTTTAGAAAGAGAGATATGTTAACCAGAGTACCCATTGCTTCTTTTTTTCTTTTTTTTTTTTTTGGTGGTACGCGGGCCTCTCACTGTTGTGGCCTCTCCCGTTGCAGAGCACAGGCTCCGGACACGCAGGCTCAGCGGCCATGGCTCACGGGCCCAGCCGCTCCACGGCATGTGGGATCCTCCCAGACCGGGGCACGAACCCATGTCCCCTGCATCGGCAGGCGGACTCTCAACCACTGCGCCACCAGGGAAGCCCCTCATTGCTTCTTAATACAATGACATTTGCCAATTAATCTGGACCCAAGATTGTCCCAACTTCTATTTCAATATTGTCCCAGTTGTCAATTTGTTTTTCTCTTAGCTCCAATTTTACCCTTATTTGTCCTGCTTTGTGACACGGAAGATGGGCCCTATAAACATTTTCCCATGCTGGCTTGGCAGGATGTCAAGCTTCTTCCATAGAGCAATGAACTGCCCCTGCAAGAGGATGGTGGCCAGACATCCCTTCTGGTTTCTGTACTCTGTCACTATTAGTATGATCATCATTATTATTCAAAGCAGGAGCCCACTGACCATGCAGATGAACGCCAGCCACATCCCCAGGACACCCTCCCTCTACTGGCAGGCTGCAGCTCTGGCCCACCTGACACCATCAAGCGACAGTGAACCATGTCTGCAGACCAACTGTAGCCCATGCCCTTTGGCAGCCAGCGTGTTCCTGTGGTGGCCCTGTGTTCTGAAGAGGTCCGAATTTCAGTCTATGCAGTGAGGGGGGACTCTTCCAGTCTTTAGTTTATTTATTGTCTACTCTTTCTCAGCCTACAGGTAGTTGCTGCTCTTAGAAGTACCAGATACTTCTAGAACACTTAGAATTCTCTTTTATCCCTATTAGTAGCCAACCACCTTTTACTAGTTAACAATTCTTTACCTTA
Source organism: Mesoplodon bidens (assembly GCF_964165515.1). NCBI lineage: Eukaryota > Metazoa > Chordata > Mammalia > Artiodactyla > Ziphiidae > Mesoplodon > Mesoplodon bidens. Next base: position 182,041,068 of record NC_138177.1, read on the forward strand.
AATTTTCTCTGTTCAAATACCCAATATGGTTTCTGTGTCCTGACCGGACCTTGACTGATATAAGGATCGTCCACAGCCCTGAAGATACTTATAACCTCACTGCTGTGCCATCTTAAAAGACATACTAAATGTATAACTGATTCACTTTGTTATAAAGCAGAAACTAACACACCATTGTAAAGCAATTATACTCCAAAAAAAAAAAAAAGACACACTAAAAAGTACAGGGGGAATAAAAAGACACCTGAAGGAAAAGAAGCATGTATTGAGGGAAATATATAAACTACTCCGGTGAGGAATCTATAGCAAGTTTCCTAGATGCCAGCCACATAGTAGTTTGAAAGCCACTGGAACAGTGTACATCCTACACTTTAATTTGTGAGAAGATTGAATCTGCCTATTTGGGGAGATAAAAAGCATTTCTTGTAGAGTAGGAAAAAGTTACTCTATCTCCCTTTGGCCATACGATTTGGGGTACATCACTTGACATTTCCTCACCTAAAATGCAGGATAATATAATTGTATTACATGAGGTAATATATGCAGATTCTTGGCACACTGGGTTAAAACTTTTTAAAAATCAGGTCCACTGAGGTATAATTCACATACAGTAAAATGCAACTCATTTTAAATGCACAGTTCAATGAATGCTAACAAACAAATCTATTATGTATCTATCACCCCATTCAAGATATAAAACATTTTCAGCACCATGAAAAGTTCCTTCATACCCTTTTCAGTTAATCTCTCTCATACCTCAGCCTCAAGCAAGCATTGATCTGCTTTCTGTCATCATAGATTAGTTTTGCCTGTTCTCAAATCTCATGTAAATGAAATCATACAGTATGTACTCTCTTTGTTTCTGTTTTCTTTCATTCAAGATAATGTTTTTGAGATTAATCCATGTTGTTGTGTGTATCAGTAGTAATCCATTCCTTTTCATTGCAGAGTATTATTCCATTGTATGGATATATCATAATTTGTTTAGCCATTCAAATGTTGATGAACATTTGTGTTGTTTCCAGTTTGGGGCTGTTATGAATAAACTATTATTAACATTTATATACAAGTCTTTGTGTGGACATATGTTTTCATTTCTCTTTGGTAAAAAACTAGGCATGAAATGGCTTTGTCATACGGTAAATATGTGTTTAACTTTATATGAAACTGCCAAAGTGTTTTCCAAAGAGATTGCACTATTTTATATTTCCGTCAGAAATGTGTATGAATTAAAGTTGCTCCACATCTTTGTCAACATTTGGAACAACCTGTCTTTTCAATTTTAGCCATTGTCATGGGTGTGCAGTTATCTCATTGCAGCTTCACTTTGCTTTTCCCTAATGGCTAATAATTTGTGACATTTATTCATGCACTTATTGACTATTTATATACTTTCTTTTGTAAAGTCTATTATAATGTTTGCCCAATTTTTAATTGGGTTGTTTGTCTTTCTACAGTTGAATATTAATAGTTCTTTTTGTATTTTGGATATGAGGCCTTCATCAGGTTTATGCATTATAAATATTTTCCTCCAGTCTCTGGATTACTTTTTCATTTTCTTAGGGGTATATTTCAAAGACCAAAAGTTTTTAAATTTGGTTAAGTCTAATTTATCATTTTTCTTCTTCTGACCAATTTAAGAAATTTTGTCTACTCCAAGTTATCTGCTTTTTATTTGAAATGTTTAGACGGTTTGTGTTTCGTGTAATTACTGATGTGGTTGAGTTTACGTTTACCAGCATGCTATTTTTTTCTATTTGTTCCATTTGTTCTTTGTTCCCTTTTCCTCCTTTTCTTGCCTTCTATTGGATTAACTGATTTTTTTTTTTAGTATTCCATTTAATCTCCACTATTGGCTTATTAGGTTTGCTTCTGTTTTATTTGTGGTTGCTCTAGGATTTACATTATGTATCCTTAACAGAATCCACCTTCAAATAATATTATCCCACTTGTGTATATCAGAAGGGACTTAAACAGCATGCTTCCATTTTGCCCGTTCTTTTATTCCTGTTATTGTTTGTTGTCATATTTTTTATTATAAATTTATTTATTTATTTATTTATGGGTGCGTTGGGTCTTCGTTGTTGTGAGCGGGGTTTCTCTAGTTGTGGCGAGCGGGGGCTACTCTTTGTTGCGGTGCACAGGTTTCTCACTGCAGGGGCTTCTTTTGTTGTGAAGCATGGGCTCAGGCTCTAGGCATGCAGGCTTCAGTAGCTGTGGCACACGGGCTCAGTAGTTGTGGTGCATGGGCTTAGTTGCTCCACAGCATGTGGGATCTTCCTGGACCAGGGCTCGAACCTGTGTCCCCTGCATTGGCAGGCAGATTCTCAAACCACTGCACCACCAGGGAAGTCCTGTTGTCATATATTTTACATCTCTCTCTGTTCTAGACCCCCAATGCAGTGATTTAAACAATTCATTATGTTTTAAAGAAATTTAAAATGAAGAAAAATCTCTGATATTTACCTATGTATTTACCATTTTCAGCACTGAGTCCTCACTGTTTTTTATAGCTCCAAGTTTTCATCTTGTGTCATTCTTCTTCACATGAACTTCCTTTAACATTTCTTATAGTATGGGTCTCCAAGCAATGAATTCTCTGAAGTGTGCATGTGTCTGTGTGTCTCTCTGTCTGTTGGAAAACGTCTTTACTTCACTTTCATTTCTTAAGGGTAATTTCACCAAATATAGAATTCTAGCCTGACAGGATTTTTCCTTTCAGCACTTAAGAGATTTCAGTCCATTGTTTTCTGGCTTGCATGGTTTCTGATGAGAAATCTGCAGAAATTCTTTGCCCCACCCCTACCTCCCCACCCTGGTTGATTTTAGGATTTTCTCTTTATCACTGATTTGAAGCTGTTTATGGTGTTCCTTGCTGTGGTTTTCTTTGTTTTTAACTTGCTTGGGGTGTGTTGAGCTCCTTGGACCATTGGGTTTATAGTTTTCATCAAATTTGGAAAGTTGTCAGGCATTACATCTTTAACTAAAGACGGTTAGTCTTTGCTCCAGCAGGCATTTGAACTTCTTGTGGATCAACCTGATCCTCTCCAGACTTATTTTTAATCTTTGTAAAGATGGGTCTGCAGTACCGCTTACTCTAGAAATGTTTTAGCCCTGCTTTTTTTTTTTTTTTCTTTCTGTACTGAATGTCCCATTTATTCAAGGAGACTCTCCAATCTGGCTGGTCAGAATTTGAATACCTCCAAGTGCTGTATGAATTCTGGGGATTTTTCACCTTATAGCCTAGGTGCTTTTAGCCCAACTTTGCAGAGTTTATTCTTATACTTCAGCAGTTTAGAAATCAACAGAACTTTCCAGGGGACCCATGCAGATATCTGGAACACTTTCTCTTCAAGGCTCTCTCCTCTCTGATATTCTGCCTTGTGAATTCTGGCCATCTCAACCTCCCCAAACTCTGGTATCTGTCTCCTCAACTCAGCAAGATGACTGTATCCTACATGGGGTACCTCCCTGAAACCAGTCTTGAAATGCCTCCAAGCAGAAATACAGAGTGATTGTCAGACTCACAACCTCCTCTTGGAAACCACGGTCCTACCCTGACTATTGTATAACATCTGAAAATATTCATCTCACATATTTTGTCCAGTTTTATCCTTGTTGATGGCAAGAGGACAAATCTGGTCCCAGTTACCCCATCATGGATAGCAGCAAATGCCTTGCCATGATTTTTTAGATTTTTGTTTTATTCTTTGAGAAGTCAGTAATCTCTGGATAAAAGAGAAAGCCAGACTAAAGCAAAAGGGTTAAATCTTTGAGGGCGTCATTGTGGCCTCAGAGAGAGGCTTCCATGAAGCCTATGCAGATCCAGGCTTTCTCAAATACCAAAAAGTGGGAGGGGGAGATAGTGTCCAGGGACAACTGAATTCTGATTCTGCTTTAACAACACCCACACTTCACCTCTACCCCTGGATGAAGATGTAGACTTGCTGCTTTGACAGATTCAGTTCAAGAATCAGAAGAGCCTAAAAGAGCACAGATTGTTGTTACAAGTCCTTCCAGAATAGCGATATAAGCCTGAATATAAAACAGAAGTAGTGTTGCAAGAATTTGGCTTCTTTTTCAACCTTGGCAGGATTCTATCTGCACAGAAAGTGTCACTGACAGCCACATGCTGCCAACTCCCATGAAGAACTAGGGACAAGGGACAAGCTATGTAAAAATATCTCACATCTACTTGGTCTTTGTGTAGATGCCTCCCTTCGAGATAAATCCTGAATCCCTGGCAAAATAAATCAGGGATTTAGATCAGGGTGTGTGTGTGCCCTTCCTACCAATAGATAACCCACCCACAATGCCCCAAGCCTCCACCTCTGATCTAACACATTAACAAATACAGCCCGTTGGAAATGGGTCTTAAATCATTCAAAGAGGTCAGAAAAGTCTTTGAAGGTAGCAGATGATGGCTCTGGTGAATGGAGGTGGGTGTCTTGCCTTGCTCCAGTCCCTTCCTAACTCTGAGCGACTAAATTTCCTTGCAGAACAAACACCAACACTCATCCCAAGCCTTCCCCTATCCCCAGACCCAATAAAAGTAATAAAAACAGAAGCAAGCCATCTTAAAATTAACACATCCAAGATACAAGCAGAAACCATTGATCAAAACCTGCTATCTTCCTTCACAGCCGACAGTTCCAGAGCAGCCTAACACCCCATAATGGAATCCCATTATCTACAAAAGAAACTCGTTCCAGAGGAAAGCCACAAATAAAGAGCGACTCAAAGGCAGCAGGCAAAGGGGGAGACTCTGGAGCTCCCTCTGCTCCGACAGAAGGGGTGCGACACTCAAGCTGAGAGAGCCGTCAGAGCAGCAGCAAGGAGGAGGTACTCCCCACGAGTTACGAAACTGAGAACGAAATTAAAGAAGAGTCCAGTGGGGAAGGAACGCTGGAGAGCCGACTTCTTCCCATCTGTGCAAAAGCAAAACAAGCTGATTTCATGGAGGAAGAAAATAGAGGCAACAAATACCTCTCCTTAAATTCCAGAACTGCCTCAATTCAGAAAACACAGGGATTCCAGCTAACGTAGGGAGTAACACTCATTAGCAAATGCCTCAAATCCTTCATTTGCACTTCAAACAAACAAGTTAATTGTGCAGCTAACAGAGTGTGACTTGATTGTAAGCCACTGGTGTCCATTAATAGATGAAAGGTGTTTGGATTTCATAACCCGCCTTCACAGGAGAAGTTAAGCTTAGGCACCACCTCTGTTGGCAACACCTGTGATCATGAATCCCACGTGCCAGGCCAGCACCCCAGCTTTCAGCTTTTAGAACTGAAGAGTGAACAGGAGGAGAAGTCATACATTTTCTAGAGGTAATTGTTCTATCCCGCTTTGAAGCGCAGTTGAGTTTGGTCTCGGAAGACCTTAACATATGCGTGAACACAGCCTTTCTAGCTGACACACAACTCAAAAGGCCCACTGCTATGCTGCTTCAGCAGGAATCCCATTGAGAAAGCTGACCAGGACCTGGCTCCAGTCCTCAGATATTATTGATCAATCATGCAGATGCCCTATTCCCAAAGACACAAGCCTAGGTCCATATGAGGCCTTAAATAAACTATGGAAGTAGATGCATCCAAAAACTGACCATTGACAAATCTGTATCAATCTTTACTTTGACCAGGTGGGCCCTATCGTCAGAATTTCTGATTCCATTAAAAGGGAAAAAAAAGATCTCCCTCTTTCTTTCTTCTTGACAATGTCAAGCAGTAATATGAAAGATAAGGAACCCCAAAGCCTCATATTGTGTCATCTGAAGAGCACCAAGGGCTGCAGAGTAAAAAATGCAGTCAGTCAAATGTATCTTCCAGAGAGCTTCGGGATGTGATGATGCATGTAATGTCAAAACTTTTATAAAAAGGGACCTTACTCTTCAAAGGGTCCCAATAGGGCAATATCAATAGTAGGAGGACTAAATTGGTCCTTTTCTTCTGGTCATGTAAAAAAGAAAGAGATTCCAATAAAAGGAGGCCCTCCCTGTCCAATGTGATGACCATCTACCAAGTCAACCCCACTGGATCTGCAGCCAGCTGCATCCCCAGGGGAGCAACCTCAAAGCAATATTCTTATCCTCACTGGTTGAGTTCTGTTAACTCCTTGAGAATCCGGGTCAAGCATTATGGGGGATGTAAGCCATGGAGAAGACCTAGCCTTCTCTTTAGGAAGCTTATGATCTTGGAAGACTAGACACCTAAATTAGAGAGTGTCACGTGACCTTAAGGCCACTAAGATCCAAAGTAGGCCTTGGAAGTCCAGGAGGAGACATGTCAACACAGGCTGGAGGAGTCAGAACAAGAAACCAAATATAATTTGTCCATTATACTTCAAAAAAATATATAAATTAAAAAAAAAGAATAAGAAACCAAAATGTGACCTCAGGGGAAGGAGAAAGGGGGTGGCTGTCCTTGGTCCTGAACCAACATTGTGTTCAAGGGGCAGCAATTTCTTACTGCTTGTTGTAACCCATTAACCTATTAGTGAGTCTTGAAATCAATCTAGGGTGGAAATTGGTATTTTCTTAATGGAACAGAATGGGATGGGATGAGGTGGGGTGGGATGGAGTGGAAAATATCAGAATGCACCATGAGTATTATTGTTTCTTGAAACTTCTGTTCAGATATTTCATCACAGATGAATATACGTATGTGTGTTCTGGGTCATGACAGGAAATGTCTTTCTGGATGTGAAGGGCAAAGTATTGGGAAATCATCGCTCTAAGGTAAGTTGTTTCTTTCCATCCCTGAACACTGAAGACTCCTGTCCCAGGAATTCTAACTGAAGTTTCAACTAAGAGGCAGTGGCAGGAGAAAACACAGGATGAAAATCAAGAAAAACAAATAAATAGAAAACCTCAGCCACTAAGAGATTGTGAGGGGAGAGCTGAGGGGAGACTTTGTTGTTTTTACATCACAGATACCAAAATTTGGGGGACTTTTTCCTGAAACGTTATAGTGGGAGGCACATCTCCAACCTCTGCTCCCAACACTGCAGGGGTTTTGAGAGGAAGGTGGCTGCCTGGCAAACCCAGGCAACAGTGGCTGTTAAAGGAACGTCAGTTCCCTCATCCTTTCATCCTCAAATTCAAAGAAGGGCTTTAACTCAGCATTGAAGTCTTTTCTGTAAACTGGGAGTAATGAGTGTACCTGTGTCAGAAGGTGGTAATGAGGATTAAATGAGCTAATTTATGTAAACTACTTAAAACAGAGCCTGGAACACAGCAGATGCTATACAAGGGTTAACTACTATTATCATTTTACTCCAGTATAAGTTTAGGTGGCAAACTCAGATTCCATGCTGCATAGCCATTAAAAACATTCAAGAGAATTTAGTGCTTATAATACAATGTTGAGAAGGAAAACCAAGAAATGAAGCTGTGTAACAGTATAACATTTCAAGTATGTTTTAAACATAGAAACAGTACAACAGTCTCAAATATGTTTTCAAAGAGTTCATAAAAATATTGGAAAAACATTTACTAAAATGTTCACAGCAGTTGGATTTGGGTGTGAGGCCCTAGACAAATTTCTCTTTTATACATTTTCTTCAACTTTCCAATTTATTTTTCTACAATTAGTATGTGTTTTTATAATCAGAAAAGAAAAACCGAGACTTCAAAGACTCTAACTCAAAGTCAAAATGGCTTTCATCTTGAGATGCACCATTTTGCAAAGCAGGCAAAACTGAAAGTAGGAAGGAAGGAAGCAACATGTTTCATCTGTAGAGTCATACAGATGAGCCACCCACTTAGCAGGAATATGGCGTTTCTGACTTTCTGATCTTCCTGTAACATTTCACAACTGCTGGAAGTGGGGGATTTACCCCAAATTTTTTTAAATTTATTTATTTATTTATTTTTGGCTGCATTGGGTCTTTGTTGCTGCGCGCGGGCTTTCTCTAGTTGCGGCAAGCGGGGGCTACTCTTCGTTGCGGTGCGCGGGCTTCTCAAAGCAGTGGCTTCCCTTGCTGCGGAGCACCGGCTCTAGGCACGCAGGCTTCAGTAGTTGTTTGCACACGGGCTCAGTAGTTGTGGCGCATGGGCTTAGTTGCTCCACGGCATGTTGGATCTTCCTGGACCAGGGATCAAACCCGTGTCCCCTGCATTGGCAGGTGCATTCTTAACCACTGCGCCACCAGGGGAGTCCATCTGCCTCATCAGCATCTTCTGATATCACTTGCCTCCTTGCTGAAACACTATCTTTCCTCGACCTCTAAGACTCCCCACTCTCTCTTGGTCTTCTGCTTCTCTGGCTGTTATTCTTGGTGTTTGCTTGTTCCTCCTCGTCCTCCTTTCTACCCTCTAAACCTTGGATGGTCCCCAAAGCTTGGTCCCTGGACCTCTTCTCCATCCCCACCCACTCTCCCTGTCATCTCATCAAGACTCGCAGCTCTAAACATCATCTCTACACTGACTACCCCAGAATTTGTATTTTCAACCTGAACGTCTACCCTGAACTGCCTGTTAGATAACTCCACCTGAATACCTGCTAGGTCTCTTAAACTTCACGTCTCACCTGTGAACTCTTGACCTCCCCCCACACACACACACACAAACCCCCTCATCCTCTAGTTTCCCCCTTCTCAGCAGATGACAGCTCCATCCTTCCAGTGGCTCAGGCCCGACATCTAAGAGCCATCCTCATCTCCTCTGCTTCTCAAACATTCATGAGCAAATTCTGTTCACACTACTTTCAAAATCTGTCCGAAATCCAACATATCTCCCACCTTCTTTGCTGCCCCCTTGGTTCAAGCCACCAGCACCTCCCACCTGGAGGACTGCGATGATCTCCTATCTGGTCTCCCTCTTTGCACCCTTGCTCCCAGACACCAGCATCCTGAGGCGCATCCTGAAGACGGCTCCCACCTCACTCAAAGTCAAAGCCAAAGTCCTCTCAGGAGCCCAGCAGCCCTGCGTGATCCGGCCCCACACATCTCTAATCTATTCCCTACCACTCTGCTCTAGCCACACTGCTCCTTCCGTTGCTGGTCCCCAAACAGATCAGCATGTTCCTGCCCCAGGGCCTTTGCATTTCCATTCCCCTGCGTCTAGAAGAGCCTCTTCTCTCAGAATTCCACTTGGCCACATCCTCACTTGCTTTGGGTCTCAGTTCAATTGTCCTTTTATCAAGAAGGCCCTCCCTAATCACTGTATAAAATAGTAGCATCCTCTCACACACTCCCTCTCCCCCTCACCCGTGTGATTTTTTTCTCCATAGTATATATTCCCATGTGACATCCTGCAATATACTATATAAATTGCTATACAATTTTTGTTATTGTCCCTCTCTGTTCCTTACCACCATCCCCACTGGAATGCAGAGATTTTGTCCATTTGATCACAGCCTCCAGAACAGTGCTTGACCCAGATTCAGTGAATATTTATTGAATGAATAAACAAACAAATAAGCCTGTTCAAGGCCATCTGGCTAACAAATTCTGGTGGCAGGTTTCAGACCTCAACCTTGTGTCTCCAGAGCCCACACACCTCACATCTCCTGCCTCTGGTTGCCAAGACACGTTGCCTGACAACCTTGCAAAGTCAGAAATATCCAACCAGCATGCAGCCAGGGAGAAGCTGGTGTGAGCCCCCATGTGATTAATGGGGCCAAATATTTGAAATAAGAGGTTTGCACTGGGAAATTTCGGACATCTGATCATGACACGGATACCATGTACCATGTAGTGCAGTTCGGATGAGTTCAGTGCTGAGAGAGCGGTCAGGAAGCTGATCTCCATGTGGACCTGACTGCACGCAAAGCCCCAGCAAGCATGTAACAAGGATTTGCCCTTGACCTCAAGGAGGCTCAGATAGGCCAACATAGTCCATTGTTACCACTGGAGAAATAGCCCCCAACCCCGATCTTACCAGGTCCCCCCAACAGAGCCTCTAGCCTCTGCTTCATCTTTCAAAGTCAGGGTGGACAGTCACCCCCATCCTCTCAGCTCATTTCAGTAATAATTCCCCAGGCAAGAAGGCATGGGGTATTTTCACCACATTATGGTCCAAATCCTTCGTTTTAATTGGTCCCAGGCATTTCCACTTTCAGAGCTTCCTTCACTTATTTGGTTTAAAAAGTCAATCTCTGCACGATCCAATAAGAGCTCAGAGAATAGATAAGATGGTGAGACTAATCTATAGCATTTGTGTTTAATGGTTAGATATTAATTGGGTTTTTAAAAAGTGTGTAAATCGGTCCCTTTTCAGTCTTTGTAATCTGTTCGTTCTCATTAATGGAGGAGCAATACTCATCAACAGCTCGGCACTACATATCACCTTGTAAAACTAGAGTCCATTTGTTTAAAAAATAAAAAATAGATTTAGCACGATTTGAAAGACAGAAAGTCATTAAAATAATTAAAAACACAACTACAAGCACAATAAAAATTTCCATGATAATAAACTACATTTTAATGTACACTAATTCTCCTAATGATTTACTGGATACGTCTTACAGGGTCAAATCAATGTCTGTACCAAAAAAAAAAAAATTCAATTAAATTCTATTCACTGTATCTTTCAAGTGAGTCTATTGTTTGCTTTTGTTTCCTATCAGGCCATGTGTCAGTTGTTCTAGCCCAAGATTACAAATAGAAGGGACATGGCCCCATCAAGGTCAGGAGAAACACGTCCAAATCCTACCCAATCCACCTCCACCATCTCCTGTTCATTTGTGATTTATGACCTCGTTGGACGAGGGGGAGGGGGGTGCCATTCCACCTTCTCTCCGCAGCAAGCCAGGGCCGGACCCTGATTCACCCTCCCCTCCCACTCAGTCAGCACGGGTACCCGCTGCGGGAGCCCGCAGGAGTCCCACCAATAACTAGTCGCTTCTGCCAGCGGTGGCAGCCTGGCGTTCAGACTGTCCCTCTTTAAGCTTCTTCTTGCCCAGAAACACACACAAAATCAGTCCTCCCTTCTGAAGTGCACCTCGCCTGGGTGTTCAGAGCCAGAAAAAGCATATCTGCGTCCCAGTGCTTTTTGCACCGAAGCACGTTCCTCACCAAGTCTTTGCCTTGCCTGAGTGATTTTTCCCGAATGAAAACACACACACAGAGTTGATTTCTATGCTTAGAGAAAACTGGCTGCGACTGACAGTTTGAGGAGGTGGAGGGATGGACGGTGGGGACAACTGGGGAGGACTTTCCTCCCTGTCCCCTCCCTGCCACCAACAGGGAACGGCACTGCCCCAGGGATGCATCAGAGCCGGCGGGAAGGCTGTTCGTGGTGCAGGCCTGTGTTTTAGTTGACCACTCCCTTTGTTGTCACCACTAGGGGTCACTAGGCAGAACCTGCATATCAGAGATAAAGCTGGGTTCTCAAAAGGCATCTGTTTCTTGGGGTTTTTTTAATTTTTATTGGAGTGGAGTTGATTCACAAGGTTGTGTTAGTTTCAGGTGCACAGCAAAGTGAATCAGTTATACATGTATTAATACATATATCCACTCTTTGTTAGATTCTTGAGTAGAGTTCCCTGTGCTATACAGTAGGTCCTTATTAGTTATCTATTTCATATATAGTAGTGTGCATATGTCTTTGCAAGGCCCAGTGAGCTTTAGAATCTGGAAACGGAAATGAATGATCCCAGAGCCTCGCTCTACAGCAATGGGGCACCAACAGTGACCACCAGCAGCACAGCTTTCAAGCCCATTTTTCAGATGATTTACTTGTGGACCCAACATGAATTAATGACGAAGCTGAAATAAAGCCAGAAGTGGCTGTATAATATCCACGCCCTTTCTTCAAACCCTAGAAAGTTCAGTGCAACGTACACATCTCTTTTCTGGCCCCTTCCTGGCTGTGATGTCAGGAGAGCCTGTGAGCCTTCCTGAGATGTGGCCCCTCTCCCATGAGCCGCCCTGGTTTAGCTGTCTCCCTTGTCGTTGGCAGCAGAAAGGAGAGGTGGCTGCAGCCCCTGAAGTTTCACGCCCAGGGAGCTGGCAGTTCCAGGCCCTTCCAGGCCCACCTCTCAGCGGAGCCCTCCTTCCTTCCTCCAGAGAACAAAGGGAGCATCCTTCCAAGGAGCCACCCTTGGACCCCGAGGCCCAAGAGCATCAGAAGAGGAGCAGCCAGCCTGGGGGAGGCTGAGGGAACGAGCAGGAAGCCGCAGACGTTCTCACTAACCTAGACGGTCTCGCGCTGGCGCCAGGCTTTTTAAGTCTCAACTGCACGATGCTTTTTACAATATAGGTGCAATTTGGGCCTGTGGTTAATACTGTTTAATTTTATTTTGTACTGTGTAATATTTCCCCAAGCTGGGCCTAGCGTAAGTCTTGAGTCTCAGCTCCAGCCCTGGCTGGCTTGGCAAGTTCACCCGGTCAGGTTGCTGTGTGCACGGCCACCCCATGGCCGGCCGCGCTCCCGAGCCATGGTCAAGGCCCACAGCAACAGAGAATGCTGCTGTCCAGGATCTGCTGTGCTGCTCCTCCCAGCACTCCCTCCAAAGAGGGGAGACACACCTGGAGGCCTCTGAGACCAGATGGCCCAGAACTGTCCACTGACGCAAGATCCATCCTGCTGACTGAGCCGTGTTCCGATTCATTTGTTTATTCCTTCAACAACTATTTATTGTCTCCTTCCTCTGTGCCAGGATGGTCTGCATCCAATTTTTGGTTTGGAAAATATGATCACTGTGATCTCAATGGAAGGAACTGAGGCTCCAAAAAAGAAATTGCAGATTCTAAACCCAGTTCCAGCACTTCCAAGCTGTGCGACCCCGGGCAAGCCCCCTGAAGTCTAAGGGTCTCCTTCTGGTCCTCTGAGGGTCTCTGGGAGGTGAAGCTGGGAAAGCCCTGGCCCAGAGTGTGGCATAAAGCAGGGACTCAATGAATGATGACTACTCCTTTGTGGTGAGTGATGCCAGACTTTCCCAGTTGCCTTTGGGTTAAGGAACAACCATAAAATAAAGATGTTATGTGAAATGGGAAGATAACCATAAGACCCCAGGGGCCTAGTGGGGTCAAGGGCGTGACAGAGGGCCCATGAGGGGTGTGGGTGTCCACAACCTGTCTTTCCTGCTTAACAGCCCTGCAGAGGCCAGGCCTGCATCCAGCTCCAGCCATCCCTCCCGCTGCCCCAAGGGCTCTCCGGGAAGAAACTGAAGAAGGCCAACACAGAAGGCCATCTTGCCCTCCTCCTGTCGGTCACCTACATGAAAACACACCAATAATTCCACGTGGCCAAAACACACCCTAAATACCACTGTGTAAAAAGAAAGCGAAAGAAGATGCTCGTGCCCAGCATGCCAGAAAATAAGAAAGAGACTCAGGGCTTCCCTGGTGGCGCAGTGGTTGAGAGTCCGCCTGCCGATGCAGGGGACGCGGGTTCGTGCCCCGGTCCGGGAGGATCCCACATGCCGCGGAGCGGCTGGGCCCGTGAGCCATGGCCGCTGAGCCTGCGCGTCCGGAGCCTGTGCTCCGCAACGGGAGAGGCCACAACAGTGAGAGGCCCGCGTACTGAAGAAAAAAAAAAAAAAAAAAAAAAAAAGAAAGAGACTCAGTCTCAGGGCAGCCCCTGGACAGCCAGGAGGGTTCCCCGTGATGCAGTGAGACACTGGCAGCTAATCGGGAGCTGGGGAGTGAGACTGGGCCAAGGTTCTGTATCCATGAATTTTTCTAAATCCTAATAAACTGCATTTTACTTTATTTGTCCAGATTATTTATAAATGGATTTTTCAATGAAAATCAGAGCTCAGGACACATGATGGATTTTCCCTGGCACCTTGCACGGGGCCAGTTCATCCCCACTCCCCGATAGCCCATCTCAGCAGTACAGGCCCTGGTCAGCCCATCCTCTCTTTGGGCCACGGATTGGCTTTCAGTAATTTCTCAGAAGCCTGTGGGTAGTCACTAAATTTACACTCCTGTCCTAAAAACTCAAACTCAACTCAATAAGCACTTATTGATATGCTACTGCATGCAAGACCTGAGGCTAGCCAAGAGCTGTGCTGGGGGAAGGTCACGGAAGAGAGAAGCAAAGAGGACCCTAAGCACCTGCCAAGTCAGAAAAGAATATGCTTGTGCACAAAACTGCACACAATACAAGGAGGCTGGATGAGGATTAAAACAGGGGATGCAGTGACAGCGGATACTTCTGGCTGCAAAAAAAAAAAAAATTACAGGAAAGAAAATAATGACAGAAATCCAACCTAAACCTTAAACAAGAAGGCAAGTGAGGGCTTCCCTGGTGGCGCAGTGGTTAAGAATCCACCTGCCAGTGCAAGGGACGCGGGTTCGAGCCCTGGTCCAGGAAGATCCCACGTGCCGCAGAGCAACTAAGCCCGTGCGCCACAACTACTGAGCCCGCACACCACAACTACTGAAGCCTGCGCGCCTAGAGCCCGTGCTCCGCAACAAGAGAAGCCACTGCAATGAGAAGCCCGCGCACCACAATGAAGAGTAGCCCCCACTCGCCACAACTAGAGAAAGCCCGCGCATAGCAACGAAGACCCAACACAGCCAAAAATAAATAAAATTTTAAAAAAAGAAGGCAAGTGAGTATCTCAGGTTCCAGGAGGCCTGGAGGCACGGCTGACAACGTCATGGGGAACCTGGGCCCCTCTTTCAGCTCGGCCATCCTCTGACCGTGAGCTGGACCCAAACAGCTGCCCAGTGATCACAGCAGCACCCCCATGAGCACATTTTTCCAAAGCCCAGAAGACACAACTCTCACACCCCTTTTTAAGAGGCAGGACATTTCTCCAGGAGCTCCTACATATCTCAGTGGCAATAACTGAGTCACAGGAGGCCCCTAACCCAACTACTGGCATGAGAGGCTGAGACTGACCCAGATTTACTCCCTGGGACTGGAGAGAGGCCTCCCCGCCACCAAAGAATCTGGTCACTGATACCTGTGAGCAAGAAATGAGAGGGGATTACTGTTGGACAAACAATCAAAAGCTGCCCAGCCTGGAGAAATTGATACTCTCCGGAGAGGTTTTGCATTAAACTATCAAAATATACACACAATAAAAGCAGGGGAACTGGTCTATGTGTCTTTGCTGTATCCTTTGCAAGTAACACAGTGCTTGACATATAGTAGACACTCAAATATTTGCTGGAAGGAAGGAAGAAAGGAAGGAAAGAGGGAGGGAGGAAGGGAGGGAGGGGGAGAGACAGAGAGAGAGAGAGAGAGAAAGAAAGAAAGAAAGAAAGAAAGAAAGAAAGAAAGAAAGAAAGAAAGAAAGAAAGAAAGAAAGAAAGAAAGAAAGAGAGAGAGAGAGAGAGGGAGAGAGAGAGAGAGGGAGGGAGGGAGGGAAATAAAGAGATGGCATTAGGCCAAAAGATCGCCTGGAAATAGGCTAGAGAACATTCAAACCCCCAGTGGGTCCCAGGGAATCAGATGTGCTCCTCCAAACCATGAGCCCATGGTACCTCCCAGGTGAAAATTTAATCTGGCAAGGAAGCAAAAAATCCTTTCTCTTGATTTCACCTATTATTCGGGTACACTCTAGCCCAGATGCTTACCTGAGACATCGCAGGGCTAACATAGCCATTTGGGAAGTTGACTGTCACGTGTCACAGACATTATTAGTATCAAGAAAGTAGGCAACCACTCATTCAAGCAGACACATGGGCCTTTAACCCATGTGCTCTTTCTTTAACCAAGACTTCAGCTTCAACTCCTTACACGTGCCATAGGATACAAGGTCTACCGAACCCATCAGATTGCGGGGAGCAGGTAAATTATTTCATCTTTAGAGGTTACTGGGCACCAAAAGTAAGCAGGTTTATCTTGAAAGCAGTAAAGTCTGATCTCTAGGTAACTAAGTCAAAGGTATGTTCAGAGACCAGAAAAATCTGCCTCGACTTTTTTAAATGACAGGCCCTGTTTATCACACACACAGACAGATGTGCCTTTCATACTCCACAGAGCCAGGGTAGCTCACAGAAGCCCACCTGAAATGAGACTCTGGAGGTGGAAGGGCCCCAAACACCCAGCAAGGCAACCAGCTGAAGCCACAGGAGCTGAAGATGTGGCCGGTGAGGCTGTCACCCCTGGTGGAAGGAGGAGATGGCTGTGGAGCAGCAGAGAGGAGGAGAGAGAAAAGCGCTGGGCAAGAGCAGTGTCCAGAAAGGGGGGGTGGGGCGGCGCTGAACAGGAAGCAAGTCGTTAGGACACGAGCAGTGTGAGGTCAAGGTCAGCAACCTCGGACCCACAGCTCAGATCCACCCCTACCACAAAAGCCAGTCCACCCTGGGGTTAGCATTGCACGTGTCATTTCTTCATTCAGGATTTGGGGCTGCCCCCAGTGAGTGCATATGCCCCAGTCGGGATGAAACAAATGCTGCATTCTCCGCTACTTCCCTTTCCTCAATCTAAATACTGCTCCACTTTCAAATGTGGCAGGGAGTGAACACTTATAAACATGCCTGAGGCCACCTGCCCTTTTTTTTTTTTTTTTTGGCTGTGTTGGGTCTTTGTTGCTGCGCACGGGCTTTCTCTATTTGCGGCGAGCGGGGGCTATTCTTCGTTTGGGTGCGCGGGCTTCTCATTGCGGTGGCTTCTCTTTTTGCGGAGCACGGGCTCTAGGCACGTGGGCTTCAGTACTTGCGGCACGTGGGCTCAGTAGTTGTGGCTTGCGGGCTCTAGAGCGCAGGCTCAGTAGTTGTGGTGCAGGGACTTAGTTGCTCCGCGGCATGTGGGATCTTAGTTCCCCAACCACGACTCAAACCTGTGTCCCCTGCATTGGCAGGTGGATTCTTAACCACTGTGCCACCAGGGAAGTCCCCACCACCTGCTCTTTGAAAGAAGGAAAATCCCTCACCGGGTTGGAAGAGAAAAATCATCTCCCTGGTTGGTCTTTTCTACAGTCAGATATTGTGACTTAGATGCCCACCTCCCTTTCCTGGATTCCTCCAATCAGCTCGCACCCGTCTCCTCCGCTTGCCCTCCTGCTGCAACAGAGTCAGCATCCCCGCCGCGTCCAAGGCAAATCCCTCCTATTTGCCCTGTATCCCATCTTCTCTCGCTCTCCCAAGGACCCCGCTCCTAAGGCTTTCCTTCCTCTGCATCGTCCATCAATTAGATTCATTTCTCTCCTCTCCTCCCTCCAACCCTCCATCAGTTCATTCCATTCCTGCCCCTTTCGACAACTCCACGTTCACTATGAAACTTCTCCATGGCCACGTTCAACCTGTAGATACCAAATCCAGTGCCACCTTTCTCTTTTTTTTTTTTTTACAACTTTATTGGAGTATAATTGCTTCACAATGGTGTATTAGTTTCTGCTTTGTAACAAAGTGAATCAGATATACATATACATCTGTTCCCATATCCCTTCCCTCTTGCGTCTCCCTCCCACCCTCCCTATCCCACCCCTCCAGGCGGTCACAAAGCACCGAGCTGATCTCCCTGTGCTATGCTGCTGCTTCCCACTAGCTATCTACCTTACGTTTGGTACCGTATGCTAACACATATATATGGAATTTAAGGAAAAAAAAAAGTCATGAAGAACCTAGGGGTAAAACAGGAATAAAGACACAGACCTACTTGAAAATGGACTTGAGGATATGGGGAGGGGGAAAGGTAAGGTGTGACAAAGCGAGAGAGGCATGGACATATATAGCCACCTTTCTCTGATCTTAGCTTCTCGGTGGCCTCTCACGGAGCTGGCCGGCACCTCCCACGCCCCCTCCCCTCTCGGCTTCTGGGAAACCCGCCCAGACCTGCTTCTCCAGGCAGCCCCGCCTGTCCTCCAGCACCTTCTCCTGAGGTCTCCCTAATCTCTCAGCCTCTGTGCAGACCAGGAGCTGCCACTGGCCCCCTCACTCTTATCTCCGCACTTTCTCCTGTTGGGGTGGGGGGAGGGCCCTCTCCTGGTTTACGGCTTTGCACACCAAGTCCTTGTTGATGACACACAAGCTTACTTCTCTGAGCTCCTGACGCCAGTATCCATCTGCCTGCCTGGGCTCTCCATGGGGATGTATGATGGACATCTCGCATTAAACGTGTCCAAAAGAGGTTCTTTTCCCCCTCCTTAAACCTGTTTCTTCTCGGGCCTCACCCTCCCCATATACTGCACGGCTGATCATCCGGCTACTGGAGTCGAGAACCTTCAAATTCCTTGGTTCTAACTCTAAGGGAAATCTCAAAGCTGTCCATGTCTCTCCACCCGCACACTGCCATAGTCCCCAGCCGGCCCCCGACCACCCTCAGGATGTTGTCATCGAGAAGGACCTAGGAATCCACTTGTCACTTCTCCCACCAGGCCCGGATGGCCCCACCGCCTCCCGCTCTGTGATCTCAGGGCTCCAGCCTCGGCCACCCCCCGTCCCCCAGGCGCTGGGGCCTGGGACACACCGAACTCTCTCCACCCCAGGCCCTTCGCAACCGCCATTCTCTTAGCAGGTATTTTTCTCCCGCCCTCCCTAGAATACAAACTGCAAGAGGCAGAAAGTGTCTCTGACTTGTTCACCACGTGGCCCCCGACCCCGTGCTAGCAGGACACCCACAGACGCGTGCCCCCCAAAAAGGTGTGACTGCTAAGCTTGTTCCCATTTTGTATCTACAACTTGGTGGCTTTCGTAAGAAGAAAATGTCTAATTCTCTAAATCTAAATGTGAATTTAGAGCCAGGGAAGATATTTCAGATCCAATAGAGCTTTAAAACCAAAAAAAAAAAAGGGGGGGGGTCGGGGGGGCACGGTCATGCAGCAATATTTCTTAAGACGAAAGCTTTCATTTCAAGGGCTGGAATGTCTGTGTGTCCCTGCCCCCAACCTGCGAGGCAGCTAAGCTAGCGTTTCCTACGGTGTGCATGGGCCACACAACGTTCTCTCCACAGATGCTCTCCTAAGGTGAAGGGGGTCGGGCGGCGAGGGGCAGAAAGGTGCTCATATGGTCAAACAAGTTAGTGAAGCAATAACCCGAGGATGCTTCCCTCCGGGGAGGCCGTGTCTCCGCACGTGGATATGCCTTGAGAGGTGTTGCAGTTTTAACATTTCTTTCCGCTGGCACTTCCAGACCAGATGTGGCCTGTGGTTATGGGTCTGTGTTCCCCAAAACGACTCCTTTGAAGTCCTAACCCCGGCACCTGTGAATGTGACCTTACTTGGAAACAGGGTCTTCGCAGACGTGACCAAGTTAAGATGAGGTCGCACTGGAGAGGGTGGGCCCTAATATACATAATGGCGCCCTAATACGTGCGGCGCATGAGGACAGACGCACAGGAGGAATGCCATGGAAGCAGAGATTGGAGGGATAGGGCTGCAAGCCAGGAGCGCCAAGGAGGGACAACCACCACCCGAGCCTGGGGGGAAGCAAGGAAACGCTCACATCTCAGAGTCTCAGCTGGCCCTGCAGCACCTTGAATACGGACTTCTGCCTCTGGAACTGGGAGAGAATAAATTTCTGTTGTCGTCAGCTGCCCAGTCTGCGGTGCTTCGTTACAGCAGCTACAGGAGACTCATACACCTGCAACCCTCAGAGCGAAGATGTCCAGGTCTTCCGGAGCCTCCGCTTCCCTCGCAGTGCCCACACACTTGCCCCGCCCCCTGACTGGGCGTGAGCCCCAAGGCCCCGCGTCCACCCAGTGGAGAGTCTCTCCCCGGAGCGCCCTCTTCAGCTGTCTCCCAGCATCCTCGCCTGAGCCTCAATGACACTTTCTTCTCCTCACGGGATGCTCCAAACACGCAATCATATCTGAGAGCCAGTTACATGTCACATGTCTTAATCTCGCCTCATCTTCTCTTCCTTTTCCTCATTTTTTGCACCAAAAGTATTTAACTGACTGTATTATATGTCTCTTTACAATTTACTTTAAATATATCATTTATTACACAGCTATTTACTGAGCACCAGCTGTGTGCCAGGAACCTAAATCCTTTCTGGAACAAGGTAGAATATATACATATATACAGTTTTTAAATATTACAGGACCATAGTCATCGAAATAAACCCTTCACTCGCTCCTCCTCGCGGCCTCTGGCACCGTGGCAGGGCTTTCCAGCCCTTGTGTTCTCTGAATCCTGCCCTTCTTTGCAGCTCCTTTCTCTGACAGGGCTACCCTCTACTCAGCCACCACAGACCACCCAGGCGCTGCCCCCTGGTGTTTCCTCCTCTGTCCTCCCCCCACTGCTCCATCACCACTTTACTAAAACCCACCATGCTATTTCCTGCCTCAGTGCCTTTGCACAGCCTAGATCCACTACTTAGAATGGCCTTCCTCCTGCTCCTCCCTGGTCCATCTTGACCTCCTCCAAAAGGCCTTTCCCAGCACTTGGCACTCAACCCAAGCCCTCCCGTCCATGTGCCCTCCACAGGGGTAACATTTAAAATGTTTAACAACTGGTCCGGCACAGACAGCGCTACTCAGAATGGATGCGGGCCAGAGCAGCAGGGGCACCCAGGGAGCTCAGGGTGGCACCTTCTTATTAGCAGTTGTGAAATGGTTTCGATGGGTCCACAGCCTATGAGCCCAGGTGGCTAGCAGCCCCGCCGGATATATATTCCGGGGCTGTGAGGGACACACCCTGAGAATAAGCGTGTGTTTGCACGTCTGCCTCGCTCAGGACAGGAATGGGTTTTACCCAACTTCGGAGCCTTGGCACCTGACACCGTACCTGGCACAAAGGAGGCGCTCAATTAATATTTGTTGAACTGAACCGAACTCTTTCAGGCAAAGACAAAATGGAAAGACTGGGGATTTTCCCAGACTGTCACATTGACGCCGTGAGCCAAAGAAAACCTGTTCCTGGACAGTCTGTTTGCTCAGATGGTGAGTCTGTCAGATTTCACAGCTTCAGCGACCTCATGAAGCCCTGACCTGAAAATAAATTGAGAGGGAATAAAAAAAGAAGGAGGAAGAACAAGAGAAAATGATCTGCTCCTTCTGAGGCTGTGCTTTTGGCAAGTGCCCTCCAGTCAGTTCCAAGAAACAAAGGGAAATCTTCGTTGTGTCAGAAAAACCGACATAAATCTCCAGTAATTCTGCTTTCCTGGCAACGCTTTACGTGCTCCTGGGAAGCTGGAACCTGATTCCTGAACAATTTCAATGCAGAGGCTTTTCTTGCGTTATACAAGCGGCCACAAAACTTTCCACAGTCTGAAGGAAATGGATGCTGTTCTGGATGGGACACAAAGTCCGGACACGAGGGGACAGTGGCTGTGACCACTTCCAACGCATTCACGACCTGCAGCTCTGGGCTTGCTCAGCCCCCCTGGAGGCCTGAGGACATGTGCACAGGTAGAAAGGGTACCACCCCAAAGAGAGCCCTCCAACACGAAGCAGAGGCCCCTTTATAGCCTGAGTTGTGTCCCCCCAAAATTTGTAAGTTGAAGTCATAACCCCCACACACACATACCCAGCACCTCAGTATGTGGCTGTATTTGGAGAAGGGCCTTGAAAGATGTGATTAAGTTAAAATAAGGCCATTGGGCCCTAATCTGGTGTGACTGGTATCCCTATAAGAAGAGCAGGGATGCGTGCACAGAGGAAAGGCCACATGAGGGCACAGCGAGAAGGAGGCCGTCTGCAAGCCACCGGGAGAGGCCTCGGGAGACACCAGACCTGCCAGCATCTTGACCTTGGACTTCCTCTCCAGGACGGTGAGAGAATAAATTTCCCTTGTTTCAGCCCCCAGGTCTCTGGTATTTTGTTGTGGTGGCCCAAGCAGACGAATACAGCCCCTTAGAAGAGGGATTTACCGATTTTAAGGTCCCCAGTTCACGAATTAGCCACTGCAGACATGTGGGCACCATAGCTCATGCACATAAAGACACAGCAACAACCCCAGTGGTCCTGGGGCCGCGTCTGGTGACAGCAGCTGCTGCCCAGACTGGGGCTTAGTGATCAGGCTCCAACCCTGGCTCTTCAGCTGATTTGCTGTTTTACCTGGGCCTCAGTTTGCCCCTGTCTAAGATGGGCGTCATAGTAGCATCTGTTTCTTAGCATTTTTGTGAGGTTTGGATCCAATCGTATCTTAAAAGCACTAAGCGTTAAGTGCCCAGCATAATGGAAAGTCAATCAATTCCACTCGTTATACCCTGTTTTCAATCCCTCCTCGACACACGTGATCCCACTCCCTTCGGACGTGAGGACTGGGAGGAAGCTCCCTTGAGAGGAAAAAAGGGAAAGAGGAGGGTCCACTTGAACAAGAGTGGACACAAGGGGACCAGAGCGGTCATCAGATCATAAGGTTTCTAAGACTCTTCTAACTTCCCCAGATCTGTGACCACCACCCCTGTCCACCCCACCACCTACTAGACGATTCTTAACCTGAGCCAGACTCAGTCTCTTGGAGTCAGTAAAGATGCAGGGTATTCAGTGGGGTTCTCCTCCCAAGCCTTTCTAGACACAGAAACATCTAGGGATGGGACAGGGGAGGTGATCTGAGGTGGAAAGGATGGCAGGATAACCTGGGGAGGCCGGGGCCGGTGGGGAGGCGAAAGGAGAGCCCAGGGACCAAGCAGCGACGCTGGATGCAGAACCTGCCAGAGGCTGGGGGAGACCTTAATGTGCAACTTCCTGGCCCAGAACTCACCTCACTGAGCCTAGAAGAAGTCAGTCTACAGAGCCTACAGAAGAGTGGCTTGGGAATACACAAGAGGAATGTGTGTGTGTGTGTGTGTGTGTGCGCGCGCGCATGCACATGCCATTCTCTACAGTAGCCTTAGCCATTGGAATTGTCTGATTTATCAGAAATACTTTTCATCCTTCCATGGGCCAGGATGACATCTAGAATATTCTAGTTTAAGGAGAGGAGGGGATTTTAGTAAACCCTGGCCTCTACGCTCAGACCCTAGAACCTGAGCGAATCTATCCATCCAGATGCCCTTCCTGGCAAAGGAGAGCCCGGCTTCGTGGACTCTGCGGCCCTCAGAACTCCCACGGACGTGCCAACTACCCTTCTACTCTTTGAGCATCACTCATCATCCTTCGCTTGTTCATTCACTCCATGAACGTCTACTGGGCATCGCTCTGCACAGAGAAACTAGATTACTGCCTACCCTGGGCTTTCAAGCAGTAGTAGCATCTCTATAGCAAAGAACTTTATGTAGTTCCCACCAGCCCAGAAACAAGGATTCTCGGGTGAGGGTTCCCCAGGCAGGTCAGTGGCCCATGAACGAGGTGTCAGGATATCTTTCTTTACTATTTCCCCCCAAAGAGATCAGGCCTAGGACAGAAATGAGAAAACCCAAGCCACTCCTGGTTAAGAAACACATGCTGAGCGTGAAACAAATCAGCAAAGGCAGGGACTCTCCTTCCAGTCCCAGAGGGAAAAGGGTGGAGACTCCAGTGCAGGGGAATCCAGTCCTGGATGTGATCGAGGTATCACGCTGGCAAAAGAGCCCCAAGCAGGCACAGCCGGATGCCCACAGGGCTGTTTCTGGTGTGAGAGGGAAGGAGGGGGACCCCTCTCCCACACCCCTGCCTGGGTGTTCCTCCTGGGAAGGACATAAGCCAAGGTCATGGAATGAGACCGTGGGCAATGCCGACCTCCACAACAGGGCGTGGCTATGACCAAACCTGGTCTTGCTGGAAGTGTCCCCTCCCTGTCTCTGGAGTGGAAGGTTGCCTTTAGTACCCCTGATTCTACTGTGACCAAATGGCCCATCCTGGCTCAGCCTCTGGGGTCTGGAGTCCAGTGAGGGGTGCCCTCAGATAGGAAAACCTCTTCCTAGCACTGAGAAGTGGCTGGGTCCGCTCCAGCTCAGAGGGGAAGGCTCTATGGTCAGAGTAGAAGCTTCGTCCACTCTCTACTCATGGAGCAATGACAAACCGTGACTACCCTGGGCCTGGGGACCCGCTACACTGAAACCTTGTGGGCACGTCAATCTGAGTGTTATCAAGAAAGGCCCCACATACGAGTAAACAAAACCACAGGCCTGCACTTGACCTGGATGGATTTCACCCACACGGGTCAGGCTAGTCCAGGGGCAGTCGGACCCAGGCCTCCAAAGAGGGCCCGGAAATCCCAGCCCTTCTCTGGGAGGAAGACAGCCGGAACAGAGCGCGACCTGAATGCAGCAAGAGCTGTCCCGCCAACCGGAGAATTTGCCAAGCCTGCTGCATAAAGGTGTCGTAAAATCCACTTTAAATCTATGTTTAAATACCTGTAACATTGGCCTTTTAAAATCTGCTGCTCTGGCAGGGATACAAGCTCTTTCAAAGATCAATACCTGAGGCCGCTGCCGCCCCGGTCCTCCAGAAGGACCTCAGGTTGCAAAGAGACCAAAGGAAGGTCCCGAAGCCGGAGCCTGGACCCCTGCCTCGAGCCGGTTGGGAGGAGAGGAGAGCGAGAGACCCAGCCTCTCCCCACTTTCATTCCATCGCCCCTCAAAGGGGCCAGCCCGGAGCCACGAGGATGCGAAGGAGGAAGCTAGGTCCAGGGAAGAGGTGAACAGAAAGGAGAAGGGCGTGAGCCTGGGAGGTTGGCTTTGGGGCCCGTAACAAAGCGTCCTCAGGTGGGGCTCCCTGTGCAGCCCCCAAAATAGGACAGGATTAGCCCTCAGGGTCCCCATAGAAGGACACACTTCCGCCTGTGTTCACTCCCCGGAGATCTTCCAGGCCTCAGGCCTCCCCAGGTTTCTCTCCAGAACCATCCTTCTGCTCACGCCCCTTCCTCGGCACCTGCCAGCAGTTCCTCAGCGACCTTCTCCCCATCCATCCGCAGGCTCCGAGCTGCTCCCTCAGGGGAGACCAAGTCACACCCATCTCTGCATCCCCAGGGCCAGAGACGGGACTGGATTTAAAAGGTACTCGGTAAACACTGGCTATATCCACCCACCCTTCCTCGAGTGCCTACCTCTGGTTTTCTAGAACATTGTTTTTGATGTCTATTTTAACAGAGCACTTTTTTTATTTTCTAAAATAAAAAGAGCTGGAAAAGAAATTACTCCCAAACGTCTTTCAGAAAATCACACAGAGCTTAAGCAAACAGGTCAGATCATGGTCCCCTTTCCCACCTGGTGGCAGCGTGTTCTAATTGCAGGTTCAGCTATCTAAGTGGTTAAAAATAAATCATTGAAACCGTAAATTTAAATATTCAAAAGCACCACAGTAACATCAAACGAGGTCATCAAACCATGCATGTCTGTGATGTGCCGTTTTCCCGGCTGGCTCCAGGTGAGGGACGATCCGAAAGATGTGTGATTCAAAGCCCCCTGAGCTGTCACTCCCGGGCAGCCTCTGGGCTCCAGGGATCCGCTCTGTGTCCTCGGGTGTTAACAGTCACCTTCTGCCCTTCCTGAGCATTAGGGGAGTCACAGGATTCACAGGGGATCATCCAGAAACTTTGGGTGAGAACTAAAACAGCCCCCTTGGTGCAGAGTGAGCAGCGGGGTATGACCTCACTTGGAGGGCGTCCCAGGAAGGCACCTGGGACCAGAAGTTGTTCGCCACTGGGGTTGCTCAGCCCCCAAATCCTTCCAGTCGGGGCTCATGGTGGAGAGAGAAGAACACGGCCTCCGAGGGCCTGAGTGCCGGGCAGGTAAACCCCTGCATGAGAGAGACCGAGGAAAGGGCCTGGGGCATCCCACGGTGAAGTGGCCACAGCCCCCCAGATGAGGGCAGAGCCGTCCAGGTGAAGGAGCCCGGGACACCCGGCCGCTGCACGGCCCTCTCTCTACACGGGGGCCGCCACCTCCCATGGCATCCGAACCAGAAAGGGCACGATGGCTGCTCTCTGCGTAAGCAAAGGTTAACAAAGCACGGTCCCTAAGATGTGAGCTGTGCCCGAGCGGCCAGAGTCCCTTCTCGTGTGTTCTCTCGGTGCCTTCACTCGAGAGGAAGGAGGGGTTCAGGGGCGCTAAGTTCCCCTGGAGCCACTGAGAGGCGGAGCTGAACCAACCCAGGGCTTTGAGGGGCCGCACACAGACGTTTAACACTGTCGTAAAGGGAAATCCCTGGCTCGCAATTTAGGGCTTTGCTTAAAATAATACCAGTTACCAGTTAGGACTTAACTGTACGCTAGTCACCTGTTTTCATTTAGTCTCATAATAACCCAGCGAGCCCATCCTACAGATGACAACACAGACCAGAGAGGCTGCCTTTGCCGGGCTCACAGGAGTAGGAAGTGGTGGCTGTACGTCAAGTTTAGGTCAGCCTGACCGCGAAGGCCACGGTGCTGGCTGCTCTGCCCGGCAGCCTCAAGGTGGCATGGACCCCCTGCGAGCCCCTCCCCTCGGTACAGACCACCTGCACCAGGGCTGGGCCAGTTTCTGGGGTGCCATCCCAGAGACCTGGAAGAAACGGGGCCGACCCGGCCTCCTGCCACCTCAGGCCCTGCCCAGCCCCTCCTCCAGAGGACAGGAATTGTCACTTGGCCTCACTAGTCGCTTCTGACAAACCACACAGTACAGAAACGAAAAACAAAGACTTAGAAGGTGAATATGCACATAATGTGCTCTGGCAGGAATAAGACCCCAAATCGCCCATCAATGTTGCCAACCATCCTCAAACTCAGAAAAACCGAGGGGAGGCTCTTTGTTGTAGGAACCAAGAGATGCGGGGCAGCCGGGCTCTCTTCCCATCCTTCCTCCTGGGGGTGGGGATGGGAGTTCTCCCGAGGAGTGGGGGGGGGGAGCCGTGCATGAGCCAGCAGGAAGCCTCCGGTCCCCACCCCCCAGCTCATGGTGTTAACCTCGGGGTGAGAACAGCAGGAAAAGAAGTGGGTTGCTCGGAAGGCCCCTGCCTGTGGGGCCCATGTGCCAGCAGTGGTTCACTCAGAGGTGGTGAGGATGGACCGTCTGTGATGAGCTGGGCAAGCCCAGGGACGCCCCCGCTGGGACTCACTGCAGCAAAGGCTGTGGGAGCACACAGTCAGCAGGGAAGGGGTCCCCAAGGCGGGTGAGCACAGAGGGACGGGGGGACAGCAGCAAGATCAAAACCTGAGGCCCGGCCAGGGTGAGGGGACTGCCGGCGTGCTGCGTTGCTAAGGGCCGTCTCTCGTCAGGAGAACTCGGTGCTCCTGGAAGCAGCATTCATCCGCTCATCTGTTCGTTCATTCCACAAGTGTGCATGGAGCACCAAGCACTCGCCAGGCCTTGCTGGAGGTGCTGGGGACACAACAAAACAGATAGACATCCCTGTCCACAGGGTTGAGAGGGACCCATGTAGATGCATGGAGGAAGAGCACCCCAGGCAAGAACAGCCAGTGCAAAGGCCCTGGGGTGAGAAATGGTGAAGAGGCCCACGTACCCAGAGCAGAGTGAGCAGGGGGAGAGTTGAGGGTGAGCTCAGAGGGACATGCATGGGCAGGTCCTATCAGGGCTTGTTGGTCATACCAAGGTCTCTGGCTTCTATTCAGAGTGACAAGGGGACCACGGAAGGGCTCTGAGCAAAGAAGTGACATGACCTGACCTCTCGGGCAGCTGTGTGGAGAATATATGATAGGAAAGCAGGGGTGAAGCAGGGGAACGTACTACAGGAAAGCAGAGAGGAGGCTGTTGCCATGTATTCTTGTATCTAACCACGAGGTGGAGGTGAACCTGGAGGGAGAGTATACAACTCATCCTTCAAGGTTGGCTGTAAAGGGGAAAACAGAAATGGAGTCAGAGCTGGAGGCGGAAATGAGTGGACAGGGATCTTTTTTACAATGGGAGCATATGTGGATGCTGATGGGAAAGAGGGAAAGGGAAAGAAAGGCCGAAGAGGAAACTGCCAGGGCTGGAGAGGGAGAGGAAACCGGCAGCAGCAACGGCTTGGAATAGACAGGGGCACAGGGTCAAGTTCACAAGTGAAAAGTGTCCTCAGCGAAAAGCATGGAGAGCCCATCCTTCCCACGGGCCCAGCCATGTCCTTCTCCCCTGCAAGGCCATGTTCCACTCTGTGCCCTGCTCCAAGCGAGCCAGGGGACGGGGTGAGGACGTGGAACGCTCTGTTCTGATGGCCCAGGCTTCCCGGTGAGAAAGGAAGCAAGTAAGCATGGGGGAGGAGAGAGCGGAGGCCTGGGGAAAGGAGGGGAGGGAAGACGGTTGGGAATGGACCAGAAGCACGTGGGAGGGTGTGGGGCCAGGTGAAGACTGCACTCAAGGATGGGAGTCATGGGGCTTCCCTGGTGGCGCAGTGGTTGAGAGTCTGCCTGCCGATGCAGGGGACACGGGTTCGTGCCCCGGTCTGGGAAGATCCCACGTGCCGCGGAGCGGCTGGGCCCGTGAGCCATGGCCACTGGGCCTGCGCGTCCGGAGACTGTGCTCCGCAACGGGAGAGGCCACAACAGTGAGAGGCCCGCGTACCGCAAAAATAATAATAATAATAATAATAATAATGGGGGTCATGAATTCAGGACCAGCCGGTCAGCGTGGCGGCATAGTTCTCTTCAGGGCAGCGAGGCGGGTGCGGGCCCAGAGCAGGAGGGAGTTTGGTCTAAGGATGGCTGGCATGTCTGATGATGTGCAAGAGGGCAAGGGACCAGGTGGAGGATGCAGGGGAGCAACGGGCACGACTGCTGGTGGAATCTGAGCTGAGTCAGAAGGACCGTGAGACTCTGAAGGATGGCGGGGACCACCGGGCTCTGGAGGATTCCGGTGGCTGAGGAAGGGCAGGACGCTGGGCAGCAGAAGGGGAGAGCGCAGAGGACAGCGCTGGTCCCAAAAGGGGTTTCTGGAGCTGAGAGCACGAAGGGTACAAAAGCATTGACACCAGATCTATGGCAAGGGGAGCGAGTAGGTGAGAACGTGGAGGAGGAGGCAGGGGGAGGGGAGGGAGTCAAGGTCCCGAGAACCTGAAACAGAGAGGCTTGGGCTGGAGAACAAGCCAGCAGGTCAGGCAATGCGACCTCCAGGGAAGGAAGGAGAGTGACCCCAGCCCATCGATGACCCCAACGAGGCAGGGGCGAGAGGAGCCATCTGGGGACAAGGATTCAGGGAGGAGGGGCACTGTGACCCAGAAGAGGCACGGAGGTCCAAGGGAGCATCCATTCCCCAGCCCAACAAGACGCAGGAGAGAGGGAGAAAGCAGCCCACCTGAAGGGCCAATGGGAGCAGAGTCCTGGGGCGGGGGGCGGGGTCGGGGGGAGCCAGAGACCCTCGAAGGCAGAAGGGGGAGCTGGCACTCAGGGACGAGCAGGGCATGTAGGGAGTTTGCTGGTAAGTGTCAGCGAGGTCCAGTGGGCCCAGCAGAAAGTTCCAGGAGCTGGGAGAGGAGAAGATGGGGTCAGAAAGGGGGTGTGTGCACCCATATGGGAATTCGAGTCCAGGGGTGGGGGGTGATTTGGGAGACCAGGTGAGCTCAGAGGGGCCACCTATTAGAATGAATATGGACCCAAGGGGAGCAGCTTCTGCTTTGGAAAGGTTCTGAGTCTTTGCCAGCAAACAGCTATGCCTCCTCAGAAAGGACATCCTGTCAAAGAGCAGAGAGCCACCGAGCCCCCAGATGCATCACCAACAACCTCAAACCCCCAGGCTGGGCGCCTGAAGTGAGCCCTGAGGATCCCCTGCACGCGGCTTTGAGAGGCCAGAGGCGGAAGGACCAAACCCCAGCCCCACCCACCAGCCCTACGCAGACGCAGGATTTAGTGGAAGGACGGGTTCAGAAGGGTCACCTGGGACAGGAACTGCAATGACAGCAGGTAATCTCCATGCTCCCAGGGGCTGCAAGGATCACCGAGTCGCTGACGAGCCCAGATCAGCCACCGCTGCTGACTGCACCAGGCCACCGCCCTGCCAGCGCACAGGATTCTGCACAAACTCGAAACTCACCTGCCCTGGTTCTCAGATTTGCTCACGAGCGTCAGGAGAGAGCTTTCAGACCCAAGGTGCGGCATCCATCCCCTGTGAAGCTCTCCTGGCGACACACGCAACGCTATCCTCCCGGCATCTCTGGGCACCTCGCCCCAGCTTCTCACCAGCCAAGACCAAAATGTAAAGAGCCCACTTGGAGGTGGAGTCCTGGGCACACGGACTCCAAAGCACCCCCAGAAATGGGCAGCACAGCCATCATGGTCTTGTGTTGAGGACAAACTCTGCCGAGGTTCTGCTTCCAAAACCGTGCGGCCCGTTCTCAGCCGCTTTTGTGCCCAGCTCCCAGAAACATGCCACAGTTTGTGTTTCTCTTTCTCCTTAAAGGAGCCCCCTCTTCTTTGCCTGTCTCACCACGACTCCACCCCAATCCCCCCACACACACACACAAGGCTAGAGATTCACGGAGGCAAGGGCTTCCTGGGGGCTCTTTCCAACCTCGGTCACACTCTCTCCTCCACCTGACCCACTGCTACCACTCCCCCTCAAATCCACTTCTCCACTCAGAGTTCCTCACATACAGAAATGGGGCCCAGCATCGAACTTGTCCACCTGAGCGTAAGGAATCAGGGTGACACGCCTGCAACCACAGCTCCCAGTAGCCTGCATGTGCCAAGACAGACGCTTCTTTGCAGTCTGAGGTCTGTCCGGCACCGCCTGCATTCCACGGGCTGCCCCAGGACGATGTCTGGTACGGCCCAGGCCCGTGTGGGGATCCATGTCTAAACCACATCAGGACCCAGAGGAGCAAAGAGCAGCCCGTCACGCTCCCGGGCTCAGGTTCGGGCTTGTTGCCCTGAGCATCTCACTGCTCGTGGAGGCCTCCCGGCCTGTCTCCCAGGGAGGCGAGATGCAGGCCGTGGTCCTACCCACAGCCCTCTACCTCGGAGGAAGAGCAGCCCCAGCCCCTCGCAGCAGCCTGAGTTCCACACAGCCCACCGCCCCGTCACTCCTCTGTTCTCACGTCCGTCCACGTTCCCCCCTCCCGTTCACCCAGGTCCAGCTCACAATCTCCTGGCCGTCCTTCAGAGGGGACGTCCTGCTGGGACAATCCCGCCAGCAGGACACTGTGCTTGCTGTTCCTTCTCAAGGGGACGTCCTTCCCCAGATGTGCACGTGGCTCACTCCCTCCTCCCCCAGGCTTTACCCAAACATTGCTGGGGGTGGCCTTCCTGATGGCCCGACTCCCTACTTAATATCCCCCGCCCCGTGCTCTCTACCCCCTGCCCCTCCTTACTTTCTCTCAGGGCACAGGTCCCCCCTCTGAGACATCATGAAATTCACCTACTCCTCCTGTTGACTGCCCCAACCTCCTGCTCCCACTAGAATGTCAACTCCATGAAGGCAGGGGCCCCTGACTGTTTTAACTGCTGTATCCCCAGCAACCGGGATGGTGCCTGGCATATACCAAGTGCTTAATAAGTGTTCATGGGATGAGTAAACACTTTGAAAAGCATCTCATCTTATCGGCTGTTAGTTGTTTCTTTGAAAAGAGGAGACACAAAATAAGGATGGAATGGATCAGAACGTGTAGCGTCATTCATCGCATTTCCCCCAAATCGAGGATCCAAGTGAAGGTGGGAAGGAGGGTGGGTCGTCCACACTGGCCATCAGCTCTGCCTACTCACCGGGTCTTCCTTACCAATGTTTCCAGCTCCAGAGACGAACCAGGCAGTCTCCCTCTGTATCGTTCGTATTGACCCCACTGATCTCCAGCTTGGGCCAAAACCTCAGAACCAACATGCAGGGAGTGTGTGATGCCCACACACTGAAACGCGCTGAGCCCATGGTCCAGAGGGCAGCTGATGTTTGGTGACAAGTTAACCAATTGACGTTCAGCCACGTTTCCCTCGTGTACAATATCGGGGAACTACTCATGAAAATGAAGACACGCTTTCCCAAGTCAGCCTGGGACTAGGGAGATTTGGCCTGTCTGTAACTTTAATTTTAAACTAATTCCTAAAGCTAGAGGAGATTTGCAATACAGGTTGATGAATCATCTTAAAGTCTCAAAAGTCCTATGAACAGTTTCAAGTGCATCTGGGGAAAGCCTCATCGCAAAGCTCAGCTTCCAGGGGTCGCCCCCACCTAGGAAGACATAGAGACGGTTCAGGCATCGCGTCTCCACACAACCGCAGAGCCGTCTGCACAGATGCAAGCCACTATCCCAGTGACAAATGAAAGGAAAGCAAGGGTTTAGTAAGGGAACGCTCAAGACTCTTCCGAAGAATGCTGGATTTCTTGCATAGCTCAACAGGATAACAACTCACGGGTGACGTGGAAAAAGCCTCTCCAGGCAAAGGCTGGAGGAGCAGTGCCCACCATGCCCCCAGGTGCCTGGCCTTTCCAAAGCAATCAGTAGTCTCTCCCTTCTCTCAAGGAGATCCGTTCCCGCAACTTTTAACTTACTGATTCCATCAAATATTAAACTTGTAAGTGTATTTTGTTTTTCAAATGACCCCCGCTGTGACTATCTAGTTAGTGTTTGTCTCACTCTAGCAATTACCCGGACTTTCCAAAAGCAGTGGTTTATTTTACCTTGGAGTGACTCTTTCATCCCTTTTTCCACACTCAAAAATTTCTCCTTGTCATAATAATTAATAGGTTCTGTTCCTACAGCGATTATATTCAGATTATCTTAATAAAGCATAGCTCTGAGTGCCATCCAGCGAAAGTCTGATCCCCACTAGGCCAGAAAGACTCCACTTTCCCTGCCCCCCCCCAAAAAAAAAGAAAGAAAGAAAGAAAGAAAAATTCTCTGCATCCCAGGCCCCCAAATAGGCTGTACAATTATGACCAGCAGCCTTCCCTACTCTCAGGATGACTTAGCTTTGGAATTCGCTAACTGACTAAATGGAATTAATTGGAGAGAAAGTGTGAGTGAAGCCCTAAAGTCTCTCCTTTGTCAATGTAAACCAGAAAGTCACCTGGTGATAGAAACTGCAGGGTTTTTACAGAATCTACCCAGGACACAAGAGCTGTGTTCCTGGGGAGGCATTGAACTTGGGTGGACGCCATTCGAACACATCTCTTGCAGGGCTGACACCTCACCGCTGTCCCCACTCAGCCAGTGGAGAATTTGTACTTATCAGCTTCACTATCTAATCCTCATCACCTCTGAGAAATGAGACGGCAACAAGAAACCCAGAAAACAGGAAAAAATAATGCTGCAAAGAGCTTCGAGACAACCTCTCTGGGGACACAGGCCAGTTAGATGACAACTTCCAGGACCACCCGAGCCTCAGGACTCCTGGCCAGTGAAGAGAGCAGAGGGAGGCTGCTGGAGGGGAGGAGAACGGGAGTGAGGAAGAGAGAAAGAGGAGGTGGATGAAAGGGAGGGGGAGGGGCAGACAAAGAGGACACAGAAACCCACCGGAGGGAGCCCGAGACGCCCCACTCCAGGCCTCGGTGCTTGTCCCTCCATCCGGAATCCCTATGCTCCTCTGCAGCTGACTTCAGACTGTGCCCAAAGTTCATCTTCTCTGTGGAGCACCGACTTCTCACCAAAGGGAGAAAATGCGTCCTCACAAATGTCTAGTCAGTAGCAATCAACCCTAAAATTTCAGTGGCTTAAAACAAAACAGTTTGTTTCTTGGTCACACCACAGGTCCAGTGCACATTGTGGGGGAAGGGACCCTGCGCCTTATGGTCATCCTCAGGGATCCAGGCTGATTGATGGATCCAGGGAAGGGCACGTAGCAAACAACATACTGGTTTTTAAAGCCTCTGTCCAGAAGAGACCCACGTCACTCTGCTCATGCTGCATTGGCCAAAGCTGGTCGAATAGCCCCCCCCCATAACCTCACAGAGGAGAGGGGAGTGCAGTCCCTCCATGTGCCCCCAGGAGGAAATGCAGATACATGACGATCAGCACGAGGTCACCTCCCAGGTCACCCTAGGGCAATAGCCCCATGAGAGCCATTGTACGTTCACTTTCAGAGTACATCCTTTTAACAAGCCTGAAAGAAAAGCATGACTCTGTGCATTTTTTACAGATGAAGAAACCAAGGCTCAAAGCAATTAAACATCTTCACTGAGGCGAGGTGTCTAATAAGAAAAGAGCAGTCTTCAAAGACTGTCCTATATGAGTCCACCACGCACAGTCCTCCCCCACCCCATGCTCTATCCTAAATGGAATATCGCCCTCTCCTCTCTCCCGCTGTGCAGGATGATAAGGCCAAGCGCCGAGAGCACTGGGAGCTCTGCCCTTTCCCCAGGTCGGGGACCATGGACAGCTCCTGTGGTCCCTAGCCTTTGGGGACCGTGGACAGCTCCTGCAGTCCCTAGCCTTTGGGGACCGTGGACAGCTCCTGTGGTCCCTAGTCTTTGGGAACCATGGACAGCTCCTGTGGTCCCTAGACTTGGGAACCATGGACAGTTCCTGTGGTCCCTAGCCTTTGGGGACCATGGATAGCTCCTGTGGTCCCTAGCCTTTGGGAACCATGGACAGCTCCTTCAGTCACTAGCTGTAAGCTGATGTCTCAGGCAGCTGGGGCTGGTGTGGGAGTTCTAAATGCCCGAGAGAGCTCTGCTGTCCTGGCCTCTTGCTGCTCCAGACCAACGTGCTCAGACCCAAACAAGCCAGCCAGAAAAATCTGGGGGGCTGTAAACAAAAGCCCCCGCCCAAGTTTTTGTCAGTGTGGGCTTAAATTAATCACGTTGGCGGCCACTTATTAAATAAAGTAAATTACTTCTCAATCATTTGCTTGCACACCAGGCAGGAAAAATGAAATTTTCCATTTAAAAGTAATATTGTTATTATTATGCAGAAGCGATTCTGAAATCGCTTTGGGCTTTTTTTTTTTTTTTTTTTTGCGGTACGCGGGCCTCTCACTGTTGTGGCCTCTCCCGTTGCGGAGCACAGGCTCCAGACGCGCAGGCTCAGGGGCCATGGCTCACGGGCCCAGCCGCTCCGCGGCATGTGGGATCTTCCCGGACCGGGGCACGAACCCGTGTCCCCTGCATCGGCAGGCGGACTCTCAACCAGTGCGCCACCACGGAAGCCCTGGGCTTCTTAACTTTGGGCTTTTTGTACACTTCTGCCAAGAGAGGTCAGAAGTGAGAGATTCCCCAAAGGGGTGTCTTTCCCATCAAGTCACCCGGTCGGAGGAACCCCAGGCCCCTTCAGAGGACCTGGGTTCTGGGCCCCTGGAAAAGCAGTTTGGGCGGGAACAGCAGCACCTAAGCTGTGTATTTAATCTTCTCTTTCCTTTTATTCAGGTTTAAATTCCACATCATTGCCAAACGCCCTGATTAACACTGCCTTTCAGTATCAAAAAATCTAAACCAGGCACATTCAAGGCCTCTGAATTTACATTTTCTAATGGAAAGGGAGAACCAGTATCAGGTAAGGATGTGTTAACTCCAAGCCCTTATCAGTCACCCAATCCAACAGCAGACACTGGAGGACATCTTCAAAGAGGAAACCCTTGAAATCCACTCCTGCCACTTTATTTGGGCTCCATCGGCACAGTGTGCTTGAAAAGCCAATTTCGTATCTTGAATTGGAAGAACCAGGATTCAGTAACGTTGGTCCCATTCTAGGTCCCCCCTTGCAGAAACCCTTTTTCCTCAAGGGCATGTACATTAAGCAAACAATGGTTCTAATGGAATAAAAGTAATCTTTCAAATGTAGATATATTTAAAAGTTTAAAGAGTTTGAGTTTGGTCTGGGGGCACCTCAATGACTAGTCAGATGTACACGAGGGGGGATTTTGAGCAGGATGGAGACCAGCTGGTTTCTATTTCAGCTGGGGACAGAATGACCAGGAAAGACGCTTCCAAGTGTGCCACAGAAGGAAGGCAGACTGTCAGGTGTGGCTGGTGACAGCCGGGACTTCCCGGGAGAGGTTGACCAGTGCCCCAGGAGGTGACGTGTCAGAGCGGGAGAGGGCAGGCTTTGGGGTTCTGCCCCGTTTCAGCTGGGTGACCTCAGGCAAGTTATCTTTTAAATGCCCCAAACTTCCGTTCGGCATCTAAAAAATGGGGATAGCATTAGCACCGGCTCCTTGGGTTTTTTTTAAAAAGATAAGCATCTAAAACGTTTGCTTGGAGTCTGGCACATAGTTACAAACAGGATAGATTCATCTGTGCAGAGTTTGGGGGTAGAGGTTCTATTTTACAAGGTCTCTTTGTGTAGAAGTTATCACCAATGGAAGAGATTGATTCATTGGGTTTATAACGAGGGCTGCTACCAAAACACTCCAGAATCTGTATAGAAACCCCTTACACATGTGGGTTTGGGGCTTTGTTTTAAGTCAAAATGACAGGATGAGGTGGTAAGAGGAGATGCGGCTGGCAGACAGGAATAGAAAAGAAAAACGCAGGAGGCAGTGGGAGAGAGGAGATAAGGAGATAAGGCTGGGAGGAAAGACACCAGGCAGGATGCAAGGGGACACCACGCAGGGATAAGTTCCCTCTCCAGAGCACGTGAAGGGCTGCGCTTCAGAAGGTGGCCGGGGGAGGAGGGGAAAGAACTTCCTGCCTCGGGCTCGTTCAGGCTCTAAATGCCGTGTCCTCAAGGTCGGAGAGCACGTCCCCTCTCTCAGCTCCACTACGTCGGTGCGTTGGATGCCCATCCTCATTTGCTAATTATGCCTGTGCCTTTCCAGCCTGAGCCTTTCGGACCCGCTAAAGCCCCCAAAATTCATGCCACCCATCACACCAGAAGGCACACTGCAAACGCCGGGGTCCCCAAGAGCACTGCTCTGTCCCTCTGGTCTCCCGCCTTCCCAGCCAGTCAGGGTAAGACCCCATGGCCAGTCTGCGGGCTTGAGCTCACAGGCCCAACAGCTGCAGCCCCATGGTCACGGTGCCGCGCACCTGCTCTGCAGCCCTGGTGATTTTCCGTGTGTGTGTGTGTGTGTGCGCGCGCGCGCGTGCACATGCGTGCACCCGTGTAGCACCTCCGCAGAGACATCCAGGGGAAATTACTGCTGAAGGCGGATGGCAGCAGTGTGTCCTGTAGATCACGGCCCCTGACCTCCTCCACTGGCAGCCCAAACGGCCCCCCAGGGGACCCAGGTAATGCATCCACCTTCCCCAAGACCCATATATGCTGCAAATGTTCCCAGGGAGGGATGTGAGCACCTGCACCCCAAACTGCCCTCTCCCCACTCTGCCTGCCCCCTCCCAGAGATCCGCGCGCATCTCTCATTCCACGGCGTTCAGGCAACTCAGGCATTTAAGACTGGAAGAGAAACATGTGCATGAGAAGCCTCACAAAGGCTCCAGCCCAGAGGACCCCCGTGTTTGCTAAATGCAGCCCACCGACCTCCCCCTCAAAGCCCTGAAGTTCTCCTACCAGCCACCGGCCAAGGATGAGAACAACTTCCCCGGAACAAACGTCCAGGAAATGCTGCCAGTAAAGGCCAGCACTTCCTACTTTGCCCCGACAGCATCAACATACAGGGAAGACGACCAAAGAGGGCAGGGAGGGGAGCTTCCTGACTCCCCAAGAGAGTCCAAAGCCACTGTTTGGGGCTGTGAGTGTTTCCTTTGATATTCCCCCTACGGAGGGCATTATTATGGCTGACATCACGCACAAGATACGGGCCAAGCACTAGGCTTTTCAGCCCTCACATCGCGCATCATCTCTTTTTAACACCAAACAGCTCTAGGTGGACGACAGCACTATTACCGAACCCACGTTCAGAGGGGGGAGTGCGCGCGCGTGCACACACACACACCCACACGCATGCACACTCCTAAGAGAGCCTAACCCCCAAGATTGCCTCGGGGCATGTGCTGGGGGGAGGGGAAGAGAGCGCCTCCCGCTGAGGGCGGGGCCCTCGGGCACCTGGAGAGCCAGGCTGCAGGGGGCCTTGGGAGTTGTATGTTCCCTAAGCAGCCACCTGCCTTGGTCCTGCCAGGCTCTGCAGCTGGGTAGACCCTCCACAAGTGAGAAGAAAGCAGGGACCGCAGGCCCATGCCCCAGAGTGCACTGCAGCACACCCAAGCCAGTTAGAAAATTTAGGACGATTTTGTTTGGTTTCTTTTTTTTTTTTTTTTTTTTTGAGCCAACTACCAACTTAAGACTCTCTGAAACACCTGCTTTCTACCTTATTACGGTGACCTCTGGTGGTCAAGAAGGAGACATTGCAGGCCCAAATTAGAAGTACCTAAATAACTTAATTTCAAGTAACTCTAAGTAACAAAGGCCTTGAGGTCCTTTAAGAGCCTCCAAGAAGAACAGAAGCAAAGAGGGTGAGAGATGGGAGCGACCGCCAGCCTCGTTTAAGACGTGAGCTGGCTGTCCCCTGACCCGAGTATAACGCAGCACGGGGCTCCTCAGATGACACTCCCTGCACCAATGGCAAAGGTGTCTGAGCTCCAGCTCAGGGTGAATCTCAGCCTCTGTTCCCCCCCCAACCCCCACAGCTGGTGGCATCTCAATGCCAGGCTTAGAGGTCACAGTCTCCGGGAGGTCTTTGGAAAAGCTTCAACCCTGCCAGAGGACCTGCTAGGAGGTGGTAGGGGGTGGGAAGGGTGGGGGAGGTTTTCTAGAAGGCCTGTGATCTCAGCACCACCAGCCAGCCCTGCTCCAGCTGCCCTGGGCTGAACTGGGAGGCAGGGAAACAGCGGTCCCTTTCCCCACCGGAATCACAGCCGCAGCCAAAAGAGGGTCTGCAGGCACAAGAGGGAGAACGGGGCCTCTGCCCACACCCCACCCGTGCCAAGGGGCCAGGGTAGCCCAGGTGAGGGGTGAGCTGAGGCGAGAAGAGAAGCATTTGCTCTGAGAGTCACTTTGGAGACTGGAGCCGTGGGCTTCAGGGTGGGAGGAAGGCAGGACGAAATCCCAGGGATGTGACAAATATCCATTTAGCCCTAAGCCAGGTCAGGGGGCATCTGAGGGGGCGGGGAGGGCGGGGGCATCTGAGGCAGGGGAAAGAGGCTGAGCAGGGTCTCCTGGGAGGTACAGCACGATGGGCATACGAAACACAAGCCTGCCCCCAGCTGAAAGCAATAAAGCTTAGTCCAAGCTGAGTGTCATCCTATCCCTAAGACCACCCCAAACCATCCTAGACAGGATGACGCTTATAAACCCTAAAAGCTTTTCAGATAAAGGAATCAACAACTCAGAATCGTCCGATCTAGTAGCCTCTAGAAGCTTCAGGT
This sequence comes from Mesoplodon bidens, assembly GCF_964165515.1. NCBI lineage: Eukaryota > Metazoa > Chordata > Mammalia > Artiodactyla > Ziphiidae > Mesoplodon > Mesoplodon bidens. The sequence continues at coordinate 182,079,879 of NC_138177.1, forward strand.
TCACAGCATCCACATGTGATCTCAACCTCTCGGTCCATCCATGGTGTGCAGGCTTCAGCCAAATCCCCAAAAGCACAAACGACAGAGTCTCCCAGGGTCCCTGCAGGCGTCAGTCTGAACGGGCCAGGCCTCAGTGTTTAGAATATGAAACAGACTGGATCGCTCTCCTGGTCTTCTCTGAAACTCAGAATGGATGTAGAATATCGATACTGTCTCAATTTTCCTTTATCTGCGAGGGGACATCAGCAAACCTTTCTGCCAAGGATTGTACAAGGATCATTAAAAGGAAAATGTCCATGGTAATTGTGCCTTTCTGCATATTTCTTCATTCCAATAGTCTATAACATAATAATGTTTCACATTTCTACAGAACTGTCTTTTCAGCATGTTTTCGCCTTATGCTTAATTTCGTAAGAGTTTCTCAGCCCCGCATAACGACACAGTTCAATGCAAAATCAGATATAAATCTAGCTTAAGAGACTCTCAACAGGAATTTCATTTAAAACTGTAAATGTTAAAAGATTCCGGCTCTGATTTATGTTATGTTGTGTGTGTGTGTTTCAAAGAGCGAGCTTCACCAGCCCTCTTAAACAATAGATGCACACGAAATCCAGGCTTTCACAGGTCTAACCAGACCCGTCGCGCAGGCAAGAGGCGCAGACAGGCCAGCCTGTGGTCAAAGCGCCAGCTCCCAGCCCAGCCGGGGCCACATGTGTGAAACGGGAGGAGTATTTGACTCCAACACCTGTGCTGGCCCAGGGGCTACTTTTAAGGAGTAGTTTTTCAGCTTCCTCTCATCTCTCTGCTCCTCCAAACACTGGGCCACCACATAAGGGCCCTCCGTGTCTCAGCTCCCACTTGGCCCCGTCTTTAGAAAACATGGAGAGAGATGGAAGAAAGTCCCCAGGCAGAAAGTCCTGGGGCTGATTTCACCTGCACGCCACTGGCTGTGTTCATAACCCTGCACGATAAACCCCAGTTCCTGTTCACAAATACAGGCCCAAGCCTTCAGGAGCTGTGAACTGCAAATTCTTGATGGAATGAATGAATCTAGGGAAGGCATTCGCACCCATTGTCTCAGCACATTTAAGACAATTTTAAAATGCGGATTATTTACATACTGGGCTCTAATGACTCCGAAGCAACTATTACAGGCCTTCATGTAAAACCACATCCAGGCAATTTTATTGCAGCCTATCACACACATGCTGCGTTTAGACAACTTATAATACACAAATTATTTACATCGTGAAAACATCTCTGTGGCCCTGGCATTATGCTACCGACAAGAGACAGCACAGCAGCAGTAGATTGAATTGAAATATGCTTGCGGCTTCTGAACCTTTAAACTCTATTCCAAAATGCTAAAAGTGAAACAATTCCCAGTTAGCATTTTGGAACCCACCGTGTCTAAAATTTCACTTGAAAGGTGGAGCTATTGTGAGTTGCAACCCCCAAAAAGAGTAAGCCACCACTCTGCAACTGTAAAATCCATTTATTTTTGGAAGATTGAGGAATCCAAACCCTCTGATAGCACTTAACATATTAAAAAACATGCACTGCGAAGCTCTGAAAGTTCCTGAATTCCTCCAAAAAAAAAATATTTTTGCCACTTCTAATGGACTCCACCCAACTCCAGGCAGGATCTGTGGGATACAAGCCCCCAGAAAAAAAGCAATTGAAATGACTTGACTATATGTCTTTCCAGGAAAGTAAATTATATATAGGTCTGTATTCACGCCCCCCAACTCCCCTGTAGGTTACCCATTTTTCCTCCCACTCGCCCCGGCCCACAGAGATGAAGAGAAAATTACCAAGTGGGTTTAAGCACTTGGATACCTAATTGCAACAAATCTCAGAGCCTCATCTTTCTGCCTTTTAGAACTTTGGTTTCAGACTTTAAAGCGAGTCCCATTAGCCAAGATGACACATGCCAATTAGCTTCATGTGTTTCACAGAATAAAACACCCCTTGAGATAAATCACCCCACATACCTGCACAATTTCCACATAGCCCCACTGGTTTTTCAGTATTTCATTAAAATCAGGCTTTTACATGAGGATGCAGATGTTTAGAGAGTGCCCTTCGTTTTAATTCAGAGTTCTCAGACAAAGATACCACAAAGGACCCCAGACTTAATTAAGGATGAAGCAAGTGTCTCCAATCAGAACAGTGCCCCCATTTTTGCCCCTTGTTCCACTTGAAATGCAGGGGATGCCTGAGTGTTTTGTGTCTTTACAACAGAAGCAGAGCTTCCTGTAACTATGCTTGATGACGACGATGATCATGATGATGACGATGATGATGGTGGAGGAAGAAGGAGAAGAAGGAGAAGAAACCACAATGCTCCAAGAATGTATTAAATGGTACAATTCAAACTTTATCTACTTACAAAGTACATTGCTTGGTAACCCTGCTCCTAACAGATGACTATCCAAAGTGGTTTGCTATGATCCATGTGGACCTGCATATATAAACACCTTTGTTTTTCATATAAATGTGTTCATATAATACCTGTATTGTTATAAAACTAATTTTTCAAAAGAACTGTAAACAAATGATGAACTCTAGTATATATATATATATATATATATATATATATATATATATATATATATATATATATGCATGCTGAAGTATTTGGGGAAGTGTATTGATGTCTGCAACTTTCTCTGAAATGAATCAAAACATTAAGATGGATGGATGGATGGACTATGGATGGATGGATAGATGGATGGACGGACGGCTGGGTGGACGGATAAAGCACATAGAATAAAATGTTAATTGTAGAAGCTAGTTGGTGGACGTATGGGTTTCACCACAAAATTATTTCAACTTAATTGTATATTTAAATTTTTCAAACTGAAATGTCAAAAAACTAATTTTTTAATTTAATAATATGGCATGGATCTCTTTCCATGTCAATATACACAAATCTCTTTATCCTTTTTAATGACTGCACGAGATTCCATTTTATGGGTACACCACAATTGGGTAACAAATCCCTCATTGATGGATGCTCAGGTTACTTTACAATGACAATGCCACAGTATCTATCCATGTAAATATGTCTTTGAATACTTACGACAGCTTTTCCATAGGTTAAATTCCTAAACATGGAATTGTTGACTCAAAGAGAATATAATTTTTTTTACTTTTGCTATATAATAACAACAGCTCACATCTACTGCAAGTTTACTCTGTGCCCACACTGCTGTAAGTACTGCTGTAAGTACTGTCTCTTATATTCTTCACAGCAACCGAATTAAGTAGGTACTATGTAGCCTCATTTTATAATTAAGGAAACTGAGGCACAAAGAGATAAAACTACTTGCCCCCGGTCTGACAGCCAGCAAGTGGCAGACAGACTCCAGTGCTTTTCACCATCATGCTTACAAATTATGGTCAAAAAGATTAAATCAATACATACATTCCTACCAACAATGTTTGAGAGTGATTACTTTCCCAGGTTGTATTGTTTTCGAATTTATCTGAAACATAAAGAAAACACTGCCCATATTTCCAGATACTATGAAGACAGATGTGAAGACCACAGAGAAAGTACAGATTGGATAAGGCAGGGAATGAATGCCTTGTTAATTAGACAAGGGCACAAGGAAAAGTGCAACCTTCTACCTCAATGTGGGATTCTCTCCGTGCTAATCTCACTGCCTCTCTGCAGTAGGGAGCCTCTCTGCATTCTGCAGTAACGCTGGCAGGTAAACATACCTATGAAACTCTCAAACTTCTATTTTTTAAACTCTATAAATCCCCAACCACCTTCCTAGATGAATTAATGTAATCTCAAGTATTCTGCCTCGTTTTTCTTTATCAGACAGCTGCAAGCAGAAAGGCCTACATGAGTATGTATATCATCTCTCTTTCCATCATCTCCTCAATTAATTCAAATAAATCTTAAGACAAAGCTTGATGTGTCAGTGGGATATTATTATCAACAACCTCAAAAGGTTGAAACATTATAAATGGTCCCATTACAAAACTGATTAAGTCTTCCCATAGCAGGCTATAGTACCAGCCCAAATTTCCAAGGTCTCACCAAAACACAGCCTGGATACAATTAGCCTCAAAGACAAGAACGCTACAGCCACTGAAAAGAGCCCTTTGCAGACAGCAGGGCATCAGCCTAGCTGAATCTCGCAACACAATGGAACAGTAATAATATCTAATAACACCGCTGCATCATTGTTACTGTAGGAACAAACACAAGGTAATGGATAGAGATGGCTCAGTTAGTAGAAACATAACAAACTACCCCAAAAGATGAGTTTGGAAGAAAAGCTAAAGGAGAAACAGAAACAGAACAACTTCACGTGAAAAGCCAATCATCTCAGACATTAGCAGAGAAGAAAAAGTACAGACCTCGAACCCAAAAGATTTGGGTTCCAGTTATGGCTTCTCAACTGACTCAGTGTATGGTCTCAGGCAAGTTACATACTTCGAGGAGTCTCAGCTGCAGAACTGGTATAACAATTCCCACTTCATAGGTGACGGAAAAGCTAAGTGTGAAGCTGGGCAAAGTCCCTGGAAGATCAGTCTCTCCATACATGGCGACTGTTGGCACCAGGATAATACATGGTCAGCTCGCCAACGAGTCCTCACTGAGCAGTGTTCATGTAGAACTGGGAATCTACCATGTGCTCACTCATATTCTCTTTTTGTGTTAATTGTATTAATTAATTGCATGTTAATTGAGGATGCGGAGGAGGAATATGAAGGATTTTAAACTTTCCAAAAACAACTGAGAAAAATATCATAAAAACCCACCTGCCAGGAGTGTAAGTTGGTGCAGCCACTATGGAAAACAGTATGGAGTTTCCTCAAAAAACTAAATATAGAGTTGCCCTATGATAAGCAATCCCACTCCTGGGCTTATATTGAGACAAAACTCTAATTTAAAAAGATACGTGCACCCCTATATTCATAGAAGCACTATTCATAATAGCCAAGACATGGAAGCAACCTAAATGTCCATCAACAGATGAATGAATAAGGAAGATGTGGTATATACATAAAGTGGAATATTACTCAGCCATAAAATGAATGAAGTAATGCCATCTGCAGCAACATGGATGGACCTAGAGATTATCACACTAAGTGAAGTAAGTCAGAAAGAGAAAGACAAATACCATATATTACTTATGTGTGGAATCTAAAATATGACATAAATGAAACAGAAACAGACTCACAGACATAGAGAACAGACTTGTGGTTGTCAAGGGAGAGGGCGGGTGGGGGAGGTATGGATCGGGAGTTTGGGATCAGAAGATGCAAACTATTGTATATAGACTGGATAAACAAGGTCCTACTGTATAGCACAGGGAACTATATTCAATATCCTGTGACAAACCATAACGGAAAAGAATATAAAAAAAGAATGTATACATGCTATACAGTAGAAACTAACACAACATTGTAAATCAACTATCCTTCAATAAAAAAAAAAACACACCTGCCAACCAACCATATTTGCAAGTCTTACTATTCCATAGATTTCCTCAGAGTTATTTTTTAGAAATAAAAAATAAGAATTACAAACATAACTAGAGCTCCTATTACCTAGCCCATCTCATTCTCTTTCCTCCAAGAGGTAGCCACTATTTTCTATTTCATTTTTATTTTACTACATATGTAAGTATCCATAAACAACACACATTTTTTACATTTAGGCTTTTGTAAATGGTACCATACAATACATCTCTTTCTGCAACTTGTCTGGGTATGGTATGGTCTGTGGATCCTTGGGGGATCCCCAAGCCCCTGTTTACAGGACCGTGAGGTCGAAACTTTTTGCAAAACACTAAGAAGTCATTTGCCTTTTTCACTGTGTTGACATTTGCACTCCTGGAGCAAAAGTAATGGTGGGTAAAACTGCGAGGGCCTTGGCACAAATTAAGACTGTACTAGGAGTCATGTATCTCCATCAACATGCACTTCCAGAAACACACACCAGTTTTACTCAAGGATTCCTTAATGAAGCAGTACAAATTATTGATTTTATTAAACCTCAATCTCCAATTAGATGTCTCTTCCACATTCTGTGTGACAAAATGGAAGTATACATAAAGCTCTTCTGCTGCAAACTGAAGTATGATGGCTGTCCTGAAGAAGACCTCTGTGTGATTAAGTTGCAAGCTCTCCTAGCCACTTTTCCCACAGAACACCACCTTTACTTGAAAGAATGACTGACAAACTGGCTATTCACACTCAGGTGTTTGGCAGGACTTCTTCTTCTGGCCAAGATGCAGGAATAACTAGGGCTGGATGTAACCTCCTGCTTGGAACAACTAAAAAGCTGGACACATATAGGAAACATCAGTTTTCTAGACATTGGACATCAGGCAATGAAGGACAGTGATTCCTGAGAGATGGGAAATAAACAAACTGAGACCTATGACTGCCCCCAGCTTCTTGCTAGAGAAAGTTTCCAGGCCATGGCACAGGAAGGGGACCCAGGCAGAGCCCAGTAATCTCCCTGAATTGAGGAGAAGGAACTAGGAGTCCAAGGAGGTCAAGGCAGTTGGGGGTCCTGGGGCAGAGTACCGGAGAACTCCAGAGCTCTACAGGGGTTCTCCCTCAAGTATTCAAATAAATACAGAGCAGTGTATGTGTGTAATGAAGAAACTATCTGAAGCCATGAAATGAATCACCCAAAAGAACTAGAGAGAACAATCATCATCATTCACACTTGGGCCTGGAAATTGGCTGTTCCCACCAAAACATCATAGTATATAGGGCTTAGGGTAGACTACTCAATAGAATATTACATCAGTAGTGGGAGAAAATTAGCTCTACACCCAATGCTTGCTGTGCACCCACCTAACAAAGTGAAAAAGCAAGACCTGAACAGATGAAACTGATTCCAAATAATGTAACCACATTCCAGGACAAAGCTCAAGAATATTTATAGGAACAAAAAATGTATACAGGGCTTCCATGGTGGCTCAGTGGTTAAGAATCCACCTGCCAGTGCAGGGGACATGGGTTCAAGCCCTGGTCCAGGAAGATCCCTCATGCCACAGAGTAACTAAGCCTGTGTGCCACAACTACTGAGCCTGCACTCTAGAGTCCATGAGCCACAACTACTGAGCCCACGCACCACAACTACTGAAGCCCATGCACCTAGAGCCCGTGCTTCACAATAAGAGAAGCCACTGCAATGAGAAGCCTGCGCACCACAATGAAGAGTAGCCCCCACTCGCCACAACTAGAGAAAGCCCACATGCAGCAACGAAGACCCAACAAAGTCAAAAATGAATAACTAAAAGAAATAAATATTCTTAAAATTATAAAAAATGTATACAGTACCCATCACAGTGAAATTCATAATATCTGGGATCAAACAGAAATTTTCCAGTCATGCAAAGAAGTATGAATCACAATGAGAAGAAAAATAAATCACAACCAAACCAAAAATTATACAATAATAATATTAGTAGATAAGAAAATTGAGCATGTTAAGAGGAGGCATGGAAGTTTTAAACAGACCCAAGTAAAACTTCTAAAGAAGAAAACGGTAATGAAAACCTAAAACGCGATCTGAGATGAAAAACACACTGAGTAGGATTAACAGAAAATTAGACATTGCAAAAGAAAATATTAGTGAACTTAAAGACATAGCGATAGAAACTATCCAAAGTGAAACACAGAGAGAAAAAAGAAAAAAAAATGAAAAAACATCAGTGACAACTTCAAGCAGTCTATACCACTATATATGAAGTGGTATAATGTCACTTGAAAGGCAACTGTGATAAGTTAAAGATGTATACTAAAAACTCTAAAATAACCACTAAAATAATAAAGGGTTATAGCTAATAAGCCAAAAAAGGAGATAAAATGGAATCATAAAAACTCTCAGTTAATCCAAAAGAAGGTAGAAAAAGAAAAAAGGGGGGGGAAAGCAGATGGAAAAAATAGAAATCAAATGGAAATCCAACCATATCACATTAAATGTAAATGATCTAAATACTTCAAATAAAAGACAGAGATTATAAGATGGGTTACAAAGCAAGATTCAACCATATACTGTCTACAAGCCCACTTTAACTATAAAGACAAAAAGTAAGTTGAAAGTAAAGGGATTGAAGAAGCTCTACCATGCCAATGCTCATCAAAAGAAATCTGGATTAGCTTTATTAATATCACATAAAATAGACTTCATAACAAAAAAATACTACCAAGGATAAAAAGGATGAGTTCATAATGATAAAGAAGTCATATAATCAAAAATACCTAACAGTCATAAATGTTTAGGCACCAAACAAGAGAGCTTCAACATATATAAAGCAAAAACTGATAGCAATACAAAGAGAAATAGACAAATCCACAATTCTAGTTAGAGATTTCCACACTCCTCCCTTAATAATTGACAAAACAAGTAGACACAAATACAGTGAGGATGTAGAAGACCTGAACAACACTATCAACCAACTTGACCTAGCTGATACTTATAGAACATTCCAACTAACAACAGCAGAATACACATTCTTTACAAGTGCACACAACATTTACAAGATACATCATATTCTGAGCCATAAAATAACTCTTGATAAATTTTAAAGAATTAGAAGAATTCAAGTCATACAACGTATGTTCTCTGACCACAATGAAATAAAATTAGAAATTAATAACCAGACATTTTTTAATGAATATAAGACTATCACTTCAGCTGAGCATATTTTCTGCAAAGGATAAAATTTGAGTTTTCAAGTAAAAGTTAGAATTTGGCAAAATTGTATTCACTACCATGAACTTGACAGCTTGCAAAACTTAAAAATCTTTCTGATGACATCCATTGATAATGATATTAACAAAGGATTTGGTATTGTACAATGAAATATGTCAACTTTTGGAAGGTCTGCATGACTGAGTGAACTAATGTTTCCAAAATGACCAATATGATTTTACAAAACCATGCCCGGGTGGAAGACTGTTTCAAAGATTCATATCAAAAGATACCTCCCCCTGATTAAAAATAAAGGATAGGCTAATGGATTTTAACGTAAAAGGGTACCAAAAAATTCACTGATGTAATTTCAGATTCCACATTGCAACTCACATCTAAGAAAGTACCACTTGTCAAGTTTTGGTACAGTATCAAAGAAGAATATTCACAATTCTCTGAAAAGGCAGTTAACATACTTCTTCCTTTTCTAATTACATATCAGAGTAAGGCTAGATTTCTTCATCTACTTCAAATATTGCAACAGATTAAAGGCAGAAGCAGATATGAGAATTCAGTTGACTTTTATTAAGCTACACATTAAAGAGATTTGTAAAAATGTAAAACACAGTACTATTCCTCTCACTACATTCCGTTCTGTTTTGGAAAATACAGTTACCTTTCATTAAATAACATGCTATTTATATGAACATGAAATGAGTTTATTACTGTTATGTTTTAATGAATTAATACAAATTTTAATAGTTTCTGTTTTAATTTCTAAGGAAGCAAATATTATAGCTCTCTCCCATAAACAAAAGATCTTTGGGGTCCTCAATAAGTTTTAAGACTGTAAAGAGGTCCTGAAACCAGAACGTTGGGTAACTGTTGCTCTAGAGATGTTTAGTTGCTCAGTCACACGCTCTGCAAAAAAAGGAGGTGCTTCTTGATCTTTGCAAAATCACTGGGAGATTCCAGGCTAAGCAACAGACGGTTCAATGTGATGACTAACACAGCCCTTGATTTTATAGGAATAATAATAATGCTGACCCCATGTATTAAACTCTTACTACATGCCAGTCTTTATACTCAAACTAAAATCCTCATCCTCAACAACCCTGGAAAATGAGTATCATTCACTTGTTATGAATAAAGAAACTGAGGGTCAGAGAGGTTAAATTAGTTGCCCTAGAAGATGAGAGTCAAAATCTGAGTCCATCTCTGTCTGATTCCAAACCAATAACATCTCCCACTTTGAAATGTCTCCGAAACTGTGCCGTGACATTCTATCTTTTTACTCGGCTGTGTTTTCCTTCTTAGCACCTGCCTGACATGTCACATACCAATGTGTATTGTCTTTCTCTGCCCTGTTAGAATGCAACTCCATGAGGTCAGCAGAGATTTTTATCTGTTCTCCTGCATCACAAGGTCTACAGCAGTATCTGGGGCATCATAGCAGACAGCCAATATATAGTTGCTGGATGCGTGAAGGAGTGATTCATCACCGTAACAGACAATTCTGTAATCTGTGGTGCTTAGAGCTCCAACTGCATTGACATTTGTTTTAGCCCTCATCAATTTTTAAATATGGCTTAATTTATGCAGACCACGTATTCATACCATAGATAAGGGCAGGGATCAATCCGCCCATTTTATGGAAGGAGAACTCAAGTTCCCGATGGTTGTTTGCTCCAGGTCCTGCAGGCTTCAGGAGAAGCTCCCTGGCTTTGGATTAGTGTTCAGTCCCCAGATTTTAGGATAGGAACTAGGCATTCAGTCTTTAATCTGTTTGGGGTTATTTAAAGTTACCAAAAATCGTAACTTGAGAATACTTTGAGGGCCAGGTCAGAAAGAACAAGAGTGCACGTTTATTCACCTCTGACAGCGCACACACTTACTGAGCATGTGCAGACTGTTTTGTGATGCTCTGGGTAGGCAAACAGGTAAGATAGACCTCAAAGCTGGTGGGGGGGAGGGAGGCTGGGGACACCCACACGTATGCACGCATGCACACACACACACACTGTGGCAAATGACAATACCAAAGTACCTCCCCAAGCCCCATGGGGATGCCAATGGACAAGTTCTGCAGGGAGTCCAGAGCCAAGCATGGTGGCCAAGGGTTAGGCTGATGAGCGAAACATCGGGAGAAAGGATAACCTTGAGAGGGGGACCTAGACTCATGGGCAGAAACAAGAAGGAGGCTCTGTAGGAAATCAAATTGTAGTTTCAGAGAGCAATCGGGGAACTGCCTGGAGAGTAAACCTGTGCCTAAAACAGCTTCTTAAGTTGGAGGAACCAGGAGGTCGAGTGTGCTTGGCAGTTCTCAGTGGCTCATGCTGTGATCTCCGGCAGTAGGACCCCTCTGACCACCAGCTCTACCACCCAGAAGTTCCCTGGCACTAATACCTGTGCTCGAGAAGACAGGACAACGCCTCATGGCCATTTCACTGCTTGCTAGTCCATACTCTTCCTCTTCAGCTTTGTTTCTGCCATAAACTTGGACCCAGAGAAGTAACGCTAAAGAAAAACGCTAAAGAATATTTCTGGTTGGACAGTAAATGCAGACCCAGGCCTTACTACAGAAGGGAACAAATTAAAAAGTCACAGTCACCACATCTGCCACCAAAAACACCAAGCTGACTGAGGACACTAAAATGATGGACCCAAGGGAGGACCAAGATTTAAAGAACAGATAAGAAAATGTAATCTGGCATGTATTGATCCCTAGGTCATTGAAATATATAACTAAGGTTCAGTTCATCCCCTCCCCCAGGTCCAACTGGCCTCCCAGGAGTCATGCTTTCAAGCTTCGACCTTAATGGCTGATATTTAAATGCAGCACGTGTATTGCTATTGATCCTCAAAGCAGCCGTTAATGCTGATATTCATGATGTCATCATGAATCTCAGCAGCTAGTGAGTGATGTGTGTGTGTCTGTGTGTGTGTGAGTGAATGATGCGTGTGTGCATGCGTGCACACACGCCTATCCAAATACAAGCAGGAAAGGTGGGTTTTTGCTTGTTTGGTTTTGACTTTATCCCCCAAAGGTGAGAAAGAGAATGCTGTGCATGGATCCTCCAGCTGTTTCCCACCCCCTTCTCCAGCCCTAGAGGTGGAAACTTCTTGAAGAAAAGACTCCAACCATAGCTCAAAAGAATCCCAGGACGAGGGATCCACCCCCAACCTGGCTTTGCCACCTCTCAGGGAAAGTTACCAGCGCAAGGATAAGGCCTATCGAAGTGGCTGGGGGATTTCAAGCCAGAGACGGGGGATGGACAGCTGTGGATCCTCCCAGCCCTAAATTTTTGGATCGAAGTTTAGAGAAATGCCTCCCAGCCAGCCTCTATCTTCCTGTTATTGGAAATACCCCGTGAAGGCCTCTAAAGCCTTTTGAAGCTAATTTTATGTTTTTAGCTTGTATCCAAATTCTGGCAACAGTAGCCACAAGATAACAGGACCCTATTAGCCACTGCCCCGAGTCCCTTCCCTTTTTCCTCCTTCCTCCACCCTCGGAAATCCACTCACCTGAATTACACATCGGCCGTGCCACGCAGCCTGCCTAAACATAAACCGAAAAAGAGTGGGATTAAGCCCAAGAATCTTACAGGTCTGAGCGGCAATCTACCACCCAGCTTTTTGCTAGTCTCACCTCCTCCTACCTCAGGCTCTAAGCCACCATCAACCACATCCTCTCAGCCCTGGCCGTGATGGCGGGTCTCCCTTCTGGCCCTTTGTCCTCATGTCCCCTCCTCACCTGCCCTTGGTCAAGTCTGAATGACTCCTTAGATTTTGCTCAGACACCACTTCTCTAGGAGGCCTTACCCAGGCCCCCTCTTCCACCTCCACCTACAAAGTGGGGAAGCAGGGGTTATCTGCACATTGATCAAACATCTACCACTGCACCAATCTGGTTCACTGAAATCATCTGTTTGGGTCTCTGCCTTTCCCATCCCCCGGGGAGCACCTTGGAGGCAGAGGCAAGGTCTTAATTCTGTACGTGTCTCCCCAGCACCTGGCCAGAGCCTGGCACAGAGGTGCACCCCAGTTCCTGATCAGTGCAGCTACACCCACCCTCCTCAACCACCCCCACCCGGCTGGGGCCAGAGGGGCTGATGAGATGGACCGCAGAAACAGATGGCAACCCTACATCCTGCCTGCATCCCACGGTTCCCTCCAACACCCTGCAGCCCTTTCATTTAAGAGGCCCCAGCTCTCTGCGTGCCAGCTCTCTCCACAGCGCACGCATGGCTGGGGCCCCCAGGCCTCCAGAGCCAGCCCCCCTATCCTGCGGCATCAACTCCCACGGGGGAAAGTCATTGCATTCAGATCAGCTGCCGCGGCAATAGGTCAGGCTTCCAAAAGCCTCCCCCAAACGCTGATTAATGGGCAGGAGAGGCTCCTGCGCATCTCATTATGCACAGAGCTGCAATGAAACCATCTTTGCTTTACAGTTTTGTGCAGGACATAAAAGCGGGAAATAGCCCAGCCTTCCGAGGGAACAGGCTATGAATATTGAAGCAGCCCTCGGTCATTAATCCAGCAGCATTAGTCTTAAGGAGTCACCCTAGCACTGACCCCCTAGAAGGAAATTTCTTTTGCTGTCCATTTCTCATTTCAAATTATCCATAGAGCCACCCTACCTACCACCTGTGAATTATTTGATATTTTGGAGAGGAAAGTAAACAATATAAAAAATCAGCAGAACTCAGGGGATCTATAAATTCTGAGCAAGTTATGTTCAGAGTGAGGAAAGCTGATTCATATGGCACTTTACTTCCCAAGGTTCATTTAGTTTACTTTTCTCTTTTATTAATAGGAGGTAAGCACCCTGGAAAGATCACATTTTCGTTCTCAGCAGCACCTGTCAAGGGGATCCCAAGCCCACAGCCCATATTTGAAAGTTTATCCCTGAAAGGTATTCATGGAGCAGACACTGCACTAGCAACACGTCTAGCGAACAAGACTTCACAAAGCACCAGGAACAGACACACGCGATGTTTTTGTTTTTAAAGGCCAGCATTACATGGCTAGTGCAGATCAACTGAAGAACCAAAAGTATCACATTTTCCCCTGTAATTTTCCTAGCAAGACATATTAAAATAGAGAAAGCAGACGCTATTCTGCATTTTCCCCATTTTATATTTATCCAAATTAGTGAGGTCTTACTGTGGTTGTTTTCCTGGTGGTTTTCAAGATATCTCCTTATCTCTGATGTTCATCAGTTCCACCATGATATATCCACATGGGGATTTTTGCTCAAAAAACAAAAATTGACCTGTGTTCAATTTCAATAGGAGGGCTTGTGACTTTATTCCTTCAGCTATATTTCTTTCAAATATAAGTCCTGGGGTGGTGGAACTAGATCTCCTGCATGAAACTGGGAGCAAGAAGGCGCCGTCCTTTCTGTCAGCACAAACTAGAAATATTCCGTCCCTTGGCCCATTCTACCTTTTTCCTCACCCTGTCTTCTCCTTCTGAGACTCCCATTAGATACATGTTGGACTTTCTCATTCATATTTCCCATCTGTACTTCCCTGAGCTACAGTCTGGGTGACCTCCTCTGGGTTATCTTATGGTTTGCCAACTCTTTCTTTAGAAGTACATCTATTCTTTTGTTTACCCCATCTATTTGGGTTTTTTGGTTTGCTTTTTTCAAGTTTCAAGTACTATATATATATTTTTTTACTTCTATTTGGGTTTTTTGGTTTGCTTTTTTCAAGTTTCAAGTACTATATATATATATATTTTTTTTTACTTCTAGAATAACTAATTGATTCTTTAAAAAAAAAAAAACCTGCTCCATTATCTCCTTTTCAAGTCATGGATTTTATTTCATATTTCATCTCTCCAAACACTGTAAACCAATTTGGTCTAATATTCTGCCCAGATTGCTCTGTATCCATAGTTCCTGACACATGAATCCTCCCCTCACAGCATCTGTTGATTACCTCTTGTGGTGGTGGATTTTCTTGCTTGCTTTACATTTTTGTCTAAGGGTTTATCTACATTGGGAGTCTCCCAGTTTTTCCCCATGGGAGCCCCATATGTGCCCTATGCTGAGGAAGCATCTATACAGGGCAGTTTTACACTTATGCCTGACAAAGCCCTAGGGTCCCACTAGTTCTGGACCGAATTTATGTTCGGTCCTCAGTTCAGGGTTTCTGCCCTGCAGAGACAGTGTATGATTTGCTCTCATATTTATAGATGTTGTAGGCTTGCTTTCCCCCTTTCTTGCAGGAAACTCTTTTCATAGCTATAGGTTGGGATAGGGGCATATCATTCCCTGGGCCAATGGAGAGAATCTTTCTAGTTTTTATTGACATAAAGGACATCCCCCTCTTGCTTCCAGTTTCATGCAGGAGATCTAGTCCACCTCTCCAGGACCTGTGAAAACCCAGCCCTTAAGGGATTTCCTGTGAAAACCCCAGCAGGACTACTCAACTTCAACTCTGAATTTCATCTTCAATTTCTGACCCCTGGAAATCCCCCAATCTCAACTTTGTGTTTGTGCTGCTGTTATAACCTAATATTTCTATGGGTTTAGAGTTAGAGGGGCAATTCCCACAAGTGCATGGTCTGTGTCTTGATTGGAAGTTCTGCTGTAATCCCTCCACCCCAAGGGAATTATACTCTTGCCTGGTAGTCAGTAAGCACATACTAAACCATAGACATAGCTGGCCCTCCTTCAAGCACCTCAGGCATGTGTTCAGTAAATGCCATCCAATTTGATAGAAAAATGATAACGGCAAAAAAAAAAATGTCCCCCAGCATTTCGGGCCCACATACGTCTCCAGGATTTCAGAAGTTGCCACTGCAATTCTGCCTGGATATTCCAAAAACTTGGAAACCAAGATCTGATCAAATTTGACTCTTTTTAAAGAGAGCCTGTTTTATGTCATCCTGGACTCATCAGGGAGGCCAAACCAAGATAAAAGTCTCTCTTCTCGTGTCCCCTTGTTGCATAACCAGACACAGAATACCAGCTCCACCCAAAGCTCATGTCCGGGCCACCCTAAGGCCTTTCGACAGCCAGCCAGACAAGCTCTGGACAAAGAGATGATAAGGAGCCCCTCCCCCAGCACAGTGGCACACTGCTGGGAATGGGGACACGGCAGAGAGAGGCAAAGGGGCAACGCCCATGAGCAAGAGAATCAGAGAACTTCTGCTCTGCAAACTCAAACCCAATCTCCAGGGTAGGTGACAGGCAATTTCCAACGCTCTCTCTGCTGATTGCTCTGAGTGACATTTTGTCCCATCTCTCGATAGGTGGTGGAGGAGAGGTCACACTCTGGAGACCTGGGTGTGGTGCAGAATTTTACAATTGACTTGCTGTGCGGCCTTGGGCAGGTCACCTCACTTCCCCTCTCTAAGTCTCTGGCAACAGACACGAGAGGTATTTCATAGGTTTGTCGTGCAGACTCAACTGCTCCCCAAACAGCAGTAGTCGTGGACGCTGTTAATAAAGATCTCAGAGAAACTAACACAACATTGTAAATCAACTATACTGCAATCAAAAAAATGAAAATAAAAGAATGATCTTAGAGCACCCAAACCGCCCTATGCTGGGTCTCAGCCTCCCTCTGGTTGACAGGGAAGCAGAACACAAGTTTTTCTAAAAGTTAAATATTCAAAAACATTTCCTCATTGCTCTCCTACCCCAAACGGGTGAGGTTTTTAAAAACAGCTTAATTGGAGTAGAACTGACATACAGTGAGCTGCATATACTTAGGGTGTACAAGTGACAGGTTCTGACAGGTGTTACACCTGCAAAACCACCACCAAATCAAGACAGTGAACTTACCCGTCTTCTCCAAATTTCCCTGCTGCCTTTGTCTCCCGTCCCTCCCACCCCTTCTCCCCCTGTCCAACAGGCAGAAGGAAAGAGGGCTTCCGGGGTGGCCCAGTGGTTAGGAATCCGTTTGCCAATGCAGGGGACACAGGTTCATGTCCTGGTCCGGGAAGATCCCACATGCCACAGAGCAACTAAGCCCATGAGCCACAACTGCTGAGCCCACGTGCCACAACTACTGAAGCCCAAGTGCCACAACTACTGAAACCCAAGTGCCACAACTACTGAGGCTCGCACGCCTAGAGCCCGTGCTCCACAAGAGAAACCACCACAATGAGAAGCCCGCGCACCACAACAAAGAGTAGCCGTCGTCGCTCGCGGTAACTAGAGAAAGCCCACGGGCAGCAACGAAGACCCAACGTAGCCCAAAATAAAATAAATTAATTAAGAAAAAAAGAAAAGAATGATTAAAGAAAGAAGGAAAGAGAAAGGTGGAAAGGGAGAGAAAGGGGGTGGGGGGTAAGCGAGGAAGCAGGAGAACATGTGTTTGACGGCCTGGAGAGACATAGGGAAAAACAGAAAGATGACGTGCGTGCAGGGAACAGAGCAGGACTAGAGAGAAGCTGAGGACAGCTGTGCACATCTGTCCGCGTCCCCTGGTGGGGGAGGAGGCCCCACTGCTTCCGGTGGCTCAAGGCACCGCTCAGCAGGGACCCCGCCGTCACGCCCCATCGCACTGCCCCATTTTTCACTGTCAAGGCCCTGCTAGAGCACAATTCATCATGGCCATGTTCGGAAACTACCCATGTAAATGCAGAGTGATTCCTCCTGACAAGGGCTTAATTGCCCTGCAGGGGGGTTCTCAAAGCATCCCTGACACCCTTGTCTGGTCTGCATCCGCCATCACAGCCCCCCGCATCTGGGTGGGTCCACGGACTCACTCCTGAGCCAGAGCACAGAGAAGGCTTAAAAGCAGGGGGTGAGCGGGCCTGGGCGGCCCACACCTCTGCAAGATGCAGCAGCCGTGGCCTGAGCCTGGAATCCAAGAGGCTGGTCCAGGGCCGGTGTGGGCTCCAAGGGCCCAGCGCAGGAGATCCACCCGGCTCGGTGCAACAGCCTGTGAGAGTGAGTCTGGAGCTCAGGCCCCTGCAGAGGAGGACGGCCTGGCTGCTTCCTGCAGCCTTGGGTCAGCCCCGCCCATCCCCAGGCCGCACGTCTGTCCTGATCGTTGTGCTGCCTGTGTCACAGCTCAAGGCCAAGCCCACAGTATGCAGCCCCAGCTCTCAGCCCAGCGCTGTGACAGAAGCAAGGAGCACATCCCGCAGGGGTCCTCAGAGGGTCGTAACCCCTAAGCCTTGGGCATCAGGTGGTAGGAAATTGTTTCCTTAGCTACGTATTTATTTGTTGCCTGTATATGTTTTGGAATACATGCTTAGCCCTAACTGACTCCAACTCACCCTCCTGATTACAGCATACACTCCTTCAGAGCTCGGAGCAGAACTGCCTGTTAGAAAACACAGGATGTCTTCCAGTGGGTGATACTGACATGCACGCATCATCACGGTGCTTCCGGAGAAGCAGACATGTGCTGTGTTGGCTTCAGTCAACCCCCAGGGGGCCCCCTGGATGAGGAACCATCAATGCCTGTCACTCTAGGGCTTGAGTCTAAATCATTCCTGAAACCACGAACCCCATAATCAGGAAAGAGGAGAAGAGGGAGCCGTTGACCTTCAAGGCTGTGTCACAAGACAGTGTTTCCCCAGGAGCTGGGATGGGGAGGGTCCAGGTGGAACAGGGTAGGGGTTAGCCGGTCACAGGTGCCTGCACGCAGCAGACCGGGTTTCTCCAGGAAGTCGTTTGGTTTCAGGGTGGAAGGGTTGTGTGTCCTTGTCTTCAAGCTGGATGAAAATTTTTACCATGTTTACACAGTAGCAGAACAAACAGACTCTGGCTTGTGGTGTCATCATTCCTGTGGCTGATTTCTTGTACTCAGACGGTCCTAGAGCATTTCTGACCGTGAAACACTGTCCCCTCTGGGAAGCAGGGGGGGCATCCGGTGCCAGACCCAGAGTGTCGTTAAGAGGGGCTGCCCTCAACCACTTCACTCCTCCCTGGGGGCTTTGTGATCGCTGTCCCACAGTCCCCCTGGGGCTGCCCCGACCCGTGTGTCTCCTCATACACAGGGAACCCTGTTAAATTTACACACACAACCTAGAATCCTATCCCTATCCCCAACACACCTTCACAGGACTGTTCAAGCTGACAACAGAGGCTTAGACCACAGGGACGCTTGGGGACGTTGCCCAGCCCACTGAGCCAGCTTCTCAATGTGCCAACCTGGGAGCCCACCCAAGTCCAAGGGCTCAGGGGAGCACTGAACCACAGCCCCAAGAAACGTCGGCACTTTTGAGGCACTGGGGGACCTGGGCCTCCACATGCTCCCGGGCCAGTCCACCTCGCCACCAGGGACCAAAGTTGTGCAGACGACCACTCTGCCCCCCCACCCCACGGCCCTCTTGGCAGGATGGCAGCCCATGGAGCCAGAGCTGGAACAGACACCCTGATGCCAGGAGTGTCTGTGCCCTGATTCCCGTCCCCAGGGCCCTCTCTTCTGGGTCCCCAGCTGCTTCCCTGATGCTAAGCAGAGATAGCAGGGCCAGGGCATCGGGTCAGGCCGGCTTCTCTCGGGATAAAATGATGCCAGAAGAGCCTAGAAGCTTTAATGGCTGGGAGGGGAAAGCATGGGTTGAAAACCCAGAAATGACTCCAAAAATGGTTTTGACCTCACGACGGGAAACATCCCCTCAGATATACACGCTCTGTGATTACCGCAGCTGGTGGCTGCAAGGGGGGTAGAGTCTAGGCTTTGTTATTGAGATCATATTGTTAGCTATTGAAAAGGTATCTATTAAAGCAGCCTTTTTCTCAGGGAACTTTCTTTTGCTAGGCTAGTATAATTGGCGTACAAATTTGCACAGGGAGTTGTGGGGGGGGGGCGGGGTTGGAAGGATAGAGAATATTTGTAAAATCATCATGGCGTTCTCCAGATGGGGAAAGGAGAGTCCTACATGAATCTCACCCCTACCTGTTCTTTCTGGGATAAAGATAAAAATAAAACGTTGTCCTCCCTCAGAGCAAGCCCACCGGGGACAGAAAACATCTGCATTCCCTATGCCGCAAGCACGGTTACCCACAGGCAGATCCGACACTTTCCCGCTGTAGCCTTCAGCTGGGTCTTATTCATTTCCTCCACAATTTCTTTCTTGTTAAACCCATTTGAGACCATAAAAAAATCTGCTCAGTGGAGCGACTTTCTGATGTAGGAATCAACAGATGTGTCCTAACCTGCAGCTCCACCCACCGCCTGCATCACATGGACAAGCCCCTGGACCCTCAGAGCCCAGGAGGACCAGACAGTGGTCCATGCAGAGACTTTGGCGACCACCGAGGGTGGGGCAGAGAAAGGGTGCCGTTGTAGGAATCCTCGACAATGGAGGCCTCCAAGACTCTCAGAAATCGAGGCTCAGAGGAGCGAGCCCAGACGTTCACATGAAGGACCTCGCTGCAGCCAGTTCTGCACCAAATCCCTTTTGGAGAAAAAGCAACCGCCAAGGAGCCCCTCAGGCTGCTCTTCTGCTGGGGCAGTGAAGGCTGCTCAGAGAGCAATGGGTGCAGGCTCAGGTCCCAACCGCACAACCCATGTTTCTGGGGCACTTGGGCGTTCCGTCCTCAGGAGGTTCATCTGAAGGACACCAACCTGAATCAGGTCATCCAAGGAAAAAAGGCAGGAGAAAAGAGAACAGTCCGTAAAAACTAGACGGGGCCACGAGAGCACTGTCCTCTCTTCATTTAAAGAATAAATCTAAAGACATCAGACAGTTTTTCCAAATCCTACTGACACTAAAACTCTCAAGTTCAAACTGGCACATAGTGGGCACCTAATAAATACTTGCTGAGTATAGGCACAAATAAGCAAGGAATTTACATTTCACGAAGAACAAAAGCTACCTCGTTAGAAAATCCTCCTTGTTTGTGTTTATATATGTCTGTGTGTGCATTGATGTCATCTCATCCCAAAATCACACCATTTCAGAGCTTGAAGAGACCACAGAAATCATCTGTTGCAGTTTCATTGTTTAACAGATGTGTACAAAATAAAGAAAACAAAGACCAGAGAGGGGAAGCTACCTAAACAAGGTCACACAGTGGGGACCAGCAGAGCCAGACCACAGTCAGGGGCCTCAGCTTCCAGGCTGAGCCCATCTCATTCCGTTGCTGGGCCCACCTCCCCGGGAGGTTCAGAGGAGTGAAACTTCTCGGACTTGGCCTGTTCAGGACCTTCCGGAAGTGTGGCCTTCTTCTCCTACACTCGAGTTGCTGAAGACTATTGACGGTGCGGCTTAAGAAATGGGAAGGATGGTTACAGATCTGATGACACAGCCTAGAAGATGCTTGCCCAAAAAAAGGAGATACGAAGGTGCACAAGCAGGTAGAAAGACATCCCTGTTATCAGACTACCTTGATTTCTTTTCTCCTGTCTCTCCTGCTAACAGAAAGTAGGGGAAAATTAATTGTTTTAAATTCAGGAAATTGAAGCTTATGTTTACGCAGAGGAAATACCAAAGTTCTATAAAATGAATTTCACTTTCGTGTCACGTGCTGGGGTTCATTCATTCATCCATTCGACAACGGAGTTCCTACTATTTGCACAGCACTTGGAAGGTTAGAAAAATGAATGAGACACTGACCCTGACCCCTGTTCTAGCGACACAGGACATGCACAAAAGAAGGTAAAATTCACCAGGAGAAGGTGCAAATGAGCTGCGGGAACCGGATTCGTACCCAGCCGCCAAAAGGAGACACACAACTTGGATGAATGTCAGAGGTGTCAGGCTGAGGAAGAGGCAGCCTCTGGATCACATTCTCGAAAAGACCAGATTCTGGGACAGAGGGCATCTCAGTGACCTCAGGGTTGGGCAGGGGCAGGACGGGGTACAAAGGGGCAGCACAAGGGGTGTTTGGGGCAACAGGGATGCTCTGCACACTGACTGCAGTTGTGGTTATGTGAGTTAAAGTTCATAGAACCCCACACACCACAAAAAATCAATTTTACATGATGACAATTTAAAAATAAAATTTTTTAAATTGAAGACACATAACACGATGGGCACCCAGTGGAGAGGCAGACCACGTCTGGCTCCGGTCCCGTCGGAAGACTCTGATCAGACCCCGCAGGTTGACAGGACTGGGACGCAGGGAGCAGCGAGCGCTCCAGGCACAGGGGACAAGCCAGGCTGAGGCGCTCGGTGGGACCGCGTGGCGCACGCACTAGCTGGGGGGAGACATCGAATTTAACTGTCTCCATTTGGTCCAACGAAAGGGTTACTGTGCCGTGAAGACAGCACAGCTCACCGAGCAGGAGATGAGAGCCTCTTGGAAGATTTGAAATTTTGAAGATTCCAAGGTGCCGGTCCATCTAGCAAAACCCACTGCGGCAGTGGGAGTGGAAACTTCCAAATGCCTAGCATCTGTTCTGAGAGGGAATGAGCTCCTATAACTTCCAAACTTTCTTGACTTGGAATAATAGGACCACAGACAATCAGGATGGAAGAAAATTTAAAGTTCATTTAATTTGTGCCTGGTGAGTCAGGGAGCCTCTAAAAATCAGGAAGAAAAGCTTCATACTCTTTCTCCAGAAAAAGACACGTAGAGATGGAGTTATGCAAACGATTTTCAGACCTTCCTCATCTCCCTGGTGCTCACCCCTGGACACACTGTGGGTGGGAGACTGTCCACAAGTCCCAGATTAAGATTCCCAGACAGGACCCCGAGGGGCCCGGCTTCCCCAGGTCCCAGATCGCACACAGAATGTGTAATCTCCAGCTCACTCAACCCCACCCAGTCCCACCAGGGACAAGGAGCCTGGAGATGGCATCAAAGAGAAGATGGTTCCTTTTTGGGAACTGGTTACTAGAAATAATTCGAGGCTGGAAGGCAAGGGCCCAAGCTCACACTCTGTCTTGCTGCCTTAAAACGGAAGCTCGCATATTTCTACCTGCAGTTGGTTTGGGCTTTAGTTACCGAAGGGCCGGTCCCAGCAGCCACCGGCTCTGTGGCTGCGGTGTGTAATAAGCAGAGATGAGCTCACACATCTAGAGGGCGTTGGGATTCCCGGGAAAAGGAGCCTGTCTCCAGCTTGTTCACAGTTGACTGCATCTCCACCCCCCTCAGGCCTCCTGGGCTATTTATAGCCTCACCCCCAAAACTGTTGTCTGCAGCTTTTCCAAGGTCTAGCCCAAGGCTCTGCTTCAATTCCGATTTCCATACGTGCAAACGTGCAGCAGGTAATGGGCACTGCCTCCTGATGGGGTTTCAAGAGCAAGGATGGGGCCACCCCAGAACACGAGCCCCTGGAACAGAGCCTGGGCCTCGCCTTCCCCACACGATGGGGTGAGACCACAGGCACCTTCCAAGGGCACAGCTGCCCAGCGCACACACCACCCAGCAGGCTCCATCCCCTCGGCGGCGCCTGCACCATGGGCGGGCTCCCCCGTCCCACGTGGACCGGTCTATTCTAAGAGCTGTATTTTTAGGACAAGCAAATGCGCTGGGTTTCCATAGACCAAGATCACGGCCTCGCCTCTGGCGGCCGCTGCTCTGCCAGGCCTCCTTGTCTTTGACTTTGGAGGCTGCTTTCAGCCGGCTGTTTGTGGTCTGGGCCTAAGGAAATGGAATCTTGAGGAGGGTAGCGTTAGGGGCTGGTTTCGGGTCTGGAAGAGGAGAGTCAGCGCGTGACGGAAAATTCCACCAGCTCCTGGAAGCTGAGAATTGCAAAGGCATTCCCCGGCCTCACTGCCAAGAACATACCAGGAACCAAGAGACTGTGAAGGGCCCTCTCCACACCGGGGAGGTGGCGAGTCGGGCACCCCAGTGTTCAACTCCTGGCTCCATCCTGAACCCGTTACCTGCAGCCAGGAGCACAACACCTCTGAGCCACACCTGCTCACCTGCGCACTGAGGTGAGGACAGCCAGGCCCACCTGGTGGGATCATTGTGAATGAGCGAGATGAAGCAGTCAGACTACTGAGTCCTGATGACTCACCTGAGGGATAGCTATTCCGCTAGCATTGTTGTGAAGCCTCCAGGATCGCTCCATCGTGGGAAGGAGCACAGGGTCTCCAGGGAGACTTCCTCTTGGCTTGCTCCACCGTGCACCAGGCCTGGTGACACTATCTGGGACGTGGCCCTAGTGTGGTCCTCCCTTTGCCGTCTCTCTGTCAACGGGGCTCTCCCTGTCCATCACCTAACACCCATCCCTGCCTGCCTCTCTCCCCGGCCTGGTCCATCCTGTACCACCACCTGGGTAAGCATCCCAAAGCACATGTCTGAGCAGTCACTCCTCTGCTCAGAAGCCTTCCATTCCTCCCTTGCTCCCCAGGATAAAATGCAGCTTCTTTAGGCCTCACAGGCAAACCAGGCTCATCCAAAACCTCACCCAACTCAATAACAAAATGCCAAACAACCCAACTCAAAAGATGAACAAAGGACTTGAATAGACTTTTCTCCAAAGCAGACATACAAAGGGCCAACAAGCACATGAAAAGATGCTCAGCATCCCTAGCACCATGCATTGCGGGAGCTGGCAATGCAAGAGGAAGGAAGAGCGCTTCCTTCCAGAAGAAGGAAAAGAAAGAAAGGCAAATGCAAACAGCCTGCTTGGCCACCCTGAACCAGGAGGAGTGAGCACGGAGGCCGGTGTGGCTGGAGCAGAGGGCGGAGGGGAGAGGCAAGAAGAGGGGCCAGGCGCCCAGGGGCCGGGGCTCAGCGGGAGGACGCTGCCCCTTGCTCTTGGTGAGATGGGAGCCACTGGGGGCTCTGAGTGCAGGGTGCCCTTCATCTTAGCACAATCACTCGGGCTGCCAGGGCAGGAGAGCCTGAGGAAGGACAATCGCAGAAGACAGCAGGGAGGAGGCTGCAACCATCCGAGGGAGGGACGCTGGCCACGTGCGTGTGTCAAAAGGTGGGAGACACAAGACTGCCTTCAAAGGCAGAGCCAACAGGCTTGTGGACGGGTTGGATATGGAGAGACAGAGAGAATTCGAAGATGTCCCCGAGGCTTTTGGCCTAAGACTGAGGTTGGCATGAACCGAGACGGGAGAGAGAATCAGAGGAGCAGATTTGGGGAGAAATCAGAGGAGTTGAGTTTGGGACCGTTAACAAGTGGAGGCATCAGAAAAGCGGCTGGACCAGCGAGTCTGGAGTCCAGACTACAGACGCCTGGTCAGGGTGATATTTAGAAGCCCAAGGGCAGGTGTGAGTGGTAAAAACACAGGGATTCCAAAGGCAGAGCCTGGAGCGCTACAAAATTTACAACAGGGGAGATGAGGAGGAAAGGAAAGGAAGCCCAGAGAAGGAGCCCCAAGAGGTGGATGGAAACCGAGCAAGTCCAGGGGGCAGCCGGGGCAGAAGGGGAAGGGAGTGTGGCGAGGACAGTCCAGTGCTGCGGGCGGGTAGGAGGTGACGGAGAACAGACCATGGGGCCGACAAGGTGGAGGTCACAGGTGGCCTTGAGAGCATGGAGGGCTCTCAGGAGAACGGGGATCAGCTGGCCCTACAGGGCGAAGGAACCTCTCCCAGAGCCTCACCGTAAAAGGGAAGGAGAGAGACGGGCCAGAGCTGGAGGGGAATGGGGTCAAGGGAGGAAGTGTGTATTTTAATTTTCTTCTTCACAACTTTCTAGACTTTCCAAGCTTCTGTATGTTACGTTTATTAAATTCTTAATTGTGGTAAAATACACATAACCTACACTTTACCATCTTAACCGTATTTAGTGTGCAGTTCGGTGGCATTAAGTACATTCCCACTGCTGTGCAACCATCACCCCGTCCATCGCCAGAACTCTTCATCTTGCAAAACTGAAACTCTGCCCCCAGTAAACACTAACGCGCCATTCTCCCTTCTCCCCAGTCCCTGGAACCCACCCTTCTGCTTTCGGTCTCTATGAATTTTGACTGCTCTAAGTAACTCATAAAAGAGGAATCATACAGTATTTGTCCTTTTGGGACTAGTTTATTTCCCTGAGCACAATGTCTTCAAGGTGCATGCATGTTGTAGCCGGTGTCAGAATTTCATTCCTTTTTAAGGCTGAATAATATTCCATTGTATGGATCTACCACATTTTACTTATCCATTCAACCCTTGATGGACCTTTGTGTTGTTTCCAGCTTTTGGTTACTGTGAATAATGCTGCTGTGAACGTGGGTGTACAAATACCTCTTTGAGACCCTGCTTTCAGTTCTTTTGGGTCTATACCCAGAAATGGAATTACAGGATCATCTGCTAATTCTATTTTTAATTTTTTGAGGAACAGTCATACTGTTTTCCATAGCAGCTGCACCATTTTACATCCCCACCAGCCATGCACAAGGGTTCCAATTTCTCCACATCGAGAGGGATATTTTTAAGATGGGAGGAATCATGGCACGTTTGTATGCTGACGGGAAGATCCAGGAGAGAAAAACAGATGCTTGGGAGGGTAGAGAAGAACAGCGAGGACGGAGCCAGGGCCTCCCGGCAACCGTGGAGAAGGTCGTTCACGGCGCAGGTGCGGGAGCTGGCAGGTTTGGCAGGAGGAGCCTGAGGAAGTTCTATGTGATGGCGTCTGATTAGCAAGGTTGTCGGCCAGAGAGGGCAGGAGAAGTGTTGGGGGCTGGAGGAAAGGGAGCAGGGGTATACGAGTCGCCTTGGAGAGTAGATAGGGGACCATGGGTGCCTCTGGGCAGCATCACAGAACTGTGCGGCCAGCCCACCGGCCAAGCGAGGAGCAGGCAGGAGCAGATTTAACTCGGGCTGTGGCTTCACCAAGTGAGAACAATGCGGTGGAGAATGGGGCAGAGTCAGAAGGAGCGTGACTGTGCATTTAGTCAAGGAGGTGAGGCTGGAAGAGGGCCCGGGCATCCACAGTTTGCAGTCCCAGGGGCCTGGGGGAACTGGGAGGAGGGGTGACTATTGGGAAGGACAAGGTCTCAGACAACACATACTAACAGGACCGTGGAGTCTCCTCCTTCACAGAGTTTACATTCCAGGGGAGAATGGACCAAAAAGGAAAGGAACAAAACAATAAAATAGCTACTGACTGAGATAAATGTCCTGAAGGAAACAAACATGCCAGGAGACAGAGAACAGGGGAGGGGCTGATTTAAACAGAGTGATCAGTGGTCGCCCCTTGAGGAGGTTCCAGCTGAGACCTGAATGATGAGAAGGTGTGAGCCTGTGTGTCATATTGAGGGAGGACCTGCTATCTGCAGAACAGAGAGCGTGGGGAAGGGCCAGAGGCGGTGCTAGAAACTTGGGAAGAAGTCCAGAGGCTTAGTGTAAGGGCAGCTGGAGCATCTGAAGAGTTTTCATAGCAAGGTAACACAATCCAAACTGGAACGTCTAACCGCCAGTTCGACCCCAACGTTACCAAGGAGCCACGAAGTCTGTGGTGGATTCCTTCAGGGCCAAGACAGAAATCAGTAGCTAGCGCTCGCACACACAACAGCAGGTTCCAAACCAGGAGGTGTCTGTACGGATGCTGTATGGACAGCGGTTGGGATGTTTGGGGCTAGAACTTTTTCCCCCAAATTAAGGACTGGCCAGCAGAAGCCATCCTCTGCTGGTACCTGCACCTGGGCCCAGGTGCAAGCTCTGGCCTGTCCCTGCAGACAGACTAGCCTGCCCCAAAGAGGCCACCACAGCTTCCACGCTCCCTTATGCCTGAGCCCCCTCCAGCCCCCATACCTCCCATCCCACCACGCCCTGGGGAAGCAGGCCTTGCCCAACCCCAGATCTGCCTGGGCTCCTGAGAGGCTCCAGACAAGGAGGGAAACAGGAAGGTCCCCTCCCCAGTCCTGGCCAAGCCCCACCTCCCTCCGCAAGCAGGACCAGTGCTGAACTGGGGGAGGAAAAAGCAGAAAGAAAAGGGAGGAAGAGGAAAAAGAGCAAAGCCAGCCCGAGAGATGCAGCAGAAATTCCCCAAGCTGTGATTTCCACCAAAATTGCCCATCCCTATGCTGCCCGAGAGCAGAGGGTTCAGTCAGACAGCTCTGAGGGCCTCTCCCACCTGCACTGCAGTCTGTGGGCCGGGGACTGGATCCAGGTTATGCAGTCAAATCCCTACACCACCCTGAGGAATAAGGATTGTCATGCCAGGTTGAAGACGAGGAGACTGAGACTCAGTGAGGGATGCGACCTTGACCAAGGTCACATAGCCAAAAGTGAACTGCCAGCTTCCTTGCTCCCTCCCATCCAGGAACGGCCACCACTGGAGAAAAGGGAGAACCACGGCCAAGGGGATGTGACACTTGGCCCCCTTGCCCAGGGTTAGTGGACGAGCGGCCCCTGCTGACCCCTAACCCTAATTCCTTGGGAGGCTGTCTGGCCTCCCAAGGGCTTCTCACCCAGGAAGGTTGGCAGGAGGCCTGAAGCATCTGTTTATTTCCCTTGGTCTCATCTCCAGCACTAAACCATAACATTTATCTTTAGGTCACTTAAAGCATATCAATTGGGTTAAACATTTAATTCACTAGATAGCTCAGATAGTTATGAATTCTACCATAAGTGAGCAGAAAGTTAATTCTTTCTACACTTACTCAATAATATGAAATAATCATCTTAAATGAATATTTTACAGTTTGCATTTATTAGCAATGCAATTCCTTTCAGAGCCACTCGTAAGGGGTCCCAATGCCTTAGGAAATTTAAACAGTCGAGACAAAGTCATCAACTTGTAAAAGTTCTACTGATTCTGTGTAGATGTGGGGTTAGAATGTGCCCTCCTGGCCAGACCCAGCTCCTTGTTTCTTCACAGACCTTCTGGCTGGGACGGGCAGGTCTCTTGCCCCACACGGAGCCAAGCTCATCCCTGGCCTGTCCGGATTCTCCCTGGCATCCTGTTCATGTCAGTTAAAGCAAGAAACCAACAAGCCACTGAAGTTTTATTCAGCACGTGCTCTGTGCAAGGGCTGTGTCTGCCTGTCCCCCCTCCTCCTGTCACCATCAGGGTCCCCTCACACCTTTGCCAATGGCTCCAGCTCAGAGTTTCCTTTACCTCCTCTCATTTCTGTGCATGCTGTTTCTCTGCATGACTCAGCCAGTGTTTATCTTGTATCCCCATGGTTGGCTCTAAGAGAATCTCGCTGGAATAAATCTGAGGCCCTAGGTAGGAATTAAAGGTTCCTTAAGAGGCTGACTCCTTTTGCACCTTCCTCCTACTCCCAGGGTGCCCTGGATGGCACTGACCACAAGGTTGACCCTCCATCACTTCCCTGCTTTCCAAATCCCACTGCGAGAGAAACACACAGACGGAGGCAGGGCTCCAAGTCTTCCCTTTCAAAGCCCTCCTTTCCTCCTCCTGAATGAGGAAGGGGTTCCCACCCAGGCCTCCCTCTTGTCCCCTCTGAGTGTCTGTCTGCACTCAGGACTTTGTGCACTAATTGTGTGGGATGCTGTTCTTCAGGCCTTGCAAACTCTAGGTGCTTCGTGGGTCAACTCAGCTAACAGGAATTAAGTACCTATTAAGTGCAAAGGCCTAGGGGAAGGAAAACAAGTGGAAAGAGCCACGGCCTCTCTCTCTGTGGAGTTTACAACCTAGTAAGGGGGTCAGGTAGACAAGCACAGAGGCAGTGCAGGCACTGGTGCTGTAAGGACAGAAGCAGGATTCTGGGAGCCCACCAAGGGGCTTTTGGGAAGGACCCAGAGCTGGGCATCGCAGGGCAGTGGGACTGAAGTGTTACCAGCCAGAGCCGTAACTGAACTCAGGTTCAGCTGCTCGTCACCCAAATGTCAAGGTCCAAGAGATGAGGGTTGGTAGAAAAAGAAAGATGCTTTATTCAGGAAGCCGGCAGACTTCGGCAAGCCAGCCAGGAGACTAGCACCCAAAAGACTCCTCTGGTCTCCTGCCAGGGGCTTCCCACAGTAGGACGATCACTGGGACCCAAGGGCACCCGTCAGCTGCTCGTGGCTAGCCAACCCTGGAACAGTGAGTTGCAGGACGCTCCCAAGAAGTTGCCAAAGCTATTTTGCCCCAGGGGGTGAAGGGCGGGGTGAGGAGGAGGTGGGTGAGAGCTAAAGGCAGGAAGGTAAACTGAGTCCCAACCATCAGGACCATGAAAGGAGTCCTAAGGAGTTTGAACTAGTTCCTCTAGTGGGAAGTGGGAATACCCTCAGGGGTCTTGAACAAGGGAAGGACCTAGGAGTGACGTCTCACCTCCCCAACTGGACTGGAAGCTCCGTCAGCACATCCAAGGGTTCCAGCACATGGCTACTCACCATGAGGACTCAGCACACTGGTCCCTAGCAGGGGTCCCTGTTTTCAGACCCCTCACTTCCCAAGTCCTGTTCTATTAGGCCACAACTCATTAAGAGATGGTTACAGGAAACACACATGTGCTCTAAGCCATGTAAGGCCCAGCATGGGCCTTTATCTTGGCTAACGTCCCTCAAGTAAGACCCTGGGCAATCAGCTCCTCAGAGGACTTAGTGACAGAGTGTCCCTGTGCTCTGAGTTGATCTGTTTCCACCTAAACAAATAATCATGCACCATCATCGTTTCCTCCTGCTACCAGGGCACTCATAGCTAAACATAAATTACAGTAATGTTAGGAATACTGTTATTTTTAGTTTTTACTTTTATTTGGCAGCCCTGTTGAAAAGTGAATTTTATAACTAGCCATCACAAACCCTTCTGGAAGCAAAGGGGATGTAAACCGAAGTAAATAAGTCCTCTGACCAGGAAAACAAAAAACTAAAAATTATACATTTCCAATGTTTGACTTCATAAAGAGGTTGAAGAAGAAGTCATAGAATGTGAATGTGGAGAGGAAGGAAAGAGAAATCTTGCAGCTCAGATGGAGACAGGCTTCTGCCCTCCACCCTGGAGGTGAGCTCAGATGTGTCAGGTGTAGACCATCCCCCGTGATGGGTGATCCAAGCTCAGTCATGGCAATTGCCCAATGCCAGTGGTGGCCCGTGGGGGACTCACCCAGCTCAGTGCTTTGGAGAAGGTCGTCACCATCTCACACCCCCCAACCGTGTTCCTGAGCTTGCCTTAAGGATGGGGAACTTCTTCTCAGCTGTATCATTTTCCTTGTAATTACTAAGATAATTTGTTATGCCTGAGCCTCAGGGTGATTCCGAAAGGAGCACAGGGCTTGGTTTTTGTGGGGTTTTTTTTCATCAAACAAGAAATAAAAGGAATAAAGCCTGCCATCTTCCACTCAATGAAATTTCTAGAACTAATGCCACACATCAGTAAAACACAACCACTTATTTTTTTTCTTTCTACTTTTCTATACTTTCTGAATTTTCTGTACTAAGCATATATTAGTTTATAATGGGAAAAAGTAAACTCAATTCTTAACAACCTCTTTACTTACCAGATCTCACTATTCAGGGTTTTAAGAACAGAGTTAGGAGAATTTGAAGACATCTCATTGCCCAAAGCAAGACTAGATTTAAATCTGGAAAGTTTCCAAACCCAAACACTGTGGGCGGGTCTAAGAAGCAATTTCCAGATTTGCTCCAAGTCTAGCTAAGCCCAGAACACAGCACTGGCATGCCCCCCGCCACCCTCTTCTCCACCCTCCAAATGCTTCAGGCCAACCTTAGTCAAAATTCCTCTAATTTTCCCTGGCCTACCAAGACAGTGTTCTTTCCTGTGTTCTTCCTCCATCATACTCCCTGCCTTTGTCTGGTCTGCACCATCTCCTACTCAGCCAGCTCTTACAGCTGCCACTCCACCAGGGAGGCACCCTCCTCCAGACCCTGTGTCCAGTTGTGCAGGCTCTGTGAATGGCTGGGTGCGTCTGAGTGCTCAGTGCACTTGTTAGAATGGCTTACAGCACTCTGAGTACATAGGGCGTGCGCTAGCCCTGGCTGGAAACCTCTTCTCCCTCTTCTTTCCTGCATGACGCCATCAGTCTTATACTGCTCTAGCTGCTGTAACAAAATATCACAGACTGAGTGGCTTAAAAAACAAAACTTAATTTTATCACAGTGCTGGAGTCCAGAAGGTTCACGATCAAGGTGTGGCAGGGTTCGGTGTCTGGTGAAGCCCCGTTCCTGAATGGCAGACGGCCACCTTCTCCCTGTGTCCTCACACGGTAGAGAGTGAACTCTGTTCTGAACTCTAATTGCATCATGAGGGCCCCAGGACCTCATCTAACCCTAACTGCCCCCAGAAAAGCCTCACCTCCAAATACACTGAAAGTTAAGACTTCAACATATGAATGTGGGGGGACACAGTTCATTCCAAAGCACAGTCTCATCCTTCTGTTTCGAGGTTCCTACCCACAGAAAGCCACCCTGACCCTCCTAGACTAGGTTGGTCCCCTTCCTAACTAACCTCTACTCTCTGTAAAACACTTTTTGTCATTATCTGTATAATGATCAGGCTTCCCCCTCACACCCAGTAGGTAAGATCCATGAAGGCAAAGATCAGACCCATCTTGCCTATCTTGTACCCTAGCACCCGAAGACTTTCTGTGTTCAGAAAGTATCTGCTGAAAGGAAGAAAGGAGAAAAGACAGGAAGAAGAAAGGGGAGAGGGAGAGTTTAATGAATTCATTCACTGATGGGTTGATTGGTCATTTTTCCCAGATAACTGAATCTGGACTCCTGGGGGCTCCAAAGAGGCCCCACCCTCTTAATTTCACCAGGATCCTCAAATGGGTACTCAGCACCGGTCTGGGTTCTGTCTGGGAAACTGACCTGAATGTAATCTGCTGACACAGAAGCCTGGCTCCAAGGTTGGCATCTAAGAATTTCTCAGGTGGGAAAAGCAGACGCGGCAAAATAGTTACGGTCAGTCCATCGAGGTGACGGGTGGACAGGTATTCATTATATCCCTTTTGCAACTTCTCTGTAGGTTTAAAACTTTTCAAGCTCAAAAAACTGAGAAAACAGACAAAACTAAATTATCATTTTAGAAATCAAGGTAGTGGTTGTTTTTAAGGAGGGGGTGATTAGGGGAGTGGGCTTCTTAGGTGCTGGTACATTACTGAAATAGATGCTTTTCACACTTTCACTGACCTGCCCTGTTTTGTTTGGCACACTTTTTGTTTTGTTTTGTTTTGTTTTTTGGACTTGGCAATAATTTCTTTGATATGACACCAAAAGCACAGGCAGCAAAGGAAAAAGAATAGATAAATTAACTATATCACAGTTAAAAACTTCTTGTTTGGAACACTTTTTTGTGTATATGCTTAATGTCACCATAAAAACACAAGTTTTTTAAAAAAGCAAACAAAATACACATTTCTGAATGCTCTGTGGGCTCATGAGAACATTCTAGCAGGAGGGCGGGACGGCCTGAGCTCTGTCCAGCTGACGGGCCAAGGCCCAGGTCGGATTCCGGAAGCCAGTCCAGGGCAGCTGCCTCCCCTTCCTGACCCA
The DNA here is from genome assembly GCF_964165515.1 of Mesoplodon bidens. Taxonomy (NCBI): domain Eukaryota; kingdom Metazoa; phylum Chordata; class Mammalia; order Artiodactyla; family Ziphiidae; genus Mesoplodon; species Mesoplodon bidens. The sequence goes on from NC_138177.1 coordinate 182,112,785, forward strand.
GTTTTGGGTTCCCACCCAAGTTCTCCAGCTGAGGTCCCAGCTGCCACATACAAAAGTCCAAGTGAAATTGATGCCAAACCCCAATTTTTGGGGGAAAAAAAAAACAGACTTGGCCTCTCTGCTCCTAGGCAATTACTCTCTCTTCAAATAGACAGTTTTTCACCATTAACTGGATGACGGGCCTTTAGTTGGTAAGGTGATCGATCTAGAAAATAATGTAGTGGCCACCATAATTCCCATTTCCTAGGCATGTTGGGCTATTTTTTATTTCAAGAAAAGCTAGGGAGGGTGTTCCCTGGTGGTGCAGTGGTTAAGAATCTGCCTGCCAATGCAGGGGACACGGTTCGAGCCTTGGTCCAGGAAGATCCCACATGCCGTGGAGCAACTAAGCCCGTGTGCCACAACTACTGAGCCTGCATGCCACGACTACTGAGCCCGTGTGCCTAGAGCCCGTGCTCCATAACAAGAGAAGTCATCACAATGAGAAGCCCGCAAACTGCAACGAAGAGTAGCCCCCACTCACCACAACCAGAGAAAAGCCCATGTGCAGCAACCAAGACCCAACACAGCCAAAAATAAAATTTATTAAAAAGAAAAAAAAAGAAAGAAAAGCTAGGGAAATTATTTTCTGTAACTGGATGCATTCTTATGCTCAGATCATCTCAAAACAGCTTACATTTTAAAGTGGAAATGTACCTTCGAGAAGCAAAGCACAGCCTGGACCCTTTGGAGAGTGAATTTTCAAAATAAAGATAATAATGATGAATAATCTCTTGTTTGACAGGCTTTGACTCACCTCTCACAATTGCTATTACCTCCCAGGGCATAAACCAGATACTTTGGTAAAGTTGGAGATTTCCCATTATTCTCATCCTCAGCCTGTGATAACATAGGCTTATTCTTGCTGGTAGATGAAAATCATTACTCTTTCTAATGGAAACAATAACTTCTGAACAAAGCACCTGTGTGGTCTCCCCTGACCACCAATCTACCTGCATGAGTGATTACTTAACACCAAAGGAGCTTAAGAGATCCCCCTTTATTTGGTTTTGCTGTCTCAAACCACAGTAATAAAGTCCTGAAGCTCCTTCGCTATAGACATGCACTGATGAGACCTGGGATTCCATCAACATCTCCTCCAAGAGTCAAGTCCGACTCCGGTTGCTCTCTCGTGGACCACCCATTTAACCAGTTATCTAGGCCCTGAGTATTATTCTTAATCTTGTTCCCCCCCCCCATGCCTGCCCCAGTCACCAAACGTGCTACTGGACCACATTACTCAATGTTGACAGAGCAAAATCAAAGCATATGAACTCATTTTAATGCTGGCCTTTGCAAAACACAATTAGGGCAGCAAACTAGTGTGATTCTGAAGCCAAGTTCAGAAAACATGGTAGTAATGGTTGATATCATTGTCCTAAATATTTCTGCCCTCTCTCTTTTAGTTAGACCCACAGTCCTCAACAGAGGCAATTCCACTCCTACCTCTCCACCCAAGAGACATTTAGCGATGTCGGGAGACATTCTGTACTGTTCCAGCTAGAGGTGAGCACTACTGGTACCCGGTAGGTAGAGGACAGGGATGTTGCTTAACATCCTACAATGCACAGGCCAGCCCCCCACCCCAGTGAGGAGTTATCCTGCCCAAAATGTCAGTAGTGCCGAGATTGAGAGACCCTGAGTTAGATCAGCAGCAGTTCACCATGGTCTTTACCAGGTGCCTTCATGGAGTTGCTGGGACTTGTTTATTTTGTCCTCTGTGATGAAATGCCAGGGATTACAGGTTTGGGGAGCACTTAGAGTAAAGCTGTGACCACCAGGAGCTGATGAGCATCATCAGAGTGAGTCATGACAAACCATCTCATCTCTATTGACAGGACTCGCATTCTGTACGTCTCAGTGCCTCTAGATTTCGGCCAGGCAGACAGCAAAGTCCCTTGTGTATCCTTGAAAATTAGATGGTGGTACAGGTGGGGAGATTCATCCTTGGTTGAATGACCAAACTTGCAAAGTAGGGAATAACAGATCCCAGTCACCCCAGAGGGAGGCCAAAGCCCATCACAGGCTTTGCCCTCCACCCTACCACAAGAGACATTTCAATCGACGGCTTGAATAAGGGCACAGAAAGTATTCTTATGAAATCCCATGAATAACATCATTGAGAAGGACGCTGCTGATATTCTGGTAGGCTGAGACACAATTCAAACAGACCTCAAGGGATTTATAATAGAATAAACCAGCTGCATGGCAGTAATAGGTAGCCTTGGACATCTTTATGGCTTTCAAAGCATTTTTCACTAGGCTATTTCATTTGATCATCATCGCCAGGCCATAATATGGGTGGGTCTCCTGACTCCCAGCCCAGCGTCCATTCTATATTCCACCTTGCTGAGGGGTCAAGAGGCTGCACCTCTCCTGGCTGGAGTCCAGGTCCGGGGAGAGAGTCCTTTAGAAAAGGGTTCTAGCTGAGCACCAACTTGAAAGGCGTTCACTTGGCTGAGTTAATGCGAGGATAACATCAATGAAAAGAAGGTGGCAATGCCATTCCTCTGCCCTGATCAGCAGCACATTCATGGCTTGGCGTTGGTTTGGCTACCACATTTCAAAGCAGAACTGAAAAAAAGAGCTCACCCAGAGAAGGATGATTAAGACAGAGAATAGCAACAGCAAGTCCTGTGAAGAAGGAGGAAAGAAGAAGAGACATTTGCTCATTAGAGATGCCCAAGGGCACCCACAACGCTGTCTTCAAAGGCAGAGCTGCTGTCATGGACAAGATGGATTCAAGGCATTCTCTGTGGTTCTGGAGGACAGGTGCAGGGCTAATATATATTCAACGGGAATCATTTAAGCTCAACAGACAGAACTTCCTGACCATTTATTTATACCACTCAGAAGTGGCAGGCGGGTCGCCGTGCCAGATGGTGAGCTCCCCAGCCTTGAAAGTGTTCAAGCTCAGGATGGAGCTAAGAGAAGGGCAGGGCTTCAGGGGTAAGGTTCTAAACTATGTCACTTGTTTTTTCAGCAAATACGTATTGAGAGCATGGTCCTAGGAGCTGCAGGGGAGAGCAGGGAACAAAAGACAAAATCCCGTTCTCATGGAGCTTAGAGGGTCAGCAATGATGAGGTGCTGGGGAGTGCTGTGAAGACTCCGGGCTTTCGTGATACATAAGAACTTCCCATCAGATCATCACCCAACACTATTACTCCAATATCCAGGTCCTTAAAACTTAAAGAAACTAGACATGTAATAACAAATAACTGTAAATATTTAAGTGTGCAGCCAAAAGAAAGTGTGAGGGTCTTCCCATTAGCATGGGATCTGAGTTCATTAAATGAGTCACTAGCGAGTGAAACATAAGACCATCTGAGACCAACAAGACCCGTCACCTCCAAAGTTCCTTCCTGCCCGAAGACACTGGAATTCTATAAAAACATGTCTGTGGCTTCCCACGAAGTCTCTTTCTGAAACAAGCCTGACCACTTTACAACACCGAGCTGAGACTTGGGACTCGCTGGCAGCCCACTGGGCAAGAGGAGGAGCAGGCATGGGGGAAGGTTAACAAATAAGGTCGGGAAAGCGGAGAAACCGACTTTGAAAGTAACTGGGTCAATGGCACCAAGGTCAGAGCCAAGGGAAGCCACATAACCCAGGACCTCAAGCCGCAAGGGGAAGAGGCCCCAAGGAAAGGGCTGCAGGCACCTGCTGACCCCCTCTGTCCCTAGCAGGACTGTGGCCCCCGAGGCCTGGCCTGCTCCACAGGATGGGGAGACTTCCAGACTGTTCCTCTGCTCGCTCTCCGGGCCTCTCCCCACAAGACAGGCTCCTCGAGGCCTCACCCCAAGCATGGCCATTTGCTACAATTCCCCCGCCGCTTCGCCCTTTGGAACAAAGCAGCTTCAAAGCAGAGGTAGCTCAGGAGGAGGGAGGCATGTGCCAGCTCCCTGTGCTCTGGAGAGACCCCTGAGCAAGAAGTAGAAGTGGCGAGAACTTCTTAGGGGAAGGAAGGAAGGCGGAGGCATTTGCAGGCCTGGGAACTGGGAGGGGAGCCAGCTCCAGGCTGAGTGGGGCTGCAAGCGAGCCTTCCAGAGCCCCAAGACTCACTTCACCTCGCCCGGACAGTCATGTCTCACCCTGTTGCTAGGGAAGGACAGCAAAAGAGAAGAAGCACCAGCCCCTCACCCCGTGTCAGCCGTGGTGGCTGGGCTCGGAGAAGGCGGGAGCATGCGACAACAGGGACGGGCAGTGGGGTGGCCTCCAAGCGCTCCGCCCCACAGACGAGGGGCTTGCTGCAAAGGCTGGCAGCTTTCAGAAGAGGGTCCGGTTGGCCAGGGTGCGAGCGGGGGCACCAGAAATCAGGGAACGAGCAAGCCCAGCTTTAACACCCAGGTCTCCATACTGAGGGGCACCCCTGCCCCCGCCCGTTCGTAAAAGCTCATCGGGAAAAGCCCCAGTATGGGTCTGGCACTACCTCTCCCAAGTCCTGTTGTCATCCAAGATGGCTGGGACCCCCGGGGAGAAATCACAAGGCCTCTAAGGAGAGCAGCCACCCTGAGAGAAAGACAGGAGATACTGCTGTCCACGAAGGAGGGGTAATAGCCCAAACACAAGAATTCAAGCTAAGAAATAAATATCCTCCAAGAGATAAGGGCAGATATGGGGAAGAAAAAGTAGGAACAGGCAGTTGCAAAGCAGAACCAGGTGGAAACACTGGGTATGAAACACAAAAAAGCTTTGTTTCATGGGGACAGAGTTTCAGCCTGGGGAGATGAAAAAGGTCTGGAGGTGGACGGGGTGATGGCTGCACAAGAATGTGAACGTACTCAGTGCCAACGAACTATCCACCTAAAAAGGGTTAAAGTGAGGAATTTTATATTACACATATTTTTCCACAATAAGAATCTAGAGAAATTAATAAATAAATATGTAAATAATGCCATGAATATAAAGACCCTAGCACTCTTTCTGCCGCAAAGAAGCTGTTCAATAAAGGGTAGCTCTAAAAAATTAATAATAATAATAGGTGAAATAAAGAAAGACTATAGTACAATCATTGATTCACTTAGCAAATATTTATTGAGTGTCCACTACATGCCAGATGCTGGGGAAATATTAGAGAACAAAACAGACAAGAAGTGCTGCCTTCCTGGCCCTTACATTCTGGCAGGAGAGACAGAAAATAAATAAGGTAAAGAAATAAAATGCAGCAAATACCAGATGGTGATAGATATGATGGAGAAGGTAAAAAGGATGAGAGTGGATTCCCCATGGAATGGTGAGGAAAGGTCTCCCTGGGGAAGGGTCCTGGGACTCCGAGATCCTTGTGGTGGTCGATGATAAGAGGTAGGGAGTGGGGGCTCGCCTGGTGGCACAGTGGTTAGGAATCCGCCTGCCAATGCAGGGGATACGGATTCAAGCCCTGGCCCGGGCAGATCCCACATGCCACGGAGCAACTAAGCCCACAAGCCACAACTACTGAAGCCCGCGTGCACCGTGCTCTGCAATAAGAGAGGCCACTGCAATGAGAAGCCCGTGCACCACAACGAAGACCCAACGCAGCCAAAAATTTTAAAAAATAACTAAAATAATTTTTTTTAAAAAAAGGGGTAGGGAGTGGTGGTGAGGGGACACATGGGAAGCGTGGGGACAGTGCCAAGGGTGCACAGAGCTCCAGGCAACCCTCTGGACTCACATGAGGGGATGAAATCTACCGGAGGTGCAGACTTACATTTTATTCCTCAAATCAAGCACTCAGTAACAACCAAGGAATAATCTAGTGAGCTAGAAGATCACATCAGGGAACTTTCCCAGAAAGCATCAGGAAAGGATAAAGAGATGGGAAATATTTTTTTAAGTAGATAAATAAAAGGAAATTTGGAGAACAGAAGTTGACCTGTCAACATCCATATTCTAGGAGACTCAGAAGGACAGAGACATAAATGGAGGGGGAAACAAATGAAGAACTAATAACCAAGAATTTCCCAGAATTAAAGAGAGATGTAAAAACCTTACACTCAAAGGATGCACAGAGCCAAAGGATGGAGAAGAGAGATAGACGGCCATTAGATGCTTCCGAAAGGAGCCATAACTCAAGAAGATACAAAAATCGTGAAAAGATAGGAGACCTAAGAATTTAGCCTTAAAAAAAAAAAGAAAGAAAGAAAGAAAGAAAAAATCAGAATAACAACTGACAGAGCTACGAAAAGAAACCAATAAATCAAGAGATTTGGTTGGAGACTTTAACACATCCCTCTTGGAAATTGATGGTTTAAACACCACAAAAAGCAAAAAACAAAGATATTTATTACGGTTAAACTAATAAATACATGGAGAATTCACCCAACAGAGAATACACATCGTTTTTGAGTGCACATAGATCATTCACAAAAATTAAACGTGCACCAGGCCATAAAGGAAGATTCAGTAAATGCCAGAGAATCAACATCATACAAACCATGTTGAGAGCATAACATAATAAATTTTTAAAATATGAACAAAAGGATCGCTTGTAAATACAATATATCTAGGAGCTAAGAAACATTCTATTGATCCTTGTTAACGGAAAAATCAAAAGGGAGATTTTTTCAATGTTTAGAGCATGCAGTAAAATTGCTATATGTCAAAATTTATGGGACACAAAGAAATTCCTCTTCCAATAATGGAGGAGTAGCTAGTATTGGACAAACTCTCCAAATTTAAAATATATATCTTTTAATCTGAAGACACCTGTGAGAGACCAAAAGCAGGCAGAAATTGGAGAGATCTGGACACTTAGGAGAAGCTGATAGTACTGGGTGAGTTTCTGAGGGTTTTTGGGGGTTTTTTTCTTTACAGCTTTTTGCCTGAGGCAGACCACAGTCAGTATCAGGGAGCAATTAATACTCAGATAGAAACCTGCAGTTTGCTGGCTGTAGAATCAGAGGACAGAGTGTGGGTGACCACGGCATCTAGAAAATGCAGGAGGAAATCCCCAAAAAGAGAGAGCCAACAGCCGGAGTTCCAAATTCTGTGTGTAAACTCAGCCCAAATCTCTGGCTGATCCCTGAATTATACACACATGGAGCAGGCTCTAAGCAACCCAGCTAAGGCTACAGACCTGAACCGAGATTTCTGCTGCTGCCCAGCTCAAAAGGAACAGTTTAGAGTTTGAATTTGGCAAAGTTAAGTGTCTGCTAAAACAAAAACTTGATATTATTCAGAATAACAGAACAGAACCCCAAGTCCTTGCATATTATCATTCACAAGGTCCAGAATACAATCCCAACTTACAAAAACATACAAGCAGGAAAATGTGACTCATACTCAAGAGAAAACTAAAGACTGACTCTGAGATGCCACAAATGTCTGTATCAAGCTAGTCTTTTCATCTGGATTTTTTGACATCTGGGCGCCTTGCTGATACTGGAAGGGACTGTTCCTCCTAGGGTTAGCTAATTCCTAGAGATAGCAAACAGCTTTCCCAGGAGCGTACCTTTCATATGAAAACCAACCAATCTGAAGGCCATACCCTGATCATCTCCTTTACTGGGCACTATTCTCTTGCCCTAATCACCCCAGGGCCAGTACCAGACAACTAGGGGCAGCCTCTACCCCCTAGAGCCCACTGGAGTTATTCCAACTAGCCAATCCTATCCCTGCTTACCCTGCCTTGCTTTGCCCTTCCCTCAAAAACTACAACAAAGGCTCTTGTTCACATTTTTTCCTTTTGCTCCTTCTGCCTCTGGACCAGCTCTGGTGCTTCCCATGTAGCCCAGTATGACATGCTGTGCCCCTTCCTCTTGGGAGCTGTGAATAACAAATTATATTTTCAATGGCAATCATCTCCTGATGGGTTAGACTCACCATATATGAATAATAATAAGACCTCTATTTTAAAACAATGCTGAAATTCTAATTTGTAAAAAATTCTGTTTGTAATGAATGTACAGATAGGTCATCTCATTAAAGAAGTAGAAACGACAAAAAAAAAAAGAACCAAATGAAAATGCTATAACTAGAAGATAAAATGTCTGAAATGTATTTACTGGACTCGAGATAACAGAGGAAGAGTCAGTGAACTTGAAGCCTGGATAATTTCTGTTGATTTATTTCAGTGATTTTCAACTGGAGGTGATTTTGTCCCCCAACAGATATTCAGGAATGTCTGGAGACATTTTTGGTTGTCACAACTGGGAGGCTATGCTACTGGCATCCAGTGTAGAGGCCAGGGATTCTGCTAATCATCTGACAATACACAGGAAACCCTTCCCACACAGGGCCACCAGTTGATCTGGCCCAAAATGTCAGTCGTGCTGGGGTTAATAAATCCTGATCTATTGGGAAAACAAAAATGTTTTTTAAAAGTGAACAAGTTTTGATGACCTGTGAGAAAATAATGCAAGGTCAAATATACATATACCTGGAGTCCCAGAAGACAACAATGAGAATAGGGCAGAAAAAAATTATTTGAGGAAATAATGGACCAAATGTTCCCAAATGTGTTGAAAGACATAGATTTTCAGGTTCAAGAAGTTCAGCAAACCCCAAACAAAATAAACAAACGAAGCAAAAAATTTCTCAGCACATCAAGGTCAAAGTGACTAACATCAAAGATACAGAGAAGGCACCCAGAGATAACACATTACATAAAAGATATAAATAAATAAATGCTGAATAACTTCTTATCAAGAACAAGAGGATAGAAGAGAGGAGAACAACATCTTTAATACGCTAAAAGGAAAAACTGTCAACCAAGAACTCTATACACAATGAAAATATCTCCCAATAATGAAGGTAAATAGAGACATTTGGAAAAATAAAATATAAGAAAATTTACTACCATAACATGTTCCCTATGAAAAAATTTAAGTGAAATTCTTCAGGCTGAAGAGAAGTCATACAAACGGGAATTCTGATTTCAGGGAGGAACAAAGATCCCCAGAAATGTGAGCGATTATAAAAGATATCATTTTCTTCTCTTATTTTCCTAAAATATATGTGACTATTTACAGCAAAAAAAAAAAGAAAAGAAAAGTACAATATGAGGTTTACAGCATATATAGATGTAATACATATAACAAGTATAGCATGAAGGAGTAGAGATACATTAAACTATATTTTTGCAAGATCCTTACAATGAACAATTCTTACCATGAAGTGGTATAAATACTAACTATAAGTAGACTATGAAAATTTATATAATATATATTATATTCCCTAGTGCAATCACCCCCAAAATGCGCAACATGCAAAGAACACAGCTAAAAAGAGAAATTAAAATGAAACTATTTTTAAACATTCAATTAACCCCAAGAGAAATAAAAAAACAGATGAGACAAACAGAAAACAATTATCAACACTGTAGACCTAAATCCAACTATATCAATAATTACATTATATGTAAATAGACTAAGCACTCCAGAGACTGTTAGAACTGTTGAAAAAACAAGACCCAACCATATGCTGTCTACAAGAAAAATACTTTAAATATAGAGACAAAGAAAGTAATATGTGAAAACAGAAAAACCATGCAAACCATAAGCATAGGACGGCAGGAGTGGCTATATAAATTTCAAGGTCAAGAGTGTTATCAGAAGTAGAAACATTCCATTATGATAAATGGTAATTAATCAGGGAGACATTTCAATCATAAATTTGAATGTGCCCAATAATAAGGCTTAAAAGACAAAAAGCAAAAACTGACAGATATAAAGAAAGAAATAGAAAAATCCATTGTCTTAATTGGGACACAATAGTGTCCAAAAAACATAAAATGCCTAGAAATAAAGTAACAAATGATGTGCAAAACCTCTACACTGAAAACTACAAAACATTACTGAGGACGATTAAAGAAGACCTAAATAAACGGAGAGATATACCATACTTAAGGATTGGAAGACTCAGTATTTTAAAGATGACAATTGTCTCCAAGTTGATCTATACCTCTAACACCATTCCACTGAAAACACCTGCAGGATTTTTTTTTTTATAAATTGACAAAGTGATTCTAAAATTTTAAAGGAAAATGCAAAGGAAGTAGAATAGCCAAAGCTATTTTTAAAAAGAACAGAGTCGGAAGCCTGTCTTCAAGACTTGCTATGAAGCTACAGCAATCAAGATGGCAACGTACGGACACAGGACAAACAAATAGATTAGTGGAACAGAAAAGAGCCCAGAATACACCCACTCTTATATGGTTAATTCATTTTAGGTACCAGAGCAATCCAATGGGGAAAGGAAGGTCTTTTCAGCAAACAATACTGACACAACTGGACATCAATATGGAAATTAACCTTACACTTCTCCTACCTTACACCATATACAAAAATTAATTTAAGATGGATAACAGACTCACATGTAAAAGCTAAAACTATAAAGCTTCTAGAAGAAAACATAGGAGAATATCTTCAGAATGAGGTAGCAAGCAAAGATTTCTTAGAGAGGACATGGAGAGCAACAACCAAAAGGAAAAGAGTGATAAATTAAACTTCAGCAAAATTTAAAACTGCTCCTAAAAAGACACCATTATAAAAATGAAAAAGCAGGCCACACCCTAGGGGAAAATATTTGCAAAACATACCGCTGACTAAGGACTTGTATCCAGACTAGATAAAGAACTCCTACAAGCCTATAATAAAAATAAAATCCAAAAATTTTAATGGGCAAAAGATTGGAACAGACACTTCATAAAGGAAGATATATGAATGGCCAATAGCACATCAAAAATATTGTTAGTCATCAGGGAAATGTAAATTGAAACTATAATGAGATCCACTATACACCCACCAGAATGGCTAAAATTAAAAAGACTGACAACATTAAATGTTGGCAAGCATGTGGAGCAACTGGAACCGTCATACATTGTTGGTGGAAATGTGAAATGGTCCAATCACTTTAGGGGAAAAGTCTGCCAGTTTCTTTTAAAAGAAAAAATAGCACCCAACAATTTTCTCTTAGGCATTTATTCCAGAGACATAAAAACACAAATCCCAAAAAAAAGATTTGTACAAAATATTCATGGCAGTTTTATTCATAATAGCCAAAAACTGGAAACACACCAGATGTCCATTAACAAATGGATAAACAAACTCTGGTACATTCATACAATAGATTATTACTCATCAATAAAAAGAAAAAAAAACAACTACTGATACATGGAACGACATAGATGAATCTCAAAATCATGCTGAGTGAAGAAAGCCTTATCCAGAAAAGTACACATTATACGAATTCATTTATGTGAAGTTCTAGAACAGGCAAAAACAATCTGGTGAAAAAAAAAATCAAAACAGTGGTTGCCTGTGGTACGGGCGTACTGACTGGGGAGAGGCAAAAAAAAGGGAGCCTTTTGGGATGATGGAAATGTCTGTATCTTAAAAGACACGTGATGTGGGTGTACGCATTTGTCAGAGCTCATCAAAAGGCAACTTAAGATTGTGCATTTCACTATATGTAAATTTTACCTTAAAAACTAAATAGGGCTTCCCTGGTGGCGCAGTGGTTGAGAGTCCGCCTGCCGATGCAGGGGACATGGGTTCGCGCCCCGGTCCGGGAAGATCCCACATGCCGCGGAGCGGCTGGGCCCGTGAGCCATGGCCGCTGAGCCTGCGCATCCGGAGCCCGTGCTCCGCAACGGGAGAGGCCACAGCAGTGGGAGGCCCGCGTACCGCAAAAAAAAAAAAAAAAAAAACTAAATAAACAGTTCATAATATGCGTTCCTAAATATTTAGGAGTGACATGGACTGTTGTCTGCAATTCACTATGAAATGCATCCAAAACTAAGATCGATTGATGAATAGATACATGAATGGATATGTGATTGGGCAAACAGAGCAAAATGTTCAAGGGATGGGTATAAGGACGTAAGGTACAATTTTTTCCACTTTTCTTTATGTTTGAGATTTTTCCTAATATAACGTTGGGAAAAAAAGAAAATTGTGGAACACAGCTTAAGCAGTATCGAAGGGGAATTTTATCGTTCGAATGCATTTAACAGAAAACAAGAAAAACTAAAAATAAATGCGCTAAGCATTTGTGCTACCAATAACCATTCTCCCGTTCTTCCTAGGCAACACACCCAGATTTTATCACTGGCAGGAAAGTACTGAATAAAGACCACCCGTCCCAGCCCCCTTTGCACATGGAGTTGGCCAGTGAGATGTTACCAGAAGTGGTTGGGTGGAACTTCCAAGAAAGCTCCTTAAGAGGCCGACAGCTCTTCTGTTGACTCCTTGCCTCGAGTCCAGAAGTCCTGTTGCTTTCTACTCCTGCACCCTCCGTTGCTCTGATCCAGCTGCTTCCCTATATTCCTCAAGCCCAGGGCCAGCCCACCAGGCTCTGGGGGCAGTCAATGATGATGACAAAATAAATTGAATTAAAAAAAAAATACATCCAGGTGGTGGAAACTATTTAAACCTCTTTTAGTCGTTAGCAAACCAACGACGTGAGCTTCCAGAGTCGAAAGGCTCCTCTTAAAGTAGACTCTTCCCACAGCAGCACCAGTATCCGGACCCGGGCCTGGCCAGGGCGATGGCTCTTCGTCAAGGATGCAGGCACCACCCAAGTGAAGGGATTACTGCTTCACTTTGGAGTAATAACAAAGCAGATACCTTGAACCACGGGTTCTCCTAAATCTTGTTTGGGGGGAAAAAACCCTTTCAATTCCCAGCGCACGGGTTCTCATAAATCTTGTTTGGGGGGAAAAAAAACCCTTTCAATTCCCAGCGGAAATATGCAAAACAGCCTCCACACTGTAAATCTTCCTTTTCAGTTCTAAGGAGATAAGTCGGACCTATTAACCTTCCATGCTATTTTCAACTTCATTATCTGAGCTGACACAACGAGGGAGCGGTGACGGCTCTTTCTGGCAGAGTGCATGTAAATCGCTTTCTCAAAGGAAATTACTTCTCCGGCCTGAATGCTATTAATCTAAATTCTCCGTTAGTCAAATTGTTGCCCATAATAAATATGGTACAGGTTGTGATACCTACTGAGTGTGGCAAGTTAGTGGCTGCCACATTCGTCCCATGGAACTGACCCCTGGGGGGAGGCCCGTCCCAGAGGGCTCCCGATGCATGGGGCCCCTGATGGTGGGAGGTGGGAGGTGGGAGGTGGCTCTCCCGAGGAGTGGTCCTCAGCTCTGCTCTGGTGTCCAAGGCACCTCCATCCCTCCTGTCCCCCTGCCCCTCCTGCCTCATCATAAGGGAAAGCAACTCCTGGCCTAGGGGACCGCTTCTGCTGGCCTCCCACACTGGAAGAGCACCTTTAGGAAAACTACCAGGAGGAGGCTTGAGTCACCTGCCGAGGATGAGCTCCGTCTAGACTCTGCCTGCCCGATGCTTCAAAGACCAGGTCTCCCTGATCCCCCTGGCAGCCAGCCAGATCATCCACCAGCTGACACTGGGGTTATGGGTAAAACTCTTCACAATACCACTTAAGTCACATTCTGCTCAGTGCCAAAGTCTTTGCAAATCACTCTATTTTCAGAACCTGGGGCGGGAGGAGGGAGTTGGCTAATTTGCATGTGGCCCAACCCTACCCGCTGGCCAGGCCCCGAAGAACTCTTCACATAAAGATACTCATTTCCGACAAGGCAATCTTAAAGATGGAGAAAGCTGGCTGCCATGAAGCAGGATGGGGGAATACAAAGAGCTTTTTTTTTGGTTTCTACCAGGGTTCCTTCCAGGGTAATTACAAGAAGTTTAGGATCCAATCGGGGACTTGTAGTTCATTAAATGAATTTCCATCTGTGTCCCCACCACCTAAGAAGTACTGCTTGGTACAATACTTGGGTTTTTATTGTATATTAAGTCAGACTGTTAATTTGCAGCATGCAGCACGGGAAGGATCATTTCAGTAGCGCCTGATTATGCAGAATGAGACTGGGTTTCCATTAGGTTTGGTGCCTGAGCTCCTTAACACTTGATGGGGTGCCAGGATGCAGGAGGGAGCCCTGAACAGGGAAGGAAGCCCAGCACCAGCTCTCAGAGCATCCCGGGCCCTCGCCCAGCAGGGCCATCCAGCCCAGCACAGCCATGCCACCCCTCCACCGCAGAGGGGCCCTCTCTGAGCCCCTGCCTGTGCACCCACTCCCACTCCCCCAACCCTGCACGGCCCAGCGATGGCCACTAGGAGAACTCTAACAGCAAGGCAGAACTTGTGAAAGATGAGATTCTAGATTCCAAGCATGTCCTGGGCCTACTGATTTTACTTAAGGTATAATGTTCCCAGGGAGGAGGGAAGGGAGGCGAAGCAACATCTGCTGATGGTTCAGCACCAGAGTCAAACAGAGCCGGCTGAGCCCCACAGAGTTACAGGAGGAGATCAAAGATTACAGACGCCAGCCCTCGCTGCAGATGATGCTCGCCCAGGGACCATGAGGCTGGGGTGGGTAACACACGGCACAGGCCGGGAATGGAGGAGGGAAGGAAGGAGAGACAGGGAGGAAGGGAAACCTGGATTCCCAGGACCAAGGGCAAGGAGGCCCCTTTGCACATCACCCTATGGGACGTGGTCCTGTGCATCCTGCATTGCGTCTGATAGCAAAGAGTATCTGCAGGTTATCCAAGGAGAGAAAGGAAGAGCGGGGGACTCTGTAAACACCCCCACTTGTCCACAGCTGAATTACTGTTCTGCTCAGACCTACATTCCTCCAGCTATTGCATCTGAAGGCCAGCTCACCTGCCTGTATGGTCACAGGGGTCCTCCACCTGGGTTGAGCATTAGAATCTTTAGGGCACCTGAGCACCACCTCAGACCATGTAAAATAAAATCTCTGAGGTCCCCTGGCACCAGTATTTTTAAAAGTTTCCCCAAGTGATGATAATGAGCAGACAGGGGTGAGAAGGCCTGGATCAGATCGTCCTTGAGAAGTTTGCCAAAATGCTCATCCTAAGTCAGAGACACACAGAGGAGCATCGGAGTGAACTGACCCCAGGGGTCTCATATGCCACTGGGGGCCCAATCAAATCACAGAGTCTGCCCAAGAGTTTCTAAGCTATTGGCCCCCAAGTCACCAAGGGTCTGTGTCCTGAAAGCCAGCAGCAAAGGGAGCTTGGGTTGAAAACTCATCCCCGCTGCTCCAGAGGCTGGGGGGCTTTCTCCCTGAATTAGCTCCCATCCTCAGTGTTTTTCTAACCCACTTTGCGCCAGATACAGACAATATACCAGGAACCACCTTCCTGGAGACCTGAAGACTTGCAGACCCTTCCAGGAAGCCTCCCCTGATTGATGAGGTAACCACGGGTGGCATTTGTCCACATGCCCCCGCACTCACCCTCGTGGTTTGTATGCAACCACTGACAACTGTTAGAAAATGATGCAAGAACACTGTCCTTTCCTCCACTTTCTCTCTCATTAAGTTATAAATCCCTCCAGGGTGCCTAAGTCCTTTATAAAACGCTCAGCCCCTCCCAGGACAAGACTGTCCACATGGGCAGTCAGCCCACCCTGACCCTGACCCTGACCCTGACCAGAGTCCACTTCCCCCTCTCTGGGATCCAGTCTGCCCAGCAACACCTCCCTCCAAGACTCCCTCTGTCACATGTGGGCTGTGTTCCCTGCCTCCGCTGGGGACAGAAGGCTGCTTGACCCTTTGCCGAAAGGAGATCTGAACTTTCCATCCAACGACCATCCCCTGATGCCGAAAGGACCCCCACCCCACCCGTCAACTCCAGCGCCTGAGCAGGGATCGTCTCGTGAGGAGGATGCCCTGCAGGGTGGGGTGTGGAAGCAGAGCCCGGGCCTCTCCTGACCTGCTCCCCTGGACCCTGCATCCTCTTGAGAGCTACCCTTGGATGCCAACAGGGAAATGCAGAGAAAGTCCCAGGAGGGCTGGACCCGGCAGCCACCTCTTACAAGTCTGAAAGTGCAAAGCCTGTGTTTCCAGAATGTTCTCCCATCCCGGAAGGAAGAAGGGAAGCCCAGGAAGAGTTAATCCTCCCGTGGTCAGAGGTTAAAAGATGAAGCGCTTGCCCACACAGAGGTGCAGAGAACACCCGGCTCACAATAAATCTGAGAGTCCAGAGGCCTCTCTCCTCATTTGTTAGCCAGCGATGTGTGAAAATGTTAATGAAGGGAGTTATAATCTATGAGAATTTCACTATTAAAATGTAGTTCACGTCTGAAGGCTTCTGCTGACACGCGGCCCACTGTACATCAATCCTACCCGAGCGCTGCTAATAATAGACGTAATTGCCTCACTCTGGCTAGCCACATTCACCCCGGCAATTCTAAGATTTGCTACAACTGTTATTGTAGAAATAATTTTCATGCTATTAACTTTGAGTTTTATTATATGTGTTCTTAAGAGAAAATAAATGCAGAGAGACTGTAAGTGTGTATCGGGCCTCCGATGAAAGTATTTTTAAAAAATACAATGTAATGACAAGAAGCACTGAAGTAGGGTGATATAATGGTTCCTTCCTTTATTGAAACCGAAATTAGATTCTGCATTATAAAAGCACATAAAGAGGTTTCTTTCTTTTCGTGGAGAAAATTTCTGTTCTGAAATGGCAGCATGTTGCCTGATGCAAAACTCAATTGAGGGGAAGGGTAGGGCTGGTCTGAAGAAGCCGGGCACTGCCTGCTTCCTGTTCCATGGTGGGTATATGACACACCCCAGGGCAAAGCCATGAAGCCTTTACTTGGGGACCACTGTGGCTACAGCCGCAGTCCTCTTCCCAAAACCAGGCCGGGCCCGGCTGGGCTGACCTTCTCAGCTCTGCAGCGCAGCCTCACTCTCCCGGTGTTCCAAACGGGCAGGTTTCCCGGGCTCGCAGCTGAGGGGAGAGCCTCACAATTAGTGCAGGCTTCCAGGCCTGGGATCTCACAGGCAACCGGCCAGGCAGTCATCCAATGGGATGTAAGAACTTTAGCCAAAACTGGAAATAAGATCCACGGGACAGCCTACGATCCCCTTCTCTGGGAAGGGAACCTGGCACCACAGGGCTGTGCCCCAGCGGTCCACACATGTGACCCTGCCCCACCCCCAGCAATAGATGACTCCAGACTCTCTTCCCCAGGAATCTGGGATTGGATTTGAGGGCCTGCCAGTTGCCTCTCTGTGTGGCTGGCCTGATAATGTATGACTACAGGACTGAGGGTATCAGTGTCCTGCCATGGAACTGAGGACAGAACCAAGCCAGTAGCCACGAGACAAGACAGCAACGTGTAGAGAGGCGCGAAATGGAGAGACAGCGTCTGGATGGCCTCCCAATCCCCTACTCCAGGTTCTAACTAAGCCTACTTCCCCCTGTGAGATATTCCTATGCCCTCACAATAAGTTCTCTTTTTCTCAAGCTGGCTTGAATTTTCTTCTGTACCGTGTGACCAAGAGTCAGAATATAGTTGGCTAATGTAGGATGGGTTTAGAGACATTTTGAGATGCTTAGCTTAATTTTTATGGAATGCCCCAGAAGTACTTGGTATTGCCATCCATCCACGTATCCATCCATCCATCCACCCATCCATCCACACATCCATCCACCCATCCATCCACGTATCCATCCATCCATCCACCCATCCATCCACACATCCATCCATCCATCCATCCACACATCCATCCATCCATCCATCATCCATCCACACATCCATCCACACATCCATCCATCCATCCACCCATCCATCCATCCATCCACACATCCATCCACACATCCATCCACCCATCCATCATCCATCCACACATCCATCCACACATCCATCCATCCATCCACCCATCCATCCACCCATCCATCCATCCATCCACCCATCCATCCACCCATCCATCCATCCACCCATCCATCCATCCACCCATCTATCCATCTATCCTTCCATCTACCCAATCACGCACCCATCTATCCATCTACCCGTCTATCCATCCATTCAGCTAACCATCTATCCATCCATCCATCCCTCCATCCATCCATCCATCCATTTAATAGGTCTATTTATTTAGTAACTACCATATGCCAGGCACTGGGCTAGAGAGGTGAACAAATTATTTATGGAACTTGCCTCCATGGAGCTTTGGAGAGAAGGTAAATATGAAATAAAGCACTAAAATAAAGATATAATACGAGAGTATTATGAAGGAAAAGCACATAGTGTGATGGCAGATTATGACGGGGCGCCCGGTAGGTTTGGGGGTGTTGAGAGACCTAGTAAGAGGCAGCCAATGAGGAAGGGGAGGAAGAGGGAGAGTGGGTACCAGAGGCCAGAGGCCAGAACAGCGTCAGTACCTTGGGAACCAGAAGGCGGCCAGTAGAACTGGAATGCGGTGGAGGGAGGGAGGGGACAATGCTGAGGGGGTTACACAGGGCTTAAAGACCAGCTCTTTCTGAAAGCAAACATGCTTTCTAAGGACGTCTAGATAGGAAGGGTTTCCAGGAATGCAGGTTTCCCAACACACACTCTGGGTTTCTTTCTGGAATTCACATTTGTATGACCTGCCTCAGGGGACAGTAACATAGGATAAAGACAGCAAAGAGGACCCAAACACCCAGCACGTTCCATAAGCCCTAGTGGCTCTTCCCAAACCCCAAGCAGAGTTCTGGAGGATGACCATCTGGAAAAGTATAAGCAGGGCAGTTCAGAGGCTCCCCTACCCGGAAAGGACTTCGAAGTCGTGGAGTCCGAAATCCCCAGCTCCAGGAAGCCTGCAAGCCGGGACCAGTAGTTTCCAGTGGCCTGCTTCCCATCAAGCCCAGTCCGCCCCCGCCCCTCCCCATCAGGCCCTCCCAGGCCAGTGCACTCACCCCGGGCCACTGCAGAGAGCTGAAGGAGGACCCCTGCAGGTAGAGGGGGAGGTGGCGAGACGGTCCTCTCAGGACCAAGGTCCTGGAGCCACTCTCTGCTACCTCCCTAGGGGCAGGGAGCCGGCACCAGGGCGATGTTGCCTGCGACTCAGAGTAGGGACCCTGGGTCCCAGGAGAAGTACTTGACATCCCGAGGAACAAATAAAGGGCCCTTGTGTGCGAAAGGCAGGCAGGAAACCCTTGCTTCGAGGGCCGTTTCACCCACCCACATGGGGATCCTGGGGAAGACCCCCGCTCTACCCCTCCTTCCACCCTCCACACGTGCGGACAAACACAGAGCCCCCTCCCCAAGATCTTCCCTCCTTGTCCAAGCTGCCGGGATTCCCAATTGCCTGTGGCCAGCATGGTGAGGGAAACATTCTGGAAACAGCCCCCTGAGCTCTGCCCCGGAAGACTTCTCCCGCCACACAGCTCCTGCAGACCTCAGCCGGGGCCCATTCCCATGGGGACTCCCAGATGCTGGAGAACATTCTGGGAACTGGGAGGATGCTCTGGATGGGGGGCGGGGAGTGGGGTAATAGTCTGACGGGTGGAGAAGCAGCGTGTGCTGTAGGGAGAAAAGCTACAGGCTGAGAGTCAAGACACCCGGCTTCCAACACAGTGACTTTCAAAAAGCTTAGGAGTTCAGAAACATAGAAGAGTGTTTATTATGTAAAACAAAGTGAAAAAAGTAGGGTACAAAATTGCACAGAGTAAGAACCCAGCTGTGTACAAATCCAGAGGCAAAGGTGTAGAAATTGGTGAAATCGGGGCAACTGCCAAGTTCTTCTAAAGGTACTTTTTTAAACCTTTCGATCTTTCCTTCAGGAGCACATGTCGCTACGAGACCTGGATGGCCACATCCTTTATTGGAAATTCTGAAATCCACAAAAGCTCAGGAAACCCAGTTTTCTTCTTAAATTTAGCAGCATGTGGTGGCAAGACTTAATCTGAACTGACCCAAGTCCTAGTCCTTATTTACCCCACTTGGTGTGAATATTCATATGTTTCGCTGAGGAAATATCAACGTGTTTGCTTATCAGGCTTTGCTCCAAAGCCACTGGGGTTGAGCCAGCACACACACCGATGACTCTTCCCAAATCCGAAGGATTCTGAATTCGGCAAACAACTGACCCAAGGGTGCCTGAGAGGGGAACAGAAATTTAAAACACACACCCAGTAACAGCAAGGAAGCCCCGGTTTTCAACCGAGTCTCAGGTTTCGGGTCTCATACTGCTGACTTCCTGTGCGATCTTACAGGAGTCACGTCTCTCTGGGCCTCAGTTTCTGGATTTGCACCATGAAGGAGGAAGATCTTACATCTCTCCTGGGTCTGCCTTTCCATACGCTCGTGATTCCTGGTGCCTCAGTGATGGGAAGAGTCCCCAGAGAGGGCCCATCCCCTCGGCCTACCCAGTGGCTCTTCCATCCCTGGCCAGCCAGCCAGAGGAGCCCCAGGCCCATGGGAGGGGAAGGAGGTTTCTGGACATCTGGTGGCAACAGAATGGTAACGGCCCAAGGGGAAGGCAGTGCCTGCCCTTGATCCCACCCCGAACTTGCAGGCCCCCGATGGGCAAGCCCTAAGTATGACTGCAAGTTCCAGCAAGTGCTCCTGCCAGGTCATCAGTAAGGGGCAGCGGGAGGGGCCAGCAAGCTGCCTCTCCAAGGGGCTCCCTCCAAGGGTGCTCCTCCCTGGAAGAAAGCCCCAAGGGAGCCAAGTCCCATTGGTGGGATTTTAGGGACTTGAATGACAGGATGGGGTGGGGGGAAGGAGGGGCATTCCTTTCTGTCCCAAAGTTCGAAGCACTATGATACCCCCTCTCCATGTGCAATGGATCCTCCTGACACCTGTGATGTGCAAAGAAAGCACAATGAACTTGAACGGGATGGAGAAAGCATCCCACACCCCAGGGGTCGTCTCCCCCAAATTACACCACCACCCCACGGCTTTGTGATTTTTTACTTTCTTCTAATTTTAGGATCCTAGCAGCGTTCTGAGAACCCCTCTAAGTGTTTTAGGGAGATGGTAATGGTCCTACACTAAAATAATTCAACCAACACTATAATTTTAGTGCCACCATCAAAATGAAATAATGGCTGTTTACTATGTTACACCTTTCAAATGACCTTCATTTGAATACAAATTGTGGCTTGAAACTCTAAAAGCTGCTCTGTTCCAGAAGGCTGCAAAACGCAAGAACTCAGTGAGGGCTCCTCTACCCGAGCTTCCTCCCCGGGACCACCGGGGACCGCAGTTTAAATGAATCTCTTTCTCTGGAGCTGCCGGAGACCCAGTTAGCGCCTCCATGCAGAATGGAAGGGCCCCCATTAGTGTTCCTTGAACTGAAATCTCGACTCTAGAAGCTTCCTATCCAGTCTAAAACATGCTATCATTAATACTGCCTTTCCTTTACACCCAAATAAAAGCTTTTTAAGAACCCAAGTTCAGCACTTTTCAGATACGTGACTTAGGGTGAGCACTTAATTTCTCTGCATCTTAGTTTCCACATCTGTAGAACAGTAATAAAAATAAAACCTAGGGCTTCCCTGGTGGCGCAGTGGTTGGGAGTCCGCCTGCCGATGCAGCGGACACGGGTTCGTGCCCCGGTCTGGGAAGAACCCACATGCTGTGGAGTGGCTGGGCCCGTGAGCCATGGCCGCTGGGCCTGCGCGTCTGGAGCCTGTGCTCCGCAACGGGAGAGGCCACAACAGTGAGAGGCCCGCGTACCGCAAAAAAAATAAAAATAAAAAATAAATAAATAAATAAATAAATAAATAAAACCTACCCTGTAGGTTGTTGTCAAGAGTAACATAAAAAGCTTAACCCAGTGCTTGGCACACAGAGCGTGCTCAGCTTCTTTGCTGTGTTGACGTCACCCCACCTGCCCTGCTGCTCCTCTCAGGCTCTCTGTGGGGTGCAGGGTCCAGCCTAGGGCTGGACCCTCATTCCCTCTCTCCCATCCAGTGTCCCTGCTCCTGTTGTTTGCCTGGCTTGGAACCAGAATATTCCCTTCGCTCCTCTCTGCCAATTATTCATGGCTCATCCATCCTTCAGGGAGAACTTGGCTCCTGCCTTCCAGAAAGCCCCCTGGACCATCCTGGCCTGTGCTCACCTCCTCGTGGGTGACTCCGTGCCCATCACAGATGTGCCAGCTGCTCCAAGGGCCTGACTTTCAGGTGGATGCTCTCTCTCTCTCAAAGGCAGTTTCCTCAAGGAAAGAGCCCTTGTCTCCAGGTCCTCCCTCCTAGGTCCCTTATACGCTTCACAGAAGGTCCTACGGACGTGTCTTCTTCAATATCTTGTCCATTCGTGCTTCTCTTTCTTTTCCCTGGTTCTGACTTTCATCACTTCCTACCAAGAAACCCAAGAAAGCCTCCATGTTGGTCTCTGCCTCCAGACGTGCCCCTCTGTTTCATTTGATGCTGCTGCCCATTGAGATTCCCACAATTCCCATCTGCTTACTTCAGGCTCCTGCCCCAGCAGCTTCAGTGTAGGTGTCCCTGTGCCTAACTTGAGTCCGTTCCAGTTGCCCAACCTAAATCCATGTCCATCATGTGGCAACAGAAAGGAAGGGAGCCCTGGCACACACCACAGCACAGGAGAACCTTGAAAACATTACACCGAGTGAAAGAAGCCGGACACAAAACGTCACATATTGTAGGATTCCATAGACATGAAATGTTCAGAGTAGAAAAAGCCATAGAGACAGAAAGTAGATTAGTGGTCTCCAGGGGCTGTGGGGTCCCTTCTTGGGGTGATAAAAACATTCTAGGCTTCCCTGATGGCGCAGTGATTGAGAGTCCGCCTGCTGATGCAGGGGACACGGGTTCGTGCCCCGGTCCGGGAAGATCCCACATGCCGCGGAGAGGCTGGGCCCGTGAGCCATGGCCGCTGAGCCTGCGCGTCCGGAGCCTGTGCTCCGCAACGGGAGAGGCCAAAACAGTGAGAGGCCCGCATACCGCACAAACAAACAAACAAACAAAAACATTCTAAAATTAATTGTAGTGATCTATGCAAAACTCTGAATGTACTAAAAACCACTGAACTGTACATCTTAAATGGATGAATTCTATCTCAATAAAGCTGTTTTTATGCTCCAATCAGGCTCTACCTCCATTTTCTCCCACCATCCTCCCCTACCAGCCTGAACTGGGATTTGTCATTCCATTCAACCCATCCAAAGAATACGCATCCTTCAAGGCCCAGCTGCTCAAGTTCCTGTGGCAACTCATTCATTCATTCACTCACACATGCTTCCAACAAATGATGACTGTGGACGTACCGAGAATTCAAGAGCACCCAGAGCCTTAATGAAAAACAAACAACAATGAGAAACAGGAAAGCAAGCCAAAGGAGGGTTACAGTGCAGTGGCGCTAACCATTCCATTCCCTTGGTCCTTAATCTTTTTACTGAGTTTTCCAGGTTTCTCTTATTCCTCTTGAGAAGATCCTGGACAAGAACAATGTTCTGCAGTCTCTCTTTCCCCCCACAGCTCACACAGCCTGTAGTGGGTGGAGCAAGCGCTGGAATTGGCTTCAGAAGACCCGAGATCGGCTTCCAGCTCCATCGATTGTGCGACCCTGGGCAGCCACTTCATCTCTGCCCACTGTTGTCCCCCTAGAAAACAGTGATGGCGCCTCCTCCATGAGAAAAGCCGTGTGTAGCAGGGTGATTTATTGGGAATTTAATTTGGCAAGAGAATCTGTTGAAAAACTAACTTGTATCTTGTAGACTCAACAGAAATGAAAGAAAGGTAGTCTCCCCTTCTCCCAGGAAGATGGCAAGGCTTTTATTCATTCCGACAAATGCTTGATATTTGTTGGATGAGTGGATGACTTTTTTTCTGATTAGGTACCCCTATGGAGAAGGTTTCAGGGCTGGAAGAAGTTGTTTGACTGCCCTGAAGGAGTATCCCTGGACAGAGGTCTCTGTACTTCCAAGGTCTCTGAGCTGACTCCCGAGATGGGAGAGGGCCGAGTTTCCACCCAGAGGAGGCCTGATCCTGGGGCGTCAGCTCGTTCATGGTCTGGAGAGGACGCAAGTGGAGGATTTCCGGGTGCAGGGACCTGCACTTGACCAGACACAGCAATGCAGGACCTCAGAAGTGGGGTGGGGGCCCGTGAGCACCAGGCACCAAAGCAAGGCTATCCAGTGACCCTGCTTGGCAAGCAGAGCCACCAGAGGGGCCACCCAACCCCCAAAGTCCTCTGCTTTCCTCTGCTGGCCTCAGCAAAGCTGGGCAAGCCACACACAGAGGGGCTCTTCTGGACTCGTCTAAGACCCCAGGGGGACCCTGAGAACTCTGGATGTGGGACGAACCTCTCCTCGTGGCAGATGGGGCCTTGAGCTGGATTTCACTGGATTTAAGCAAAGAAATGTAACCTTGCCTGCACTCCCAGGATCTTGGAACAGTTCCAACCTGACATTTAGGGGGGATTCTCAGAGATGATTCATTCATAACTACCTCACCAGCCGAGCACAAGTCCTAGACTGGGAAACAACGGGTGTTTTATTTTTTGAGACAAGACCAGAAAACCACCAGAGAACTGGGGCTGAGAGAAAAGCATGGTCTCTCAAAAGCTCCTGCTGGTTCGGGGATCCCAGAAAAGTAAGGAAAGAAACAAGCTGAAGAGGATCATGAAGAATGCTTCAAAACCCTGGGACAGACAGACAGAGAACAGGCACAGAATATTCAGGAAAAAAGGCTGGGAACAGAAGAGAGTGGGAGCCCTGATAAAAATGAAAGAGCCCTGCGACTCCCAAAGTGCTGCTGGAATAAGAGGTGAGTCTCTCAATATTGATTTACTGATTAATAATATTGAAATCTTAGAGATTAGTCCTAATCTCGAGGACAGCCTGTGGCTGGGAGCCCGATGGCAGGGGTCCCAGGAACACATCATTTCCCTTGCCAGGGCTTAGGCAGGTGGCTGTGAATCTCAGTGGGAGAATATTTTCCAAAAACAAATAGATTCTAGACAGCAAACGTAGGGCTCTAAACCACGGGAGATGGACCAAGACAAATATCCCAATTCGATGTGGCTCAGAGCTCACCCCCAGTCCTGCTTCAAACCAATCTGCAGCACACAGCTTTCCCCCCCCCACGCCAAACGTAAGCCTTCTGTGCCCAGTTGCAAAGGGCCAAGAAATGACAGTCCTGACACCTGGACGATCCTCCAGGACATCCGGCCAGGTGAAAGGAGCCCAGCTTCCTCAAAGCCTCCCCTTTGGGAGCCTCTGTGCCAGCCGGGGCCCGAGCAAGACATCCACTGGCATGGAGAACGGAGCCGA
The DNA here is from genome assembly GCF_964165515.1 of Mesoplodon bidens. Classification (NCBI taxonomy): domain Eukaryota; kingdom Metazoa; phylum Chordata; class Mammalia; order Artiodactyla; family Ziphiidae; genus Mesoplodon; species Mesoplodon bidens. The sequence continues at coordinate 182,137,822 of NC_138177.1, forward strand.
CAGGAGGCTGTGGGACAAGCTTCCCCAGCCATCTCCCCGGCCACCACCCAACTCCCCAGTTCACAGAGAGCCCTTTGCTCTGGGACAGAACCCAGCAGAGCAGCTCTCTCCATCATTCTCTCAGCTTATTTAAGAAAAATTGCCTGCCTATGATTAAAGACCGCCATGCTGTGTGCCACCCCATTTAGAGTTTATTTTACATTAAATCTCCAAGCCAGAGACCCTCCAGTCTGTCTGCATAAGGCAGAGTTATTGGTCCAAGTGTTTTTAAAAATAGATGCAACTCCAGACCCCAAGAAACTGAAGGGATATTATGGGAACACACAGCTGTATTGTTGTGCTGCTGTAGGAAAAACTGAAGTCTCAGCTCTTCTGTTCTCCTCCTGTTCTCCCTCTCCTGCTTCCTCACCTGAGACACTGCAGCTCCCGGCACCAAGATCAGTACATATTACAAATGACCTCCCGGTCAGAACAGCCCAAACCAAGCTGCAGGGGCCCGAGCTGCCCTGTGTGCTGCGCAGGGGGTCCGATAAACTCCAGCTTCTGTCTTTCTTCAGACCAGAATGCCATTCCAGGTCAAATTTTAACTAATGACAGCCCCACCAAAAAGTCAGCCACAGCTTCAAGCTGGATTTGGGAATCACATTTCACCATGGGCCTCCCAGGCAAGCCGGCCCTGACAGGGGAAGTCCATTTTGGCTCTGAGATTTGGTGTGAAAGTTTCTTCCCCAGGCCAGACTTCCTGGATGTGGCAGGCAGCCTCTCCAGCTCAGGCTCCCCACCAGACACAGTGGAAGTCAGAAGAAGGGGATCCTTTATTCATGCTAATGGCCACAGGAACAGCCAACACTCAGGAGCAGTTGCCACAGTTCACAGTTCAGCCTGTGTGTGGATACAGAGAGTAAAGTCTACCCCATTTGGACTTCCCTCCACTATCAGCCCCTGCTATAAACTGAATGTTTGTTTCCCCCCAAAACTCACATGTTGAAATCCTAACCCCTAATGTGATGGGATTAGGAGGTGGGGCCTACAGGAGGTGACTAGGTCATGAGGGTGAGGCCCTCATGAATGGGATTAGTGCTCCTATAAAAGGGGCCCCAGAGAGCGACTCCCCAGCCCTCAGAATTATGAGAAATAAACGTCTGTTGCTTATGAGACACGTGTTCTATGGCATTTTATTATCCTAGCCCAAATAAACTAAGTTCCCCGAACCAAGATTTCCCTGGCCAATCACCAGCCCCTCAGGTAGCTGGGTAGGCAGCATTCTTCTTAGAATATAAGCTCAGTGAGGGCAAAGACCATGCTTGCCTGGTTAGCCACCTTAATGCCTGGAAAAAGCAGCCTGACACCCAGCAGGCACTCAATGGAATCGACCAGAATGAATAAAGATTCATTGCAGACATTGGCACAAGACAGTGCTTACTAAACATGGATCCTCACTCCAAATGCAGAAAAAGTAAAAATTCAGACACTTGTCAAATGTCAAATCAATATTAATTTACTCAAAGGCACGAGTAAATGTATTAAACGAGGCTTTTTTTGTCTTTATTAAAGACAAGTGACCAGGTGTGTCACTAGGAGTACACACAGGACTCTTTAAGTTGCTTATTATGCTGCCCTGCAATTTACAGAAGCTTACGCACCTTAGACACTCTAGAAACCAAGTCGTCCCCACCCCCCAGCCCCCGTCTAGAGCAAGGGAACAGTTCTCTCCTGGGCACAAGACCCTGCCTTATCAAACCTTCTCTGTGCAGACGCTCCTTGCTGGGAGGCAGAGAGAAGGCGCGTGCTCCTTCCAGAGCCCTCAACATCACCCCCTGCTCTCCTCCTTCCCAACAATGCCAAGTGCAAAGCCGGGCTGGCGCTTTGCCTGCCCTGAGGCACTGCGCTAAGACCATCCGCCTCCTGCTCACAGCCTGTCAGAGACACACAAGCAGCCAGCAGCTCCAGCGGGAGGCTGAGGGGCAGGTGGAGAGTGCACTAAGTCACACCTTGGTGGCAGCGATGATGCCGCCAGGGGACCCAGGGACCCGGCGCAGACAAGCCCGCCTGCTTCTCCAGCACAGCCCTGTCCTTCTCTTTCCTTCCTTCTTCAGGAAGCAGGAACTCCATCCCCATCACTTACCTGCTAATGATGGAGAACAGTCATGGGTGTTTTCATCCTGGCCACAGACACCATTATCCTGCACCAAATCAGCTCTAATACAATGAAGATTTCAAAGTTATTCAATGCCTTTTTATCAAAGGCCTGCCTGTGGATCTATTCTTCAGTTAGAAATCTACCCAGAAGGTGCTTTTGCCACTGTGCAGCTTACGAGACAACCGTAAAAGTCATAGTAAGGGTGGAGGGGAAAGAACTGCCCCCCCTCCCCCAGAGTGCGTACAAACGCCTTGGGATATTACAATTTCAAATTTTCTGTTTTCTATCTATTTGTGATCCTAATTGAAGTTGCAGCAGAATGACACAATACAACGGCACATCCTGCTATCTGATTACCTTTTCAGAAGCGTAGTGCCACAAAGAAGAAATTTTGACACTCCAGCAAAAGAGACATTGCTATAAATACTCCCACTCCCAGACACCTACGTGTAATTACTCATGAAGAGTGAGGAGGGTGAGGAGAGCGCGAGGCCCCGTCATGTGCTTTTCTTCTTCAGGAACTTCTCGTGCTCCCTCTGTTAATTACTTTCAAGGTTTACTCCATCTCGGCTTTCTGCTCCTTGACAGTCTGAAGATGACAGAGAACCAGCAGCTGGGTGACGGAGAGGCAGGTCACTCTGGAAAGCAAAGGGGCTTCAGAGCCCCTGGAGGATGGCAGGCAAGGCTGAGGGAGGCCCCCAGCGCCTCTTCTCCAGTGCCTGGTCTCTGCCCCGGCCTCCGCTCTCCTGCAGTGTCCCCACCACCCGATCCGTAACCTGGGAGCTATTTGCATCTCACTGTTCTGCTCCCCGCAGCACATATGGAGAATGCATATGATATGTCAGGCGGAAACAGCAGGACATAAAATCCTATATAGAGTAGGATTACACATACGTTAAAATATATGCATACGTACAAAAGAAGGCATGGAAGATGTACATGGAAATGACAACGGTGAGTGGCCAACAGGCACATGAAAAGATGCTCAACATCGCTAATGATTAGAGAAATGCAACTCAAAACTACAGTGAGGTACCCCCTCACACCAGTTAGAATGGGTAGCATCAGAAAATCTACAAACAACAAGTGCTGGAGAGGGTGTGGAGAAAAGGGAACCCTCCTACACTGTTGGTGGGAACGTAAACGGGTACAACCATTATGGAGAACAGTATGGAGGTTCCTTAAAAAACTAAAAATAGGGTTACCATATGATCTAGCAATCCTACTCCTGGGCATATATCCAGAGAAAACTATAATGCAAAAAGATACATGCACATGCAAAGATACATGCAATGTTCATAACAGCACTATTGACAATAGTCAGGTCATGGAAACAACCTAAGTGTCCATCGACAGATGAATGGATAAAGAAGATGTGATACATATATATACAATGGAATATTACTCAGCCATAAAAAAGAATGAAATATTGCCATTTGCAGCAACATGGAGGGCCCTAGAGATTATCATACTAAGTGAAGTAAATTAGACAAATATCATATAATATCACATATGTGGAATCTTAAAAAATGATACAAATGAACTTATTTACAAAACAGAAGCAGACTCACAGACATAGAAAACAATCTTATGGTTAACAAAGGGGAAAGGTGGGGGGGGAGGGACAAATTAGGAGTTGGGGATTTACAGATACACACTGCTCTATATAAAATAGATAGGGACTTCCCTGGTGGTCCAGTGGTTAAGAATCTGCCTTGCAATGCAGGGGATGAGGGTTTGATTCCTGGTCGGGGAAATAAGATCTCACATGCCACAGGGCAACTAAGCCCACATGCACCACAACTACAGAGCGCACATGCTCTGGAGCCCAGTCACCACACCTAGAAAGAAGCCCATGTGCCACAACAAAAGATCTCACGTGCCACAGCTAAGACCCAATGCAGCCAAAAATAAACAAATAAATAAATTTTTTAAATAAACATATAAAATAGATAGACAAGGGAATTCCCTGGCGGTCCAGTGGTTAGAATTGCACGCTTTCACTGCCAAGGGCACGGGTTCAATCCCTGGTCAGGGAACTAAGATCCCACAAGCTGCACAGTGCAGCCAAAAAACGAAAATGAAAAATAAAGTCAAACAGATAGACAATAAGGACCTACTGTACAGCACAGGGAATTATATTCAATATCTTGTAATAACCTATATGTATATATAACTGAATTACTTTTCTATATACCTGAACCTAACACAATGTTGTAAATCAACTATACTTCAATTTAAAAAGAGAAAATATTATAATAACAGATGATACAAACTTTTTAAAAAATGGCAGTGGTGGCTGTGTGTGTGGCAAAGCAATGGAAATACTTTCTTCTCACATTCCTAAAGTTTCTGGAAGATCATTACTATACATTATTTAGTTAATAAAAATAAATAAATTCATAATTTAAAATGATCTTACAGAGAAGGAGAACAAACTAGTGGTTGACTGGGGTTAGAGACAGGGGGAGGGGAAGACCGGTTGACTATGAAGGGTAGCGGGAAAGCTTCGTGGTGATGGACCAGTTCTGGGTCTTAATTGTGGTGGAGGTTACACGAATCTACACACGCGACATGAAGTGACTAGACACTGACACCCACACTGTGTCAATGCCTGTTTCCAGCTTGTGACATGGTACTACAGTTAGGTGAGAGGTGGCCCTGGGGAGAGGGGCTGGGTGAAGGGTACATGGGTCTCTCCATACCGTCTTGGCAACTCCCTGTAATTTTCTAATGATTTCAAGATAAAAGTTTGAACTAGATCTAGCTGGTCCACATCTAATGCAGAGGAAGATGGACGAAGCCTAAACTGTGGGTCTACACTAGCTTTTAAGGCCAATGAACACCCATTCAACCTTTGTCTGGTAAACACAGAAAGGACCAAGATCGCACACTTTCCCATTGTATTTAGCCCTCCCAGAAACCCAGAAGGTAGGTCCCCATGTTACGGATGAGGACACCGAGGCAGGAAATGTGCACAGAGCTCGAATAAGCCCATCTGACCACGGTCTGCATCCAAAAGTTCATCTCCCATGGGTACCACTTACAGCCAGCATGTCAGTGAGCCCCTGCACAGTTTTGAGGGGCAGCCTGACCAGGTCATGGGATAAGAAACGTCACAGCAACTGGGTCCAGTACTCTGCCTGCCGGGCGGGCACACACCCCTCCCCGGCTGCCTCACTTCTGCGGCCCCACCCCCACCCCAGCCCGGCTCCGTTCAGGTCACGTGCATCCCACTGCCGCCGCCACAGATCACAAACACCACCTCCTTCCTGCCCAGACTCCAAGTTCAGGCCTGTAACCTGTATCCTGTTCGGAAGTTGCCTGATTTAGCCCAGCTCGGGCTGATGTGACAATGCACCCGGCAGTGGATGAGGCAGCTGGTTTAGCCCATGCTGCAAATGCCCACGGAGGCCAAGCAAGGGCCCTCCGCCCAGGCCCCACCCCACCCCCCAACGTGTATGTCAGCTGCCAGCCTTGCCCCTTTGATCTACTCACCAGGATGCAGCCAGGAGCTTTCTAAGGCAAGACGGTTGCCTTCCTCAGTGGCTCCTCTCTCATTTAGGATAAAACCCGAACTCCTTCAATGTCCCCCAACCCTTGAAGACAGACCCTTGCAGCCCACCTCACCACACCTCTCCTCCCCTCGCTCCACGCTGCAGGCACACTCACACCCTGCAGTGTCATCTCCAAGCCGTGCACATTCTGTTCCCTCCGCCCAGCGTGCTCTTCCCTGTAACCCAGCCACCACCTCTACGCTCTATCCATCCACCTCCTTCTGCCAGGGTGTCTCCAGTTCACCCTCAGCACTGCCTGTGGGACTCTTCCCTGACCCACCGGGACTGGATTACATGCCCTGAACAAGTGCTCCAGGAACCCCGGCCACACTTCCAATGCCCACATTGATCACATCCGTCATCACTGCCTGTTGCTTGTCTACCTCCCCCAGGGGGCTGTCAGCTCCAAGACAGCCCAGCACAGCGCCTGGCACACAGGAGGGACACAGTAACTATTTATCAAGTTCATCGGTTTCAGACAAGCAAGCTGACATGACTTCCCAAGGTCAGGTTCACAGGTGGAAAGCTGGGACGGGAACTCAGGGTAAGGTGGACCCTGGAGGCTGTGACCTTTCCAACTTAACCAAGGATGAGGAGAAGGGCGAGGCCAATCCCATCAGCCTTGATTTCTGGTCTTGTCCCAGCACAGACCGAAGCCGTGGGCAGGCCAGGCCACAGCACGGCCCGCTGTCCTCAGTAGAGATCTGGAGAACACAGCCGGAGCCTCATTTGGAGCAGTTCCCTGGGCAAAGGAAGGGGGCAGCCGGCTACTCCTGAGGGTGCCATCTAGGGCAGGGTGAGCCAAGGGAATTCAGGGGTTCCATGACTCAGGGCATGGGGGTGGTCTCGGCAGCAAAGGGAACAAGCTGCTGAATGCTTCAGGTTCAGTTTGGCAATGTGTCGACGTTCCTGGAGTTTAATGCGTTATTATTAGTTTGCATGTTTATAATGTGCCCTCTAGTTATTAGCGGTGATATAATGCCAACCGAGAAAACCAAGAGACCTCAGAAATATTTACATAGCAGCATAATTAAGACTAAAAGCTGAGTCACCCAGGGATCCTACTGATTTTCCTGGAGGGGAAAAAAATGGGACAATCTGACTTCACATGCTGCCCTAAGACCCTCCCTAAATCTGCGCCAGGCAGAAGCCCCCTGTGCCTCCCCCGTGACCACCCTCTGACGTCAGCAGAAGACAGACGCTCTATGAAATGCACACTTGCTGCCCCCCCTCAGCAGACTCAGCCCAGACCTTCCAAGTGCGGGACGCCCCACGTGCACGGCATGGCTAGAGCTGTGGGGAGGAGGGGGCCAAGGCAGGGAGGGATATGAGGCCCCCAACCCAAGGGGCCTCTCCATGCTGACATCCCCCAGGGAATCCTTGAACATAGGCGCTGAGGGTCCCCTTTGATATAGAAAGCTCTCTGAATGACCAGCAGCAAAGCCCCGCTGGGACTCCAACATCAATTATGGGGTCAGAGGCAGCGGACCTCTCACTGAATGAGCCCCTTGGCCAGGTCTGATAGCAAAGAAGCAGCTCCATCTTTTCAAGAGGAAATGTCATTCTGAGGTCCATCACCCAGCCCCTCCCCACAGTCTCTGCTTCTTCCTCCATCCAGAGCTCTACTTTCCAAGGGGAAAACTCAGGTTTGTTCCAGTGAGTTCAACCACGATTTTTCCACGAGTATCTTTTAAAATGAAAAAGGAAATAGGTTTTAAAAGCGAGGGCAATCAACTGATGAAAACATAAATAAAATGTGGTCTCATCCACACAACGGAATATTACTCAGACACCAAAAGGAAAGAAGCACTGACACAAGCTACCACGTGAGTGAACCTTGAAAATATGATGCTAAGTGAAAGAAACCAGACACAAAGGTCACAGATTGTATGATTCCATAGATATGTAGGGTCCGGAGTAAGCAAATCCGTAGAGACAGAAATTAGTGGTCATTGAGGGCTGGAAGGCATTAGGGCATTGGAGGTGATGGTAAAGGGTTGCTTTGGGGGGTGATGAAGATCTTCAACAATTGACTGTGGTGATGGTTACACAATTCTGGGAATATAGTAAAAGGCACTGAATTGTCCACTTTAAATGGGTGAATTGTTTGCTATATGGATTCTATCTCCATTAAAAAAAAAAAAAAAAAAAAGAAGCACTTGGAAGAAATTCCTGTTTCTCCTGCACGGGGCCTGATTCTTAGCATGGCCGTGTCCCCCAGGTCTGCCGACTGGAGCCTGGGCAAAGCTTAACGCCCCTTCCCCTGTCCAAGGCTGCCCATTCCCCACCCCCCGTCCCCACTCCAAAAGCCCTAGCTTGCTCTTGACACAGGAAGCTGTTGCGACAGTGCCAGAAAGATCCCAAGCCTGAAGACCCACATTCCACAGGACACAACGAGCAGTAACCCATGCCAGACACGCGGCATCGAGCTTGCAAGAAATGTCCTCCTGTTTGGCTTCTGAAAGGGTCTCCGATACGCAGTTAATGCCGCATTCAGGCTCCATCCAGCCTCCATCACAGGCGGTATGCAAATGAGGCTTTTGTCACAACCGGCACCAATTCTAATAACTCCCAACAGTGAAAATGTTCCCATAAAAACCACCATAAAAAGTTCCTTACTTTATTGCCAGCTAAGTTTTCTTTACTTGTTGTCAGGACTTTCTCCTTACCGTTGATTAGCTAACAGGCGGCACGTCATGTTTTTTCCTTTAGAGAAATCGGGGCTCGCAATCGCCGACCCGTCGTCCCCTGCCTCCATCTGGCGTGTGCCTGGCTTCAGCTGCCACCACTGCCCAGCCCCCTCTGAGCCAGAGGGGCGTATAAACCACATTTACCTTTCCCCACGGGCGGCTGAAATGTATTACCTTTGGTCTGCTGGTTGCCCTCCCTGGTCAACTGGGAATATAAAAATCAGCCTTATTTATAACAACAGAATGTTCTGTTCCCCCAGTGAGACCTGGCCCTGCCATGTACACGCATTCATGCACACACAGCACATACATGCACACATCACACACACAGAAGCACACACGGGCATGAAAGCACACACATGCAAGCATGCACATGTGCACACGTGTACATATCACACTGCTTTTCCCAAAGCAACATCCATCCATCCATCCAACTCCCTGCTGGGCCCTGCCACTCTGTGCCTTGGTGGAGAAACCTGTCTCTCTTCCCTCCTGGCACTATGCACCCAGGTAAGAGAGGATGGGGCAGCTCTCCAAGACAAGACCCTTCCTCTCTGAACACAACGAAATCTCCACCTGCCGCTCTGAGATCCTTGGAGGAGGGCCTCAAACCCCCCAACACGAGACACCTCTTTCCCTGGCTGACCCAGCCTCCCCTCCGTGAGCCCTTCCAGAAGATGACATGATGGAAGACACATTTTTCAGCCACAAAGGCCCACAGGCCCATGACTGATTCATCTTTGCAGAGAAACCTCTTGGTCCTCCTTCCAGAGAATTCCTGGTGGCATCCCATGAGCAAGACACACTAACTGCTTCCACCAAGAGGGCCGGTGGAGAAGAGAATCCAGCCACCCGTCTACGCACTGCACAGGGACCAAAGCAAAAGGATGTCTGCAAAGGTTTCCTACAAAACTGTAGACAGGAATGAGTGAGTCAGTCACCTTTCTATGTATGACCATTGCCTCTGGGAGCAGGAGAGTGAGAAAATGCAGCCTCTTAGTGTAAAGCGCCCATGTGGACCAGAGCGGCCACTGCTCTCCTACACTGGAGGGAAGCGGCCACCACCCGCACGTTTTCCACCCAAGCAAGAAAGACCCGCAGTCTCAGATGACATGCAGGACTGAGGTACAGTGATTCTCCCAGGCTCTTTGCCAGTCCCCAAGTCACTGCAGAAGGGACACCCAGAGCCCCCAAATGCTGCTCCCCTACCCAGGCTCCCAGAACACTGGGCCGCCACCCAGGCACCAGGCCCTACCCGGGGCAGTCTCAGGCTAAGTTCGGGTAACATCAGGATGAAGCAGGACGCCCCAGCCTTCATGACGAGCCCCCCACCATCCCCCAGGGGACCATCTTTCCCCACTAAAGCCATCAGGTGTCCGGACTTGGTGAGGAACATTTCCCACCCACCACCCACTCGCTTTTCGCCCAGGACTGGTGACCACCCGCAGGAGCGGGCATTAGGGTGCAAATCGCTACCTCCCGTCCCCAAAGGGCGCCCCCAGCGCCTCCACCCCTCTGGGAACCGCAAGCCCCCAGCCCTGAGCGGGTTGGGGGAGGGGTCGTAAAGCCCGCCTGCCCCATTCTTCTCCTCCTGGTAGCTTTGATTCCTTTACTTGGGGTTTTAAAGGTCATGTTCTCCGTCCGCGGAAACATTCTACATGACACTTCTGAGGCAGAGGCTCTTTTCAGAGGCATTTAATCCAAGAGCAGGCACCCTCTGAAGAACAGGGTTTATAGGTCACCGCCCAGACGGCCTTATAAATCACGCTGGCTCAGGCGGGCGGCGGAGGGGAGGGGGGCAGGAGGGGGCCAGGAGGGGGCGGGGCCAGAGAGAGGAGAGGAGCCGGGAAAGGAGGGGCGGGGGCAGATGGAGGGGAGGGGCCGGATTTGGAAAGGTGGGGCCGCGGGGCGGGGCCAGAGGGGCAGGACCATTCAAGAAGAGAGAGGAGGGGCGAGAGCGGGAGGGGAGGGGCGAAAAGGGCCTGAAGGACGGAGTCAAAGGGGAGGGGCCTGACAGGGACGGGGCAAAGGGGGAGGAGAGGGGCGGGACCAGACAGGCAGGGAGGGGCGGGGCGCTCTGGCCACCGACTCCTTGACCTGGGACTCAGGGCGCTCACACCGAGGCCCACCTGCCAGCAAGGGCGAGCTGACCTTGACGGAAGCGAGGCGGGATCAGAGGAGGGGCTAGAGGAGGGGCGGGCCCCTCAGCCAGGGCCACCTGCCTGTCTCGGAGCAGAGACCCTGTCTGCCCCCTTCGAACTGCGCTCTGTGCCCAACGCAGAGCAGACGCTCCTTGCCTATCTGTGTAATGAATACATAAAGGCGCCTCGGAGAGGCATGAAGGCCATCAGACCAGTAGGTGCCGATGCTCTGGTACGGCGGACACCGGGAGATACAGCCCGCGACCTGGGCAGGGCCGGGGGACACACGTTAGTGGGACAGTGGGGAGGAAGAGCAGAGGCTGGGGACGTGGATTTGACAAAACGGGGCAAGATGATTCCCATCCCGGAAGGCCCTGGACTGGCTACCGTGGAGCGATGCACAGCAAGCAGCCCCTCTACCACCCCTGCAAATGGCGCCCCTCCACCCGGTCCTGGACCAGGGCAACAACCTCAGAGAAGGTCCGCTGAGTCTGCCCAGGGCCCCTGGGACAGCCTGGTCCCACCTTCCCGTTTCAGAGGCTGGTGCCAACCCAGTGAGAGAGAGACGCCATCTAGCCTGGGTTTGCCCCCGTTGCCAAACCTCCAAGCTGGGTTGGCCCTGTAGTGTTCCCGTCCTTTGGAGGATAACAATGAACGGGCTTGGATCAATTCAGTCAATCCCCGCAAAATGTTAAAAACCTAAGAAAGGCCGCTGCTGGAGAATATTCCTTCCAGGGAGAATCACCCTGCCCACACCCAACTAACTCCACAACTATGTCTCAAGGAAATATGACTGTGAGGCTTGAGCCCTCGTGCCCCTCGGCCCTGTGACCAGGCTGCGGGTGTGAAGGGGGGGTGAACAGTGGGGGAGGACAACGAAGCACCCACCCGTGGTCACAGTGTGAACAGCGCTGTGAACAGTGCGGGTCTTCCCCGCTTCACCGGGCAGACACAGTGGTGATGGGCCACGGGGCCAAGGAATCTACACGGGGGTGGGGGAGTGGTGACATGAGGACACAGCAGGGGCAAGTGCATCCCAGCAAGTCCGTCCTCGGCTCCTGCTAGGAGGTCCGCTGGCCTCTTCCCAAATCTCCTCCTTCCAGTGCGTCCACCCTGCAAACTACCCAGATCCTCACAATAGAATCCACTTTCACTTAACTTAGCTAGAGCTGATTTCTGTGGCTTACAACCGCGGAACCTTAATTGCATCACAGCTCCAACCTTCCTAAATTCAGGTATTTTTTATAAATGAAATAAGAATTAATTCCAGAGATTCCCCTAGTAAGAATCACTACTCACAATCAAAATGGGCTTATCTGCAAGATTGCTTTAAGCAGATGTGTCCACCCCAGACTGCCTGGGGTTTAATCCCAGCTCCATTACTTACTATCTGTATGATACAGAGAAGGTACGTAACCTCTCTGGGCCTCAGTTTCCTCACCTGTAAAATGGAGATGGTAAGAGAACTGATCTCACGGGGTTGTCACAAAGACTAATAAGTTCATCCACGTAAAGGGCTCACGGCCAGACCTGCACATAAGTGTCTGCTGAATGAAATCAAATTCAACCTCTTCTCGGTCCGTCAATTGTGCCCTCATCATTTATTTAGTACCCAATGCATACACAGAACTGCTCCAGGCAGGAGGACACAAAGGCAGAGAGTGGCAGGGGACCTGTGCTTGAGAAGTCCCTGTGAGCTGGAGAGAGACTTGTAAACACATAAATCCGAGTCGATGTGATAAGACTCTTCTGGAGGTGTCACCAGAGCTGTGGGAGCCAAGAGGAGGGGTGATTAATTTTGCTTTGGGGGTGGGGGGAGTCTTTGCAGAGGAGGTGACATTTGAGCAGGACTGAAAGACGAGCTCTCCACTGAACTAAATCTGGACCCGGTGCCAAGAAAGTCATCCTGGAAAATCAATCCAGCCCCCAGGGGGAGGGGCAGCGGGCCACAGGCCGGCTGGGCTCACTGCCCCGAGGAGTGTTGAGGCCTGGCTCTCCCTGGAGGCCCAGCCAGGCCTCTGTTGACACCTTTTCCAACCACCTGGCCATCCACTCACCTCTAGCTAAGAGCTCTCTGTTCCAGGAAATGTCCCCTGGACTCTGCCTCTTGAATGCAACTTGCATCTTCTTCCTCCAAGAATAAAAATAATCACGATTGCACCTAAATTATATCCTTCCTTTGTAGAATGCTTTACAGATTTCAAGAGAGAAGCGATAACAGAATATCTGTCAAGGGCAGAGCTTAATCCCAGCTCTGTAGCCAGCTGCTTCGTGACTTTGGGCTGGTTATTTGACTCCTCGTGCCTCAGTTTCCACATCTGTAAAATGGAGTAACAGGGTTGCTATGGGGATGAAATGATTCAGAGACATGAAGTTTCTAGAACAGTTTCAGTCCAACAGTGGGCACTCAGGGAGTTCTGATAGGTTCCTGGGTATTTCCTCCCACCCAAGGTCTCTGCTCTGGCCATGGCAACCCAGCTACTTTGTGATCCAGTGCAGGGGCGCTGCAGGAGTCCGACGTGGATCTGAATCCTGGCTCAGCTACACGCTGACCATGTGACTTCAGGCAAGTGCCTTAACCTCCCCAAGGAAGACGGGACAGCCAGGGCCACCCCCACTAGACCGTAGCGCAGGACTAGAGAATGCATGCCACACGCTTCGCACCTGGACTCAGTAAACGTTAGCTATTTTTATGAACAATACACGCTTCCCTGGCACCTGACTTTTCTGTGCCTTGTCTGCCCAACGAGACTGTGACCTTCTGGAAGTCTGGGACACATCTCACCGGCACTTGCATTGCTGACGGTCTGATTCTCAGTAGTCCTGGGCCTGCTCTGAGCAAGCGGCTTCATCCAAGTCGGGGCCAGAGTGGTGAGCAGTGGTGCCCGATGCCACCATCGCCACTTCCTGCAGACCCCGTCACGGTGTCCCCACATACACACGCTCATCCTCCCCTGGTGTTACTCGAACTGCCTGTTCGGAGAGGACTCTGGTTCCCCTTTTCTCCCAGATCACACTGTGTACAAACCTGTGATTTTCCCTGGATACCTATATCATTTTTTTTTCAACTCAAACTGAACCGAGAATGAACATGTTTTCAGGACTCTCTGCAGAACTGCTGATGTTATTTTCCAATTGTCAGCAGCAAGGGCTCCGCCAAAATACTCAAGGTCAAGAGACCAGCATGGTTCTAGGCAATCTGTACCTCTTAAAACAGTGACAAATATGTTATTTAATTTTAATGAGCTTTTTCGCATCTCAAATCTAATTACAGCATTATCAAGTACTGCTTTGAACTGCAGGTGGCTTCTCATTACGTGTACGAAGCCTGCCATGAGCATTTTTCGTGAATACTAATAACTGCTTAATTTTACTATCCGCTTAAAAAAAAAAAAAAACTTTCAGCAACGTATAAGGCTGGGCTTTGTAAGGCACCTGTGGAGGGTGGGTCACACAGCGACGCAGCTTAATTAAAAAAAATAAATAGCGTATGTGGCCACCCTCAAGGATGACAGCTCGGGAAGCCGCGGCAGCGTGGCAGACGGGGGCTGGGAGGAGATGCGTCTCCTGCACTTCTCGGAGACTCTGTTTTATTGAAGCTTATTGCATCACATTCAAATTTCCCAATCTGCTTGCAGTTCAGAGAGAACAGTTCCGTCAACAGATTTTCTGGGTTACGGACTTCAGTAATAGGCCTGGAGCTAGAGGTCCCTGAGGACATGCTCCAGAAATCCATTGTGCGGACAGGTCCAGGGAGATGCCTGCAAATCATCATGAAAGCTCTCTGAGAGGAAGGTCCAGCAGCCTCCTACCCAGGCTGGGTTGGGAGACAGTGGAGGCAGCCTGTTGGTCCACGGCTATGGGTGAAAAGCTTTGTAGTCCCCGAACGGTGAGTTATCAAGCCCACGGCCATGACGCCCACCAGTGGGTCTGTGGCACTTCTGGGGTTTGCTGTGTGTTCATTTATTTTGAAAACTGTTAACATGGAACAATCTTTTAAAGCCAGCTTCCTGATTTACACCTTCTCCAAGAGGAAAAGGTTGCCACTGACCCTCCCCACTTGTGATTTTAATCCAGGAAGACTCTGGCACAGTCCATGACACTGTGGGGTACATCTGCTTCTGGGTTTTGTTCACACGAGTTCACACTCTGTCTCTGAGCAGGAGTTCCTGGAAAACGCAAGTCACATCTGCAGTGTAGACAGCCCCCTGCATGGACAGGCCATGCAACTGATCCAACTGCACTTTCTTCTTTCTGATTTCAAGTAAGACCAGCTCAGTTCTACCTTCCTCAAGTCCCAGCCTTGCCCGTGTGAGCTCAGAGGGCACAGAGGTCAAACTGGCCCATGGTCCTGCTCTCCCCTGACTCTGGTCAGGAGGACACCACCCCCCTGAAGACGTGCACGTCATCACCCTCAGCACCTGTGTATACGTCATGTTACAGGGCAAAAGGAAATTCAGACTGCAGGTGTAATTAAGGCTGCTCAGCAGCTGATCCTGAGATGGGAAGGTTATCCTGGGTACAATGTAATCACATGAATCCTTAAGAATGGAAGCGAAGAAGAAGGCCGGAGACAGGGTCAGAGAGAGGTGACAGGAGAAGGACTCCGCCACTGCTGGCCTTGAAGATGGAGCCAAGGGATGCAGGCGGTCCCTAGAAGCTGCCCTGTCCACTGCTTGATTTTAGCCTGGTGAGATCTATGTCAGACTTCTGACTTTGGAGACATAAAATAATAAATCTGTGCTGTTTTAAGCCACAAGGTCCAGGGTAATTTGTTACGGCAGCAAAAGGAAGTGAATGCCCTTCTGAGAGCCGTGTGGAGACAGACAGCAGAGACTCCCATGAGAGTGTCACTGAGTCAGGTGCCAGCCGAAGTCAGGGTAGGGCGGGGACAAAAGGCCTTATCAGCCTGCCGGTCTTCATCCTTCTTAGTTTTGCGCTATACAACGTTTGCTTTCGAATAACAAACTGGAGGAAAGCCTCCATCATCCCCCATTGAATCTCACAGTTTTACAGCTCCCAGACCCACATCCCTGGCAGGTGCCCTGCCCTCAGGGATTTCATCTTTAATGGGTTGTTAAGGTCAAAGTGGCAGGCCTTGCTAGCCCACCTGGAGGCCTGCAGAAGCTCACCGGGGCCCCCATAGAGGCCACGCTTGCCGCCCGCTACTCACTAAATCCCACCCAGGCCTCTTGCTGGCACTGCATCCACATGAGGCTCAGAGAAGGCCACACCTCAAGGCAGGAGAGGACGCCTGGTGCCCACTTATCAAACGATGCTCCGCCACCGCGGTCCCTAACAGACAGACGGAGTTAATGGGCCAACACTGAGCCCTTTGTTTTTTTTTTTTTTTTTTTTTTTTTTTTTTTTGCGGTATGCGGGCCTCTCACTGTTGTGGCCTCTCCCGTTGCGGAGCACAGGCTCCGGACGCGCAGGCTCAGCGGCCATGGCTCACGGGCCCAGCTGCCCCGCGGCATGTGGGATCTTCGCGGACCGGGGCACGAACCCACGTCCCCTGCATCGGCAGGCGGACTCTCAACCACTGCGCCACCAGGGAAGCCCGAGCCCTTTGTTTTTATAAGAGAACAAGTGGTTTATGGCAAAGAACAAAGTTTCCTTCTTGACGAGGCCGTCCTGGGTGCTCCCTCTCCGAGCCCATTAAGCCTCGTTATCGCCCGCACAACGCTGCCACACAGGTACCGTTGCCACCGACAAGTTCACTGAAGAGAATTTATAGCCTAATTGTGCAGCTGTTGCCTTCTGAGTCAGTTTTAAGAGACTGTTACACAAGCAGTGTCATAATTTAGTCATGTTTTCATCTCACAACTATACTGTAATTACTGTTGTTAACAGCGAATGGTAAACAAGAGAGTGAGGCAGACCAGCCAAGAGAGTGCTAACAAATCATTGATCAAACAGGGCAGAGGGAGGGACGACACCTGGGACCCCACAGAGCTCTCCAGAAGCCCACACAGACCGGCAGCCCCTCGGGTCGGCCGTGAACTTCAAGCACGTGGTGTGCACCTGAGTACCCAACCTGGCCGCGGTGAGGGGCAGAGTACTGCCTGCCTCCCAAATTCCTACTAGGAGCCGGGGCACCGATAGGGCTGCCGGGGCCGGAAGTCGGCAGGACCCAGGTGCTTCTGGACTTGGGAAATGGGGTGCCCCAAGCAGTGTGCCTGGAACAGAGTAGACACCCAAGATGTATCTGTCCAGTGAAAAAAGATGAGCTCTGGCTCCAAAATGGGGCCCTGCTGCAGCAACTTCTCAAGCAGAAAATGCTGGAAGACACTGCTGCAGAGGGGCTGAGGGCACCACGGAAGCAGCCCTGAAACCTCACTTCCTCTGATGCGTGCACTTCTCTCCCAGCTCTGCCTGAAGGATTATTTATTTGCACAGAAAGACCCAGTGGAGGAAATCTCTCCGAGCGTTTTGAGTCTTCTCCCACTGGCCAAGGGGCGGGATGGAGGTCAGATCCCACAGTCCTGGCACCTGACGGTGAGGCTCAGCAGCCCCTGTCACGTTGAGGAACGAGTGCCTTTGACCCCTGGGCACAGGGGAGGAGCAGAGGTGGGAGAGACGGTGAGACAGGCAGCAGGGGTGGTGCCCGGCGGGCACCTGGTGTCATCCATCCCTTGGGGCCGCCTGTGGCCTCCAGGCAGCCCCCCACACTGCAGCCCTCATTCCCTGGCCCAGCTCAGTTGAAGCCACCGGCCACAACTCGCTGGAGCTGATCAGGGAAAGGTCGAATTCTCTTCAGAATACAGTGGCTAATGAGGCTGGAAGACTCATTTTCAGATTGCAGGAGCTGCAGAGAAAAACGGAAGGTCCGGAGACAACAATCAGTAAACACGAAGCCCTTCTAACGGAGGAGAATAAAGGCCGGGACGTGAAGAGGAGTCCAAACGGCAACCTGGAAGCAGGCGCACACCGAGGAATGTCGGGATGGATCCTGAGAGGGGGCGCTGGAGCCCAGACTGGAGGCCGGCAGGGGCCAGCCTACCCTGCTTCCTGCCCCACCCACCCCAGCCAAGAAGCCACCCTGCCCTGGGCGAGGAGAGGGAGGGGGGCATCCCGGGAGGTGGGCATCCCGGGAGGTGGCAGAGTTGCAGCCAGCCCCATCTGCTCAGAAACACACGTTCGCTGGTGCTGTTCCAACTCCCAGCTGCCCCGGGGGCCCCACTGGGTTTTCAAAGGGGCTCATGATCCTTGGTCTTGGAACCAGTCTGCTCCGAACTCAGGGCCTGTCTCCTGTGTGGCCTTGGGCAAGTGACTTAACCTCTCTGAATCTCTCATGGTCTCACTGGTAGAGTCCCCACCACTTGGGCCGCTAGGCAGCAGAGCCAAGCTGGCACAGAGTGAACACACCATGAAGAGAAACACTATTTCTATTCTGCAAAGCAAAACTCAGATCTCAAGCTCTGACAAAATAATTGTGTGCAATTTGTGGGTTTGGGAGGTGATTTGGGAGATCCGCTTAGGATAATGAAATATTGGAACGTGCAGGACAAGCGGGACAGTGCTGTGGTGTAAGAGGGTAAACGGAAGAGTCATGGTTATGAGGATACTTAGAACTGGAGCATCTCCCACTCTGAGCCAACCTGGACTTGAGCCGCAGCTGCATGCTAACCCGCCCCAGGCGCCACGCACCGGGCTGGGGGCCTCCCAGGTGTAAGTGCGCTCAAACCCCACAACGGTCTGGGATCTGTGGCCAAGCTGGTCCAGTCTCCTCACTTCTGCACAGTCATCACCCCTTCCCGGCCTATGAACCAGTCAATCATCAAGCCACCATCCAGGGGCCACATTAAAGAAGCCACGACATGGGACCAGCTTTCCCAGCCTGCCTCACGGAAGCAACGCAGACTGTTCACAAATGATGGGGAAAGGGACAAGCACAAAACAGCTCATGCAGCTGACTCTGGAGGTCAGGTTTCAAGCCACATCAGAGTCAACCCCCAGGAAGGGGGCCTGAGCCTCCCTCCCCAAGAACTCGACCACCTGAGGGCTGCCCTCAGGGTCAGCGAGGACAAGCCTTGCCCTAGAACCCGGAACCCCTCAGGGCTGGAGAACTGAGGCTTCTCCCACGGAAGCGGGCCCATAACTCCACGGCCGTTCACATCCACGCTGGGTTTTTACGCCAGTGTAACGCTCAACCATTTCATGTGGGATTATGTGCTGTGTGTACCAAAAAGCTCATTAAAAAAAAAAAAGAAAAAAATTGAATGAACATTGTTTTTAAAAGGCCCTTAAAAGGCTATGAAGTGCAGTGACTTTCATACCCTTGGGTTTTTTCCATCTTGTATGAGAGAGTTCCTCAATTAAAGCAGGCTCTGGGCAGAAGGAGGTAACAAAGAGGTGAGCAAAGTAGATTCCAAGGTCAGGGAGATGGGAAATTCCCCAGGCGCAGGCTTAGGTCCTAAGCCTGCTGTCCACGAGGAAGTCAGCCCAGAGCCAGAAAGGCAGGTCCTGGGTGATCTGTGCTTCTCCAGGCATGTGGGTGTGATGGTGAGGATGCCCCCCACCCTACCCAACCCCCACGAGGGCTGAGACGGGCATGCCTGGGGGAGGGGCCGCAGAGCAGGGTCGGGACCGAGGACACAGAGTGAAGGAACACAGACGGCTCTGGTCTCCGCCAAGTCCCCAAGGTGGGACCCTGGCCCCTCTGAGCTCTTCCGGTCTCTGCACAGCTGGCACTGGCCAGGGCCATTTCTAGAATCTTCCTCTCTCTCAGACTGGGCTGGACTCCACAAAGGGAATCCATACTGAATTCCTTGAAGCTAGAACAGCAATGCAGAGAGAAAATGATGGGACGGCCGCTGGATGGGCTATTAGGCAAACATTAAAAACGATGTTTGCAGAGAATGACCAGGGGAAGTGCTCACAATATGTTGTTAAATGAAAAAGTAAGCTACCAACAACATGACCCCAATTTTATGAAACAAAACAGAACAAACACATGCGTAAATAGACGGAAAGGGGCTGGAAGGAAATCAACCACAGGGTCAAGTTGTGACCTCCGGGCTCAGTGTTGGCCCATTAACTCCCTCTGTCTGTCAGGGATGCAGTGGCAGAGCATCATTTCACCCCACAGAAAAGCGGGAACAGGCACGTTTCCTTTCTCTGGGACCTTGTGCTTAGGCCCTAATCGAGACTCCCGACCCCAGATCAGAAAGCTTGTCTGCAAATCCCAGCCAACGCTAAAAGAAAAGCACAGCAGAGTTCACTCTGCCGCCTCTTCTTTCTGCTCCAGGAACAAAGGCTGGGCCCTGTTTGCGGTCTCTCCCGGAGCAGGAACAATGCAGACCCCCGCAGGAGGCCAGCACAGGCCTCAGGAACACCCGCCAGATACCCTGCTTGCTGGGCAGCCCATGATGGCAAGTCCCCCACCTCGCAGAGCCCCGGTCCCACTTCTCTGCCCCCGCTGTGGTGGTCCTCGCTGCTATGACCCGCTCTCCCCTCACAGCATGTCGCAGGATTGCCCCTCGGTCCCACCCGGGTTGGGGGTGGGGGGCGGGGATGGGACTAGCTGTGGCCAATGAGCTGTGTAGTAACACATCACTTCTGGCCGGAATATTTCATACCCAGGTCAGGACCCCAGAGCTCTCGCTTGCCCGCCAGAGCAGGGACCCGCGTGCCTGAGATGGGGGCTGCCCCATTGGCCAGGTCCCTGCGTGGCCACAGCGAGCCCCCGCTACCTGCAGTGACCTGAGGCAGGAGTGAGCAGTCACCTGCTGCTGTTTCAAGTCGCCGAGGCTTGGGGGCCGCTGTTCCCAGTCTCTCCTGACATGCAGGTTGGAGGAACCGGGCACAGAAGGCACTTGGGCTCTTTGTTCACCATGCAAAACCCCCAAACTCTCAGCCCTGAATGCCAAGGGAACACCCCACTGTCTGTGATCTAAACATGTAACATAACAACACACCGTCAAGATAGGAGGCTGCCAAGACGTTGCAGGAGCTGACACGGGCCCCAGGCTCCTCTTCGCGGTTAGGCCCGTGTGCAAAGGGAGAGCGTGCGGAGCGGCCTGGGGGTCAGGAGAAGGCCGTCCCCTTCCTCTCCGCCTCCTCCCCGGGCTCCCCCAGCTGACACTGTCCCCTGCCCCAGGCAGAGAAGGCCCCTGCTCAAGCACCCAGGAGGCAATGGTGGTGGCCGAGCCGAGAGCCAGACGGCAGAGGGAAAGGCCCAAGGACTCATCCATCCCTGCGCATCGTGGGACCCACACGGGGCCTGGAGTCAGGCACATGTGGATTCTAGCCTGGCTCTGCCTGCCTTTTGCTGTGTGGCCTCAGCAGAGGAACCCGCCCATCCGAGTTTCTTTCTCCTTCCCTGTCAGATGGGGTAACGCCAGCTCTTCTGAGGCTGGTTGTGAAGACAGGATGAGAGCGTGGACCCAGCAGAGCCTGGCGTTTCGTGGGCCAGCAACAGAAGTTACCGCCCTGCCCTCCTGTCACTGACTCGTTGTGTGGCTTTGGTGACGACCCCAAAATTCTGTGCCTTCTTCCGAAAAATGAACCTGAACTAAGTGAGCTCTAAGATGGGAAAACCGAGGATCAAAAATACAAAATCACGGCCGAAGGCCAGACGGAGAGCGAGTTGCCCAAGGCTCTGACTCCAAAGTCCAGGTTCTGTCTACTCCAATCTGGGTCTCCAGACGGTGAGGGTCTGAAGGGTGGGCTGGGTGGGTGGATTCCTGGCCAGCAGCCTCTCTTCAGCACTTCACAGCTTCGTCGACTCTGTCCCTGTCTGCAGGGAGTTTTGGAGGGCTTAGGGTTTTATTTTTTACTTCTTTAAATTGAAATATAGTTGACTTACAGTGTTATGTTAATTTCTGCTGTACAGCAAGGTCACTCAGTTATACACATATATACATTCTTTTTTATATTTTTTTCCATTACGGTTTATCCCAGGATATTGAATATAGTTCCCTGTGCTATACAGTAGGGCCTTGTTGTCCACCCATTCTCTATATATGTAACAGTTTGCATCTACTGACTCCAAACTCCCAGTTTATCCCTCCCCCACCCTGCCGGGAGTCTCATAACCTTGGAGCAGAATACTGGATCTTGGAATACAGAGGGAAAGGAAAGTCACAAAGAGGACAGCATCATCTTCCCAGAGTTCTCACCCACAGCATCACCCCTCACATCTGTAAAAAGGGGACCACCCTGTGTACGTCGGTCCCCATGGCATCTGGTGCTGCCCCGAGCATCCAAACGGAATCACCTTGACATCAGCACAAGAGGCTGCAGTTCCCACGTGGGATTGGCCCCAGGCCCGTCTGCTGGAAACTTTGAGATCCCAGCAGTTCAAAGACCCTCACGCCTACGAGGCGCCAAAGCCATTATCACCCTCCTCCCCTAACCCCGCTTCCCCCAGGGAACTGCCAGGTTCCCTGAAATGGGGCTGAAATGGGACCAACTTAACCCATTTCGGTTAATCATCAGTTCTAAAGATAAAGTCAGGGAGAGAATTAGTCACAGGGACTGGATTAGTCAGACTTCTCTCGGAAAAGGCAGGAGTTCATGTGAGCAGGTCTCAGCTTTTCCCTGAAACATTATCCAACCTCTCTTGACAGCAGCTAAACCACAGTGGGCGGGGGGGGGGGAGGGGGGGGGCGGACACAGTGAGGGGACACATCTCAAGGAGAGACAGAACCTGGCAAGGCTGGCCTTGTGGGGATGGGTCTTATTCCATGTTTGTTTCCCTTTAATGAATTTCCTTAATTGTCTCAGGCCTTGGGTGTGCGTGGAGTCGCTCACTTAGCCCCTTTACCCATCAGTTTTCTGAGCAGCAGCAAGGAGATGGTGGTGCTGTGTGAGGATGAAGCACAAATGGTATGTAAAGTGCCCAGCGGAGTCTCTGGTGCATGGAAGACGTTCAATCCACATCACCTCCCACCCCATCCCTACCATGCCAGCATTTCCCAGAGGCCAGGTCAGCCACTCAACCTTTCTGAGCATCTGTTCCTCATCAGTAAAATGGGGAAAATAAAACTCATCCCTTTTATCTGACAGGGTTGCTAGCGGATGAAATGAGATATGGAAGAGGGAGCCCCCTGTAGGCCACACAAGTGTTACAGTCTCCATTCTGCTCTCTTGCCTACACGTGTCCACATGGGGGGTCATCCAGCCACACAGAGAGGAACTTAGTGCCGCTAGTGAGACTTTCAGAGTTTGTCATTAAAGCCTCTGGACGTCATCAATCAGCTTGGCCTTGGCCTCTTTCCAAGTCCCCACCATTTTTAGAGAGGGTACTGTGGGAGGAGAAGGCATTCCAACAAGTAAACTGCAGGGAGCAGTTCCGGGCTGACTCCACAGCCTACCACTCGCCAGCTGGTAGGCTGTGGGGCCTTAACTTCTCTAAGCCTCAGTTTGGCTATCTGTCGAATAGGAATAAAAACTATAATTACTGCGCTTCCCTGGTGGCGCAGTGGTTGAGAGTCCGCCTGCCGATGCGGGAGACACGGGTTTGTGCCCCGGTCCGGGAAGATCCCACATGCCACGGAGCGGCTGGGCCCGTGAGCCATGGCCGCTGAGCCTGCACGTCCGGAGCCTGTGCTCCGCAACGGGAGAGGCCACAGCAGTGAGAGGCCCGCATACCGCACACACACACAAAAAAAAAACTATAATTACTTTACTGGGATGATGTGAGGATTAATTAAAATTCATTTATTCCTTCGATTCAACATTGTACTTGAGGTTCTAGTCAGGGAAATTAAGCAAGAAAATAAAATAAAAGGTATCCAGATTGGAAAGGAAGAAATAAAACTATCTTTATTCACAGATGAGATGATCTCATACATAGAAAATCCTAAGGAATACACACATACACACACACACACACACACACACACACACACACACACCCCTACTAGAACTAATAAACAAATTTAGCAAGGTTGCAGGATACAAGATCAATATACAAAAATCAATTTGTATACACTTGCAATGAACAAGTCCAAAAATGAAATTAAGAAAACAATTCCATTTGTAATAGCATCAAAGGGATAAAATACTTAGGAATAAATTTAACAAAAGTAGTGCAAAACCTATACTCTGAAAACTACAAAACACTGTTAAAAGAAATTTAAGATCTAAATAAATGGAAAGACATCCCCTGCTCATGGATTAGAAGGCTTAATAGTGTTAAAATGACAACATTCCCCCACACTGATCTACAAATTCAACACAATCTCTATCCAGCTGGCTTCTTTGCAGAAATTGACAAGCTGATTCTAAAATTCATATGGAAATACAAGGGAGCCAGAATAGCCAAACAATCTTTAGTAGAACAAGTTGGAGGCCTCCCACTTCCCAATTTCAAAATTTACTACAGAGCTACAATAATCAAGACAGTGTGGTACTGACGTAAGGACAGATATATAGATCAACAGAATAGAGCAGAGCGTTCAGAAATAAACCCTCACATTTATGGTCAATTGATTTTCTTTCTTTCTTTTTTATTTATTTATTTATTTTTTTGGTCATGCTGCGCACCATGACGGCTCTAAGTTCCTTGACCAGGGATCAAACCCATGCCCCCTGCAGTGGAAGCGCAGAGTCTTAACACTGGACCTCCAGGGAAGTCCCTGGTCAACTGACTTTCAACAAGGATGTCAAGACCATTTAATAGGGGGAGAATTGTCTTTTTAACAAACAGTACTGGGACAACTGGAAATCCACAGAAGAATGAAGTTGGACCCCTACTTCACACCATATAAAAAAATAACTCAAAATGGATCATAGACCTAAATGTAAGAGTGAAAACTATAAAACTCGTAAAAGAAAACAGGGATAAATTTTCATGAGTTTGTATTTGGCAGTGGTTTCTTATGTGTGACATCAAAAGCACAAGCAATCAAAGAAAAATAAATCGGACTTCATCAAAATGTAAAACTTTTACGCTTCAAGGAACAGATCAAGAAAGTGAAAAGGCAACCCACAGAATAGGAGAGAATGTTTCAAATCATGAGGAACTTGCATCTAGAATATATTTAGAAACTCTTACAACAACAACAATAATAAAAAGACAGATAATTTAAAAATGGGCGAAGAATGTGAACTGACATTTCTCCAAAAAAAATAAGCAAATGGAAGATATACAAATATGCAAACGGAAGTCTCAAAATCATCAGTCACCAGGGAAATGCAAATCAAAACCACATGAGAAAAATAATAATTAAAAGAAACCACATGAGACACCACCTCACACCCATTTTGGATGGCTATAATCAAAAAGAAAGATAGGGCCTCCCTGGTGGCGCAGTGGTTGAGAGTCCGCCTGCCGATGCAGGGGATACGGGTTCGTGCCCCGGTCTGGGAGGATCCCATATGCCGTGGAGCGGCTGGGCCCGTGAGCCATGGCTGCTGGGCCTGCGCATCCGGAGCCTGTGCTCCGCAACGGGAGAGGCCACAACAGTGAGAGGCCCGCATACCGCCAAAAAGAAAAAAAAAAAAAAAAAAAAAAAAGAAAGATAATGTTGGTGAAGATGCAGGGAAATTAAAATTCTCATATACAGCTGGGAGGAATGTAAGATAGTGCAGCCACTTTGGAAAACAATCTAGCAGTTCCTCAAAAGGTTAAAAGTAAAGTTTCCATATGCCCCAGCCATTCCACTCCTAGGTATACACCTAAGAGAAATCAAAATCTATGTCCACACAAAAGGGATTGTGCATGAATGGTCACAGCAGCATTATTCGTAACAGCCAAAAAGTAGAAACAACCAAAATGTCCATCAGCTAATGAATGGATAAACAAAATATGATATATCTATACAGTGGAATATTATCCAGCAATACAGAAACGAATGAAGTACTGATACCTGCTACAATATGGATGAACCTTGGAAACACTGTGCTAAGGGAAAGAAGCCAGACACAAAGGACCACCTATTATATGATCCCGTTTATATGAAATGTCCAGAAGACAGTAATCTATAGAGACAGAAAACAGATTAGCGGTTGCCCAGGGCTAGAGAGATTGGGGAGTGACAGCTAAAGGGGTTCTTTGGAGGGTTATGAAAATGCCCCCAAATTGGCTGTGCTGATGGTAGCACAACTCAGTGAATATACTAAACCCACTGAATTGTGTGCTTTAATGGGTGAATCATAAGCTGTAGGAATTATATCATAATAAAGCTGCTACAGAAATAGAATCATGTATTCATTCAACACATATTTACTGAGTACCTATTACATACCAAGCACTATTCTAGGTGCTCAGGAAACATCAGTGAACAAAACAGAAAAGATTTCTGCCCTCTAAGAGTAGAAGACAGATAATCCACATAATGCAATAGTAAATTATATGCTAGAAAGTGATCAGTGCTAATATTTTGAGAAGGAGAACCAGGTCGGGAGGATTGGAAGTGCAGAGGAGGGGGGATGACACAACGTCAACTGGGGTGATCAGGGCAGGTGTAACACCCGAACAAAGACCTAAGGGAGGTGAGGGAGAAAGCCCTCAGGGAAGGGTGTCCGGGCGGAGGGCACAGAGGGCACAGTCTGTGCCTGTGCCTGTACCGGAAGCAGGGGTGAGCCCAGCTCGGCGTGGCCGCAGGGCAGTGAGGAGTAGAGGGCAGGAGTAAATGAGGCCGCGTGGCATCATGTGGCCGTGGGCTTCTCCACCAAGAGAACTAAAACGCCATGTGGTCTGATGTGTGGGGTTTTTTGTGTTGTTTTTTTTTTCTTTAAGTATAGTTGATGAACAATATTTTTTTTCATTTTTTATACAGCAGGTTCTCATCAGTTATCCATTTCATACATATTAGTGTATATATGTCAATCCCAATCTCCCAATTCATCCCACCACCACCACCCCCCGCCACTTTCCCCCCTTGGTGTCCGTACGTTTGTTCTCTACAACTGTGTCTCTTATTTCTGCCTTGCAAACCGGTTCATCTGTACCATTTTTCTAGATTCCACATATATGCGTGAATATACGATATTTGTTTTTCTCTTTCTGACTTACTTCACTCTGTATGACAGTCTCTAGATGCACAATATTTCTTAAGTTATAGGTGAACAGTATAGTGAGTCAACATTTTTGAAGGTTATACTCCATTTATAGTTACATAAAATATTGGGTATATTCCCTGTGTTGTACAATATATCCTTGTGGCTTATTTTATACATGGTACTTTGTACCTTCCACTCCCCTCCCCCTACACTGCCCCTCCCCGTTCCCCTCTCCCCACTGGTAACCACAGGTTTGTTCTCTGTATCTGTGAGTCTGTTTCTTTTTTGTCATATTCACTAGGTTGTTGTATTTTTAGAGTCCACGTAAAAGGGATACCATATAGTGTATGTCTTTCTCTGTCTGAATTATTTCACTTAGCATAAAACCCTCCAAGTCCATCCATGTTGTTGCAAATGGCAAAATTTCCTTTTTTATGGCTGAGTAATATTCCATTGTATATATAGACACCACATCTTCTCTATCCATTCATCTGCTGAGGGACGCTTAGGTTGCTTCCATATCTTGGCTATTGTAAACAGCGCTGCCATGAACACTGGAGCGCATGTATCTTTTCAAATCAGTGTTTTTGTTTTTTTCAAATATATACCCAGGAGTGGGATTGCTGGGTCACAGGGTAGTCTGACTTGTGTTTTAAAGAATCACTCTGTATCTGTGCACCCACATTCAAAGAACATCATTCACAAGAGCCAAAGGGTAGAAGCAACCCAAGTGTCCACGGACAGATGAATGGACAGACAAAATGCGGTCCATCCACACAACGGAATGTTAATCAGCCTTAAAAAGAAGGAAATTCTGCCACAAGCTACAATGTGGATGAGCCTTGAAGACATCATCCTCAGTGAAATAAGTCAGTTGCAGGACAAGTACTCTATGATTCCACTCACATGAGGTGCTCAGAGGGGTCAAAATCGCAGAGAAAGGAAGTAGATGGTGGGTGCCAGGAGCTGGAGAAGGGAGAAGCAAGAAGTCAGTGTTTAATGGAGGCAGAGTTTCTGTTTTGTAAGATGAAAAGAATTCTGGAAATGGATGGTGGTGACGGCTGAACAACAGTGGGAATGCACTTAATGCCACTGAACTGCACACTTAAAACGGCTAAAATGGTCAATTTTAAGGTATGTGTATTGCAATTACCACAGTTGTAAATAATTTAAAAGAAAAAAAGGAATCACTCTGGCGGACAAGCCGGGAGTGGACTGAAGGGAGGCGAGGGCAGAGGTGGGAGATGAGGTAGGAGGCTGGTGGGCAGCGGCGTCCACCACGTGTTTCTGGCACTTCCCCACCCTCCGATGGACGCCCCATAACCTCTTTCCCTTGACTTCGGGGGCAATAACTTTCCAGAGTGCAGCAGCCCCAAGGGACTCAGCGGGAGAGAAGGGGACCACAGCCGGGCCCTGAGGCCTCCAGAGGAGATGGAGGTGGCAGGAAACCAGGAAACCATGGCGTCCCAGAAGCCAAGTGGACCACTCCAGAGAGGAGGAGGGATCAGCCGTGTTAGATGCTGCTGGCCATCAAGGGACATGAGGACCGTCCACTGCATCAGCCACGGGCAGGTCACTGTGACCTTGAGGAGGGCTAACACCCGCCGAGTGGTCGGTACAATCCCCAGCACAATAGGAAGAGGCCCTCAGAAATGACTGGAAGCTGGCAGGGCGGGCCCTCCCTGCACTGACGTTCCCATTCTGCCCCGAGGCAGCATCTCGTGCTCCCCCCACCCGCTCCGGGCACGCGACAGGCTGCCCAGGTGTGCACTGGCAGTACCACCGCTGAGTCAGGGTTGCCCAAGGCCACCGGCTGAATTCCCACCTCCCAGCACAGGTGCAGTGGAATCACCAGGGAGGGGACGGCCTGGCCTGCACGTTGCCCTCCCCCTTCTGAGCTCTCTCCCTTCTCTGCTGGTTGCACAAAGAGCCCGTGGTTTTAACTCCAGGGTTTATCCGCCAGCCAAATGAAGAGGACTGTTTTACGGAATTATAATACTGCATGAAATTGCTAAGTACATATATAAGGCTAATGTCATTGTAATATTAAAATACTAAATTCATTTATATACTTTTTATTTAAATTGCTGGGGCAACTTGCCATCGTTGATTAAAAATTCTGAACAGGGTGTATTGTATGGGCCAATTATGAAACAGGGTGTAAGCGCTGCGAACGGCACTTGTAATGTGCGGGAAACCATTTGTAAAATGAGATTTCTTTAAAGAAAAAAATGGTGAGAAGAGAATGAGGGCATGGAGGCAGGCCTGCGTGCAGCCCGTGGAACCACTAAGGGCGCAGGTTCCCACGCTGAACCCCGTGGGCAAGGCTCCCCCCTGTGACGGCAGCAGAGCCCCACGTGCACCCCCAGCCATGCTGCCCCAGCAAGGCCAGCTGGACTCCCCTGGTTTTCAGACTCTGGTGGCTGAATTTATCAAGACTCAGGCCCCCCACCTCTCCTTCTGGAGTCCTGGGAAAGAGCCCTGAGAGGCCACACCTGGCTTCTGGACCATCTCAGGCACTGCCTGGCTCGGCAAGGTTACAGGGCAGTCCAGCCCTCCTGTACAGCCTCCACCTGGCCAGAGGTCACCCACAGACCACTCTGAGCATTTGACCACTGCTCTCAGGCTGGGCTCAGTCGGCCTGCAGGGCTGCCCAGAAGTGCCCCTCAGCCCATGGGGACAGGGGCTGGTGGATCAATGCCCCGGCTCCGTCCCCCCACACCGGGGCCACTTTGCGGTGTGCTCAACTGTCTCTGAGCCCACAGCGCTAACTGCTCATTGACTCCTGAGGGGTGGCCTCCAACACGAAGCACTTGCACCCAAATCTGTGCCTCAGGGTCGGGAGACACATGATGACGTCAAGGCCCTGTGCTCTCCAGATCACAGCTTCCTCGATGTCGAATGGACACACTAGCGTCTGACCCTGGAGGCACTGGGATCAGGGAAGAGCTGCTGGAGAGCTGGGAACCTGTGAGATCCCAGGTGGCAGGGGCTCCCGACGGTGTCCTGCGGCTCCTGCTGGGACTCCCCTACAGGTGTGAGATGCCCCCTGGGGTGTGCCCAGAGAGGCAGCGGCAGGTGGAGGGAGGAGAGGGTCCCAAGTCCTTCCCTGCCCCGCACTTACTGGCTGGTGGGCTCCTCCGGGGTAGGGGACTATCCCCGCCCACCCGTCAGGAGACTGAGGATGCCACGAGCAGGTGGGGCTCGCGCTGGCCTGGCCCGGCACAGGAAGAAACAGGCGATGATGGTGACCAAGATGGAGGCAAAGGCGATGATGACACCTGCAGAGGGGACACCGGCCTTCTCCGTCCTCCCTGCTATGACCCACGTCACACCATCGCACCCCTGATTCTACCGCTCCTGGAGTCCCTGGATGGTTACTCGTTTCAGGCTCCTGGCTCCCCAAAAAGCTCAGAAACCTCTTCTGAGCTTTCACTAAACAATCCACAGCCCCTAGCCCAGCACCGGTTCCCCGACAGCAGCTCCGTCCCGGCCTCCCGGCTGGACTGTTTAAGGCTCCACAGAGATGCAGGCAGTGGCACCGGGATGCTTGGTGCTGCTCTTGGGGAGCTCACAGTCCAGGGAGGAGACATTCATTCATTCATTCATTCCCACAATAAATATTTGTTGCAGGCCTACTAGGTGCTGTGGGTGGGCTAGTTACTAGAGATGCTGGGATGGACAGATAAGGCCCCTGGTCTCGTGGAGCTCGAGGCAGCGAGGAGACAAATGCTAAGCAAAAGCCCTCCAGGTAAATCAACGCCATGATGAAAACAGACCTTGCACTGTGATCAGGAGCGACCGGGGTTACTTGCTTTGACCAGGAAGGAAGGCTTCCCTGAGGGGACACCTGAGCAGCAAGAAGGACCTGTGTGATGTGTCCAGTGATGGAGGAGAAAAGGGTGCTGGCCGCAGAGGCCGGGGGAGGGAACGGGGCTGAGCAGAAGCCCTGTAGCCCGAGACGAGGGGCCAGGAGGCTGCCCCACAGGGTCGGGCGCCACCACGGTCCCAAGGACGGGGTGGCACTGGCTCGTGAGCCCAGACTGTGGGCAGTGCCGCCAGTTCCAAGGCCTGTCCACACATCACCATGGTGATTTCCTTCTACTGGAAAACAATCATGTTTACTTTTTTTTCTACATTCTGGACTGAGGCCATATGGTAATTACCAAACGCACAACCCATAATGTGTTCTAAACTGTGTCTGCATACTCTGTGGTTATGGAATAATACATAAAATGCTTAATAAAAATTAATGTGGTAAAGAGAGTCATCAGCCTCACTTGGAAATAAAATCGGCATTAATTTCTTGTCCATAGTTACCCTGATGAGCCAGTCATGACGTGGCCCATCTCCTCGACCTTTGATATAATCCACGTGGGAGATGTCTGCTCCTCTGGCCATGGCCGCAAGTCCCGCTGGCCCAGGGTCTGGTGATGACAGCATGAATGTGGGTGCAGCCCTGTGAGCCATCACGACCCCCTGAGTTCCATAAGCCTTGGGTCCCCGGCGCCGGGCCTACAGCAGACACGTAACTAGTATCTGCTGAGAGCTGGTCTCTGAGACACAGATCGGTCTGGCTCTGTGGTCGTGGGGAGCTGGTGTAAACCCCGAGATCCTGCTGTGAGTGAGCAGCTGCGGGCAGCAGACGAGGGTGCAGGATGTCCCCGTGCCCTGGGGGCTGCCACCCTGTCACATGTCCAGGCAGCTCAGCCCGGAAGATGGAGTCACAATCCCGCTCAGCCTACACGACAATCAAGCGTCAAACCCAGAGCCCCAGATGGGCCGGCCACTGGGTGCCAGAGGAGTCACGGGAGACCAGAGAGACAAAGGTCAGGCCTCCTGGAGGCCGTGTGGCCAGGGCAGAGGGGGATCAGAGTGCGGGCGATTGAGCACGGCCCCGCTTGCTCTGACTTATCACAAGAAAACAAGCGACACCAACAGGACCAACACACACAGGGGACAGTGCGGCTTGTGAGGGATGGCAGAGACCATGTAGGAGACCTGGGAGGACAGCGCGGTTGAGCGTCTGTGCCCAGGCCTGCCAGGCAAGCCACCAAAGGGCCCCGTCCCTGTCCCAGTCCAGGGGTGACGGCTCCAGCACTGCCAGGATGGAACAGAGGCTCCCTTCCCACTGGGGCTCCCTGCTGCAGGCTGTGACTCTCCCTGGGGAGTCCTGGGGCCAGGACCCCCAGCACCTCCTCCATGTACCCTCACGGCTCTGCCCACCCCCCCGCCAGCCTTCTCCCAGAGGTCCTGGTCCCCAGAGCCGAGGGGCTGTCAGCCACACGGGAACAGAAATCCCCAAGCATCAGTCTTCAAGCTCAAAATTGTTGATGTCCTCAAACGTTTTTCTTAAAAAGGACAGAGTTGGCTTTCTCTTTCCTTCCTTTAACCTATCAAATTAAATCTATATGTTTAAATTTCCTAAATGAAAAAGTATAATTGAGGGAATGGGCTCCAGGGTCTGGCTTCAAGTCCCAGCTCTGTCATTTACCTAAACTTCAGTTTTCTCAACTGTAAAATAAGCAAAATCATATCTACCTCGTGGGATTACAGGAGATGACAAATTTAAAAGACTCAGCCGAGGGCCTGGTACATAATAAGTGATGAGGAGGAGGAGGGGGAGGAATACGGTGATGGTGACGATGATGGGGAAGACGGTGGTAATGAAGATGGACTCTCTCTGGTTTACAGACAAAAGCTGATCAATACGTGGAAAGCTTGGTGGCTAAGAACTCTGCTCACAGCCCACATCCATAAGACAGAACTCTCCTTCCTCCCCCAAGCCTCAGGTCCTGCAGGCTCAGCAGATGCAATCGTGCATCCTTACTCATCAAAGAGAAGGTCAGAGGAAACGAGCCCCTCCCTGTGTCAGCTCACATTCACAGAAACCTCATCCCCTCGTGCCCCCATCCACAGGCATCCACCTCCAGCCACCGGCAACACAAGGCACCGTCAGAAACACTCAGCATCATCTCTCCCTTGTATCCCAACTGCTAATCCAGTTATTGTATTTTACTTTCAGTGGCAATTCCATCTCTTTGTACTAAATCCCACCACATACAAAACGTTGAGTGGCTTCTCCTGATACGAAGAGATACAGCCGGAATATTGCCACATTATGTACTGCCTATTATCTGGGCTTTTCTTGTCGAAAATTGCATCATCTTAGGTGCCGGTTAATGGTACACACTCCTGACAGCCAAGCCAGGTTCCCCCTGACCTGCCCTCCACGAAATCGGACACATTTCACCCAAGTCGGAGTGCTGCTGCCTTTCCCGGGGTTTCACTGTCCAGAGGCTCCAACAGAAGACAAACAGGAGGGCAGTTCTGTGGATCATCCTCTAGGCTCAGGCTCACCTCTCCAAATGGCTGGACCTCTCACAGACACAAGTCAGAAGCACACAGGGGCTGCCCGGGAGCCAGGAGGCCAGGGCTCCAGTCCCAGACTTCCCACCGTGGGAGCCCCGGCGCCTGCCCTCTGGACTCTGTCCTCCTCTGGGGAAGAAGAGGGTCCAGCCAGGGCCTCTCTAGGGCTCCTCCTGTCTGAGACGCTTCTCCAGAAACATGAGCATCCACCTTCAGCTTCACAGTCTAGGGAGGAAAATCATTCATTTCCACTGAGAAAGGCCACGGAAAAGTTTACTTCTTGCAAATGTTTTCTTTACAAAAGCCAAATCCCAGAGCTGATATGCTGTGGGGCGGATTAGACAATTAAAGCAGGCGCACAGAATACAAATCTGCATTTGTTCGGCTGGGGCTCGAGAAGATCGCCACCCTTTCCTCCCACAAGTCAATTTACTCAGAGCCAGCAGCCTTCGCTCCAGATAAGCACATTGACTTTAAAATAAAGTGTGCGCCAACAGCTGCAGCCCTGTGACTGGAGCAGGCAGAGATGTGGCGTGGAATGATAATTAAATATATTTTCATCATCCGTCATCTTTTTTTGCTGCAGGTGCCAGGGTAATAAATCTGGACTCGCCTCTTTTGTCAGCTGGCAGTGAACACATTTTAACATGAAATCTCCTGGGAGGAATTAAGAGTCACTTGGCCTTGTAAAGGAGAAAGGGTTTTACTTCCAAACTGCCAAGTGGGGAGCTCACAGCTGATTGGTTTCATAATACTTTATTATTTGACAATATATATGCCCCAGGTTGTATTTCAGAATACCACACCTATGGGATAACCAGTGCTCCAGGAGATTTGCCATCCCATTCTAGAATAAAAACTTATTTGGGGAGATTTTCACCGTTATTACTTTTTATGAATCCCAAATTTAATGTATTATTGACTAGGTAGATTCCAGTATTTTAAAACTTTCCCTCTGTTCTTTCAATTCCCCAACAGCCTTTCCCCCCACCACCACCATAACACACTGCAGGGAAATCTGCTGCCTTTGCTGCCTGTCGTGTGAGTTAAGTGCTTTCGATTGGCTAAGGAGTTTGGATGACTTTTTTATTTCGACAGTTTAACAGCTCCTTCTCCCCAGGGGCAGCCCCTAGTGCACAGTCCTCGGAAAAGCCCACTGAAATGGCCCATCAGAGCTTCCTCGAAGCCTTTCCCTCCTCTCCGACCACACGGCCCCTGCAGAACACCTTCCCTGAAGAGCTGGCCCAGGAAAGCAGAGGGAACGGGGCACCTGCCACAGGGCTTCAGGCAGCTCCTGCGGGCCACACACCACCCCTGGAAGGAGGTGAGGGGTTCCACGCACATGTTAAGGCCAGGAACACACGGAGACATGGCCAGCCAGGCAGGGCTGCAGTTACCGAGTCTCCTCCTTCCTCCTCAAGGGAATGTTCTAGAAGGAAATACTTGCCCGGTGCCCACTCGCAGGGTCACCTGTGGCTCCACCCAGGTCGGCGGGCGTTCACACCTGTGGAACCTCTGGCAGGCCACCCGGGCGGATTAAAGCTCCACGTGTACTTTGCAAAAGGAAGAGCGGTTTCCTTGCCAGGACTGACCCAGGACCACAAGTGATGGAAGCTTCCACAAGCATCTAGGAATCTGTCAGGTCTGCATTCCTCAGCAGAGACCCCCCAGCTCAACAACAACAAAGAAAATCACATCTTGACACCCTAAGGTCAGTGCAAAGTGTCTCTGAAAACGCTTTATAAATACTAACACCCTCTCCTTCTACTGACTGCAGTGTCTTCCCACCAGGCCGCTCATTTGACCCCAGAGCTGCCCCGTGTAGGGGGAAGCAGGTGACGACTCCGGAGGAGGGAACCCACAGAGAATACAGTGTGAGGCTGGATCCCAATCATGATCCCAGCAGGCTTTGTTTTAGAAACGGGAGCCAATTCTAAAGTCCATATGGAAGCACAAAGGACCCAGAGCTGCCAAAATGCTCTGAAAGAGAAGAATGAAGTTGGAGAGTTAACATGGCTTTGATTCTAAGGATTTTAAGATTTATTATAAAGCTACGGCAGTCAAGTCAGTGGGTTTGGCGTGAAGACAGACAACCGATCACTGAAATAGAACAGGGTCCAGAAACAGACCCTCATACTTGTGAACGAATGATTTTCCATAAAGCAGCAAAAGGCAACTCAGTGGAGAAGCGGGAGGCTTTCCAACAAATAGTGCTGGAATAACTGGACATCCCCATGCAAAAAAAAAAGAAAAATGAACCTCACCCCATATACAAAAATGAACTCAAAGTGGCTTATAGACCTAAGTTTAAATCTATAAAATTTTGGTAAGAAAAGATAGGAGAAAATATCTGTGACCCTGGGTTAGGCAAAGATTGCTTCGATACAACACCAAAAGCATGAGCTATGAAAACAAAATGATCCATAAATTGGGCTTCATCAAAATTAATTTCTGTTCTTCAAAAGATACCGTTACAAGAACGAAGAGGAGTCACAGACTAGAAGAAAATCTTTGTAAAGCCTATATCTGCTAACGGACTTTTTCTAGACTATACATAAAGAACTCTCAAAACCCAATAATGAAAACACAGGTAACCCAATTTTTTGGAAATGGACAAAAGATTTGAACAGATATTTCACCAAGAAGACACAGGGGTGGCAATTAAGTGTGTGAACATCATTAGTTATTAAGGAAATGCAGATTAAAACCACAACCAGGTGCCACCAACCACCTACTAGAATGGCTGAAATTAAAGCAAATCCAAAACGAAAGCAGACTCGCAAACACAGAGAACAGACTCGTGGTCGCCAGGGGGCGGCGGGGGGTGGGGGGGGGGAGTGTGGGAGTCTGAGGTTAGCAGATGCAAACTGTTACATATAAGATGGATAAACAACAAGGTCCTACTGTAGAGCCCAGGGAGCTATAGTCAATAGCCTGTGGTAAACCATAATGGAAAAGAATAGGAAAAAGAATGTATATATATATATATGTATAACTGACTCACTTCGCTGTACAGTAGAAATGAACACAGCATTGTAAATCAACTATACTTCAAT
This sequence comes from Mesoplodon bidens, assembly GCF_964165515.1. Classification (NCBI taxonomy): domain Eukaryota; kingdom Metazoa; phylum Chordata; class Mammalia; order Artiodactyla; family Ziphiidae; genus Mesoplodon; species Mesoplodon bidens. The sequence continues at coordinate 182,173,729 of NC_138177.1, forward strand.
AACATAAATCTAAAAAAATAATAAAAAGAAAGCGAATGACCATACAAAGTGCTGGCAAGGATGTGAGGGGACTGGGACTCCCATGCCCTGCTGCTGGTCGGAATGTAAAGTGGTACAGCTGCTTTGGAAAGCAGTGTGGCAGTTTCCACATGATCCGGGCTTTCCACTTTTAGGTATTTACCCAAGAGAAGAGAAAGCATACGACCATACAGAGACTTGCACACGAATGTTCATATCAGCTTTATTTGTAATAGTCAAAAACTGGAAACGTGGGCTTCCCTGGTGGCGCAGCAGTTGAGAGTCCGCCTGCCGATGCAGGAGACACGGGTTCGTGCCCCGGTCCGGGAAGATCCCACATGCCGCGGAGCGGCTGGGCCCGTGAGCCATGGCCGCTGAGCCTGCGCGTCCAGAGCCTGTGCTCCTCAATAGGAGAGGCCACAGCAGTGAGAGGCCTGCGTACCGCAAAAAAAAAAAAACAACCGGAAACAACCCAAAGGTCCATCCACAGGTGAACGGACAAATCACCTCCTACCCACACAGTGGAACACTGCTCTTCGATAAAAAGAAATGAACTGATACCTGCAACACGGATGAGCCCGCCAAATAATTGTGTGGAGTGAAAGAAGGCAGACGGAAAAGAGTGCAGACTGTATGGTTCCATTTCTACAACACTCTAGGAAATGCAAACTAACTATGGTGACGGAAAGCAGAACAGCAGTGCCAGGGAAGGAGGCGGGGCGGACCTGGAGCGAGGAATTACAAAGGGGTCCAGGACACTTCTGGGGGGGCTGGGCATTTCATTCTCTTGATCTGGTGATGGTGATGTCAAAACCCACCAAGGTGTACGTTTTAAATATGTGCAGTTTATCATATGTCGATGATGCCTCAATGACGCTACTTTTATATAAAGACTAAAAAGGTGAAGGGGGCCCCTGGAGCTGTGTGAGGAGGCCCCCAGGATGTGCGCGTGCTGTGAGCAGGGAAAGGAAAGAAAGGGGCCAACAGGAGGAACAGTAATTTGCCCGTGACTCGTGGAGGAAAAGCATGCATCAGAATTCATTCATTCATTCAGTAAACTGGTGTTCCGAGCCCTGAGGATACAGAGGAAAATATGGTTCTTCTCCTGAAAGAAACTGGGACAAGAACCCTGACTGGTGGATGCATCACTGTTGCGTATCTTGGCCATAAATTCGTACCCTGTGTGCAGGTGTACAGTGTGAGTGCACCGCCAGGCTCCCCAGCGGACTGACTTTAGACAAATCACACAAACACTTTGTGCCTCAGCATCCTCCTCTGTAAAATGAGGATAACAGTCGTATCCACCCTACAGGGTTGTTATGATTCAATCAATTAATATCTGTGTGATTCTTAGAAGGAGGCATTGTAAGCACTCAGTGCAAGAGCCATATTTGGTGCTCTAATTATCACTGCTTTTATGACTAACCCATCTCAGAGACACCCACCAAGATGTAAAGGTAAATCCAGGTGCTGAGATAAATGACTGATTCTACTTGTCTGTCTCTCCTTACTTTTCCTCATTAAACATGTACTACTTCTAAAGTGAAAGTTTTAAGCAAACACAAATGCACAAGTGAACAAATAATCTAGAACACTTGACAGCTCCAGTAGGTACTGGCCCACATCCCCTTTGAACAAGCTCCCTATGGGTGCTCAGCCCGCACCCTCCCTCCTTCCTCAGACATCCTAGAAGTCTCCCCGCAAAAGCCCTGACCAGAACCTTTATCTGCAGCAGGTTCACAGGTGGGAGGTGTGAATAGAGGTTTTTCTTGGCCCCCCGCTTCCTTGTAGCCTTTTATGAGAATCAGACTGAGGGCATCTCTGCCCCAGGCAAGGGCTGGTGCGTGGAACAGAGAACAGAAGAATCAAAGCCATGTGGGGCGTGGTCCCACCTGCTCCCGCCCTGGCGACAGGTGACATGAGGACCCCAGAGAGGCCCACCGTCCCCAGCAGGGGTCTTCTTCCTTACGTGGTGCCAACGGCATGCACCCTATGCCCCAGAGAACAGAGAGGGCTGCTGGGGGGCGGGCAGCAAAAGGGTCCCTCAGCCCCCAAGAGGGGTGTAGAAGCAGCTGAGGAAACCTGGCCCTGGAGAGGCCAGGGGACAGGGGGCAGAGCAGTGACCCATACAGGGTGGCAGCCAGGAACCTGAGGAAACGGCAGTAACTGAGGGCCAGACCCCTCCCTCCACCTGCCCCTCACACACCGACAAACCCGGTGGTGGTTTAGGGGCAGCTTTAAATGTGCGGAGAAACCCCAGAATTAAATGAGATTATGTTTCTGCGTCCTGGTGGAAGGAAGGATTGAAGTAGAAACTAAATTCCGTATTGGAGAGACAGACAGACAGACAGACAGCTCCGTGTCGCATACCCTGCATTGTGGCCTGAGGGTGGTCTCTGTCACGGACTTGTCCGCGTTCACCACGGGCTGAGGGTTTGTCTTCAGTGGATCGAAGCTACAGGAGAGGGCATTTGGGCAGATCTGGAAGCTTCCAGAGACCCACACGGGCATGTGAAGCCCAGCAAAGACAACTTAAGTCTAAAGTGTGGTTCCCCGCACCGTCACAGCTCAGTGACGGGGACAAACGTCACGAGAACGAAACAAGGACGGCCTTGGGAGGGTGACCACGGAGTCCCCAAAGCGCTCACTGACGGACTCATGTCGTGTCGTGAGGGTTTCCATCCATCCTCCTTGAGAGGAGAGAAGGGCCAATGCAACACGTCCCCAATAAAGCCAAATTGATTTCATCTGAAGAACTGTCCTTCATCCGGAGACTATGTCCTTCCAACTTCTCTGTTCTGAAACGCCGATGATATATGGTCGCTGGAATTTTTCAAAGTCTTACTTGGCAAAATTCAAAGTTGGCGACCCTGAAAGTCCTTTCCGTTAAAAAAGTTCCCCGCTCTGAGAAAGCGCTGGGTGCCGAGAAAACAGCACGATGCAGACGGGGTCTCTGCCGGGGCTGAGCCGTGGGGACTGAACAGAGGGGCTGGGGGCCTCCTTTAGACGGGGGCTCACGGACGGCCTTTTTGGGAAGCGACGTTTAAAGTGAGACCAAAATGAGCTGCGGGGGCACGGGAACGGCTGAGGACAGAGAGGCCGGGGGGGGGGGGGAGGCGACAGCAAGAGCAAAGGCCCCGAGTGACACGAGCCGGGTGAGATCCTGGAACTGAGCCAGGCGAAGGAGGGAGGGTGCAGTGGCCGCAGCAGGAACGGCAGGGAAGGGCCTGTCTGGGAACAAGGCAGGCAGGGGCATCTTCCCAGGGGAGACGGAGGTAATCAACTCTTCCCTGGGAGGGTTAAGATGGGGAAGGCAGGCGGGAGTAAAGGTGAAGAGGAGGGGCTGTGTGAGAGCAGGAATAGCCCAGAGGACCTGGGGTGAAGAAGCCGTTTAATAAGATGCAGCCCTGCCCACCTGGTCTACCATCGACCTGAGACATACGCACCTGCTGAACAGGAAGGTACAGACACCTGGTTCCCCCTCTGATGCTTGCAAAGTGAGCACAGCACTTTAGAAGTCTTTCCAGACTCGCTGTCTTGTAAACCGAGTGGTTTGGGGAGCTCCCTGCCCGTTGAAGCAACAGATTTCAGTCCTTCAGGCAGAGGAGAGGACACGTTACCCACCGAAACGACAAAGGGAATTGTCAGCTCTGAACGGCTGGCGTGATTTTTGTTAGTGTCAGCAGCATGGCCACAGATCGGACAGCATTTGGGGCAGAGGGAGGGTTTTTTCTTTTCTTTTCTTTTCTTTTCTTCTTTGCGGTACGCGGGCCTCTCACTGCTGTGGCCCCTCCCGCTGCGGAGCGCAGGCTCCGGACGCGCAGGCTCAGCGGCCATGGCTCACGGGCCCAGCCGCTCCGCGGCACGTGGGATCTTCCTGGACCGGGGCACGAACCCGCGTCCCCTGCATCGGCAGGCGGACTCTCAGCCACTGCGCCGCCAGGGAAGCCCCAGAGGGAGGGTTTTCTGAATCCGGGGCCTGGGTTCTTCCTCGAGTGTGGAGAAGATGCCCCTCCAGACCCTCACCCCTTGGCTGATGCCCAGGCAGGAGGAGAAAGAAATGCAGAGGGAGGGAGTGCAGGGAACACCCCTTCCTGTCCGGAGAGACTGGGGAGGGGCCGAGAGGGAGGACGGAGGTGGGCACGAGACCCTTGTCGTCTCTCCCGCAGGCACCACCCCCCAGGTGGGTACCAGGAGTCTGAGACCTGAGGGTCAATGATCCGCTTCCTGGGTAACAAGGAGGAACCAAAGGCTCTAGGAACACGGTTCCCAAACTGTGCACCCAGGCACCCTGGAGAGCCTCCAAGAACTCATGAGACCGCAGGATATTTTAAGTTATTGAGGGAAACAGGCAATACTAAATATCTGTCGGACCCCTGTCAGACACGGCTGGAATAACAGTTTCACCGCGAGATGAGCCTACGAGCCTTTTGAGGACATCATGTCACTGTGAAGCTGAGTTTTCAGTGATTGCTGAGATAAGAAAGAAGGACCCGGAAAAAATCTGGATGGAACAGGAAGTGGGGTTGGCGGCACCCAATCTGACTCCGGGATTTGAAAAGATGTCCGGCCCCCGATGGGCACACATATCCCATTAGTAAGTAACTGGGTGATTTAAGAATGAAACAAAAAATTATGAGTATGATATTTTCAAGCAGCTGTTGTTAGGACACAAATATTTATTAAGGCGTTCGGATCTAACTGCTTAATAAACAGAACTGTTAGGTATTCTTTGAACTATTAAGTATTCTTAATAAACAGAACAGTTAAGTATTCTTAACGGAACCGTTAAGTATTCTAGGGATGCCATAAAAAAAAAAAAAAGAAAATCACTGAGGCACTCGGGGTGCCAAGAACCAAGCAAGTTTGGAAACTTCTGCTCCGGAGCAGGTGGATGGACGAGAGGGACAGCAATCGTGGATGACAGACCACCCAGGGCTCACACTCCGGCTGCCGGGTACCAGTCTGAGCAACTGACTTTGGAAGAACTGGTTTCATCCGCTAATAACCCTCTTTGCCTTGGAGAGGAATCAGCCCCTACACAGGAGGGTGCAGAACTCTGCTGGGCACAGAGCAGGGGACCAAGCGAGTGGTGACTGTTGATTATTCTTATTATCAGTATTACCTTTATTATGGACGTGATACCCCTAGGAGGCGGGGGCACAGAGAGGAAATAAGTCCCCCGCAGCTGTTCAGTGAGGGGAGGAGCCCCCCAAGAACTGCCCCCTGGTGGACAGACTCCCCCAGCGGGCGGCTTAGTGCCCCATGACCTGCAGGCCCCAGCGCCTCGGTGGGAGAAGGCAGGAAGGCTGAGGCCTCTGATGGTCAGGATGCGGAGGCCACTTTGGAAGGGGCCTTGGAAGATAAAAGTGGACCAGCTCCACCTCCGGGGCTGCCTCCCCAGAGGCCAGATGGGCCGGTGGCTCCTGGGGCTCATCCGTCCAGCCTTTCTGCAAGCAGCACCCAAGGAGCCACCCGTGGAGTGCAGGGACCCCTCCCTCAGCCACCACCAGGTCACGAGCACACACCCCTCTCCAAACCCCGAGGGGCAGGGGGAAGCGGGGGAGGGGCGCTCCGAAAGACTGAACAGGGACCCAAAACATCCAGGCAGAGAGGGGTTCCCTCAGGGGCTGATACAAGCCATTCGACTACACTCCCAGAGTGGACCTAAAGTCTAGGAGCCCAGCCCTCCCCTCTCGAAAGCAAGGTCAGGCCACGTGGAGAGAAGGAGGGAAGCTACGTTTTCTGTGCACACACGGGGCACAATGTACGTGGACCGGTGACCCTGCAACACACGGGCCGAGACATCAGAGACGGAGGACGTGAGAGAAGGTGAGCCCTGGGCCGAGCCAGCAGCCATGGAACGGGCCACGGCCCCGTTGCCCCAAAGGATGGATGAGCGATTCCGAAATTCCCCAAGTCCCCAGTCTTCGGGCACCCGCCACCCTGGGGACCTGCAGCCCCCGAGGGCCCAGTGGGGCCAGGGTCAGACTGTGTGGTCCACTTGCCACACCCAGGAAAGCTAGACTAGGTCTCACGAAGAAAACGCCCAGAGAAATCCGACCACGAGGCAAACCCATCCTGCCAGAGTGCATCAAAATCACTGTTTGCAAGATTTCTATCTGCCCCAGTTGACTGGTTTCAAATCCGAAGTGCTAGGTCCCCGGTATAGTAATAGAAAGGGTATTCATAGGCACTCTGGCTTCCAGTAAGATGCAAAAAACTTAGCGCACATTTTTTAAAGTTTATAAATAGCCTCGGAAAAGGAGCTGGAACACGCTTCTTAGTAAATACAGCTGACCCATTTTCCTCATTCTTCACCAGGAATAAAGAGACTGTTACCACGGAAAGTACAGAAGGGTCTAAATATATATTTCCTCCTCACAGGCACCAGATCAGAAAAGCAGCGTCGACACCCAGGAGGCGAAGGAGGGAGAGGCCAGGCCCCTGGTTACCACCCCACACTTCCAAGGGCCAGGGTGGCAGCGGGTGCCTCTGCGGGAGCCCACGCCCCAGGCCTGACTCTCGGCTCCAGCAGCCCTGCTCAAGGCCACGGGGCTCGGCCAGGCCTTCCTTGACCTGCCCCCTCCCCAGCAGCTCCTGTGTCCCCACCGGCTGTCTCCCCAGCTAGTAGGAAGGTTCCGGAACGGGGCCGTCGCCCCTTGGGTTCACTATTTACACCCCTTCCTGGAACGTGGCATGTGGTAAGTCAACTCTATGAAATGAACGAGGAGGTGACAACCAGGCCTGCGTGGCCCGTGCTCCCAGCGCCGTTTCTAATCCTGGTCAGCCTCCATCTCCTTTCTCTGTGCGAACGTGCCCCAGTCGCCCCTTCATCTGCGAAGCTGCAAACCAGCTTGCGTGATGGCCTCGGAGGGGGTCCTTGTTTCTGGCGACTTCCATACCTTGGGGAACTGTTCTTCCCCCTCCTTTTAGCAAGAGCTGTAGTACGAAACAATCACCCACCAACCCAGCAGGTCTCAGTGATTCAGAGGGCAAGAACAAGGCCTCTGGGCAGTCCGTGGGGAAGGGTAAGTGTGTCTGTCCATCCACTGCTCTGTCCCGGGTGCTGGCACCTCCGCAGACCCACGGGTAGGCGTCTGGCCGGCTTCCCCGGGGACTCATTCACGGCCCCCATGCTTCGCCTGGTGCTGGTGGAAGAGAGGTCTCAGAGGGGCCGCGGGCTGGGCAGAAATGCAAAGCCTTCCCCGCTGTCTTCCCAGGAGTCGCAGGGGCCGCGGGGGGCGGGTATGTGGTGGGGCGGCTCTGCAGGACCTCCTGGGGACGGCGACTGTCACCCTGAGCAAACAAGAAGGCTCCCCGCTGAGGCTTCAAAGGACTGAGGTCTCTGGGGCGCCTGCTACCCAAGCAGGGAGACACATGAATAGACACAGCTCGTGGGGCGGAGGCCAGGGGCACCCCGGAAGGCTTTCATGGGAGCCGGGGTCCCCGTGGAGGCAGGACACTGGGCCAGACCCGGGCGGGGCTGGGGGATCACCTGGTGTCCAGTAACTAGGAAACGGTGATGGACATGGACTTCCTGCCCCAGCTGACCCTAAACCCCCCGTCTGGGCAGCTCATCCCCACGGAAAGCAACCACGCAGGACCCTCCCCAGGCTGGTGGAAACCTATCTCCCTGCCCCACCTGCCCGCACGTCACCCAGTGCGGCTTGAACAGGCTGCCAGCCCCGTGCTGGGGGCTGGGCTGTGGGCGTCCCCACAGGGCCTGGCCACGTGGCTCTGGGGTGGCCTGCTACTCCTCCTCGCCTCCCTGCGAGCCCTTACAGACCTCCCGGACGGGGAGCTGCAGAGCTGAAAGCCAGCAGCCCACGAGCCCACACGGAGCAGAGGGATTCAGTAAGGATCTGCTGTCATCCCTGCCCACGCTCTGGTCCCGACGGGGCGACACGAGGAGGCCCCCGACCTGATCACGGATACTCGGGGGCTCAGGCTCGCAGCCCCCTCACCTCTGCATACCACTGGGCCTGCACACAGCAGGTGCTCAAGCAGGGCTGCAGGCCGCCTTCTTAGAAAGAGTGAGCGAGCGCTTGGAATTCTGCGAGTTTACGCTGTATTCCCGAAGCCTCTGTTCTTTATCAGTTATTCCTCTAGATTAACTTTAATTCATCATCTCGCTTATGATCATCAAAGAGCTTACCTGATACTTATTTGATGGAATCGACCTTATCTATGAAATTTACTACAAGCAGCGACCAGCAAGCGGAAACTGCCCCCCATCACCAGAGAGCCACCTGCTTTATCCTCCACCAGACTTGTTCCTGGAACAGGTAAGGGGAGGGGGGATCTAAGGTCCCAGCACCCCAGATTAAAACCTGGCTCTCAGGGGAACTTGGGAGCCGTGGGGTGGCTTTAGAGCATGTCAGCCAACCCTTTGGCATTTCTCCCAACAAGAAGGGTATGTAACTCCCCCCTCCTTGAATACAAGCTCACAGAAGCGATGCTATGTGACTTCATGAAGGCAACACAGCTTCCCCTGGGTTCCCTGTCAGGACTCGCACCTCTAGGGCCCACGTGAGAAGTCTGGCTGTCCTGCCGCTGCCGTGGAGACCACACAGGAGGAGGGAGGCCCAAGGAGCCCCCCGCTGCTCTGCCCCCGGTGGTGTGCATCTTCTCAGACATGGAGTGAGGGGCCCTCCGGACGACTCAGCAGCAGTGGGACCCCAAGTGAGGGCCCCTGGCCCGGCCCAGCCACCCCCAGAACCAGGAGAGGTGATAATAAAAAATGACTCTGCGAAGACTGAGGTGACTTGTTATGAAGCCAGAATTAGCTGGAACGATACACAACACAAGCCTTGCTGGCTGTGGGGCTCCGGCCAGACACCTTCCCTCCTTTTGCTCGCCTGAAATGAGGGGACCTGGGACCAGGAACAGATTTTTGCCAGACTTTTCTCTCGGTTTTAAAAAACGAGAGACAAAAAGAAAAAACAAAACAAAACAAAACAGGTATAATGGAACAAATTCTTCATAAAGCGAAATGTATTCCATTTGAGAAATACTCTTTATCTTCAAATTATGTCTCTCTTATATTGCTGGTATTAGAATATTCTTCCACTTATGAAATGACGATATAGTAGCTGGCCTCTGGCTTTTAATGGCCTCACTTGGTCAAACTAAAACTTTTAAAATTTGACCAGTCTGTGACATCCAAAGTCGGGGATCCACCTGGCCTCAGATCACTTCCATATCTGATAGGCCATGATTTACGAAATTCCCTACAGAAAAGGGGAGCTACCTCTCCTCCCGTCAAATATACTCCACGGAGCCCTGCCCCGGCTCATCAGCCCAGACACCTGGCTCCGGTCTAACACAGCTCGTTGCTCACACAGAGTCGGTCCTAACAGGCCTGCAAGCCCTCCCACCCGAGGCAGCCCCCTGCCTCAGGCCCCTGGCGTGCCCACCCCGCTTCTGGGGGTGCCCACTCCTCCCACTGGGCCCTGCAGGGCTCCAGGAACCCTGAGTGGACGAAGAGCCTGAGGCTCAAGCAGAAAGAATTCCTTCAAATCCCAGCAAAAAGGGCCTAGCTTCCTAAGCCCAGCGCCTTCTCCAGCAGCATCTGGCCCATCCAAGGCAGGGCAGCTCGCCCCAGAGAGAAACACACAAACCTCCAGAAAAGGGTGTCTGTCAGCAGATCTGCACTTTCCAAAAACAGCGTGTTTTCAGGTCATGGAACAGAGAGACGCCAGCCAAAAAAACACTGTGGGCTTGATTTCTGAAACGGTGAAGCCGCCTGGAAGCGTCTGGCCCTCTGGCCTTGCAACCCGGCCAGGTTCACATCCTTTTCTCCCCTGCATCCAAGGGTCTGTGGCCATGGAGAGGGAAGGTGCAAATCCCTCTAGCCATGGGACGACCACCAGGGTGTCACGGCGGGATTACTGGGCTGGAGCGTTTTCTAACCCTCATGGCATCAGCCACCCGAAAGCACCCGGGAGCCGGCAGCATCCCTCCATTTGCCCAAATCCAGGTGTGCTGTGGCCCCAGGCTGAGGCCCCTGGGGGGAGTCCAGGCTTCCTTGGGAGAGGGTGTGAGTAGGACAGGCTGGTGTTGATGGCTTCCTGATGCCAGATGTAACCATTCTGAAGCCACCACAGTATTTCTCGAGCACAAACAGTACACTAAAGCTGAGACGTTTATATATGCAATTGGGAGACATTTATCCTGTGACAACATTCCATTCCAATGACTTTTCTATTGCCACCAATGATTAATGATGTAAATTCTGTCACTTGGGATGATGGATGCAGGGCACCTAAGGGGCCTTGCATAGATTACCCAAACCCCGGCTTCCCATTGGCTCCCAGGACAAAAGGGGCCTGTGCTTCAGTCAAGCATAAATGTAAAGTTCTTCTAGATTAAAAAAGCAGTCTTCTCGTCCAGAAGCGGCCGGTTCAGGACTGGGGGAAAGGCTCCTCTTCCTCAAACATGTTTTCTCTCTTTGGCGTCAGGGCTGCTCCATGAGCTCCAGTCAAGAAGAACTGCATAATTGTTTGCAAAGAGGAGCTGGGAAGGCCTTCGCCACAGCAGGAAAGTTAGAGACAGGTGAGCAGGGCCCAGGGGCTCAGGGGGTCTGGGCCGCCAGGTGCTGGGTCTGATGCAGCCCCGCCAACCTAGGTCTCAGGCAGACCAAGCTCCTCCCTCCTTCTCTGCTGTGGTCCTGCTGGGCCACTTGGTCCAGTGACCCGCGTCTTCTCCCAGGGCCCCAGGGTCTCTGAGGTCCTGCCATTGTCCTGCACCAAAGAGGGCGTGCAAACGTCCCCCTTGAGAAGGCCTCGCTGCTACTGCTTGGCGGTTCTGCCTCTGTCTCCTCTTAAATGCTGTGTCTCTGGGGCGGCTCCCTGAGGCTCTCCTTCCCTCTCACTCCAATGCGCCCCTTGGGGGTTTCTATCTACTCCCCGGGCTGTAGCTGCTGCTGACTCCCGAAGCCGTATCTCCCAGGCCCTCCTTGATTCTGAGCTTTACACTCACAGACCCTACTGCCCGCAGGTGTCTCCTAGGGGCCTCCAACCGCAGGCTTCCGTACACCCCGGGGTCCCACGTGGCAGTGAACGCGACCTCCTCCAGCCCAGCGGGCCAAGACGGAAGCCCTGGAGCTGTGCTGGCTCCCCTCCGGCCCTCACCATCCAGGTCGGACTGGATGACCAAGCCCTACAGAGTCTCTCCTTAACAGTGTCACGAATTTGTCACTTGTCTCCCACTCTGGCCCAGGTGTCACTGAGATTAATGACAGCAAGTTCAGGGTCTCTGAACAGTTTTCCTCACGTGCGGTCTTGCCACCGTGGCCCTTCCTCCGAACAACAGAAATCGCATCAGCCGCCCGACCCGGGCCCCCCGGGGTCTCCCCAGGCTCGTCACACACGCTGGCCACCGCCGTCTGGGCTCCGCTCCGCCTGGGGCGGAGACAGCTCCAGCACCCCGACCTCTGCCTCGCTCCACGCTGCACACTCTCTGGACTTCGGGCGGTTTCTCGGACACGCCGTGCTCTCTCTGGATGCCACATCTTCACGGGGCAACTCCACCTGGAACGATTCCCTCTCCCCCGCCCCCTCCACCTGCGACCTCCTGCTCAGCCCCCAGGTCTCAGCTTAGCCATCGCACAGAGAAACCATCCCTGACCCACCCACCAGACCACACGGGCTTTGCTGTGGGCTCCACGAGTCGTCCGTGATCCTGTCCTCCTACCCCCTGACGCACCGCCCCCTCCCCACGGGGGGAGCTCGGGGACCTCGTCGGTCCTGGCCATCAGCACTTGGCCCGAGCACTTCACAAGGCATCAGCGCAGAATAGCGTCCGTTACAGGGTTGTTCAGTGGGGACACCGCGTAGAGAACTTCTCTGCAGGTTGGGCATCTTCCCTCCCCCACCCCGTGAATGCGAAGTCCTTGAGGCCCAGAACTCTTGACAAGTTCATTTCTGGACCCCTGGGGAGCCCATCACAGGTCTTGCACAGAGTAGGTGTTCAGAACATGTTTACGGAGAAACCAGCAGAGAAGAAAGAAAAAGACCTCATATCAAAAGCCCAGGGAACCTAGAAAATCAGTGGCCTCATTCATAAGGCAAAGGCTTCAAAGTTTAAAGACGGAGAGAGAATGGATGTGCAGTGTGCAGCGAACATGCGGGCCTGTAAATCAAGCTGTTGTAAATGCCACGGGGAGAGCGGCTTGGTTTCCCTGCAGAAACGCGGAAAGCAGCTGTAATTCAGAGGTAGGGCGGGCCTTACAGGAACTCGTGGGTCTGGATTCCTGGCACTCCTAACTCAATTTGGCCATCTCTCTCAGCGTCCTTTCTTGGAAAACAGATGCGCTTTCTACTTTGTGATGCCTGGGAAAGGCCTGGCTCTGTGCTGACAGGTGGGGGAGCCCCAGCCAGGGAGACACCTGGATATTTCTGCTGCCCTGGGGATTCCCACCTGGTGGCAGGAGAAAGCACAGAGGAAGAACGCAGAGACACTGTGTACCCCGTCTCCCTCCTCGCCCAGGCAGCGTGGTCACCTCCGAGGCAGCTGGGCCTGGGAACAGGAGGGCGTTCACAGGACGTGCCCTGGAGATTTGGGGGCTCCACTGCCCACACGCAGCGTGAGGGACCCACCAGAGAGCAACCGGCCACAGACCGGGGTGGGGAGGGGGGCATCGGTCCCACGCCAGCATCTGGGAGTGGCATGATGCTGGGACCAGACTCTTGGTTGTAAGGTGGAGGGCCACCCCGCCTCCAGACCCCGACCTCAGAGAAAGGCTTGGTCAGCAGCAGGGCTGCCTGTTCGCTTTCTCAGCGACCGTACACATCCCTGACTCTATCCCCGTCCCCAGACCAGCGCCTCCCACCATGCCAGTGGCCACAGCTGCTGGAGGGGGAGGCCAGAGGCCCACGGCTGCCTCTGGCTCATTCACCACGTGGGCCCTCACGCCCTGCACGGCACACCACCTCCTCTCGCCCTCAGGCCCTGCCCGTGGACCTGCCTCCAGCAAAGAAAGTCCAGCCCTCCTTCTCCATCCAGGCTGCACTGGGCTCCCCCATCCTGAAAAGCAAGGTTCGCTCGGCCCTATTCTCCCCATCCCCCCTCCTCTGGCCACTCCTCACCTTCTTGTGAAACTTCTCAAACTGCAGTCACACCGACACCTCCAAATCAGGAGGCTGGGCAGGAAAAGAACTCAGGAGCAAGTCCCCAAGAGGACTGGACAAAGAAATTATGAGATGCAGAAATTCTGAGACCTTCGAAAACTGCTACATTTCTTAGCTGAGTGAATGCACATACCCCACTACAAAAATTATCTTCCAAGTTTGGTTTTTAGGTTCCTGGAGTAAAAGAAGTGAAAAATCTAATTTTTGAAACCTTCATAAATATGTGCATTTTTTTGGATAAAACTACCTAAATGAATCCACTTTTGCCTGACAAAGTAGAGGAATCCAAAGCTCCTGGATTTTAAAAGTGTCCATTAAGGCAGCTTTTCTTTTTTCAAAGAAGAGTGAATAGAAAAATAAATCAGAAGGCTTAATTAAGCCCAAGGCCAATAGGAGACAGCCAGGACGAGGCTCCCTGACAAGTCCAGCAAGCCCGAGCAGGGCTGTGTCTCCTACTTTTCTTATTTCTGAAGCAGCTCCAAAGGCGTGCCTTTGAATCGTACAGAATTAGAATTCGGCTGTGTTTTTTTTCCCAGGCAGTACAGTATGTCTTCATTGGTGCTACAGCAGGCTCGTAAATTAAGATAAAAAGCTGGTGAGCATGTGGGCGCCGGCGCGCGGGGTCGCCATGGCAGAGCTGCAGCAGCTCCGGGTGCAGGAGGCGGTGGGCTCTGTGGTGAAGAGTCTGGAGAGAGAACATCCGGAAGATGCAGGGCCTCACGTTCCGGTGCAGCACCGGCTGTTGTGAGGACAGCCAGGCATCCATGCAGCAAGTGCACCAGTGCACTGAGCGCTGCCATGCACCTCTGGCTCAAGCCCAGGCCCTGGTGACCTGCGAGTTGGAGAAGTTCCAGGACCGCCTGGCCCTGTGCACTATACACTGCAACGACAAAGCCAGAGATTCAACGGATGCGGGGAGAAGAGAGCTTCAGGTGAAGGGGCAGCGGGAGAGCTGCGTGACCATGTGCGTGGATGGCCACGTGAACCTCATCCCAACCAAGACCAAGAAGGTGGAGGAGTCCCTCTCGTCCATTGGGAAATAGCTGTCTGCTATTGGCCATCGGGGCTGAAGGCAGGAATCTATTTAAAAAGAGGAACAGGGATTTGGGTTTTCTAAGGAAAGTTTATGAATCAGGAAATTAAGGATGGCAGCAAGTTTAAGGCCTATGTCACTTGCCTCTGGACACGGGTTCTTTGTGTGTGAATCCTAGAAAGTGAAAAAAACTGGTGCTAAAATTTGGGTCAGAGATAGCACAGGAGAGTTTCTGTGAGCCTGAATTTCATGTGGCAAGTGCTTATCCTGGCAACAGGGAGTCTCCCCTGCACCAAACCAGAGCCCTCCAAGGTACCAGATTCTCTTAGTACACAGATACTAGCAGGCTGGCAGGTTCACCTGACCCGCCTATGAGCTGGTGGGGTGTGAGGAGAGCTGTTTCTGTTCATTGCCAGCCTCCTGTTTGCCAGAAGGATCACTACAACATGTTCCACAAACTGGAAGTAAAACAAAATCCAGGAGGTCACGAATTTAGAAGGGGAAAGGGGGCTTCTGGGGATTTGTTTTGCTTGGTTTTGTTTTACATACAAGGGCATGAAGTTACTTTAAGATGTAGAGTTGGGAGAGGTAGTTTGGATAAAAACTTTGAAAGGGTCCTTGTGGATATTCATTTCTGGCCGTCAAAGTGTGCATGTGCATTTCTTAAAATTCTCACACATGACATCTTTCAGCCTGGAGACCCTGCAAAAATATAAGAAGCGCTATCACACTGGTAGGGGAAGCAAACCTCCCCTCTGACTGGCAGCCATGATGAGCCCTGAGGCTGTCTGCAGCAGAGTCAGCAGAGTGACAAGACAATCTTGCACTGACACTCATCCTTGAAGGGAAAGGGGATTTTGACTATGCTGTGTGCTAGTATTCAGGAATGAACAGCGAAAGAGGAATTGTTAGCTGCTTAATTAAGAGAGTTATGAAGTACTGGCTTTGGAAATATCTGGTTTCCATAAAGCAAAATAGAATGAAAGCCTAAACCCAGCATTGCTTACTTTGTTCCCTGTAATAACAGAGCTCTGTTGAAACAATCCCTTGGCAACACGAAGGTCAAAGGAAAAAAAGTCAGCAACTCAGGGGAGAGCTGTGACTCCTTTAGAGCAAAAAACGGGACAGCCCCCCGTTACCAGACACCACTTGTGCGACATGCATTGTTCTTGCCCCAGTTCAGGCACCTTATTGTTTTATTAAGGACCTTGTTGCCTTTTTACCAACTTATTACTTGATAATATAGCCTGTCTGTTTGTTTGCTGTATCAAGACTGTGATACATTTTCCTAGTGGTTTGGTTTTAAAAATAAATAAGACAATTTTTCTTCAAAAAACAAAGCTGGTGGGATGGATACAAGAATGTGTTCCTGAGGAGGGGAGAGAAAGCAGCAGAACACTGGCCCCCGAGTTGGGGGCTCCTGGCACCTCCCTGGCTAACAGGGGCTCCCCGTTTCCTCAGACCTGCTGAACTGAAAGCCCCGACTTCCGCAAGCCAGGCCTAAGCGGGCTGCATCTCAAAGAGGGAAAGGTCTGTGACCCAACCATGCACCTGTGCCACACTCCCTATGGGTCTGCCTGGGACCAGGCTCTGAGAAGAGACAGAGAGCACCCCATGAGGCCTACATCTAGTACCACTGGCCAGAGGCCACAATAAATGGCCACTAGCTAGGCCATCCTAGCTAGTAGCTCTGTGTGTGAATTGCTCTGCCTTAATTCAAGTGCACATTCATTTACTTGAGAACTCAGTACCTGTTAAACATATCAGGTGCTGTCCTAACACCAGAGGCACAACAGTGAAAAAGCCCTGCCTTCTTGCAACGTACGTTCAACTGGGGGAGGAAGGCAGCAACCAGAATCCCTCAGAAATAATCAATTGTGATTATGCTCAGCACCCCCAGAGGCAGTTCAGACCATTTGACAGAGACCCCTGCCCTCCTCTCAAGATGCTGACACGAGCCCTGTGCTCCAGACAAAATGGACTATTCATTTGCCTCCAAATCCACCCTTGCCTGCTCCCATGCCTGCATCTGTGCTATTCCTTCCCCTAGGAAGGGCCCCCTCTTCACCTCTCAAACATCCTACTCTGCCTTCAGAACCGAAATCCATGCCACCTCCTCTGCGAGTCTCTCCTGGTCCCCTCCCCACATCTCCCTCCTCTGCACGTTCCTCAGCTTGGTCTCCAGCATGGAGTGCGGAGCCCGGCACAGCACAGTTTGAGGGGCTCACAGAGAAATGCTCATCCATAAAGCAACTTGAAAACACTCAGGAAGAGAAAGAACAGCATTCAGGGTAGGAAACAGTTAGTGGAAGCTTCCAGGAAGAAGCTGACCTGAGTCTCTGCTGGAAGAAGCTAAGTGGAGTAAGGGAGGAGCAAGGTACTCTAGGCAGGGGCCAGCACCTGGCCAAAAACTCCCGGGGATCAAGCAGGGTGCCGGCCACCAGGGGCAGAATGCCTCCCTTGCTATGATGGCACTGTGCTGGGGAGGGCACCCCAACAAGGATGGGGGTGTGGGGAACCCCAAAGGCAAGTGGCTCTGGGGGGACCCGTAGGCTCCCCAGCAGAGCACTGAGCAACCTGATGGAGCCGGTGTCCAGCTGTGTGGGACTCACAGGTGGGGGGTGTAGGGGACTCAACCTCCCCAAGCATCTGAGCCAGAGGATGTGGCAGCCAGAGCAAAGATGAGGGCTCCAATCTAGAGGCCAAGCGGAAAAACTGGCCCCAGAAGTCCAACCCCTCCTCCATGGCCTCTGTCCCCGGGAACGTTCACACATAGAGAAGGACGGATGGCACTTAGGTCCTTTCAGAGAGGGGGAACTGAAGCATAGATAACGTGACTCACTCAAGGTCATGGCACACTGACGGCAACCTGGGTAGGTCACACCTGTAGCCGGACGGGGCTGCTGGGGAAAGCAGCCCAGCGCTGGCGTTACGGGGCGTGGGCTGGGTTCAAATCCTGCCTCTGACTTTGGGCAGGCCACTTAACCTCATGGAGCCCAAGCTGCCTTCCCTGCAAAGTGGGAACAGAAACGCCTCCCCAGCTGCCTGACCCGGTAGTGGGGAGTTTCTGTGACCCATGCATGGCAACTGGCAGTGGCCTGGCTCAGCCCAGAGTGGCTACGACAGAGTATCCCCTGAGCACTGGGGTCAAGTCTTCTGCTGAGAGGGAGACAGTGGGTACCACAAGGGAGCTGGGAGCTGTCAGCCAGGGGGACAGGTGCTGGGAGGACTGATCAAAGGGACCCCCCCAGGTAGGGCACCCCTGCAGAGGGAGAGCGCCTCAACCCAGCCGGTCACCAAGTGGAAATTACGAACTTCTCCACTGCGGCAGCAGAAATACCAAGGTTATTTTGAAAAGTATAAGAAATGTTAATTCCCTGGGGCTCTTTATGTAAAGATAGACTAGAATCAAGAGGATCGACTGGCTCCCAGGAAACTGACAGGAAGAGAGATGCACTTTAATATTTCATTAGTGTCCCATTAGCAAGATAACACAGATTTTCACACTTGGTGACTTCTTGGGAATAATGTCTTATTCAGAAACAAACGGGGACACCACTGCCGCTTACCCTGCTGGCCTGCGAAGCATCCTGAAGCAGCCAATCGGAAAGGACTTGACCTTCAGGGTTATGGCTACCCAAGCCAATGAACTCAAGAGTGTGTGACTTCCTGGGAGGCTCCTAAAAAACCTGCTAATCCAGATGAAACCCAAGCAACTGAGGTGAAAAAGTAAGCAGGCAGAGCCTTTCTTATGCTTCTCAAACCAGGCTTGTACTGCTCACCCCTCCAGGCCACCCACCAACTGAGGGATCCTAACGCCCTGGCCATCACCTCTCGCCCTACAGTTACAGCTACAGTGGAGGGCAGGGGAGGGGAGGCAAGGGGGCAGGGATTCAGGAAGACAAGGGGTGGGGTGTCCTTAGCTACCATTGTGCAAATCATTGTCACTTTCACTTGCTCAGCAAATATGTACCGAGCACCTAGCGTGTGCCAGGAATAAGCTTGAGGCTGGGCACAGGACAGGAAGCAGACAGCAGGCACGGAAGCTGAGAGAAGTAATGAAGTTTGTGGGTTTACGTTTCACAGCAGACCCAAGAGGCAGGCTCGGTGCTCCCATTTCTCAGATGATGAAAATAGCTCAGGGAAGTTAACTGCCCTCCGCAGCTCAAGCCACAGACTCGGCTGCCTGTCCTTACAGCCGGAGGCAGGGATGCGATAAAGGGAGGGGCCTGGCAGGAGGGCTCTGGGTCCTGGACCTGCTCTGCCCTTGGGCAGGGGGGCCACCTGCCCCCTGTTGGTCTAGCTTTTGGGACATTTAGAGATGACAAAACACATGCAAAGACTCTGCAGATAAGCTTTGTTTCCAGGCTTTCAGGTGTGTCACTAAGGTCTTATTTTCTGGATGGACGATAATTGCCAGCAGGTGGGACAATCGCTCAGCCCCTCCTCCCCGTCGCCCATGAGGGCACGAGGTGCCAAAGAAAATGAGCACAGGCAGGGCCCTCTCAGCTCAAAGGAGCCACCTTCATTCATGCGGCCCCCTGGGCGCCCAAACGCCCTCCAGGGACCACCTTACAGACTGCACTTCCTGGTCCTCAGCAAAAGTCATCATCTGCGTCCGAGGAGCAGAGGGCATCTGGCCTCCAGGGACACCCTCCCCACTTCCCTCTAATTTGGTCTATTAATTTAAAGCAAAGGAAGCTGCCAGGAGTGGTGGGCACAGGGGATGGCTGTGAGGATGTAATTAACGCAGCTGCTCCAAACGCAAGGTGATGCCTCATCAACTCATTAGCGGGTATACAGCGATTTAGAATGACAACCTGGAGGACGGCAATGGGGATACGCAGCCACCTTTCAGGTCCGTGCCTCGCCCACCACTTCAGTTTCCTGGCTGTCGAGCAATGACAAACAAAGCTCTCCCAGCAGAAGGCTCCGAGCTGCCGGAAGCCCAGCAAGAGGTGCTGGCGCTGGAATGGCTGGCGGCCTGGGGACCAGGCCCAAAGCACCCCGGACCCAGCAACCACGGGGTCCCATGCAGAGACCCACTAGGGGACAGGAGAGCACAGCTCCAGCTTTTAAATACTTCCCCATTAAAGAGTCAGCATGGGTTCCTGACCCTGTTCGCTGCACTCTGCAAACACAGAAGACAAAGATGGACCATGAGGACTTGGTGGCCTTCCCAAATCATGACCTGCTGGAGGGACACAAGGTAAGCAGAAGGCTGTTTCCAAACATCACATCAAGTCATTTTAGCATTTTCCCTTCAAGAAACAAGACCAGCTAACCTATAAGGGAAAAGAATCTGAAAAAGGATAGATAGAGGCATAGATACATAGATACATAGATAGATGGATATATAACTGAATCACTGTGCTATACACCTGAAACACGTTGTAAATCAACTATACTTCAATTTAAAAATAAATAAATACGGAGGGAGACGCAAGAGGGAGGAGATATGGGGACATATGTATATGTATAGCTGATTCACTTTGTTATAAAGCAGAAACTAACATACCATTGTAAAGCAATTATACTCCAATAAAGATGTAATTAATAAAGTGGGGGGAAATATAAATAAATAAATAAATAAGAAACTGAATAATGAAAAAAAAAGAAAAGAAACAAGACCAGCATTTCTCCCCACTTCCAAAAAAAAAAATTATATATATATATATAACTGGCTTCATCTTGTAAGCCTCAAATATAGCAAAAACATTTCAGTAGAGAGGGTTAACCCTGCAAAGCTATGCCCCAGCCTGGCTCCAAAGAGACACACAGGTAGTTTTGGGCCACCCAGGTGACTTTACCCCTGCAGAAGCTGGAAGATAACTGGGGAAAAAAGAAGAAAAATGGTTACCATATTGGTGTGTTGAGATGACAACCCTTCTTTTCTTTCCCAGCAGGTCACCTAGGTAAAGCCCTTGGCGGCTTTGGAATCACCTGGATTGTGAACTTTAATGATGACCCAGCAGGAGAAGATACACAAAGTGTCCCTTTGATCCCTGAGCAGCCCCCTGGGCCCAAAAAAGGTAACACTGCTCCAGCACACCTGCTCCACAAGGGCAGTGAGGGGGTGTGCCCGGACCCCAAGGCCCAGTCACAATACAGATAAAGCCAAGAGCAGAGAAGGGACGGCTGCAGACCCCACGATGGCACATCGTGAAAGGCCCACTGACTCGGGGGACCAGTGAGCGGGACGAGGTTGGCTGCTCAGAGCCCGAAACAGGCTGGGCCGCCCTCGGGGTGAAGAGCACAGCAGATGCAGGGAAGCTTCCTTGGCGTCAGGGTAACACGGGAGGGAGGAAACCCAAAAGCTGCCATCCCTTCCGAGGGCTGAGCCCAAAAGAACCAGACCTGGAAAGCTCACTTAAGGGAGGTTTTCACAAGTCTTTTCGTGTACACGGATTAATTTCACCCGGGTCACACTCAGGGTCTGAGGTCAGCCCAAGGAGGCAGGTGGGTGCACCCAGGCCTCACCTGTCACAGGGCTGCCTCTGGTGGGCCGCCCCACCTGCTGCACTTAGACCCACATTACAAACGAACAGCTCTACAGCCGCACCAGCTCCTAGGAAGACTAGAGCCTTCTCTACCCCCGCGTTCTCGCCTCCTCGCACACAACTGCAGCTCTGCCAGGTATAGCTCATTCCTCAGCTGTGTCAACTGGCCCAGGGTCTGCTCTAGGGCCCCACCTCAGGGTGGAGACCTCGTTCACCTGGGAACTGCGCCCCTGTTGGAGAGGCCCTGGGGCCCAGCAGCCCCGAGGCGGGCCCTTTCTGGCTATGAATTTCCGGATGATGGCTGTTCCCGCCCCGCCCCAAGAGGCCAGCAGCATTTCTACGATTTTTGCTTAGAAAGAAGAGTTAGTCAGTCGTATTTCTCATCCAAATGCAGCTGGAACAGGGAGGCAAAACTGACCTTTCACACGTATTTTGCATTAATTCAGAAATACTCTATCCGAATAAAGAATATGAGGTGACTTTACTTCATGCACCCTTTCATCTAAATTATTAAAAGCCCACATATAATACTTCGGACGACCAAAGCAGACAAATTTTTTCTCTTAAGGCAAGGAAATCCTCATTTTCCTGGAGAGTAAAAGAGAACGTGCAAGTCAGCCTGCTTAATCCTACCTGCCTCCACTGAAAAAACAGAAAAGGGATTATGATGTAATTTGACCAGGATGCTAGTGGTTATTATTCTACTTCACCATGTTATTCTTTGATTCGACGCCTTTTAATTAAATTTAAATTGATCGAGCAGTTTCAGCAATGATTTCTCAATACTCATGTGTGATTCTGAAGATGTTAGAATCTGGCTAAATTAGTACTTCACGCTCACCTGCCAATAACAACTCCTGGTGACAAATTGCACATTCAGAAGCCTGACAAAGACTGTCCCACTAAGTAGTGCCGGGAGGTCGAAGCAAGGAGCATCTCAGGACAGACTCCCGGTTACCTGTAGAGTCTGGTCTCACAACGTCGTACACAATGCCTCGTGAATAGTATTTTTATGAAAGTTGAACCAAAGTGTATTTTTAAAAATTTTATGTCCACCTTCCCAACTCCACTCCAAGAAAATAAAATGGATGCAGACCTTGGTTCACGACTGTGAACTCAGAATGTGCCAAACCCGGAGAAGGGTGACAGGACCAGTGTCCTAAGAGGCTTGAATTTATGGGGAGAATCAGGAGGTGAGCAAGTTGCCAATTCGCTGACACAAAAACCTTTTCTTGGGGAAAACGCACTGAACTTTCAATCTGCTTCTTGAATACTCTAGCTTAGCATCTGCAGTGAGCTGCAAAGAGTGTCCTGTGTGCCAGGAAACAGATAAGCTGTGGGTAAAAGGGCTGCATGGCGGGAGCAAGACAGAAGCCCCGGTACTTCCCTGGTGGTGCAGTGGTTAGGAACCCACCTGCCAGTGCAGGCAACACAGGTTCGAGCTCTGGTCCGGGAAGATCCCACATGCTGTGGAGCCCGTGCACCACAACTACTGAGCCCAAACGCCACAACCACTGAGTCCGTGCGCTGCAACTACTGAGCCCACGCGCCACAACTACTGAAGCCCGTGAGCCTAGAGCCCGTACTCCACAAGAGAAGCCACCGCAATGAGAAGCCCGCGCACGGCAACAAAGAGTAGCCCCCGCTCGCCGCAACTAGAGAAAGCCCGCATGCAGCAACGAAGACCCAATGCAGCCAAAAATTAATTAATTACTGAAAAAAAAAAAAAGGACAGCCCCAGCCATCCACCTGCGCAGCATGGAGAGCGGCTGGGAGTCCTCCATAGATGCCAGGCACCCACTCTGCCAGGCTCGGAAGGCCGGGGGCCACAGTGGAGGTCGGGCATTAAAAACTCCTTCCTGTGCCTTATCTCCAGGGAGACGGATAAGACACAAGGAGGTAGTGCGTGTCAGGCAGCTGAGGCGCCTTGAAGAAAACCAGCAGGCACACAGGGTGAGGGGTGCTCTTCGATGGGGTGACAAGGGGAGCCGTGTGAACGAGGCATCTGAGCAGAGCTGAGGGGAGGAGGCGTGGTGAGAACGGTCTGGGGTTCCAGGCAGAAGGAACGCATGTACGCAGCCATCAAGAACACAGGAGCTGAAGCCAGACCACCCGAGGCCCGGAGGTCACGGGCGGGCTCTAGATTTCACCACAAGCGTGTTGGGATCTCAGCTGGGCTTCCGAAGGACCGCGCTGGCTTCTGTTTGGGGGCAAGCGCAGAGGGCAGGCAGGCTGGCTCTCTCTCAGAAGTCAGGGCCACAGGCTCTGGCTGGGTGGCTGCCCGTCCTCCCTGTCGGGCTGGCCCAGTACCCGCTGCTCCCTCTCCCAGAGCCTTCGGTGTCTCACAGGGAAGGGACCAGCAACCCAGGGAACCATGCCAGCTCGCTACCTGGCAAGAGTCACGTGAGCCCCGGGAGGTGCCCCAGCTCCGGAAGGTCACCGAGCGGCAGTTTGGACAAAGCCCAGGACTCCTGCCTGGCCTTCATTCGAAGCTCACCCCACAGCAGGCCTCGCCCGAGTTCCTGAATTAAGCTGCAGCGTCCCACTCTCGCCCTTCCAAACTTCTGCGCCCCTCCCACGAACCTGGGGACCAAGGGAGGCGGGCGGCCAGGAGGGGGAGGGTGCAGCAGCTGAGGCTGCAAGTTGGTTCGTCCTGTCTCTTCGCAGCGAGCGTTCCCAGAGGTCAGGGACTGTGTCCCCTCCTCCGTCCCAGGGCCCAGATGTCAGGCAACTCAGCAAATAGTGAACGTGGACGCTGCTGCTCAGGCCAGGACAGCCCATAACTTTCACTGTTTCTCCAACTCAAGGACGCAGTGGAAACCACACACTGGAGTTTTAAAAAGCAAACACACTGCAAAGCACTTAGAACAGACGAATCACAAATATTTAAATATTGAGGCCTAGAAGTGATGTCTCCACTTCCTCTTCCGACCCCAGGGACAGCAAGGCCGAGTCCCAGCTCAGACGGCGCCAACCTCCTAGCGGTCACCTCCACTCTGCCTCGGTCACCCGCAGCTGCTCAGCCTGGCAGGTTTAAACTTCGCTGAAATGCATATTTTGACTTACTGAAGAAACGTGCGTTGGCCGCAGGCAAATAATAACTATGAGAATAGTTCACACAGCACCTTCCTCCCGCACTCCCATTAGGGAAAAGACTGCCGCACTCAAAAATGAGGGGGAGGGGAAATAAAATAAAAAATACATCGAAGTAACAGCCACCTAGCGAGGAGGGGAGGCAGATTTCTGAGCCAACCTCCAAACTCACGTGGCTCTGATCTGCCTTTGAGACAATCTCATTCTGCCTTCTGTTGCTTAAACAGTCATTATTAAAGACATCAAAGAAAAACACCCACTCCACCGCTACCGGGGCCGCGATCCCCGGCCCATCCCTGCCGCCACCCTGCCTTTCTGTGTCAGTGGGGTAGGACCGGGCTAGAATAGAACCTCTTCTCTGGCACCAAGTGCCACTTCGTTTAAGGCCAGAAGAGAGACCACGGCCCACCCACGGCCCTGCCAGGAGTGAGAAGGAGCAGACACGACATGGGCCTGTTCTGCCGTCTCTAATCAGCATCAGTAGCCCAGACACAGCACCTGCACTTGGCGTGGAAGACAACTCCCGTTAGGAGACAGCCTTTCCGTCTCCTGTGGAAGGACGCCAGGCAGTGAGTGGGTTTCTCCCCATCCCCCTCCCCGCCCCTCCCCAGGAAGGGAAGCCTGGGAGAGTCTGGTCGCCAGGTCCACTTGGGACGACGTGACATGGAAGAGGCAACCCCTCTTCTCAGCGTCAACACTGGAAAGCTTCCAGATCCCAGAGTGGTCCCTCCTGGTCGTCAGAAGAGACGGTGGGTGACTCGGAGGGCTCCTGTGGCCAGAGCGCAGACACTCAGACAGGAAAGTGCAGCACCAGCTCCGCACCCCTTGGGGCACCCGGGGGAGCCCGGCGTGTGGGAGCGAGGAGCCTTTCCAGGGAGGGAGAGGCAGGCGCTTCCACCAGGCCGCCCAGGTGGACTTCAATAACCCTATGTGAGCCCCTCTGTGTATGAGGCCCTGTGTCTGGGCCCAGGACACACGAGTGAGAGATCCAGTACTGTCCCCAGTGTGTGTATACACACTCACGAATTATTAATAAAGAAATATGGGAAGTGCCGCACAAACCCAAAGCAGGGAACAACCCATTCTGCCGGGGGACGAGGATAACACAGGAGGGAAAATGTAACTGAAACTCACGGGTGCTCCCATCACGCAGGGACAGATGGGGCAGGCACTGCGTGGACCAAGGGCTTCATTGTCATTCTAAGGAGCTGAGGCTTTACCTTGCAGAGCGGGGGGAACTGAAAGCAGAAGTGCGTTGTAGAGAAAGGGGCAAGAAGGCGGGGAGACCCAGGAACAGGTCGGGGGGTCATGGGGGCCCACTCTGGGGCAGTGGTGGGAGGGATGGAGAAGACGGAAGTGGGGGAGGGACACAAAGAAGCACAGGCAGAACTTACAGATGTTCATCCACAGGCTCCAGAGAGCACCAAAGGCACCAAGGAGCGGTGGGCCTGGGCTACGGGTCTCAGGGGACACCCAGAACCAGAGGGAACAGTAGCTGGAGGATTGATGAGTTTGGTTTGGACACTGAGTGTGAAACGCTCAGTACGCAATGAAAGACAGATGTGAAACTCAGGAGGGAGGCGGGGCCTGAAGATACAGATGCGGCGTCATGGGTGTACAAATGGAGACTGAAACCACGAGAAAGAAACAGTTTCTTTTAAGCCAGAGTCCTCTTACAAGAGAAAAGAGGGCCAAGGACACACACGGAGGCCCTGGAATCTCAAAGGGGAGCCAGGAAAAAGGCAGGGTCTGTGCGGTGAGCAGGAGAGAGGATGGTGTCCCAGACCAAGGGGGAGGATGGTTTTTCTTCGAGGAAAAAAAGGGACAATTAACATCAACAAATGTTGCATAGAGTCCTAAAATGAGAAGGTTCTAGTGAATGGCTGGGGAGGCAGAGGCCCGACTTCTATGGTCAAGGAGAAGATGGGAAGGGAAGTGGAAAGAGAAAACAGTAGCAGAAAAGGTCTGAGAGAAACTTTACAGGAAGTGAGAACAAGAGCACATGTGTGAGTAAACGAGAAAGAGCAATTCCGAGGAGACATATAGATCTTTACTAGCTTCAACTCAGAAGAGAAGTGTGAGCTGTGGATACCTGGGGAATCATCAAAAATGGGGTGACGGTTGAAGCCGTGCCCATGGACGACACGGCTCATGGAGAGTCTAGAGAGAAAAGCAAGGACCCTGGGGTTTAAAGGAGCTGGAGCAAGAGCTTCTTTTCCAATCCCCGTCCCCACATCCAGCTCAATCCATAAGGCTGGGATTCCAGCCACATTTCCTTCTAGAAGGGGGTGCCCCGCTGATTAAGGCACATGGAAAGTCTTAAAGTTCTTTGCGACACTGAGGTTCTATAAATGGTGAATGGGTAAATAAAGGCAGGTCCTATGGGACCCAGGGTCAAAAACACAGGTTACTTACCTGTCCCTTTGATATTCTGAAGCTTTGAGACATGTCACATCAATCAATCAGAAGTTGAGCCTTCCCTCTTAACTCCAGGAGAATACTGGATAACATCAACGACATGTACCAAATAGAAACGTGGGTTATGCAAAGTGCATGTAATGATAACCAAACAGAAGGGACAGCTAGAAAAAGTCAGGACTCAACAAAATGTCTACACAAGGGAGATGTTAAGACCTTCCATTAAAGTACAACTGCCATACAACAAAATGTAGAGACCTTAATCTGATGAGTTTTAACAACTACCTATGGCCATGTGATCCCAGCCCCAGTCGGCATCTAGTTCTTTTCCATCACTGAGGCAGCTTCCTTGCTCTTCCCAGTCACTTGCCGTCCCTGCCCTCGAGAAGCCACTTTACCACCATAGATTGGTTTGTACTTCTTTTGTTTTCTAGATCCATCCATATGGTTGTATCAGTAGTTCATTCTTTGTATTGCTCAGTGTTATTCCATTGTGATAACAATTTATTTACCCACTTTTCAGATGATAGGTATTTGGGCTGTTTCCAGTTTGGGGCTTTATATGAACATTCCTGCACAAGTCTTCTCATGAATGTATATTTTCTTCTAAGGTACTGGAATTGCTGGATCATACTATAGATGCTCAATTTCATAAAAACTGCCAAACAGGTCTCCAAAGAGGTTGTACCACTGAATGCACGTAATACTCCACAATCTCACCAATATTTGATGTTGGCAGTCCTTCTTATTTGAGCCATTCTAATAGGTGGTATCTCATGGTGGTTTTCATTTGTATTCCCTGATGAGTGAGATGTCCAGCACCTTTCCACATGTTTATTGGCCATCCAGGGATCTTCCATTGTGAAGTAACTGCTCAAAAGTGCACAGGTCTATACGTTCTGACAAACAGGGTTGTGTGACCACAACCATAATCAAAATATAGAAAATTTCCATCACCCCCAAAAGGTCCGGTGTGCCCTTCTTGGCCAACTCACCTCCACATCCAATGCCCAGCAACCACTCATCTGTTTTCTTTCCATATAGTTTTACCTTTTCCAGAATGTCAGATAAATGGAATTAGCCTGTTGAGTCTCTGGGTTCTTTTCACTCTCAGAATGCATGTGAGATTTAGCCACATTGTATCAGTCTGTTTTTATTACTGAGTAGTATTCCAACAAAGGTGTTGATTCATTCACCAGTTGAACGAATGCCATTTGGGTTTTCAGCTATTGGAAATCATGAATAAAGCCACTGTAAAAATAACTTTTCATTCTCTTAGGTAAATACCTAGAAGTGGGATTGCTGGGTCATACTATAAGTATAGATTTTAAATTGTTTTAAAGGGTAGATTTATAAGAAACTGCCAAACTTCTTTCCAAAATGGCTGTGCCATTCTGCCTTCCCACCAGCAAGGATGAGAGTTGGTATTATCAGGTTTTTGGGGTTTTTTTGTTTTATATATTTATGTATGTTTATTTATTTACTTGGCTGCACCAGGTCTTAGTTGCGGCACACAGGATCTTCACTGTGGCGTGTGGGCTCTTAGTTTCGTCATGTGGGAACTAGTTCCCGGACCAGGGATCGAACCTGGCCCCCTGCACTGGGAGCGTGGAGTCTTAACCACTGGACCACCAGGGAAGCCCCTGTTTTTGTTTTGAAGGCATTCTAACAGGTGTTTACTAGTATCTCACTGTGGCTTTTAGTTTCATTTCCCTGATAATGAGGTTGAACTTCTTTCGGGTGCTTTGCGGCCATCTGTACATCTTAAAGTGTCTATTCAAATCTCTTGCCCATTTTTAAACTGCGTTGTTTTCATATTATTGAGTTTTAAGAGTTCTTCATATATCCTGGATATAAGTCCTCTATTAGACATATGCTTTGCAAAAGTTCCCTCCCAGTCTGTGTCTTTCCATTGTCTTAATGGTATCTTTGGAAGAACAGAATTTTAAAATTTTGATCAAGTCTGAAATACGTTTTTTTTCTCTTGTGGATTGGCCTTTTGGTATCTAAGAAATCTTTGCTTGTTCCAAAGTCACAAAAACTTTCTCTTTTTTCTTCTGGAAGCTTTACAGTTTTAGAATCTAAACTTTGGCCTATAATTCATTTTTAGTTAATTTTTGTACATGGTCCAAGGTATGGGTCGAGAGGTTCATGTTTTTTGCATATGATGTCTAACTGTTCCATTATGATTTGTTGAAAAGACTATCCTTTCTCCATTGAATTGCCTTTGCACCTTTGTCAAAAATCAACTGACCATGTATGTGTGGGTCTATTTCTGTACTGTCTGTTCTATCCCATTTATCTATGTGTCTATCCTTTTGCAATACCAAACTGCCTTGATTACGGTAGCTTTATAGGAAGCCTTGAAAATCAGGCAATGCAATCTTCTAGCTTTGTTCTTTTTCAAAATTGATTTGGTTTGTCTAGGTCCTTTGCATTTCCATATAAACTCTACAGTCAACTTGTCTAAACTCTGACTAGGATGGCATAGAATTCATCAATCATTTTAGGGAAAGGGGGCATCTTAACTACATTGAATCTCTCAATCCGCAGTATAGCCCTCCATTTATGTACCTCTTCTCTCATGCCTCCCAGCAATGTTTTGTAGTTTTCAGTGTAGAAGTCTTTACACACATTTACTTAGTTTTACTCTAAGGTATTTGATGTTTTTGAAACGACTGTAAATGGTATTTTTTTTTTTTTTTGCGGTACGCGGGCCTCTCACTGTTGCGGCCTCTCCCGTTGCGGAGCATAGGCTCCGGATGCGCAGGCCCATTGGCCACGGCTCACGGGCCCAGCCGCTCCGTGGCATGTGGGATCCTCCCGGACTGGGGCACGAACCCGCGTCCCCTGCATCGGCAGGCGGACTCTCAACCACTGCGCCACCAAGGAAGCCCGGTATTGATTTTTTAATTTTTCTTCATTTTCCTAATATATAGAAATACAATTGACCTTACATCCTGCAGCCTTGTTGAATTCACTCATTCTTTCATGTGCTGCATATATGTATATATTTATTCCCCAGGATTTTTCATAATCATGTTGTTCGCAAATACAGGTTACATTCTGGAGATAGATTACTTTGTCTGAAACTACAAAGGATAGGTGCTTTTCAATGATTAGAAAGTGTTCCAAATTTCAGGGGGGAAAAAAAAAAGCCTTGGAGAAAATTTACTTTAATTGCGTAAGTTGAGATGGCAGATTTTTATCTCAGAGTTTTATTTCCTTCTCTTGTTAGATTAACACCCTCTTACAAGGGAGGGTGGGAGGCTGTTTCGCTGCATGGCAGTGGGATGCGGTCATCGGGGCACTCGGGTGGACGGGACAACCTACACACAGCTTCAGTTACTCCTTCTATACATCGCCTCTTTCTCGGGTGTGGTGTCAGTGTTGGCAACAAGCCTGGAGAGCACCAGCAGCCCAGGGAATGAAGCAGACGTCTTAGTGCCTCTCCACCCTCTATCATCTGGATATTTACCATAAGCTTCTGATAATAAGATCTCGGTGGGCCTGGTAAACAAACTTTGGATTTCACGGGTGATTTTTCAGAGAGCTCCAGGGAGTGGGGCTGTTAATAGCACTTTTTCCACCAGCATGTGAGGCACGTGATAAAGTCTCAATTACAGGTAACCAATAATCCAATGACAATAAACACATAGCAGTGTTTGAGATGTAAAAACTGAAAGACCCTTGTTGAACAGGAAGGCGGCATCAAGTGCACCAAGTTTACTTGGCTCAATTACTGAAGTCCACAGAAACAAGGAAACAGATCAACTGATGAAAGACTTGACAAGGGATTGGGTTTTAAATGTATTTCTGCCCCCATCTGACTTTTTTCCATCCTGCAATCTTATATAATTTGACTAAAGTCCTCAGTTAGATCTATGGTATCAACCACTAGGATCTGTTTGAAGTTAAAAATTGCCTCCATCACAAAAATCCAGTAATTACGTATCAGGCTAGTGCTTTTGCCCAATAGCTTCACATGTGATTTCTCTATTATGAGGAAGTGAGACTATATATGTATGTGCATTTGTGTGTTATATATATAATTTTTTTAACAGAGAAATAACTCTAGAGCTCTCCGCTGCCATTCTATCAAATGCAAGGCAAGTGATTGCTGAGTTCCCAATTATGTTCAACCTTAAATCACACTGCTTGGTCTGGTTGTATATCCAGCCCTACAGGGAGTTGTGCAAAGGCATATATTTGGCAAGCTTTCAAACCACGGCTACAAAACATGTGCTGAAGAAAATGATTCAAAATATTAAGAAAGCAGTCATTTATTTTAGAAAGCCTGTTCATGTGAGACAATAAGCTGCTTCCCAGAATAGGCTCCATCCATCAGGAAAACACTACAAGCCAGCACACACTGGCTGGGGCCTGAGGCTCAGCCACTACACTGCCATGATTATGATTCATCATCCACGGTGCATCTAAGATGGATAAGCGGGCTGGCCACGCTTCCACGATGGCGGCCGAGCTGTGCAGGGTGGCAAACCCTCCCCCACCCTGGGGGAGCACCCCAAGCATAGATGATCTCATGGACCCTAGAAAACCACCTGGTTTTCCCTGTGGATCCTCACAAGAGCACTGAGGCACAGAAGAGGGATGGAAGGCCTGAGCACCTTGGTGCTGGGTCCAGATCAGCTACTACTCCATTAAGAGATAACAGTTCAAACAAAACAAACCAGGGCTCCATGGCAACCAAGTACCTGTTGTCAACCAGGAGGTCTGCTATGTGATAAGAGGCCAGTGGCCCTTCTAGGGATCAGGCTAGCTGGGCCAGCTAACCTTGGCCAACTGAAGCAAAGGAGATTCCGTCTGAGATGAGACTCGGGAAATCTCCTTCCAGTGTCTTCCCTGAACTCCCCCTGGAAACCTTCTGTACCACCCTGAGGGGCCAACCCACAAGCCAATTCCACCCAGAATAACTGTTCCCAGTGACCACCCCATTCTCTCACTGTCTGTGAGCTTTAACTTATCTGCCTGAAAGAGAGAATTTATAACCTCTCCTTCCATCACTCCAACCTGAGGAATGGGCAACAGATGAATCTTGTAAAGTATACATAATGATTAGTTTTCTCTAGATCAGGACATACTAAAATTTAACAAATATTTAAGTCTCTCAACCAACTTTAAGAAATATTTAGGAACTTCCCTGGTGGCACAGTGGTTAAGAATCCGCCTGCCAATGCAGGGGTTCAATCCCTGGTCCGGGAAGACCCTACATGCTGGGAAGCAACTAAGCCCGTGCACCACAACTACTGAGCCTGCGCTCTAGGGCCCGCGAGCCACAACTACTGAGCCCGCACGCCTAGAGCCCGTGCTCCACAACAAGAAAAGCCACCGCAATGAGAAGCCCGCACACCGCAAGGAAGAGTAGCCCCCTCTCGCCTCAACTAGAGAAAGCCCGCGGGCAGCAACGAAGACCCAGCACAGCCAAAAACAAATTTATTTATTTAAAAAAAATAATAAGAAGAAACATTTAATGAGCCAACCACAGTACCAAGACAAGGAACATAAAACTGCATCTTACTAACTGAACCACTGGAATCTCAGCTTTCCTAAGGCAACCACTTTGAATCGGTGGGGGGTTTCAGATACCACTAAACACAGCATCTGCAGTGAAGACAGAAGTACTGGCTGGTGGACAGCCAGAAATGTCTGCAAATATCTAAGACAAGAGAGGACATACCAGAAAAAGACAACCAAGCAGTTCGTGAGCAGGAAATCATTGAGGCTCTTTTAAGGGTTAGAAAGGAGAAATGAACAATGGTAAATGAGTGCTTTTCCCTTGCTAACATCCAAGGTCAGTGAAATATGGCCAGTGAAATGCAACCAGTGTGTCCAATCAAGAAGGGCCAGCCTCACTTATTCAAGCTGGGTCAGAGGGCCCTGTCTGTTTCATTTTCAAACAATTAAATAACGAGAACCATACACACTAAATGTGTGTCACACACACTGTCACGTGTACCGTACACACTAATTTCTAATAAGCCACATGGGAAAGTCACTGCCCTTCAAATACTGAACGGGATTATTGACCACTAGTAGCCAGGTATGTACGGGAATAGGTTTAGAGTATTCAGTTGACTAAGCCAGCATGTTAATCTCAAAAGCAATCAACCAAAGGGTCGAATCAGGAAAGTGAGACCATTTAAGAGTATGCAGGGGACGGTTTCTAGTGTTTGTTATCAGAGAAAAGTGGCTCCAGTAGAGACAGGCCTATTGAATGTTCGGTAACTAGGAAACCAATGACTGACAGGCACTCCCAACTCTTCTCCCTGCGACCAGCTGACCCTAAACACACACCAGCAACTCGTGGTGGGAACACTGCCTGCTGTGCTGCCCACTTCTTACAAACGAGACCCTCCAGAAACTGGTCAAAACCCATCTTCCAGCCCTATCTACCCACCTTCATCTCACATGCCTCAATCCTGCACAGGCCAGGCAAGGTGGGACCGGGCAGTCAAGTACCTTGACTTGGGTGGCGTTAGGCTCCATCACACGTGGAAGGGGGAGATTGCCTTAAACCGAGTCCAACGAGCTGATGCTCAAAAACGACTCAACTCCTCCTGCTCAAGGGCTCTGTCCATAGGTCTGAGTTCTAAAGAGGACCATTTCACTATAAATTATCTGAGAAGTTACTGGTTTTATTCATAAAACCTAACCACTGTAACAACGTGCTGATCAAGGTAGCAGCAAGAATGGAAAGCTGCACAGGGGAGATTTTGCTTAGCAGACGGTTCTCCTGGGTTCTACAACCCAGTCCCCAACTAGCACACTTGAGACCAAAGTAAATGCTTCAATCGCCAGCATGGAATGGCATGATATAGTTGAGATTCAGTGAGCTGGAAATATGATTCTTTTCTCCCTGAGGAAGGTGAACGTGAGGGGTTCAATTAACTACTTCCAGGCACTGTCACCAACTTTCTAGGTATCGGCAGACTTACCACATTTTCCTCCTAAAAATCTGAAATGTCTCCAGGAGGAAAACCAAGGAAGCAAAAAGAAAGCTCCCCACCAAAGTTTAGATTTCTGCAAATATCGGTATCTTAGCAGATTTGCTCCCTCACCCCAGAATGAAGGTTGAACATAACGTCCCCATCACGCTCATAGGAAACACGCCACAGGAGAAAACACAGAAAGTGAGGCCTGGCTTTCAAGCTGGGTGCAAGTGAGTTCAAATTCAGCCTCTGGCAAGGGAGGCAGCGCTGCCCTGTCCCACGGCCCCAGCAAAGACGCACAGCACCGCTGGGGGGCTCCACTGAGAGCCAAGAACACGGCAACATTAACTGTTCATGGGCGGGGGGCGGGGGCAACGACATTCACATCCTCCTCAGGACACAGGCCGATTCTGTTGAAGTACAGCCACCCCGTGAATCCCGGAATGCCAACTTTCAACGTCTAAAGGCAAGGCTTATAGCAGTGTTTCCTCAACGGTTCCCCAAAGGACTTCAGGACAGTCCTTCTAGGGGCCCAGTTATACCAGGTCAGCGCTCCCCTAGGACAGCAGTGACCTCCGGGGTTCCTCGCCTACATCCACTTTCTCAGTGATGATCTGTGCACTTACAGTCACTTCTAGCTGCTGGGAATAGAGCTGAGGAGATAAGGTCCCTGCCCTGAAAGAGCATGCATTCTAGTGGGGTGGGGAGGAGAGGAGAAAAGTAAGGAAAAGAAAGATAAAATGTTTCAGACAGTAATAAATGCTATTAAAAACACAGACACAAAACCTGCCAGACGACAGAATGACGGGGGACTATGCTAGACTGGGTTGACCGGGAAGGGCCTCTCTAGGGAGATGACATTTGAGGGGAGACCTGAATGGCATGAAGAAGCCAGCATAGCAAGAGGGGGAGGAGGGGAGGGCATCACGTAGAAGAAACAGCCAGTGGGAGAGAAGCACACTTGATGTGTTCCGGGCACAGGCAGCGTCCGTGTGCCCAGGAGGAGGGCGAACAGCGGGAAGTGTGAGCCGCGGCAGGACCAGACCACGAAGGCCGACTGTACGTCACACGGATGGAAGGTCAGCGCAGGGTTCAAGCGAGCTAGTGACCTCATCCTGATTACATTCTGAATAACTCGCCCTGGCCCCGCCCAGGGAACCGAGGAGTCCACCCGGGAAAAGGTGATGGATGTCCAGGCAAAGAAAACGAGGGATGCCTGGACTCGGGAGGTACCCGTGCAGACGTGCAAAGCGGAACACATCCTGGAAGGAGAACCGAAGGACTTACAGATGGAGTCACGTTTGGGTTGGGGGAAAGGGCAGAATCAAGGACACTCCTGAGCCTCTGGCTTGAAGCACGGGCCGGGTTTGGATATCAGCCCTCGTCTTCACTTTCACAAGGTCCTCCAGGCCCTTTCCACCAACAGGGAACTTCAACCCTCACCAGACACCTTTTAACGGTGGACAGAGAACACTGCACCCCCTGCAAAACTGAAAGGCAGACTTAGGAACTAATGCTTATCATCATGCTCCAAAATGAAAGGTAAGTTCCAGCCTAAGGGAGACCTGACAAGAGTCTAGAAGAAGCTGCCTGAGCTACTCACCCGAACCCGCCCGTGACACCACCCTCTGGACTGGGAAGACTCCGTTTCCTGGCTCCGCCCAGGCCCTCCAGACGAAGAGCTGCGCACCGAGCATTTTCAGCTTCCTTTAACCAGGCTTTTTAAAACAGATACTTTTTCTACCCTAAGTTTGTCACCATTTAAAATGTTGTGCTGGTGAGTGCTAATTATGTAAATGCAAGCAGCCATGTCTATTTTTAAAAGGGAACCCCATTTTGCATTCTTACATCCCGAAATGTTTAAAATAGCTAGTCCAGTGATGTTTTCACTTTAGTCGCACCGTTTGTGTGGATTTAAATACAGGTTCAGCAGAAACCAAAGCAAGTCACACATTTACTTTCTATTAAACATCTAAATCAGAAGATTAAAAGCCTATTTTACATTTAACAGAAAGAAGCCGTCAAATCAGCAAAGCAACAGCCTCACTGTATTTACTGCCAAGCAGGGCTGAGGTTTGAGAGGTAATCAATTTCGGAAGGGAGGGTGGGTTTCTTTGAACTCTTCAAAAGAGGAAAACTACATGTGAGCAAACCTTTAATTACAGTATCTTTCAAAGAACCTACAGGCCTTTATTCTTTCCAAACCTAATGCTTCTTAAAGCAGCTCTTGCCCCTTAATTCCACATGAAATATTCAGTATAGCATAATTAAATTTTATTCCACGCTATTTTTGTTGGATTCATGGAAATAGAGGGTGGTAGCATCTTTTAAAACAAACTTCCCAGCAACTTCACTTTCACAGTGAATGGCTGGTTCTCAAAACTGAATTTAAAATGCAAACCCCACTCCAAATGCATATTTCAGTCCAGGACAGACAGGTGGGTTGTAACACCCAACCTGCAAAGAAACGACTGCCCCCTCCTCCACTTCCTGAACTGCGTGTGCCACAAGGTACCTCTGAACACAGATCTCATTTTTCAACATGTAAATACCGGGGCCTTGTTTAGTTCTTCATATGAATCTATCCGGTGGGTAAAGAAAACAGAAAGGAAAAAGACAGGGAAAGAAGCACCTGTCTGTGGCAGAAAGATGTGTAATCTGAGTAACTATTTGGGTAACTGGATCATTTGTGGGGACTGGGCTTGAGGTTTCTGATCATTATTGTAACTTACAGAACCAAAATCTTAATCTCTTTTCCAATCAGTGTCAGTAAGCTACAAGTGGACACAAACCCTCTCTCTCTCTGACTGGTGACCCAGATCACAGGACTCAAAGAAAGAGAAGTGGTAACACACTTCTCGAGTGATCCACAGCAAAGTCCACCAGCCACAGGAAGCCTGGGACCCCATCTAGTCTGACTTTCCGGCATCAGTCCCATGGGAGCACCCCCGATGGGACATAATCCTATTAAAACATGCATCTCCCCCATAATGTGCACAGGAAGCTTAAGTCTTCATTTTACATTTTGCAAACATATCAATAGGGACCATCTCAGATCAATGGTGACCCAACCTCAGTCCAGCCAGACCATCCCATTTGCTCTATAACTTCCTAAAAGGCACCAAACCTAAAGAGGGTAACCAAAACAACGACAACAAAGATTTATCAAGTGACATCCGACATTGCTGTAAGAGAGCAGCATGTCCACCCAGGCTAGAGGCCGTTAGAAAAGCCACTGGGGATTTATCCCAGATGCTGCACCAGAATTCTGAGCTGCCAGGCTAGAACCGGGCAAACACCTGGATGCTTTGTCAGCTTAAAAAAATTTTTTTAAAAAGATGGTTCTTAATGAGACTGTTAGAACTTCAAAAGATTAAAATGTATCTTAAAATAATAAAATAAAATGTGTCTTAATTCTTACACTTGACTTTGGCTTTGTAGATTAGTCTACTTTATTGATTTTAAAAAAGACCACCGGGCTTCCCTGGTGGCACAGTGGTTGGGAGTCCGTCCGCCTGCCGATGCGGGGGACGCGGGTTCGTGCCCCAGTCTGGGAGGATCCCACATGCCGCGGAGCGGCTGGGCCCGTGAGCCATGGCCACTGAGCCTGTGCATCCAGAGCAGCCCACGAACCGCAAAAAAAAAAAAAAAAAAAAAAGAAGACCACCCACCAAACTCAGCCAAGTGATCAGTGACAACTTAACAGCCTGGGAAAAGCTGCCACTACAGCCACCAATGGGTTCCTCTGAACTCATGGTTCCAGAAGGGTTAAAATGAGCTGCTAAAAATAGAGACCTAACCAAAGCCAAACAAACAAACGTGACGACAAAATTAAATTTTTAAACCACAGAAACAGGTATTCGAATTTAAAGCATCTACCCCACCATATTTGCAGAAAAAAAATTTTGAGACTCGTTTTTGTTTTCTGTTCAGATCTAAATGTTTAAATAAGACGTCTGCTAGCTTTCCAAAAAACCTGGCCCATTTATCACTTTTTCGAACTACATCATCTTCCCATTCAAATATTTCAGTGACTCTTGTAGGAAAGATGCTGCTCGTGTCCCTAATGTCAAGGTGTCTCTGCAGCACAGGGTGTACCCAAAGATCACAAACAGGATGCCGCCTCATAAGAAGTTGCAGTTATACTGGGGCCGGCGGAGGCTCGGTGACGGCACAGACCAGTTATTTCCCCTGAAGGCACAGCATAGGGAGACTCTGTTAAATCAAGCCTAATATTGCTGATTTCACAATACTCAGTAAGGATCTGGGCTGAAACAAAATACATCAACTGTCAATTAAGTATTGAAGAAGTGTTTTGCATATTAAAAGCATAAATATCACTGGGGTGGAAGTTGGCCAATTTAAACGGGGGAGGAAAGGAGCATTTCCACAGCCACATCCTTGCAGGAGTACCAGGCAGACATGGGCTGGAGGGGCTCAGTCTATATCTGCAGGATGCCTCTACTGAACTTCAACTCCAACTCTTGCTATGTGACCTCAACCAGGGGTGACAAAGCTTTCCCTGCCTCTCTCTCGGGGCTGTTAAGAAACCAAATAACATGTCTGTGAAATCATTTGCTTAACCGTAAAGGCACATAAAATTTGAGTTGCTGCTATTTTTGGTTTACATAATAATGCTAATTATAGATTATTGATATATTAAAACTAGCCAGTGAACTTTTAACTGGGAAAC
Source organism: Mesoplodon bidens (assembly GCF_964165515.1). Lineage (NCBI taxonomy): Eukaryota > Metazoa > Chordata > Mammalia > Artiodactyla > Ziphiidae > Mesoplodon > Mesoplodon bidens. Next base: position 182,211,567 of record NC_138177.1, read on the forward strand.
CCAGCAAGTTTCTTTCTGTATTTCTGAATATTAGAAATAGTGGGGGATTGGGGGAGGGGGGGACTGAAAACGCATGTGCTTCTACCTTGACTTAAACTGATGGTGTGAGAAGTAGCTCTGAGACTGCAAAAATGCCCAGTTGAAATAATGACATAAACTGCCTATTTCGTCTTTCCTTTGGTTGCACAGCTCATTAACTGCATAAACAGGGAAACTATTTAGGTGTTAAGATCCTGGAAAATCAAAGAAGGTATTCTGATGTCAAACAGTCACAGACATGGACCAACGTAAAAACAGAAAGATGGTTTGGAAGCAAATGCCACATCTACAGCAAAACTCAGGTATTCAAGGCCATCATTTCAGCCTTAGCAAAGCAGTGAATTGGCACTTAAAGCCAAATTTGATCAAAGTTCACAGGGATTATACATGAAAAGTTATCGGGAAAACTCAACAGTATAAAAGTGAGGCTTGCAGGAAAAACTAGGTAAGGAGTATATGAGAACTCTGTACCATTTTTGCAACTTTGCTGTAAATATAAAACTATTCCAAAATTAAAAGTTCATTTTTCAAAATGATCTGTTAAATTTAAAAAGGGGGGAGAAGATTGCTTTTGAGGAAGAAAAGGAAGCTAACGTATTTAATAGCACTCTGTGCAGTTCAATATAAGACTTTTTCACACAGCAACTCATTTCAACCTCACAACCATCTCCTGACACAGGTTAGAATCAGCAGCAGCAGTCCTACCTGACATCTAAAGAAGCGCATAAAAGAACGATCTTCCCAGGGGATCCCACAGCTTTTCAGAGGTGGAGGTGGGATCCAGTTCCTGGTCCGCCTGACCCCAAAGCCCAAAGCCCAAAACATAACCAGGTCTGGCCAGGGGACCTAAGTGGGAAAGGTGGGGCTGCTCTCTAGGGAAGATGGAAACGGGACACGGACGTCCACATAATACTAATCTACTGCGCAGGCTCATCTCAGCCGTACCAGTGAGTCACCCAAAGGCCATCAGCCCAGGAAGTGACATGGTCCCCTCCTTGAGAAGGCAAGTTAAGAGATACATCTAAAAATGGATGTCCTGGTGACCCGTGGAAAACCTTGACGTTGGTATACCTTCTTACAGCAAGTTCACCTGAAAATGCTTTCAACCCAGAAATCGACCCACAAGCTAAGCTTCTAAAGAAGGCTCCCTGGGTACTTCCCTGGTGGCGGCAGTGGTTAAGAATCCACCTGCCAATGCAGGGGACACGGGTTTGAGCCCTGGTCCGGGAAGATCACACATGCCGCGGAGCAACTAAGCCCGTGCGCCACAACTACTGAGCCTGCGCTCTAGAGCCCATGTGCCACACCTGCTGAACCCGGGCGTCACAACTACTGAAGCCCACGCGTCGAGAGCCCATGCTCCACGACAAGAGAAGCCACCACAATAAGAAGCCCACGCACAGCAACGAAGAGTAGCCCCCGCTCGCTGCAACTAGAGAAAGCCCGAGCACAGCAACAAAGACCCAATGCAGCCAAAAATAAATAAATAAATAGATTTATTTCTTAAAAATAAAATAAAGGAGGCTCCCTGAAAGGCTGTTACTAGTGAACTCAGGGCCACAGCTCCACGGAATAGGAAACTGACAAGCACCACATACGTGAAAAATACAAAATCACAGGTGGGCATAAACCAACCACCATGCGACTTTTCAAAACCCACCAAACAGGAAAGCTCAGAAATAACCAATTATAAGGTGGCTCCCCTTTAGAAGAGCCATCTGAAGGCTCATGGGTCACCCTCTCTGCCTGACGTCCTGTGTGCCACCAGAGGGCACTAACTCATGTAATCGCTCTTGAAATCCTAAAGTCACACATTTTGAACTGCAGGAATGTTGAATGAAAGCTAAATTTCAAATCAATGAAAGGACCAATTTGATAGGGGCTTTAAGGACTCGGTAGTCATAAATTTCAATTTAATTCCATAAAACTTAGAAGTACACATATGACGCGGCAGAGTATGCTAAAAACAGTAAGTTAACCAACTCCTCAGATTTATGAAAATAATGGATTTCAAAATAAAGCTAAGAGTTACACATTCGCTCCTGCATCTTTTGTCACTGGGGCTGTCATTTGTATAACATGTCCCAGCAGCTTTGACATGTGGACACAAAAGAGCACAAAGAAAAACATTTCACTTCTTTGTTGCTTTAAAAAGCCACTCTTCATTGAATTATCAGTGGACATTTACCACAATAAAATTAATAATAAAATTAAAATTAATAATAAAATAAAATAAAGTTTATTATGCATGATTAAAACATGATTTAATCTTTTGTATGAAAATCCCTGTAAGAATAAATAGCGAACATTTACCGGTGCTCATTACGCCCTACGTTGCTATTCTGAGTACATTACACTTATTTAATACAACATCCCTCTGAGAGGCTGTAAAACTCTATTTTAGTAAAAAGTTCAACCTTGCATTTCTTGAAGGCAATCAAGAATTTTTCTTTACATTTGTATCTTCCACCGATGATTTATTTGTCCACAAGACTATAAATTCAGATTTGTGAGTTCTGCTTCATTAACCCCCTTCTGCAATTATTTCTTCATCCCAGAATTCACACTTCTTACACTTCCATGCCACGATAAGATTACATAATCAAGAGTTCAGTGATCAGCTTAATGAAAAATGCATTATGCCCTGAAAGGGGTTTTTGTTTTGCTTTGTGGTACATAAAAATCATAAAAATCTTGGCTTTTCACACTTAATTTAAAAGGAACTGAAACATATTTACTGTTTGATCAGAAATGCTGGTTACTTCTCTGTGTGACATAAAATGCAAGTTCAATTGGTCCTGCTTTTTCTGCTTTTAGTTGATGCCTTCAGTGTCCAATAAATAACTGAAGTTTACATTGAAATGGACAAAATCAGACCAATAAAATACACTACACCTGAAAAGAAGTTTCAGTTCTTTAAATAATTCGTCACAAGCTGGTGCCACAAATAAACTCACCTTGAGATAACAGCCCACATCACAGGATACTGTCTCCTTGGTTTTGTTTTTGCGGGAGGGAGGGAGGGAGGGAGGGAAGGAAGGGAGGAAGGGAGGAAGGAAGGGAGGGAGGGAGGGAGGGAGGGAGGGAGGAAGGGAGGGAGGAGGAAGGAAGGGAGGAAGGAAGGGAGGGAGGGAGGGAGGAAGGAAGGAAGGGAGGAAGGGAGGAAGGGAGGGAGGGAGGGAGGAAGGAAGGAAGGGAGGAAGGGAGGAAGGAAGGAATGGAGGAAGGGAGGGAGGGAGGAAGGGAGGGAGGGAGGGAGGAGGAAGGGAGGGAGGGAGGGAGGGGGGAGGGAGGGAGGGAGGGGGGAGGGAGGGAGGGAGGGAGGAAGGGAGGGAAGGGGGAGGGTGGGAGGGAGGGAAGGGGGAGGGTGGGAGGGAGGGAAGGAACAAACCCCTCAAAGAACAACATCTTCAAGGACAACATCGGTATTCCGGGCTATGCCAACACACAAAGAATAAAGATGGAGTCCCTGTCACATTCATGAAGGTAATCTGGAACAAAAGTACTCTGTTACTACCATCTAAATAAATAGCTCCAAGTTCCCTCTGTATCTTTGTTAATGCCCATTTGATCTAGGAAATATTTTGGTTTACCTTGTTTACTTGATGCCAAATCTTATTATCTTAAATGATTAAATATCAAGAAAAGATTTTAATGTCTGCTTATTTTCTACCTCCCTATTTTATTTTTCAATGTTTCTTTCTAGACTCTCATTAGATGTCTTGATATTAAAATATTCCAGAGACATGACTCATATTTTACCTGCATCTATTTCTTCATCAGGAGGCATGGATACCATAACACGTAGTAAGTTTTATAATTCATAATTCCAAGTCTTGATATGCTCTTATGAACACCCTCTACTAGTCTAACAGTCATTTCAATCACAACAAAATTTTTATATTTCTCCCCAAATTTCACTGCTTTATCATTTTTAGAAGTCATGTATAAAAGGCAAATTAAAAGGGAAACATTCAGAAAGGATGCAAAGCTAGGCGACCCATTCACCCATTCAGCAGCATTTATTTAGACTCCACGCTGTGCAGGCTCTGTCCTACGCGCTGGGGACACAGGGTGGACACGACAGAGGCCCTGCTCTCATGGAGCTTCCATTCTCCCAGGAGTCAGACCAACAAACAGACGGTTGCTCTTACAAAAAGAGCAGCTCGCTAAGGGAACCAGGTGGCATCTGGGCATATGGTTGGTCACAAGGCCTCTGTGACCAGGTGACATGTGGACAGAGACCCCCTCTACCTGAGCTAGGTCAGGCCAGAGATCTCCTTCATAATAACTCTGGATGAAGCAAGACTGGGTCACTTTAATCCTTTTAGTAACATTCAGTTCAAATTAATTTCAGGTTTTGAGTACAATTAATTCACTAATAGAATTGTCTTGAAGCCAGATATGGAGCTGGCAGGATGGCAAAGCTCTCCCTACGAATTCTGCCAGCTTTCATTCCAATATGTCAGCCCTCACGGCTCCAGCTCTGTGGTTCCCTCTTCTTGCTGAGCCCATGAACAAGTGTGTGGTGAGAGCCTGAAATAAATAAGTGTAAAATGGGTCAAGACCGTCGCTTCTATTTCTGTTTTTAACTGAAGAAAATTTGCCCCATTTCCAGAGGCAGAGAGAGGAGACCTCTGGGTAAAAGGCAAACTAAAGTATATATTAAACGCATATATATGTATGTATATGTACATGCATATATGTACATATATGTTCCCACACATCTGACTTATTTCCCTATGGTAATTCAAAATTGGTTCTTTTACAACCGTTCTTTTCGTAATCATTACAGCATAACTTCTATTGGGTTGTAGGCTGTATCTTTAAGACGCCACAGAACTTTTTTAAAGGATCGAATTAAAAATGAAAGGTTTGAAGATGATCAAGGTTCAGATTCAATTAACATTAATTTTAGAAGAATTTTTTACTGACTATGCATATTCAGTGAACTACCTAAGTTTTTGTTTTGTTTTTTTCTAACATAGCATCCCGGGGGAGTCATTATGTACCATCAGCTCTCTAATTCAGATTAACGTGTCTAAGTACACATTGATACAACAGAACACAATGTTTCGAGAGGCTCCCCTGCTAGAGACTATTAGTTGAAGCACAGGACTAAAAAGGTGAACTTCTTAAACTGAATTCCAAGCACTCCCGATCGTTACTTCCTAGGCCAGTTTCACAGGTTAGAAAAATACGGGATTTCAAAGGATACAGAATAAGGAAACGGACTACCAGTTGCTAATTACGGAAGATCCTAATAATAAGCTATAGGTGATTTCTACAGTCCCCTTAAAATTACTCAAATGCACACTGATGGTGAAGGAAAGCCTCCGATCTGTTTTCTCGAATCTGTCTCTCATTTACAACCCCTTGCTTAGAGGTACTCTTGCGGGGAAGAGCCATAAAGTGAGTGATTTGGGGTAAAACACTGAACACTGTACCAATGAGTCTTACAGAGCAAGTTGGGAACGCAACACTGTACCAATGAGTCTTACAAGGCAAGTTGGGAACGCATCGTGTTCTGGGGCGAGTGATGCTGTCTAATTTGTTTTTTGATTTTGGGACTGATTTCCAACCAGTCCTCAAACTGACTAAATATTAGCATGACCACTGAATTCCAGTGAGTCAAGGTAAGTAAAAAAGAACCATCATATTCAGGCACGTGTCCAATGCTCAGAGGACAGTCAATTTCACAAGCCTTGAAGGTGTCCTGAAAAGGACACATTACAAAAAGAAAAGAGCTTCTTACAAGGGAAGTTCTCATGACATCTATGTCTATTTCCCTAGGTGCTATTGAATTAAATAATTAGTTAATTAAGACAGCAGAACAACAGATGGAAGGTTTCAAGGCAATCAAATGTAAATTTTATATATACATATATGTGTGTGTGTGTATGTGTGTGTGTGTGTGTGTGTATTTTTTTAACCATAACGTGATTGTCTCTATGGAATCAGACAGCAGTTTCTGCCTTGTTTTCTATCACTCTTTGCCCATCTGCTTTCTGCTACCAAAATTTTAAGATCTGTATCAACAAAAACAGTATTTATTCTCCTCCCTCAAAACAGTTATTAAGTGTACCTCTTTGGCTTGAAGGTACATGACCACAGTGTGTCACCTGCCCCATTCAGCCACCCCACAACTACACGCAGATGCTGGGCTGGGTGCTATGGAAACAGACGTAGGTGAGGCCCAGCACCTGCTCCAGACTCACAGCTTAGCGAATTAAAGATGCCAATAAAGAGAGAAATTACAATACAAGGTGGCAAGGGCCCTTGTAAGAGTGAACCAACAGGTCAGGCTGTGCAGAAAGGGTGTGTGGAGAAATGACAGCTGGGCTGGCCTCTAGAAGGAACTTCTGCCAGATAAAGCAGATCTGGGGAGGAAGGGCCAGGGGAGAGAAAGAAACAGCACGTGTGAAAGGACAGAGGTGTCCGGCACTGGGGGTGAGGTGAGAGGTGGCTGGTGCAGGCGTGCTGTACTGGATCACGAAGGGCTATGGGCTCTGGCATTTCTCTACCTGCACCTACGTCTACATCCAGAGACGGGAGCATCAGGTTAATGAGTGCGTTACTAGTAACGGCAGGTCCAGATGACAGTACACAGAACCATCCAGAGAGCTGGCGTGCGTGTGGGTTCTCTGTACCCTGAGGAGGCAGGAGGGGCAAGAGCTTGCCTACTGCAGGCCGGACACCTGCCTTGGTTGAGGTTACACCAACCACGTGGTTAAAGCTTAAATTTCAGCAGTAAATTTCTGAAGGAATAAATTACAAATTTAAATGCTATACTCTGGATTTTTTGAGGCAAGAATTACAACAAGAGCACGCTAGCGACCCACGTCTAAATTTTTAAAAAATGAACAAATGTCCAAATGCTCACCTTCCTGGTCTCCTAGACACGCTGACCTTCACTTTCTAAGAAACCAGAATTGTGTGTGTAGCAAATTAATTGGGCTAACGATGATTTTAAAAAGCTAATCCTTTGGTTCTCTAACATAACGAGTTATAATTTACAAGTGGCATCATAAAATAGCTCTTCTTTTGCTGGAATACATTCCAGTCCATTCGTCACAAAGATCTGTGTGTAAAAGAGTGACTTTATAAGTAAAATACCACTTACTGGGGAGGAAAACCTCAAAACAAACAGCAATTAAGCCATTAACGTTCTTTTAATTTCTTGCTTAATTTCCGGCTCTTGGTATTCATTTCCCCATCAGATGGAAACATTTTAATTAGAATAAAGGGAGTTTAAGAAAACTTATATAATGAGTAAGCTTTCATTATTACTAAATTGTGTTTACTGAGTTTTTTCTTTCATGTGACTACAATGGGCGAGAAGGCCATCATACTTAAAGGATAAACTTAAAATAAAGAAGTGCACAGTCGGGGACCAAGCGGATTCTCTGTGATACTGAGGGCATTACTGAAGTTGGGATGCTGGAAACAGACTACCGAGGTAGACCCCGCTTCCTCGTGATGTCAGCTCACACGAAATCAACAAGCAATGACTCCGTCAACACTAAGTCATCCAAGGGCATATGGTTCACAAATGCATGGCTCAAAGTGGGCTCCACCTAATTTGGGGGCTGATAGGACTTTTGAGGATTTGGGGGTTAATCTTCATACAGAAAACAAACTAAAGGGAACCTAAAGTAATTTAAACTTGATAAAGGGACAGAGTCAGGGTAGCCATGCACCTTTTCCCCGGGGGTTCATTACTGGTATGGGAAGTATTAAGAGAGCGTGTGTGCTGCTGAGGTGTCCTGTTCAGTCTTTCCAAACAGTTCACTTTCCCTAGCCTACAAGGCTAAAAAGTAGCTTTCCAACCTCACCTTCAATGTTGATTAACCTTTAAAGACACACTGTGGATCAAAGCCTATACATACACATACATACACACACACACACACACACACACACACACACAGAGGCATACCTCGTTTTATTGAACCTCACAATATCTCATTTTTGACAAATTGGAAGGTTGGTGGCAGCCCTGTAACAAGCAAGTCTATAAGCACCATTTTCCCAACAGCATTTGCCTACTTCATGTCTCTGTGTCACGTTTTGGTAACTCTTGCAATATTTCAAACTTTTCTATTATTATTCTACAATCTTTGATACTACTCTTGCAGAAAGGTTACGACTCGCTGAAGGCTTGACGATGGTTAACATTTTCTAGCAATAAAGTATGTTTTTCATTAAAGTATGTACTGTGTTTTTTAGACATAATGCTATTATTGCACACTTAACAGAGTACAGTATAGTGTAAACATAACTTTTGAATGCACTGGGAAACCAACAAAATTCATGTGACTCTCTTTACTGCATTATCTAATTTACTGCAGTGGTCTGGAACCAAACCCGCAGTTATCTCTGACGTCTGCCTGTACACACACACACACACACACACACACACAGACACACACACACACGTAGAGTCTTTGCATAATAAAAGGCTGACCACGCCTGCTTTTAAAAGCATCAGAGGGCAGGCAGGTCCTGTATACTCTATGCCATGGGACTGCCTCAAAGCTACTAAATGTGGGCTTCTGCAGGGATTCAAACACATTTAGGATTGTTAAATACAATTAATAGAATTTGAGGAATTTGTAGATTATGCCAAAATAAAGACAGGAATCTAAAGATATGACAAAATAAAGATAAGACTCTAAAGGATAAAGGTAAAAACCCCGGTGAAAAGTTGCCATTTGGGGGAGATCCTGCAAAATTACGGCCCTGTATTCTGATGTTTTCTGTGACCCAGAAATCTTGCCTCAAACCCCTAATTCCAAGGAGTTACCACTTGGATCTGACTTGAGGCAAGAACAATCCCCCAGAACCTCACAGATGCTTTGAGAAATGTAACGGGATCAGGGGCAGAAAGGCTCCTTGGTGGGTAGAAAGTTAGAGCAGAGGTCACTGAAGCAGCAACCCTACCAACAGCCCCGGTTCTCCCTCTCCTGCCTCTCCGACCCTGCTCGTCTCATCAGGATCATAAGTGGTTTCAGATCCACACAGACAATCCTTCACAAACCCTGGCCTCCCTGTTCCTTGACCCAGTCCCCCCCAGTACCCTTGGACTGTATTTCCATGATCATTCCCAAGACCTACGCTGTCCAGTATGGTAGCCACAAGCCACGTGTGGCTATTGAAATGTGCCTAGTCTGAACTAAGATGCTTTGGAAGCATAAAATCCACATCAAATGTCAAAGATGTAGTACAAAATAAAGGTAAAATATCTCAACAATTTTTATATTGATTACATGCTCACATAATACATGGATCTAAATAAGATATATTATTAAAATTAATCTTGCTTGTTTATACTTTTTAAAAATATGGGTCCTAGAACATTACAAATTACACATGCGGCTCACATTATATTTCTACTGGACAGCACTGCCCTAGACCGTGAGGTTAACCATAACTGCACCCCTTGGTAATACCAGATTCAAGCATCCCACTCCTTGACTGTCCCTCCGCCAACAAGTCCACGGCCCTACTCCTCGAGTCCAGCGGCCCCAGGGCTTCATGTTGCCCCTCGTCTCCCTCGTGCTCCACTTTCGCTCCCGGCAGGCTCAGAGCCCACTGCCCACCGTCACAACAGTGCTCAGCTCAGCTCCCTTGCCCTCCCTCCCTTCCCAGCACTTCCCTGGCAAAATCCCCATCCCAGGTTAAACCCAACTCTCTGCCCTCTCCTGGCCCGCACTGGGGCAGCAGAAACCACGACTCCTTGAAAGCACCTGCTCTGCTTCCTCTCCTCCCATTTTTGCTTGAACCAGCTGGAATTGCTGACGTCCTCACCATTTCACTCATCTGGCTCTTATCGAAGTCACCAATGACCTCCACGCTGCCAGATCCAGGGTCAGTTCTTCACCCGTATCTTACCCGACGTTTAGCAACACTTGAACACAGACGATCATGCTCTCTGCTTTGAAACACGTTCCTTCAGGACACCCCGCTCTCCCCGGTTTCCTTCCCTCGTGCTCCTTCTCATCTCCTTCGCTTCCTCCTCACCCCTCCTCTTATCACTGGGTACCTCCCGTGCTCTGTGTTTGAACTTCTCCATCCATCCACACCCGCTACGGAGTCCATCCATCCCAGAGCTCTAAGAACCTTCGATACGCTGACAACACTGAAGACTCTGGCTCAAGGCTAGGGCCCCCTCTGAACTGTAACTGCCTACTGGACACCTCCACGCGGCATCATGAAGTTAACACAGCCCAGAGCTTTCTCCTCACCCACCTCCCCAGCCTGCTGCTCCCACCGTCTTCCCCATCTTGGTGAATGGGAACTGCATTTACAGTTGCTCAGTGCAAAAACACTGGCATCACCAACTCCTCACGTCTGCAGAGAGCCAATCAGCTCTCCCTTTGAAACACATCCAGCATCTGACCACTGCTGGCTGCTCTGGTCCAAGGCACCCCCAGCCCCTGTAACACTCTCCTCACTGGCCTCCCTGACTCCATCCCTATCCCCCTAAACCAGGAATCAGCAAACTTTTTCTTAAAGAGCCAGACAGTAAATACTGTAGACTCTGTGGGCCAGATGGTCTCTGCTGCAACGACTCAACTTGGCCGTTGCAGCTTGGAAGCAGCCTCAGACAACACGCAGACAAATGAGCGTGGCCCCGTGCGAATAAAACTGGAACTTAAACGGACACTGAAATCTGGACTTCATGTAAGTTTCAGGTGCCACAAAATATTACTATTCACCTTACTTTTTCAGCCATCTAAAAATGTGAAAAGCATTCTTAGTTTGCTGCCTGCACAAAAACAGGTGGCAGGCTGGATTTGGCCCTCAGGCCTACACAGTATTGCCGACCCCGGCCCTAGACTACTCTCTGCACTGCATTCAAAGTGATCCTTTTAATCATGTTGTTTTCCGGCTCAAAAGTTCTTGGATGGCTCCCCTTCTCACTCAGTAAAACCAAAGACCTTCCCACGCCTTATCAGGCCCCGTGGGATCTCGCTCCTGACCGCATCTGCTCCTGTCCGCTGTGCTCACTCAATGCCACCGTGGCGGCCTCCCTGCTTCTCTTTTGCTATTGCCAAGCCCACATCTACCCTGGGGCCTCTGCCTTTGCTGCTCCCTCTGCTTGGAATACTCTTAGCCTAGATATCTACATGCATCAATGTGTCACTTCCTTCAAATCACCTTAGGAGAGACACCTGCTCCAGCCATGTCAGCCAAAGCCACGCACGCAGGCACACCAACATCCAGGGACCCTTAAAACGGTTTACCTTGCTTCGTTGTTCTGCATCACACTTCCTGTCATATGATGTTTCTTTATGATATTTATTTAGGTAGAAATAAACTGATCAGGCAGTTTTTTTAACAGGGAGACAAAAGAGCACGGTGTTTACGAGCATGAAATCTGGAGGCAGATTACCTGGGTTGGAATGCCAACAGCACCATGTACGAGCTGTGTGACACTGAGCGAGTTATTTTTACCTCTCTGTGCCTCAGTCTCCTCCTCTGTGAAACGGGGACAATAACAGCGCCTACCTCCTCAGTGTTCTGAGCGCCGATGAGGTAATAAATGTAACTGGCACATGTAATCGCTCAGTTAATGTTACTTGCTTTTTGTTGACTGTTTACTGACCCTTCCCAGAAAACAGGCTCTTTGTGAGAGAAATGGCCTTGTCTTGTTTACTGCTTTACTCCGGGCACCTAGGACAGTGCCTGGTACTAGGCATTCCATAAATACTTACTGAACGAATGTATAAACCTTTGAATTTGAGTCCCTCTCAGAGAGGGCAGGACACTCCCCCACCCCCAGCACCACACAGATACCAGGAAGGGCAAAGCTTTCTGAAAACCCACCGCAGAAAGAGAAATGAAAACCGGCCTACTCCAGGTGGGTTTGCTGATGCTGCTCTCTGTGGAGAAACCTTGAAGTGAGCCAGAACCGCCATATGCTCCGAGGAGCACCAGTGTCACTCCGTAAGGAGCCTTCTACCACCTCAAACGGTGCTGCAGCCACAGAGGGCACGTGCTCAGGTCTCTAACCAGGTTAGAGAAGAAAGAGACTCCACAGTCAGGTTCAAACTCCGCACGCAAAATGCCAACCCAGTAGCACAGTTCTGTACGGGCCTGACCAAATTTCCTGGATACAAGCACAAAAGACTGCTTACTCAAAGTAGCTGACATTTAATTGACTTCTAAAAACAAAGAACATCTCGTCAAGTAAAAGTCTTTCCTGAGCAACAAGGTGGTAAAAACACTTCCATCCACCCGTCATCCACACTCAGTCACTCCAACCATCACGGTGCTATGGATTCGGCCACTCTCCTAAGAGGACTGAGTTTTGATTTATAAATAGTATTAACATGAGCTAAAGTACTTCCGAGTTCTACCATTCTGGGGACGAGTCTTTAATGTGAAGATACTGATACATGTCCTGGTGTCACACGGGCTCTTCTTTCAGTGAGAACCCCCTACTTCCTTTAAAAGAAACAGGAACGATAGGGTCACACACCATTAAGCAAAGCAGACAACTGCCCTCCTGACCCTCTAAGATGTTTCCCTGTGAAATAAGGAACATCTTCAGTATTGGTTCTACCAAGTGGGAAACAAATGAGTGAGATGTAGGTGGTAAAAACACACCTATAGGGCTTCCCTGGTGGCACAGTGGTTAAGAATCCGCTCGCCAATGCAGGGGACACGGGTTCGAGCCCTGGTCCAGGAAGATCCCACATGCCGCGGAGTAACTAAGCCCGTGCGCCACAACTACTAAGCCTGCGCTCTAGAGTCCGCGAGCCACAACTAGTGAAGCCTGCAAGCCACAACTACTGAAGCCCATGCGCCTAGAGCCCATGCTCCGCAACCAGAGAAGCCACCGCAATGAGAAGTCCGCACACCGCAACTAGAGAAAGCCCACGCGCAGCAACAAAGACCCAACACAGCCAAAAATAAATTTAAAAAAAAAAAAAAAACCTATATCCACTAGTAGAGAATTCAGGTGTATAAGTGCCTCCCTGCACTGAATGCCAGAAAACCGTGTGCCTGGATAAGTAAAAGACTATGAGGAAGGGTAAGAAATTGGGGGTCAAGGAGGGGATGAACCCCAAGAGGTCAAGGTGAACTGCCTGCCCCCTGCCTGCATGGCTCTGGCCTCCTGCTGACAGGGACACAGCAGAGCAAATGGCCAGGGTCACTGGGGGCAGGTTTTTTCCCAGAAATGATGAGACCTGAGATTTGTCTTTGCCTGGTATCCCAGTGATGGTTTCGTTTGTTCATTCTGCAGTTGGCTGGTCACTCGGGTCACCGTGACACAGCACAGAGGACACACATGAGGCAGGCAGCACCCGTCCCATCTCAGTCCTACACTGCTACATGGGGGCAAGAACCTGAAAAGTCAGGATGATAGCGCTCTCATTTAATACTGTATTTAGCTGATGATCCTAAATAACACTTTGTCAGCTTTTGTGATCTAGCACAAAACCACATGCCTTGTGATATACCAGCTGGGCTCTGGTAATGCCCTTGACTTGAGGCTTAAAAGCTTTGGCTGGGACATAACTTTGATGTATTGAATTTCCATTTCAAACTGCGATGATTATCCCTGGCTTTGGCATCGCACAGAGTGCTACCAAAATTAGATTATGGCTAGTTAATAAGACTATCTCTCCCCTCTGGTCCACTTCTGGGAGCGCCGCTGCTACCCTCTGCTTTGCTTGTTTGCAAGATCAAAAAGCCATGGCTGTTTAGTTTACAGGATGCGGGGATAAGAACCATCTGCCTGGTCTGGTGTTTCTTTAATTAAAACTTTAACTACAGATATATCTCTGCACAGATACGTGAAGTCTATCAGCTCCTGCTCTTAATTACCTGTGCTAATGACAGCTGAAAGGAGAGTGAACGTTTGCTGCGTGTCTCCTACGTGCCAGCACTCGTACCAGATGCTGTAAAACATGCCAGAGCAGGTAAGAGAAACTCAAACGGCCGCCAACAACTTGCCACCCTCCCTGCCAGTCCTCTTCCCATTGCCACGGAAGAAGGAGGAATGTCCTTCGGGCTTCTCCCAGGGGAAAATGAGGAGCGGTGAGGGGTGAAATACTCCAAAGGATCAATAAGGAGAGAAGAACTCGGCATCACAGGCTGACTAATATCCACGTTCTGTGCGGGTACGTGTGTCTATCACATGGTCTATTTCTGAACCCACCTAGAGACACATGTGGCAAGTGGAGAGTCTGGTCTAAATCCTATGATTCGGAGGCATGTCACCTGGTGCCACGGTAACCAGGGCCACGGTTTCCCAGGGAGATGACACCCACAAATGAGAACAAACAGGAGATGCTTCCCGTTTGCTCCTGACTGAGCAATGATCCTGCTGCCGCCTTGGCCTTCAGTCACCCCCTGCTGGCGAGGGCACATTTTCACTGAAGAATGACAAAAAATATCTTTTCACACTTGGACCATGTTTCTTGGTCTCCTACTACCTCCAGAGGGGTGAAACGCCATCAGAACTGCCCCCCAAGGGGCCTGCTCAGCGCAGGGGTCCCTCCTACCCACCACCCTACCCACCAGGGCGGGGTATTTCTCCTTCATCTCCCGAGGCACACAGGTCACCGCGCACGGCCACGGGGCATCCACGCGCCCCGGCGCTGGCTCTGCCCCCCTCCCCGGGCAGCAAGTCTGGACTGGCTGAGGGCCTCCGGGCAGGGCTCGCCCTCTCAGGAATGGCTCCTCCTCACCAAAATGGGGGGCCTGACCCATGACCTCAGACCTTCAGCAGCAAATACACTAAAAGCCGGATGCAAGTGCCTCTAGAAGGGTCAAGTCCATCACTGTCCAGCACTGTCCTAGTTAGTGATGGAGTTTCTCAAACTGTCATGCCAGATTATCTGAATTTTCAAGATAAAGCACCCAACTTAAGGTTGATGATCACAGACAAAATCTGACAACTTTCAGGGTGACTCAGGGTAGCGCTTTCACCTCTGAAAGATCCCAGGGCATACCGAGATGCGTCAACTGCTAGGAACACCCGCGATGTGCCCGGCCCCTTGCAGGATTTCAAGTATTTACAGTCTGACGACAGATACACTCAGAAGCATTTGGCAGACGATGGAGAAAAAGAGAAACAGAGGAAAGATAAAGAGAGGGAAGGGTTGGGGAGGAGCGGGAAGGAGGGTTGTAAAAAATAAATGCACGCAAGTGGGGCAGAGGAAAAAAAGTGAAAAGGCGAAGGAGAAAGGAGACAGTCCACTGCTTCATTTCGCCCCATGAGCGACCTCAAACCTGCTTTTTGTGATGGTCAGATGCCCACTTCCAGAAGACTACATCCTACCGAAAGGACAGCTGGGACTCTTCCCACAAAAAGGCTGCTGGTTGCTGGTGAGTGCACCACCAAACTGCTCCACAAAGGCCCACTGTAGCTTACAATGCAGCTAACTAAAGAATTAACAGCACTGGCCCATGTTCTGGAAGCATGGGTCCACACATGCACAGATTAGTGATGGTTTTTTCTTACTTACAAATAACATAAACATCCTGCATCTTTGTGCTGTTGATCAATGGTTCTCTGCTAGAACAGGCAGCTCAGAGTCTGGGACGGGGCCAGTGCTCCACATTTTAAAGCTGTACAAGGGATCCTGGATGTGCAGCCAAGAGCAAGGAAGCCGCTGCTACGCAGCCCCTCAAGGCGCCACGCGAATGGCGGGGCCTTCCTGGTGATGCGGGTGGTGGGGTGCTGGAGGCCTCACTAAGTCAGTCTGGGGCACTGACGGCTGAGGGACACAAATGCATGCGCAGGAGACCCCTGCAACCAAATGGCAGAACCCCTGGTCAGGGGTGCAGCCAGGTTTGCCGGCAAACACAAGGCAGCAGGTACCAGAAGGGCCACACCTGGATTCAAGTCCCAGTTTTGCAATCTACTAGGGGTGTGACCCTGCACGAGTTTATTTAACCTGAGTGTCGGTGTTCTCAGGTGCAAAACAGGGTTAACAAACACCACTGACCTCATAGATAAATATAATTATGTGGAAACACCTGGGAATATGTGACACATAGCAGTGACTTTCTTCCCCCTTATTCTACTGAGGATAAAGCAGTGAAGCCTCCTACAGCAAGGTAAAAATCTCTCAACACATAAATGCTTTCTGACTCCATGAAAGCTCACTAGACAGCTGACTGAAGCTGAGAGAATGAGTAGTGCTGACTAAGTAAAGGATGGGGTCTCTCCCACGGGTCTTTCCTGTGTCTCCATAGCCAAAAATAGCTAAAACAAAACAACCTATCAACAAAGGGCCAATCAGCTCTTAATTATCTAAACTTTTCTTCCTAAAAGGTTAGGAGCCCAGATTTAACTTGCAGCACCTGAACCTGCATTGTTTTAGAGGTGCCTGATTCCCATAAACTATCTAGTGCCTCTGCCTGTAAGCATGCCTGGGCCTCCAAGACAATAGTAGAATACTAACAGGGACACCCTTTCAAGTTTAGTTTTCTGCGAGGTGTAGAAAATTCCATTTCATGGGAACTCCCACGCTGCCTGGGTTTCTCCTGGTGCGCAGGGTCGGGCCCAGATGCCACGGCCACGGCCACACTGCCTGCCGGCCGCTGCTCTAAGTACACACTTCACATGCAGCAGCTCACCTAGGACTCTTCACGACCCTCTGAGGAGGTACTGTTATTATCAATCCCACTTTAAGGAGGAGGAAGCTGCGGCACAGAGGGGTTAGATAACTGCCTCGATCCGACCACTTGCAAAGGGCCGAGGTGGGATGCGACGCGAGGCAGCCTGGCCCCGGCGCCCACGCTCCCGGCCGCTCCCCAGAGGATGCACTACAGCAGCCTCTCAGCATGAAGACTGCCGCTGCTGAGAGCACAGCCCTCGCATGAGGTTTACTTTCAAAGGCACCTTTCTTCTGGGTTCCCAGGGTGTCCGTCACGCATTTTCATTTATCCTGCCAACAACCCTAAAAAGCAAGTAGGAGACATACAATATCTACTTTTCACACAGGATAAAACTGAAGTCGAATCAGTGAAATGTTCTACACACTCCTGTACGTTAAGTGGAACAACTGATTTCACTGTTTTCAACCCCAACGTGGAAGTCTTTTGAAGTCTTGCTATTTGAGTTTCTGAGTTTTGTGTGTCGCTACCTCACAAGATACCCCTGGGCACATCCAGAGACCCGGCTGGTCCAAAGCAGGTTTTCTGACTCTCAGCCTAGGGTTTTCTCACTGAACCATGCTCACAGAAACTACATCCACGTGGCTTACAACTCACTAGGATTCCTAAATACTAACCAAATAAGTACTGCTCATTGAAAATAGGTAATGAATGTGTCCGTATACCAGCTCTCTTCGACGTAACTGCAAAATAAAATTATCACAATAAAAACATTTCTCTTGGGTGCCTATTAATGTCTCCTTAGCTCCTACTGGACTTATGAATAAAGTATCTGACTGTCTCTAGAGGACCTAGGAGCCTTCAGGGAGATGTCAAGAGGCCCTGATTCTGTCAACAGGGAGCTTGTGACTCTCATCAGCTAGCTCCCCCTCAGGGGTCGGGCAGGTGTAGGGCTGCTTAAGCAAGAGGAGTGCAGCAGACCGCCACCCACAGCCCCTTTCAGCCCTGTGACGCCTGTTCGATAAACTCCAAGCTACACATTATTCTTCTGGTGCTAGAAGGATATGGAATACATTCCTATGCAACTCTGAAAGCATTATCATAAAAAAAAAATCACCTTAAAATGCAAGGTTGGATAAATAAATGCTCCTAACTTCTGGAACATTCATTCCATGTGCTTTCTGGCTTTGTAATCATGGGATGTTTTACCTACTCATACTTCTCAGCTCTGGTATTTTGCAATTCTGTGAAAAGATACCCAACAGGCCAAAGGCAATTTCCCAGGGATGTAAGTATAACAGACAAAGACGAGCTAGTAAGCCTGAAGAAGTGTTCCTAAGAGTTCCAATCTCCACTGAGCAGCTCACTACAACTAATTTTAATTTGTGGTTCTAATGAATGACATAAACTTTTATAGGTATCAACAAAGCTCAGAGAGGACTTAAATCCATTTCAGTGCTCATTTAGCAGCTTCAGCTGTGTGCAATTAAAGCATCAGCATTAAATGTTGGAGAATAAAATAATGAGACACTTAAAAAATGATCTGTGCTTCAGCAGGCCATGCTAGGAGATTTCACATGATTTTTTTTTTTTTAAAGAACATGACTTCTCAGGAATATCTTGTCAGTTCCAAGAATTAACTCAAGTTTCATTTTTTAGATTTCAGGTTTTTTGCTTTTGAATAAGAATTTTTTGAAAAGTGGAATACAATTAAAAATGCATTGTCTGAAAAACAGTCATGAAACAGCATATGGCATAAAGCAATCTGGTATATGGACCATCACAGCTGACTGACCAGGTTTCAGCAGACACAAAAGGCCACTTTTGATCAGGTTAAAAATGTTGCTCGTTCTTAACTTATACCTCAAATAAAGAACAAAATACTGAAGGAGGGGGAAAGGTGAATTTTGGAAATGAGACAACTTTCTTATCTTCCAGCCCGTACATGGAATTAAAGGGCTAAACTTTTCCTCCCACCAACACTTGAAAATATAAAACATAATGTGAGGTGGTAGAATGTGGCAGCTGAGACCTGTAAGTTCAAGTTGCCACTATTTCTGAAAGATGAGTTAATCTGCAAAGGAAGGGGTGTGTGGTGATGGTGAAGGGGTGTGTGTGAGAAGGGGCGGGGCAGGGGCATGGAGGCCGGGGGGGGGGGGGCGCTCTGGGTGTCCGCTGGTGTATGCGAGTTATGTGTGAACACCAAGTTCATTTGGCTATTGCAAAACATGAATAGAAGAGGAAATATACTGCATGGGGAAATGCACTCATTAAACTTAAATTTTAAAAGGATGAAAACACAGATTACACTTTATTTTTAAAACTGAAATGAATTTTAATACAGAAAATGAAGACAGCATTTTGCAAATTTATCGCTCAAAGGGGTATCTCTATTTGAGGAAATCAGCGTGTTACACTTTGAGAGATGAAATGTTACAGCTTGTACACCAAAATCAAAAAATGAAATTAAATTAAAAAATGAAATGGTTACCAAGGTAATGCAGGTCAGGGGATCAAAGGTGAAGGGTCACACATTATTAAAAAGAAATCCAAAAGGACGGCTGCATCATGATCTCTGCAAAACAAAGGAGCTCCAGTAAGTAAAACTAATATCTCCGAGAATTTAAAATCAAGTTCTTGAAAAGAAGACTCCCCTGTAATTGAACACAGTCATTCCTGATTCCATGTAGAGCCATTTTTATTTAGGTACAACACCAAATTTTAATTACCTTTTTGTAAAAATTTAACCATTCAATCATATTAAAACCCCAAATATCCCCCATTATAAGTGACTAAGAAGTGCTGAGAACTCCACTGGACCCCACACCCTGTTTTCTGGAAATGACAGTGCTTGTTAAGTTGCCAACATATCAGAAATCTAATTTGGTCACAGCGTGGTGAGTTTTTTTCCTCTCCTCAAGGAATGAGTTCCAAAATTGAGTTTTTGCAAATTTGTTTCATTTGAAGTAGCTGCATAAAATTTCCATTATTGGAACATTTAGTATAACAATGTTCTAGAAGACAGCAATAAAGTGATACATGATAAAATAAACTGTGTAACTATATCTATTAAGATCTGTTCTCACATTCAACCCTCACTGTGGGACGGGGTGGGGGGTGGAGGGACATGACATTTTAAGCAAAATAACTTGCTGTCTCCACTGGAATTACACAGAATTAATAGAAGCTTGACACCAGCAATATCTTAACAGAAAAAGAGTATACGACAGTTTAGGCCTCAATTTCCTGTTATTATTTACTCATCTCCCTCATTAACAAACTAAAAAGGACATTAATAAACCTTAAAAGGACAGAAAGAGCTAAGGTTTTGTTTTGCATCACGTGGCCACCACGGATATCATGACAAACATACTTATTAACTTTGCGGCAAAAGCAAGCGTAACGATTAGGAGTTACAGTAAATAATCTCCATATTCCTTTCACTAGTAAATAAAATGACTACTATTAGTGATCTTTAGTCTCATCTCTAAAACTAAACTTGAGCAGGCTACACGTCCCTGATTTCAGGACCCAAATTCCTTACTTGTTGCTGGACAGGCAATAGAAATAATGCCTCTCCATCTACGAGGGTAAATGGGAGCATCACTAGCAAAAAAGAACCTTAAGTACCATTCCTTCTTCCAGTCTCCTAGTTCAGTTTCACTCTTACAATATCTAGCATTTGAGTTTACCCTGATAAAATCAAATTCCCAAAATACTTCCATATCAAAATACAGACAACTGCCCCAAAGGATTTTATTAAGAGGACCAGAACACTCTTTCTGGTGGCTTAGAGCAATCAATACAAAAACTCTATGAAGATTTTGTTCTCCCGATTAGGCTTTGTTAAAAAATAACTTGCAGAGCTTCACGCACTAGACAGAAGTGTGTTAGCGCCTCAAGGCCACATTTCTAAAAAACGACTTTTTTTTAAGTTCCAGAGCTACTGAAAAGTAAACTAGCATTTCATTTATCTGGGATGCTCATCTCATGTAAAGTCTGTCACATACGTATTTGTTGCTGGGAGGCATGCGAGCAATTTTGAACACTATAGAAGGAATCGATACCCCATCAAAACAAGGCATATGTTGTTTTAGTAGCACTGTTATTCAGACCGCTTTAGCACGTTTGTAAGAAAAGGCAAGAAGCCAGTAAGTATACCATTAGCCAAGTTTTGTTTTATTAAAATATTTCCTATTAAAAATGAGAAAAAGTATATTCAGATCAAATATATGTACCCCTTCATTATCAAAACACATGTATTTACTAAAAGAACTTCTTGACAACAAGAGGAGAATACTTATAGATGCTTCTTGAAATTCTAAATCATTTCTAAAATTCACCGACTCAGAAAAAAAAAATGTGTTAGCCCAAATTTTCTACTAGCTTAAGCCCTGCCCCAAGTTGCACATGCCAGCCGATGCCAACATGATGCGACCCCCAGATATAAGGAGCTGCTCTTAGAGAACCTGAAAGCATTACAACCAACGAAATTCCCACAGATAAATTCACGGAACTAAGTATAATCTAAGTAATAAACACGAAACAAACAGAACACTCCCCACCTAGGCACTTAGAAGTTCCAACAAACAATTTGAATAAATTTGTGCCAGTAATGGTAACATTTTAGGTGATTTAAGAAAATCTGTAATATGAAGGATTTCAGCTAATGTTTTCAAATGTGTTTGCTATTTGGGGTGGAAGAAGGGAAGGGCTACCAGGAAGGAGTTTACCACGTCCCTAATATTCAAGGATCCTAGAATATAATTTAATAAGTAATAAGAGGGCTAGAAACAGCCAGGGGCCAGCACAACTGGGGAGCACGGATTGAGCCGCAACAACGAAGAGCTGAGGCCAGAGCCCCTTCGTGGAGGCAGGTATCTGGGACACACATCCTTCTTCCCACAGAAACAGGCTGACACCTGCCTACTTAACCGGAAGTCTGTTGAAGCAACAGTTCTGCTCCAAATTCTAGAGGCTATGGGACCTGAGGAGCTTTTTGTTTTTTCCCAAAGGGCTGGCCCAAGCTGAAATGTAGGAAACAGAACATTCTACTCGCCCCGTTCCTGGGCCCCAGACAGAGTGCCTCAAGGACTACGAATGAACTGGATGCATACATACCAATACATGCAAAGATTCAGGGTGTAGGAGGTTGTGGGGGGGGGGGGGATGTTCTTTAACCCAAAACAAATCCTAAGTGGCAGAACTAGCACTTTTACATCAAGGGGTATTGAAGGAGAGTCCTCTTCCAAATGACAAGCAGTAACTGAACTAAACAGGGAATGCTCAAAAATCCTACTAACTCCTAAAACCTTAGGAGCATAACTAGCGTATACCCTATCCTCAACCTAAAACTGGAAAGAAAACTGTACTACCGCACTGGTGAGTTATGGTACTGAAGTAAGAAACACACCAAGTTTCATTTCACAAGACCAACAAGTCACTGGAGTTCTAGCAAAGAAGACTTTGCCAGGGAAATTCTCACCCATATTAAGCTCTCACTTCCTGGACAACTTTTTGTAGGGATATGTTTTCCAACATGCTCAATTTGTACTCTAAGTATTGGGGGGGTTGTTTTTTGCGCTTTTTGCTTTGGTTTGGTGTCTTTTGTTTGTTGTTGATGGTTTTGGGGTTTTGATTTTTTTTATTTTGGGCCAAGGACCAGCCAGCATTTATAAGCAAAGAGAATTGGTTCATTTCTCAACTAAGCAGACATAGAACAATAAAACAAAGAACGTCACTTCTAATAAGGTTAAATCATGACAGAAATGCTGCCATTCTCACCTCAAGCATATTACTTTCAAAACACATAGAAGAACCAGAAAGAAATAAAAAAATAAAGAGCCAAGAAAATTCAGAGAGTCAGAGAAGCTACGAGACAGCTGAAGAAACCCATTAAAATAGAGCCCTATATATTTTACTAATTCTTTACAAAATGGCTATTAACTCAACAATATAATGCCCTCTGCAGCAGAAACTAATCTCGTCAAGTGTATTCAAGAGTAAAAGGAGAAATGTCCAGCCAAAAGTTTATTATAGTGATGAGGCAGAAAAAATTTTTAATCTATAAACATAAATAAATAAATCACCAAAACATCACTCAATAAAACAGGTAATTCACTAGAATAAAATGTACTTGAGCTAAGTATATCCTTCTGTTAAGTGGAGATTATATTTCTATTACCCCTTCATGTTAGAATTTGTTAGTTTTTTCAACATATTAGAAATACTGCCTGGCTGAAAAACCAAGAAAATAAAAGCATTTGGTCTCCATGTCTGTGGCTCCTCCAAGTGGGGCCCAGGGCAGCACAGCCAGCAAGAGGTACCCCCTCCCTGACCCCCTTCCCACAACAGACACCATCTCTGCCATTTTTTTCAACCTTTCTGAAAATATATTTCCTCTGTCAAGCTTCTCAAAGATAGTCTGTTCTAAAATATGTGCCTGTTTCTCAAAATATTTTATAAATGATATAGCAACATACACCTACAATCATATTATTTCCGCTACAATCCTCAAAAAGACAACAAAAGCTAAAGCTACAAGTTAAATACCTTTCTACCTAGGACTTTATCCTGAGCAATATAATTTTTTCCCTAATAGCTTCAAAGACTTCACAAAAGGCGAAAGCAAGTGGGAGGAAGGGGCTGCCGTGAGCACAAGGGAACTCTTAAGAGTGATGGATACACTCATTCTGGTGGAATGGTGATGGCCATGGGGTGTGTGCATGTGCACACTTCTCAAAAGTATGTGCAATTTATTATATGCCAATTATACCTCAAAAAAGCTATTTAAGAATGGGGTCAGAGACGGAAAAACTCTAAATTCACCAAGCACTGGGCAGAGTACTCAAGCACTGTGTAGAAGGCCTCAGGAGTGGAGAAAAAATTAGCCTTAGACTGAGCACTACTGCAGACCCACCTAACAAAGCAAAACCTTAAAGGTTCCAACTGCTTAAAAGTAACTTAGTTGCATCCCAGAACAAAGTTCAAGAAGAATTAAAGGGTCCTGCTTTCTTAAATCTGGTCTGTCAATCTCCCACCTTTTAACCAGGATGTTTATTCCACTTACAGTTAATAAAATTATAGATACGGTTGGGTTTTAGTGAACCATCCTGTTGTTTTCTATTTATTTCCTGCGTTCTTTGTTCCTTTGCTCTTCCTTTCTGCCTTCTTTTGGATTAATCAAGTATTTTTAGTTTAAGAAAAAAATTTTTTTGAAGAATAGGGGGCGGTCAAAAGGCAGGGACTTTGCCCTCTCCCTGCACACTTTAAACCACACAGCCATGCTGTAGCCACCATGCAGAAGAAGCCAAGAGTCACAGGGGAGACAGTGGGAGCCACCTTCCAAGTCACTGAACCAATTCTGGAACCACCTGGTTCCAATTCTGGAACCACCTGGTTCTGGTCTTCTTAGGTGAAATAAGAAAAGTAATCTCATTGTTTAAAATAAATGCATATAGCACAGGGAGATCAGCTAGGTGCTTTGTGACCACCTAGAGGGGTGGGAGGGAGGCTCAAGAGGGAGGGGATATGGGGATATATGTATGCATATAGCTGATTCACTTTGTTGTACAGCAGAAATTAACACAACATTGTAAAGCAATTATACTCCAATAAAGATGTATATAAATAAATAAATAAATAAATAAATAAAAACTGGGCAAAGAAACTGGAAAAAATTTTTAATAAAATAAAATAAATGCATAAATAAATACATAAATATTATATATTTAAACCATATGATACTGATTACTAGCTTTCATATTAGCCACAAACCTGAAATTACCATAGTTTCTAAATTGAAAATCAAGGCACAATATGACAGTTTCTCTAAGAGATTTGAAAAATCAGCTTTAGACATACTCCTAGCTTTGCAAATGATATGCAAGTTCACCAAATATTCTTAAATTTCTTCCTCAGATTTAGCATTTATATTATGTCAACTCTATCACAACTGAGACCCATTCCTTTCAGGTACTATCCCCACCAGGGAAAAAGAATAATACAATATATGCCAAATCTCCCCAAACACAAATTTATAAGAAATAAAACAAAAGCGAAACAGACCCACCCACTGTTGACTTTATTTCTATATGACCCGTTTTTAAGCTAACTAACCTACACGCAGTGCTTATTTTAATTGCTCTACTGGCTTCCTACAATGACAGTCAGAACGATTAGACTCCAACATTTCCCACTTCCTCTAGTCATGGATTCTCAAGCTTCAGATGAATAAGAATCCCCTATTTAAACCAAGTCATTTGTAAAAATAGTTCTCAAGTCCTTCCCCTAAGAGATTACAGTTTAGTACATCAAAAGAGGAGCTAAACAATCTGCATTAATAAAACCCCAGGTGAGTCTGACTAGAACAGTCCACAATCCTCACTTTAAGAAATACTGCCCAGGACTTCCCTGGTGGCACAGTGGTTAAGAATCCGCCTGCCAATGCAGGGGACACGGGTTCAAGCCCTGGTCCAGGAAGATCCCACATGCCATGGAGCAACTAAGCCCGTGCACCACAACTACTGAGCCTGCACTCTAGAACCCATGAGCTACAACTACTGAGTCCGCACACCACAACTACTGAAGCCCGCACGCCTAGAGCCCGCGCGCCTAGAGCCTGTGCTCCGCAACAAGAGAAGCCACCGCAATGAGAAGCCCACGCACCACAACGAAGAGTAGCCCCCCCTCGCCACAACTAGAGAAAGCCTGCGTGCAGCAATGAAGACCCAAAGCAGCCAAAAATAATTTTATTTATTTACAAAAATATTTAATGTTTTATTTGTTTATTTACTTTAAAGAAGAGAAAAGAAAAACTGCCCAGGTGGGTCCACCCCATCCTCCAGTCTCCACACACACCCACCTCCTGCAGACACCCAGGCACAGATGTCAGAGCTGCCAAAGTGTAAAGAAACAAATTCCAGCTGCTATCAGCTTAAGGTGGCCCTTAAGTTTTTAAATGCCAATGGATGCCTAAAAAGTCTCTAAAACCGCAAAGAATAAAGCTATACTGAAAGACAGGGTAGCTGTATAAGATACAGGGAGTTCCTTTCCAATTAGAACCAATTCTAGGTTCCAGTAATAGCTCTACCACTTACTATTTCTATGACCTTGGACAAATTATTTAGTTTTTTAAAGTAAGTCACATTTTCTTCATTTATAACATGAAGATAACAACATCCCTACCTTATAGGGTTGCTGTGAGTATCAACGAAAACAAGTAATATAAACTGAGTAGCATATGGTGCTGAGGACTTAAAAAGCAATAAACATAAAGAAGATGTGGCACATATATACAATAGAATATTACTCAGCCATAAAAAGAAACGAAATTGAGTTATCTGTAGTGAGGTAGATGGACCTAGAGTCTGTCATACAGAGTGAAGTAAGGCAGAAAGAGAAAAACAAATACCATATGCTAACACATATATATGGAATCTAAAAGAAAAAATGGTTCTGATGAACCTAGGGGCAGGACAGGAATAAAGATGCAGACGTAAAGAATGGACTTGAGGATATGGGAGGGGGAAGGGGAAGCTGGGACGAAGTGAGAGAGAGGCATGGACATATATACACTACCAAATGTAAGGTAGATAGCTAGTGGGAAGCAGCCGCATAGCACACGGATCAGTGCTTTGTGACCGCCTGGAGGGGTGGGATAGGGAGGGTGGGAGGGAGGGAGCCGCAAGAGGGAAGGGATATGGGAACAGATGTATATGTATAACTGATTCACTTTGTTATAACGCAGAAACTAACACACCATTGGAAAGCAATTGTACTCCAATAAAGATGTAAAAAAAAAAAGATGTTTTTAACAAAAAAGCAATGAACACTGGCTCTGTGATTACTATGATTATGATGCTGATCATCTTGCATTCTTTTGCTTATCTGATTCTTTCCAAGGTTTACAAGAGGGATACTGATAACCCCATTTTTTTAGATGAGCAACGGTTAAGGTTCAAGACATAAATCTTAAAAATGTGTTAGAGCTGGAATTGAAACTCCATCTGTCCAGGTCTGTCCTACTCCACGGCTCTGGCCCTGACAGGTATGGAAGGTGTTCCACCAGCCCTGACAGCCTCCCATGTCTGTGCTCTGCACAGGGCTCTGCACACTGAGGCTCCCAATCATGTTTGGGGAATAAGGCAATGAAGGAATAGTAAGGTCCTCAGGGGTAGCAGAGGGGAATGTACTCTTCTAGATCCACTACCGTACCTATCCCACCACCCCTTACACAATGCATTTAGAAGGATACATGTGGGACCTCAATCAGGGGAACCACAGATATAAATTCAAGAACTTGCACACAAAAAAAGGAAGAGTAATGATTTTCCACTCTGCAGTTCTACTCACTAATTTAACTTAAAGACAAATTCATTCGTTCAACAAATGTATACTGAGCACCTAACCATGGGGCAGGCTCGGTTACTAGGTGCCCGGGATGTGTGATGAAGAGCAGAGAAGAGGTCCCAGCTGTGTCTATCTTAGCCACTGAGGCAAGAATTCAGACACAGAACAAGTCATTCCAAGCACCATGAGCAGAGTGCAGGATGCTACGGAAATACACAGCAAGGGTACCTCATCGATTCTGCTAGGGGGCCAGGCAATTTTCCCTGGGGAAATAATGTTTAGCTGAGATCTGGAAGATGACAAGGTGGAGAGGGACCATATTCTAAGAAGAAAAAACGACAAACGACACATAAAAGGCAACGTGGGAGGAAGAACATGAGTGTAGAAGGAACTCAGGGGGAGGACAGAGAACAAGGGGAGGAGAGAGGCCAGGCAGGGGGCTGGAGGGGTGACAGACAAGATTACACAGGCCTTGAGGACCATGTTGAGAAGTTGGATGGCATCTTAAGTATACGATGGAAAATTATTCAAAGGATTGAGAAGTGGGGTACCATAATCCAACTGGCATTTTTAAAAAACCACTCTGGCATCTGGGCGGAGACTGGGCTGGGAAGGGGCAAGGGTGCAAGTAGGGACAGGGGCCAGGAGATCTCTAGAAGCCGTCTGGACACAGGTAATCGTGGCCTGGACTGGAGAGGTGGCTGTAAAGAGTGATTTAGACTGAATGGAAATTTATTTGGAAATAGAACTAGTAGTCTTGGATTCAATACGTAAAAGATGAAGGAGGTGTCAAAAATGACCTCTGAGAGGAAAATAATAGTAACTCTAGATTGGAGAAACCTGATAAGCACTGCCTCAGCCGGGTGATGAAGGCTAAGAGCATCACAGTGAGAAGTCTTGTTGACAGCAGGCACCCCTGATACGATGAGAGGAGAAGGGCTCTGCACCGTGTGGTCTTCCTTCCCAAAACCCATAATCCCAGCCTCATCACAAGCAAAACAGCAGACACACCCAAACTGAAGGACATCACACAAATACCGGATCTGTCAAGGTCACCAAAAACAAGGAAAGTCTGAGAAACTGTCACAGTCCAGAGGAGCCTGAGGAGACACGATGACTAAATGTCAGGTGGCCTCCTGGATGGGGTCCTGGAGCAGAAAAGGACATCAGGGGAAAACTAAGGAAATCTGAAGAATGTGTGGAGTTTAGCTTATAACCCTGTATCAGTACTGGTTACTGGCGGGGATGAACGTACCACCCTAATGTTATTAGGGGAAACTGGGTGTGTGGTACACAGGAACTCTGTAATATTCTTGCAACTTTCCTGTAAATCTAAAACTACTCTAAATGTAAAAGTTTATCTTAAAACTGGCCCCCTGGTCTGACTTAAGCACCTGGGAGGTGCCCTTTATTGAGACAGGAGAGAAAGACGGGAAGACCACAAGCTCATTTCAGACACGTGAAACAGGACAAGACCCTGCACTGGAGGAATCAGGTATCAGGTGGGCAGCTCTGGTGGGGTCCTCGGCAGAGAGAGCTGAGCTCAAAACAAATGTAGGAGCCCTCGGCAGGCTGAAACTATGGGAGTGGGCAGGGTCACTGAGAGCAAAAGTGGGTATCAGGAGGTGAAGGGCCTCAGTTGCTTCCTGAGAAATATCCACATTTACCAGTCACACAAGAAGAAGGTCTAGTCTCAAGCCCTGAGGAAATCCCACCTTAGATGCTGGGTAGAAGAGAGCAAGATGGAACATCCAACACGGGGGAGAAAAACCCAGGGGTGCGTGCCAACCCCAGAGGCCAAGGGAAAAGGCACGGTCAACTTGTGTGAATATGTCTGAGAAATCAAATAAGCCCTGGAAAATGCTCCTTATCTTTAGCAATTCTGAGATCACTAGTGATCTATGAAAGAGCTTTCAGAAGAATAATGGGAATTAAACTCAGACTGGAATAGCTGAGTAAGAGGTGAGAAAATGAGGAAAAACTCTTACAAGAAGTCTGGCTCTCAGATTTGCACACCCATGGTCACAGCAACATCACTCACAACACCTACAGGTGGAGGCAACCTAGGCATCTATCGATGGATGAATGGATAAACAGTGTGGTATATACATAATGAAATATTATTCAGCCTTTAAAAAGGAAAGAAATGACGTGTGGATGAACCTTGAGGACATTATGCTAAGAGAAATAAATAAGCTAGTCACAAAAAGACAAATGCTGTACAATCCCACTTATATGAAGCACTTAGAGTTATCAAATTCAGAGAGACCGGAATTAGCAAGGTTTGTGCCGGGGCTGGAGGGAGAAGGGAACAGGGAGTTAGTTGCGCAACAGTGTGAATTTATTTAATGCCAAGGAACTGTATACTTTAAAATGGTTAAGATGGTAAATTTTACGTTATGTACGTCTTAGCACAATTAAAACTTTTTAAAAGGAAGTCTGAGTCTCAGAATGTTAAATTCATATCAAGTTATAATGATTTACAGTGAAAAATATTTGAAGCTGGATACTTGAACCTAGATCAGCACTTTCCAAACACGTCCCTAATGATGTGTGACACAACACACACAAGTCACAGATGCTGATCCCCTCATGCTCTGCAAGGGGGCCTGGGCCACCCAGACCCCAGACCAGTGGTCTCTGATCTCAAGAGTACTCATCCACTAATCCCATATGCCTTATAAATACTTTTATTTTTGATGTGTTCTAAGATGTGAGAAAAGCTGAGAAACAATGGCTAAAGAAATGAAGATTAGAGATTATTTCAATTCTATTTTCAGTGGCAAGAAAACTTGCTTTAAATTAGTTTTCTTCATCAACCCACAACTTCTGTTGCCAAAAGGAAAAAAAAAAAAAAGGAAAGAAAGATTGTCACCTCAACTTAGAGAAACAAATGAACCTCTACTACAAAGCCACACCTCACTTTTGCTAGATTTTTAAGGATAGAATAGGAGCAACAATTTTCTCTTCACACCAAGTCAGATTGACAAAAACTAAATCAATGTGTAAGGGACACAAAAAGAAAAAAGAAAGAACAATGTGGTACTGATGCAGGCATAAGATAAGCAGATCAATGAACAGAGAGCATCCAGATACAAAACCGTGTATTTGTGGAAATTTAGCACAAGATAAAGGCAACATTTCAAATCAGTAGGAAAGGATCAATGATTCAATAATAAGCATCTATTTGGGGGGAAAAAAGAAATAAGAAGCTCTACCTCACTCTGCCAATATATACAAAATGTCTATGTGTATTAAACATCTAAGGATAAAAATTCAAAACAAAGAAGAAAATCCAGGGAGAATAATTAATAACTGGGGTAAGGAAGCCTTTCCTAGGTATGCTGTCAAGGCCAGAAAGAGTCAAAGTTTGAATGCGTGACTCACAGGACTGAGGTGAGGATGCAATGAAGACGATTAAGACTGAAATATAGATTTCTAGCCAGGAAAAAATTATACATACACACTTTTTTAAGAAAAACACACAGAAATCAGAAATAAAAAGGGTGAAGAATCTACGAGAAAAAAGAACAAAAGAATGAACAGACAATTCAAAAAAGTAACACAAGTGGCCAAAACATGCTAAATCTCAGGAGCACACAAAGAAATGCAAATTAAAAGGAGACATAATTTTTTCACCCACTGGACTAAGAAAGATTTAAAAACCTGATAATCCCTAGTGTTGGTTCGAGTTTAGGGAACCGAACGTTCTCATATTCAGCTACCGAGAGTACAGATCAGTGCCTCTCTAGAGGGAATATGGCAAATGCTTGTGCTCTTTGGTGAGCAGCTGTGTCGGCAGGCCTCTCTCCTGAGAAAATAACTGGAGAGGTGTGCAGAATACTGGGTAAGCAATAAGGGACTGGTTAACAATTTTTATAGAAAATCCATGCTCTGCAGTTATGTACATCCACCTCCACAGTCACACGCACTGGCATGCAAATGACCACAACAGATTTTGGCATGGGGAGAAAAACAGAGAAGAGGTATCTGATTCCTCGTGGGGGGGGGGGGGCAGCAGAGGGGAGTGACACACACACATACATACACATACACACATATACACACATGCACACACACATACACACACATATACACATATACACACATACACACACACACACACACACACACCACTTTAAGGCAGTATAACGCTTAAAGCAAGACAGGCTGGAAAAGAACTTCAATATATAAATCAATATATGATTCCAATTTGATTTGATTTCAAGATTACTAAAAACAGTCACCTCTCAATTGGGTAATGCCTGGAAGGATGAGTAGATCTGTAAATTATATTAATACAACTGAGAAACAGTGGACAAAACTAACGCCATGAAACAAAGCTAACTCAAAGAATTCCAAATATAATTGGATAATTAAATCCTTTCAAAGAAAATATAATTGTAATTTGAATTGGGGATATCAGTACTACTATCCCTACAACATGCAGACCCTCCCTACAATAAATCTTCATCTACAACTGATCTCATTTGGGTCCCTCAGTGTGGGATAATAGTAAATATATACTGGTCTCTGGCCCCAGTTCCTGGCAGAGAACTCCTAAAACCCTTGTTATTTCCCAAGTGATAAGAATATCTTTTGTTCCCATATTTGGTCTCTGACCTGTCCCTGACACAGGGCTCCTGAAACCCTTGTAGATTCTAAGTGATAAAAGCACTGAGAGCATCTTTTGTTCTAGTGAGGCTACCTGTTGCGGGGGGCAGGAGAGGGGGCCCTCCAGGATGGCTCTGGATGGGGGCGGGTCGCCAGAAAGACCAAGCCCCAAAAGGAAGCTTGGAATTTTCAGCCCCGCCCCCCATTCTTCAGAGAGGGAGGGAGGCTGGAAATGGAATTAATAATTGATCAAGAGGAAGCCTCCATAAAACCCCAATAGCACCGGATTCAGAAAGCTTCCAGACTGTGGATGTGAACACATTCACACTGGGAGAGTGACACACCCCAACTCCACGGGGACAGATGCCCCTGCACTCAGGACCCTCCCAAGACCTCGGCCTATGTACCTCTTCGTCTGGGTGTTCATCTGTGTCCTGTATCACACCCTTTAATAAAGCGGTAGTAAGTATTTCCCTGAGTTCTGTGAGTGACTAGCAAATTAATTGAACCCGAGGGAGGGGGTCATGGAACCTCTGGTCAGCAGCACAGGTGACAACCTGGACTTGCGACTGGCATCTGAAGTGGGAAATAGACTTTTTTTCCTACAGTGCACTTGGCACCTCATTTTATTTTTAGCCTCCCCTTTAGAAATTAAGCTCACTGCAGACAGGGTTTTTTTGTTTTGTTTTTTCTATTCCAGGAGTTTAGAAACTGCCTGGCACAGAGACACTCACATATTTGTTGGGTTAATGATGGCCTCTTCTCCTCTCTGTGGTCTCTCCCTCCCAGCACAGGTCGCTCCCTCCTACCAGCCTGCTCTAGACGCCGGCCCAGCCGCCCAGCCTCCAGCCCGGCTCCTCTCGGAGGCCCCTGCCACCCTCAGCGCACCCTGCCCTCCAGCCACCCTGCCTCTCCCACTCCTTCAGACGTGCCAGGCTCTTCACGCCGGAGAGCCTGCCCGCAAGCCTGCCTCTGTCCACAACACTCCCCTCCCTGACCACTGATCTCTCGAACCCTCCCGTCCCTCCCGTCACAAGAAGATCACTTCCTGGGAGTCCTTCCCTGGTTTCTGATCTGTATTAGGTCCTCCGCTCTTGAATAACCTTTCACAACCTTCATTCTGTAAATACACACTTATTCTTACAATTATCTGCTTAATGGCTGTTTCCCTTTAAAGGCAAACTGTGTCTTGATGACCACGCTATACGTCCCCAGGGACTGGAACCGTGCCTGAAAAAAGGAGCTCAACTGACCAAATGAATGGCTGGCTGTCCTACTAGACCACAGACTCGGCAAAAGCAAGTTCAACGTCTATTTTGTCCTCTCTTCCGTATCTGGTGACAAATACGCTGTCTGGCACAGAGAGAATGTTTAACAACATTTATTACATAAATGCTGCACGAACACGGGGGTTAGGGACACCATAATCCTACTCCTGAGGAGAGGAAAAGAAACAACTGCTACCACCTTGACATCTTGATACACGGAGCCTTCCTTCCGGATGATCTTACTTAGGTGTGTTCCTCCACAGCATCCACCTCCTACAGCCCAGGCGTCTTCACCTGCATGTGCAGCGTCCCCTTCGCTCAGCTCCTGCCGTGCGGGCCGCCTCCCAGGCCTCTGGAGATGGCAGCACACACAGCCCAGCACCCCCCGCAGCTTCCCCCAGGCGCCTCCAGTGAGACGTCTCCCCACGAGGCACCTTCCTCCCGCACATGAGAGTGGCTTACGGCAAGTTCCAGAGGGCGGCTTTCCATCAAGTTCCACCAGCGTGACACCACCACGACTTCTCCGCCTTGCCGTAAGCCTCACATCACAGCCTGCCCTGGGGACGAGGCCTGGGTCTCAGCCCTGGGCAGGGCGGGACTCTTCCTTGGGGGCTCTACCTCAGCTCTAGAGGATGCAGCTACCCTGTACGTCTGCTATTCTTATATCCTTTAGAGTTCTCTTCACTTTTTATGAGCCAATCCCTCATTACTTCCATTCCCTGTTATGGTGAAAAATGTTCATTTCTTTTAAAATTACGTTTTATATCAGCAAAACGAAAAGACAACCTACTGAGTGGGAAAAAATATTTGCAAGTGATATGACTGATAAGGGATTAATACCCCCAATATATGAACAGCTCATACAACTCAACATCAAGAGAACAAACAACCCGATTAAAAATGTTCATATTAAACTTTTTCTTCCAATTTACTCTGTTTTTTTTTCTCCTGCTTTGATCCAGACTGATACAGATTTGGAATTAATGTGTGCAGTGTAAGGGTCGCATTTCTTTCCCCCTCCCAACATGAGTATCTAACTAACTAAACACATTCATTGAAAAGACTGTTCTTTCTCTGCCATCCTGCAGAGCCTCCTGTGCGATAAATCAGGTGTCCAGATACGAGTGGATCTGTGTCTGGACTATTTTGCTTGGTTGGTCAACTTGTCTAGCCTTTTACTAAAACCATATTATTTTAATTACTATAGCTTTACAATAAGTCTTGCTACCCAGTACAGTAAGTCTGCTCAGTTTGTTTTTCTTCAAAATGATTTTGGCCATCCCTGCTGTCTGCATTCCTATGTTAACATCAGTTCGTCAAGTCCATCAAGAAAACATCTGCTGGCATTTTGATTAGTACTATACTGAAGGCATAGTTGAATTTGGGAAGAATCAGCATCTTAACAACACTGATTCTTCTGATCCATTAACATGGTATACCCATCTATTGATTTAGACCTTTAACTTCTCTCAGTGTTTATTTTTTCCCTGTATAGATGCCTTACATTTCTTTACATTCTGAAAAATCTGATTGTATATGTTACTACAAATGATATTTTAATTTCACTTTCTATTTGTTGTTGATACACAAAATTGCAATTGTGTCCAGAGTTACTCTGAATCTTGCAACCTTATTTATTAATTACAATAAGTTACAAGGAGATTGTTTTTTCTACATACACAATCATGGCATATACAAAAACAGTTCTATTCGTTCCTTTCTGATCCTTGTACCTTTTATTTTTCTTGTCATATTGAACTAGGTAGGGTCTCTAAATAATATAATTAATAAAGTAGTGGTAATGGTGAAAATAACTTATTTCTATTCCCAGTCTCAGGAGGAAAACTTTCAACACTTCACCATTAAACATGATGTTCGCTATAGGATTTTTCTAAGTAATCTCTATCAAATTAAGGAATTTACCTTTTACTCATAATGTCTTAAGGGATTTCATTTTGAACAGATGCTGAATTTTACCAAAGGCAATTTTTACATCGATTGACATTATCACATTATTTTTCTGCTTTACCCTATTAACTCAGTGATTTCTACTGATTGATTTTTCAAATAGTAAACCTGTCTTTGTAATAAGTCTGATAACTCTGATTTAAATCTTTTGAAATTTGTCAACACTTGCTTTATAGATCAGCAATTTTTATAAATGTTCCATGTTTATATAAAAAGCATGTATAATCTAATAGTTATTGGGTGCAGTGTCCTATTTATTTCATATTTCATTTTATTCTGTATTGCATTTTCAATATTTGTTATTCTCAATCTCCTAGGTCTCTCCTACTGTATCTAATCTACTGGCAAACCCACTGTGGCCTCAATTAGGTCAAGATTGTTAGGTGTGTTATTGAGATCACCAACAGTGATTCTCTGTTTATTCAATCAGTTAATAAAGTGTATTAAGACTTCCCACTAGGATTGTAGATGTGTCTATTCTTTGTTACTTTTGCCAATTTTTCCTTTGTGTATTTTGAGGCCATGTTTTTAGGCACGTACAGATGTAGAACTACTGAATTGAGTATTTTATCATTATGAAATGTCTCTCTTTATCTCTAATAATGCTTTTCTGCCCTAAATTCCACTTTATTAACATAGGTACACCAGTTTTCTTTTGGTTAGTGTTTGAGTGATATGTCTTTTTCTACCATTTTACTTTCCTTCCACTTTTATGCATCCTTGCAAGCAGTAGAGTTGTGGTCCACCTTTTTTTTTAATTTAATCTCTCAATCTTTATCTTTTAATTGAAATTTTTAGTTCATTTTTATTTATCAATAATACAATTACTGATATCCTGTGTAAATCTATCATCTTACCATTTGCTTCCCATTATTCCCACAAACTCTACGTTCCTTTTCTGTCTTCTTTTGGATTAATCAAGTTTCCTTGGGCTACTACTACTACTATTACTACTACTAACTACTACTACTACTCCTCTTTCTCCTCCTCCTCTATATTTCCTCTCCATTAGCTAGTGGGTATATATTCTTTTACTGTTCTTTTAATGAATATCCTAGAGATTACAATATGCATCCTTGACTTATCAAAGTCTCAAGTAGATTAATAATTTTACTACTTCCTGGACAATGCAAAGACCACAGGATACTAACCCTATTTACATCCCCACAACTGATATGCTATTATTAAAAATTTTAATTCCATACGTATTTTAAACCACACAAGACATTATTATTGTTGTTTCATATAACAACATTCATTTGCATTTACCCTCTCTTTGGTCTTCACCTTTTCCTACACCTTAAAGCTGCCATCCAGGATCATTTCCCTTCTGCCCAGAGAAGAATCTTTATTATTACTCCCCTTTAGTGCAGGCCTGGTGTGTATTAATTCTTTCCATTTTGTTGATCTAAAAGGATGATTTTTTTGCCTTCCCTTTTGCAGGATGTTTTGCTGGGTACAGAATTCCAGTCTGGCAGTTTACCTTCTTGAAAATACTGTTTACATTTTTAAAATACCGTTTACATTTTGAAAAGACTGTTCCATTGTCTTCTGACTTCTGTTGCTTGTGTTGAGAAATCAGCTGTCAGCCTTACTGCTCTTTTGAATGTAATAGGTAATTTTTCTCTAGGTATTTAAGATTCTCTCATTCTCTTTGGTTTTCAGCAATCTTAGGTTTCAGTGGAATTTTATTTGAATGTATCTGGTGCAGGGTCTACAGTATTTCTTGATTTGAGAGGTCTGTCTGTTACAGAGAATTCTCAGCCATTATCTCTACAGATATTGCTCCTGTACTATCCCTCCTGCCTTTCCTACTCAGATTTCAATTACACATTGTTAAATATCTTCACCGAATCCCATGTCGTTCAGAATCTTTTATGTATTTCCCATCATTTTTCTCTCCATATTCTATCATTCTGAATATTTATTTTCAATTTATTACTACTACAAATCTACTGTTAAACCCATCTATTGAGATCTTCATCTCAATTAATTCAGTTATAGTCCTTCAGTTCTAGAATTTATGTTTCGTTCTTTTTTTGTTTTTTAAGTTCTAGTTCCCCGATTCTTAATCTTGTCTTTTATTTCTTTAAACATATTATATACTATGTGATGGTATTTAAATACTCTATTATCTGGATCACAGACAATCCATTGGCACAGTCTGCTGTTCCTCTTGATTTTCAGTCAAATTGTCCTAAATTCTCATCTGGTGGGTAAGTACCAGACACTGTAAATAAATGTAGAGATCATTTGAGGCTCTGGGTGACGTTATTTTCTTCCAGAAAGAATTCACATTTGGTGCTGTCAAGATCACCTGGATCTAATCAAGGACCGAGGGGATTTGAAATTCAACTTCAGTACTTCTCACAGATCACTGTTCCCAGGATACAGGCCTTTGGGACTCAAAGCCTAAGGAGTTTTCCAGGGCCCCTTCCTCCCTGACTTATACCAAACTCCAGTTTTTGCCCCCCACTCTCCAGTTCCTTAAATCTATCAAAATCTCCTCAGCTTTCCAACTTCTCATTTGCTTGCTTCTTCTTGAATCAGCAGATCGATCCTCCAGGGCAGAAGTAGATGCAAATCTGGTCTTGCATCTATGAGCTTCCTTACTTCCCCAGATCTCAAGCCCACAAATCTTCACTGTTTTGTTACCTCTATTACCTTCATACAAATTTTGTCTTAAATTTTGTCCAGCTTTTCTACTTGCAGGAAAGAGGGCCCAACCACTCTGTCTACCATTAGCAAAAAATTTCCCCACTCCCATATTTTTTATCTTTGTGGGTTTATATTTTGTGATTCTTTTCTGTCATTTTACCAAATTTTGGAAGGTAGATAAATACATCTTCGATGAGTAACTGCTTAACCTGTTACTCATCACAGCTTAACCAGAAATCTCCAGTCATTCATTTTACTGATAGATCTTTTATATATTAAGGATATTAAACCTCTGTCAAATATGTGCCAAATACTTCTCCTAGTTTCCCATTTACATTTTAATTTTATGGTATTTTTAGCACATAGAAATGCTGAATTTACATGTAGTCCAGTTTATCCATCTTCTCCTTTCTAATTCTGATGTCATGATAAGAACACTGAACATTATGTAAATATAGACTCATATTTTCTTCTAGTGTATTATCATTTCCACTTTTTACATTTACTTCTTTAGACTTATTTTGGTATAAGGTATGAGATAGGCTTAACGTATTTTTTA
This sequence comes from Mesoplodon bidens, assembly GCF_964165515.1. NCBI lineage: Eukaryota > Metazoa > Chordata > Mammalia > Artiodactyla > Ziphiidae > Mesoplodon > Mesoplodon bidens. Next base: position 182,249,604 of record NC_138177.1, read on the forward strand.
ATTGGTAAGCCAACTGTCCCAAATTCATTTAAATAATTATCCCTCTATTTCCTCCTCTAAATAGTGTATAAATCTCTTATAAATCAAAAACTATTTTCTTGATATTTGTATAATTTTACTTTGCTATCTGGCACTGCTGACCCTTTTGTTCATTCTCCTTGCTACTCCAACTTCTCTTGGTTTCTGTAACCCCTCAGCTCTATTCCTCTTCAACTACTCCTTCTGAGTCTCCTCTACAAGCTTAATTTTCTTCCCATTTCCCTTATTCAGTCTCATGCTCCAGAGAAGATGACAGAAACCGTTCATTACTAGAACCTTTCTCTTCTCTCATTCTCCCTACTCTCCTTGTTCACCTGTACTGTCACTTTCTGCCAGCTCTCTCTTGACTTCCCAGATCTATATCCAACTACCTTCAAAGATCTCTACCTACATGTTCCACAGGCACTCTCTAAGACCCACTATACAAATATAATTTCAGTGCCTCCTCAAACCTCCTTTTCTTTCTGTATTTCATTATCTACATACCACTATCATTCAAGCCAGAATCTCAGTAGCTCCTCCTCTCCTTTGCCATCACACCTTAGAGGTCATGATATACCCTACTGATTCTAGGTCTCTGGTCAGATCCTTCTCTACTGCCGCTGCATTAAAATAGGTCTCGGGCTTCCCTGGTGGCGCAGTAGCTGAGAGTCCGCCTGCCGATGCAGGGGACACGAGTTCACGCCCCAGTCTGGGAGGATCCCACGTGCCGTGGAGTGGCTGGGCCCGTGAGCCATGGCCACTGAGCCTGCGTGTCCGGAGCCTGTGCTCCACAGCGGGAGAGGCCACAGCAGTGAGACTAACCTTAATTCATCTATCTCCTTAAAACCTGACCCAGCCATACCTAATTACTCAAGCAAGCCAAACTACTGCCTTCTTCCAATCCTTTGCTCATGTGGTTCCTTCAGCCTAGAAAGTTTTCTTGCTGATTCTTTGCCAAGCAAACTCATAATCATCTTCAAAATACAGTCTTAGTGTCATACTTTATAAAACATCCACCACTTATATGCCTCAAATTTATCTTGTACACACATACCTCACAATTCCATTTTATCCCTTATCACACCACTTTGCAATTATTTTTTATGTGTCTTCCCCATATGACTGTGACACACTTTTATTCACCTCTGAATGGCCAGGCTTACCTCAGGGCTTGGGCACACAGTAGGCACTCAAAATGGTCACTGAATAAGAAGATTAACAGACATGATGCTTACTTAACAAACTGGTTTATAAAAATTATCAAAAATATATTTCTTGGGACTTCCCTGGTGGCGCAGTGGTTGAGAGTCCGCCTGCCGATGCAAGGGACACGGGTTTGTGCCCCGGTCCGGGAAGATCCCACATGCCGCGGAGTGGCTAGGCCCGTGAGCCGTGGCCGCTGAGCCTGCGTGTCCAGAGTCTGTGCTCCGCAACAGGAGAGGCCACAACAATGAGAGGCCCGTGTACCGCAAAATATATATATATATATATATATATATATATATATATATATATATATATTTCTCAATGGAAAACTATGAAGAGTGACATTTGACTCAAATTGTAATCTCATTAGGTAACATGTATCTCTGAAGTTTTACAAATAGCTTAGAAGCACTCTAAGTAATACTAATGAGGCTCTGTATTATAAATTTAACCCGTGTAAAAATCACTTGTTCAAGGGCTCCTGTTAGTTAAGGAGTTAAATAATCTCATTCAAAAAACATGAGATAGATAGATATAGTTCTACACCAAGAAAAGAAGCTAAAAGTCTACGTAACTACAGCAAAAATTTTTCTAGTCTTTGCATATACAAATGGTTCAAGACACTTTGTTTTTGAACTTCTGTAAAAACCTTCACATCTATTTCCTAACTATGGTACAACTACAGCCCTAGGCAGCACAGCTGCATATCTTTCTTTATTTGGGCAATTGCTTCCTCATTACAAAGATAATAAAAGAGCCACAACAAACATTCAAAAGAAAAGTGGCTCCATGTAAATGGAGAGTAGATAAAGGCATTTTCCAATAAGTTAGATGATAAGAATGTCTTGATTTCTCAGGTTATCAAAAAGGATTTGATATGAAAGTTTTAATAAATCTGTAAAATGTACTTTTAAGCACAAAGAAATCTTAGTTCAAATTTTAAAATCAAATATATACCGTGAAGTGACAGAAATATCCCATTAACCTATTTTCAAAACTCACTCACAGGGGCTTCCCTGGTGGCGCAGTGGTTGAGAGTCCGCCTGCCGATGCAGGGGACACGGGTTCGTGCCCCGGTCTGGGAAGATCCCACATGCCGCGGAGCAGCTGGGCCCGTGAGCCATGGCTGTTGAGCCTGTGCGTCCGGAGCCTGTGCTCCGCAACGGGAGAGGCCACAACAGTGAGAGGCCCATGTAACGCAAAAAAAAAAAAAAAACTCACTCACAGACCTGTCAGGAGACATGAAGACCTTGTTAAAAAACAGACCACAGGTACTACCTTCCAGCTTAGAGTGACATGGATACAAACTGATAGGAAGCCCTGACTACTGAAACTTCCAGATCTCAAGAGGGAGCATTTCAATCAGCCATGTTAACATCTTCCAGTTATTAAAAAACTAGAAAACGAAGACTACAGCATACGGTACCCCCATAACCTTATAAACGGCACTGATTTCTCCGCCTACCACACTAGACTGTGAATTCACGTCTTTTGTGTGTTCTGCAATATGTGTTTACACAAGACTGTATAATAATAAAGCAAACACTTGTGGAACGCCCCCCCAACCTACAACAAGGGGGGAGTTTTTAACACCTCAAAACTGCTTTTCACAACCCCTCCTCTCTCCCGAAGGTAAACACTGTCCTGACTTTTGTACCAATTAGTTCCTTGCTTTTCTTCAGAGTTTTCACAACCTGTGGCAGTTTTCTTTAAATAACAGCTTTATTGAGATATAATTCACATACCATAAAGAGTACTTTTAGGATATTCACAGAGTTGTGCGGCCATCACTGCGGCAGTTTTTATCTCCATCGATGTGGTTAAGTTGGAATTTCCCAGGATCCCCTTCCCTGAGTCTGCCCAAGATTTAAAAGGTGGAACAGAACAGCCTCCACTCTCTGAATGCCTGCACAGTTAGAGGTGGTGACAGATAGAAACTGAGGTGCCAGAGAGTTGTAGCTCATCCACAGGTTTCCTCTTTGGACACTAGCTTGAGTTCCCCTAACACTAGAAGCTGGGCAGCAAACACATGAAAGGACAGCCTGTCCTCCCAGAAGTCTCCCAGACTCCGGCAGGCTGCCTCGGCCACCCACCCCAGTGTTTCAGGAGGTGGCTCATGACCCTTCTCTGACCTTCTAATTCCTCCTCTGGGCTCTATTTTTTCAACTTCTCCCAGGATTATATACAGACTTACTTCTGTAATAAATAAATCCGTTATTCCATAATACTACCGGTGGTTCTGCTTCCCTGACTGAATCCTGATACACACGAGCTACGTGTTTCCCTAAACAATAGCGCAGCATTGACTCTTTTCGAACTTCGTAAACACAGAATCAAACACGGTGTTTTGTGAGATTCCTCCATGCTGTTGCACACAGCTGTTCCTTGCTCACTTCTCACTTGCACTTTAATAAACTATTTTATACCATATACCATTTCAATGAACTTTTTATTGAAATGTAACATACAAAAAGAGCACAAGTCATAAGTGTACCTGTGTCTCCGTACATGTATCACACCCAAAATCAAGAAACAGAACCTTACCAGCACCCCAGAAGCTCCACTAATACACCCTCCCTACTCCCCAAAGGTAACTACTCCTGACTACAACCATAAATTATTTTTCCTGGTTTTGAACTGTTCTGAACTCGTATCCAGAATCATATAACAAATAAATTTGAGAGTCTGGTTTCTTTCATGCCATACTATGTTTGTGAGAGTTATTCGTTTCTTGAGTATACCATCAGTTCATTCATTTTCATGGCTGTCCAGGTTACAGTATATGAATATATCACAATTAATTTTTCCATTCTGTTGTTGTGAGCATTCGGGCAGTTCTAGTTTTGAGCAACTTGGAATCACACTCCTGAGGACATTCTTGCACGTGTCTTTGGAACGTATATGCACATACTTCTGCTGGGAACATACATCAGGAGAGGAACTGCTGAGACACACGGTGCAGACAATTCTAGATAATTCTAGATTTCCAGCACTGATGTAGATGACCCTCAGCAGTGCGTGAAAGCCCCCACTGCTCTGTTCCTTGCCAGCACCTGCCATTGTCTTTTTGAATGCAGTCATCAGGGTGTGTGATGGCATCTCACTGTGGCTTATTCTACGTCTGTCTGATGACGGATGAGGTGAAGCACCTTTTCCCATGTTTCCTGACCGTCTGTGAAGTGCCTGTTCAAGTCCCTTGCCCATTTTCCTATTGTGCTTGTCTGTCTCTTTCTTACTAACCTGCAGGACTTCTCAAAATATTCTGATTATATTACATTCTGTTGGCCAATCCCACATTATGACTTGACTTTTCATTCATATAATAGCGTCTTTTGATAAACAGAAGTTATTTTAATGTAATCCAACATATCAACCCTTTACTTTATATAAAGTTAGTACTTTTGGTGTCTTATTTAACATTTATTTACTACCGACCATGGGCAAGTGAACTAATGGTTTATAATTATTATGTTACGTGTTGCCCCTGTTAACTCATGGAATCCCCCAAACCATCCTACAAAAAGAAAGAATGATTCTCCCGGAGGCACAGGGTGCTGGCAGTGGACTGAACAGAGGGGAGGCTGCCGGATCCAGCAAGCAGACTCTTACCAGCTTAGTGCTGCCCACTCAGCTGTGCCCACTCGTGTGGGAGTACAACTCCCACCAAGAGAGCTCTTACCACCACAACTCATCCTTAGCCACATACACGGAACATGCACAGACATACATATATACAACATGCACATAACATTTCTCACGTGCCTAGGAAACTCCCAGCCCACATTTCAAAAATTAAAGAGTAGGGCAAAAGAAAAAACAGAGACAAAAGAAAAGGGATGGGACCTGCACCTCTGGGAGGGAGCTGGAAGGAGGAAAAGTTTCCACACACTAGGAAGCGCCTTCACTGATGGAGATGGGGAGTGGGCAGGGAGGAAGCTTCAGAGCCATGGAGGAGAGCGCAGCAGTAGGGGTGCAGAGGGCAAAGCAGAGAGATTCCCGCACAGAGGACCAGTGCCGACCAGCACTCAACAACCCAAGAGGCTTGTCTGCTCACCCGCTGGGGCGGGTGAGGGCTGGGAGCTGAGGCTCGGGCTTCGGAGGTCAGATCCCAGGGAGAGGACTGGGGTTGGCTGTGCGAACACAGCCTGAAGGGGGCTAGTGCACCACAGCTACCCAGGAGGCAGTCTGGGGAAAAGTCTGGAACTGCCTAAGAGGCAAGAGACCATTGTTTCGGGGTGCATGAGGAGAGGGGATTCAGAGCACTGCCTAAATGAGCTCCAGAGACGGGCGCGAGCCACGACTATCAGAGCGGACACCAGAGACGGGCATGAGACGCTAAGGCTGCTGCTGCAGCCACCAAGAAGGCTGTGTGCAATCTTAGTATAGTTTTTAGCGCTTATTACCATTGCTGGATGTGTGTATTGGTTTGGTTGTTCTCTTCCCTTTTTTAATATTATTACTTTTTTATTTCTTATTTATTTTAATCATTTTTTTCTTTCTTTTTTTCTCCCTTTTTTTCAGGCTGACAGGACCTTGGTGCTCTGGCCTGGTGTCAGGCCTGAGCCTCTGAGGTGGGAGAGCCAAGCTCAGGACACTGGGCCACCAGAGACCTCCCAGCCCCAAGTAATACCAATCGGCAAGAGCTCTCGCAAAGATCTCCGTCTCAACACTGAGACCCAGCTCCACCCAACGGCCAGCAAGCTCCAGTGCTGGATGCCACATGACAAACAACTAGCAAGATAGGAACACAACCCCACCCATTACCAGAGAGGTTGCCTAAAATCATATTAGGCTCACTGACACCCCAAAACACACCACCGGATGCAACCCTGACCACCAGAAAGACAAGATCCAGCCCCACCCACCGGAACAGAGGCACCAGTCCCCTCCACCAGGAAGCCTACACAAGCCACTGAACCAACCCTACCCACTGGGGGCAGCCACCAAAAACAATGGGAATTACGAACCTGAAGCCTGCGAAAAGGGGACCCCAAACACAGTAAGTTAAGCAAAATGACAAGACAGAGAAATATGCAGCAGATAAAGGAGCAAGGTAAAAACCCACCAGACCAAACAAATGAAGAGGAAATAGGCAGCCTACCTGAAAAAGAATTCAGAGTAATGATAGTAAAGATGACCCAAAATCTTGGAAACAGAACGGAGAAAATACAAAAAACGTTTAACAAGGACGTAGTAGAACTAAAGAGCAAACAAACAATGATGAACAACACAATAAATGAAATTAGAAATTCTCTAGAAGGGAATGAATAGCAGAATAACTGAGGCAGAAGAACAGATAAGTGACCTGGAAGATAAAATAGTGGAAATAACTACCGCAGAGCAGAATAAAGAAAAAAGAATGAAAAGAATTGACGACAGTCTCAGAGACCTCTGGGACAACATTAAACGCAACAACATTCGAATTATAGGGGTCGCAAAAAAAGAAGAGAAAAAGAAAGGGTCTGAGAAAACATTCGAAGAGATTGTACTTCAAAACTTCCCGAACATGGGAAAGGAAACAGTCAATCAAGTCCAGGAAGCGCAGAGTCCCATACAGGATAAATCCAAGGAGAAAGACAAGACAAATATTAATCAAACTATCAAAAATTAAATACAAAGAAAAAATATTAAAAGCAACAAGGGAAAAGCAACAAATAACATACAAGGGAATCCCCATAAGGTTAACAGCTGATCTTTGAGCAGAAACTCTGCAAGCCAGAAGGGAGTGGCAGGACATATTTAAAATGATGAAAGGGAAAAACCAAGATTACAACCAAGATTACTCTACCCAGCAAGGATCTCATTCAGATTCAACGGAGAAATTAAAACCTTTACAGACAAGCAAAAGTTAAGAGAATTCAGCACCACCAAACCAGCTTTGCAACAAATGCTAAAGGGACTTCTCTAGGCAGGAAACACAAGATAAGGAAAAGACGTACAAAATCAAACCCAAAACAATTAAGAAAATGTTAATAGGAGCATACATTTCGATAATTACCTTAAATGTAAATGGATTAAATGCTCCGACCAAAAGACACAGACTGGCTGAATAGATACAAAAACAAGACCCATATACATGCTGTCTACAAGAGACCCACTTCAGAGCTGAGGACACATACAGACTGCAAGTGAGGGATGGAAAAAGATACTCCATGCAAATGGAAATCAAAAGAAAGCTGGAGTAGCAATTCTCGTATCAGACAAAATAGATTTTAAAATAAAGACTATTACAAGGGACAAAGAAGGACACTACATAATGATCAAGGGATCAATCCAAGAAGAAGATATAACAATTGTAAATATTTATGCACCCAACATAGGAGCACATCAATACATAAGGCAAATGCTAACAACCATAAAACAGGAAATCGACAATAACACAATCACAGTAGGGGACTTTTAACACTCCACTTTCACCAAAGGACAGATCATCCAAAATGAAAATAAATAAGGCAACACACGCTTTAAATGACACATGAAACAAGATGGACTTAATTGATATTTATAGGACATTCCATCCAAAAACAACAGAATACACTTTCTTCTCAATTGTTCATGGAACATTCTCCAGGATACATCGTATCTTGGGTCACAAATCAAGCCTTGGTAAATTTAAGAAAACTGAAATCGTATCAAGTAACTTTTCCAACCACAACACTATGAGGCTAGCTATCAATTACAGAAAAAAATCTATAAAAAATACAAACACATGGAGGCTAAACAATACACTACTAAATAACCAAGAGATCACTGAAGAAATCAAAGAGGAAATCAAAAAGTACCCAGAAACAAATTACAGTGAGAACACAATGACCCAAAACCTATAGGATGCAGCAAAAGCAGTTCTAAGAGGGAAGTTTATAGCAATACAATTCTACCTCAAGAAACAAGAAACATCTCAAATAAACAACCTAATAGTACACCTAAAGCAATTAGAGAAACAACAAAAAAAAAACCAAAGTTAGCAAAAGGAAAGAAATCATAAAGATCAGATCAGAAATGAAGGAAACAATAGCAAAGATCAATAAAACTAAAAGCTGGTTCTTTGAGAAGATAAAACAAAATTGATAAACCATTAGCCAGACTCATCAAGAAAAAAAGGGAGAAGACTCAAATCAATAGAATTAGAAATGAAAAAGGAGAAGTAACAACGGACACTGCAGAAATACAAAAGATCATGAGAGATTACTACAAGAAACTCTATGCCAATAAAATGGACAACCTGGAAGAAATGGACACATTCTTAGAAAAGCACAGCTTTCTGAGGCTGAACCAGGAAGAAAGAGAAAATATAAACAGACCAATCACAAGCACTGAAATTGAGACTGTGATTAAAAATCTTCCAACAAACAAAAGCCCAGGACCAGATGGCTTCACAGGCGAATTCTATCAAGCATTTACAGAAGAGCTAACACCTATCCTTCTCAAACTCTTCCAAAATAGAGCAGAGGACGGAACACTCCCAAACCCATTCTGTGAGGTCACCATCACCCTGATACCAAAACCAGACAAACATGTCACAAAGAAAGAAAACTAAAGGCCAATATGACTGATGAACATAGATGCAAAAATCCTCAACAAAATACTAGCAAACAGAATCCAACAGCACATTAAAAGGATCATACACCATGATCAAGTGGGGTTTATCCCAGGAATGCAAGGGTTCTTCAATATATGCAAAGCAATCAATGTAATAAACCATATTAACAAATTGAAGGAGAAAAAGCATATGATCACCTCAATAGATGCAGAAACAGGTTACGACAAAATACAACACCCATTTATGATAAAAAAAAAAAACCCTCCAGAAAGTAGGCATAGAGGGAACTTACCTCAACATAATAAAGGCCATATATGACAAACCCACAGCCAACATCATTCTCAATGGTGAAAAACTGAAACCATTTCCTCTAAGACCAGGAACAAAACACGGCTGTCCACTCTCCCCACTATTATTCAACATAGTTTTGGAAGTTTTAGCCACAGCAATCAGAGAAGAAAAAGAAACAAAAGGAATCCAAATAGGAAAAGAAGAAGTAAAGCTGTCACTGTTTGCAGATGACATGATACTATACATAGAGAATCCTAAAGATGTTACCAGAAAACTACCAGAGCTAATCAATGAATCTGGTAAAGTAGCAGGGTACAAAATTAATGCACAGAAATCTCTTGCATTCCTATACACTAATGATGAAAAATCTGAAAGAGAAATTAAGGAAACACTCCCATTTACCACTGCAACAAAAAGAATAAAATACCAGGGAATAAACCTACCTAATGAGACAGAGACATGTATGCAGAAAACTATAAGACACTGATGAAAGAAATTAAAGATGATACAAACAGATGGAGAGATATACCATGTTCTTGACTGGAAGAATCAACATTGTGAAAATGACTATACTACCCAAAGCAATCTACATATTCAATGCAATCCCTATCCAACTACCAATGGCATTTTTCACAGAACTAGAACCAAAAATTTCACAATTTGTATGGAAACACAAAAGACCCCAAATAGCCAAAGCAATCTTGAGAAAGCAAAACGGAGCTGGAGGAATCAGGCTCCCGGACTTCAGACTATACTATAAAGCTACAGTAATCAAGACAATATGGCACTGGCAATAAAACAGAAATATACATCAATGGAACAGGATAGAAAGCCCAGAGATAAACCCATGCACATACGGTCACCTTATTTTTGATAAAGGAGGCAAGAATATACAATGGAAAAAGGACAGCCTCTTCAATAAGTGGTGCTGGGAAAACTGGACAGGGACATGTAAAAGAATGAAATTAGAACACTCCCTAACACTATACACAAAAATAAACTCAAAATGGATTAAAGACCTAAATGTAAGGCCAGACACTATAAAACTCTTAGAGGAAAACAGAGGCAGAACGCTCTATGACATAAATCACAGCAATATCCTTTTTGACCCCCCTCCTAGAGAAATGGAAATAAAAACAAAAATAAACAAACAGGACCTAATGAAACAAAAGCTTTTGCACAGCACAGGAAACCATAAACAAGACAAAAAGACAACCCTCAGAGTGGGAGAAAATATTTGCAAATGAAGCAACTGACAAAGGATTAATCTGCAAAATTTACAAGCAGCTCATGCAGCTCAATATCAAAAAAACAAACAACGCAATCCAAAAATGGGCAGAAGACCTAAACAGACATTTCTCCAAAGAAGACGTACAGATGTCCAACAAACACATGAAAGGATGCTCAACATCACTAATCATTAGAGAAATGCAAATCAAAACTATAATGATCCAATAAAGATGTTAAAAAAAAAAAAAAACTACAATGAGACATCACCTCACACTGGTCAGAATGGCCATCATCAAAAACTCTACAAACAATAAATGCTGGAGAGGGTGTGGAGAAAAGGGAACCCTCTTGCACTGTTGGTGGGAACGTAAATTGATAACAGCCACTGTGGAGAACAGTATGGAGGTTCCTTAAAAAACTAAAAATAGAACTACCATATGACCCAGCAATCCCACTAGTGGGCATATACCTGAAGAAAAGCATAATTCAAAAAGAGTCATGTACCACAATGTTCACTGCAGCACCATTTACAAGAGCCAGGACATGGAAGCAACCTAAGTGTCCATCGACAGGTGAATGGATAAAGAAGATGTGGCACATATATACAATGGAATATTACTCAGCCATAAAAAGAAACGAAATTGAGTTATCTGTAGTGAAGTGGATGGACCTAGAGTCTGTCATACAGAGTGAAGCAAGTCAGAAAGAGAAAAACAAATACCATTCGCTAACACATATATATGGAATCAAAAAAAAAAAAAAAAAAAGGTTCTTAAGAACCTAGGAGCAGGACAGGAATAAAGACGCAGACGTAGAGAATGGACTTGAGGACGTGGGGAGGGGGAAGGGTAAGCTGGGACAAAGTGAGAGAGTGGCATAGACATGTATACACTACCAAATGTAAAATAGATAGCTAGTGGGAAGCAGCCGCATAGCACAGAGAGATCAGCTCAGTGCTTTGTGACCACCTAGAGGGGCGGGATAGGGAGGGTGGGAGGGAGACACAAGAGGGAGGGGATATGGGGATATATGTATACGTATAGCTGATTCACTCTGTGATACAGCAGAAACTAACACACCATTGTAAAGCAATTATACTCCAATAAAGATGTTTAAAAAAAAAAGATGCTAAAATAATAAATAAATAACGTTTTTTAAAGAAGTCAACCTGACTAAAGATTAAATTGTATTTCCAATGCAATCTCATAAAAGAGTGAAATGGTACAGGGCTAAACCATTTAGACTTGGCATCAATTTGCAGAAAATGACAAGCAGATAATTCAATGGTACAGATGAATAATGCAAAAAAAAAGAATTAAACAGTAAGAAAATCAAAAATTAATGAGTGGGCATGGAGGAAAACAAATACTTCGGTAAAAGTTAGAAGGCAAAGTGAGATTAATCTTCACTATATATTTGTGAAATATTTTAAAAATCATACTAAATTTGTTGTCATAGTGAGATTATGTCAGTTTCAGACAGAAACAGTACAATAAAAGAACTATGGGAATGTACAATGAGGATGCTTATCATTACTTTCAGACTAGTAAGACTATCCTCAATGAAAAGTTATGCGAGACCATTAATAACCAATACCTACCCTCACAACTCCTTCCATGAGGTCTGAGCTAACGTCTTGGTCATTTTTCCAGATCTTTCCCCGAGCCAACAATATAAAGTTTTCTAACAACTTAAGTTTCTCAGGAACTGATCATCTTGTAAAGTACGGTGTCTCTCCAAACTGGATGGCCACTTTATCAGATATGCTCACTGTCAAAGCGTTCTGGGACTGGGTGGGTAATGGAGCAGACAGAAAAGAACCTTAAGGTATGAATAAAGAAGAGCATCTAACTGATGGAGATGGGCTATGGGAAGGAAAGAAAAAGTGATTTGTTACAAATAGGTGTTTCATATCAGGCTGAAATATTCAGAAGGGAAAAAAGGATAAAGAAGCCTACGGAAAAAAACAGAAACAGAAAACCTGTGCCCTCACAGACACCAGACTTTGATGTTATCCCTGGCTTAAAGAGTTTTAATCCAAATTCCAAAGTGTCAGTTCGTTCCAATGATCTGTGTTCTTCTAATAAAGTAACTGCACATTTAATAAAGCCCACTTATCTATTACAGATGTTCCCCTCTAGATTTCCTTTTGCTTACCTTTAACAACAATTGTTTAATTACAGTGAAGACTTCTTCTGAAAGCAGTCAACAGAAGATTTAAGGCAGTGATTCCCAACCTGGCTGCACCTTAGAATCTCCCAGGGAGCTTTTAAAACCCCAAGCCCGGGGCCCCACCCCAGAGACCTCAGTTTAATTGCTCAGGGGTGGGGCCCAGGTCCTGGTATGTTTAAAAAGCTGTTCAGGACTTCCCTGGTGGCGCAGTGGTTGAGAATCCACCTGCCAAAGCAGGGGACACGGGTTCGAGCCCTGGTCCGGGAAGATCCCACATGCCACGGAGCAACTAAGCCCATGCACCACAACTACTGAGCCTGCGCTCTAGAGCTCACAAGCCACAACTACTGAGCCCGCGTGCTGCAACTATTGAAGCTCGCGCGCCTAGAGCCTGTGCTCCGCAACAAGAGAAGCCACCACAATGAGAAGCCCGCGCACCCCAACAAAGAGTAGACCCCGCTCACCGCAACTAGAGAAAGCCCGCGCGCAACAACAAACGCAGACCCAACGCAGCCATAAAAAAAAAAAAAAAACGCTGTCCAGGTGACTCTAATATGCGGCCAGGGGTGAGAACCACCAACACAGAGACAGAGCGCAGGCCTGGGAGCAGGAGCAGGACTGGGCTTCTCGGGGGGCATGCTGACCACTTTGCACAGAATCACGGAATACCCCCCCACACACACTCACTCTGACACCCCAAAAGCTCTCCCACTTGTTGCTAAACACCCTCTGAAGGGGCGGCACGGGCCCCACGTGAGAGCCGCTGGTCCAGAGAGTGCGTGGACCTGGTCTGCACTAACTTGGTCTCCCCCTCTGGGCGGCAGCTTCCTGAGCTCCAGTGCTGGCATGGACGACAGCAGTTGTGTTCTAACCTTGCTTCCTAACAGCCAGGGTTAAGGGCTGGCTGGGCAGCTGCCGCTGGAGGCGGCCAGAAGCCCAAGCGGGAAGAGCTGGCCCCACTCCCCAGCTTCAAGCAGAGCATCTCCACTTTCATCTGTTTTACAGATTCAGCTTACCCATAAAGTTTATGTTTGGAAAGAATGGCTCAAACACTCAAAAAAAATTTTAAAGTTTGAAAACTGCCAGACCTTCCGGTTCAAAAATACAAGTATTCAACTGAGAAACACAGTTCCAAACTGCAAGCTCCTGTCGTGTTCCTCCTGTTTCTAACCCCAGCACTTGGCACATGGTAGGAATTGTGTACATGATGGTGAATGAAAGGAAGAAAGAAAAGAGGAATGAGGAAAAATCTGAGAAAGACGTCCTCTCCCCCTTGTTTGAATCTACTACCTTGAACACTCCTGCTTGACGTCTTCAGGACCGCAAATTCATAAAGAGGTAGATTCAGCTCCTGCGTGTCGTGTACAGTTTGGCACACGGTGGCCTGACCACAGCGATCCTGTATGGGAGGCATTTCTCCGGAGAGGCATGTGGAAGTTTGTTTCTTCTTTCAAGTATAGGTGTGTGGGCGGAGGGTGGGGAGGGAGGGGGCTGGACCAGCTCTACAGTGATTCCCATGACCCTGTCCTCCTGTGCAAACCCCCCCCTTTGAACGTGGGCATGACCGTGAATCGATTCTTACCCACGGAACACAGCCAAGGGATGGGAGTGAGTGCGTGCATGTGATTCCGTCACATAAGACTGTAGCATCCTTCTTGCTAGGACTCTCTCCCCCTTGCTGGCTTTTAGCCAAGTGGCCGTGTTAGGAAGACACAGGTAAAGAGGCACTGAGGGCCATCTTCAGCTGACAACCAGTGAGACACTGAAGTCCACAGTACATTGGCTCACCTGGAAATAAACGCCGCCGACAACCTCCTTAGCTACAAAGAGTCTCCTTCCACCATCAAGCCTTCAGATAAGTTTCCACCCCTGCCCGACAACCTGACTGCAGCCTTAAGGCAGAGGGCCCAGCTAAGCCGGGCCTGGACACCAGACCCACAAAAACTTGTGAGATAAAAAAACACATGGTGTTTAAAGCTGCTAAGTTTATGGTAACACCGTCATGCGGCACTAGATTACTAAGGGTGTAACTAAGGGTGTTAACAGCATGTTCCAGGGCCCTGAGGTGGGGAAGAGCCAGGCACAGATGAAGACCTGGAAGCGGGGAGGGGTGGCTGGAGCTCAGCAAGCGTGGGAGGGAGGGAGGGCCCCGGGTGGGGCTAGAGAGAGGCAGGCTCCGCCGGGCACCTTAATGTGCTTGAGTTTATATCCAGGGAACAGTGAAAGCTCCTGAAGAGTGCAAGCTGGGGAAGGAACGTGATTTGATTCGCATTTTACTATTTTAAAAAGGTAACTCTGGCTGCTGTGGGGAGAATGAACCAGAGGAGGTCCAGAGTCGAGGCATGGCAGTCACGTAAGATGCTCCTGTGGATGTGCAGGTGAGCAGCGGTGACAGTGACGATGGGAAGTGGAAGGATTAAACAAGTGAAGATAGAACAGGGGGTCCGGTCCATGAACTGGGATGAGAAAAGAACTCCACCCTTATGTCAGTAACCTCCAAACGAAACACAGTATTGTGTTTAATTGTGAATACAGGCAACAACTCAGCAACACGGGCAGTACCTGTCACTTTTGAATCTCAGACTCTTTTTTAACCCCAGTTACTATCATTACTATGAAGTATCATTTGTGTTTATCATTACTTCAAATTTATGGTAGTTACAGACCCACCACTAGATCTGTTATTTAAGAACATTTAAGAAGTATATATAGCATCATGTCACAAATCTGTGTTTCATTAAGAGTTTTATAACTATTTAAGACTGATTCTGAAAACGTGTCCACAGGCTTCCTCACTCGAATGCAAAAGGGCCCGAGAAACCCTGTGACAGAGAGAGGAGGAGGGCGGCTTGATAGGGTTTGGTGCTGCACTTGCTCTTGGGGGTGAAATAAAAAATAAGGACCACTGTAGGGGCAGCAGATCTGGGGAAAGACCAATAGTTCAGTTCTGGATGATTATGTCTGAGGTGCAAGTAAGGCATCTGAGTAAATGAGGAAAAGTCAGGGCTTAATCTGAAAGATGTAGACAGTATTTTGAGCTCTGTTAGGAGATGAAACTACTTAAAGAGAGAACGTTGTATGAGAAGAGGCGTGGAGGGCAGAAACCCCAGGGAACTTCACCCTGGAAAGGCTGGACTGAGAAGACATCTGATGGGGCGGGGGGGGGGGGGTCCGAGAGGCAGGAGCAACACCCAGAGGAGGGTGGCAGCACAGAGAAGCATCTCGGGAGGAACGCTGAAAGCTGTTCAGAGGCTGCATAAGGTGAGGATCGTGTCCCCTGGGTCTGGCGATTTGTATGATGCTGGAAAAGATGGGCAGTTTCGGGCAGGGGAGGGAGGGGGGACAGGAATAGGTGAAGAATAACTGGAAACCGATAAAGTGGAAGAAATCTGTGGATTACTTTCTTGAGAAGTTTTGATGTTGAGGATTTTAAAACGGGGCTATTGATGGAGAGGGAGGCTGTTTATTTTCTGTTGCAGGTTGGGCACACCCAGAAGACCTCTGTACGTGAATCAGAACGATCTGGTAGAAACAGAGGGACTGATGATGCAGGAGAACACAAAACGACTGCCGGACGGAAGTCCCTGGAGAGGAGAGGGTCCGGGTCCAGAGCTCATGTGAACAGACCAGCCTCTGACAGGAGGAGGGAAGACAGAGTCCCGGCTTGGTGGCAGGAAGCTCCGGAGCACCCGCTGCCTTTATCTGCTAAATGTTGGGGGGATTCAGGGGCTGAGGGGCGTGGGGTGGTGGTGACGGCGAAGGGGTGGTCTAGCAGGAAGAATGCAGACAGTATGACGTGGTTGTGGAGAGTGAGAACACGCGCAGCTGGAGGGGAGTCTCACAAAACTGTGGGTAGTGGTCACTGCCCACTTGACGCTGGGGCTCAAGAATTTACAGAGAGACGGACGTCTGAGTCTTTATCTTGTTTCTCCAGCTACACTGAACTGCCTGGGTGAAGGCACAGAGAAGCCAGCAGGTAGGGTTCATTCGGGATCGGGATTTGTCCAGCTCGATGTGACCGGAGGAGGAGAGGGGGGCAGGAGAGCCAAGGGTACCTGTAAGAGAGTGATTATGTACTACGAACTCTGGAATTTAAGCTGGAGAAGGATGAAAGAAAGGAAGAGAAGACCTCTCAGAGAAAGAGCCTAAGCGGAATTAGGGCATTAGCTCCTGAGAGCGGGGGTAACCGCGGGCAGCTGCGGGTAAGGAGCAGGAAACACGGGTCACCTCCAGCAGGTGCCACAGTGGTGAGGTAAACGGAGGGTCCACCAGCTGGTTGGAGCACCCGAGATTTCCAGAAGAGAGTGGACCGCGCAAACTTAAGGCCTCGCCTCCAGGGAAATGACAGCTTCGGACGTACCCATTCGTTGGAGACACGTCCTCCAGAAGGCGAGCTCCACAGAGCGGGGATCTGTTGGGTTCGCCCCTGTTTTCCCCGGAGCCTAGTGTTCGATAAATACTGTTGGGTATGCATGCCATTAA
The DNA here is from genome assembly GCF_964165515.1 of Mesoplodon bidens. NCBI lineage: Eukaryota > Metazoa > Chordata > Mammalia > Artiodactyla > Ziphiidae > Mesoplodon > Mesoplodon bidens. Next base: position 182,266,546 of record NC_138177.1, read on the forward strand.
AATGCCATGGAGTAAGGAGAGGACAGGAAGGGGCTGCAGCTCTGCTCTGCACATAGGACACACACTCACCGAAGCACTGAGTCGCGGCCAGACCACAGCCGGTCCCCGAGGGATAAAAGGCACGAGTTCCACGCTGACTTCAGAAAGGTGGCCAACCGCCCGTGGGGTGACGGAGCACCTGACGTGGTGAGGCGCCGCAGCCGCTGACCGGGGTTCCGCCCACTGACCCAGGGGCAGCAGAGAGTCATCGGTACGTCTGCTTCTTATTTCAGAATAACCGCATTAATTCTTTCTTCAGATACCTTCATCTCTACAAACCATGTCTTGGTTTGACTGTGGGTTCTTCATTCAGGTAACCTATCCCAACAGACACTGCGCTCATGCCTGCCTCAGAGAGGCCTCCCCGCACCTCGGCGCTACATTAGGGCTCCCACTGCACGCTGCTCCTCTGGAACTCGTGGCCCAACTTTCTCTCCTCCGCTGCAGAACTCCCGGAAGAATCCTTATCACCTGCCGTCCTCGCCTCATTGGCTCTTCCACCCACATCCCACTGGAACCATTCACCACGGTGCCCAAACCCAGCGGTGGCGGCCCCGCCCTCACCTGACTTGACTACTCCGTGCCCTCTGACGACACCCTCTGTGGCAGGAAGAACAGTGCCCCCCCCCAGGAGAGCCATGTTCTAATCACCAGAACCTGTAAATATAGAGCAATTAAGGTTGCTAATCAGCCGGCCTTAAAATAGGGAAAAGATCCTGGATGATCTGTGTGGACCCAATGGAACCACAGGGGTCCTTAAAACTGAAGAGGGAGAAGAGAGACGTCAGGTCGGAGAAAGAGAAGTGACGGTACAGCAGGGTCGGAGAGACCCCACGTGGATGGCTTTGAACGGGGAGGGAGGGGCCCCGAGCCCCGGAGCCTGAGCAGCCTCCAGAAGGTGCAACAGGCCAGGGAACAGTCTCCCCTGGGGCCTCCAGAAAGGAACGCAGCCCTGGCCACACCGTGGTTCTGGCCCAGTGAGACCCTTGCCAGACGGCTGACCTACAGAACTCTAACAGTAAATTTGCGCTGCTTTAGGCCACTCGGTTTGTGGTCATTTTGTTACAGCAGCAAATAGAAAACCGATACAGCCCCCTTGGGCCCCTCCTTCTCCCGGCTCCCAGCTCCCGCTTGCCTGGTTCCCCGCTACTCCCTGGCTCTCCGCAGCCTGCGTGGCTGGCTCCGCCCACTCCACTCAGGGCTTATCTCCTCCCTTCTCCATCCATCCTTTGCCTCAGAGTGATCTCATCCCGTCTAGCAGCTCTCCAATTTATGTCTCCAGACAGGACCTCATTCAGGCTTCGAGACAGTGGCCCACTGAGCACAGCCACTTCAGTGTCTAAGAGACATCTCCAGTCGATACAGCCCGGGAGAGCTCATGACCCACCCCCGCCACGCCCCCTTCGGCCTCCTTTGTGTCAGCTATGAGCACCAGCACCAGTGCGGTAGCTGAGGCTGCAAACGAGGAACCCGTCTTGATCTCTCCTTCCCCACCCCCCATATCCAATCCCATGAGTCCTGACACCTCTGCCTCCAAAAGACACCCCACTTTCCACCTTCTCCACTGCTTCCATGGTCTCTTCCCAAGATGGCCAATTACTGCACAGCCTCTAACTGCTCTCTCTGCTTCCCCGTCAGTCACGGAGCAGCCAGAGAACAGCTTTGAAAACAGAGAATCCACATTACGCCTATCACCTCCTGACAGTTCAGCCTCCGATGACTTCCTGTTCCTCGTAAAATTCCAAGTCTTTGTGCCTACAAAGCGCCTCAGGGTCCAGCCCCTGCCTACCTGCCGATCTCACCTTCCCGATGTCCACCCTGCTCGAGCCACAATGCTGTCTATATTGTTCCTCAAGCCAAATGCATTCCTGCCTCAGGGCATTTGCACTTCTATTCCCTCTGCCTAAAATGTTCCCCTAGATCCCCAAGCAGCCCTCCTTCATCATTCGGATCTCCGCTCAAACGCCTCTAACAAAGGCCTTCCACAACCAACCCACCTCACGTGCTCACACCTCAGTATTCTGTTCTATTTTCTTCTCAGCACTCTCTGAAATTCTTATCTACTTACTTGCTCGTGTACTGTCTTCCCTTCTAAACTATAAGCTGCATGACAACAGGAACCTCGCCTGTCTGGGATCCTTAGCACCCTCAACCAGTGCATGGCACGTATTAGCCCTCAAAGATATTGCCGAAGGCATGAAGGAAGGCATGAAACCCAATGGAATACCAGCATGCTGTGGTCAATAAACACGACGCTGTGGCTCACTGTCCAAAAGGCCCAAGATATACTTAACATATTAGGAGAAAAGCCAGGCTATAAAACTACATATATAGTAAACCCATTCTGAGCTAACGAATAATAAAATACATGCCCGCATCAGCACAGGAAAATGTCTGAAGAGACATAACATCAGAAAGTCAACTGCTCCTCTCTGATGGCAGGCTTCGGGGTGACCTGACCGTCTTTCAACCTGGGCGGCACTGTGTGAAGTGGGGGTGGGGAAAGTCCTGCCTCCCCCAAGGCTTCCTGCCTTGCTTCCAGCCTCACCCTCACTCACCCTGATGCAGAGAACCACGGGGTCTGAGACAAAGAAGTGAGCGTGCTGCCTCAGTCCTCCCTCCCGTGACTGAGGGAAGCTGGAAGCTGCTCGCGTGCAGGGAGCACACACTCCCACCCTCTCCTGCAGGTCTCAAGTTCTTCAGGGGCAGCCCCCGCAGATTTGTTTGGCGACACCGATGACTATCACTAAGCCGGGCTGTCGCACTCAGGGATGACGTATTAGCAGCACACTTGAGTAGAGACCTAAGCAGTATCTGTTGTTGGATTCTTCACGCACTCATTCATTCAACGAACAGTCACTGAACACCCATAGGTGCCCCTAAGTTAATTCTAAGCTCTTGGGATCCATCAGTGAACAGAGCACATGAAGATTCCCGTCCACCGGGACCTGACAGCAGGGGCAGCCACACAACACACAATAAAAAGAAGTAAATTATACGCTATATTAGATGATGATCAATGCTAAATCCAAAGCACTTATGTCTCAATATCCTCATTTATGAAATAAAAGATACATAATCACCACACAGCAGGTTCTGTGAACTGCCTGAGGAATGGATTGTTAAAAATTACTGGAAAATGCTTAAATATAAAGTTTTGATTGATAATAATTAAAGCATTTAACAAAAATGATTCTTAAATGATTAGAGTTAGGAAGTCTAAATTTGGCTCAACAGCACAAAAATAAAATAAAACTTTAACATGCACATTAACAACTGGTCTTCTGATGCCGGGAAAGGGGAGCCTGTCACCACACAGTTTAAAGACATGTCAGGAAAAATGGGAAATGACTACACTCTGACCTCGATTTTATAGATCCTGCTTAATGTGAAGCTATTTTAATGTATCCTTCCTCAGAAATGGGAAGCAGATGACATTTTCCCTTTCTTTCAATTCTTTCTAAACTTGTATTTAAGTGTTTTTTTTCCCCTTCTCTTTCTGAAAAAGCAGCCTTTTGCAGCTTTTTCTAAATAAGAACCCCAGGTCCAATCAGAAAGCCTCCCTCTTGGCAGCTTCTCTGTCCCCCACACAGCTCTGTCCCCCACACTAAGAGGGTGTGACCTCTCAACACTTTGTCCTTGACCTTCTGTGTTGAGACTTTCCTCCTTCCCAACAGTGATACCCACTGACCTCTTTAAAAGAGAACTATTTCAGGCATGAGCTACACACAAAATGATGGTCTCTCTTTCAGGGGCCTGGCTTCTTGAAAAATTCCTGGAGCTAATAAGCAATTATACAAGATTAATAATAGAAAGTCTATCACTTTCCTATACGTCAGAAATGAACGAGCAAAATTTGAAATTTAAAACACAATACTATTTACATTAGCACACCCCCCAAAAAAGGAATTAGGTATAAAAACAAAATAGGTATAAGAGCTATATGAGGAAAACTCCAAAACTCTGATGAATTAAATTTTAAAAAACTAAATAAATGGAGAGATAGTCCATATTCATGGATAGGAAGACTCACTATTGTCAAGATGTCAGTTCTTCTCAACTTGATCTATAGATTCAACACAATCCTAATCAAAATCCCAGCAACAAACTGATTCTAAAGTTTACAAGGAGAAGCAAAAGACCTAGAATAACCAACTCAGTACTGAATGAGAAGAACAAAATCAGAGGACTGGCACCATCCGATCTCAAAACTTACTACAAAGCTACAATAATCACGACAGTGCGATACTGTCCAAAGAATAGACAAATAGATCAGTGAAACACAGAATAGAAAGCCCAAATATAGACCCACATAAACATAATCAACTGATCTCTGACAAAGGAGCAAAGGCAATACAGTGGAGTAAAGACAGTCTTTCCAACACTTCCAGATAGTGTTGGAATAACTGGACATCCGTGTGCCAAAAACAGTGAATCTAGATACAGGCCTTACATCCTTCACAAAAATCAACTTGAGGGACTTCCCTGGTGGCACAGTGGTTAAGAATCCGCTTGCCAAAGCAGGGGACACGGGTTCGAGCCCTGGTCCGGGAAGATCCCACATGCCGCAGAGCAACTAAATCCATGCACCACAACTACTGAGCCTGCGCCTTGGAGCCTGTGAGCCACAACTACTGAGCCCGTGTGCCATAACTACTGAAGCCCACGCACCTAGACCCTGTGCTCCACAACAAGAGAAGCCCCCCCAATGAGAAGCCAACACACCACAATGAAGAGTAGACCCAACTCTCCGCAACTAGAGAAAGCCCACGTGCAGCAATGAAGACCCAACACAGACAAAAACAGATAAAAATTTTTTAAATAAATAAATTTATAAAAAACAAAAAAAAGATGCTCCACATCACATGTCACCAAGGAAATGCAAATTAAGACAACAATGAGATACCACTATGTACCTATTAGAACGGCCAAAATCCAGAACATGGACAACACCAAACGTTGGTAAGGATGCGGAGCAAAAAGAACTCTCATTCATTGCTGGTGGGAACACAAAACAGTGCAGCCACTCTGGAAGACAGTTTGACAGTTTCTTACTAAACTAAACATAGTCTTACCATACGATCCAGCAATTGCACTCTTTGATATTTACCCAAAGGAGTTGGAAACTTATGTCTATGCAAAATCCTGAACATGAATGTTTATATCAGCTTTATTCGTAATTGCCAAAACCTGGAAGCAACCAAGATGTCCTTCAGCAGGTGAATGGATAAATAAACTGCAGTTCACCCAGACAATGGAGTATTATTTAGCGCTAAAAAGAAATGAGCTACCAAGCCATAAAAGGACATGGAGGAACCGTAAGTGCATATTACTAAGTGCAAGAAACCGATCTGAAAAGGTTACATGCTGTATGATTCCAACTCTATGACATTCTGGAAAAGGCAAAACCGTGGAGACAATGAAGAGATCAGCAGGTGCCAGGGGCTGGGGGGATAAACTGGCAGAGCACAGAGGATTGTTAGGGCAGTAAAACTAATCAAATCAATCATTGTACGAAACTACACTAATGGATGCACGTCATTATACATTTGTCCAAACCCACAGAATGTGCAACACCAAGAGTGAACCGTCATGTAAACTATGGACTCTGGATGATGATGACGTGTCGACGACGAGGTAAGTTCACTGGCTACAGAAAGGTACCACTCCAGTGGGGGATGCTGACAGTGGGAGAGAGTGCACATATGAGGGGGCAGGGGGTGTATGGGAACTCCCTGTACCCTCCCCTCAATTTCCCTGTGAACCTTAAACCACTCTAAAACTTAAATCTTAATAATAAAAAACAGCAAAAAATAGAAGGCGTGGCCTGGGTTCAAGGGTTTCAGCTGTGACTATACCTGGAGCCCAGCCCCGCAGGCACCTGCTCACTTTAACTTCAGGCTCAGGTGGCTCTAGTTTCCAGCCCAGGTCAAGCTACTTTTCAGCTTCCTGGTTTCTTGGACACAGGAACCTTTCCCTTTTTTCCATCAACTCCTTTGGAATCCCAGTAAAGTGAATTCAGCGCTAAATGAAGCCTGCCTCAGAATTCCACCTTGGTTCTACCGCAGCTGCCCGACCCGGACGTGCACACACACCCACTAAACGCTGTTCAATTCCCCAGAGCTGGAGCTTCTCCCACTTTCCACATTTCTCCCCAAATGTAAACAGCAGGTTCTTTAAACGTTACATTTATTTCAACTCTACACCCTTCACCAGACCAGAGAACGCACAACCACTGAAACATACGAGAAAGCTCCATGAAATCCACACATCCTGCCCATAAAATGCTACCTAACAGAGAAAACACTCTCCCAAACACATACTTATCTTTCATCACATTCACCCCAGCCCATCTGTGGTTTCTCATCCATCTAGAAAGGAATTCTTTTTGCACTTTTTCTTCTTTTCCCCCAGGCTTCTAAGAAGCATTAAAACTAGAAAACAGGTTATTTTTTTAGGAACTTCTTTTAAAATCTCCAACAGAATTTCATAATCACCAAGACAACATAATTTATCATTAGAAACATTTGGTAGGTAGTATTAAAAAGACTGGAAGGCTGGGCTTCCCTGGTGGCGCAGTGGTTGAGAGTCCGCCTGCCGATGCAGGGGACACGGGGGTTCGTGCCCCGGTCCGGGAAGATCCCACATGCCGTGGAGCGGCTGGGCCCGTGAGCCATGGCTGCTGGGCCTGCGCGTCCGGAGCCTGTGCTCCGCAACAGGAGAGGCCACAACAGTGAAAGGCCCGCGTATCACAAAAAAAAAAGACTGGAAGGTGGTAGACAGGTAGGTAGGTAAGTAGGTAGATGCTGTCAGCTTTAGGGTTCGGCTGTTTTCAGCTATCTGGGCCAAATGGAGATGGAAGGAGGGGATGGGGTGGAGATTATCCTCATGCTCCCTCTTCAAAAAAAAAAAAAAGTCACAAAAATTGGAATATGCCTCCACATACCCCTACCACTGCCACCCACACTTTAAAAAGGGCTCCCTATATTACTTTAGGTAAATACCCAAAAAATAACTTTGCATTTCCTGACTTCTAGGCACATGAGACATGAGAAAAAGACTCTAGAAAGCATAACTGCAACACATATAGCCAAAGCACACTGAAATATACTTGAGTGGTTGAGAGACAGCAAAGCTGAGACTAAAGCCAAGTGAAGTTGCTGGAGAATACATGTCCGGGAGGCTGGGAGTCCTCATCTTGATGAGTTTCACCTGACACGCCCATTCTCAGGCCCCACCCCAGACCTACTAGGGCAGAAATGCTGGGGTGGAGCCCAGCAATCTGGGTTCTAACAAGCCCTCCAGGTAATTCTGACGCCAGCTCGGCAGGAAAATCACTAAGCTAAAGAACGCCAGGCTTCCCTGGTGGCGCAGTGGTTAAGAACCCGCCTGGCAATGCAGCGGACACACGTTCGAGCCCTGGTCCTGGAAGATCCCACATGCCACGAAGCAACTAAGCCCATGCACCACAACTACTGAGCCCGCGCTCTAGAGCCCACGAGCCACAACTACTGAAGCCCACGAGCCACAACCACTGAAGCCCACGTGCCACAACTACTGAAGCCCGCACACCTAGAGCCTGTGCTCCTCAACAAGAGAAGCCACTGCAATGAGAAGCCCGTGCACCGCGACAAAGAGTAACCCCCACTCGCCGCAACTAGAGAAAGCCCGCGCACAGCAACAAAGACCCAACACAGCCAAAAATAAACAAATTTAAAGAAAAATTTTTTTTAAGAATGCCAGCCTTTCCCGGTGTTCTTCCCTCTTCGGTCTCAGCTGACGTTTCAGTGGGGCTCAGCTTCTCCTCACGTGAGTCACCACCACCAAAATCTCCCAACATTACTGAAAACAGTGGGCTCTTTTATCCCCACACAACCCATCGATAAAGAGTCCACAGAATATAGACTTTTAATGCAACTGAAAACTCTACAAGCCCCTACCATCCAACTTAAAAAATGTGGGTCCAAAATGCATCCTCCTTTGCACTTTAACATTTTAAAAAACAAGGTCAGGAGACAGCGCTATACGTTAAGACCTGGGTAAAAGCTCAGTCTCTTCAGTTGTCAACTCCAGTGCTAGACGGGTATGAAAACTGGAGAAGATACCAAAGAAGAACAGGCAGCCCCCTGAAGAGAGGCTGCCTGCCCCTTGAAGGTGCCGACTCCACCAAGGCCAGAGGGACAGAAAACCCCCAGAGGGTGATGAAAATGTTGTGCAATTAGATGGTGGTGATGGGCGCACCACTTTGTGTACATACTACAGACCACTGAATTGTACACCTTAAACATAAAATTAAATGAAAGGATGATTAAGAGTTTGTTGTGTTGGTTTTTTTTTTAAAGTAAACTCCCAAGCTGGCACTCTCAAACAACTCTGGAAGCAACAATGATCTAGCCTCCCAAACTGGAGAGCTCGCTTAAGACAAATCTTTAAAGGTCTCAAAGCATAACCTCACACGACCACCAAAGACACAAAAGAGGCTTAGCAGGTATCTTACCTGCTAAGTAACACTCAGCTGACTGGGGGCAGAGCCAACTCTGTATCCTTTCCAAGACATCAGTGATCCTTGAGTTCACTAAGAAAGCTTTCATTTCACATCTTAATTCACAACCTGAAAAAGTAAAACCTATAACAAGTATATTCTAACATGCAAATTCATTGCTCAAGTCTGTGATTTGCAGTTACAGTGGCAGGGGTATCCAGTAGTGTCATTTAAAGTGTTCTTGGACTAATGAGAAAAATCAGAAGTGAACTTCAGACTAAATGATATATTTGCGCCAAGGCCTAATGACAGACTTAGAGAAAGGCTTGCTGAGCAAAAAGCTGTTTATGACTAGTTCAGTGGGGGAGGGGAGGGGTAACTGCAGGGCACACAGTAGTGCCACATGCCAAATTCAAAAGAACCTGCCTAAGAACAGTCAGGGTTATATTCATGTTGCAAGAGACAATTTAGTTTGGGCAAAACATCATCCATTGCATTGAACTAATGTTCTTAATATAAATTTTATTAGTTTTGTGGTTTCTTTTATGTAATGTATATATCTATTTGAGTTTTATATTCACAGAAGAATTCTAAGAATTAAGAAATTTATCCTGAGTTTTTTGTGTTTTTCCATATTTCACTCATTCAGCAAATATTTATTGAACACTGAGTATGGGCCAAATATTCTTCTATGTGCTACATTTTGAAGTAATATAATAAAAATAGCTTAGGTCAAACTGTGCTGGGTCTACAGAAATGTTCTTCCTTTAAATAAGGATTTCTTTAACATCTTATTCAAATTTTATAAACACTACCCCACTCTCTGCAGGTAAGATCTGCTTCTTTTACTGCTCCTCAGAGCCAAACCCCATCCGTATTGATCTCTCTTCTCCTGTCTCCCCTCACTGACATGGAAGGACGCGCTGCCCCCAGCTTGCCAATGCACCCTCTGCTGCTACCTCTGCTACCACCAATGCCAAGGTGATACAGGCTGTCTGACAAACAGGCCTGTGCTCATTTGGATCTCAGTATCCATTTACCTCACTTCATACTAAGTTAAACAGAGGAATTATGGTTAATCAAACTGCTACAAAATTAACATTTAATTACAAATTTGGTACCATATATAAAAATCAAACGCTTTCACTCTTAAAACCTGGCTCTGTGTATTGTGGGTCATATGTGCATTTTCCTTTTTGTGATTTAACCAGAAAAGCCCTGCCTGGCCTCAGAGAATGACCTGGGACCAGTCAAACCCTTAACAGTGGAGCTCCCTCGGTGGCGCAGTGGTTAAGAATCCACCTGCCAATTCAGGGGACATGGGTTCAAGCCCTGGTCCGGGAAGATCCCACATGCCGCGGAGCAACTAAGCCCATGTGCCACAACTACTGGGCCTGTGCTCTAGAGCCCGCGAGCCACAACTACTGAGCCTGCATGCCATAACTACTGAAGCCCATGCGCTAGAGCCTGTGCTCTGCACGCAACGAGAAGCCACTGCAATGAGCAGCACATGCACCGCAACGAAGAGTAGCCCCTGCTCACCCCAACTAGAGAAAGCCCGCGCACAGCAACGAAGACCCAATGCAGCCAAAAATAAATTAATTAAATTTTAAAAACCCTTAACACTGCCAAAATATCTCACTCACCTTTAAAATCAGAGTATAAAAATACTTTTCAGTTTAGCTCACATCTTGGAAATTTGAAGTCTTAAATGATCCCCCAAAAATGTGGGTCTATGTTTCAAAAAGATAATATGTAAATACACTAGTAAAACCAATCAATGAAAAAATTACAGCCCTAAATCTATGACTTTATAAGTTATACAGACAAAAATTAAACATACAAAAATACTCAAGAGTATATGCCTATACAAAAAAATGATTTTAAAACTTTCTTAAAGGTGGCTTCTTGTTGTTAAGACAAAATAACTGAAATGAAATATAATTTAATAATTTTCAAAGTCATAAAGTCCATTTTTCTTACTTGAATATAAAAAGTTGAGGGAAAAAAGTATTCAGGATTTAAAAGGGTAATTCTCTCCCTTTGAAAAGCATTATACTCAAGGAGTTTTTCTTCTTCAGCTTCTCTGGTATGGCTGAGAATGCATCAGTCTATATGTGTACTGCTTCCTCGGCAGACATTTTTACCATTAAAAAAAAATGCATTTAACGTGAAAATCTCTGAAGCTATCACTAACTACAAACCTGTGCTGCAACTTTCTTTAAGATCAGTACAAACTAGAATTCTTTTTTGTTTGCTTACTCTGGAGAAACTTTGTATTAGAGGAAAAACAAACAAAAGAGCGAGCATTAATAGTTCAAAAATAGCAGCACACAACAATCATCTGAACATATGTAAGGAGAACATTTTCATTATAAAAGGCTCACGGTGCTGCATTAGTCTGGCTTTGGAAGAATGCCACTGGAAATCCAGATCCAGCAAGTGGGGAATGCAGTAGTTACATTTTAAGTCAAACAGCTAATTAACGACTAAACAAAAGGAATTTCAGTCTGGACAACATATATGGAGCACTAATATGTGTAATTATGAAGCAGTCGTTTGTGTAATCAGAAAGCTGCATTAGCATAATTATTTCTGGCTCTGGGCCTTAAAAATATTAACTTAAAATGCAGAAAATTGTAATAGTTCACCTCATGAAGATGTGGATACCAAACTGATTATGAAATAAGAGTTGGTTCTTTAACAAATGTGCTCTGTGTTTAATACATTCTTTCTCTCCTGCTCAGGATATAAAAATCAAGCCTATCAACCCTCCAGTTGTGCACAGGTACAAAATTTCTATTTTTTAATATATTTTCTTCCGCATCCAGAGCCCACATGTGAATATTCATTATTAAGAATCAAAACTCCTTCCCTGAGAAATGAGTGTTTGCTATTTTTTTCAAATCCTCAGAAAAAAATACATTATGTTTACGTATAATACTGGAAAATGCAAAATGAAAAAAGAAGCAAATGAATAAAACAAAAGGATTGGAAGTCACTAAACAGCACGAGATCTCGGGAAAGTCTTATTTGAAATCGTTCTCTGGGACAGAACTGTAGAAAGTATGGACTCCAAAATCAGGCTATATGCTTGGACTTCCAAGGCCACCACTTTCAGGTATTTTAACATCTCTGTGGCTCAAGTTTCCTCATCTATATTGTAAGAATAATCACAAAACCTACCTCATGGTATTAGTTCAAGGAGTAAGTGTGACTATTCACAGAAAGAACTCAACAGTGCCTAGCATACAGTAGATGGTCAATAAATGTTAGCTGCCATAATGGCCATCATCACCATCTCCATATTGTTTTCAGAACCTGGGAAAAGAGCATTTATGGCTGAGAAAGCATATTCTAAAATTGATTTGTTTTTAGGTATTATTTTGCAATTGCAAATAACATTCAAGAAGGGCAGGAGATCTTACTTATTCCAGTGAGTTAGAAAAGGTTAAAAGTGCTTCAGTAGGCCCTAAAATCGGTCTTATCTTCTAAGAGTCTTCCTTTTCAGTGACTTTCAGCTTTACCAAATTTGCATGTGAACCCACAATACTAATCTTATATTAACTCTTTTTAACCCGAAACTAAATTCCAGAATGGATCTGCCAGGTGCGCTAATGTGGTTAACGGTTATGCGTCTTTAATTCAAAGCCTAGACGACACACAGTAGAATGAATGTTCCCAAGAATTAATCAGCAACGTAGAAGAAATGAAGCTCAGACAGAGAGAGACAGGCCCTGTCAAGTGCGCTACCTTGACCGAATTATTTCACCACTTTCAACCCACACTCCCTCATCTGTAAAAGGAAACATTACACACCTTGCAATAGCATTAGAAGGCTCAGAACTAACGATACGCAGCACCCAGTCACCAGCAGGGAGCGGGTGCTGATACGCGGCGACACGTGAAAGGGCCCCATCTCGCCCTCCCTCTCAACGGATGCACACGCACAGTACACACCTTGCGTTTTCTCAGGTAACCGCACATGTTACAACACAGGTCTGAGGAAAGGACTGTCTCAAAAGTACAGAGGAGCCAAATTATACCCAGGAACTCAACGGTATCCACCCACCAGAGAGAGAGAGAGAGAACACGGGCGACAGAGAAAGATGACAGTTGACATCTCATACAGGCAACCCCGGCCGCCAGTCTACCGGGCGAACAGATGCTGTGCAGAGAGTGCGATGGAAAACACCCACATCGGCTGTGCTCGCGACTGCGCTGGGGCCACACGCCCCTCCCAGTGCGAGTGCCTGGTCCCAGGAAGGGGGATCAACAGGCATGTAGTTTCTGCACAACACGGCTCCTAAATACCAGCCGACTCCTTCACGGGGTCCTCCGCCAGGACACGGCACGCTACGCCAACCCCAGGGGGAGGGCGGGCCCTTCGCAGAGCGCGGTGGCTACACTCTACTCCCTGAGCCACTGAAGAGATTCCACGGGCAACGCTGCCTGAACGGGACTCCGCCTCACCCGGGGCCACAAAGCCCCACCGCGACACACCCCCTTCAGGTCTCAGTGGCGACATTAAGGATGGCAGGCTGAAAGACATGGGAAAATGCCAAACCCAGCCAGGTCAGAGAAACAAGTACTTTCACAGGAGTGCTAATTGTTTTGTTCCTATTATCCGAGCCAGTAAAAAAAAAAAAAAAAAAAAAAGACATGTCACCATCACCACGTAACACCCTACAGAATTCACAACTCCTGCTGTCACTCCAGGATTCACGTTTTTTTCCTAAAGCCAAAAATCAACAAGAAAAAAAAGCCAAGGTCCTCCACACAGAAATATGGGCCAACCTTTGAATTCAGTTCTGTCGTAGGAGTTTTTGTCGGTTTTCAGCAGAGAGATCACCGAAAGCACAGCCGATGGCAAGGGAAGAGGGCGTGTGCCGTGGCCCCTGCCAGCCGAGCCCCCCTGCCACGCCCCCGCCTTCCACAGGAGCACACACTCTTCTACCCACATTTCAGCAGAGTGACAGCTCGTGCTAACACCCCACATTTCTCAGACCCCAGTCTCACACTGCACCGGTCGGAAGGGGATGCAGTCTCCCCTCTTAGGACTTGAACTTAAGCCACACTGGGACCTAAACCAGTGGTCTCCGAGGGGCTAGGTGTACTAGGTCCTAGAAGAAAATGCAGAACGACTTCTTATCTGCCTCTTAATTTTGTCCTCTATAAAAATTCCTTATTGGGTATTTCATAATGTATCTAAAATATTAGTAAGGTGGAACATGTAAATAATTCAGAGGTAAACAAACATGTGAAAGTTGAAGGGCTGTGCTCAAAAGTTCCAGAAAAGTTTTGAAACCACTTATCTGAATAATCTACCAACTAAATTTCTGACACCATTACCTCCAGCTTTGTAAGACTCTTAAGACCACTAACTTTAATTCACTAAGCAACTGCTGGTTTCAAATATAATTTCAAGTCATAATTAAAATAAATTGCCAATTACATAAAAAGATAATACTGAAAAAATTATGCTTTGTTACATTTATAAAAAAACTGGAACCAATGTATAACAACATAGTATCAAATCCTGTTTCAGGGATTACTAAGAAACTTACTGAGTTCTTTAATATTTCATGACCTAGTTTTGACTTACTGAATGGTTCCCAAATTGTACTATTTTGCTGATAGAGTAATGATCTACGATTAGGACTAATTTTCAGCACCTGTACTTTGTTTTCATGTCTAAAATGTTCGAAACAGTTAATAGATGACTGATTAAAACAACAGGCCTCCAAACTCGCTGTTTGTCAAAACAAAAGTATTCTATCTGAGGGGGGAAATATAATTTATTCAAATAATCAAAATATACATACCTTAAAAGAAGTTTAAAATCAGTTGAGACAAGGTAACAAAACTATGAGGTTCTAGTGAGTATTTAACTCTGTAAACTAGGGTAAGTGAAGAGACTTTCACATAACCTCATCACTCAAAACGAAAGCATTGTAAATCAAGAATTTGAGAAAACAAGTTTTTTAAAATAAGGGTAAATAGGCAGCACTATGTTCTTCTTGTATCTTAACGAAACTGAGTGCCCAATACAGGGCAGGGTGTTATATTTATAACTTAACTTGGAAGTATTGATAAATGTTGAACGAGCTACACGAATTGATTGAGACCGACTCTGCAAAACCAATAACCCCAGCCATTTGAATTAAAGGAATAGAATTCCCAGCATGATGGACACAGACCCAATTCTCATCACCACACTAAATGGGTATTACCCTAAATTGAAATAGATTTCAAAATAAAAAAGATGACAAAGCAATCCACCCCTAATATTAAGACTTCCAGATTAAGATTTACCAAAAAAGGAAACATCATCCAACAAAATAAACTCTGATTCACTCTACTTCATCAATCTTCCTTCTAACTGAATGTCAGATCAACAACCTACTATATACAGCCTTCACTCTTAATACAAATTCCTATCGTTAAGGTAAACCAGTTAATTCTCCATGCAAACTTTCTTCATCAGAGAGGACAAGAGCTATTTTGCTAATAAGAACCCTGCCCTTCCAAATTCTACAGAAACTTCACATTGTCAAGACACGGCACATTCTGTAGAACACTGGAGCTGTACCCTTATCAGTTCATGACAACATAAGAACTAAGGTTTAACTGAGAGGCGAACAGAGTCAACCACCAAATGCAACACACCAAAATGCAAGAAAACACAAAGACAGAAACTCATGCTACCTTAGTAAGTCAGCGTGCACATTTGATATTTTTCAACGCAAGCCAAGCAGATCAGAGACAGGTCAAAGAACATGTTGGTTCTGTCAAATCCAAATTAAGTATTCTTCTCATTTACAATTTCCTAGTTCAATATTTTGAATTTAAAGCTAATATAAGGTAGTACTATGCAAAATGACCTAGCGAGTTTGCCCTTAAAAAAGAATTGTACCCCTAAAAATAGAAATTTATCTACCTCATTAGTGTTCCAACGGTGCCTCTCTTTGGGTAAACTTGAACATTTCGGCAGACATTCAAGCAGCTTTTTCGGTAAAAAGATTTTTACATGACTACTATTGCTGTTCCCATGATCATCTATAAAGAAGAAAACAATAAATTCAGAGAAGATCATAGAGAAAGTCTCCTGTTAAGTACACTGGCAAGGTCAGAAACAGCAGCTGAGTTTTAGTCACTGGGAGACCAACAGCATTATTCCTCTTAGTTAACAAAACTCATTTACACACTTATCAGATAGATGGCAGCAGGAATCTGGTCAAGAGGCTCTAAAATAAGATTGAGCTTTTTGCTCCATGGCGAGCAAGTGAACAGGGAATACCCCAGCAGCTGCCCATAAACAGAACGTTGCTTTTAAAGGGTCTTTCACCAGGTTTCCATGAAGCACATCAAAACTATAAAATGATTTAAACTCACAACACCTAGAAATCTTCTATTAACAGCTGAAAATGTTTTTAAGGTTTTTAGAAAAGAGGAACTATAATATGACTGCTTACTTTATTGAGAAACTACTACTACTTCATCCCCTAGAATACAAATGAGACTTATCCTTTCCAAAGGAAATTACAAATCTTACACATATAAGGAATTTAAACCTCCAGTTAGCTACCGAGGTAATACAGAGGCTGGCCTTTCTAGCCTAAATCTAAAAACATACACTTTTAATTAATTTGATTTACATATATATCTATACGATTAATGTATTTCATCAAAACATAACTCTTCTAAATCACTGAGGGAAAAGCTCCTTACTTTCAGACTAGATGGTATGTCTATCTGATAATCAGTCTCCCTGAAACTTTCTGAAAGAGATCATTTCCTTTTTTCATTCACTTATTTATTTACATATCATTTCTTGTTTCATTCCTGTAACAAAGTCCCTTTGCCTGGCTCCTAATTTCTTGCCAGGTTTGACACATTTAGGTCAAAGTTTCAAATTACCCACTCCAATTTTTTTTTAATGCCAAATGGAAGCCCCAACATCCACAGGGTACAATGCATAACTGGGTGCCAAGGAGCAATACATTAAAATACTGAAGACTGAATTCGCTCCAGCAAGTCACAGGTGAAATGACTTACTCTGATATCAGTAAGGTAAGAAAGGACTCCAAGTCAAGAGCCCAGGATTCTGGCCCAGTTCTGCTACTTTCTAATTGTGTGACCTTGGGTAAGTTACTTAATATTTTCAGCTTTCCCAAATCAAGGAGAGTGAGATCATCTCTAATTCTCCTCCAGGCATAGATCCCTAGAGAATTTACTGTCCCATTCGGTAATTTTAAATGCCTTACAATTAAACAACCTTATATAGGCATACAGGTATTAGTTAAGAATGCTGAAAGTGAAATACAGTAGTATATTTTTCCAGTCATTTACTACAATTTTGTTTAGCATAAACTATTTTTTGAACATGTGAAAAACATAAAAGAATAAAAAACACTTCTACAGTCATAATAAAATCTTCTCCAAACACTTTTCATCTGATTAACACATTTCTTCTCAAGGAAAAGATCTTAACAGGGAAATACGGGGTATAGAAATAACATCTAAAAAATTTACTACATCTTCCTATAGGGAAGAACTTGAGAGTTTTAGCATATTAAATCTTTTTTGGTCCATGAACTACACAACCAGTTGAATTATAATGCCTATCCTCTATTTCTATAAGCAGTATAAAAACTTGAAAAACTTAAAAATTGACTGCACAATTTTAATTTAATAGCAAAATAAAATTAAACTTTTAAAAAACCTTGCTACGAAACCAAAAAAAAAGGGTTTAACTAAAATCAAGTTCATAGAAAGTTCTGTATTAATTACACACTGTAAAACCTTTGTAGTTTTATGTGCTTATGCATGCTCCCTGCACTTCATCCTCCCAAGGGAGGTACCATGGGCCATAAAACTTTAAAGTGCACAATACCAAATCACATGAGCCTTTACCTCCCTTCTCTCTTTCCCTAAAGTGGTTTTACTCTGCTCTTTAAAAATCTCCCCTGATGTGTATAATCTTCAAAGTAGAGGTGATGTGCATAATCTTCAAAGAAGAGGTGAAAAAATTCTAAAATCTATACTCAATTCCGATATTTACCAATTACAGGGTACCTTCTATGAAAACAGTGCTACGCTAGATGCTCAATCAATTGGCTTACTTTGAATAGTATTTGACTAGTCATAGCTCTGAAAAAACTATTTACGTATAATTTTGACAATGAATGTAATATGAAACCCCCGCTTCTATTTCTGTCTGTGGTCACAACCTGATGTTAATCATCTGTCCTTTTAGCCTCCTTGAAGAACCCAGCTGTCCTGCGGCATAGGAAGCATATGAGTGAGTGTGTGGGTGTATGTGTGGGTGTGTGGGGGGGTGGGGAGGGAGGGAGGGAGAGAGAGAGCGAGTGAGCACTCTTCTCAACAGCACAACTAACTGCTAGAGAAAAGGCTTCTTTCTATCTTCCACTCTGATACCAAATCAGGCAGCGGTGAATCGGCCCAAAGGCTTTTAAAGAGGAAAAGGAGAATAGCTGTGTGAGCACTGTCTCAATCAAGTTTCTAAATTTAGCACTTTATGGGGATGTGTGGCCATGGGTTCAAAAGGAAAAGAAGTATGACAGGCCAACGGGTTCCCCTTAATCAGTTTTTAAACTGTGCTATTTCCAGAATTTTAGGTTCATGCTGTATATAAATTGGATGTTTTTAAGAAACATAACAATGGGTAAATTTTCCCACTGTGCATTATGAAGAGGGCAGTTTTAACACTGGGAAAAGAATATCAGGAATTCAAACAGCCAAAGTGTTAAAACTCGTATTTTCAAATTTCAGTTTTTCTAGTTAAAATGGAATAAAGAGTAACTTTGCTTTCACATTAGAAAAGAACCGCTCACGTGGCTATACTGTATAAAATTGTGTTGTTTAATTAAATGTTGTTTTTTAATCTTTTTGGAGTAACTATAATTGATATCATAATTAGATAACACATGTACCAGTTTTTAAATCCTTGTCTCAGTACAAGGATTCCAACAGTATCTTGAGTTAATGTTAAAAGTAAGTTATACAGTGGTTTCAACTGCATCTCGGTATTTAAATCCAGAGAGTTAAACTCTGACACTGCAAAATGGAAGTGTCAACCAAATACAGTAAAACACTTCACTATCATTATCTAGCAAAATATGTGTGTCTGATACATGACTTCACAAAATAATTTTCTAACCTACTTCACAATAAAAATAACTTGTGAAGCTCTTGAAATTGACAGATGATTTGTTTGGCTGACAGCTATTAATTCCAGAGAATGAACCACCTTTTCCAATCAACCTTCAAATATATTCCAAATAATAACTTTAGAGGCATAGTATAACTCAACTAAAGCTTTCTAAAATGTACGAGAATGCTCATTCACTTAGTTAATTAGGCAAAAAGCAGAATTCTTATTTTCATGTTTTATTTCTAAATCTGAGATTTCACATTACCAAATCCTTCATTTAAATCCAAAGAAATGTATTTGACCTTTTCCTTGGAACACACTGTTGACTTCTACAAGGTAAATCATAACTGTATTAAGTCTAACCTGGAAGTGATGTATCCATTTTATTTTGATTCATAATTAATAAAAATTCAATAATTTTGGTTTTGTGAATAATTACAAACACTGTTATTCAATCAAGTTGATTATGATTAACCTCTCAACCTCTAGAACAAACTGTTCAAAATAAGTTGGTCTAACAGTGTACCAAATTGCTCAATCTTACTGGGAATATATCTGATCAACAACTTGGAGTGGTAAAATTAAAAGGAAGCGCTACAATTTTCTGTTTAGCTCTAATTATTATGTGCTTAGATTTAATTAGTAGGATAGGAACTGATTCAGGAAAACATAAGCGCATATTGTTAAATTCAAGTCAGCACAGTGCTCACACAGCAGCAAACACTGCCATTACTAATCTAAGACCTTCAAATCGCTATCCATCCAAAATAAATATTAATTAAGCACCAACGATGTGCCAAGCCTTGGTATGATTTCTTCTTATTCTTCTCGAAAGAAATTCTCCAAAATGAACTAAACTCAGTTGTAATTATCCAAAAGATTTTTTAAAGGTTAAAAAAATTGTAAGTTTTTTTAATAGAAAAGTATAACTAGTTTTGCTATTTCACAGCCCCTTTCCTGTTCTTAGAGTGCGTGTGATCATCAAATCTTATCCTTTCTATTTTTAGGTGGCCAGATACCCTCTCCCTGTCAATCATATTACCAAACCTCTGACCCAGGTATAGGTCAACTCAAACTCAGGTTTAATAAACTTCTCACTATTTACCTGAATTTTATATTTTCAATCTAAAAACATGTAGGTGGGGGCAGATGAAGTGGCGAGGCCCAGAAGCCTTGCGATCAACTGCCGTCAATTTGGGTTTGGGGCATCCTCTCCTGCTTCGTCCCATTCAACTTCAATCTGAGCTACATGTGATCAAGTACATTTATTTTCTACTATTTATGAGGGAGCAGACATTTGTGGGACTCCATATCAGGCACCCAG
Organism: Mesoplodon bidens; assembly: GCF_964165515.1. Classification (NCBI taxonomy): domain Eukaryota; kingdom Metazoa; phylum Chordata; class Mammalia; order Artiodactyla; family Ziphiidae; genus Mesoplodon; species Mesoplodon bidens. Next base: position 182,286,568 of record NC_138177.1, read on the forward strand.
AAAGGATTTTACATTGTACTCCTTCATTTAATCGTCACAATAACCCGTCTGGGCATAATCACCCCCATTTTACAGATGAAGAACCTGAGGTTCAGATTAATTTGCCCAAGATCTACAGCTAGTAAGTGGCTCAAGTGGGATTCAGACATGACCTCTGGCTTTCCCCGCAATACCACAAGGCTCCTTCTCTAAGTCACCCAGAATTTGACACTAGAATTACAGAATCGTTGTATTAATGTATCTAACACTTGCAGAGTGCTCTGAGTTTTCCATGTGATTAAACCCTTTGCCTTTGTAATCCTCACAGAAACTTAACGAGGGGAGTATTATTTTGCTACCCCCAGATGGATTAAGTAACTCATCTAAGATCACACAGCAAGTTAAAGGCAGAACCCAGGCCTTCTCACTCCTCATCACAGGCTTTCCTGCACTACAATGATGGAATTACTCGCACTGCCGAGCCCACCCCTTCCTGTAAGTCAAAAGCTTTCGAGTCCTACCTTCTATAGGAGGCACGGTGTTGAGAACACAGTAGGTGCTAGTTCCGCAGAACACACTTTGGGAAACGCTCTAAGGAAACAGAAAATAAAATGTAAAACTAATCTTTGAAAAAGATAAATACTGGCTCTTCTGTGATATTCCTGCCAAAGATGCAAAACCTGAATCTAATCATGAGGAAACATCGGACAAATCCAAATTGAGGAACATTCCACAAAATGGCCTGTAGTCTTCACAAACGTCAAGGTCATGAAAGTCAGAAAGGACTGAGAACTGTTCTGGATCAAAGGAGGCTGAGGAGACAAGTGCCACCCAGGGTCCCCGCGGGGCCTTTCTCTACAAGGTCAGCACTGGGTCAACTGGCACCACCAGAATAGCTCGGAGGATTCGACGGTAGAGGAGTCTGTGTGTTCATTTCCTGATTTTGGTTCCTGCATTGTGGTGATGGAGGAGAATGTTCTTGTTTGTAGGAAACACATAATAAAGTACTGACAGTCAAGGGCGATGAAACATACCGGCAACTCACTCTCTCACATAGTTCGTGGGGAAAGAAGTCCGCTGCACTACACCTCCAATGTTTCTGTAGGCTAAGAGTGTTTCAAAATGTAAAGTACACATGTGTGAAAAAAAGATATATGCTGCTGAACCTCTAGTACCTGTGCAGTTTTTTTTTAACAGGGAGCATATGTGCTGTACGTACAGTAAATTGTTACTAAGAAGAACCAATGCCATTTCATTCTGCAGCTCAGTCAACATTCAACAACATCACTACCGCTTCCCAACAGCAAGGCCCATACCTGACTCATTCAAACGGACCTGTGAGTGCCAACTAACGGCACGGCGGGTGGAGTGGGTCAGGGAGACGTTGGAAGACCAGGTCTCTGCTCTCAGGCTGCTTCACATAGATAAAATTAAAGCTTTCATATAAAAACCTACACCATGTTGTACAGCAGAAACTAACACCACATTGTAAAGCAGTTATACTCCAATAAAGATTAAAAAAAAAACAAACCTACACCACGGTAACTTTTAAAAGGGGGGGAGGGAAATTTCTCTGAGTCTTGCCAGCCAATTAGTCTGGGTCCCTTTTTGTTCAGTTGCAATATTCAATAAATTTTTAGATTATTCCTCCAGCACTATAAACCACAAATTTATATACCTAGAAAACCAAAGACAGGGCTTCCCTGGTGGCGCAGTGGCTGAGAGTCCGCCTGCCGATGCAGGGGACACGGGTTTGTGCCCCGGTCCGGGAGGATCCCACATGCCGCGGGGCGGCTGGGCCCGTGAGCCACGGCCGCTGAGCCTGCGCGTCCGGAGCCTGTGCTCCGCAACGGGAGAGGCCACAGCAGTGAGAGGCCCGCGTACCGCAAAAAAAAAAAAAAAAAAAAAAAAGCCAAAAACAGTTCAACAATCACCCTCAACATTTTACGTTTAAAATATTAAAAACTCAGTTCTCTCACTTACTTGCTGTCCTTGGGAAAGTACTTTAACCTCTCTGTATTACCTCATCCAAAAAAGTACAGAGAATTGGATGGGACAATGCACACACTGGGCTTTAGATTCAAGAGCACCCCTCGCTATAAAATGCCATTGTTACTACGGCTAATGAGGACAATCGTTAACAACGTTAACATTTCCTGACAATAAACTGATGGCTGCCTGGATTTCTTGTGCCACAAAGAGTGCTGCAATCTGACGAAGCTTACTCCCCCGAGGTTCCGATCTTCCTCTCCCTTAGAGCCATGGGAAGTGAGTGCTTCACCACAGAACAAGTCTTTCTCCACAATGTGACCCCGAGCTACCAGGATAACCATCCGTTCCTAATCATTTCTTGTTCCTGGAAAATTCTTGTTCCAGTACTTTTACTGTCCTTCTTCTGCTTGATTTAATCAATAGTGGTGACCACTGATTAGCAATCTGGGCCTGAGGATTCTCCCTGTGAACTATGGACTGACCTCAGCATTCATGTTCCTTTGGAAAATTCAACATTAGTCTCTCCCCCTGACCGAGTGTGGGATTCCAGACTTCAGGCAACATCTTTGAGAGTCACCAGCAACAGCCTTCTCAGCACAGTAATGCAACATCTCATCTTCATGTGGTTTCCAAACTGAAACTTGAAATTTTACGGTGTTAAAAAGAATGTTTTACGTTCAAGACTTAACATTTTCTGGCTTCCTATTACCAAAAAACAAGATAGCTTCGGTTTACCACTGATCAAGACATCTCACAATGGTCTTCTCAAAAGTTTTAAAAACCACTAATGTACAGTGGAACACATTAGTGAATGACTTCATAAAAAGAACTTTTACACCTGACTTCAAAGTTTGATGACAGGTAAATCAGTGGTAAAATATACCAAATAACAAATCGAAAGAATTAAATGCTAAAAACAACATATGTAACAGAAATATCACGAACAACCAACCATGACTTCTCAATAGCAATAAATGAAGTCTTAATAGTTCATTTAACCAGGAAAGAAACTCACTCACATAATCTGAGAGTGAAATCAAATGACATCCTGCCCTGAAAAACACAATGTTCTCAAAGCAAATAAGGCGAAACAAGCAAACTCATATAAGCAATGGCTACCTTGTATGAAGTACCCAGGGGCCAGCCTCTGAGCTAGGTCCTTTCACGGGGCCCCTGAGACCTGTCTCTGAAAGCCAGACTGGCTCTGGAGCGCAGAGAGGAGCACTGGTCTGAGGATCTGGAGCCGTGGGGTCCTCAGCCAGGCCCGCCACTGCCTGCTGACAAGGCCGGGGCAGACAGCTGAGCTCTCTGTGCACAGGCAAGGGCGCAGTGGGAAAAGTACAAGCTCTAACGCCAGCTCTGGACTCCAGTCTTCACGCTGCCCTCCCTGGCTGGCTCTCAAGTCTGACTCGGACCTCTCTTCCCTCGGGAGCCTCCCGCTGACTGAGGCGAGCCGCCCAACTGGTGCTGTCTGAACAGCCTGTATTTCCCTCCTGCCGGATGCCTCCATCTTTATCATAACTCCTTCCATGTGTTCTACACACATGAAAGGAGCACGTCACGTGTGCCAGACACCATCCTAGGAGCTGGGACCCCGCAGCGAACAAGACCAACAAAGGTCCCACACTCATGGGGTACATGCCAGTGGGGGAGGCAGGTGGTAAGGGGGATAAATGCTGTGAAGGAAATAAAACGGAGTGATGCTCTATGATGAAAAATCAGGTGGGGAGAGCTCTGTTTCTGAAAGTACATGTGTGGAGCAAAGGGACTACTTGAGCAGAGCATCAGGAAACCCGGATTCTCTCATGAACTAGGTTGAGCGGCTCTCAGCGTGGCTGCACTTCAGTCATCTAGGGAGATTTTTAAAATTCTGATGTCCAGCCTGCAATCCTGACCACTTCAGCCAGAATGTATGGAGGTGGGAACCCAGGCATCAGTATTTTTTAAAGGTTCCCAAGTGATCCCAAGGTGTATCCAAGGATGGGAGCCACTGAAACAAACAGCTGTTATGACACTGCTAACTCTCTGACTTTGCCAGTTTTCTCGAGAATAAAATCACAGGTTGACCTTGAGCAGCGCAGCCCCAACTTTAACGCACGTGTGGGTCATCTGAGGCTCTTGCCGGTTCTGACTCACAGGTCTGAGTGGTGCCTGAGCCTGTGCCTCTGAGACACCCCCGTGATTCACGGCCACACCTAGACTATCAGAAACTAGATGATCTAAAAGATCAGGAATTAGATCTAATAAAGATCCAGTCCCAACACTCCTGACTGCACAATTCCATGGATTCCTAACAGACCGGGAAAGTACTTTTGTCTGTTAACACAAACTATAATACAAAACTATACCAGAATATCCAAGCAAGAAAAGCAAAAGAAACTACAAGGATGGTTTTACTCAATTAAGTACAGTCCAGTGTCTGCTAGAAGTACCCAAGAGAGGACACAGAAGCTCTTTAAAGTATTCCCTGCCTTCAAAAGGCATATCTAATTGGAGACAATACTAAAAACGAAAGAGAAGAAATGTAATGAAGAAATACTAGAGGATTTATTAAAGCCTGAAGCGAGGAGATGAGAGCAGTATGGAAACCATCTGTGAACCAGCACAAACGCCTTGGAGGCGTGGGGTCTGCTTTATCCACGTTTGCCTCCCTTCACAGAACCTAGGGCAGAGGGCTACACATAGCCACCTTCGCTTTATATACTAAATATATATATATATATATAGTTTTGGATGATGAAATAAATAAAACAAGATGGTACATAATGAGAAGTGATTACTGGCTTTTGGACAGAGAAGCTGCATGATGAAAACTGTATTTACAGTTCTTTGAAATAAGGACTGACAATGCTTAAGTCTCCATAGAGTCCCTTTCAAGCTACCTGAGGACCCACATAGCTTATTAAAAACAAAGGCAGAGAGATGCCCCATTGAACGCAATAAACCAGCTGTATCAATTAGAAGTGATACATTAAAAAGATTTTTGTCACACAGTTTTAAATTGAGCCTTGAAATTCACTGATCACTACACATAACATGACATATAAATAATCAAAATTAAGGCAGAGTCCGAAATTCTCAGCACCTTTACTAAACTCACCAGTTTTGCCTAGCATTCTAGGCATCGTGCCTAGTTAGGCAGGCTAACTCTTAGAACAAACTGTGTCATGGCTCAAATACCATAAATATTTACTTCCTGCTCGTGTAAAGTCCAAAACAGTAGATCAGGAGGCAGCTCTCCTCCAAGCAGCGGCTCGGGCCCCACATCTCCTTCCATCTCATGGCAGGAGCCTTCCTACGTCACTGGGCTCTTCTGCATCAGCCAGCAGAGGGAAAGACACGGATAACCGAGCCGGACGGTTCTTCGGGCCAGGCCTGGAAGTGGCACACTTCTCAGCTCTCACGCCATTGGCTAGGATATGGCCACAAAGCCACACCTAATTGCAAGGGAGGTTGGGAAATGCAGTCTGGCTACCTGCCCAGGAAGAGGAGATAGGTTTCACGATCAGCTAGCAGCCTCTGCCACAATGTCATCTGTAACTGCTTGGTTTTTTTTTTCATTATAGAAGAGTCGTTCCTTTCAGAAATACCTCCTAAACCTACAACCTCCACCTTTAATCCCTAAGGCCATTCAGCATCTAAACCCAATCTAGCAGTTTTTCTACTCTGATAAATATTTTTCTAGCATATTCAAAATAAGACTACATCCAGGGCATCCTTGAAGGGATGTCTGGCTTTTTTGGTACTTAATGTCTGGCACATAACAGAAGCGCAAGTATTCGTTGAATTCATGGATGAATGGCATTCCCAGAAGTTCATGGAAAGGAAAAAGAATGGTCCCGTCTCTTGCCCTGGTGGCGGTAGGATTTACTGAAGACCATCAGTCTTTTTAAGAACCTCTGTCTCCCTCTCCTAAGGCCACCCCGAGTTGCCACCTGTCTTCTGGAACCTGAACAGTCAAGCAGTAAGACAAAAGCTACTTTCGACCCAGTAAGAAGAACTAAGGGGGTGAAAATACTCTACCATGTTCACAGACAACAACAGAGCCAAGGCTACCACTGAGAGCCCAGGGCTGCTCGACAAAGAGGAACACAGGGTCTGCCAGAGACCAGGCTCTGGAGGCCTCCGTAAAACCGGGCTAAGGACCTCTGAGACTAGAAAGCCAACACGCACCCTAAACACAAACCACAAAAGGTTAGTGGGGGAAAAAATTACATGGTATAGTACAAAAATATTTTGTGCTCATGTATTACCTCTTTTCAAGAAGTTCAAAATATACCGTAAGTGCTACTATAATAACCCTCACAATACTCCTATGGGATAGAGACAAAATTAAAGTGTGTACTCAAGTTAAAAGGAAAACGTCTGCTTGGTGGCTGACTTCCTACTACTGGGGCCAGCGCAGTAAGAAAGTGAAGCAGTAACCTCTAAGGAAATTGGGGCACAAACCATTTTAGGCTCTCAAATTGAGTTCAACACCTAGAATTGAGTTCAAAAGCAAACAAGCTGCTAAAACAAACCACAAAACAGTTGAAGAGCTAAGAAGCTAATACAGGCACTAATACTACAATATATCAAGCCTGATTTATGACCTGAGAAATCACATTAATTGATTCACTATTACCAGAGATTCATGTAAAGTGTATTTAAACTGATTTCAGAATGAAAAAAAAAAAAAAATTCTTTCTAGGTATGAATTGCAATATCATTAGAATTTTTATAAATTTAATTTGTCTAGGAAGCCAGTATACTCAACACTCTGAAAATAATCAAAGAGCACTTATTAAATGTCCTCACTTGTATAAATAGATTCTAGTAGAACATATTCAGAAACAAAAGCACTATATGAAATTTAATATTACACTGTCTCAGTAGCACTTATCATTACTGATACTGATAACTTGTTTAACTACTCAAAGAGAGACATAAAATATCAACCCAACAAGCTAGGCATTCCATGTGATATTATGTACAAATACCAAGCATTTTCACATTTAAAATCTTATTCTGGCCCCAGAAGGCAGCAGAGCAGACATGATGTCTGTTCTAGAAAAGGCACAAGGCACAGGCAGAGACACTTGTCAAGGGCCACAGGCTGGAAGGGGACAGAGCAAGAGCCAGGAGCAGGGCTCCCTACATGACTCCTGGGCTGTTCCCACAGAACACAGGCTGTCCCCCAATAATGCAATAACGCTTCTCCACAAAGAACCAATGCAAAAGTTGGGGCAGAAAATGTTCACAAGTTGCTCTGACAGAAAAGCCAAAGCACACGAGGAACGTGGAAGAATACCTAGTAATCCAAGCTGGGAGTTCAACATCCTAAAGGAAAGGCCAGCAACACAACCGCTACACACACACACAAGTCTGGATGCTGATCTGGTAGAAAGATTTTCCGTGCTTCTCAAACATTTTTTAGTCCATGAACCACAGACCGCCCATCACCATCACTATTTGCTACAGCCCCAAAACTAAAACCTCATCAAAACCAAAGGGGAGGGGACTTCCCTGGTGGCGCAGCGGTTAAGAATCCGCCTGCCAATACAGGGGACACGGGTTTGAGCTCTGGTCCGGGAAGATTCCACATGCCGCGGCGCAACTAAGCCCGTGCGCCACAACTACTGAGCCTGTGAGCCACAATTACTGAAGCCCGCGTGCCTAGAGCTCGTGCTCCACAAGAGAAGCCACCGCAATGAGAAGCCCGCGCACCGCAACGAAGAGTAGGCCCCGCTTGCCGCAACTAGAGAAAAGCCCGCGCGCAGCAACGAGGACCCAACATAGCCAAAAATAAATAAATAAATAAAAATTTTAAAAGGAAAAACAAAACCAAAGGGGAAGAGGACACTGTTTCTCACAGCAGAGCAATGAGGTGTCCCCTTGAATGGAACCTGGCCACGTGGGGCCTCACCTCATCCAAATGCAGCCAGAACTAGGAAGGACGCCAAGACACTCTCAGCAGCCAAAGACATCTGTCCACGCGCAAAAGCTCACACACTTCACTGTTGAGAAGGGCTCTCTGATCCACAGTCCTAGCTTGATTACTATTAAACCACGCATAGTCCTAATAAGCTTAATTATCGGGTTGCCAAGCCCAGAGAAGATCAGAAGCAACAAATCAGAAGGGGAAAGGACAGCTAGAGACTGACAGATAAGTAAAAGCAAAAGTGACAAGGGACAGCAAGGACACATTTTTAAAAAACAATAAACTAGATACAAGGACTTGAAAGGTGCAGCAGTTTGGGGTCATTTATCATAAAAGCAAACAGTCTACTGGAAAAGTCCTAAAAATATCACAGCATTAAATAAAGCCCAGTTCAGTAACTTAGGTACAACAAAATGAACCCAAGTTAACAAGTAAAATGTACGCTACAGTCCATGTGCCCTACTGAACATGGGGGAAAAGTAGTAATGCCTTTTGTTTGCAAATCTCTTTACATTCCATAAAATACTTCCATATGAATTACCTGATTTTATCCTTAGCAACATCCTAAGGCAAGCAGGACAGATACCCCCACTGGCCAAGAATTTGCTGATAAATAATTCAATTTTCGCAAAGCAGAGGGTTTATCAATGACAATTACGATACAGTCTGTTAATCCATCTAATAGGAGAGAGCACTTCAAGAGGCACCTATGCCTCTCATCAGGGATGAAGAGAGATGGCAGGGAAGGCTTCCTCAGAAGGGTCCCCAACGCGACGTACCTGAACCCTCCTCACACCTGGAACTTCACCTCCGAAACTTCCCATCCTGCCCTACAGGGCATCTTCCCGAAGAACTGCCCTATGCCCCCTAGGGCCATCATCCCTCCCTACTGGAACTCCAAGGTGGACTGCCCATGAACCTCACCCCCTGAAGTTGGCACACACTCTTGTATAACCTCCTCCCCTTGAGTGTGCACTGGACCTAGTGACTTGCTTCTGACAACAGAATGTGGCACTGGGACATACTTCCATGAATAGGCAACGTGCATCGTGCCTCCTGTCTTGCTAGCAGACTCTCCTTTGCTGGTTCTGATGAAGCAAGCTACCGTGCTGGCTCTGCCCATGAAGGAACCATGTGAGCTTAGAAGAGTACCCTTCCCCAGTCGGGCCTTCAAATGAGCCCTTGACTGCAGGCTTGGGAGGCCATGAAGCAGCAGGTCCAGCAAAGCCCTGCCTGAACTCCGGACCCACAGAACCAGATAATAAATGTGTCTTTTTCTAAACCACTAAGTTTGTGGTAATTTGTTACAGCAGCAAAGATAACTAATACACTGATCAGGGCCCAGTGATTTCTTTTCTCACCTTGGGCTTGATCAATCATTTCACTATCATTTTACCAGCACTCTGCATTTACCACCAAAACCCTTGAAAGAACTGTCTACTCTCTCACTACCTCTTTCTCATCCTCTCAACTCACTATCAAATTGACAAAATCAGTACCTTTTTCTTAGTCTTCATTCTACTCAACCTCTCGGCATTACAACTGATAACCTCCTTACAACCCTTTGCACTTAAGCGTCCCTGACTTTATGTTCTTGTTCTACCACACCTCTCTGACCATTCTTCCTCAGTCTCCTCTGGTCCTCTCCCCTCTGGTGTCACTTAAATGGAAGCATTCACCACATTTCTGCCCACAAGTCCCTTCTCTTTTCCCAGGACAATTTCACCCACTACTATGAATTCTACTCCTAATTCATCTGAACTGATTCATTCTTTCAACCGACAGGCACTGTTCTGGGCACAGAGCTGTATAATAGCAACAAGCAAGACAATCAAGGTTCTACGTTCATGAAACATACATACTCTGCCGGAGGCTCTATTTGCCCCTCCAGGTCTACTCACCACCCTTCTCCACCCTGCCCTGTGCCAGGGAGGCTGACCTCTATGGACTCCATCACCAGGGCTCCCTCGCCCTCTGAAAGTTCAATGAAGAGAAGAAACAGGGTGATATGAATGACTCCCCTAATCTCTGATCCACATTCCCAATGTCATATTGTACGCACACATGCTAACGCTACCCCAATTACACCTAAAACAGAACCGATAACATTTGCATCCAGTCTCCCCAAAACGTATCCCTCCTAATTCGTCCCTCCCTCAGTTAATGGCCCCACTAACACCAGCTGTTGAGGTTCACAAGCTAAAGTCACCTCCAACTCTCCTCATCCCTCGAGGCCCGTGGTCAGTCAGGCACAAACCTGTGCCTCTCTCACACATGCACACACGGCTCAGTCACACCAGCTCCTTGTTCCAACCCACGGCTACAGACGTTCCTGCCAGGAGCTACTGTCTCCCAACTCCAGTCCTTCCTCTTCGCTCATTCATTCATTCAACCAACAAACATTTACTAAGCCCACGCCAGGTGCCAGGTATTCAAGCCTGTGACCACTGAAGATGTAAATCTAACTGAAGGAGAAAGAGAAGTAAACAAGCAAGTTCGACACAAGTAAAAGAGCTAGGACCAGGAAAACCAAAAAGTACTATGGGTGCACCAGGGAAGGGCACACAACCCAATCCGAAAAGAGGCAAGGTCAAGAAGGCTTACTCCGAAAAGTGTTATTTAAGCAGAAACCCAGAGGACAAAGAGAGGCAGCAAAACAGAGCATATGTGTAAGTATGTGTGTATTTGTTTTAGAGGAAAGTGCACCTTCTAAGCCAAGGCAAAGACAATGCGCAAGGCCTAAAACCAAGAGAAAGCATGGTGCCCTGAGACAGCCAGAATCTAAAAAAATTCACCACAGCTGGAGAGTGGCGAGGACGCTGGAGCAGTAAGCAGGCGGTCCTTATTAGCACCTTCAAGCAGAACTGACTAACCAATCAATCCCACTCCTCCGCTAAAAAAACAAACAAACAAACAAACAACCCTAAAGCCTCTCCCAAAGCAGAGAGAGTAAACGCCAGGCTCCTCAGTCTGACTTTCCAAGCCCTGACAACCTGGCCCCCACCTACTTTGCCAGGCTCATCTACCCACATGCACCAGGAACCCCAGCCTCCCCGGTACTCCTGGCTGTGCCTTTGCTCCATTTCCTCCGCTTGGAATTTCTCGTCAAACCATCATGTTCGCCTGTCAATAATGCCAGGTCAAATTCTACCTCCTTCCAGAAGTCTTCCCAGTTCCTTCCAGCACATGATTACACCATTCACTATGACCTGCCTTGACTCAGTTACATCCATATCTGCTCCCCTGCAGGCTGGAAGCTTCTGGAGTATTACGAACAGAAGTGAATCCTAATTTCCAAGACTAGGAAAAATGTTCAGAAAAATTCTCAATTTATCAGTATTGCACTTTTAAGTAAACAACCAAAGAGGGTCATGAAAAAATAATTATTTTTGAATTATATAAATACAATCAATCAAAAGCCTAAATTTCTGTATGTTTTCAGTAAGTATCTCTAAGTAAAAATGGCTACACACTGCCTCATAAGATTAAAAAACAGTAAGTAGATAAGCTCAGAAAGGCTGTTACGTGCTCAAAGTCACAAGGCACTTAAGGGGTAAAGACCAGAGTCAAGGCTTCAGGGACTCCTCAAAAGCTACAAACAGCCAGATATAACCACAGTATGCCCATGTATCTCCCTAACCAGCCAGCCGATTACCTAAAACTTCCTTCCTTCACTCTTCCCTCAATTAATTCCCATTTTCCTTCCGAGTTCAGCTCAAGAAGCTCCTCCAAGCTTTCAGGTGAGCAAATCCCTTTCTGATGCACTACACTCGCCTGCATAGCATGGACGTGATACAGCACTAGGAAGGCAAGTGCAGTGCATCAGTTGTATTCACACGTGGCACCTTGATTAACGCTGGTTTCCCTGTCAGCTGCATGAGGACAGGGACCATGACTGTCCTTCTCTGGGCCTGGCACTTTATTATTATGTGTTGAGTAAACGAACTGCCTTAAGAGTATAACAGTAACAGATAGTCACATGGCCTCCACAGGACTACAAGGTCCTAAAATAATTTCTGACACCTCCAATGATAATGACAATTACATAACATTTAATGTCACATTACTGTAATATATTCTAGCTCTTTTATAATTAAATATTCATGAATGGAATCAGTTCAGTCTCTATTAATCAGAATGAGCGTTAACCAGAATACCGCATTTTTTCTGAACACGCAAGGCACCAGCAAACGTTCACATCAAAAGAACCCACACCACAAGAAGTCGACCTATACAGGCTATATGGGTAGCTATTTGCTCTCTTGGAACCTGAAAAGTCCAATTCCAGCCTCATAGGGAATTAGGTTTTTCAACAAGACAGCCTACTATATTAGTAAGTTTAAACAACAATTTTTTTAAGGCAAGATGCTTGGGTGCTTGAGTTAGGCAGGACTAGTTCCCAAACAGCAGATCCATAAAAAGGATTTAAGCTCCCCAGATTGATCCACCCATTTAATATATAATCCCTATCAATATCAAAACAGCCTTTTTTGTAGAAATTGACAAGCTGATCTGGATATTCATATGGAAAATCAAGGAACCCAGAATATTCAGAACAATCTTGAAAAAGAAGAACGGTTGGGGGACAGACACTTCCCAATTTCAAAACTTAACTACAAAGCTACAGTAATCAAGACAGTGTGGTACTGGCATAAGGATAGACATGCAGATCAATGGATTAGAACTGAGACTCCAAAACAAAGCCCACACACTTATGGCCAACTGATTTTTTGGCTAGGGTGCCAAGATACTTCAATGGGAAAAGAATGGTCTTTTCAACAAATGGTACTGGGACAACTGGATATCCACATGCAAAAAAGGATGAAGCTGGAGGCCTACCTACCTCACAACATACAAAAACCCAAAATGAATCCGAGGCCTAAATGTAAAAGCTAAAACTATTAAACTCTGACAAGAAAACATAGGTGTAAATCTTCATGACCTTGGATTAGGCAATGGTTTCTTAATTATGAGAGCAAAAGCATAAGCAACAGAAGAAAAAACAGATAAACTGAACTCAATCAAAATTTAAAACTTTTGTGCTTCAAAGGAAACCAGCAAGAAAGTGAAAAGACAATCCACAGAATGGGAGAAAATATGTGCAAATGATACATCTGATGAGGGACTGATATCCAGAATATCTCAAAAATGCCTACAACTCAAAAGCAAAACACCAAACAACTCCATTCAAAAATGGGCCAAGGCCTTGAATACACATTCCTTCAAAGGAGACACACAAATGGCCAATAAGCACAGGAAGAGATGCTCAACATCATTAGCCTTTAGAAAATGCAAATCAAAACCACAATAAGATACCACTTCACATCCACTAGAATGGCTGTAATCAAAGAGACAGATAACAACAAGTGCCAGCAAGGATGTGGAGAAATTGGAACCTTCAAACATCACTGGCGGGAATGTAATATGATGCAGCCACTTTAGAAAGCCGTCGGGCAGGTCCTCAAAAGTTAATCACAGAGTCACCATATGACCTAGCAATTCCACTCCTAGGTGTACACCGGACAGAACTGAAAACACATGTCCATGCAAAAACATGTACACAAATGTTCATAGCAGCATTATTCATAGTAGCCAAAGAGTGGAAATAACTCAAATGTCCATCAACTGGTGGACAGATAAATAAAATGCCGTATATCTATATAATAGATCATCATTCCACCATAAAGAAATGAAGTTCTGATATACAGTATAACGTGGATGAAAACATTATGCTAAGGGAAAGAAGCCAGTCACAAAAGGCCACATATTGTAGGATTCCATCTATATGAAATGTCCAGAATTGGCAAATCCATAAAGACAGAGAGTGGACTTCTAACTGCCTAGAGCAGAGGAGAGGGAGGAAAGGAGAGTGCCTACTCACGGGTAGAGGTTTCTTTCTGGAGTGACGAAGACGTGCTAGAATTAGATAGTGGTGATAGTTACACAACTGTGTAAATATACTAAAAACCACTTAATTGTATATTTTAAAAGGCTGAATTTTGTTATATGAATTATACCTCAATAAAGCTGTTATTAAAAAGGAATCAAATCCCTTTATGGGGCTGCCCTGGTGGCGCAGTGGTTGAGAGTCCGCCTGCCGATGCAGAGGACACGGGTTCGTGCCCCGGTCCGGGAAGATCCCACGTGCCGCAGAGCGGCTGGGCCCGTGAGCCATGGCCGCTGAGCCTGCGCGTCCGGAGCCTGTGCTCCGCAACGGGAGAGGCCACGGCAGTGAGAGGCCCGCGTACCGCAAAAAAAAAAACAAAATCCCTTTATGTATCTTTAAAACATTATATACTTTCCTCTTTTGTTAAGCATAGCATACTTAGTATTGCTTCTGTGAATACACTCAAGGTCATCACTATGAAACATCAATTGCTAAGCAGCTGTATATTCACAGACTTCAGTGGTGTGCTGGCTACTAGCCCTTTTACATAGACCTCCAAACCACTGCTTTCAGCCTTCTACCTGTTTACTATAATTTTACTTCCTCCTTCTACCATGAGAAGTCAAGAAAAACCTGAGATTAGATGCAGGAAGGATACGAAGGAAAAGCCAAACAAGTATGCATACAGGTAGCCACATGTGCTTAAGACAGAGGCTGTTCCGTTTCCACCCTCCAGACCCCCTCTTCAGAGGCAACGTCTCCAACCGTCCAGGTTTAGTGGTCCACAAGAAGGGGAAAGGCAAGGGAGCCCACCCAAGCATCTCAACCGTGGGACACCTCAGAAGACACTAGCATCCCTCAAGCTGCCTGGTTCTGAGAACCACCAGGGCAATGGCTGCCAGACCACCAGGTTCCCACATGTCCCAGCTGCTTCACCACCACTCCAAGCACGAGCCCTGGGACAGCAGCCACACCCACTGCTGACTTGCTCCACACACAAGAGGGCTGGCTGGCTGAGGATGCTCCGCCTCAAAGCTGTAGCCACAGGGAACATTTTCTCTGCAAAAAGTTTACTCGCTATAGCGAGTGGACATGAGAAATCCATTTTGGAGTCAATATTCTTTCTTTTACACTGTTTGATGGAGACAGAGGTCAAGGCGTCAGGACCCCCTGCTACAGTCCCCTTCTCCCACAATCCACCTTAAGCCCCTCTAAGTGATTAGCAGGCCAGCAACCCAAACCAGCTCCCTCTCAGCGTGCACCGGACCGGGGTGAACGCCCAGCCTTGGAAACAAAGCAAGTGGCTGAGAGGAGTCAGTCCAACCCTCAGTCTGGAGTATTTTAAACACATGCCATAGAGACTGGAGTCAGATGACGGTGAGCCCTGGAACCAGAGTCAGGATGCGCAGAAGCCATGACCGGGACCCCTGCCCACTGCATGCAAACTACGGTGAGGCAAGGAGGCTGCACGCGAGTGAGAAGCCTTGTGTGCAAGGAGGAACGGGGAGCAGCAGAGAGGGGGGCCGGCAGAGCCATGACCCCCGCTCAGCCCCAGGGGCTCCAGAGGAAAAGGCCACTCCAGGCTCTCCGGGTGCAGTTCCCAGACTGTCCAGTTCACTGCAGTCTCCATCCTGGGAGGCTGAGATGGCCTCTGCTCTTCTTACACAAAAACCACCTTCACTTAACCTAAGTGGCTTGTGTTCCCTGCAAGAAAAACAGCTCCAGCTAAAGGAGGGCCAGCTTCCCCTCCCTGACGTCAAGTGTCCTAGTGTCCACTTTCTATATAAATGAGCCTCAGAGCCATCTGATGTTCAGAGAGAGAGAGAGAGAGAGAGAGTGTGAGTGTGAGTGTGTGTGTGTGTGTGTGTGTGCGCGCGCGCACATGCAGGGGTCAGCGGGGTGGGGGGGGGGATTTTGATGATTTAAGGCACAACCTGCCAACTTAGTGTAATGAAAATATTGCCACACATTTACTTTTAGCTCCTTATAGCTACTTTTGTCATTGGGTTTTAAATCCATTGGTTTTTTTTTTTTAATTGTGGAAAAATACACATAACCTAAAATGTACCACTTTAACCTTTTCTGAGTGTACAACTCAGTGGCATTAAGGACATTCATGCCGTTGTGCACCATCACTGCTCACCACTGTTTATCTTTACAAGCGCTCTGAAAACCATGACTTTTTCATTCTTTTGTATTAAACAGGGATTTCCGTCTAGGCTCTGTCATCAAGCGACAAGGTGGTGCTGGAGGCGCTGGAGGGAGACGGCAGAGAACACCCGCAACCACCTGGAGCAGCCCCAGGCTGGCTAAGTCCATCCTCGGCTCCTCCAGCCCCAGCCACAGAAGCTGGAGCCTAAAAATACCGGCAGAGGACACACACCGGCTGTCAAGGAGATCCAGCCCAGTTAGAAAGGCTGCCACTATCACCTGATTTGCATCAGAAGACACCCATACGGGCAGCAATGGGTCATCTGGAGAATCATCAGATTCAGTGGAAAAAGACTGATGGTCCTCGCCTCCCAGTGTGCCTGGAATAAATCTCTGGGCCTTGAACTCGGTCAAGTAATCCATGATCAATTTCTGGAGGACCCCTAGGAAGAAAAACAAGTACTTCAAAAATGTTGAGTACCCACTCGCCACCTTCCGCTTATTATAGCTCTCTTTGTAAGCACAACAGCCTGTTACGGATAAAATTAAATGAGGAAGAGACCTCCGTCAGAAGCTTTGTCAAAGCAAATGATTCAGCCAGCACGTTTCATAATGGCAGAGACAGAAAGGATAAGGCAGAGAATGTTGCCAAGAACACCGGGAACTTTAACTTGACCCTCAGTATCTTTAAATATGAAAGAAACTTTCAAAAACTAAATTATATTCAAGGTATCTCCAAACGCCAGGCCTGGAGCGGCCCAGGGAGTATGCCCAAGTGAAGATGCTACATGATCAATTACAGTGGACTCAGCGAAACTCCCCAATCCACAAGAGTTTCTTAGTAGGAAGAGTCTAGCAATCGATACATCCTAATAACAGTTATACTAATCAACTCCAGGAAATAAAGCTAAATGAATATAAATAATACTACCTTAAACATAAAATGTCTGAGGTTAGCAGACACTTTTGCATCTGTAATCGTGTATTATTTAAGTCTGTTTTTCCAACACTATAAACTCTCATCCATATTAGAATAAAGACCTGAAATGTGTCATAGGGAATAACTAAGCAGAATGAACATTTTTGTGCTGTGCATCTTTAACAACTTTAACAATTTCTTTTGCAATTTTTAACTCGCAACGTGTTAGGCCTAAAAAATTAAGCCTTCTCCGTATACCAGAAAGGAGGCACCTCGGTGACTATAGTTCAAATTCCTCGTACACAGCCGGCCTGACCTGGAGCAAGTACCTCAAAAGGAAAAGAGAGAGTTACACAGAATAAGACAGCTGCACACCAGCACAGCAAGCCATGAAGCGAAATCCCACACATGCAACTTCATTTTCTTAGCATCGTAAGTCAGATTGGGAAGGAGCTTTAGAGGCTGTCACTAGGACTACCCTCTACCCAACACGTGAATCCCCTTAAAATTATAACCGACTAACTCATTATACTAGAGCAGAAGCCTAGGAAAAGCAAGAGGAGATGCGGAGCCAGAATCAAGAGTGACGAGGTAGGATGTGGTAAGGAAGAGAAGGCTGCAGAGGCCAGGGAGAGAGGCTTCTAGCATCCGGCCTACAGAAGTGGCAGCAAGCACAGCAGAAAATACACCTCTAGCCGGGGTCCTCGCTCCCGTTCGCCAGTGCTCCTGGCTACTGAAAGAGAAGAGTACGAGCTGGGAACCACAGTGGACTTGTTCTCAAAGCCATACAGGAAACCTAAGCCTTTGTGGCCAGAGGACTCATCTAGCACTGTTTGGTTCGGGGTAAGACAAAAATGATATTGCTGGCACTACAGCTAGGCTGCCCAACATTTTGAAATCTGATATCAAAACCCATAACTTTTCATATATCCTACAGCAGCACACAGTAGAACACCGTTTTGAAAATGACTGAGTGTTTACGGAAACCCTCTACCATTAAAGATTCCTTTCTTCAATAGTATTTACAATTAGATTCCTTCCTGGAGATTGTATTTAAATAATTTTAAAATGATTTAGTTCTTAGAGAAAATAATAAATGTCATTTAAGTCAGCTTCAAATGCTTATGCATGTCTACTTGCTCTCATTTTTTTCCTCAGAGCATCTACTTAAAGGAGAAAGCTAAATAACAGACCACAAATCTCTGTTCCCCACCAGAAACCTTGGCTCCACCTAAAGGAACACCAAGCTCTCATTTCATTTAAGGCTGGGAGAAGACAGTATCTCTGAGTTGTCAGGAGGTTTAAAAAGTCATCTCAGGAGTAACACTGGGTATCAATCAAAATGGTTGCAATTCGAATCATCTCTAACCATAAATTGTAACTGGGCCAAAATGATTTTTAAATATAACACATTTTACTTCTAGATGTTTCTTGGCAATTAAATAACTGGAAAGTCAACAAACCCCCAAGAAACCAGAGAAAATGAACTTTTTTTTAAAGCTCACCATTCGTCAACTACAGGAGGCCCGCAAGATGCCAGACGCCAGAGGCTCAGCCTCCAACGCGGCCCTGCAGAGGCAAACTCCAAACAAGATTTCTTCAAGAACGGCTCTCACGCAGCACTGAATTACAAGCAGTGACCTCCCTGGAGGAGAAGCTAGAGTCAACAGCTACAGGAGTATGTGATCTAGGAAGATAAAACCCAACTCCGACACAAGAGCTGCCATGCCAGTTACATAATTATAATCACAACATATTGAAACTCTAAGTATCAAACAATAGTTATTTAAAATATTTCAAGAGCAAGAGAATCGCTCCCCCCTCAAAAAAAATCCAAATGTATTCCAAAAGTAATTTGCATAGAATATAATTTAATCTGCAGGCCTAACCTCTCTGAAATAAAGCAGAATCCTCTGATTTAGCCAAATTACAACAGAAATGCTACTTTATAACAAAGGAGCTACAGCACAGCACCCTGAACTTCATGGGAGAACAAAAATGTAGTGTCAATATGTTCACAACACAGCTCAATCCACAAAATCATGAGATAATTAAACTGACTGTTTTTAGGATTCAATCTGTTTCGCCAGAAACCTTGTCCAAGCTACACTGATGCAAATCAGCATGAGCAACTCCAGCTCTGTTGAAACAACTCCAGTATCTTATCTTTTGTTTTACCTTTTATCACTGATTTATGGGCTGATGGTAAACTGATTTGTCCATGTGCCAGAACTCAGCTTGGGAACACCCGAACAAGAGAAGAGATTTGGAAGAACCAAACTCATGAATGAAAACGCTGATGTCATAGTTCAGCTCCCAGCAGAGCTCAGGGTAGTCTGTGAAGAAACAGTGCATCTTTGGGGATATTAAACCACTAGTCATTTAATAAAGGGTATAAGACAGAAGAAGCCCTGCTCAACACAAGGGAGGGGAAAAAAGGGGACAGGAGAGAGAGAGAGAGAAAGAACCCCATTAACAACCTTTTCCCTAGGCCAAATATGAAAAATACACAGTGTACATGCCGCGAACAATCATAACTTCTAAACCATGGAAATATTTCATATTATTGTTAAAAGTACTATTTTTTTTAAAGTATGGTTAGCTATGTCTCTAAATAAGAACAAAGTCTCATTCGCACCTTAAATCTTCCTCCCACCGTGTGCCATCACATTCAAAAAAGAGCACACAACATAGTTTCAGTTCTTCACTAAAAACTATCTGGCGTTGCCAAACCATGCCTAATTTTTAAACAATTCTGAATATAACAGGGTGGGACTCAGTGACCTCAGGCAAGCTACTGGAATTTTTATGTAAGAGGGGAAAAAAATGCTTTTATCTAATGATGTAATATAAACTAATAAAAAAAGAGATTATAAAAATTTGATTTACTTAGAACTATTAAGAATAGCTAGCATGTGGACTATTCACATTTTTCATCTCTTGACAGAATTTAAAATACAACTAGTAATACAAACTCCTATGAAGTTGAGACTCAATTTACTAAAATCCTATTATTCAGGACACTTAAGTAACGGATTCCTAGATTCCTAATGTTTCTCAGGAAATTTAACATTATTACAGTCTTAGAAAATAAGTGACCCTGAGAGCCTCGATCACCTCTCCAGAGCACAAAACTACAGGGACATTTTCTCTTCTTTACCACTCACATGGCTTAAAATAGCCATTCACCCAAAATGGATTTTTTTTTTAATTTAAGCAGTAAACAGTTTCGCCAATAAACATTTTTAAAAGATCTTATTAAGTTAAAATGCACACATACCGGTTTTATCTGAAAATCTAAAATGTTAAAAGAGATCATCTCACATTTCCACCACAAATATCTTTGATAGAACATCACTACCCCCTTGTGGATTCACAATAAAAAATCCTTATCTTCAAATGTCACTTTTTAAATGTTTCATTCTGCTGAACTTCCATTAAAGTTTACATTCTCTTCACTAAGGGTTACTTTATTTCAATTACTTTTTAAAAGAGAAAAAACACTTAACATTTTAAAATAACCAATCCCATCAACTTCTTTATCTTCTAAGCATCCCCATTTGGGGGAGTGTTCTTCATACAGTAAGTATCTTTGCCGATTTCAGCACGGTAACCGTACCAACGTTCCATTTTTTCCTTCGGACATCTGACTTTACACTCACAGTCATCACCTGGAGATTTTTTTTTAAAAATAAATGGCTAATTTCTTCACTATCGCATCTTTTCTTTCTCTTTGAAAACTTCCCACTTTGTACCAATTTATTTTTATTGCTTCCAAATGGTTTGATATCCATGTGCCCCAGAAAACCAGTGGGGCACATACCTCCTCAAGAATAACCTTTCAGGGGGCTTCCCTGGCGGCGCAGTGGTTGAGAGTCCGCCTGCCGATGCAGGAGACGCGGGTTCGTGCCCCGGTCCGGGAGGATCCCACGTGCCGCGGAGCGGCTGGGCCCGTGAGCCATGGCCGCTGAGCCTGCGCGTCCGGAGCCTGTGCCCCGCAACGGGAGAGGCCACAATAGTGAGAGGCCCGCGTACCGCAAAAAAAAAAAAAAAAAAAAAAAAGAATAACTTTTCAGCTGAGAATTAAAAACCAAATCTAAGTTTTAAAAAGACTAACTCTTGATTGTACTGCTGTACCCTCAGAAATGCTTTCTGGCAATCTGAATCAACCCTGATGAAGGAAAGAAAGATAGTACCTGTTTCTCAAAGTAGAAAAAAGGCTTTGTTTTCTTTCTTTTTTGTTAGTTGCAGGAGTACCTCTGGCTGTATCTGCATATCATTCTAATACAACACAGATACATACTGTTAAACGTATGCTGTAAAAAAGATTAAATAGACTTAAATATCTGGTTTATCACTTGTTACAGACACGAGATTTAGCTGAAAGTTATAAGTCATCTCTGCAATGATGTGCAGGCCACAGAGAGAAGGTCCGAAAACTGGTGAGTCGGACTGCCGTTTCAGAGAGTTAGTGCCCCATTTTCTCATAGATGTTGGACACAAAAGTAGGGACACAGTAATTCACTATTACCATGAGAAGACAAATTCCAGTATTCATTCTAATGGTTAGGTGGAAATAAAGGAGGAAAAATCCACTTGGCAAGTGTTTTTAAGTGACTAAATACATGATCTTACCTTGTGGTAACTGCTAAGGAAAGATAGGAGAGACAGGCACAGTCTGTTAAATAACTGAACGCTCTGTGTCACCCGCCAACCCCACTGAAGGCTGTCTATGCAAAAAGGAGCGACTGACAACGTGTCCAAAGCTAGCAGCTGAGCCGCAGAGGAGGCTGGGTCAGAGCCGGCCTTCATGGTTTCCTTTTTGGGGATTTTGTTATGAGTGCTGTTTTTAGATTTGGGTGGGGGGGGGTGTATTTGGGTGACATTAGGAAGCGAGATCACGGGTGAGATTAATGCCACTTAATTCGTGTCCAGGTGGTGACGTGTTTAAAACTGTTCAGAACTCAGCCCCAAACGTTTATTTGAAGGCACATCACATCGGGCACCTGTAAGTACAAAGCCATACTGCAGAGTGCAGAGTGAGGGATCCAGCCCCAACCAGCACGTCTTCCTCCCCTGCCGATACCCTCTCCTAACAGGCTCAGAAAGGGATACGTTCATTACATGTCTTGAAGGGCCTGGCTAAACCTGAAAAAGAGAAGTAAAATGGGACTGCACTTTTCCAAATGAGGGACTCATGTGGAAGAGAACATGCAATTCTACCAAGAATGAGCAAAACATTGGGGTGAATGTAGAAGAAGAACCATTTCAAAAGTATCGCTGGTCATTCCAGCTTACGGTATGTCAATCAGCTGAAAGTAAATGAACAACCCTCTTAAAAAAAAGTGAAAAGGGAAGTAATGTGGCTGACACTAGGCCTCTCTTTGCAGTGGGGTACATAATATTTCTTTTTTAGTCCAGGGTAATGAACTAAAAAATGCTCAGGAAGCATTACCAATCTTTACACAAGGAGGCCCACGACCTTCTACAAGCAATGGCGTTCAAAGCAGAAAGATGCAACAGAACCTCAGAAATACACAGCCAGCATACTGATGGGGAAAAAAAAAAACCACCCTTTACTTCGTCCCACCATATAAAAAATTCAAGGATGGCTGTCCTTGTCAATATATACAGAGAAACACTCTCCTTACAAATACATGACAAATATCACAGGATGGAAGACCATCTATATGTTTACAAGCCCCTCTTTCTAATGACAGAACGGTAACACATCTTAATTGCAGGACTGATGGCCACGACATCCATGGATGGCACAAGATACAGAGATCTAATAGCGTCTGATCAACTATATCCTGAACCTGATTAGGTATTCAAAAAATAAATAAAGAGAAAAGAAAGACAGATTACACACTATAATCTGGAACAGGGGGTGAATGACCGTGCATCCTAACTCATGTTCTATGGACATAGAAGCGGAGCCAGAACACTTCCTGCCCTCACCCTCAAAGACACCAAAGACCAGAGATGGTACTAAGACAGGCAGCATGATATTAGAAGACCCCACATTACCTCGTGAATGAAGGCCCCAAATGAAGCATCAATAGTATACTTGCTGCCTCTGCCCAAAGAAGTGTATCATTAGCAAGCCAAAGAAACAGAAAGAAGTTGGCTAAATGCAGCAAAAACAAAAATTTCCAAAAGTCTACACGGGGAGGCCCAGGTGCCAAAAGGACACAGTGTTTCACCGAGGATGCTATCCAGTTACAAATACTACCATCACCCCTTACCTCGTGGCTTAAATCCCATTCCATCTCCCTACAAGAAGTAACACTGCCTCTTACTACAGGACAAAAAGAATGGTGGGCATCCCTCTTTACTGAATGACAGAAAGGCTATAAATACAGTAATCTACAAATTTTTTTTATAATAACAACGAGAAGGGCAATAAACAAACCTTGTGGGAAGAAAGGGAGGTACGATTTAAGCCATCTAGAACATCAAAAAGAAAAAAAAAGGTCACGGTAAGTGATTCTAGAAGATACAGAACATTTTAGAAAATGATCTGTTATAATGGAAATACAACAGGAACACACATCACCTTGCCCCCACAGAAAATATTCAGTCACATATTCACACAGATAAAGGACCATGGCAAACCCCATACTGCAACAATCTTAACAAGAGCTCCTCTTAAGAGTGAAATACTAGCAAAATTGGTTTCTACAGATATTGTAGAGGGGAAATCTGATTTAACATAGGAGGAAAAGAAAAAGTGCATTTCAGGTTAATTCTTTATCATTACTGTCATCATTAGGTACACCAAACCTACACCCCAAAATACTATAAGGCTATTTTACCAAAATAAAGAAAAGACACAAACAACAGTACCAATAAAAAGTGTAAAGAATTAAAAGTCACATAATAAACAAAAGCAGTGATATGTATACCAGATACCTCGCCTAAGAATGGTCTCTACAATTAGGCGTAAAATTTAGATATAACACTTCCCGGCGGCGAAAATGTACCAGCAGCGCATATACAGTCCTTACTAACTGATAATGTGAAATTTACCAGGTAATCATGAGAAAATTTTCTATCACTTCCTTCTATAAAGGATGTATTTGATTTCATGTGCTATACAATTCCTACTATGCTGCTGTTCAAATGTTATACAAGCATCCCAACCAACATATATCTAAATGACCTAAAAGTGACACCTAGACATTTAGGAAGAAGATTGACTACTTTTTTCTACACACACACCCACACACACACCCACCCCACATACAGTCTGAAGGAAGGCTGTTGAGTGCTTCTCCCAGTCTGCCCTCCACCCTCTCCACAACCCCGACTCCTGCAGGGACAGGGAAAAGCTCAATGGGATAGTACACTATTAGAGGATCTCTTTGTAAGATTACAATCCAAACAAAGTTCAGAAAAGAATTCCTTACACGAATACATAAAAAGACAAGCACAAGATATACAGCAATGTCATTCACACTAAAAGGCTAACAAGACCCCTATGGTCTCAAGCAGTCACATAACCCCCCCCACCCCATGCACACACAGATCCCTGCACGTGATACAAGCTCAGTGAATGAAGGTCTCCAGGATGAATGCACTCAGTGATGAGAACGTGGATGTAAAAACAACTTCTCTCCAAAAGGCCAAATTGAAAGGTCCCACAAAGGAGGCAATGTGTACACTAGGAGGGGAAAGGAAGAGAACGTGCGAATCACCTTCTGTTGCTTTTCCATAAGCAAATTAGAAAGAAGTACAACTGCACACAAAGATGTATTTCCCCAAAACTCAGGGAATCGGAAATGAAGAATGGCCCAGAGGAATGAGGAAGGGAAGAAATGTTAAGCTAGAAGATGGGCCAACTGAGAAGCAGCCAGAAAGAAATATAATCCCACCAGGCACAGGGGCCACACCCAGCATAAACAGAGAGCTAAAATAATGCCACCTGACTCTGAAGAATAGGTTATTTTAAGAGGAAAGTCTAAAAACTAAAGAAATGGAAAAATGTGGATAAGCAGGATATATAAAGATGTCTCAAAGAGGACGCAAGAGCAACCCTACTGTTTGGAAAAGGAAAATCTGACCCAATCTGACTATGAGTAGAGGGTGCCGCAAACACGTCAACATTCTGAATCCACTGAACAATGAGATGAAGAAACCCAACATTTCCCAGGCACGCAGGATAAGTCAGGTCTTCAAAAAGGCCAGGGAAGAGATGTCCCGTGGGTCACCCAACCTTGTCCAGAAAGCTGGGGAGAGGGGGCTGCGGGCAGGGGAGAGAGATGCTCTAACAGAAAGATATAAAAAAGAAAAATCATTAAGAGAACAGAACCTGTCTACCTGACCGTGCACTGGAAAAGTAAGAGGAAAAAGCTGATCTCCAATAATCTACGGGGACGGGTGACACAGAAAGCATAACTGCATAAAACTCAAAGAAAGGAACGTTAACTTTGCACACTAACCTCCGGTGTGTTCCTCTAACCTTTACCATTTTCGTTCTACTGCCCACGGAATGGAGCACCCTGGTGGGCAGGGAAAATTCCAAAAGGCAGCCGGTGGTACAGGGAAGGGCAGGAGAGGATCCACCACTGGAAGAGAGAGGACTCTACTGGGAACACGCCAACATATACAGCAGATAGTCGACTCTTGTTTTCCCAGGGTCGTTAATACTACACCCTAAAAATACACAATTCCATCAACTGAATATACGTGCAGGCAGACTAGAAATAGCATAAAAAC
This sequence comes from Mesoplodon bidens, assembly GCF_964165515.1. Lineage (NCBI taxonomy): Eukaryota > Metazoa > Chordata > Mammalia > Artiodactyla > Ziphiidae > Mesoplodon > Mesoplodon bidens. The sequence goes on from NC_138177.1 coordinate 182,312,137, forward strand.
TTTTAAAAACCAAAAAAAAAAAAGGAAATTGAGGTCAAAAGCACAACTTTCAGACAATGGGTAGGATACCCACTGGATAACTCAATACTGACTGAGGGGCAAAGCCGTGACGTCAACGACTCATGCTGAGCAATCCTCCGGGTAACCTTGCCCTGGACTCAGTAACCCAGGTGGAGAGTCTCCTCGCTAGAAAAGCGCTTCAAGGTCCAAAAGCGCAGTCTTGACAAAGCTTGTCGGGGAGGACGGGGCTCCACACTCGACCTGTCCCAAAGTAAGACTGGGCTGCTGAGTGAGGCACCCAACAACCATTCCAGCTACGGGAGGGAGGGGAGGGAGGGGCCCCAGAGCCAAGGGGAAATGGCCAAACACACAAACTGTGATGCTCAGAGAAAACCTGGAGAATCGTCCCTCCCACCCTTCCACAAAGTGTCACAGGCCTTCCCAAAGGTACCTTTTCCTAATGTGCACAACCTCTCTCAATTATTTAAGTGGCCAAACAAAAACAGTGACATATTTATGGCCATTCATTCCCAGTTCTGTCACAGAAACACATATTCTTCTCACCTGCCCCTATCCTTTGCCCAAAATACATGAAATCTCTCTCTCCTACACGGCAGTAAAGAAGTCAAGATGGGAACTTCTCACCCCGTGAAGACCCAAGCGGAGAAGACCGCCCCTACATTCAGAATGCCTACGTTTTGGTGCACATGGGCAAGCCCTCTACACTGTGTGTATTCAGGGACTTGGTGGACATTCAGGATGTCATTCTGCTTACTCAGTACAGTACAAATGACAAAGGAAAGAGTGGTTAAGAATTGCCCATTTATCAGTCTTCTGATTCCTCTAAGCCTGAAGAGTTACCAACAACAGTGATACATAGCTATGTCCTTACACGTCAAGGTCCCCATATACACCCAAGATGTAGAGAGAGTCATCTAACGCTTCCAACTTCCTGTGTATAGATAATGGATATGATTTCACATATAAATACGTGCCTTTGTGCGTGTATATATATATATATAAACAAATGCATAGTATCATTTTTTGCCAAAAGGGAACCAGAGCAGCAAAAAAACAGAAAGCATCTAAATTTCCCCTTCACCTGAAACCTGTAAGATCGAAAGAAATGTTTGCATCCCACGAGAGACAACACCAGGGCCCAAGGAAGGTTCTAGTACAACAAGGAGCACACTAGCAACCTCTTCCCGAATGGCATGTGGGCGACATGGGTGTCTACACTCCCTTTTCTGGATGGAAAGGCATATGGCTTCTTCTTACCCAGCCAACATGAATACAATTTAAGAAAATTAGAAAAAGTCAAGGTAACAGGCTCACTAAATATGGCTGACTGGGAAACAGAAGCCATAAGGAGGATATGAGTTCTCTTAAAAAAGAAATGGGAAGTTTATTTCCAGGGAAGGTTCGAAGACTCTTGAATGTAGGATGTATGAAGTCTGGTTCTCACTGCACAGAAGACAGTAATCCGAACACCAAAAGCCAAGGGCACATGAACCTCTTTCTGGGGGGGGAGGGTAGCGTCAACTGACGAATGCTGCCCCGACCTAAGAGCAAGAGTAAACTGGAAGCAAAAATAGACCCGTTTCCCTCAGACACAGGCCGTCACTGCCGGGACCCCGGCCCTACATCTGATGGGGCAACCACCCTCACCCAGACGAGAAACTCCAAGGAGAGAGACGTGTCAGGGGAGAGAGACAGATGGGGAAAGGAGCACTGGAATGTCCAGTTCCTCCCAAAAGAGAGAGAGGGCAACTCAAAGGGTATTCAGGAAATGAGCTCACCCTAACCCAGGAAAGTGTGCGGAGAGCGTGCATAATCTGTAAGAAGTATGTGCCTTCCTATTTAGAAATGACTTCAGAGCTGCACAGGCCCCCACTATCCACTGGGTGAGGGAAGAAGAACATGGGGAGCCCGAGTCCCCTTGTCCTGACATAAGGGTCAATAAATGGTGTGCAGAGGCCCCAAAAGATTCCACAGAGGATGAGAGGATGATACGGACCCCTCTGCCAAAGGAGGATCAGGGTCACAGAAGGTAAAGGGCAAGGGAATATGGAGATCATCACTTGCCACAGAAACGGAGACCCCACCCTCCTGGCTGCGAGGGGTGCAAGGGCAAGAGTAGGATGGGAGCGACTGCTGAGGGCGGGGATGCTGCGCAGGCCCCCTCCCAGGAACGGAAGGGGGAGGGGTCACACGAGGCCCTTCGGCCGGGGACGCTCAGCAGGAGGGGGTCCCCCTGGTGGGGAGAAGCGCGGGGACCCCGCCGGCTCTGGGAGGCGCCCACGGGGCTCCAGGGTGAGGCTGGACAGCGACTGCCCGGCCCCGCCGCCGAGAACCAGGGACGGCGAGGCTGAGCGCCGGCGGTGCCCCGACGGGGACCGGTCCGGGGCAGCGGGGCGCGGGGCCGGAGGGGGCCTGAGGAGGATAAACTTTCCGCCCCGCGGCCCCCACCGGGCCCGGCGCGGGGGGCGGGGGGGCGGGGGCCGCGCCGGGCCCGGGAGCGGCGGGGATGCCCGGTCCGGGTGGGGGAGGCGCCGGCCCTCCCTCCGCGGCTCCTCCTCCTCGCTGGGCCCGGCCCCCGCCCGCCGGCCCCCCGCCCCTCCGGCCCCAGCCCGCCCCCGGGTGGGGGTGTGCGGCGCCGCGCTCCGCCGCCCCGCGTGTCACCTCAGGACCCGGCCGCGCTCCGCCCCCCCACCCGCCGCCCCCTCCCCGGCCCGGGGCGCCCGCCCGCCGCCGCCGCCGCCGCCGCGCCCCCGCGCTCCCGCCCGGCGCCGCCGATGCCCGGGATGTCCGGCGGGGCCGGGTCCCGCCGCCCGCCGCGCCACCCCCGGCCCCTCACGCTCCGGCTCTTACCTTCCGGCTTGTTTTCGGCAGCCATTTCCCCTCCGCGCGCCACATCCTCCTCCTCCTCGCGACCGGGACCCCGAGCGCGCGCCTCGTACCGCCGCCGCCGCCGCCGGCCCAGCCACCCCGCCGCCGCCGCGCACCCGCCCTGGCCCCGCCCCGCGGCCCACGCACTGAGCCCGTTGGGCCGCGCGGCTGCCACTCATCGCTCCCGCCACCAATCGCCCCGCACCAGGGGTCTCACTACTCTCCGGGAGGAGCGTCCTATCCATCCGGCCCATTGGCTAGTCACCACCCAACGGAATGAAAGGATTGGTCAAAAATCAACGCCCCCTCCCCACCCACTCCCAGGAAAGCCCGCCTTCCAGACCTAAACAAAGCTTTCCAGTGGCCAGAGCACGAAAGAACTGCCCAATCAGGAAGGGGCCGACACGGAATATTTCCTCGAGGCCGAGACGTGGCGTTTTGATTGGGCGTTACTACAGTGTTTCCCAGGCCGTCCAGACCAATCAAAGGGGGTTCCCGGAACTCGGGAGCGGCGAAGGGAAGCCCCGCCCCCGAGCGTGACCGTCATGAGGAAGGCGTTCGCTCATTGGCGCGCTGGGGCTTTTCCCGCGTGCTCCCGGGGCTGAAGGACGTTCCCGGGGAAGCCGCTGCCGGCGCGTGGGGTCCCGGTGGCAGTGGAGGACGCGGCGGAATCTCCGGGATCCCTCGGCTTATTGCTTCCGGGGGGCAGCGGGGGCCTGGGGCCTCGGGGCTGGCGTCGGCCGGGTGCCGCGCTCGAGAGCCGGCCGGCCCTGGGGTCCGGGCGTCGCTGCGGGCGGTGGGGGAGGGGCGCGCCTCCGCCAGGCCCCTCCCCTTCCCCTCCCCCCTCACCGCGCCCCGCCCCCTCGGCCCGCGCCGCCGCGGCCCCTCGAGCGGGTGCCTGGCCCGCTTGTGCCTGTCGTTGCCCGCCCCCGGTGTGCTCCGTTGTCCCCTTTTCTAGAGGCTTAAAATACTGAAACTTTATTTTGGTCACGTTGGCCATGTGACCCGCAGAGCCGATGACTCATAGATGCCTGTCCCAGGATGAGGCCGCTGAGCAGAATCTTATAGAAACGTTAAGCCTCGGCGAGCGTGCTCGGTGGGCGAGGCAAGACAAGTTTGCTTGGGTCCTAGGCTCACATTCGTGGCTTTTCCGATCAAATATTCCGGCGTCCACCGCACTCACGCCCCATGCGAGGTGGGGAGACCAGCTGGGTTTCAGTCGCGGGGAGAGAGCTCTGAAGCGGGTTAGGATCCATCCTGGGGGGGAACAGACACACCGCTGCAGCTTCTCTGGAAATCCGTCCACATCTAGTACACCAGCACACACTGTACAGACAAGCCTAAAGCCAGATGAGATGGCAAAGATGAAAATGCCCCCTCCAAGAGAAATTCAGGAATTGTGCACGTGGGCAGGTAAGACCGGAAACAAAGGAGAGGTCTGAAATCTCCAAGTTTTAAAAAAAGGAAGAAAAGTTGAATGAAAAGCAGAGCGCCAACCGCTCTGTGTGCATCTTGTACGGTTTGCAGTGAGAACCTTTCAATCCTCTACATTTTGTTTTGTCCTTTGCTTCCCGTGGATGACAGCTAGCAGCAGCAGCGAAAGGTCCTCGTTTGAGTATTTTGGCACCAAGATTGATTGTCAAAGTGAATTTTGTGCCAGTCCTAAAAACGTGTTCTTTTTCTCGTCTTCACAACTGAAAATTTCTTAAGTTTTTCAGACGTAAAGATGTCCCAGAAGAATGTTTTGTATTATACACTAATTCTTTAACAAACTTTCATTTTATGAGGGTCAAAAAATGCAAAGTTTTAACTACGAGGGTACAATATTTTATCAATTAGCATTCTTAATACCACCTATGTTGACGATCTGTGTGGTGAAACATATTCTTAAAAGTGCTGCTGGCATTGAAAATTAATGTAACCCTTTTGAAAAGCAATTTTACAGTATGTATTAAAAGCCATAAAAAGTTTGCATCTTTTGACCCAGTAATCTTACTTCTGGGAATCTATTCTAAGGAACTAACACTAAATGCCAAAAAACTATATGTGTGAAGGTATTCTTCACAGAATCACCGTATTTATTACAAAAAAAAAAATTGTGCTAATGCTGGATGTTTAATAACTAAATTGTGTTGTATCTACACAATAGAACATCATGGTAGTCACAGACATTAGACACAGAAAGAAAAGTTTACCCATTGCTAGGTGGGGGGAAAAAAGTTTTCAAAATTATGGCATTCACTTGTTACATATGATGTGATTCCAGGTAAAAAAAAAACTGCATTTTGAAAAAAGACTGATATAAAATACACCCAAGAGGGCCTCCCTGGTGGCGCAGTGGTTGAGAGTCCGCCTGCCGATGCAGGGGATACGGGTTCGTGCCCCGGTCTGGGAGGATCCCATATGCCGCGGAGCGGCTGGGCCCGTGAGCCATGGCCTCTGGGCCTGCGCGTCCGGAGCCTGTGCTCCGCAACGGGAGAGGCCACAACAGTGAGAGGCCCGCATACCGCAAAAAGAAAAAAAAAAAAAAAAAAATACACCCAAGAAATGATATTTGGGGTATTGTGAGTGGTTTCCCTTATTGTCTCTATTTCATATAATATAGCTATGCTGTTTTTATAATTAAAACATATACTTAAATTTAAAAATAATGTTATCCAGTGTGTATTGGAGACCAGACTCTGTTAGATCCTGAGGATGTAAGGTTGAATAAGGTTGCGTGTCTCCCTCCAAGGAGCTCACAGCCTAGCAGGGTTAACAGATATGAACAACAGCAGGTCAAGGTGCAGTGGGGACACAGGAAAAGGTAATGAATATCACCTGGGCCTCAAGTGCAGCCTGTAAAACTAAAACAGTGCTGCTCTTATCACTAACTTTTTTTGCTTTGGAAAATGTAGTTATAATAAATTTTTTGTGTGTTTCTATACAGCCCATACACAACAGATAAACAAGTCACAAAACAAAAGCTCTTTGGCGTCCTCAATTATTTTTATGAGTGTAGTAAATGTATCCTGAGACCAATGAGTTTGAAAGCCTCTGGGCTGGAGAATGAGATGTTTTTGGGTGGACTGGCTGGCTGGTGTCCTAGACCATTCCGGAAGCTGTAACAAAGTACCAAGGATTGGGTGGCTTATAACAACAGAAATTTACTTCCCCCAGTTCTGGAGGCTGGAAGTCGGAGACCAGGGAGCAGAGAGCAAAGTGTCTCATGACTCTTAAAAGGACACTAACCCCATCATGGCACACCCCATCCCCCATGGCCTCACTTAATCCTGATCACCTCCTGAAGGCTCCACCTCCTAATACCATCACATGGGAGGTAGGGTTTCAACACATGAATCTGGGGGGAAACACAAACATTCAGTTCATGACAGCTGGTGTTTGCCTTTGCTTGGGAGGGTAACCAAGATGTGGGTACTTCCAGTAAGGGAAGTGACGTGAGTTGCTAAAAGAGCCCAGTTGGAAAGCAGAGGAGGCAGAAGATGTGCTGGACACCCCATCCCATCCTTTGAATCCTTGGCCATTTTGGCCCTAATGTTCTTCAAGGAAAGAATGTTACTGTCCAGGACCAGATGGACATAGGTAAATAGTGGGAATATTAAGTGGTTACTTTTTACCTCAAAAATACTTGTAAAAGAGCGTTGTTTCCTGGTCAGCTTTCTGAAGTAATTAAAGTGACTATTATTACTGCTGATGATAATAATAAAAGTGCTTGGACTTGCTTCCTTAAATTCAAGGTACCGAAGCTCCATGTTACTGGGTTGAGAGACGAAAGCAAGGACTGAACTGAACCCATTTGAGAGCCTAAAGACTCCTAAAAGGGAAACTCACCAACACAGGTCAAGAAAGAAATAATTATTCTAGTTATGCCTTCCTTAGCTTAGAAAGGTAATGATGATACCCAAAAGTCCTGCTTCCAAAAAGTTTCTCCCCTTGCCTTTCCTTTAATTAATTTTTTAAATTTCGAGATCACTGTAGATTTGCACGCCATTGTAGGAAATAATACAGAGAGATCCTTTGTCCCCTCGCCTTTACAAGATAAAAAATAATGAAAACTTGTGAGCTTCTGAGAACAAACCTTTCACTAATATTCCTTGTTTTCCCTATCCTGCAAACACTCATCTTCCCTCCTCCCCCCACGTCCGTTCAGCAATTCTGGCAACCACTGCAATCTCGGAATATCTACCATCAGTATATAAGAGTAAAGACTTGTCTGATACCCCAAATATAAGGAGATCTAGGCCTAGTAGACCTGAATTTCAGCTCACCTGAAATATAATTTGAACATAAAAGGCCCGATTTGCGGACCAGTAATCTGCTGAAATTTTGAAATGAATAAGTGGTTTCCCTTGTTCAGTATTTACTGAAGTGTAGTAAGGCAGAATGGACAGTAGGCCAAGGACCAACCACACCACTTCTGGCTGTTTCGTTTTCCTTTTAATATTAAAACCCAGAACAGGGACTTCCCTGGCGGTTCAGTGGTTAAGACTTCGCCTTCCGGTGCAGGGTGTGCGGGTTCGATCCCAGGTTGGGGAGCTAAGATCCCACATGCCTTGAGGCCAAAAAACAAAAAAACATAAAACAGAAGTACTATTGTAACAAACTCAATAAAGACTTTAAAAATGGCCCACATCGGGCTTCCCTGGTGGCGCAGTGGTTGAGAGGCTGCCTGCCGATGCGGGGGACATGGGTTCGTGCCCCCGTCCGGGAGGATCCCACATGCCGCGGAGAGGCTGGGCCCGTGAGCCACGGCCGCTGAGCCTGCGCGTCCGGAGCCTGTGCTCCGCAACGGGAGAGGCCACAGCAGTGAGAGGCCCGCGGACCGCAAAATAAATAAATAAATAAATAATAAAAAATTAAAAAATGGTCCACATCAAAAAAAACTTTAAAAAAAATAATAATTAAAAAAAATATCAGAACAGAGCATTATCCATCACAATAGGGTTTTCAAGAGATGTTTTTAATAGAATACTACTCAGCCATGAAAAAGAATGAAATAATGCCATTTACTGCAACATGGATGGAACTAGAGATGATCATACTAAGAGAAATAAGTGAGAGAGAAAGACAAATATATGATATCACTTATATGTCGAATCTAAAATATGACACAAATGAATGTATCTAGGAAACAGAAACAGATTCACAGACATAGAGAACAGACTTGTGGATGTCCAGGGGGAGGAGGGGTGAGGATGAGATGGAGTGGGAATTTGGAATTAGCAGATGCAAATTATTATATATAGAATGGATAAACAACAGGTCCTACTGTATAGCAGAGGGAGCTGCATTCAATATCCTGTGATAAATCATAATGGAAAAGAATATTTAAAAAGAAATGTATATATATATATATATGTATAACTGAATCACTTTGCTGTACAGCAGAAATTAACACAACATTGTAAATCAACTATACTTCAGTAGAAAAGGAGATGTTTAAGCAGTCATAAAATCTTTCCACATCACCCAACTATTGCATACAACATACCTGAGTGCACCCTCTCTCCAGGGACCCTCCCTGGAGTTACAGCTAAACGCCTTTGATAGAATGTATCTCACCTCCATACCCTAATAAAGAGTCAACCCAGTTTTTTCTAAACTTTCCTTTTAAAACTGGAGTCTTTCCCCTCCCTCTTGAGCCTTCTGGTATGACAGCCAGATAGTTTATTTTATTCAATCCAAATTCAGGACCAAAGAAAAGCCTTTTTTTTTTTTTTCTAAAGAGGGAAAATGCTAAAGAGATGGGGCTTTGCTGGTTCGGATGGGCGCTTCATGACTTCCAAAGTTAACAGATCTAGGAGACCAGCAAGACAGTGGACTCGGGAACTAGACTGCCTGGGTTCACATCATGACTCTTGTGCACCAGCTGTGTGACTTCCAGCAAGTTCCTTCACCTCTCTGAGATTTCCTAACCAGAAAACGGAGATAATAACCATACCAACCTCAGACAATTGTTGTAAGAATTAATTAGTTGATCTTTGTTAAGAACTTAGAATAATGCCTTGAACTTTGTTAACACTATATATGTACGTATTACATAAAATAAAAATACCTCTGGCCAAAAAAAGAAAAAGAAAAAACAGATCTAGGAGACCAGGGTGCCACCTCTGATTCCTGGGACCCAGAGAGACATCAGTGGAGCCCCCAAAATCTCTATAGAACAAGGACTTGGGGAGAGCAGTGTGATTGGAGGGAGGGGACAAGGGGACTTCAGCATATGCACAGCAGGGCCCAGCTTGCATGTCCATTGTCTGTTTATCTGGGGTGCTTCCAGGAGGCTGAGGGGGATGGTAAGGTTGCTGAAGTCACCCCCAGCTACCACTGAAGACTGGTGAGGCCATGTGGAGGGCTCACATGTTTGTTTTGTCCGTTTTCTCACTTATTTGCTGCAACACATTCCAATGTAATTTATGTTGACTCTCGGTCTTCCAAGGAAACTTTGTTTAGTTGTTGCAAGTAAAATGACCTGTCAAAACACCTGAAGGGAAAAGCTGCCGCTCTATCAAAGACTATCAATAGCTTTCTTTGACAGTCACTGAGAAGCCAGTGCCCAAAAAGAATCAGACCAATGCTATCCACCCTAGAAAATAAAAAAGGTGTAGACTCAGAGGCATTTCCTTGTCATTAGCTTTTCTGTTTTTCAAACAAACTGAGCAATGTATTTTTCTTTGTGTATTAAGCTGTAGCATATTACACAGCCATTTAAAAGATGGGGGTAAATCAATGTGTGCTGTTATGGAGGGTTCTTCGGCTTAAACGTGTCACTGAAAAAAAAGAAAGGCACAGGGCATAATGTATACTACTCTTGTGTGTGTATAGATACAACGTTCATTGCATATATAGATATTCTTGTATATACAGAAAAAGTTTCTGGAAGAATAACAAGAAATGTATTGCCTGTAGTTGCCTTTGAGGGTGGAACAGAAAAAAAAAATAAGGCTTACTCTTCATTTGATATGGTTTAAATATTTTTGCCATGTACATTCATCCAACAAATATTTATTGGGTGCCTCCCATGTACCAGATACTGGTTCTAGGTGCTGGGGATACAACAGTGAACAAAACAGACAAAAATCCTGCTCTCCTGGAGCTGGTATGGAAGTGGGAGAGACATGACAAACAAACAAATGTATGGTCGCAGGTTAGAGAAGGATAAATGCTAGGAAAAAAGTAACATAGAAGGAGAGGGTGGAGGGATGAAGGTGCTGCTTTAGATAAGGTGAGGTCTCAGGCCTGAAGGAATTGAGGAGAGCCAGGCAGTTATTGGGGGAGGAATATTCTGGGCAGAGGGAACAGCAAGTGCAAAAGCCCTGGGGCAGAAGCACACTTGGTGTGTTGTAGGAACCATGATGAAACCACTCAGAAAGAGCTCTGGAACAAGAATCCAAAGAGGAATCTGAAGCCAGTTCACACAGGTCTTTGAATTCCATGGTCCAAGAAAGCTGATGGAGGGTATTGAGCTGAGAGTATTATCTCAGTGGTGGTGTAAAAGGATCCCCCTGCCGTGATATGGAATATCCTACATGATATGGAATATCCTACAACGGAGCAAGAGAGAAAGCAGAGAGACGTGTTGGGAGACTCTTGCAGTCATCAGGACTTGATGGTGGCTTAAACAAGGTGCATTCGTTTCCTGTGGCAGCTGTAACGAGTTACCGTAGAGGCTTCAAACAACGTAAGTTTCTTCTCTCACAGCTCTGGAGGCCAGAAATCCAAAAGTCAGTTTCACTGGGCCAAAATCAAGGTGTTGGCAGTGCTGTGCTCTCTCCGGAGGCTCCAGGGAATAACCGTTCTTTGCCTCTTCCAGCTTCTAGTGGCTGCCAACCATCCTCGGCTTGTGGCCACTACGCCCATCTTTGAGGCCAGCATCAAATCTCTCTCTGCCCCATCTTCACATTGCCCTCTCCTGTGTGTGTGTGTTCTAAATCTCCCTCTGAGTCTCTCTTACAAGGACACTTGTGATGGCATTTAGAGACCACCCAGGTAATCCTGGATCATCTGCCTCATCTCAAGATCCTTAACTTGAGCACATCTGCAAAGACACTTTTTCCAAATAAGATAACAGTTACAGGTTCCAGGGATCATGACCTGATATCTTTGGGGGCCATCATTCAGTCCAACATACCAGGGTGGGGCAAATTTTTTTCAGTAAAGGACCAGGTAGTAAATATTTAAGCTTTGCAGACGCTATGGTCTCTGTCACAACTACTCAAGTGTCACAGCTGCCACTGCAGTGCAAAAGCAACCATGGACAATATGGAAATAAATAGGTATGCCTATGTTCCAAAAAAACTTTACAAAAACCAGCCACAGGCCTTAGACCAAAGTGGACGTCCTAAGACGTGGATTTGGAATATGTACTGAAGGTAGAGATATTGCCCAGGTTTTGCTGATGAATTGGAAGTGAATTATTGAAGAAAGAAATGCTTTGGGCCAAGGTTTGACTCTTAGAATTTTGCGTGAGCAGCTGAGTTAATGGTGTTGCCACTTAAAGACAGGGAAAGAGCAGGTTAAGGATAAGAATTCCATTTAGGACTTTTAAATTCTGAACTGTCTATTAGATATCCACGTGGAGATATCAAGAAGGCAACTGGATAGATGTGCCTAAGGCCCAGAGAGGTTGTGGCTAAGAGATACAAAATTGATGAGTAAGGGCTTCCCTGGTGGCGCAGTGGTTGAGTCCGCCTGCCGGTGCAGGGGACGTGGGTTTGTGCCCCGGTCCGGGAAGATCCCACATGCCATGGAGCGGCTGGGCCCGTGAGCCATGGCCGCTGGGCCTGCACGTCCGGAGCCTGTGCTCCGCAACGGGAGGGACCACGGCAGTGAGAGGCCCGCGTACCACATACACACAAAAATAATAATAATAATAATAAATAAATAAATAAAATTTTAAAAATTGATGAGTAACCAGCATTCAGTGGCATCTACAACTAGGGAACGTGATAAGGTTTCCTAGGGGAGGGAGTGTAATTCACTCTTTTACTCAATGATAATTTTCAAAAATTTTTAAATCATGAAATAAAGTGAATATGTACGGAGAATTTTCTTTAGCTCTTTAATTAATGAGGGAACTAGTAAGGCGTTGAAACCGGTTCAAAGGAGAATTTGAAGAACACAGGTATATTCATAGACAAGGAAGAATGCTTGCTAAAAGATGCAAAATTCATTCACATCCTACAGGGCAATAAAGTGTCATATTTGGGGTTATCTTTTCTGGAGGACAAAAATTAATTACATCCATGGGCCAGAATCATTTGCATTACTCTCAGTTTTCCACTTCTGCTGAGTCCATAAAAAGGAGTTAAAGGCGCTCTCGCTCCTAGAGAATCAGCTCCTCCCCAGAGGGCCCACTAGGCAATGCCCAACGCTGTGGTGAAAGGATGCTCTTCATTTCCAAATCACAGGCAAAATTTTCCTGACATTCTCATTCAGCATTTTAAAAATTTATTTTATTGAAGTACAGTTGAGGGACTTCCCTGGTGGTCCAGTGGGTGGGACTCTGTGCCCCCACTGCAGGGGGCCTGGGTTTGATCCCTGGTTGGGGAACTAGATCCCACACACATGCTGCAACTAAGACCACATGCCTCAACTAAGATCCCACGTGCCGCAACTGGGACCCAGTGCAGCCAAAACAAATAAATAAGTAAATAAATAAAATATTTTTTTAAGAAGTATAGTTGATTTACAATGTTGTGTTACTTTCTGCTGTACCACAAAGTGATTCACTTATACATATATATATTCTTTTTCATATTCTTTTCCATTTTGGTTTATCACAGGATACTGAATATAGTTCCCTGTGCTATACACTAGGACCTTGTTGTTTATCCATTCTCTGTACAATGATTTGCGTCTGCTAACCCCAGACTCCCAATCCATCCCTCCCCCACCCCCGCCTTGGCAACCACAAGTCTGTTCTCTGTGTCTGTGAGTCTGTTTCTGTTTTGTAGATGAGTTCATTTGTGTCATATTTTAGATTCCACATGTAAGTGATATCACATGGTATTTGTCTTTCTCTGTCTGACTTACTTCACTTAGTATGATCATCTCTAGTTCCATCCATGTTGCTGCAAATGGCATTATTTCATTCTTTTTTATGGCTGAGTAGTATTCCAGTGTGTGTGTGTGTGTGTGTGTGTGTGTGTGTGTGTGTGTGTGTGTGTGTGTGTACACCACATCTTCTTTATCCATTCATCTGTCAATGGACATTTAGGTTGCTTCCATGTCTTGGTTATTGTAGATAGTGCTGCTATGAACATAGGGGTGCATGTATCTTTTTGAGTTATAGTTTTGTCTGGATATATGCCCAGTAGTGGGATTGCTGGATCATATGGTAGCTCTATTTTTAGTTATTTGAGGAACCTCCATACTGTTCTCCATAGTGGCTGCATCATTCAGCATTTATGGAGCATCTACTAAGGGACAGGCACCCCTCTGTGAAATTAGAGTACATCACTGAACAAAACCCAGATCCCAGGTCTCTTGGGGCTTATCTTCAGGGGACAATAAACATAATAAAGAAATAAATTCTGTAGTATGTGAGAAGACTGTCAGTGTTATGGAAAAAACAGAAAGTGGAGCAGTTTGAAGGGGATCAGGAGTACCCATGCTGGGAAGATGCAATTTTTTGGTCAATGTAGATGTCATTAAGAAACTGACATTTGGACCAAGACTCGAAAGAGGTGAGGGGGTTAGCTATGTGGATATAGAAGAGAAGAATGCTGAAAATATAAAAAGAGATTGAAATTTTTAAGAGAAGGTTAATTTTGTTTTTAATTGGTGAAAAAAAGCAGTAAAATTGGAATCATAGGTTGAGTCAAAACATTTTGTTTTCCGGCCTATGACTCGTTCTTTCAAATTCTAAGCAGACAGATGCTGTGAGTACGAGATAAATGTGAAATCAGAAGAATTTTAAGTCCTGATCTTTTCCCCTTTCAGAAGGAAAATTGGCTCTTCGTTTTTATTGGAGGAGAGACCCATCTGCCTTACTCTCCCACCCACAAAGAATCAGACTGCATGTGTGACAATACTTAAAGGAAAATGAACATTTTAGTAGTAAATAGCAATTCAGAAATAGGTTTCTTTAAAGAGAATATCTGCTAGTTAATGAAAGTGCTGCCCTGGAGTAGATGTGGAACTCCTGATCTGATTTCCAAAACTCTGCTGCAGTCAACGTGGGAAAATTAAGTTTTGTTTCTCTGCTGCTTATGTGGAGAGAAAGGGGGGCTAGGATTATTTCCATTTTAATTCAAACTGTGTAATGCAGAGCCTTAACACTTGTGCAAAGATTTCTCAAAGCACAGTTTTCTTCAGTGACAAAAGATTTCTTTCTTTTTCATCTTGTCAAGCATAATCACTCACAGATAAAGTCAATTTGCTCTTCCTGCCTTCACGTTGGGCTATTTCCTTTTACCAGCTGACTAACATTTTCTAGGGCAGGTTGGAATTAATCATTCAGCATCCTGAGATTTTTCAGGCCAGCCAGGGCTGAGGATTAGAAACAATAAAACCAGAGTTTGCCTTCTAACAGAAGACCTCACACTTGGCCAGGTGTCGACCTGAGACCACCTGAGTTTGGGAAATTTTAACCAAATAGCCCAACCTTGATTCTCCAGATCTGGGAAAAATGTGTTCATTTGTCACCCTAACTAGAAGTCATTTGTACTAATGATTCCAGAACTAGTGACCGTTTTCTGCTTTCCCAAGAGGCCTCACCGTCAAATGCAAGCACACGTCATTGTTTTTAATTTCTGAATCCCCTTGGGCCTTCTAGGGAATTCACTGAAAATCCCAAACCCTCCTTGTGTTTTCACCTCTGTGGCTCGAAACCCTGAGTGTTGATTCTTCACTGGGCATCTTCAAGTGACCCGAAACACCATGTTCTTTCCACCAGGGTGGTGTCTTAATTGGCCCCTTCTGCAGAGCCAGCCTCCATCTGCCTGTGCTTCTAAAAAAAAAACAGGCCCTCTTGCCCTTCTCACATCTGGTGCTTCAAGACCAAAAGTCAGAGTGTGGGCCCCGGCACACGGGAGCAGCAGGCTGGGACCAGCCAGTACTTTTAGGCTGGTTGGACAGGGCTCTGGAACAAATGTCAAGGGATATTTGCTGCAAAGAGGCTCCAGAAATAATGTAAAATTGTTCTGTCCTTTTAAAAATGGAAAATGCCTTGGCAGGGTGATATATTATTTGCCTGGCTGCATTTTCTCTCTGTCTCCGTCAAGGCTTGAAAAGTACTGGCATTTCTGCCTTTTCAAGCGGAGCTCAGTGTAACTGGACCACATCTAATGCCTCTACGATGCAAATGAAGATTGAAACTGTTGTTTCCTTTGATGTGTGTGACTAAATGCTCAAAGAGGATATTTTCTTTTCGATCCCCCAGTGGATAGAGCCTCTTTAAAAATACCTGTTGGCTCCCTCTTCCCATTGGCAATGGAAGTAATTCCTGCACTGGAGTCTGGGTACCGTCATGATGAATGCCTTGCTCTGGGAAGAATCCCCTGCCCATGTTTGCGATGATTGTTGAAGTTCTGGAGGGAATTAAGAAGCGTGAAAGGCACATTGATGATGAGTACCTGCAATGAACCACTCAGGCTCGCCTGAAAAAGTCCGGAGAGCACATTCTGAGAGCAAAGTTGGGGAGGCAGATGAGTCATGGCCAGATTCTCTAGCTCTTTCTGGCACCCAGTAGCATAAAGGACCGGGGAAGCAGGTGGAGCTGCTGTTGGAGGGAGAAGCCAACCCACACGCTGGTCATTCCGTCTCACCCCTCATCTTCCCTGCCAAGAGGGGATCTGATTCTAAACAGCGCAGGCAGCATCCAGGCTCTTCGCTGAATCTGGGTGGGCTCTGGAAACACACAAACGCAGGCAAGGAAATCAATAGCTCTGCACGCTGTCAGAGTCGTCAGCCTGCAAATTGGCTGTGCTGGGCATTTTGAACCACTTTCATAATGAAGAGAAGCATAATTAGAATCCACCTCTGTTACTTTTTCTTGCATGTCCATGTCAGCGAGGCAATCTATAAGCAAAGTTTATGTTTAAAAGCAGAAGGACATGGGCTTCCCTGGTGGCGCAGTGGTTGAGAGTCCGCCTGCTGATGCAGGGGACACGGGTTCGTGCCCCGGTCTGGGAGGATCCCACATGCCGCGGAGCGGCTGGGCCCGTGAGCCATGGCCGCTGAGCCTGCGCGTCCGGAGCCTGTGCTCCGCAGCGGGAGAGGCCACAACAGTGAGAAGCCCGCGTACCGCAAAAAAAAAAAAAAAAAAAAAAAAAAAAAAAAAAAAAAAAGCAGAAGCACACAAATAAACATTTGGAACTTGTGATTTGGATCATTTAATTTACTTTTAATGTCTCTTCTTTCCCCCTTTTCTCTAATAAATGTTTGCAGTGTCTCACTTGGAGAAGACAGTGGAGATCAGGTCATTTTGGACATGGTGGCTCCAGGAAAACAGGGACTTTGCCACAGGTACTGCTGTGTGCCTGGCACCTAGATTGGACCAGGCACAGGACACTGTGCAGTAAATACTGAATGAATGAATGAATGAATGAATGAATGAATGAGTGAGTGAACATGCAGCCCGGCCCTATCCAAAGGAACCAAGTCGTTGCAGAGGCAGGAAATCCACATAGAGGAGAAGACAGCCCTTGAATGGATGCTGTATTCATCTGCTCAGGCCGTGATAACAAAGTACCACGGACAGGGTGGCATAAACAACAGAAATGTATTTTCTCACAGTTCTAGAGGCTAGAAGTCCAAGACCAAGTCAAGGTCAACCCTTCGGCAGGTTCGATTTCTCCTGAGGCCTTTCTTCTTGGTTTGTGGATGGCCGTCTTCCCTCTGTGTCCTCACAGGGTCTTTCCTCTACACCCAAGCATTCACGGTGTCTCTCTAGTGTGTCCAGATTTCCTCTCCTTATGAGGACAACAGTTATATGGAATCAGGGCCCACCCTAATGACCTCATTTTAACACCATCACCTTTTTTGAAGCCCTACCTCCAGATATAATCACATTCTGAGGTACCCGGCGTTAGGACTTCAGGAAACGAATTTCCGGGGAGCACAATTTAGCCCATAACTTACATGGGCTATTCTCACACTAACATTCAACACTTTGGTGCTTTTTAAAAGAGCATTGGGGGCTTCCCTGGTGGCGCAGTGGTTGAGTCCGCCTGCCGATGCAGGGGACGCGGGTTCGTGCCCCAGTCCGGGAAGATCCCACATGCCACGGAGCGGCTGGGCCCATGAGCCATGGCCGCTGAGCCTGCGCGTCTGGAGCCTGTGCTCTGCAACGGGAGAGGCCACAACAGTGAGAGGCCCGAGTACGGCAAAAAAAAAAAAAAAAGAGCATTGGTCCCATTTCCTGCCATATTAACTAAGGCTACATTTCCCAGGTCTCTCATCCCACACTCAGCAAAACACGTTATATAAATATCCCTTCAATGTAAACACGGGTGCACTTTGTCTTTTAAGATCCTTGTTTTCTATCAGCTCTCATCTGTGTCCTGAGAGGCAGTGGGACATGTTCTCAGGTGCTGGTGCCCTCCTGCCTGTGCCCTCACCTGGGGCAGGTCACGCAACATCGCTGGGCCCCAGTCACGTCATCTTCAGAAAAGGCTTAGTAATCCCTGCCCTGCCTGCCCCATAGCATCGCTGTGATGGTCCCACGATGTCACGTTTCCATGCTAAAGTGGGTGCACGTGCCTGCAGAGGTGTATAAATCTCTGAATACACAAACCCATCTTTCTAGAGCAGCTGTTTTAAAATATGATCTTTATATTAAAATAAGCACAGGTGCACTAGGAAGCAGAATGGAAAATTGGTGTGAAAGGCAAATAAAACTGAAGATTTCAAATAAACCGTGTCCTTGCTGCCACCTAGCCATTTCTGCCACCCCGGGTACTTGGGTAAGAAAAGTTTCAGCAGTGCTGGTTATGCCCCTGAAGATATATGAGGCTGCCCTCCATGCATCGATAGGGAAAATTGTTGAGATATATTAAAAAGTGAAAAAATCCAGGTGCAGAACAAGGTGATCCCATTTGTTTAAAAAAGAAAGATGTGGGGGGGCATTTATAAATGCTTGTGAATGCCGAGCGCACTTCAGAGTGATACCCAGGAAAGTGGTAACAGGGGGTTACCTCTGAGATAAAGACCTGGGGTCCGGAGACAGGGGTGGGAAGGAGGCTTCTCATCATAAACCCTTCCACACTATCTGATTTTTTAAACATATACATGCTACCTATTTTTAAAACACATTGGATTTTTTTAATAAATTATTTTATTAATTAAGTAAAACTCAGAAAGGCAGTGGGAATAGCAATACATTTTGCAGGGCAGTTACAAATAAAAACACATTGTTTTTAAAAGCAGCAATTCTGCTTTTAAAACAAATTCACGGGGACTTCCTTGGCGGTCCAGTGGTTAAGACTCCTTGCTTCCAGTGCATGGGGTGTGGGTTCGATCCCTGATAGGGGAACTGAGATCTCACACTGCATGACACAGCCAAAAAATAAATAAATAAAAAGATACCACTACCATGAAAGCAAGAGAAATGACTATTTTTAAATAAATAAATAAAAATAAAATGAATTCACTATTATTATTCAAATGATAGTTATCTTCTGCAGAAAAAGCAAATACTGGACAATAATTATTAAATATAATAAATAATAATAATAGAAGTAAATGATTATTAAACATCATTGAATTACTTAATAGTGAAATTAAACATTTAAATTCCCTCTCTCTTAGCATCTATGAATTATTTCTCTGCTATTTCTTCCCTTGTCCAGGAAAAAAAAAATTGCATCCAATTTCACATCATGCGAGATTCTACCTACATGCAACATTTAATCATGAAAGTTTAGTTCTAAAACAACAAAAATTGAACCATTGATTTCTTTAGTAGAAGCCTATGTGATATGTATGCATAACAGGGACACTGGTGTCAGGTGTCACGAATAAATAAAGACGGTATGAGATGCATGCTGTCCCCTCATTCATTCATATTTTAAACAAGCACTAGTTGGGCACATAGTCTGACACCAAGCACTGTGGACCTGGGAATCCAGAAGTACATAAAAGTTTTTAAAAAAGTTTTGCCTCTGTCCTCATATATTCTAGTCCAGTGGTAGAGACAGAGGAAAATACATGATTACATCTCAGGGTGAGAAATGTTTGTTCGAAGGAGTCTGGAATAACCAGTAATGGTCATATTGGGGCCAGGATGAAAAACATGGACTTTGGAGTAAAGTGACCTTGAAGTTGCTTCCCTAAGCCTCAGTTTACTAAGTAACAGTAAGGAGTTAACGATAGGGTTGGTGAGAGTGTCAAAGGATTAAAAACAAAGTTTAAAGGACAAAGTGCTTATAAACTACACACCCCTGTGCCTGACACAAATATTAGCTTTTTCAAATGCTTTTTAACTCCTGTTTTTATTAGATGATTGGACATACAAGTCCAGAGCTCAGGAAAATCTGGATTAGGGATAAGGATTTGAGAATCCACACCGTCCAAGCAGCAGGTGAAGTCAGGGTGTCGATGAAGTTACAATGAATATACAATGAGTAGATGGAATTTATGAGCATATGAAGGTTAGGAATTATAGGAGTACGTGAGTTTATAGGATGAGAGAACTTGGATGAAGCCCTGGGAAATGCTAGCATGAATGAGGGGAGGAAACAACCAGAAAAGCAGAAAAGAAAACCCAAAAAATGTGGAGGAAAAGAGGGAAGGGGAAGTGTCTCTATGGACACTTCCTTTGAGAAGGAAGTGTCCATAGAGAAAAGAGCCACAGAAAAGTCAGGTTAGAACCACTTCACATCCATCAGATTGACTATTATCAAAAGAGAGAAAAAAGAAGAACAGAATAACAAGCGTTGGCAAGAATGTGGAGGAACTGGAACCCTTGTACATTACTGGTGGGAGCGTAAAACAGTGCAGTTGCTGTGGAAAATAGTATGGGGGCTCCTCAAAAAATCAAACATAGAATGATCATGTGATCCAGCAATTCTGCTTCTGGGCATATACCCCAAAGGTTTGAAAGCAAGGACTCGAACAGATATTTGTACAACCATGTTTATAGTAGCTCTCTTCACAATAGACAAAAGGTAAAAGCAACCCAAGTGTCCATCAATGGATGAATGGATAAACAAGACATGGTATTCATACAGTGGAATACTATTCAGCTGTCAAAAAAGAATGAAGTTCTGACAGTGCTACAAAATGGATGAATCTTCAGGATATTACGCTAAGTCACAAATAAGCCAGTCACAAAAAGACAAATATTATAGGATTCTACTTATATGAGGTCCCTAGGGTAGTCAAATGCATAGAGACAGAGAATAGAATGGTGGCTGCCAAGGGCTGGGGAGAGGGGAAAATGGAGAATGAGCGTTTAATGGGTGCAGAGTTCAATTGGGGAAGATGAAAGGTTGTGGAGATGGATGGTGGTGATGGTTGCACAACAATGTGAATGGGCTTAATACCAGTGAGCTGTACACTGAAAAAGGGTTAATTTTAAATAGTGCTGCTATGAACAGTGGGGTGAGCAAGTCTTTTCAAATTAGAGTTTTCTCCAGATATATGTCCAAGAGTGGGATTGCTGGATGATATGGTAACTCCATTTTAGTTTTTGTGTTTTTTTTAACATCTTTATTGGAGTATAATTGCTTTACAATGGTGTGTTAGTTTCTGCTTTATAACAAAGTGAATCAGTTATACGTATACATATGTCCCCATATCTCTTCCCTCTTGTGTCTCCCTGCCTCCCACCTCCCTATCCCACCCCTCTAGGTGGTCACAAAGCACCGAGCTGATCTCTCTGTGCTATGCGGCTGCTTCCCACTAGCTATCTATTTCACATTTGGTAGTGTATATATGTCCATGCCACTCTCTCACTTCGTCCCAGCTTACCCTTCCCCCTCCCCGTATCCTCAAGTCCATTCTCTAGCAGGTCTGTGTCTTTATTCCCGTTTTGCCCCTAGGTTCTTCATGAGAGTGAAGTAAAAACAGAAAGAGAAAAACAAATACCATATGATAACACATATATATGGAATCCATTTTAGTTTTTTAAGGAACCTCCATACTGCTTTCCATAGTGGCTGAACCAGTTTCCATTCCCACTAACAGCAAGCAACTTAAATGTCGATCAACAGATGAGTGGCTAAAGAAGACTCAGCCATAGAAAAGAACGAAATAATGACATTTGCAGCAACATGGATGGACGTAGAGATTATCACTAGTAAGTCAGAAAGAGAAAGACAAATACCATGTGATATCACTTATATGTGGAATCTAAACTATGATACAAATTAACTTACTTACAAAACAGAAACAGACTCTCAGACATAGAAAACAAATATTGGGGGCGTCCCTGGTGGCTCAGTGGTTAAGAATCCCCCTGCCAATGCAAGGGACACGGGTTCGAGCCCTGGTCTGGGAAGAGCTGCGGAGCAACTAAGCTCGTGTGCCACAACTACTGAGCCTGTGCTCTAGAGCCTGTGAGCCACAACTACTGAGCCTGTGTGCCACAGCTACTGAAGCCTGCATGCCTAGACCCCGTGCTCCGCAACAAGAGAAACCACGACAAAGAGAAACCCTTGCACCACAATGAAGAATGGCCCCCGCTCGCCGCAACTAGAGAAAGCCTGCATGCACAACAACAAAGACCCAACACAGCCAAAAATAAATAAATTTAATAAATAAATTTAATAAAAAGAAAAAAAAGAAAAATTTTTGGTTACCAAAGGGGAAAGTGAGGGGGAGGGGAAGGGATAAATTAGGAGTTTGGAATTGGCAGATGCAAACTACTATATATAAAATAGACAAACAACAAGGAACTACTCTATAGCACAGGGAATTATAGTCAATATACTGTAATAAACCATAACGGAAAAGAATCTGAAAAAGTATATATATATATGTGTGTGTGTATGGAGATATATATATATATATATATATATATATATATATATATATATATGTATAACTGAATCACTTTGCTGTACACCAGAAACTAACACAACATTGTAAATTAACTGTACTTCAATTAAAAAAATTTTAATGGTACGTTTTATGTTATGTATATTTTACCTCAGTAAAAAAAATATATCAAGTTGGGGACTTCCTTGGTGGCACAGTGGTTAAGAATCCACCTGCCAATGCAGGGGACACAGGTTTAAGCCCTGGCCCAGGAAGATCCCACATGCCTCAGAGCAACCAAGCCTGTGTGCCACAACTACTGAGCCCACGAGCCACAACTACTGAAGCCCGCATGCCTAGACCCCATGCTCCACAACAAGAGGAGCCACCGCCATGAGAAGCCTGCGCACCACAACGAAGAGTAGCCCCCGCTCGCCGCAACTAGAGAAAGCCCACGCACAGCAACAAAGACCCAATGCAGCCAAAAATAAATAAATAAATAAATTCATAAGAGAAAAAAAAAAAAGAAACAAAAGCAGAGTCTTGCAGCTACCCCTGCAATCTGCCAGCCCCAGAGCTCGTCAGAGGCAATGGGATGCAGAGCCAGCTACCTACCTGGAGGAGAGGAAGGAAAAAGAGAAAATACATAGAGGCGGAGCTCTCAGAGGACAGTACCTCGGGCACGTGCTTCTCGGGTTCTATGCAGCTTCTTGTCTGAGACCAAAAAGTTTGATCACCTGCCACTCACCTCCCAGACCCCCGCCTTCACAGACCTTCCCTCCCCTCCTCCTCTCATTCCTTAGTCCACCTATTCTTACACTTGACATGGGAGTTCATTCAGCAAGTATTTATTAGCACCTACTATATGGCAGCCCCTGTAGCAAAACTGCCTTTGTGGATTTCAACATTCTTATAATGGGAGATAGATGGTAAAGTGCAAAAGTTAAGTACATATATCAGATAGTGGTAAGTGTTATGCGGAACATAACTTAAGGTTGGAAAGGGGAATGAGGGGAGTAAGAGTGAGGAATGGAATTGCAATTTCCAGAAGGGCAGTCAGGGAGGGCAGCCCTCAGGTGATATCTGGGCAAAGATAGAAGCAGGCGAGAAAGAGCCTTGTGGGTCCCTGGGGGAAGAGCATCCCAGGCAGGGGAGGGAGCCAGTGCAAAGACCCTGTCACAGGAGCTTCCCTGTGAATTGGAGGCAGAACAGGGAAGCTAAACTACAGTAACAGCACAGAACACAGTGGGAGATGTGCTCAGAGTTCAAAGCAGCAAGCGAGCAGATCTGTTGAAGTGGGGCTTTGCTAGCAGTGTGAGGACTGCGGCTTTCATTCTGGGTGCAGTGGGAAGCCGTCAGAGGGGATAGGAGTGCCTTGATCTGACATAGGAATCATTAATTTGGCCACAGTGTGGAGAATAGACACTTGGGGGCCAGGAGGGGTGGCAGCGGAAAAAGCAAAAGAGACCAGTTACAAAGTAATTGCACAGTCATGGCAGGAGGTGATGGTGGGTGGCTCCGGAGTGAGAGAGGTGGGAGTGGAGAGAAGGGGGTCAGGCTCTGGATGGATGCTGAAGGCAGAGCAGTCAGGACTTCCTGGTGGACAGTATGCGGAGTGGGAGAGAAAGGGAAGAGTCTGGAATGATGGACTCTAAAACAATGACACAAATGAACTTGTCTACAAACCAGAAACAGACTCACACAATCTTACGGTTACCAAAGGGGAAAGGGGGAGGGATAAATTAAGAGTTTGGGGCTAACAGACCCACACCACTATACATAAACTAGATAAACAACAAGGACCTACTATACAGCACAGGGAACTCTACTCAGTATCTTGTAATCACCCGTAATAGAAAAGAATCTGAAAAAGAATGCATATATATATAGAGAGAGAGAGACTGAGTCACTTTGCTGTACACCTGAAACTAACACAACATTGTAAATCAACTAGACTTCAATTAAAAAATAAAAAAAAAAAAGCAGAATGATTCCAAGAAGGGGAAATGTGTTTGTGGGGGAGGATTAACCTCACCACTGGACGGCTGGATCATCCTCTGGACCAAATGCTTGCCCTGGGGGAGCTACGTCCTTCCCAGCATCCCTCCTCCAGCTTCACTTAGCAGATGTGAACTTGGAGTCCAAAGTTCATAATCAAGAGTCTACTTGCCATTTATTCGCCACTGGTGGACCAAGAATAAACATGTTGGGCTTCCCTGGTGGCGCAGTGGTTGAGAGTCCGCCTGCCGATGCAGGGGACACGGGTTCGGAGCGGCTGGGCCCGTGAGCCATGGCCGCTGAGCCTGTGCGTCCGGAGCCTGTGCTCCGCAACAGGAGAGGCCACAACAGTGAGAGGCCCGCGTACCGCAAAAAAAAAAAAAAAAAAAAGAATAAACATGTTGTCAATGTTAATCATTTAAAAATAAAATGTTAATCATCAAGAATAGTGAAGAATGAAATGTGAATAATTTTGTAGCCAGTGCCTCTTCTTAGGGAACTAGAATGCAGCCCCAACACAGCCCCATCATTTCTTGGTGAGTCAGTATCAGTGTGACTTAGGTGCCAGGAGAGAGTGAAGGGTTGACTTTAGGTTTTCTTTGTTAAATGTGGACGGTTCTGTAAATACCTGTCCACCTTCAGAATACTGAGGGGTCGGATGTGTCAGAAATGGGGACGTCCGCACCCCTTTCTTGTGGGATGTGCCTCTGGATGAGTGGTTCTCAAAGTGGGTCGGGGGGGGGGGGTCCTGGATTCGCTGCATCAGCATTTTCCAGGAAACTGTGAGAAAGGCAGATCCCAGGGTCCCACTCCAGACCTACTGAATCAGAAACTGCCAGAGAAGAGGAGCCCCATGCTCTCTGTCTTAACACATCGCCCAGGTGATTCTGACATGAACTGAAGTTTCAGAAGCGCTGCCCCAGATGATCAGCCTCCACGCCCTTTAGTCCTTACCTTTGGGAGGGGGAAACACTAGAAAGTTGGAGGGTGGAGTGAGAAGGGACTTTTCTTTATGCCGTTACCTTCTAGGTGCCCTGTCTGGGGCTTTCTTAACTTATAGATTGGCTCTGCTTCTTTAAAAAGCACACGTACTGTAGAGCACAGAGAACTATATTCAATATCCGATGATAAACCATAATGGAAAAAATATTTTAAAAAGAAGAATGCGGACTTCCCTGGTGGCACAGTGGTTAAGAATCCACCTGTCAATGCAGGGGACACAGGTTTGAGCCCTGGTCCGGGAAGATCCCACATGCCGCGGAGCAACTAAGCCCGTGCTGCGCCACAACTACTGAGCCTGCACACCACAACTACTGAAGCCCATGTGCCTAGAGCCTGTGCTCCGCAACAAGAGAAGCCACCGCAATGAGAAGTCCGCGCACTGCAACGAAGAGCAGCCCCCGCTCGCCGCAACTAGAGAAAGCCCGTGCACAGCAACAAACACCCAACGCAGCCAAAAACAAATTTTTTTAATTAAAAAAAAAGAATGTATATATATATATGTATAACTGAATCACTTTGTTATACAGCAGAAATTAACACAACATTGTAAATCAACTATGCTTCAAAAAAATTAAAATTGAAAACAGTCCCCCCCAAAAAAGATGCACCCATGTAAGCCATGGGGACCGCAGCCAAGCATTTTGTCGCAGACACCCAACCAATGACACGCACACAGGTCCAGCTGCTCTCGCAAGCATAATGCAGCTGATGACTTCCACAATTTCTAATGATAAGAACGGCAACGTGGAAACCCTTTTCCTCTTGTGCCAGTTCCAAAGTTTCTCTATAGAGGAAACAGTGGTAAAAATGCCAAGTGTTGTTGTTTTTTAAACACTAGTCAAACATGAGGCTCCCTTTTTCAATGTTTGTGTGATTGAGATAAAACCAACTGTTCTTTTGGCGTGGCGTCTTTTTGGTGCTTCACTATTTCTAAATAGGGTATAGGGGAAACCCTTCCTTCTAAGCTAGCCGGCCTTACAGTTTGAAATGCGTTAAAACTCAGTCTTTTTTCCCTTTTTGTTCTAAAAGTTTGAGTCTTTACAGCAGTCCAGCAGTGGTCTTAATGAGACACTGCTGAGCTTCCCACGTGTGGACTCAGAACCACGTGGAGTTCTCTCTCCCTTCTTAGAGCTCCACAGGCTGGGGCCATCCATCTAACGGGACTGTCTTGCATTTCTTGACACATTCTCGGGATTTGCAAGAAAATAGCTATGCCAGGAATTTCCTATGAGCAGTGGGTGCTGAGTCAGCACTGAATTGGCACATCATATTTTCTTCGGTCCAATGAGACAGGTCACCAGACTGTTTCCCACCGTCCAGAGCTGCAAACCCTGGGTCAGGAAGAGAAGCTGCCTGTCCCCACGCACACAGGGGCAGGGAGAGACTTCCCTCATTTTCCATGCCATTCCTCAGAGGCCACTTTCTCTGGGTGTAAGAAGTCCCGAGTTAGAATGACAGGCTCTGCGGGGGGGAGGGAAAGCCTGGCAGAACTGTCCCTCATCAGGGGATAAACCGAGTCTGCTCCTGGACGAAGGGTCGGGGAAGTGCAGCTTGAACATAAATAGAAAAGAGACTTTGTCTACACCAAGGGGCAATGTTGATGAGCCACCCAAAGCCTAAGATGATGACGCTCAGCTGACATAACCTCTCCCCACCAACAGCAGCAGGCTTCATGGGGGACCCGTGCCAGAGCCAGGATCAGGGGTGCGGGCAAGAGAGGGCCCCAGTGTGCAGCATTTCCAGAGGTGCCCACCCTGCCTGAGCACAACCCCAGGTACCTCCCTCTAGGTCACACTCAGGTTTCCCCAAAGACACAACAAAACGCTGCAGAGGATTATTTAACAAGACTCTGGCATCCTCAGGCCATGAGGATGATGACAGGCTGAAGCCACTCTCAAGCCTGATTCTCCAAACCAAAAGAATGGCAAAGGAAATGAAGAGCAAATCCAAGGACATCTGCGCCCCAATTCCTATCAATCTGGCTGTCGGTATCATGGTATCAGCAGAAACTCCTCGGCTTCCTTCACTGTGGTTCCCCGCCTTACTTTGCAATTTGGGAGCATCAGTTCTAGACTGATGGGCAGGCCTGGGTTCTACCACCTGCCTCTGCCAAAGTCACGGGGCAGCCAGCATTGGGCAAATCATGTGACTTCTGTGAGCTCTGACCCCCTCGTCTGCAAATGTGCATAACGCCTACTGGGGCATAGCATGAGTTGTTATGAATGTCGGCATGCCTATAAAGGTTCTCTTGAAAATGCAAAAAACACTAAAATGGAAGGCATAACAATTGCTATTTTCTGTTTATCACTGGCAGCAGCCCTCTGTTTGTCTAGCCAGTCATCTCCATTTTAAATTGCAGTACCCTGTTTGAGGTTGTAGGAATTAAGAAAGTAAGCCCTGGAGACTTCAATGGAGACTTTCAAACCACGTTTTGTTTGTTTGTGTTTTTTTTTCTATGTTATTTCCTGTTTGTGTTTACAAAGTTTATTTAACCCATCATGCTAAACTCATAGAACCAGGCCGCCTTCATGCTGGATCCAGAAAGCAAGGAGAAAATGCCGGCTTCATACACATTAACTTTTAGGTAAAGGGCAGATCAAACTAGAGCCAATGACATGCTCAATATTTGTAAGAAGTGCCTTTTACAAATTCCGAACACTCAACTCCATTCATTCAGCTACCTTTGCGCATTCAATGACCTTCCAGAAACTCTAAGAATTTTGCTGGACATTAAGCTTAGAGAAGGAACTCCAAGTTGCCCTCCAGAGAGGGAGACCTAAGGGTAACTATGTTAGTGAGGGTTCTCCAGAGAAACAGAACCAGTAGGAGATAGATATAGATATAGATACATAGTTGTAGATGTAGGTGTACGTGTAGGTATAGGTATAGGTGTAGGTATAGATATAAATAGATAGGTAGATAGAAAGAGAGATATTGAGAGAGAGAGAGAGAGAGAGAGAGATTTACTATAGGAGTTGGCTCACCCAGTGATGGAGACTGAGAAGTCCCACCATCTGCCATCTGCAAGGTGGAGACCCAGGAAAACTGGTGATATAATTCAGACTGAGGCCAAAGGCTGAGAACCAGGGAGCCAATGGTTTAAATCCCATCCAAGGGCTGGAGAAGGTGAGATAAGAGGTCCCAACTGAAGCGGGCAGGCAGGAAGCAAAAAGGAATGAATCCTCCTTCCTCCCCCTTTTTTTCTATTCAGGCCTCCATGGCTTGGGTGATGCCCACCCACATAGGAGAGGGCCATCTACTTTGCTGAGTCCACTGATTTAATTGCTAAGCTCGCTCAGAAACACCCTCACAGACACACCCAGAAATAATGTTTAATCTGGGCATCCCATGGTTCTGAAGTCAACAAAGCAGAGAAATGGGATAGGAATTTCCTTGCTGGGCACCTGGGATACCGTTTTAGCGGAAGCTGTGGGAATATCTGGGGAAAATTCATGTCAGACACAGAGAACGCCCTGTGCAATGGCCCTGGGGATGGAATCAGCTCGGTCTGAGGAGCTGATATGACCACAAGATGGGGAACAAAAGAGCCAGAACTCAAGGGGACTTGTTGGCCCAGATAAGAAGTTTGGATTTTATTACAAACATGATAGAGGTCCATTTGTAGGGTTTTCAGCAGGGGAAATCACATGATTTAAACTTTTGAGGACCTACTGTAGAGCACAGGGAACTCTACTCAATGCTCTGTGGTGACCTAAATGGGAAGGAAATCCAAAAAAGAGGAGATATATACATGCATATATATACACACACACACACACATATATATATATACACATATATATATATACATATATATATATGTATACATATGGCTGATTCACTTTGCTGGACAGCAGAAACTAACAAAACACTGTAAAGCAACTGTACTCCAATAAAAATTAACTAAAAAAAAAAACTTTGGGGGAGCCAGGACTCTGTTTCTCAGTAGTTTCCAATCATGTATTGAATTGAGTTGACTTTCATCCACTCTGCCAATACCAGCTATATGACCTTGGCCAAATCCCTTCACCAACAACTCTCCTTCATGCTCATCTTTGTACTTAGTAGGCATGAGCCCCGTTTCTGCTGGAAGAAAATTTTGGGGTTGCCTCATGGTAACAGGAAGTCTGTGAATGATGCCTGGGGTTCTTCCCAGCTCCAGCATTTGAATGAGTCTGCAAACTCAAACTGCTGAAATGGTCTGGAGTTATCCAAGCTTCTCCTAGTGCTCGGTTCCAATTGGGTTATTACAGCCTGTTTCTCTCTGGAATGACCTAAACCCCTCCCTCCACTCTCAGCCACAAAGGGAAAATTAACAATACCATAAAAAGGTAAGAAAAGAAGGTGAGAGAACATCATCATTCTCGTCAACAATAAAATCTGCTGCTGATTTTCAGTTGTGAAGATAGGCACATCTATTATTTATAGAATACAGATTGTTAAATATTAAATACTTGAGCCCAGGACAGTGTGAGGGTAAAGCCAGGAGTGTGAACTTGTCAAAATCATAAAAATGGTAACTCTTTGCAAGGGTGGAATGTGCCTACATTTATGACTGCTTTTATTGCACTATAAATTAAGGGGGGAAACCTATGATGTGTCCATTTCAAGTTCTAAGTGATATGCATTATCTCTGGGATGGTATCTGTTTAACTCTGCTTCACAAATAGCTACTAGCCCACTTGCCTAAACTATTAATTATTTCCCCTGGGAGGTGGTCAAAAATAAGGTTTTCTTCCTTATTTACCACACGAGGGAACAGCAGACAAGTAAAACATTTTAGGAGCTGGCAGTTTTTCTTGTAGTTACTTGCACATCTGATCTAATATTTGCCCAAATGTTTGTGTGGATGAAGGCAAAGATACTTCTTCAAAATCTTAAAAGTCACATGTAATGCCAAACGTCTTAATTTGTATATGATTTTGACATCCTTCAATTCACCTTAATGTATTTCTGGCTTGAATTTTTCATGCAAATATAAAAATTTGAATCACTGCCATTCACTCCATAATATAAAGTGGGATACCACAAGATCTGTCAGAATCTGAGCAACCACTCGGCCCGCCCCTAACACTCATAGGTGTAAAAGCTTGATTTCTTAATTTACTGCTCATAATAAATTGATTTTTCCCTCTTTTTACAAAGATTTGCACATCCAGTTTGTTTTTCCCTTTTAAAAAATGTGTTGACTTTATGGACTTCCCTGGTCGTCCAGTGGTTAAGAATCTGCCTCCCAATGCAGGGGACACGGGTTTGATCCCTGTTCGGGGAACTAAGGTCCCACATGCCGCGGGACAACTAAGCCCGTGCTCCTCAACTACTGAGCCCGTGCCGCACAACTAGAGAAGCCTGTGCGCTGCAACAAAGAGCCCACGCACCGCAGTGAAAGATCCTGCATGCTGCAACGATGATCCCGAGTGCTGCAACTAAGAACCACTGCAACCAAATAAATAAGTAAATAAATATAAATAAATAAATTAGTAAACATGTTTTTAAAAAATAAAAATGTGTTGACTTTAGCCAAAAAATTTCCAGCAAAGCACCTAGTTCTGCCCATTGAAATAGATGGTCTTATGTTTACTACGTGCTCAGCAAGGATTATGCATTAAATTATCTTCCTCAAAAACTTGCCAATAGACTTATCAATATTTGGATTGATTTTAATGTTAAAGAAGTAAATTCTTAACAGTTCCATTTTAGGAGGAAAGGAAACCGATGACTTAATTGTATAACAATTTTAACCTTGATTATCGCTTTTTCTGATTGAATGCTATACAATGATATTAAATTCAAAAATTAATCTAGCCTGCAGGATGGGTAATTAGTCAAAACTGGGGGAAAGTCACAAGAAATTAACAATGAAATCAATTCCTTGATTTTGTGTCACACCTCTTCCTCCTGGGCATTTTGAGGCAGATTTCCAATATGAGTTCATTGCCTTCTAATTCTGCTGAAGTTATATTCCAGGAAGATCTAGACTTTTCCTTTTAGGTGGGAAAACCGAGGAAAAGCAAAGTTTTATGATGACAGAAAAGAAAAAGAAAGGAAGAAATGATTCAGAAAGAGACTAACTGGGAGTGGGCGAGGAGAAGAGCCAGTGCTCAGAGTTGCTGAGATGACCCAACCAAGAAGACAGTGAGGACCAAGCAGCTAGTGGTGGAGCAGGGAGAAATGTCCTGGCCATATAGTCACAGGAGTTTAAAGCAGAGACTGAAACAAATTCTTGCACGCCAATGTGCATTGCAGCCAAAAAGTGAAAACAACACACGCACCCATCCACAGGTGAGCAGATAAACAAAATGTGGTGTATACATACAGTGGAATATTATTCAGCCAGAAAGGAAGGAAACTCTGACCTCTGGTACCATATGGATGAAACCTGAAGACATTTTGCCAAATGAAATAAGCCAATCACAAAAAGACAAACACTGTGGGATTCCACCTATATGAGGTACCTGGAGTTATCAAATTCATAGAAAGCAGAATGGTAGGTTCCAGGGGCTGGGGGAATGGAGAGTTATTGCTTAATGATTACAGATTTTCTTTTCTGTAATACATGTTTTGGAAATAATATATATATATATATAATTGGATCAAATCAATACGTTGTACACCTTAAAATTACACAATGTTATAAATCAATTATATCTCAAAAGAAAATAAAGCAGGAAAAAAAAGGCAGCTGGGAATCTAGCAAACAACTGTCCGGTTTGGAGCAGGAAAGCAGAGGGCTCCAGGAGAATGGTCTCTGGTGAGAATAGATGGCATAATTGCAAGCTTGAAAAAGAATTGAGAATAGGATTAAGGCAAGTCATGCCAAAAAAAAAGAAAAGAAAGAAAAAGAAAGGCAATTAGGCCTTCCAGGAAAAACAATAAAAAGTATACAAGAAATAAAGGTCCAAAAATGAAGCAAACAAAATATGTAATCATTTCAAGCAATCAACAGAATATGATAATAATAATTTTTTTGTATTTGGAAAAATGGCACAGAGTTCACTCTTGGGACAGGCATCAACCCTCCTGAGGATGTCATTGGAATGTAAAGCCATTCATTGGTTTTTAACTTTTCATTCAAACTGAAGACATAGTGCCCAAGACATCTGTGTCTTCAGGACAGAATACAAATGTTACCTTTTGTAAACTCTGATGTTGTAAAAGTGTAGCTAAAATATATTATAACAAGCAAAGGGGGAGGAAAGGATGGGATGTAAACATCCTTATCTGATAAAATAGAGGTTGAAATGAAATTGTGGAGAGCTGATGTTCAAAACAATCAAGAGATAAGCCAATTATTTAAAGCTAGGAGAAATGACTGATAGAAGAATTTGAAATAATAATGTATAGATAAATACCAAACATGAAGGAAAACTCAACAAAGGATTCAAGAAGAAATAGGAAATATCAATAGACCTGTAAGAAGTAAAGAGATTGAATTAGTAATCAAAAAACTTGCCCTCCTGCCCCTGCACACACACACACAAAAGCCCAGGCTTAGATGGCTTCACTGGTGAATCCTGCTATATGTTTAAAGAAGAATTGATACCCATCCCTCACAAACTCTTCCCAAAAAATAAAGCAGGTGAGAACACATCCTGACTCATTCTGTGAGACCAGTGTTCCCTGATACCAAAACTGGATAAAGACATCACCAAAAAAAGTCACATAGCAATATCCCTTCTGAATGTAGTAGATGCAAAATTCCTCCACAAAATACTAGCAAATCAAATCCAGCAACGTATAAAAAGGATTATGTAACCAAGTAGGATTTATTCCAGGAATGCAACATTGGTTTAACATATGAAAACAATCAATGTAATACACTATATTAACAGAATAAAGGACCAAAACTAGACAATCATGTCATGGGCACACAAAAAAAGCATGTGACAAAATACAACACTCTTTCACATTAATAGCACTTAACAAACCAGGAATAGGGACTTCCCTGGTGGTGCAGTGGTTAAGAATCCGCCTGCCAATGCAAGGGACACAGGTTCAATCCCTGGTCCGGGAAAATCCCACATGCTGCGGAGCAACTAAGCCCATGAGCCACAACTACTGAGCCCATGCTCCACAACTACTGAAGCCTGCGCACTCTAGGGCCCGTGTGCCGCAACTACTGAGCTTGTATGCTGCAACTACTGAAGCCCGCGCACCTAGAGCCTGTGTTCCGCAACAAGACAAGCCACTGCAATGAGAAGCCTGTGCACCACAACGAAGACTCAAGGCAGCCAAAAATAAATTAATTAAGTAATAAAAAAAAAAGAAAGAAAGAGAAAGGACAACCCATAGAATGTGAGAAAATATTTGCAAATTATATATCTGATGAGGATCTAGTTTCCAGAATATATAAAGATTTCTTAGACCTCAACAATAAACAAGAAATCCAATTGAAAAAGACAAAGGACTTGAATAGACATTTCTCCAAAGAAGATCTATAAATAACCAATCAGCTCATGAAAAGATGCTCAAAATCATTAGTAATTAGGGAAATGCAAATCAAAACCACAATCAGAAACTACTTCACATCCACTAGAATGACTGTAAGAACACAGATAACAAGTGCTGATGGGATGTGGAGAAATTAGTAGCTGCTAAAGGTTGGGAGGAGGGTACGTGAGGACCAACCGCTAGCGTGTGTGGGGCTTCCTTGTGGGAGACGAAAATTCTCTGGATTTAGAGAATGATGGACACTGGGTTTAGACATCGTTGCACAACTTTGTGAACATACCAAAAACCACTGAATTGTACACTTGAACAGGGTGAATTTTATGGTATGTGAATTCTAGCTCAATAAAGCAGTTATAAAAGCAAAAGAGAGACGACGACAAGGAGGAAAGGATGGGGTAGGTGAACTAAATCTTTATCTTTCTACTTGGGAGTCAAAAGATAGTGCCCAAAATTGAAAAAAATCAAACAATAGAGGTATTATCATAGGACAGCAGAGGAAACTCCAGAAGAATTAAAGCAAGGAATAGTTAAAGTCACTTTGGGGAGTTTCAGCATTATCTCTTTTCTACTTTTTTATTTGTTACCGTGTGTGTGTGTGTGTGTGTGTGTGTGTGTGTGTTACGTCAATACAAAGTTTCTTAAAATTCTTGAAAATGCAAGCATTTTTTTAAATCTCCTGGAACTGAGGCCAGGGAAAGGGAAGTTTTAAAAGGTACTCATGGGACACTGAGATGGAGCTTGTGGACCACGCTTCCTCCGGGAAACCGTGCTCGCGCTGAAATCTTGTCCCGGCTCCACACCTGCCGCTGCACCTGCGGCCTCCTGCTGCAGCCAGATGACCCTGTCTGAGCTCCAGCGAGGGTAATGACTGATACAGACTTTTCCCAACCAGCTGAGAGAGCCTACTGACACTGTCAAAAAAGGAAGGCTGCAAAGAATTAACTGCAAAATTAATTAAATGTCATGCACTCAAAATCACAGCAAGATTGGAACAAGAACAGGGGCTGTGGCTTCAACAGTCAGCACCCAACTTCCAGATATGTCTCTAATGTCCCCCCCCGCCCCTGAAGTGAACTAAGAAATTGGGGGTTCAGTCTATCCTCAGTGGTCTTTATGTCTTTAATTCCAAATCACTCTTCTGGGTTGAGTCTGTTATTTAGCTAACATACAGCTCAGAGAGCCATACACTTGATCCAATACTCATAAAATAAAATAAAATATAAAATATAAAAAAAACAAAAAAACAACTAATACTAAACTTTCTTTGGGTTATTTGTATGGAACTATGTTAATATAAATGTTTCAGACAGTTTAAAAAAAATAGTGTGGGGCTTCCCTGGTGGCGCAGTGGTTGAGAGTCTGCCTGCCGGTGCAGGGGACGCGGGTTCGAGCCCTGGTCTGGGAGGATCCCGCGTGCCGCGGAGCAACTGGGCCCGTGGGCCACAGTTGCTGAGCCTGCGCGTCTGGAGCCTGTGCTCCGCGGCGGGAGGGGCCGCAATAGTGAGAGGCCCACGCACCGCGATGAAGAGTGGCCCCCGCTTGCCACGGCTGGAGGGGGCCCGCGCATAGGGGCGGGGACCCAACACAGCCATAAATAAATAAATAAATGAATAAAGCAAAAAAAAAAAAAAAATACTGTGTAAGGTAATTTTGTCCCAGATCTTTCCCTCCAAGTCATGAACATAATAGATTTGACTTTTTATATCGTGTGCCCCCTAAGAAGCATAAAGGAAAGGTTACACTGGCAGGCAGCTAGAAGAGAGTTTAATTAATCCCAAAGTGTGAGCTTCATTTGGTAAGAGCATCACAAAAGAACAGCGTGTTTACTGAACTAGATCCTTAGGGCCATTATCCTTCTACCAATGGCGAGATTTTTCAGAGGGAGCCTCATCCCTTGTGGTCTGGAAGGTACTGCCATTAAAAGTAAGATCCACACAGGGAACCAGAACTGAAGATGCTGAGGATGCAGGCACTTTCCCCTTGGCAGAGGTAATTGGCATCCTGTGGGAAGATGTGTAAGCCCTAATCCTGCAGACTTCACACTCTCCTGAGCTGACCAAGCCAGCTTTCCCCAGACCACTCCTGCGAGGCAGATGAGGGGTGGCTGCGTTGGGCACGCTCCTAGTTTGCCATCCCTTTTTTGAAAGCAGATGTTGCCCTACCTTAGCAGACGTGGGCTAGGACTAATCAGAAACTACTTGCCAAGGGACTTCCCTGGCGGTCCAGTGGTTAAGACTCTGCACTTCCACTGCAGGGGGCCCGGTATTCTATCCCTGGTTGGGGAACTAAGATCCAATGTGCCGCGTGGTGCAGCCAAAAAAAGAAAAAAAGCTACTGGCCTAAAACAAAAAGCATACTTGTGCTTCAATTTAGATTTACTTTGATCAGTTAGGTGAGTGATTTTTTTAAAAGCTTAGGATGCTACAACATGGAGGAACCTGGAAAACAAGATGCCCAGAGAGACATGCCAGTTGCAAAAGGATATATATTGTAGGATTCCATTCACATGAGGTCCCTAAAGCAGTCAAATGCGTAGGGACAGGAAGTAGGAGGGTGGTTACCAAGGGCTGGGGGAGGGGGGGTAGCGAGTTAGTGTTCAACGGAACAGACTTTCAGTTTGGGACGATGAGAAAGTTCTGGAGATGGGTGGTGGTGACGGTTGCACAACAACGAGAATGTACTTAATGCCTTGGAACTGTTCACTTAAAATGGTTAAAATGATCAATTTTATGTTACGTATATTTTACTACAATTTTTAAAATAAATTAATTTTTTAAAGCTATGGGCTTATTCTGTTTAAAAATACCACGCTGTGCTTTGCTGTAGGTGTAAGCGTTATGTTGATTTCAGAGACGGCTGGGAAGCCCAGGGCAGGGGGCCCTCAGTGGGCATCTGAGGGCAAGCCCAACTCTCCTGGAGACTGGGAGGGATAAGCTTGCCCTGCTCATGAGTAATGACTGTGGTTTTCTGGCAAACATTAAGAAGGAAGGAACTAAAAATACTTATCAGCCACTATGCCAAAACTCTGCAGCGCTCAGAACGTACAGGCCAACGTGTTGAAGCCCTTTCATTGTGAGAGGAATCAGACCAAACACCAAGGTCAAAGTCATTTCACACACACACACCCTTGCCTCTCGCCGAGGCTGGTGCACAGAGGAGGGACCAGGCGCCCCACGCTGCCCCGGCCAGCTGTCCAGCCACTGCCCAGGAGAGGGGCGGCGGCAGGAGGCACTGGCAGGGCCCCCAGACACGCCGGCCATGGACGCTGCCCCCACCTAGCTGCGGGGTTCACCAAGTTCTGCCAGGCGATGGCTCTTCCACTGCCAACTCACGGAAGCCAAGACAGAAAGAGCAGCATAGACATTTCCCCAATGCTTCCTCCCAAGCTGCTGGCGTCAGAGCCCCAGACACCTGCGGGGCAGGTGGGAGAGAAGAACAGCCCAGATGGAGTGCAGTCCTCTAGACCCTCCTTCTCAAACTTTAACGTGCAGGTGAATCACCAGGTTTCAGATTCAGCAGGCCTGGGTGGGATCAGAGACTCTGCATTTCTAACAAGTGCCCGGGTAGGCTGATACTGCTGATCCGTGGACCAGGAAGGAAACAAAACCCCACCAGGTGCACAGAGCAAATAGGGACGGGGATTGGGGGGAGGCTAATGGCAGCTCCGGTGCGATAAGCTCCTGGTTTGAAGGATGGAGAACGTTTTCTGAATCCTGGCCCTGCCACGCAGCTCAGCATCGAAGCCGACAGCCCATGGTTTTGAACCCACCACGTGGGAGAATTTTACTCAGTGTAGGCACTGCCCAGGACCCCTGTGAGTTTGGGAGGTACAGGTACCCACTCACCACTAGGGGAGAGTGAGTCATTGTAGAAAGGGAGCACGTTGACCCAAACAGGTGAGCCAGGGAGTCTGACGCACCAAACACTGACAAATGGGGCTCGAGTTCCAAATGTTCCACACCAGCTGCATGAACTTGGATAAGTCATTCTGCGCCTCAGTTTCCTTATTTGTAAAGTGAGACTAATAATGGTACTTTCGATGGTAGACAGGGTAACGACCCCCAAAGAAGTACATATTCTTATCCCCAGAACCTGAGACTATGTGTCCTTACATGACAAAAGGGTCTTTGCAGGGGCGATGAAAGATCCTGAATTAGGGAGCGTAGCCTGGATTATCCAGGTGGGCCCAATGTAATCTTTACAAGAGGGAGACAGGAGGATCAGAACCAGGCAAGGAGGTGTTAGGATGAAGCAGAGGTCAGGGAGAGAGATTTGAAGATGCTTTGCTCCTGCCTTTGGGAAACGGAGGAAGAGGTCACAAACCAAGGAAAGTGGGTGGTCTCGAGAAGCTGGAAAAAGCAAGGAAATGGATTCTTCCCTAGAGCCTTGGAAAGAATGGAAAGAACACAAATCTTCCCACACCTTGGTTTTAACCCCAGATGACCCATTTCCTCCAGAACTGTAAGATAATAAGTCTGTCTTGGGGGCCACTAAATTTGTGGTCATCTGTTACAGCAGGCTTCGGAAACAAATACGCTTTCTTTCCCACGGGACGGTTGTAAAAATTCATGAAACAATGGATAGGTGCAGCTCCCGGCACAGTGCCTGGCACCTGGTAAGACCCACTGGTTAGCAGCGTGCACAGCAGGGACCCCCATGCTTTCCCGCTATCATTAGCAGAGTTGCAGCCCTGTCAGGTGGTGACCTCCACCCTCACCCTGTGCCAGGAACACTGAAGGTTTCTAGGATCAATGCTCATCCGTAAATTATGACCAAGACTTCCTGCCTCTGAGCACTCTGGACGATTCTGAGGTCAGACATGCTTGGGGGAGAGGGGACCCCAAAGAAGATTTAGAATCACTGATGAGGGTATTCCCTGGAGGTCCAGTGGTTAGGGCTCTGCGCTTCCACCGCAGGGGACCCAGGTTCGATCCCTGGTCGGGGAACTAAGATCCCACAAGCTGCGCAACCAAAAACCGAAAAGAAAAGAAAAGAAAAGAAAAAATTCACTGATGAAGCACGAAAGGGACATTAGATGGAGGATTCCAGCCGCATCAGGCACTTTCCTTTAGCTACAAAATAAGTCCACTTTTTAAAAACCTTGATACCTCCACAAT
This sequence comes from Mesoplodon bidens, assembly GCF_964165515.1. Taxonomy (NCBI): domain Eukaryota; kingdom Metazoa; phylum Chordata; class Mammalia; order Artiodactyla; family Ziphiidae; genus Mesoplodon; species Mesoplodon bidens. The sequence goes on from NC_138177.1 coordinate 182,350,515, forward strand.
AGCTTCACAAAGAAATGCAGTTTTAGGAGCAGAGAAGGAATGTAAAATGGATGATCTGCAGGCAGAGATTCAGGTTTATGCAAACTGGAACAGACACGGAACTGAGCTGCCCAAGAAGGACTTGCTGACAGAGACGGCGGCTGCAGGGCTGCAGAGCGCTGGCTCTGACAGAGATCTCGCGAGGCTCCGGGACTGCCGGACCTGGCCTGGGACCAGGGCATAATGTATTATAACTATAGAGTAAGTTTTTCAAATTATGATCATTTCAGGAACCATTTTTTATGAGAAAATAAATTTTAAATAATAGCATTTTAAACTTTGTATGGTTACATTCATCATGTGACCTGGGACAAGGTATATTTTTGCACCAAAACTGGACACATTCTCTCCAAAGTAACACTCACTCAGTAACAATATTAGCAGGATGAAAGGACAGACCAAACCAGACAGTCGTTGTTTCCACCTGAGACACACACACACACACGCACACACATGTGCAAGCAGGATAAAGGTAGGACAGTTTGGCCCATGGGTTGAAGACAGGTCCCTGAAGGGCAGAGGAAGACCACAAACAGGGCAGTAGATGTAATTCAGGCAAAGTAGTTCATGTGGAAAAGGATAATTTAGGAGTTTGGAATTAACATATACACACTACTGTATGTACAATAGATAATTAACAAGGACCTGCCGTATAGCACAGGGAGTTCTACTCAATATCCTGTAATAACCTATATGGGAAAAGAATCTGAAAAAGAATAGATATATGTATATGTATACCTGAATCACTTTGCTGTACACCTGAAACTAACACAACATTGTAAATCAACTATACTCCAAAAACAAAAACAAAACAAAGTAGTCCGTGTGTGTGTGCGTTTGCTTTGCTTGTTTAACAGTTAAACGAACAGTTTAACTTTGGCCACATACTTCTCCAAACTTCTGGAGATGGAAGAAAACTTCTATGACCAGTGGATTCTCCATCCATCTCTCCCTATACCTATGGGAGCCCAGAGGGTCTGAGCTCACCCGCAATCTGTGCGGGTTCCGGGCTTCAGGTGGCAGGCAGTCGGAGTGTGTGAACGGGTCGTTTTAAATAACAATCAATGCTTTGTAGAGTGCTTTACAGTTTACAGGTCCTTTTCCATACACTGTATCACCTGCCTGGAACTGGCTGAGTCATCTGTGGGGCCAGTGCAAGATGAAAATGCAAGCCCTCATTTACAAATTTTCAGGAAACTCAGGATGGCAACAGCGGAGCATTAAGCCAAGCACAGGGCACTGTGTGACGGCCTAGGTGGCTGCCTGTAAAACTGGCCCTGCTCCCGCTGACATTCAGAAATGACCATTTGAAACATATGTACAACCCATTGCCTCCTACACCGAAGATGCTCCCCTCTGGCCCCTCCACCTCTGTAAAGCAGCAGCAAATTGCAAACTGGCATAAACAATAAGGAAACGTATTGGATCACGTGACTGGCGGTCAAGAGAAAGGTTGGACTTCAGGACCTGCCCAGTCCACGGGCTCTGGCTATTTCCCTGGTTTGCTCTGGGTTCTGCCCACTTCAGCGGTGACATCATCCTCCAACTGGAAGCAAGAATGGCTGCAGCAGCTCTGGGCCCCCTCCACTGTGCGTCACAATGTCCCCAAGGAAGAAAAACCACCTTCCTCCACGCCTCTCTGCTGAGAACAAGGACATTCCCACCCCAGCAGTGCTCTGTTTATCTCCCCTGATTTATAAACCCACCCTTGGACCAATCCCTGCACAGAGGAATGCTGTGTGCTGACCCAACCTTGGATCCTTTGACCAAGAACTGGCAAGGGTCAGGGGAATGAAATTATCTCTATTGGCTTCAGCAGCCCCTTCCTGGTCCAGCTGAGGTCCAGTCCCTGAACCACATGGCTGCTCCACAGTGGAGGGTGTTGCAGAGACCCTGCCCACATCCCTTGGTGAAAGCGGCCATGGGCAGCCATGTGTTCTAGCACATGACATTGACCTCTAGCTATATCTGATTGGACCATGGGTACCCTGACCTGGAGACCACCCATCCATTGGCTATACATTGCCCTGTAGAGAAAGATGAATTAGGCTAGATTGTTGCTCTGGGCATTTGAAGGTAGAAACTCTAGGACTGCTCCATTGACAGATGAATGGATAAAGAAGATGTATTATATATTCCATATATACAATGGAATACTACTCAGCCGTAAAAAAGAATGAAATGATGCCATTTGCAGCAACATGGAGAGAACTAGAGATTATCATACTAAGTGAAGTAAGTCAGAAAGACAAATACCATATGATATCACTTTTATGTGGAATCTAAAATATGACACAAATGAACCTATCCAGGAAACAGAAACAGACTCACAGACATAGAGAACAGACTTATGGGTGCCAAGGGGGAGGGGAGGAGGGGAGGGATGAGCTGGGAGTTTGGGATCAGAAGATGCAAACTACTGTATATAGAATGGATAAACAACAAGGTCCTACTGTATAGCACAGGGAACTATATTCAATATCCTGTGATAAAGCATAATGGAAAAGAATATGAAGAAGAATGTATAAGTGAATCACTTTGCTGTACAGCAGAAATTAAGACAACATTGTAAATCAACTATATTTTGCTATTTAGAAAAAGAGAAACTATAGGGCTGTGAGAAGAGGACCGTTAACGTGCAAAGCTGAAGTTTAAACATGGCAACAGAGAAAGAAGTCAGAGAGGCCACAGTGGATCTTCTGCAAATGAAGTGATGAGGGAGAAGAAAGTGTGGATAAGCAGAAACCATAGAGGAGAGAAAAGATGTTGACTAAAGGGTGAGAAGCACGAGAGGGGAACAGAGAGGCCCTGCGTGGCCTGGCTGACTCATGTTAATGGCAGTAACAAGAGTAAAACCTACAGATTGCTGCTCCTGAGATCCCTAGGGCAGCCCTGGGTCAGAACGGCCCGCTCGCTGCTGGGATTCTTGAGTCTGCATGCCTAGCTTTTCCTGGGCTCCTTGCCTGGGCGTAGCCCTCTCCTTTCTCTCCCACCCCCATTCTTTGAGTGTTTTTGTTTTTTCTTACCACCAAAGGAGTCCTGTCTCAAACAAGAAACCTTAGATTTAACTGCACTTGTCAGCTGAGTGAGAGGCAAGAAATACATGAAAATAGCCATTCATTCATTCATTCTTTCTTTCTTTCTTTCTTTCATACTGAGAACACTATACTCCAAGCTACTCCAACAGACTTTGAGGACATCGGCAATGAACTGCAGTCCTTCTCAGGAACATCACAGTCGGGTTGGGGGAAGGGAGAAGAAGGCAGACAGGTAAACAAGTAATTATGCTGTGATGTGATGGGCATGATCAGGAGAGGAAGGAAATGATGGAAATGGTCCTGAAAACTCAGCCACCTCAGAGGGAAGTGTGTCCAAAGCTTAAACCACATTCGAAATGTATGCTCTGAGTGAAGATGAGATGTAAATGTCTTTGTTTTATTTGTTTGTTTTTCAAATTTATTTATTTGTTTATTTTTGGCTGCATTGGGTCTTCGTTGCTGCGAGCCAGCTTTCTCTAGTTGTGGCGAGCGGAGGCTACTCTTCATTCCAGTGCGCGGGCTTCTCATTGCGGTGGCTTCTCTTGTTGTGGAGCACAGGCTCTAGGCACACGGGCTTCAGTAGCTGTGGCTCGCGGGCTCAGTAGTTGTGGCTCGCGGGCTCAGTAGTTGTGGCGCACGGGCTTAGTTGCTCCATGGCATGTGGGATCTTCCCGGACCAGGGATCGAACACTTGTCCCCTGCATTGGCAGGTGGATTCTTAATCACCGGACAAGCGGGGAAGTCCAAGATGCAAATGTTTGATAATAAACAAGCATATGGCAGATTTGTTTCAGTTCCCATCCCCACTGTTTCCCCTGGATCTGTAATCCTTCCACTCCCATGAAAAAGATAAACAAACAAACCAGGTTTATCCTGAGAGGTTTGCACAGATTGGTTCTTACAGTGGGTTGAAGCCCACAGAAGTATAGCTTGTAGTTACTAAGAACTGTGATAACCAGAGCCATGTTCATGGTAACTGATCAGAAACCTAGGAAATCTATGGCATAGGAATCCCTGATGAAACAGAGTAATTGGAATAGATGATACTGACATAAATCTAGCTATGGAATTTTATGAGGAAAAGAATTATACCTGCAGAGAGAAGGAAGGGGTTCACATATCAACATAACATCCATCTGTGTCAGAACAAATAACTTCACCTTGATTCCAAGGGAACTGTCCTTTTCTCTGAAAAAGTCCAGGGATCTGAGACTCAAAAGCTGTGTGTTGATTGGTAGGGTGGGGTAGGGGAGCAGAGAACAAGGGAAAACTTGTGTATTTCTCTGGGGGAGGGAGAAGATATAGCCACATTTCCCTGACTCATTCCATGGGCATTCAGTAAGTCTACTGCAGATTCACAGATTGACACTTCATATTAAAAGGCTACTTTAAGAAAGCATTAAGTCCAGGACTTCCCTGGTGGTCCAGTGGTTAAGACTCCGCGCCTCCATTGCAGGGGACGTGAGTTCAATCCCTGGTCAGGGAACTAAGATCCCACATGCCATGTGACATGGCCAAAAAATTAAATTTAATTTAATTTAATTTAAAAAAAAAAGCATTAAGTGTTATGGGTGGGAAACCTTCTGGCCAGGTCTCTGAAGCAAAAAGGTTCAAGGACCTTGTTGTTTAACCATCTTATATATACTAGTTTGCATCTGCTAATCCCAAGCTCCCAACAAGGTCCTACTGTATAGAAAAGGGAATTATATTCAATATCCTGTAATAAACCAGAATGGAAAAGAATAGGAAAAAGTATATATGTATAAGTATAACTGAATCACTTTTCTGTACGGCAGAAATTAACACAACATTGTAAATCAACTATACTTCAATAATTTTTTTTTTTTAAGCAAAAAAAAGGGCTTCCCTGGTGGCGCAGTAGTCGAGGGTCCGCCTGCCGATGCAGGGGATGCGGGTTAGGGCCCCGGTCCGGGAAGATCCCACATGCCGCGGAGTGGCTGGGCCCGTGGGCCATGGCTGCTGAGCCTGTGCGTCCGGAGCCTGTGCTCCGCAACGGGAGAGGCCACAACAGTGAGAGGCCCGCGTACCACAAAAAAAAAAAAAAAAAAGGGTCTAAGGAAATTTGCTCTAAACTTTGGAGAAGGACCTTAGCTTAATGCTCAGAGAGAAATAATTATAGACCATCCTCTCCCTGCCTCATTGGGACCTCGCTAACATACAAGATGTGCCATAACTTCTGAAAGAAATAGCACTGGATAAATCATAAAGACTGAAATTTAATTTTTATATTACAACAGAGAAAAGCAAGCCTAAGAAGAAGGCCCTAAGGTCAGCTGAAGGGAACAGAAATCGATTTCTTCATGAAGTCATCATGCCACAAACCCCTGGCCAGATGTGACTTGGCCAGTGTCCACATCTGTATCAGAGAATCCAAACTGCCCTCCTTTTGTACTTAGAAAATAGATTAATAACACTGCAAGCCGTGATCGCATTAACAGTGTCACAGCTGCCTGTCTGATGAATTGCAACGGGCAGTAGTATATATGGAAGTTACATTTTCGGAGTCAATGAGTTTTGATAATTGAGTTTATCCCTCGCAATGAGTACAGTTCTAGGAAATCTAGATAAAAGTGTTACAGGCTTTGTTCGCTTAAGTGTTTCCTGAGCAAGGACCTCTAGCTTCCTATGACTTTTTTGGACATTTTGTTGTCATTACATCCTGGATAGGATTTTCAGCAGAGCTCTCCAGCATCGTTTCCACCCCCACAGAATGGTTTTTGAATAATATATGGAAAAACAAACAAATCACACAGGAAGAAGTCAGCCAGCTCTGTTCAGTGGATGCCAAGGACAGCCTGGCCTTTATCCCTTTGTCATCCCCCCTTACACACAGAGTAGCCCCTGAGAGAGGGTCCTGGGGGGCACAGTTTGAAAACCACTGCACGATCCACAATAAACCTCCATGTCTCTTTCTTAGTTAATAGAATGTCACTGAAGCTTCGGGGAAGGGTTGGACTTGGGTTGGCCTTGGTTTGGGTCTGCATGGCTGGAGGAGGAGGTGAGCACCGCCCTGGAAGAGAATGCGCTTAGGCAAGGGGCAGGGATGGGAGGGAATCTGGGATGGGAGGAGCCTGGGAGTCGACCAGATTGGGGGACAGGAGGATAGGGACAGGACAGGAAGAAGACAGACTGGGAAATGGGATGGGACAAGGACACAGAGGGTCTCAAACATCAAGGACTTTGGTCTTTGTCTTGTGACTAGTTGATTGTATTGCTTTGCTTGGGCCGCCATAACAAAGACCACAGACTGGGTGGCTTAAACCACAGAAATTTATTTTGCCACATTTCTGGAAGCTGGAAGTCCAAGATCAAGATGTTGGCAGGTTGATTTCTTCTGAGGCTTCTCTCCTTGGCCTATAGATGGCCATCTTCTCCCTATGTCTCCATGTGGTCTTCCCTGTGTGTGTGTGTGACTCTGTGTGTGTGTGTGTATGTGCGTGTGTGTGTCCTAATCTCCTCTTCTTAAGGACACCAATCATATTGGATTAGCGCCCACCCCAATGACCTCTTTTTAGATTAATTACCTCTTTAAAGACCCCATCTTAAATACAGTCACATTCTTAGGTACAAGGGGTTAAGACTTCAACATACGAATTTGGAAGGGACACATTTCAGCCCATAGCAATGAGATTTATATTTGTATTATGTATGTATAAATACATATTTGGGGGGCTTTTAAAAAAATCATCTGGCAATAAGGCACAATAAATTGGTTGGCTCCAGGTACAGTGCAGAAGTGGAGAGAGTGAGAAAACAGTGAAGCTTGAAGATGCGGACCTCTGCAGAGCTGTAAAATAGTGCACATGCAATAGGTAGGGAATAAAAGGCAGTTGGAATTAAACGCTGCCTGGGATGGTACAGTCCAATCCATAAGTACCACAGGAGTTCAGGGGAGGGCAGAAAGTGTGGCAGGGGACTTAGGGAGGGCTCACACCTCGAAGGGTGGGTGGGTTTCGGAGACGAGAATTGAGGGAGGGTCTGCCTTAAAAAGGAGGTGAAGGCAGAACCACAAGCATGGCCTTTGCAGCTGGAACCAGCTTGTAGAACCTCCACCTGTAAGGTCTGGCCAAGACTGCATTGCTGGGGGCTTCTCGCCCAAATTTATTACGTTAGGAAGCTGCTGCTCAGAGCATGATATTTAAATTTTTATTTATTTATTTATTTTTGGCTGTGTTGGGTCTTCGTTTCTGTGCGTGGGCTCTCTCCAGTTGCGGCGAGCGGGGGCCACTCTTCATCACGGCGCGCGGGCCTCTCACCGCCGTGGCCTCCCCCGCTGTGGAGCACAAGCTCCAGATGCGCAGGCTCAGCAGTTGTGGCCCACGGGCCCAGTTGCTCTGCGGCATATGGGATCCCCCCAGACCAGGGCTTGAACCGGCGTCCCCTGCACTGGCAGGCAGACTCTCAACCACTGCACCACCAGGGAAGCCCCTCAGAGCATGATATTTAAATATGAAGGACTTTGCCCTTGCGTCTTAACTGATCCTGAAGAGATGCCCAGAGTTAATGCTGAAAGAGAACTTGCTTCCTTCAATGATTTGGGTTTTTGCCTTTCTCTTCCTGTTGGAATACACTAGGCGACCTCTCAGGGCCTCCAAATCCCAGCTAGGCACGAACAGCAACCCCCAACAGAGGATGGGGGAGAGGCACCTCCCATCTGAGCAAGTCACACAGAACCTAACATCCCCCATCATGTGTGTGTTTCAATGGGACTGATTTTTATAAAAGAATTTTTAGACAAGCTCAAATAACAATCTCAAAAATCCAGACTCTAGAGAACAATGAGAAAATGTAGAGAAGCCAAATATAAAAACACCGGCACATGTAGAAGAAAAGAAAAGAAAAATCAATTCACTTCCACAGATTACAAGTGGTAATTCCCAGAGGGACAGGTAGATTTTGGAAGAGAAGAAGAGATTATATTTTATGGGAAGAGATACAATAACCATTCTCTTCCCATAAAGCAAGTGATGGAAGATTGTCTCTCTTGTATAGATACACACTGCACATTTTCGGGATAATACTAACAGGAAATCAATAGGATCTTTTCTATGTGAAAAGACATTATCTCTCTGGAATCCCAGCCTGGTTAATCGGGCTACAGAAGATCTTCACAAAAGCTTGCCACTCACCATTAATCTTGGTCCTGGGATAGTAAGTAGCCTTTAAATCCAGACCTTTGTTTATTTAAAAATTATCCCCATTTTTTTTTTTTTTTAGAAATAATCATATCCAAAGCCTTACCCTTCCTTAGAGCCAAAGAGCCTTTAGATCATGCTCCATAACTGTCTCCAGGGTGGGCCAGATGCTCTCCAGAAAGCCCCCCCCCGCCCATGTCCATGTCAGGTGAAGAGCCGTAACATTAGCCACTAGAAGTTTTATCAGGGTGTAATATGGCAGCTATGCCCCAAGCACAGTGGGATTTATGGGATCTCCTGGTTTTTGCCTCCATGGATCTGAAAGTTAATATTAACAAAAAACACTTTGTGCTGGGGTAATTTTCCCAGGAAAGGCTTTGGTGGCTGGTGGGTTTGAACACGTATTATACACGCCCTTGGTCAGGCGTCTCATACTACCCAAGAGACTGGACATCCTTGTCTCTCCTCCCTCGGGAGGATGTAACCCCCATCCTGGCAAAGACTCTCATTTTTCCAGAAACTAATTTGATTGTCACAGGGTATAGACCCCACCCGCATCAAGTTTGGATTTAGCATTGGGTCTGCCCTTGTAGTAGTTTCCTAGGGTTGCCCTAACAAAATACCAAAAACTGGATATTTTAAAACAACAGAAATTTGGCTGGAGGCTAGACCTCCAAAATCAAGGTGTCAGCAGGGCCATGACCTCCCTGTGGGAGGATCCTTCCTGGCCTCTTCTACCTTGGGAGGCTGCGACAATCCCTGGCATTCCTTGACTTGTAGCTGCATCACATTCCCAAAGAAGGTCACCTTGTGAGTTACTAGGGTTTAGGACTTTAACATATCTTTTTTAGAGCACACTATTCAAACTGTAACAGCCTTCAAGGAAGTTACCTCTTAATAAATGCGGACTAGATAACTCCTAACATGGTTAGGTTAAATCAGGGTTTCTCAACCTTGGCGTAAATGACATTTTGTCGGGATAAGTCTTCACTGTGGGGAGGACGCTTAGCAAGCTCTCTGGCCTCTACTAACTAAGGATGCCAGAACACCCCTCCTTCCCCTTGTGTCTCTAGATATTCCCAAAAGTCCCCTGAGTGGGCAAAATTGCCCCTGGTTGAGAATCACTGGCTTGAATGAAATGAAAGCCAAACTCATAAAGGCGCTTCAAGTAGACTGAACACATGTAAAGAGGTTGGGCTGGTTATGCATCAATCAAAGAAGGTTTTCTTAAAGAGATGGACCCTGCATAACTCCCTTAACGTCTGGATTCTTTCATTAAGTTAACAAATATTTATTGCGTGCCAACTATATATTGGGTGCTGATCTGAGCACTGTGAGAAAAGCAGAGAACCACATTGATCTGAAACCTCTGCCTTAAACATCATGTATTTCAGAGAATTCCCTGGTGGTCCAGTGGTTAGGACTCCGTGCTTCCACTGCAGGGGTCACAGGTTTGATTCCTGGTAGGAGAACTAAGATCTCAGAAGCTATCAGTCTATTTCAGTGGGGAAGAATGAAAATAAACAAGGTAAATAAAATATACCCAGTTGACCCTCAAGCAACACAGGTTTGAACTGCATCCAACTACATGCAGATTTTTTCAATAGTAAATACTACAGTACTACACGAGTCCCAGTCGGTTGAATCTGTGGATGCCCAAGTGGGGATGCAGAGGGACGGTGTGTACCAGAGGGCCAACCATAAGTTACATGTGGAATTTGTGAGGAGGGTTGGCACCCCCCCAACCCCTACACTTTTCAAGGGTCAAATGTAGTATCGTAGATAGTGATTCATGTGAGTGTAAAAAAAACTAAAGCTGGCAAGGAAGATAGGAAGTGTTGGGAGGATGCTGAAATTTCCAGAGTGGCCTGGGAAGGGCTCACTGAGACATGGATGAAAGCCTTAGAAATGGGAGGCCAGCCATGCAGATCTGCGTGAGGATCATTGCAGGCAGAGGGAACAGCAGGGGCAAAGACCCTGAGGCAGGGACGTTCCTGAGGTGTCTGGACAACAGGAGGCCTGTGGACAACAGAGAGAGTGGTGGGAGATAACTTCAGGGAGGTAACGGCGGGGGACAGATGATGCAGTGTTCGTGGTTCATAGTAAAGACATGTTGTCACTCCGAGTGATGTGAAAAGTCAGTGGAGGGCTTCCCTGGTGGCTCAGAGGTTGAGAGTTTGCCTGCCAGTGCAGGGGACACAGGTTCGAGCCCTGGTCCGGGAGGATCCCACAGGCCACGGAGCAACCAAGCCCGTGTACCACAACTACTGAGCCTGCGCTCTAGAGCCTGCGAGCCACAACTACTGAAGCCCACGCACCTAGAGCCCATGATCTGCAACGAGAAGCCACCACAATGAGAAGCCCATGCACCACAACCAAGAGTAGCCCCCGCTCACTGCAACTGGAGAAAGCCCACGCGCAGCAACGAAGACCCAATGCAGCCTAAATAAATAAATAAATAAATTGATTTTTTTTTTTTAAAAGTCAGTGGAGATGTGTGTGGAGGGATGATCCACAGACCAGCACGTTGGGTGATGTGAGATGTGGTGAGATTCCAAATGCATGTGTATGAAGGTAGAGCTGAGAAGACTTTCCAATGTGCTGAACGTAGGCTGAGAAAGAATCTGTCTTTGGCTTCAACAAATGGAAAAATAGAGTTGGTATTAATTGAGATGGGAAGTCTGCAGAGGGAGAAGGTTTGGGGGAGTATCAGAGTAGATTAGGGCCTTTTCATGTGGTAAATATACAGAACAGATTTTACCTTTTTTTTTTTTTTCTTTGTGGTACACGGGCCTCTCACTGTTGTGGCCTCTCCCGTTGCGGAGCACAGGCTCCGGACGCACAGGCTCAGCGGCCATGGCTCACGGGCCCAGCGCTCCGCGGCATGTGGGATCCTCCCGGACCGGGGCACGAACCCGCGTCCCCTGCATCGGCAGGCGGACTCTCAACCACTGCGCCACCAGGGAAGCTCCAAAATTGACCATTTTAACCATTTTAAAGTATACAGTTTGGTAGCCTTTCATTCATTCATTGTTGTACAACCATCACCACCATACATTTCTGGAACTTTTATATCTTCCCCAGCTGATACTTTCTACCCAATAACTCCCCTTCTCCCCAGCCCCTAGCAATCACCATTCTACTTTGTCTCTCTGAATTTGACTAGTCTAGGAATCTCCCATAAGAGGAATCATATGGTATTTGTCCTTTTGTGACCAGCTTATTTCACTTAGCATAATGTCTTCAAGGTTCAGCCACGTGTAGCATGTCAACATTTCCTTCTGTTTCGAGGTTGAATAATATTCCACTGTGGGTAAGTACCACATTTTGCTTATCCACTCATCCATCGGTGGACACTTGGGCTGCTTCCACCTTTTGGTTATTGTGAATAACGCTGCTATGAACTTGGACGTACAAACATGTTTGAGCCCCTGTTTTCAGGTCTTTTGGATATACATTTCGGAGTAGAATTACTGAATCACGTGGTAATTCTTTTTAAGTTTTCAAAGAACAGTCCTGCTATTTACCATGGCAGCTGCACCATTTTACATTCCTCTAAGCAATGCACAAGGGTTCCAATTTCTCCACATCTTCAGTCTGGATTTTAGCAGAGTGGTTGGGCCCGCTAGACCAATTTGGCAATCAGGGCCTACAGATGGTTGTAAAGTTATGACACTGGAACTTCCCTGGTGGCCCAATAGGTAAGACTCTGCACTTCCAATGCAGGGGGCCAGGGTTCGATCCCTGGTCGGGGGACTAGATCCCACATGCTGCAACAAAGGGTCCACATGCCACAACTAAGAGCTCATATGTCGCAATGAAGACCTCTTGTGCCACAACTGAGACCCAACACAGCCACAATAAATAAATATTAAAATGTTTTTAAAAAGAATAAAGAGAGAAAACTTAAAAAAACAAAACCAAACTGTGACACTGGGTGAAATCATCTAGTCTGTGTCATGCAGTACAGGAGCCTCTAGCCCCATATGGTCATTTACCTTTCTACTAGTTAAAATTAAATAAAATTTTAATTTTAATTCCTTAGCCACACTAGCCACCTTTCAAGTACTCAGTAGGCACATGTGACTAGTGGCTATTGTATTGGACAGCACAGATACAGAACATTTCCATCATCGCAGAAAATTCCACTGGACAGCACTGGTGTAGGAATATGGAAGATATAAAAAAGAAGATATCCAAGCCCGGAGTCCCAAGGGTACTTCAACACTGAGATCTATAGTGGAGCTGAATACACGTCAGCCTAAAGCTGGTCACCCTCTTTCCCAGGGACAGTCCAAGCTGTGCTCATGGTCCTGTTATAATTAACAGTGGCTCCTTTCACTCTGAAAAGTGCTCCAGTGTGGGTGATAATATGGTCACCCCACCTACTCTGAAGTAAGAATTACCAGGTGGTGTCTCCTGTACAGGAAGGATGCAGAGCTGCGGTGACTCAGAATCCCCACCTGGGCTGCCCCACCAGGTGCTCATCTCATTACTGGGAGCTATTTAGAGGATTGGTTAAGGTCTACTTCTCCCTATGACTAAACCATCCTGGAGAAATCTGTGCACGTCAAAGGCTGTGCCTTGGACTTCCCTGGTGGTGCAGTGGTTAAGAATCTGCCTGCCAATGCAGGAGACACGGGTTCGAGCCCTGGTCTGGGAAGATCTCACATGCCGCAGAGCAACTAAGTCCGTGCGCCACAACTACTGAGCCCACGCGCCACAACTACTGAAGTTCGCACACCTAGAGCCTGTGCTCTTCAACAAGAAAAGCCACCATAGTGAGAAGCCCACGCACCACAACAAAGAGTAGCCCCCCGCTCGCCGCAATCAGAGAAAGCCCACGGGCAGCAACGAAGACCCAATGAGGCCAAAAGTAAATAAATAAAATAAATTTATTTTAAAAAATTGCTGCAAGAAGCGGGTGTGAACTCTGGGCCCCTGTCCTCAGGGTTACGAGGGCAAGCACATAGCCTTGGGTCCTCTTTCCTCTTTCCTCTTCTGCTCACTGGTTCTGATGCGCTGACACAGGATGAGTTTAGACTGGTAAAGGCTTAGCCTCTGATATCTCCTGCTAGAATTTTCATCTCACCCACAGCCTACCCTGGGGGGATCATCTGCTTATTTACAGCACATCTCACCTCACCTGTTGACATTTACACGCACACGCCAAAACTAAAAGAAAGCCTGAAGAATAAGGGCAATGAAGATCTGGGGTGTTTCCATGCCACTCCATGCTTCCTTAGCTAGATGGGCTGGAATATGGTAGAAAAGCAGGAAGTTAGGGGTATGCATTCCCAAACCCCCTATGACATCTTCAGAATGAATGAAACTCCATGGTAGGCAAAAACAATAGCCCTTGTTTAATTCTGAAGTTTACATGCACATTGGCACCATTCTATCTCAACCTTTCATTTCCATGGAAACCATTTATGATGCTACAAAAAGAGGATTCTGACCAGAGTGAGAAAGGAGCAGTAGCAATGAAACTAGCTTTCAGATAAGCTTCTGGTAAAGGGAAGGACAGGAAAAAAACCAAGGAGCTGTACCTAAAGCTATTGTTAGGGAGAATGATGGTCTCAAGACACCCAGGATGAGAACTTGTAGCCCAAGCGGAGCCCGCAGACCCCAGAATTGATTCTGATGATCTAGGTGGTTTGGTGGTTCATCCAAAACTGCTTTATATTTTTGTTTTCTTTTCTTAAGAAAAAAATATGTTCTTCAGTCAACGGCAAGGAGCTCTCTGCTATAACTCAAGCATGGAAGGTCATAGGATGGGAGAACAGAAGTCACCCATGGTATTAGTTTCCTGTGACTGCTGTACAAAGTGTCACAAACTGGGTGGCTTAAAAAGCAGACATTTATTCTCTCACAGTTCTGGAAGCCAGAAGTCTGAAATCCGAGCATCAGCAGGACCACACTCCCTCTGAAGGTCTAGGGAAGGATCCTCCCTGGCCTCTGCCAACTTCTGGTTGTCTCCTGGCATCCATTGGCTTATGGCTGCATCACTCCAACCTCTGCCCCTGTGTTCACATGGACGCCTTCCCTCTGTGTCTGTGTCTCAAACCTCAAATCTCCCTCTGCCTTCTTCTCATTGGACTTAGGCCCCAACCAAAATCCAGGATAATATCATCTTGAGATCCTTACTTATATAGGCAAAGACCCTTTTCCCAGATAAGGTCACATTCACAGGTTCCAGAGGTTAGGACTTGAACATACCTTTTTGGGGGACCACTATTCTACCCACCACACCCACCACATCCCAGGAAACTTTGCCCGGGGTGCTGCAAAAATTCATTCTGTGCACCAGCTGGGGGACGCTGTGAGTCTTGAGGCTTTGGCCAGTTTCAGAGGAATGGCAAGACCGGTGCCTATCATTCCGAGACCGGGCACAGCAGGGAATCTGAAGTGTTGCCATGGTGATTCCAAACCTTGAAACTTTTGTCCTTTTGTATTGTTTGCAAGGAACTAATTGCTCTAACATCACATGGCACTCATGAATCAAATAAGTGGGCTGTTCCTGGAGGAAAATCGTTGCTCAGAGTGGGAAATTTCATCTTCATCGAACAAGCAGAATCTGTGACTTTCTTTGGATTTTTTCCCAAATGACCATTGTCCTAGACTTAGCAACAACCTTAAACGCAAACGTAATCAGACACATTTGGTAGAAGGGGAAAGAAGTACTTGGAATACTCACCTCCCTCCACCACCCCATTCAGAAGAGATTTTGAAAATGCTGGTCCCTACAGAAATGCTGGTGGTAACACAGACGGGAAAGGAAAAGCCTCTGTATAAATAGCTTATCATGATGGATATGGCTCTGCCAGGCACAGAACTCGTTACAAGGAGCTGGCAGCAGGGCCAGGCAGCAGGTGAAAGCCTGGTTCTCCAGGATACGTAACAAACTTGGAGAAACCCTGGCTTTCATTCACCCTCCTGGGATTTTCATGCAGATAAGCATGTAAAAGGGAAGATTTTAGTAAATGTATCAGAGTTTCAGCCTAGACAGAGTTTTGGCTAAAGGTTCTGTGGGTGATTTCCTGCTCCATGAATAAAGACAGCTGTGACTGCTCTCTTTCGATACATCCATCACCTTGTGGATTCAGCTCCCTGCCTTGGTAGCGTGCTGGGGCCTGAACACATGGCCTTACATGGCAGTCATGGCACAGAGCCCCCGAGAACCTACCCAAAAGGAAGATGAAGAGGAAACCCCCTCCTTCTTCATAGTATTTCACAGCAGAAACAGTTTTTGCTCCTATCACCTTACAGACTGAGATCAGCTTTAAAATGAAACGTCAGGAATAGGAAAACAAAGCTAAGGTGGTCTTCAAACTTCAGGTTCTCTTTATGGAAGGGGGTTGTGCATTTTTAAAAGAATAGGACAATTAAATACATTATCTCCAAAAATATAAAAAAGACCCCACCTCTGGACAAGGAACTGATGCAGGTACCATTTTCCTGAAACCTTTCCCCCTCTCTGTTCCAAACCTTCAAGAACAATTTGCTTTGCCCACTTCTGTCGATTGGGACCACAGGTCTGCCCTCTGCTGGCTAAGGGACATTTGAGCATTATTACAACCGGGAAGGGCATGGATATTGGGTCCCTTCACCAGCTGCCTTGCCACCGATGCAGAAATGTATTTAATGTCCTAATTCATAGAGACTTTTTAAAATATAATTTTTATTGCAGAATAGTTGATTTACAGTGTTGTGTTAGTTTCAGGTGTACAGAAAAGTGAATCAGTTATATATACACATATATCCACTCCTTTTTAGATTCTTTTCCCGTATAGGCCATTACAGAGTATTGAGTAGAGTCCCCTGTGCTTTACACCAGGTTCTTAATAGTTATTTATTTTATATATAGTAGTGTGTTTATGTCAATCCCAATCTCCCAGTTTACCCCTCCCCCTCTAATTCATAGAGAATTTATCTCGGAGTCAGAGCTATTGAATGGGCAATAGAATATTCCCCGCCTTTGTGGGTGACTGATCACATCTTTACACACCACATATCTGAAACATCATTATATAAATTAATCTGAAAGAGAAACAAACAAACAAACATAAAGGCAGTCATAAAAGGAGTCAGACCTTGGTTGGAACCCTGGTTTCGCTATTTACTTGCTCCATGAGTTGGGAAAAAGCACCTAACTTCTCTAGACCCAGTTTCCTTATCTGTAAAGTGAGGCTACTAATACTTACATCAGAGAGTTTTCCGAAAGATTCAATGACATAATGAATTGGTTGCCATAGCGTCTGGAACACAGTCAATATTCCATAAATGGTAACGTAAATATTTTTCTTTTCTCTGCAGTAGAAGCCAATTTCGGAGAAGAAAAGTGGGCCTTGAGATCCTTGTGGTTTGTGAATAACATCGTCACCGCCGGCCTAATAGTTCTTGACCTGGGTGATCGTGTTCCCCAGGGGATTTCCGGCAATGTCTGGAGATGTTTATGGTTGTCCCAACTGGGGAATGGTACCACTGGCATCTGGTGGGTGGAGGCCAGGATGCTGCTAAGCCGCCCACAGTGCACAGGACAGACCCACAGCAAACACTTAGCCAGAACCAAATGTTATTAGCACTGAGGTTGGAAGCTGCTCCAGCCTTTCTAGAAGCGTCCTTAGCTTTAACACTGAAGAACTAAGGCCTCAGCCAGCCACTGTCTACAACTGAAGCTCAAGTTGAAAACTCATTCAGAGATGTAAGCTACAAGCCCTCACTATGTGTCAGGTGTGGCCTCAAGCAGAGGTGACTCTGCTGAGTTCTGGAACTTTCAATACCTAATGGATGGGTAGCATTTCTGCTTACCGCTCAGCTTCCTAGATGACACTGAGATCAGGAGCAAGGCCTCTGGATTCAAAAGCCACCCAAAGTCAAGAGGTCAAGACTCCCAATACATACATTTTTTTTTTACTTTTAAAAATTGTAATAAATTGGGCTTCCCTGGTGGCGCAGTGGTTGAGAATCTGCCTGCTAAGGCAGGGGACACGGGTTCGAGCCCTGGGAGTATCCCACATGCCGCGGAGCAACTGGGCCCGCGTGCCACAGGGCCCGCGTGCCACAACTACTGAGCCTGTGTGTCTGGAGCCTGGTCTCCGCAACAAGAGAGGCTGCGATAGTGAGAGGCCCTTGCACCGAGAGGAAGAGTGGCCCCCGCTTGTCACAACTAGAGAAAGCCCGCGCACAGAAACAAAGACCCAACACAGCAAAAATAAATAAATTAATTAATAAACTCTTACCCCCAACATAAAAAAAAATGGTGATAAATACACATAACATACAATTTACCACCTTAACCACGTTTAAGTGTATTGTTCTGTAGTGTTAAGTACATTCCCATCGTGTGCGACCCTTCTTGAGAGCCCTTTCCATCTAGTGACTCTGAAACTCTCTCTTCAATAAACAACAATTCTCATTCCCCTCCCTCCAAGGACTTCCAGTATTTTTGTAAGACAAAATACTCATTTTTTTAAACTGACCTTTGGCAGCCATCTAGGTACCATAAGAGCATCCAGCCTCAGCAGACACAATTCCCAAGAACGGAGAGGCAACGTGGAAAGCACCTCCCTCCTTGATGATGTAGTGGAGTGGCTGGCCCGTCTACTTCCTGAACTGCCTGGCTTTGGGCTGGCTGTTATATAGGATAATAAACTTCTTACCACTGGGGGCGGGGGGGGGGAATGTAAAAACAAATTAAAACAAAACAAAAAACTGACAAAAAACCCCAGAGGTTTTTCTTTGAAGTTGGCACTTCATTTAAAAGGAGCCATTTCTTCAATCCTGGCCTGACTCTGTGGTCAAGCCTGGTGCCCACTTAACCACCCTCAGTGACAAAGCCGCCCTGGCCTGTCTCTTCTTAGGATTCACATTGGATGGGAAGGGAGATGGACAGCGACCGAAGTGCGGAGCCATGCACTTCCTGGGATCGGGGGTGCTGGGTAGAGGGCTGGTCTACCCCAATTCAGAGGGACTGAGGGCTTTCCTTGGCATTGCTCTTCTCCGGGGGTCCTTGGCACTCCCACGTGAGCTCTATTCCTCTGCCTCTCAGTGGGTGACAACATCGCTCTGCTTCTCCATCTCCATCACCTTTTGTTTCCAGCCCCTCCACTCCTAGTTTTAGCAAACCTTAAATACATGCATGTGCCTAAAGCGCTTCTTTTTTTTGGGGGGGGTTGGTAAGCAGGCCTCTCACTGTTATGGCCTCTCCCGTTGCGGAGCACAGGCTCCGGAAGCGCAGGCTCAGCGGCCATGGCTCACAGGCCCAGCCGCTCCACGGCATGTGGGATCTTCCCGGGACTGGGGCACGAACCCATGTCCCCTGCATCGGCAGGCGGACTCTCAACCACTGCGCCACCAGGGAAGCCCCTGAAGCACTTCTTATATGCCAAGCACACAATACTGTTGGAGATGTAGACACAAAATACACTTGCCTCGAGGAGCTTAGAGTCTATAGAGGAA
The DNA here is from genome assembly GCF_964165515.1 of Mesoplodon bidens. Classification (NCBI taxonomy): domain Eukaryota; kingdom Metazoa; phylum Chordata; class Mammalia; order Artiodactyla; family Ziphiidae; genus Mesoplodon; species Mesoplodon bidens. The sequence continues at coordinate 182,369,209 of NC_138177.1, forward strand.
ATAAATGTGTAAATGATGGAAATTTGTCAGTGGACTATAAGCGGTACACATGGGGAAGTACCATAACATTTTTTTGTACAAGGGGACTTAGATGAAAACTGACAGAACACATATAGAAGTCTGTCTTTGCTCCCTCCAGAAATCCCAGTAAAATGATAATAAAGGAATTTAACAGGTACAATTGCATATGGACAAAACGAATGGGAGAGGAGGTGACATCAAACAAAAGAGGTCAACAAAATTTTGGAAAATGGAACCTGGAGGGACCCTTGGAAATGACTTAGGCTACAGCTGTCTCCACTCCGCTAAATGCCCATGGGGTATGGGAAGACAACTGGAAAGTGGGCTGGTTTGTGCTGGAAAGGATCCAGAAGTGGTTCAGGAATTGGAGACTGGACAGTGCTGTTGATAGTGTATATAAAGAATAGTTAATAACCCCAGATCCCCCTCCCCAATCTACCCAGCCAGGCAACGATAGCACCCCCACCCCTATTGGAGGTTTATTATCTGGTAAGAAAAGGCTCTGGAGTCTAGATACTGGAGCACAAGTAGACACCAGATTTTATACTAAAAAATGGAAATTTTGTGAATGTCTAGGTACTGAAATGCTATTCCTGGCCCCTTCCTCTGCAGGGCTTTTACCTACCCCAGGCAGGAGAAAGGAGGACTCCTCTCTGGGAAAACCAATTCACCTAAGAGAGAAAGCCTACAGATCTGACATCTGGGGGACCTTACCTGACAACTCTCCAATAGGCCCACCAGAAGACTAGCCTTGAACAAGTAAATGGAGCTCCCATCAATAGACAGGCAAAGATCATCAGAGCTATGAGGGAAACACCCCCTCCCCATCCCACCCCACCCCAAAAACAGGAAAAAAATAACTGGGAGGAGATAGAAATAGTGAGGGAATGGAATAAAACTAGGTACATCCTCAGAGATATGAGGAGACAACTACTGTATCCATGAAACTATTGTAAAGAAAAAAATCAGAGAACAAGAAAGAACTCTAGAAAATCAAAAAATGTTATTACAGACATTTAAAAAAATCAATGAAAGGAATGGTATTATTGAGATCTCCAATAAAGACTAAAAAGGGAAAGAGTGGAGATTAAAAAAAGAAAAATACATTAGGAAATCAGTCCAAGAGGTCCAACATCACAATAAACTGAGTTCCAGTAAGAACAAACCAAGAAAATCAATGGAATTAAGTTATCAAACAATCAAATAAAAATTTCCAGAAGTGATGGATAGAAGTTGCCTGGTTAAAAGAGCCCACTGAGCGTGTGGCACAATTATTTTTTAAAGACCCAGACAAGGTATATCATCATGGAATTTCAGAACACCAGGAATAAAAACAATATATCCAAAGAAAAAAAGAGAGTTACAAAGCCTCAGGAGTTAAAAAGAATCAGTCCTGTTGCCAGCAATACTGGGAACTGAAGATGGTAAAACAATGCCTTCAAAATTTTGAGCAAACATTTTTACAACATAGATTTTTTTTTTTTTTTTTTGCAGTATGTGGGCCTCTCACTGTTGTGGCCTCTCCCGTTGCGGAGCACAGGCTTCAGACGTGCAGGCTCAACGGCCATGGCTCACAGGCCCAGCCGCTCCGTGGCATGTGGGATCTTCCCAGACCAGGGTATGAACCCATGTCCCTTGCATCGGCAGGCGGACTCTCAACCACTGCACCACCAGGGAAGCCCCAACATAGATTTTTATACCCAGCCATACTATCTAACTATCAAACTAGCCATCAAATATAAAGGTAGGATAAGGGCATCCAAGTTCTCAAAAAAAAAAACTGCGGGAGCAAGATTTGCTGCATCAAAACAATGGAATAAAACAAAAATAGGAAAGAGGGCATTGGGAAACAGGGGTACCAACACTGAAGAGAGGAAAAGGGTCTTCCTTCAGTGATAGTATAGGGAAGATATAGGATGATAGCTTCGGAGCAGACTGTATGATTCCACATATAAAATTCCAGAAAATGCAAACTAATCTCTAACGATAGATAGTGGATTTGTGTTTGCCTGGAGATAGGAGTAAAGAGAGGGATAGATTATAAAAGGATAGGAGGAAACTTTTGGAGGTGATGAAAATATTCAGTATTTTAATTATAGTAATGGATTTATCTGTGTATATGTGTCAAAACTCATTAAATTGTTCATTTTAAATATATGCATTACATCTGCAACAACATGGATGAACCTAGAGATTATCATACTAAGTGAAGTAAGCCAGACAAAGAAAGACAAATATCATATGATATCGTTTATATGTGGAATCTAAAAAAAAAAAAAGTGATACAAATGAACTTATATACGAAACAAAAGTAGACCCAGAGACATAGAAAACAAACTTATGGTTACCAAAGGGGAAAGGAGGGGAAGGGATAAATTAGGAGTTTGGGATTAACAGATACACACTACTATACATAAAATATATAACCAGCAAGGACCTACTGTATAGCACAAGGAACTGCACTCAATATTTTGTAATAACCTATAAGGGAAAAGAATCTGAAAAAGAATAGATATATAACTGAATCACTTTGCTGAACACCTGAAACTAACACAACATTGTAAATCAACTATACTTTAATTAAAAAAGAATAAGTATGTACATTACACTGGACCTAAACTATACTCAATAAAGTAGTTTTAAAAATTTAGGAAAAAAATTTAAGAAAATGAGAGAATTAGTGAAGTGGAAGATTGGTCAGAGGGAGCTATCCACAAAGAAGCCAAAGCAATAAAAAGAAGGAAGACAGGGCCTTCCCTGGTGGCGTAGTGGTTGAGAGTCCACCTGTCAATGCAGGGGATGCAGGTTCGTGCCCCGGTCTGGGAGGATCCCACATGCCACGGAGAGGCCACAACAGTGCGAGGCCCGCATACCACACACACACACAAACAAAAAAACAGAAAAAGAAGGAAGGCAGAAAAGAGAGAATACACTGAGACGGTGTGATTGGAGTCCCCAAAAGAGAAAAGAGAAACACTTCACAACAGCAATAGCAAAAGCCTAAAGGAAGTGAAATGATATTGCCAAAGTGCTGGAAATCAAAATAACTGCCAAACCAAGTTTCTCTACCCTGAGAAAATATCCTTCAATATTAATGACGTCAGATAGAGAGATTTTCAGAAAAACAAACACCAACAGAGTTCTCAACAACAAACCCACACTCAAAGAAATCCCACAGGGACTTCCCTGGTGGCGCAGTCGTTAAGCATCCGCCTGCCAATGCAGGAGACACAGGGTCGATCCCTGGTCTGGGAAGATCCCACATGCTACGGAGCAACTAAGCCTGTGTGCCACAACTACTGAGCCTGCGCTCTAGGACCCACAAGCCACAACTACTGAGCCCACGTGCCACAACTACTGAAGCCCGCACACCTAGAGCCCATGCTCCACAACAAGAGAAGCCACCGCAATGAGAAGCCGGCGCACCACGATGAAGAGTAGCCCCCGCTCGCCACAACTAGAGAAAGCCCGCACGCAGCAACGAAGACCAAATACAGCCAAAATAAATAAATAAATTTTAAAATTAAAAACAAAAAAAACAGTTCCACAGGGTGTTTTTTAGACTGAGGATCATTGACCCTACATGGAAGTTCAGAGATGCAGCAAAAGACAAAGAGCAAAGAAGTTCAATATTTTTCTTTTCTGGCTAGAACCAAGGATCCAGGAAGGAAAGTCAGGAGGTGGAAGGCTGAAAGGTCCATGAACCCAGAACACAAAATTCCTGAATCCTAGGCGGGAGGAAGATGGGAGATCAACACAGAAATATGGAAGTTAAGCAAGAGGAAAAGTCAAGCCTTCAAGGACGGATGGAAAAGTTACAACGAAGGAGGTGAGTAACATTGAAATACTGGTTAGAGTCCAGACAGACGGTGATTCAACAAAAGCCATTGGGTTTGGGGTTCAAGAAGCCATAGGAACCTCTGAGAAGAGAATTTTAAGAAACAATGGGGATGAGAGCCTGATTGCATAAATGAAAGAGTGAACAGTAAAGGAAGCAGAAACAGCAGGTGCCATTTCCACGGGGAGACTTAACAAAGACCTACTTCTCCAAAAAAGAACTCTTGGTTACTCCCCTCCCAAGCCTGCCTCTTCCATAGTCTTCCATACATGGCCTTACTACCCAGTAGCTCAAGCCAAAATGCAGGCATAACCGTTCATTCCTCTCTTTTCTCCATACCCGAGACCCAACCAATCAGCAATTCCTGCTGACTGAAGTCCAACTTGCATTCTATACCTGACCATCCCATTGCTTAGTCCAAGTCCGAGTCTACCATCTTCTCTTCCCGGAATAACCTTGAACAGGATAGGGGTGAGGGGATGCTTCCATTCCTGCCCCCTCTAACCCAGTCTGCCTGAAGTGATCCTTTGGGGGGAAAAGTCAGACCATGTCTCTTCCCTGCTTAAAATCCTTCAATGCTCCCCACTGCGGTCAGAATAAAACTTAAATTCCTGACCACCGCCCTGCCCTCCATGAGTCCCCCCAACCCCGCCCGACTGAGCCTCTCCATCTCTTCCGACTGTCCTCCCCGACCTGCACCAGCTTCGTGCTCGCTGGCTCTCTCTCCCCATCCCTGGAGCACACCAAACTTGTTCTTGTCACCAAGCCTTTGCACTGGAAGTTTCTTCCTCTGGATCCTGCAAAGCCAGATCCTCCTTGTCATTTGGTTCAAAATTACCTCCCCAGATAAATCTTCCATAACCAGCCCACTTCACGTGACCTCCCTCCATCTGAGACGTTCCGGTATCACATCACTGTGTTTTATTTTACTCATAGTACTTAGAATCTGTAGTTATCTTGCTTCTTAACTAACTTGTTGAGTGTCTGTGCCCCTCCCCCCACACTGGAGTGTTAATTCCACTAGAACAAAAATCACTTCCCTCTTGCAAATTGCTGAAAGGCCAATGCCCATTCCTGCATATTGTCTCAAATTTATAAGCTGGATAGGGCTTCCCTGGTGGCGCAGTGGTTGGGAGTCCGCCTGCCGATGCAGGGGACACGGGTTCATGCCCCGGTCCGGGAAGATCCCACATGCCGTGGGGCGGCTGGGCCCATGAGCCATGGCCGCTGAGCCTGTGCGTCCAGAGCCTGTGCTCCGCAACGGGAGAGGCCACAACAGTGAGAGGCCCACGTACCGAAAAACTGCTTGGTCCTTACATGAAAAAAAAAACGTGTTTTGACTCTGTGGTGCTAAAGATTGATGTTGAAGGTTTATTCAGTCTACAGTCAGGTGATACTAAATTTTATTTTGGGATGTTGGCAATTTAGGAAGATTTAAAGTTGAGGTAAAAAATCTTTAGCAGACAAAATAGCAGACCCTCCTTATTCATGTAAAATTTTGAATACTTGTATCCTCTACTATTTTCTTTTAAATTATTGGTCAGAGTTAGGCCAGATTATTCCATTCTAAATGAAAATTAAGCACTTTGGCCATTTGTTTTCTTAACAAATGCTAATCAAGTGAAAGAATAAGTATGACTAATACTAGTGTATCTATCAAATGTTTATGCTGTTTTATACATTTTGTGAGAAATTTTTGTTAATACCGCAATTAGGGAAATAAAGATTTAGTAAATTCTTAAAAAAAAAAAAAAACTCCTCACCAAATCCTCCCAGGTTGGGACGCACGGTTTTGAGAGGCACGAGCCTGCTGTGTCCCCCTTTGCCTGGCAAAGCAATAAAGCTGTTCTTTGCTACTTCACCCAAAACTCTGTCTCCAAGATTTGATTCGACACCGGTGCACAGAGGTCGAGCTTTTGGCGTCAATAAGCATCAACTTTGCATCTTCCAAGACGTTCCTCAGCTCCTCTCGACAGCCTGGGAGGAGTGTGGAAAGGTAGGTAAGAGAGACAAACCAAACTGGGAATGGATGTGATGGACAGAGCCAAAGGCCAAAGGATTATGACATCACACTGAGCGGCCGAGAAAGCAGATTGGAATGGGACCCCAGCTGGGAGCTGATGGATTAGGATAGATGAACACATAGGGACCACAGACGTGAAGTTGCAAACAGCAGGGAAAACCAGTAAGTACCACGGGCACAACAGATGGATGACATCGTAGGTGGAATGCTGAGTTCCAAAGGCTGAAGGTCTGAACTGGAGATTTTGGAGACGCATACTTTGACAGCATGGCAAGGTCTAAAATGGCTGAGTCCCGAGGCCTCCAGTCTATCCCTGAACTGCTGCCTGCGCCTCCTGCCACTGCTGCCAAGGCTGCCCTATCTCACTCAAGCAGGTGTGGATCTTCCTCTGGGTGACTTGACCCTCCTGCAATTATCATCTTGGCTAAAGAGGACAATGACGAGTCGCTGAAATGCTAAGGGAAGAGATAACATCAAGAAAATTTAATTCTGAGTGCCTGCAGATTCTCCCTTCTTTTCTTTAGCTAAGGTTTTTTGTTTTCTTTTTTCTTAACTCCTCTTAACAGGGTTATCAGAGTTCACGAGGGGAGAGGGAAAGCAAGGCTATGAAAGGCTCCAAGCAAGCATGACAACCCAACCTGGGCTCAGGGACAAGAGAATAAGAAAAAGATTATAGGTGACTTTTCCTCCTGAATTACAGAGAAAGGGGTGTGGATTCAGGCTGCTCACCTCATCTCTCCGTAGCATCACTCAAGAAAAGGGGAAGGATTGTAGGGTTTCTAGTTGAGGCTGCCAGATGCAGGACATATAAAAATACAGGACACTCAGTTAAACTTGAACTTCAGATAAACAATGAATTTTTTTTTAGTATATGTGTATGCCCCTTGCAATATTACTAGCAATTACTCATTGTTTATCTGGAATTCAAATTTAATGGGCATCCTGTATTTACTCTGGGAACCCTAACCCTACATGCTAGATGGGGGGGTGGCCCAGGGTCGAGCCCTTAAACAGAGGAAACTTCTTGAGTGGCTGTGCTGAGAGGCCAAATGTTCTGGGGTCATTCTGAACATGACGGTAGAAGTGAACGGCCTTATATTTACTGTTTAAGAATGAGAGAATTCAATAACAATTATGAAACTGCACAACTCAGGTTGGGACTTGAACCCAGGCAAAACTCAGATTTGGGACTTGAACCCACTGCCTTTTACGTAAGATCACACTTAAGTCCTGGAGTCAGGACTTAATGAAGCTCAGGTTCTTTATGTCTCAGAGCAGAAGGAATTCAGTGCAAGGCAAAGTGGTAGGTAAGAAGTGGATTTATTTAGAGACATACACATTCCAGAAACAGAATGCAGTCCATCTCAAAAGGCAAGAGTAGCCCTGGGAGAAACACACTCTACAGAGTTTGAGCCATCTCAGAAGGCGAGAGGCCCCCAAATATGGGGTAGTTAGTTTTTATGAGCTGGGTAATTTCATAGGCTAATGAGTGGAAGGATTATTCCAACTATTTGGGGGAAGGGTGGGGATTTCCAGGAACTGGGCATTGCCCACTTTTGGCCTTTTATGGTTGGCCTCAGAACTGTCGTGGCACCTGTGGGTGTGTCATTTAGCATATGCTAAGGTATTATAATGAGCAGATAATGAGGCTCAAGGTCCACTGGAAGTTGGATCTTCCGCCATCTTGGACCTAATCGGTTCTAACCAATTTTTGTGATATCCTCAATGACTATGTTATTCTTTTAAAGGTTGTGTCCTGCCCCCTTCCCTCTTGTTTCAATTATATATACATGTATGATACATACACACGTACATATACTTATATGAATGTATTACATATTAGGCTTTGCAGCTAAGTGACAAATTGCTTTGCGGCTTTACCCAATAAAAAGAAAACAAAAGTGCAAGGAAGTGAGTTAACGTGGCTGAGTTTTGTCACTTGCTCTGGTGTGAGTAGTTTGTTGGACGTGTGTGTTAACTTAGAAATTTGTACTCCTCCTGGTTTTCATTATCTTGCCCACCATAGATGAGGGTTTTGGAAGGGAGAAACAAGAGAGCCAACCTCCAAAGTAAATATATTCTCAAGCCTGTGGTGTATCTAAGTTTATTTCCCATTTTTCACAACCACTTTCCAAGTAACCATAATACAAAATACTGTGGGCCCAAGAGAGGACAAAAAAGCAGAGCATCCCTGAGTCACTATTTATTTTGCTAGAGTGGTGATAAAAACCAGGTCATTCTCAATCATAGCAACACAGACCTCGGCGTTCTGAGACATATGTTACGTTCCGTTCACGTAATTCCTAGAGGCAGTGTTTTCCAGAGCAGAGGGAAGATGGCAAAGGACTTCTCTACCCAGCTGAGCATTATGGCCCAATTAATGTCTACAAACCTGAGGAAAAAAGGAATATCATAACGTTGTAGTCTTCCCCCCAGCCTCTCGGTAAGAAATTCTTAAAAACCAGCAAATGTCAGCGGGCAGTTTAGCCCTCATCACTGCTCTGCAATGGAGAAAAAAGGAAAAACCATAAAAAAAAATTGCTGGAATAGCTGAAGGAATATGAGTGTCTGTGAAAGAAAGCTGTTGTGAGGAAACCTCACGCAGATAAAGAAAAAGCTCTTAATTTACAACCTGGGCTGACAGTCTGTTCCACACTGACTCAACAGTCTTGAATAACCAGTCTCAGCACACCTAAGTGTCTCATGCCAGAAGATCCTTAAGAGGGCTGGGCAACTTGGAAGGGACCATACACAGGCCCAGATGGTGCACATCTGGTCAAAAATTAGCAAGAGAAAGAAATCAACTTCTCAAATCCACAGACAGGTGTTGGGGGCTTCCCAGGAGGCCTGCTTAGGAAGGGCAACAGGGATGGTTCTAAATCGATGGTTTACAAACCTTACTGAGAATAAATGAAGGATTGGAACAGGGCAGCAGGAACCAAACCGGTGACAAGACCATGGGAGCCCTCCTGTCCACCTCCTCTCGATAACTGCACCATGTAACCGAGACATCTTTAACAATGCACCAAGCAGCAGGCACCAGACTGAAATCAATCAGGCTCCAACGCTAAATTTTAAGACAGAAATTGACAAGAGAACAGCTCTGTGATAGGGTCTGTAGGCATACAAGCCGGCCAGAGACAATTATAGCGGGAACCCAATGGCAACTGCCTCCTCATTTAAGCAGCAGAAAAATGGCCAGGTGCCCCCTAAATATAGGGCAATAATAAAAAATGAAAATGAGGAGGCCCGTCCTCTGGGCAGGGTTCCGGGTGGTCAAAAGAAAAGGCGAAGACCACTGAGGCAGGAACACATGACATTCTGGAAGTTTCCTGTGACAAGTCAGCAAGTGGGGCCTGGAGTAGCCTCCCGCGGGGGGTTGGGGGGCGGTGCTGGCGAAGCGGCCCAGGTGGGGCTATATTTGGGATCCGGATGCGCCCCGCCCTGGTGGCCGGCGGGGGAGACAGGGGGTGTAGCAGGGGCCTATCTCCTCGGTGCCCAGACGGTGACGATCCCCGGGTGTGACCGCAAAGTCGTCCTCTCCAGCCCGGGCACAGCCCCTCGGCGCCCTGGCTGGGCTTTAGGTCCGCGCGCAGCACGTGGAAGGGCCCGAAGCGCCGCGTCCCGCCCCCGGCCGCGCGGGGGCGCAGGGCGCAGGCGCGCTTCTTCAGGGCTGGGCGGCGGCGGCGCGACTCCGGGCCGCCAGGGGCCGCTGTGGAGCGGCCGCACGGGTCCACGCCGTCTGGACAGCGACCGGCCGTCCCTCTTGAGCACGGCCTTGCCGGTTTGGCGGGGTGAAAGGTTGCGAAGATGGCGACGGCCTTGAGCGAGGAGGAGCTGGACAATGAAGACTATTACTCGTTGCTGAACGTGCGCAGGGAGGTGAGGCCTGCGGTGGGCCGCCGTCGGGGCTGAGGCTAGGCCGGGTCGCTCAGGGGGGGCTGGGCTGGCGGCGACCGCCCCGTTCCCGCCTCGGGCGGCCGGAGCCTGGCGGAGAGGCCGCGTGACCCCGGCTGACGTGCGCGATCGCCGGCCGGACTGACTGTCCCCACCGCCCCGACCCTTGCGCCGGGGATGTCTTGGCCGGCCTCTGCCCCAGCTCTCCGCGGCCGGTGCGCTGCGTGCGCTGTGTCAGGGCAAGGCCAGAGACCCCCGCGCCCCCAGGAGGGAACAGGGCCCCCGAGGTGGAGGTGGAGTGGGGGTCCAAGTCCTCCGAGACCCGGTGCCACGCTCGGCTCACACACCCGCCCAGGCCCAGGGGCTGTGTCATCGCCCCCAGCCCGCAGAGTGGGAAATCGAGTCTTAGGCACCAAGGTCAAGGTTACCCGGGAACCTCCCCAGGACTCTGTCCGATCCCTGAGTCTTCCATGGGGACATCCCGCCTCTGAAGTGAGTCCAGGCTCAGAGGCAGGTGTCTTGTGTCCTCCTTTTGTGCAGCTGTCCAGAAATTCAAGGAAGAGTCTCCCGGAAAAATAGCCTCATTTCGGAGGCCCAGGTTAGGAATAAACTCATGAATGAGCTAGGAAACAAGGGATGCCCCAAACACGTCCTCGGCATGTGCGCCCGTATCCTCCCCGGATGAAAGATAACACGAGAGAGTCTCACACTATGTCTGGCACTTAGTAGGGGCCCAGTCAGTTTCCTTTCTTGTTGATTCCACATTTGAGGTCAGCGTGAAGGGCAGGGAGGCTTCCAAGGTCAGATGACGAGGTGGATTATTTCTCTCTAAACTGCTGGGTTGGGTCTTCCCAGCCCTGCCAGAGAACCTCTAATTTGGGCTTAGATTTTCCAGTGATCCGAAGTAGCCAAGTCTGGTCTAGTCAAGCTTGTGTTGACTAGACTAGAGCTGGTCAAGTCTGTGTTGGCAGTAGGTCTGCGTGATGTTAATAATAGCTAACGTTGTGTGAGGGCTTACTTCGTGCAGGGGCAGGGTGCTGAATGGACACTTTATGCTTTTGCACTTAATTCTCATATCAGACCTTAAAGTAGGCATTCAGATAATTCTTGATTGAAAGCTGAGGAAATGAAGCATAGAGGGATTAAGTAACTTGCCCAAAGCCGCACCACTAGAAATCAAGAGAGTCTGGATTCAGCCCTGGGCAGTCTGACTCTGGGATCCCAGTTCTTGACCTCTATGCTGTACTGTCACCCTAGCTTACCAGTCCTCAGACTGCAGAGCTGCCGGACTCCTTGGGCACCCCTCATAAGAATTCCTTAGGTGTGTTAGTCACTGCTCACTATGGCAACGCCCAAAGAAATATTTTTGGAAATTGCAGATCTTGTTAGGCTGCCATGGGGCCACCTGGAGATCCTTGTAACTAATCACCGGTAACCTTTGGCCTTCATTTTTTTCCCTTTGAATGGAGCTATCGGGCTAGTTATTCTTTTTGTTTTGTGTTTTGTTTTGTTTGGCCATGCCGCGCGGCTTGTGGGATCTTAGTTCCCAGACCAGGGATCAAACTCGTGCCCCCTGCAGTGGAGGCACAGAGTCCCAGCCACTGGACTGCCAGGGAATTCCCTGTGCGAGTTATTCTTTTTTCTCCAGTTCTTAGAAGCAAAGCGGTAAATGAAACCGGCTTTTCTGAAATCAGCCTTTTTTCCCACTCATTTGTAGTTAGTCTGGTTATCAGTAATTGAGCAGCCATTTACCTGTTTACCAGGCTTACTGAATCTTAGGCCACTGCAAATGACATAATAGCCTTGGCCAGAGTCCTAGGTAAACATTTCTCAGAGGTATAAAACTACCAGAGTGTTAGGACCCATCATTGTTATTGGACTGATGGGTGGAAGCCAAACAAATATTTCTTTAAAAAAAAAAAAGTTTACTTCTCGGGATGAGTGAAGGCACCTCCACGTTTATGGCTGTAGGTGAAATCCCTGTGAAACATGTCCTCTTGCTTAATCATCTTGTGTTGCTGTTGCCAACAAACTCAGTGTAAAACTCCGTCCCCTCTGGTGTGGAGATTTTCTCTCTCAGGGTTCCACTAGAAGAGAGGCTCTGAAGGTGATCTCTGGACTTGATATTTACTAGGACTTTTTGTGAAATTAGAAATCAGCCTGAAGTTGAAATACCATGATTTAGCTGAAGAATGAGAGAAAAAATAGAAGTAATCTTTATTCTTAACCTGTGTGGTCAAAAGAAGGTAATAACCCCTGTTGATGTGTTCTCATTCGGGTCTACGGCTTGATGACACTGAAATGTAACTAGGAGGCGGGGTCCTCTTTCCACCAGCGCTCCAGAGCACCTTCAGAACTCTCGTGTTCAGGAAGTTCAGAGACTTTCCGCCAGGAATCTCAGATGGAAGCAAGCTGACACAAAACCAGGGAATTCTGTTTAAAAGTTTCAGATTGGGCTTCCCTGGTGGCGCAGTGGTTGAGAGTCCGCCTGCCGATGCAGGAGACACGGATTCGTGCCCCGGTCCGGGAAGATCCCGCATGCCGCGGAGCGGGTGGGCCCGTGAGCCGTGGCCACTGAGCCTGCACGTCCGGATCCTGTGCTCCGCAACGGGAGAGGCCACAACAGTGAGAGGCCCGCGTACCGCAAATAAATACATAAATAAATAAATAAAATTAAAAAAATAAAAGTTTCAGATTTACAGCCATAATACATGATAATAACAATGGAGTAATATAGAAATGTCCAAAATCAGCTTAAGAATCTCCCATGCCCATGTTTTACACTTTAAAATATCCCCTTAAGTTGTATCCCAGAGAGTGAAGCAGGCAGCTAGACAGGACTTCCATGACCTTTAATCATTCCCTTTCTCTTAAAAAAAAACCTCCCTTTCTCTAGTGTTCTGCATTTCCTGTTTGCGGAGTGGAGCTGTTGTCTGCCTGCCACACATTGAGGGGCAGGAGTAGTTTATCATTAACTGGGCACATTGAAACCAGATTGGCATCTCTGGTTTAGGTAGTCAGATGCATCATCAGGGGCCTGAAATCTAACTGATTTGAGATTTCTGAGATGGTTTGCCAAAATTTATTGGGAGAAAGGATTCCTAAAGAGGAAGAGTGAGATTTTCTTGATCTCTGTGCTCTTTATAGAGATTATAATCGACACATTTTAAACCTGATTTATTCCTAAATACTTGAGTTTAATTCCTACTTAACCCATGTTGTAGTTGAAAGAGTTTCATTTTTATGCATGTCTGCAGTGTTTATAACCTGCTTTAAGATCTCCGGTCCCAGTGGATTGAGCCTTAAAGGAGCCAATCTCCTTTTCAACTTTTAAACACTTTTGAAAAAAAAACAGTCGTTAAATAAAACATGAACTTAAGTAAAAATGTATTTTCTTGTAGTCCACATATGGAGGTCAGCGTTCTGGGATCTTTATCCTTCCGTGACAGCTGTGAAACTAGAAGCGTAAAATCAACACCTAAATAAAAAAAGCATTTTCGGGCTTCCCTGGTGTAGGGTCTGTGGTTCTTTCCACAGTTTTGGGTTGTCTGGGTTTCTCTGGCTGTAGGTTACAGTCACAGAGTGGGGCTAAAACCTCAAGTTTGGACTGCAGATGGGAGGAAAAGGCTAGAGCACTAGAGGAAGGTCTGCTGGTCACAGCCAGGATTGACCTGGGGGACAGAGTCACCCAGCCCCCCAACCAGGATGGCAGGGCCATCCGCAGAAACTGAAGATAAAAGCGTTGGCTAAGCCAGGTGCACACTTAGGTGCCTAAGGCAGTGAGGTGACGTGTGTTTGTTCTTTCGTTGCTTATCTAACCTGATGGGCAGGTAATTTAGTCTTAATGTGGGATGTAAAGGTGGGTCTAAGAAGGTCATTCCTTCAATGAGTTTCCTATCTGCTGCATTAGGTTGGATGTTCACAACAGTGACCCTGCTTAAAACGAGTGTGCTCGGCAAGTAGTGTGAGCCTTGGTTGTCCAAAAACCTACCTTATCCGGATGGTGAGGCGTCCTGTCAGTGAGCGTGCCTTAGGAGCAGGACTCCCAGGCCGCCCTGCCACCCAGGCGAGCTTGAGCGCGTCGTTCAGCCTCAGAGTCTCCTGTGCTGACCTGCAGCGCACCTCACGGAGGAGGCTCACTGGGGCTCTGCAGCCGGACGGCCCATGTTCAAAGCCCGGTTTTACCTCTGGGAGGTTTGTGCCTCTAGGCTCGGAGCTGAACCTTTTTGCTCCCTGTTTTCCTGGATGTTGAAATGTAGGTAACAGGTGGAAATGTATTAAGCACTCACTCTGAGCCAGGATGTTGGATATTGGAGCATGAGGGTACGTGTAAAGTACCTGGCGAAAGTAGGTATTTGGTTAATAATATTTATTGTTGCTACTTCTTCGATTTTTTTTTTTTTTTTTTTTTTTGCGGTACGCGGGCCTCTCACTGTTGTGGCCTCTCCCGTCGCGGAGCACAGGCTCCGGACGCGCAAGCTCAGCGGCCATGGCTCACGGGCCCACCCGCTCCGCGGCATGTGGGATCTTCCCGGACCGGGGCACGAACCCGTGTCCCCTGCATCGGCAGGTGGACTCTCAACCACTGCGCCACCAGGGAAGCCCTACTTCTTGGATTTTGATAAACATGAGGTTTTGATGATTTTAAAAAGACATACATGTACACAGAAGGTTTTGGTATGCCTCATCCTGGCTAAATCTGCTACTGTAATAATAAAAAAACATAGTGCCAGAATTTATGAATTAGGTTATGAATTCCCAAAGCTTTCTTTGTTCTTTCTGTTCAAAATACTGAGTTTATTCTCTTCAAAAGACAGTTTTTTTTTTTATTTTTGGCTGCATTGGTTCTTCGTTGCTGCACGTGGGCTTTCTCTAGTTGCCGTGAGCGGGGGCTACTCTTCTTGCGGTGCGCGGGCTTCTCATTGCCGTGGCTTCTCTTGGTGCGGAGCACGGGCTCTAGGCACGTGGGCTTCAGTAGTTGCGGCGCGCAGGCTCAGTAGTTGTGGCCTACGGGCTCTAGAGCACAGGCTCAGGGCGCACGGGCTTAATTGCTCCGCGGCATGTGGGATCTTCCTGGACCAGGGATCGAACCCGTGTCCCCTGCATTGGCAGATGGATTCTCAACCCCTGCGCCACCTGGGAAGCTCCAAAGACAGTTTTCCCTCTGAACTCTTCCTGCAGGGTCATGAGTGTGACTTGGGTGGCGGGCGCAGTGGTTCCCGGAAGCTGGGGTTAAGCATGGGGGTGGAGTGCGGAGCCAAGGGATGATCCAGAAAGACGGTGTCTGGAGGAGAGGCCGAGTGGGACCCGCAGATAAACTTGTTGTGAGCTATCAGCGTTGAAGACGCCAGGCAGAGAGGGGAGGACCTGGCAGAGGCAGAGGTTCTGCTCCAGCGACAGCAAGACGGCACTGGCGGTCAGGAGGGTTGCTGGGTGGAGCTCAGAGAGGCTTCTGAGGGTCTCCCTGTGGGTGGGGAGGGGGCTGTCAGTTCCAGTGTCACCTCATAATGGGATTAGCAAACACCAGGAGGCTGAATTTTCAAATTGTTTTCTTCAGTAAACCGTAAGCTGGTTATTACCTTTCTGCTTTGGATGTTCCAAACAATTGCATCTTGAAATTTTAATACTCCAGTTCTGCATTATCTACCAAAATACCTCTTTCTTCTTTTTTTTTCTTTCTCAAAGAGAATTCAATTGAAAGCTTTTCTATTTGCTGTGAGTTCAGTAATAAAACCATGGAGAAGAGAATATGGGACACGCAAGCCGCACGTTTTGCTTGGCTATGGAATTTTAGTGTTTACTTCTATTAAACTTTCATTTTAGTTTTACTTATGTGTTTTATTTATACCCTACCTGGTTCAAGAGAGGATTTAAGACAGCTAACAGAGATGAAAAAATAAAAGAGCATAAATGTTTAAAAGGGGGCACCAAAAACAAACAAACAAAAAGGCCATTGGGAATATTGCTGCTTTATTGCCACCATGGTGGCCCATGGGTCATACAGATCGCACTCCCTTGGAGAAGCTCGTGGCCTGACGGCTGCATCCTGCTTGGCTCTTGGACATTTGGAACCACTTCTGCTTGCAGGGAGTGCACAGTGTTCCCTCCTGGGTTTGCTGGAGCTAGAACATTCTTCAGTAGTAAAATGCCAACAGACATCAAACCACAAGAATCCTGCACGAGTGGGCAGGATGTAACGGATGCAGACGGACGAGAAGGAAAAAATAAGCCAAACTCTGGATGTAAAGAGAGGATCCGAACCATCATTTTTGACCCAGAAAGGAACTTGAGTTCATGTCACTCAGATGCTGGCCTTCTTATTTACTGTCATGTCTCAAAGGCCCCAAATAAACATGGACATGACTAGGAAGAGAAATGAAAACACAGTTGAACAATGGTAGGAACATCTTCTCTAAGCCCTTGGAATGACCTCTAATCAGGAATCAGAATTTCTCCTCCTTTGGCCCGTTTGTGCTGTTGTCAGCGAGGGGCGTGCCTGGAGGATGGGACTCCCCATCGGCCCCGCAAACCTTAAAGGTGATGTGGGCCCTGCCTTTTTTCTTTTTTTCGTATTTATAGAGTCCTGTCCTTGCCGATTGCCTAGTCCTTTTTTTTTTTTTTAATATTTATTTATTTATTTGGCTGTGCCTGGTCTTAGCTGTGGCATGCGGTATCTTTAGTTGTGGTGTGCAGGATCCAGCACCCTGACCAGGGATCGAACCCAGGCCCCCTACATTGGGAGTGCAGACCCCTAACCACTGGACCACTGGAGAAGTCCCACCTAGTCCTTTCTTGAACTTCTAATGCCATCTTGGGGATAATGTGTTCCATACATTTTTTAAGTTTTTTTCCTTCTATGTTAAGTAGAACTTAAGTTTTCTAAGGTATTCTTAGCCGTAGAAACTTGGAATTATTTGATCAATCTCCTGTTTAGCTTTTCTGACATATTCACGATTTGACTGTTTCTCTCTTAAGCCCACCTTTTCAAAATGAAGAGTCCTAAAGTGGTGGTAGAAGGCCAGCCTCCAAAATCATGAGAAATACAGTGTGTGCATCTGACCTCTGTACTCAGCACAGGCGGGTTTTAGGGAAGGACAGCTGAGATCAGTTAGCCCAGTACCTGGCATTT
The DNA here is from genome assembly GCF_964165515.1 of Mesoplodon bidens. NCBI lineage: Eukaryota > Metazoa > Chordata > Mammalia > Artiodactyla > Ziphiidae > Mesoplodon > Mesoplodon bidens. The sequence continues at coordinate 182,386,117 of NC_138177.1, forward strand.
TGGGCTCCTGTGAGCGTGTTGATGATGGCGTGAAAAGGCCAAAGATGGAGGTGGGGCTTCGGAAGAGGTCAGAGGCTTAAAGAGCAAAGCCTTTGAAGTCAAGTCCAAGTTTGACTCTCTAGCCCCCTGATATGGGGCAAGTTACTTAACCTCTCTGAGCCTGTTTCTTCATCCATAAAATCCAGACAGTAACTTTACTGTCATAGGGCTGTTGGGAGAATTAAGCGAGAATGCACGTAAGTGCTTGGCACAGTAATGGGCATATTATTATGTAAAGTAAATGCCAGTATATTTTTATTAGTATCATGAGCATAAAAGTTAATAAGGAATGCTCTTACTGATTTGCAGGAATTCTTTATAGAATTTGGGTGAGTCCTTTGATTGATTAGTACAAACATCTGTCCCCTCTCTTGTCATTTGCCTTTCACTCTCGTAAATGTTCATGAACCGAAGATCGCTTTGAGCCAGGCCACACGAGTTATCATTTCTAGCCAGCTTTTGGGTCAGGGGTACATAATCAGATAAACTTCTCCATCTCAGACAAGTCATTTAGTTAAGCCTTTTTGATCTTCACTGTTTTTATCTGTAAAATGGGGGTTCTAATACCAATCTCAAGACATTTTACGAGTCTTCAAGTGTTACATGAGGAAATATCGGTGGAAGTACTTTATTAGCTTTAAGTCTGTGCAGATGCGTTTGTGACACCACTGACAGCCTCGAAATCCCCTTCAGCTTTTGCGCTGCTCTCCTTGCCCTGCTTCCTCACGTTGCCAGTTGCTCATTTCCTGTCTTCCTTAGAATTTCCCCAGGTTCGGTCCTCACCAGCTCGGCTGGTTTAAAGTGCTCTGCTTGGGCCCCGCATCTCTGCCTTCTGGCCATTACTGCTTACGTGTTACATTCACCTGCCTCTCAAGCCTGTCTGCCTCCCAGGTTCTCCCTGACCCATGCATCCCCATCCAAACCCCGGATGTGCTTTGGCTTTTCTTCTCCGCATAGTATTGAGCCCCTTCTCGACTGTCCTGTAAGCCACTCAGCCCATGAACCCCCCCGACTCCAGCCGACTTTGACCCCTTCATTTCTGTTTCAACTTGTAGGCTGCCAGCCAGCCAACCAGCCCTCATAACCTCAGCCCTACACTTCTGCTGTAGTTTTCTTCAGGTCTCTCTGCTTTGCTTTCTTTCAACTTTAGTCAAGCCGTACAAGTAATATTTATTAACGCACAGTACTGATCACATTTCTCTAGCCAGAAACCTTTTGTGGCTTCCTATTGTTTATTGGGTAAGGATCAAACTCCTGGCTCCATTTTTAAAGCCCCTTACAAATTAGATGTTTTCTATATTTTCTGCCTACTTTGTGGTGATGTTCTGCTTTCTTCCACTGCAAAGCACGCTCCATGTGGTCAGGGACCATGGTTGTCTGGTTCGCCATCAGGTCCCTAACAGTGTGGGCCCATGCCAGGTACTTACCAGATGTTTGCCGCATGAATGAGCTGGTGGGTGGATGTCCACCTTAATTTGTTACCTACTTCCTGCCTCCTTCTGCGCCTGTACTCTGGCCGGTTTGTCAGTGTTCTGTGTCTCCTGGTGCCTCGGGGCATCCTCTTCCCCTGAAATGCCCCAGCCTGTTGGTACCAGAGCAAATTGAATCCACCTTTTGCATTCCCATTCAGACCCCACTGCTTCCACGAAGTTTTCTCTGCATTCTGACAGCCCTGAACTTATGTCTTTATCATTAATATTAGCATTTTTGTTATATATTGTTTAGTTAAATCCAGGTGTCTGGGGTTTTAGGGAACACACACACACACACACACACACACACACACACACACCTCCCTCTAGTTTATAATCTCCTTGAGGGCAGGGATGACATATTTCTTTTGTACCTCCTGTGGTACTTAGAATAGGGTTGACATTCAGTAAATATGCTGGCTTGAAATGATGAATATTTGCTAACACCATACTCACCTCGTCCGGGTGCATTTTACTTTGTGGAATACCTGTATTGAGGAACACATTGCACTTTGGGCAATAAATCATTCTAGAGGAATTAACTGAAAGGACTTTATCAACTATCAGTTTGGTAAATCTCAATTGTCACTTGTGAAGATTGTTTAAAGTCAGGTACCAGAGGATGAGAACAAATTCAAACGCATGCCTTTATGCTCGGGCCCCAGGGTAAGCCAAGGCCCATGCAGACTAAGTTCGAGGCTGAATACCATGTGAGAAGAGGAAAGAACGCCTTTCCCTTGTCCTTTCTCATCTGGCAGATATTGATTATCTTCCTCTTATGTTTCTTTTTTGCAGTGAGAAAAGGTTACTTGTTTATCATGTTTTGTACTAGCACCAATAATATTTGTAAAAGTAAATAACTTCAGATGGATTAGATTTATCTTTGTACAGTTCTTTTTCCTTTTGTCAGTTAAATGGAGCTGAATTTTTACAGTCGGCACAGGTTAGTTTCCGTTGATTTGTGATGCTCCTTACGAAGATGAGTCAGGCAGAATGATTTAGTACAGTCTGCATCATACTTGACGTTGAGGGTGAGTCCACATACATTGTTGGGGTCTGTTATGTTTGTGCATGAACCCCATGTGCAGGAACTTATTTCCACATCCTCCAAAGATTTTTCCACATGTAAATGAAAAGGGTAGAAGACTGTGTTGAGCAGGGAAAATGGCATCAGAAGAGGGTAGGGCTGTGTATGAGAGCAGCTTTATTGTCTGAAGCTTCAGACTGTGTAGAGGGAACCTTTACAAAAACTGGTCTCAGTATAATCAGTATCTACTCAGTGACACCAAATAATCTGTGACTTTTCTTTCTCTTCATGAAGCAGCTCTTGCTCAGCACAAAGTACCCATGCTGTCTTGGTGATAATTAGCTCTGAAATCTGCTTTTTCCTTTAAATCGTATGAGCACCAAGTATCATAAAAAATTACAGCCTTTTATTAGCTGATGCAGTTTATTTCAATCAGATTGTCATGGAACATATGGACAGTCATGAATCTTCAATTGTGGTAATTAAGCAAACCCCCCAAAATCCAATAGAATATAGTTTGTTGAGACTTTGTTGCTGAGATGCACTAATATAGATACAGCCTGGAAGTTTGAACTTGAAACTTATAGGCTTCAGCAACGAAAAGCCTGGTGGCTTTACTTTTCTTAAAGTGAAGGTATGAGGTATAATTTAGTTGTTACTTGCGTACTCTTATTAGGTCTTCAAAGTATTGAATTAAATATCATTGTAGGGACTTCCCTGGTGGTCCAGTGGCTAAGACTCTGTGTGCCCAATGCAGGGGGCCCAGGTTCGATCCTTGCTCAGGGAACTAGATCCCGCATGCCACACTAAAGATTCCGCATGCCACAACTAAGACCCCGGCGCAGCCAAATAAATAAATAAATAAATTTTAAATAAATAAATAAATATCATTGTAGTAGTTAGATGCGCTCTACACCAAACATTATTGGCTCTTAACTAGCGAGGGGGCTGCACTTCCTAGTCCCCTAGCGGTTGGGTGGGGTCACATGACCCTTTCTAACCAGCGGTGTGAGTGGAAGTGATGTGTGTCCTGCTCAGGCTGAGGTACTTCAAGGCCAGGCCAGCCGGAGAGTCTCATGCTCTTCCTTCTGCCTCCATGACTGGCAGGGTTCCAAAGGGTGTCTGTTTTGTCCACCTGGGACCTGAGAACATTGCCAAGCAGAGAACTAGCTGACCTGAGGTGGACATGTAATGTGAGGGAGAAATAAACCTTTGGAATTTTTGGACGGTTTGTTACCGCGGTATCACCAACCCAGCAGTTCTCAAACGTTTTGCTGTCCGGGCCTCTTTGCCTTCTTAAATTATTGAGGTTCCCAAAGAGCTTTTGTTTCTGTGGGTTGTAACTCTCAACATTTAATAATAAGACAGAGTGTACTTGCTTCTTGTATTTCAGTACAGGCACAAGGAAGACTTAAGGATTTCAAAATAACTATGTATTCCACAACAGTGAGGTTACAGATACACCGACGAAAGATAGTAAGTATGCAGCAAAAGAACTTAAAATCAGTTGAGTTAATCTCTGAAAACTCACGTGTTTATACCATAAAGTTACCACCTTAGAAATTGCTAGAAAACAGGAAAGTATACAAGTACACAATTCATTAACCGTCAGAACAATGATATCATACATCATGTAGCCTCAAGAAAACCCCACTATACTCTCATGAGAGAATGAGACAAAGGCAAGTAAAATCTTAGTATTATTATGAAAATAGTTTTGACCTGTGGACCCCCAAAAGGGTCTCAGGGACTCCCAGGGGACCCCACACCACACTTAAGAACCATTGACCCAGCCCATCCTGACGGATACAGTCATGGTTCACACATACTGATGTTCCTCACATGCTGTAGCTTACTTTGCTAAGCGAAGGTAGAAAATAAAAGCAGAGTGGCCCTATACTCTGAATATGTGCACATTGATTGCAGAGATGGTCTCCATCAACTAGAAATTAAATAAGTGAAAATGTAGCAGTGTCTTCAATTGCCTAATTATCTAAGGGAAGCAAATGCAATGAAATTGTCATCAGGAGACTTTTCTAAGCATGATACCACAGCAGAAATCAAAGAGAGAATTGATAGGTTTGATTTTGTAAAAATGAGAAATATCTGTGTTTATTAAAGGACAATAACTAAAGCCTAAAAACAATTATAAACACAGTTAAAAGTCTCAAAAGGAATCTAATATATTTGATAAAAATTCATATTTTTAATACATATAAGGAACTCTTGGAATCAAAAAGAAAAAGATGACTACCCTAATAGGAAAACAATACAAAGGAAAAAATAGAAGAAATCTAAAATGCAAATAAGGGACTTCCCTGGCAGTCCAGTGGTTAAGACTTCACCTTCCAATACAGGGGGTGAGGGTTTGACCCCTGGTCAGGGTGCCAAGATCCCACATGCCTCGTGGCCAAAAAACCAAAGCAGAAGCAATATTGTAACAAATTCAATAAAGACTTTAAAAATGGTCCACATCAGAAAAAAGAATCTAAAAACTAAAATAAAATGCAAATAAGTGTATGGAAAAAATGTCACCCTCACTAGTAAAAAAAACAAATGCAAGTTAAAACAAGACTTTTTTAATTTGTTTTGTTTTTTCTCTACCAGATTGACAAAGATTTTTTTTTTCTTTTTAATGATAGTATTGAGCTCTGTTAAGATGAAAATCTGTTAGCCCACCCAGCCAGGAGGCAGGAGGATTCTCCTCTGGAGAAGTTGAGCCAGAGGGACTCTGGAGCCTGGACATAGACAGTAAAGGGTGAGAGTGGCACACTAACAAAGGCAGGGGTGTGTGTTAGTGTTTGCATGGCGAGACTTCTGGCTTTTCTTCCTTTATTCTCTGGTCTCTCCCCTGAAGGAACTAGCCCATCAGAAAGAGAAGACTGCCAAATGAAACTTCTAGGTTCCCTCCCAGGCATTTCACAGAGAAGCTCATCAGATGACAAGACCTCTTCACACATACAGAGCTTCCAAATAGCTTCTTAGTATCTTACTATGAAGTGTAAGTCAATTGCCAAAGAATGTCAGATGTTTGAGGGAAGGCTCCTACTTGAAATTCTAAGATCATACAGACAGCAAGGAGAAACTAGAAGGAAGCAGACAATGCAGGGAGTTTGGAAACTAGAGCATCTTCAGATAGATAAGATACTACATGTAAGAAATAAGAACAAGGTGATATATCAAAGAGCAATACTGTATAAAAAGAGAAGGAGCTCTTGGAAATTAAAAATAAGATAACAGAAATAAAAAATTCTATGGAAGGGTTGGAAGATAAAGATGAGGAAATATGCACAAAAGTAAAACTTAAAAACTAGAAGATCAGTTCTTAGCCATGAAGTAAAGTAAAATGACGGGGAAGACATTATGAAACAATTAATATGAGAATATTTCTCAAAAGATAGGAGACTATAGGTTAAAAAGGGCCATTCAGATAACTAGCATAGTGGATGGGGGAGAAAAGGACCCCCATACTAAAGGAAATCATGGGTTAAAGAGAGAGTCCTAAAAGTTTCCAAACAGGTCACAAACAAAGGACTGGAATTGGAAAGACATTAGGTATCTCACCAGTAGTACTGTTAACTAGAAGACAGTGGAGCAATGTAATAAAAAATCCTGAGGGAAAGTTATTTCCAAGCTAGAATTCTATACCCAGCCAACTATTCATTAAGTATAAAGGCAGATTATAAGAACATTTGGAGATACACAAAGCCTAAAAAATTTTTCCTCCCAACCAATCTTTTATTTCTGTTATCTAATTTTTAATTTCCAAGAGCCCCTTCTTCTTTTGAGAATATCTGTAAAGGAAACTACTGGAGATTGAGCTCCATCAAAATGAAGAAGAAAACCAAGAAAGAGAAAGGCATAGGATACAGAAAAGAGATACCAACCCAGGAAAGATACCCAGGAAGATGGTGACAGGAAATCCTAAGATGAAGTTTGTTTAGCAAGCCTAACAACCAGAACAGGGCAGAGAGCTCTTGGAGGAATGCCTCTTAGAGGGGAAAAAAAATGAAAGTGATGTGCTATTTGATATTTTCATATTGAGAGGAATATTAGAAGTCTTTACTATAAGAAGTATACTGTGAAGAGTTGGAGAAGAATCGTAACAGGGCCAGAGAAAGCTAAAGCAAATGAAAAAGATGAGGCAGTTGTTAACTCCAGGAAAAATAAAAAGTAGTTCAAGAAATGTAATCATAGTATACCGCTTGATTCAGCTTTGAACTATATTTAAAGTCGTAATTAAAACTAAACTAATTAAAAAGAAAAACTGTGCATTGATTTGAACCAAAGTTGTGATAATTACATAGAAAGGAGGGGAAAGATAAGCACAAGGAAGTGGGAGAGAACTAAATTCTCTTAAATGAAGTCTAAAATTTTAAAATTAAGTATATGAGTATATTTAAAAATAAAATGAGAAAAATGCTAAAAGATTTAGAAGTGCTTGCATCTGAGGAGTGGGAGTGAATGCTGTTTGGGGTTATAAGTCTAGTAGTTTTATTTATAAACTGTTTATGTAGTCCTTGGATAAAATTAAATTTTTAAATTTAAAATAATTAAATGGTAAATACTCTCTGGAGATCAGTTCAGAAGACTAAAATGGAAGTCTTATACCCTTTTATCCAACAATTTTAGAAACTTATTTTCAAAAAGATAATCATGCATACACACAAAGTTTTAGCTATAAGGATGTCCACTGCAGCCTTTTTAAAACAAATGAAAGTTGTTAATAGAAGATTGTTATATAAACTGTAATAACGGCATTTAAAATGGTGTAGAAAACACTTAATGACCAATAATACCCGAAAAACCAAAACTCCACAAGACCTTTAACTGAAAAAACAGGTTATACAATTATGTTGTAGAAGAAATACAATTTTATTTTTAAATATGTTTTTCTTAGCTGTATTTTCAATTTTATCTATGATGAATATGTATAGTTTTCTAATAAGAAAAAAATATTTTTAAGGTAATTCAACTAGGAAAAAACTAGCATTTGACTCATTTCATTAACCTGTTTAGCCAGAGGAATTGATGCCATTTTTATAATCTATGCTTATGACAAAGTTGCTCTTCATATTTTTGAAAATGAAGTTTATTTTTGCTCCACATCCTCACCCACACTTAATATTCTCAGTCTTTTTCATTTTAGTCATTCTAGTGATTGTTAACAGTATCTCGTGTTTTTAATTTGCATTTCCCTAATGACTAACAATGTTGAATGCTTCTTCGTGTACTTGTTCACCATTCCTGTATCATCTTTTGTTGACGTTTCTGTTTACATCTTTTACTTGGTATCTTATCAGGTTGTTTATCTTCTTCAGTTGTGAGAGCTCATTGTATATTCCAAATACAAATCTATGAGACAGATATTTTACAAATATTTTTCTTTCATTATCCTATATAGGAAATCTTTAACTCGGAGTTACAAAGATTATCTCCTATGTTGTCTTTTAGAAGCTTTACGGTTTTAGCTTTTCACATTTGTATCTTTTTTTCCATTCTCAGGTTTTGTTGGGTTTTTGGTTTTTTTCAAATTTTTAACTTGTAAGATACATATAACATAAAATTTACCATCTTAGCCATTTTAAAGTATACAGTTCAGTGATATTAAATGCTGCTTACGTATTGTTGTGCATCTGCCACCACCATTTATATCTCCTGAACTCGTTTCATCTTGTAAAACTCAAACTCTATACCTGTTAAACAGTATATACCTGTTAAACAGTAAGTAAAATTATACGGTATTTCTCTTTTTGTGACTGGCTTATTTCACTTAATATAATGTTCTCAAGGTTCATCCATGTTGCAGCACATGTCAGAATTCCCTGCCTTTTTAAGGCTGAATAATATTCAATTGTATTTATATACCGTATTTTGCTTATCCATTCATCTGTTGATGGGTACTTGGGCTGCTTCCACATTTTAGCTGTTGTGAATAATGCTGCTCTGAATATGAGTGTACAAATAGGTGTTCAAAACCCTGCTTTCAGTTCTTTTGGGTATTTACTCAGAAGTGGACTTGCTGGATTGTATGGTAAATCTGTTTTTAATTTTTTTGAGGAAGTGCCATACTGTTTCCCAAAAAGCTCTACCATTTTACATTCCTACCAACAATGCACATGAGTTCCAATTTCTCCACATCTTTGCCAACACTTGCTTGTTTTTTTTTTTATAGTAGCCAGCCTAATGGGTGTGGAGTGGTATCTCGTTATGGCTTTGACTTGTATTTCCCTAATGGTTAGTGATATGGAGCATCTTTCCATGTGCTTTTGGCCATTCGTATATGTTCTTTGATATATGAATGTCTGTTTAAGTCCTTTGCCATATTTGAATCAGATTGTTTTTGTTGAGTTTTAGGAATTCTTTATATATTCTAGATATTAATCTCTGGTCAGATATACTATTTGCAAATATCTTCTCCCATTCCATAGGTTGTTTTTTCACTTTCTTGATGGTATCCTTTGATTCATAAAAGTTCTTGATTTTGGTGAAGTCCAATTTGTCCATTTTTTCTTTTGTTGTATGTGCCTTTGGTGTTGTATCCAAGAAATCATTGCCAAATCCAATGTCATGAAGCTTTTGCTCTATATTTTCTTCTAAGAGTTTTATAGTTTTAGCTCTTATGTTTAGGTCTTTGATCCATTTTGGATGGATAAACTAATAAACGGATTCAGCAAAAGTTGCAGGATACAAAGTCAACACACAAAAATCAGTCGCATTACTTTTTGTATACAGTGTTGGGTAAGGGTCTTCATTCTTTTCATGGGGATATTCAGTTATCCCAGTACCATTTGTTGAAAAGACTATCCCTTCCCTATTGAATAGTCTTGGCATGCTTGTCAAAAATAATTTGACGGTTTGTGTGAGGGTTTACTTCTGGGCTGTCTATTCTATCCCATTGGTCTATATGTCTGTCTTTATGCTGATATCAATCTGTTTTGATTACTGTAGCTTTGTTGTAAATTTTAAAATACAGAAGTGTGAGTCCCCCATCTTTGTCCTTTTTCAAGATTGTTTTGGCTTTTGGGATCCCTTGAGATTCCATATGAATTTTAGAAGGGACTTTTCTATTTCTGTGAAAAATGTCATTGGGATTTTAATAGGGATTGAATTGATTCTGTTAGTTGCTTTGCATAGTAGTGACATTTTAATAATATTAAGTCTTCCAATCCATTGATATAAAGTATCTTTCTGTTTATTTATGTCATCTTAATTTCTTTATGTAAGTCTTTTAAGTTTAAGTTTAATTCTTAAGTTTTTTGTTTCTTTGTTTTTGATGCTATTGGAAATGGAACTGTTTTCTTCATTTCCTTTTCAGATTGTTTATTGTTCATGTATAGAAATGCAGCTAATTTTTGTGTGTTGACTTTGTATCTTGCAACTTTGCTGAACTCATTTGTTAGTCCTAAAAAGGTTTTGTGTATGTGTGGAATTTTTACAGAGTTTTCTACATATAAGATAGTATCATCTGCAAACAGATAATTTTATTTCTTTTCCAATTTGGATACGTTTTATTTCTTTTTTTACCTAATTGCTCTGGCTAGGACTTCCAGTGCTATGCTGAATAGAAGTGGTGAGAACAGACATTCTTGCCTTGTTCCTGATCTTAGAGGAGAAGCTTTCAGTCTTGCACCACTGAGTATGCTGTTTGCTTTGAATTTGTCTTCTTCAGTTGTAAGAGCTCTTTAGTCTCCTTCTGTTGCTAGTTTGCTGAGTGTTTTTATGATGAAAGTGTGTTGAACTTTGTCAGTGCTTTTTCTGCAACAGTTGAGATGATCATGGTTTCTATGAACATGGTATATTATATTGATCAATTTTCATACATGGAACTATCGTTTCATTCCAAGAATAAATCCCGCTTGGTCGTAATGTGTGTGTCCTTTTAATATGCTGCTGAACTCTGCTGATATTTTGTTGAGGATTTCTGCATCCATGTTCATAAGGGATATTGGTCCATAGTTTTCTTTTTTTTTTTTTGCGGTACGCGGGCCTCTCACTGTTGTGGCCTCTCCTGTTGAGGAGCACAGGCTCCAGACACGCAGGCTCAGTGGCCATGGCTCATGGGCCCAGCCGCTCCGTGGCATGTGGGATCTTCCTGGACCGGGGCACGAACCCGTGTCCCCTGCATCGGCAGGCAGACTCTCAAGCACTGCGCCACCAGGGAAGCCCTATAGTTTTCTTTTTTGTGTGGTGTCTTTGTCTGGCTTTGGCATCAGGGTAATAGTGACCTCATAGGATGAGTTTGGAAGTGTTCCCTCTTCAATATTTTGGAAAAGTTTGAGGATTGATATTAGTTCTTCTTTAAATGTCTGGAAGAATTCACCGGTGAATCCATCAGGTCCAGGACATTTCTTTGTCAAGAGGTTTTTGATTACTAATTCAATCTCTTTACTAGTTATAGGTCTATTCAGATTTCCTATTAGATCATGATCCAGTCTTGGTAGATTTTGTATTTCTAGTAATTTGTCCATTTCATCTAAGTTTTCCAATTTTTCTATTTCTGTAGAATCAGTAGTAATATCTCCACTTTCATTTCTGATTTTAGTAATTTGAGTCTTCTTTCTTTTTGTCCTTAGTTAGTCTAGCCAAAGGTTTGTTGATTGTGTTGTATTTTTGAAGAACCAACTTTTTTTTTCACTAATTGTTACTATTGTTTATCTGTTCTCTATTTATCTCTGCTCTAATCTTTATGATTTCCTTCTCCTGCCAGCTTTGAGTTTAGTTTTTCTTCTTCTTCTAATTTCTTTTTTTTTCTTTTATTTATTTTTTAATTAATTTTTATTAGAGTATAATTGATTTACAATGTTGGAGTAGTTTCTGCTGTACAGCAAAGTGAATCAGTCATACACATACAGGTAACCACACTTTTGTAGATTCTATCCCATATAAGTCATTACAGAATATTGAATAGAGTTCCCTGTGATATACAGTAGGTTCTTATTGGCTATCTATAGTGTGTATATGTCAATCCCAATCTCCCAATTTATCCCTCCGCCTCACCCCTTTGCCTCTTGGTAACCATAATTTTGTTCTCTACATCCGTGGCTCTATTTCTGTTTTGTAAATAGGTTCATTTGTACCATTTTTTTTAGATTCCACATATAAGCAAAATATATTTGTCTTTCTCTGACTTACTTCACTCGGTGTGACAATCTCGGTCCATCCATGTCGCTGCAAATGACATCATTTCGTTCTTTTCTAGTTTCTTAAAAGTTGTAAAGTTAGGGACTTCCCTGGTGGTGCAGTGGTTAGGAATCCACCTGGCAGTTCAGGGCATACGGGTTCAAGCACTGGTCCAGGACGATCCCAGAGCCACAGAGCCGCAGAGCAGCTAAGCCCGTGCACCACAGCTACTGAGCCTGTGCTCTAGAGCCCACGAGCCACAACTGCTGAGCCCACATGCCAGAACTGCTGAAGTCCATGCACCTAGAGCCCATGCTTCACAACAAGAGAAGCCACCACAACGAAGAGTAGCCCCCGCTCGCCACAACTAGTGAAAACCCGCACGCAGCAACAAAGATGCAACGCAGCAAAAAAAAAAAAAAAAAAAAGTTGGAAAGTTAGTTGTTGATTTGTTATTTCCTTTTTCCATGCCACGCAGCTTGTGGGATTTTAGTTCCCCGACCAGGGATTGAAACCGGGCCCTTGGCAGTGAGAGTGTAGAGTCCTAACCACTGGACTACCAGGGAATTGAGATTTCCTGTTTTGTTTTGTTCTGTTTTGTTTTTGAGATTTCCTGTTTTTTAATGTAAACATTTATAGCTATAAATTTCCCCCTCAGCACTGCATCCCATAAGTTTTGGTATGTTGTGTTTTGTTTTCATTCATCTCTAAGTATTTTCTAATTTCCCTTGTGATTTTTTTTCTTTGATCTATTGGTCATTTAAGAGTGTATTGTTTGTCACAAATTTGTGTCTTTTCCAGTTTTCCTTATGTAATTGATTTCTAATTTCATCCCATTGTGGTTGGAGAGGATACTTCGTATGATATCTTTTTTTTAAATAAATTTATTTATTTTATTTATTTATTTTTGGCTGCGTTGGGTCTTCATTGCTGCACGGGGGCTTTCTCTAGTTGCGGTAAGCAGGGGCTACTCTTCGTTGCGGTGCGTGGTCTTCTCTTGTTGTGGAGCACGGGCTCTAGGCACGCGGGCTTCAGTAGTTGTGGCACACGGGCTCAGTAGTTGTGGCTCGCGGGCTCTAGAGCGCAGGCTCAGTAGTTGTGGCGCACAGGCTTAGTTGCTCCGCGGCATGTGGGATCTTCCCAGACCAGGGCTCGAACCCGTGTCCCCTGCATTGGCAGGCGGATTCTTAACCACTGCACCACCAGGGAAGCCCCTTTGTATGATATCTATCTTTTAAATTCTATTGAGACTTAAATTGTGGCCTATCAAATGGTCAATCCTGGAAAATGTCCCATGTACACTTGAGAAGAATGTGTTTCTGTTGTTGGGTAGAATATTCTGTATGTGTCTGTTAGATCTAGTTGGTTCATTGTGTTGTTGAAGTCCTATATTGCCTTACTTATCTTATGTCTGGTTATTCATAGGATGTTGAAGTCTCCACCTATTACTGTGAAACTCTATTTCTCCCCCTTCAGTTCCGTCAATATTTGCTTTATGTATTTGATGGTCTGTCATTAGGTATATAAGTTTATAGTTATTCTATCTTCTCGCTGTATGAACCTTTTATTAATATGTAATGTCTTTCTTTGTGTCTTATAACCTTTTTAAAATTTATTTTGGCTGTGTTGGGTCTTTGTTGCTGCATGCAGGCTTTCTCTAGTTGCAGCGAGCAGGGGCTAGTCTTCGTTGCAGTGCGTGGGCTTCTCATTGCAGTGGCTTCTCTTTGTTGAGGAGCACGGGCTCTTCGCATGCGGGCTTCAGTAGTTGTGGCTCATGGGCTCTAGAGCCACAGGCTCAGTAGTTGTGGTGCATGGGCTTAGTTGCTCTGCAGCATGTGGGATCTTCCTGGACCAGGGCTCAAACCCATGTCCCTTGCAATGGCAGGCAGATTCTTAACCGCTGCGCCACCAGGGAAGTCCCTTATAACCTTTTTTGATTTAATGTCTGTTCTGTCTGATATTAGTATAGCCACCTGTGCTCTATTTTGATTACCATTTGCAAGGGATGTCTCTTTCCATCCTTTCGCTTTCAACCTGTTTGTGTCTTTGGATCTCAGTTGAGTCTTTTGTTGATAACATGTAGTGTGGTCATGTGTTTTCATCCATTCTGCCAGTCTCTGTCCTTTGGTTAAGGAATTTAATCTATTGACATTTAAAGTAATTACTGATAAAAGGGACTGTTTCTGTCACTTTGCTATTTGTTTCCTGTGGGCCGTTTTGTTTGTCCCTCATGTCCCACATAACTCTTTTGTGTTTAGCTGATGTTTTGTAGTGAAATGTTTTAATTCACCTCTCATTTGCTTTTATGTATATTCTACAACTATTTCCTTTGTGGTCACATTTAACACCTCAAATTACATTTAACATCCTAAAGTTATAACAGTCTAATTTGAATTTATACCAGCTTAACTTCAATAACGTACCAAAACTCTGTTCTTTTACAGCTCTGTCCCGCCTCTTTCAGTTATTGATGTCATAAAATTGCATTTTTATGTATTGTATGTCTAAACAATAAACTATTGATCATTATAATACATTAATCTCTTAAATTATGTAGAAACAAAATGTGAAATTACAAGCCAGAGTTATAATAAGACAAGCTTTTAGGTTAATCTTTTTTTTTTAATGTATTAGTCTCTTAAATCATTGAGAAAACAAGATGTGGAGTTACAAACCATTTTTATAATAATACTAGCTTTTATAATTGCCCATGTATTTGCCTTTACTGAGATCTTTGTTTCTTCATGTGGCTTTAAGTTACTGTCTGGTGTCCTTTCATTTCACCTGGCAGGACTCCCTTGAGCATTTCTTGCAGGCAGGTCTAGTATCTCACAGTAAGGGTCAAGGTTCATATTTTTGCGCATGAATATTCCCTTCTTCTAGCATCATTCATTGAAGAACTATCTTTTCCCCATTGTACTACCTTATATTGCACACCTTTGTCAAAAATCAACTGACAGTATATATATAGGGGTCTATTTGTGGACTCACTTCTGTTCCACTGATTTGTGTATCTGTTCTTTTACTGGTACCACCCTGTCTTGATTACCATAGCCATATAATAAATCTTTTCCTTTTTTACTTTTTATAAATTTATTTATTTTATTATTTATTTTTATTTTTGGCTGCGTTGGGTCTTCGATGCTCTGCGCAAACTTTCTCTAGTTATGGCGAGGGGGGCTACTCTTCGTTGCGGTATGCGGGCTTCTCATTACAGTTGCTTCTCTTGTTGGGAGCACGGGCTCTAGGCTCACGGGCTTCAGTAATTGTGGCATGTGGGCTCAGTAGTTGTGGCTCGTGGACTCTAGAGCGCAGGCTCAGTAGTTGTGGTGCACGGGCTTAGTTACTCCGCGGCATGTGGGATCTTCCTGGGTCAGGGCTCGAACCCGTGTCCCTTGCATTGGCAGGCAGATTCTTAACCACTGCACCACCAGGGAGGCCCCCGTATGATAAATCTTAAAGTCCAGTAATGTGATTCCTCCAGTTCTTCTTCAAAGTTATTTTGGTTAGTAAAATAACTAGGAAAGTAAAATTTCTTTTTGCTCCATATCATTTTTCCATATAAATTTTAGAATTGGCTTGTCAGTTTCTACCCAAAAAAGCTGGGATTTTCATTGGATTGCATTGAATTTGTAGGTTGCTTTGGGGAAATCTGACATCTAAACAGTACTGAATCTGCTGATGCATGAAGGCAGCTTATCTCTCCATTATTTTTGGTCTTCTTTAATTTCTTTCAGCAGTGCATTGTGGTTTTCAGTGTATGGGTCTTGCAGTTGTTAAATTTATCCCTAAGTAGTTCATGTTTCTTAATGATACTTTAAATGGTATTGTCCTTTTAAGTTTCAATATTTAGTATATAGAAATAAATTGATGTTTGCCTGTTGATCCTGTATCCCATGACCTTGCTAAAATCATTTAGTAGGTTTTTTTTGTAGATTCTTTATGATTTTCTACATAGACAACATCTGCGTATACAGATATTTTTATTTTTTATGTTTGCGTTGAATTTCTTTTTTGTGCTTTATTGCATTTTTGTATTGTATAGCATCTAATCCAACAGGTTTAACAGACCACTAAACTCTGCAGGTCTCTAGGGACCTTTTCACTATGAATCTTATGATACATAAAGGTTGAATTTATAATAGATTTACTTTCCATTGAAATTATAACCAGATGATTGAGATGATGAAACTTTTCACACTTAAAGCACAATACATCTCTTAATTTTATAATGAATTTTAGAAATAGGTACATAACTCTAGGCATCGTTTTTAATGATATCACCTATTTTGAAATGATATCAGTGTTTTTACGATAGTGAAAGAGTTTATCATTTATGAAATATCGAACCAGTGACCTTAGCTATTCAGTTACGATAAAAGGCCCAATCTAACCTTTTATTGAATGTGATATTTATTAAAAATGAAACTTCTCATTTCTGTTAATCAGTAGCATGTTAAGCCATTTATTAATATGATTAAAGAAGGTTGCAGACTAGACACTCCACTCCCTTGTCATCTGGTTTACTTTTAACAACCAGGAAATAGCAGTCTAACCTAAAGTCAGTCAAGTCTGTCTAATCCTGCACTTGTCATTTTTATGAGATGCTGGAAAGAGCAATTAAAATTTGCAGAAAGAGGGCTTCCCTGGTGGCGCAGTGGTTGAGAGTCTGCCTGCCAATTCAGGGGACATGGGTTCGTGCCCCAGTCCGGGAAGATCCCACATGCCACGGAGCGGCTGGGCCCGTGAGCCATGGCCGCTGAGCCTGTGCGTCCGGAGCCTGTGCTCTGCAGCGGGAGAGCCCACAACGGTGAGAGGCCCGTGTACCGCAAAAAAAAAAAAAAAATTTGCAGAAAGAATAATTTGTAATGGCTCCTCAGGAAGGAACAAGCCCCTTTTACATCGTTATGTAAGTAAACCTATCTGGAGAAGACACATTTAATTTGCCATTAGTTAACTATTGTTTATTTGCTTAAAACAATGGGGTTTGGCACAGGTGGCATATTGGTAAGTGTGGCAGGGAATGTGTTGCATAATTGACGTGAGCGTGGAAAGAAACCTACGGTAGGAGAAAGAAAAGGGAAACACAGAGATCACAGAGATGGGAACGTTTAGTCTTGTGTTTTTATTGGAATAGAACACATGGATAGAAAAGTGCACGTCCTAAGCATGCAGGTCAGTGAATCTTCACAAACGTGGGCCCCTTCATGAATGAACGTTCCTATCATCCTCACACCAGGGCTGTGCCTTCTCTCTGAATTGTCCCAGTTTCAGTATTCATGCTGCCAAAAGGATATCAAAATTGAATTGTGACAGTAACGATAGCTACAGTGATTAAATTCCTCATGTGTGCAAGGCATTGTTAAGAGCTTGTATGCGTATTAGCTCATTTACTCCTCAAAGTAAGTGTGATAGGGGTACTGTTGTCTACAGTTTCAAGGTGAGAAAACAAAGCAAAGGTTTGAGAAGAGCGACAGTGAGCAGGTTTTTGCTGTGTGCTGGGCGCCATATGAAGCACTGTATGGTCACTGTCTCATTTCATTTCCACACCGCCCCTGAGCATACTTGTCATCCCCTTTAACAGATGAGAAAGCCGAGGGTCAGAAAGCTCATTAGCCCGAAGCCTGCGTTCTTAACCAGCACTGGAAGGCTGGTGTGTGACCCCAGAGGAAATCACACAGACGGCCAGGTGCAGAGAAAGGGGGGGAGGACGGCCGTCTACAGATTGTTCAGGAGTGTGATTCCCAAAGGCTACACCAAAGAGGAGATGGAGAAAGAGATCAGTGCTGGCACAGGGCAGACGTCTGCCTAATCCTTGGAGGCAAAAGGATGCTCAGTCAGCAAGATCCTTGACCATTTTCCAGTGAAGTAGGTATTGGAAACCGTCAGGAAGCTGCTGATTAAAAACACTGATGTGCCTGTGCCTGTAGTCAAACTGCGAGGGTCCTGTCTGCATTACAGGACAGCTGAGTAGCCCGGGTCTAGCAGAGCTTTTCTCATGACAGAACCACGTCCAGTTAGAGCTGGGAAGGCCCACAGTGGTCATCCACCCAACCACCCACTCCTCGGACAGAGAAAGTGGCCCGAGAGTGGCACCTGGGTCCTCACAGCCTCTCCTCCCGGGCACGTGGGACTGACACACGTAACGTTCCAGTAACGGTTATTGTCTTCCTGTTGGGAGTTCTGCAGAATTCCTTGTTTAAGATCTCTGGTAAACTTGCACAGATTTCCTGGCATCAGAATAACTTAGCCCTATAGAAAATATCTAAATTTCAGACCAAAAATTATCACTGAAGTAAGGTTTTGCCTTTTTTCATTGGTAAAAGCATTCATTACTCCTGAAATTGGAAGATATTGAAAAATTGTGGACATTACAGAAAAATACAGTTTAACGTCTTCCCTCGTAACCTTGATGCCTTGAGTAATCATGTCCCTGTGAGTGCTCTCCTGTGTACCCGTGTTCCCGGACCTGATCCCAGAGGACCATCCATCCTCAGCTTCCTCAGTGGGGACCTGGTCCCATTCCTCTACCCAGGGAGCTGGCTTTTCAGGCCCCTCTGGCATGTTGTCAGTGACCCAGAATTTGCTTCTGTTTTCAAAACGGTGGGGTTGCCTCGCAAAATAAAATGTTATTTACTTGACAGATCATCTGGACAGAGCTGTCCATTTGGCATCACCTCTGACAGACCAAAATGGTCCCTGGGGTTGGTATAATATCAGACATAGTACTTCCCCAAAACACACCTGAGGGCCCTGCCAGAGAGCTGGCACAGTGTTCCTAGAGCCTCTGACGAAGTCTGTTTCTGAGAACTTGGCGGCTGAGAGGCAGGCGAAGTAGAAAGTGGATTTCTATCATCCCTCTTCCTCCCTCCCTCCCTCCTGTGCAGTTAAAACACACCCAGAGCCCATTTCACTCTTTGTGTCATCTGTGCTCTTCTTTTGGTGCATTTTCCCCTCAGATTGATTACCTACAAGAATTGGAGAGGTATATGTGTTGGGTACTGACCCTTTGGGTTTTGGGGGTGGGAAGGCTTTTTACTGTAGGATAGTAAAGCATTTTTGCCTGCTTTATGTGCTACCTTTTAGAATTAGAGGTTGAATGGAAATGTGTGTTGATTTGACAATTTTATGTCTTTGATTTTTTTTTTAAGAAGATGTTGGGGGTAGGAGTTTATTAATTAATTAATTTATTTTTGCTGTGTTGGGTCTTCGTTTCTGTGCGAGGGCTTTCTCTAGTTGTGGCAAGCGGGGGCCACTCTTCATCGCGGTGCACAGGCCTCTCACTGTCGCGGCCTCTCTTTTTGCAGAGCATAGGCTCCAGACGCGCAGGCTCAGTAGTTGTGGCTCACGGGCCTAGTTGCTCCACGGCACGTGGGATCCTCCCAGACCAGGGCTCGAACCCGTGTCCCCTGCATTAGCAGGCAGATTCTCAACCACTGCGCCACCAGGGAAGCCCATGTCTTTGATTTTTTAAGGGTGAATATTCATTGAGTTTCCTTTGTCAGAAAACAGATTAAATGCATGGCATTTCTGTCTAATGGTCTATAGCTTTCTTCCTTTCTGAACAGGTTCTTTGTTGAGAGTACCTTGGCGGGATTGACTTTAAATGACTCGGGTTAAAGAGCAAGCAGGTCTCTGTGACGTTTCTCATTTCCGCTCAGAGAACCAGGGTAGGGACACAAGCTTTCATTTCATCTGATTAGCAGCATTTCCCAGCAAAACACTGTTGCTATCGATGTACATAATTGATCACTTTATTAACTGTGGAAAAAGGGGGCCTTATTGAAGTAATAAAGCATAACTTCATTATGTCCTATATGTAGAGAGCAAACATGTTGGAAAGTGGCTGACAGCTTCCCATTTCAAGGCTGATTCTGATCATGATAGTATTTAAGTAGCATTGATTGCCCTCTAATTGGATTTTTCCTTCTGTAGGCCTCTTCGGAAGAGCTGAAGGCGGCCTACCGCCGGCTGTGTATGCTTTACCATCCTGACAAGCATAGAGACCCGGAGCTCAAATTGCAGGCGGAGCGACTGTTTAACCTCGTTCACCAGGCTTATGAAGGTCAGTGCGGGGCTTGGCGCTATAGAACCACCCTGGTAGCAGACACTCGATTTTTAAGAGGCTTGATTTGTAGAGGATAGAAAAAGAGAGTCCTTAGAGGTGTATAAAAGGTGGTTAGTTTAGTGCTTTTTACTGACAGGGACCTTTGGAAGAGTAGTATTTTGCTTTGGAAATCAATATGTGTCCAGTAAGTAGAAAATGAGGCTACAGGTGAAGTAATAGCCCACCGTCTGAATTGCAAGGGAATACTCCAGCTTTAAATCATTTACTAGTTTTCTTCTAAAGGGAACTCTTAGAGGTAAAAGGCTGATCACTACAGACAAGCCCTCTTTGTTCTCTTTTTTTTGTGAGAAGATACAAAGAACGTTTATTCCATCTGGAAGTGATTTTATTGGTTCTGAAGCATTCAGTTAAGGAAAGGTACTAACAAAAGGAAGAAATGGTGTTCAGGAGCCTAACAGGAAATAGAATCAAGTAATTCAGATTTTTATATTTATATCTTACGTATTTCAGGAAAAGTTGTGTAATATATTTTGTTTATGAAATATTAAAATCACTAATAAGTACAGTTTCTGTTTGAGATGATGAAAAAGTTCTAGAAATAGATTGTGGTGATGGTTACACAACATTGCGAATTTATTTAACACCACTGAATTGTACACTTAAACATGGTTAAAATGATCAGTTTTATGTTGTGTGTATTATACCACGATTTTTAAAATTAAAATTAAAAAAATATGAAATCACTCTTAGGATCTATGCCAAGTAAAGTAAGTTACTCATTCCAGAGCCATTTGGTGGTTTGCTCTTTAATTAGGTAGACCGAAAATTAGATTTTCTTTACAAAATAAACCCTTCTTATTGTGAGCCTAAAAGCGTATTGCTGTATTCACTATAGTTTTACCAGAAAGTTAGATTTCAATGACCAGTAAAACTGAGACTGTGGCACATATGTGTGTACAGTCAGCCTGTGTCTTCACCAAATGTAACTTTTCAGGCTACTTATCTGGTCTGAATAAAGCTTGACGAAAAACTCGTTCCTTTTATTGTATTTGGTTGTCTGAATTACCCACATACTGGATTGTATTGTTTTGGAGATTTGGGGAAGAGTTAACAGAAAAACCCTACCAGTGCTTGTGAAGATGCTGCAGCAGCAGACCTGGCCCCAGGGAGTTTGGCCTAAACGGAGACTGAGATGGTGAATCAATAATTGCTTATTAAATCCTAGCGATCAGCTCAAGAAGTCTGGCTCCCAGGTTTTCCAGTCGTCTGCGTTTCTTTCTTCCTCGTTAGATTTGAATATGGACAGAGTCATTTACATCATTTTTTAATTAGGCCTAAAAATATATGGGAAATCTCAGGCGGGGAAAGATTCAAAGGGCTTGAACAGAGGTTGGCCCAGCAGAGGAGGGAGGTGACGGCTGTTTGCTGTACGGAGGTTCAGGTTCACTTTGCAGGTCCTTTGAACAGCTCTCACCCTCAATGAACAGTCTTCTTCTGATGTACTTTAGGTGACGTGGCCGACACCATAGGGAGAGGTGTTTGTGTCTTTTAAAAATGATTTACAAATAAAGAAGAGAGGCATCCAGAAACAAACAAACAAACCCCTACATAATAATAAGTCAGATTTTTCTGGTCAGAGCCTGTCCCTAGTTTTACATTAGGCTCTGCTAGAAACTGGAATTCACTCTCTCAAGCCAAGATACTTTATAGACTGTGTCGGAAACTCACTAGGTACTTTTAAAAACAACTGTCCTTTAGAGATGCGGGGTCAGTGCACCTCACAACGAAACGAAGAGTAGCTTGGACACGAGAAATCCAATGTATCTCAGTTCTAGCCACCTTTAAACATGTCCTCGCTTGGATCTGGGGAGCGATTAGGAGGAAAGACATTGGGAATGATGGGGTCTCTGGGAAGGTTGTGGCTGGAAAGAGAAGAACAAGAAGAGGTGGCCTTGCCTGGTGTATTGTGGTCAGGACTGAAAGGTGAATTTTGTGCTTTGTAAACATGTTTGGTTTTTAACTTGCAGTGCTCAGTGACCCCCAAACCAGGGCCATCTACGATATCTATGGCAAGAGAGGACTGGAAATGGAAGGATGGGAGGTAAGAGAAGCTTTGTGTCTGGCGTCCCAGGAACGTCACTCAACAGCTACAGAACAACAACCCCCAACTCCCGCAACCTGCAGTGGTGCCTTTGAGAATATTTGAAGACATCAGAGTCCTCGTCTCGCCTTTATATTTTGGTTTAAGGAATTGGCTTCTACACTTGGCTTTGCCACTTTGTAACTCTGTGAACTTGGGACAGTTAGTCATCCAACTTGTCCTCCGTTTCCTAACCCATCAGGTGAATAGTAAGAGGGATGGACTAGACCAGTAATTTTTAACCCAGGGGAGGGAGCAGGCCGGTCAGGGGGTGATGGTGGATGGTTTCTGAAAGGGCACAGTTCCTACACGTACCCTCCTCCCACACGTGCACTTCCTTCCACCCTCCACGGCCCAGAGCCCCTCTCTCCACCCGAGGTTACAGCTGAATCTGGGAAGTGTTTGTTGGTGCTGTGTTGTGCGTGTGAACAAAACGGAAGCACGGAGAAGTTGAGAACTTCTGGATTAAATTGTCTATAATGACCCTTCCAGCTCTAATGGGCTGTACTATTAGAATGTTATAAATATAGTGAGTAAAACAAAATAAATAGCAGGTATCTATGAAATAGGTTACCTGGACAGCCATACCCTGGTGGGAACTATCACTGAAATTCAGAAGGTTCCGTTCTCTTTCACTCTGCCACTGAGTAGTCTTAGAGCCTTGGGCAAGTCATTTGACTGCTTTGTACTTCCGTGTTATGACCTAAAAAATAATGATACGCAGATCAAGTAGAAAAATTAATATGAAAATTTGTTATAAAACTCTGTATTGCTGTAAGAACATATAGGTGTTATTACTTAATTTCATTACAGAAACTTGGTTCTGATGCCCAAGGAATTCTGGTAGGCTGTTGACGTTAAATTAACTATCACTGAGTTATTTTTTCACCGTCATGTAAGTTTTCCCTTGAAGTTCTTTTGGTATTCACTTTCGCACGTGCATGACTGTCTATTCTAATTTTAGGATGAAAACCTTCTAAAGGCCTTTGGATACGGACTGGAACAGAAATGAAATGGGGTTCTGTTGCCCTTTTCACCACTGCTTGATATTGGTGGCTTATGGGCCATTTCCAACCTATAGCCATGTTTTGGTTGCCCACAGAGTGAATTATAGTTGCTGACATTTGAAACTTAGGAGGCTTTGCAGGAAAATCCAGTCTCTTATCGTCTCTGGAAAAATCAGAAGACCTGGTAACACTGTGCCTAAATTCCCCTCTGAGGCAACAGTCACCCAGGTCTGAGGAGCGCCTGCCGTGGGACTGGACCGTGCTGCCCAGTTTGCCTCGGCCCCTGCCGCTCCCTCCACCCGTCCCACGCCCCGCCTGGCTCCCAGCGGGTGTTTGGCTTCTGGCCTTTGGCTCAGTGGAAATAGCAGTGCATCATGTCACATTAGTTCATGGTAGCAAAGTGTTGGGTCTAGTGGCTTAGAATTTTTTTCATCAAAAAAGGAAAATAGGGTTTCCCTGGTGGCGCAGTGGTTGAGAGTCCGCCTGCCGATGCAGGGGACACGGGTTCGTGCCCCGGTCTGGGAAGATCCCACATGCCGCGGAGCGGCTGGCCCCGTGAGCCATGGCCGCTGAGCCTGCGCGTCCGGAGCCTGTGCTTCGCAACGGGAGAGGCCACAGCAGTGAGAGGCCCGCATACTGCAAAAAAAAAAAAAAAAAAAAAAGGAAAATAGAATCCTGTTGAATTTACTAAGTTTCTCCTCAAGCCCCAGGTTAAAGCGCCCTTGTGTTTTGAAGCCGTGGGTTGGTTGCAGTTTTTCACGGCAACAGTCAGGGCCACTGAAAAGCTGCAGGCCTCTCTTATGTATCCCCTCCTCAGAGTCTAGGGTTCATTCCCAGCAGCACTATTCCCACTCAGTGGAGCAGCGGGGTGACGTCTTCCTGGCAGAATATCGCGTGGTTTCCTATCACCAAACCAAATTATCTCCCCATTAGAAACAGATAAAAACTATACACACTGTCGTGATTTAAAAGTATGCAGGCAGTCATAGATGGTGACTGGATAAGCTTTTATATTCATATTTTTTAGTAGACAACTTTAAGGGAATCAAGTTCTCATCGATCAGAATTGGCTTTTTTTTTTTTTTGCATCAATACTAAGCCTTCACTGATGATAAAAATGCCTTAAAGGAAAACTACAGGAAGGTACCTCCTCAGATACTTACTGAGAAGAGATGTATGGGTGCCTAACGTATAATAGGAAAACTGAGCCCGCTGTTCATACTGTGAAGGAAAAAGTCTTGCTGAACTCGAGCGCTTTATGGAGCGGGCATCACCGTTCCCTTGAGGAATTCTGCAGCTGGTGGCTTTCTCAGTATGAGGGTTCTCCCGTTTCAGTCACAGCCTCCACCCCAGGGAGGAAGCTGTGTTCCCTTCACGCTGTTGCTAGTATTTTTAGACTATTAAACTTTTCCACTTACTGACCGGTGTCCATCTGCCCCGTGTCTGTCGGTCTAAACCCATGGGTAGTCAGGGAGGGATGGAGGACACGGGTGAAGCCCGTAGTGTTTGGGACGCCTTTAATCCCAAAATGCCAAAGCAGCCACAGACGTGGCAGTCACTCCTGTCCCAGCTCTGGCATCATCCCCTTTCTGCTGGTGGAGGCTGGGGATGAAACTGAGCATTTGTAGGTTGCATCAAGTGTTGACCCTGTTTTCAGGCACTAGGTAGGTTTTTAGCCTTTGTCTATTCTCTTTTTTTTAACCTTCAAGAGACTTCCTCATGCTCTGGCAGGATTCCAAAGGAATGAGATGCAACCATTCCCAGCTCGTAACACCAGCCATTTGAGTTCTTAAAGTCTCAGTGTTTGTGCGATTACCCATGTTTCAAATGAAGTTGGCCTCTTCAGAATGGCAGAAATCCAGCTTTGAGCTGTGAATGTTCAGACAGTATTGAGTCTGGTAACAGCTGGCAGGTGGAGTGGAAAACCATACAAGTCGGAGGGGGCTTGCAGACATCAGATTACATTTAGAGGAGCAGCCTTTGGCCCGGATCATCCACACTTTACTTTTTGTCTGCAGTCCTTTACCTTTATCCATATCTCACTTTTCCCTGCCTCTTTGACATCATTCTTTTTTTTTTTTTTTTTTCAGGAAAGGTCAGTTGGTACAAACGATAAGCACATTTTAAATGATGAACAGCGAGAATCCTTTGCTAAGTGTCCAAGTAGGTTGATCATAACCCAAACGTAGAGGTTGCAATTCTGCCAGCTTTGTGGCCTGGTAAAACTGCTTTTCCACACTGCTGTGGAAGCTTCATCAGACTTCACCAAGCCAACGTGCTGGCTACCATGTACAACAAATTCTGTCCTGTCTAGGTTCCACTTCCGAGCGATGGCATCAGGCACCCCAGTTTTATTGAATGCAACAGTTGTTTCTATGACCATTGGAATCTTTAAAGTGCAGCCGCATTTTAGGACAATACTTCTCCAAATACAAAAGCTTGCTGTTAAAAGCTCCACGCCGCTTTTGTCTTATGAACTGTACTGCATCTTCATATTTTATTCCACCTTCAATTAACGCTAGGGCGACAAGCACTGGAGCTCTCCCAAGGCCTGCAACACAATGGACAGCAATTGCAACAACCAGGGTCTTCACAAAACTTAATTTTCACAAGACTTAACCAATCATCAACAATCTGGTTAGATGGTGGTACACCATCATCAAAAGGCCAGTCGAGAACATGGATGCCTTCTTTCTCCACAAGAGTAGTGTCATAAGTTGCTTCACATACTCTTACTATTGTGGTAACTCCGTACTTCTTAAGTTCCTCTATAAATTTGTTTAAGGTCGCATTAGTTGGATTGTGTGTCATAAGAAATCTCATGTTCTCGTAAGTGATTTCCAGAGGAGCTGGGCAGTTCATTCGATCCATGTTAATTTAGTTAAAAAACACTCAGCAGGGTTATGGAAGAATTTTAAAAATTGAATACAGAAATGGTGCAAAGAAACTGAGTCTACTTCAATATACTCCACTTGAAATTCTCAGTGGTTTTGAATATGAAGTTGGGAGTAATGGGAAATGAAAGGAACCCCTAACAAGAAGCAGCAATTCTTCTGCAGTAATAAATACTGAGGCAACAGAAAGGAAGTGCACTGAGGTTTACCCCATCCAGGTCAGAACTCTTGTAAAAAATGCTCTGTGGATTTCAATTCAACACTTCTGTGTCCAGGTTCACCACTCTTATGGGGGCTTCTTGGTGGAGTAATAATGAAGCTCTACAGTTCACTTGTCTGCCTAGAGGTCATTCTGTGCCTGGCAGTAATCTCCACTGCCCTTCAGAAACTCCATAAATGTGTGACCAGGAACACCACAGAACTGAGGAATATGTCTACTCATTGAAGATTGTGGCCTGATCATACAGCCGGTTCCGAGGCGGCGGTGACACGGGCAGTGGCTTTGCGGGTGGCGGCGGAGGAACCGGACTCAATCTGCCTGACATTCTTATAGTGTCTAGGAAAGCCACCCTGCATTAAGAGCTGTAATATGGCCAAGGTCATGAAAACGAAGACAGAAACTCCCACAGATGGGAGGAGACTAACAAGACATGTGACTAAATACAATCCTGGGTCCTGGGTCCTGGATCAGATCCTAGGGCATAACAGCGACGTTCGCGGAAAGACTCGTGAAATCCCAGACGTCTGGGTTTAGTTAGTAGTAATGTACTAATCTTGGTTTCCTAGATTTGACAGATGTTTGTTCCATGGTTCTGTTAGACGTTAACATTTGGGGGAGGCTCGGTGAAGGGTAGACGAGAGCTTTCTGTATTATCTTTGTAACTTCTCTAAAGTTCTAAATCATTTTCTAAAGTTATTCCAAAATAAAAAGTTGACTCACTAGAATCATAGAATTTTCAAACCAGACAGCACCTCAGGAATCGTGTAGTTTTAATCCCCCTCATTTATAGGAGGAAACTGAAGCTTAGAGAGTGAAGTGACTCACCTGAGGTCTCCCGGGAGATTGAGGTGGTGTCGGAGAGCCTGGGTCTCTGTCCTCTTCCCTCTGTGCCGCCTGGTTTCACAGGTCTCTCTACAGAGGCCTCATCTACAGAGTAAAGCATCCTGACAAGCACAGGGTAGACCTAGTTGGTAAATGATGAAGGTGCACAGTACAGATATATGGATACATGGGTGGCATATGATACACTCTGTTGACAAAAAAACATTGAAAATGTCTATGGTCAACTAATCTATAACAAAGGAGGCAAGGATATACAATGGAGAAAAGATGGTCTCTTCAATAAGTGGTGCTGGGAAAGCTGGACAACTACATGTAAAAGAATGAAATTAGAACACTCCCTAACACCATACACAAAAATAAACTCAAAGTGCATTAAAGATCTAAATGTAAGACCAGGCACTATAAAACTCTTAGAGGAAAACATAGGAAGAACACTCTTTGACATAAATCACAGCAAGATATTTTTTGATCCATCTCCTAGAGTAATGGAAATAAAAACAAAAATAAACAAATGGGACCTCATGAAACTTAAAAGCTTTTGCACAGCAAAGGAAACCATAAACAAGACGAAAAGACAACCCTCAGAATGTGAGAAAATATTTGCAAATGAATCAACGAACAAAGGATTAATGCCCAAAATATATAAACAGCTCATGCAGCTCAATATTAAAAAAACAACGCAATCCAAAAATGGGCAGAAGACCTAAATAGACATTTCTCCAAAGAAGACATACAGATGGCCAAGAAGCATATGTAAAGCTGCTCAACATCACTAATTATTAGAGAAATGCAAATCAAAACTACAATGAGGTATCACCTCACACCAGTTAGAATGGGTATCATCAGAAAATCTACAAACAACAAATACTGGAGAGGGTGTGGAGAAAAGGGAACCCTCTTGCACTGTTGGTGGGAATGTAAATTGATACAGCCACTATGGAGAACAGTGTGGAGGTTCCTTAAAAAACTAAAAATAGAATTACCATATGACCCAGCAATCCCACTACTGGGCATATACCCAAAGAAAACCATAATTCAAAAAGACACATGCACCCCAGTGTTCATTGCAGCACTATTTACAATAGCCAGGTCATGGAAGCAAACTAAATGCCCATCGACAGATGAATGGATAAAGAAGATGTGGTACATATATACAATGGAATATTACTCAGCCATAAAAAGGAACAAAGTTGGGTCATTTGTAGAGATGTGGATGAATCTAGAGACTGTCATACAGAGTGAAGTAAGTCAGAAAGAGAAAAGCAAATATCGTATATTAACGCATATATGTGGAACCTAGAAAGTGGTACAGATGAACCGGTTTGCAGAGCAGAAATTGAGACACAGAAGTAGAGAAAAAACATATGGACACCAAGGGGGGAAAGTGGCAGGGGGATGGGGGTGGGGGTGTGATGAATTGGGAGATTGGGATTGACATACATACACTGATGTGTGTAAAATGGATAACTAATAAGAACCTGCTGTATAAAAAAATAAAATTAAATTTTAAAAAAGAATAAAAAAGAAAAGAAAATGTCTAGTACTTTCCAACCGTAATGCAGTTTTGGGGTGCAGATGTCTGAGAGTTACCCAAGGGAGAAAAAGTGACTTGCAGCTGGCTTAGCTTTCTTCCATTCTCCACCATGATGTACCCTGTGTAAAGAAAGTATAAATAGTAAAGGCCGTCAGGGCCTGTGGGAGCTAGAATGAGATGCCTGGCCAAGTTCTTCATGGCTTCAGAGGGGCCAGCCATTTTGACTTTGCAGTTAGCTCTGATTATGTACCAGCTGTTTGCAGAACTTCTGTAAAATATGGCTAGAAATGAGATGACTTAACACCTTTGGAATATTTGCCTCTTCATCTGTCACAGAGTGTGGCAGAGAGAAAGTCATTTGCAAAGGTCCAACAGCTAGAATTCCTGAAAGCAAATCTTGTTCTGCTCTGGGCCCCATGGAGGAAACACGCCGTCAGTCCAAGATGGGGTAACTTTGGGGAAGCGAAATAAGAACTAGCAGAGTGAGCGTGCCACGTTGGTTAAATATAACTGAGAATGTTTTTGTGAGGTCACAGAGCAATCGTTGTCGTGCCATTTGGACTTTCAGTTTGTTCTTGGATTATTTTAACTGTTTTTATTTTAAAACTTCCTTTAAAAGAAACACCTCCCCCTTTTTGATAATTAACAATTTATATGGGAGAGGAGAAAATGTTTTTGTTATTTTTTTCTGCGTACTTGCTGAAAGTGATAGTGAACAAATTTCTCAGTATTTTTGGATAGGCCAGTTCTTGTATTTATTTTTCTGTATTGCTGAATAATAAAATCAAGTGCACAAAACCCCATTTACTGTAATATATATACATACATACATATGCATAGGTTTTTAGGAAGACACATAAAAAATTAAATGTTAGCCTGTGAGAAGGAGGAGTGTGGGTGAGGAGGAATTGTACTTTTTGCTTCATATCCTTCTGTACTATTTTGACTTTTTACTATAAGCATGCATTTTTTTGAATAATTTTTAAAACTTCTGATTTCCAAGATAGCTTTTTCTCACCTAACCTACCTTTGTAGGTGTTCTCTGAGCAGCCTCAGGACTCCCTGGTATTTCTGCCACTAATACAGGGTCAGTGCTGTTGGGCCTTTTCCCCCGTCATGCGTCCAGTGACTTGGGTCATGTTTGTCCTGCTCCCACTCTCTGTGTTTCTCACAGGCCATAGCGTTCGGGGCCCTTGGAAATGACGTGGTCTGCTTTCCTCTCTCACGGGCATGGTACCCGAGGCCCCCGTGGCCCTACCCTGCCTGTTTGAAATCTCAACTGGGCTGTCTTGCTTTCGTGATGAGCTCAGAAAGGCTGATGTGGGATGCCTTACCTCCTCACAGATCTGACATCCCTGTGCATCCCCAAGGGCTAGCGTGGTCTGCCGATTGGTACCTGAGTACTAGAAGAGTCCCCTGATTCTAAAACACCCAGACCTCATGGCTTAAGGTTCCTTGGTCCAGGATGCTCAAGGGGCGCCTCTGGTGGTGGCCCCAGCACACGAGGGAGACGTGCCAGTGCCATTGTGGATGGCCTCGCCTCCATCTTGACACTTTTCAGCATGTGTTACCTGGGGCTCATTAGGAAATCTAAACTGTGACACTTAAGGTGATGTTTTCTTTGTAAGATTCCTGCAGCCTTGGAGATAAGTGACTAAAATGAAGACAGTAATGCTTCAGTCTCTGGAGAGCTGAGGGAAAGCACAGCCTTGGGACTGAGCAGGCATGACGGTGAACCTGGCTTCACCAGGGACCAGGCCGTCGGAAGGGAAAATCCCCACGGTCTCACTGGCGGCTCTTAACCATCCTGGGGGAAAGGAAGGCGGGACACGGTTAATGATGCCGGCTCTTGTGTGTTTTCCTCGCTTTCTGCGTCCTCTGCTGACTCTCCTCCCGATTCTGCCTGCAGGTTGTGGAAAGGAGGAGGACACCAGCCGAAATCAGGGAAGAGTTTGAGCGGCTGCAGAGAGAAAGGGAAGAGAGGAGGCTGCAGCAGCGAACCAACCCCAAGGTGAGCCGAGCGGGGCCAGTTCTGGAGGGGAGGGTTGCGAGGCTTGATTACCAGGCGGCAGATCTAAAACAATTGGTGCTGGTGGCCTTTTATCGTGATAACGTACAGAATCGGGTGGAACAGCATTTTGCTTACTGTGTCTCAAGAGTAGGATCTGCCTGGAAAGCTCTCAGCAGAGCTGCTGGTGGTGAGCCGGAGTAAAGGCACAGCCAATCTCCTGGTTCTCCCGGAAGCCAGGAGGCTTCCTGAGCAGAAACGCTGGCCAGCTGTCTGAGACCTTTCCCTGTGATCCTGCTGCCCAAGTCCTTGACACATGAAAATCAGTCAGAGGTCCATGTCAGGAAAGGACAGCCACCTACCCACGCACCGAGGCAACAGGATTCCTTGCAGACCAGTTACGAGACAGAGAGCCAGAGAACGCGGAGGGCTGGGGGTGTTTCCAGACTGCGTGAAGTGAGGGGCGTGCTTTCACCACCCCAGGACGACGGTGCCGTGAATAGCGGTCACCAGGCTGTTTCCGCAGCAACAGGGTGACCACCTTTAACATCAGTCAAGTCCCCGATGAAGTTGGAGTCGTGGACCCCAGGGACACACCTGAGTCTGAAAGTTACTTTTCAGTCCTGTATGGTCTCCTTTTCCTTGGATGTGTCGGGGAGGCAAATTGTTCTGCGTGCGTGCCACAGTCCTGTGGCAAAAGGAGAGCTCGGTCAATTTGAGGTGCCAGTCACACCGAAGGGCTAACTGAATGTGGCTCGGTGTTCCTGTTCAGTGGTGTTTAATGAGGGGCTCAGCATCCAGACTCTGTCAATTGTGGCCGGAAGAGCCCAGCAGGCAGCCTGAAAATCTAAAGAAAAAGAACAAATGCTAGCTTACAACTGGGAAGCATGATGTTAGGAGCTTCTGATCAAATACGTTCTAGAAAATGGATTTTTCTAAGACCCCTACAGCATTTAAAGGTCCAGATACTCAGAAGACTCCCATCTCTTTGAATCCTACATTTCAAAGTATACTTGTAAATGCCAACGCCTCTCCTTCCCTCCTGCCGTCCCCGTCCCCTTTAGCGGAGGACAGCTTCAGGAATGTACTTAACTTTGGGTCAGTGGAGGTAGAGACTTGAAACACCGGTTGAACCAAGTCGGGGGGTGTGAGATGCTGAGAGAGCTGAAAATCTCCGAGGTGCCCTGAACTGTGCTAACGGGTTCCCTTCTCGGGTATCCCAGCCAGTGCACTGGAGGAGGTCTGCGTAAAGGTCGGCCTTGGCATGTGGAGCTCAGGGGCAGTCTGATGCTGTGCTGTCTTTGATTTGCTGGCTGAAGTTTTGCTGCATTCAGAGCAATGAGGGGGAAAGACAACATCACAGTAGCCTGAGCCTCTGTGTCCCGTGATAAAATTGGCCATCTGGGTGTGCGCGGTGATTGCTTACTGGGATTGTATGGAAATGTGTCTCCAGGCCATGTTTCTGTGAAATGAGGGAGCACAGCTGTGACCATTTCACACATGCCTGCAAGATATTGTATGATTCCCAGTACTTTGCTACTTCTAGAAAGTGCTGCCAAAGAAATAAGACATTTTCTAACCAGAAATACTTAGTGAAAACCAGATGCCGGCTCTGGGGCATTTTGAGGAGAGGTTTTGAGCTGGATCTTTTATTCCACTTCTGAGTGTTTTTGCTTTGCAGGATGAGCAGAAAGATTTAGAATGTTCTCATCCTAAGACGAAAGGGGTGATCTCTTTTAAGAAGACCACAGGGGAGGTCTTCCCTGGTGGCGCAGTGGTTAAGAATCCACCTGCCAATGCAGCAGACACGGGTTCGAGCCCTGGTCCAGGAAGATCCCACAGGCCGTGGAGCAACGAAGCCCGTGTGCCACAACTACTGAGCCTGCGCTCTAGAGCCCGCGAGCCACAACTACTGAAGCCCGCGTGCCTAGAGCCTGTGCTGTGCAACAAGAGAAGCCATTGCAGTGAGAAGCCCACACACCACAACGAAGAGTAGCCCCCGCTCACCGCAACTAGAGAAAGCCCGCGCGCAGCAACGAAGACCCAACGCAGCCATAAATAAATAAATAAATTAGTTAATTAATTTATTTTTAAAAAAGAAGAAGACCACAGGGAGAAGGACACCTTTGATGACCTTGGGGCTTGGTATGGCCTGTCACCCAGACCTGCACTGAGGATCACAGCTTGTAGGGGAGGGACAGACTGGGTGACGTTCGTGGTACTGCTGCCTGAAACTTGCATGGGTACTTTTCCATTTTCACCGATAAGAGTTCATTGAGTAGGAATTTTCCAGGAGGAGTATGTACCAAGAACAGACTGAAAGGTCAAGTGGGGAAACCCGTAGGTTGGAAATACTGGCTCTGACACAGTGATAACAGGACGCAGAGCTCGCCCTTTGACCTATGTGCAGTTTTCTCATTTGGAAAATGAGGATACGTCCCCTAACCACCACGCCAAGTTGTTAAATGATGGAAAAAATATGAAATAGATGTTAATTTATTAGAGAAAGACAAGCCTGCTATGTAAGTGCAAAGTGGTATGTGTACCAAGGTGAGGTTAAGAACTAAATTTTGCTTCAGCATCTCATTCGGCACCGTGTGGGAAACACTTGGCTTGGTCGGGTAGTGCATTGCCCCTGGTGGCTGGCTGGGTTTGGGTGGGGTCTGTTAGATGGGTTCTGGAAATGGCCCTCTGCTGATATCATCCACCTGCTCCTGTGGCCGAGGCCCAGTGGCTTCAGTGTGGCCAGTCACCTGTGAGTCTTGGCTTGCGTGAAGGTGCCCTGGACAGCACTGTGGGGCCAGAAGGAGTGAGTGCTGTGCCCAGCTCCGGTGTGCATCCCCTTTCCCTCCCCACCCTCCAGCCAACAGGGCACGTGGGCTCCACGTATGCTGGGGGCAGCATGGGAGAACCTTGCACTTGGCCTCAAGAGCTCTGGCTTCGGATTCCACCCCCAGCCCCAGTTCTGCACCCCGGGTCCAGCCACTTCTCCAGTCTTAGCTCAGTTTCTCCCTGTGTGAAATGAGAGGTTTGCCATGAGGTCCAGTGCTTGGGGTCAAGTCCTCAGACCCCAGAGTCCTTAGCTTAATTGCTTCTGTTTTCTGTCTTTAGGGCCATGTGGGAATAAATTCCTCTGTCTGTATTTCCTGCTGGAAAACACCAAGCTCAGGTTGCTGGGGTCCTGGGGCCTCCAGGGCCCTGCACACTGAGCCAGCGTGGGGGTGAGGGGAGTTTATGACCAGACAGACGATGAGGTTCGTCTGCATCTCGAGGGCTGTGTGTGACTGGAGTCTTGACTGGACCCCCGTGGCCTTCCTCCCTCCATCTTGAAGATCCCTATTTTACTTGCATAATCCACCTCCATTTCTTGCCTTTTAGAGACTTAAGAGCATACGATAGGCTTGTTCTGTGCCATGTTCACATCATATTGATTATTGTCGTTCCTTTCTTTTGTTAATACCCATAAATCTTCTCTCTCTGTGGACAGCAGCCAGTTTGGGAATCGGACTTTTCACTGCCTTCCTAATGAGCTTGTCCAGACCCCATAGGAAGCAGGGCATTAAGTCAAGGATTGTTTAGGGGGCTTCATTGTCTGACTCTGAGAGTATCAACTCCTTTCTTTTGGACGCTGTTACATAAGAGTTTCGTGGAGATTGTTACTGTATTCCCTGGACCATTCATTTTCCTTTCTCCTTCTGCTATTACAGAGGTTGACATAAACTTCCTGGTAAGACCTTTCTGGTTTTAGAAAGGCCATCTTATCAGTGGTTCCTATAATAGCTGAAAAACAAAATTTAGCTTTATCAGGAAAAAAAAATGTTAAATAACGTTATCAAGGAAGACATGTAACCATAATCCCAAAAAGATGTAAAGATGTAGGAGTATATCTTTACATAAAGATGTATGAGTACAGGGCTTCCCTGGTGGTGCAGTGGTTAAGAATCCGCCTGCCAGTGCAGGGGACACGGGTTCAAGCCCTGGTCCGGGAAGATCCCACATGCTGCGGAGCAACAAAACAAAGCCCATGCGCCACAACTACTGAGCCTGCGCTCTAGAGCCCGCGAGCCACAGCTACTGAAGCCCACGAGCCACAACTACTGAAGCCCACACACCTAGAGCCTGTGCTCCGCAACAAGAGAAGCCACCGCAATGAGAAGCCCGCACACCGCAACGAAGAATAGCCCCCACTTGGCACAACTAGAGAAAGCCCGCGCACAGCAATGAAGACCCAACACAGCCATAAATAAATAGAAAGATAGATAAATTTATTTTTTTAAAAAAGATGTATGAGTATATTACTCAATTATTATTAAAGGATTTTTTTAAAAGGTTTGTTTTGGTTGCCATGGCTAATGATCATAGCCGGAATGAGCCCGTGGTTACCGCTTCAGTCTGTTCGGTGGAGGTGATTCTGATGTCATAAACTGAATTGGCTGGGCTGACAGGATAATCGTGCAGAAGAAAAGTTGTTGGAACCCATACGTTTGTCATGCTCAGTGGCAGAAAGGGGCTGCTATTGAAATTGAAGAAGTTGGACGTTGCCCCTTAAGGAGGAAGAACCAAGTCTGGGAAAGCGCTGAGCTAGAAAGCAGGTCTTTGGAGGAGAGGAGGGAGGTGGCCGACTGTGGCGAGGCGTAGAGGAAGCTACTTGAGTGGGTCGCAGCTGCACCCGCATCCTGCCAACGTGACCACTTACATAAGCAGGGTGTCAGGATAAAGTCCATGGGGCAGAAGTCTGGGGCAGGGGGAGTGGCTGGGGCCGAATAGCTCTTAGAAGCCCTGGTAAATTTGAGTTTGCTTCTCCATGACAGTGGAGAGTGCAGGCTCCAACTTCGATCTCAGACAATGGTCCCGTGGAGACAGTCTCACAAGAGCCACCACGGGTGCATCGGCTATAGAAAGGGCAAATTTCACATTGCGTCTTACTGTGATAGCCTCTTCCGGTGGAATTTTCAATTAGTAAATAGTTACTATCAAGACTGCATTTGACAGAAATTTCTCATATTATCCTTGTGGCCAGATAAAGAAATATAAACACAAAAATATTCAGAATGAACTACCATATGACCCAGCAATCCCACTCCTGGGCATATACCCAGAGAAAACCATAATTCCAAAAGATACATGCACTCCAGTGTTCATTGCAGCACTATTTACAATAGCCAGGACATGGAAACAACCTGAATGTCCATCAACAGAGGAATGGATAAAGAAGATGTGGTACATACATACAATGGAATATTACTCAGCCATAAGAAGGAATGAAATTGTGCCATTTGCAGAGATGTGGATGGACATAGAGACTGTCATACAGAGTGAAGCAAGTCAGAAAGAGAAAAATATATAGTAACGCATATATGTGGAATCTAGAAAAGGTACAAATGAACCTATTTGCAAAGCTGAAATAGAGGCATATGCGCTCTTGAGCCCGTGAGCCACAACTACTGAGCCCGCGTGCCACAACTACTGAAGCCTGCATGCCTAGAACCTGTGCTCTGCAACAAGAAAAGCCACCACAATGAGAAACCCGCACACCGCAAGGAAGAGTAGCCCCTGCTCGCCACAACTAGAGATAGCCTGCGTGCAGCAACGAAGACCCAACATAGCCAAAAAGAAATATTAATTAATTAATTAATTAATTAATTTTTTAAAAATAGAGGCATAGACGTAGAGAACAAACATATGGACATCAAGGGGGGGTGGGGGATGGGATGAATTAGGAGATTGGGATTGACGTATATACACTGTTGATACTATGTATAAAATAGATAACTAATGAGAACCAACTGGGAACTCTCCTGGATGCTCTGTGGTGACCTAAATGGGAAGGAATCCAAAAAGGAGGGGAGATATGTATACCCAGAGCTGATTCACTTTGCTGTACAGCAGAAACTAACACAACATTGTAAAGCAACTATACTCCAATAAAAACTTTTTTTTAATTAAAGTAAATAAATAAAAATATTCAGGATGGAACATTCCTGACCGAATGAACAACTGATTCTACTCAGAGGGTTGATTAAGGTATCCTTTCCAACCTGGTGACAAGCTTCTCATTGTGGGAGAAAGGCTCTAACTCGACACACTCAGGATTTCTGGGAGTGATGTCAGTGAGGATGTGTGTGTCACATTCACAGGTGGCCCAAGGTGGAAGAACAAAGCCAAGATTCTAAAAGATCCCAGTAAACTAGAGTGGGAGGGATAAATGTGCTGGCTGAGAGAAGGGGAGACAGGGAAATGATGGTCTTTAATTGACTGCCTGGCTTAAGATCAGCAACAAGGAACAGAACCGACAGTGGGAAGATGATCTGGGCTTGGTATAAGGAACATTGAACAAGGCAGCCTGCTGGGGATTAATGGAAACTGCACTTTATCCACACAGTGTGGCAGCGGGCTGGGTGGGGCATACAATGAAGATAAAAATACTGGGTTGGCCAAAAAGTTCGTTCGGTGTTCCGTAAGGTGGCTCTAGTAGCGCTTAGTTGTCTTCAACCTCGTTCACAACACTTTTGTCAGATTGTATTGTGACACCTGTCGTATCAGCCTGCACTTAAAAAGAAACTTATCAGAAATGGTGAGTTTTTGTGTAGCCATTTTAATACTGAAGAGGGAAGAAAAAAGCAACATTTTCAGCATACTATGCGTTATTATTTCAAGAAAGGTAAAAATGCAACTGAAACGCAAAAAAAAATTTGTGCAGTGTATGGAGAAGGTGCTGTGACTGATCAAATGGGTCATAAGTGGTTTGTGCGGTTTCATGCTGGAGATTTCTCGCTGGACGATGCTCCACAGTCGCTAGACCAGTTGAAGTTGATAGCGATCAAATCGAGACATTAATTGAGAAGAATCAGTGTTACACCACGTGAGAAATAGCCAACATACTCAAAATATCCCAATCAAGCGTTGAAAATCATTGGCACCAGCTTGGTTATGTTAATCGTTTTGATGTTTGGCTTCCACGTAAGTTAAGCAAAAAAGACCTTGATTGTATTTCTGCATGTGATTCTCTACTAAAACGTAACGAAAACATTGCTTTTTTTTTTTTTTTTTTTTTTTGCGGTACACGGGCCTCTTACTGTTGTGGCCTCTCCCCATTGCGGAGCACAGGCTCCGGACGCACAGGCTCAGCGGCCATAGCTCACGGGCCCAGCCGCTCCGCGGCATGTGGGATCTTCCCAGACCGGGGCACAAACCCGCATCCCCTGCATCGGCAGGCGGACTCTAAACCACTGCGCCACCAGGGAAGCCCACATTGCATTTGTAAAACAAATGTGACAGGCAGTGAAAAGTGGATACTGTGCAATAATGTGGAACAGAAGAGATTGTGGGACAAGCGAAATGGACCACCAGTAACCACACCAAAGGCTGGTCTTCATCCAAAGAAGGTGATGTTGTGTATATGGTGGGACTGGAAGGGAGTCCTCTATTGAGCTCCTTCTGGAAAACCAAACGATTAATTCCGACAAGTACTGCTCCCAATTAGACCAAGTGAAAGCAGCACTTGACAAAAAGCATCCGGAATTAGTCAACAGAAAATGCATAATCTTCCATAACGATAATGCAAGACTGCATGTTTCTTTGATGACCAGGCAGAAAAGCTTGGCTGGGAAGTTCCGATTTCTCTGTCATATTCACCAGACATTGCACCTTCAGATTTCCATTTATTTTCGGATTTCCATTTATTTTGGTCTTTACAAAATTCTCTTAATGGGAAAAATTTTCAATTCCCTAGAAGACTGTAAAAGGCACCTGGAACACTTCTTTGCTCAAAAAGATGAAAAGTTTTGGGAAGATGGAATTATGAAGTTGCCTGAAAAATGGCAGAAGGTAGTGGAACAGAACGGTGAATACGTTGTTCAATAAAGTTCTTGGTGAAAATGAAAAATGTGTCTTCTTTTTACTTAAAAACCAAAGGAACTTTTTGGT
This sequence comes from Mesoplodon bidens, assembly GCF_964165515.1. Lineage (NCBI taxonomy): Eukaryota > Metazoa > Chordata > Mammalia > Artiodactyla > Ziphiidae > Mesoplodon > Mesoplodon bidens. The sequence continues at coordinate 182,424,418 of NC_138177.1, forward strand.
CAACCCAGTAAGTTATCCAGGCTGTTCACAGAGCCGGCGTGGGAGTGGATCCCGGGCCGGCAGGTAGTGCTCCTGTCTCGGTGTGAGTTCCTTTGGGTCAGGAGTGGCTGAGCCTTTGATGCTGATGCCGTCTGATGGCCTCTGGGAAAGGGCTGGGCCCCATCTCTCCCAGCTCCAGGCCCAGCCTGTGGGCGATGGTGTCATTTGGTTATGTTGGGCCCTCCCGATCAAGGAACATCTGAGACTTATGGGCACAAGAGGTCTATTAGGTTTTTTGGGGTTTTTTAAAATAATTTTTAATTTTTAACTTTTTTTTGGTTGCGTTGGGTCTTCATTGGTGCTCGTGGGCTTTCTCCAGTTGCGGCAGTTGGGGGCTACTCTTCGTTGAGATGCGCGGGCTTCTTATTGCGTTGGCTTCTCTTGTGGCAGAGCACAGGCTCTAGGTGCTCAGGCTTCAGTAGTTGTGGCTCACGGGCTTAGTTGCTCCGCGGCATGTGGGATCTTCCCGGACCAGGGGTCAAATCCGTGTCCCCTGCATTGGTAGGCGGATTCTTAACCACTGCACCACCAGGGAAGTCCTCTACTAGTTTTTAAATATGCATATCAGACCTTTTTGAGATATTAATCATTTTTAAGTAGCCCCTAGTTTCGAAGTCTAAAGTGTGGCAAATTTTTTTCGTGTGTGTGTGTGTGTGTATCTAAATAATATGTGTAAGTAGTTTAGAAAGTCAGGTAGTTACTAGGCTTATTTTTTTTTAATGTTGCCCCCACCTTGTGGGTTCCTGACTCCTGTTCCTCACCCCTCCCTTCTGAGCTCTTTTCTCTGACATTTCCTACTACTTCTAAGTTGCATATTTACTCTGTTCTCTGTTTTTTTCAGTTTCAGTAATTATCTGTTGACCTCCTGCCAGAAAAGATAAGGATATAGTTCTCCCAAACAACACATTTGTTTCAGTTCATCGAATGTAATTATAATACCCTTTAGGGTTAAATGAATATTCACTGTACAAATACTCAGTTGAGCCTGATAGTGTACTGTGATTACCTGCCTTCTCTTAATATGCTTTTTACTCCATGTGTTAGTAGTTGTCCCATTTGGTTCCTTTGATTAGTTTCCTATAAATCTGTCAGACACTTGTGTGTTCTCTCTCCTTTTGTTCCTGGTAGCATCCTTCTGGAGCTCTCCTCCATCATCCCCCATCCCAGTCCAGACTAGACTCTGCTTTCTAGGCCTGCCGTCCGGCTGTGACCTCAGGACTTTCCTCGCCAACTTCCTAGGAGTGCCTTTGTGTTCATTCATTCAACAAATTGGCTTTGAGTGCCGGCCGAGAGAGGCACTGTTAGACACTCGGCAAAGCAGCCCCTTCCCTCATGGAGTTTGGATTCCCTCCAACCTTTTCCTTGGTTGGCTCCCACACCTTCCCCTTTTTGGTTTATCTCTTTGCGGAGGAAACACATTCTCCAGTTGCTCCTTTACATAAGATGCCTAAAAGTCGAATTTCTTTTCCATTTCATTCCCATTCAACTGTCTTTTAAAAGAAAAGATAATTTATATATAATCGTATGTATGTATGTAATTATATATACATACATAAATAGAAAAGATATGTGTAATATTATAAACTATAACATAGTAATAAACGCCTAGTACCCACTGCCTGACCCAAAAACAAAAATATTGCCCATAACTTGCATTCACTTCCACATTTCTCTCTTCCATCTCCCTGCCAGAAGGAAACACGATCTAAAAGGGTCCAGTATGTGAATAAAAGGAATGTATCAATAAAAAGAAAGAAAGGGAGGACGAATATAAAAGAAATAATATGAGAAATTTCCCAGAACTGAACGACTCAACTTTCCAGGTGGGAAGGGTCCACTCCACTCCCGGCACAAGCAAGAAACTCACATGGTCCTCATTCTGTTGCTTTTTAAATTTTGTTACAAATTGGATGTATGCTTAAGCAATATAGTGTTTCATTTTTATTGTTTTTGAGCTTTGTAAAAATGGTACCATGCTATAGGTATTCTTTTGGGACTTGCTTTCTCCCCACCACTCATACTCTTCCAAAATTCTGTATGTTTCATGAAGCTGTGGCTTACTCATTTTCATTGCTGCTTATCCGTTCTCCTGCTGGTGGATATTTCGATTGTTTCCAGGTTTTTGCTGTTATGAACGTTGCTGCTGTGAACATTCCTGTGCATGTTTCCTGGTGCACGTGTGCAAGGCTGTCTCTTGAGTGTGTGTGTGCATGTGTTTGCACATATGCACGTACACCCATATACCACACACACCTAGATATGAAATTTATGGGTCCTAATATATGCAGATGTTGCCATATTATTTCCCAGAGGTAAAACATTGACTTTGCATAACTCAAAATCAAGTTTATACTTGATGCTAAGTACTATAAAGCATATATCTTTATATTCTTCGTGATATATATGTGTGTGTAGATAGATACACTTGTGAAGTGAAGTGTATGTATCTGTAACTTAATATTTGGTTATTTCTCTATATTTAATAATAGGTATTGCTTATTTTTGTCTATTTAGGCCTAAAAATTGTCAGTTTTATATAATTTGACTGGATATTAAATTCCGGTTTGGAAATTATTTTTCCTCCAAGGCCTCAGAAGACCTTGTTCCAAGGCTTCTAGCTTACAAGGTTGCTGTTGAGAAGACTAGTTCTAATTCCTTATTCTTGTGTGTGATGTTCTTTTCCCCCTTTGATAACCCTTAGGGTCTTTCTCTCTGGGTTTTCACGACGGAGAATCTTGGGGTGACTTTCTCACTCGTGCTGATAGTTATAGCAGACCTTCCCACCTGGAAAATTGAGTGGTCTTCAGTTCAGAGACATTTTCTAGTATTTTTTTCCCCTCCTTTCTCTCTTTCCAGATTCCTTTATTCACATATTGGACCCTTTGGACTAATAATTTCATCTTTTTTCTCCCTCTCCGTTTTGCATATTTTTCATTTAATTCTACTTTTTTGGAGATTTTTTTTCCTAGATTATTTTCCAACCTTTCTATTCAAGGAATATAGAAAATTTTTTAATTTGTCTATAATGTTTTTAATATCTTAGACTTTCTTATTCTCATATTTCTTGTTTTTTTCATGGGAAGTAATGGGGTAGGAATTTGGCATTTGAAGATGCCCCAGGTTCAAATCCTGTCTCTGACACTTATCACCTGTGACCTTGCGCAAGAGACTGCACCTCTGTGCTCCTCAGTTTCTTCGCCTGAAATGGAGAAAATAGTGCCTACTCACTGTTGATAAGAAGATTAAAATGGAAGAGTTCCTGGCACATAGTAAGCGTTCATAAATGTTTTTTATTATCAATGCAATATCTCTTATTTTTCTAAGGATACCTACAGATTTCTTGCCATTTTCTTTGGCATTTGTATTCTGTGCTTCTTTCTGGTTCTTTCTGATCTTTACTTGGTTTCAGACTTTGGTGTTGGAGGTTTTCCTCAAATGTCTGGTAGTCCTCGGCTGTCTGCCATGAAGAGTGAGGCGGTGAGGCTGAGTAGACACTGCATGTTACTTGGCCGGGCTCCTCCCCAATGGGCTTAACTCTGGGGTGTTTGGGTGGGGAGCACTCACGCACACCCCCCCACACCCAACCCCGCCAAAGGTCAGCGTCCAAAGGCTTCCTCTCATTAGCAGATGGTTTTTCTCTTGAGAAGAAACCTCCGGTCTCCTGCCTGGCTGCCAGCAGTCTCATAGCTGAGTGGGGTAGGAAGTTGAGGACGGGACCATTCAGCGTGTAGTCCACCTCACCCTATTTCCAGTATGGGCCCCACTCCCCCACTGCTGTGCCTGGAATGCCTTCATGTGACTTCTCCAAAGAACAAGCCTCTGTCACTTGGCTCCTTGGGGGAGTGGGCAGGGGTCCACGTTTCTGCGACTCCTGGGGTGCGTGGTGCCTCCACCTCCTGACCAGCAACACTTAGGTTTCAGTTTTCTCTGCAGAATAAGTCACCATCTCTTCATCCTTTTCCAGTTTCTAAAAATTGGTTAACACCTCTTATCTGTCACCTTTAGTTTACCCTGTTCTTTTTGTCCTTGGCTTTGTCATTCCTTTATTGTTATTTCGGGAGGGAGGAGGGTTTCAGGAGGACAGTGAGATAAACGTATATGTGTTTTTAATCCCATCGGTTCAACCCATCCAAATTTATGTATTGGAGATAATTGCATTAGAAAAGACTGTGTTATTTATCCATAATCGTGAATGAGATAGAGGAACAAAAACTCTGTCAGCTGCAGCTTCTTCATTTAAAAAAATGATCTGGTAGCCAGAGGTTGGGGAAAGGGGGGCTGGGGGGGAGGTAGGTGCCGTTGCAGAGGGCAACCAGAGGGATCCTTGTGGCAATGGGAGTGTTCTGTATCTTGACTGTAGTGCTGCATACATGAACCCACATAGGTGATTAAGTGGTATAGAATTAAATATACAACCACAAATGAAAAAATAAAAATAAATAAAACTGAGGCACTCCGAATAAGGTTGGTGGACTGTATCCATGCGACTATCCGATTTGTGATAGTTTGCTGTAGTTTTGCAAGTTTACTGCTGTGGAAGGCAGTACTTAGGGTCTCTTATTATTTCTTATAACTGCATGTGAATCTACAATGATCTAAATAAAATATTCAGTTATAAAAAAAAAGACCCCAAAGCTAGTAAGTTAACTCAGCTACATCACAATATGTTCACCAACTAAAAATTCAGATTCTCAGGCCCTGCCTCGGAGGAAATAAATAGGAGTCTTATCAGTCTGCTACCTGGGAATCTGTATTTATACAAGTCCCCACCCCAGGAATTCAGATGCGTGGCTGAATTTGAGAAGTATTGCAGTAGTCTGCAGATGAGAGAACAAACAGGTATCTTTTTTACATTGTTTTGTTATCAGTTAAAGAAAAAAAGAATTGACTTATGAATGGAGTAGTTGGTAGTCCAGGAAGATGGTGATCCAGTGGGGTTGTAGTTTACAAGTTAGAATGGGCGCTTACAGGTAGCATTCAGCTACTTCCCCTTGTGTTTAGCTCCTTAAACCTTTGAATCTTATCAGTTTGTGATCTTCATTAAGTAGCTCCAAACTCGAGAAACTAATGACTGTGATCTGATTAAAGATAGTATGAAACTGTGGGGTGTGCTCCCCTGGAGTCTGTCAGCTCTGCTCATTGCTGGGAGGGGTGACTGTCCCCTGCTATAGATTGAATCTTTGCGCTCCACAAAAAGCCTCAAAGGTCTCAGTTGAAAATCTGCAGCTGCCGGCTGTCCCCCTGACAGTTTTTCAGCAGCAGCATCGTTGTGTGGAGCTAAATGATGGGAAACTCAAATTTCAGCGTCCATAAATAAAGTTTTATCGGAACACGGCAAAGCTTATTCATTTACAGATTACCTGTGGCTGTTTTGCACTACAGCAGCAGAGGTGAGCAGTCTCCACAGCAGTCGCCCACAAAGCCTTGAGTACTACCTGGCTCTTTACAGAAAAAGTTCGACTACCCTGCTCTAGAACAATAAGGTGAGATGTGCTTGTAGGGGGAAAAGATAAACAAAAGCTGTAAAAGTTTTGTGCTTTGCACTTAATAGCAAAGGTTACCCCAAAGTATTTTCCTTTGTAAACTTGTTATTTGAAAAAATGCGATTTAGTAACAGTTTAATAATAAAAGGACATAAACTTGCATACCTTGAGCTAGAAGCTGTTGGAAAAAATCCAAGCCATTCATTCATCCAGAATTAGAGCTTATCTTTTCTCTTTCTTCTTTTTCTCGATCCTTCTTGGTCCTCTGTTAAAATTCAGATCCAACTGTCTTTCCTAAGTCATGACATCGAATTGTAAGTTGCAGTCAACCCCCTGTGTGGCTCACAGAGAAGAAGTCTATCTAGTTCTGGTGCTGTGACCAGTCCATTTTCAAAAGGTCGTTTCCTGGAAATGGAAGAAGAGCAGTGGCAGGCTTCTGAACCTTACTCTCTGAGGAGAAGATGATCAGTCCCTCTCTGGGGTGGCTCTTCAGGTGTGGCTGGCGCTTGAGCCTTACATTCTCTGGGTCATTTTCTTTCTTTTTTTTGGGGGGGGGGGGTCATTTTCCATAGACTTGGATCAACACCAAAGGCCACTGAGTCACGAAAGTCACTGGCTCATTGAAGTTTTCCACTGTTTTGGCCTTGTTTAAAGAAACAACAAAATAGTTGAGAAAGTGATGCCTTCAGCACTATTTTTAAACTTCTAAAGTCTACTCTACCCTCTGGTGAATCCGTTGACTGTCAGTATGGAGTTAACACAAATGTTTATCATTTCAAAGGTTTTCTTTGGGAAAGGAAAGAAAACCGTATTTAACGTTATTCTGGAAGTTTTAGACAATACAATTAGACAAATAACAAGAGAGAGAAAAACACTGAAAGCGTTTTCATTGTTTGCATATGGTATCATTGCCTGTCTTTAAAGAACCAACTGAAAACTGTCGGGGCTTGTGAGTTGAATGAGGTGGCTGATGACGAAACCCACACACGTAAGTCAGTAGCTGGTGATACTGCTGACATCGTGACCCTGCTTCCCTCCTCACCCAAGCACAGAGCCAGGGGGAGCCTGCAGGTCAGACCGGGTGGCTCTGCCCTGCTCTCTGGTGGCTTACGTCATTCATAGTCAGCCAGCATCCTGACGCTGACCTGTAGGCGGGGTGACCGCGTCATTCAACTTCCAAACCAGGACATTTTTGAGAGTGAAAAGGGGTGTTCAGAAGAAAGTAGCAGAAGCGGAGTCATTATTTTTGGCATACACTTACATACTTTAATCGGTGTATATCCTCTGATATTTTGTGTTCTGGTCACGTGCTGCTGCATGACGAACCTCTCCAAAGTGTAGCAGCTTGTGAGAACGATTCGATTTTCTCCTCGCTCCTGTGGAGTGACTGGACTCGGCGGATGGTTCTTGCCTGGGGTCTCCCCATGCAGCCCAGTGGTAGCTAGGTCATGTTGAAGATGGCATCTGCACGCCTGTGCCTCTCCTACACTGCAGCTGTGGTGGCCAAGGGTGGCCTGCCGTCTCTCGCAGGCGGCCTCTACCCCGGCTACCTTGACTCCCAGCCTGGCAGTCTCAGGGTAGTTGGGTTGTTTCACGGTAGCTAGCTTCCCCCGGGGCCTAGACGAACCTGCAAGGTTCCTTGTGACCTAGCCTTGGAGTGTGCGCCATCCCGTCCCCTGCATCCTCTTGGGCAAAAGCAAGTCCTGGGTCACTGCAAATCGAGGAGGGGGCTCTGTGCAGGGCTGCAATCCCAGCAGGCATGCCTTTGTGGGAGGCCTTCCTGGGATTCTCAAGTCCACGCTGTGTCACCGCTGTTTTTCTTTTTTTAAAATAAATTTATGTATTTTTGGCTGTGTTGGGTCTTTGCTGCTGCACGCGGGCTTTCTCTAGTTGCAGCGAGCGGGGGCTACTCTTCACTGAGGTGCGCAGGCTTCTCATTGCCGTGGCTTCTCATTGCCGAGCATGGGCTCTAGGCGCGTGGACTCAGTAGTTGTGGCTCATGGGCTCCAGAGCGCAGGCTCGGTAGTTGTGGCTCACAGGCTTAGTTGCTTCGCGGCATGTGGGATCTTCCCAGCCCAGGACTAGAACCCATGTCCCCTTCATTGGCAGGCGGATTCTCAACCACTGCGCCACCAGGGAAGTCCCCCACCACTGTTTTTCTGAAGAATGTCCTTTCAGTGTCTCTGTTTTTTATTCCTTCATAACATTGCCTACCATATTCATACAAGGAGCAAATTTATTTAGTAAATTTGAAATATTTGGCGTATTTGATTCTTCTCTGTATACTGTAGTATTCTTCTTTTTTGTCTTTCTTTGACTTATTTCACGTAGCATCTTTTTTTTAAATTGAGGTATAATTTACAATATTATATGAGTTTCAGGTGTACAACTTAATGATTCAAAATTTTTATAGGCCACTCTATTCATAGTTAGTATAAAATATTGGCTATATTTCCTGTGTGTCCTTGTAGCTTATTTATTTTAAACATAGTAGTTTGTAACTCTTAATCCCCAACCCTTATCATTCCCCTTCCTCCTTCCCCCTCCCCACTGCTAACCACTAGTTTGATCTCTATGAGTCTGTTTCTTTTTTGTTATATTCACTAGACTGTTTGATTTTTTTTATCCCACATATAAGTGATAACATACTGTATTTCTCTTTCTCTGTCTGAGTTATTTCACTAGGGATACTACCCTCCAGGTCTATCTATGTTGTTGCACATCGCAAACTTTCATTCTTACTTTTTTTTAACATTTATTTATTTATTTGGCTGTGCCAGGTCTTAGTTGCAGCATGTGGGATCTAGTTCCCTGACCAGGTATCGAACCTGGGCCACCTGCATTGGGAGTGTGGAGTCTTAGCCACTGGACCACCAGGGAAGTCCCAAACTTTCATTCTTTTTTATGGCTGAGTAATATTCCATTGCGCGTGTGTGTGTGTGTGTGTGTGTGTGTGTGTGTGTGTGTGTGTGTCACATCTTCTTTATCCATCTGCTGATGGACAGGTTACTTCCATATCTTGCCTATTGTAAATAATGCTGCTATGAACATTGGGGTGCATGTATCTTTTTGAATTAGTGTTTTCATTTTCTTTGGGTATATAACCAAGAGTGGGATTGCTGGATCATATGGTAGTTCTATTTTTAGTTTTTTGAGGAAGCTCCATACTGTTTTCCACAGTGGCTGCACCAGTTTACATTCCCACCAACAGTGTACCAGGGTTCCCTTTTCTCCACATCCATTTATGATCTTTTAAATGCTTCATCAAGTTTAGATGCCACAAAACTATAGGAAGACCTTGTCAATTTCATTCCATTCCAGGAGAGGATATAAATTTAACCAATCAAAAATGACAGCTCCACCAGAAGATTCCTACCCAAAATTGAGATATTCTAAAATGCCATTATGGAATTTCAAAATGAAATAAACAGAGCTCTTATTTTATTTGTTCAGTTTTTCCTTCCTCAGGAGATCAATTTCAGAGTATTCTTGGTTACACACTTCTCAGTGATTGCAATTTCTTAAATATTTTTAAAGCTGCAGGATTTATATTTAAAGGTTTTTTAAAAAGGAGTTCTCCAAAGGCTCATACTTTCCTGATTCACAATTTTTAACAGACACCATGCTGCAATTTTTCGTATTCAGAATCAGCTTCAAAAAAACAATTCTGTTACTCTGTGAATATACAAAAATATTTGTACGTTTTTGACAGCTTTAGCTTTATTTTCCATAGGCAGAATATCACAGCTTGTTTTGACAAAGTTATGCATTGTGTACACCATAACTAATTCTAAGACTGTTTCTGCTCCATGCGTTTCTTGATTTAATTAAAATGCTTTTACCGAGAGGCTGTACCTTCACCAAAATTGGTGTTTGAGTATCACCACAGAAACAAACCATTTTACATTCATTGTGGAACTTTTGACTGGGTTTACAGTAACATTTATAATAATGTCAGGTGTTTCACCTTCAACAAAGCAGACAATTATTAAGGATTAACTTAAGTGATTTTTTTGTTTGAAGCATATGGTTGACACTGATATAAAAGTGGTATCATTAGTTGTGAGGTTCTTCTGCTAATAGAACCAGCTTATAAACGGCTATTGCTTTACCTTCGTGCATGCGTTACAAACCTTAGAATGGAAAAATGAGTAAAATTAACATAGAGGCACTACCATTTGATCTAAATGAAAAGTCATTTTTCACAGCTATATGTAAATACACCTGCCGCTACAGCCTCACTTTGGGTCTCAGTCTTTAAAGAATGACTCACTGTTGAAGAAGATGCTAAGACTTGATGTTCATATGGTTGGTGTGGATGGTCAGTGTTCATCAACTTTCTGAGAAAGTGGAAATTTAGTCCTAATTTTTTTTTCATTGAACATACACTATGTTTAATCTCATTCCTGCTTGAAGAGTTTATCAAAAATGAAAGCATTACCCCCTGTCCCACCCCCAGAAAAAAAAAAGAAAAGAAAGAAACCTTGCAGATTTATATCAGGAGTTGCCAAGTTTAGCCCACTGCTTCTTTTTGTGTGACCTATGAGGTAAGAATGGTTTTTATATTTTTAAATGATTGGGGGAAAAAATCCAAAGAAGAATTGTATTTTGAGATGTGAAAATTATCTGAAATTCACATTTAAGTGTCAATAAACAAAGTTTTATTGGAACACAGTCAGGCCCAGTGCTTTGCTGGATAGTCTGACTGCTTTCCCCACAACAGACGTGAATTGCAGCAGAGACCCTGTGGCCCACGACGCCTGAAGTATGTCCTGTGGCCCTTCACAGCCAGCGTGCCGGCTCCTGGTTTACACCATTCAGGAGAAGGGGGAAAACGCCAGCAGCAGTGCTGACACTGCTCTCTGGTACCTTCTCCTGCAGGACTGGCCCACCTCTGTTTCCCACGCATTCACATACACCTGGAGTTGCCCCTGGACCGGTGGCTTGACAGCTTAACGCATGTCACAGGCCCAGGCATTGGCCACCTGCCTGATGTGCCAAACGGGCAGCAGCTTCTAATAGTTCTCCCGCCGCCAGCTGCGGCTGGGAGGGCTGTGTCTAGCCACCGTCTCAGCAAGCACCTGCGTGCAGTCCTGGAGTGGGAAGTGCTGCTCGCGCCACCTGGAAGGAGGCAGGAGCAGAGTGATGGGTTAGCCTTGTCACCTCCTAAATTCTCCCTGCATCCCACACACCTAGCTGAGACGGTGGCCAGTGCTAGAAGCACAGAGTGAAGGCTGCCACCAAACCCACTCTGGCTGCTTAGATTCGGACAGCTATTGATGATAATACTGTTGGTGATGAAAATGCTATTGGTGGTGATGTCACTTTGTTTAAAAATGAACATCTGGGATAACTGCTAAACCAACCAAAACATCAAGGTTAAACTGGTACTATCCCGGATGAACCCCGCCCGTTCTGCTATGTGAACAGCCACACCCAGCACCTCCCAGTCCCACCTGCCTCCCTCTGCTCCAGCCCCAGTGGCCTCCGTGCTCCTCCACGGGAGTCTCGCAGGCTCATCCCTTGTTTCCCTCTCATACCCAGCTCACGTGTCCCCTTCTCGGGGAGAGCACACGTTCTCCCAAGCTCCTTTTGGGGTGATAGAAGTGTCCTGTATCGTGATTTTGGAGGTGGTTTCACAAGTGTACACACCTGTCAAAACTCATTAAGTTGTACACTTCAAACGGGAGTGGTTTATATTGTTACATGTAAATTAAACCTCAGTGAAGTTTTTTTTTTTAATGGGCTGCAGAGAATTTAATAAAAATGTGTGTGGGGTCATGTCTTTATATGTTGGATTAAGGTATCTGCCCATTTGTAAGGTCTTACGACAGTAAAAGAAAATAATAAACATTGATTTTCTGAGTAAAGAGCATTTTTATCAGCAAAATTTTAGCTTATTATTTCTTCAGAGAATGGGGTTCTGTTTCTCATAATTTAAGTCTCAAATTAATTTTAGGAGGCGGAACAATTTTTAAATCTGCCGTTTGTTTTATTTGGTTTGCACTTCTCTGTCTTTGAAGGTATTTTTATATTTTAAAGACTCTTATGGTACTTTTGTGACATAAGAGTGTTTAGAATTGAATGTTAAAAGTGTTTAATCCATGTAGCTAGTTTCTAGGTGGTTTTCTGCATTTGAGGGTTACATCCAGAGATGAGCAATTCAGAGCCATGAAAGAGGTCAATCTTCTTGTCCTACCACTTGTCCTTGGTGAGTCATCCGCCTGTGGACACGCCTGGCTTTCTGACTCTACGAGTCAGTGGTGCTCGACCACTGTTCGGGTTTGAACCATGGCATTTGTGCCCCGTGGGCTCGTGGAGTCCCGCGCAGCCAGTGAACCACGCGGCTGCTGAAGTATAGAGTATTGTCTTTCATCCCACAAATCCCAAGCCTGGTGCTGACTGCTTGTTTTTCTGCCCCAGGGGACCATCAGCGTTGGCATCGACGCCACTGACCTTTTTGATCGCTACGAGGAGGAGTACGAAGATGTGTCAGGAAGTGGCTTTCCGCAGATTGAAATTAACAAGATGCACATATCCCAGTCCATTGAGGTAAAGCACACAGACGCCTCCTCCAGTGCAAGGGGGCTCAGCAAGGGCACTCGGGTTAGCAACGTGCTGCGAGGTGTGCAGCTGGGATGAGAGGGTCTGCTCAGGGTTTTCTCATCTTTATTTATGAAAGGATGCAGTTAGCCGCTTAAAAAAAGAAGAGCTCTAGTCACGACCTTGTTCATACTGCTTTGCCAGCATGTCAGCAGCAAGAGTGCCAGGGGTGCATAGCTTCAGAGTCTCAGGGCTCTCCAGCAGGAAACTTTCGCTCATGCTGTAGAAGGGGGAGCCAAGGTCGTGACGATTTTAGGAGAGAAAGCAGCCCTCCATGGGAAATTCGAAGAACCGGCCTTAGTTTTAAGGCACACTCTCCTGTGTGCTGAGCCCTGGGGTCACTAAATGTCATCTTTCTGCCCGCTGTTTGGGTGTGGCAGTGTGAGGCCATCCTGCTGACAGTTAGCTGGGTCTCTGCCCCCCAGACTCATTCACTTATTCTCCAGTGCATCAGCCTAGAGCGTGAAGTCCTAACTCAGGGAAACCTGCCCCCCTCTTGGGGCTTCCAGAGTCAGTCACTGCAGCCATGGGGAGGACTGGGAAGTCCCAGACGTCCTGCGTGGGGAGGCACGGGGTGAAGTTACCGTGCAGTCTGATGGCACTGGGACACCGAGAACCAGCCTCTAGCCCTGCGTCTCCCCTGGGTTTTTGCAATTTGCCCATTAAAGCTTTTGCAAAACCTGACCTCGGTGGCCACGTGCAGTTCGGATGCCAGGGTGAGAGAGAAGTGAGGCAGGTGAGGCAGTTCTGCATCCCTGCACACTTGAACCATGGACTCGCCTGCACTTGCAGCCTTGCACTGGGGGTGGATGCGTCAGGTCTGTCGTTGGCGCTTCCTGTTGCTTTGATTAATTTGTTACCAGCAGGTGTCATTTCCTAGGCACCCTTGACAGCTTCAGACACAGCCATCCTCTCTGGAAGCCTCTCCACCCAGAATGGCAACGGAGGGGGTTCCATTAACTTCGCGCTCAGACGAGTCACTTCTGCGAAGGGCTGGGGAGAGGTAAGAATGCCAGCGGGCGAGATCGTGTCGTCCACTGCAAAAGAATGACCTCAGTTGGCCACATCACTGTGTAAGAGTGCCAGCTGTCACACTTGCATTCGTTGGCTGTCCCCAAGAGAAAACTGCGTCTCGTATCTGAGGATTGCTCTCAGTCTGCCGGGCAGCTCAAAGTTAGACTAGAACAACAAGATTTTCCCCTGATGCCAACCTCCAGAAATCCCACGTCTAGAAACTCAGCATCTCTGTTCCCTTAAGCAAAAACCTATAGGCTCTTCCCTTCTCCTGCACAGTGCGGAAGGCCGGTGCCTCCATCTCAGCGCTCTGGTCCACTGCTTGGCAGTCATTAAGCAGCCAGTTCTGCCGAGCAGATTGAGCTGCATCAAATTAACATTGAAGAGTTGCCTTGAAAGTCACCCAGAATAGTAACGAGGCAGCCAAAGCGGCTGGACTTCACGACTGCGAGTGCAGAACTGCTGGAGGGTTTAGCATCAGCCCCCTGAGAGCCATCACCGCTCCCCTGGGAGACCTGCAGGCGGTGCAGCGGAGCAGGTGGAAGTGCGCCTGTGCGGCACGAGGGCGGCCACCCCTGACTGCAGCGGGCACCGTGCAGATGGCCTGAGCTGGAGAGACAGGGCCCCGGGGCCAGCAGCGCTCTCTTCGGAGGGGCCCAGGCCTCCTTGGGTCTGTGGAGACAGTTATCTCCCTTTGGCAAAGGTTAAGATGAGATATTAAGACTCTTCCACCCCCAGTTTTAGAGCCCTGAGGGCCGGTGGCATTGAACTAAACGAGGGAATTATAACCAGAGGTGCTTACCTGAGACTAGGGTTACTGCTGTGAGATAAAACACCATTAATTCTTTTTCTTTTTCTTTTTTGAACAGTTAGAGTTTGGAGCTGGGGACCTGCAGGGGCCTTTGTTTGGCCTAAAGTTGTTCCGTAATCTCACACCAAGATGGTAAATATAAAGAGATAAATGCCCTTTGGTGGTCTTTGTGGATTTAGGAGACCAGAACCTGCGTATTATTTTTGTCAGAATCATCTGCAGTTACCTTGTCTGTCCTGCAAGGTCACTGAGGGCAGACCCTGCAGCTGGCATGGAGCCTAGGCACTGTGCTCGTTGCAGAGAGCACTGGATCGGGGGTGAGGGAGGTCTGCTTCTTGTCCCAGCCCAGGGCCAGGCTTCCGCTCCCCTGAGGATGCGGCTCCTGCCCTGCCTGGTCACCGTGGGCTGTGAAGACCATGATACACTGGAGGGAAAGCACTTCATAGGGAAGTGGGTCAGGGTCTGAAATATTTATGGGCTTGTGGGTCATTTCTTTGTCACAGAGAATGCGTTTTAGGTTCAGAGAGGGGCTTTAGTAAGCAGTGAGGCAGCCTGTTTATTAGGCACATTCGTGTTATGCCAGAGCCGTAAACCCCACCACCTCTGCTCTCCTTCGCCTTTGCTTTGGCAGTGATGAAGGACTGTCCCTTCTAGTAAGCAGAGGTGTCCTTATTCCCCATTGAGCTCAGATAAAAGAATTGGGTGGAAGGTAAACAACTCTTTCCTCTGGGGGATAAAATACAGCTAAAGGAATTCTGGAACAGAGCACGTTTGCAAAGAAAGGTGTTTCGCCTCCAGCCGGATGTGCGTCTGCGTGCCTGCAGGGCAAGACTGGTAAAGGCCAGTGTGCAGGGCTGTCCCACTCAGGGTAAGAAGCGTCGTGAGAGAGAGAAGCTGTGGCTTCTCGACGGGCAGATGAGCACAGCCCGAGCAGAGCCCCGAGAGCGGGGCTTCCAGGCAGAGAGCGAGGGGTAGACTAGACACCCCAGCACGGGGGTCACCCACGTGCTGGTTAGAACACGGCTTCTCGGGCCTCTGCTCTGGGACTCGGACCCGGCAGGTCTGGGAGCGGGGCAAGGGTGAGGCTTTTAACCAGAACTCGAGGTGGGCAGTGTATGTACGTGTCAGCGTTTTCCTAAGCTTGTCTGCTTGGGATCGTCCCCTCCGATGCTGCTGACGGAAAGCACAGGTTCCTGCCCCCACCCCCAGACCTCTCTCAGGTCCTCTGCGACGGGGGCCTGGAATCCATAGTTTTATCAAGCACCCCAGGTCATTCTGAAGACTAGACACATTTAGGAGGCACTCACTGAGGAAAATCTGTGGGCTGTTTCGTTCTGGTTGAGCCTCAAAGTGTCTGTCTGTTAAGTGGTCACCCGAGTCTAGGTGTGGCTGGTCATCAGCTTTTGCAGGTCTGGAAATTGAATTTCATCATAGTACCGGTTTATCAGACTTGAGAATGCAGATTTATAAAAAAGGATGCCAGCTTGTTAATGCACGGTGTCTCCTCCTCCGGGTGCCCCTAGTCCCTGGGTCGAGTTACTTTCAAGTCCAAACTGGTGATGAGAAGGTTATTGGTTGATGGGTGTGGGTGAGCCTGGAGAAAGGCAGGCGGCCGGCGGGAAGTTCTCCGCCTCCCAGGGCAGTGCCTGAGTTGCTGCTCTGGCCCCAGAGTCTGTCTGTCTGTCTCTGTCTAGGACATGCTCCAGAAAAATACAAGATCATATTACTTTGATTAAACAGAGATCTCATTGTTTATGTTTTGATTGTTATAAAAGTCACAGGGTGACTTTTATCTCTCCTCTCCCTGCTTGCCTCCCCCGAATGACCCAAGTGTGGCTAGAGGGGAAGAATGTGGCTGCCGTCCGGTGTGGCTGGAGTGTCAGATAACGGGGACAAGGTTGGGTTGGGGGCCTTTGCAGAGCAAGGAGTTGATTCCTCATTCGTGTGGCCTTGGGAAGAGGTCTGTGAGCACAGGAGCAAATGTCATCAGAGTTACCACGTGTATTATTGTTTTAGGGGCACAAGCGAGGCCTCCAGAGCATAGGAAGGAAACAGGCATCTAGTGTATGACGGCTGTTCGCTGGAGGCAAGCTGTTTGCTCGTCTTTGAGCGGCTTGAGTGAAGGGCTGTGAGTTCCTTTGCTGTTGAAGTGAAATACCCCTTTTTATCCAGAAGATGGGGCTGACTCCCTCGGAAATGAACTTCAGAGACCTTTCGGGGGATGGTCCGCTAGCTTCTCAAGTAGCTTTCGGTCAATACTTTGCAGCCCTGGGTGCACATCCGGGTGGAAGGGTAGCTTTGGAAACTGCACTGACGCCTGGGCCCCCACCCGAAACGAAGGACTTCATTGGTCTGGGGTGGGCCCTGGGTAAGGGCTTCTCAAGACTGGCTGCACGTTTGCATCACCTGGCTAGCTTTTCCCACACCAGGTCTATAAATCAGCACACCTGGGGGCAGGAGCCAACCATCGGTGTTTTCAGCTTCACCAGGTGAGTCCAGCGTGCAGCCAAGCTTGGGAACCTCCGCAGGTGGCTCTGACTTGCGACAGGATTGGATCTGCTGGTTTAGGAGCACAGACATGCAGGTGCCTCTTTGGCTGTAGCTGAAGTTGGAATGGGATGGGGGTGGGGAGTGCCACTTGGCGGGTGGATAACTGGAGAGATTCCCTGGATCGCGGGCGGGGAGCCGTGGGAGTGGTGGCGAGCAGGGTGTGGGCTGGCGGAGAGGACGGGGCCGAGCACGGCTGCGCCACTGTCATCCAGGACCCTTTCTCTCTGTGTGTCCCCCCAGCTTTGTGACGACAAACTGTGCTCTGCAGTTTTCGTCCCGTGGCATCCGGCCTGGCCTCACCACTGTCCTGGCCCGGAACCTGGACAAGAACACGGTGGGCTACCTGCAGTGGCGCTGGGGCATCCAGTCGGCCATGAACACCAGCATCGTCCGGGACACCAAGACCAGCCACTTCACCGTGGCCCTGCAGGTGAGGACAGCTCCGGGGGGACCCTCCTCCAGCCCCTCTGTGGGCCCCTGACCGCCCTCCCCCTGCTCACCCCCAAATCCAGCGCCCACGGGGCCGGAGGGCGGGTTCTGTCCACCCACACTCAGGGGTTGAAACACTGTTGTTCTCAGGCCCCCACGGGAGCTGTGTTCCAACTGCCCTAAAGCAAAAGGCCTTTTTCACCTTTCTGGTGAGAGAAGCCCACAGAATCGGGGTGGGAGAGAGCCGTGGTCAGTAAGTGGCCCCCCAGCAGAGTCGTGCGCTCAGGGGCCACGGTGGCCGGGCAGGAGGGCGGGGAGTGAGCAGCTGCCCCTTGGCGGGCAGCCGCTGCCCTGTGAGAACGCAGGCTCGGTGTGCAGGAGTTTCCGTTTTTCGTGGGAAGTCAGAAAATGGTTTTTCTTTGAAATCTCCCAGTTTTTAAACATGGGCTACTGGCCAATTCTCACACACTTTGTGGGACAGGGTGACCCTGCTTACTTCAGTCTCAACTGCCTTCTTTCTTCCCTCCGTGTCTCCCCAGCTTGGAATCCCTCACTCCTTCGCGCTGATCAGCTATCAGCACAAATTCCAGGATGACGATCAGACTCGCGTGAAAGGATCCCTGAAGTGAGTCCTGGCCGGGCCGATGCGGGAGCGCGCTTGACCTGTGTAGGGGTTTCTGGCGGTGGCGCTGGTTGCAGCGAAGTGCCTGCAGTCGCGCCAGGGTCCGGCGTCCTGACTCTCTTCTGTTCAGTGACCCAGGTCCCTGTGGGTGGTTGGGAGGGCAAGAGAGGACTGGGCGTAGGGGCCCCGGCCTCTGGCCTGAGTGACAGTTGCCCGTGGTGACCGGGAGGGACCCAGGAGGGATCAGAAGCGCAGGGGCCCTTGCTCGCTCACTGCAGTCTGCTCCTGTAGGGCAGGCTTCTTCGGGACGGTGGTGGAGTACGGAGCGGAGAGGAAGATCTCCAGGCACAGCGTTCTAGGTGCAGCTGTCAGCGTTGGAGTCCCACAGGGCGTTTCTCTCAAAGTCAAGTATGTTGAATTCAAGTCTTTCTGGCCAGGGATTATCTGGCCCCTTGTAACTCACCTGGGCTTTACCTACGTTAAGGAAGAAAGAGACTTTGCTTTGTAATTCTGTTCTTAGAGATGCGGTTGCTTCTGTCTGGGGTGTGTAAGCAAATGTCGAAGAGTCCAGAAGCCCAACGTTCGCTCAGTGAGGTCTGAGTCTCTGCCTCAGAGAACCTCCCTGTGCCCCCCGGCCCGCCTTCCGCCCGGCCTGTCTCTTGCCACCCTCTGCCTCCCCGATGGCCCGGGTGCGGGCCCTGCACGCCCACTCTCCCACCCGGCTGCGGCCCTCACGGTGTGACGTGTACTGCGTGGTCACCGGCGCAGCAGCTTCGGGTTCTCTCTACCGGATCCTGCCTGCCTGCACATGGACCCTGTCTCCCCCTGCCTGCCTGCCTTGCCGTGCTGCCTCTGGCTTCACCTGACTGGCTGGTTGCCTCTAAGCGGAGGCCCCACTGTCGGGCCCTGGTCGGCCTAGACTCACCCCCCGACGGTCTGATCCGGCATCCTGGCTTCAGTAGCATCGGGCTCTGGGGACGCTCACCGTTCTAGATCCAGCTTGGCCCTCCCCACAGACCTCCAGCTCATAGATCTCTTGTCCTTTCCCAAATCTCTCCTCAGATACCTCACAGCATCCCCATGTCACATCTCCAGCCCCGGTCCTCCCCCTGCCCTCGGTCACACATGCCCTTCAAAGCCTGCCGTGTCTGGAGTCGCCCCATCTCAGTGCTCAGTGCTCCATCTTTCCATTGGTTCTGTCCAGAACCCTGGAGCTCACCTTCACCACCCTTTCCCCACACTCCGAACTGAATGTATCTCGGAATCCTCTTGGCTCTCGTCTGAAAGCACATCCTCAATCTGACCATTTCTCACAACCTCTGTGGCCACCGTCTCGTGGAATTACTAGTGTCCTCCTGACCGATCTCCTTCACACTTGGGACACTTTTCTCCACACAGACAGTCTTTTAAAATCGAAGCCAGTGTATGTCAGCCTTCTGCTTAAAGGCCTCAGCGACTCCCTCAACTCAGGGCAAAAGCCAGAGTCCTCAGACCCTCCGCGACCTGGCCTCTCACCCTCCTCTCTGCCCCCTGGTCGCCCCCCTCCAGCCACACTGGCTGCCCCGGGACCACACCAAGCCTGCTCCTGCTTCTGGGCTTAGCATCTGCCGTTCCTCAGTCCCCGGTAACCACGTGGCTGGTTCCTTCGGTGCCCTCCGGTCTCTGCGCATGTCACCTGATTGCCCTCATCGCCCTGTGAAAACTTAGCGGCCCTCACCTCACCCCAGACAGTCCACTTCCCCTTCGTCCTGTTTATTGTCCTCCATTGCACCCGTCTCCATCTGACACGCCATCCATCCCCCGCTGCCCCTCATCAGAAGTGCTTTAACTTGGTCCGTTTCATTATTCTCTGTACTCCTGCCGAGTTCTCTGTGACTCCGTATCTGCCGTAAACACTCCTCTGCTGCAGATGTTACGTGACATGATCTGAATTGAATTCTTATCCCAAGGATGCCACCCTGCCTCTTTGGAAAGAAACATTTTCACTTCAGCCAAGTTTCCTGTTATCAACAGGCTGAATTGTCCAAATTGTATTGGTAATAAGCCAAAGTTTTACTAGAAGGCACCTCAGTTCAGCAATTGCTAAGTTTTATGTTCTATTTATTTGATGAATCATGGTAATTGCTGAACGTTCAACCAACCTTACAGGAAAATTGTGGAGGAAAATTCCACTGGATCATGACATATAATACTTTTTATATATTGCTTGATTTGATTTGCTGTTCTCTTACTAAGAATTTTTGAATCTATATTTTTAAGGGGTGCTGATTATAATTTTTTTTTTTTTTCTTTTTGCGGTATGCGGGCCTCTCACTGTTGTGGCCTCTCCCGTTGCGGAGCACAGGCTCCGGATGCGCAGGCCCAGCGGCCATGGCTCACGGGCCCAGCCGCTCCGCGGCATATGGGATCCTCCCAGACCGGGGCACGAACCCGTATCCCCTGCATCGGCAGGCGGACTCTCAACCACTGCGCCACCAGGGAGGCCCTGAAGTTGCTCTTAATACCCCCTTATCTTTTTAATGTCAGTAGTTATTTATAGATGATGTCTCTTCATTCCTAATGTTGCTAATTTGTGTTCTTTCTACCCTTTTCTTAATCAGTCTAGCTAAGGCACTTCACTTGTCAAAGAACCAGCTTTTGGTTTCCTTCATTTTCTCTGTTTATCTGTTTTCTTTTTTCTTTTTTAAAATAAATAAACGATTTATTTGGGTCTTCATTGCTGCGCGGGCTTTCCCTAGTCACAGCGAGCGGGGGCTCCTCTTCGTTGTGGTGCGCGGGCTTCTCATTGCGGTGGCTTCTCTTGCTGCGGAGCACGGGCTCTAGGTTTGTAGGCTTCAGTAGTTGTGGCACGTGGGCTCAGCAGTTGTGGCACGCAGGCTCCGTAGCTGTGGCACACGGGCTTGGTTGCTCCGCGGCATGTGGGATCTTCCCGGACCAGGGCTCGAACCTGTGTCCCCTGCATTGGCAGGCAGATTCTCAACCACTGTGCCGCCAGGGAAGCCCCTGTTTATCTGTTTTCTATTTCATTGATTCATGATCTTTATAAGAAAGCACGAAGCTGTGTTCTAGAGTAGCGGCTTCATCTCCACTTTCCCACCAGCAGCTCCGAGAATTCGTTGCTTCACATCCTCCCCAGCCCTTGGTAGGGTCGTTATTTTTGGTGTCGGCTGTTTTAGCAGACGTATAGGTGTATCCCATTGTGGTCTTGATTTGCATTTCCCTCATGTCTAAGATACTGAGCATCTTTTCATGTGCTGATTTGACATCCATATCTTTTTTTTTAGTGACGTCTCTATTCACATCTTTTGTCTGTTTTATTATTGGGTTGTTTGATTTCTTGTTTTAGTTTTGAGTGTCCATCAGTTCTGGAGTTGCTTTCATTATTATTGAAGTGTCCCATCACTGGGTATAGAATTCAGGGTTAACAGAGTTCTCTCTCAGTACTCTCAAGGTGTCCTGCTGTCTTCTGGCTCTCTTTGTTCCTGACAAGTTGTTGGTCATTTGAAACATACCCTGCATGTAATGTGTGTGGGTTTTTTGGTTTTTTCCTGCTACTCAACTTTTGTTTCTCAGCACTTTGACTGCTGACCTATATGTGGTTTTGTTGTATTTATGCTGCTTGGGGTTTGCTAAATTTCTTGCATCTGTAAATTTATGTATGTATTTTTGTAAAATTATCAAATTTGCACCTTTTATGCCATTTAATTCTTTCGATATTAAATATTTAATATTAAATATCTGCCCCATCCTCTCCTCTCTGGGGCCCTAATTACTCGTGTGCTAAACCTCTGGATGTTGCCTCACACGTTTCTGAGGCTCTGCCCATTTGCTGTCAGTCCTTTTTCTCTTTGGTTCTTCATACTGGATCGTTTATATTAATCTATAAATTCACTGACTCTTCTCTCATCTCCAGTCTGCTGTTAAATCATCAGTGAATACTTTATGTCTTCGAGCAGAGTTAAAATAGTTGCTTTAAAATCCTATCTGCTGGTTCCAACATCTGGGTCATCTGGGGTCGGTCTCTGTTCGTTTCCTTTTTCTCTCATTGTATCTGGGTACGTAGAGTAGTCGGTATTGTATTCTGGGTATTGCGAACAATATATTGTAGAAATTCTATTTTCTGTTATGTTTTTCCAAAAAGCGTTGTCTTTTTTTCCTTTTAGAAGGTCGTTAACTTGGCTGAAGTCAGACTGCAAACTCGGACTCACCTGTGTGGCGGCCACTGGTAGACCAGGGGTCAGCTGGAGACCTGTGGCAGATTTATACACAGAACCTGGGACTCCCCACCTGGGACTTTCCTTCTGGGGGACCCCGTCTTCCCAGCTGCAATGGTTGCCCCAAACTCTGAGGTCTGGTTCTTCAGTCCAATAGGACTGCAGATTTCTTTCCAGTTTTAATCATCCATATGGTACAGACTGAGAATTGCCCTCAGGCTAAAAGCTGTTTTTAAAAAAATATATCAGGAAATTCACCAGTGCCGTTCCGTTCTTCTGCCCTTGGTTGCTATCCAGTCCCCGAAGGTGTTTGTTATGTGTGACCCAGAGTTTACAGTTGATGTCTGTGGGATGACTGGTCCAGTAGGAACTACTCAGCCATCGCTGAAAGCAGAAGGGACCCCTGGAGGAGCGGCCACCCCTGTCTCCTCAGGCCACGGTTACTTTGGTCGGGTGTTAGTCTGTTGCTTGTGGTCAGCAAGTAGTGAGACCTTTCTTCCGTCACTTACATCAGATCCAGCGGCTAAACCTTGGGACAGGGGACCACCCGGGAGTGGACTCTGAAGCATCAGACTCTCCTCCTCCTCCTGCAGTCCTGTGTATTGAGAGGCTCTCTTCCTGGGGCTGAGACCCCACTCCCTTCCCTGGGAACCTGACTCACGTGGGCGTTGGGCTTTGTTCTGTTTTCAGGTTAAACAGGGCCAGTCAGACCTACTTCTTCCCCATCCACCTGACGGACCAGCTGCTCCCCAGCGCCGTGTTCTACGCCACCGTGGGGCCCCTCGTGCTGTACTTCGCTCTGCACGGCCTGGTCATCAGACCCTACCTCAGGGCTCAGAAGGAGAAGTGAGTTCACAGCACGTGGCGGGGCACCACCGAACCGCACCGTGCTCAGCTTCCTCATCCGTAACGTGGAGATGATGGAACCTACCCCACAGGGCTGTTGGGGAAGTTACGTGCGTTAATCCGTGTACGCTGCTCATTACCGTGGTGTCTGGTCCGTAACACGTGCTCAGTAAACGTGAACTAGTTCCTCCCATTAGTTCATAGTAGTGCTGCTGTTAACCCACATTTCCTACTTGCAGAAAGAATTAGAGTTCGTTTACAAAACTGTTGGGACTTTAAACCATGACCACAGAAATGAAAAGTTTTCCTTTTTCTCATTCTAACCATTTCTTTTCCTGGCACTGAATTCAAGAAGCTTGGGTTCTGAGTTCTTACGTACAAGGCACGCGTTAATTATAGCCTTAGAAGTCATCAAGATATAATTTATTTTGCAGTTTCTTATAGATAATCCATTAGCATAACATTAAATCTGAGAGGTGGTTTAGATTTGTTACTTTATAATGATCTAATTTAATAACTCGTTGAGCTTGGAGAATCTGGGAGAAAGCCATGACTCTCCTCTTGGGGCCCCTCTAGCCTTTGAGTCATTAGAGCTCAGGGTCCTAACGCCTCAGGAGACTGCAGGCTTGGAGCAGAGAATGTGCTGGGTCAAGTCTGATGGGACAGGCGTGTGCTGCCCTGGCAAAGTACATGGATGTATCTAAGGTAGTATGCAGTGTCCCTGGCAAAAGGGTCATGTGACGCTGCCAGATTGGTGGCATCTCCTGTGATTCTCACCTTCTCCCCTGACCCCTTTCCTGCGATTCTTGCCGTGTGGAGCCCTCCTCCCACAGTGCTGGGTCTCCCGTGTGCTCTGCGGAAGAGGTCGGGCAGAGCCGTCTGGGGACCACAGGGAAGCCGCACAGGCCTGGGATGAACAGATTCACTTGACCTCGTCTTGGAAATACTGTTTGAAGTTCTAGAACGGGGAGCGCAGTAAGACCACAGGCTGTTTGCAGGCGCAGGTCCAGCCAGGGGCCCTGTTGTCTCCCTGCTGCTAACGCCACGCTCCTCGCGTGCGGCTTCTTTTTCTCGCATTAGGGAGCTGGAGAAGCAAAGGGAAAGCACAGCCACCGACATCCTGCAGAAGAAACAAGAGGCAGAAGCTGCTGTAAGTGTTGCATCACCGTCACCCTGCAGGTCCTTGGCTCCGTGGCATCTGGGACTGTTCTGCCCGTCGTGCAGAGCACAGGCCGCTCTTTTCTAGCCCACGCTTCTTAAGCCAGGGCTGTGGGGGGAAGTGCTTCACACCCTGTATGCTGGTCTCAGGGGCCTCAGGTCTCAGGCTTTTCTTCCCCAACAACTTCCTTGGTCATTTAGTCTTTTTTTTGGCTGCATTGGGTCTTGGTTGCTGTATGCGGGCTTTCCTCTAGTTGCAGCGAGCGGGGGCTGCTCTTCGTTGCGGTGCGCGAGCTTCTCATTGCCGTGGCTTCTCTTGTTGCAGAGCACGGGCTCTAGGCACGCAGGCTTCAGTAGTTGTGGCTTGCGGGCTCAGTAGTTGTGGTGCACGGGCTTCAGGAGTTGTGGCGCATGGGCTTGGTTGCTCCGCGGCGTGTGGGACATTCCCGGACCAGGGCTGGAACCCGTGTCCCCTGCGTTGGCAGGCAGGTTCTTCACCACTGCCCCACTGGGGAAGTCCCACAAGAGGGTTTTTTTAAGTGGTGGGGATTGTCCTCTTCCTTTCCTTTGAGTGAATTGTTTCTCCATGACCTATGATAGCAGCGATGTCCAGGAGAAACGGACAGTGGACGGGGCAGGGCTGGCAGGCACCGGGCACGTGGCCGTGGCTCTCAACAGAGGTGGAGCCCAGGGAGGCCCTGAGGGTGGCATCCTTGTTCTTTGCAGGTCCAGCTGATGCAGGAATCTGTCCGAAGAATAATCGAGGCCGAAGAGTCCAGAATGGGTGAGGAGGCCTGGCCTCTTCGGGGACGGGGTGGGCGCTGGGGTCTCACAGGAGCGTGTGGTCCCTGCAGCCCGGCTGCGCAGGGGGCCGCCCGCCACGGCCGCCCCACCCTGACCGAGCCCGTCCTCAGGGCTCATCATCGTCAACGCCTGGTACGGGAAATTTGTCAACGACAAGAGCAAGAAGAGCGAGAAGGTGAAGGTGATTGACGTGACTGTGCCCCTGCAGTGCCTGGTGAAGGACTCCAAGCTCATCCTCACGGAGGCCTCCAAGGTGGGCGCTCGGGGGCCCCGGGGTTCAGACAGAAAGGGCGTCTGGGGAAGAGGGATGGACGGCTGCCCCTCGAAGGGGCCGTTTCACTGCAGCGGAACCTCGCGTGCTGCCACGCTCACTGCGGGGCGCTGCCCAGCACCCAAGTCACAGCCACACTGGAGCCGTTGACTTCATTTGTTGATCTGTTCGTTGCCAGGTACCACTGAGCCCCTACCGTGCGCCAGGTACACCAGCAAGCAAAGCATACCTCCTGCCCCCAGGAGCACACAGTCTGCTTACGCCTTGCCTCGTTCCAGAAGGAGCGTGAGGTCGCCCGTAGCACGTTTGAGGCTCGCGGTGGGGCCCGGGGCGTGGGTGATGGAGGCAAGTTACAGCGCAGAGGAGCTCAGGCCAAAGAGCCCTCGTTCCCTGAACAGGCAGCTAGTCCCCCACCTCGGCGGGGCTTCTGTGAAGACGGAGGTGCCGTTAGCGAGGCAGAAGGGGCCTATTGGGAGGGCGACGTCTAGGACTCAACAGGCAGCTTTCTGAAATTCTCGTTTCTTTTCCTCAAGCTCCCAAGTTTGCATCTTCTGTGGGCCGCTCCCGAGGGCAAGTCCAGGCCCTTCCACGCTGCTCCTCCAGGTGGCGGCAGACGGCAGTGCTGCTGGGCTTTAAACCACTGCCTCGAGTGAGAATCTGTCTGCTCGTTACAGGCCGGGCTGCCTGGGTTCTATGACCCGTGTGTGGGCGAAGAGAAGAACCTGAAAGTGCTTTACCAGTTCCGAGGTGTCCTGCATCAGGTGATGGCGCTCGACAGCGAGACGCTCCGGATACCAAAGCAGTGTGAGTAGCTGCCCCTGGCCGTCACCCGCCCTGTGTCACCCGCCCTGTGCCCGGGCCTCAGGAGGCCCTCGGGGAGCTCCGAGTGAGGGGCGACAAGCCGGGGAGCAGCAGGCTTGGGCATCGCGACCTGCTCGGAGCCGGGAAGCGACGCCCTGAGGGAGGGGTCAGCCTTCTCCCAGGTGGAATTAGAGTGAGCTCTGTGCTTGGAAACTGCAGCCCGGGTGGCTGCGTAGGAAGCAGACGCAGCTGCTCGTTTGTGTGCTTGAACCAGGCGATTCTCAGCAGCTTCTACTCTGCTCAGCTGCAGGCCGGCAGCCTCTGGTCCGGTGATGGCCAAACCCCCGAAGTGGAAAGGCGGCGTGGAAGCAGTTGCCTTCAGACGCCCTGAGTTTGTCTTTTCTTTTACAGCTCACAGAATTGATACCGATGGATAAAATGCTTGAGAAACCAGATTTAAACGAGGCTACAAAAAAACCTTTCCCTGGGAGTCTACAAATTTGGAAGCAGGAAAAAAAACTCCAGACGTCAGATGTGTTTATTTTGTATTTCTGTAGAAGGTGGCACTGTATCAATTATGTGAAGGGACCCGCAGGCACCCCGCTTTGCGGGTGCTGTAGGTAGGACTGAGGCAGCCCCACCTGGACCGGAACCACAGCACGGCCCGTGTCTGTTCCCAAGGATCATGTCCTGCCAGGAAGGGCCCTGGGCCCCTGGAGCCTCCAGGTCCCTCCCCAGATTCCTCAGCACGTGTGCCGGCTGCAGCCCCCCAGTAGGTCTTGGTCTGCCGTGAGGCACTTACGAACACCTTGCCCTCATGCACAGGACTGTGAACTACTTTTCCTGAAATCCACGCTGACCGTGGAAAATGAAGTGGAAGGAAGGAGTCCCCACGAGCAGAATCTCCAAATCAAGTGAGCATCATCTGTCCGGTCAACTTCCTGAAAACTACCTTTTCCTGCTGAAATATCACTGAGTGAATCTGGAGAGGATTGTGTGGGTTTATAAATCTGCTTTTTATCTGAGAACAAATGGTTTTGGAAATTAGTCTCTTTTTTTTCCCCTCCCAGAACTCAAGCCATTCCACTGGCACCTGGCTTGGGACAGAGGGTGGAACTCCGGGTCCCAGGAGCCACCCGTGTCCTCGCGGGGAAAACGCGATGCCTCCCGCCCCGCCCCACACAGCTCAGCCCCAGTAGAGCGCGGAGTTCGGAGTTCAGGAGGAGAAGGGGACGCGGGGCTCCGACAGGCGCCGCTCCCGCTCGCCGCCAGCAGGCGGCGCAGCGGCTCCCATGCCTGGCCGGTCCAGCTCTTCCTCACCGGCACCCCTTTTTGGGTGTCTGCTCCCAGGACCCCCCTCCTTCACTTGCCTCTTTCGTGGCTGCAGACTATTTCAGGACCAGGAGCCTCCTGCACAGCCTGGCCTGTGAACAGTTACCGGCAGAGCAGAGGCCTGGCTGCTGGTGGTTCCGACAGCCTCTCCGCAGCTACTGTCCACATCAGGCTTCACTCCTGACGTTGGTACCGGAGAAATCACTCATACCCCCCTTCCTCCACTTTTAAAAACTCAGTTCAGGTTGTCCGATTCTGTCCTATTTATCTCCACTTTAAAAAGGTTTCCTGCAAGCTGCCGCTCTGAATGTACATCATGCAATAACCGTCGCGTTAGCGGAGTCCGACCTCGGCCGCAGCCCGTGTCCCTGCCCAGCGGGCGGGTCACTGTACAGGGGACACTCTTACCACAATAAACCTTTCCTGAAAGCCAGGGGCGGCGTTTCCGTGCGTCTGTGTTCCCTTCCGGGTGAGCAGAACGCGGGACGTGCCCCCTCCGCACAGGCCTCGTTGCACCCTTTATGCCGACGGTTCAGACCACGGTTTGAACCACGGGGCTGAACTTGAAGCTGCGGATCGGTTTTCTGTGTCACACATTTGCCTGAGAAACAGAGTCCAAGTTAGGAGATGACACAGGCTAGGATTCCCGTTTTCTTTCACTAAAGGCACCTTTTTTTGGTGGTCAAAGGTGGTCATGCTCTGCTGGCTCTTCAACAGGAAGCAGGCAGGCAGTCTCAGAAGCAGCCGGGCACGGCAGGAGAGGGAACCTCAAACCAGCGCTCCCTTGTTTGTAAATAAAGGAGGAAACGCGCAGCGCGGTGTAGGAAGACACTTTATTATGTTGCTCACTCACACCCGGCCGGGCAGGGGGGTGCTGCTAGGACAGAAGCCAGCCTCAGCCACTTAGAGAGAGCCGGCCGTCCAGGCGACGGGGCCACTCGCTGCCTTGGGGAGTGCCAGCGCCCTACGGCCCCCCTGGGCCCAGCTACCCCTCGAGGAAACGCGTTTCCTCCCCCTTGGGGAGGGTCAGCCACACTGGCCCAGGATGGCTCCTCAGGCTGTGGTTCCAAGGATGCTCGCCCAGCTCGTGCTGGAGGGAGAACCCCGGTGTAGTGCTCACGGCCCCGCCCCTCCCAGCCTGAGGCCACTACACTTCACACGAGGTGGAGGTGGCGGTGGTGCCAGCCGAATGTCAGGGCAGGACTGAAAGGTCCGCCCACGGCCAGAGCCCCGAGACCACTGCCCCTCCTCCCGGCGGCAGCTCGGCGGAGAAGGCCCAGCTGGCGGGCTCAGCTCTGCTGCCCCGGCCACAGCCTGGCCTGGAGTCCCGGCTGCCCCGCGCCACAGGCACGCAGGCGACTGGACATCTTCTTCATCACCAGCCTCTGGGCCTTCAGGCGCCTGCGGAGCTTTTCATTTTCCTTTAGCGTCAGGAAGAGTTTTTTTTTCAGAGCGTCTAAGTCCAAAAGGGCGTAGCTGTGATCGGACGGCTGTGTGGGGCTGGCCGGCTGACCAGGGACCCCAGTGGCTTCCGGTCTGTGTGGCGGGACCTGAGGACAGAGGTCAGTGAGAGACAGGCAGCGGCCAGGGCGGCAGGACGCACTTCCCCAAGCCCTCCCGAAGCCCAGAGCTGCCCAGTCGCAGCTAAGTTCACGGGTGAGGTCTGAATCCAGGCTACACATTGTGGCGCTCTGGTTCAGGCACGTTTTCTTCCTTCTGTTTGAAGCAAATCCCCTCGAGCTGAGACCAGCCACGCACTGCCTTCGCACCTGGCCCGGCCTCACCTGTGCTCCGGGGCCTCCAGCGTCCGGGAGCAGCTGTGGCACTTCTAGCGTCGTGTCCACCTTCCTCCCTGGGCCACCCTCCCCGGCCCCCGTCTCAGGGAGGACCTGGGAACGACAGGGCAGAGGAGGCCACTGACTGGCACAGAAGCGGATCCTCCCCAGCTGCTACTTGTCTGTCCCGCCAGTGGTCCCCACACACCACCCAGGGGCAGCCGGGGCGCCTGCAGAACAGCCAGCCTCTTTCACGGCCTGGGGTCAGACCCTTAGACATGGAGCAGAAGCCAGACGTGACCAGCTGCCACTGCTTGATATTAAACAGGAAGAAGGCGGCACGGGAGGGTTTGGCTTTCCTTTTCTAGGAAACGAGAGCATCCAAACCCAGCAGGCCAGCCTAGCGCTCGGTGACCATCAGGGCAGACTCACCTCTCCCTTCTCAGAGGCAGCATCTCCACTCGGGCCGGCAGGGTCTGTGTTCTCCCTCACCAGCTGCAAGAGACACGGAGCTGCTGCAGATGGGCCCCGGGGTACAGGCAGGAGGTCCGCGCCCCAAGAGCCCGCGCCAGGCCTCGTGCGTCTTTGCCCTCTCGCTCCGCCGGCTGAGGCTCAAGTAAACTGCGCCCTGAACCCAGCCCAGCTCTCCTCTCACCATCCCCGGCTCCCTTCCTTCTCTGAGGATGTTCCCAATCTCGGGTCAGAGGCCCGGTGAAGCCAGGGACCTGTCTGTACGTGTTGCCCCAGGGCCTGGCACTCTTCAAGGCGCACAGTAGGTGACTCAGAGTGGCAGCCGCGTAGTGGGAAACATCCAGCTCAGAGCCTGCAGCCCCCAGACCTCGTCAGAGCTGAGCTGGGGCCGCGGGTGCCAGAAACAACTCTCCCCACCCGCAGGCACCGGAGCGCCAAGGAGCAGGGCCACCGACGCCCCCCGAGCTGTTAACCTGTAAGCGCTGACTTCAGGGCAAGCAGTCTACCACAGATGCGTGACAGTAACCACACTGACGGAACGGGATGGGGTGCGGTGTTCCTAACCAGCGGACGTAAGTTTCAGGTCAGCAAAATGAGCCCCGTGGTAGGACATCTGTGCCTGCAGTCAACGATACTGCAGTGCACCGTGCTGTGCACTTAGAAGTGTGTTGAGAGAACAGATCTCACGTTAAGTGTTCTTACCACAGTGAAATGTGTATGTAAAATGAAAGGCCTTCCAGGTTTAAGAGAAAAAAACAAAAACTCCTGCATTAAGCACCTACTTGGTGCCAGGCAACGTTCTGGACGTTGGCAATAAAAGCAGCAGAGCAGAGCCCGGCCCGCACGGAGCCTCCACTGGGGCAGGTGCTCGCTCACAGGTGCCAGAGAGAGCGCGGGGCAGGACAGGAAGGACAGATGGCAGCAGGGGCTCCTACAGGCACTGGGAGCCTGGACTTGGGGAGGGGGAGGCCGAGAGACCGGGCAAAGGGAAGATGGAGGGCAGGGCGCTCCGGACGTGGTTGCTGGCAAGTGGCAAACGGCCGCCTGCCCTCCCTGCACCCTGGAACTCAGGGTTCCCATCAGCTCCCTCCCTCTCGTTCCCAATAAAAACAAACCAGCACAGGCGCCTGGCGCCCCGCTCGGGCCCTCCCTCTGAGACTGGGTGCACGGCAAGGATCTACTATGATTCGCTATGATCCCCTCAGGGCTTCGAGCTCCAACTGTCCTGCCGTAAGCCCTCCCGAGCCAAACCCGCACATCCTGCCCCACCAGACACGTCCTCCTTGGCGTCCCATCGGGAAGCCGAACTCAACGTGCACAGGACCGTTTCCTCAGGGAAACTGGGACCCCCGGTCCCCGGGGGCCCGGAGCCCTGCTCTCCTGGACCACCTCCCTCTCAGCCCAGCAGGGCTGCAGAGTCGGCCCGCTCCATCCCCCTCTCATCGCAGCACCCACCTTTGGCTCGGGCCGTTGTGACTGCCCTCACCTGCGATGCCACAGTGAACTCCGAACCAGCTGCCAGCTAGAGGGACCTTCCAAAGCCATGTCCCTGCCCACGGGCCTCGCCCAAAAACCTACCACCTGTCCAAGCCCGTCACCAACTGGCCCCGGCGCCCTCCAACCAGCCTGAGCTGCTGCTGCAGCTGAGTGCGCCCAAACCCCCGCCACCGCCAAGCCTCTGCCCCGCTGTCCCTGTCCCCACCAGCGCTCCGCCTGCATCGTCCTCCCGTGCCCCGGACAGGGCTCTGAGCCGGCGTGGAGCAGCCACAGGAGGACCTTAACGGGGATCCTCGGCCACAGGCCCCCAAGCCCGGGCTGGCAACGAGCAAGAGGCGGACGAGGTCTGAGTGTGGCGCGGCCGGGAAGGTCTTCACCGCCCTCGAGCCCACGTGAGGCCAAAGTGAAACACAGGAAGGACCGAGCTCTCGGCACCCTCGCCCGTCAGCTGCTTCCACGGCATCTGTCGTGAAGCGTGACTTATTTTTAAAGCAGCTTTAAATTGCGAATTCCCTAAAGCGCAGGGCAGGGTCTGCTGGGCTCCGGACGCCGACGCCCGCCAGCGCTGCCCTGGCTGCAGCCCTCGGCCTCTGCCGTCCCCGCCAACGCCACATGCGCCCTGCGCCCAACCCGCCGCCGGGGCCCCGCGGCCGCGCGCACCTGGGGGGGGCCCTGGAAGGCGAACACCGTGGGCACCGCGTTGTGCTTCAGGTTCTTGCGGTTCCCAAAGGCGCTGAAGCACTCAGGCCGGAAGTGCTCGGAGCAGATGACCGTGTGCTGCTTGGGCTCGAAGTCGCCCCGGCCGATGTTCAGCACCCATTCCTTCAGCAGCTCCGGGCGGCTGAACGGGAACCTGGGGGCAGAGAGAGGAGGCGCGAAGGATTCGCCGCACTGAGCGCAGCAGCACTTCAGGGTCCCAGGGGCCCTTCGCATCCCCACGCGGCATTTTACTGGACAGCCTGGAAAATTCAGTAGCCTCGTCCTGTTAAACCACATCTACTTAGCTTCCGTCGTGGCTGTCGGCAGCATCCTGGGACCGTGAACGTGGCCGAAGAGCCCAAGCAAGCTGCTCCCCGAGCCACATCTGCCAGGTAGGCCGCCAGGTGGGCCTCCCTGCCGGCGCCGGTGCTGGGGAAGCAGGAGTGGGAGAGACAGCCCCGCCCTCACGGAGCCTACATTCTAGAACAGGGAGACAGCCGGTCCACCAAACAGACACAGACTGTGCAGGAAGCAAGAGTAGGAGGTGGGGAAGGCCACCGGAGAGGTGACATCGGGAGGAAGAGCAAGCGCGAAGGCCCGGCAGGCGCGAGGGGGTCGCGGGCCGCGCCTCGGGCAGGAGGGCTTTCCCAGAGGCCGGCAGAGGGTGGCAGGTGAGTCCGCCCTGGCTGTTGTAGGAGGGCCCCAGGTGGCTGGGATCAGGGTGTCAGCAGGTGGGGGTGACGAGCGGGCAGATCTGGGATGTACTGTGAAAACCAGGCAGGAAGGTTTGCCTGTGGGCCGTGCAGCAGAGGAGGAGGGAGTTTCACGTACTAAGACTGCGGGGGAGTGCGAGGGGCAGCCCTGGGGGGTCAGCAGTTTGGTTTTCGATGTCAGATGTTAAATTTGAGGTCCCTTTTACATGTCCGAGAGCTGAACGAGTGGCAGCTGGACATGCGTGTCTGGAGGTGTCACTGTGGGCCCGTTCCCAGGTAAGGGTGGCAGAACCATGAGCCTGAGTGAGACGGGCACCCTGGGGAGCGAGCATGGACAGGGACAAGGCAGTGGCATGGCCCAAGCCCTGAAGTGCTCCAGCGTCTGTCTGGTGTTGGAAGTGAGCAGGATCCAGCCAAGGGGACTCAGAAGGGACACTGTGACAAAGAAAGAGGCCAAGAGGTGTCCTAGAGGCCAGGTGGGAGGGGGTCTCAAGGCGTCAGCAGTCAGTTGTGTCACAGGCTACAGAGAGATCAATTCAGATGAGGATGCACCACTGCGCGTGGCATCATAAGGGCCACTGGGAACATGACAGAGCTCATTTGTGGGAGTGGTAGGGGTGACAGTCTGACTGGAACGGGAGAAAACCAGAGGCAACGCCACCCCCAGGTACACACCCGACTGACACCTATGGATACAGGTGCTGGAAGGCAAGACCCAGCAACAATGCCCAGAGCCATGTGCCCGTAATGGCCAAAGAAGAGAGGCACCCAAATGCCCTTCAACTGTAGAACAAGTCAATTCTGGTAAACACCTTCCTAAAACACTATGCAGCAATGAAAAGGGTGCACTGCTGCTGCCAGCAACACGGAGGGCTCACAGGCACAATGTAAGCAAAGCACAGAAAAAAGTACAGCCTGTGATTCCATTCAGTGAGGTTCCAGACAGGCCAAAGCAGTCCGCCTTACCCTTGGGCACTGGGAGGATGAGGGGCTGGAAGGGGGAGCGGTCGGGGGCTCCTGGGGGCTGTGATGTTCTAAATTCACGGCAGTCACACGGGCTGTTCACTTTGTTAAACTGGTTGGGCTGTGTGCTCATGATTTGTGCACTTTTCCGTCTGTGTGTTACGTCTCAAGAGACACATTCACTTCGAAAAAGAAAACGATAATAGGAGGAGAGGAAGTGGAGACAGGAGAGCGGCAGCCCTTTGGAGTCCCGCTCTGAACAGGGCAGAGGAGGGCGCCGTGGCTGGAACCTAAAAGAAAGCGTGCGACACTCGACCGATGGGCAGGCGGCCGTTCACTCGGCCGGTCCGGCATGCGGGGCGCGCCGGGCGCGCAGGGACTGACTCCAAAAGCTCCGCCGTCCTCCCGGGGCTCCCGCAGAGCCCGAGGTCCCGGTCCCGCGCGCCCACCCGCTGGAACGTTCTCATTCCTCCTCCCCACCCTTCCTTCCCGGCATGAGGCCCGGAGATGTGAGCACCGCACACCTGAGAGACGTCAGCATCGCTCACCACGCAGCAAATACTGAACACCTACTACGTTCCGGGCAGCATCTGAGAACGAGATACAGTCCCCGGGCCGCGGAGGGGACGCACATCAAGTAACGAGATACAGTCCCCGGACCGGCGGGAGGCTGTGCGCCGGAGGGCAGGTTACTCAGCCTCTCCGACCGTCTCCCCGCGCGCCCAGGCGGCCGAGGCGGCGCCGGGCTTCCCGGGCTGGGACCTCGCCGGTCCCCGAGCCGCCGCCCCTCCGCGAAGGGCTTGGCCGCACGCCCTCGGGCCTCCCAGGGACCGGGCAGCGGCCCCGGTGTCCCCACCCCCCGCGCGCCAGGCCTGGGGCTCCGGCGGGGGCCGCGGCCGCTGGCCCGCGCGAGGCGGGCCCCCGCCCCTCACCGGTGGAAGGTGAGCTGCTTCCTGCGGTTGCTGTAGCGGTTGCAGCACTGCCGGGCCGCGCACGACTTCGGCATCTCCAGACACCAGGCCCGGCTGCCCCTAACAAAGATGGCGGCGGCGTGGCCTGAGGGAGGGGCAGGGACACCAGGAGGGGCGGGGTCATAGGACGGGGCGGGACTGGCCAGTGGAGGTGGAGCGAGCGGTTGGGGCGGGGCCTGCCGGGCGCGGCAGCGCCTCGAACGGGGCGTGGCCAGTAGGAGAGGAGGGGCCTGCGGGAGGGGCGGGGCGGGGAGGGCGGAGCCAGCAAGGAGGCTGGCGAGTGAAGGCGAACCGGGCTCTGCTCCGCGGCCAGCATCTCGCGCAGTGCCCGCGACCCGCGTCAAGGGGTACTTCTGGGCCCGACTCAGGCCCAACACCCCCAACTGGGCTGGCCGGTAAAGGTTTCACCCCAGTTCGCTGAAGCCCATCACCTTCACCTCCTTGCCTTGGAGCCTCACACCCACCCCCAGTCTTGGACAAGGCTCGCCACCCACTTAGGCCAGTATTTTCAAGATTTTAAGAGGTGTTGATTCACACATTTTGGCAGCTCCAACGTCACAGGAGGAAGTACTAGCTGACCACTAGCTGGTACCAGATTAGTTAGGCAGACACAGCTGATTGACAGAACAGGCTCAGCCACTTGGGACCCCCAAATGTAAAGGGCAGAAGGAACACCCGGGGCGGGGTGCGGGGGATATGCTAATCCCGCTTGCAGAACCTGAGGAGGCTGCAGCTTTTACAATGCAGGGTAACCGCTCACTGGGGTTTAAGCTAATGCACAATGGGATGAAGAAACTGTGAAAGCTATTCCTGTCATTCCTACTGCGGTTTGTTTCTGGAGAATTTACTAGAAAAGTGTATTAAGGGCTGTGAGCATTTTCCATCCTGCTAAACCAAACTCAGACTCTGACTTCCCAAGTCTTCACTTCACTAATCATGGTTTGGGGGTGGTGATGAACAGTCTTTCAACAGGAACACCTGAAGCTAGACATGAACCTCAAAGTAGCAATATATTTATTTACAAAATATACAGTTTCACAGAAACAGCTTCGCTTTATACACATAAGCTTTATAATTACGCAGAACCATGTAAACGATGTTAAGTGTCTGGCCTGGCCAAAGCCCACGGGAGGGGACTACTTTTGGGGTGACAACTTTCCCTCCCCCTACTCCGTTAGCCTCCAACCAGGAGCCCCTAGATGGGCCGTATCTAATTTGCATAAAGCTGATTGCAGTTGCCCAGCTCAATCTAACAGAAAAACCCAAGGTGTCTTGACTTCTTAGACACCCGCCACAGGGGTAAACCTGTCAAAAGAACAAAAAGGAAATGAAGGAACAGAAATGGAGATGAATATCAGATGCCTTCCAGAGGCGTCACCAGGAATTGAATCTTCTAAGAGCAATATGGCAATTGCCAGGGCTGGCAGTTCCACTCTAAAATCACACCTATTCTTAAACACACTTTCAAAACTTTGCGGAGTTTTGTTTTTTTCTTTAAAGAGAGAAACACTTCGAAACTTTGGCTACTCTCATGGTGAAGACATGGGACAGGCAATGTCATGGGGCAGATGTTTGGCAAATTCCTCTCCAGCTTTTCCTGGACGTTTGCCCTAGTCAGAGCCAGACAGTTGTCTGAGGAGAAGGTTGTTTCTAAGCCACCTTCTTACTATTTTTCTCTACAGCAGAACTTCTCCCTTGGGGATCTTCACAATAACATGGGTTTCAGAAACTATCTCTATTTTTGTGTTAATAGAAGCAACAGAATTAAAAATAAAACAAAAAGGCAGTTAGCTGGTCAACCATGAAAGATACTAGGACAAAATATAGGCTCTGATTAGCCAGTTACAGTTCAACCCCCCAGGTGCTTCAGTGAGAGAATGTGGACCAAGTTCACCTGGTGGCCCTGCACAAGGGGACCACGTGGAGAAGCCCCCAGCAGAGAGGCTGAGGGTCCATCATTTTTTTTTTCTTTTTTTTTCTACTTCCTTTTTTGAGAGTCCATCTAGATGTAAATAAATACGACTGACTTGGGCATCCTTCCCTTTTCACGCTTTATACGAAACAATATTTATGAAAACACACCCATCGATTTACCAAAAAAACATTTTTGAGAACGAGTATTTGAACTGCTAAACAGCAATGTCAATTTCAGAGAAAGCTGAAGCCCTCCCTCTCCCTCGAGCCCCAGAACCACCAGTGTCCCGGGCCACACTGCCCTCAAGCAAAGGCCTGCAGGGGCTCCAAACTCCCAGGCTTCTCCAGAGCTGGCCTGCACAGGGGTCTCCCCAGTCCAGGGTCCTAGTTTAGACCTAAGGAACTCTGCACAGTTCAGTGGTACATTCCTGGAGACCGATGTTACCATATCACTCACTCACCACTTCAAACCGAAAGAAAGGGTTCAGAAGTCCTAACCTTGCCCCATGGAACCAGCAGGCCAGCCTGCATGAGGGGCATACTAAGGATAACCCATGGAAGAGGCCTTCCTCCCAGTTTTCCCTTACGCCGCTACGCAGAGGAACACGGTTCCCCAATGACTGCCTAACCTTTAATGCTGCTACTAGAAAAAAGGGAGGGAGAGAGACAAGGAGAGAATCCGAGTGCCCTCTCGCTTGAAAACAGCTTGCTGGGCACCCCCAAGGCCCTCAGAAGCCAACTGGAGAGAAAGGGGACCCAGGCAGAAGTATGCCAATACTTTTGGCTATTTCGTGCAAAAAGACAGGTTTTTTTTTACATCGTGCAAAACAGGAAACTGAGTTACGAACACGGGCCACCTTGACCGCCCCCCGAACCGACCCCCCCCTTTCCACAGAGAAGCAGCTGCATACTGTCCCTTTTAACAAACAGAAGGAAACCTGGGGGTCACTAGCTGGCCCACCCCCAGGCTCCTCTCAGGGTGAGACCAGAGGACTCCAGCGGGCAGCCCCCAAGGCAGGGGAGAGGGCAGACCACTAAGGGAGGGGCAGCTTTGATGGTTGCTGTACAGACACCTATGGTAAAAGACTTACACTCGAGAAGAAGCTTACATGTATGGCTGTTCATAAACAGGCCGGGGAAACTGAACATCTCCTCTCGCCAACACAGCGGAAGCAGGAGTAACAGCTAGCACTTGTTCCAATCGGCGGGAGTTTGTTAACAATGAGAGTAAGAATTCACAACTACCACGTACCCTCATCTTCAGCTGGACCAACCCCACTGCGCTTGGGTGTGTAGTCCACCTCCATTGCAGAGAACACAGCTCTAGCAGCAGCTTTGGCCAACGAGGATTTTATTCAGTCACTGGTTATATACAGTTTATACCTTGGACAGCTGGTCCTTTCGCTTAGGCACCTGAATGGCAGGGGTCTGCCCGCACCAGAGCTGAGAGTTCTGTGCTCAACTAAGACCAGGGCCAGAAGGCCCATCGTCCCCTCCTATTCCTCGCCCCCAGTCTCTTTGCTCTCCAGCAGTCAGTCCAGAAACAGCTTCCGGGAGCCCATTCGGGACCGGTTGGAGCGGCGGATGTCAAACTTGGAGTCCCGGCACTTTTGGCAGACAAACACTTCCGGAACGTTGGACTTCCGGATTTTCGCACAGGACAGGTGAATCCAGGTATGGCACTCATTACACTCTATCATGGGGCGGCCAGCAAATGGCTTCATGCAGAAGCAGGTGACGAGGTCCCAGGAGTCGTCGTCTGAAAGGAGAGAACCACATAAGAGGAGGGAGAAAACTTCTCGCAACCCCTCTCCATCGGGGAAAGCCGCTCTCCAACAGGACAGAGCAGCCGAGCTGCGGTGAAACCGATTTCAAGTTTCACTTAAGGGCGATACTTCTCTCTCTGAAAATGCAGCAAATGCACAAAAAGGGCACAGAAACATGTGGCACCAGGAATTATCTGCGAGGTGTTTAGTTACGAGCTGCGTTATTTTTACATTTCGAGGTATGTTCTGGAATCTCAGCTGTCCTCAGCTGCGATCAGCCCTTCCTAAACATCTCAGCATCCACTTTCTTGCACCTTTTCCCCCGAAGGTGGTAGGGCACACTCCACTGTCACACTCCAAGGAACGGACCGCGCCAAGACCCCTCCTACCACGCCCTCGTTGACCAGCCGCCCGTGGCGCGCCGCCCGTCAGGGCCACTCACCTGAATCCACCATGATGTCCTCGTCGTTGCCGGTGCTGTCCTCGTCCCGGAATACCACCTGCTTGCCCTGCCGGACGATAGTCCGTTTGCCTTCAGTTTTTATCTCTTTGACCTGATCCGGTGACACCATGGCACAAGATCCACTGGATGGAGTGTCGGAGTCCCAGCCCGAGCAAGGGTCGCCGGGGGCCTGGGGGACGTCCTGCAGGCTGGGGCTCGTGGGGGTCTCTGCATATGGGTCGGCGGCTTCCAGCTGCAGCAAGCCCCCCATGTAGCCCTCCTTCCCGGGCACATCACTGTCTCTTCGCTTCCTCTTCTTCTTCTTCTTCAGCTTGTCGGTCTTCTTTCTGTCCAGCAGGAAATTACTGGGCTTGGCTCGCTGCAGGAGGGTGGGCTGCAGGTGGCCAAAGCAGCGGTCAGAGACTGGCAAGGGCACGGTGGACGAGATGTCGCTGAAACCAGCCTCCCAGCCATCACTGTCAATGGTACCAGCGGTGCTATTGGCGGGGCTGGGGCTGCTCCTCAAAGGGAGTTCCTGAAAGGACAGAGACAAAGGTGGCGGCTTCCGATTATCCCAAACAGCCCCCAGCACCAAGAGCTGGCCCAGAGCAGAGCTCCCCAGGGCCCCCGGCCAGGTCAGGCCTGCAAACGTGGGAAATGCACAAGCTGGAGCTTCCCAGCTCTCACCAGCATTATTCTTTAGGAACAGTGTCATTAGTTCTTTAGTGTGACCTTCCAGATAGAACATGAACCCACAAGGGGGACCCTCCAGCCCTTACTGAACCCTCCCCCCTGCCCGAGTCAGGAACTTAGTTGATACTCAATACGTATCTGTGAAAGGAGTGCTGAAGACGCCCTCATACTGTTACCTTTCCTGATTGTACAATCTCCCCTCAATTTGTCCTCCCAAAGGATGTACTCTTTTAATTAAGTGAATATAAAATAATTGTGAGGATTTTCTGACGTCTCAAAATATTGCGAAGTCAAAGTAGGTAATTACTGCCCCAAAGCAGTGAGTTCAACTCTATGGTTCCTTCAGATCAGTCAAGCACTTTTATTTGCCAATAGTGGCAACGTTCTGCATGGCACGACGCACCTAGCTGGTGGCAGAAACAATAAGCCAGTGCTGGGTTTGGCCTCCTAGAAATACTGGATTCCTTTCTCTGTAGCCTTACATAATATGAACAAAGCCCCTGAAGTCTGAGCACCATGGCAGTGCTGGTCCACAGTTCCGCCCATTTCTCAGCAAGAAAAGAAAAATGCCTTCATTTACATGGGATTTTGGCCACGAGTCCCTGAAGATTCTGCAATGTGGTGTGCATAGCAACAGGGAGGCCACCCACCAGGCAGGGCAGGGTGGACTGGGCCTGACCATCTGATCAGCGTGCACCCCAGGCTCCACCACCGATTAGCCTGTGACCCAGGATAAGGAGTTCCCTCTCTGTGCCCCAGTGTCCTCATCTTTAAAATGGAGATAAACAGGGAATTCCCTGGCGGTCCAGTGGT
Organism: Mesoplodon bidens; assembly: GCF_964165515.1. Classification (NCBI taxonomy): domain Eukaryota; kingdom Metazoa; phylum Chordata; class Mammalia; order Artiodactyla; family Ziphiidae; genus Mesoplodon; species Mesoplodon bidens. Next base: position 182,464,112 of record NC_138177.1, read on the forward strand.
TAGGACTCAGCACTTTCATTGCCGGGGCCCGGGTTTGATCCCGGGTCGGGGGAACTATGATCCCGCAAGCCACACAGCGCAGTGCAGCCAAAGTAAGCAAACAACAAAAAAAATAAAATGGAGATAAATAATAGCTCGTACCGCGTATCACTATAACGGTCAAAAACGAGCGCCGGGCCATAGAAAGCCCCTTATAAGTACTGGCCACTAAGAGCAGGCAGATATCAAAAACATTATTTGTAAGCAAACTTTGAAAGGTTTTTTTTTTTTATGTTTTTCTTTGCGGTACGTGGGCCTCTCACTCTTGTGGCCTCTCCCGCTGCGGAGCACAGGCTCCGGATGCGCAGGCTCAGTGGCCATGGCTCACGGGCCCAGCCGCTCCGCGGCATGTGGGATCTTCCCGGACCAGGGCACGAACCCGTGTCCCCTGCATCGGCAGGCGGACTCTCAACCACTGCGCCACCAGGGAGGCCCCAAACTTTGAAAGTTTATCAAACTACTTCAAGACAAGCCTGCACCACTTCCCAGGCTGGTCCAACTTTGTAAGATAGATTTCTGCCCGACTATTGACTCAAGTCGTCCCAGGGAACCCCTTCCAGAGCCACCACCTTGTCAAACACTCTGGTTTTGCTGCCGGCAAGAAGTCAAAAGTGCTGAAAATTACCTCCTTCGGATAAGGGATGTAGCCTGCGTAGGCCAAGACAAAGGTGCAGAACTTGTTGAAATCCTCCACGGTCCTGTGCCTCTTGGAACTGGGGGAGTATTCCTGTTAACAAGCGAGGAAAGGGAGGGCGTTTGAAAGCAGACACGTACAGGTGGGGTCGCAGAAACAAAACTAGGCAAGCTGAGGCTTTTAGGAGCTGCCAGTCACAAACACACTCCAGATTTACAAACACTCTAGAACAAGATAAGGGAAGTTTGGGTCAAGAAAGAACACTGTTTTCAGAAGTTGAAAGAGGGGGTATTATGATGTTATGCCAAGAATACTGGGAAACTGGTTAGGAGATAAAAGCTTGCACAAAAGTCTATTTCTTAGCAGTCGTGGCTTTTTTTTTTTTTTTTACATTATCTGTTAGTTTCTACAGGCCTATCAAGAGCCTTTTTTGCCACAAGTTTTCCACTTTGAAAATAAGCTCCTGCTGCAGCTGTAACTAAAGTCTTTTAAGTGACTTCAAAAGTCAACTACTCCTTAACATTCAGAACTCAGACCTGGGACCCTGGACCAGAATCTCGCCTGACCCCTCCCCAGCCAGGGCTGCGTGAGGACCCCCTCCTCCTACCCGGCTCTCTCCTCCAGAGGAGACACTTGCCCGGCGGGTCCCTCCACTGCTCCAACATTCGGGGGCAAGGCACCCAAATAAATATTCCCCAACTCAGAGGATAAACCAGAAACTCCTGCTACTACCATTTGCACGCTAAAGATGAAATACTAGAAGTTTTGGCTTGTGTGTCCCATCCCCATTCAATCAAGAAACGCCCTCGACAAGATTTCCTCCAGAGGAAGAGAGGAGCTCCAGGAGAAAAAGCTCTTATTTGCTCCTAAGCAAAGCAACTGTGTTTCACTTCGGTTCATTCGACTAGCGCACTTAGATTTTCTGCAAGCATTTCATCACCCACCCCAAGCCCATCCTTAGGAGCTCGGCTTAACACCTCCAGAGCCTAAGGGCTCGCTCCACGGTAGAGTGAAAGTGGGGGAGGAAATGAGGCGGTGGGCTCCTGGGCCCGCCCCAGCCCAGCGCGCCCGGAAAACTGCGCGGCCCATGCCTGCCACCCGCAGGTCTCCTTCCAAGGGCTACACTTCTTTTGATTTTCTCAACTCGGTGCTAGCAAACCACCTCTGACCCCACCCCTCGGCCGCCCGGACCCCGAGGGCCGCGCAGGTCAGCGGAGCGCCGGAGTCCGCGCGGTGCCCAGCCCTTCCTGCACGGGGGAGAGCCTGCCCCCTCCCCGGCAAGAATTGACCGCCCTCCCTCCGGCCGGGTGGGAGGGCCGCGGCCCTCAAACTCTAGGGGAGAAGTTTTATTTCGGCGGGGAACGTGCAGAAGTGGGTCAGCAGCCGGGACGGACGCAGAGTGGAAGGCGGCGGGGGCCTCGGGCCCGGGGCGGGGAAGCCGCGCCGCCCCTACCGCGCCCGCCGCCCTGGCCCCGCCGCCTGTAGGAAAAGCAGATGGCGGTGCGGCCCCCTCCCCGCCCTCCCGCGGAAGCCGCCCCCCGCCGACACTCGGCCCCGGAAGGTGCGGGGCCCATCCCGCGGGGGAGGGGGCGCGAGTAGCCGGGCACGATTCGGGCTCCGGTACTGGCAGGCCCCGCGAGCCCCCGAGGCGGCAGCGCAGCGGACGAGCCCAACCGGCGCCGCCTCCCCTCCCCCACCCGCCCGCGGCCAGACCCGCACCCCGGCCTCGGCGGGCCTCGGGAGGGGGAGGGGACAGCGGCGGGGCGGGGGTCGGACGGGAGAACCGAGGGCCGATCGCCGGAAGGAGGGGGAGCCGGGGCGGGGCAAGTCGAGCTCGGGGGAGGGGGCCCCGGAGGGGGACTCGAGCGTGCCCGGGGTGGGAGCAAGGCTCCGGCCCCCGCGGGGGTGGGGACCCTGAAGGACGAGCCTCCGCCACCCCAGCCGGAGGGGGCGGGGGCCGAGCGGGAATTAGGGGGCGGGACGCGGGCCACCCGGCCCGGGGGATTAGGGGAGAAGGCGGGGGCGCGCGGAACGGAGTACCCGTCCGAGGGGGCCGCAAGCCCCTCCGGGAGGGGGTGGGGGATTCCTCCGAGAAGCGGAAGCGTGGGGCGGAGGCAGCTCGGACTGAGTCCCCGGGGGCGAGGAAAGGGTAAGCCAGGCCGGCGGGGAGGGGCCGGGGGCGCAGACAGGTCCCCGGACTACGCGAGGCCGGGGAGGGGTGGTCGTGGCAACCTGGGGGAAGCGGCGCCGGGAGGACGCGGACACCCGCGGAAGGGACACCGAGGAGAGGGCGGGCGGGGAAGACCGGGCGCGGGCCCGAGTGGGGGGCGGGGTTGGGCACCCGGGGGGCGACGAAGGATAGCTGGGGGAGGGGAGGGCGGCGCTCGGCCGGCGGGGGTCCGGCTCCGAGAGCGCAGGATCGGGGTGGGGGCGGTTAGGGGCTATCGGGGCGCAGCTCTCACTCACCTCAGGGTGGAAAGCGGCGGCGCAGGAGTCGGAGTCCATGTTCAGGGTTGGGGGCGGCGACAGCGGGAGTGCAGGGGCCGAGCTGCGGGCGCCGGGCCGCGGGGCCGCTCGGGGCCGGGGGCTCCGGCGGCCGCGTAGGGCGAGGGCGGACCCGGGAGGGGTCGCCACGACTGGAGATGATGAGGGGCTCGGTGTGTCGCGTCCCGGGCACTGTACTCTTGGGCTGGCGGCTCCACAGCCGAGCAGAGTTATCGATGCAGCTCCCGCGACCAGCGCGACTGGAGAGGCGGGAGAGTCGCTGCGGGGGGGGACGGCGGCAGCGGCGGCGAGCGGGAACCCGACCGGCTCCCCGACCTGACGCCCAGTTCGGCTCGTGTCTCCGGAGGGAGGGCGGGAGAGCCGCGAGGGCTGTCGGGAAATGTAGTCAGGGGCAACGTGAAACCAACGGTGAGGGGGCGTGGCGCGGGAGCGGGAGCGGGGCATTGTGGGAGTCGTATTCCCCCTTCCGCGGCTGAGGCGCACAAAGGTCCCCTCGAGGACTCCAACCCCCAGAGAGCTCTGCGGCGGCTGCCCGGTCTACGGAGGCGGTGGCTCCGGGACCTGAGACCTCCGGAGCGGGGGAGGTGCGGGGGCTCGGGCCGGCTCGGCGATGGGGGAGGGGCGGCGCGAGCGGTAGCGCCTCGGTCTCCGCGGGGGCGGGGGAGGTCAGGGGTCGCCCCGGCGAATCGGGGAGGGCCTGATGGCCTTGGTAGCGATGGGCGGCGGCGCCTGGCGCCTCCTCTTTCGCCTTTGGGATTTGGGGTCTGGGCCCCTTTGTGGGGCTGGGGTCCCCACGGCCCAGGCTGGGGCGCTGGGCGCTGACGTCGCAGCCGCCCCACGGCTGAATCCCCGCGCCCTGGACCAGGCGGAGCGAACTTGTTTTCGCGGCTGTGGCTTTTCTGGCCGGCTCCTCCTTGCCCTGGGGGTCCGGGACGGCGGACTGAGACCGAGCGGGGTGGGACCGCCCTAGTCTCCCCAGTAGGAAACACTGCGAGGTGTCGGGTTACCACCGCATTTTTAAAAGCTACACCAGTGTTGGTGGTGTTTGAGAAGATGTTTGCTTTAAATACGCTTTTTTCCCCCCTCTTCGCCTGACCTTGAGACCACTCCTGTTTTCTCACTTTGCCTTGAATTGTTTCCTGACTATATTCCTCACAGGGTTACAACAGTGGGTGAGGCGAAAACCTGATAGAGTTATTTGGTGTTGACATTGACTTTGTTTACTGATATTTAATTGAGGAGTTGGCAGTGTTTAAATGCTGCGCCGCAGAGTATTTTACAACTTTATATGTTGAAGGTTGATTGACTCTGAACACTTAGTTGAAAATTAGCTGCTCTGATAAACTTACCATGAGGAGGCCTCACGTACTTAAATTATTTTTAATAACCATTTGAAAGGAAAAAAATCTGTATACGAAATGCAAATGATTCAATCACATATTTGGTAGCTTCGAAGACAAAGAAACTGTTAAAGAGGAGTGACATAAAATTTTAAATTCAAATCAGAAAAGTGACTCATCTGCATATACTACATCAGAGCGATGATCGGAAGAACCCCTAAAAGATGAGAATCTTTCCGAGGTAGTGAGTGCTACATTGGTTGGCTCTTGCTATTTCGGTGGTTAAGATAATTCTGATGGAAACACTTAGTGGTTAAGAGCCTGACTTATCTTAGCAATACTTCTTTAAGCCTCAATCACCTTAGCTATAAAATGTGTAACTTGCCTCAGTAAGTAGTAGTTTACTTTTATGATTGTTGCCACTTTTTAAAAAATATTATTTTTGCAAGATCTTCAAAGATTGGAGGGCTCCCCAGAGGTGAGAGCAAATTGAGGTGCTTTACAAAGCTAGTAAGATAAAAACAGACATTGGATTTAGCCTGTGGAAACATCATTAACATCTTCTCGCAGACTTGTCACATTCAGATGCTTTAGCCAGATTTGGAATGTTATCTGATCGGGTGAGGCCAGAGCAAATGTCCTGAGGTTAGCCAGTGCTGCCCAGGGTCAGACCCACCCAGGGCAACTTGTTTTGCCTGAATATGAAAGGGCCAAGAAGGACATTATCCTATTGGTAGTTTAAAGGTGTAAATACCAAAAAAACAATAATTATTGGAGGCAAAGTCCAAATGAATAAAGAGGAATTTTTTAAAAACTGATCATTATTCCCTCTGGTATAATTTTGCATGTAGTAAACATTAAATTCCCCCCCCACCCACCCAATTAAGAAACTGAAATAACTCGTTCATAGTCATAATGGGCTTGATGACAAAAGAGCCTAGAATTCAGGGACCTATACTGAACCATTCAGTCACACTAAGAAAATCCCAAACTTGGATTCTGTCATGTGACAGTGATAACTCTTGCTCAGAATAGATATCCAATAGTTATTTCTTGAATAAGTTCTTAGTACACACAGGCGACCAGTACACCCGGTGTACTCTGCTTGTGTCCCTGCCTGCCACTCAGGTGAAATAGAAAACTTCACGGAGGAAGCCCTTTGTCTCTCCTCCCTTTGATTTCCCTTAGCAATTTAGCCCTTTGGTTTAGATGTTAATATCTATCATCCCTTCCCTAGCCTGAGAAAGGACTGTAACACCAATAATTGACCCAAATTCAATAGCATAATATGTAGCTGTGGGGATAATAAAGCTAGTTTTCTCTGTATGACAGGCTTAGGTTTCTTCAACATATTTAGTTTATTTCTCAGGTATACTGTACCACTCCTGGGCTCCAGGGGGCAAATCTAGAATTCCAAGATCAATGCAAGAGCATTAGCCACAGTAGCCAGATCCTTGTTTTCCGCTTTAAAAAACAAAAAACACCTGCTGCTGAATGCTAACTGTCAGATGATTATAGTTACTCAGGAAAGAGGAAGAAAAAAGCCAACATTAGCACAGGTTATGACAAGTTTCAAAATACTAAGAATGGTTTCCCAGTAAGTAGCTTGAGAATGTAGTTCTTTTAATTGGGTTACCAAATATAGCTTCACCTTCCTAAATCTCACTAGCTACACTGCAGTCACTTGGGGAAAATTCAGGAATGCTTTCTGCCTCCGTTTTAACTCTCTGTGCTTGAGTGTAGTTATAAACATAACCAAAGGTTTATTTTTCCTGGAATTATTTTTTGGTGCTTCAGCTTTTTGTTCGGCTTAATAGGATATTCTTATGGATTTTTCCTATCTTCAATTTTCTGCCTTTCTCACTCCCATTTCCAGGAGAGGAAAATAAGTGAAAATTCCTCAAAACTGTATTGTTTTCAACTTTTAGTACCTTGACTGCTGTATGAATATACATATGTGTGAATAAAAAAAAATTTTAATAAAAAATAACAAAAAAAGAATACGTGTGAATAATTTTAAATCAATAAATTTCTAAACTAAGTATTGTCAACTTTTCATATAGTGAGGAAAATTACCTGTGCATAGAAGAGTCAAATGAATTTCTTGTGTTACGGTTTATACAGGTAAAATGTAAAGATTAATAGCTAACCCTATGCGCTAAACTATTTAAATGTTTTTACTTGCAGTATATCATTTACATATAATAATGCACTTAATAGAGAATACTGTAACATTCCGTAAAGGAAGAAGTTTATATAGTAAGCGCATTACAAACCACACCTTAGGCAGCCCAGAATCAGAAAAAATCAGTGTGAAATATGAAAACGATGCAATCTCTTTTTGACTCTATAAATGCTATGGGTATGTGTTCCTCTCTGCTCTCAAAGAAAGGAAAAAGGATGTAACGGCAACTTTTAAAATTATCTCAGTTACCTCTTGTCCTGTCTGCCTAAAATCAGAATTCAAATATCAAAATTAAGTAGTTTTCATTTTTTTAATGAAACAGTACCATTATTTGTTAATTCACATTGTATTACATTATCATAAAGTTACTTAGACAAAGACCATTTTCATGAATTTAGAAGAGGAACACTTGAAAAACTCTCATGGCTGAAGTTTAGTCTTTAAATCCATTTTCTCACAAACTATTGCTTGTTGGCTAGAGTTAACACCTTCCTCACCAAACAATGGTGTTTCCACCATGCCAGGGTGTTGGATGATATTTGAGAAGTTTAAATCCCCTTAGTTAATACAGTTTGCTGACTGTATCCATCACATTGTCATACTGTAATGAATGAATTTCGCACATTCCCATTTTGAACACATGAGATTAATGAGCAAAAAAAAAAGGGGACTAAATAGCTTGCTTGGGTTAGCAGGTTATTCAAAATTCCAAACACAGCTGATAAGTCTAAATCTGTTCCTTTCTTTTCTAACCACATTCCTTTATTGACTTAGATATATACACATGGCTTCAAATAATCTCCTGTTAGCTCTGAGCTATTAATATACTTTTTTTCCTCAAGAACTGAACTTTTAATTTTATTTTGAACTTTTAATATTTCTTTAATACACAGGTTATATATGTTTAGTACAGAAAGACAGAAAATGCAGGCAAGCAAAAACAACAAAACAAACCTAGCCATCTAGAGAAAATGTTACCTTCACAGTTTTTTGGTAGGCATACGAACACATACAACAAACGGGGCACGGGTTTGATCCCTGGTCAGGAAATTAAGCTCCCGCATGCCAAGATCCTGCATGCACCGCGTGGCCAAAATAAAAATAAATTAATTAATTAACAAATGGGGTCACACTATGGGTAATCAGATTGTTTGCTGGACATTATAACATGAACATCTTTCCATTTCAATAAATATTGCATCATTATTCTTCAGAGTAAGGCTGAAACATGAGTTAAATAACCCCCTGTTGTTAGGAATACATAAAACTGGACTCGGTTCTTAACTATAGAAACATTATTGATTTAAAAGATTTGATTTATACCAGGTGGATGAGTTCTGACCCAGAGGGACTGTAGTACTTTTCCCTACAAACATCCCACTTCCTGGCTACTTAGACTTTCTTGTCACAAAGCCTGAGCAAGTAAGCTTATTGGCCGGGCTCCTGGGCCCAGGAATGCTGCTGCCGTTAATAGCTGTGTGAACAGTCCATCTATGGGCAACAGGCAGCCCGTCTGGGTACCTGAATGTTTTCTGTCTTAGGCCTGTGCTTCCCATATTGACATTTAGACTAGATACCTTCTCACAGCAAGATGATGAGAGATTCACAAGTAGAAGAGAAAGCCTACAGTTTGCATGTCAGAGATGGAATAAGACCAAGATGTCTTCTCCAAAGGCTGTGCCGACTGAGCTGGAACCAAGAAATGACAGCAACTCCTGGTGTGCCTGGCCTGCCCTGGGACACACGTGGGCGGAATGAGGCTGCTGTCTGGAATGTCTTTGCCAAGCCCATGGGGCATGGGGGTTGCTATCCAAGAACAGAAACTCAGGTTTCATCTGCAACACAAGAAGTGGAATAAAGGTCTTTCCTTTTCTTTCTTTCTTTTTTTTTTAGAGAGTTAGATATAACTTTATTTTTATCATTACAAACAATATATTTAAGAGTCTTTTCTAAAACTGAGCAAAGCATACATTAAACTAAAGAAAAAAATGGCTTCCAAGTGAGGGAACTTTTTCATATGGTTTCAGTGAAAACACCGTCCTGGCATTGTATCTACTGGAACCAAAGTAAGGAAGATTTCTTTCTTCACGGTCACCCCACACGTGACTGTGACATCTCTGAACAGCCACATCCCCTGGTTTTTAAGGCAGTCCCCTGTCTGACCTTGAGCTGAGGGCCCTGACCCCCAGGTACCTAGTGCCCCTCTCATGGAATAGGAAAAACTATTTTTTGCCTGGAATTATTTTCTGATGCTTCAGCTTTTTGTTCAGCTTAATAGTATATTCTTTCGAATTGTCATGGATTTTTCCTACCCTGATTTCTGCCTTTCCCACTTCCATTTCCAGGAGAGGAAGGGCGAGGAGGCCAGGATGACCCCTTCAGAGGGTAGCTCAGGATCCTGAAAGAGTCTCTACGACTCGGAAACTAAAATTGCGCCTTCTTTGCTGACGAAAGTTAACGACCGCGTTAGTTAATCAAGTTTGAAACTCCTGCAGGAACACAGTGGAGCAGATTCCTGGCATCTGGCCGCGTGTCCCTTACGGATGCGCCAAGAAAAAAACGTCATCTAAAAAACTTATAATTGTTCCTGCTCTGTTCCTGAATTGTTAAAAAAAAAAAAAAAAAAAAAAAGAAATTCTGTCTTTTGAAACCTGTCCCGAGATAGGGTTAACTAGCAACCCTTGGAACTAGTGGAATTCAAAAAAAAAAAAAAAAAGCCATTGTACCGAGTCGCCCGGGAGCAGTTGGGAAGTCTGGCGCGAAAGGGGTGGCTTCCTCCGCCACCACCGGGTTTTGTTCAGCAGCCGGGCCCGAGTGGGTGGTGGGCAGGCCCTGGAGGCCCCCGATCCCAGCGCACTGCAGGGCCGCCCCTCGGAGAGGACTCTTGTCACCCGGTGTCCCCGTCTCGGGCGTCGGCGGGAGGCCGCAGGAAGCCCCGGAAGGACGGAGAGAGGGAACGGGCGCGGGCGGCGGTGACTCAGCCTGGAGCGCGGGGGCGGGAGTACGCGAGGGGAGGCGAATCAGCGCGCTCAGTCGGGTGGCAGGGCGGGCGGCGGCGCCGGGCCCGGAGGGGTTAACTGGGAGGTGCCGGCGACGCTCCGCCCCCGCCCGGCCCCCGCCCCCGCGGAGGCCGAGGCACCCGGCCCTATTTATAGCCAGGGCCACCAGCTCTTAGTGTCTTTCCCGCTGGCCCTGGCGGCGGATTTTCTGAGCAGCGTGCGCGCAGCGGCCCCGCGCCCCGAGCCAAGGTGCCATGGAGCGGCCGGCGCCCCTAGCCGTGCTGCCCTTCTCGGACCCTGCGCACGCGCTGAGCCTGCTGCGCGGCCTGAGCCAGCTCCGCGCCGAGCGCAAGTTCCTGGACGTGACCCTGGAGGCAGCGGGAGGGCGCGACTTCCCGGCGCACCGCGCCGTGCTGGCGGCCGCCAGCCCCTACTTCCGCGCCATGTTCGCCGGGCAGCTGCGCGAGAGCCGCGCCGAGCGGGTGCGCCTGCACGGCGTGCCGCCCGACATGCTGCAGCTGCTGCTCGACTTCAGCTACACGGGCCGCGTGGCGGTGAGCGGCGACAACGCCGAGCCGCTGCTGCGCGCCGCCGACCTGCTGCAGTTCCCGGCCGTGAAAGAGGCGTGCGGCGCCTTCCTGCAGCAGCAGCTCGACCTGACCAACTGCCTGGACATGCAGGACTTCGCCGAGGCCTTCAGCTGCGCGGGGCTCGCGAGCGCGGCGCAGCGCTTCATCCTGCGCCACGTGGGCGAGCTGGGCGCCGAGCAGCTGGAGCGGCTGCCCCTGGCGCGACTGCTGCGCTACCTGCGCGACGATGGGCTGTGCGTGCCCAAGGAGGAGGCCGCTTACCAGCTGGCGCTGCGCTGGGTGCGCGCCGACCTGCCGCGGCGCGCCGTGCACTGGCCGCAGCTGCTCGAGGCCGTGCGCCTGCCTTTCGTGCGCCGCTTCTACCTGCTGGCACACGTCGAGGCCGAGCCGCTGGTGGCCCGCTGCCCGCCCTGCCTGCGCCTGCTGCGCGAGGCGCGCGACTTTCAGGCGGCGCGCTACGACCGCCACGACCGCGGGCCCTGCCCCCGGATGCGCCCGCGCCCCTCCACCGGCCTCGCGGAGATCCTCGTGCTGGTGGGCGGCTGCGACCAGGACTGCGACGAGCTGGTCACCGTCGACTGCTACAATCCGCAGACGGGCCAGTGGCGCTACTTGGCCGAGTTCCCCGACCACCTGGGCGGGGGCTACAGCATCGTGGCGCTGGGCAACGACATCTACGTGACGGGTGAGTGGGCTGGGGGCTGGTCAGGAGGACCCTGGGCCGCCCGGACCCCCGCCCCCCTGGGGGAATACATCCACCTGCAGGAGAACCCACAATACCTGGAATCCCGGGACCGCACCTGGGTGCAAGTGGCCAGTTCCCTTCCCACTCCTCCTCCCCCAGGCTGGCACGCACGTACGTTTCTAGGGTTGATACTTAAGATCTAGAAGAAGAACCCCTTGTGTGAGTGGGACAAGTAGCTGTTTGTGGGTCTCTTCCCAGCACGCAGGACCTGCCTGGGCAGCCTCCTCCTTGCCCGGGTGGTGCCCCCATTAGGTTGCAAGATACTGGGGCAGTCACCCTGCACAATGAGTGCTTTCTTTTTCTCCCTAAGGAATCTGGGGACGGGCCAGGGACTGACGCCCTGTGATACATCCATTTCCGCCCCCCCACACCCCCACGGGGGATTTCTCCCTCATGGCAGAGCAGCACACTTGGTGACCAGTGACAGGGCTTGGACCTAGGCCCTGCGCTTGGGTCACGTGGTGTTTAGGCTGCTCCCTGCCCAGCGACTGTAAACAGAGTCACATGCTAAGAGGTTTTCTTCCAGTTACTTGGCCCAAACCCCAAAACACTGCCGAGTCATGCTGGGCGTGTCCCAGCCCGCCCTAGTCCTGGGCATCTCCCACATTTTTCGTTAAAGATAAATCCCAGTTCAAACATGAGTCTACCTCCTTGAGTGGGGTGAGGAGGGGCGGTCTGTGTGACGGCTATATAAGGAAAGAACCGACCAAGCCTGCACTTGGGGCCTGCAGAGGGCTGGATCAGGCTGGGAGGCCCCGGCTGTGTCATCACAGCGCTGTGTCCAGCCTGGCACGGTCCGGAGAAAGCCGGCTCTGAACTGACAAGTGCGGCGCATCCGGGCCTAAGGACAGGCTCGGCTCTGTGGCCACAGCTTCCTTGGCCTGCAGCGCCAGGTCCAGCCTCTGCGGGAATCTGCCAAAATCAGTCCCTTTCCAACCTGAGGTTGGCCCTGTGTTGTTTGGGGACCACCATCCCCACCCTCCCACCACAGAAGTCTGGCCGGTGAGTTCCCAGAACTGGTCAGACTCGCCCCAACTTTGCACACCCTTCCATAAATGTCTCAGCTGAGCAGCTAATCCTTTGGGTTTAGACAGGTGGCTGAGTGGGTCCCTACAGCTGCCTCTAGGGAATTTCACGGGGCGGGGGATGAGAAAGCTACTTCAGCTGCCTTTGACACGGTTCTCCTTTAGAAGGAAGAAGGCAGGCAGAGAGGACTTTACAAGGACCCTGCCTTCTCCCTCTAAAAGCTCAGGGGTATGAGCCGGATAGAATGTCAGGCCGGCTCTGCTCTGCCCTGTGGCCCCAGCCTTGGGGCAGTAAGAGGAACGCAACCCCCAGGCTTCTTGGGGTCCCTTCATACTGTGGGAATTCTAATGTCTTAGGTGAACCTGGTTTGATTTGTGGCTATAGCCGGTACCACTGGGCTTTGTTTGGTTGATTGGTTTTAAGCCTTTTTTATGAAATATAGATGGAAAAGTATACATCATACTTGTACAGCTCGATGAGTTTTTCCAAACAAAACATGTCAGTAACTTGCATATAAATCAAGAAATACACCCCCAGAAGTCCACTCATAGCATCACTTTCTTTTTTTCTTGGCCTCACCATGCAGGATCTTAGTTCCCAACCAGGGATTGAACCTGGGCCCCCTGCAGTGGAAGTGCAGAGTCTTAACCACTGGACTGCCAGGGAAGTCCCCGTAGCATCACTTTCTGTGTTAGGTTTCTCGCTTGCAGGGTGCTGTAGATTTCCTCTCAACTCATCCTGGCACAGCCTTGGTTAGGGGCTGTCCAGGAAGCCTAGAATTTGGTGAACAAGTCCCTGGGCACCCCACCCCCATGCTTTGGCTCCCCAGGAGCATGGACTCTAAGACCTGATGCCGCAGTCCAGCTGAGGTGTTTGACCGCTTGTGCGGGGGGTCCAGACTGAGATTGCTGTTTACTTAGAATTGCGGCCCCTGGGCCTTGGCTTGGCCCGCAGAGATTTGGTGGTGTTTTTATGGCCATCCTCCTGGGCGGCGGTCAGCCTATGCATTGCCGGGGCCCCTGGCCCAGCCTTGGTGAGAGAGGATGTGTGTTTACATGGAGCCAGGTGAGGGTTATCCCTCCCCCTCTCAGAAATTCAGGGAGTCATGGGTGGGTGAATCACCCTGAGTCGGTGTGGGCTGACCATCTGCACGTTGTCCGCCCCGGCAGGCGGGTCCGATGGCTCCCGGCTCTACGACTGCGTGTGGAGGTACAACTCAAGCGTGAATGAGTGGACGGAGGTGGCGCCCATGCTGAAGGCCCGGGAGTACCACAGCTCCTCCGTGCTGGATGGGCTGCTGTACGTGGTGGCCGCAGACAGCACGGAGCGCTACGACCACACCACTGACTCCTGGGAGGCCCTGCAGCCCATGACCTACCCCATGGACAATTGTTCCACCACGGCCTGCCGAGGCCGGCTCTACGCCATTGGCTCCCTGGCTGGCAAGGAGACCATGGTGATGCAGTGCTACAACCCAGACATGGACCTATGGTCGCTGGTGGACTGCGGCCAGCTCCCGCCCTGGTCCTTTGCCCCCAAGACAGTGACTCTGAATGGACTCATGTACTTCATCAGGTGAGTCCCTAGGGGCCAAGGCCACTGCGTGATCTTTTTTACCAGGTCCTGTGCTAAGCTCATCTTTACTGTTCTCCCCATTTCACAGATGAGGAAACTGAGGCCACACTGGGCTCTGGGGCTGGGTCTTTCTGACCTGGAGCCTTTGTTCTGCCCCCATTCTTTAGAATGGTTTCTGTGGCCTCTGAGGATTCCAAGTGGGATGGAGCTAGGTCCTCGCAGAGAACGTTTTGAGATTCATAAAAGCTAAATCAATTGTGTCTCTTTGGCTGGACTTCGCCTGGTGGGTCCCACTAAAAGCCCTTGTTGGTCTCATGTGGCCTTTACTAAAAGGAACCACCTGTCCTACCTGAGAGGGACTTTGAATCTTAAAAAGACCAGAGGACAGCTTTCTGGACACTTGAGTCTTTGGGGTGGGGTGGCCTTGATAGAGGGACCCTTTGCTCGCCAGCGGGCTGGTGCCAGGTGGAGGAATCAGCCCTGCCCCCTCTGCGGGAAGCAGCACCCGTGTGTTCAGTGCGTTTCCGCAGGTTCTGTCTGTCCCTTCCCGCCTGGCCTGACCCAGGGAGGGCTGGTGAGGCTTGCTGAAAGAATGCTGTTCTCCAAAGGTCCCGCAGCCACCCAGGACCAGGGAGGAGCCTGGTACTGAGCAGGCCCAGAGCTGCCTGTGGGAACGATGACAGTAGTTAGCCTGTTGGGGTCCCCGGTGGACCGAGCTCTGGTGGCCTGTTTCATGGGCATTTTCACAGCTGACCCCCACGACTGTCCGCTGAGACGGGCACCACTGCCATCCCCATTTCACAGGTGGCAAAACAGAGGCTTAGAGGGGTGAGGGACTTGCTCACAGCCACAGGCTTTAAGTGGCGGCACAGGGTGAGAACCAAGGACGTCCAGCCCGGGTCCCGTGTGCTGTTACCATATCACAGCCTCCCTGGGCCAGGCTATGGCCGGGCAGCACGCGGCGGAGCTGGGCAGCCGATGGGTCACCATGCGTCTGTGAGTCTTGATGGCTTGTCACAGGGAAACGCCCCCTCCTGGTGGGCCAGTAGGCATCCCAGGAACTGGGAGCTCCCAGCCACCGCTCCCAGCTTCTGCGCACACCTGTACGTACATACGTGCCTGGAGGCGTGTGTACCTGCCGCTCCCCTCCCTGGCCTAGAGCCTGCCTGAAGCTGCGGCACCAGGAGGGAAGGGTAAGGTGTGAACGGCCATCCTCTGTGTCCCCTTTCCGCCTGCGACTTTGAATTGGGAGCCTCTGAGGACGGGGACACTGGGCTTCTCGGCCCACGCCCCCTCACTGTCTGAGCTGCCCCTCCCCCAGACTCGAGGCGCCTTCCCAGGCTTTCGGGGAGAACACATTTGGAACTGAGGTGGTGTTGCTTGTCACGCAGGTGGCCAAGGGGCCAGGCCTCCCCGTATCCTAGGAAGTGAAGATCGGCTCTGAGAAAGCCCCAGAATCCCATCCAGCTCCCGGTCCTGTTAGAAAACATCATCTGACCCTTCGCCCAGCTCTCCCTCCCCCAAGTCATGTCTTCAAAGATGGGGGTGGAGATGGCTATAAATACAGCTCGTGAGGGCGCCAGAACCTTGGCTTCAGCCCCTCGTGGCAGTTCCAGGCTGCGCAGCTTTGAGAACATCCTCCCCTCATCCCCCACCCCCTCCGCCATGGTCCTAGAACAAGAGGTGCCCAAGGACCGGTCTTTGGAGGGAAGGCCCCTGTGCCTTCCTCCTCCTGGTCGGGGTCACTGGTCAGCTGCTAAACTGCCCCACGTGTGAGCATTAGGGTGCCCCCCCAGGTCCCCTGTTAGCCTTTGTACAGGGTCGCCTGAGCCCCGGGGGCCCCGGGAGGTGGGCTCAACTCTGCCCGCTGCACACTGCCACCACCAAACCGGCCGAGGGGGTGAGTGGTCTAGAAGGGCAGCCTGTTGGGTAGTGGGGGCCTGGCCTCACCTGAGAGCGTGGGCGAGGCCGGGGGCCTGGGTCTCGTGCGCTTGAGCGTTCCTGCGCCCTGTCCACGCGCTTTGGTGCCTCAGCCGCATCACACTGCTCTGAATGCCACCTGTCGGGGTAGCTCCGGTCCACAGGAAGGGTCCACGCTGCGTGGAGGCCTCAGCCTGTGGGCTGCTGCCGTCCTGGACTGTGAGCAGTGACCGGCGGCCCCCGCCCCCGCCTCCAGCACTGCTCGCCTCAGTCCCCACTTAACGTGGCTCCCGGGCTGGGCTGTCCCAGCGCCCGCAGAGGCAGAAGCTGAGAGCCTTGTCCAGCCTGGCACCTTCTGGCTGCAGCTCCTGTGTCTCTGCAGGGGTCGGGGGGCAGCCCAGCGGGTTCCCAGATCAATTATCATCATCTTATGTGCCACAAACTAAGGGTGGTTTTTACATTCTGTGGCTGGAGGAAAAAATCAAAGTGAGTAATACTTTGTGAGTAATACTTAGTGACATGTGAAAAGTTATGTGAAATTCACATTTGTGTCCATAAATAAGGTTTTATGGGAATGCAGCCAGCCCCTTTGTTGATACGACTGTGGCTGCATTTGTTCTCAGCTGCAGCGCTGGAGACCCGCTACAGAGACTGTCTGCTTGGCAAGCCCTGAAATATTCAATCTCTGGCCTTTCTGCCGATCCCTGACCTGTGACCATCGTTACCGGCAATACTCCTATTTGGGGGGTAGTGTCTTTGTTTTTCAAGGCTGTGCCTTTGAGCCTTGTATTGCAGGAGCCTGTCAAACAGGATGGAAGGAGCCTGAGCCCAAAGGGGAGGGCAGTGCTGGTGTCCTTATTCCCGGGACTCTGGTCACCCTGCCGGGCACTTAGGACGCAGCAGTGATTGGGGTGAGATCAAGGGACTGACAGCGGTGGGAGGGCAGTGGCCGAGCAGTGGTCCAGGGCACGGGGGCTGTGCAGTGGGCCGGGAGGCCTGGCCTAGACTGGTCAGCCATGGAAGGCTGTCCTGAGAGGTGGCACACGTGAGCTGAGGAAGGGTGAGTTGAGACTGGTGGCCAGGCTGGGTGCCCACAGCGAAGGGGATGGGGCAGCTGTGTTGGTGCTGGGCTGCGGGGAAGCGTTGTAGCACCCGAGGGCACGATCTTTGGGTTTGTGGAGTGTGGCTGGGTCCCGGCCTCAGAGCCCAGGCCAGATAGGTGTGGGTGCCTGAAATCAGCCCCTGCGAACCAGGGATAGGGTCCCACCGGGCGGTGGGCTACCACATAGCATCACAGAGGCCCGCAAAGGAGATGGGCCCGGAGGACCGTTCTCTCCAGCGCTTCACGCTCAGGTGCTGCCTAGTCTCTGACCCATTCTTCCTCCTCCTTCCCCCCTCCACTCCCCAGGGACGACTCTGCTGAGGTGGACGTATATAACCCCACCAAGAATGAATGGGATAAGATCCCATCGATGAATCAGGTAAGTGTGCAGACACGCCAGCAATGGGAGCACAGGCTGGTCCTGGTTTCCAACCAAAGTGTCAGCATACGTTTGGGATGCAGTCCTGGTGGGCAGGGCCCTGTGTTGGGCCCTTTCCTGGTGCTACCTTCATGAACAGAGGGCTGGCGTTGTCCTTGACTTGTACTCGAGGGTCACTGAAACAGAGACCTTAAATAAATGCCAGGGTCACACAGCTTAGTGAGTTCATCCATTCGGACCAGTGTTCGTTGAGTACCTGCCATGAGCCAGAGAGCACGCTGGGGAAGTGTTCCACAGAGGGACAGCAAGTGCAAAGGCCCTGGGGCAGGGCATGCCTGGTGTGTTCATGGAACAAGCCCTCAGCCTGGTGTGGCTGGAGAAGAGTGAACAAGGGGGCAAAAGAGGGGTGAGGTCAGACAAGGAGGTCTTTGGGGATTGACCTTGGGAGTGTACTTATTGAGCACCTGCTGTGTATCCATACTTTTGCTGCCTAGTGGGGTCTCGCCTCTCTTTGCTTATTGAGAAGAGGGTGCTGAGTTTGACAGTGTGATAGAGCCAGGAAGGCTGGGTGGCCTTTGGCTACACGAGCAATCTCCTTAGTCCCAGATACACATCTACACCCGCCTATATCTTTTCGTTTTTTTTTTTTTTTTTGGCGGTACGCGGGCCTCTCACTGTTGTGGCCTCTCCCGTTGCGGAGCACAGGCTCCGGACGCGCAGGCTCAGCAGCCATGGCTCACGGGCCCAGTCGCTCCGCGGCATGTGGGATCTTCCCGGACCGGGGCACGAACCCATGTCCCCTGCATCGGCAGGCGGACTCTCAACCACTGTGCCACCAGGGAAGCCCCTGCCTATATCTTTATTTTCTGTCTTCCTTAAAATTTCCAAACCTGGGAGTTCTCTGGTGGTCCAGTGGTTAGCACGTCCACCACAGGGGGCATGGGTTTGAGCTCTGGTCGGGGAACTAAGATCCTGCAAGCAAGCTGTGCAGCGTGGCCAAAAAAAAAAAAAAAAAATTTCCAGACCTGCTCTCCTGATACCTCTACAGCTTATTTAACATCTTTAGGGGAATTCCCTGGCAGTCTAGTGGTTAGGACTCCTCACTTTCACTGCCGAGGGCCCAGGTTCAATTCCTAGTCAGGGGACTAAGATCCCACAAGCCACGCAGCACAGCCGCCAAAAAAAAAAAAAAAAATTTTTTTTTAATAAATAAATAAATAACATCTTTACAGTTAGGAAATATAACTTTGGTTTTCCCCCTAATGAGCTACATGTACTCATTATAGCAGTCTTGGGAAAGATGGGATAGTCCAGCCTCGTGGTTCAAAGCCCAGACTTTGGATCAAGTCCCAGCACTGCTGCTGTCAGCTATGTAAGGCTTAGTTTTCCCATCTGTAAGATGGGGAGAACAGGGCTTCCCTGCTGGCGCAGTGGTTAAGAATCTGCCTGCATTGGCGGGGAAACGGGTTTGATCCCTGGTCTGGGAAGATCCCACATGCCGTGGAGCAACTAAGCCCGTGAGCCACAACTACTGAGCCTGCGCTCTAGAGCCCGCGAGCCACAACTATTGAGCCCACGTGCCACAACTACTGAAGCCCGCAGGCCTAGAGCCCGTGCTCCGCAACAAGAGAAGCCACCGCAATGAGAAGCCTGCGCACCGCAACAAAGAGTAGACCCCGCTCGCCGTGTGCAGCGACAAAGACCCATCGCAGCCATAAATAAACAAACAACTAATTGGCGGGGGAGATGGGGAGAACAGTCATGCCTGCTTTGCAGGGCTGATGCTGCTCACGGGGAGAGTGCCTCCGTGGCCCCTTGACCACCATAGGGACCCGCTGTGGCATGTGACCCCCGGGCATGGAGCCCCTGTGTCCTAGCTGGGGTGTAGGAAGTGCCAAGGCTGCCCCTCCCAAGGGCCCCAGGCACCTTCCCCACGGAGAGGGGCTCTGGGGCTCGCCCCTGCCCTGGCTGCCAGCCTCCACTTACTGCCCCCCTTGGCCCACAGGTGCATGTAGGGGGCAGCCTGGCCGTCCTTGGAGGGAAGCTCTACGTCTCTGGGGGCTACGACAATACCTTTGAACTCTCCGACGTGGTGGAGGCCTACGACCCAGAGACCCGGGCGTGGAGCGTGGTGGGACGGCTCCCAGAGCCCACCTTCTGGCACGGCAGCGTCAGCATCTTCCGCCAGTTCATGCCCCAGACGCCCTTGGGGGGCCGTGGCTTTGAGCTGGACGGTGGCAGCAGTGACATGGGGGTGGGCCGGCCCCGGCCGCCGCAGAACCCCGCCGAGCTGCACTAGCCCCGGCCCGGCCCGGGGAGGGCCTTGGTGCAGGTCACCCAGCACCTCAGGGGGTAGCACCCCCATCCTTTGTGCACCGGGACGGGTTGGCTGGAGCGTGGGCTCGGGCTACCGAGCGAGCGAGCCTCAGGATCTGAGAGCTGGAGGGGTTCCGCGTGTGCGTTTAGAGCCTGAGTCACAGCTGCTGGGGCCAAGGCCGGTTGTGGATGCCACTCCCTTGGTCCAGGAAGAGCTGCCTCCGCCACCACATCTCTGGTTCCAGTAAGTCACCCCCGCTGCAGGCCCACCTCACCAATGAAGGCACGTGCCCCTCCTGCAGCCACCACCTGTGCCTACTTGCTCCCCCCTTGGGAGAGGAGGGCCACTTCTGGGTATGAGTGGAGGGGCAGGGGTCCTTCCAGGAGAGGGTGAGAGCGGCCTCCCTGCAGGCGCTGCTGTCCCAGAGCATCGAGAATCAGGCAGACGATGGCTGCAGTGGGGTCCCACCCTCCATGGCCAGTGCTGGGCACCCGGCGAGCCAGCTCCCCAGATGCAGGGGGTCTGCCTGCCCAGCTCCTCGGCCCTGCTGGGGTCTCGCACCAAAACACCCCTCGTGGGTGGGCCTCCTGGAGGTGAGCTCAGACCTGGGGGCACAGGGCAGTGGGAATGGACTGGCGTGTGGCCTTGAAGGGGACCCAGAGGGACCCGCTGAGTTCCTGTCTCCAGTGGACCTGGGCCGACGCAAGTGCTGGGGGTCCCTGTCCACACACCCACCGGTTGGTGTAGCCCCACCTGCCTTGGGGGCCTCCGGGCCCTTCGTCCCAGGCCAGTTCGGCAGAGGATGAAAGTGCAAGGTCATAGCTCCTCACGGGGAGGCCCTGGGACTTGGTCGCTGAAGCCCAGCCAGGCAGACAGCTGCAGGCGCCCTTGCCCTTGTGGGCTGTGAGCGGAGGATCCTGTTGCTTCTCAAGGGAGCCCGGGGTGGGGCAGCCTCAGCAGGTGGTCACAAGGTTTCAAACACAGTTGGCCCTTCCTTAGAAGCGGGGGAGGCAGCTAGAAACAGGGTCCGGTGGGTTTGATCTTTAACCTCTCCCCGTCCCATTGCCGAAGCTTTCTGCAGGGTGGGAGGGTGCCTTAAGCCCCTCAGAAGCCCAGGCTTCTCCAGGAGGGTGGCAGGAGCAGCTCCTGGGAACCCCCGTAGCTGGTGTCACGTCCCTGGTTTTCCCTGAGGAGTGGAAACGGTGGATGGGCGGTCTCGTCCTCGCACGGTTTCCAGAGTAGCCTTTGCTTGAACTCGTCCTCCTTCCCTTCCAGAGGGGAGGGCGGTTACGTTTTCCTTGTTAACGAAATGTTCAACCGTGTGTTCTTACCAAGAAGAAAAAGTTTTCTCACCATCGCTTCACAAGTGGCACTTAAAACCCTTCTGTTGGCCAGAAGCTTTGGGGCTGTCGGGCGGGACCCTGCCTTCCCTCCTGCGTCCCGCGTCCCGCGTCCCTCGTCCCTCGAGGAGCCCCGGTGGGGGGCCACCGCTGTCAGGTCAGCCGTCGTGTCGTGCTCTGGAACCCCTGCTGGAGCGGCCGCGGCTCACAGCCAGCCCTTCCATTCACCTTGCGCTGTGGCTCAGCTGGCCACCCCGAGCCCCCGGCGTGGCAGGCACGGTGGGAAACTTCCTGCCTCAGGCCTTGGCCAGGGTGGAGGCTCGGCCCTCTGCTCCCTTGGGGACGCTCCCCCAGGTCACCCCTCCTGGTCTGAGTGTCCTCCCTCGGTGAGTTGGGGCTCGCCTGCCCCTCCCCCCAGTGTGCCCCAGGGTGGTCGCAGCCCTAGTTTCTCCCTCTCCACAGCCCTCACTTCACCTCCCAGGGGTCACTGAGACCTTTTTTCTAGCCCAGGTGCCTGCCTGGCGAGCTGAGCCCACCCAGAGGCGCCGGGCTCCATGGGGTGGCCGACTCGGGTTCCCCGCAGGCAGATGCCGCCCAGGCGTGATGGCTTGTCTCCCGTCTGTGGCAGGGGGACGACAAGGCAGGGCTGCACGGGACTGACGGAGCTCCGATTATATGCCAGTCACCAGGCTCGGTGCCAGACTGTGCCCTGCCCAGTGGGTGTGACAGGCCACGCAGAGAGATGTGGTGATAACTTCTGTGGCAGGTCATGGGCAGGGGTGAGGGGAGCTCGATCTCATGGGAGAGACTCCCTCCTGGTGCCTTTCCTGGGCTGGCTCTGTAAAGGGCCCTGGCAGCCCCAGAAGGCAGGGCGGGCAGTGGGGGGCGGGCTTTTGCTGGGACCGGGGGGGGGGGGGGCGGGCTGCAGATGCTCATGTTGTTCTCATATAAACAGCCTTTGTCACCCGCCGCGGCAGTGCTGGTCAGCACCGAGGGTCGGTGCCTGGGCCCGGGCCTTTGTCTGGTCTTTCCTGCGTTTTTGGTACTTCACTGTGTGACCGACCACCCCACTCCCTGGCGGCTGCTCAGACGATGGTTTGGGGGGGGCAGGGGGCCAGTGACGTTCACTCTAGAACTACCCAGGTCCCCACCCCCCAGACCTGGTCTTTGGGTTAAAAGACCAAAGACGGGAAGGGGACGCAGCAGCCTGGGCTGTACAGCAGGCTCCTGCTGGGGGTCCGGGATTGGGGATGACCCTGGAGAACCGTCTCCTCCCTGCCCTGCCCTGCCCTGCCCGCTCCTGTAGGCACGGGTTCCCATCACTCACACAGGTCTGTGCACTGGCTGGGCCAGCGGGGAGGGACTGTCTACACGTCAGATGTACACAACTTTTTCAGCCTGTGAGACAAGTTATGAAAGTTCGGTGACTTGTATTTAATGCTGACCTACTGCTATAAAGTATTCTATATTTATATGACCTCAGAGACTCTTCTGGACTAGGACAGTCTCCCTCCAGCGTCCGACATCCAGTGCCAGCCCCAGAGCGTGGGGCAGATTTGTGTATTTATTTGTCCGTTCGGTAGGCTGACGTGTCCAGGATCCTGTTTAAGGTTTTAGGATGCCTTCAGTACACTAACTTTTTGAAATAAAAATGTTTCCTATATATTTGGTGTCATTGCCTCTATCCCGCTGCTGCCAGGTCTTGGAACCTTTGGGCTGAGGCCAAGCGCGTGGGGCAAGGGGAGCAAAGTAGTAGCGAGGAGGGTACTTGACGTCCCTTAACTAATTAGCAGGGAAAGGGGCGGAGTTCGGAGCGTCCAGGGCTCACGCTAATGGTTTTGGGGGCAAACCCTTTGAGGCCCTTTCTTGTCTCAGTCATTACAAAGCATGAGGTAGTGGAAAGAGGAGGCCGGAGGTGGGAGAAACGTGGGTGGCTGAGGCCATGGCTCACCTGCCCAAAAGCTGCTTCAACCTCCTGACTCCACCCCGGGCACTGTGCCTGATACCTTGCTCCCACCCGCACGAAGGTGTGGTGCTAAAACGTGATGAGATCTCCGTCTCTTGGACCTGGCGGGAGGGGCTGAACCCTTGAAATAGAGCAGCGTCCCTCCCGGGAAGCGCAGAACATTCCTCACATCCGTGAGCCCACGGAACCCGAGGAAGTGGCCAGTGCCGGGCCGGGAAGGGGGCATCGGGAGGCCGTGGTTTACCTCGGTCGCCTTGCCAGATCTGAGGTGGCTCATGACCTGGCTGGCAGTTACCACACTGGAATACTTAACTGTCTTTACGTCTGAGCTCCCTAGTGGGCAAGGAGTAAAAGGAAAGATGGTTGGAGGGCTTCTGGCTCTAAAGTGGAGTTTTCCTCCTCAAACCCTGGGAGGTATTTAGCACAGCGTGGGGCGGGTGCCTCAGGAATCCTCCAGTGATGAGGCGTTAAGTGATGGCTGACGGGAGCTCTTGGGGTCACAACTGTCACCACCCGATTCTGCACTCACCCGTGCCAAGCGCTGAGCAGAAGCACGCACTGTCTGGCGGCGGGTGGCGGGGGGGCAGCCGTAAACGTGTGCAGATTAAGTCTTTGACACTCCTCCCCTTGAACCTAAGGGATGACGTTTTGGTGACTGCCTGGACCAATACAATGCGGCAGGGGTGGCACTGCTGACCTCCAGGGCCAGGTCACAGAAAGGCCTTGCAGCTTTGGCCTGCTGCGACGTTCCTCCCAGCACCCAGCCACCATGCTGTGAGGGAGCCCAGGCAGCCCATGGGGAGGCACCCCGGCCCACGGCCAGTGCCGACTTGCCAGGCACACAAGTGAGCCATCTTGAGAGCAGATCTGCCCCCCGGCCCCGAGGGCAATTCTGGGGTCGTCTGTTACCTGGCAGTGGACTGGAACAGCAGGCTTTCTCATTTAATCCTATGAAGTGAGCGCTGTTACTAATTCCATTAAAAAGTAAGGAAGTGAAGCATTTAACTACACTTGCCCTGGGTCACAGCTCTAAAAAAGAGCTGGGAAGGAATCTGGATGCAGGCAGTTGGCCTCCCGAGCCCACACGCTCTTCTTCCCAAGGCTGCAGAACCTGGGTACCACCAGGGCCTCTTGCCGTTCTAGGCCTGGCCCTGCCTGTGTGCCAAGCCAGGCTCCTGGACAAGCAAACCAAGCTTCTCCCCCAGGGAAAGGTTCTGTCCGTGGTCATGCCGCCAGCCAGGGTCCAGAGCACGCTTAGCCACAAGCGTGACTGTCCTCAGGCTCCCAGATCCACTTGGCTGCAGAGTAACGGGGCCCCTGTCTTGGGCCAGCCACCATCGTCGGGGCCCTGGCCACTGGTCCCGGTTCTAAAAGCCAGATGGAGAAAGATGAGAGCGCCCTGGGCCAGAGGCTTGTCCCCCAAAGCTACCTGCCCAAGTTTCACTTGGCTGGGGTCTCCCAACAATGTGGGGAAGCTGCCGGCCAAGCTCTGGGGTGCACGGAAGGTCAGGCAGGACACCGTTTCTTCTAGACAACACGGTGGGAAAGCAGCACCTCCCTGGAGCCCAGGTTCGCGGGGAACAGGCCACTGGATGAGCCAGAACAATCGAGTCCAAAGCCATATGGTTTATTGGGGGATGGGGCCAAGTGGGCTGGGGGCCGGGGGGCACTGGCGAGGCGGGGAGGACTACGTGTCACAGTCCTCGGGGATGGCGGCCGTGATGATGAGCGAGGGCTCCATGACGCCCTGGCCCGAGAAGCTCTCCTCCGCGCACAGTCTCTGTCCAGGGAGCTGGGAGGCCAGGCCGCCCTGGGCCAGCGACTCCACGATGACCTCAGCCGAGCCCACCTCCAGCTCAGTGGGCGGCTGGAGCGCCACCACCACCATCTTCTCATCCTCGATGACCAGGTTCCGGAGCTTGCGCTGCCGTGGGTTGTAGTTCTCCACCCGGTCGTGGATCTCCATGTGCCTCCGCAGGTGGGCCTAGCCGGGAGGGGGCGCTCAGGCTGGGCACAGAGGCGTCTGGGGGAGGGGCTCGGGGCCGGGGGGCAGGGGCAGGAGGAGGCCGGCCCCAGGCCTACCTGCCGGGTGAACTTGTAGCCGCATTCAGTGCACTCGAACTTCCTGACCCCCTTGTGCCTCCTCACGTGCACGCGCAGCTGCTCCACAGCTGCAGGAGGGAAGGGCCCAGTGTTGGGGCGGGGAGCAGGGCTCCAGCCGGGAGAGGAGACACAGCCTGCGGGGGTGGTTCTGGGCCCTGCCAGGCTCTCCGGCGCCACCCTGAGGTCACTACTGCCCAGGGCCCTGGGGAGCCTCCGCCCCTGGCTGCGGGCCAGAAGCTTCCGCAGCGGAGGAGCCTGTGACAGCCCCTCCGGCCCCCTCTCCCCAACCCGGGGCTCGCCCGGGGCAGGGCCAAGGGAGATGGCCTTCCGCGGGCCCAGGCACCTTTGAATGTCTTCCCGCAGATCTGGCAGAAGTGGGGCCGGCCCTCCTGGTGGCGGCTGGCCACGTGCCTCAGCAGGGGCCCCTTCTCCGTGAAGCGCTGCTCGCAGAACTCACAGCTGAAGGGCCTCTCGCCGGTGTGGGTGCGGTTGTGCTTGTCCAGGCTGGCTGCGGGGTACAAGGTGAGGGCTCAGGCGCCAGGCCTCAGCCCCAGGACAGGGAGGGGACCGCCTGCCTCACCTTGGGTGCGGAAGGTCTTGCCGCAGAGGTGGCACTGGAAGGGCTTCTCGCCTGTGTGCGTGCGCAGGTGCATGTTGAGATTGGCCTTCTGGGTGAATGCGTGGCTGCAGAACTCGCAGACGTACGGCCTCTCGTTCCTGTCCAGGTGGGGACACGGACACAGGTGTCACCGAGGGAAGCGGCCCCCTTGGCGCCACCGCAGCTGGGAACGTGGCCGGCCCGCGCCACGGAAACAGGCAAGGCTGAAGCCAGCCGACCTGAGCCTTGGGAACGGCCCGGGCTGCTGCGAGCCGCCTGGTGGAGAAAGGGCTTGGGCAGGGCTGGGAGAGGAGCACGAGCTCCATCCTGGGAGCCACGGGAAACTGAGAAGCTGCCCCAGGGCGGCGGGAGGGAGCCTGGTCTTGCCTGAAATCCGCCCCCCCCAGCCTGGCTGGCCGGGCAGGCTTGCTTATCCCGCAGGCGTCCCCACCCAGAAAGGCTGCAGGCACCAGACTCAGGGTGGGGGGCACTCTGGGTGAGCGGCAGCAAACCCTGCCTTCCCAGCCCGCCCGCCCGCCCGCCCGCGGGCCTGGGGGCAGCAGCAGGGCCAGGCCCTGGCGGAAGACGGGCCCTGGACACCTGTGCTTGGCCTTGATGTGCATCTGCAGCCCATTTCGGCTCGACGCCCGGTGGCCACACTCCTCACACACGAAGAGCTTCTCCCCGCGGTGCTTGAAAGCCTCGTGCAGCTGCAGTTCCGTCCGGGACAAGAAGCACTTGGCACAGGTGGGACACTAAGGGACAGGGTGAGCAGGGCGAGGGTCAGGAGGGAGGGCCACCCGGGAGCCCCACAGAACCCCCTGGACCCCTCATGGCGGAAACCGCACTGCCCGCCCACTCTGGACGCGGCCACGGCCGCCTTCACCGTGCTGGTGCCCGGCATCGGAGTGCCCGGCCCCGGTCCTCGGGGTCCTCAGGACGGCCTGGCACTTACGGCGTGGGGCTTGGGTGCTCCATGCAGCTTGATCATGTGGCTTTGCAGGTCCTTCTTCTGCATGAACTGCTGCGAGCACGAGGCACACTGGAAGACAGGCCGCGGCCGCCTGAGGCCCAACACCGACAGCCCTGCTCGCCCCCAGGCTGCCAGGGCGGGAACCCAAAGGCAGGGCACAGCCCGAGATGCGGGAGGCTCCCTCCCCCGACCCCCACCCCCATCGCGTGAAGGCCACACTGGGGAGGGCCTCTGGTGCTACACCCATGCCGAGGCTGAGGCTGCCCTCCGCAGCCCCGCCCAAAGATGCGGGAGCACCGGACACGGGACACGGGGAGGGCAGGGCTCCTCGACGGCTGGCGAGGGGGAGGCCCCCCCGACACCATCCCAGGTAAAGGGCTAGGTGGGAGGGCCCCTGGGGCCGCCCCTCGGCCCCCAGCCCTGGGGACAAGCCGAGCCTGACCTTGTAGGGCATCTCCCCCGTGTGGGACACCATGTGCACCCGCAGCTCCATCCTCCGGCGGAATGTCTCCTGGCACACGGAGCACGTGAAGACCTGGCAGTGTGAGGGGCAAGCGGGACCGACGTCAGCGGGGGCCTCTGCCTCGACGGCAGCCTCGGCCGGGGCTTCCACTCGCTGCTGGGAAGAGTCTGCCTGGGGTGGAGGGGGGACGGGGTGGGGCGCTAGGGTGGGAGAGGGCTACACGTAACCTGCCTGCCCTGACGCTGACCCTCACTGAACGCTGTAAGCCCAGCACGCCAGGCTGGGGGCCAGGCCGGGGACGGGGCCACAGCCTGCAGGCGACAGGCCTCTAGGAAGAGGTGGGGGTGGGGTTTAGCCGCCGAGTCACACGGGCCAGCCAGGGGGCTGGGGGGAGGTGACCAGGTGGCCTTTCTCAGCAGCCACCCCCCACCGAAGTACCCCTTCTCCAAAGCCCAGGGGCCCAGGCAGGCAAACCCAAAATGCCTCCCGTAAAGTCCCTCCTGGGCTGGTGACGCCCACCCTTGGGACCTGTGTCCCTGCCACCTGTGCCAGGAAGTGGACCCGATAATATCTAAGGACCCTGCAGCACTTGAGTTTACAGTCCCGTCTAGGCCAGTCCCCTGGGGGCCCCTCCCAGGTGGCAGAGAGACAGAGGCCAGCGTGCCCTGCCCACCAGGACCCGGGCTGGCCCCCAAGTACCTGTTGCGAGCGGTTCATGCAGTTCCGGGCTTCGTGCTCCAGGAGGTTCTCCTTCCGAAAGTAACACTTCCCGCATTTGGGACACTCGAAGGGTTTCTCCCCAGTGTGTTTCCTGCTGGGAGAAGCCACGGGGGGTGTCGGGGCTGAGCGGACCTGCCGCCCTCCCTCACCCAGGCCCCCTCCAGCACCTCTGCTGATGGTGCTGTGCTCCCGGCAGAGGAAGACTGGACTTGGGCCGACGCCTGAGGCTCTCCACGAGGCTCGGCCAGACCCAGCTGGTGAAGCTGCAGGGGTGAGCCCAGAAACCCTCCTCCCTCCCGGAGACTCTGCAAGGGAGGGCACAGCACAGCTCCATGCTGGAGGGGCGCCCCAGAGCCACAGGCCGAGGGGGAGGCCCAGCCGCCAGCATCACTCCAAAGAAAGAAATGATCCCGGGGCCCTGACTCCCTGGAGAAACCACGCAGTCTGCCTGGAACTTCCATGGGCTCAGCCTTCAAAACCACAGCCAGAATCTGACCACCTCACCTGGCCTCCATGCTACCATCTAGTGCGGCCACGCCGTCCCTGGGCCGCTGCCTGGGCCTCCTACCCATCCCGTGCTCCACGCTTACCTCCCGTCGGGTTTCCACTTCAGGAGCCAGACGGGCCCTCAAGTACAACCAGATCGCATTGCCTCTTTGCTCACAACCCTCTAACGTTTGGCATCTCACCCTGAGAAAGGCCTGGGGGCCCGTGAGGGCACTGCTGGCCTGCCCCTTACCTTGCTGGCCCCCTCCCACCCCAGAGCCTCTGCTCTGGCCCCTCTCTGGCCCAGAGCGCTCTCCCCAGCCATCCGTTAGGCAAACTTCTTCACTTCCTTTGAGTCTGCTGGATTATCTCCTTTCTTTACAACCGCAACCTGACCCCACCCTGAACTCCCCAGCCCCCTGGCACTGCTGTCCTTTTCTTTTTTCCCATGGCCTTCATCGCACTGCAGAGTCTCTTATCTGGTAGTTCAGGGTCTCATCGCCCTGCTGGAAGGCAAGATGCACAAGGCCTCTTTGTTCTGCTCACTAAGGTATCCGGTGCGCCCAGCTACCGGGCAGACAGCTCACTGAATGAGCTAAATGAACCCTGACTTCAGAGCCCGGGAGTGGCGTGGGGAGAGCTCCGACAACCTGCCAGAGGCCATACACTCCTCTCATCCTCTGCTGCGACACTTGACTGTCCTTGTCCCCCGTCCCAAAGACCTCAGGAGGCCATCACCCCTTCCCAGTTCTCAGGGCCGGTCTAGCAGCCTGCAGCCCAAGGTAAGGATGGGGTCGGTGCCTGCACCCAAGTCTTACACTGGGAGAGCGTCCAGGCAGACACAGATCACCCCAGGGTGACTTCCCCAAAGGCTCCACTGGCAGCAGCTGCCCCCAGAGCAGGGACAGCAAATGGGCTTCAGCCCCAGTTCCAACTCCATTCGGTCGCTAGTGGCTTCTGAGAGTGTCATACTGAGAAAACACGTATGGCCCAGCCTGGCTTGGCAAGAAATCACACCAAGTGATGTCTTGGGCTAAGGAAGGGCAAGGCTAGAAGGCGCGTCACCTAGTTGCCGTCCCTGCAGGCCCCGCAGAGAGCAAGGCCCCTGGAGCAGCGCCTTCCAAGAGGACGCTCCGGGATGATGGAAATGTTCTACGTCCGTCCTGTCGCATTCGGCAGCTGGGACCACACGTGGCTACTGAGCCCCTGAAATGCAGCTAGTGTGACTGAGGAAATGAACTTACTTAATTTTAATTACTTTGATTTTAAATTAAAATAGCTTCGTGTGGCATCTGATTACCTTATGGGACACGGCAGCTTTAGACGAATGCTCTGCTGAGACCTCAGAGCTAACCTGTCCCAGAAATGTGGGTGGCACCACCCCTAAAGATTGACATCTTGGCCCAAAGCCCACACTGCCAGGCTTCAGAAACACCTACAGTCAGGCCACAGCCACAGCACGGGGCCACAGGCTTCTCTCACCCCCTTGGGAAAAGCCAGCTGGAGGTCAATGTTCACAGCACGTGGAACGTGTTGCTAAGGTGTCCACAGACCCACTCCAAGCAGAGGGCTCGCAGGAGGGCGAGGAAGAAGGAAGCCAACCAAGGTCAGGCGCTCACTCCCCAAAGGCCAGAGGACGCCCATGCCAGGCGCTCTGTGGGTCTGAGATGGAGCCCCTGGCCCCTACGCGGCCCAGAAGTGGGGATGCAGGCCCCCTCCCCCAACACGGGAACAGCAGATGGGAAAAGAAAATAGAAAAACAGAACGTTTACCTGTTGTGAACTTTTAGATAATATTTGCTGAGGAACTTTTTATGACATGTGGGGCATTCAACCGGCACCGCTGTACCTTTTCTGTTCTCAGCAGGCTCGGCTGCCCGGGAACCTGCACTCAGGGCCGGCTCGGCAGCACAGGACTTTCTGATTACGTTTGATTTCCTCCTGGTCGGCACAGCCTCAGTCTCAGAAACATAATCGCCGTCCCCGTCATCCTCAACTTGAACCACCACTTCCCACTAGAGCAGAAGGGGCAGCAGAAGGGAGCGAGGTCACCAAATTCATCAGCAGGGGTGCTGGGGGCGGATCTACGGGGCAGCCAGCTCCCTCCAGTTCCAGCCCAAGTCCCTTCATCAGTGACTGTTTCCTTCAGGGTCCCAGGGCAGGCAGCATCCGAATCTCAGGTTTGGAGAGCAGGAGCTCTATTTGTGGGTAACTGGAAGTTTGCCTGGATTTCACTACCCTGGGAAACACCTGATGCCGCCCACTCGACCCCAAGAAGCTGGCAACCACGAACACGACTTGTAGAAAGGTCAGCCTGAGGATGCAGGATGGAGCTGGCTTCCTACATTTGGAGGAAATCTGTCCTAAACCCACAAAACAGATTCTAACTTAGGGTCCAGATTATCCCGGAAAAGCGTCAGTCTCTCCTCCCCACTCCTGCCTCCCCTGCTCCAGCATCGTGGGCGCAGTACCTCGTGACTCCCGCCCTGCAGCTGGACACCTTCAGCCTCAAAGGGCCTTGGGGGCACTCTGCAATCCTCAGGCTCCTTGTCCTCAGGGGGACAAAGCTTCAGAGCCTGCTTGAGTTTCCCACGGAGGAAGGAGGGGTTCTCACTCTGAGGAGGGAGACCCAGCTGGGGCCTCTGGAGGCTGGGACTGCCGCTGAGCTCCTGATCCCTGGGGGTTGGACCCAGCGTCCTCGAAACTTCCTCTTCCTCCAAGCTTGCTGGCTCCTTGAGGTGGCTGTTCACATCCCGAGGGGCAGGTTTCCCCAGCCCGCTCTGGCCACCTGGTGCCTGTCCCACTGAGGCTTTGGGCTTGAAACTCTGGCACAGCTCTACAGCCTCTGGCACCCGCAACTCCCTGGCTGCCAGGAGCACCTGATCCCGGTTCCCCGAGGTGAGGGCGAGGTGGCCAGTGTAGAAAAAGTCCAGCAGGAGGCCAAAGATCTCAGCGAAGCCGGCAGGGAGGACGACACTGCCCCCTGAGCCATCCCCATAGAGGCTCTGGAAGAAGTGGCTGCAGCACGCGAGGACGCTCCAGTGCGCCTTGAACACCAGACCCCCCACGTCCAGGGTGGCGTCGCAGTACTGGCCCCGCTCCCGCTGCTTGTTGAGTTCCTGCAGAACCCTTACACTGTGCTGGACGAAGGAGCCGTCCATGCTCCGTCTGAAAGGGAGAAAGGCAGCAGTGACCCCCTGACCAGTCCAACCGAGGGGTAGTCATTGAAAGCCCCTGGATCTGAGAAGAGGGTAAGGGAAGGCAGACTCTACTCAGTCACATTTATTACAACCAGGGCTTAGATCAAGGTTAGAAGGCGCAAGCTGACACAGGAACGGACTGAAAGCTTCCCTGGGGGCCGGGGCCAAGTAAGCGGCCCATATCGGGGGTGGCCAGAGAGTGTGGTGGCGGAAGCGCAGGCGGACTAGGTGGGGACAGAGTCGGGAAGGGTGCTGGTGGGAGGAAATCAAAAGTTTGAGAAAAGAAGCGGGGGACCAGCGCGAACTCATCAGCCTGGCACAGCGAGAGGGCCCGACGCAGTGGAGGGTGGCCGCTGCAGACAGGTGAACGGAGCCCACGCCGCGCCCACACGTCCGGAGCGGCCGGGCGGAAGGCGGCCGCGGTCACACTCCGTCAACAGCCACCGCGGCCCACAGCGCCCCCTCCCTCGCCCCGTTCCTCCCGACCTCCTCACCCGGGCCGGTCCTCCCTAAGCCAACCCCTCCGGCCCCAAGCCAGGTCGCCCGCACAGCCCCACTGACCAACTGCCCCGGCGGTAAGTGCCGGGCCGACCGTGCAGAGACGCCGCCGCCGCCGCCGCCGCCGCCGCCGGACGTGACGTCAGAGCGCGCCGGCCGGGGCGGGACGCCTCGGAGGCGCTAGCCTTTACCTCCGGCCCCTGGAGGCGGTACCACGTAGATAACAGCCAATGGGGTGCATGGAAAGGCGGGGCCAGCTCCGTTCCCTCGGCGCTGGGCCCGCCTCCTGGGGTTGCCCAGCAACGCCAAGCTGGACTTTGAGTCTACTCCCCCGCTCGGAGTCCCGAGGTTCCGGCTGCGGTTAGCCCGGCCGCGCAGCGCCCTCAGGCTTGAAGAGACAGCGCCCTACCCTCGCCCTAGAGAGGAAGCACAGCCAAGACGCACCTTTCACCTTTTTATTGGCAGCCAGCGCAGCCCGGACTAAGCTCTCCCGTGGGCTTACACTCCCCAAGACAAGGCTGAGGAGCCCAGAGGCCTCCCGGACACCCCAGGTCCTGGGCGCCCCATTCCACCTTCAACCCTGAGAGCAGTGGAGACTTCCGGTCCACCCTGCCCCGGCTTGACCCTGCCGGACCCACTGGTCAGGTGGAGCCACAGCGCCTGGTGTAGTCCTGGGTGGAGGCCTGGAAGCACTCGGTGCTGTTGAGATCTGGGCGGCACAGGATCACACAGCACTTGGGGAGGAAATAACCGCTGAAGCCGCCACTCAGGCTGCTCAGCATGGCCAGCACGTTGACCGTGGGCCGGTACTTGCCCTGGTAGACACTGGCCATGGTGAAGAAGGAGATCCAGGACACGAAGTTGAGGAGCAGGCTGAAGGTGGCACATTTGACCTCGTTGTAGTTCTCTGGCAGGTCCTTGTCCAGGTAGCTGCAGGCAAAGGCGCTGACCTAGAGGAGGCCATTGTAGGCAAAAGCCAGCATGAAGCCCGGTGAGTTAGCCTCTGTGCAGTCAAGCACCACCAGCTGAGGGAAGGGCTGGTATTCCCTGGGGGGCAGTGGGGTCCACACTGCAAGCCACATTAGACAGATAAGCAGCTGGGTTATTGAGCTGATCACCACCAACAGGCCAGCACTGTGGTTTTGGACCCACGCACGGATGAAGGTGGGTACCTTGGCAGAAAACTTGAAGATGAACACAAGTTGGAAGGAGTGGATCGTCAGGCAGGACAGGAAGATGGCAAAACCAAGGGCAAAGAGTCCTTTGCGCAGCAGGCATGTGGGAAGAGTGGGCTCCCCAAAGGAGCCATAGTGGCCGCAGCTGCCCCCTGCCAGGGAGCCCAGCATGAGGAAGCACAGCCGGCCTCCAGCCGACCTCACCACAGGCATGTCTAGGTGCCAGGCAAACAGGCCAGCAGTCCCAGACACCAGCAGCAGCAGCAGCATATTAGCTGCCAGGAGCACCCAAGAGATGGGCTCATGCCAAGTCAGAAACACCACGGTGCATGGGAAGCAGGTCTGGCTTCTCTCAGGTGCCCACTCTTCTTTCCCACAAGGTTGGCAGCTGTAGCGGTCTGGAAGGGAAGTCAGAGAGTGTTCCTGAGAGCCGGGCGAGCATAGCAGGAATGGGAAAAGGAAGGGAGGCCGTGCAAGCCCGCAAGGTTCTGGGAGGGCTGTAGCACGGGAGCTGGGCTCTGCCAGGCACAGCAAGATGGGGGTAGCCCTGAGTGAGGGTCCCCAGGCCAAGTGTTTCCTCCACATGCCTGTGTTAATTACAGATTGTGGAGACACCTGGGTGGGTTCTGTATGGCTCATGATCCTATGAAACCCAGAAGGGGTTTGCAAACCAAGAGGTCGTAGTGAGGGCCTTAACCCACATAACCCTGAGGCTATGATCCAATGCGCGCAGCCAGCCCCAAAGGAAGGGTCTTTTCATCTCTCCCCAGCACTCCCACTAGCCAAATCCACCTGCCTGAGCTGCCGCTCTGTGGTTCCTCTGAGTTGACTCTCTCAGGATAGAAGAGATACATTCCCACGCCCGCAGAGACAGTAAAAGGAAGGCACGTGGCCCCTGGAGTCCAGCTCTGGGCTGAGCCCTTAGCTACCTCCGTTTGCTCTCTGGTCTTGACCTTGCGTCACTGGGTAGAGTATGCTGTTTGTTCTGCTGCAGACATGCTAGTACCTGCATTCAGGCCAAGCTCTTCAAGGTATCAGCTGTCACCGGCATGGACAACAGAAGGGACTTCATACAGATAACATGGGAGGGCACAAAGGGAATGACAGCCACATCTGTTTGGATAAAGAGGTTGAATTTAGGGGGACTTCCCTGGTGGTCCAGTGGTTAAGAAGACGCAAGAGGGAAGGGATATGGGAACAGATGTATATGTATAACTGATTCACTGTGTTATAAAGCAGAAACTAACACACCATTGTAAAGCAATTATGCTCCAATAAAGATGGTAAAAAAAAAAAAAAAAAAAGAATCTGCCTTCCAATGCAGGGAACACGGGTTTGATCCCTGGTCAGGGAACTAAGATCCCACATGCTGCGGGGCAACTAAGCTCACATGCTGCAACCACTGAGCCCACATGCCACAACTAGAGAGAAGCCCATGGGCGACAACGAAAAATCCTGCATGCCACAACTAAGACCCAATGCAGCCAAAAACAAAAGAAAGAAAGAAAGAAAGAAAGAAACTCAGCTACATATGAGGCCTTCAACTGCTTGTTTCTTTCCGCTTGATCAGAATTCAGTCTGATGGAAGGTGTCCCCCAGCCTGTCCCTAACTGGCAGCAAAGTGACCAGGGCCCTGGTTCTGCACATGTGTGGCCCAAGGGAGGTCCTTTCATCTGCTCTACAGACCCTAGGAGTGCTGGGTGGTTCGCCCACTCATCACTGGGTCACTCACCACTCTTGTTGAGGAAGGTCCTGGCCTCACAGAGCACACACCCGAAGCAGCAGTGGTGGAAACCCATGATCTCTCTCTGGTGCCCTTCAGGACAGTCGCTGGAACACACAGACTGAGGCACCTGCAAGAAGCCACAGGTGTTCCCCAACCACGCGGAGGGGCCCAGCTCAAGGGACACTCGCTCTTAGGATGGAAAACTGGATCTCTGGGCATCCGCCTTCGCGGATTACTCCCAGGGCAGAGCCCTTGGTTGTGTGAACCAGCGATGACTGGGCATCTGTCTGTGAGCCTGTGGAGTTTCCCTGGCAGGGCTAGGGAGAGTCATAGTGGCCTGATACCTGGGATCCCCTCTCCTGCTCTGTGAACATTGTCCCCATGCTCAAGGCTGCCTGTTAGGCAGTCACCTGGTGAGTGACTATGTCCCCGTTACCCGGTTGTCCTTTCCACGCCACCGGATTTTGATCGTATTTATGTCTAGCCAAACTGGAGACCAAAAGGAGGAGCCGACGACCCTGAAGGTCCAGTTGGGGCCACTCTAGTCCCAGGCAATTATGTTATAATTGCTGAGGGGGGTCGCCATTGTCATTAAATGTCACAATGTCCTTGTGTAAAAGGAAATACACCTTGAGGATCTGCTCCAGAAGCTGAAACAAACAGGGATAACGGCGCTGCCATAGCTGACACGGGCTGCTCCTCCAGGACCCACCGGGACCCAGACGGTCCAGGAAGCAAATGTGTGGGGCCTTGCTGAGCTTCCATCTGGGTGGTTTCAGCCCATCTGGAAGTTCTGGTCCCTTCCTCAGGTTCTCTCCCCTCCTAGGAGGCCCCTTCACCCTCCTATCCAGCCTCCTGAGTGAGAGGAAGTCTCTAACAAAGGAGCCCTTTGCAGAGGTTTCAAGCCCTGGATCTGAGGCTTGGTGGGTGGGAGGGGCCCCAGTTCAGAGAACAGAAGACGAACACGAGCCTCAGAGAAGGAATCAGCCTCCAGTCGGGGGCCTTTGCCCCCCACCCCTTGCATTTAGGGTAGCCGAAGAGGAACCGCTCTGCTTGCCTCAGGAAAGCACCCTGATATAGGGTGCAGGTTAAGTGCCTTACCTGCCAGGGGTAGACCCAGCCTCTGGAACAGACTCCAGAGGCGCAGCCCAGGAGCTGGCGGAGGCTGTGAGCCATGGCATAGACAGCCTGGTACACGTTGTAGGCCGAGCTCATGGAGCATGCTCCAAGTGTGGGCATCTTCTGTGCCGCGAAAGCCCAGCACTCTCTGCAGAGCTGGTTGCTGCTGCACCAGGAGCCCCTGAGGCAAGGCCTCTTCAAACTCCTTCAGGCCAGGGACACGCCCCTGTGGGATGGCCACGCCCAGCACTGTGCCGATGCCCCAGAGCCCAGGCACATTGCTGATGTGTCTGGAGATGGCCCAGTCTTCTGAGGCGATCCACACCTCGGCAGTCAGCTTGGCCAGCACCACGGACTCAAAGAACACCCTGGCCAGCTGCCTGCCGGAGAAAACGACCACGACCGCGGTCCTCTCTTGGGCCAGGCAGCGCATCATGCTCTGCAACCTCTCATCGCCCCGCTGGGCAGAGAAAGGCACAATGTCCTTGAAGGCAACGCAGATGCCCTGCTGGGTGGCCTGGTCCTCCAGCGCCTGCACCCCTAGCTGCCCGTCGTCACCTTCGCTGCCCACCATGGAGATCCAGACCCACCCGAACCTCCGCAACAACGGCAGCATCAAGATCTCCACCTGGTGCTCATCACTTGGGATGGTGCTCAGAAGAGGGGTGGAGCCGCTTCACGCCGAGCATCTCGCTGCTGGCATCATAGCTGACCTGTGGGGTTCAGTTCAGCAAGTTCCGTGGCATCAGCCTCTAATGAGGGCCCCCCAGTGCCAGCCCTGTGCTGGGCGCGGGGACACGGGGAGGATGGAGACAAGGTCCTGGCCCAGGGTCTCAAGCAAAGCACCACTTGACACACGAGGCTAACAGTTTAAATGTCAGGTAAGGGAGCAGGTCCCCAGGGAGACTTCTGGGCGAAGAATGGGAATCTGTCCTGTGGACAAAGGGACCACAGCCGCATGCAGGGAGCGAAATGGTACGTGTGTGTGGCCCTTCAGGGACTTCCACTCGGCTGGAGGTCAGATCCAGGAAGAAAGGGAGCCTGACTGAGCAGGTGTGTCTGGTCAGGGCGGGAAGCCTTAGCCCCCTGCTGCGGGGCTGGGGCTTTATCCCAAGGCCTCAGAGTTTAGGCAGCGAAGTGACATCAGACTTGTGTTTTAGGAGTGTATCTCTGATCAGGGAGGAACGTGTTTAAAAAGGCTCAAGGCCAGAGGAATTCCCTGGCTCTCCAGTGGTTAGAACTCCAAGCTTTCACTGCTAAGGGCGCAAGTTCAATCCCTGGTCAGGGAACTAACAACAACAACAAAAAAGGCTCAAGGCCAGAGTCACGGAGAACTCCTAGGACCTGATGGAATCATCTGGATGAGAGGGGAGGGCGGTCAGTTAAAGCTGCGGCAGTGGCCATAGAGCAGAAGGGACAGAGCTGGCAGCGGTGAGGGCCCCTCCCTCACCGGCCCCCGGCAGAGGCCGTGGAGATGAGCTAAACGTCGGGGCAGGGAACGGAGTGAAGGGAGGACTGCAGGGTTTCTGGCTTCCTTGGAGACAGTCACTCTGCCCGATGGGCCGGGGAGGGGATGCAGGAAGACAAGAGGCTTGTGTTACGTGGGGAGGGAAGTTCATCTGGGGGCCTGCTGGGTCCATGAAGTGGAGACGCTGGGCGCTGGGCGAGCATCTGGAAATCAGGCTGGTGCTCAGGAGTCAGAAGGAAGGTGGAGACAGGAATTTCAGCCCGGTCCTCGGCCGGCCTGGGAAGGGGAGGGGTCTGCCCTAGGGAGTCACCACCACCTTCTCAGAGGAGATGGGGGCCAGGGGGGTGCAGAATTCTCTAAAGGAGACCAAGAAAGAAGTGCCCCAAGTGAAAGGGTCATAAATGCTGAGGGAAAGTGTCAAAACGGTCAAAGGGAGGGACTTCCCTGGCCTTTCAGTGGTTAACACTGCAGGCTCTCAACGCAGGGGGCACGGGTTCGATCCCTGGTCGGGGAGCTAAGATCCCACATGCTGAGCAGCATGGGGCCAAAAAAAAAAAAAAAGATCAAATGGATTAAAGGCCACCTACCGGGCCCTGCACCAGCCCACTTGAGCAAGATGGTGCTGGGTTCCACCTCCGGGCTGGCCACCTGAACCATGTCCAATCCCTACCGAGCCTGCACCTTCCAGCGCCGGCTAGAAGGGCAGAGTCCAGGGCAGCGGAGGGAGGAGTCAAGGCAAAGAGGGAGAAGCAAACAGGAAGAGAGGACTCTGCGGAGAAGCCTGCCTGGAAGCGCGGCAGGGTCAGCCAGGTCTGAGAGGAGAAGCGCCTGGAGGGTAGAGGAGGACGGGCAGGCGTGTGGGTGGGGGAGGAGGCCCAGGGGGAGGCCGATGAGCAGAGGAGGGGCCGCCCGCACAGGGACAGGTGCCACAGCTCAGCCTGAGTCTGGGGGGCTGGGAAACGAAGGGTGTTCAGTTCTGCACAAAGGTGAGAGGACAGCGGGAGGAGAAAGAAAGGCAGAAGCTTCCGAGGAGAAGGGATTTTCCAGTGAGCACTGAGGCAGGGAGACCTGCAAGTGGCGCCTGGACAGGAAGGAATGCCAGGCAGGTGACTAACGGGCGGTGACCGCCCAGGAGGTCCAGGAGTCCAGGCTGGCCTCAGGCACGGCAGCTCCTGCCCACCCACCCCAGCCCACACTGGACTTGGCAAGAGGGGAGATGAGCGAACTGCCAGGGCGCCAGCTTATCAGGGGCATCCGGAAGGGGCTCAGCAGGGCTGCAGTGGTGGCAACATGGTTGCTGGCGTCGGGCCCAATCACCGCCACAAGTTTCCTTGACTTTCCACGTAGCGCGTCCCTGGCGCGCTCAGCATGGCAAACACGTTGGCTGACTCCGAGCACCGGTCGTACGGCTTGTACCCCAGGGTGACGCTGGGCAGCAGGGCGGTGGAGTTGTTTATCTCCTCGATGCCAAACTGCGTGGCCTGGAAGAGGTGGTCGCCGTGGCCTTTGAAGGTGCTGGGCCCGTAGGGAAAGCCAGGCTGAGAGCTGAAAAGGGCAAAAGGCCCTGCTGAGACCCTCTGGTCTCCTGGAACCCCAGGCTTGGGGGATAGAAAAGAACCTCTGAGGTCATCTGTTCAGCCCCCTACAACCATGACCTCAGTGTGGACCCTGTGGCACACACAGTTCTGTTGACAGGCCTTTAGAGAGGTAGGGGACAAATTGGAGAAATACACATACCATGCTCGCCTCCCCCCACAACAAGCATGTTAGCGCTGAAAGGCTCCCAAGTCCTGTAGGAGAGAAACCTGCTATATTAGTCAGGGTTCTCCAGAGAAACAGAACCAAGATGAGATACATATATATATGTACATAGAGAGAGAGAGAGAGAGGGAGAGAGGGAGAGAGGGAGACAGAGTGAGAGAGACAGCAAACAAGAGAGGTTTATTTTATTTATTTATTTATTTTTTTTTTCTTTTTGCGGTATGCGGGCCTCTCACTGTTGTGGCCTCTCCCGTTGCGGAGCACAGGCTCCGGATGCGCAGGCCCAGCGGCCATGGCTCACGGGCCCAGCCGCTCCGCGGCATATGGGATCCTCCCAGACCGGGGCACGAACCCGTATCCCCTGCATCGGCAGGCGGACTCTCAACCACTGCGCCACCAGGGAGGCCCGAGAGGTTTATTTTAAGGCATTAGCTCATGGGATTATGGGGGCTGGCTAGTCTGGGATTTGCAGGGCAGGCTAGAAATTCCCACGAGACTTTATTTTGCAGTCGAGGCTGAAGGTGGAGTTCTTTTTGTTTCCGGGGACCTCCATCTTTTCTCTTAAGGTCTTCAACTGTTTGGATGAGGCCCACCTACATGATGGAGGGCAATCTGCTTTACTCAGTCTATTGATTTCAATGTTAACCACGTCTGTGGGAATTCTCTGGTGGTCCAGTGGTTAAGACTTTACCTTCCAGTGCAGTGGGTGTGGGTTCGATCCCTGGCTGGGAGCTAATATGCCACGTGCCTCGTGGCCAAAAAAACCAAAACGTAAAACAGAAGCAATATTGTAACAAATTCAGTAAAGACTTTAAAAATGGTCCACATCAAAAAAATCTTAAAGAAAAATAAATATTAACCACGTCTAAAAATACCTTCACAGCAACATCTAGACTGGTATTCAACCAAACAACTGGGCACCAGGCCCCAGCCAAGTTGACACATGAAATTAACCGCAGTCCGTGCTTAACCTTGTTTAACTAGTACTTTTCACTGGGACACTCATGCCTGTGATGAGGGCCTGTGCTCCTCATGGCCTCTCTGGGAAACACCGACAAGGGCGCACTGGGGACATGATTCAGCCCTGCTTGCAGAGTGTGCCAGCCTGTTCCATTTCCCAGCCTCTCTGCTTGTTGCTAGGCTTTCCCATCGTTCCTATCACTTCTGTCCTTGAGTCACTGGAAGGAAAGGCAGTACCTCCTGCCCGTGACAGCCCTTCAGTTATCTGAAGCCGGTTTTCATATGTCTCCTCCTCAAGTCTTTTCTTCCCAGGTTCCCACCTGTAGCTCTTTGGGCCAGTCCTCCTGCACCAGGCTTTCCAGAACCTTCCTCCTGGGCTGGCTGTCAGGTGTGCTTCATGTTGCGGGCATCCTACTGCTGAGCCATGATACATCATCTTCAAGCTGCCCAAATCTAATACTTGTATGGATGGCAAGCAACTATCTTCTTTATAAGAAAAGCCGTTGTTTTTTCTACCTAGACTGTTGACTTCATGAAGACACCAACCTAATTCATCTTTGCTAAGCTCCTGAAGCATCTACTGCTATGTGTCCCCACATAGGGGGGAAGCCTCCCCTGGAGGACCGTACTTGCCATCTGGGAGACTAAGGAGTGTGAACTTGGGGAGGAATGGGGTGGGGGAGGAGACGGAGGAGGGGAAAGGCCACGCTTGCTTAATCCTTCCCATCTAGTTACATCACAAAGCCAGGGAACAACTGGCATGGAATTCAAAGGACTCTAACAGCCAGGGCAAAAGGACATATTACAAAGTGGAAACTGTATTACAAGGTGCCAGGGAAGGGGCTAGCTAGCGCTTGAAGGTGGCGCCTGCAGGTTGGGTAGGGACTGGAGGCAGCTCAGATGGTCACCCCAGAGGCAGAACTGGCAGGGTCCTGCTGAGGGGGGCTGGCAGAGGGCCCCGTAGGCATGGGCCCCCCTAGGTGACAGTTTTGCTGACCCCTCACTCACCTGTCACAGAAGGTCACTGTGGGTCTGCATCTCACCCCTAGGTGGTCACCGTGGAGAGGAAACTGGCCCGCAAGCAGGTAATCCCCAGGGAGGCTGAAGTCAGAGGAGGACGCGGTGCTGTGGCAGCTGAAAGCCCAGCAGCAGGAGAGGGAAAGCTGCAGGCCGATGAGGCACACCCCCCAGAGTAACATGCTGGCCAGACCTCCCTGCGCCTGGCATGGCCGCGCCGCGCCCTGGGACCAGGCCGGGCCGTTTAACTAGAATGGTCGGCAGCTGCCCAGATGCTTCCCAGTTTCATGCCTTTGAAAGGGGTGGGACTGGAGCCCAGTTATAGGAACCGGGCTGTTTGCCTCCACCGTCTAGGGCTGCAGGCCTCCTCAGGAACCGGGCAGGGCAAAGGCACAGGTGCAAACCAGGTGGCACCCACTGGCCCTTCCTCTGGACGGTTGTGGGTTCTGTCCTGGCACTGCTGCCTGTGGCTTCACCTGGCTCAGAAAGGGAGCCCTGGTATTTGGGGGCAGGCAGAGGAAGGCTGGAACACATCTTCTCTGGGGGCCTTGAGGAATAGGGTGTGGAAGGCTGCTCTCTGGGAGCTGAGGATTTTAAAACCTTTTACCTGGGCCTCAGATGACCCAGTGAGACAAGGCTTTGAGTTCAACTTGCAACTCCACACACCCACCCCAGTCTTCAGTGTCCTGAAATTGAAATTCTGAGTGAATCATCCCGATTTCGCCTTGTTATAAACAGGGTTGCTCCCTGCAGCTCAAAGACAAATGCATGCAAACAGAGGGTATGCAAATAGACCGGTTTTGTTTAAAACGTCAATCCTGGAGCTTTCTCTGCAGGAAAAAAAAATCCTAGGCGGATTTCCGGAGAGGTGGCCTTGGACTCAGGGTATCTCACTTTCCCTCTCCAGGCGGCCAGGGTGGGGCTTTTGCGTAATGTAAATGGAGCCTTCGTTGGGACACCCGGCCCGGGTGTCGCCCGGGCGGCCCGCAGATCCGCCCCCCACCGCGAGAGGGCCAGAGCCTCCAAGGGGCTGGGTGAGGCCTGGGGGCGCTGCCGAGGCCGCCGGCAGAGGGCGCCCGCGGCTCCCAGGCCGCTGGACGGGCCGCGGGGCGGAGCGACGGGATCTCGCGAGATTGTCGAGCAGCAGGAGCCGGTGGGCAGCATGGCTGACTCGGTGCTACTGCTTAAGAGGGGTCCTTCTCGCTCCACGTGGCTGCGGGCCCGCAAGGCCCGGCCGCACCTCATCCTCAGCTACCGGCCCCGCCGCCGGCTCGGGAGGCTGCGCTGGCGCGGCCGAAGGCGCTTTCGGCGGCGACTGCTGCAGGCCCAGGCGGCCGGCGCGGACTGGCGGGAGGGCGTCTGCCTGGTGTCGCGCTCGGCGGCGCCCCGGAGGCCCAAGACCGCGGCCCCCAGCCCCCGCCCGGCCGAGGATCCGGCCCCCAGTTGTCCCGCGATCCTCCCCATCCCGCCTGTGCGGTCGGCCGGCTCGGGCCGCGCCGTGTTGCTGCTGCCGCTGGGGCAGGTAGGTCGCGCCCGGGGAGCCGGGAGGGCAGAGCGGGAGTGGTGGGGACGCAGCCCCGGGAGCT
Source organism: Mesoplodon bidens (assembly GCF_964165515.1). Taxonomy (NCBI): domain Eukaryota; kingdom Metazoa; phylum Chordata; class Mammalia; order Artiodactyla; family Ziphiidae; genus Mesoplodon; species Mesoplodon bidens. The sequence continues at coordinate 182,506,626 of NC_138177.1, forward strand.
GCAGGCTGGGAGAGGCCCGTGTCCCCCTGCGGGTTCTTTGGACGCATTCCTCGGGCGGTGGTGCTGGGCAGAGCGTAACAAGGACCCTCCCGAGGGAATTCTAAGTCTTCGGGGCTGGAGGGACTTTAATAGTAACGATAATAATAGGTTGCATTTGCCGAGTGCTTAGAAATGTCAGACTCTAAGTAAGTGTTCTAAGTGTTTGGGGCATATGAACCCATTTAGTACTCATGCATGCTCTACGGAGTCTTTACCGCTAGGAATGTTTACAGAAAGAAAGAATATAGCTTAGGTAACTTTCCAGAAAGTTATACAGCAGAGGTAGAGCCAGCAGTCAAACCCTGGCAGCCTGATTGCAGGGCCCCTGACGTTCACCTGAACGTTGGTCTGGGAGGTCCCCCGCAATACAGGAGGGAGGTGAAAACCCAAGAACGGGAGAGAGACGGCAGGCTCTGGACCTTTGTAAGAACAGGGAGTCATGAGTACAGCAGAGCTGAGTTCAGGGGCTCCCCCCGGGTCAGTGTTCACCAGACTCTCTGTCCCTGTAAATGCCATGGGATATGATCTTAGGTTAAAAATATTAATATTTTAATCTATTCGTTTAAAATCCTAGATAGTCACCTACAAGGTATTCTGTTACTTGGAAATAAGCCTCCTTTTGATGTCTGAGTAGCCAGTTAAGATCTTAGAAGTTTTCTGTCATTGGTAACAGAATCTGTAACCTTATTTCTTCCTTTCTTTTTTCTTTTCCCCTAGGGCTTTACTTTTAGCGGGATCTGTCGTGTGACCTGCCTCTATGGCCAGGTGCAGGTGTTTGGTTTTACCATCAGCCAAGGCCAACCTGCCCCAAATGTCTTCTCTACCTATACCCACTCTCGCCTGACTATCAATGCAGTTCGTTACTCAGTGCATGAGAAAAGCAAGAAAGAGATGAAAAGGGAAGCCCGAAGTTTGCTCAGATCTTATCTGAACCAAGGTAATAAAAAAAAAAAAAACCTGCATGATTTACTAAGGATGTATCATAATAAGGTGAATAATTTTTTTTGGCTGCGCTGCCCGGCATGTGGGATCTTAGTTCCCCGATCAGGGATTGAACCCGTGCCCCCTGCATTGGAAGCGCAGAGTCTAAACCCCTGGACGGCCGGGGAAATCACAAGGCGAATAATTTTCAGATGCTTACTATGGCCTAGAACTTGTACTCTCTACTGTATCTGTTTAAACTCTCACCAGGGTCTTGAGAGTGAAGCTACTGTTTTCACGATTTTACAGATGAGAAAAGTTGCCCAAGGCCACACAGCATTTAGGTAGCAAACCTGGATCTACTTCTCCACCCAGGTGTGTTCCTGTCATGCAATATGGCCTCCTGAAAAAGTCTCTCAAACATAATTCCTAGTCTCAAAAAGTTTGGAATTTAGCAGAGGAGAGGGAGGTCCTAAAGGACATAGAGTTTAATGGCGTGCTTTTTCTAAGGTAGTTTATATCTCTCTTTACAGATGACAGATACTGTTTGATGAAGAATTTTTCTCCTCTGTGTTCCATTCTGTTGCTGGAACGTCTGAAAACCTCCACTGTGAACTTCATAATCAGCCATCCAGGTTTATCTTACGTTTTCGTACAAGAGGTAGAACCAGTTTTCATTCAGAGTTTTGCTAATTACTTTCACCAAAACAGTCAGATGACTATGTAGGATGCCCCCGTGGAAGATCAGTCTGTCTGTCACATTGTGCTGTAAGTCGTACAGAATGTGACATGTGTGTAAACTAAAAGTAGTTAGTATAGAAGACTATATCGTGAAAATTGTCTCTTCTACCCCCCCTTAGCTTCATTCCCCAGAGAAAGTCATCGTTTTCTACTATAGTTGGTTAAATGCCTTTTGATATTTCTTCAGTGGTTATCTTTATATTTTTTTATGTTTATTTTTATATTTTGATTTACTAATGAGACAGTATGAATTTTCTCTAAACTCTGAATGAGAATGAGTAATTTCAATGTACTTGCACTTAATCCCATCTCTCTCTTTCTTCAACTCCAAATTTTTGCTGCCCTTATTATTAATTTCCTGAAGTCGGGTCGGTCACTATAATTGTCTCCCACGAGCCAGTAGACTGAGTCAACACTATAGGAACATCAGACAGACTGGGTGTGAGGTGTGAGTGCTTGGGCGCACGGAGACGGGGCGCTGCAGGAGGAGACTTAAATCTGTAGCTTAAAGATGCCTTAGACATTCAGCTGGAGGTGTCAAGTGAGAGATTCAGCGTGTGAGTCAAGTTCAGAGAGGAGGCTGGGAATGTAAATTTGGGAGCTTTCAGCAGAAGAGGGTTCCGGAGCCCGTGAGACAGGACAGTAACGCCAAGGAGTTGATACAGGTAAAAATGAGAAGATTCCGGGTCTGAGCCCGAGGAGCAACAAAGAGACTGAGCACAGCAGGCGGGTGTGGTCGGGGAGCCGCTGGAGGACGCGGAGGCCCCGCGGCAGCTGACGGTGAGACGAGGCCTGAGAAGGGAACTTGGGTGCAGAATCACCATCTGGACAAGAGTGGTTTCATTGCATTGCTGAGGGGGCTGGCCTGACTGGAATGGGGTCAAGACCTGGGGAAGAGCGGAACTCAGGGGTTTAGTAGTAAGGGATTTTGCTTTTAGAGAGTTTAGCTGTAAAGGGAAGAAAGAAATGAAACAGTGGTGGGAGGAGTGAACATGAACTAGAGAGTTCTGGTTTTTGTTCAGGTGGATGGAAAAACACCTCGTGATTGAACACAGCAGGTGGGAAAGATCCACAGGAGAGAGCGCGCTGGTGCATGAGGGAGAGGATGGCTGGAGCGAGGTGGGGGAGTGGACCTCGAGGGGCGGGTTCTGGTGTCTGTGTGGAGGGTTGGCCTTAGGAGCAGAGGCAGTTCCTTTAGAGTGGCTGAAGGCAGTGCCTGGGACAGAGCCAGGGGCAAGGGGAAGGTCTCTTCTGATTGCTTCCCCCTTACGCTGTGAAATGGTTCAAGGTTATCACCTGGGGAGTAGGAGGGGGTTGGAGGCTGGAAGATATGAAACAAGGTCAGGACAATGAATGGGCTCTTGTCACGTAAATTTAATCTAGTACAGAATCCCGCAGCTTGGTCAGAGCCATAGAGAAGGGAATGGAAATCCCGTGTTACCAAGTGAGTGTTTCAGATGCCACGATCAAACTCATTCTTTTTTCATTTATTTTCAGCTTTTTTTTTTTTTTTTGCGGTACGCGACCTCTCACCGTTGTGGCCTCTCCCACTGCGGAGCACAGGCTCCGGACGCGCAGGCTCAGCGGCCATGGCTCACGGGCCCAGCCGCTCCGCGGCACGTGGGATCTTCCCGGACCGGGGCACGAACCCGTGTCCCCTGCATCGGCAGGCAGACTCTCAACCACTGCGCCAGCAGGGAAGCCCTGTTTTCAGCTTTTTTATTGTCCCTGCGACTTACCCAACCAGCACTGTTTATACTCCCTACGATCTTTCTTGGATAACTTTCCTTTCCACACTTACGCGTTAATACATTCTGGAATTATATTTTCCTATAAGGCAGATAGTAAACTTTAGCTTATCTCGTTTTATAAGATGTTCTTGTTTTTCCCTCAGTGACTGATAGTTGAGCGGAGTGTAGAATTACAGGTTCACAGAAGTTTTCCTCGAAACCTTGAAGGACTTCGTTGTTTTCTAGAATCCAGAATAGCTGCTAGGAATCCTCACCCCAGGCTGATTCTTGCTCCTTTTATGAGGTCCTTCTCCTCAGGGTTGATGAATTGCATGTGGGTGTGATCACGGGTGGGGTCTCTTCCTGGGTCCTCCCTTATTCCATCTGAGACCCACTTGCTTCTGCCAGGGCCCTGCTCTCATTCCTCCGGTGGCTTTCCTGTGGTTTCCTGCTACTTCTGCTAGAGTGCCATCGGACTTCATGTCCTCACCTTCCACATCCTTTCAACTCTCTTTTTTAAAAGATTTATTTATTATTTATTTATTTTTGGCTGCGTCGGGTCTTAGTTGCGGCACGTGGGCGGTTGCGGTGCACGGGCTTCTATCTAGTTGTGGCGGTGGGTTTTTTCTTTTCCTCTCGCTCTCTAGTTGTGGCACGCAGGCTCCAGAGTGCATGGGCTCTGTAGTTTGCGGCACGCGGGCTCTAGTTGAGGCGTGTGAGCTCAGTAGTTGTGGCGTGCCGGCTTAGTTGTCCCACAGCATGTGGTCTCTCAGTTCCCCGACCAGGGCTTGAGCGCCCATCGCCTGCACTGGAGAGCAGACTCTTTACTACTGGACCACCAGGGGAGTCCCTCCTTTCAACTCTTTGTCTTTTTTTTTTTTTTTTTTTTTGGCGGTACGCGGGCCTCTCACTGTTGTGGCCTCTCCCATTGCGGAGCATAGGCTCCGGACGCGCAGGCTCAGCGGCCATGCTCATGGGCCCAGCCACTCCGCGGCATGTGGGATCTTCCCGGAACGGGGCACGAACCCGTGTCCCCTGCATCGGCAGGCTGACTCTCAACCACTGTGCCACCAGGGAAGCCCCCTCTTTGTCTTTTTGCTTGATGTTTTTGGAGACTGTCTTGACTTTATTCCAAATCACCAACCTGTTCTACAGCTGGGGTCTTCGGTTGAATTTTTCTTGTGACCATCACTTTTAAATTTCCATGCATTTTCTTTTTCTCTGGCGTCTCCCGCAGAGGTGGTGGCAGCTTGGAAGTAAGCGTAAGCTATGAAAATAGAGACATGGACTGGCTTTGGGAGGCAACAAGACTTACTGGGGGGTTGGATCTGGGGGGTGAGAGAAAGGGAGGGATCAAATTTATCTTTTGTAGCTCACAACTCTATGAGGCTTGTTAATTTAGAACCGGAGAGAAAAAAGTATGTTTGTTTTCATCTTTTCTTAAAGTTTACATTGTTATTTCAGATTCCAACTTTCCAGATTAACTCTGAGTATTTCGCCTTGAAATCTGTGGGCATCAGAAGAGAGAGAAAAAAAACCGGCCTTCGTTTGACCGAGAGTGCCTTTTCAGTCATGGAAGAGTTAGTGAGCATTTCTTGTGGTGAGTAATCCGTACCGATACAGTCTAGCGTTTATCCACCAAAGCCTCAGAGGGTTACTGTTGATGATTAGCGTCGTAAAGAAGATGGCTAACTTTAGGGGTCAATGTTTGTTTCACCTCCAGAAGAAGCCGACGGCTGCCCTGTCATTCTGGTCTGTGGCTCTCAGGACATTGGAAAGTCAACATTTAATAGATACCTGATTAACCAGTTGTTAAATAGGTAAGAGTATTTTTGACATATTGCTAGATTTTTGGCAGGAAGTAGGATTTTCGGTTTGAGAAACTAGATGGGAATGCATCCTGACCCCTAAGTAGAGATTATATACAACCCTGCGGAGCCACTCAGCCGAGTGAGGCCATCTGGTTATACCAGGTTTTGGGGTGAAGTGATGGCGTTCTCAGCTATACCCACCCTCCCTGTCGGTGAGCTCGCGAGAGTTGTCACTTGGTCTCTGAAAATGTATTTGTCCAAATCCAGAGAGTCAGGGTAGGGATAAATTCTGTTGTATTTCAAAAATAAAATGTTAAGAAAGGCAAAGTTTTATCCCTATAATGAGTGGACACTGTGGCCTTGCCTGCGTCCCATTTTCTCTTTACCGTTCTTCTGTGTTGGTTGTCATCTTTGGAGCATTCTACCTATGAGGCTGCATGGGGTGGATTATGCCTGTGCATCACATAAAATCTTTTTTTTTTTTTTTTTTTTTTGTGGTATGTGGGCCTCTCACTGTGTGGCCTCTCCCGTTGTGGAGCACAGGCTCCGGACATGCAGGCTCAGCGGCCATGGCTCACGGGCCCAGCCACTCCGCGGCATGTGGGATCTTCCCGGACCGGGGCATGAACCCAAGTCCCCTGCATTGGCAGGCAGAATCTCAACCACTGCGCCACCAGGGAAGCCCCCATCACATAAAATCTTTACAATCTGATTTACCCTTTGGGCACAGTAAAACTAGTTAAGATTTTCTTTCTTTCTTTTAAATTTTCAGTATATCCTGCGTTGACTATTTGGAATGTGATCTGGGACAGACAGAATTTACTCCGCCAGGTTGCATTTCTCTACTTAATGTTACAGAACCAGTTCTAGGTATGTATTATATACTTTTTAAATGTCTTGGTTTTATACAGTGCAAAAGTAATGATACAGAAAGTTCAAAGAGGGCCTCCCTGGTGGCTCAGTGGGTAAGAATCCACCTGCCAATGCAGGGGACACGGGTTCGAGCCCTGGTCCAGGAAGATCCCACATACCACGGAGCCTGTGCGCCACAACTACTGAGCCCGCTCACCTAGAGCCTGTGCTCCACAACAGGAGAAGCCACCACAATGAGAAGCCCGTGCACCACAAAGAAGAGTATTCCCCGTTCGCCGCAACTGGAGAAAGCCCGCACGCAGCAACGAAGACCCAACACGGCCAAGCAGCCAAGGATAGATAAATAAAATAAATAATAAATCAAAAAAAAAGTATTGCTTAAAAAAAAAGTCAAAGAATACAAAAGTATAAAATGTAAAAAAAGAACATTCTCCCCCATTTCCAAACTCATGGTCTTCCCATAACTATTCCTCTAGCCTCAAAAAAACAAAAAAAACCCAATAATACCTTTCTAGGGTTCCATTTTAGTAAATGGAACTCCCATCCATTTTATTTTATGTAAATTGGAAACACTTTTCAGTAATATTAACGTCTTATATAACCCTATACAATGATCTAAATCAAGAGGTTGACATTGGGGCTTCCCTGGTGGTGCAGTGGTTGAGAGTCCGCCTGCCGATGCAGGGGACACAGGTTTGTGCCCCTGTCCGGGAGGATCCCACATGCCGCAGAGCGGCTGGGCCCGTGAGCCATGGCCGCTGAGCCTGCGCGTCCGGAGCCTGTGCTCCGCAATGGGAGAGGCCGCAGCGGTAAGAGGCCCGCATGCCGCAAAAAAAAAGAAAAAAAAAAAAGGAAATTGACATTGATATAATACTATTAACTATTGATATAATACTATTAACTAATATATAGATATTTTTTCAGAATTCATCAGTTGTCCTACTAATATCCTTTTTATGTTTCAGAATCCAAATCAGTCCCACATTGCCTTTTTTTTTTTTTTTGGCTTTGCCTTGAGGCTTTGCAAGATCTCAGTTCCCTAACCAGGGATTGAACTCTGGCCACGGCAGTGAAAGCCTGGAATCCTAACCACTAGGCCACCAGGGAACTCCCACACTGCTTTTTTTTTAATACAAAAATATACGTAATATGAGATTTATCATTTTAGCTCTTCATGTGTACAGTTCGGTGCATTAAATGCATTCATAGTGTTGTATAACCATCACCACTATCTACCTGCAAAACTCTTTCACTGTCCCAAACTGAAATGCTGTACCTGTTAAACAATAATCCATTCCCTACCCCAGTCCCCCACAGCCCTTAGGTACCGCTAGCCTACTTTCGGTTCCTATGAATTTGCCTAATTTAGGCACCTCGTATAAGTGGAATCATGCAATATTTGTCCTTCTGTGTCAGGCTTTTTTCACTAAGCATAAAGGTTTTAAGATCTGTTCATATTGTAGCATATGTCAAAAGTAATTCCTCCTTATGGCTGAAAATTATTCCATTATGTCACATTTTGTTCATCCTTTTAACTGTTGATGGACACTTGGATTGTTTTCATTTTCTGCCTCTTGTGATCTTGAATAAAGTAGTTGTGGCATGCAGGCTGTGGAGCACGCAGGTTTAGTTGCCCCACAGCATGTGGGATCTTAGTTCTCCAACCAGGGATGGAACCCCTGTCTCCTGCATTGGAAGGCGGATTCTTAACCACTGGACCACCAGGAAGTCCCAATTTTTGTTATTTTAATTATGACCTTTCTTGTGGATGTGAAGTGATATCTCTTTTTGGTCTTTTTTTTTTTTTTTTTTTTTTTTTTTTGCGGTGCGCGGGCCTCTCACTGTTGTGGCCTCTCCCGTTGCGGAGCACAGGCTCCGGACGCGCAGGCTCAGCGTCCGTGGCTCACGGGCCCAGCCATTCCGCAGCATGTGGGATCTTCCCGGACCGGGGCACAAACGCGTGTCCCCTGCATCACAGGCGAACTCTCAACCACTGTGCCACCAGGGAAGCCCTCTTTTTGGTCTTGGTTTGCATTTCCCTAATAACTGACGGGAGTTGAGCATCTTTTCATGTGCTTATTGGCCATTTGTACATCTGCTTTGGAGAAATGTCTTGTTTAGTCCTTTGCCCATCTTTTTAATTAATTAATTTGTTTAATTTTGGCTGCGTTCGGTCTTCGTTGCTGCACGTGGGCTTTCTCTAGTTGCGGCGAGGGGGTGCAGTGCACGGGCGTCTCATTGCAGTGGCTTCTCTTGTTGCGGAGCACAGGCTCTAGGTGCACCGACTTGAGTAGTTGTGGCACGGGGGCTCAGTAGCTGTGGCGCACGGGCTTAGTTGCTCCATGGCATGTGGGATCTTCCCGGACTAGGGCTCAAACCCGTGTCCCCTGCATTGGCAGGCGGATTCTTAACCACTGCGCCACCAGGGAAGTCCCCCTTTGCCCATTTTTGAATTGGGTTCTTTGTTTTTGTTGAATTTAGGAGTTCTTTATATATTCTGGATGTTAATTCCTTCCTTCTAGGAATTTTGTCATTTTTTGCTCTAACACTTAGGTCTTTGATCCATTTTGAGTTCATTTTTGTGTGTGATACAAGGGAAGGGTCCAGCTTTGTTCTTTTGCACGTGGGTGTCCAGTTTTCCAATATCCATTTGTTGTCCTTCCCCCATTGAGTGATCTTGGCACCTATGTTGAAAATCATTCTGGACTCTTTATTCTATTCCTTTGGTTTATGTCTGCCCTTAGGCCAGCACCACACTTAATTACTATACCTTTGTAGTAGGTTAAAAGTTGGGAAATGTGAGTCCTCCAACTTTATTCTTTTTCAGGATTGTTTGGCCTTTTGGGACCCTTTGCAATTCCATATGAATTTGAGAATAGGCTTTCCCATTTCTGGGGAAAAGGCTATTAGAATTTTGATAGGGATTGTGTTCAGTCTGTAATTTTTTAGGTCTTCTTTAATTTCTTTTCTTTTTTAAAAACAATATTTATTTATTTATTTTGGCTGCGCCAGGTCTTAGGTCTTAGTTGCGGCACACGGGATCTTCCTTGAGGCATGGGGTATCTTTAGTTGCGGCATGCAGACTCTTAGTTGCGGCATGCGGGATCTAGTTCCCCGACCAAGGATTGAACCCAGACCCCCTGCATTGGGAGCACAGAGTCTTACCCACTGGACCACCAGGGAAGTCCTAATTTTTTTTTTGTGGCTGCATTGTATCTTTGCTTGCATGCCGTTTTTCTCTAGTTGCTGAAAGCGGGGGCTACTCTTTGTTGCGGTGCATGGGCTTCTCATTGCGGTGGCTTCTCTTGTTGCAGAGCACAGGCTCTAGGCCTGCGGGCTTCAGTAGTTGTGGCACACAGGCTTCAGTAGTTGGGGCTCAAGGGCTCTAGAGCCCAGGCTCAGTAGTTGTGGCGCACGGGCTTAGTTGCTCCATGGCATGTGGGATCTTCCCGGACCAGGGCTCGAACCCGTGTCCCCTGCATTGGCAGGCGGATTCTAAACCACTGTGCCACCAGGGAAACTCCCTTTTTAATTTCTTTAAGCAGTATTTTACCTCCTTGGTTAGATTTATTCCTAAGGATTTAATTCTTTTAGTTATTGTAAATGGAATTGCTATTCTAATTTCCTCTTCATATTGCTAATTGCTGGTGTATAGAAACATAACTGACTTTTGTGTTTTGATCTTCTGCCCTGCAACTCTGAATTCCTTTATTACCGCTAGTAGCATTCTTGTGAATCATTTGGGATTTTCTATATATAAGATCATGTCATCCATGAATAGAGATAGTTTTATCTCTTCATTTCCAAGTTGAATGCCTTTTATTTCTTTTTCTTGTCTGATAGCTCTGGCTAAAACCTTTAATACAATGTTGAATAGAAAGTAAACATCATTTTGTTGTTCCTGATCTTGGAGGTAATGCATACAGTCTTTTACCATTAAGTAAAATGTTAGCTGTGGCTTTTTCAGTTTACCTTTTTCAGGTTGAAGAAGTTGTCTTCTATTCTTAGTCTGTGGAATGTTTTTTATCATGGAAGGATGTTGGATTTTGTCAAATGCTTTTTCTGTTTCTGTTCAGATAATTGTGTGACTTTTGTTAAGTTGATTTTTAAAGGAAGCAGATGGTATCACATTAGGTTGATAGATAATATTAGCGATTTAACATGCTTTTAGTCAGTAAGAATTTTTAAATACATTTACTTTATTTTAACAGCTTTCTAAAAAATACGTGTTTAGGGTGGGATAGGGAGGGTGGGAGGGAGACACAAGAGGGAGGAGATATGGGGATATCTGTATATGTATAGCTGATTCACTTTGTTATAAAGCAGAAACTAACACACCATTATAAAGCAATTATGCTCCAATAAAGATGTTAAAAAAAAATAATAATAATTGTTTAGGGGAGTCCCCTAGTGGCCTAGTGGTTAGGATTCCAGGCTTTCACTGCCATGGCCTGGGTTCAGTCCCTGGTCTGGAAACTGAGATCCTGCAAGCCACACAGCACAGCCAAAACAAAAAAATTGTTTAGAGTTAGCTCTTTAGCTGGTTTCATTGTTCCTCTTTTACATTTTCTCTACTTCATTTAATTCTTTTTCCTTTTTTTATCCCTTTAGTCCCCTTTAGTCTGGAACAGTTCCTCCGGCTTTTCTTATCTTTTATCACCTTGACAATTCGAAGGGTACGTTTGTAGGCTCCCCCGTGGTTCGATTTAGAAGTGACGCTGTTCTCCGTGTGTCATATCAACATGCTGTCAGTTTGTCCTGTTGCCAGACTTGTTAGCTTTGATCGATGGGTTAAGATAGTATTTGCCAGGGTTTTCCACTCTAACTAGGTGTGCTATTGTTATCTTCTTCTGGGTGTCATTTCTTCTAGATCCTCTCCGTGGACAGAGTTAGGGAATATGCATATGCTTAAACCCACGCATGTCATGTATGTACGTATATAATACGTGTGTGTGTGCACATATATGTACACACACATATTTCTGTGTCTTTCTGTATCTGTCTGTTTATTAAGAGCCATGAGTTTGCCCTGATCATTCTTTTTTTTTTTTTTTGGCCACACCACATGGCTTGAGGGATGTTAGTTCCCCGACCAGGGATCGAACCTGGGCCCCCTGCAGTGGAAGCGTGGAGTCCTAACCACTGGACCGCCAGGGAGTTCCCTGCACTGATCATTCCGATTCTAATCTAGCACCCGGGCTTCATTCTAGTTAGCCTTCCCCCTTCCATATGTATAAGTTCCTTCTCTGATGGTAAGAACCTGGCTGCCGTTATTCTCAGTATATTTACATATTTGCTCCTTCCCTCGACTACGCAGGCCACCCTCTCTGTTGGGGGCTGCCCCGAATCCCCTGGCCCCGACCTGGAGGGGAGCCTCGCCAGCTCTTTCCAAGGCGGCCTCGCCCCAACCGCGTTGACCAAGGCCCTTGCCCCGCCAACTGTGTTGTGACGTCGTCCTGGCCACCTGTCTGCTGTGGGCGCTGGCCCCAGCCAGAGGGGATGGACAGACCTCTGTGGTGACTAGGGAGTATCGGCTCCGGAGCTGGACCACCTGAGTTCAAGTCCAGCTGATGTCTACTAGCTGCGTGACCTTGGTCACGTTCATCTCTTTCTCAATTTCCTTGTCTGTAAAAATCGGGAAAGTAATGCTACCTGTCTCACAGGGTGTCTATGAAAACTAGAGATTGTGTGTGTAGCATACATAGGACATAGTAAGTACTGTAGTCCAACAGGTGACCACTGCTGTTATTAATCATCGTTTCCTTAGTGTGTAAGCCCTGTAGGGAGGTTTGTTCAGTTCACAGAAATGTCCTGAGTATCTAGGACAATGCCCAGCATTCAGTAGGTGTTCAGTAAACATTTGTTGAATGAGTGGCTGTATTAAGACTTGGTTGGGGTTAACTGTGTATGTAATCGCGAGCGTGTCTTTGTATGAAGTTGAAGGCTTAGACTTCCGAAAGTAGGAGCACAGCTATTCCTAGTGGTAGGACGGGCTCGGATTTCCTGGGGAGCTTCGTCAGTGACGATGGCTGGACCAAAACCCTCGCCATCTCTTGGGTTCTCCCGGATCGATGACTCTCATCTTTATCTTCTTAGGACCACCTTTCACCCACCAGAGGACACCCCAGAAAATGGTCTATTATGGGAAGCCTTCTTGTAAAAACAACTTTGAAAATTATATTGAGATAATAAAGTATGTGTTCAGCTCCTACAAGAGAGAGTCCCCTCTTATCGTCAACACGATGGGCTGGGTGACAGGTAAGCCCGCCCAGGCGCGTGGGTTGGGCGGGAGGGTTGGGCAGTGGGGATACATGCGTGGCTTCCAGCCATTAATGCCGAAGCCCGGTCTCTGGGCAATTCCTTGTCTCAGAAGCAGTCCAGCTTCTTGCAGGAGTGCGTCGCCTCTCTGTGCACTAACTGTGCTCCCGTGGTCTCGTTCCTCGTAGACCAGGGTCTCCTGCTGCTTATTGACCTGATCCGACTGCTGTCGCCCAGCCACGTCGTTCAGTTCAGCTCCGACCGGGGTAGGTACATGCCACACCTCAGCCCGAGCTACGTGGACGACATGGACGGCTTGTACACAAAGAGCACGTCCAAAGCCAGAAACCGAGGATTCCACGTGGCAGAGTTTGCAGACAGTTTGGAATTTGCTGACGAAGAAAAGGAGAATCCAGTTCTGTTGACTGGATACAAACTGATGTCCGTTAAGTCGGAGTTTGTGTCTGGAAAAACTCCAAGAAATAGGTAAGCAAAGCATCATGGCGGGAGAAGTTAGTTTTCTTCAGTCTTACAATTCTTCTGTCCTCAATTCCCTCAAAGGAAGAGTCCTCTAAAATGTTTCAGATCTCTGTCACAGCTGTCTATTTATGAAGGAGAGTCAGTTACTTTCTGAATGGTTACTTTCCCAGTGGAAACTTCCAGAATTGGCCTCCAGGTCTGCTTGCCAGGGGCTTTGACTTGAAGCATTTCCAGGGGGTTTATGGAAGGGCAGGGTCTGCAGATGCTAAGGTTGGAACGTGGGCTGTGTGCGTAGAATCTGTGTGATGTCTCTAGTGGGAGGTGGGCCTATAAGGTTAAATCTCTGTTTACCTCATTGTGATTTACTTTTCAGAGAATCACATAACAAAGTCCTTCGCGAGTTGGCAGTGCTGAGTTACCTTGGCCAGCTGCAGCCCCCAGTGCCAAAGCCACTGTGTCCCTTACATGGTCTGACACCCTATCAGGTGATCTGAACTCTTGGAATTGTCTTTATTTGGGTTACTTAAACACGCCTATGGCTTCCTGTATGCCAGGAGCACTTTGACCACTTTATAGCGCCTCACTCATTTAGTCCTCAGGGCAGCCCTAGGGTGTAGATTTGGTGACTGTCCCCGTTTTACAGATGGGAGCTGAGTGATCCAGCGTGAGTGGCACAGCTGGCCGCAGACCCAGGCAGCCCAGCTCCAGAGCTGAGCTCTTCACTGCTGTGCTGGGCCCGACTCTGGTTCCATCCTGGCTAAGAATGTTCTACTAATACCAGAGGTAGTGCTGAGATTACACCCCGGCAGCCCATCTCCGCCCTTGCCCTGACTGGCTGTGTGCAACTTGGGCTCTCACCTGGGAACAGCGGTGCCAGACCTCGCAGAACGCTTGTGCAGATTTCACGAGTGCTCACAGCAGGGCCTGGCACCCGGAGAGCACTCTTAAACTGTTTCAGATATCGTCACAAGTAGATTCTGGCACTAGGGTATGTGCATCTTGGATTCCAACCTCTGAAGAATTCATTTGGGAAGAAACCACCGTAACATTAGGATTCCAAATGATGACAGAATAAAACAGCAACAGTTAGCATTTCTAAGTGCTCACCCTGTGCTGTGCTCTCTTCTAAGCCTGGGTTAACTCGTTTACTCACCGAGGCGCTGTTATTATCCCCACGTTACAGATGGCAGAACTGAGGCCAGGGGCACTGAGTCAGCTTGCCCAAAGGGCCATAGTAAAAGTCTGGGCCGGGACCGGCGCCCAGGCAGCCTGACTCTAGAGCCCAGGGTACTCAGCTCTGCTGTGTGGCCTGTGCAGTGCTGAGCACCCGCTGTGCCACGTGCTCTGCCGAGCACATTACCTGGGGTGGCAGCCTGCCGGGGAGGTGCTGTTACAGGCCCTGCTTACAGCGTAGAAAACCGGGCACAGCCAGGTGGACACACTGGCCTGAGGTTGCACAGGCAGGGGCCGTGACCCGGGGGGCAAGGATGCGTTTTCTGAGCCTGATGGAGAGATTGGCTCCAGGCTTCCAAGTCATCTCCACTGAAGAACCTAAGGCAGTTGGTTTAACGGAGTTTTGGTTGATTTACTGCAATTTACTCACTTGGGGATGCTCTGTAACTGAACGTGAAACTTAACCTGCCAGTAATTTAAACTGCCTTTTGTTACAAATTCACATTTGTTTTTTTAACAGTTTTTAAAAAATTTTATTTATTTGGCTGTATTGGGTCTACGTTGCTGTGCAGGCTTTTCTCTGCTTGCGGTGAGCGGGGGCTACTCTTCATTGCCGTGCGTGGGCTTCTCGTGGTGGCTTCTCTTGTTGCAGAGCACAGGCTCTAGGTGCACGGGCTTCAGTAGTTGTGGCACGTGGGCTCTAGAGCGCAGGCTCAGTAGTTGTGGAGCACGGGCTTAGTTGCTCCGCGGCATGTGGGATCTTCCCGGACCAGCGCTCGAACCCGTGTCCCCTGCATTGGCAGGTGGATTCTTAACGACTGCGCCACCAGGGAAGTCCCCAGAAAAGCATTTTGTTACACATATTATTTAGGCTTCAAAAACAAATGTGAGGGGGACTTCCCTGGTGGCACAGTGGTTAAGAATCCACCTGCCAATGCAGGGGACACGGGTTCGATCCCTGGTCCGGGAAGATCCCACATGCCGCGGAGCAACTAAGCCCGTGCGGCACAACTACTGAGCCTGCGCTCTAGACCCCGCGAGCCACAACTACTGAGCCCGTGCGCCACAACTACTGAAGCCCAAGTGCCTAGAGCCCGCGCACCGCAACGGAGAGTAGCCCCCGCTCCTTGCACGTAGAGAAAGCCCATGTGCAGCAACAAAGACCCAACGCAGCCAAAAAATAAATTAAAAAGAAAAAAAAAGTTTTTCTACTTTAAAAGTTTGAAATTATCCAGAAAGTTCCATGTTAAAGGTAGTTATTTACCTCGTGCTCCGGGAATGCAATCCATTTTTCTTATTGCAATAGTTAAATTAGGGAGTGAATGGAGGCTTTTTCTCACTGAATGGATTTTTACTTTCTCCCATCAGGAGACCTCTCAGTGACGGGTTTTCATAGTCTCCCTCCCTCAACTTCAGCTCATGTAGGATGTCTCCCAACTTGCATCTCATGTGTCTCTGTAGACAAAGTTCCAGGCGTTCAGTTTAGATTTCTAGCAGGTATTGCTGGTATACAGGAGCTTTGTGTAAGTTTCCTAGGTTCTCTGTATTAGAACGGTGCAGCACTAAACAAATGCTGGTTGGTGTTGGCATTCTGTTTAGATGTTTCTTGGTAGGTGGTTTGGCAGATAGAACTTCAGATAGCTGGTGAGTCAACTTGTAAACATTAAAGCAGTCTTTCAAGTAGAATTCATAGAGGGGGATGCGCATGTATCTTTCAGGTCCCCTTCAACGCCGTCGCACTCCGGATTGTCCACGCTGA
Organism: Mesoplodon bidens; assembly: GCF_964165515.1. NCBI lineage: Eukaryota > Metazoa > Chordata > Mammalia > Artiodactyla > Ziphiidae > Mesoplodon > Mesoplodon bidens. The sequence continues at coordinate 182,522,411 of NC_138177.1, forward strand.
TGTCGCTCCTACCCACATATTATATGCTGTGAATGCCAGCTGGGTTGGGCTTTGCAAGATCCTGGATGATGTCAGAGGATATGCAAGTGGGCCCATCCTGCTTGCCCAGACGCCCATCTGTGATTGTTTGGGGTTTGGTGAGTCTGAGAGGGACACCTGTCTGTAAACCTACTGAAACTGACCCGCTTCTTCAACTGTAGATGGCTGGGCTTGACCTTGTCACTGTCACTTGGCTGGAGTGGCCAGAGAGCTTCTCTGTCTTCTGTATGGTGGGCTTTGCGGGCTGGAGGGCAGGAAGGAAGCGGTTCTTTCTCTGCTCCTCCTGCCAGCTCCTCCAAGATTCCTAAGGGCCTGGTCACGGCCTCCTTCTCATCTGACATGTTTTCCGTGGGCCCTCCCACCCACTGCTGGGGCTCTGAGTCCATCTTAGGCCGACGTCCTTGGGGTCTCTCCAGCACAATGGAGCATCGGAGCTCCAAGCCCATGTGCCCACTGCACTCCTCCGCTTGGGTGTCTCCCTGGCACCTAAGACTTGGGCCCCAAGCTGAGCCCTGATAGGTCCAGCTACCCCCTCCCTGGTGTTCTCCCCAGACCTCCTCCTCCTAGCCCGCACCGTCCCCAGTTCCCAGGCCGTGAACAGTCCTTTGAAGATTTACTCTGGTGTTTGGGTCAGGCCCCGGGGTCCTCCTTGGCACCCCCTTGCTTTCATTCTCCGCATCCAACCCACTCGCAGGCCTGGTAGTTTCGTTTTCAGAATGTCAGACTCCTCCATCTCATCTCTTCTCACCGTGCCCGTCTCATTTCTTGCCCTGGACTAGTGGAAAAGCTGTGTAACTGGACCCCGCACGGCCAGGGGTGATCTGAGCACGCACCGCATCCTGGTGCGTCCCTTGGCCCAGGTCCGGCCTGTGGACCCAGCCTCGTGGTGCCTGGCAGCCGTGGGTCCCTGCCTCCCTCACCAGACCTGCGTCACGTGGTCGTCCCCCGGCTCACTAAGATCAGCTGTCAGTGTATATACTTCTGGAAGGGGGCTGGGCCTACACGCCTCAAGATTAGCAAAACCCTTAGTTAATATGTGTTCTTGATTTATACAACACTGAACTTCTCAAAAGCATGTCCACAGAACTCGTATGCTTTAGTACAGATGGTAAAGAAGGGATTGGTGATGGGGAGAGACTGAGTCATCTCTGTGATCCCCACTGGTGGGTTTCTCCCTGGCCCAGGTGCACCTTAGTTAAGACAGTGTAGGACTTTGGTTTCTCACAGCTGAACAAGGAGAAGGGTACAGAGAGTCTTCAGATATTCAGATATGCCACTTTGTATTTTTAAAGCAAAACACAGTTGAACTTGAAACTCTTACTTTAAAAGCCATTTTACAATTCTGAGTGGTGGGGAAGTTTGATATCCTCCAGAAAGGGTGATTTTTATGTGTTTTGTGTGCTTTCAAGGAATTTGTAGAGGGATCGACATGGAGAAGCGGCTTTACCACATCCTCACTCCTGTGCCCCCGGAAGAGCTAAGGAACGTGAACTGTCTGCTGGTTGGAACCATTTCCATTCCACAGTGTGTCCTCAAGAGCCAGGTGAGTGCGGCCCCCGGGGGCAGCCCTGGAGCTCGCTGGCCGTGTCCGCAGTAGAGAGTGGGGACCTGAAGTCGGGGCGAGAGTCCCGGGAGCAGGATATTGTTTGGGAAGCTTACACTCCGTGGTGGGGTGTCAGCATGGCCCAAAGGTCTACGACCCAGAGTCGCCATCACGCACGGCCAGGAGCCCCGTGGTGGAGCCGTCATCGCAGACGTGCATGTGGGAGGAAAGAGCAGAGGTGGCGTCCCCATGATGAGCCCTCCCTGAAGACGGTCTTCAGGGGTCCCCATGGGAAGGCCATGGAGGGCACGTTGGCCGAGGGCATCCGTGTGGTCCCAAACCAAACGGCAGGACCTGCAGGCAGCTGGGGAGGCACCAGTGTCCCCCTCCCCACCGGCTCGTTCTGCCGCTTTGAGAGAGAAGGCCCCACCCCCATTCTCATGCTGTTCGGTGTGTTTGTGGGGTTGAACAGTGAGGGGACCTTCCTCAGACTCTCACTTTTAACACTGTCTTCCGTCTTGGCTGGATTTGAAGTATTTTCTCTGTGTTTCCATTTCAGCGTGGGCTCGAAGGGACGATACCTTACATCACAACAGATTATAATTTTAAACTTCCCGGAGCATCAGAGAAAATTGGAGCAAGAGAAATTGAGGAAACACGTAAAGAGAAAGTACACCCCAAACCTAAATTCTATCGAAAAACAAACTGATCCTGATGTTCTTAATAAGGGAAGGACCTTTCTACCGAGAGCTTGACTCTGACTCCAGGCTGGCACCAGCGGACTGATGGGGTTCTGTGGCCATGAACAGCACGGCGCGCTTACGTAGCAAATGGGGCAGTGTTTGCTGCCTAACTCGTGGATATGTTCAGAGTACATTTAAATCTGTTCTTAAGTTGACATGACCTAGAGGTTTGCCCTAGTCTTCTGTTTTATTTTCTAAGGGAGTAAAGCAGCAGGGAAAAGTTTGTGCGCCCTTGAAACAAAAAGAACATGGTAGATTCCTCATAAAGTTTTTCCAGTACCTGGTTGTTGGCATCTGGATAAAAATAGAGTAATGGGAGCCACAGAAACGTCCCAAGGAGGAAGGCAGGCTGGCCAGCAGGATGGAGAGCGTAACAGAATATGGTGGCGCCCCGTGGTCCTTGCCCTGGGGCGGGGGGCATTCCCATCCCTGCTCACTGGATGCTCTTCAGCCCCGTCCGTGCGTGTGGGGGCCAAGGGTTAAGCCTCTGTTTGGTCTGTTAAGGTTTCAGAGAGAAAAGTTTGACTCCAGAGCCCTTCTTCTTCCTTTTTTTTATGCTGAAAAAATGCTCTCAGATCCAGGAAGCCTATCTTGGGGCTTCTTGAAAACCAGGTTTGTCCTAATTGACTTCACATCTGAGATTAAAAACACACAGTGGGCAGAGCCGGGGACACTAGGCTGTTTGCAAGAAGGACCGGGGGAGCAGCTCGTGCTCTTGGGCTCGGTGGCTGGACCTGAATCTGTGTCGGTGATGGTGCTGTTCTCCCAGGGGGCTTTGGGGCCAACGATGGAACTCCATCTTCTCCCTGGTGGTCAGGATTCTTTAACCTCCCAGGTTGGAAGTGGTTTTGGTAAACAATCAGGACAGGCAGGTCAGGTCACCATTTCTGCGTTCAGGACGCTGAGGCAGCCTTTCAAGCTGGTGGTGTGAACTCCAGCTTCCTAGCAGGATGTGTTGAAGGACAGCTATTGGGATGTGTGGGTTTTCACGTTTACGTTCATTTAAACCGTTGACTGTCACGGTCTTAAGTAGTCACGTGGCTTCTCATCTCGTAGAGCCCTTGTCACCGTCCAGGATCAGGTGTGATACCCTAGAGACCATTTAATGTCTAGCTGCTTTTTTTTTTTTTTGCAGTGGGAACCATTTAATCTGCATACGGAGACTTGTATTTGTCGTGATTCTTTCTACCAGAGGAACAAAGGGGGCCCTGCAGGAAGGGCTTCTTTTTTTTTTAAATTTTATTTATTTTTTTATACAGCAGGTTCTCATTAGTTATCCATTTTATACATATTAGTGTATACATGTCAGTCCCAATCGCCCAGTTCATCCCCCCACCCCCCCACCCTAATCTCTAGCTTCTTAGTTGCTTCTTATTTATATCTAAATTTAACTTGTACATGGTTTTCTTTCTTGGCCTTGCAAAGACTATTAACAGACAATCCACCATCAACTTTTTGCCTCCTTCCCAAGTTCCTGTACCTTTACAATAATACTGTAGGTCTTTAGCAGCAAGTGGTGGCCTGTCATTTGCGTTTTCATTAAATCCAGGCTCGCTTTTAGCCTGTTTCCTGCTGGCCTTTAAGGCTGCGGGCTTCAGTCCCCATCGGTAAAGAAAACAAAACGTTGCCGCTAGAGGGAGCTGTCAGCCATTGGTCAGCTGGCCATACGGCAGCTGGAGGTGGCCGTGGAGCCCACCTAGGCCTCTGTCAGCATCCAGAGATGCTGGAGACAGGGCGCTGTGGTCAGCTCCAGGTGTGCCAGTCAGACCGGCAACGGTGCATCCGCCTGGTGTGTTTGATTATCAATGGCGATGGCTTGGGCTTTCTGTCATTTCCACTGTCTGTGATGACTCAGGATGGGTAGTGAGTTCTGCGCTGGAGATACTGTTAACAAACAGTCATTTCTGCATGTGATTTTTAAAGCAGGTCATGCTTATTTTAAGAAAATTAAAGGAATATATGACTTAGAACAAGAACCCTTAGTCACTGATTTTGTGGTTCTTGAAAATCAGCTGTCTAGATCTGTTTCCAGGACAGGTAGACGTGAAAATGAAAAGATTCTCCAATTCTAGGGTTGATTTTATTTTGTGAAGACAGGTAGTTCTGTTTCCATCTGTCCCCCGATAGGCCTCGGGGGCAGACACCACTGTATCCTCTGAGACCCCAGCTTAGAACTGAGGACTTAGGAAAGGGGAGACGGGTCGGTGAACTGCCTCTTGAGGTGCCTTGGTGTTTGAAAAATCGAATCCTGGAAGTAGCTGGCCAGAGAGGACATGGGGGTGGTGGGGCCCCAGCTGAAGCGAGGGAGCCCGCTGCTGCTCCTGGGGTCCCTGTGACAGGCGGGTCCTCACCCTTCCGGGCACTCAGGTTTCTGCCCGACAGATGGCGAGAGGACCAAGGGACATGGGACGGTGATTCTTAAAGCATCTGGTAGTTGTTTCCCTTAGATTCAGTTGAGGCCATGTAGTGGTTAAGGCAGCAGGTTTTGATGTTGGAGCTCTGAGTTCACCTGGCTGGGCCGCTGGCTAGCAGTGTAGCTTTGAGGGCGTATTTAACCTGAGCCTGTGTCCTCTAAGATGGGCGGATAGCGCTTCCCTTGGGGGCCCCTGCGTGAGGAGGGCGAGAGGCGTGTCTACAGCAGGCGAAGCAGTAACTCTTAGCATGCGGCCTGTCTCTGAGGGTTGTAAATCCGGAAGGTAGGACCACGATTGTGTCCCTCACAGTCACACTGGGACAAAGCAGAAACTGTCGCCATCGGAAACCATCTTACCCGGCAGTCCCCGGGCCGGTTTCCCTTAACACCGTTCTTCCTGTTGCGGGTCCTGCTCAGGGCTCCGGAGAGGAAGGTCCCAGGGCTTCCACCAATCACCCGCTCCTGGGAGTTTCTCATAAACCCCACTAACTGCTTTCAAAGTTGTGTGACCAGTTCACCCATGTAGGAAATGATCCTGAAGTCCACCAGCACCGAATCACTGTTGATGCTGGGATGCTGTTTCGTCCAGTACTTTTCTAAAATGCACGTGTGTGTGTGTTTTATAAAACTGGTGTCCAACTGTATGTATGGTTTCTATCCAGCTCTTTTCACTTAATATGTGAACTTCTGTATCATTAAATATTTTTGAGAATGTGACTTTAATTGTGTAATTTTGTTACGTATACAGATAGACCATTTTATTCTCGGAAATTGTTTAGGGGAAATTATGGGGAAAACATCGAAAGAGGGTAGTGAAATCTGGGTGTCATAGTGGGGAAGACAGGAAGCCCCAGCAAGTGCCCGGCAGCTTTTCTCTGTTTCAGTATTGAGCGGGATAAACTCCAGTGGGAGTTCATCTCCATGTCTCCTTTTGGGCCCATGTATGTAAGTTAAATCGCTTCTGGACTATCTTTGAGAGTATATGAGCAGGGAAAAGAATTTTGCTCCCAGAAGAGTTCAAATAGAAAGAAAGCTAGCCAGCAAGCCGGGGCTCTGTGTCTGTAGCCGCCTCTCCGAGAGCGAGAGCTCAGCCCCTCGGCCCTCGCCCCCAGGGTGGGGCCTGGTAGAGACAACGAGACTTGGCTGACAGGCCAAGCCTGAACAGTGGCTAAAATAAATATGGGGGCCATCTGTGCAGTAGGGGAAGAGCCACGTGAGGTAGGGCCTCCAGAAAGCCTTGGCTGCGTTAAAGTTATTTCCAAGGCTTTGCCAGGAAAAGAATGGGGCAGAGGGTGGGCCGCGGGGTGAGGGAGCAGTGTGAAAGGAGCCGCGCTTGGAGTTGAGGGCAGCAGGTCCAATCTGGAGATCCCGGGAGCTGAGTAAGCAGTCTTGGGGATCGGCAAACAGCCGAGCCGCGGGGCAGACAATGTGTTGGGCTGGGAAGCCAGGGGTTGCCATGGCGACTGGCCCCGATGCTGCTGTGCTGCTCAGCGGACTGTGGCTTGGGTTTTTCGAATGCTTTGGACCCGGGCTCGTCTCCGGGCTGTGAATGTCGGCCGGGCAGGAAGAAGCCACCCAACTTCCAGGCCTTCCTCCTGACCCAGGAGTCCAGCCGGGGGCTGCTGCTGGCTGTTGGCATTGCAGAGACGAGGGTCTTCGTGGCACTGCTTTCTGGGAAAGGAGGGAAGGCACCCTCTGAGGCAGCCAGCGGTGTAAGAAGTGCGTGCCAGGGAGCATATGGGTACTTGGGGATGGAAAATCCAAGGGGAGGAAACCACCAGCAAGGAAACAGTGCAAACCGCGGCCACAGAGTCCATACGTTAAAATATACAGCGCCCAGGGGGCCTGTGTCGGAGAAGAGAATTGGCAGGGCTGAGAGCTCGGTGGTTTTCTGTGCAGACGATTGAGCTGGAGAAATTAAGGTTGGGGCTGAGTCTGGGAGAAGCCCTCCAGTGTTGGGACTGCAGCTGGGCAGAGAGGGACAGGGACTGTGGGTCAAGCACGTGGCTCAAGGGCCAGGAAAGGTGCCACCACCCCAGAGGTCAAACATGAATTCAGTCCTGACAAAATACGGGTCTCCACCTCGCGGCTGGCTCAGTCTTCGTCCAGGAAGCGGTGAGTATGTTTTCTTCCTCTTCGGTCCAGAAAGGAGGGTGGACGACAGAATGAGAAGAGGAGATTTTGTGGGTCTTGGAGGGGCTGCTTGCTGAATTCGCCTGGGCCCTTTAAGAGCCCCTCCTGCAGGCTGGCCACATTTTCTCCTTCACAGTGATTTAATGAATTTGAGAGCGCGGAAGGCAGGGGTCGCCCAGTGAGCCTTAGCCATCATCTCTGATCTAGGTGCAGATAGTGTTCTGTCTTCTGAGAAGGCAGAGGAAGGAGGCTTTCGGTTTCAGCCTTCCAAGCCCTGAAAGGAGAAAGAGCAGGGTCCCGTGTGAAGAGCTATTCCCCTGGCAGCTGCCGCGGAGGGGCCAGTGGCGGGGTCGGGGGCGGGGGGAAGCTGCTCCCCAGCTTCCTCTCCTGGGAGGTGGAAGGTCGGTGGGGAGGGAAAGGGGCCCTCAGACCTTGAAACCTTCAGTTTTGTGCATTAAAGTCGTGTCCCCCTTGCCAGGATGGTCAGGGATAGGTTCCCAACCGTGCCTTTGTACCTCTCTCAAGAAGGGCTGTGAAATTCCTCCTAAACCGTCAATATTTGTAAGTTCACTTTTGATTCGTGCCATGACGCGTTTTGGCAGAGGGGATCAGGAATGGCGTTCATGGAATCAAACAGCCTTCCAGCGCCCCAGAATCAGAGCCCTGGCCTGGAAAACACCCCATTCCTGGCCAAAGAGGAACGGCCTGAGGGTGTGTTAGCCACTGACCCCTCTGCGCTCCCATGAGAGCCCTCATTCCGACCTTCATCTGTCTCCCCCTCCTCCCCAGCCCCACCGTTGGCCCAAGACAGATTTAGGAAGCAGACAGTGAGTCACACAGAACTCCTAGCACCCACCCAGGCCTCACTGCAGGGTTGTCTCCACCCCAGGAAGGGTCTGCACTGCTGATGTAGCCCTCCTCTGGCTCACACCCCCAAGTGAAGCTTAACTACCACGCTGGGATCTCCGCCTTGAGTGGCCAGAGAGTAAGACGGACGTGTGCCATTCACCTTAGCGGGCCTGTCACCCTAATACACGAACCCCAGTGACCGATGTCCAGTTAACTCAAAGTCCATCACTGCTCACTCAGCCGGGGGAGATTGTTTCCAGGCTTGGGTGAAATATGGTCTCTAGGCCTTTTGGGGGGTGGTCCCCAAAATCATGGCTGCCACATGGACATCAGAGAATGGCCATCTATGCTGCTTCAGCCTGATTGTGTCATTTAAAAAAATTGGGGGGGGGGCCACACCATGCGGCTTGTGGGATCTTAGTTCCCCGACCAGGGACCGAACCCTGGCCCATGGCAGTGGAAGTGCGGAGTCCTAACCACTGGACAACCAGGGAATTCCCTGATTGTGTCTTTAAGCCCTTTATTATTATTTTTTCTTTCTTTCTTCCTTTCTTTCTTTCTTTTTTTTTTTTCTTTGACAGTAAAAGGACAACTAGTGGGAATTCCCTGGTGGTCCAGTGGCTAAGACTCTGCACTTTCACTGCTGAGGGACCAGGTTCAATCCCTGGTCAGGGAACTAAGATTCCACAAGCCTCGCTGCTCAGCCAAAAAAGAAAAAAAAAAAGGACAACTAGTTTTGCTTTTGCTGTATTTCCAAGTTTTAAAGTTTAATAAGCTTCAATGTGTCACAGTTCCTCATGTAATCAATCAATGGCCAAATAGTTATTGAACACATTAATCACTGGGCATTGTGCCAGGGGCTGGGGAGAAGGTCGTGAGCAAGATACACGCCCATCTTTCTAGAATCGCACTAATGAGTAACACGGACGTGTCAGCAGGAAATTGAAAAGTAGTTTGATGTGTGTTAAATAGAGCCATTGCGGGTTAATGGGTTCACACGTAAGATTCCTCTTACGACACTACCAATCTTGGAGATTTTCTGAAGTGACATCACCTAAAGGATAAACTGGAGTCAGCTGGGTAAAGAGTAAGGGTAGAAAGGTCATTTCAGGAAGAGAGAAAAACAGGAGCTAGAAACGGCATTTTGTGCAGCCTGACTGGGACAGTCAGTGGGATGACTGAGGGGTGGGAGAGCGTTGCAGGAGCTGCTGGAGGGGAGAGCTCTAAGGAGACGGTGCAGAGGTCAGTCCCTAGAGAGGACGGTCGAGCATCTTGCGGACTGCAGATTTCATCCTTGGGGTGATGAGCATTTAAGCATTTTTAGCAGGGTAGGTAGCATTTTCTGACTTGCATTTTAAGAAAATCCTTTTCGATAGCAGTTTGGAGAGTGGGTTTGGGGGAGTTTGAGAAGGAAAACATGGCAAATAAAGAGCCAAAGAATCAGGAGGCTTTTACAACAATGCAGGTGAAAGGTGATTGTTTAAGCCCTTTAAATTAGCATATGAATATATATATATATACATATGCACACACATGTATGCCTGTGTTTACTTTGTTCTGCTTATACAAATAATACATTTTCATTCTCAAACAGTACACAAATAATGAAGATACAAGTCCTGATTTTCTGTTATTTCCAGTTGCATTTCAGATTTTTTTTCTATGAATATGTACACAGTGCACATACCTAAATATGTGTCTATGTAAAAATGTTGAAATGAAATTGAAGAAAATATGCATTTTTGCAATTGCTTTTGCCAATTAATACTATATTTTGGAAATTAAAAATGCCAGTGCATGGGGCTTCCCTGGTGGCGCAGTGGTTGAGAGTCCGCCTGCTGATGCAGGGGGCACGGGTTCGTGCCCTGGTCCGGGAAGATCCCACATGCCGTGGAGCGGCTGGGCCCGTGAGCCATGGCCGCTGAGCCTGCGCGTCTGGAGGCTGTGCTCTGCAACGGGAGAGGCCACAACAGTGAGAGGCCCGCATAACGCAAAAAAAAAAAAAAAGAAAAAAAAAAAAGCCAGTGCATGAAAATCTACCTCATTCTTTTTAATGGCTTCATGGTTCATATGGATATACCTTAATTTTTTTTTTAATAAATAAATAAATTTATTTATTTATTTATTGGCTACATTGGGTCTTCGTTGCTGTGTGGGCTTTCTCTAGTTGTGGTGAGTGGGGGCTACTCTTTGCTGCAGAGCAGAGGCTCTAGGAGTGCTGGCTTCAGTAGTTGTGGCTCGCGGGCTCTAGAGCGCTGGCTTCAGTAGTTGTGGCTCGCGGGCTCTAGAGCACAGGCTCAGTAGTTGTGGCGCATGGGCTTCGTTGCTCCGTGGCATGTGCGATCTTCCCGGACCAGGGCTTGAGCCCGTGTCCCCTGCATTGGCAGGAGGATTCTTAACCACTGCACCACCAGAGAAGTCCCTATAACTTAATTTTTAAACTAGCCCTTGAGTTTCCTGGTTGCCTAGTGGTTAGGATTCCGGGCTTTCACTGCTGTGGCCTGGGTTCAGTCGCTGGTCGGGAATCTATCCTGCAAGCCACATGGCGAGGCCAAAAAAAAAAAACAGACTATCTCTTTAGGGAATTCCCTCCAGTCCAGTGGTTAGGACTCGCTGCTTTCACTGCTGAGGGCACAGGTTCAATCCCTGGTCAGGGAACTAAGATCCCACAAGCCACATGGCAAAAAAAAAATTAATTAAATAACAAAATAAAATAAAAAGTGCACTTAATCCAAAAAAATTTTTTTAATAAAAATAAATAAATAAACCAGCTCTCTATGAGTGGACATTTGGGGTCGTTTCCAGTTTTTTACTCCTGTAAATGATGCTGTAGTGAGCATTCTTATACCTGTATCTCTGTGGACTTGTGAAAGAGTATCTATAGAATAAATTTCTGGAAGTGGAATTGTTGGGTGGAAGGGGCTGAGCATTTTGCATTTTAATGGCCATTTCCAAGTTGTCATCCAGAAAAGCCAATTATTGCCCCATCAGCAGAGTATTTCAGTCCTTCTTTCTATGTCTCCTGGTCATCATTTTCCATGAGCCCGTCCATGACACATGAGGGTGGGTGGCTGGGCAGGTGTCCCCTTACATGGTCTCAGGCACTTCTCTTCTCTGTCCACCCCTACTACTGAAATGCTGTGGCTCTTGGCCAAGGTGCAAGGGCAGCTGCAGGCTCTGACATCATGCCTCTAGAACTTCCATGGGAGGGGGGAGCACCAAGAGCACTCCATGGTCCTTCTAAGGACCCTCTTATGTAGTAAGTTTTTAATAGCACAGATGATTACAGAAGCAACTGACCTATATTCAATCACAACTCTCCTACTTACTAGCTGGATGGTTGTAGGCAAGTCACTAGCCTTCTAAGCTTTAATTTCATTATCTTTAAAGTGGAGTCAACAGCCATATCTACCACCCAGGGTTTTGTGGAACTCAGAGGAGGCAGTGTTTGAGTCTGTGTCTGGTAATTCCAGTACCTCAAGTTTTTGTGTTTCTGTTGGTTCTCAGACATGGGGTCTTAGTTACTTGTGTGCCTGGTTATCTTTGACTGTGTGTTGGACATTGTATTTTTAAACTTATTTGCAAGAAAAATTTGAGGCCTAGGATGATACAGGATGTTCATATGCTTCTGCCATATGCTTGGAAACACTACCAGTCTGGGATGACTTTGATCCAAACTCAGGCCTGACGTTCCCTGGACTTTGATTTTTTCCCCTAGCTCCACAAAGCTGTTAGAAGTGAAGCTGTTTCCCACCTCTTTCTTCAGAATGCATAAATACCCTGAGAGCAAAACCATCTGTTTATCTCCCTAGATCCTCCTCTTTTGTGTTTCATGGGGTTTGATGTTTTTAAGATTAAAAAAAATTTTTTTTCATCCAGCTTTTTGGTTGTCCCAAGATGGAAGTTTGGTCTGAATTACCTAATCCACTATTGTAGGAAGGAGAGTCCCCACTGAAGGATCTAAATGTTCAAAGCATTTAGCATATTGTCTCTTTTTACATGTTGTTTCCAAAACCATGGTGTGTTTTTATGGGTTTTTTTTTAACTATTTGTATGAACTATATATATATATATATTTTTTTTGGCCGTGCCACGTGGTATGCAGGATCTCAGTTCCCTGACCAGGGATCGAACCCGTCCCCACTACAGTGCAAGCATGGAATCCTAACCACTGGACTGCCAGGGAATTCCCCATGATGTGTTTTTAAATATTTGTTTATTTATTTATTTATTTGGTTGCGTCAGGTCTTTGTTGAGGCATGCGGGCTCCTTAGTTGTGGCAGGCAAACTCTTAGTTGCAGTACACAAGTGGGATCTAGTTCCCTGACCAAGGATCAAACCCAGGCACCCTGCACCGGGAGTGTGGAGCCTTACCCACTGCGCCACCAGGGAAGTCCCCATTGTGTGTTTTTAAAGCACAAGAAACTAAAGTTTGTTAGAATCATAATGAGGTAAGGCAGAGGATTTCTGTGGCCAACTCAGAGCCACAACAGGGTCGGGAGGTCCCTTGTACCCTCGTAGAATCCCCTCATGTTCATAAGCTCCTCGCATTTCACCTGTAATTACTTCTGTGATAATAGCCTCTTAAAATCTAAGTCAGATCATGTTCCTCCTCTGTTAAAAAAAAAAACAAACTCCGATGGGACTTCCCTGGTGGTCGAGTGGTAAAGAATCCACCTTACAATGCATGGGACACGGGTTCGATCCCTGGTTGGTGAACTAAGATCCCACATACCACGGGGCAACTAAGCCCGCTTGCTGCAACTACTGAGCTTATGCCTCAACTAGAGCCCGCATGCTGCAAACTACAGAGCCCACGTGCTATGGAACCCGCACGCCACAACTAGAGAGAGAAAACCCGCACGCTACAACTAGAGAGAAGCCCGAGCACCTCAACGAAGATCCCATGTGCCGCAACTAAGACCCGACGCAGCCAAAAATAAATAAAACAAAAAACAAAAACAAAAACCCCACAAATCTGATGGTCCCGTCTCCCTCAGAATGAAAGGCAAAGTCCTCACAGGACTGTGCAGGACCCCATGCCCTATCACCTCTCTGACTTTATCTCTGCCCCATGCTTACCCTGCGCCAGCCACAGTCGCCTCCTTGAAGTCTCTTTGCTAGGGTGACCGACTTATCCTGGTTTTAAAACTAACAGTCCTGTGTCCCAGAAATCCTCTTAGTCTGGGCGAGGCAAATTGCATCCATTGGTCACCTTACTAGAACACAATATATGTCCCTACCTCAGGGCCTTTGCACTTGCTGTTTTCTCAAATATCCGCATGGCTAGCTCCCTCACATCATTCCAGTCTCTGCTGAAAGTCACCTTCCTCAGAGAGAAGTATCTAAAATAATGTGCATGCGTGTGCACACACATACACGCACGCACACACGCATGGTCACTCTCTGTCCATTACCTGCTTGATTTTTCTGAGATACAAATGAGCAGGACCCAGGCAACACCTCTCCAGGCCCATTGGGAGGCTCTTGAGCACCAGCATCCTCTACAAAGCCATGGCAGGCTAAGACCCAGCAGCTGCCCTGCCCAGAAACTGCCTCTGTAGGCCGGGCCTACAGCCTGGGCTTGGGAGAAGGAGGGGTCTCTGGCCTCCGAGGGCCAACAGGGAGACAAAACCTGTCCCAGGCAACCTGGGTCTCTGCTGGGGGTGTCCAAGGGGACACCAACAATAGTTTCCAACCATTGGGATTGGTGTTCCAACAATGGGTTAGATATTTTGAAATTCCAGCTGTCCTGGAAGGCTGGCCAGTCTTTTCTGTGGTTGGGAGCCTGGCTCAAAAGCCTTTGTTCCTTGGACAGACTTGGCCCTCAAGAAGGCCCAGCCTCTCAGACTGTCTGGCCAGGTTTAAAAGTCTGCAGTGGCCAGGAGCTGGCAGCAAGACTGGAATGTGGCCATCCTGCCATCACCACAGACAGCCCTGGGGATACAGGCAAGCCTCCATTTCCTCCTCTCCCCCCTCCCCAGGCTGGGAAAACCCTGGCGCACCAGCTGACAGAGTGCCTGGGTCTAGCTGGGGTCTCTGCTCCTCCAGCGGGGTGGCCAGATCTGACCCCAGGCCAGGTGTCCAGGCCTGTGGGCTGCCCTCTGAGCTGGGATCCTCCCTGCCACCTTTGCTGGACTGAGTTTTGAGGTATTCAGAAGTTGACCCTGCGAGAGATGGTTGGTTATGGACTGATCCAAGTTCAAGTCAATGAGCATTCTCCTGGCACCTGCTCTGGGCGAGGCTGGCCTGGGCCCTGTGTTCAGGGAGGAATTAAGCCAGTAGCTGCTTCAAGGGGCTCCCAGTCCAGATGGATCCAGACTGCACCTTTCAGTGTGGTCACCTGCGGCAGAGGCAGAACCAAAGGGCGGCCTGGCTCTGTGGCTGGGGGATGGCGCCATCAGTCCGCCAGGGAGCGGTGGGTGGAGGCAGGTCTGGGAAGGTCTGAGCAACCATGCCATGGAGGGTGGCCTTGCCCCACAGGGAGTGGGGAGCAGATTTTTAATTAAAGCAGGGACATTTTCAGATTTGCTTTTTTTTTTTGGCCACGCCACGTGGTTTGTGGGATCCTAGTTCCCCGACCCAGGGATCGAACCCAGGCCCTCAGCAGTGAAAGCGCGGAACCCTAACCACTGGACTACCAGGGAATTCCCTTGCTTTGTACTCTTTTTTTTTTTTTTAATTTTTTGGCTGCTTTGGGTGTTTGTTGCAGTGCGCGGGCTTCTCTCTAGTTGTGGCATACGGGTTTTCTCTCTCTAGTTGTGGTGCGAGGGTTCCAGGGTGCATGGGCTCTGTAGTTTGAGGCACACGGGCTCTCTTGTTGAGGCACACGAGCTCAGTAGTTGTGCCACGCGGGCTTAGTTTCCCCGTGGCATGTGGGATCTTAGTTCCCCAACCAGGGATCAAACCCACGTCCCCTGCATTGGAAGGCGGATTCTTTACCACTGGACCCCAGGGAAGTCCCCTTGCTTTGTATTCTTGCCGTGATTGTTGGTCACTGTCCATGGAGCTCCCCCCAGGGGCCTGAGTGTGGAGGCCGCTCTTCCGGATTAAGTCGTTTAATCCCCACAGCAACCCTGGGAGGTAGTCCTGTGAGTACCCTCACTGGATAGATGAGGGAACTGAGGCCCAGAGAGGCTAAGCAACTTGCCCAAGGCCACACAGCCAGCCGGAGCTGGGATCTGAACCCAGGTGCCAGGCTGCATTCTGGAGGCTTACTTGGAGGGGCAAGAGCGAGGCAGGGGCCCCAGACACGGTGGTGGTGGCCTGAGCAGGGGTCAGGGCACTCTAGAGGCAGAGCTGAGAATGGCGTGGGCGGCTGGTCCGTGGCCAGCCCGCCCCAGGGTGTGCTTGTCGCCAGGCCGTTGTGGGTAGATGGGTGGGTGAGGACGGTCAAGCCAGATGCTGGACAGTGACTAGACCTCCCACCCCTTCGCCTCTGGGGAGTTGCCTGGGTCTGAGGGGCCTGTTGTCTGGCTGTCCCCCCTCTTCCCCCCACCACATACACACTCAGGGGAGCCCAGGAAGGGGCCCATTTACTTCGAGGATCGTGATCAGTGGGCTCAAAGGTCAGGGAGGCTTGTCTAAGCCTGAAGGGCCCCCAGAGTCCTGAAGCAGGGGTGCATTTGGGGAAGGGAGGGTCACTGTGATGGGCCCCCGAGATGGGGCCCCCTGAGCCCCTGTGGCTCAGCTCGGGATGCTGTCAGTGATGGGCAGGGAGGGCTATTTATTGACTGGATCCTTGTGGCAGGTGGAACTTGAATTTCTTGGCCACAGAGGTGGAACAGAGGTGGCATGGAGTCGGGGGGTGGTGAGGAGACTCTGGCAGTAGCACCCGCCCACTTCCCGGCTGACCTGGTCAGGTCTGTAGGCGCCCCCTGCGCCTCAGCTTCCTGCTCTGGACGATGCGCGGATAGTAACACAATGACAGCAACATTAGGCAACTTAAAGGAGGTCCCTGTTGAAGGCTCTGGGTCCAGGGCCCAGCACACAAGGGGACTTGGCTAATGTCAGTGTCCCTACTGTGTGCCCAGCCAGCAGCTGGAGAGCCAGGACTGAGACAGGGTCCCTGGCCAAGCGGGAGCCTCTGCTTCTGAGGGGCTCGTGTTGGAGTGCCAGGGTGAAAGCAGCTCAGGGTCCCCGCCCAGGGCCACAGGGGCCCAGCCACTTCAGTCTCTGGCACAGGGCTCCCTGCCGGCAGAACTCTGTCCCTTGGCGGTGGTGACGGTGATGGCTCACACACATCCACACTCTGAGTGCTGGGACAGCCCAGCTGTGGGGGGCACTGCCGAGGAGCGACCCGTGGTGCCCACCCTGGGGGTGGGGAAGAAGCCCACCACGGGGCTCCGCCCGCCTCAGTCCCAGGCTCTGCAAACCCCATCCTGAGTCCTGGGCCCTGTTATACCCGACATCTCACAAGTCTCAGTCCCAGCCCCTGGGGCCCCCGAGGGTTTGAGAAAGGGCTGGGTGGGCCCTGCAGGGGTGTGGGGCGACCCACGCTGTGCCAGGCCCCTCCGGGCAAGGTGCACGCAGCCTGCTCTGGTGGGCAGTGGGCCGTGAGGAGGCGTCTGGGGAAAGGGCCTGGGGCGGTGGCCTGGCAGAGGCTTAAGGGCCAGGCTGGCTCTCAGCCAGGTGGCTTCGGCCCAGGTTTCCACCAGCACCTTCCAAACTGATGGACCCGCAGGTGACTGAGGTTTCAGGCCTGTGTATCCAGCCTTCAGAATGGTTTGCTCTGTGTGTGTGTGTCAGGGGGCTGGGGGTCCGTGCCGCCCATGCCAGGCCCCACTGTTCACCCCTCCTGCAGGCGCCAGCCCCAGGGGCGTGCCTGCTGCCTAGGTGTGGCCTCCACCCCACAGGGGGCCCCTACGGGGCTGTGGCCCTAGAGGGTCCTTGGCGTGTGCCCTGGCAGGTGGGAGCAGATTCTTCTCTTCACCTGGAGCCGGAGGTCTGGTGTGCTATGTGCGTGGGGCGGGCGGGAGGGTGTCAGTGGGACACGTCTCCTCTCAGGCTTGGCCAGTGGGGCGGCGGCCGAGGAGCTGGGGAGCCGGGGGTTAGGGGTGGCTGGTGCCTGCCCTGTGCCACGTTATATAACGGGCCTCTGGCTGGCCGGCCAGACGTAATTCCTAACAGGCTCCGCAGTCCGACCTGGGAGCACTTAAGCACAGCACAGCCCGTGCGGCCGCTTCTCACGCAAGCCGCACAGCTGGCACTGGGCACCGCCCCGCCGCGTCAGCTCTGTTACAGGCCGCCCCCTCCCCCGCAAAGATGGTGCTCCCAGGCTGCCCTGGGGGTCCAGACAGTCCTCCCCAAACTCCGGAAGGTGGAGGAAAGATGTGGTCACCTGCCGCTGGGGGAGCTCAGGGCACCACAGAGGGTCACGGAGGACCTTACCTGGTGAGGGGGAGGGACAGGGCCTCTTAGCAGAAGGCGGGGACCCCCCAGGTTTTCATCCCCGTGGGGCAAGCACTTGCTCTCTGCTTAGCCCCAGGTGAGTGGGATCTGTTGGAGACGATACAGTGGTCGGGGGGTGGGGGCGGCCTCTCTCCTTACCCCATTTCACAGATGTGGAAACTGAGACTTCAGGAAGTGTCAAGCCCGGGGCTACCCAGCTAGTGAGTCAGAGGCAGGAACCTGGACCACTCTATTCCTCAGGGAGCTGCCCTCAGCCATCCTGGTGGGAAAGGGATCAGACAGGGCTGAAGGGGGAAGGGGCATCTAGGGGGCCCAGGGACCCCTGGTTGGTGAACTCAGGAAGGGAAGTTTCTCCCCAAGGCCAAGGCCGTGGCTGGCTGGGAGGCAGCTGGCATGGGGGTTGATGGCCGGCTTGGGCCTCCTGCTCCTCTTCCTCTTTTAGCCCCTTACTCAGTGGGCTTCTCGGGCCTCCTGCTCAGCCTTCACATGGCACTTCTGCTCTCAAGGAAACAGCTGCAGTTTGCGGAGGGCTCGACCCCCTCCCCATGTCCAAGGCCATTGCCAGGAACTGGATGAAGCTGCCCCGGCCCTCTGCCCGTCCTAGCCCTGGTCCCTGGCCAGTGGGAGCTCATGGCAGTGGGGACAAACCTTTGGGTTTGGGGTCGGGCATGTCGAGAGGAGGGCACGAGCCATTGGTCTCCTGGCTCCCCGGGATCGTCCTGTCCAGAGGTCATGAGCTTCCAGGAGGAGCCAGGCGGGAGAGGTAGGCCTGGGACTGTGGGAGGATGGGCTTCCAGCTCGGGGCCACCCTGCCTCCCTCTGGGCCCTGGGTCCCCATCTGTACCCGGTGACTGCGTCATCAAGGGCCAGAGAGTGCAGTCGAGCAGTGAGAGCACAGCTCTGGAGTTCACCCTGGTTTGCCCCCTGCCCACTCTGGGTGGCCCTGGGCAAGGAACTGGCCCCTGGCCTCAGCTTCTCCATCTCGGACATGGGGCTGATGTGAGGCCTCATGGGTGGGGCTGATGTGAGGCTTAAAGGAGCTAATGTAGGAATGGTGCTCAGTGTGGCATCTGGTCCACAGTAACTGTCATCACTGTGTCCACCTGGGGCTGGGAACACGGCAGCACACACGACGGCCATGCCGCACCCCAGCTCCCTCAGAGGCGGTGAAGAGCCCTCTCCCCACTTTGTAAGCAGCGTCACTAGTTGTCTAGCTTCCTGGTTTCCCCCAGACCCAGTAAAAGGCCCAGGTGTGTCCACCTGCCTTTGACATGGTGATGAGGGCTGCTGGGTCCCCCTGGGACACCCTGGGGGCCCTTTGACCAGCCCGGGTGGGCCTGTCTGCACCCCCCTGCTCTCCTGCACAGGGAGGATGGATGCAAGGTCGGGGATGCGGGCCTCTAGCCTGGACAGGAGGAGCCAGAGGAGGACACCAGGCAGCAGGGCTGGCACAAGCCAAGGCAGGGTGGTAGGAGGCAGAAGTCACATGTGGGGACAGAGAGAACCTCTGGGAGGGGGCTGTATGTGCCCCGGGGAGGGGAGGGGCACAGCCAGGCTCAGCTCGGCACCATCCGGGGCTTGAGCACAAGCAACCACTGAGGAGGGCTTCCGCAGGTGTGTGTGTGTGGTCGGGGGGCTTCTTGTGTTCACCCAAAGCAGAGGTTAGGAAGAATCTCCCACCAGCCTCCGGGCGGGGTGGGTTTGGGGCTTGCAGTTTTGAAACCACAGCCAAGTGTAGCCCCTCCAGGCCTAGACGCAGAGGCACCTGGACTAGGTAACTGCTCGGGGACCACTGCTCACTTTGCCACCCTGGCCCCTCCCGGTGGGCACCGAGACCAGCCATGGCTGCCGGGGACAAATCATCTCACTCCCCCGAGCTTGGCCTGGCACCCACACACTGGCCACTTGCCTGTAAACACGAGCCAGGGTGCCCCCCACCTCGTGTGGGCCCAGGCTACGTGGATGCCAGTGATTAAGGACCAGAGGGCCTGGCCGCATTCATCTGGCCCTGGCCCTGGCCCTGGGCCGGAGGAGGAGGGTGAGCAGGCAGGCAGGCAGGCATCTGGTTTGAATTACTTGAGCTGCCTCTTGGCACCTTAGCCCTCAGCTGGGGGTGTGCAGCCTGCCTGGTCGGCTACCCCTACCAGCCTCCAACCCGCCACGGCCCTGGGGTGCCCCTCACCCGGAAAGTGGAGCCTTCTGCTGCCAGTTCCCCTTGTCTGGGCCTCGTGCCTCTCTGTCGCCAGGCAACTGGTCGGGCCAGGGTGGGGGGCAGCCAGCTCTGCCCCGACCCGGGCTAGCTCCTTCGGGACCCCGGAAGGTTGGGGAGCAATGGCAGGGTCACACAGAGGGGGCTCAGCAATGTGGCAGAGGCTGGCTGGGAGGCCGAGCAAGGTGCCCTTCCCCCATCCGGGCTGGATTCCCACAGGGCCACCCCTTTGCCCTCCGACCACCGGGCCTTCTCCCTCAGGTAGCTGTCTGGGCCCCCAAGCTGACTTTGAGACTAGATAGTCCTGGGTTCAAATTCAAGTCCTGCAGCTTATCAGCTGAGCCAGTGTCTTCCTCTGTGCCTCATCTGTGCTCTGCAGCAGCTGGCTCCTCCAGCCCCCGGCCTTCTGACCTCCCTGCCCGCACCCCACCCTCTGCCCACTGAGCAGGGGGCTGTGAAGCTCTGTGACGATGCCCGAGGCCTTTGAGGCCTGCCCAGGGCTTCATGTGTGGTGCAGCCGTTGGTGTAGGTGACACAGTCTGGGGAGGGAGGCGGGGTGGGTGGGCAGCCTGGGGAACCTTGGTCAGCCCAGCGAGGGAGGGCCCTTGGTGAGAGCCCAGAGGGCAGATGCTGGGCCTCACTGGCAGCTGAGGCTGAGGCCTGGCCCGCAGCTCCTGCCCTCTGACCCTGGGAGGCCTCCCTGGGGCCTTTGCTCTGGAGCTGGAAGCCACGCCTCGTGCTTCCTGGGGAGGGGGCCCAGCCAGGCAGCTGAAAACAGCGCTGGGGTCATTCCACAGCACCCCATGGGTGCTTCCACTCCTCTCTGAGAAATCCTGCAGGGCCCAGCTGGGGCTGGGGGCTGGGGTCAGAGGTCAGGAGTGGGGGGCTGGAACTGCTCCTGGAGCAGCACATTTTTCTCCTCTGAAAACTTATCTTAGCACAGAGATCACGGAACAATCGGACTCTTTTCCGGGCCTCTGCCGTCCCCAGACGGCCAGCCCATCCCCTTGGGGGGGGCTCCGAGGGGGCCGGGAAGTTGAAATTTGTAAAATGTCTGTAGGAGGGGAAGAAAGGCGCTTTGTGTGGGGCTGGGGCCCTGGCCATTGGTCAGCTCCGAGGCCCCCGGCCGCTCCCAGCATGCTCCCCTCCCCAGGGAGGGCCGTGCTCGCCGGCCCGTGGCCAGCCCCAGGGTCTCTACAGCCCCTCTGCAGTCCCTGCACCCACTGTGTCCAGGCCTCGGGGACCCGGGTCCCCGGGGCCGCCCAGCCTCTGAGGGCACGGGCCCGGCGGGGAGGCCTCCCCGGGCCTCAGCATGTTTCTCTACTGGAAGAAGCGGGGTGCCTATGCGCTGGAGGCCCTGCCCGGTGCCCTGGCCGAGCTGGAGCTGGGGGCCGTGGAGCGCTTCTCTTGGAGTTCCACCCTGGACATCATCGAGGACCTCGGGGGTAGGTGCAGTCCCACTTTCCTGGGAGGGCGTGCAGGAGGCCCGGACAGCTGGTCTACCCGGCCGCCTCCCTCTGGCCCGAGCCTGCGGCCCGCTCACCATGCACGTGCTGCTGCCCGTCACATCAGCAGCTGTGGGGGTACAAGGCCCCTCCTGAGAGCCGCTGCTGGTGGAGGAGAGGGGCCTGAGCACAAGGACCCTGGGGGCCTCGGAGGCAGACAGGGCAGGCCAAGCCAGGCTCTGGGCCCCGCAGCTGGGCTGGGAGCAGGGCAGCAGGGCCTGGCTCTGGGCTTCAGGCCTGGTCTCTGCCTCGGTCCTCTGCCTCCAAGATCAGGGCCAGGTGGTGGGACGAGTCTTTCTGGAATGTTCATGTTCGAGGCCCCAGGACATGTGCCATTTCTCGTATTATCCCCATTGCAGGTAAGGGAACAGAAACACAGAGAGATTAAGCCCCCCAAGAGGCAGCACAGGTGGGGCGGGATGCTAAGCCCGGCGGCTGGTGTTTGGATGCCGACCGGGCCGTGTCAGTGGGGATAAAGATAGAGGTGGTGTTGTGCGGTGGCTGAGAGGACTTGCTGGGGTGACACATGGAGCCCTTCAAACACCGCACGCCACACAGCAAGGGCATGGTCCATGCTGGCTGTTATCATTGCTGTTTTATCATAGCTCCACTAATGAGTGGCCCAGCAGAACGTCCAGCCTTGGGCTGGCGACTCCGCTTCTGTCAGGACACCAGTGCCAGTGATGGAAGCCCAGGTCTGGGTGGCGGAAGCCAGCAGGGCGCGGCGTCTCGGGCCTCATTTCTCTTCTCTGTTGGACTCATCTGGGGCCCCAGGCTCTGGCACGCCCTCACCCCAGGCCACAGGCCTGGAGAAGCAGGAGCCTCTCAGGGACACAACTTCCCAGCCTGGTGTGGTCCTTTCTTGACCCCTCCCTGTAGCCAAAGGGCACAGAAAGTGATGGCTAGGCCTAGGATCCAGCACAGAAAGAGACCACGTGGGGCACGGGTTCCACAAAGCAGGGCAGGCAATGCTGCTCTCAAGAGGGAGAATGGATGCCTGGTGGGCCTAAATGACAGCTGTCGAACCTGAGAGGAGGCCCCTCTGGGCACCCTGTCCCGTTGGCCAAAGTGGACAGAGGGATGTGGCTGCTTGGAGGGGTGGGGTGGGCACAGCACCCACCTGTGCAGGAGGCTGGGAGAGAGGAGCCTGTGATGCCGGGCAGGGTGTGGAGCAGGGGGAAGCGGGAGGACCACACGGGGCAGGCGCAGGCCAGCCTGGCAGAAAGCTCCCCATCTCTTTCAGCCGGGCTCTGTTCTGGAACCAGAGGGTGGGTTGGGGGAGTGGCCTGGGGGGCAGACAATTCTGTCTGCTTGTACGGCTTCACCTGGCAGGTTCCTGTCTACTGAGGCAGGGAAGGTGGCTGAGGTCCGGCATGAGGTCACGCAGCCAGTCCCAGACACAAGCCAGGGAGGCCAAGCAGGGGTCTGTCCCCCTCTTCCTATTTGTCCTCTTCATCTCAGTCACTGCCAAGTGCCAAGTGTTCCTGCTGCTGGGCCCTCACCCAGCCCTGGGGCTTTGGAGCAACCCCTGTGAAGCCCGCTCCCCATCCCCTGCCCCCAGCCTCTCCAGGCAAGGCCGTCCCTGCCATCCGTGGGGCCTCACAGCTCACATTTAGAGGGGACTTGCCCCGTGCCAAGACTTCCCATGGCTCCTTGCATCTTCACGCCCACCTTTGGAGGCAGGGACCATTCTTGGTGGCCCCTTTGCTCTGGAAGGGAAGGCAAGGCTCAGTGGGGTGGTGAGTGGTGGTACCCAGATCCACAGTTCCCGCCCTCAGCCTCGGAGCCACAGGACCAGGCCCCCCATCACGACCCCGTGCCTCTTGGCCCTGGCTGGGAAAGAGTTCCCAGCACACGGTGCGTGGGTCACGGCGCGTGAGCCGGCCTCGGGGGCGAGCTGAGGCAGGCGGGTGGGAGAGCCGGGCACACAGCTGTCTGTGTGGGCTCTGTCCTCTGCACCCTGCCAGCCCCTGGCCTGGGCCCAGCACGGGTGGGTGGTGGGTCCCAGCGCAATGGGGCGGGGCTCGTGCCCGGAGCGTGATTGTCCTGAACGGGAATCTCACCCCCGTTTCCGCAGTCCTGCTCCTGCTCTCCCCGCAGCCACTCTCTGTTCCTCCGAGGAGCCTGGGAGGAAGCCCGTGGCGGTGGGCAAATGGGCAGGTGCCCACAGCAGCCTCGGCCAGAGGAAGTGGCTGGCTGGCTCCAGGCCTGTGGGCAGGAACTGTGTGGATGGTTTCTCGGGCCCCAGAAAGGGATTCTGGATGTGTCCTCCCACCTCTTCTTACTGAGTCCGAGGCATGTGGGTGGGCAGGGCAGTGCTTGGGGGTCTCTGGGCTCCAGGGGACGATGACATCTTTAGTCTGGGCTGCAGGCAGGGACAGCATCAGAGACCATGGTCCGGGCTCCGTCCTCCAGCTGGGTCCCCACTTGACAGCCCTACCCCACAAGGGGCTTTGGGAAGGGGACCACATTTCTTTCCCAGGCCACCTGTGATGCTCTGACCAGAGTCTGGGGTAGGGAGAGGCGGATGGTTCCTGGGGTCAGCAGCCATTTGCCCAGGACACACCCCTCCGGCTCTTGGGCAGGTTTGGGTCAAATCTTGCCCTTCTGCAAGTTGCCCTGATGACAGGTTCAGTCCTAGCACAGCCCGCAGCAGCTGCCCAACCATAGATAGGCTCCCAGGAGGGCTGGGTTTGCGTGGGAGGGGTCATTCAAGGCCACAGCTGCTTCCTGGGAGGGGCAGCCTTTGCCTGGCCAGGCCTGGGGTTGGGAGGTGATGGGCAGGGAAGCTCTGCCTTCTTGAGGTGCATTATGCCAGGGGGTGCTCAGAGGTGAGGGGCTCCCCTGAGGAATGACAAGGGTGGTTTCTTGTACGCTTGTCTCAGCCTGCAGCCAGCTGGGAAAGGGGGTCTTATGTGACAATGGGGGGATCATTTTATGTGTGCCAAGCACCTAACCATGCCAGGAACCATGGGGGCACCATGGGGGCAGTGTGGCCTGTTGGTTAGGAGCACAGACTTGGAGTCTTCCAGTGCTAGGCTCAAGTCCCAGCCTCATCACTCACTAGCTGCATGACCTTGGGCAAGTCGCCCAACCCTCTGGGCCTCCGTTTCCTCATCTGTAAAATGGGCAACAATCAACATACCTCCTTCTCTCAGTTGTTTAGAACAGTGCTATCCCCTAGAACTTTCATCATTAAATTTTTTTCACTAGCCACATTAAAAACAAAAAGCAAAAAAACAAACAAAAAACCCTAAAAACAAGCAAGTGAAATGAATTTTAAGAATATATTTAATTAACCCAGGCTATTTCAAAAACATTACCATTTCAACATATAATCCGTATAAAAAAATCATCAATGAGATTTTATTTTAGTTTACTTTTTGGCCGTGCCGCACGGCATGTGAGATCTTAGTTCCCCAACCGGGGATCGAACCCAGGCCCCTTGCAGTGGAAGCACGGAGTCTTAACCACTGCACCGTCAGGGAAGTCCGCATCAATGTGATTTTACATTCTGGTTTTTTTTTTTTTTTTTTGCACGAAATCTTCAAAATCTGCTGTATATTTCACATGTATAGCACATCTCAATTTGGATGAGCCCCATTGCACATGCTCAGTAGCTACAGTGGCCAGCAGCTGCCCTTTGGGGTTAGACCATGCTGCAGAGGGTTTGACGGTGAAATGAGACCATGTGTGAAAAGCAGAGTGCCCAGCAGGTGCTGAGTAGGTCAGAGCTATGGTTATAGGCAGGTGTTTCTGGAGCAATCTGGCGGGGAAGATAGGTCCAAAATAACAGGTCAATTCAAAGGCCCAACCCAGGACAGTGGGATCTAGGAGGGAGCGATTCATCTGGAATTTGGATATTCTGAGATCAAGAGGCCTTCCGGAAGGTGCTGCATTCAACTTGGGCCTTAGAGAGTGGGCAGGATGTCAGTTGACAGTAGACAGCGATGGGAAGGATGTGGCAGAGGCAGAGGAACAGAACCAGGAAGGGCTGGGCCGCAGTCAGAAGCTCAGTTCCGTCCCAGGGGAGGTAGTGAGTAACAGAGGGAGGGGGCTGGGGTGAGGCAATAGGGAGTGGTGGGGACTGTGGAGGGTGGAAGGGTGTGTGCCCGTCTAAGGCAGACACAACTGGGGAGCTGGAGCCATCAGGAATATGGGTCCAGAGCTGCCAGGCTCCTCTGGTTTGTCCATGGAAGCCAGAAATCTGGATTTTTATGTGAAATCTGACTTTTCAAAGTTGGCAACCAATTCAAATTCTTTTGAAGCACTGTGCTTCGCCAAGCAAAACATGTCTGCCGGCCGGCTTCTGCCCAGGCGCCCTGTCGGCCAGTTGTCGTAGAGATCGTGTTGGAGAAGGAAAAACGGCATCGTGTGACTAAGATAGAGGGTGGGGGACGCTGGCATGTGGGCTTGTCTGCCTGGCTGAGGGGCCCTGGCTTTCCCCAGGATGCTGGGAGCCGCAGGGGCCCGAGGAGGCCAGGAGGGCAGCTGGGCTGTTTCAGACCCGGAAAGACAACATCTGGCACCCTGGGGGTGGGCAATTGCCAGGTTCCAGGTCTGCCTGGGGCTGGCCAAGGGCCAGCAGCCAGAGGGGTACTCCGGGGCGGGGACCCTGGGGGGAGCGAGGGCAGGTGGTGGAGGCGGCCCCTGGGAGCTGCCCCACGGTCACAGAGCTGCTTTTTGCCCTCCCTCTCTGCTCTAGGGCCATCTCCACTGACCAGGTGCTCCCATGGGGCCCCTTGTTCTTGCTCCGCATCAACTGCAGGGCTCTGTACCCACTCAGACTGACTTTCTGTGACCTCAGGGCTCCAGGGCCCAATAGGAGTTGCCCGTCTCAATTCAAATTCTCAAGAGAGCAAGTCTAATTGAACAGGCTGGCCCAGGCGGCCACCTCTGGCCCAATCAACTATGTCCAGGGTGTGTACCACCTGGTACAACATCTCCCACTTACCACGCCCACCCGTTCTGCAGGGCTGCAAACCGGGCAACCTGTCAGAAGGGCACCCATGGCAGGCCTGGGGTGGGGACAGCCGTCCCGATGCCTGATTCCTCCCTGGCCCCCAGAGGCCCATCTCTGGGCCCTGAGAGCTAGCAGGGTCCTCAGCGATGTTCCTGTGTTTGGAGTCTCTGCGTAGAAAAGCACACCTATGGGCTCTAGGAGGCTGTAGCTTTCATGTGAACTTCAGGGAAACTAGATTCCAGAGGGGCTGGGACTGAGCAGTCCGCAGAGGGGACGTCTAGAAAGCAGACTGAGCACCTTGAGGGAACTGAAAATGGGGGGGGGGCGGGGGGAGGGCGGGAGGGCGGTGGGGGGGTGGTGCTAGAGGCCAGAGAGGTTAGCCAGGTAGAACTCCAGTGCTTGGAAGAGCCAGGACAAAGAACTCCAGACCCCACGGCCACCCCACGATGGCCGAGGGGAGTCTGGCCCTGGAGTGGCTGTGGCCTGGGGCGGTCATGGCAGGACCCAGAGGGCTGGCAAGGCAGCTCCAGGACCCTGTAGTGGAGTAAGTAGCCCAGAGCCTGCTGAATTTAGGACCAGAATCCAGAAGTCTTGGGACAAAGGGTGTTAGAACCCAACCCCAGGCCCTGAGTTGTGAGAATCCAGGGACTCAGGGTTACAAGCAGACCTCATCTGGCTGAGCTCCCCAGATTCAGGTAGGGTGCATGGGAAACTCCCCCAAAGCTGGCTGTGGCCTCCAGGTCCCTGGAAACCCAGATGGCAGAGGAGATGCTGCTGGGTGGTGGAGAAGAGCCCTGCTTCCCACCCGACCCTTGAGCCAGCTACGGCTTGACAGGCAGGGCTGGGGCAGGGCCAGCAGGATCGCTGACCCCAGGGACCCCGTCAGGGTCCTCACAGGGCTGTTTCCCCCCTCAGCTGCCCCTGCCTCCGGGCTAGAGGCAGGACAGGCCTCCCTGGCCCTTCAGACAGCTGAGATTCCGAGAGGGAAATCAGAACTGTGTGATTCTGTGAACTGAATGGGGCAGGGCCCGCCTGAGAGTCCTGAGAACTAGCAGGGGCCCTTCTCAGAACGCCAGGTCCCCACTGCACAAGCAGCAGACCAGGGGACACTGCGGGACCCCGTGCTGTTGCTTCCCTCTCAGCCTGGAAGCTTCGGAACACTGAGCAAGGCCTCTTGTGCAGCTGCTCCCTCAGCCTCCTCGCCCCGGCCGTGCCGGGCCCCACATGAGGCCCTCAGGACTCGTCAGGGTCACCAGCGGGTCCCCAGTACCCAGCTTGGGGCTAGGTACGTGGTGGGCCCTCAGAGGACCCTTGCTGTATGTTTGCTGAGTGAATCCAGAGAACCCAGAAGACTTGGGATCCATCGCAGTTCCCTCTGTCACGAGTCCCTGAGGGCAGGCAGGGATGGGATCCTCGTCACCCCTGAGTCCCCAAGGCCAGCCCATGAAATAGATGCACGTAGAAAGGCAGGCACCCTACTCTGGTTGGGGAAGGGGCCAGGGGAGACTTTGGGAGAGAGACCAGGGTCCCATGGGAAACTGGGTCTTCCATACCTGGATCTCATCTACCCAGAGCCTCCCAGCACCAACCTGCAGGTGGGATGGGGTCTACGCAGGCTCAGGAGAACTCTGAGTCCCTTGGGAGAGTCTTGGCCACCTCCCCCAGGCTCCATTTGTGAAGTGAAAAGTGTTTTGTAAACATTAAAATGTTGTCCAAGTATCTCGTGGTGCCATTTACATAAAGTACAAGACCAGGCAAAACTAATTGAAACAGAGGTCAGGACAGCATCCCCTGGGGGTGGGGAGTGGCTGGCAGCTCCCATGAGGGAGACTTCTGCAGGGGGGCTGGTGGTGCTCGGCTTCGTAACCTGCGTGCCAGTTATTTTGTAAAAATACATTTTGTGAAGACTTTCTGAGCTGTGTACTCATGCGAGCTGCACTGTTCTGTACGTATTTATTTTATACTTCCGTAAAGTTTTTAAAATGCTCACCAACACAGACATGATAGTCATAAAACAACGGTAGCCACCAAGCCCGCTCCACTTGTGGAACCCTTACCCCCACCGCCGACAGCATGTCTAAATGAGGGGAGGGTCCGCTGCTGGGGGTGGAGGACAAAGGGTGCAGGGAGCTGTGCCGACCTGCAGGCCTATCTGCAAGAAGGCACCGTTTCCACTTAGACGGTACCTTTGGGGCCAGGAGAAAGAGCAGAGCTGTCTAAAATGCCTTCATGCCCACTTTCCAGGAGATTGAGAAAATGTCTCCAGACCACATCAAAAACAGAGGTGTTTTCTTTTGAGGTGGCTGGGAGGCTGAGGGAGTTGCGGGGCGGAGGGATGGCCTTTGGTCACACCCACGACTTTTCAGAGAGGAGGGGGAGGCTCCAGTTGGGGGGAGGGAGGATGGGTCGCGTCCTGCCGGCAGATGCCCCGCGCCCGGGGTCAGGCTCTGCCCAGCGGGGGTCCAGGCTGAGGGGCGCAGGGGGCGGGGCTCGGAGTCCCGCCCTCCGCAGGCGGGGCTGCCGCTCGGCCCCTCCCACCGCCCACCTGCCCCGCCCCGCCTCTAGCCGCTGAGGGTCCCGCGGCCGCGGCTCTCCGGCCTCTCCCCCGGCGCTCGGCCGGCGTCCGCCCCACGCCGCCGTTGCACTCGCCCCCGGCCGGGTCGCGGCGCCCCCCGCACCGCCCGCGTTCCCGGCCTCCCGGCGCCTCTTCCATGGGTGAGTGCGGGGCCCCCGGCCGGGCCTCGCCATGCAGGCCGGCGGGCCTGGCCGCCTCCGCGCCGGCTCGGGGAGGGGCGCGGGCGAGGGGCATCGCGGGCAGGCCGGGGAGTTTGGGGCGGGGGAGGATCAATGGGAGGGCAGGGCCAGCTCCTTCCCCTCGGCAGGCGGGGGCTCAGCCTGCCGCCTCCTTTGGGGAAGGCCTGCTCGCGGTGGGAGGTAGACGCCAGTCTCGGAATCAGGGATGCGGGGGTCCAAACTGTGCCCCGTGTCGGGGCGCGCTTCATCACCCCTTCCCCTGGCCCTGCAAGCTGACCGGGGCGGGCAGCCTCTTTTCCCCCCTTCCTTGCCCCCTCCGCTGCTGCGCCCCAGGAGGAGAGGCAGCTAGCTTGGAGGGGACCAAATTCTGGGTCAAAGACGGACAGCGGGTGAGGGGACCACCCCAGGCTTTTGCGGGGGAGACCATCAATAGAGGCAGCGATGTGGAGGACGGGGGTAGGAAGGGATCTTGGGCCCCTGGCATCCCCCTTCCCCCCGTAGTCTTGCAGGGATCCCCCAGGAACCCTGGGGCCGCAAGGTCACTGAGCCACCCCCCTCCCCAGACTAGTGGTACAGAGAGAGGGAGCTGCTCATTTCCAAAGACGTTTTCTCCCCCTGGAATCTGGATACTTTCCCTGGGGAGCTGCTACAAGAAAAGGGCTCTGCTAACAGATTCCCGTGCAGATAAGTTGGCATTTAAAAGAGAAAGGGACACTGCCCTCCTTTGAAGGGTGCATTGAGGAGACAGCCCCACCCATCCTCTGGTCAGGAGGCTCCTGGGGCCCCGGGGAGCCTGGGTGCCCCAGCCTGGGGCGCACCCTCCCTGGGCCCCGCCCGACTAGTAACCCTCTTCTGTCCTTTGCAGAAGACCGGAGCCTGGCTGAAGAGAAGGGGCTGTCCTGTCAGAACCCCGACTGCATGGACAAGGCGCGGGCGGCTAAGGTAGGGGGGCTGAAGGGCCTGGGAGCAGCTGGGGGCAGAGGGGACAGGGCTCTAACCGCTCTCTCTGTCCAGGCCCGGAAATCCACAGGGCCCTGGCAGGGGTGCAGCTGGCCTGGCTACAGGGTCGTGTGGGTTCAGGGGTGGGCAGGGCCGCAGGGTGGCTGGCTTAGGAGGCAGAGGGACTGACCCCGGTTCAGAAACAGTGGAGCGGGGGGGACTTCTGCAAGGGCAGCTGGAGCAGGGGTGCCCCAGAGCCCTTTCCTGCACTGCAGTCCTTACAGCCCTGAGGTGACAGGAGCTGCTGCTCTATGTCACGGATGAGGAAACGGAGAATCAGCAAGAAGGGACACCCCCCCTCCCGCCCCCCACCAAGGTTCCGTTCCAGTGCCCAACGGGCACTCTTCCTCGGGCACCAGGCCACTCTTCAGGCCTGGGCATGGGTCAGGGACACTTTGGGACTTTGTGACAGTGACTGTGGGCCTGGGGATGACAAAGGGAAGAAGGGACCAACTGGTCAAGGAGGGTCAGGACTTGGGAGCTACGAGTGGACAAAACAAGAGGGATAAGGGTAACGGTGACGGCGGGGCACTTCTGCCTGGTTCGTGCTGGGCTGTGTGCCTTCTGGGCTGTGGCAGCTCTGCTGGGAAGGCGTCGGTCGTTGCCCTGTTTTCCAGATGAAGATACCAAGGTTCAGAGAGGTCCTGTGACTTGGAGGAGGCCCCACAGCTCAGGAGAGACCGAGCAAGGGTTTGAACCCAGGTTTGGCCCCTCCCAGCACGCAGTTGAGTGACAATAGTTGTAACTGCCCCAGCTCACTGTGGGCACTGAGGACCCTGTCTCCTCCCTCTGGCCTTCTGACATCTGTCCTGTCATTATTCTCATTTATAGTTGACAGGTAGCAGCCCACCTAAGAACACATCGCTAGGATGTGGTAGAGCTGAGATTTAAACCCAGAACCCAGATCTGTGTGGTGCCAGAGCCCTGTTCCTAACCACTGTGTAGCTCAGCTCTGCCAGCTGCAGGAAATTAAAAATGCCACCCTGTTACCCCCCTCCATCCAGACACACGCGCTTACATTCTGCACAGGAAGACCACGGTTAGCAGGAACGTGGAGGACTGTTCTGCGGGCGGGGAGAGGAGGGGGAGGCTTCCAGTTGCTGTGGTCACCAAGCAAGGGGGTGGCTGTGATGTCAGATGCAATCTGCTGGCATGGATGGTGCCTGGCATCGGGGCTCTGGTGTTGGCTGGTTGCCTCTCCCCCAGATGGGGGCTCCTGGCAACAAACTGGCCTCAGTTATCCTCAGTTACATCCTGCCAGGGGCCTGCAAAGCCTTGGGCCCTCTGCCTGACCCGCAGGGATGACAAAGGGGGCCAGGCCACACTGTCCCAGCCTCTCCTGTGGGCAGCTGCCCCTCCTGGGGCGGGCCCACAAGCTGCTGCAGGAAGGGCCGGGGTGAGGCCTGTGAGATGAGAGCTGGTGTCAGAGCATGTGTGGACCCATCTTCATCTTCCAGGTCCCAGCCCTGGGCTGCCTGCAGCTTAGCATGGCTGACATTGGCATCAGCAGCCAGAGGGTCACCCACCCTGCAGGGGGAGAGCCCAAGTCCTATCACTGGTGGGACCCACTCTGGGACAAATGACACAGACTTGGGGGACAAGGATGCCTGAGCCATCAGAGGGAAAAGGGCTAGTCAGGGAGGACATCCCGGAGGAGGTGACCTCTGGTGGAAGTGAAAACGTGGATAGGCAGAGCAGAAGGCAAGGGCCCTCCAGCAAGGGGGCACTGCCACAGGCAGAAGTGCAGAGGCAGGAAAGAAGGGGTGGGAGGCAGGTCTTGCCAAGGGTATGAGCAGGCTGGAGCGGAGGGTGAGAGGAGGTGAATGACACCCAGGTTTGGTGAGAAGGAGGAGAGAAGAATATCCTATTGTTGTTGTTTTCTATTTTCTGGCCGCACCGCGTGGCACGTAGGATCTTAGTTCCCCGACCAGAGATCGAACCCGTGCCCCCCTGCAGTGGAAGCGCGGTGTCCCAACCACTGGACCACCAGGGAAGTTCCAGAATATCCTATTGTTGGTGATAATAATAACCAGCAGGCAGGTTGTTGGGCCCTCATGCCTGTCTCACTGGACCCTCGAGAGAACCTCAGAAGAAAAGCATTATTATTATTCCCACGTGAAACATAAGGAAACTGAGGCTCAGAGAGACGAAAGAACTTGCCCACATCACACAGCATGACTGGCACAGCTTGGCTGGGAGTGAGACGGAGAGCATCGTTCTCCCTCTCCTCCCCAGCCATTCGAGGAATGGCTAGCAGGATGTGACTAGCTTTCTGAAGGAGATGACGTCATTTATTCATTCACCAAATCAGCTTTAAGCACCTGCTGTGCCAGGCCTGGTTCTAGGCCCTGGAAATCTCCAGGGAACAAAGGTTCTACCCTCCTGGAGCTGCATCCCAGCCCCACTGGGAGGAGGAGGGAAGTGAGGACTTGGGTTTGTCAAACTGGCCCCCCAGGCTACCCTGGGGGAGGGCCATCTTCCAACAGGGCTGGACCCTTCCACTTCCGGGCCCACCCTTGAGGGTTTTGTTTGTTTGTTTATATTTTTGGCTGCGTTGGTTGGGTCTTTGTTGTGCGAGCGCGGGCTTTCTCTAGTTGCGGTGATCAGGGGCTACTCCTCATTGCGGTGCGCGGGCTTCTCATTGCGGTGGCTTCTCTTGTCGCGGAGCCTGGGCTCTAGGTGCGTGGGCTTCAGTAGTTGTGGCATGTGGGCTCAGTAGTTGTGGCTCGCGGCCTCTAGAACTCAGGCTCAGTAGTTGTGGCACACAGGCTTAGTTGCTCCACGGCATGTGGGATCTTCCCGGACCAGGGCTCAAACCCGTGTCCCCTGCACTGGCAGGCGGATTCTTAACCACTGCACCACCAGGAAAGCCCCACCCTTGAGGTTTTATTTGAGCCCCTCCTGGGTGCTGGGGCTTTTGAGATAAATCAGCCACCCCACCCCTACCTCCTGTCCCTGGAGTTCACTCTAGAGGGATGGGGATAACCAGGATGGGCTTCCTGGAGGAGGCTGCTGGTGTCCAGAGAAATGAGGGGGTATTGAGCTGGAAGAAAGCTGAGTGAGCCATGAGGCTTTCTGAGGATGTAAGGAGTGAGCAGGGCTGCGGAGGGGATGGGGAAAGGGAGGCAAAGCTGAAGAGGGAACACCCTGATGTCCAGGTGAGGTGTCTGGATTACCTGCCTTGGGGATGACCGGAGGGAAGGTGTGTCCCTACCCTTTCCCAGGATGAGTTTTATAGAGTAGCCCACACCTGGGAGCTCCAGGGTCACAGCCCACCCCTTTCCCGCTGCATGACCCTGGGCAAGTCACTACACGTCTTTAAGCCTCAGTTTCCTCATCTGGAAACTGAGGCTTCTCAAGTTGCAACAAGGGTGAAAAAGAGGGCTTACATGCGAACTGCTTAGCACAGTGTGGCTTGCTGCAGATGTTCAAGAGGATGCTATCTGCAACCACGTGTCCATCTTCCTTGCAGGGGGAGAGAAACCCCTCGACTTCGCGCGTGTCCTCCTTCCCCTCCCTGAGATCTGAGACCTCCTTGGGTTCCATCCCAGACCCCAGCCAACCCCACCCAGCTAGACAAATGTTTATTGCACATCTGTCCAGTTCCCAGGGCAGGTGTCCTGTCGGGGAGATGGAGGAAGTGTTTGCTCCCTCTGTCCCAGGGGGCCGGGTGATGACACGGTGGGTGACCCCGCCCTGCTGCAAGTTAACCACAGGAAAGAGTCTGGGTTGCCGTGAGCTGGGCACTCTGATGAAAGTCTGTACAGGGCACCTCGGGTCACAAGGGGACATGGAGGAGGGCTGACACTGGCCTAGGGGACCACATTTGAGGGGACAGAAGATGTTGCGGGTGTTTATCCTGGAGATGGGACCCCAGGACCTCATCCTTAAAGGTATTACTTCTAGCAGTCACCATTTACTCAGCACCTACTGTGTGCCAGGCCCTGCTTTAGTGCCTCACCGCAGGGACCTCCTCTAGTCCTCACCCCCACCCTGTGCAGTAGGGACCACCCCACCTCCATTTTACAGACAAGACACTGAGAAGCAGGGAGGTGCAATGACTTGCCCAGGCAAGGCCAGAACTCAACCAGGTCTGTTTGTCCTCAGAGCCTACCATTTCTAAGGAACTGTCAGGAGGAAGGGGAGGTGAGTTTTTCTGCATGGGTCCCAAGGGGCCTGGCAGGGAGGTGAGCTTTGGTTCAGTATAGGCAAGCGTTTCCAATAGCTGAAGGTGTTCCCTGATGTAGAGGTAGTGAGTTCCCCACCCCTAGAAGTACTTAAGCAGAGAGAGTGGAGATTCAATTTGATGACTTCAGAGCTCTCTTCCAGCTTAACAGTGGGCTGTGAGGTGGCAGGGATGAGTCGGGAGGGTGGTGTGTGTGTCTAGGGGAGGGGCTGTCAGATGAAGACCAGTGGCCACAGGGCAGAGGAAGGGGTGGATCTGAGGTCCTTGTGGAGAAAGAATGGGCAGGATGTAGTGAGTAATGGGAGAGGGAGTGACCTATTCTCCTGGGCAATGCTTTGGGGGTAAGAGGTAGGAGGCCAGCCAGGGTGCCCTTGAGAATGGCCAGATTCTGGGGAATCTCTGGAGGTGGCTGGTCTGTGGAGATGCTAGTCAGCTGTGGACAGGGGGCAGTCCAGTCTGCAGCTGGAGAATGGGGCAGGACCAGAGGAGCAATGCAAGGGGAATTTGGGGGCTTTGGCTAAGTAATTTGGAGGGGAGAAGGTGAAGGCCTGGGGTGCCCAAGAGGCAGAGACAGAGGACCCACCTCATGCTACCTGGCGGAGATGAGCTGCTCTGGTGTGGACCAGCCCCAGGAAGGTCAGTGCTGACCAGGAGGGTAGCTCCCATTAGGAGGGGGCTCCAGCAGCCTGGAGGCCCAGGCCTGGTGAGGGGCCTGATGGAGGTGGTCTAGAATTGGGAAAATGCAGGTAGGCCTGAACCCCGAGGCTCCCGCGGGGGTCCCAGCCCAACCACGCCCATCTGCTAGCTTCGGTAATTAGGGAAGCAGGGAGGTGTGCTTGGGGCTGGGTTGCCTGCCTTCTCAGTGGGATGGATCCCTGTGTACCCAGACACTATCTCCACCTCCAGTCCTGAGCGCAGAGTTATTCTAAACTCAGGATGCTGGGAACCACCAAAGGGCAGAATGGCCCCCTTTTTCAGGACCTGCTAGGCGTGGGCCAGGAAAAAAGAGGGAGGCACGGAGCAAGGCGGGCCCGTTTCTCAGGCGCCGTGGAGGGCGCCGTTCAGAATCCAGCGGAAGCGAGCCTGGCTTGGGGCGATTCCCGGGACGGGCTGGGCCTGCGGGTCCCCCCACCCCCCGCCTGGACCCCAGGGGGCAGCGTCCCGCCGCGGGCCCTAGGCGGGGGCGGGCGAGCTCGGGTCTTCAAGCCCAGGTTAAAGACTACAGACTTTGAACTTTCCGCAGGTCTGTAGAGGGCAGCCCCCTCGGAAACAGTGACAAGCGCCTCCTCCCCTCTGTCCACAGCGCGGACCCTAGATTAGCTCCAAGCGCCGGCCGGTCCTCCTGCCACCCCCCTGGGCCGCCGGGTGGGGCGCCGGGCCCTTCCCGGGACCGCAGACCCTCCCCCGTCCCAGCCGGGCGCGCCGTTGGTACGTCCCGGCCCGCCCAGGTGGTAGCGCCCGCGCCGGCCTACCGTAATTCCCCTACGCCCGGCGCCCCTAGCCGGCGCAGAGCAGACCGAGCCCGCCCGGCGGCTCCGGTCCCCCTCTCCCTGCGGGCCCGTCGGACTCTGGCAGCCTTGGCCCGAGCCCCAGCCACTGGGGAGGAGACCCTTGTCCCTAGGTGAGTCTCACGGGGAAGCTGGGGTCTGGACGGGAATGGGTCCGGGCGCCAAGACTCTCCCTGAATGAATGGACAGAACCCTGGGTGGAGGGTCCCGCACAGTCCTAGGCCAGCAGGGGTGTGTCGATGGGCGCCACTGGCCCTGCCTCCGCTTACTTGAGGGTGGAATGGGCTCCAGCGCCCGCCTGCACAGTGACTCTAGGGTGCGGTCGGCTGGGAGACATGGTCATGAGGAGTCTGCAGGGCCCCAGCCCTGGTGTGAGAGGGCTGCTGGTGGGGCGAGGGCATCTGAAGGGACTTTGGCGCGGCTTGGTTGGGCGGTTTCGGCGACCTTGCCCCATCTGGGCGTCCGAGTCGGTCCCAGGCGGAAAGCCCTCTCGAGGCCGGCAGGGGGCGCGAGAGTCTGCACCTCAGGCAGCCTGGGCCA
Organism: Mesoplodon bidens; assembly: GCF_964165515.1. Taxonomy (NCBI): domain Eukaryota; kingdom Metazoa; phylum Chordata; class Mammalia; order Artiodactyla; family Ziphiidae; genus Mesoplodon; species Mesoplodon bidens. Next base: position 182,558,206 of record NC_138177.1, read on the forward strand.
AGCCTGGCCCCCGCTAGGGGGAAGGGCAGGAGGACAGGACCCATGAAGCCAGGAGAGGCCCCGCCCACCTTGATGAAGGACTGAGGACGTGGAGGCCCAGGGGGCCCGGGGCCCTACAGATTCCTCCATTGCCTTCCCCAGGTCTGGGGGGCTCTGGGAGGATTTCACTATTCCTCTGCCCTTTGCCAGAGTCCAGGCGCACAATGGGACCCAGCAGCCATCCCAAGATAGAAAATTCTAGAGAACTGGCCAGTGCCCTCTTCACCCAGGTGGGGAAGGGCAGAGGGCTAGTTGGGCCCCAGAAGCAGGTCTCCCGCAGCCCAGGCCTGCGCTCTCTGCCCCACTCCCTCCCAAGGAGCCTTTCGTGTGGCTCTGAAGAAAGAGGCGCCAGGAGAAGGGCACAGGCTGCCACGCCGGGGTCCTGGCTCCAGGATCTGGCACATCTGTGCAGGGACTGGGCAGGAGGTGAAGTTCATGGACCACAGCCTTTCCTTCTCCCCCTAGCACCGACCAGCCCCAGCTGTTCGGCTCCCTGGGGAGGAAGGGGCCTTGCTGGCTTCTGCAGCGGGTGCAGTAGGGCTGGCCTGCGGAGAGTTGCTCTACACCCCTGCCGTCTGCCCGGCACAGGGCAGGGCCTTAGGGCAGGCTCTGTGTCCGGATGGACCCCAGAACCCGAGGATGAGGGGTGAGGCCGAGGCCTAGGGGAAGGGAGGAGCCAGGTGGGCCGTTGGGAGCAAGAGAGCAGCCTGGCAGAGCTGGCTCCCTGCCGGCCGACGTGCCCACGCATGCGGCCTCCGCCCCTGGATTTCCAAGGTACCAGATGGGGCCCTGGGGCTGGTAGGCTCCCAGGGGAGCTTAGGTCGGATAGGGAGCCCCTGGGCAGGGGTGGCCCCCTGGCCAGGGAGCCCCAACTCCTGGTTCTAGGCCAGTCTTCTGTGGACAGAACACAGAACTGGCTCCAGACCTTGGCCCAGACCTGTGACCTCTCCTAGACAGGGAGCTGCCTCTCCCACTGCAGACCAGGCTGGGGCCCCAGCCCACTGTGGGGGAGGGGATGCCCACAGGCCTCTGCTTTTCTGGGGCTGGGGAGGTGGTGCTGGGCGGGAGTGGGAGGGGGGCTCCTGCCTTGGCGACTCCATTATTCATCAGCCCCAGCATCTGGTTTCTGGGTATCAGTTTCAACAAGCCAGTCCTGACTCATGAGCCTGGAGCTGCGGCTGGGCTGGGGAGGGGCCCCCTCCCCAGGGAGTCAGGGGCCGGGACCTTTTGGGCCTGCGCATGGGCCATTTCAGCTCTCTCGTGTAGAGAGGAGGTAGGAACCTCAGAGCCTGCTGAGGCCTCCTCCCTCCCCTGGTGCAGGGGCCTGGGGTGCCTTTCCTCCCCTGCTCTGCAGGTTCCTCGACCCTGCACTCTTGGCTCTGGGACAGCAGGGCCCTGGCCTTCTAAGGCGCAGCCCCAGCCCTGGATGGAGGACCCAAGCAGGAGCATGATTCAGGGTGGCCAGAACCTGGTCACTCAGGTGACCTCTGGTGACCTGTCCTGGCCCAGCCCTGATGGTCTCCACTTGATGCAACCTGGTTACCCCAGGCCAGTGGGCTTGGGGATCTGCCCTGTCCCCAAGGGGGTGGGCCTCAAGGCCCTGCTGCCCAAACCACCACTTGGCTGGTCTTCATGTCCCCATGCCTTCCCTGTGCCTGAGGCACATGGGTAGTGGTCCAGTGGGCATCTGCTCTTTGTACAAGTCACTTTACCTTTCCGAACCTCAGTTTCTTTGTCTGTTGAATGGGGGTAGTACCAGTGTTTCCTTCTTATGGTCTTTTAGAAGAGTGAACAGGACTTGGCACAGGCCTGGGCACTTGGGACTGCTCAGTGGCTGGCCACGGGGGGGGGTGCAGCAGTAGGGGCAGGGGGCATGTGCAACACCTCCAAGCTTTGAGGTGGAAACTGACCTGCCTGGGGCCAGCAAGCCAAGGTCATGGATGCTAGGAGGAAGGAGAGAACCTGTGGACAAGCAGTGGGGAAAGCTTTGTTGACTGTTGGCCACAGAAAGGGACATCCTGGCCAAGACCTTTCAGGCCCCAGTGGCCTTCTCTGGCATGAAGCCCCTTCCTCTGCTTTCATTCGTCCATTTATCATCTAGTCTGCACGAGCACCTACGGTGGCCAGGACTATTCTAAGTGCCGAGGATGAAGCGTGGGCCAGACAGCCAAGACTCCTGGCCGCTGGAGAGGATAGTCTAGCAGGGAAAAGTGATAATCAAGAAGTGAACAAAGAAATAAAATAATTTCAGGTAGTAATAGCTGCTTCGGAGGAAATAATTCAATGTAAGGGGTTTGATTTTGGGCAAGGGGCTATTTATTTTGAGAGAAGGGTGAAGGCCTCCTTGGGAAGTAGCAGTTAAGGTGGGGCCCAGTGCCAGCTGTTGGACGATCAGGGGCACACTGTGTCCCAGACAGAGAATGCAGAGGTGCAGGCTCTGAGCTTGGTGAGTTGTAGGGATGAAGGAAGCCAGCATGGCGGACCACCCTGTGGAACTGGCCAGAAGGCACGGTAGGAGTCAGGCCACAGTTGGGATTTTATTTTAAGCAAGATGGGAAGCCACAGGAGGGTTTGTGGGGGAGTGACATGATCAGGCTTTCGTTTACAAGAGATCTGCCAGTGGTGTGGACAGGGGATGGCTCAGGATTTGGGAGCAGAGTGGGTCCTGGAAAGCTCCTGGCCCGAATAAACTGCTGCTCTCCCACCCTCTTTCCACCCAGAGCCAGATTGAGGGGGAGCTGACTAGGGGATGGGGGGGCTGATGACAGCAGTCCCCCTCCCCCATGGGTCCTGAGGAGTTCCCCAGGGAGGCCATTCCAGAGCCCCAGAGTCAAAAGTCTGGGTGTCGGGCTTCCCTGGTGGCGCACTGGTTGAGAGGCTGCCTGCCGATGCAGGGGACACGGGTTCGTGCCCCGGTCCGGGAAGATCCCACATGCCGCGGAGCGGCTGGGCCCGTGAGCCATGGCCGCTGAGCCTGCGCGTCCGGAGCCTGTGCTCCGCAACTGGAGAGGCCACGGCAGTGAGAGGCCCGCGTACCGCAAAAAAAAAAAAAAAAAAAAAAAAAAAAGTCTGGGTGTCAGACCTGCCTGTGGGCTTTTCCCTCACTTTATCCGCCACGCGATGAATGAAGATAACAGTGCCCGCCTCCGCCTCCCGGGAATGAGTGTAAAAGCGCTTTGACAACCTACAGTGGGGACCCCGGCACCACACCCCAATCCTGGTCGGCGTCCTCGCCAGTCTCTGATGAGCGCCCCCTGGCGGTAGGGCACCCGGAAGCTCCCGCGTGGCTCCAGGCCCGGAGGGACCAGCCCACAGCAGCAGGGGCCTCACGGAAAGTTGCGTTGGGCTGCGGGGTTTTCCGCGACGCCCCCGTCTCTCTGTGCTCCTGGATGCTCCCCAAGGGCTACCCCCTCCGCCCCACGCGCCTGCCTTCCGCCCGCCGCCTCCACCTGTGGTCACCGGCGCCCCTCTGCTCCTCTGCCAGCACCACTGGCCTGGGCAGTGGGAGCAGGGCTCCCCCGGGCTCAGGCCCTGAGGCGGGGGTCTCTTGGATTGTGGGCGGGCACTAAGATGACCCTCAGGAGGGCCTCTGAGCGCCGGCTGTGGCTGAAGCGGGGAAGTCGGTGGTCAGAGCAGAGACAGATGTCCTCGGGGCTGGACAGGGAGCGGGGTCTGAGGACCCGGAGGGGGATGGGTCCCTGGTCCGGTCCCCCCTTTTCTGCCGCCAGCATTAAGGGAGCTCCCTCGGGGGAGGGGGAAGAGGTCCCCCGGGCTGAGGCTCTGGGGCGGGGGTCCCCAGGGCTGGAGGGAGGGGACTGAGATGCCCTTTGGGCCGGGAGGGATCTCCTGTGCCCCAGCCGTGTGCGTTGGGGTCGGGATGGAGGTCTGAGCAGAGTGGGGCGCCCGCGGGACTGGGCGGGGGCCGGGATTCCGCAGTCAAGGCGAGGGCGTTTGTCCCCGGCGGGCCCCCTGCCCCCAGCATCCAAGGAGCTCCCCTGGAGGAAGGAGGAGGTCCGGGAGGGACCCTCTGAGCCCGGGACCTTTGGGCTGGGGGTCAGAGCCGGGCTGCGGGCGGGAGGGAGGGTGTTCCCCGCCCCCGGGGTCCCGGCGCGCTCAGCGGGCGGGCGCGGCCGCACAATGGCAGGAAGCGGGGCTCCGCGCTTTGTCCGGCGGGCGGCGCAGACCGCCGCTTCCTCCGGCCGCCATGGGGACGGGACCCGGCGTCTCCGGGCGCCGCGCGGCCTCCAGGCCGAGCCCCGAGCTGCCCTCCCGGGACTCCGAGCCCGGCTGGGCGGGGGGTCGCGGCCGCCACGGGGAAGACCAGGTAGGGGAGCGGGGGGCCGGGCGGGGAGGCCGGGGCGGGTGCGCGCGCCCTCGTCCGCGCGCGTCTCTAAGCGGATGGACAGGCGGCGGCCGAGACCCCTGCCCCCGGTGCACACCGCGGGGGTGCGGGGGGCGAGGAGGGGCTGGGGGCCTGGGATGTGTCCCCCACCCCGGCACCAAGGGTGCCAGGCAGCGGAGGAGACCGCCAGCGCCTGGCCTTTTGTGTCTGGGGCTGACTCCGGACACACCTGTGGGTCCCAGGCCCTGGACTGGGCCACCCCTCCCCCTTTCCTTCCTCTGCCCAGGCCCTGCCCACACCCCTCCTACTCCTGCCTCTGGCCAACACCCTGGTGTGACAGGGAAGACTGACTTCTTGTGCCCCCATCCCTGTGGGGATCAGCCTAGACCATGACCCCCAAAGGGCCAGGCCCCCCGTTATTTGTAAAATTGTGGTCCATTCTTTGCCTTTGGAGGTGCAGCGTGACCTGGCTGTTCCATCTGGTGGGCTCGCCCCTCTTTGGCTGAGTCCTGGGAACTTTTGGTCCTGGACCCTGCTATCCGTCTCTGGCTGGCTGGGGTGCTGTTCCCCTCAGAGGGTGGGCGTGGTGGGCAGCAAGGAGGTGGGGAGTAGACCCTGGGTCTGAGAGAAGAGGCCCAAGAGTCTGGCCTTGGGAAGGGGCTGCCCTGCTATAGTGCTGGGGAGACCCCCAACCCTGGAGGGGATGGAGGTGAGAGAAGGGGTGGGGAGCAAACAGTGTGGGCTCTGCCTGCCCAAGCCTCCGCCTCCCAGTGGGGCTGGGGGTTCTCGGAACTTCATCCTCAACCAAACCTGCTGAATACTCACCTGCTTCAGATCCTGGGCCTGACTCACATGGCCACTGGTGTCCCTGAGCCTGGGGGCTGCTGGGAGGATGGGAGCAGGGGGGTCAGCCACCAGCTGGGTTCCCGTCGTTATTATTAGCATTAGTGTCTGGTAGTAATAGCAGTAGCAAGAGGAGAAGGAGAAGCTGTGGCGGAGTTAAACAAGGCCCACCACGGTGCTGGGAAATGAATATTCCCGAGTCTCTCCAGCCCAGGGTCTTTGCAGGGCAGGGTACATAGTAGGTTCTTGATAAATATTTGTTGAATGCTAAATCTGCCTTAAAGAGTGAATCTTTGTGAAATCTGCCATCTATATACTGGATTGGTTTAAAAATGAGATTGTGGCACAGAACCAGGGACTTGGGCTGGAAGGGTCCCAGAGACACACACACCTCCCCCGCCCCGAACCCTTACAACCTAGCATGGCTCCTGCCATGTCCAGGCAGGAGACCAGGGCCTGGGCAGCTGGTAGGTCCGCAGTCCCACTGCCCAATGCCAAGCCTGGAATCAGAAAAATGAAGCTGTCAGGGAAATGGCGAGAGGCCTGGAAGGGGTCAGGGGGGCACCTGTGCCAGCCTGGCTGCCAGGCTGGACACACAGGGCAAGAGGGCTGCCGAGCTGGCAGGCTGTGGGACTCCTGGGAGGAAAAGACAAGTGCTTTCCCCAGATTTGTTGTCAAGAGCTGATGCTCACGGCCGTGTGTCCCAGCATCTGCAAAGCCAGGCCCTCTGTCAGAAGTGCCCCGGGGGTGCCAGAGGGTGAGGGGCAGAGCCATGGAGGAGAATAGGGGCTTTCACACTTAAAAAAAATATTTTGGTTTGTTTGTTTGTTTAGTCTTTTGGCCACACCACGCGGCGTGCAGGATCTTAGTTCCCCAACCCGCGCCCCCGGCAGTGGGAGCGTGGAGTCTTAATCACTGGATCGCCAGGGCAGTCCTCACACTTTAGCAGTAGATCAAGTGAAGATAGAAACAGCTGCTCTGCTTAGGGTGCCCCTCACCCTTGCCTCTAGCACCGAGAACACACTTGAAGAGCCCTCAAGAAGGGTGTGGAAGTGCGGGGCGCCTGGTGCTCAGGCTGCCATCGGGAATATGGGCCATAATGCCCAGGGCCCAGCCCCCCAGAAGCCAGATCCCCCTGGAGCAAGTGGCTTCTGTAGTCTGCCTCCTGCCAGCTGTCATTTCTGTGTCCACGTTCCCTTTCTGTGTGATGGAGGAGTGGAAGGGACACAAGAGCCAAAACAGCAACCATAAAACTATTCAATATAATTGATTTCCTCTTGTCTCCTTAGCACCCCCAGGCTGACCCGAAGCCAGCCTCCCCCACTCCTCTCTCCCTTCTCCACTACCCAAGAGATGGTGTGAATGTGGTGAAAATGTGGGCTCTGAAGCTACATACCCTGGGTTCAAGTCCTGACTCCACTGGCTGTGTGACCTTAGACAAGTTACTTAACCACTCTGAGCCTCACTTTCCTCATCTGTAAAGTACAGACAATCGTAGCCCCCACCTTCTGGGATGAGGAGCCCCCCAGTGCAGCCCCAGGCACATGAGGACCGTGTTATCAGTGATCAGACTTTTTCAGCTCCCTCTTTCCTCCTCTCTCGGGCCACTTTGCTGTCTAACCCATCCTCACCCTGTCTGTCATCTTGAAAATCTCTGATCGGACTCTCTCCAGCCAAGATCTCCAGTGATCCTCCATCACGCTACTTAATAATTAATTAATAATTGAACCAGTATTTATTGAGCGGCTAGGACTGGCGACCAGGCAGCCAGCCCGACGGGCCAAAATTGCTGTCCTTGTAGTGCTGGCGGTGTGGAGGCAACAAAGTGAAGCACACAGACTGTCCACCAGTGGGAAGCCTGAAGGAGAGACGGGCGGCGGGGTGGAGGAGGTGACGGGGAGCGTGGAGGAATGAAACCTTAGAAGGGTGAGCCGAGGACTTCTGAGTGAAGGTCTGCAGGAAGGGAGGCGGCTGGTTATCTCAGCGTCTGAGGAAAAGCATTTCGGGCTGAGGCATTAGCAGCCCAGGCTCAGCGGTGGAGCACGTCGAAGAAGCACGTCGGAAGGGGGGAGGCTGGTGGGCGCGGTGGACAGAGCCGGGATGGGAGCGCAGGACCGGAGGCCCCTGAGGTCACCAGCCTCGGCAGGAGATGGGGAGCCGCTGCGGGCTTTTGAGGAGGCACGTGTGACTCCTCTTTGACCTGGGTCCACCGTGGCCGCTCACGGAGAGCAGACTGGGCTCAAGGGCGGAAGCAGGGAGACTAGCTCTGAGGCCTTGTCACCCCGCTAAGAGCCCATGGGGGCCGGGGCTGGGGCCTGAGGTGGCCTGGAGAGGGTGGCCAGGTTGAAGCTACGGATATTAAGGGTGGAGCCCGCAGAAGTGCTTGCCTGAGTGGGGGAATAACAGAAAGATCACTGGTGACCCCGAGGTGTTTGGCCTATTGTATTCTTTTCCTGGGGCTGCCGTAACAGATCAGGGTGGCTTTAGAACAACAGAAGCTTGTTCTCTCAGTTCTGAGGCCGGAAGTCTGAAATTAAGGTGTGGGCAGGCCGTGCTCCCGCTGAAGGCTCCAGGGTAGGATCCTTCCTTGCTTCTCACAGCTTCTGGCACGTCTAGGAGCTCCTCAGTATTCCTTGGCTTGTAGATGCATCAGTCTTGTTGCTGCCTCCGTTGTCCCATGGCCTTCTCCCTGTGTGTCCCATCTCTGTGTATCTTTCCTCTTCTTTTAAGGACAGTAGTCATACGATTACTCCATACTCCATGCTGTATGATTGCAGACCCCAGTATGACCTCAACTTAACGAATGACATCTGCCATGCCTGTCTTTCCAATAAGGTCACGATCTGTGGTGCTGGGGGTTAGGACTGAACCTGTCTTTTTGAGGGACACAATTCAACCCATAACATCACCACCCCCAGAAGGTGTTGCTAGTAATTGAGATGGACGGTGCTGCGTGGAAAAGTTCAGGAGCTCATGCAGACTTTTTTTTTTTTTTTATAAATGTATTTATTTTTGTCTGGGTTGGGTTTTCGTTGCTGTGCGCAGGCTTTCTCGAGTTCTACACGAGCGGGGGCTACTCCTCGTTGCGGTGCGCGAGCTTCTCATCGCGGTGGCTTCTCTTGTTGCGGAGCACGGGCTCTAGGCATGTGGGCTTCAGTAGTTGTGGCTCGCGGGCTCAGTAGTTGTGGCTCGTGGGCTCTAGAGCGCAGGCTCAGCAGTTGTGGCGCATGGGCTTAGTTGCTCTGAGGCACGTGGGATGCTCCTGGACCAGGGCGCCATCAGGGAAGTCCCCGTGCAGACGTTTTAAGTTGGAGATGCTTGGTCCCGACTGGAGAGTGCACTGTGGGAGCCCCTCCCCATGAGAGTGACTGAGTCACTGGAGGGTGGATGGGGATGAAATGAGAAGGGGTCCACGGATGGTGAGAGAGCAGGGAGCAGGCGAGGGGACTGAGAGGGGAGGGACCAGCAGAGCATGGGTCCTGGGGGCCGAGGAAGAAATGGTTCCCAAGAGACCACCTGTGTCAAATGCTGGGTCCCGGGAGAACAGACGAGAGGACTCAGAAACGTGGACATCATTGGGGACCTGAGAAGAGTGAGTTGGGGAGGGGGCCAAAGCTGGATGGGAGAGGGTCTGAGGGAAAATGGAAGAATTAGAAAATCTCCAATTGCAGCCATCGTAGTAATAATTGATTTAGGCAAAAGCCATCAACAAGGGCTAAAGCCCTGGAGTGTGCGATTGCTGGGGAGCAGGGTATCTCAAACTGTCACCCTAAGATGACTTCCTCATTACAAAGAGAGAATGCGACTTTACAAAGTACAGCGAGATCCCCAGGTGATCTGACACTGTGGAGGACACAGTCCACCCTCTGGCGTCCTGGCCCAAGTGCTCAGCCTGAAACTATCCCAGACCTCCAGACAAGTCCACGTGGAGGAGCTTTCTGCCAGACTGCTGGCATGGCTGCTTCAAATATATCAGTGTCATGAAAGACGGGGGAAAAAAACTAGGGCGTTCATTCTTTTTTTTTTTTTTTAATATTTATTTATTTATTTATTTTTGGCTCATCGGGTCTCAGTTGTGGCATGCCGGCTTAGTTGCCCTGTGGCATGTGGGATCTTAGTTACCTGACCAGGGATCGAACCCGCGTCCCCTGCATTGGAAGGCGGATTCTCAACCACTAGACCACGAGGGAAGTCCTGGGCATTCATTCTTTTTTTTTTTTTAATGTTTATTTATTTTGCACCGGGGCTTAGTTGTGGCAGGTGGGCTCTTTAGTTGCGGCTCACCAGCTCCTTAGCTGCAGCCCGTGGGCTCCTTAGTTGTGGCAGGCAGGCTCCTTAGTTGCGGCACATGGGCTCCTTAGTTGTGGCATGCGAACTCTTAGGTGAGGCATGCATGTGGGATCTAGTTCCCTGACCAGGGATCGAACCCGGGCCCCCTGCATTGGGAGCGTGGAGTCTTATCCACTGCGCCACGGGGGAAGTCCCCGGGCATTCATTCTTTTTTTTTTTTTTTTTTTTGCGGTACGCGGGCCTCTCAGTGTTGTGGCCTCTCCCGTTGTGGAGCACAGGCTCCGGACACGCAGGCTCAGCGGCCATGGCTCACGGGCCCAGCCGCTCCGCGGCATGTGGGATCTTCCCCGACCGGGGCACGAACCTGCATCCCCTGCATCGGCAGGCGGACTCTCAACCACTGCGCCACCAGGGAAGCCCCGGACATTCATTCTTAAAGGGATAAACAGACAAAACCAAATGTACATGTGAACCTTGATTGGATCCCATGTGGGAAAAAAAATCTATAAAGGACATGATTTAGACAGTTGGGAAAATGCCAAGGTAGACTCTAGGTGGACTAAGTATCATCGCTTAGTTTCCCAAGTGTGACAGTTGTGTTGGGGTTTTGCACGAGCAGGTCTGTGTTCTCAGGTGGTGTCATGATTTCCTCCCCAGGGGAAGGGGGGTCATGAGCCAGTGTGGCAAACGTGAACAACTGGGGAAGCCAGAAGGGTGTATGGATGTCGTTGTACTATTCTTATAACTTTCTGTAGGTTTGAAATATTTTGAAACAAAAAGTCAGGGAGAAAGAAAATAGAGGGTAATGGGAGGAAAGAACAGGAAGGGGTGAGTTTAGCTGTAAAGGGAAGGAGAGAAACAGGTTGGTTTGCCCGTGGGAATGACCCGGTGAGAGGGATGAATGCTGAGCGGGGTCCTGGTTTTTAGGCTGGAGAGGGGGGGTCTCGGTGGAAGGCTGGCCTGGGATTGGAGCAGGGCAAAGCCCCTGCAGCCCGGGGCAGGGGGGTGGACGTGGTGGTAGGAGCTCGTGGACTGCCTTCTGATGGCTTCTGTTTCCCTAGAAAAGTAGGCAGTCGAGTTGGTGGGGAGTGAGTTAGGGAGGGTTGGGGGATGGAGAAGATAGGACAGTCATCCATGGTGGTGGGGATGAGAGTAGCCTGGGGCGATTGGGTAAGTCTGGGATCCTGTCACTAAGCAACGGGCCGTGGGTACCACATAGGCACCCAGAGGCCAACACCATTCCCCAACTCCTCCGTAACCCGCTTCATACCCTAACTTAGAAATCCAGGTGGGGTCAGCTGTTCGGGGGCCACACAGGTCATAGAATCGAGGGCAGAGGCCCTGGGCAGGGAGGAGGGGGAGGTATTCTGTTTCAGACACTGAGATGGGCAAACCAAATGTCAGCCCCGGCTCCACTTTTTGGTGCCCTTTCTGCCTGCGCTCCGGAAGAGGCCCTGGTAGCACCCGCCTCGTGGTTACCTACTTGAACTCTCCCCTTTGGCATTGCATTCCTTGCGGGCAGGGCTTTGCTTTCTCGCATCTCCCAGAATGGACACCTAGTGGGTGCTCGGGAAGCGTTTGACAGGCACTCTGTGGGGCGTGGATGGTCGGACCTGAAGAGTCGCCCCCGTAGGGCCAAGAGCCCCGTGTACTGCAGTGGTCTGCGTCCACCCCACCCCCCCATCCTTCCCCTACAGATATGCCACCACGCCGACTGCCAGCAGCTGCACCGCCGGGGCCCCCTCAGCCTCTGCGAGGCCTGTGACAGCAAGTTCCACGGTGCCATGCATTATGATGGGCACGTCCGCTTCGACCTGCCCCCCCAAGGTGAGCACGGGGAGGGGGCCCAGCCCCTAGAGCTCCCTGCCTGGGGGCACAGTGTCCTGCTAACTGTCGGCATCACGACAGGGCCATCAGAAGGACACGAGTTGACTGTAAACGGTGAAACCCAAGTCCACTGCTGTCCCTTTTGTTCCACAAGTTTTTTAACAAGAGAAAAGGTTGGGGACCGGCCCAGCTCGAAGGCAGGTCTGTCTCCACCGGGTGCCGGGTCCTTCTCGATGGGTCTGCACCTCCCACAGCTGGCCCCGCCTCTGTCCCTGCCCGGCCCAGCAAGAAGGTCCCCTTCCCTCTTGTCCTCAGGGCAGGGGATCTCTGGGCAGATTCTCCAGCCAGGCAGCCAGTGAGCAGAGGGTGGGGTGGGGATGGGCAGGTCAGAAGGAACTTGCAGCAGGAAACAAGAAACCCCTCCTGCTGAAAAGGGACTTGGCCCCGGCCTACCGGCAACTGGCTGTGCTGGGGTGGCTCTGGTCTCCTTTCCCAGCTGGTCAGAGGGACCAAAGGACTCGTCCCCTCTGCCAGGGCCTCCTGGGACTTTGGGCGTGTACACCGTGGTGGGGGAGGGGACGCCTGCAAGAAAGAGCCATGGACTTTGGTTCCTTCCCGCAACAATCCCAGAGGCAGGGCTTCTTTATCCCTGTTTAATAGATGGGTAAACTGAGGCAGACTTGTACTGGGGACAGGGCATCACCCGGGGTGTCATCCCAGGGCCCTTGTGTCTTTTTGAGTCTGGGGGTGGATAAAAGATAAGCAGTGGGGCTTCCCTGGTGGCGCAGTGGTTGAGAGTCCGCCTGCCGATGCAGGGGACACGGGTTCGTGCCCCGGTCTGGGAAGATCCCACATGCCGCGGAGCGGCTGGGCCCGTGAGCCATGGCCGCTGGGCCTGTGCGTCCGGAGCCTGTGCTCCGCAACGGGAGAGGCCACAACAGTGAGAGGCCCACATACCGCAAAAAAAAAAAAAAAAAAAGATAAGCAGTGACTGAGTCCCTCCCCTCACAGAACTGAGGGGCCCTGGCTAGTTTGGGGTGGGGTCCGAAGGTCGGTAGCAGGCCCTGGTCCCTCTGGAGTCGGCCGTGTTGGAAGGCTAAGGAGGGGGCCAGGGAGGGAGCGGGCACAACCCCACTCCCACTTTACACTGAAGGCTCTGTCCTGGCTCGGAATGTGTCCACCCGGTCATGCCCCCCGCGCACCAGCCCTGCAGTGGACATAGAGGAGGAGGAGGAGAGCTCTGTGGATGGCAAGGGGTAGGTGAGGGGTTGGTGGGCATGGCACACACCTGGGGGGTCCCAAGGCTGGGTCTCAGATCACAGAGCCAGGGACCAGAGGCTTCAGAAGAGCTGACTGGAGACCCCGCCTGGCCCCTACTGCTGCCGGGATTCCTGGAGGGTGAGCCTCCAGGGCTTCTGGGATCAGACTACCTCATGAGGTACCACTGGGTGTGACTCCCGGGTCGGCCACCAGAGGGCGAACAGCCCCTCGTGAGTCCTGGCTTGCCTGAGCAAACCTGTGTTACCTGGTGGTCACCTAGGGCCAGCAAGGGGTGGGCAGCCAGCTGGGACCCGCCCGTATCCCACCCTGGTGAGGGCCCACCCATGCCTCCAACCTCTGCCCCCACCGGCTTCCTTGCAGGGACCGGAAGAGCACAGGCCTGAAGCTCTCCAAAAAGAAAGCCTGGAGGAGACACACAGATGTAAGGGGCCCCCAGGCTGGCAGGGCAGGCGCCCACAGCCTCGGCCCCTCCCGGGCCCTTTCCTCCGTTCCCGAGGCTGGGCCCGTCTGCTCTAAGTTCCAGGACCAGGGAGGGGGCCTGGAGTGAGCGACATGTCCCTCCCTCACCACCCAGCCCTGTAGCCCAGCCCTGCTTACCTTAGCCCAGGTGGGGGATGCTCCAGGAGCTCCTGCCTCCACGGAGGGATGCCGGGTGCCTCCCTGGGACAGAAGAGGGCTGGGAGATCCCTGCATTCACTTCCCTGCTGGGGCTCCCATCCGGAACCCTGGGGTGGGGAGGCTAGGGGGCGAGGGGTGCAGAACTGAGACCCCCTGTCCTGTCAGGACCCAAGCAAGGAGTGCTTCACGCTGAAATTTGACCTGAACGTGGATATCGAGACAGAGATCGTACCAGCCATGAAGAAGAAGTCGCTGGGGTAGGGCTTGGTGGGGAGAACGGGGCTGGGGGGCAGGTGTGGCCTCCTGCAGGTGTGACCGTGTGTATCTGTGTGGGGGCCTGTGAACAAGCATGTCCCCCACCTGTGGGCACCCCACCCATGTGCAGTGAGGGCCTGGGTGCCGTGTTTGTATCCCAGCCCCTGCACGTGGCCTAGTCCTGCGGGGGTGAACGGGTGTGGACGGACATGCAACAGTGTCTGTCTGCCCTGGTGTGCAGATGTGAACATGTGAGGGCAGGGGCGTGTTGTCTCGTGTGTAGAGGCACGCAGGAGCGTGAACCTCTGTGGGCAGGGGTGTGTGTGTGCACGGACCTGTGTGTGATCCCCTGGGTGTCTCCCTTTTCCTTTGGGCGGGTGGGGTGGCGCTGGTGCTGTGGACAGGTGACTGCAGCCTGTGACTGCCCCCAGCACACACGCACCTCCTGTCCCGGGCAGGGAGGTGCTGCTGCCAGTATTTGAAAGGAAGGGCATTGCGCTGGGAAAAGTGGATATCTACCTGGACCAGTCCAACACGCCCCTGTCCCTCACCTTTGAGGCCTACAGGTTCGGGGGACACTACCTGCGGGTCAAAGGTGAGCAGATGACTAGATGGGCCGGGTAGCTGGGGCACGGCTGGGTCCCTTGGGGAGGGCGCTTCTTCCCAGGCTCAGGTTCCCATTGGCCATGCTCTTGAGCAAGCTCATTACCATACAGGTGTCTCTGCTGGGCGGCAGTGCCAGGCGTTGGCAGGGCGGGGCTTCAGGGGAGGGCAGCCAGGCCTTGGTTTGGATCCTTGAGGGAGAGGGGCCTGGGGGCCCTTCTCCACTGGGCCTGGGTGTTGAGGACCTCTACTTGTCCCTACTGCCACCCCAGCCAAGCCAGGGGACGAGGGGAAGGTGGAGCAGGGGGTGAAGGACTCCAAGTCCCTGAGTCTGCCAATCCTGCGGCCAGCCGGGGCCGGGCCCCCCACCCAGGAGCGCGTGGACCTGCAGAGCCGCCGGGAGAGCCTGGACATCCTGGTGAGGAGGGGCTGTGTCGGGGCTGGGGACGACGAGGGGCCAGGGGGAGGTCACCTGGGTGCCTCGCTGCTCCCTCTGGGGGCTTTACTTTCCGCTTCTGGGAAATGGGGCTGGCTTTGAGGATACGGGGCCCTCCCTGGATCTAACCATCATACCCCACGGTGATGTCCCTCGTCTCTGAGAGTCTGCTGGTGCCCGAGGAGTCTGTGTGTGTGTGTGTGTGTGTGTGTGTGTGTCTAAGCAGACATTGCGTGGGGAGCGAGACTTTGTGTGTCACTGAGTGTGTGTCGGGGATCCACTTGGACCTGGGCTGCTGAGTGCGTCTGAGTGTGTGTGTGTGACTCTGTGTGTTCTCCCCACCTGCTTCATGCTGCTGGCTGGGGCGGCAGGCGGGAGGGGGATCCAGCTGCGTCTCTCTGGACCTTCCGGCCCCCAGAGCACGTGTAGGTCTCAGGAGAGGCGGCGTCCCAGGGTGCGGGGGCGTGCAGAGACCCTCCTGCCTCCCGGGCTGGCCGAGGTCCTGGAAACCCACCATGGGGTGGGGCTGTGGGGGTCTGGCCCTGACGCCCGCTCCCCGGCCAGGCCCCTGGCCGCCGACGCAAGAACATGTCGGAGTTCCTGGGGGAGGCGAGCATCCCTGGGCAGGAGTCCCCAGCGCCCTCCAGCTGCTCTCTGCCCAGCGGCAGCAGTAGTGGCAGCGACAGCTGGAAGAACCGGGCAGCCAGTCGCTTCAGCGGCTTCTTCAGCTCAGGCCCCAGCACCAGCGCCTTCGGCCGGGTATGTGGGCCCGTGGGGGCTGGGGCAGGGCAGCTGGCTGGCCTTGACCCCTGACTCTGACCGCAGGCCTCCTTTCAGGAGGTGGACAAGCTGGAGCAGCTGGAGGGCAAGCTGCATGCCTACAGCCTCTTCGGGCTGCCCAGGCTGCCCCGGAGGCTGTGCTTTGACCACGACTCGTGGGAGGAGGAAGGGGATGAAGAGGAGGACGAGGACGACGCCTGCCTGCGGCTGGAGGACAGCTGGCGGGAGCTCATCGACGGGCACGAGGTGGGTGCCGCGCGTGGCCTTCCCCTCCCTCCTCAGGGAAAGGGGGACGTTATCCCCCTGCTCCACGGGGCCCTTCCCAGGGTGACGGGACGTTCCACGGGACAGCCCTGCCAGGCTGCTCTCACCGTTTACCCGCTTTGGAGGCACTCAGGCAAGGAGAAACTGGCTGGCCCAGAACTTGGGGGGCCTCTTTGTGTCTCAGCTGGGAAAAAGGTTGCGTGCAGGGCCGTTCACCCTTCTCACCCGCTCCGGCCATCCCGGCACACGCGGGGGGCTCCTGGAGACACCCTGCCCTTCCCACAGAAGCTGACCCGGCGGCAATGCCACCAGCAGGAGGCAGTGTGGGAGCTCCTGCACACAGAGGCCTCCTACATTAAGAAACTGAGGGTGATCACCAATGTGAGTATGGCGTGGGCCCAGAGCCACTCCGCCTACCCGCCCCCCGTGGCCTCCTCTGGGTGCCCCTCAGCAGAGTTTGGGCCTTTGCCGAAGAAGCAGGAGCCAAGCAACAGAGGGGAAGGAAAGTGGGAGAAGGGCCACACCCTGGGGTGGAGGTGATTCCCAATGGCCCCGGGGAAACTGCGAGGGGGCTTGGGGCGAGTTTGCCAGGTTGAGCTGATTAACACAGACCTCATCCTTTCACTCATCCTTTCATCGGCTGTTTCTAAACACCTGCTATGTGCCAGGTGCCCAGCAGCCCACACCCTAGACGAGGAGGCAGAATGGGTAGGCACTGGGGGATGTGTGTAAGGACTTGGACCTTGGGGGAGCACCTGTCCTGGGCTTGTGGGTTCAAGGAAGGCACCCTCCGGGCAGAAACTCCAGACTGCACCAGGGCACAGGTGGAGGAGAGAGTTCCAGGTGTGGCTGCGAGGGCAGTGTCCCAGAGCTTCCCTCCAGGAGGGGCCTGGGCAGGGGCACCCCCAGGTGGGCCGTGGGGAGCGTCTTTTCTCAAAGCGGGAACCCTCTCTGTCCCAGGCTGCCTCAGGCACTCCCAGGATGGGAAAGGGGTAGAGGGGAGCCTAAGAGTCTGGGTGGGGGCGTCGGGACTGGGACCCCCCTCCTCCACCAGCTGCAGTGCTCCCTGCCCCCCACAGCTGTTCCTGTGCTGCCTCCTGAACCTGCAAGAGTCAGGGCTGCTGTGTGAGGTGCGACAGGGCCTGGGGGTGGGGGGGGACAGTACCAGAAAGTAGCGGGGAGGGGGGAGGGGCTGGAGCAAGGGAGGGGACAGACAGGGGCGGGGCTGACTGGTGGAGTAGGTGAGGGGTGGGGCCTGGCTTCAGGGGGTGGGGCTGGGGCTGCAGAAAGGGTGGGGCGGCCGGGGAGCGGAGCCAACGACGGCGTCTGTGAGGGGGCGGGGCCTGGAACCAGGGGGTGGGGATGGGGGCATGCTGAAGAAAGGTGGGAGCGGGGCCAACGGGTGGTGGGAGGGGAGGGGAGGGGGATGGTCAGGGGCGGGGCCGAGCGCACCTCCCACCCACCCACAGGTGGAGGCGGAGCGCCTGTTCAGCAACGTCCCCGAGATCGCGCGGCTGCACCGCGGGCTGTGGGGCAGCGTGATGGCGCCGGTGCTGGAGAAGGCGCGGCGCACGCGGGCGCTGCTGCAGCCCGGGGATTTCCTCAAAGGCTTTAAGATGGTACGGGCCGGGTCGGACGCAGGCAGGGACACTGAGGCGGGGCTGGGGCGCCGATCCCATCTGCCCATCACCCCAGCCTCCCCCTGACCAATGGCCCGAATGACCCTTAGTGGTCAGAGGCGTGGAATTCAGAATCAGTTGCCCTGGTGTGAACGCCACCTGGCCGTGTACCCTTGCTACCTGGCCGAGGGTGATCGCTTTCGCTGAGGCTCAGTTTCCTCACGTGGAAAACAGGGATAATAAGCTTGCCCCCTGCGGTGGTCGCGAAAGGCAGTAAGGAAGAGCGAGTGCCGGGCCCAGCCCGCGGGGAGTGCGCGGTAACGGGTGCTGTGCTTGTTCCGCCCTGCGGCAGTTCGGCTCCCTCTTCAAGCCCTACATCCGATACTGCATGGAGGAGGAGGGCTGCATGGAGTACATGCGGGGCCTACTGCGCGACAACGACCTCTTCCGGGCCTATGTCACGGTGAGGGCGGGTGGGGCTCGCTGCTAGGCCCGGGCACAGGACGGTGGGCCCACCTGGGCGGCAGGTGCAGGGCGGGGCTGGCGCTGGGCGGGGCCTGCCATAAGCCCCGCCCCCGCCTCCCCGCCGCAGTGGGCCGAGAAGCACCAGCAGTGCCAGCGGCTGAAGCTGAGCGACATGCTGGCCAAGCCCCACCAGCGGCTCACCAAGTACCCGCTGCTTCTCAAGTCGGTGCTAAGGAAGACAGACGAGCCGCGCGCCAAGGAGGCCGTCGTCACCATGGTAACTGGGGCGGCGGGCAGGGTCCCTCCCTGGCTTGCGGCCCCTCCCGGCCCTGTACCTGAACTGCCCTGGCCCACCCGTAGATCGGCTCGGTGGAGCGCTTCATCCACCACGTGAACGCGTGCATGCGGCAGCGACAGGAGAGGCAGCGGCTGGCTGCCGTGGTGAGCCGCATCGACGCCTACGAGGTGGTGGAGGGCAGCAACGACGAGGTGGACAAGGTGGGCGCCTCCGTCTGTGCGGGGGTCGCTGGCCCTGCTGGGAGCGAGGAGGGGCCAAACTGGCAGACAGATGGGAGGCTACGCTGGGAATCTCGGGAGGACTCCCCGCTGAGATGAGGCGTCAGACCCTAACCTCTCCTGCACCTGCCCCCACCAAACCCCCAGCTCCTGAAGGAATTTCTACACCTGGACCTGACAGCCCCCATCCCTGGCGCCTCCCCTGAGGAGACGCGCCAGCTGCTGCTGGAAGGGAGCCTGAGGATGAAGGAGGGGAGGGACAGCAAGGTGACTCCACCCCCCACCCAGGGCCCTCCCCCCGCCCCCTCTTACCCTGTGGGCGTCGAACACCCCTTCCTTGGGACCGCTTGTGATTCGTAGCTGCCCAGTCACCTGGGTGGCAATTTAAGAACTGGTGACTTTTGTGATCGTGTGCAGGATGATTATCTGCCTGCAGTTTACTCTTTACAAATACAGCAGCCGGGTCCCAGCCCATCAGGTGCCATTCTAGCCCACCTGCCAGGGCCACATGTGTTCTTGGTGGGAAGGAGGGGGCACCTTCCGTGAGCAGGACAGGAACAGCCCAGAGTCTTGCTACTGAGCTGTTAATTTTTCAGGCACTGTGTAACCCAGAGCCTACAAAGCGTGATTTTAAAACCACCCTCCTTTTCCTCTTTAATGGAAACTTTTAACTGGCATAAATCACAAGTATATAGCTTGATGAAAGAAAATCGGCTTGCCCTTCATTTAAATTCTACTCAGATTCGCGGGGAGTGGGGGAAGGGAGGTGTTTGACACCAGTGCCCCCAGGAGAGGGTGTGGCCGCAGACAGGCTGAGGGTCCCTGCCCTGGCCCTGACCTCTGGCTTCTGCTCCCACGGCCTCCCATCCCCCAGATGGACGTGTACTGCTTCCTCTTCACCGACCTGCTCTTGGTGACCAAGGCAGTGAAGAAGGCAGAGAGGACCAAGGTGATCAGGCCACCGCTGCTGGTGGAAAAGATCGTGTGCCGGGAGCTTCGGGACCCCGGTGAGGAGCCCGGCCCCGCCGCCCCTGGGCAGGGCCTGGGACGGGCGGGCGCCATGGTCTCAGCCAGCACTGAGGCGAGCCCTTCCTAACCAGGGTCCTTCCTTCTCATCTACCTGAACGAGTTCCACAGCGCTGTGGGGGCCTACACGTTCCAGGCCAGCAGCCAGGCTTTGTGCCGTGGCTGGGTGGACGCCATCTACGATGCCCAGGTGAGAGCAGAGCGGTGGGCAGGCTGGCAGGGCGGCCTGGTGGGGACGGCTGCTCACAGCCCGCTGGGGCCCTGTGCACCCACACCCGCAGAGCCAGCTTCAGCAGCTGCGTGTGCAGGAGCACCCAGGCAGCCAGCAGCACCTGCAGAGCCTGGAAGAGGAGGAGGATGAGCAGGAGGACGAGGACGAGGACGAGGAAGGAGGGGAGAGCAGCGCGTCGGCTGCCAGTTCCCCTACCATCCTGCGCAAAAGCAGCACCAGCCTCAACTCGCAGCGCTGGTACGTTCATCCAGGACCACCCAGCAAGCCAGAGCAGGGCAGGTACTCCAGCCGGGACTCTTGACCCCGAGGCCATTAGCACTGGACAGGGCCGGTCACATCCGTTTCCTCTGAATGGCTTTCTGGTGTGAACCCAGTGGGGGTGGGGACGGGTGCTCTGTCTCCCACCAGAGTCCAAGGGAGGATGGCTAACGGTTCTCAACTTGAGTGCCAAATCGGATACATTAGTGGTAGCTGCCTGGAGCTGAGCTGAAGATTCTTAGACTGCATCCAACAGGAGATGCTGTGGTCGCAACAGACACCATTACTGACACCTGTGTTGTGGGCTCAGGTGCCACCTGCTTGCCGTCTCTTGAGCCTTGAGCTCCAGGAGGGCAGAGGCTGTAGACTTCCGCAGCGCCCAGCGTGGGCCGCACCAGGCCATCTCGGTTTCCTTTGGCTGGGCTGACTCTCCCCTCGCCTCCACAGTGTCTCGGATGGCTCCACAGAGACCCTGGCCATGGTGGTGGTGGAGCCTGGGGGGCTGCTGTCCTCTCCCGAGTTCGAGGGCGGCCCCTTCAGCTCCCAATCAGACGAGACCTCTCTCGGCACCACCGCCTCATCTGTCACGCCCACCAGCGAGCTGCTGCCCCTGGGCCCAGTGGATGGCCGCTCCTGCTCTATAGACTCCGCCTACGGCACCCTCTCCCCGACCTCCCTGCAAGACTTTATGGCCCCAGCCCCTGCGGTGGAGCCAGCACTCCGGCCCCCAGAGTCATCGCAGGCCCCTTCACCCCCACCCTCGCCCCGCCTCCGCCGACGCACTCCTGTCCAGCTGCTGCCCTGTCTGCCCCACCTGCTCAAGTCCAAATCTGAGGCCAGTCTCCTCCAGCTGCTGTCAGGGGCCACCACCCGTGGAGCGCCCCCAGCCCCTAGCCGCAGCCTGTCGGAACTCTGCCTGGCTGCTACCGTCCCTGGCACCAGGACTCAGGGCTCCCCTCAGGAAGCTGGGCCCAGCTGGGATTGCCAGGGGGCACCAGGCCCTGGCAGTGGCCCCGAGCTGTCAGAGCTGGAGGGTGGAGCCGGCTGCCCAGCTGGGGAGCCCAAAGGACCCACCAGGAGGAGCAGAGAGCTGTCCTCGGGGGCCTCACCCAGGGTCCAGCCTGAGCCCCCCCCGGGGACCTCTGCCCAGCACAGGAAGCTGACGTTGGCCCAGCTCTACCGAATCAGGACCACCCTGCTGCTTAACTCCACCCTCACTGCCTCGTGAGTGGCCTGGCCTGGGACAGGTGGCCCAGTGTGCTGGGGGCACTGTCATGGCGGGGAGCAGATGGCATTTGGGGACGGGTGTGGGAGAGGGAGGCTGAGACCAGCCTCAGCACCTGGTGAGGATGCACCAGTGGGCAGTGGTGAAGAAGAGGCCTGAGCATTCCGGTCGGGAGGAGAGGGTGGCTGGAGCCGCTCTGAATGCCTTCAGCCAAGGAAGGACCGTCTCTCCCCTCCTCTCCACTGCAGGGAGGTCTGAGCAGAGGGAGGCTCCCAAGGGTGCCACTGGCCAAGGGACAGCAGACAGCACGCCTCCTGGGGTGTGCCGGCCCCTGCTCCAGCTGCTGCCTTATGTGTGCCCCAGCCGGAGTGCTGGGCAGGACCTCTGCCACCGTCCCCAGGGCCCAATTTGCACTTTGCCAGACTGGCTGGAAGTGGGGGAGGGCTCAGCAGAGGCCCAGGCCCAGGCTGCAGGGCCCCGTTACAGCCACCACTGTCACTAACCTGCCTGTGCCTCCGCCCCCCAGCCTAGGCAGGGTCCCTTGCCCGATACCCCCGAAGTCACCAGCTCCAAGCCTCTGGGCTAGGCTCCAGGGCTGGGATCCCAGGCAGCCCCTCCCACCTCCACCCTCATCTGGCCCCAAACGGGACGGTTCCCCTGCCCTCACGTCCTTGCCTCCCTCCCTCGCTCCCTCCCACCTACCCACCCACCCAGTCCTTGGGCTGGGCTCTGTGTAAAGTTGCGTATTTATTGAGCTTTTGATTCTTTTATAAAGACTTGTATATACTCCACCGGAAAGAGTCCTTTGCTTTTGGAACGCCCCCCCTTTCCGGACTCAGGTGCACTTGGGCGCCTCCCTGGGCTCCCGCCCCCTCCGTCTGGTGGGGCCCCGCTGGAAGAGACTGTGGGAGCAGAAGTGAATTAGTGGGGCGGAGATCGCCTGACCAGTACTCCCAAGGTCAACCCCTGTCCCCTGCCGCAGACATGAGGCCCACCACTAGAGCCCCCCCACGAGGTGCCCTCCCCCACGCGGTACCTTAGAGGGCCCTGCCCTGAGCCACCCCTCTGAGCTTATGCCAGGGTGGGCCATGGTCTCAGGCTCTGCTGAGAGTGCCCCCCCCTAGGACTCCCCTCCAGGGCGGGGGGGACGCCACGCAGTACGTGGGGAGGGTGGCTCTCCCACCTGGGTACTTCTGGCCCAACCCCTCATGGCTGAGGGCGGGCTCTGAGGCCCAGAGAGGGGAGGTCGCCTCCCTAGGAAGCGGTGGTCTCAGGGTTGAAGCTAGAACCCAGGCGTGGCACCTGGCTGCAGCCTTGTGCGGTGTGCACCTCGCCCACCGGCCGCCTCAGGTGAGCTCAGGTGTGCGGGCTTCGGCCTGGGGGCTCGCTTCCTGGTACCGGCGGCCCCGCCCTGCGCCCTCCCCCCAGGCGGGCTCTTCGGGCGGCGCGGGGTGGGCGGGGCGGGCCTGCGGGCGCCGGCCTGGGCCCCACCCGCGGCGGGCGGAGCGGGGAAGCCCGGGTCGGGTCGAGGGCCCAGCGTGGCGCCCAGGGCCATGGAGCCGCGGCCCGGGGCGTGTGCGGCGGCGCTGGCTGCGGTGAGTGGGGTCGCGGGGACACGACCTCGAGCCTGGCCGGGGCCTGAGTACCCGAGGCGGCGGAGGAAGGGGACGCGGGGATGGGGTGGGGGTGGGGATAGGAGCCTCCGATCCGGCCTCGCTGGGGGCTGGGCCGGCCCCTCTTCCAACCTAGTTAGAGGTTCAGCCGGGGTGGGGCCCTTCCGCCGAGAGGAAACACCCTCTCGGAGCCGGAGGGATCTGGGGGCCCGAGGCAGAGAAAGATCAGGGCCCCCCACCTTAGCAAGGGCGTGGGTAGGGGTGGGGACCGCCTGCTGCCCAGCCTTGAGAGAAGGGCTGGTGGGAACCCTCTTCTCTGCCCCTCCCAAGCCTGGTCTGTGCACAGGGGAAGGAAGTTAGTCCAGAGCCCCACCGATGGGCACCCCTTTGGGGCAAGAACCTGAGAAGTGGGCTGCTCTGTGGGCAAGTGCTGGAGCCCCCGAAGGCTGGGGAGACCGGGTAGAGAGCGCCCCCCGCCTGGGCAGCCAGGCTGGGAGCCAGCAGCCCCTGTCCCCCAGGCCCTCCTCCTGCTGCTGGGTGCCCAGGGCCAGGGCAGCACTCCCAGCCCTAGGTGTGACTGTGTGCACAGCTTCCAGAAGAGGAGTGGTCTGGTCTGCTGCAGGGGCTGTCCAGCAGGTGAGCGGCTGAAGGGGTGGGAGGGACGTGGCGGGAAGTGAGGGCCGATGGGGCAGGCGGGGGTCAGGAGGGCTGGGGAGTGGTGGTAGGCAGGCCGGGGATGGGGCGAGGGGAGGCTGGGAGGGAAGTAGGGAGCCCGAGATGGGAAGGCGGCAGCCCTCTTTGACCCCAGGCTGGGTTCCACAGGGCACTACCTGAAGGCCCCCTGCACAAAGCCCTGTGGCATCTCCACCTGTCTCCCGTGCCCCCGGGGCACCTTCCTGGCCTGGGAGAACCACCACAAGACCCGCTGTGCTCGCTGCCAGGCCTGTGATGAGGAGGGTGAGGGGCTGCCTAGTGCTTGGGGGCAGGGCGGCTCTGGAGGACAGGCCCTGGCCAGGGTCCTTCCGAAGAAAGTGGCTGGCTCGAGCCCAGCCTTTGGCTGGGAGAGCCCTGTGCCCACCCCACCCTGGGGCCCTCTACCCTGACCCTGCCTCAGGATGCCTTTGTGCCCTCTCATCCTGGTGACCTTCCAGCCTCTGCTCTGTGGTGATCTCCACACTTCTCTCACTTTGGGGGTGGCCCTGTCTCTGGTCTCCTCACCTCCATTCTCCAGGGGACCTGTCCTGCCTCTCTGTGGGGCTCTTTGGCTCTGACAGTCTCTGCTCTCCCCCGTCTCCCCAAACACCCCTGCCAGCCTCCCAGGTGGCCCTGAAGAACTGCTCGGCGGTGGCGGACACCCACTGCGGCTGCAAGCCAGGCTGGTTCATGGACTGCGTCGTCAGCCAGTGTCCCCACAGCTCTCCCTTTCGCTGCCACCCGTGCCCAGACTGTGAGGCCCTGCACCGCCGCACGCGGGCCCCCTGTGGGTACCCCCGATCTGGGCTGTCTACTCCCACACCCCCTTCCCCTGCCTCCTTCTCTCCCGTCCTGACCCACACCCTCTCCCGGACCACAGGTTCCAGCGGAGACACTCACTGTGGGACCTGCCTGCCCGGCTTCTATGAATATGGCAACAGCTGCGTGTCCTGTCCCACGTAACTTCCTGGCTGCCCTGGGCTGGGGGAAGGGAGGCTGGGAGCAGAGTGGGGATCGAGAGGGCTGCTGTCAGGGAGGAGGGGCTTGACCCTATGGTAAGTGGGTCCCACTTCAGGCAAACACTGGATGGTAAAGAGAAATTTGAATTCACCTTATGTCAGATAAATAAGGGGGCATATCTTCACTTCATGTCATATTTTCCTTAGTAATCCTTCCAGCCCTACGTTAAGGATAGGATGTGTCACTTACAGAGAGAGTCATGTTAATATAGTTTCAAAACTTGGGCTGAGACTCAAGATCTGCCCCTTGTTCTCAGAGGGACCTTGGGCAAGTTACTTCACCTCTCCAACCTGTGGCCCCCCCATCTGAACGTGGGAGTGTCAGTGGCTCTCCCCAGGGCTCTGATTAAGGGGTGACTAACTTTATTCACGCATCTGCTCCACAAGTGTTTCTTGAGCATCTGTCATTTCCAGACACTGTTCTAGGTGCTGGGGAAACGACAGGGAACAAAACAGGCACATCCCAGAGTTGACATTCTAGTGCCCCTCGGTCTAGTCTAGAAGCAGCTCAATAAGTAGCGTTTGTTGTCACTGTTACGGACACCAGTGACGTTTCAGCAGTACTTGGGGAACATTCTTGGGTAGAGTCAGGCTCTCAGGAGGGAAGGGCCTCCAGGATGGAGAAGATGTCAGGTGGTCCTGAGCAGTCCCCCCCCACCCCCGGTGTGTACTCCCTCAGCCTCCACCGCATCCTCTCCCCTTGCAGGAGCACCCTTGGGGGCTGCCCTGTGCCCTGTGTGGCTGTCTGTGGCTGGAGGCAGGGTAGGTGGTGAAATGGAAACGCCAGTGGGAGAGCTGGGATGGGCCGAGGGGACGGTGGGGGATGGCTACCACCCACCACCCACCAGCTGCTCTTTCAGTGTTCTGGGTCCAGGTGCTCCTGGCAGGCCTGGTGGTCCCACTCCTGCTTGGTGCCACCCTGACCTACACATACCGCCGCTGCCGGCTTTGCAAGGCCATAGTTCCTGGTAAGTGCACGTGCGCGCGTGTGCCCACGTTCCTAGAGGCCTGGGGTCAGGATGGGTAGCCCAGAGCCCACTCGGCCTGATGCAGTGGGGGAAACTGAGGCAGGGAGCGCTGGGAGTGGGTGCTGAATGGTTCCGGAGGTTCCGGAGCCTTGCCTGGTTGCTGATTAGATTCTCTTTGTGTCTCTCAGCAGGTGAAGCTGGGGTGGAGGCTCTGAACCCCCTGCAGGTAAGATTCTCAGTAGTGTTCTAGGATGAGAGTGAGCAAGCCTTCCGGAGCTGAGCGGTTGGGCCTTATTATAACTCGTGATCCCAGCGCGGCGCCTGGTAGCTGGCGCGGAGTAGACCTCACGAACACATGTGCTGAGTTATCAGTGAGTGGGAGCAGCTCAGGGCCCGTCCTCAAGTGGCTCTGAGTCTACGGGGGTCTAGACAGGTAAACAGAAGCGAACAGTTCAGTAGGAAGAGTGTCACCACGGTGAGGCCTCTACCAGGCTTGGCGGAACAAGGAGAGGGCAGCTGGGGCAGGGCGTTCCAGGCAGAAGAGGGAGCTCTTCTACTGGGTCACAGTGAGAGGGCACGGCCACCGGGGGAGGTGCCACCGGGCGATGTTTGCTGACTGAACCAGGGATGCCCACCCCTGGCCAGAGACCCCAGAGCCAGGCAAGCGAGGCTGACCTGGGGCCTCTCTTGGCTTCCAGGCCACCCACCTCTCACCCCCGGACAGCAGCCCCACCCTTCCGGTAACACCCAGCGGCAGTGAGAAGGTCTGCACCGTCCAGCTGGTAGGCAGCAGCTGGACCTCTGGCTCTCCCCAGGCCCAGGAGGCGCCCTTCCCGGAGGTGACGTGGTCCTGGGACCAGCTGCCCAGCAGAGCTCTTGGTAAGGGATTTCAGGGGCCTGAGGCCTTGACCCCATTCTCCTGAGTCCGAGGTGATAAGCTGTGCTTTCCTGAGGCCACTTGCCCACTTCCCGTCCCCTAACTGACCAGGTGGACCTCCCTGCCCGACGGGGCCCCTGCCCCTTGGCCCCTACCTGCATTCCCCATTGGCTCTCTCTGGCCGCAGGCCCGCCGCCCCCGCCCTCGCCGGCGCCCCCTGCAGGCTCGGCGGCCGCCATGCTCCAGCCGGGCCCGCAGCTCTACGAGGTGATGGACGCGGTGCCCGCGCGGCGCTGGAAGGAGTTCGTGCGCACGCTGGGGCTGCGCGAGGCGGAGATCGAGGCGGTGGAGGTGGAGGTCGGGCGCTTCCGCGACCAGCAGTACGAGATGCTCAAGCGCTGGCGCCAGCAGCAGCCCGCGGGCTTGGGCGCCGTCTACGCCGCCCTGGAGCGCATGGGGCTGGACGGCTGCGCCGAGGACCTGCGGAGCCGCCTGCAGCGTGGCCCGTGACGCCGGGGCCCACCCGCCACTTCGAGGCTCTGGTGGCCCTTGCAGAAGCCCTAAGTACGGTTACTTATGCGTGTAGACATTTAATGTCACTTATTAAGCCCCTGGCACGGCCCTGCGTAGCAGCGCCTGCCAGCCTCACCCCTGCGCGCCCCTAGGGTTCCAGTTAAGGCGAGGAAGCACCAACGACCATCAGCTGTTTCTTGGCCTGTGTTTGGCTGAGGCCTTGGTATTATTAAAATCTGTGAAGAAAAGCTGCTGCTTGGTGTTTCCGCGGGACTGGGGGTGTTAAGTGGCCCAGGCTTGGTTTCCCAGGGGCGTCGAAAGGGCCAGAAGTCTTGCCACCCACGGCGGAGGCCAGTGTGGCCCGTAGCCCAAGCCTGCCCCTCCGGCCCCGCCATGGCCCAGTTACCCCGAGGAGAGGAAGGCGCGGTGACGACGAGTGAGAGCGAGCGTGAGCCCCGGGCGGCTGAGAGAGCTTTAATGCGGGTGCGGGATGGCGGGGACCGGGGAGGCAGCGGTGGGAGACACAGGTTCAGGATCCCTCGTCCTCCACGCACTCCGTCAGGACAGTGAAAGCGTCGGGGGAGTGCGGGGCCTGGCTGGGGACGGCGCGCAGACTTGGAGGTGGGGCGCCGGGAGCGGCAACTCTGTCCCGACGGGCAGTTTGCAGTTTTCATCGTTTCTGGTAAACAAATGACTGAGAGGAAACCCTCGGCGGGGATGGGAAATGCGGCCGGGGCTGGGCCGTGCGCTGATCTGGGTCAGGGAGAGAGGAAAACCCCTTCCCCGAGCGCGGGGCCTGCCTCCGCCCAGGATGCGACAGCGACGCGGGTTCCGGGGTGCAGGGGAGGGGGCGGCAAAAGGGCGCGCGACCCGCAGGAAACCAAGGTCACCACCCACGGGGCTGGGGAGCGCTCTGCACACTTTGACATTCAACGAACATGCAAATATATGTAAGTAGGCATGCAAATAAGCAGCGTCTTTTTGCGTCAACAGCTTGGGCACTTCTTCTGGGCGACTGCGGCGGCGGGCGCGCTCCAGCGTCGCCCGGGGCTGGGGATGCGGGTGCGGGGGAAGGGGGGGGTTCCCGGGGTAGGGGTCAAGGGGGGGTTCCAGCGCGGCAGGGGAGGGCGGCGCGGCTGCCAGCCCTTCGGCCCGGGCCTGGCAGGCCGGGGCGGGGTCTGGGGGCGGCCCCAAGCTCGCGAGGCTGCGAGCAGGAGGGCGGCGTCTAGTACTTAGCGATGTCCCCCTTCTTCAGGATGATCTGTCGCTGCCAGGGCGCCAGCTTGCTCTCGTCGTAGCCGAGCGTCCGCAGCTTCTCCGACTGCTCTTTCTCCCGCTGCATCTCCTCCTGCTTTTGTCGCTCCTCCTCTTTCCTGGGCATGGGGTGGGGGGCACAGTCCCGGGTAAGGGTGAGACGGTGGGCCAGGCCCCATGGCGGGGGGGGTCACCGGTGGCAAGGAGTGTGTTACTGAGGGCAGGGGCTGGGTTGCCGGGGACAGAGGCACTAATGAATGGTGGGCAGGGCGATGGGTTGTAGGGGTAGGTGGTGACTGGGGACAGGGGGTGGGTTAGGAGGCATGTGGGCGGGATTGCTGGGGACAGAGGAGCTTGACTGGGGGCAGACTGGGGTCACGGGGGGGGGGCGCACAGGAGCTGGGAAAGCGAGAGGCTGTAGCTGGGTTATTGCCAGCTGGGGGTGTTACTGGAAACAGCGGTGCTGGGTCACAGTGTGACGGAGAGTGAGGAGGGCGTGGTGCAGGGCCTGGGACCCGAGTTCCTGGGGACTGGGGTTGGGCTGCCGGGGAACAGAGGGACCACATTATTGGGAGACAGGGGCTGGGGGATTAGGGACAGGTTATTAGACCATGGCTAGATCTGCACTGCTGATGAGGCAGCCGCTAAGCACGTGTGGCTGTTGAGCACATGAAATGCCGGGACTGAGATGCACTGTAGGTGCAAAATGCTCATCGCATCTCGAAGACTTAGTTTTAAAAAAGAGTGTTGGGCTTCCCTGGTGGCGCAGTGGTTGAGAGTCCGCCTGCCGATGCAGGGGACACGGGTTCGTGCCCCGGTCTGGGAAGATCCCACATGCCGCGGAGCGGCTAGGCCCGTGAGCCATGGCCGCTGAGCCTGTGCGTCCGGAGCCTGTGCTCCGCAAGGGGAGAGGCCACAACAGTGAGAGGCCCACGTAACAAAAAAAAAAAAAAAAAAAAAAAAAAAGAGTGTTAAGACATCTCAATGATTTTCCTAATTATTATTACTGGGTTAAGTAAAATAGACTATTAAGTTCACTCATCTTTTTATTTTTTCACTGTGGCGGCTAGGAATTTAATATTACATATGTGGCTCAACCTATACACCTATCAGACAGCACTCGGCTAGATTACTAAGGGCAGAAACGAAAGATCTGAGGAACAGATGCTCTAGGTTATCGATACTGAGGTGGGGTTAACTGCAAGGCAGAAAGGCTAGGTTAACGGGAGATGGGGGCTGGGTAACTGGGGACAGGGAGCAAGACTTTGAGGTGCAGTGGGTAAGTTCCTGGGGGAGAGGGGTCTGTGGCATTACTGGGAGCAAAGACACTGTGCTAACAGGGCTGAGTGACAAGGGGATGCACTCAAGACGGGGGCTGGAGGAAGGGGCAAAAGGACTGTGACTGGGTGGGGGGAGGGGACACAGGTTGGGCCCAGCCCCACACTCACCGCTTCTGCTCCCTGGAAGAAAAGAGATGGTGTTAGTTGGTGCCACCACCTCAGGGACACGATCAAGACACCCTGCCAAGCCCCGCAGCTTCCTCAGCTCACCTCTCCTCTTCTAGCTTCTTCCGCAGGATGTCCCGCCTCCAGGCCGGCATGCTGGCCAGCCAGGCCTCCTCCTCCTTCTCCTGAAACACAGCACAAGGCTTCAGGGCCAGCAATGGGCTGGGACACGGGGGTCAGCGGGGGTGTTCCCCCACCCAGGGGAGCTGCATGAGTCAGGGACAACGGGACACAGATGGGGTCGCAGAAAGAGACTCTTTTGATGCCCTTTTATAGGGCAAATGGATGAAGACTCAGGCCCCCGTGTCCCAGAGGCGGCGCCAGAGAGGTCAGAGCTGGGTGTCGGAGGCGTAGGAGAGGAGCAGACGGGGGAGACTCCCCAAGGTGGGGCGCAGGGGGGGTGGATAGGTGGCTCCAGGCCCCTGGCCCAGAATCTCTGGGCAGACTCAATACTTGGGCCTTCACAGATCCTGCCTGCTCAGAGAGGCTCAGGCCGGTCCCTGGTTCCACTGTGAAGGACCTTCTGTTCCATGCCTGCTAGCTCTACAATCGTGTGGCTGCAATGACATGGGGGTGGGGGCATCCAACACAGGCAGCTTACGGCAAAGTGTTTTATTACTTGCATGTTACAGAGGAGAAAGGGTCTGGACACGTCACACGAACACTGCACATGTGGCTCCCTGGACCTCAGCCAAAGAGGTAGCTATGAACTCCAGTGAAAAACCAAAGAAAGAAAGAGAGCCACACTGCCCCAAGGGGGACCCACAGTCCCGCACTCAGAGGGGCTGCTGCTTCCACCTGGCTCCACACGGAGCCAGGCGTCGCTGGAGAGCCAGAGGGGGACACCTGGTTGGCTCTGTGCCGTGCCCTGCCCATTCCGGCCAACACCCCACAAGCGGCCACCGTGGGATCTCAAAGGCTGAGGCAGCCTGGTTCTGGGCACTCTGGCTTTTCCAAGGCCACTCGTCCTGTCCTGGTTTCTTCCTGCCGTATTCTGACCTCTGGAGGGCATCAGACAGGCATCCAGGCCGGGGTTAAGACGCTTGAGGGTAAATTCCGAATTCTGCCGCTCAGATGTCAAAAAGCTCTGCCTCCTTCTCCTTCCAGAAGGAGAAGCTGCGGTCGATGTACCGGCAGATGTCCTCATTGCTGAACTCGCCCATCTCAGATACCAGCTCCAGGGGTTCTTCGGCGGGGGCTTCGGAGCTAGAAGGGTCCGACGTCGGGGGAGGCGCGGCTGGCGGGGGCGGGGGCTGCGGCGCAGGGGCCGGCGCCTCTGGCTGCCCTTCTGGCCAGTCGCCCGTCTGAGCTGGAGCGGCCTCTTCGGTCGGCTCCCTCTCTTCCTTATCTGTCCCTTCCTTTTGCTCTTTCTCCACCTCTTCTTCCCGGGCCGGCTCAGCCTCCGGGGTGTCTCCGAAGAACTGGCGCCTGAGGTCCTCGAAGCCGTCACTCCAGCCGCGCCGGCCGGCCTCCACCTCCTCGAGTACCACGCGGTGGAAGAGACGGATGAGCTCCCACGGGTGGCTGCCCAGCCGGTCGAACATCTCGTAGCACAGCAGGTGGCGAAACTTGCGCTCCTCGCGGCTCAGGCCCATTTCGAGCAGCTGGAAGTAGCCGAGCATGAAGAGGTCGAGCGTGAGGCTGTCGTATCGCCGGGGTGCGCCGCCGTCGAGGGGCGGCAAGAAGTGCTCGGGCCAGTATAAGCCGTGTGCCAGGCTCAGGCCGCGAGGCTGGCGCGCCGGCACCTGCCGCAGCAGGCTCCGCCAGTGGCCCAGCAGCTTGCCCACCACCTGCCGCTGCTTCAGCAGGCGCAGCAGCCGCTCGTCCGGGCCATCGTCCGCCGGCGGCTGGGAAGCGTCGGCTGCCTCCGGGCCGGGATCGGCGCCGGCGGCCACCACGCGGGGCAGCAGTCTGCGCAGGCGCACCTGGGCGTGGCGCCCGGGGCCGCGGAAGGTCCACTTGCGCCAGTGCTCCAGGAAAAGGTAGACGATGCGCTCCTTGCGCATGTCGATGTAGTCCTGGACGCCTCGCAGCTCGGTGGAGGGTGGCGGCCTGCGCGCCAACTGCTCGGGCTCGGGCAGCGCCGCCTGGCGGCCTGGCGCCTCGGGCGGGCCCAAGACGCCCAGGGGCTCCCCTGCGGCCGGCAGGCCGTTGGCGGCGGCGGCGCTTGGCTCGCCGCTGCCGGCCGCCACGTAGTCCTCCTCGAGGATGGGCTCGCGGCGCGGGGCGCCTGCGGGCAGCGAGAGCTTTCGGGGCGGGCCGCACGCGGGCGCCGAGCCCTGGGCGCGCCGCTCGTAGGTGGCGCGGAGGTGCCGCACCGAGACGCCGCACTCGAGGATCTCGCGCGCCACGGCCTCGCGGCACCAGCTGAGCGAATGCGAGCGGCCCAAGCAGAGCGGGCCCGGCCGCCAGGGGGCGTCGGTCAGCGGCGGCAGCGGCTGGCCTGTGTCGGCGGCAAGTAGCTCGGCCAGGTGCGCGGGCCGTCCGCCCAGCGCGGCCAGCAGCGTGGCCATGCTCTTGAGCAGCGTGGAGATCTTGCTGCACCAGGCAGGCAGGCTGGCGGCGCGGCCGTGCATGCGGCGCGGGTCGACGGTGAAGCGCGGCGCCGACAGGGCGGCCGAGATGGGCAGCAGCTGCTCCAGCTCCAACTCCAGCTGCTCCAGGCGCGCCTCCAGCTTCTGCGCCTTGTGCAACACTTGCAGGTTCTCGATTTGCTGCTCGATGCGGAGGATGTCGGCCTCGGTCATGAGCTCGCCGAAGGGCCCGAGGATGCCGTTGTACTCGCGGGAGTACCTCCAGCCCTCGCGGGGGTAGCAGCACGAGCTGGCGGCCGTCAGCTAAGGCGGGGAAGACAAGAGAGGGGAGGGAGGCGCGTCTCCCTCTGGCCCGGCTCCCGCAGCGGCCGCCGGGGGCGCCTTTTGCATGTCCCGGGTGGTGTAATGGCTCCGCGGGGCTGCGTCTGCAGGGACGGGCCGCGCCTGGCCGGCGGGCGATTACACTGGGACGAGGCTTCGGCCCAGGCCGCCGCTCCAGGCGCTGGGCAGTGTCCACTCTGGTCGCTGGCGGGGACACAGCCGGTCGTTGGGCGCTGTTGCAGAGGCAGGGCCGGCAGATGGGGTCTCCACACCTGGCTTGGTCGCTCATTACACCACCAAAGGAACATGCAAAAGGCGTTGAAGCTGCGACAGACGGCAGCCCTCTCCCTCCCCATCCAAGGTCTGCGATTTCGAGGCCAGATCCCAGCGAGGCCGCCCCTCACCCCAGACAGATGACCCCTAATCAAACTCCCCTGTGGCCCAAGACCTCCCTGTCCATGCCATCAGTTTTACTGCTGAATGAGAGGCCCTTAAAGTGGCTGAAGCTGTGCCTTTCACCCCTCTCCCCACCCTCTCTGACTCCTGGAATAATAATACAACTTACAGAGCTACGCTTGCCAGGCACTTATAGTCTCATCTGTTCCTCATTTTAGGTTTTTCCAGCCCAGGTGGTGGTGGTGGGGGCTGCCGTCACCTCCTCACAGGCCTCCCAGTTCATCCTGGCCCACCACAGCCCCCCACACAAAGATGTTTCCCACATACAAATATGACGATGCCAACTTCTCCGCTTAACCCCACTCCCAGGCTCCCCGCTACTCCAGGAGAAAGTCCACTGTCTTCAAGGCCAGGCCTTAGTGATCTGGCCACTCCTGACGTCTTGACTCCACCCCCTTCAGTGGTACCGTCTTGGAGCTACCACACCCACTCTGTCAGACCTCCCCGGTCCTTCCTGCTCGCTCTTTGACCCTCTTTTCTCCCTGTCCACTTCTTCCTCATCTTCCAAGTCTACCTGAGACATCACTTTCTCCTCCCCTACCACCACCCCAAACCCAAACAGGGTGGTCGGTTTAGGGCTGCCCCAGTCCTCTGCCCTCCCCATCAGAGCACCTCCCCACTTGCTCACTCTCTCACATTGCCCTGTTTTGTCTCCTTGGGGGCACTTACCACTCGACTAAGGTGCTGTGCTTGCTTGTTGGTTGACACGCCCCCCCCCGCCCTGCACTGACACATTCACCCGTGAATCCCCAGAGGCAACACCAACAGTGTGTAACACATAGACGGCGCCGGGCGGGGGGGGATGTCTGTTGAGCAGATCAATGGCAGACTATCCTGCCAGCCAGGGATGATCAACCCATCCGACAGATGAGAAACCTGAGGCTAGACGAGGCTCAATATCAGTGGAAAGTGGTAGTTCAGGGAGAGAGCCCAGGCCAGTCTGACTACGACCAAAAGCCTCTTGGTTACTCATGCGGTCCCTTGGATGAGTCAACCTCACCCGGGAGCTTGTCAGAAGCGCAGAATCCCATCCCCACCCAGAGCACCTGAATCAGAAAAAGCATTTTAATAAGATCACGGGCGATTTGAGGGCATCTTAGACTTTGATAAACACTGCCATCGCATTAAAGGACAGGCTGTCGGGGGGTGGTGCTGGCGGTGGAGACTGGGAACCTTCCCAGGAGAGGGGTGGTGGTCCAATCGTGCTTTTTCCCAAAGGTAATGGGAGCCGTCTGAGGCTGAAAGGTCCCGGGCAGATTGGGGGATGATGTGGGGCATGGGCTGTGGACCCAGGTGCGGACCCCAGGGCCCTCTGGGAAGCCCAACCCCGCCCACCTTCCGCCTCTGTTCCTCCTCCTCCTGCATCTTCAGCTGCAGCTTGCGGACCATCACCTGGCGCTTCCACTCGGGGATGGGCCGGCCCTGCTCGTCGTGCGTGGGGATGAGCGCCTCCACGTCGAGCGGCACGCCCGGTGCAGGGGTGGCAGGCGGCGCCGGCGCCACGCTGCCGTTGAGCAGTGGCTGGGACCCCGCGGCCGGCGGGGTGGGGCTCCGGGCCCGGGACGGTGCCGGCGAGGCCGGCGGCAGCGGCGAGTCGGGCTGCGGGGAGAAGCGGCGGGGCTGAGTGCCGGGTGGGCGGGGTCGAGGGGCTGGGGCGTTTGTCGCATCGCCTACCTGGGAGGCCGGCTGCCCACTGCCCGAGAACACCGTGGTCAGCCCCTTGCTCTGCGGCGTCGGCTTCAGACTCTTGCCCGCCTTGATCTCGGCCAGCAGCTCGGAGTTGTCGCCCGTCGGGGACATCATGTTGAAAGACTTGGTGCCTGCGCGGAGGCAGGAGAGGAGACGCTGGCCTGGTGTGAGGCCCGCGTCCCTGCCGCCCCCTACCTGCCCTCTGCTGCCCCCTTCCCCAAGTCAGCGCAGGCCGGGGCCTTCCCTTGGGCTCAGAGGGCAGCTCTCCGGGTCCCAGGTCCCACAGGCAGCTCTCTGGGACCCCAGAGGCGGGTCCTCAGCTGGCAGCCCGCGCGGCCCCTCCATCCTCCCGACCCTACTCACGGGGTGTGGGGCCCCCGCCTGGAGGCCCCTGGGAGTTCATGATGGCTCCTGGGCCGGCCCTGGGACCTCTAGCGAATATCTCCGCCTAGCGTACCCACTGCCCAGCTCCAGAACACTGCCTGGGGCCAGCCACCCGACCTTTGTCCCGGCTTCCCTGGCCCGGCCCCGCCAGGGTGGAGCCTCCCTCTGGCCATCTCTCTGCACCAGCAAACCCCAGTGACCCTTGGACTGAGTCACCTGGGGCTTCCATGGCTGTAGACTCGGGACCCTGGATGCCACAAGCCAGCCGGCCCCCTTGCCCCCACACACCCACAGACAGACACACGCGCAGACGCACTGGTTGCAAGCCCAGACGGGGCACACTTATGGCAAAGCGCAGCGCAGCTCTGGTGGACCCGGGAAAGCCGAGACCTTACTAAGGATATAGGGTGGGGGCACTCAGGACGAGGGGCCAGGCGGACGACATGCAAATGCACGGCGCGGAGTTTGCATTTTCCGACGAGGCCGGCGGAGGTGAATGGAATTCGGGGAGGGTTATCTTTAGAGACTGAGGAAGGGGTCAGGGCTGGGTGAGGGGGAAAAAGGGGGCCAACAGCTTCTGGGTTCCCCGGGCTGGGGATCCCAGAGCGCGGTAGTGGGAGGGGAAAAAGGGAAAAGTGCCGGTGGGCGCCGGCTGCGGGCTCATTTCTTTAGGCAAAACCGTCTGCCCGGCACAGAATGCGGGTAGAACCTGTAGTGTCCAGGACCCCTCGCCTGCCGGCCCCTGGTCCCGTCCTTTCCTCAAGACCCCAGCCCGTCAGCCTGGCTTTTCCTGAGCGTGCCCTGTGCCCCGCCCCCGCGCCTCAAGGAACCGCGCATGCAGCTACTCACTCTTCCTGTGTCTCAGCACTCTCACTTCTAGGGCCCGAGAGGAGAAAAGTGACAGCGAAGTTAGGAGAGGGAGGGGGCTGGGGTGAGGCTAGGACATCACGGACAGCAAGAGAGGGCCAGGGAGGGCAGGAGGAGGGGAGATGCGCGGGGGGCGGGCGGGGCGGGGGCTGGTGGTGAGAGGAGGAACTTCCCGGTCCGTCTGACCCTGGCTCAGGCTGCTCTGGGGCCCCACAAGGGTGGTCCGCTCAGTTCCCAGCTTTGTTGGTGCCCCTGAGGGCTGGGCTGGGCTGCCATTGGCCCTGGCCCCCCTAGCAAGGGCCTCAATCTTGGCATTGGGATGGGATAGGGCACCCAGCCCAGGCTCTGCTGCGAAGGGGTGTCTGGAGAAGCCCAGAGTCTATTTTTCTTCTGTTCCTAGTTTCAACCTTGCTCCAAGCTGCCAAGGGAAGACACTGACCTCAAAGTTGGGGGCCTTTCTGGAGGCTCAGCTGACGGTGGACATGCTACCATCGGCTGTGGTCTGCAGGGGCTGCGGCTCCATAGGTACCCCAAGGAGCCCAGGCTGGCCCTACCCTGGACGCTACTGCAGCCTTGCATCCCTAGTCAGGGAAATGAAGCTTTGGATGCTACCGCTAAGCATGGTCCGCGAACCGAGTGGCTGGGTGAGGAAGGCAGCTCGGCCACCCCCTGCCAGGCTGGAGTGGAAGCATCAGCACCCAGATACCACCTCCTGGGCCTTCCAGGAGCCCTGGCATGCAGGAGACTGTCCCGCATTTCAGAAGAGAAGCCCAGGAATCCTGGTCACCAGTCTAGCTCTTAAAAAAGGATGCTCGGGGATTCACCAGGAGGGGCAGGGCAGCGTATGATGGGTTACTGGCCTTGACCCTATAGCCAGGCCCTGGGCTGAAGCTAGCTTGGGAGAACAAGAGAAAGCAGCCAGGAGTGGAAGAGTGACTCAGGATAGATGTGGGGCAGGAAGAAGGCTGGCCAGCAACCCTGCCTCCTTTAAGCTAATTCTACTTCTCTGAGCTTCCCTCTAGCACCACCAGCTCATCAGAAACAGCAGCCACCAGAGCTGGGAGGCCTTCCCTACTGGGTGGAAGGCAGGGCCAGAGAGAGAAGGGGACTTGTCCCAGGGTCACACAGCCCAGTCCTGCTCTAGCAGGACCTAAAGCAACGCCAAGCCTCCCCTGAGGGTCAAGTCCTCATTGGGGTGGGGCTGCAGAAAGATCAAAGAGGAAAAGAGGAAGCACCAGGGCAGTGGCAGCTGCCCGGGGCGGTGGGGCGGGGGAGGAGGGGGTCTTGGTTTCCCTCCTCCTTCAGGGCTAGCGCCGCCCCCCACCCCTCAGCCCGCCCCTACTCACTGCCGGTAGACGAGGAGGAGCGACGCTGCCCGCAGCCAGGGCCAGAGCCCTCGAAGGGCAGAGGAGGAGCGGGCGGCGGCGAGCTCAGGGCCTCGGGCAGGGGCGGCGGCGGCGGGGGCGGCGGGGGCAGCTCCCTGGACGTCTTGGGGTCCGCGCCGCAGCCGTTGTGCACGTGGTTCCCGGGGAGCAGCGCCGCCTGCGGGGGAGCGGAGGGGCCAGCGAGTGAGACGCGGGCGGCCCGGCCGGGTCCCGGGCGGCCGGCGGGTGCGGGCTGGCGTGCACGCACCTCCTCGCTGTGCGCCATGCCCGGGCGCGCGGCCAGCGGCTCCCCGGGGTAGCGGCCCAGCTGGCGGTAGTAGTCCCCCGTGCTGGGCTGCTTGCTGAAGGCGCGGGGCTTGCGGCTGGAGTCCTGCCTCCGCAGCCCGTTGCGGCCGTCGCGGGAGCTCAGCTGCGGGAAGACAGCGGGCGGAGTGAGCTTCGGACACTTGTCCCTTCCGCCTCCCACATCCCTCTCCCCGCCCTCCCCAGCTCTTAACCTTCCGGGGGCTCGTGGCCAGCCGCGGTCCCAGACCCTCCGGTTCTCAGAGCGGGGATGGGGCGAGGGTTCTGCGGGCCTCGGTGAAAGGGCACTCTCGGCCGGCCCCACAGGGAGGGGTTCTGGGCGCGGGCCAAGGGGCGCAGGGGCCCCCACTGTGGCTAGAAGGGGCGGGCCGAGGGGCGGGGTGGCCCAGCCCAAACGCCAGGGGGAGCTGGAGAAGGGGTAGCTCCCAGCTGAGGCAGCGCGAAGGCCTCAGCCGTCCCCCACGCCCGGCGACCAGACGGTCCCACGCGAAACCAAGGCTTCGCGCAACCCTCTCTTGCGGGAGTTCCGCCCCGAGGAAGTCCACTGCTTGCCCAGGGCCCTCAGCCGCCCGGCCCCGGCCTGGGGCTGCTCCTACCTGCGACCGTGCCGGTGGCCCCCGCTGTGCACCTGGCAGCGGGGGCGGCATGGACTCGACACCTGCGCTACCTGATCCTTCCTCTCAGGTTACAGCCCAGCCCGCCCGTCCGCGCCTATGAGCGCCTGAGAGCTCTGTCGGCCTGACATCACCCAGGGCCTGCCAATCCCGGGCCGAAACCCCCAGCAGTCGGGAATGCCACGGGGGCGCCCACTGCTCCGCCAACACCTGGCTGCTGCGCCGCCGCGCCTACCCCGCAGGCCAGATGTGGCCCCGCCCCCCTGCGCCTCTCTCCCTCCGTCCTGGGCTGAGCACCCCAGGCTTCATCCCCCCACTCACCCCCTCCATCCGCCAGAGACAGAATTTGGGCCTCACCACGGGCAGCGGAGCCCCCCACGTCTGGCCCCCCGGGTTCCGGGTCACGCCCCCGCCCTTTCCCTCCCGCATCTGGAAACCATCGCCGGCTGCGTAAGGGACACCGACACCCGCGCCCAAGCCTCGGGTTTCAGGGGCGGCAGACCGGGCTCGGGTGACAGCACAGGCAGCCCACTCCGTCGCATCGGCCCCCCACTAAGCCCAGCCCGGGAAGAAAGACAGGAGGCGCAAGGGCCAAAGGCCAAGTCACCTGGCAGGGGCTGTCCCCTGCCCCACCCCCAGTCCGAGCGTCCCCACGGTGGCCCCGGACCCTCCAAGCCCCACCCGGCCGGGCTCACGTTGCAAAGAAACGCGACACCGCGGGATTTGTTTTCTGGGCCAGCCTGCCCCCTCGGCGCCCCCTGCAGCCCCAGGCGCGGACGCCGCGACCCTGATCCTGCCCGCGGTCCGGAAAAAGCCAGGGAGTGGGGGGGGGGCGCGGGGCACACAAAGGGCCCTTGTGGA
Source organism: Mesoplodon bidens (assembly GCF_964165515.1). Classification (NCBI taxonomy): domain Eukaryota; kingdom Metazoa; phylum Chordata; class Mammalia; order Artiodactyla; family Ziphiidae; genus Mesoplodon; species Mesoplodon bidens. Next base: position 182,596,981 of record NC_138177.1, read on the forward strand.
GCGGCCCAGCGCCTGCCGCCGGGCACGCACACAACGGGAGAGGCACGGGACCTCGCAGTCCTGGTGTTCTGGCTCAGGGGAGGGGCCGCAGGCCGGGCCGCCTGTCCTGCGGCTTGGGTTAGGGCCCACACGCCTGGCCTGCAAAGTCCGCTGGCCCTAGGCCCCCTGCAGGCCTCTCCTGGGCCGCCTTCACCTTCTGGAGATGAAAGAGGAACCCAGTGAGAGCCTGGTCTGAGGCAGCAAGAAGACTTGCAGTGGAGCTGTGTCCTCCCCTTCCCCCAGCCGGTGGCCCTGCGATGTGGGTCACCTGTGGGAACTGTTTATTGAGCTTGGCCCTGGAGCAGCTCGCCTTGCGCTCGAAAGAGAACTACAAGGTCAGGGTTCCCACAGGACCCTGGGGGGCTCTATCCACTGTCCCACACTCAGCCGCCTGGGGCCTCAGACCAGCCTCCCTCTGGCCTCTTGGCCAGAACCCCAGGGCTCCCTCTGGGCCTCCCTGCCCAGGACTCTCAGAGCTGTGCAGACCAGCCCTCTGCCCTGTCCCCTGCTCCAGAGCCTCAGCCAGGACCCTACAGGCCCTGCATCCGGGCACCCCACACTCAAAGTGCCCGCACCGCATTCGGCCCCTTCTTACAAGCTTGCTTCTCCCCAGGGCTCCCATCTCAGGACTGGCTTGTCTACCCACCCGGGAGCTGAAGCCCCAAACCGGGGAGCCAGCCTCCATGTTGCCCCCGCGTCCAGCCCCCAATGCTGAGAGGGTGCTGAGCCCTGCGGGTGCTCCCTCCCCTTGCCTCCACCCTCCTCCTCCCAGCCCTCACCTTCACACTGCCTGCATCTCCCACCTGGAAGACACTCCCTCGGGACCCTTTCTCCACCTGAGCCCGGAGCTGGGCACGTGTACGCCTGTGGAGAGGCAGTCTGCACGTATTCTCTGCCGATTCCATGAGCTCCCTGCCACTCTGTGCAAGAGGTGGTGAGGACCCAGCTCCCGGAGAGGCATGGCTATCTGGGTATATGTTCCTTCCCCCCGCCCTGCCCCCCAACTCCCCAAACGGTGCTGGCTTTGTCTTCCTCATCTCTCTGTCCCCAGTGCTCAGTCCTGAGCCGCCATGGGGCTGACCGGAAGCTTTGACTCCTGAACAGGCCATTGGACCGGGGACCACCTCCCCCCGCCCCCGCCGCCCGCCCTGTACCCACGAGCCGGGCCACTTGTTGGCCTCTGCTGCCCCCCTATCAGCCCACTCCCGGGGCCGGAGGGCAGGCAGGTTGGGGAGAGTTCACTACCTCCTTCTTGAAGGCCTCGGTCTCCACATGGCGGAGTTTGTTCTTCGTCTGCGTGTAGATGTCAGCTGCTTGTAGCCCCGCGGGGGGCTTGGGAGCTGGGTAGCCTGGCGGGGGTGGGGGCAGCCGGGTGCCTGGGGGTGAGAGCGGTGGAGGGAAGCTGGGTGGTGGCGGTGGTGCTTTGGGTCTCTCCATCCGGCTCCGGGGCAGGCCCGGGTCTGGGCTCAGCATGTCCATGTAGCTCTGTATGTCGGCAGCTCTCGTGCTGGGAAGCCCTGGGACAGAGGGAAGGCTGGGTTTGGGAGTTTGCAAAGAGGCTGCCCCCAGGCCCAAGACCCCCTCCTGCCCGGAAACGACCAGCCACGGGAGTAGGCAGGCTCCGGGTGCAGCCTGACACGGCCCCACTGTGGGCCCCGCAGGACCGGGCCCACCCTCGCCCTGGCCCTGCCCACCTGCAGCCCTGCACTCGTTGGGGAAAGGCCCGTGCTCAGGTTTGAGGGGAACTGGCAGGGGCCTGCGGGCTCCAAGACAGGGCTGCGGAGCACAGCCACCTGGAGGGTGGAGGGGTGGCTCCTCGGGGCAGATGTGGCCGGGCAGGCGGCGCGAGTACGGACGGCCACACTCTATCTTTGCAGGGGGCCCCAGCAGCTCTGCAGGCCACCACCTGGCGGCGTAAAGCAGGCATCGCAGGTGGACAGACACCTAAGCTCAGGGCGGGGTCAGCATGTGTGAACACGTGTGCCTGGCTTCTGCCTAAGTGTGCATTCGTGTATGTTTGTGAATGTGTGTACGTGCTTATTTGTACTTATGAACGTGTTTGCATTGGTCTGTGGACCTGGGGTGCATGAGTGCACACATGTAGCGTAGGTGTCTGTATGGTTCTGTACGTGTGGTTGTGCATTCATACCTGTATGCTGTGTGTACACGTGTAGGTGTGCACTCTTGAGTGTGGGTAGGTGTGTGTAACGTCTGGGAAACATTTTGTGTATGTGTGAGGATACTGAATTGCATGTGGGCTGCCTGCGGCTTTTGTTGGTGGGAGGGTACCTGTGGATGTACAGGCATGTCTGTGATGGACACCCACAAGCGTGTCACCTGTCCTCACCAGAACCAGCCCTCCTGGTGACCTGGGCAGCCTCCAGTGTCAGCTGCGGGCAGAGTGGGCCCAGGGATGGTCCTCAGGGCGCAGTGGTCTGACTCCAGTTTGCTCTCCCTCCCCCCTCTTCCCAGGCCCACTCACCATGCGGGGGGCGCCGGCCCTTGATGCTGGAGTGGCTGGAGGGGCAGGACTCGTAGTTGGAGAGGGTGCTGGTGGGCGAGCTGAGGTCAAAGTTCGGTGGCTGGACCGACATGGTGGTGTTGGGTGAGGACATGCCCGAGTCAGGCTGCTTGGTCTCCAGGTCAGCGGATGGATCCCGTGACAGCACACGGTGCTCCACGCTCTAAGCGGGAGAGGGGGCTATGAGGGCAACCCCGCTCCAAAGACCAGCACACCCTGGGCCAGGGTCCTGCTCGGGCACACCCTCGCTGTGTGACCTCGGTCAAGCCACTTCCCCTTCTGGGCTCCCTTCCCCATCATCTCTTAGGTTCTTCCCAGGCTAAGATTCAAACCTAGCCCCCCAGCGGCAGGACCACGGATTCCTGGGAAACTCCCAGCCCTGGCTGGTCTCTGCTCAGGGGGGTTGAGAGGCTGACAGAAGAGAGAGAGGACACTGGGCCGGACCCCAAGCGAGGGCGGCCACAGCACCAGCCTTACTCCTTTCCCATCAATGGGCAGAGGGTCAGGCTCCAGCGTGGCGAGGAGGCACAGGCGCTGCTGCAGCGGGTGGGAACACTTGCAGCAGCTGGGGGTAGCGGAGGGGTGCACGGCACCTGCAACTTGCAGGAAAGACTGATCTCCCAACCTGGCCAGCAACCACCCTGTCTCTCCTTGCCGGACTGGGGCAAATCCCAACACGAGCCTAGCCCCTGTCTCCTCATGGGGCCTTTGGGGAAAGGATGGGGCCTGGGGTGGCCCAGCTGAGCTTGGGGGGGCAACCTGAGTTCAGCCATCCCCCACCACTGCCTCTCCCCTTCCCACAGGCCTGACCCTCCCTCCTGGGAGCGGGCTGGGGTGGGGGCCATGCTTACGTTGCCCATGCTGGCCCTGCTGCCGGCAAGGCTGCTGCTCGCTTGCTTGCTGCCTCCTGCCCAGGCCGGCTCCTCCCTGCCTGAGAAGTGTCACAGGTCCCCCAGGAACGGGAGGCAGGCCTGGCACCAGGTAATGGCTCAGCGGCCACGCTCATTGGCCCCGTAATTAGGGGCTCTGCGGGAGTGTTTGCCTTTTCTGGGCCACTATCCTCCATGGCTTGGATCTGTCGCTGCCGCAGCTGGGCCCGCCTTGTGAGGGGGCCAGGTCCTCCACACTCCACCCAGTTTGGGGGAGCCAGGCCCTGCTGCCTAACCCCTGAGCCAAGGGGAGCCATAGGAGCTGGGCTTGGGGGGGGCACACTGAACATGCTCTTTCCTTGGCTGGCTGCAGTGGGTACTTGCCCAGCCCTGACAGAGGTTAGGGGCAAAGGCATTGCAGCCTGGGGGGATGGCTTCAAATTTCATCTCCTCCACTTACTAGCTACATGACGTTTCCACCACTTGTCCTTTCTGTCTGTACCTGAGTTTCTTCATCTGTAAGTGGGTATAACAGTACTGCCTGCCCCATTGTGTTATAACAAAGATTTTAAAAGTTAGTGAGGTGCCAGGGCATGGTAGCCAGTAAACGCCATATGTGTCAACCGTTAGTATTAATTCACCGTAAAGATGAACTGAGATTACATCGTAAAGCACTAGGCAGGGTACCTTACTGGGGTCAGAATTCAAGGAATGGTGCTTGTTTGCTCATTGCCTGCAGCTAAAGCCTCCATCGGGGGCGCCAGAGCTCTGTGGACCACTACTCTCTCCGGATGGCCCTTTCTGGGGGGGAGTTCTTCCCTGGGACCAGATGCCATCTCTGATCCCTGGACCTTGCTGTGCTCTGGAGTCCCCAGAACCAGGGTGCCCCCATAGGCTCGACGACAGGGCAGACAATGCTCTGGGCACGGGGTCATCGGCCTTCTCTCCTCCAGCCTCATTCCGCAGCCCCTCTCGTGGCCAGGCTGCCCTCCTTCTGAAGATGCCTGTGAAGCCAGCCCTCTTTCCTCCCTCCTGCGCCAAAGCAGATGTTGCACCAGAGGAGCCAGAGCCCAGGACTGGGAGCCACCCACATCTGCGCTCAAGTCCCAGTGGGTTCCTTCATGGCTTTGTAACCACAATAAAATAATTTGAAAAGACTAACACAGATTTTCAATTATGAAGTAGCCACGCAGTGAGCAAACACACAGAGTAGTGGTGAAGAGAGGTAGCTCCAGGCCCGGACACCAGGGTTCCACCATTTAATGACTGGGTGATTGGGTCTCCCCAAGACTCAGTTTACTCACCTGTAAAATGGGGATACGAGCGCTCCCTACCTCAGAGTGTGGTGGTGAGAGTTAAATGAGCTAATTAATACCTGTGGGCAGGTGAATGCACTTTACTGTTCCCACTGGTGTGTAAGGGTCGTTGTTTCTCCGAGCCTTGGTTCTCATCAGGACGAGGCTGGTCCTCCTTCCCTCGATATTTCTGCCCACACACCCTCACTCCCCAATGGTCAGTGGTTCTGGCCTGAGAGGTCACGTGGGGTAGTGGTATAGGGCACTTACTCGTGTGACCCCGGGCAAAGGGCTTCGCTTCCCTGAACCTCAGCTTCCTCCGTGGTAAAAAGGGTAACAACACCTACCCCTGCGGGGAGGTGGGGGCGAGCTGTGGGGGGAATGCAGTAACTCGGGGGAGCAGCGCCCGGGGCGTACCAGGTTCTCCACGGTGCGCAGGTAGCGGGTGCAGTGGCTGTGGCCGTTGTAGTCCGCGAGGTCGGCGGCCGTGTACCCGTCGCGGTCGCGGACGTCCAGCTCCGCGCCGTTTACTACCAGAATCTGGCAGCACTGCAGGGGCGCGCAGTGAGGACCCCCGGCCGACAGCCAGGACCGCGGCGCCGGGGCAGCGCTGTGCTGAGAGCGCGGCGCCAGCAGAGGGCGCCCGCCCCTCCCGCGCTCGCCCGGCCTCCCGGCCACGCGCCCGGCCTCCCGGCCACGCCCCCGGCCCGCCCTCACCTCCAGCTCCCCGTTCTCGGCGGCGTCATGCAGCGGGGTCCCGCCCCACAGGTCGGCCGAGATCTCGCCGCCGTGCAGCAGGAGCCAGCTGAGCACTTTGGCGTGACCGCGGCTCGCCGCGAAATGCATGGCCGTGGCGCCGTCCTTGTCCTGCTCCGACAGGCTCACATCGGTGCAGCTCACCTGGTGGGGGGGAGGGGACGGAGCACAGAGGGGCGGGGGCGGGGCGCCAGGCCCCTCTTGGCCCCGCCCCCGTCCCGTACAGGCCCCGCCTCTCCCGAGCCCCAACCCCGACCTGTGCCCGAGCTCACCAGCCACACGATGACCGGGCTGTGGCCCATCTGCGCCGCGGCGTGCAGCGGGGTCATGCCGTCGTGGGCGCTCAGGTGCGGGTCCGCGCCGCACTCCTGCACCAGGTACTGCGTCACCTCCAGGTGGCCCTCCTGGCACGCCAGGTACAGGGGCGTGGCACCGTTCTTGGTTTGGGCATTCACTCCCCTGCGGAAGACGCAGCACCCACCGTGGGCTCTCAGTGCCCGTCCCCCTCCAAAGCTTTCTTCACCCCTCGCCCGCTCCCGGGGAGCTCTGGAGGGCTGGGAGGGTGGGTTGGAGAAAAACCTAGTGGCTGGGCCTGGCTGCCCAACTCCCACTGGACTCAGTCTTGTGCCAGCCTCCCTGGGTGGGGGGCCGGGGCCTCTGGCTTGCTCCCCACCTCCCCCCGGCAGCCTTCTTTCTGCAGTGCACATCTGACTGAGCTAGTCTCTGCCCTCAGTAAATAGCCCACCTTTTTACCAAGGTCTACAGGGATGTGGTGACCTGGACTCCCCCTACCTTTTCAGCCACACTGACCCAGTCAGTGTGAGTCCTCACACCTGCTGTCGGACTTCTGTGCCTTTGATCATGTCCCCCTCTGTCTGGAATGCCCTTCCCGTCTCTCTTGGAAGACTCGGTACAGATCCCTCCTTCATGAGGCCTGCCCTGATTTCTCCAGCAGAACAGGCCTTTCCCACCTCTGTGCCTCATACGGCCCCTGGCTCACTCCATGGGCCACCTGTCATGCTCGATCATAACTTATTTTGGCCTCTGCCTCCCCCAGAAGACTGAATTCCCAGAAGGCAGAGTGGTAGTGTCACCAGATAAAACACAGGATGCCCAGTTACAATCTGAATTTCAGATAAACAACAAATAATTGTCTAGTGTAAGTCTACCCCCAAGGTGGCATGGGATGTGCATATACTACACGGTCATTTGTTGTTTCTCTGAAATTAAAATCCAGTGGAATATTCTGGTTGTGGTTGTCATCAGCCTGGCAACACGACAGGTGCCGCCGTCCACCGAGCACCTCCCATGCGCTACGACACTAGCACGCAGGTCCTCACTGCATGTCCTTAGGTCCTACTGTCCTCCCCATTTTGCAGTGGGGCAATTGAGGCCCAGGGGCCGTGACTTGCCCAAGGTCACACAGCTGGTAAGTGGCATTTGAGCACAATCCGTCTGTGGGATGCAGGCCCGGACGCACAGCAGGAACCAAGGGAGCGAGGAGAGGGACTGGGGGAAGGGCCGTTCCATGCCTTCACTCCCTCAGCCTTCCCTCGGGCCTAGCTTGCAGCTGTCACTGCCCCTCGTCCCTGCTCCCCAGCTCCCACAGAAGGGTCCTAACTGGGGAGTCAGTCCCATGAAGTAGAGTGCTGCTGGGAAATAGGGAAGCTGTCCCCGCCACTGGCTTAGCCTCAGTTTTTCTGACTTCGCAATGGGTGTGGATGCCAGGGTGCAATTACCAGTTCCAGACACTAGGTGGAGCCACAATCTAGGCCCAGGCAGAGGAGCTCGCAGCGGGTCTGGGACACAGCGGGTGCGGGGTGGGGAGTCGGAGCTGAGTCCCTCTGGGCTGGATCAGCCCTCTGGGCCCCAGGAAGCGCAGTTCTTCGTCCGACTTCATATCCTCCCACCCACCCGCCTCTCCCATCTATTTGCTCACGGCCTCGATCACACACTCCACCCCCACCATCCACGCCCTCCCTCATCTAAGTGCCAGCCGCGTGTACAGTAACGTGGGCACCAGGCCACCCACTCCTCCTCCATCTGCCCCCTCACCCACCCTCTTGTCGGCCACCCACGACTCGGCCCCTCGCTCTCACACACCCCTCGGACCCTCCCGTCTGACTTCTCCCTGTCCCTAAAACCCCATCCCTGTCCACTTGCCTGACCCCTGACCCCAGGCGGCTTGCAGCGCCCACCAGGCACGCAGCCCCAGCTCTCTCCGTCCTCCTGATGTGGGAACAGCCCCTCCTCAGGCACAGAGCTGCCACTTCGGGGCTGACACTGAGTCTGGGACGGTGCCCGGCTGCCTGCCACTACCCCACCCGTGTCGGGGGCGCAGTGGTGTGCCGAGCACAGCACACAGCAGCAGACAGGGTCGCGCCCACACGCCGCACCTCAGGAACGCGCTGGCTCTCAGCCACCGGCCTCCACGCCCCGGTGCCAGCACTGCCCCCCTCCCACTTTCACAAGCTGGTGCGTCAGGAACGGCCCGTTTAATATTTCATGACTGACACTCGATGGCCTGAATTATTCACCCGGTAACCAAGGCACAGCGAGTGCTGGGGTCCTGGGGCTTGGAGACTGGAGGGGCCCCCGCCCAGGGCCCACCGGGCTGCCTCGGGGGAGGCATGAAGCAGTGTACACAGCTCAGGGCGCCGGATCTGCCGGCAGCCCTGTTCTCCCAGTCCACCCCGCCTGGCTGGGATCCATGACCCACGGGTGCCCAGCCAGCCTGAGGAGGGCTCAGAAGGTCTGATAAGCTGGCAAAGAGCAGGAACTGAGCAGGAGGGGGAAGTTGTGCTCACAGCCTCCTGCCAGCCCACTGGCTGACAACCCCAGCTGGCGTCCCTGGTACGCAGTGAGCGCTCAGTAACCCATACGGGAGTCACAGCCCCCAGCCTGGGAGACCCCAGAATATGGGGCAGATTCACTGATGAGCCGGGGTGGGAAAGGGGGTCCTGGTCTTGTTCCTTTCTTCTGTGTCACCTGGAGGCAAGAAGAATGGGCACCCTCATACGCACTGGGGTAAACTCCAAAAATATGGAGGAGGGACTTGCTTGGCGGTCCAGTGGTTAAGACTCCACGCTTCCAATGCAGGGAGTGCAGGTTCAATCCCTGGCTGGGGAACTAAGATCCCATATGCGGTGCAGCGCGTCCAAAAGATAAAAAACATATATATATATATATATATATACATATATATGGATGAGCACAGGAACAAGGTAAATTGGTGAATTTCGTCCTTTTTTTTTCTTTTTTTTTGGCGGCGCTTGTGGGATCCTCGTTCCCAGACCAGGGATTGAACCCGGGCCCTGGCTGTGAAAGCGCCAAGTCCTAACCACTGGACCGCCAGGCAATTCCCAACACTAGTCTTTAAATTAATGAATTTAGATGGAGAGAGAGTGAATTTACATAGTAGTAGAGATGACGGTAACGGATAACAGTGACAGTGGGTACCATCTACCGAACAAACGGCTCTGTGCCAAGCACTGGGACGCGCGAAGTACACATGGTCTCTATCTAGTCCTCCTAAAGACCTTACCCGGTAGGTGTCAGCATCGTGCCCCTTTTACAGATGAGGAAACTGAGGCACAGAGGGCTAGGATCACTTGAGAGGCAGAGGGGGACTCGGTGTGAGAAGGACCTGGCGTGTGTGCCACCCGCAAGTGGTGTCTTGCCTCCCATCTCTGTTCACAAAGCCGTCCACGAGTGGGGATAAGGATCGTCACTGAGACATGCTTGCAGAGCCCTCAGCAAGGCCTGGTGCCGTCGCTGTATTTTAGGATCCCTCCTCCCTGTGCCTCTGTGGGAGCACTGCTGACCTGGGGTGTCCAGGCCCCAACAAGCACGGGTCAGGCCGGGCAGCATTTCTGCTGCAGAGAGTGGCTGCCTAGAGCAGAGGGATGGGGTCTCGGGAGACCTCTGGCCTCAGGACCCGCCCGGCTCCAACCCATCGAGTTCTAGCCATAGTGGCGCCATGGGTGACCGGTCCAGCCCCAGCCCCTGCCCTTGGCCCTGGCCTCCACCCACCACCCCAACTCTGTGGCTCACTGTGCAGGGCCCCGGGGTGTTCTCTAGCCCCCCCCCAGCCTCAGTTTCCCCATATGGCAAATGGGCATCACAACTGTTGCCTCTCCAAGCCTCTTGTGAGAGACAGAAGAGGAATCTTTGAAAATTGCAAAGTTCCTCCCAGGGAAGGCAGGGCTTGGCTTCCTGGTACCGCTGCCACAGCCTGACCCGCCAGCCCCCTCACCCGTCCCTTGGGCCTCAACGCCGTCACCTCCACGCTACCGGCCTCGACTGACGTGGCCACGCGCTAACAGGCGCCCCTGACCCCACCGAACACCTGCTCCTCTTGGCTGCGGACAAGCACACACCGGGCCTTCTCAGCCTCCCTTGATGGGCCCTCGACCCTTGCCCAATCTGCAAATGTTGGGGTGCCCCAGGACCTCCTTTCTAAACACACTCTGCCCCTGGTGAGGTCATCTACTTCCCAGGGTGAAAGGTCACCTGTTCCCAATGCTGCTCATCCCCCCAGCTTGGACCTGGAGTCCATGCGGCCCCTGCATCAGCTCACAGCTCACTCATCCATCTGTGCATTGAGCAGCTTCTTGAATTTTACTTGCCTTTTTTCTTTTAATTAAAAAAACTTTCTAGGGCTTCCCAGGTGGTGCAGTGGTTGAGAGACCGCCTGCCGATGCAGGGGACACGGGTTCGTGCCCCGGTCCGGGAAGATCCCACATACCGCGGAGCGGCTGGGCCCGTGAGCCATGGCCGCTGAACCTGCGCGTCCGGAGCCTGTGCTCCGCAGGGGGAGAGGCCACAGCAGTGAGAGGCCTGAGTACCGCAAAAAAAAAAAAAAAAAAACCACCTTTCTGGCCATGCCACGCAGCTTTCGGGGTCTTAGTTCCCCGACCAGGTATCGACCTGCGCCCTTGGCAGTGAAAGCAAGGAGTCCTAACCACTGGCCTGCCAGGGAAATTCCCCTTTACCTGCCTTTACGTGGAGCAAACCTCTCCACACTCTCCCTCAAACTACCTTCCCCCCTTACTGTCCTCGTTTCAGTAAAGGACACCAGGCCACCCTCCCCTGAGTCCAAGCTCTAGGAGTCTTTGGCAACACTTGACCCTTGAGTTCTTTACAAGTCTGAGTCTCCCCAGCAACCATCACATAATGATACTTTTCTTCCTCTTGGGAACAAAGATGATATAGACAAACTGTAACTATTAAGCAAGTCACCCTGATGACACAAAAGAAACATGGAATGTTCGTAAACGTTTGATAGAAATCTCCGTCCAAGATTGGTGCCACCTTACCGTGACCGTTGCCACTAGGAACAAGGAATGATCTGCCCACAGAAGCAGACTCCGGTCAGAGAACAGCATTTCCAGTGGCCCTCCCCACTGGCAGTCGTTTCTGCCCCAAGGGAGGTCTGGTAGGGGATGATCTCCACAAGGATTAGACCTGGCTGGGAGGTGAGTCCGCTCTGAACAAAGACTCCGAGCCTTTGGCGGTTCTACCTCTCTTATCCTCTAATCACGCCTCCTGACTTATTTGAAATGAACCCAAATGAGGCCTGGCCCAGTGAAGCAATGCAGCCCTGATTTGAGGAAGATTCTAGAACAGCCAGCTTTACACCCAATCCATCAGCAAAGGGCTTCCCTGGTGGCGCAGTGGTTGAGAGTCCGCCTGCCGATGCAGGGGACACGGGTTCGTGCCCTGGTCCGGGAGGATCCCACGTGCCGCGGAGCGGCTGGGCCCGTGAGCCGTGGCTGCTGAGCCTGCGCGTCCGGAGCCTGTGCTCCACAACGGGAGAGGCCATGACGGTGAGAGGCCCGCGTACCGCAAAAAAAAAAAAAAAAAAAAAAAATCCATTAGCAAGCCTGGAATATCCCCAGAAGCCTTCACTGGTCTGCAATTCTCCCAGCCTTCCAGGCCCTCCTGGCTCGCGATGAAGCCAAGCAGGATGCCCCCTCAGGCCTCTGCCCTGGCCAGTTCCACCTGCAACGCTCCCAGGCCAGGTCTTGGCACGGCTGGTCCTCTCCCATTCAGCTCTCACCTCCTCAGTGGGGCCTCCCTGGACCCCCTCAATTTAAAGAAACCCCCCAACCACTTCCTACGAACACCCCGTTTCACTCCATAGCACTTGTCCCTCTTGAATTGCCTTGGCACTTTTTTCATGCATTCCAGGGACACATATCACGAGGCTGCCACACACCAGGGCGGGGCAGAGCTTGAAAACAGTGGAGACCTGCCCTCTCAAGCTTGGTTCCACCAGGGCTGCCGGACACACCCTGACACACTGGGAAATAAGCAAGTACGTCTCTGCGTGTACACATACTCTTGACCTGGCTCCTTCTTTGCCCCTGGGAGCCCCCCAAGTTGGCTCCATGAAGTCGCGAGGACTCACTCACTACATCCCTAACGCTAGCGGGGCCGGGCACTTTGGGTACATGTGGATGCTAGTTGTTGAGTGGATCAATGTGGGAGTGAGCAAGATGGGCAGCCAGGCCCGGAGCTCTGTGATGCCTCCTCGCACGTGGCCTCAGCTGGTCCGTTTGCCAGACGGGCCCTGGGAGGTCCAGAAGGGAGTTCCGTCTGAGGTCACGGGCAGTGAGCTGCTTTGCAGGGCCGGACAAGACCCAGGGATCCCAGACTCCTCAGTCCTTCAGTGAGTATTTACTGAGTGTCAGGCACTGGGCATACAGGATGTGGGAGAAGAAGAGATGCTCTCGTCGCCCGGGGAGACAGACGGTAAGAGGATGTGCTGAGATGCACAGAAAGTAATGCCAGGTAATGAGGAGGGTGCGGGGAAATAAGGCGGGAGAGGAAGCCTGGGGGGGAGGGCGTGTGTCTTCTTGGGGCGGGTGCTGATCTGAAGGAGGCCTGGGGCCAGCCTTGCTGAGGAGCCGAGATGGAGCAAAGACTTGAAGGGGAGGGGGGAGCGGCTGTGGGCTCTTTGGGGAAGAGAGTGAGGCAGTGGGAATGGCCTGTACAAAGGCCAAAGGTCGGAGGGCGGGAGCAGCAAGGAAGCCCAGGAGGTAGAGTAGAGGACGTGGAGGTCAGGTGTGGGGGTGCCAGAGCGAGGAGGGCCTCTGGGCTGCTGTAAGGAAGTAGCTTTCCCTGTCCGGGAGAGAGGAGCCTGGGGCCGGTCCGGGGATCTGACTTGCGGTCTCCAAGGTGGGCACAGCCGGACAGGAAGCGGGCAGGGGGAGGGCAGAGAGGCCAGCAGGGGCCCCAGTGACATGACAGGCTTGGACCAGGAGTTACCGGTGGAGGTGAAGGCTGTCCCCACTGAGAGGGGCTTCTCGTGACTCCACCAGGCCCCTCCTTTCTCAGAGCCTCCACCTGGGTCAGGGTCCCCAGTGTGCCAGTGTGGCTCCCCCCAGGCCCTGCTGCCCAGGGGACCTCAGCAAACACCAACAAGTGCCCGGCAGGGAAGGCCAGCCCCAGGCCCAGGCCTTCTAAGGGGGAGCTGAGCCATAGGCCTGGGGCTCCCTAACAGGTGAGCAGCTAAGGTTTCCTGTTCAAGGCAGGGGCTGCCTGAACCCTTCCAGCTGGACAGGGCCCCAGGAGCAGCCAGGCTCCACGAAGCTTGGCACTAAGGAAGGAAAGGGGGCCACCCAGGTGAACCTGAAAAGGCCCTCAGAGGTGAGCGCCTGGCCCAGGAGTGGGAGACAGACCCAGGGAGGAGGTGCAGTTTGGCCAAGGCCACACAGGGAGCTGGTGGGACCCCGGGTGGTCAGTTAGCCTCTCGGAGACACCATTTCGGTATCTGCGGCACCATGAAGCAGGGACATTTGTCTGTCTGGTTCACCGATGTATCCCTGACACTTGGAATATTGCCTGGCCCAGAGCAGGTGCTCAAGAAACATTAGTTGGATGAGTCAATCTGTAAAATGGGCTGATTATAGAGCTACTGCCTAGGAGCAGGTGAGGCTCAGACTACTGCTTGGTGTCAGGGCCCTAGGAGGCATTCAGCAGGTGGGAGCTGGTCCGAAACCTTTGTGCAGACTGGTTTTCCAGCTCTCTATGACTGGTAGACCACGGTGGGGCCCCAGGAGGAAGGAAAGGCCTGGAGCCCTGCCCCCAACCCTCCAGCCTCAGTGCTCAGGCCTAAGGGTCCCAGATGAGCCCAGGGCTCCCCTCTGGTTACTGAGGCCCCCAACAAGCACATGGTCGAAGCATGAGATGGTTCCTGGGCCCCAGGACCCTGCTGGCAGGACGGTCGGGAGCTCTGAGGGCTACCTGCTCCTTGTCCCTTCTGAGCCCCAAATGGGGACGTGGGCTCGTGGCTGTGCTCCACCAGCCACTAGTGCTCCTGGCCAGGAGGGCTGACCCTCCTGACTCTACCTCCCTCAGACCCAGGGCCTGAAACAGCCCCAGCCCAGCTCCTGCCAGCCCCCGTGCCTCTAGCGGAAGGACTCTTTTCCCCAGGGGGCTCAGAGGGAGGGTCCCATGGGGCAGCAGCCCCTGAGGTCACGGTGGCAATTCTTCTGCCTCTGGGAGGACTTGCCCAGTGGACTGGGAGAGACTGGAGGAGGGGTGGGTGGGTACAGGCCATTCCTGCAGTCTTTTCTAATTCCCCAAGGTGCAGCCCAGCATTATCTGGGCCCTCCCCCGAGGCCGCCCAGCCCTCCTGCCCCTCTGTAGCTTGTCATGGCCATGGCCGTGGCTCATGGCTGCCCACAGCCTCCCGGGCAGGATCGGGTTTCCCACCGGTAGGAGCTCTCCCTCCATCACCTGCTGCCAGGGAGAGCTGAGCCCTTGTGAATAATTCACAGTGTTTCACAGCAGGCCAGGGAGGCTCAGGAGAGCTTTAGAGGCAATGGCGGCCTCTAAAGCTAGGCTGCCTGGGTCCCCTGATTGCACCCTGCGGCCTGGGGCAGCCTGCACCTCTGCCCCTCCCCAGCTGCCAGCCCTGGGGTCCCCAGCCTTGGGGGGCAGGAGTCTCTACCTCCGAGTTAGGGTGTGGGCACTGGCTCCCAAAGCCCCCCGCCAGCAGGCCCTACCTCAACTCCCAGCACCCCCTCCTGCCTGAGCCCAGCCTGGCAATCACACAAAAGTGCCTCCTTATCAGCCAGGTCACGTGTCGTCACTGTGGGAATGGAGCCCCAGGCCTCTGTCCGCTTCCCTGAGATTCACGGGGGGCTGGTGGCTCATCAGCCCAGGCCATCTGGCCACAGAGTCGGCGCCAGGGCCCAATCACGGCCAGCACCACAGCCTGGCCTGGGAGCACCAGGGTGCCCCGGACCCTGAGCCTTCGAGGGTGTCCCCAGCACAGCCAGAGCCTTCCTAAGGCTGGAACCCCAGCCCATGGAGGCTCATCCTAGGCCCCCGACTTCTCAGGGAGGAGGGGCTCAGGGGCCAGGCTGGGGCTTCACCCCTGCCCCCCACCAGCACTTCCCGGGGCAAGGCAGAGCCCCCTCAGTTCACACCATTGGAGCTGAGTTGGCACGGCCGCCAGCCTGACTTCCTGGGGCCCATCATGCGTGATGGGGGAGGCTGGCGGGTGCGAGAGGATGACCACCGCCTGTCTCTCTCCTCTTAGGGCCTCAGTGTCCTCCGTGATAAGTGATAAGTGAGGGGGCGGTGTCAGAACCACCTGGGTGGGGGGTGGGGACATGCACAGGGGCAGCGCCCCAGCCCCTACCTTGGCAGTCTATGTCGAGTCTGCGACCAGACCCCCAGGGTGCTGATGGCTGCAGGTTGGGAGCCTGCACCCGAGGGTGTTTGGGGCCTCCTCCTTGAAATCCCACTGATTTTGGTGTGACCCAGACCTTAGCTTGTCCAGGAGCAGAGGGTGTGTGCCAGAGTGGTGCCCAGTGGCCTCTGGCAGGGATGGCTGTGAGGAGACCCCTGGCTGGTCTCCCATGAATCAAACCAGGGAACCCCTTGCTTAGCAAGAACGAGCCAGGCTCAGCTGTCCTGGTCCCGGCCTGGGGGCTTTCAGCTGCTCTGTATCCACACCAGCATGCCTGCACCCAAGGGGCTGCCAGACGCAGCCACCCTGCCAGCAGGCCACGGGACCAGGCTGGCCTCCTGCTGCTCCCTGGTGCCCAGTGGCCGGGCAGGCGCCCTTAGGAGTGGAGCCAGGGGTGAGGACAGACCCTCCTGCCTTGTGACTGCTCTCCTCCTGAGGCTGGGTCCTCTGTCTCCACTTATGTCCCAGGTACCCCCTTGAACTGACGAAGGTCACCAGTCAGAGCCCCGTTCTGTTGGGTCCCCAGGGCCACTGATGTCCCACTACCAGACAGGGTCTGGGTGGCTTTCCCCCAGGACCCCTGCCTCCCTCTGGGTGCACCTAAGACCTGGCTCCCTCCCTCCCCCAGTACCCCATCTCCATGACTCCCATGCTCTTCAGTGAACCCCATTCTTCTGCACACCCCACCCCACCCTGGGGCGTGCCCAGCCCACTGCTCAGCTACGTTCTCAGACCAGCCACTTGCCTGGCGAGGGCCGGGGATGTTCGGGAGCCCCATCTCCCTGGGGAGTGGGAATGAGCTGCTGGCCACAGGAGAGGACAAGCGCCCTCTGACAGGCGGGGGCTGAGGGCCCAGGAGGCAGGGTGGGGGTCTGGCAGGGGGTGTCTCCCATCGCTGCTGGATAACTGACGTGGCTTCCCCTCTTTTTTTTTTTTTTTTGGCGGTACGTGGGCCTCTCACTGCTGTGGCCTCTCCCGTTGCGGAGCACAGGCTCCGGACGCGCAGGCTCAGCGGCCATGGCTCACGGGCCCAGCCGCTCTGCGGCATGTGGGATCTTCCCGGACCGGGGCACGAACCCATGTCCCCTGCATCGGCAGGTGGACTCTCAACCACTGCGCCACCAGGGAAGCCCTCCCCCTCCTTCTTGACTGGGGGTCCAGGAGATGCTCTTCACCTCTATGCACCACTTAGGACAGTCTTGTAAATTAGCACAGGTCAGAGCCCGAGAGCCGCCTGCTGTAGGCTGTAAGCATCCTGGAGATAAGCAAGGGGTCTGCGTGCACAGCCGCTGCAGCTCAAGTGCAGCTCGTACTGGGGGAGTGTCTGCTTGCAGGGCTCTGGGGCATGTGTCCGTGGGCAGCCCACCAGGAGGGGAGAACTTTCAGCCTGGGTGGGAGCTGTCTCTGGCCAGGCCCCTGGCCACGGGGATGGCCCAGAAGCACTAATTCCCCTGGTG
Organism: Mesoplodon bidens; assembly: GCF_964165515.1. Classification (NCBI taxonomy): domain Eukaryota; kingdom Metazoa; phylum Chordata; class Mammalia; order Artiodactyla; family Ziphiidae; genus Mesoplodon; species Mesoplodon bidens. Next base: position 182,613,624 of record NC_138177.1, read on the forward strand.
TGCTGGAGGGGCACGGCCGACTGCAGGCACCCCCCAGAGCCCTGGCCCGCCCCACCCAGAGGCCCCCTGAAGCGGAGGGTCCTTACTCAGGGTGGTGGCTGACGAGAAGCCTCAGGGAGGGGAAGTCTCCTTTGGCGGCGGCGTAGTGAACAGGCAGGGCGCCTGTGTCTGTGGCCACGGTGGGGTCCCCACCGCCATGACGCAGCAGCCAGTTCACCACCTCAGGGTGGCCGAAGCGGGCAGCCAGATGCAGGACTGTGGCACCAGAATTGTCTCTGTCCTGTGGGAGGAGAGCCCGTTAGTCCTAAGGCCTGGCCCTGCTCCCATCCCTCACTCAGACCACGTCCTGCATCCCACCGGCCACAGGGGCAGTTCTGTCCTCGGGCACCTAACTGGCCCTCTTTGAAGCTCAGTCCATAGCGGCAGCACGGTGCCATCCATGCTGGGCTTTCTGAGGCCTGCAGGGCACCCTGTCATCGCCCCAGCAGGAGCACCTGTCTGTCACCCAGGTGCTCAGGGGACACCTGAAGGAACCGCTGGGCCAGGAAGAGTGGGCTGTTGGGCCCTGCTGTCAGGGGTCGGGGGAGCAGCCCCTGCGCCCAACCCGTCTCCCCCCTCTCTTCCTCCCCAGGTCTCACAAGGGAAGAGGCCTCCGGGTTGACGCATCTCCAGTGACCCAGCCTCAGTGCAGAGAACTGCCCCACCGCCAGTGGACTCCCTGCTCCCAGCCCCGCCCCGAACAGGCTATGTCCTTGCCTCTGGCTACTGGTGGGCAGGGCCGGGACAGTCAGCCAGTGGTGGTACGTGTGGGATAGAGGCAGCCCCCGGGAAGGGCTTGGGCAAGACCCCTCCCAGGCACCCCAAAGGGGCCGGGTCGATGGTTTAGGCCCACAAGTGCTGAATGAGTCTTCTGTGAACATCCAGGTGTGTGTGTCTCTTGCGGGAGGAGGTTGGCAAATGCTGTTTATGTGACCTGCAGGCCAAGACGGACAGACACCCAGAAGGCTGGACTCAGAGGCTGGGAGTTTGGGAGAGTGGGCATCGGTTCTAGAACAGAATGAGCTCCCAGCACCAAGCATGTGGGGTGACGGAGAGGTGGGCAGGGAGGTGGGCAGGGGCATGGGGAAGGGGGTGGGGCAGCCGTGGAGGCGGGCATGGGTTACCGGGGTCACAGAAGGGAAGCTGCTCTGCACGCCCACCCCCGCCCCCACCCAGAGAGAGGGCACCATGGGAACAGGTGTGGCCGAGGCAGGGGGTGCTGGAGAGACCCTGAGCTTAAGGAAGGTGAATCTCAGTAGCATGAGAACCTCTGAAGCTCCTCTAAGAAATGCAGGGAAAAGAGGGGACAGACGGAACGGGGCCCAGGGGCACGACGGGGAGGTCACAGTTAGGGGCTACGGGGTGGGGGGCCAACACACCGGCTGTTGGGCCAGAACAGAGGCAGGGAGGAAGGGGAGGCAGAGAAAACAGTCCCGAGGAAGCGGAGGACGATGCTGAGACTCCTGTGTGTGTGGAGTGCCTGGGGAAGACCAGAGACAGGTGCAGTCTGTCCTCCTGAGCCCAGGGGACAAGGCTGGCTAGAGGTGACCCAGACAGGCCCATAGTGAAGTATGCCCTGCGCCCCAGCGCTTGAGAAAGGCCCTCACTTCCCACTGGCCTTGGGGACTGTGGGTCTGAGGCTCCAGGGGGTCCTGATGGCTCTGGGCCTCTGGGTGAGGGTGGCAGTAAGGAGAGAATCACAGGCCTATGACCTGTCCCCAAGCTCCAACAGCTACGTAGGCCCCAGGAGCCTCACGTGCTATGGCCCGCACCCTAAAGCTGCTTATCTCCCTGAGCTGAGCAGGGCCCCGGATCTAGGTCATCCTCCCCCTACACACACACTTCGCCCCCAGCACCCAAGCCCGCTGGGGCAAGAGGGCGGGAGACTTGATAAGCTGGGCACAAGGTCGCCTGCTCCTTGTGCTGGGGAGGCTTCTGGCCAAGGCCGGACACTGGGATCGGGGAGGCATGCCACCTCCCAAAAGAGTGGGCAGGGACCATGTGCCAGGAACTCCTGATAACAGAGCTAGCCCGGAGATAAGGGGCCGGGCCATCTCCCAGGAAGGGTGGGATGGGAGGCCTGGCCATCCTGAGGCCCGGAGGTGGGGGGATGGGGTCTGGGCACCGCCAGGACACAGCCAGCCAGCTCAGAGTTGGCCCTCCTTCCTCTCCTCCTGTATCCAGTTGACACAGTGGTCCTTGTAAGTGGGAAATCAGTTCTGTTCCCCCCTCCACTGGCTTTGCCCTACAACCACAGTATCGTGCAAATTCCTAACGCCAGCCTATGAGACCCTCTGGAACCTGGCCCTGCTGTTTTCTCCCTCCCTCACCCCACTGAAAACATGCTCGCCTCCCTGCCGTCCCTGCTACAGGACAAGATGTGTCCCCCTCAGGGCTTTGTACTTCCTGATCCTTGGGCTTGGAATTCTCCGGTCATCACCTGGCCACTTCCCTCCCATCAGCCAAGACTCCCTTCAGAGGTCACTCCTCGGAGGGGCCTTCCCTGGCCACCTTGCCCACGCAGCTCCCGTCGCTGCCCACCACGTGGCCTAGCAGTACCTGGCGTTACCTGGTTTACTTTCTAGACTGTGTGTTTGCCGTTCATTGCCCCCATGGACTGGCAGCTCCCAGAGATCAGGAGCACACCTGAATCCCCAGGCCTAGAACCTGCTGGATGCTCTATGTCCAGCAGGATTGAGCAGGAGAGCTACACATGAGGGCCTGAGCTGCCTTCTCCAGCTTAGGAGAGGCCAGGTTGGCTAGCATCAGCCTGGTGGCCATTGAATGAGACCCACTGGGGTCTCAGGGCAGGAAGACTCGGGCTGGGCTGAAGAAGCTGGGAGGCCCCCCCATTACCAGCCTCCACCCTCCCCTCGCCTTAGGGACACATGCACCTCAGCCTGGGCTGGGCTGTAGGATTTTGTGCAAACCGCCCCCCACCCCCACCCCGGCCCCCTGCCACTTCCCAGACCTGATCCTGGAGGACATGGGCTTCTGACTCCAGGCCCTTTGTTCCCCTCCCCTGCCCACTCTCCGGGACTCCCTGGATCACTGTGTTTCCCCCACCCCCCAGCTTAAATACTATCCCAGTTGAGCCCCATTCCATTCTGGTTTCCTATCACCCAGATGCTCTTCTAAGCGGTGGCCAGGGCTTGCCAGGGCATCTGCCCGGGTACTCTCAACCCGGGGAGTCCACCCCGCCCCAAGCCCTCTGGAGGGAGCTCCCAAGCCCACCCCCCCCTTAAAACCCGAGGGCTCCAGACCAGAACTCTCTCCTGGGGAGGAAGCCCCCCCGGGTGCCCCGTGCGCGGCACGGACTCACCTGCACTCCGCAGCCGCCCTGAGAGAGCAGCCACTTCAGGCAGCAGAGGTGGCCGGTGGCGGCGGCGTCGTGGGCCGGCGTGGCGCCGTTGCGCGCGCTGGCCGCGGCGGGCAGACCGGCCTCCTCCACCAGGAAGCGCAGACAGTGCAGCTTGCCGGCGCGGGCCGCGTGGTGCACTGGCAGCGCGTCCAGCGGGTCGCGCAGCGAGGGCCCCAGCAGGCGGGCGGCGTGCAGGGCCCTCAGCACGTCCAGGTCGCCCTGGCGCGCCGCCTGAAGCGTCTGCTCCAGGGCCATGGTGCCGCCCGCGGCGCCGCGACCCGGGCTCAGCGCGGCTCCCGGGGCGCCATGCGTCTGTCCTTGGGCACCGGGGGAGCCCGCGGCGCGACCGTCGGGGCCTGCGAGTGGGGAGGCGGAGCGGCTGCCGGCCCGGCTTCTGCCCGCGCTGCCTCGCCCGCTCCGCTCCGCCTCCGCCGAGCTCTGGGGCTGGGGGCCCCCGCGGCGCCCAGCCTAAGCCTCGGGCCCGCCCCCCGCGCCGCCTCCGCCCGGCCCCGCCCGCCGCGGTCCGAGTCCCCCGCCCGCCCGCCGCAGAAGCGCCGAGGGCCGGACTCCGGCGACAGAGGCGGTGCGCCCAGGGACTTCTCTCCAAATTTACCTCCGGTCAAAAAGCAGACCCCAGGACTTCCCTTGGTGGTCCAGTGGTCAAGAATCCGCGCTCCCAGTGCATGGGGCGCGGGTTCGATCCCTACTCGGAGAACTAAGATCCCACAGGCCGAGCCGTGCAGCCAAAATATTAAAAAAAAAAAAAAAAAAAAAGCAGACCCCGGTGATCAGAGCCGTCCAGGCACTGGGGGGCAGAGCTCCCAGACGAACTGATTCATCCACCCAGTGCCAGTTCCTAGGCACTGGGGACACGAGCCAGCAAACGATGACCGCAGTTCCAGAGAGTGACAAGTGTGATCAGAGCAGGAAAACGGGGACTTAGTAAGTTATAGGGGCTACGTGGGCAGTCGGGGAAAGGGGAGGTGCGGTGGGCTGGGCTTTATTCAAAGGCGCGTACATAGGCGCATTCCAGGCATGGGAGACTTCGAGGGCAAAGGCCATGCGCTAGGAACAAGCCTAAGAAGTCCCTCAGGGGCTTTGGGGCTCTGGGTCTATGCCCTGGCAGGTGGCCATGGGTGCTGTGCCTTCAGCCCTCCTCGTTCCTCCAGACCCCCAAGAACTGTGCACATAGCCTCCCCGAGGCAGGGAGGGAGAGAAGGAGAAAAGGACAGTAATGCCTGGTGGGCTCTGGTATCCGGATCTAGAGACCCTGGCCTCAGAGAGTGCCCAGAGCTGCCGCTGGCTGTCTGTCTGAGGTGGGGGAGTCAGTCGTGAGCTTGAGGGCCCGGCACTGCCGAATGGAGAGAGACGGGAAAGCAAGGGCTGGGGGGGCAATGGGGAGGTGCGCCAGAGCAGTTGCCCGGAGAGCAGGGCCAAGACCCCTCCCCAAGGGGGCAGGATGGCCCCGGGAGGGCAGCGGGCCAGGAGAGCACACGTGCGCCAAACCACCCTGCCTGCTTGGCCGGAAGCCCTTCGTGGGAGCTGGAGGGAAGCACAGCAGGCTGGACAGGAGGAAGAACTGCTAGGAGATGGGGGCTGTGTAGCTGTGGGAGCACAGTCAGCACATCGGCAACCTTGAAACATCCTGTGCCCTTCCTCCCCGCCCTCCCCGTCACCCCCCACCTCCCCACTGAAGCCCCATGAGGGCTCTGCACTGGGCTGTTTCACCCAGCGGGTAGCGGGACAGGCACAGGATGGTGCTGGAAATGCCTTAGAGGGAAGCCGCTTCCAGCAACAGTGGGAATCCAAGTCCCTGGGACCAACACCAGGTGGCGCCACGTGCAATGGGCTCCAGCGCTCCATGGCACCCTCCTAAACTGGAGCCTCTGGGCCTGAGTGGCCAGGTGGGTTTCCAGCCACTTTCACCACGCCAGACCCGCCTCACTCCTCCATGGGACCTATGACGGCTGGAGTCTGGGACCCCTACCCAAGGGGACAAGGGGAGGGAGGAGTCTTATCCTGGCAGCCTCAGTGCTTCGACTGGCTCTTGGTGCCTGCCAGAGCCGCCCTCCTCTAGCCCCGAGCGGAGCTGTACCCTGAGGCCTGCGAGTGGCAGGAGTGCTTTGATGACAAAGAGCTAAATGGCTTATCTTGAGGGCCCCTCCCTTGTGCTTCCTCCATGGAGGAAAAAAAAATCCCTGCACTCCCATGTTGGCTTCCCTGGTCCTGGACACCCTCAACTATCACATGGTTTTGTCATTTTGGGGTCCAGATCAGGGTGATGTGCTGCTGCTGTGGCATTGGGCAAGGCAGGAGAGACAACCCTGAGCCACTCCCGCTGCTGATAGGGACATCTCCATAAAAGTCACATGTGAGCACTCATCCTTGCTGACCATCTTCTCAGACTCCTTTCTGAGGATGCCACTCAAAGTCAGGCTGAGATCCAGGGCTTCTCTGTCCTTTCTGGGCTGCACTGGGTCCACGGGGTCCTGCTCAGCATCTCTAGCGAGCCCACACCAGCAAGAACATATTTTTGGAAGCCCTACTGCTTACCAGGCACCATGCCAGGCTTCACCTGCATATTTAGCCCCATAGGGATGCTATGAGAGAGGTACAACGGTATACCCATTTTACAGCTGGGGAAACTGAGGCACGGGGAGGTGTTTTTTTTTTCTTTTTTTTTAATTTGTTTGGTTTTGTTTATGGTTTCCTTTGCTGTGCAAAAGCTTTTAAGTTTAATCAGATCCCATTTGTTTATTTTTTGTTTTTATTTTCATTACTCTAGGAGGTGGATCAAAAAAACCTTGCTGTGCTTTACGTCAGAGGGTGTTCTGCTGATGTTTTCCTCTAAGAGTTTTATAGTATCCAGTCTTACATTTAGATCTTTAATCCATTTTGAGTTTATTTTTGTGTATGGTGTTAAAGAATGTCCTAATTTCATTCTTTTACACTGTTTGTTTGGTTTTGTTTTTTAACGTATCTTGTCCACAGTGGCACAAATAGAAAGGGGCAAAGCTCAGGGGCTGACACTCACAGAGGCTGACCCTGCTGTGCCCTTCTTCCCTCTGCACCTGAAGTTCCCCCTGCCCAGAGCACCCCCAATGTCTCCCACCCTCCAGATGTCAGTTGAGGGGCTCCCTCCCCCACCAGGAGGCTTCCTCTCATTCTTCTGCTGGGATCAGGCAATCTGCCCACCTGTTGTGTGGAAAACACCTGTTCAGACCTCTCCCCCCCACCCAAGAGCAGGCACCCAGGTGGAGTGTGTCCCCTAAGTGGTTCCAGCTTCCCTAAAACCTGCACCCCCATACCCTGTCCACTCGGTTGTCTTACCTAAGTTCCCCTGGTTATAAACGACTCCTTCCTCCAGGTAACCAGCAAACCCCCCAGAATCCTTTGGTTGAAGGGAACAGCAATGGGAGAAGACAGGAGAGACTTAAAATCTGGGGTAACCGAAAATGGAGTCTGCTTCCCCACCCTCCAGGCTTCAAACCGTGGTCCACAGGCACGGAGGGGGATGTTCTAGAAAGAACCTTCCTCCCCAGGAGCTAGTTTCAGGGTATCTCAGCAAGGATGCAGATGTTGGTGCAGGGGGGCCTGTCGGCACAGAGCTGAGTGAGCCAGTGTGTGTGGCCAGGGGTGGCATGTGGGGCATCAGTTAAGGATCCATGAAGTCCTTTTCTTGAGCCCCTAAAGAATAATTAATGAGGGAATTCTATGGTGGTCCAGTGGTTAGGACTCCACGCTTTCACTGCCAAGGGCACGGGCTCAGTCACTAAGATCGAAAGCCAGGCCGTGTGGCCAAAAGAGAGAGAGAGAGAGGACATTTAATAACCTTGGAGGAGGCCGGCGCATAGGTACCCTGAGCTCAACGATTCAATTTGAGGAGACAGTGGCTCAGGCATGCCCAGGCCCTGCTCCGCTAGATGTGTTGACTTATTCTCATAGTTAGGACTGTTAGGGGGGGAATGGAAAGGAGGGCCAAAAGGCGCTTGACATACAGCGTGTGCTCCATACGTGGTCAGGCCGTATGGCCTGTCAGGTACGGGTGGCGCTAGCTCCCACTCGCCCGGATGCTCCGGGCTCCTTCCTGATGGGCGCGCCGGTCTTCTCAAGCCGTGCTTGGGGAGTACGCGGCCGAGGGGACTTAGGCGGAGCGTCGAAGGTGGGGCGCGGAGATGGGGTTTGCGCGGCGGAGGGGAGGGGCCCCGTCCAGCACCCAGGACAGCGCCGGTCGTCTCTGCCCTGTGGTTCCTCCTCCCGGCCCGGCTGGGTGGGTCCAGCCCGCCATCCGCCCGCGGGTCGGCCCGGCAGTCCGCCGTGCTGGCCGTTGCCCGGCCAGCCGGTGGACGGAGGGCAGCCCCGAGCAGATGGGCGGGGGACGCCCAGCCAGTTTGCGGCAGCACCGGCCACGCGGCGAGGAGGCGAGCCCGGAGGGAGGAGATGGGCAGCAAAGAGCTGGCACCCAGGACTGCCCCGCCCCGCCCGTCACGTGAGCTCCGCCGGTCCTGTAGGTGGGAGCCCGGAGCTGGAGCCAGTGAAATGAAAATGAGCTCCGGGCGCTCCTGGGTTGCCTCGTTTTCTCTGGGCCTCAGTTTCCCCGTTCCAAACCGAGGACAGGGGAACCAGGTGGTCCCTAACTCGGTGAGGGCCGGGGAATTCTATGGAGCCACCGGGGCCCTAGTTGTGCCTGGCCAATTTCCAGCCGTTAGAGCCGGAGCAAGCTGAGGTCTCTTTCCGGGCCTCAGTCTCCCCTTCCAGCCCCGCAGAACAACTGGTGGGCCGAGTGCCTCCCCAGAGTAGAAACCCGAGCGGTAGCTCCCTGAGGCCCGGGACTTGGGGGTCCTGCCGCCGCTGGGAAACCTGCCCAAGCCCAGGGCGGGGCTCAGAGAAGGCGCTGATCCCGAATGAGGGAAGAAGGGTGGCGTTGGACAAGAAGGGACAAGGGCCTGGCGCCACCCGCTCGCCTCCTGCCCCAGGGTCAGGGCAGCGAGGGCTTCGATGGCGCCCACACACACCCCTGCAGGTGCTCTGGGAGGAGGGCGCCCCGGGCTCGCAGCAGATGGGACTCGAAGGCCTGGAGCGGGAACCCGGGGCCTCCGCCGTCTCCCCTTCCGCCCCAACCCCGCGCAGGAACAAAGGCGGAGGTGGGACCCACAGGCGGCCTGGCTCCGCGGGGCGGGACGGGGCGGAGCGGGCGCGCTGCCTCCTTAAAGCCGGGCTGCGGGCGTGGCGCGCGCTCCACTGGCGCCCGCTCCGGCCGCGCACCAGGCCTCCCTGCGGGCCTCGGTCTGAGTTCGGTGTCTGGGCGGGCACAAGTCTGCCACGCGAGGGCCCGCAGCGGCGCCGCTTTCCCGCCGAGCATGGGGCTACCTCGGAGGGCAGGGGACCCGGCGGAGCTGCGCAAGGTAGGAGCGGGGGCCTGGCGGCTGGGGGTAGAGCGGCGGGGGCGGGGGCCTGGACGGCGACCCGCGTAACCGCGGCCTTCGCGCCCGCCTGCAGAGCCTGAAGCCACTGCTGGAGAAGCGCCGCCGCGCGCGCATCAACGAGAGCCTGAGCCAGCTCAAGGGCCTCATCCTGTCGCTGCTGGGCAGGGAGGTGAGTGCCGGGGCGCTCGGGGACAGGCCGGGCGCACTGGGGCTGGGGGTAGGGGGCTCCCGGGGCGCGGGGCGAGGAGGCCGGGCGGGCGGAGATGCCCTTGCCGGAGAAACCGACGAGGGGACAACGCGCGGCGCCTAGGGCTGAGCCCGGGTAGGACAGGCTCGGCGGAGACGACCCACCGCGGGCTACGGCAGGCCTGGCACCAGCTCCTGGGAGCGCGGTACTCACGGCAGCCTGCCGGAGCTCTGTCTTGTTTGTCCCTTTCTCTGTTCCTCTCCTTCGTGGCCGGGCGCAGAGCTCCCGCTTCTCGAAGCTGGAGAAAGCGGACATCCTGGAAATGACCGTGCGCTTCCTGCAGGAGCTGCCTGCGTCCTCCTGCCCGACGGCAGCGCCCAGTGAGTGACCCTGCTCCGCCCCGGCCCGGCTCCGCGCCCCGCGCACCTCACTCCACCCCGCGCCTCACGCCGCTCTCCGTCCGCAGCGCCCTCCGACAGCTACCGCGAGGGCTACCGAGCCTGCCTGGCGCGCCTGGCCCGTGTGCAACACACCCGCCGCGTCCTGGAGCCCGCCGTGAGCACTCGCCTGCTGGAGCACTTGCACCGGAGGGCGGCCAGCGCCACCCCCGACGGCGGGCGCGCGGGGGACTCCTGCGGCCCGCCCGCGCCCTCCCCGCCGCCCGCGCCCTCGCCACCTGCGCCTCCTCGGGACCCAGGCCTCTGGAGGCCCTGGTAGTCCCCTGGCCGGTCCACGGGGCCCTGCTGACAGCGAGGGACCAGGAATGCTGGGACAGACTGAGGAAGCTTTTGGTGGCGGCTTTCCTTCCCACCACGAGGGACCAGCCTGGTACCTACAGCCTGGCCAGACCCGGATGTTTGTGAGCTGTGTGGCAGACGGACCTCCATGGGGGCTCAGGAAATAAGAGGCCTGCTCTCAGCCCCAACTTGGGGTGTCTGGGCTAGAGGTGAAGGGGCGGCTGGCTGCAGGGAGAAGAAAAAGCCTCCCACCCCAGTTGGTGGAAGGGTTCCAGAGCTGGGCCAGCCACTGCTGCCTGGGCGGCCCACCCACCTGCCCCAGCGCTGGCACCAGCCCAAGGGCTGGGCCAGGAGCTCACCTGAGCCAGGTGCAGCAAGCTGCTCTGACTAGTCACCACTCTCCCAGCCCTGCTTGAACCTGCCTTCTCTCCAGCTCAGCTTGGTAACCTCTGGGCACACAGCAGCAATGGCCTGAGGGGCTCTGAAAGCTGGGGAGCCATGACCTCACTCCTGGGCTCCCTGCCTAAAGCTTCCAATTATAGGGACAGGATGCAGCTAAGGCTCTGTGTCCCTGGTGGGGGGGGGCTTCCTTAGGTAGTCTCGAGAAGGATTTATTTCCCCAAACCATTAAGTTAACACCTGTGTACCACACACCAGGCCAGGTGGTCTTGGGGTGTGAAGGGGTGGGACAAGAATGAGGAAGACTGCTACCTTGAAGGGCCCAGGTCCAGCACAGAGCTGGTGCCAGTGTGAGGTGAGCAGGTCCCATGTCCTGGAGCAGCAGAAATTCAAGGGGTGACACGGCAGGTCAAGGAACAGGAATCCGCTTTTCTCATTTTCTCTTCTGAACTGCTCTCTGCTACTGTCAGGACAGATAACTGGAAACAACTTGTTCTTAAGACTTTTCTTTCTTCCCCATGGAAGCCAGAGAGCCTTCAAAGGTCCAGTGGTGGTGGTGGGGTGCTGTGGATCCCAGCAGTGGGTGCCCAGGAGAAGGCCGGAGCATCTGTGGCCCATTCTCAGTCGTGTTCCCAGCATCTCGTGGGGATTCGCTGAGCATTTGTGGGAGGTTGCGAGTCCTTCCCCTGGTCCCCGGTCCAACAGCCTGTGCACTAGGACCAGGGCACTAGGGGCAAGAAGATAGAGCTGATGGGGGGGGGTGTCACTAAATTGAGCTATGCCACATAAACCCATGATGACCATGGCACTGATTCTGGTGGCAGGATGTGGGGAAGCAGTGGGCATTACTGAAGAAGTCAATGTGAAGACAGCACGGTGAGCCCCCAGCAAGGTGGGCTGTCCTACCGCCTGTCTGGGCCCAGCTGGCTGGACTGTAAGCTCCTGCGGGGCAGGGCTGGGGCTGAGTGTACCGCTTTGTCCCCAAGGAACTCGGCTCATGGTGGGTCCTCAATAAACATTGTGAGCCAACGAACGGGTGATGGGACGGGCCTACACTCTACTGAAGCCCGACAGACTGGCTGTGGCCTCAACTCCTGTCCCCCAAGCCCTGATCTCACTTTGAAAAGCTGCTGCGCCAGAGCATGAGCTCCCCGGGACAAATGTGGGGAAGGGTGTGGAGAGTAGGGAGGGCAGTTCCTGGGAACACAAGCCTGCTTTCCTGAGCTGCCAGGAGCGAGTGGAGCGGGGCACGTAGCCCACAAGCCCACGCTCGCCGCGAGAGTTCGTTTCCCCCTTGGGTCAAGGACTCCCATCCATTGGCACAAACTGGGCAGACTCCTTGTCCCTCTAAATAAGAACTTTCAGTATGGGTCGAAATTCGGTAAAAACTGACCAGCCAGAGGCCCCTCTCCTCTTTTTTTTTTTTTTTTTTTTTTTTTTTTGTAAGTTTTTTTTTTTTGTTTTTTTTTTACGGTACGTGGGCCTCTCACTGTTGTGGTCTCTCCCGTTGCGGAGCACAGGCTCCGGATGCGCAGGCTCAGCGACCATGGCTCACGGACCTAGCCGCTCCACGGCATGTGGGATCTTCCCGGACTGGGGCACGAACCCGTGTCCCCTGCATTGGCAGGCGGACTCTCAACCACTGCGCCACCAGGGAAGCCCCCTCTCCTCTTTTTGACCACTGCTTGCTTCTGAGCCCCATCTGGGTCCCCAACTCTATGACTCTCGTTGATTTGACCCCAGTCAAGCCACAGTACAAGCAGTCAGGGATGGGGTGTGTAGGTAGGCCAGTGACACATAGGGTCAGGCATTCTGGGGATCTGAGCCGGAGGCCAGCCAGGCCTTGGCAAGGAGCTGAGACATGCCTGGGTGGGTGAGGTTCTGGGCCTGAGGCGAGAAGCCAGTTTCCCAGCAGGGATGTGCAAGAGCTGCCTAGAAGGTCTCAGCTGGTCCTCTGAGTTGGGCTTATGAAATAGGGACACCCACATCCCTCCCCTACAGGGCCCCTGCAGGCGCCTCTCCGTGGCATCTCCCCAGGTATTCCCAGAGCCCCATCTCATGGCCAAAGGTGAGCCGAGGGCAGAGCGGGCTTCTTCTGCGTGGGAGGGAAGCCGCCTCACTCGGGCATTTAATGATCCTTATAAAGGCTCACAGAGTGCCCAGTGTACAGCTCTTGCAATGTCCTCTCTGTTCTGGTCCCGTGACTGAGTCTAACTCTGTCTGGTTATCATGCTTGGTTAGAGGCAAGGCTCCCATGTCTCATAAACCAGTGGGTGAAATCGTCCAATGACCTAAGGACAGTCAGGGCACTGAGCCGTCGGGGAAGCTCAGGCTGGGGCCAGGCCCCACCTGTCCCCGGGCACCAGTTAATCTGGAGAAGGCAGATCTCGTTTCCACGAGGATAAAGAGCAGGTTGCCAAGGACTCCTCCTCTAACAAACATTTACAAATTACTCTGCTCCGGATGAGTCTTCCACTGGTTTATCTGGAATAGGATCAGAATGAACATAGCCTGCGGGAACGTCTGGAAACATCTGTGGCTTTGAAGAATCCTTGCCACCGTGCTTTGGGGTGACCACTCTGGAGACAGCGGCGGCACGTCCCCATCATGTGCAGGCAGCCACCTCCTACTCGAAACATCAATAAGCAGCCATATTTACTTTTTATTTATTTATTAAAAAATTTTTTTTTGGCCTTGCCACAAGGCATGTGGGATCTTAGTTCCCCGACCAGGGATCGAACCCATGCCTCCTGCATTGGCAGTGCAGAGTCTTAACCACTGGACCGCCAGGGAAGACTCCATATTTAATTTTTCTTTTCCTTCTTTTTTTTTTTTTTGCGGTACGCAGGCCTCTCACTGTTGTGGCCTCTCCCGTCGCGGGGCACAGGCTCCGGATGCGCAGGCTCAGCGGCCATGGCTCACGGGCCCAGCTGCTCCGCGGCATGTGGGATCTTCCTGGACCGGGGCACGAACCCATGTCCCCTGCATCGTCAGGCGGACTCTCAACCACTGCGCCACCAGGGAAGCCCTAATTTTTTTTTTAATTAAAAATTTTTTTTTAATTAATTAATTGTTGGTTGTGTTGGGTCTTTGTTGCTGCGCATGGGCTTTCTCTAGTTGCAGCGAGTGGGGGATACTCTTCGTTGCGGTGCGTGGACTTCTCACTGCAGTGGCTTCTCTTGTGGAGCACAGGCTCTAGGCGTGCTGGCTTCAGTAGTTGTGGCACACGGGCTTAGCTGCTCCTTGGCATGTGGGATCTTCCCGGAACGGGGCTCAAACCCGTGTGCCCTGCATTGGCAGGCAGATTCTTAAACACTGAGCCACCAGGGAAGTCCCCCATATTTACTTTTTAAAAACACACCAGGGTGGGACTTCTCTGGTGGTCCAGTGGTTAAAACTCTGCGGTTCCAATTCAGGGGGCGCCGGTTTGATCCCTGGTTGGGGAACGAAGATCCCACATGCCGTGCAGCACAGCCAAAAAATTAAAAATAAAGTGACGAGATTGTTAAAGCAATAATTGGTTATTTAAAACACACACACACCAGCTTGCTATAGCCGGTCCAGAGAACTAACGCACCCAATGGTGTTATTTCCCTTGGTTTTACTTTTTGCCTGGCCCCTTTCCCATGTGGGTGCATCTCTGGGGTGCTGGGTGCCTGTGCGCGCGTGTGCGTCCCTGTGCAGCCAGGTGGCCACGCTGCAGAGAGCTGCTCGGGCACTTGATGTTGGGGAGAAGGCAGCCACCCTCTGAGGGTTCCCAGTGAGGAACTGGTTTCACTCTGGGTTTTGAGAGGCCCTGGCAAAGCCCCAGCCACTTAAAGCAGCTATAATAAAACTCTGAATGGTTTTAGGAGCGTGAGAAGGGCGCTAGAGGGCACACCCTAGGTGCACACGTGGTGTCTTGTCACCAAAGGGCCATTGGGGGGCAGTAGGGAGCAAGGGCTGGTGGCTGGTGCCAGGACGGCGCTTTGTGAGCGAGGGGTTCCCGGGCCTGGGGGCTAAGGAAGGAGATTTCCAGCTGAACATGTGCCTGCCGCTGGTTCTGTTTGGAGGGAGGGCCCGAGAGTCGCCTGTCTTGGTGCTCGGTGAATTAAAAACCTCGGGGAGCACAGGACAAAGTTCTTAAAGAACAAAGAACCATTCTGGACCTCAGAAATCAGAGACAGATTCAGGTTTTATGGGGACTATATTTTGAGGCCCTCTGTAAGAAAACATGTAAAATTATGAGTATAGATTTAGGTTGGGAGTGAATATTTATTCAGAAGGAAAAAATAAGTCACTTCAAACTAGTGGTGCCTGCAGGTTGATGTCCCATCCCTTTTGGTTTCTCCTTAAGCAATTTACCAACATGCTTCCATAAACATGCTTCCCGGTGACAATCCTGGCCTCCCCCTGCTCCTGGAATTTTTTTTTTTAATCCTGGACCCTCGGCAGTGAAAGCACAGAGTCCTAACCACTGGACTGCGAGGGAACTCCCTCCTAGAACATTCTACTACCTGTCCTTGCGTGTGGGCGATCCAAGCTTAAGCCTCATCAGCCTCATGGTAAATCCACCTCTACCCAGAATGGGCTCTGGGTCTCCTGCAATTACAATATCAAGACAAATGCCTTCCATTTGCTTCCTCCACCCGTTTCAGGCTAAATATTACAAGGTATAGACTCACACAAACATTGACATCATTCACGGCAATTTTTTTGCACCACCTGGAAAGATTGTTAAATGCAGATTTCTGAGTCCCACCTCCAAGAGTTCTGATTCCCTGTGTTTGAGTCAACAGCCTCATACCTTTCACCTGATGGGGGGTCAATCTGCTTGAACGGAAACTCCCTGGCGGTCCAGTGGTTAGGACTCCCCGCTTTCACTGCCGAGCGCATGGGGTTCAATCTCTGGTTGGTGAACTAAGATCCCATGGTGAGGCCAAAAAATATATATCTATATCTATATCTATATCTATATCTATATCTATATCTATATACTTAAGCAAAGAGGACACTCCTGAGTATGGGGGCAGCTGGGGGCTGGGCTGGGCGGGGGTGAGAATAGGAAGTTAGCATTCAGCTGGCTACAGAGTGTCCATTTTGCAGGATAAGAAGAGTTCTGGAGATGGAATGGTGGTCATGGTTGCACTGCACTGTGAATGTACTTAATACCACTGAACTGCATGTGTGAAAATTGTTGAGATGCTAAATTTTATGTGTATTTTACCACCAAACAGTAAACTAAAAGATACCTTATCTGGAATTGGGGCAGCTACTCAACTGGGTCCTCTGGGATCCATCTGGTTTCCCAGGAACCAGACTGGTCAAGTAAATGAAGCTGCAATGCATCCTTTAGGTCTTTTAAGTGTGGCATTAATTCTTGCCACTCTAGGAATCTACATTGTTTTGATTTACTAGCTTGGTTGGGGGCAGTTTGGAAGTTTGCACTTTTTAAAAAACAATGTGTTAGTAATTTATTTTTTTAAATTATTTATTTATTTATTTATTTTTGGCTGCATTGGGTCTTCGCTGCTGTGCGCGGGCTTTCTCTAGTTGTGGCAAGTGGGGGCTACTCTTCGTTGCGGTGCGCGGACTTCTCATTGTGGTGGCTTCTCTTGTTGTGGAGCATGGGCTCTAGGCGCGCGGGCTTCAGTAGTTGTGGCATGCAGGCTCAGTAGTTGTGGCTTGCGGGCTGTAGAGCGCAGGCTCAGTAGTTGTAGGGCATGGGCTTAGTTGCTCCACGGCATGTGGGATCTTCCCGGACCAGGGATCGAACCCGTGTCCCCTGCATTGGCAGGCGGATTCTCAACCTCTGCACCACCAGGGAAGTCCCGGGGCCTGGCTATTTAATCCGGAACCACTCAGTCTAGGAATTTAGTCCAGCAGGTGGTCAGAGCCAGGCTTTTTGTGTCCTGGATTTGTCTCCCAATCAGAGTTTGAGCTTTCTGAAGAACAGAATGGGGACTTCCCTGGTGGTCCAGTGGTTAAGACTCCACGCTCCCAATGCAGGGAACTAGATCCCGCATGCCGCAAGTAAAAGATCCCGCATGCCGCAACTAAAGTTCCCACACGCTGCAACGAAGATTCTGAGTGCCACAATTAAGACCCGGTGCAGCCGAATAAATAAATAAATAAATATTAGAAAAAGAACAGAACAGAATGTCTCCAACTCTCCCAGTGACGTGCCCACCTATACAAGTAGGGCAGGGCCTCAGTAAATCCTCGTTCCATTGCACTGTCTGGGAAGGGTTGTTTAGAGAGAAAGAATGAGCAGGGAAGGTGAGCACAGCGAGGAAGAGAGGCCCTAACTTATTCGTGTGCTGGGCCTCTTACTTTCATTATCTCATTTAATCTTCCTAAAGGTCTGGAAGGTGAGTATTATTACACCCATTTAACAGATTCACCTTGCCTAAAGCTCCAAAGCTGGCTGTTGCTCCTGGGTCCCATCATAAGAAATCCATCCATTTCAGGACCCATACTGCGAAGAAGTGGTGGTTAAATAGGCTTGGTGACCCTAGATGCTTGCACATTAGAAAATGAAACTTTTAGTGTAATAATCTTGAAATGATAGACATGATCCAGTCAGCTCCCTCTGTTCCTGGGACTTAGAGACATGTGGTGGGCCGCCTTGCTGGTCTGGTAATGCAGGAGTAACCAGGATGAGCTATTTAGTTCAGTATAAATGGGCGAGCTTGAGTTCCACGGGTTTTGATTTTTAAAAATCTGACTACAGAAGCAATCTATGTATATTGTAAAAAATTGGGAGAAAGTCAAGTCTCATACGGAGTAATGGCTCTCTGAAATTACAGCACATTGGGACTTCCCTGGTGGCGCAGTGGTTAAGAATCCCCCTGCAGGGCTTCCCTGGTGGCGCAGTGGTTGGGGGTCCGCCTGCCGGTGCAGGGGACGCGGGCTCGTGCCCCGGTCCGGGAGGATCCCACATGCCGCAGAGCGGCTGGGCCCGTGGGCTGTGGCCGCTGGGCCTGCACGTCCGGAGCCTGTGCTCTGCAACGGGGGGGGTCCACAACAGTGAGAGGCCCGCATACCGCAAAAAAAGAAAAAATAAAAAAAAAGAATCCCCCTGCCAACGTAGGGAAACCTGCTCCGGGAAGATCCCACATGCCACAGAGCAACTAAGCCCATGCGCCACAACTACTGAAGCCCGCATGCCTAGAGCCCGTGCTCCACAACAAAGAGAAGCCACCTTAATGAGAAGCCCGTGCACCGCAACGAAGAGTAGTTCCCGCTCGCCGCAACTGAAGAAAGCCCATGCGCAGCAAGGAAAACCCAACTCAGCCCCCAAATAAATAAATTAATTAATTAAGAAAATTACAGCACATAGATGTGACCACCTTTCCCCTCTTTTCTGGGTGGATTTTGTGACACCGACTTGGCCTGGACTCCACTGCTGGGCACAGGGTGTGCAACAGAACAGAGCAGCATCTTTACAGCTCCTCACTGCAGGACACGCACCCCAAGCAAACCCTCAGCACTCTCAGGAAGTCTTTTTGGAACCCAGAGGTGGTGTACAGCGGGCAGTGTAGACGGACCCCAGTTTCTGGCTTCTCTCCAGCAGCTGCGTGTTCCTGCAGCAGAGACACTCGCTGAGGCCTGAAGGTTCCTGGCTCCCCGTTTTGTGCACCCACGTGCCTCCCATCTCGGCCATGAATGCTCCTTTACGGGAAACCGCCCCCAATTTCCTCTCAGGGCTGATCTGAGAAGGCGAGTACCGGTCGCGGCCTCCTGAACAGCCGGGCGCGGGCAGGGGGAAGGCCGAATTCAAACACGCGCCACGCGGGGCGAGGCTGACCCTCGAGGTCGCCCAGCCCCGCACCGGCTCCGCCCAGCCGCCGCCGAACCTTCTGGAAGCGGCGCCCCACCAAGGCCCCGCCGCCGCCAGAACCGGACGCCTGGGGAGCCGGCGCCGGCCCGGGGGCAGGACGAGGGCGGGTGCGAAGGGCGGGGCTTCGCAGGAGGCTGCGTTCGATTCGCCGCCGGCGCACAGGCCCCGCCTCTCCGGCGCAATGGCTCCGCCTCTCCCCTCCCCCTCCACGGCACCGCCCGGGCTAATTCATTCAGCGCCGGGCCTGCCAGACACCTGCGCGCTCCCTCAGGCTCCCGCCGCCGCCGCCACCATGTCGGGCCCCGCCGCCGAGACCCCGTCCGCCATCCAGATCTGCCGGTAAGAGGGGCGCGCGGAGGGCGGGCGGCCAGGACTCCGAGTCGCCGCCCGGGCCTGGCTGACGCCCACCGGCCCCGCGCCTTCCCCTCCCCAGTCGCCGCCCCCGCCGGGCCGGTCGCCTCCGGACCCCGCCCGCCCGCCCTCCCGCCGCGGCCGGGATGCGCCTCGGCTGCCGCAGATCCGGCAGCTTCCCCGCGCGCCGCCGCGCCGGCCTCCGGCGCATCTGCGGGGCGGCGCCGGGGTCACGCAGGCCGTTTGCGCGAGGAAGCGGTGCAGCGCCCTTCCCCGGGCGGGGGTCGGAGCGCAGCCCCACCACGTCCCGCCCCGCGCGTTGCCCGAGCGCCCCGGAGCCCCAGCCCCGGTCCCAGTGAGCCCCCTAATTCGGGGTCGTTATCCGGGCGGTGTTTCAAAGCCAACCGGGTCCCTCGACATGTGAGGCGCAGGTAACCCGCTCGCTGGGCGGCGGCCGGAGCCGGTTGAGCCCATCGGTGGGTGCCCGAGTGGGCGGGGGCTGCACATATGCGGTCCCTTCAGTGCCCTGCCACGGTTTTGGGCGGGAGGCCGCTGAAAACAGGAAGAACGGTAAATACCTTTCCCCTCTAACAGTTCACGGCTAAGAACAGAGGATGGTCCATTGAGCCCGGAAGCATCTCACACAAAGGGGGCAAGGGGTTGTTCTTGTCAGGGGACCATCCCTGCCTTCCGCCACCGGCACCGGTATATAGAGGGCCCCGAGGACGCCGGAGATCACGAGCCGGCTCATTTCCGACACATGCGGGAGGGCAGCCTCAAGGTTACTTTCCATTCCCTCGGAAAGGACGGAAGCAGGCATGGTGGCGTTGGAGCCTGAGCTAAGGAAGAGCAAGGAGGCTGGCAAGGCCGAACAGGCGCTGGGGCCTGCCACAGGGCCTGTGCCGCTTGATGCACTGTTGACAGTGACCCCGCCTTCCTGTTTGGGGGCCGGTGCCTCAGATTTGGAGACCGGGCGTCACACTGACCTTGGGTCCAAGCCAGGTTAGTTTCTTGTGGATGGTGACATCTCCTCGGAATAGGCAAAGGCTCGGCAGACAGTGCTGGATCGTGGGGTGCCCTGACCCCACCCCCACTTTTGACTGAGTCAAAGTCCTTTCCTGACCTCAAGGTCAGTTTTGAGTTTTCTAGGGAGAAGAAATCTTTGGGGAAGCCTTGCGCCATTGATTTGTTATTGGCTGTGTGGCCATCTTGGCGCCACCCACTCCAGGTTCTGAGGGCAAAAATAATAGAATATCGGGAGATATTGGGAGACAGACGAGCCTGGAATCAGGTCCTTGGATCGGTCTCTGCCTCATATTGGCCGGGTGACCTTGCAGTTCGTGATTTGCTAAGGGCTCGTAGCATCTCTCATCTCGCTTGGTTTGCCCAGCACCCCTGGGAGGGAGGATGGCAGGGAGCCCACCACTCTTGCCAGGAAAGAGGAAGCTGAGCTCCCGGGAGACCCATTGCCTCTGTAAGGTCATCCGGCCACGAGAGCCCGGGGCTGGGGGCGGGGAAGCACAGCTCCTGATGGGTCTTCTGCCTCCAGACCCACTTTCTTTCCACTGCGTTCCCCACAAAAGAACATACTGATTTCAATCTACTCGTGGAAGGCTGGGCTTTTATTTACTTCATCAGGATGATGAATAGCCCATCTATGCATACTACCTTTTTAAAAACCAGCCTCTAACATAGTTAATAGGCTTTTGGATAGCCTGGACACTTCGACATGTATGCGCACACTTCTTACCCACGGTGCTTGCTTGCCGGGCTGCCGCTCATATATTCACAATGGCATATTGTCTCTGACTGAGGACACGTGGGCAGGATACCTGGCTGAGGTGAGCCTCAGGTGGCCAACACAACTGCCCAAGGGAGTTGGAGGGGTTGTGATGAGGCCCGTGGTCACAACGACTTGGCCCCGAGAAACCCCAGGACACTGGAGTGGATGTAGCAGGGTGGGGAGCCCTTTAAGGACATCTGAGCTGACACCCCATGTTGAAAGAGGAGCCTCCTGGCCTAGGGCAACCCAGCCCATGAATTTAACAAGCTTCACTGGATGCCTCCAAGGGGTGAAGTGCCCTGAGGGAGGGACAGGGACATGGAAAATTCAGTCCCCAGCTTAGCAGGTTCACAGTCTAGCAGGGAGAGGATGCCACACCCACCACCATCCTAGACGATTAAGAGGGTCCCATGCTCTCGGTTCAGAAGGAGGTGTTGAAGGGCTCGGGCCCTAAAGTCTGGGGAGGGCAGTGGTCAGAGCCAGCTCTCCAGTCCTAGGCCTGGGTGTGAATGTGGCCTCCGCCCCTTGGAAGCTGCCTAACTTTCTGTGACCCGTTTTATCATGGGTTGTTCTGAGTGCTAAAGAAAGTGTATCTAGAGCCTGGCAGAATGGCTGGCACTTGTAAGTAAACGGAAGCTCTTTTTGTCTGAAAAGTGGGACCCAGGCTCAGGAAGCCAAGGGCCTAGGTTCAAATCCCAGCTCTGCCTTCTGCAGATGTGGGCTTTAGGCCTCAGTATTCTTGTCTGTGAATCAGAGATAATAACAGTTCCTGTTTCATGGTGGCTGTGAGGAGTAAAACCTTTGGCACAGTGCTGGGCCGTTGAAAACAGAGGGGGGAGTTTACCCCTGGGAGCCCAGACTTTGGACAGCCAGACCACTGCGGTGTGCTGTGCCCTCCTGCGCCCCCTGCAGTGGAAGCGTGGAGTCCTCACCGCTGGACTGCGGGGAATTCCCGTGTCCCTCCTTCTTTTTATCGAGCCCTACAGATGCAGGCTCTGGACAGCATTTAAAGTCTCAGAAGAGCATTTTTCTTTTGGTTTATTCTGAATGATGTTAGTTCACATTTTGTTAGCAAATTGCTTTTTTCCTTGTTGGACTCAGAGTTCTAGAATGTCAGAATCAGAATGACCCTAGGAGCCCCCAGCCCAACTCCGTTATTTTACCGATGGGGGAAAATGAGGCTCTCAGAGGGTAAAGACTTGGCCTAGGGTGGCCTCGGACCCTGACAGCCAAGGGAGCGAAGGCAGCTGGTGGGTTGTTCCCTGGCCGGTGTTCCATTGTCATGCTTTTCCACTGCTCAGCGTGACTCACGTTCACATCTGGTTGTGAGGCTGGATCATGGCATCAGTGCGGGTCCCTAGTAGGAGCCCCTGGGTGCTGGTCGCGGTGAAGTTGAAGGACAGGTCCCATACCAGGTTGATGGAGAGTACAGCGTCCACTAGAACTTTCTGCGGTGGTGGAGATGCTCCACGTCTGCGCTGTCCAGTACGCTCGGCACTAGCCGCCAGTGGCCAATGAGTGCCTGAAATGCAGTCAGACATGGAGGAACTGAATTTTTAATTGCATTCATTTAAATTTATTTAAATGTATGCGGGCTGGCCTCCTGTGGCTGGTGGCTACTTCATGGGACAGTGCAATAAGTAGAGGAATTTAAAAACCAGAACTCCTGGTAGGCCTCTGAGGGGCAGGGTTTCCTAAGGGAAGCTTGGAAGCTTTCTGGGGACTGTAGGCAGCTCTCCCAACAACAGAGCTAAGGGAGGGGGACCTTGGCAGGTACGTGGCCCAGGGCAGATGCCCTGGAGTCCTTTGTAGGTAGATGTGTGAGGTCCGCAGACTTTCCTTTCGCTTGCCCTGCTTGTAGGTGTAAATCCACTAGGAAGTGTCTTCAGCTCAGGGATTGCTTTGTTCACTGCTGTACCATGAATGCCCAGCAAAGTGCCTGGCATCTGGTAGATGTGCCAATAAAGATTAGTGGAATGGACTTGAATTTTTGTACAAGCACACCCTCGTTTTATTGCGTCTCACTTTATTGCACTTTGAATATATTGCTGCGGTTTTTTTTTTTTTTAACAAATTGAAGGTTTGTGGCAACTTTGTGTTGTCAGGTGATGGTTAGCATGTTTTGGCGATAAAGTTTTTTTTTTAATTTATTTATTTATTTTTTTCTGTACGTGGGCCTCTCACTGTTGTGGCCTCTCCCGTTGCGGAGCACAGGCTCTGGACGCTCAGGTTCAGTAGCCATGGCTCACGGGCCCAGCCGCTCCGCGGCATGTGGGATCTTCCCGGACCGGGGCACGAACCTGTGTCCCCTGCATCAGCAGGCGGACTCTCAACCACTGCGCCACCAGGGAAGCCCATAAAGTTTTTTTAACTAAAAAATTTTTTTATTGACGTATAGTTGCTGTACAGTATTACATAAGTTACAATACAGTGATTCCCAATTTTTAAAGGTTATACTCCATTTATAGTTATTAGAAAATATTGGTTTTATTCCTCATGTCATAGATATAAAATAAAGTGTTTTTTAAATTATTACACATTTGATAGCGTAAACATAACTTTTATATGCACTGGGAAGCCAGAATAGTCATGTGACTTGCTTTATCTTCGAGGTTTGCCCGTTTGGAATTTTTTCTCTTTGGGGCTTTGTCTTTGGGTTTACAGGGAAGTCAGTGAAAACATAGAATCTGAGTTACAGAAACCGCACTTGGAGTTAGTATTCTGGCACATTCCATAATGCGATGCACAGTGCTGGCTCCCTTCCTGCGGGGATGCAGGAGCTGTGGGTGAAGATGCAGTCTTTGCAGCCCAGGGAGCCTGTGGTGGGCCAGGCTGTGCTCACCCACCATCCAGCCTCCCCGTCAGTGGGCCAGGCAGCCTGGCATCGCCCTCGCCTTGGCACCACTGCTTCCCAGCTCCCTGGTTTCAGTCAGGCCAGGAGTTGCTTCCCCCTGTGGGTGGTGCTTCTCTGGGTGGGGCCCAGCCTGGGGTGACTATGCCCTGTGCCTCCCGGTCCACTTTCTTTCACTCTCGGGGGTATCCTGAGGAGGAGGGTAAATTATATGGTCACCCCGCCTGTGGGCTACCTACATCTGAATAACTGAGGAAGCTTATTATAAATACTGATTTGCTGCATGCAAGTTATGCTTCAGTAGAAAAGTCAACAACATGCAGATTTTTAAAAAAAGAAAATTATTTATTTATTTGGTTGCACTGGGTCTTAGTTGTGGATGGCAGGCTCCTTATTTGTGGCTCACGGGCTCCTTAGTTGCGGCAGGCGGGCTCCCCAGTTGTGGCACGCGAACTCTCAGTGGCAGCATGCATGTGGGATCTAGTTCCCTGACAAGGGATTGAACCCGGGTCCCCTGCACCGGGAGTGTGGAGTCCCATCCGCTGAGCCACCAGGGAAGTCCCCAAAATGCAGATTTTAAAACATCTATGAGATACTTGGGGAAACGTGAATAGTCCCTTGACAGTTAGGGATACTAAGGAATTTCTGGTGGTTTCTTTGGCCCTGCCACGAGGCCTGCAGGACCCTAGTGATCTCGGAGAAGCAGCAGCAGTGAGTGGTGGCCTGAAGCGAGATCTTAGTTCCCCGCCCAGGAATTGAACCTGGGCAGCCTGGATGACACCCAGGAATCCTAGCCACTAGTTCACCAGGGGCTAGAGTCTAGAAGCAAAGTTCCCCTGGCTCTTACCCCCACTGAAAAATGCATTTCTCAAGGAGGCAAAAAGTGTAAAAACAGGTACAAAGTTTATCATTAGAGACATAACACAGCACGTGGGAGAGCTCACAGAGAAACAGTTTAGTTAAGACGGAAGCAGGGCAGAGATGCACACCCGGGGAGAAAGGGCGTGGGCGTCCCCCCCAGTGAGGAGGAACAGTGAAGAGGTGGCCAAGTCATTTATATGGGGCAGTTCTTCCGGGTCTTTGTTTACCTTTGGCCAATTATCTGGTTTCTTTTTCCACACCTGACCTGCCCTAGGACCCTCCCCAGCCTGTGTGCACAACTTTTTTCCAAGATGGATTCCGGCCCAGAGGCCTATGGGGGGCCTTGGCATCACCTATTCTGGGTGACTTTTGACCCCCAAGGAGCCTTTCTGCACAGGTGCAATGTCTCCCTTGCCCCAAGGATGGGAAATATAAGACCTCTTGATCTTTTACTCAAGCAAGGTTTAGCCCCTCTGTGTTCCTGCCGTGACTGTTATCTTAAAGTGTCCACAGGAGACAAAGTCCAGCTATTTACCCTGTTCCTCTTGTTATTTCTATCTCGAAGGGCAGACAGGAGGCTGGTCATAAATATCTAACCTGGAGCCCACCTATCTCCTGTCTCAGGAAATGCAAACAGGAGGCTAGTTGTAAGTGTCCAGCCTGAAGCCCACCTTTTCCTGCCCCAAGAAATGTGAACAGGAGGCCAGTTGTAAATGCCTAGCCTGGAGCCCATCTATCTCCTGCCTCACTAGTTCCCCGACCAGGGTTCTAGGTATCGAACCCGAGCCCCCTGCAGTGGAAGCGAGAAGTCCTAACCACTGGACTGCCAGGGAATTCCCCACCCCACCCCCCGCTTTTTTTTAAGGTGAGGTAATTGTATTGTAGTTATGCTTTTTTAAAAAAACAACCTTTACTGAGGTATAATGTATGTGCCATAAAATGCACCCTTTTTTTTTTTTTTTTTTTGCGTTACGCGAGCCTCTCACTGTTGTGGCCTCTCCCGTTGCGGAGCACAGGCCCCGGATGCGCAGGCTCAGCGGCCATGGCTCATGGGCCCAGCTGCTCCGCGACGTGGGATCCTCCCGGACCGGGGCACGAACCCGCGTCCCCTGCATCAGCAGGCGGACCCTCAACCACTGCGCCACCAGGGAAGCCCAAATGTACCTATTTTTAATGTATGGTTCACTTTTGACAAATGTGTACACCTGTGTAATGATCACAGTTGTGACATAGAACTTTTCCATCACCTCAAAAAGTGCCTTCCTGGGGACTTCCCTGGGGGCACAGTGGTCAAGAATCCGCCTGCCAAAGCAGGAGACACGGGTTCGAGCCCTGGTCCAGGAAGATCCTACATGCCATGGAGCAACTAAGCCCGTGCACCACAACTCCTGAGCCTGTGCTCTAGAGCCCACGAGCCACAACTACTGAGCCCACATGCCACATTACTGCAGCCCGAGCGCCTAGAGCCCGTGCTCCGCAACAAGAGAAGCCACCGCAATGAGAAGCCCACGCACCACGATGAAGAGTAGCCCCCGCTCACCACAACTAGAGAAAGCTGTGCACAGCAACGAAGACCCAACGCAGCCAAAAATAAATAAATAAATAAATTTATTTTTAAAAAAAATGTTAGTTTAAAAAAAAAGAAAAAGAGGAGCTCCTTTCTGCTTGCTAGATGGGATGCTGTCCAATTCACGAATTGTTGAATAAAGCCAATTAGAAAAAAGTTATATTAAGGAGTTCGTATTTTAGATGGGATAATTGTTTTGTGATTCTGTTTTTATTTTTATTTTTTGGCCGCACCACCTGGCTTGTGGGATCTTAGTTCCCTGACCAGGGATTGAACCCGGGGTCCCCGGCAGTGAGAGCACTGAGTCCTGACCACTGGACTGCCAGGGAATTCCTGTGGTTCTGTTTTCAAATGGAGTCTTTATCTTTCCGAGGGAATGCTGAGTTATTTATGTGTCGTGATCTGAGCGCAGGTTGGAAAAGAATTTCCAGACACAAGGCAGAATGTAAGGAAGACAGAGTTTATTAAAGAGAAGTGTTGCTGCAAGAACAGCTGGCCGACTTCCTGGTAGCCAGGGAAAGTCGACAATGAGTATGGGTTGCTTGTCTGTTTTTATAGCCAGGGAACCTGCGAGTCATCTGCTAACTGGGCAGAGTATGTATACTTTCAGCGTGCTGAGCGGGAGGAAAACTGGGCAAATGTCTTTCCTTATATGGGATGGGAAAGGGACAGGGCATGCTGCTTGGGAGGGCTCTGGGACATGGCAGTGGTCCCATTGTGACAGTGATGGGAGTCCTGTAACTCTTTGTTCCGGCAATATTGGCCCTTTGAGTTTATCTTGTTCTTTGTCCTTGGAGCACACTACATTCCCCCCTCTCTTTATTTACAGGCCAATTCTTTGGCCCTGTTGGATACCCTGCTCACGTCTACATACCTGCCTAGCTCCTTCTCAGGTGTTCGGGAACTCTTTTTGTAAGGAGAAGGGGGTGACAATCTCTCTGGCTACTTCCTGCTGGACAGGGGCATTGTGGGGCCCTGGGTCCCAATGCCCACTCTCTATCAGGGTATATTTACGGAGGGAGATGAGATCCTGCAGATTGATTAGGCAGCTTGTTCCAGAGTATTCCGTGTGCCAACTGGCTGGTACTCTTGTTGTAGCACCATCTGGAACTGAATCTTTTGAACCTGTCAGGAGATGAATTGAGATAATGTGTTAATAATGCAGGGGCCAAACAACAAAACAAAGGCTATCAGGATTAATGGTCCCAACAAGGGCAATAGCCATGTCCATATCTGGATCCCCATAGAGGAGAGGAGGTTCGAAAGCCAGCTTGGGGCCCTGTCCTGCTCTCTCTTTTAAATCTTATATTAATTTGATGTTTTTCTTTAGAATCTGAAGGTCTTCTTTAACCTGGCCAGAGGTATTAATATAGAAGCAGCATGTCTCATTTAGCAGGGCACAGACACCCCCACCTCAGCTGTTATAACATTAAGGGCCCTCCTATTTTGTAAAATCCCCTCAGCCAGAGAGCCTAGGGCTGACTGCTGTTCCTCAGTGGCTGCTACTGTAGCCTTCCAAGGTTCCTGGACCATGATGGTGAGATGGACAACGCTCCTCTCTAAGGGGTATGCCTGCAAACCAGGAGAGCCCTCTAAAGATGCTACATATTATTTCAGGCTGATCAAGAACTGGGTTATCATAAGCATGTCCCCACCAAGCAGGGGTTCATTTTTGTCTCTCCAGGACAGGTCTTAAGGCCTCTTCGACGAAGGACCCAAGGCTGGGAATGCCTCCTGAGGAAGCTAAATCCTTTGTAGTCATAATGGTCGCCTCTGGGACCACAGCAATAATTGTGCAGGAGCCCCTCCAAAGTGTGGGAAGATCCAGATAGACCCTGTTACCACATAGAAATGAAAATCCGGTGCCTCTCAAGGATACCCCTGCTGTGGGTCCCCAGAGCCAGGCCCTGACCTTTTGGGAGTTTTCCTCTGGAAAGAGACTGGGGTCCCATGGCCTAGGGTTATATTGGGAAGGCCAAACTCCGAGGAAATAATCATCTACACATAAAGGGGAGAATCCGGGCTCTGAGTGATGATGAGTGTGACGGGCGGATTGGCATAACAAATTTCTGAATATTCGCTGAATTATGTTATATTTTGGAGGAGAATCTTGCCGGGAGGTTAAACTAAGTAAATGTCTGGTGGTCACACTGATCCCCACATATTTAGTTCCCAGGACCGAGCTGTTTATGGGGATATGGTCTTCATTAATATATTTCTTAGTCACATTTTTCCTTGAATTTCCCCAACACAAAGCGAAATTACCTTCATGTACATCATGTTTATTTTCCTCGGACCAGGGATCCCACTCCAGGCTAGTCTGATTAAAATTGAGGGTGTAGTTACAAAGAGAGTCATTTACCCGGCCCCAGATGGGTCCCCAACCATCCAGGTTTTGGAAA
Source organism: Mesoplodon bidens (assembly GCF_964165515.1). Lineage (NCBI taxonomy): Eukaryota > Metazoa > Chordata > Mammalia > Artiodactyla > Ziphiidae > Mesoplodon > Mesoplodon bidens. The sequence continues at coordinate 182,641,410 of NC_138177.1, forward strand.
CAGAGCTGTGCCTCGTCTGCCCAAGCTTGGGCTGATGCCCATATCATGTTTTTCTCTTCATGAGTACAACAAGCGGTCAGGACTGCATGAATGTCTTGCCGGGTCAGGTCAGAGGCTATGGTGAGGGCCTGAAATTCCTTAGTAAAGGTGGTGGGATCCAGACTGAAGGAACCTAACTTGTTTTGAATTTGGGAAATGTCCGACATGGGAAAGGGAACATGGACTCTTAATAGTGCCCATGTCTCCATTTGCTACTTCCCTTAAGGGAAGCATATTAGAATCTGTTTCCTGGCGTTGGGCAGTCCTCGATCTTGTGCGGGGAGGGAAGAGGGGGCTTTCGCCCTGATAAGGGGGTGGCTGTTGGGAGCTGTGGGTTGAGGCGGGGGCAGGGGCTGAAGCAAAGGGGGTTGATGTGGGGGACAGGAAAGGTCGAGTAGAGGGTCGCCTGGGAGATCTGCTGGAGAGGGAGGCAGAGGGGGTCGGGGGATAAGGTGGCAACAGAAGACACATGGTGGCACGAGTCCCTCGGCTCCGGATTCTAAGGGCCATAAAGCTCTGGACATAAGGAACCTCTGAGTCCTTTCCTTGTTTCCGGCAAAAGAGATCAAGTTGGAGGATCGTGTCATAATTTAGTGTGCTGTTAGGAGGCCACTGTTCTCGGTCCCCCAGTTTATACTGGGGCCAAGCCGTATTACAAAGGAAAATGAGCCGCTTCTTTTTGAGATTCTCAGGGTCAAAATTTTCCAGTTCCTAAGGATACAACCGCGGGGTGAGTCTGAGGGAGGCTCCCGAGATGTACCAGAACGCGTTCTTAGCCTGTGTGCCGTAGAACGGGGGTTCTGAGAGTCACCGGCTGACAGAGAGGCGTCCCCTTTGTCCCAGTGATCTCTCCGTGTGACTAAGGCACAAAATAGGCTGACCTTCCCAACAGTCGCGTCCGACCGTGAGAGGTGACCCCTGAGCGTTCGACTAAGGCACCTGGTGACTTGGGCAGGGCAAGAAAGAAAACAGAGAGATTCCCGGGACCCACCGGGTGACCCCCCGCTTGGCGATGCCCTGAAACGTGAAAGGCACTCCGGGGACGGCTCAGAGGCAACGCCTAGGCTCCTGTAAGTCAATCCGGACCGAGAAAAAGGTGAAAGTGTAACAGAGAAGACAGGCTGAGGAATCGGCCTCGTAGTCCTGCCGGGCAGGCGGCGGCCAAGGGGAGGGGGCTCAGTGTTCTGCTTGAACCAATATGTGCCTCACGGTGCACGGAAGATGTCTTGCTGGGGACAGACGCTCTAACAGCCTGGTCCATTCCATGACTCCCTTATCCTTTCACGGGAGTCTTCAAGCGGCAGGTCCCCTTATGGCTTTTAAATGCCTGACCCGTGCCCGCACGATACCAATCGGCCTAGTCCTCAGTCAGGAGGAAGACAGAGGGACCCTCACCCGTTCTGGGCGGCAGTTACTGGGGCGAAGTGAGCGTGGAGCCTTCGGAACACACTAGGGTGTGGCCCTGGCCAGAGTCCTCCGTTGCTTCCACAGCAACTTGCCTGTTCCCAGAGGGTCTCAAGAAATGAGGAGAGGGGCTTCCCTGGTGGCACAGTGGTTGAGAGTCCGCCTGCCGATGTGGGGGACACGGGTTTGTGCCCCGGTCCGGGAAGATCCCACATGCCGTGGAGCGGCTGGGCCCATGAGCCATGGCCACTGGGCCTGCGTGTCCGGAGCCTGTGCTCCGCAACGGGAGAGGCCATGACAGTGAGAGGCCCGTGTACTGCAAAAAAAAAAAGGAAAGAAATGAGGAGAGGAGGTGGGGAAAGAGATCCCCCAAGAGATATCCCCGTACGGGCCACCACAATGTCATGGTCCGAGCGTGGGTTGGAAAAGAATTTCCAGACACAAGGCAGAATGTAAGGAAGACAGAGTTTATTAAAGAGAAGGGTTGCTGCAAGAACAGCTGGCCGACTTCCTGGTAGCCAGGGAGAGTTGACAATGAGTATGGGTTGCTTGTCTGTGTTTTTTTTTTTTTTTTTTTTTTTACGGTACGCGGGCCTCTCACTGTTGTGGCCTCTTCCATTGTGGACCACAAGCTCCAGACGCACAGGCTCAGCGGCCATGGCTCATGGGCCCAGCCGCTCCGCGGCATGTGGGATCCTCCCGGACCGGGGCACGAACCCGTGTGCCCCGCACCGGCAGGTGGACTCCCAACCACTGCGCCACCAGGGAAGCCCCGCTTGTCTGTTTTTATAGCCAGGGAACCTGCGAGTCATCTGCTGACTGGGCAGAGTATGTATACTTTCAGCGTGCTGAGCAGGAGGAAAACTGGGCAAATGTTTTTCCTTATATGGGATGGGAAAGGGATAGGGCATGCTGCTTGGGAGGGCTCTGGGACATGGCAGTGGTCCCATTGTGACAGAGTGATGGGAGTCCTGTAACTCTTTGTTCCGGCAATATTGGCCCTTTGAGTTTATCTTGTTCTTTGTCCTTAGAACATACCACCCTGACTCCAGTCGCTAGTTCCCCTCTCAAGGGCCGTGAAAGCTTCCAGTTTCCCTGGCCTCCCTCCAGGGTTGGTCTACACGGGGCCTGCAGGTGTAGTCACCTGGTTCCCATCATTCTGCGCTTTGCCTTTTTTCATCTAACAGTGCTTCTCCTAGACCGTTCCTCCCTCTTGCTTAGGGCTGTGCACTCTTGTGTTGTGTGGATATAAATTAATCTGAGTCCCTTATTGGTGGACATTTAGGACACGGCCAGTCTTTGCATGATAAACAGCTTTGCAGTGAGTAACCTTGAACACACGTGGTTTAATCATGTGTGCAAACATCTGTAGGGTGAATTCCTCTCAGTGGAATGGCTGGCTTAGAGCAGCCTGTGCATCTGGAGTTTGGACGGATAACGGTAACACCAGGTTGCCCTCCGGGAGGTTGTATCCACTCATGCTCCCCATTCATCGATGAGCCCCTAGGGACAGGTGGGCACAGGCAGGGCAGTGGGAAGGCCCGGGTGTGCCTGGCCAGCAGCGCTGGTCTGGGCAGGTGCAGCTTGGAGCCCTGCAGGACAGTGGGAGATCAGGCGAGGAAAGTTCCAGATCCCTGAGGGCTTCAAACGCCTCACTAGGAAGTTGAATCTTTTGTTTTTCTGGCCACCCCGCAGGGCATGCAGGATCTTAGTTCCCTGACCAGGGATCAAACCCACTCCCCCTGCGGTGGAAGCTGGGAGTCGCTGGATCACCGGGGGAAGTCCCGGGAGTTGGATGTTGAATCTTTATTCCGTAGGAGGGTCCCTGGAGGGTCTGAGCAGGGGCGAACACTCCTGCTTAAGAAGAGGGACTCTTGGGGCAGTGGGGTGGGCGGTGGGTTAGGGCTGGGAGGCAAGAGGCAGACGAAGAAGCCCCCACCCCTGGTCCCCAAGTGACTCCCCGCATACCAGCCCTGCCTCGGTCTCCCCGAAGCCGCCCCGTCCCCCAGGACAAGTCCAGACGCTGTCCCCAGCCAGCCCCAGGCCCTCGTGACAAGCTCCTGGCTCCATCATCCCGCTCCCCTCTTCACCCCCGTCTCCCCACAGGCTGCTGGCCAGCGTTGGGGGGTTGTCATCTGTTTCTGGACCCACCGAGCTCTCCCAGCGCAGGGGCCTTCCCCTGAGATGCGCCCTCTTCCTGGAACATCCCCTGCCCCCTGTCCCTGGCTCAGCCCTGCTCCCCCTCCGGGGCTTGGCCCAGGTGTCACATCCTCTGCGAAGTTTTCCCAGGCATCCAGGTGAGGGGCTGCCCCTTCTGGGAGTGACTCCTTGACCCGGGTCTGTGCAGCTTCCTTCGCGCTCCTGTCATCAGCTTTGTGTCTGCCCCGGAGGGGAGCGGAGTCCAGGTGGTGTCTACTTCGGTTAGCCATGGGCCCAGCCCTGGCCATCTCATCCTGTGCTCTGGGACAGGAGCAGCTGGAGGGGCAGTGGGTGACATGGTGACATTCAGACGCCACTGCTGGGAGGGCGGGGGCAGTGGAGGATGGTGAAGAGGATGCGTGGGGTGTGGGCCCGCTCACCAGAGGCGGTGTCTGTGCCACCAGCTGGACGAGAGGACATGAGGGGTGGGAAGCTGGAAGGGCTCCCTGGGCTGACCTTCCACTTTCCTCTGAAGTTTCTGGGGTCTGAGGAGTGAGGGAGTTGCAGGTTGGCATGGGCAGAGGGGCAGAGAGAGGTGGGAGGGAGAATGGGTCACACAGCGTCTCCCCCGGGACTGGGTCAGCCTGCCACCTGCTCTGCCCCCCGGCCCCCCGCCCCCCGAGCCGGCCTGCGTGGGGTTGAAACATTTCAGTCGGGCGAGGCCAGTCAAATATCAGGAGATGTCACGTTAGACTCTGGATTGCCAGCTTCTCTTGAAAACCCAGAGCTTCGGCATCCTGGACTCAGACGTCTGCACGGCCCCAGCCGGCCAGCGTGCGCGCCCAGTACCGCCCCGTTGCGTCCCTGCTCAGACACCCGTGGGCAGCGCCGCGTGGCATCGTGCTTGGTCTGCTGGGCTGTCTTTTCTTCTTTTTAAATAGTGAAGCACTTTTCATACCCATGTCTTTACTAAACGTGGGAAAACAAAAGCTCCACAGAGGGGCCGCGTGTTCTCCTGGCGGCCCTCCTTCCTCCCAGTCCTGCCTGGAGGCGACACGCGTGAGGGGAGCTCTGGGGAAGGTGGGTTGAGGAGGACCCTGCCCAGTAGCTCCTGCGCCCTTTGGAGGGAGGGAGGGCAGGTGTGGGATCACAGCTCAGCATGCGGATGGAGGCCAGGAAGGAACCACGGTGAGGCCGTGGGGAAGGAGTCCTGATTTGGGGCCACAGGAAAGGGGTGAGTGAGCTGGGCTCTGGCCCCCGTGTCTGCAGGAACTGCAGGGCCGAGTCAGGGTCAGGTCCTGGGGGAAGGTTTGTGTCTGCGCTGCCTGTCTGGGTGGCCAGCCGGCCTGGAGGGTTAGGACGGTCCTTGGGGCAGGACCCAGGGTGACCAGGACGGGAGGGGGCTGGAGAGTATGCAGTCTGGAGCGCCTGGCATTTACGCCTAAGTGCCCAGGGACCCCGGGGGCATTGGGATGTTGATGGCATGGGGTCCCCAGGGACCCCCAGTGTGGCAGGGTGGCGCAGGCGCCATCCCCTGTTCTCCTATTTCAGAGGCCACCTCCTTATCAGTCCCTCCCTCGTCAGGGCCCTGCCGGATGCAAGCACTTCCTCCTGCCCCCTGGGGCCCTCTTTCTGCACTTCTCCCCCTGGCCCTGCATCCTTCTGCACCAGCCTGGCGTGGGCAGCCCCACTTTACAGACCGGGAAAGGCAAGCCCACAGAAAGGAACCAGGCTCCGCCAGAGGCAGGCTCTGGTACTCCTGGTGTCAAAACGTTTCGGTCCTCACCTGTCTGGAACCCCCATCCAGCCCTTACCCCACCTGGGCATCCACCAGGCACCGGTTCCCGCACGCAGAGATGCACACTGTCTGGTCTTTACTAAGTTGAAAACAAATACAGAGGAAAGAGTCTGATACAGCCGTTTTGTTATTTGAATTGGCTACCTCTTCACTCAGGCTGAAAAAAAACCACAACTCTAGTATAAGCTCGGATTTTTTAAACTTAAAAAGTTTTTAAATTTTTAAATTATTTTATTTTTTCAGTTTTATGGATATATGATTGACATATAAAACTGTACAACATGGTGACTTGGCATATGTGTGTGTGGTGAAATGATCACCGCAGTAAGTTCAGTTAACACCCATCATCTCACATCGCTATAATTTCTTTTTCTCGTGATGAGAACTTTTGAGATCTGCTCTCTCGGTAACTTTCAAATATATGACATAGTCTTGTTAACTTTAGTCACCATGCTGTACGTTACATCCCCGTGAGTTATTTTATAACTGGAAGTTTGTACCTTTTGACCCCCTTTTCCTGTTTTAACCCATCCCCCCGGAACCGCTCCGGTCTCTGGCAACCACCAGTCTGTTCTCTGTATCTATGAGTTTGAGCTTTTTAGATTCCACGTATAAGTAAAATGATGGAGTTTTTGTCTTCTTCTGTCTGACTTATCTCATGGGGCCTAATTGCCTTCCAGGTCTATCCATGTTGTTGCAAATGGCAGGATGTCCTTCTTTTTTATGGCTGAATCTCTCTCTCTCTCTCTCTCTCTCTCTCTCTCTCTCACACACACACACACACACACACACACACACACACACACACACACACACACACACACACACACACACACACCCGCCCCCCCCCATGTCTGCTTCGTCCATTCATCCATCAGTGGACACTTAGGTTGTTTCATGTCTTGCCTACTGTAAATAATGCTACAGGGAACGTGGGGCTGCAGGTATCTCTAAAAGAGAGTGATTTCATTTCCTTCAGATTAATACCCAGAAGTGGGACTGCTGGATCAAATGATAGTTCTAGTCTTAATTTTTTGAGGAACCTTCAGGCTGTTTTCCACAGTGGCTGCACCAGTTTACACTCCCATCAGCCGCGCACAAGGGTTCCCTTTTCTCCACATCCTTGTCGGCACTTGTTTCTTGTCTTTTCGATAATAGCCATTCTAACAGGTGTGATGTGAGATCTCATTGTGTTGGGTTTTTTTTCTTTTTAATGTTTTAATTTTTGGCCACACCACGCGGTGTATGGAATCTGAGTTGCCTGGCCAGGGATCGAACCCACGCGCCCTGCTTTGGAAGTGAGGAGTCTTAACCACTGGACCACCAGGGAAGTCCCCTCGTTGTGGTTTTGATTTACATTTCCCTGATGGTTAATGATGTCGAGTATCTTTTTATGTGCCTGTTTGGAAAAATGTCCATTCAGATCCTCTGCCCATTTTTTAATTGGGTTGTTTGTTTGTTTTGCTATTTGTATGAGTTGTATGAGTTCTTTATGTATTTTGGATATTAATGTTTTCTCCCATCCCACAGGTTATCTTTTCATTTTGCTGATGGCTTCCTTTGCTGTGCAGAAGCTTTTTAGTTTGATGTAGTCTCACTTGTTTATTTTTGCTTCTGTTGCCTTTGTTTTTGGTGTCAAATCTAAAAAAATTATCGCTAAGGCCTATGTTTTCTCCTAGGAGTTTTATGGTTTCGGGTCTTGTGTTCAAGTTTTTAATCTATTTTGAGTTGATTCAAAAATCTTTTTAAGTGAAAATTTGGGAAGCCAAGTGACGCTTCTTTCCTGTGCTCTGGGGGTTCCCCTGGTCACTGCTTGGTGACCGTCGCGGCTGCCCCTGAGCCAGTGATGCAGGCGAGAAGCAGGGGGCCTGAATGCCCGCACCCCAGGATGAAGGGGTGACATCTGGGGATAGGCGACAGGTACAGACAGCTGTCAGTCACCCCAGGATGTCGGTGCTCATTTGCTCCAGAAAACGGCAGCTACGGCGCTTTCTTGGAGCCTCCAGCCTTCCTGCGGTCAGTTGGCTGACACTTAGAGAAGAGGGAAGTGCTGGTGAACGTTTATGTCTGACCGTGTGCCAGGCACAGCCGTGGAGCTTGTTATCTGCGTTGTCTCGAGTGATTCAGTCTTCCCCACCATCAAGTGCGGTGCTGTTGTTCCTCTTTTACAGACAAGGAAGCGGAGAAGTGAGGGTTTGGGCAGCTTTGCTCAGGTCACCCAGCTAGTAAGAGTGGGAGCCAGGAACGATCTCTGAGTCTGCCTGAAAGGAGCTAGACCTGGAGGGCAGTGGAGCTCCGTGGCCCAGAGTGGGGGGTCCGGCCTTGGGGGCCGCGTAAGCCAGTGGGTTGGAACAGGCTGGGTGGGCCCAGGGATGCTGGGCACTTAGGAACCGCATACTCGCTCACTGCCTGGTACCCGTCTCTGGGCCTGAGGCTGGTGCAGGCAGATTTCATCAGCCAGACTGGAGTTTGGGAAAGTACCAGCCTCTCTGGGGTTGCCCAAGGTAGGAGCACTAGGCTGGCTTGTTGGGAGTCCGAGGATTTCACGGGGCTTCCCCACTGCCCACGGCAAGGACAGGGTTTTTCTTCTTGGGGAAATGGGGTGGCATTTCAGTCCTTCCTGACCTTGGGGAGCTCCCAGCTCTCGATCCCAGGGAATCGGGCCCCTCTGGCACCCTCTCAGAGCCCAGGGGCAGGTGGCGAGCGGGCGTGCACCTGCTGATGGGTCTGGATGCTGCGACTTGTTTCCGGTTCTCAGAACATCTGTGGCCGCACGAGGCCAGCTCCCCTGGGACTCCTGATGGAGGGGGTGGTCCTGGGAATTTGTCCATTTTCCAAGGGGTCAGAGCCTGTGTCCTTGTGCTCATTCAGCTCTGCTGGTCGTTGGCAGTCCTGGAAACCAGGAGGGGCAGGTGCGCTGGGCACCTCACAGCCGGGTCGCCTTGCTGCCACGCTCACGGCCTTTGAGGAGAGCCCCCGCCACCCGCCCTTCCTGGTACCTGCCAGGCCGGGTACCTGCGGCCCTAGGGCAGGAAGGTGGAAACACGTGGAAACACGACCCTGCAGCCCCCTGTCTGGCTGTCAGATCAGCACCCACGCTGAGCAAACACGCGGGAAGTTCTTTTTCCTTCTCTGGGAGCCACCGGGCCCTTTGGAGGACCTCCTGCCCCTCCCCGGGGTTGCTGCTATTCACGAGTGACGTCCTTCCCGAGGCTCACCCGGCTGCTTCTCCCCTCCCCCCAGGATCATGCGGCCAGATGACGCCAACGTGGCCGGCAACGTCCACGGAGGGACCATCCTGAAGATGATCGAGGAGGCAGGGGCCATCATCAGCACCCGGCACTGCAACAGCCAGAACGGGGTGAGCGTCCCATGGAAGAGCCCGGGCCCTGGGGGCCTAGCGTCCCCTCTGGCGGTGCCGCACCCCTGTCTGCGCTAGGGTGGAGGCCAGGCCTGGAGCCTTCCCCGCCCCGGTCCCCGGGCCTCGGGGGTTTTGGGAAGCTCCGGCCCTGGACTGGGGACCCCTTGGGTTGGAAGTTGGTTTGGGGCTCAGTGAGGAGGGGCGGGGACCTCCAGGAACTCAGCTGAGAGCTGCCAGCTGACAGAGCCACCTTTCCAGCCCTCCCTCTGTGTTCCGGGGGAGTCGGCTTCCTGAGCCCCCGGGGGCCCGGCCCCCCCCCAGAGCCTGCACGGGTGGCAGTTAATCCTGGGTGTCACACCGCCTGGACCCGGACCCCTCCCCTGCTCCACTGACCCTGGGTCCACAGGCAAGTCTGGGCTCTCCCCTTGGTGGCTTCCGGGCTGCACAGGCCAGCGCAGACTCCTGTGATGGTGCCGGCTCTCCTCCCGCCACCCAGACGGGGCCAGGCTGGTGGCTTTAGGCTTCAGGGCAGCTGCGGGGCATTCAGCCCGTCGTCTCCTGCCCAGCCCCCAGCCCTGCGGGGCCTGCCGTTCTCTCTGAAGCCCCCCTCGGGTGCTGGGGGAAGGAGTCAGTCTTGTGCCCCAACTGCCAGCTCGGCACCAGGCAGGCACAGAAGCGACTCCAAGGAAGCCTGAAGCCTTGGGCACCTGGGGGCCTCGGCTAGCCACTTGGCTGTGTCATTGTCCTCCAGGCCCAGAGGCCGATTCCGCGCCCGCGCAGACTGTGTGCGCGTGCGCGTGGGTGTGCAGCACTGCACGTGTGTATGTGTGTAGAATGAACCGAGCCGGGGTGCGTGTGTGTGGGTGGACGTGGGCCTAGGGGCCTCCGCCTGGGGAGGAGTGGGAGTGGGTTGGGCTGGGGGCCCTCCATGTGAGGAAGGGGCTCTCTCGCCTGCTGAGAGTTCTCCCTTGAAGTTCCGGGGCAAACCCGGGCACGTTCAGAGAGCGCCCTCTGGTGGCTGTGAGAACAGGCCTGAGCCCGAGGGGCCGGGGCTGGGGTGGGGGCTGGGCCCCTGGTAGACCCTCCGAGAGGGAGACGGTGAGGGTCCCAGCCAGGCCTGGCAAGAGAGGCTGGACGCTGGGAAGGAAGAGCCCCAGGACTGGGGAGGGAGGGAGGCCAAGTGGGTGACAATGCCCTGGTAACAGCCAGGGTTCAGTGACCACCTAGGGTTTTGCAAAGCTCTGTAGCATTTAGCTTGTGTCGTCCTCACGACACCCCTTAGGGGTCGAGGTGGTTATTGTATGATCCCCACTGCACAGATGAGGAAGCTGAGGTCCAGAGAGCTTGGATACTTGCCCGAGGCCACATGGGGAAGCGGGTGGTTGGTCTGGGTCTTGAACCTGTGCTTTGAATCCCTGTTCATCCTCACTCCTTCCCCAGAGTGAGCCTGGGGTGCAGGTCTGACCTGTTGGCTGGGAGATGCCTCTGGGCTGGTGGCCCCAAGATAGCGATCTGGAATCGCAGGCTCAGGAAGGGGGCGTGAGCCCCAGGCAGCTCCAGGGGGCTGAGGCTGGCCTCTGAATGGCTCTGCTGGGGCTCTGGGTGGGTGGGCCGGGGGCACTGCCATCCACATTCCCTTGGTAGTCTCATCCAGCCTGTGGCTTTAGTACCATGACACAGCCCCGAGGTCCTCTGTCCAGCTGGTGCCTCTTGGCTGGCTCCCTCTGGATGCTTAATCAGCCCTCGACCTGGATGGGCCCCGAAACACACTCGGGGCCCGCTCCCAGGCTGCTTCTCCCACGGCCTCCCTCTGCTCAGTTAATGACCTCTGGAGCCTCCGCTGCCCCCCTCTTCCTCCCGCCTGTGGACCCTGGCACCCAGTCCTACCGGCTTCACCTTGTGGATAGTTCCAGGTCCGAACACTGCACACCAGCCCCACCGCCATCTGGGCCGAGCCACTGTCGCTTCCTGCCCAGACAGCTTCCTAGCAGGCCTCCCTGCCCCTGGTCTGCTCTCCAACAGCAGCCAGAGAAGCCCGTCCTGTGTGAGGTCAGGGCACGGCTCCTACTCCTTGCCCTCGTCACGCCCCTGGGCCACACCAGCATTCCTGCCCCAGGGCCTTTGCACTGGCCCTTTCCCCTGCCTGGACCACTCTTCCCCCAGAGACCCATGTGGCTCCCCCTTCCTTCCTGTAAATTCGATCTCCACGTCCCCGACAACTGGCTCCCTCACTGCTCCCAGCTCTTGTCCACAGCCCTGTCCCTCCTGGCACACAGCGTTTTGCTCATTGAGCTCTGGGCTGCTTCCCCCACTAGAATGTAAGCCCCACCAGGGCAAGGACTTTTGCCCGTCACTTCCCTGCTGGATTCCCTTAGCATCTAGGCCAAGGTCTGGAACGCAGTGGGCTCCCGTTAGCTGTGTGTCTGGAGTAGTTGTCTGCGGAGAGCTTCTGTTCAATGCACGCTTACGATGCACCAGTGGCCGCACTGCGTGCTTGACCTTCCTTACCTGGGGAATCTCCTTAACCCCACTTCGCAGGTGGGGAAGCGGAGGCCTAGAAAAGTCATGTGGCTCCCAAAGGTCACAGAGCTGCATCCTCTGAGTGGGCATCGGCCGAGAGGGCCTGGGTGGGTGAGGGGGCAGGTTCCGCTCAAATAACAAGAGCAGTAGGAGTTAACCCTTTCTGGACCTTGATCCCTACGTTTCTTTGAGAGCAGGGCAGCCCACCCCTCCTCTCCACACAGCGTCCGCTTGGATCCTGGCGGCAGTCACTGGTACCATTTATTATCTGTATTTTGCAGAGAGACCAGGTCAAGAGCTAGTACCAGAGCTGGAATTTGAGTCCAGGGCGCAGACCTGTTTTCTCTGGCTCTGCTTCTGAAGCTGCTGTCCCGGCTCAAAGCCCCGTGGCCCCTCAGGAGCCCAGGCCCGTGGTTTTCCAGGCATCTGTGCCCAATGGGCTAGTGCAACTCAGGCTGCCTTCGGGAGCATGGCAGAGGGTGCTTCTTGGGCTAGATGCTGATCAAAACCCTCACGGCTGCTTCCCGGGTCGGGGCGGCTCCTCCTAGTTTACGCCCCGAAGCAGGGACTTACGGGTGTGTCTGAGCCGCTGGGAGCCACAGACACCTACAGCTCGGAGACGCTCACACTGAATAAACATTTGTCATCCTGTGTTTTGAATTTCTGGGTCACACAGGTCTTTATGGAGTGCCTGGGGTGGCCCGCTAGGTCTCGGGAAATGGCAGCTCTCAGTCAAGTTGGAGCTGCCTGGGTCCCAGCCTGTGCCGTCCACACCCAGCTGGACATGGATTCAGCAGCAGCCTCCAGCTCCCCCGGGGTCGCCCTGCCCTCCCCTCTGCCTGGGGTGTCCGCACCCCACACCTTCTCCTGCCTGACACCTCAGCATCCAGGTCTCAGCTCCTCACCTGCAGCTGCCCCTCCCACATCGGCACCTGCACCCCACTTCCCACACCCCACACCTCACACTGCCCTCTTCGGAGCACCGGCCACGTGCTTATCTGTCATCCATCCCCCAACCAGACCCCAGGCCAGGGGCAGGCACCGAGTGCAGGGCCTGGCTCCATAGATGCCACCACAAGTGAAGGAATGCCTCTGTAGCTTTAAAAAGGCTGGGGTCCATCTAAGGCTCAGATGTTTAAAGGCACAAGAAATGAGCTGCATTTCCATTTAAAATATTAACGTATAGGAGGGTTACCTGTGTGCGGACATATCCACTCCGTAGTTTAGCCACCCTTCAACAAAGACAGCTGCTTTATTTCGTTTTGGGTCTTGCAGGCGGAGCTTGGATAGTTGCAGAAGTGGCCCAGAGGCTGGACCCGCATTCTTGCCCCCCTCCCTTCGCACTTGCCTTTCCAGCTTTCTGCCAGTGGGTGGCGCTGTAGCCACACAAATGTACTTGGGGTGACGCCCAGCAATTCCCTCGCGTTGTTTTAGCTTCAGGGGTGACCCGTCTGTGTGGGGCGGGGGTGGGGGGACAGGGCCCCGGCAAGTCAGAGGGGGGACAGGGGGGGCGCCACAAGCTGCGCTTGCCTGCTCAGCTCGTGCTCTGCTGCGTTGAGAGCTGATTCCAGGACATTTATAGGAACAGAAACCATCAGAGGACCCCCATGTGTCTGAGGATCTCGGGGGAAGGGGTGAAGATGGAGGTCCCCAGGCGTCCCTCCAAAGAGGCAGGTTCTGCGGGTTTGGGGCGGGTCAGGGAATTTGCATGTTTGCCAGGTGTCAGGTGAGTTCTCGCGCAGGTGGGAGAGCTGTGCGTTGGTGCCACAGGTGGTGGCAGGTGGCCGGTGGGAAGAGTGCAGACATGCCAGAGCTTGAACTGACTGTCACCTACAAGCTTAATATCTCCAACCCCTGCAGAAGGGGTGCTGTGAGGACCAGCTGGAAAAGTGAAGCCCAGCGCTGGCACGGCGCCGACAGGCCCTCGAGAGTGGGCCCACCTGCTCCCTGCTCCCCACCCAGCCCAGGGGTACCCATGCTGTCCAGTGTCCTAAAAACCCTGATTGGTTTCTGGTAGAAAGTCCAAAAAGTGCCGGGTGCTGTGTTTGGCAGTGAAGATCCACGGTCCTGTGGATAATTAGATAAGATTGTCTCTTGTGTCGTTCGGTTAGCGTGGATGAAAAGGAAGCTGATTCCATAATATATGAAGAATTCATACAACTCGACAACAAAAAATAAACAAGCCGATTAAAAAATGGGCAGAGGAACTGAATAGACATTTTTCCAAAGAAGACATACAGATGGTCAACAGGCACATGAAAAGATGCTCAGCATCACTAATCATCCGGGAAGTGCAGATCAGAACCACAATGAGATATCCCCTCACACCTGCCAGAATGACTGTTATCAAAAAGACAGCAGATAACCAGTGTTGGTGAAGATGTGGAGAAAAAGGGGTCCTCATGCACTGTTGCGAGAATGTAAACTGGTGTGGCCACTGTGGAGACCAGCCTGGAGGTTTCTCAAAAACTAAAAATAGAGTTGCCATGTGATCCAGCTATTCCACTTCTGAGTATGTATCCAGAGAAAATGAAAACACTAATACGTAGTGGTATCTGCACCCCTGTGTTCATGGCAGCATTATTTACAGCAGCCAAGACATGGAACAACCTAAGGGTCCATTGATGGATGAGTGGATAGATAAATTATGGTATACACGCGTACACAAACACACAATGGAATGTTACTCAGAGGTAAAAAAAAAAAAAAAAAAAGATGAAATCTTGCCATTTGTGACAACATGGGTGGTCCTTGAGGGAATGATGCTATAAGTGAAATAAGTCAGATGGAGAAAAACAAATACCTGATGATTTTGTTCATAGGTAGAATATAAAAGACAAAAAATAAACGAACAAACCGAAAACGCATAGATAGAACAAGGCAGTGGTTAGCAGAGGGGAAGGGGTGGGTGGGGGAGTGGCCCAGGGGCAAAATGGGTAAAGGAATCGACTGGTGATGGATGGAAACTATACTTTTGGTGGTGAGCACGCTGTAGGGTATACAGTAGAAATATAATGTTACACAGGAAACTTACACAATGATATAGACCAATGTTACCTCAATAAAAACTAAACGTAAAAAAAAAAACCTGATGTTCAGTGCTGGTGCGGGAGTGCTGGGGCCACGTCAAGCACTCTGCCCTGCCGAGAAGCACTTTGGGAGCACGTACCGAAATGTTTGTCCCTTCCGCCCTGGAAACAATCCCCAAGACTGAAAACGACTTAACTAAAAGGACCCTCATCACAGGGTTATTTATAATAAGAGACAACTGAGGTTGATACAAATCTAACAACAGAAGAATGTTTTATTTGGCCGTTAAGAAACATCTTTGCGATGGAGTATCGTGAAGTGGCAGTCGTAGAAAGTGTCAAGAAAAGAAATGAGGAAGCAAGTCCCTCACTTTCATAGAGCGTGAGCTCCCAGGTGGATCCCGCTGGACCCCACGTGCACGTGCTGCCTGGCTGCGTCCATCCAGTTACCAAGGGGTCCTGGGTGGCCGGGGACATATACCCTTTTGTTCCTTTTGAATTTTGAGTCATGAGAATGGGTTGCCTATTTGAAGGATAAATAACATTTAAAAAGAAGAACTGTGATTTCTAAGAGCTTGTCACAACATGGGCAGATTATTTTTCCTCCTGTTGAGTGAAAAAAGCAGATTGTGAAAGTGTATATTTAGTGCTTGAACAGCTACGTAAGACTATATATGACAACTATACATGACTGTAAGTGACAACTATCTGTGACTAACACTGCAAAACAAGGAGCCAGACAGCCAAACAAGTGAACCAGTAAAACCCCTGTTCTTGGGGCAAAAAGCCTGGAAAGAAAGATCCCAAAATAGAAACCATGGTTATCTCTGGATTGGAGGAGGGATCTTCCCTCCTCTGCCTCCTTTTCTGTACTTCCCAAATTTTCTATAATAAGTATGTATGCCTTTTTTCACGTTTCATTATACAAGTAATACGTATCTTTTGTAGAAACGTCAGAAAAAAGAAACAGGCCGCTTGGAACCCCACCACTCAGAATCGCCTGTATCAACTGCTTTGCCGTGTTGCCCTCGGGCAGTGCTTCATCTCCTGGTTTTGCATGTAGGAGTGTGTGGTGGCAATAACTTGAGTTACTTTTAACAGTGGGGAAAAAACCAAGGGCCGTTTTGGGGCAGCGTGTCCAGGGTGGGGCCTCGTGGGAGGCTGACCCGCCTCTGGTCTTTGCAGGAGTGCTGCGTGGCCGCCCTGGCCCAGGTGGAGCGCACGGACTTCCTGTCGCCCATGTGCATCGGCGAGGTGGCCCACGTCAGCGCGGAGATCACCTACACCTCCAAGCATTCGGTGGAGGTCCAGGTCCACGTGATGTCCGAAAACATCCTCACAGGTGACTTCCTCTCGCTGAGCCCGCGAGCGGGGTTGGGAACAGCGGTGACGGCAGCAGCCGCAGCCCACGTCCGTTGAGGGCTGACTGCCCCTGGGTGGTCCTAACACTGTCTGTGGGTGACCTCCCTGCATTTCCACCTCCACCTGTGAGCAGGGACTTCTGCCGTCCTCGCTTCGTTCGCAGACGGGGAAACGGGGGCGCAGACGAGTTAGGCAACGAGCCCAGGGTACGGCCCCCCTGCCTTCCTGGGCAGGAAGGGGCCTGGCGGCCAGCGGGTCTGGGCAGAGGGTGGGAGCGGGCTGGGAGGGCACATGCCGCCCTCCGGCCCCCCTGCCGTCTCCCCAGCCCCCACCTCGCCCTTCCCTGCACGGTGGAGCTGCTGCCCCTGGGAGACGCTGCCCTGGCTTCTGCTGTGCTCCCCTGGGCCCCGCAAGCCAGGCCTAGGCTGGAGCTCCCTGGGCGAACCTTTGACTCTGCTTTGATCTGAATATTCTCTTCTTCAGAGTGGTAACCATGGAAACCCCTTCTCACCCTCCCACTGGGCACTGCAGGGGAGTGTGGCTTCGGTTCACAGTCGCTGCTTTTTATAACGGAGGTGCTGATGAGGCAGGCAGGCCCCTCGGGCCCCTCACTGCCCACTGCCTCGTCCCAGGCCACCTGCTGTCCCACCCAGAGGAGACTCCGTGCTCGTTCTAGAGGAAGGAGCTGCCTGGGTCCTTGTGCCTCCTCCCGATGCCCTCTCCTCGGCCGTGGCTGCCTGCAGAGCGCTGTGCTCAGAGATCTTTAAGGGGCTCCAGGCTTCTCCGCGACACGGGCCAGGAGCTCAGTTATTCATTTGGAGCATTGCGGTGACCGCAGCAGGCCCAGCCACTGCACAGTGAACGATTTAGCCGAGCCACGGCCTGGGATTGGGGGTGGGGAGTGGTCAATGGGCTTGTGCCCCATGTCCTGCATCTGTGGCCTGAGCCCGGTCTTTGGCAGGCAGCTCTGGCATCGAAGGGACCTTGGTTGCTGGTCTCGGGCTGTGGCACAGAATGGGGTCCTCTGGCCCTGACTTACCACATTGGGGCTGGCAGCCCGCCGGGAGGAGGCCCAGTGCGGTGCGGGCCCCTCCCCGCCTCCCCCTTCCACGTGACCCAGCCCTGCTCTCCTGGGCTGTGCTGGGGGTTGAGCCTCCCTGCTCCTGACACAAGAGGGGAAATGGCCGTGCTTTCCCGCTGGCTCACGACAGCCGCGGACTCGGTCACTGATGAGTGAATGAACGAAGGAGTGGATGAGTCAGGAAGATGGGGGCCTCTGCGCTGCGGGGAAGCGGGCAGAGGGCCTCGTCTACAAGGACGGGCCCCGCCCACTTTCTGCGGGGTCCCCCCTCTGGGGGCAGGAGCGGGCAGGAGGCAGGCAGTGCTTGCCCAGAGCTGTGGTGGCGAGATGACAGCCCCCGCCCTGCAGTCAGGATGCTCTGCACCCGCCAGTGTCCCCAGCCGCCCTGACCCTGAAGGATGGACACGCAGAGCCTGAGCTGCCCCGAGAAAGAGAGAAGTGACTGAGGAGCATGGGCTTCCGGGACAGCGGGGCGGGCACTGTGCACGTGAGAGGGACCGAGCTCAGAGCAGGGGGGCGCCGCCCAGCACTGCCAAGCTTTTCGAGCCGGGGTGGGGGTGGGGGTGGGGCCCGAGGCCCCGGGAAGACCCCAGGGCCGATCACAGGATGGGGACGGTGAGACCTGGAGCCCTGGGGCTGTGCCTTCTCTACACGTCTCAGTCACCTTGCCTGCCTTGCCCTGGAGCCCCTGCTGAAGGGCCGGGCGTCCCCTCCCTTACTCTCACATCCGGGTGCCCCTCTCCGGGTCTCAGCACCATGTCTGTGCATCTCTCAAACTCTCTCCATCTTTCCATGTTTGGATCTGTGTGAGTCTCTTTTACTCTGGGACCCCGTGTCTCGAGGCCTTCCTGTCTTGATGCATCTCTGCCCGCGTGTCCACGAGGATGGGAGCCCTACGAGGGCAGGCCATGTGGCCGCCTGGTCCAGGGCAGTCCTAGCGCCCGGGGCAGGGCTGCCCAGCAGGTGCTCTGTGAACACGGGCCAGGTGGGCGGGTGGACTCGGATAGGTGGGGAGACTGGGCTGGGCGGACAAACAGGCGACCAGGCTGAACCCTGAAGCTGTTCGTGTGCCGTCTCCGTGTTTCGAGACCCCAGGGGGCAGGGCCCCCGTTCTGTGCATCCCCCTCGCTCGGGGCCTTGCCGCCTGTCGTGAGGCAGCCGGGCGAGCATGCTCCCAGGCAGACAACCCGCAAACCTTTGCTCATTCATCTCCGGCAACTGTCAAAATATTAAGCTAACTGGGACGTGATTGCTGCGAATCACTCCAGAAAATAGCTGGGAGCTCTCAAGATTTCAGAATAGATGTTTTTAGTGCTGCACTTGTCTTTTGATGGTTTTATTAAATGATAAAGTACAATTAGAGTGTTTTGCCTCATTTGCTCCACGGTGTTCATTTGGGTCTGGAGGAGGGCCACTTGGGGTTTCCATGGAAACCAGCTTGTCAGGCTGGCTCTAGCTGAGTCAAACAGGAAATCTTTATTCCCCAAAGCAGGTTGTCAGATTCACTCTCAGTCAAAGTGCAGTGAAGATATTTTTCCGTGTTATTTGCCTGTGGTCCTGGTGGTGCCGGGGAGCCCGGGTGGAGCGGCGGACATCCTGGCATGAGGAGCGGGCCTGGGCGCCAGGGGCCTCACCCTCTTTCTAATTGACCCGCCAGGGCTTGGCTTGGTCCTTGGGGCTACGTTTAAGGGGAGGAAATTGAAGCCCCAGGTTCGCCTTGGGAAGGCAGGTCAGAAGGAACTGGTGGGAAGTGAGTCACTGAGGGGGACTTTAGGGCGAGCCCCCCGCCCCCGGGCTGCTCCTTGCTTCTGCACTTCCTCTCTCTGTCCTGCAGTTCTCCTGTTCGCCGCTACATTGGGAATCGTCCATGTCGAAGAGGCAACTTTTAAAAGGCATCCTTTTTTTTTTTTTTGCGGTACGCGGGCCTCTCACTGTTGTGGCCTCTCCCGTTGCGGAGCACAGGCTCCGGACGCACAGGCTCAGCGGCCATGGCTCACGGGCCCAGCTGCTCCGTGGCACGTGGGATCTTCCCGGACCGGGGCACAAACCCGTGTCCCCTGCATCGGCAGGCAGACTCTCAAACACTGTGCCACCAGGGAAGCCCTAAAAGGCATCCTTGCAAACGCTTCTCTGAAATTACTGGGACCTGGGAGGTCTGGGTCTGTACTCAGAATGGCGTCGAGTTGCTGTGTGAGCCTAGGCAATCCCCTTGACCTCTCTGGGCTTCAAGCTCCTCCTGTACAAGTGAGGGTCGTGGACCAAGTGATCTCCAGGCTCTTCTGGCCCATGGTTTTCAGCCCAGACAGGCCTCCCGCCCTGACGGCACCACTCTGTCCTGAGGCTGGGCTCAGCGCCCCAAAGAAGGTTCTGTTTCCTGTCCTTCAGCCCAGAGCAAAAGCCAGCAGCCCACTGCCTGCTCTCAGCCCCCATATGGAAGCTTCTTCATTGGAGCGCTGAGTCACCAGCAGCAAAAGTGTCTGGTGTGATGCCTCCCACCTGGAAGGAGGTGGCCCTGGGGAAGGGAGGGGCCGCGGGGGGCTGGAGCTGTGATGAGCCGACCCCACGGCTGTGCTCTGGGCTGTGGCCCCGCTGCCTGGGTGGGCTCTGCCTCCACTGCCCCTCCACCTCAGGTCCATGAGCTGCTTCCTGTCCAGCCGGAGCTCTTCTTGGTGGCCAGTCTGCCCCTCCCCACAGCCCTTCCCTCCCTCTCACTCCGGAGGCTCCCGGGAGGCCTGCCTGGAGTCGGTGCCCTCCAGGTGTAGGCCTTCCAAGTTAGAAAGTGCTAGAAAGCTGACAGGCCCAGGCCGCCCAGGCTTAGACCGCATGACCTGCAGTCTTTCCAGCAGCCTCAGGGTGGGGGCAGCATGCTGGCATTGGGGTTCCCCAGGCTGGGGGCCACGCCTCTCCCCGGTCTGTGCCCACACGTGCACCTCGCGGCTGAAGAGGCAGTGGGGGTGGGGGCCAGAGGTGGCATCGGCCCTGCCTGCCCTGTGCCTGGTGCCCTGCCGGCTCCCAGCCATCACTCACGTGTTTGTCTTCTCTGAAGGTACCAAAAAGCTGACCAATAAGGCCACCCTGTGGTACGTGCCCCTGTCGCTGAAGAACGTGGACAAGGTCCTGGAGGTGCCTCCAGTGGTGGTAAGGAGGCCCCTCCCACTTCTCCTGGGTGGGCGGCAGGGGCCCGGGTCCTAGGAGAGCAGCATCGGGCGGGGCTGGGCCACAGCAGGAGGCGCAATGGGAAGGGGCGTCCCTCCTGGGATCCTTCATGCTGGGAATGCCAGTGGGGGCTGGCCTGGGCCCCGCAGACACCCCTCCTGGAGGAGCCTGGCCGGAGGGAAGGCGGGTGACGGGGCTTTGCCGGGCGTCCAGTCCTGGGGGCACAGGCTGGGACGTCTCTGCTTCAGCCCCGCTCTCTCCCCCTGCCGGGTCTGCTTCCTGCCTTGGTTCCTCTCATTTTGGTTTTGCTGTGGACAGAGGCATCTCTGGGTGAAGAGACTTGGCCATGTTCACTCCGGGGGGCCCCGCTGCAGGCAGGCTCAGTGGGCAGACGTTTGGAGGGGGCACATTGGGCTGATAGAGGGATTTAGCTCCTTCCCTAACGGCACCCCACTCCTCCTCGTGTGGCTCCCCTGGCCCTGGATGTCCCGAGGACAGGCCTGGGCGGCTCCCCCGGAGGCCTGGTGCTGTGCTCTAACCCCTGTGAGGGAGGGCCGTTCTCAGAGGGCCGGGGCCTGGCTTAGCAGGGTTTGCCCTCAGGGAGCATTTTTCTGTGGTCGAGATGTCTGTAGAAGAAACTTTTAAGAATCATAAAACTGGGAACCAGACAGTTAGGAGCTGTATAGAGCAGTAAAAGGTCCCCAGCCTTTTTGGCACCAGGGACCGTTTTCGTGGTAGACAGTTTTTCCGTGGAAGCGGGGGTGGATGGATGGCTCAGGCGATAATGAGAGTGATGGGGGCGGCAGATGAAGCTTCGCTCGCTCACCCGCCGCTCACCTCCTGCTGCGTGGCCTGGCTCCTAATGGGGGTTGGGGACCCCTGGAATAGAGCACACGGAGGAACGGTCCCTGTCCCCTGTCCCCTCCCCGCCACCGCAAGCCCTTCCCACCCTGTCTCCCCGCTGCGCAGCTTCCTGAGGGCCTGGGTCACTTGGGGCGATGGGGGGCTTGCTCCGTGTGCTGCTGCAGACGTCAGCCCAGGGGCGTTCCCTGCCCTCTCCCTGTGCCAGCTCACGTCTGACCTGGGACCCTGCCTGGCCTCCGTGGACGCAGTCCAGGCTCCGGCGGAGTGTTTCCTGGGGGGCGACCAGCTGCTGGGCTCCAGCTGCCGTTTAGTCTAGACTTTAAAAAAGCATCTTGGGAGCAGGAGCTCTCTCCATGCGGAACAGGAAGTGTGCTTAGACCTTGGTCTGCATCGGGTTGGTGGTCCAGGGTTTGGTGCCCTGAGGGCAGGGCGGTAGTGCCAGGAGCACCAGGCCAGCATCGGTGCCACCTGTCCCTCCACGTGTGAGGAGAGAGGGGCGCTCAGGGCCAGGGTGTGAGCCGGATGGTTCCCACGCTTCCCACCTGTTTGAGTTTCCCGGGGCTGCTGTGACACAGTCTGGGGAGCTTAAACAACCGAGTTCATTCTTTCCCATTTCTGAGGCCAGAAGTCCAAAATCAAGGCATGGGCAGGGCTGGGCTCCCACTGGAGGCTCTGGGTGAGGGGGAATCCTTCCTGCCTCTTCCAGCTCCTTGGGGCTGCAGGCATTCCTTGGCTTGTGGCTGCATCACTCCAACTTCTGCTTCTCTTGTCATCTGGCTGTCTTCCCGTGTGTGTGTGTGTGTGTCTTTGTCTGTCTGTCTGTCTGTGTGTGTGTGTGCGTGTGCACGTGTCTTAACTAATTACACCTGCACAGACCCTAGTTCTCAAAAAGGTCACATGCACAGGTCCCACGTGGACAGGAATTTTGACAGGACGCTGTTCAACCCAGAGCATTGGCCTTCAGTCCAGCCCACCTCTGTCTCTCTCTCTCTCTCTCTCTCCAGCTCTCTCTCCGTCTCTGTCTCTCTGTGTCCCCCCACCCCGCCCCCATTCTTCCTGGAGCTGCTCTCCTCTCTGCTGCTGGCAAGATGGAAACTGCATCATTTTCAAGCAGCACTAACTGAGGGGTTTTCAAACCCAAGAAGCAGGCGTGAGTCTGAGGCGCAGTGACGGTTCCCTTTAGGGATTACAAGCGTGCTAACCCCTGCTTTCATCTTTCCCACTAAGCACTTGGTGTTAAATTAGCCACATCGCATGTAAATACTCAGGCACATTATTTAACTGATTGAATTTTCAGATGCTACACAGTCTAGAAATCTCTAGCAGGCCATATCTCTGGTTTCAGCACCACATGGTGGATCTTAAGGGGTTGCTGCTGAAGGAAGATTCCTGGGCCAAACACATTAGCTTTTGTTCCCTTCTGGCTCCTCAGGGGCCCGTGTGCTGAGAGCCGGTGGGTTTTTAGCCGGTGGGGGGGAGTGGGGGTGGGTGGGCAGTGTCAGTCTCCGCTGTCCCTGCAGGGACAGGGCAGCTCTCTGCATCACCCCCCTCATCCCCTGCCCTCCCTCCCACCTCCTGGTGGAGACCCCGGTAGCTTTCCCATTCCCTTTGTTTAGCCGAGTTTGATAAGACATAAATATCCACTCTGCCCGTGGTAGAGGGGAGTGTCGGAAGTGTCCCACCGGGTGCAGAGAGAGCTCCAGATGGGAGAGGCCACACGGCTCCCAGCCGCAGGCATTGCTAATGTTTATTTGCACTTTCTTCCCCCACACATGCTAGGCCCACGTATAAGCCTTCAGGTGATTTGAACTGTTTTCGTTTCATCATTTCATTTGAAATGTTTCATTCTGCTCTTTGCATTGGCATGGCCCAGCCGAGTGCTCATGCGACGGTCCTGGAAAGCTCGGGTCTGGCCCTCGTTGGCGTTTACGCTCAGGTGCTGGTAGCTTGACCTTCAGACTTCCTTATGTCCTGCCAGCATGCCCCTGCCGACCCTTCACAGGTAGCGGTCATTTATTAGGAAAACATACGTCACTCTGTCTACGTGTGTATCTTACCCATGTCTCACACATGCACATATATTACATGCAGGTTGATCATACGTATATCTGACACACAGAACACTCATCTCACACACACACACACACACCTGCTGTCACACATGTGCATGTGTGGACCGACCACATGTGTGCGTCTCCCCGGGGGAAGCCCACCTCCTCCCTGCAGTGTCACTCAGTGAGGACTTCGTCACTTTGCTCCACCTCTTCCCCCAGGGAACAGCGACCTCAGTGGCCCTGTGATGGAAAAAGAGACCCCTGCGGTGGCTGGGGACAGCTGTGGCCCCCGAGAGGCTGGGGGCCATTGGAGAGTGGACACTGGTTTTTATCGGTGTCTAAACATGAGCTTGAGTTAAAAGGCTCGCACTGACTGTTGCCTTGGACGTTTGAGCTGAGCTGGCTCCTGCTTCAAAACAGCTGAGTTTGATGAGTCCTTGGGGGTGAGAGTTGGGTGCCAGCCCATCATCAGGAGGTTCTCGTGATGTTGTCCCCAGATTTAAAGCCAGCAGGAGGCGTTTGTTTGTGAACAGGCTGCGTTTTCTTGGTCCTCGTCGCCCGTGTCAGGACCGGGGCCCTCATCGGTCCCTGTGTGACTGCAGAGGTCTGAGGAGTGTGCTGGACATGAGGATCTATTAGACTGGGGAGGTTGGCTCGTTTGTTAAAAATCTCTTAAAAAGGCATTTCTTGAGGACACGTAAGACATCCTTGAGTTTTACTAGAAAGGCACAGCACAAACTCTACTCTTAGAGGCATTGCTCTGTGTGGTGGGACGTGGGGGAACCATCTGTTTATGGAGGAAGAGGCTAATTGTCCACGGCGACTTGAATACTCACCATGCTTCGTTTCTTTTGAACAAACCGCTCAGCTTTCACAGCCTCCTTTAGAGACGGGGTCGCAAGCCCAAGCTAATGGTAATTAAGCCACGGAATGTGTTCAGACCTGGGCAGTTTTGGAGGAGAGCCACGAGCAGGAAAAGCAAGATGTTTAAAAGCGGCTTTTGGAAGAAGGTCTGAAATTGCAGGGGGCAGAGAGCAGCACACGGGGCCCTGAGCCTGGCGGCTGTTCCGCAGGCTCAGCGAGAGATGCAGGTAGAGTGGGTGGAAGGGCCGCAGTCAGAGCCCGTCAGAAGGAGAGCGGCCGGGCAGGGGTCAGCAGGGAGGGTGGGGCCGGTCAGGGTGCCTGTGGACCCCGGGCCTGTCTGATGGATCCCAGGGTAGGGGGTGTTCCCTACACTGGGCCCCAGGACGGTGGGCACCAGAGGGCCCAGCATTCTCCATCGTGCCAACCTTGACTGTCACCTTTATTTTTAACTTCTTGGGTCAGAACCCCCGTGATCCATTAGGAAAGCTTCAGGGGGGCTGTTTTAGCTTTGGCAGGTGTCAGCTGGCCAGGAGTCAGCAGAGTGAGGCTGCCCAGTGCCAGGGGCACACGGGGACCTCTTCCCTCCTCTCCCTGTTTGTGGGGGAGGGGGTGCAGCCTTCCTGGGGCTCCCTGACTCTGTAGTTCTATGTCCAGGAAAGAATCCCAGGAAGGAATGGGGTAGGTATAACATGGTAAGTGGCTGAGATTGTCAGTATGATTTCTTTTTTATATACATTTATTTATATATTTATTTTTGGCTGCATTGGGTCTTTGTTGCTGCGCACGGGCTTTCTCTAGTTGCGGCGAGCGGGGGCTACTCTTCGTTGCGGTGCACGGGCTTCTCATTGCGGTGGTTTCTCTTGTTGCGAAGCACGGGCTCTAGGCGCGTGGGCTTCAGTAGTTGCAGCGCGCAGGCTCAGTAGTTGTGGCTCGCGGGCTCTAGAGCGCAGGCTCAGTAGCTGTGGCGCACGGGCTTAGTTGCTCCGTGGCATGTGGGATCTTCCCGGACCAGGGCTCGAACCTGTGTCCCCTGCATTGGCAGGCGGATTCTTAATGACTGCGCCACCAGGGAAGTCCCTGATATTGTTTTAATGGAGAAAAATTGGGAGCAAACTAAAGGCCCAGATATGATGGATCCATCACATAAATTATGGTAGGAGGATACAGTGAGAGGAGGAAATACCATGACTTTGAACTTCACATACAGCATGGCAGAACCTTTTATTTATACACGGGCATGAAAATAGTTCTAGGGAGGACGTAACGCAAACATTTAACCCAGGCACTCTTGCAGGGGGAAGAATACATGATATTTTCCCCTTCTCTGTGTCTTCGTTATTTATGTTAAACATATACTATCAGAGAAAGAATAGATAGTTCCAGTCACAGAAAGGCAGCGCACACAGCAGCCGAGTCTGGGGGCCGGACCTGACCCTCTCCCGTGCCCCCCGCAGTACTCCCGGCAGGGGCAGGAGGAGGAGGGCCGCAAGCGCTACGAGGCCCAGAAGCTGGAGCGCATGGAGACCACGTGGCGGAACGGGGACATCGTCCAGCCCGTCCTGAACCCAGGTAGGAGCTGGGGTGTGGGCCGGGGCCGAGGCAGCGCGGCCACTTCACGAGCGTCCTCTTCCTGGGCCGGTGCTTCCCCTGGCGCTGTCTCCTGAGACAGGCTCTGGGGTCCCGGGAGCGCTGTCCCCTTGGCCCTGCACCTTGCAAGCCCCTTCCCAGTCGCACAGCCGACCACGGGGATGGGGGGACAACCCCGCAGGCCTCGGTGCGTCTGCTCCCGTAGTGCACTGACCTGGAGGGCCCCGTGGGGAGAGGCCCCGCTGCCCAGGCAGAGGGACACACGCCTGGCCATGGAGAATTTGTCCCCCAAGTTCACCCAAGAGTGTGTTCTGGACAGGATTTCCGGCTCATAAAAAAGACAGAATGGCAGCAGCGTTTCCCACATTGTTGTTCCCTGGCCCGCCGCCCAGACGCGGCCTCAAGTTAGACGGACTCGGAGTGCCCGGCTGGCCACGGGGGCTGCTGCCTTCCAGTCTTCATCCTTGTGCCTGTAAGTCCGGGCTGTCGGCTTTAACAGGACGCGCCTCCACAGTCCAAGTAGGTGAGGGAAGGTTCCCGAGTCCCTGCCAGAACACCGTGCAGGGTTGGGCCTGGGGGCCTCGGGGCCTGGTGACGCCCATCACCCTCCTCTGCACACACAGTGACTGCGTCTTACCGTGTGGAGAGCGGGCTGCACACCCTCAACCTCCCCATGTTAGCCGGGCTCCTGTGATGAGTGTCCACGTTCCATGCTGGGTCCCGGAGCGACTCCTCAGGGGCCCTGCACGCGGGTGCTGTGGCTCCTGATCTGTCCTGGACGGCCGTCTGAGCACTGGCCCCAGGGCGTCCCTCTGCGGCTCCATGTGCCCTGGGCTCTGCCCCCTTTCCGCTAAGGAGGAGCGCGGTGAGCTCTAGCGCGGGGGCTGGAGAAGCTCTGCCTGCCCGCCCGCCTGCCTTCCTGGCTGCAGCCCACCTTTGGCATCAGGGTGGGTGTAGGGGGCAGGGACTGGTGAACACCTCGCAGGCGTGCTGACTAGGACAGGACTTTCTGGGTTTCGGATTCTGTCGTTTATCGGGGGTGCGCTTGACGCCTCTGGCAGTGTCTGTGCAGCTTGTGTAGGGCTCCCCTCATGCTCATCCTTCCTGAGTTGCACCCTCACCTGCCCACAGTGAAGGCCAGGGCACTGGAGGTTGGTGTCTTTACTGTTCTGCTTTTTTATTTTTATTTTTTTTTTTGTGGTATGCGGGCCTCTCACTGTTGTGGCCTCTCCCGTTGCAGAGCACAGGCTCCGGACGCGCAGGCTCAACAGCCATGGCTCACGGGCCCAGCCGCTCCGCGGCATGTGGGATCCTCCCAGACCGGGGCACGAACCCGTGTCCCCTGCATCGGCAGGCGGACTCTCAACCACTGCGCCACCAGGGAAGCCCTGTTCTGCTTTTTTATTTATTTAATTTATTTATTTTTGGCTGCATTGGGTCTTCGCTGATGCACGCGGGCTTTCTCTAGTTGCGGCCAGCGGGGGCTTACTCTTTGTCGTGGTGTGCGGGCTTCTCACTATGGTGGCTTCTCTTGTTGCGGAGCACGGGCTCTAGGCATTGCAGGCTTCAGTAGTTGTGGCACGCGGGCTCAGTACTTGTGGCTCACGGGCTTTAGAGCGCAGGCTCAGTAGTTGTGGCACACGGGCTTAGTGGCTCCACGGCAGGTGGGATCTTCCCGGACCAGGGCTCAAACCCGTGTCCCCTGCATTGGCACGTGGATTCTTTTTTTTTTTTTTTTTTGTGGTACGTGGCCCTCTCACTGTTGCGGCCTCTCCCATTGCAGAGCACAGGCTCCGGACGTGCAGGCTCAGCGGCCATGGCTCACGGGCCTAGCCGCTCCGCGGCATGTGGGATCTTCCCAGACCGGGGCTTGAACCCGTGTCCCCTGCATCGGCAGGCGGACTCTCAACCACTGCGCCACCAGGGAAGCCTGGCAGGTGGATTCTTAACCACTGCGCCACCAGGGAAGTCCACTGTTCTGCATTTTCAACAAACACCGAAAAAAAAAAAAAAGAAAGGAAGAAAAGAAAACCCATCGGTATAAATAGAATGTTGCTGTTTTGATGAAATCTGATAAAGTTGTATCTTTTAACAATAAAATGTAAAGACGGTAATCCACAGGCCTGCGGGCTCTTGTGATGACTCAAGTGTATCCAGGCCCTGGGACACATGCCACCATCAGGCAGCGACCTCAGGCCCAGCCTCTGCTTTCAGGAGGCAAGTCAGGCAAAGGCATGGAGGACTGCAGAGGGGCCGAGAGGTCTCGGGAAAGGCACAGACTCGGTGCCGGGCGTGTTCCTGGGAGAAAGGCTGGAGGGGGCCCAAAGGCTGCTCTCCTCACTCTGGAAGACAGGTCCCCGCCCAGTCCCTGGGCCCTGTGACTGTGACCTTATTCGCAGAAGGGGCCTTTGCAGGTGGAATCAAGTTAAGGACCTCAAGGTGAGGTCGTCCTGTGTTACCCACACACATGGGGAGGGCCCCAAATCCAGCGAGCAGTGTACTCGTAAGAGACAGAAGAGTAGAGACGGTGTCAGCCCAAAAGCACCAAAGAGGGGAGCTTGGAAGAGGCTCTGACTGGCCTCTGGGGGCTGGACCCACCTGTCCTTGGGCGGTTACTGGCCAGCGCCGGTTGGAGGCCGGGGCCGAAGGCTCAGTCTTGAGCTCTGAGAGCCGTGAGGTTCGTCCTGGTTTTACTCCTTTGACTGACTGTCCGGGTAACTGAGATCACTCAGGGTTTTCAGTCAGTTCAAGTTCCTTCACTCATGAGATAATTTTCAGCTTGCCGTCCTCTGATTGTAAATCTGATCCATAATATTTTTCAGGATCTGTTATTCTCTAATGATATTAATGGAAAGTGGCATTCTAAATCGCAAGATTTCATGATAGATTTTTACAAGCTTTTAGTTTTTCCTTTTCTGGCCCTAATAAAAACGCATCTTTCTCAGCAATAGGGACTGGCTTTTAACCACTTCTTAAGGAAGTCGCATATCGATTCTCCGGTCTTTTTGAATACTGCAGTGTGCGCTTGTCACTGGGGTCTTCTCACACTCTCCCCCTTCCTGGGAGGACCCCCGCCCCGCCCTGATGAGGCAGGCTTGGCCCGAGAGTTACCACCGCCTGCGCCTGCAAGGCCCTCTGGACCTGCCGCTCCCTGTTACTTTTGAAACCAGAATCACATTTCA
Organism: Mesoplodon bidens; assembly: GCF_964165515.1. Classification (NCBI taxonomy): domain Eukaryota; kingdom Metazoa; phylum Chordata; class Mammalia; order Artiodactyla; family Ziphiidae; genus Mesoplodon; species Mesoplodon bidens. The sequence goes on from NC_138177.1 coordinate 182,669,850, forward strand.
GCCTCTGTGGCTGTTGCCTAGCAATCCCCACGAGGGGCCGACCTCCTCTTTCAGGTGTCTTTTCAGAGAGTCTGGGAGTTCTTTAGAGGCCCAGTTTTTCTTATTGTTTTCTCCATCTGATGAGACAAAATACAATTAGCTTGAATTCTTCAACCCATGGCCATCAGTTGTCCAGCTTTAACTGTGTAGGGACTATTTGGCCACGTGACCCACCGTTCTTTCTGGCAGCTGTTGGGTTTATGACAAAATCAGCCCTGGGACTTCCCTGGTGGTCCAGTGGTAAAGAATCCGCCTTCCAATGCAGGGGACGCAGGTTTGATCCCCGGTCAGGGGACTAAGATCCGACATGCCACGGGGAAACTAAGCCCACGCGCCACAACTACTGAGCTCGCGCGCCTCAACTAGGGCCCGCGTCCCGTAAACTACAGAGCCCACGCGCTCTTGGACCCGCGTGCCGTTAACTAGAGAAGAGAAAACCCGCACGCCACAACTAGAGAGAAGCCCGCGCACCACAACGAAGAGCCCGCATGCCTCAACGAAGGTCCTGCGTGCTGCAACTAAGACCCGACGCAGCAAAAGTAAATAAAATAAATAAATAAAAAATAAATCTGAAAAAACCAGCCCTGCCTGTTCCCCGGCTTTTGTGTCTGAAGCAGTGTTCACCTCTAAGTCCGGTCCCCGCTACCGGGACAGCCGGGGTCTTGGTGAGTCACACCCGCCCCTCATTCCTGCTAAGGCCCTGGACCCTGCCTCACTGAGGTCAGCCAGTGCCCGGCTACCCCCGCAGGCTGATCAGCCCTGAGCCTTCCCTAAGAGTGCTTGGTGCCCATTAGGGGCTTGCGCTGGGTGGGAGAGCCTTCTCCCCAGGGTCTGGCCAGGCCCCGTCACCCCGCTCCCAGCAGCACTTGACCTGGGGGAGGGGGGAGGCAGGAGGAGGAATACAGGGTCTGGAGCCGGACCTCTGGGCTTGGATCCCAGCTCTGCGCCATGGGGACTTAGCCCTTCTGTGCCTCAGGTTCGTCGGCTGCAAGCACGGAAGAGGGAGTTCTGTGCTCGTCTCTGGCTGCCCTGGGGACCTAACTCAGGTTCTGGACCTCATTTTGAAATGGCAGGTTCAGAGATTAGGCACTGCATTAGTCAAGGTCATTGTAACTGCTTACACTCTAAAATCCTAGCTCCTAACTCAGTAGAGGTTTATTTCCTGTAAACTCCTGATCGGGGGATCTCCTCCAGAAGCGGGGGACTCGGGATTCAGGCCCTTTGGTCTGGTAGCTCTGCACCTTTCATCAGGTAGATCTCGGGGCACCTCCGGAGGGGAAAGAGCAGGGAGGCTCACCTCTCGGGGGTTTTGACGGCTTGGGCCTGGATGCAGCACTTCCACTCACTCTCCTGTGGCAGCAGAGCAGCCGTGCAGCGGAGGCGGGGGAACGTGGTCCAGCCGCGCACGGGGGAGGGTGAGGAGAGGGGCTGCCCAGTCCTGCCTTCTGGTCACACGCGGTACGCCTCACCCTCACGGACAGCGACCTGGAATCCTGTCCAGCCCCACCATCTATTTGTTAAGGCAGCACTGGCAGCGATCACGGATAACCCCCAGATGTCTGTGCCTTGACCTTGAACTTCGAAGATCCTCTTCACATTTCCCTGTAGCTCCCCTAAGAAGCAGGACGTGAAGAACGGGGGAAAGGCCACTGAGGACAGGAAGTGCCTGATCCAGGGGCTGCGAACCCACAGACACCGTCCCACCCTGCAGAGCCCCATGAGTTACAGGCCACACGGCCCAGGGAAGGAGGACCTGGGTGTTGGGTGTGTGGGTGTATTTTTTTTTTCCCACCAGAATGTTGGTGTTTTCTCTGGTTGAAAGCTCATCAGTGCCAGTTCCAAGAACACTAAATCATTAGACGCAGCTTAACTGATGTTTTAAACGTGACTGCAGAACAGTGGGGGGCATCTCTTTGACTAGGTTGTTATAGTCATTTCAAGTGGCTTGTCATTTGAATAAGTAGATAGTTGACATGACAAAGATTTTTGTATGCTATTTCCATTGTTTGAAATTTTAAAAAATTCTTTTGTCATTGTGCACACACAAACCTCTTAGCTGGCCAGAGCAGTTCCTGAGAGCAGCCAAACTTGAGGCTTTTCATTTCCATTCATGCTGTAAAATAGCTACTTTGATGTCTTTTATGAGTGGGACCCAAAGCAAAGAAAGCATAGTAGGGCACCCCGTGGCTTTCGGGGCCTTTTTATTCTTTGAAGAGAGAGGCCCAAGGGAGACAGTCCTTGGAGATCAGGGGTGTCGTGGGCTGGCAGCGCTGGCCTGGAGTGTTTCTCTGATGGCTGTGGTGGCAGAGGGACTTCGCTGGCATCCTCTGTGGCCCTTGGGCTGTGCCCCGCACCCCGTCTCCCCAGGCCATCTGAAGCCCCGAGGCCACAGTAGGCGTGGCCCTGGGTGCACCCTGACCGGCCGGGGCTGTTACCCGCACTTCCTGAGCACAAGGAGGGTTTCGGGTGCGTCTTCTCCCCTTGGAGTGAAGTTAGGAACCGGGCAGGGCAGAGCTCTGGACACCTTCTCAGGGCCTCCCTGCTCATCCCACACAGCGGGTCCGGCGACGTTACCCAAGGCCCAGCCTGGTCTTGGATGGTCCAGGCCATTCTGGACGCCCCGGGGCCTGGGAGGCAGCTGCGAGAGGAGGCATCTCCTCCCTCCGGTCGTCTGCACTGACTGCAGCCCCCGGGAATGCCAGGGGACCCTGGAGCTCCCCTCCCAGAGCCTTTGGGGTTGTCCGTGTCATCTGTTGGCTGGTTTTAGATAGCATCCTTGCACACCTGCTCCCGCGGGGCCCACATGCGGGTGGGTGGGCTGGATGGCCGAGTCCTCAGACTGGCCTCTTGGGACGGAGTTCTGCACTTGGCTGCTGACCTCCAGCTCCTGACGCCGTGACGTCCCCGGCTTGAGGGGTCACCCGAGGCAGGAGCTGGGACCTCTCGTGGTGGCTGGCGCCCACCTCTGCCAGTCACACTGAGCCAGGGAAGCAGGCCGGTCGCCAGAACCCCCGGAGGTTGGAACTGACTATGGATAATAATGAGAGACCCCTTCTCCCATCCCGCCCCGCACCCCAGGCTGGAGCCACTTCATTGCTTCTGACACAGCCGAGGGCCCTTCCGGCTGGGAGCATCCCGAGATGCTTGAGTCCTTCCCGTAGGGACCTCTCAGAGCGGAAGGCACTTCACACATGAGCTCAAAACTTGAGTCTAAATCTCTCTAAGCCGTGAGGTTTGAGAACAAATAGAAAATATCTTGAGTTTGGAAGTCAATCCTTAAGGCCCCAGCTCACCGGAACTCCAGTTCTTCCCGCTTCGTGACCCCTTCAGGCAACGCACAGTCTGAGATCCCACGTGGAGGAGCATCAGAGAAAGTCTCGGAGGCAACTGTCAACGCTTAAGAGACCCAGGCCCCGACCTCTGGGTTGGCGCCCCTCCTGGCTCCTGAGCGGCGTTACTTCCTGCACAGACTTCTCTGTCTACCGCCAAATACAGGAAGGACCTTTCTTCACCTGCAGGGTGTGCCAGCCATTCGGGGGCCCGGCAGGCTGGCTTCCTCGGCAGCTTGGTCTTGCTGGGGCAGGAAGGGGCCACCCTTTCTGAGCACCAGCTGTCCGGGCAGGAAACAAATGGGCGTCATCCCTCCCAGAAGGCCTTGGGAAGGTGGAAGCAGGCACAGCAGTGGGGTCTACTCAGAAGACCCTGCGTGGGTGTTGCCCACCCCGTTGGAAGGGTCTGTGTCGAGGGATAGTATCGATTTCTGGAGACGGGGCTTTATTGCATCTTTTTTTTGAAGTGCAGCCTCTTACAGATATTTCAGCAGCAGCAGTGCCGCGTGGGTGAGGGATGCCCCCAGAGACTTGCTCCTCTGGGAAGATGAACGGGGGACACTGGAGGAAAGGCCAGCACACCTTTCGGTGCTGTGTCTCCGGGGCCGGGTCGGGACGGAGGGCTGGCAGGAGTCCCAGGGTGAGGTCTAGGGATGCATGTCTATGGCATCTCTGTCCAGTTCCGTGTCTCCACCTACCGTTGTGTTTAATGAAGTCGAAATTTAAACTTTTGAGAAGTTGCATAATAAATTGCTAAAATATTGTCCGTGCCTGTTTACAAACTTGAGAATGAAAGTCAGATGGGTGACTGTCTCCTAACCGAGGGTCACACCAACCCTGGGGGCTTATAGGCAGGAGGTGTTCAGTGGCTGCTCGGGAGTCAGGGCAGGGCCTCGCTGGGGACACTGGTGTCCCCAGGGAGTAGCATTGTGACCCACTAGCAGAGTGGCTAATTAATCCTCGAAAGCCTCCCCCCTCACGGGCTGGAGCGTGTTGAGACCACGGTTTTCCTTAGAGAAATCCTACCTAAGGTGATGACAGTGGGAAGCCTTCGGTGACCACGTGAGCATCAGGGCACTGTCACCACTGTTGGGCCCTTTGGCCGTGGGAATCGATTGGTCCCGTGGCCTAATCTCTCTCCTTTCTGATTCCAGAGCCGAACACAGTCAGCTACAGCCAGTCCAGCTTGATCCACCTGGTGGGGCCTTCCGACTGCACCCTGCACGGCTTTGTGCACGGAGGTAAGGACCAGCGACTCTCGCTGTCCCCTTCCTACTCCTGGTTCCTTGTTAATCCCCCCAGGAGGCCATGCTGCCATCTGACCCAGTTTAGGCTCATGTGTTTAATGAAGTGTAAATTTAAACTTTTAAGAGGTTGCATAATAAATTGCTGAAATACTGTCGGCGCCTGTTTTCAAAATTGGGAATGAAAGTCAGATGGGTGACTGTTCTCAGGGAGGGTCACACGCAGCCCTGGGACCTCATGGCCACGAGATGTTTAGTGGCTGCCCGTGGGTCAGGGAAGGGCCTACTGGGGGACAGTGAAGTCACCAGGGAGTGACAGTGTGACCTGCTAAGAAAGAGGGCTTAATTCAGTATGTTTTTGCCTCTGGCGTTTGCATGCATTTCTTTCTTTAATCAGATTCCACCTCAGACAATACAGGCCTTGAAGTTCCCAGCTTGGGAACCACGGCTGGAACACAAGAGGACTTAGCTCCAGGCTCACAGAGGGACACTTTTTACTTTAACAGTGTGTAATTATTTTTTTGTGTGATTTAGGGAAAATATAAGTAGCACATCAAACCCATAATTTAATGGAGATTATCATCTCAGATGAGATCAAAGTAAACTTTAAAAAACAAGTCGGTTTAAAGAAAAACATAAGGGGAAATGTTGTTAAGTGGTGTAGACGTTAGCAGAAGTTGTGTGGGTGGTGGAGTCTGGGCACTGCTCCTCTGGGGGTACCGAGCAATTCATCGTCCCCCAGGCATGACTGGCACTTGCACATGCTGTTCGTCTGCAGTCTTCATTTCCAGTGGCCTGGAATGCCAAATTCTCCTTTCTTCTCCACTCTTGAAAACTCCTATTGATCCTTCAAAACCCAGTTCCAGTGGTACCACTCTGTCAGGATTACATTGATACTTCTACCAGGGGATGCCTCAGGAGCAGGGCTCAGTCTTATTCTTTGTGTTGGCTCCAGGGTTTCACACAGAGCCAGAGAGGTGCTTTGCAGAAGCTTGTTCCGTGAACAAGAGGCACAGGTCAGGCTTGGGTTGAAAAGCTTGGGATGAAGGGCCCTGGACCTCTCAGAATCAGAGAATGGGCCCTGGTCTGAGATTTTTTTTTTTTTTCGGTACGCGGGCCTCTCACTGTTGTGGCCTCTCCCGTTGCGGAGCACAGGCTCCGGACATGCAGGCTCAGCGGCCATGGCTCACGGGCCCAGCCACTCCGCTGCATGTGGGATCTTCCCAGACCGGGGCATGAACCTGTGTCCCCTGCATCGGCAGGCGGACTCTCAACCACTGCGCCACCAGGGAAGCCCTATTTTCTGTGATTTTCACACATGGCCTTCATCCTGAGGACTGGCTCCTGCCACTTAAAAACACACACACACATACAGATCTTGGCAACGCTGAACTGGTGAGAGATGTAGTAGGAAGGGTTGGAAATCACAGATGGAATCCAGGCCTCCTGTCAGGTGCTGGGTCTTCCCTCCTTTCCTGGCTGCAGGGACAGAGCCTCCGATAATTCATCGAGGGGATAGAAAAGACGCAGGGAGTGAGCAGAGGACGCTCGTTTTGCTGTGTGGGAAGGCGGGCTAGCTGCTTCTCCGTGGTTCTGGATTTCAGGGCCTCTGTGCAGAAGCGCTGGCAGGGCTTTTGGCTTCTGCCTTCTGAGTCCTGCGTGAATCGATGTGCAGTCCAGTCCTCTCTTTCTCCTCTTGGTAGTTCTGGGATCTCAGCCCAGAAAAGGCCGTTTCCCCTCTGCTCTCCCCTCCCCAGTGGTCGGCTGAAAGGGGTGACCCAGCAGCTATCTGTGGAGGTGTTCAGGTTCTTGCCACAGTCAAGACCTTTTTATAAACTCACCCGCACACCCATTCTTGATAAAAACACTCGGAGTAGGAATTGATTTTACTTCCCGAACATGATAAAAGCCCTAGAGCGAGCATCTTACTTAGAGGGGAGCTCGGAGGACCGTCCCCCGAGGTCACAAGTAAAGGCAAGGGACCCTAGTTAACGTTGTCTGGGAGATTTTAGCCACTGCAGTAAAACAGGAGGAAAAAAATAAAGGCACAGGAAGTGGCAGAAAAGAAGTAAAGCTATCTGGCTTTGCAGATGGCGCAGTAACATACCTGGAGAACCCAAGAGATTCAGTGATAAAAGTAACTCAAAGAATTAAAAATTCAGTAAGGTAGCAGCATATAAAATGAATAATAATAAAAAAGGCTTGCCTGAAATAGAAAACCTGCTTTTCATTGTTTTTGTTTGCAGGCCTGTTTGTTTTCTAAGGTGTGTTTTGTGTCAGTGAATTTTAACTCGGCTCGTGAAACATGACTTTTTCATAATTTGATGAAAAGGGGGCGTTGGTTTTGTGTCTGCGCCTTGGATTCATCTTCTTGAAGATGGCGTTCCCTTCTCCCGTGTTGGTTCCTGAGATGTCCTCTGCTCTGGTTTCTTTCCTGGGGGGCTCTCCTCGCCCGGCCCTCTGTCGGCTGTTTCCACGTGGGTTTCCCGGCCCGAGAGGGGGTGTTGCTGCCACGACTGGCCGGATGTGAAAGGAAGCGTGCTCCCCGAAGCCGGGACCACTGTGCTTTGCCAAGACCCATCTGGCCGCGAGGGCCGGATCAGAGAGGGGAGGCCCCGGAGAAGGGGGCGCCCCAGCTCTGCCCGTGGCGTGCGTGGCTCTTAGCCTTGGGCCCTTGCTGCCTCGCGGCTCCCGGCTCCCTGCGTTCAGCCTGTGCCTTTCTTCCCCTCACGTGCCTCTTGCTCTCCGGCCTCGGTGTCTTTGTTCACCCTGGTCGTCCCACCTGGCGCCGGCCGCCTGCCCAGCCCAAGTCCCGCGCCCTCCTGGGGCTCCCGGAGCCCCGCCCTCCCAGGCAGCGGCGCGCCCTTCGCCCCCCGCCGCGCCTCGGCCTCTCTCGTCCTGCCCCCCGTGCTGGCTGTGGCTTTCTCAGGCGCCCGTCCCCTGGAGGTCCCCGTGTCCCTTGCCTGTCTCCCATGGTGCTCTGCAGAGAAGGAGCTCGGTGAACGGCCACTGAGTGAATGAAAGAAGTCTTCTGGAAAGACGGTTTGAGTTGACGCTGCCCGGTGGCCGTGTCCTGAGCCATTGGCAGCTTTTCTCTGTCAGAATCACGGGCCGTAAATCCAACTGGGCACGTGGCTCCCATGTCCTCAGACTAAGCTGCCGGGTTGGGCCCACTCATAGGACAGGCTCTGCCCCGTGCTTCACAGTGCCCTGTGGTGCGCACGCTCCTGCAGGGGACGCGTGTCTGTCTGCCTGACCCCCTCTCCCCACCCCCAGCACCGGCGCTTTCTGCTCGGCGCCCTGGGGTGTCTGCACTCCATCCCTCCCGTCCCCCGAGTCCAGTCCCCCTCGTGGTCCTCCCTGGAGCCTGCGCCAACCCGTGCCTCCTGTCAAGGTCATTTCTGACCTGCCATTGCCAAAGCCGGTGGGCGGGTCTGGCCCTCACAGTTCAGCCGGCTGCCCTCCACCCTGCCACCTCCCTCCCAAGGCCCAGGATCCCCCTTCCCTGCTCTCCTCCGCCCGCTGCCACCCCTTCAGTCCCTGTGCTGTTCTGCCTTCCTTCCTGTCCTGCCCGGCATCAGGAACTCGGGGCCCCATCCTCACCCCTGCACTCCCCCCCATCCCCGCCGGGACTCCTGTGCCTCACACCAGCCTAGGCCAGCGGCTCCTGACTCTAGCTGCTTCTTCGGGATGGGCCTCTCCATCCATTCGGGATGGATGTCCGGCACGGAGCTCCACTGCTCCCCCTGTGGGGGTGGCCAGGCCACCCTTCTGCTTGTCGAGCCAGAAGCCCTGCGGTCCTCCGGGACTCGGTCTCTCTTCAAGGCTCTCTGTCTCATCTGTCAGCCAGTCGTTCGGGCTCTACGTTCAAAACGTCAGAACCTGAGTTCTCCCCACCTCCACCATCGCCTCCAGGACATGCACGTCACCGTGGAAATGGCTTCACACCTGGTCCGAGTTCCGCGACCAGGAGCAGCCCAGCAGCCTCCCTGGTCCACTCAGAGCCAAAGGCAGCTCAAGCCGGGCCTGCTCGGCCCCCTTGCTGGCTCCCGTCTGACTCCAAGTAGAAGCCCAGCCTTCCGCTCGGGCCGCTTCTCCGCTCACAAGGCCTCCAGGACCCGTCTCCCCACACGCCTCCCGCCCCACCGTGTCAGCTCCCGGGCTCTGCCCCTCGGGTTCCCGGGACACGGTGGCGGGGGGACACCTCCACCTGCTGGCCGTCCGCCTGCTCTTCCCTCTGCCGGGGTTGTGGTCCCCAAACAGCTGCGCAGATACCTCTGTCTTCAGGTCTCTGGAGAAAAGGAGAGGGCTTTCCTGACCACCCTCTGTGAAACGGCCCCCACCCCGGCCTGCTCGCTCCCCGGGCCTGGACAGATCCCTTCCCTGCGGTGTAGACGGGCCACGTGCTGAGTGAAGGGACCAGAGAGAGTGAAGATGAGAGAGAGAGGACGGTCCCTGAGTGGTCAGAGGGGCCCAGAACTGACGGGGGCAACAGCAGGTCAGCCCCCCAGCCCCCCAGAGCACGTGTGACGACGGCCCCTGACTTGGTGAGCGTCTGGCAGCCCCTCCCGTGTGCCAGCCCCGTGTGGGGCTCAGGGTCGCAGCCACTGCCCCGCCCAAGACGTCCAGAGACAGAAGGGCTCCTGCAACACGTCCTGCACACGAGCGTCCAGCCGCCAAGGGGACACACACGGCTGCCCCAGGATCCCGAGGCCGGGGGACCTCGCGGGACCTGAAGGAAGAGAGGGAGGCAGAAGCGGCAGCCCCAGGGTGGCAGGGGGCACGCGGGCCGAGAGGAGCCCCTGCCAAGCCAAGGAGGTCTGGGAGGCGAGGCGAGGCGAGGCGTGCGACCCCTGCACAGACGCTCGTGTCTGCTCGGGTTTCGTGGGGCAGTTATGGAAAAGCGGTCCTCTACATCTGGAGGGGGAACCGATTTCACGGAAAAATGCACAAGGAGGCACAGATGCTCCTTTCCAGCTCTGTGACCTCGTTTCGTTGGAGCCCCTGCTGTGTGCTGGAGTGGGTGTCAAACCTCTGGCCGGGGAGGAGGCAAGGAGGCCAGGAAGGCGTGTTTCCTCCTTTCGAGGAGCTTCTGGTCTCATGGGGTCAAGAGATGAGGGCGTGAAGGCTGGTGTGGGCCCCCGTTTCTTCATCGTGAGGCTGAGTTGTGTTAGGCGATGGCCCCCGTTCCTTCCAGTTCTCACTTTCCAAGAATTCTTGTTTCTGAAAATACCGTTCTCTGCCGCGAAGGCTCCAGAGAGCAGCTTCCTGTCCATCTGGATGGAAGGGCGGGAGCTGGGGTCTGGTTACAGCCCTGAAGCCCCAGGCGCTGTGAGCTGCCCGTGAGCTTCCTGCCTCCCCGCTCAAAGGACCTGCTGACACCCATCCCGGAACTGGTTTCCTCCTGCACGCACTGGTCCCCTGAGCAGCTGGGGACGTGTGTGGCTCCCGGCCCCTCTTCTTCCTGAACTGCAAAGCATCTCGCTTGAGAAACCCAGCCAGCTCTACAGCCTGCACACGTCCTTCCCTACGAACGGACCGGTGCTTGGGGTTGTGGTGCCCCGTTAATCAGCTTTTGCTTCCCCTTTGGTTGCGATCATTTGGGGCACACACGGCAGACGTCCCCTAACGGTGTCTGGAGCGTAATTCTTCAACGTCAGGAGCGTGAATTCTTCCGTGTTAGCCTCACCCCTGCCTGCAGCCTGGACTCCTGGGAGGAAACCGACGCCCTCCAGAGTGGTTGTGGGCCATCAAAGGCGTGACCTTGCCTCGTGTGGACTCCGGCGAGGCCACCTCGTCCCACTGGGAGGGGCTCGTGCGTAACTGCTGCCACCTTTCCCTGCTCTCCATGGCATTTGGGGCAGGAACACGTGTGCCCTACTTCCCCCCTTGCCTGTTCAAAACAGGGAAGGCATTGATTCTCAAACAGTAGTAAGCAAACTTAGTTGTGACCTTCTCCAGTTCCCTGACACAGAAGTAAGATGTGGCCTCGTGGCCGAGCAGCCCTTCCCCCCCGGCTCCCTGGGCCTGCGCTGCCCCGGGGCCGGGGGAGCCACATCCAGCTGTGCCCGAGGCCTCCGCCAGATGCCACCTTTGACATCTGTCATTAGAAACCAGTCGTCTTCACTCACTGTGCATTAATTTCCAAAAACCTTTATTAGCTACCTTAATTAATATTCCTCTGCCCTTGGTCCCGGTTCCCAGAGACCTGCAAGTACATTTGGAGCCTGACGGGGAAGAAGCCAGGCAGGTCTCGGGAGGCTGTCGCTCAGCCGGCTCTTAGAATAACTCCCCCTGTAATTTGCAAATGGTGGGCTAGTGAAAATAAGATGGACTTACTATCGTTTTCTTAACATAGGAGGCCGGCACCCACACTCCTTCAGCTGGGATTAAATATAGAAATGGGGGCATCACGAATCACCCCCCACAGCGCAGTCGGTGGCGCCGGGCTCTGAGCTGCCAGCGGCTGCTTTGGGTTTGCAGCAGGCGTGAGACCCAGTCAGCCAGGCAGGCCTGGGAAAAGCAAATTCAGCCTCTATTTTTAAGCCAGTCAACGTGCTGTCAGTACTTTAAAAACAAAAACAAAAGCAAACCTGTAAGCAGTTAAGTGTTCGATTCCAAAATGTCTCTGGTACCCGATGTTTATCTGTATGTTAGTGGCCAAGCAAGTCTTACTTTTTTCCTTCCCATAATTCCTGAAATGAACGCAGTGTCCAAGGGCAGCAAATCCTGCAGTTTTGTTGTCATCTTTTTTTCTTTTTTTTTTTGCGGTACGCGGGCCTCTCACTGTTGTGGCCTCTCCCGTTGCGGAACACAGGCTCCGGACGCGCAGGCTCAGTGGCCATGGCTCACGGGCCCAGCCGCTCCGTGGCATGTGGGATCTTCCTGGACCGGGGCACGAACCCGTGTCCCCTGCATCAGCAGGTGGACTCTCAACCACTGCGCCACCAGAGAAGCCCTGTTGTCATCTTTTAAATGGTGAATCTCGGGTAGTGAGAGCAGCTCACGACAGGCTAATTTGCCAAAGTTCTTTTCCCATCGTCAGCGGCACCTATCATATCTAAATGGGAAGGAATTGATGAGGTTTTTCGGTGGGAACCTGGAAAGAGGCATTTTTGAGAAAACTCGGATACTTGATATTTTTAATTAAAGTGTAAAAAAGTGAAGGGGAGAAGGTGATTCCCAGTGTCAGAGAGGGCTGGTGGCTCCCTCTGGCAGGACAGAGGGCCCAGCTGGGCAAAGTAAGAGGAAGAGCAGTTACCAACCAGGCAGTTGGGTTTCTGGTTGTTTTTGTTTTTAAACAAAATTTACTTTTCTCAGTGGACACATCGATTGTAATGTCTTGTGTCTGCAATCATAGATAAGGGTATCTTGTGATAACAGTCTTTCTTTACAAATGTCATAACGGGATGAGATTATGTGGATTTTATCGTCCGTCTTCTGCAAGGGCCGTTTTCTCTTAGCAACGGAGAACAAGAATGTCTCTCTCAGCCCAGACCCATGCAGCGATGGGTCCAGGGTTGTTCCTCACCGGGAAGAGGGAAGAGGGCTCATAATCAACATTTAATTATACAGGCAGACCTTGTTTTATTGCGCCTCACTTTATTGCGTTTCACAGATTTTTTTTTTTTTTAAACAAATTGAAGGCTTGTGGCAACTCTGCATTGAGCAACTCTGTCCAGCACCCCGTTTTCCAACAGCATTTGCTCCCTTCCTGTCTCCGTGTCACATTTTGGTAATTCTTGGAATATTTCAAATTTTTTCATTATTCTCCTATTTGTTATGGTGATCCATGATCAGTGACTTTGGTTGCAACAGCTGCTGTTGCAAAAAGATTACAACTCACTGAAAGCCCAGATGATGGTTAGCATTTTTTAGCAATAAATTCTTTTTTATTTAAGGTATGTACATTGCTTTTTTAGACATAATGCTATTGCACACTTAATAGACTACAGTGTAGTATAAACATAACTTTTATATGCACTGGGAAACCAAAAAAATTCGTTTGACCAACTCTATTTCTCAATTCCCTGTATTGCAGGGGTCCGGAACCGAGCTTGCAATGTCTCCAAGGTGCCTGTAATCTCGGTTTTACGAGATCAGTTCCTTTCCCTCTAAGTAGCCGCCAGAGTCCACTTTGCACACGGGACCCCAGAGGGCCCAGTTATGCTTCACGCTTCTCCGTCGCGTTTGTGAGAACAGACTCGGGGCCGCCGAGAGCCGCGGGCACAGGTTTCCACTTCCAGCGCTGACCCCGCGCTACCCGCACGCCAAGCGGGGGGCCAGGAGCCCCCACTGTAGAAGGCTAAACACTTGAGTTCTGCACACGTCTGAGTTTTTCCCCCAGAAAGGTTTTCCGTGCAGCGAGCCCTATGATCTACCGTGGTGTCACTTCCCACTGACCCCACCGTGGTCCCCGGGAGGTAGAGAGAACGGAGGTGGGCGGAGATGGTCCAGGTGAGACCCGCCTGGAGCTCCTCTCCTTGTGGACCACACCTCCTGTCCCTTGGTGCTGGGATTCCTCCTCAGCCTTGTCACCAGCTGCCCGTATATCACTGTCCCAGTACCTGGGATCAACCCCCATTTGGGGTATCATCTGATAGTAGACTCGTGTGGTGGGGTCACGTCTGCCCCCTGACCTGGGCACTGGGAGGCCGGGGCCTCAGTCCAGGAGCCGTCACTGTAACCACTTGTTTCCTATGGGTCTCAGCCAATCGCAGTTCTCTCCCTGGTCTCCCAGCTCAGATTTGTGTGCTGGCTCTTGGGGTCGGCAGGGGCTGTCTCTTCAGGTGTGAGATGAATAGTGATTTTGTCATCAGACACGTCCCCTAGCAGCTCACCTGGCTTCTCCTGGCCTCACCTGGACTAACTGTGATTGTTACCCAAGTTTGGGCCCTGCGACTCACTATTGGAGCTGCTTCCCGGGGTCGATTCGGCGTTCCTTTGGTCCCTGATTCACTTACTCACTTGCAGCCCTTTCTGAGCGCTGTGTGTCAGGTTCTGAATTGGTCAGGACACGGGGACAATAAGGCACGTCCCCACCCTGTGCCAGCTTCCGTGTCACGTGATGTGATGGTCTGGGGGTGCCACACTGGGCTGATGGGGCATCAGACAACAGGAGCTCAGCCAGCTGCTCACGTTCCCCCACCCCACCCCGTGTGCTCTGGGCTCAGAGCCCATCCTGGCTAGCACATGCTTTGGATCCTGCAGTATATTTAGTAACAGTGAAGTCCCTCGTGGAACCTCTACCTGCCTTTAAAAATTTTTTTTTATCTTTTATTTTTGGCTGCGTTGGGTCTTGGTTGCAGTGCGCGGGCTTCTCATTGCGGCGGCTTCTCTTGTTGTGGAGTACGGGCTCTAGGCGCGCGGGCTCAGTAGTTGTGGCTCGCGGGCTCTAGAGCACAGGCTCAGCAGTTCTGGCACGCGGGCTCAGTAGTTGTGGCACATGGGCTTAGTTGCTCCGCGGCATGTGGGATCTTCCTGGACCGGCGATCGAACCCGGGTCCTCTGCGTTGCCAGGTGGATTCTTAACCACTGTGCCACCAGGGAAGTCCCTGCATTTTGGATAAATGGGGCAAAACGCTGGTTGAAGGAGCTGATTATTACTTGTTCCATTTAGTCTTCCATTCTTCGCTTCTGCTTTTCAGGACCTACAAATAAGGGATTAATTGTAGGTACTTTCTGTGTTCTAAACATCAATCCCAATATAAATTCTTTCTTTCTGACCTCCAAGCCACCCCTCCCCGATGACACCGCCCGGTCACTTGGGAGCTCTGGATGCGGGACCCCCACCCTGCACACACGGATGTCGCTGCCACCGCCACCTCTCAGCAGGAACTTGAGCTCTCTCCTCCACAGTCCTGTCTTAGTCTCAGTACCGTGGGATCTGGGTCGAGAGGCGGCGTGGCCTCTGGTGGCCTGTGGTCAGGGGCTGGTCCCTGCCTCTGCCCGAGGGCGTGAGCCACAGTTACATGCCTCTCTGTGCCTCTGCTTCCTGCTTTGTAAAATGGAGACAATAAGGGCCCCTCCCCCTCTGAGGCTGCCGTCCAGGGAGGGCCAGCACTCATTCATTCGTTTGTTCATTCATTTGTTCTTACACTCAGTATGTGCTAAGAGCCTACCATGGGGCCGGCCCCGGGGGGCATCAGTGAACAAGGACAGTGTCCTTCCAGCTCGAGGGGCTCTGAGCCACGCGCTGGAGCGTTGCCTGCGCCTGGACCTCCGTAAACGCCCGCTGTTTTTCGTCTAGTTCTCTGCTCCCACCACCATCCTGCACCAGACTCCAGTGTCACCTTTCTTTGTTCTTCTCTCGAAAAAAATCTCTGGCTATCTCTGTCTCATCTGTTCCCAGAAGGACGCTGATGTGGCTGAGTTCGCTGGTGTCTCCATCAGAAAACAGGACAGCCACACGTAATACACATTCCGTCATAAATTTCTAACATCCTCTGGTTAAAATGCTCGCAAGCCCCCCTCCCCCATGACACACGCATTCAGTTTCTACCAGAATCCCCTCTGTCTCTTCATCCTTTTCTTTTTTGGGTACGCGGGCCCCACCCTGTTGTGGCCTCTCCCGTTGCGGAGCACAGGCTCCAGACGTGCAGGCTCAGTGGCCATGGCTCACGGGCCCAGCCGCTCCGCGGCATGTGGGATCTTCCCGGACCGGGGCACGAACCCGTGTCCCCTGCATCGGCAGGCGGACTCCCAACCACTGCGCCACCAGGGAAGGCCTCTTCATCCTTCTTGCATTCAACTGTTTCAAGACTCTGGATCAGCCTTTTCTTAATGTAATAAATTATCGTCTTTGCAGCTGTGTTTCACGGCAAATGCAGCCGACCCCAGACACTGAATGAGCTTTGTTGGTCACTTATCGCACTTGGAGTAAGTCTACGGGAAACACCTTCTGAATTCAAGCCTCCAGCTCACACCGAGTCCTTTCGAGAGTGGGAGCACTTGTCCAGCTGCTCTAACAACGTGAATTTTATGAGGCAGGTCAGCCTAGGAGCACTCAGTCTGGGCTCTGTCACTCCCTCTAGGAAACAAACACACACGCACGTGCACACACACGCAGGCGTAAACACGCACACTGACCCACGGCCTCATCCGCAGGTGGTGTGTGTCGCCCTTGTCCAGCGTGTTTCCTGGTGTTCTGAGACATTTCCCTTGTCTTTCTCTTTCTGTTGATATTTACCCTCTAGACCACAGCTCTCTACCCAAAGCCCCGAATGAAACCAGGGTGGAGGTCAGCGGTGCTCACGAGCCCCTGAGTCTCTGAGCTGCAGCCGCTCAGCTCCTGTTCGCTCTGCACAGTCACCTGCGTGTCCCTGCTGCCACCTCTTCTAATTTGCAGATGCAGAGCCCAAAGCTCGGAGGACGATCTGCCCGCTCAGCGTCCCCAGCCAGGCGGGGGCAGGGAGCGCTCAGGCCCAGGCCGTCCCAGCTCTGAACCACCATGTGGGAGGGACAGTGCCCTCCCCCACCAGGTGACCTGTATGCTGGCCTGTGTTTTCACCTCTTTGGAGCCCCAGGCCGTTGAGGGACTTGGCTGCTAAGCCAGCACTTGCCCCGCCTTCATCAAGGCCCCTCCCTCACTGTGGGTAGAAAGGCCAGGAAGGACTCGTGCTGGGCTTAGGCATGGCTTCCCGGGTCCATTTCCAATATGACTTAACCCCCAGAGCCTCCTCGCAAAGCCAGGTGTTACCCCTTGTCTCAGACCTTGAGCGCCAAGCCGCTTGAAGCCCGGAGCCTCCCTGCCCTGCCAGCTGCCCAGGGTTAAAACCTGGCACCGGTGGTTCTGTTTTCTGCCAGAGAGCCTTTCCCCAGCCTCTCATGTGCACTCTCTTTAGAATTGGACCTTGTGTGACTTTGAGCCTCCGTTGAGCAGAATGACATGACGCAGTATCTTTGAAAACGCTTTGAGCGTGGCAGGTGCCAGCTAACTCTGCCCCATTGTCTCCATGCTTTATCGTCATCGTCAGGATCTTGCATGAGAAAAGTCATGGTAATAGAAGCATAATTTTAAAATCAACAACCCTAATGTTTTTTTTAAAAAACTTTTTTATGATGGACATGCTCAAATATACACAAAGGTAGAGACAAGAGTATACCAACCCCCCAGGTATGCCTCTCCCAGACAGAGGGCCCCTCCCTGCCTCCCACGTTCCTTTTAACTAGTGTCTTCTGCTGTAGTATCTGTACGAGGCCTCTGGTCCATTACAGACGGGGCTTCTGTCCTGTTTTTAGTTTATTGTATTTTGTCTCCCCTTCACAGTAAAGAGAGTTTTAATTAATCACCAATGTTTAAAAGTTGGTAGATTCCTCATAAACTCGTAGGTTCCAGGCTTCTCTTGAAATATTGTTAGTCTGGTCTTGCTGGGGCTGAGGGACAGTAGGAGGGGCCGAGCAGCAGCTGTCCTGTAGGAGGGTCCCCGCCAGCTCTCCTCGCTGTCAGCTGTCCGGCGTCACCTGCCTGGCCCTGCAGGCACTGAAGTCCACGAGCCCCACCTGAAACATGGCTCCCTGGGAGCCAGGGTTTTATGAGCCTGCCTCTCTCTGCATTTTTAGAAATCATTCTGTATCCTTGGGTGAATGTACATAACTTTTTTTTTTTTTTTTGGCTGTGTTGGGTCTTCGTTGCTGCGCGTGGGCTTTCTCTAGTTGTGGCGAGCGGGGGCTACTCTTCGCTGCGGTGCGTGGGCTTCTCATTGCGGTGGCTTTTTTTTTTGCGGAGCACGGGCTCTAGGCGCACTGGCTTCCATAGTTGTGGCTCACGGGCTCTAGAGCGCAAGCTCAGTAGTTGTGGCTCACGAGCTTAGTTGCTCTGCGGCATGTGGGATCTTCCCGGAACAGGGCTCGAACCCGTGTCCCCTGCATTGGCAGGCGGATTCTTAACCACTGCGTCACCAGGGAAGTCCCCATAAGTTTTAAGATTTCTGATAGTTATCAGGTAGGTCAGTATCATTTTGCTGCTTTTATAGGTCAAAACGGTTGAATATTGGCCATTTCATGTAGTTTGACCTAATAAAAGATATGGTTCAAGGTTTTAAATATAAGATAAGAAGAATACTGTGTTGCCCTTGGTGGGGCAGGAACGGGGGGGGGGGGGTGGAGGGTTAGCAGCAGGTATGCCGTCCTGATCCCGTCAAGTAAGGGGGCGTGAGCAGAAGAAAACGTCTACGGCCTGAGGTTTTAGACACCTTGGCCCGACAGTGTTCTTTCAGTCAGCCCACTTGTCTAGTTTTGCTTCTTTTCTTATATAACAGCTTTATTGAGATGTAATTCACATGCCGTACAGCTCTCCCATTACAAGTCATTGATTTTTAGTCTATTCAGAGTTACACAACCGTCACCACGATCAATTTTAGAACATTTTCATCACCCCAAAGAGAAGCCTCATAACCACATTAGCAGCCATTCCCCACTTCTCCCAAATCCCCTATCCCTGGGCAACCATTAATCTACTTTCTGTATCTATGGATTTGCCTATTCTGGGTATTTCATATAAGTGGGATCCTCCAATATGTGGTCTTTTTTGTCTGGCTTCTTGTTGTTAAGGTCCATCCATGTTGTAGCCTGTGTCAGCACTTTGTTTCTTTTTACTGCTAAATAATATTCCATTGTATGGCTATGCCACATTTTCCTTGTGCATTTATTGGTTGGTGCACAGTTGGGTTGCTTCCATTCTGGGGCTATTATGAGTAATGCTCTCATGGGATCAAAAACTCGTGTGCAAGTCTTTGCGTGAACGCATGTTTTTATTTCTCTCCGGTGCACACCTAGGAGTGGAATTGCTGGGTCACGTAGCAGCTCTGTGTTTAGCCTTTCGAGACCCTCCCAACTGTTTCCAAAGCGGCTGCACCATTTCCGTTCCCAGCAGCCGTGTAGAGGGTTCCGATTTCTCCACATTCTCACCGGCGCTTGGCATCTGGCTTTCTGATTGCGGCCACCCTGGTGGAGAGTGTGACAAAGCTTTCCCGGCAGGATAGGATGCCTGTAGAGGTTAGGAGAACGGTCGTCACTTTGTCAGTGGCCTAGAACCTCAGCCACAGTCATCTTCCAAAGCTCTCAAGGAAGCCAGGTTTGCGGCCCTGCGGGTGGGAACGGGGGCATCGTTTCCCATAACCTGTTTCCAGGACGGGCAGTAGGCTCCCCTTCCCCACGTCTAACCTGCCGCCTGCCCGCCTCTGCAGGGGTCACCATGAAGCTCATGGACGAGGTGGCCGGGATCGTGGCCGCGCGTCACTGCAAGACCAACATAGTCACGGCTTCCGTGGACGCCATTAACTTTTACGACAAGATCCGAAAAGGTAAGAGAACTCCGCCGACAAAGAGGGGCGCTGCCTCGGCTGCTTGGGTCCCGTGTACAGTTTGCTTTTGGTTCACCCTGCCTGTCCCGGGCCCTGGCCTCTGCCCATCTGCCAGGACGCAGGAGCCAGAGCCTCGAGTCTGCCTTTGGTGATGCATCTGTGAAGTTACGGTTTGCCGGTTTGACTTTTTGGTCTGGTAAATTCTGTAACTCAGATGCGACTGGGGCCTTTATCCTGCTGAAGAGCCGCATAAACTCGTCCTCTTAAACTGCCCCAGGCACGGAGCCCTGCGAAGACCCTACGCGCACAGTTGCTGCGACCACTGCCACCAGATCCCGTGGCGGCACGTAACCTCTCTGGAGGGGGCGCAGGTCACCCGTGCCGTACGCGGTGGCAGGGGCAGAGGAGAGAAGCCTCCGGCCCTGTCCTCGGCCAGCCTGCCTGCACCCTGCAGGGCGGCGCTGGTGTTGGTGGTTTTCCCGACCCTGAGGTCCAGTCCCAGCCCCGCCCAGAAACAAAACGGTTCCCGTGCTTGTTTCACATTAATGCTCATCTGAAGAGGTACAGTGACTGTCCCCTCCTGGCACGTGGTGATTTCTGTCTGTCGTGTCTTCTGAGATGAGGCCGTGCGGCCCCGGAAAGCAGCCCTTCACCGTGGGGTCGGGGGTGTCCGGGCTGCGAGAGCCTGACTGGTTCTGAAGGAACCTCACCAGGAAGGCAGCCGTTGGAAAAGCTGAGTCAGACCCGTCCCCAGGCCGTGGCAGGGACAGAGGAGAAGGAAGGGAGGCTGACTCCTTGCCACCGGCCTTGAGGGGCGCTGCTGAGTGGGGCAGTGCTGGGTCCAGAGCCACAGAGGCCTCCTCCGGGCTCCGAGGCCCTGGCCTGGTCCCAGCCTGGCTGTGCACTCTCTCCTGCAGACACGCCTGTCAGTTGAACGCCTGAGTGCTGGGGACAGAGCATCCTGGGATCGGAAGGGTGAAGGGGTGCCTCCCCTTCCTGGCCTAACTGAGAGCACGTCAGTCTGACCCACGCTGGATTTGGCGTGCTTTTAGGGGAAGGGTGGTCTGCAGCGCTGCTTTCCTCTGCTTTGCAGAATCCCTTCCCAGCTAGTAGGCGATTGCCTCAGACACAGAGCACAGTGTCATTTTAGGATTTGCCCAGAACAAGTGGATCTTGTCTGTCTTGGCTGGTCCTCCCCGGGGCTTGGTGCTGTGTGTGGTGGTGGTGGTGGTGGTGTGGACGCTTGGGAAAGGGAGACTCCTGTCGTGTCACGATCCCTGGCCTCTCCTTTTCTGGAACTGCTCCCCGGGTAAATGACTGTGATCACAGCTCCACTGTTAAACACGACTTCAAAACCCACTGCGCAAAATGCGCTTACGTTCCACAGAGCTCACTTGTTCAGTGTCTTCCGGGTGCCCTTTGAGCACCGCCAGCTAAGAAACAAAGCGGGCCTCCCTCGAGAGCCCGCCAGATTTCTCAAGGTCAGCCCTGTTGGCGAAGGTGCTTTGCAGTTGAGGGAAGCTCCCAAAGAATGAAAGTCGACCTTCCTTCGTTAGAAAAAAGGAGCCTGTGAAAGAGCCCTCACCTCCAACACTTCACCCTCAGTCCCTTGTGTGACCAGAATTACCTTTCAAAGAGGTAAAGGAGGGGCCGCGTTGGTTCGTTTTGAGCGGAGACAGTGAACCCCGGCTGGAGGAGAGCGCTTTTTCTAGGGGTACGTTGAAGGGCCTGGGGGACGTCAGGGCTACGTGGGTGCAGAGAGGACTTTGTTTCTAAAATGTGACTCGTTTTCCAAAGCACAGAAAGGGACCTCCATTTTCACCAGTCGTACTTTCTGGCGGAACATTCCACCGTGGATGGAGTGAGAGTGCGGGGCGGGCTGTGGGCTCACCGGCTACCGTCTATGGCGCCAAACCCTCCACAGGCCCCCCATGCGCCTTGTGCCGTCACAGCCTTGGCCTTGGGCCTGTGCGGCCTGGGGCCCCAGAGCTGGGCCTCCTGGCCTGGGGAGCCCCCCAGGGAGCAGAGAGATTGCTTCTGTTTTCTCAGGTCACATCTTGTTTTGTGTATAGAGGAATTTGGGCCAAACTGAAATAACAGTTATGGAGTCCCCTGGGGCCGGTGGACAGTGTCACACCTTATTTGTTGTTTTCCAAGGAGTGTCCCCACTCCTCCGCTCCTTGCCCTGCGCTGTGGCTCCAGCGAGGAGCCCGGCCGGGCACTGCCAGGCTGAGGTCTCTGTTCTGGCCGCCTCACACACCATGTCACATGCCATGTTCGATGCCAAGGGCCAGAGGCCCCTGTTCCCCCCGCCCATGCTGTCCTCTCCTTTCTGGGGAAGCACAGGGTGAGGCCGGCTGCGCCTGGGGTGACCCCGTGGGCTCTGGATTCTTGGCACTGGGCATTGGAAGCGTGTCAGACACCTGGTGAAGGGGTGGGGATGACATTCCCGGTGGCTCTGCTTTGATTTTCTGATGCCAATCTGCTGAGACAGCTGTGAGCCCGCAGGGCTCTCCGGGGCACAGCCTGCGAGCTGGGCTGGTCCCTGGCCTCGTGGTTCTGCTCCAGCGGGAGGGGGCTGAGAGGTGAAGCCGCCTGGCTGCGCCCAGTCCTGCTGGTGAGGACGCAGGGCAGTGAGAGTGTGTGTGGGTGTCCCCGGGCGGCACAGCCGTGACCACCACCTGGGGGCTCGAAGCACAGCAGTGTGTTCCCTGCCGGTTCTGAAGGCCAGGCGTCCGCGCCCTCCAGAGGCTCCGGGGAGGATACCTCCTGCGTCCCTGGGCTGTGGCCCATCCTCCGTCTCCCTCCCGGGGCCGCAACCCGCCTCTCTTCTCTTCCTCGGTGACTTATGAGGATGCTTACGGAGGACCTCGGGCCCACCTGGGTGATCCAGGAGGCTCCCGTGTCAGGCCCTTAATGACACCTGCAGAGACGCTTATTCTGAATAAGGTCACATTCTCGGGTGCTGAATGGACTGATTTTTGGGGGGCCACCGTCAACTCACTACAGACGCTTTCTTTTCTTACAGTTTACTTCTTGTAGACACAAGCTCACTTTCTCTTCTGCACAACTGTAGGTGGGTAAAGTCTCTTCTGTGCCCCGAACCGCCCTTTCCCCGTCCCGTTGCCCACATGGATGTGGGTCCTGCGCTGGTGAGCGCCAGCCCAGAGCAGGAGCAGCTCTGAGGGGTCCAGAGGGAGGTGCCCCACTTCTGAGACAGGCAGGTGCACAAGGGGGCAGCCGTGGGACCTGACTCCAGAGAACAGCCCCCCTAGGGCAGAATTGAGAGGCCGTGTGCTCCCGGCATGGGGACACTGAAGAGGGACCAGTGGCTTTCCTCCAGGTGGCAGAAGAAGGAGCCGAGAAGCAAATGTGTAGTGATGACAGGAAAGCACGGTGGTGTGGACCAAAAGGGGTCACACTTCTCCTGGGGGCATAGAATTAACTTGTCCCTAGGTCGAGGGTAAAACTTAGCACAAGGACTATTTTGTACGTCATGTTATTTTCATGGAAAAGGTGCCAGCAGGTGGTCCTGGGCACACGCAGGTGACTGAGCAGGGGAGCCCCCTGGGATGTGGCCATCGTGTAGCAGCTGTCCATGCCAGCGCCCGGCCTCATCGGGCAGTGCCCACCCGTCCTGTTGGGGAAATCCTTAAATGTCACCCTGGTCACATCCCACCTCTCAGACACACACCTGGGGGTCCCCTCCTTTCCCCCACCCCACCACTCATGAGCAGCCTCCTCCTGGTCCTCCTGGGAGGGGTGCCCCTCACCCCCAAGGCTGCTGTGACACAGTGGGGGAAAGCCCAGGAGTTACTGTGCGTTGCCAGCCGCACATGCCGTCCGTATGAGTTTCCCATCGTCACTGTTGTTTGAATTTTCACAAACCAGTGATTTGAAAACAAAAAGCATTGTTTTATAGTTCCCAGGGTCAGGTGTCTCAAAGAGGTCCACAGGCTGTGATCCTTCTGGAGGCTCTAGGGGAGGGTCTGTTTCCTTGCTTTTCCAGCTTTTAGCAGTGCCTGCATTCGTTGACTTGGGGCCCCTTCCTCCAGCCTCTGCTTCCGTCACCCCATCTCCTTCCCCTTGCTCTGACCTCCTGCCTCCTTCTTATAAGGACGCTTGAGGTGACAGGGGACCTGCCCGGATAATCCGGGATCCTCTCCCCATCTCCAGGTCCTTAACTTAATCCCATGTGCAAAGTCCCTTTTGCCACGTGAAGTAAGGTATTCACAGGTTCCCTGGGTTAGGGCGTGGGCATCTTCGGGGGCCATTATTCTGATGACCGTAGGTGGTGTCTTAGCAGATGTGGTATGACTTTATGACTTACCCATTTCAGCATATTTCATTAGGAAAACAGCTGGAATGGAGAGGAAGCCAGGCCCTTGGGTTGACCAGCTTCTTCAGGTCTAAGGCAGGAAATGCTTTGCTCTATCTCCGTTCAGCCTCTGGTGAAACTACTCCCTCAGAAGGACAGTCCTCTGTATGCTTTCAGCCAAACGCCAGCCTGGCTGTGGCCTCACCTGTCACTCGGGTGGGGTATCTGTCAGGAAGCCATGCCTGCAGCTTAGCAGCTTGAAAACATAGCCCCAGAAGGTTGGAAGATGACTTTGAATTTCAGCCACGAAGGGTGTACGCTGAGAGGGGGGCCTACCGCACCCGCACTTACGACACAGTGGGGGCAGCCCACAGGGGCGGGGACTGTGTCCTCTCACAGGGTGGCAGGTTTGCTCTTACCAATCAGATTCCTCTAGGACGCCGTCACTGCCGGCCTGGACCACGGCAGGCCCACCTCTCTTACACCCTTGCCCCCCGCCCCCAGACCAGCCCATATCCACGGTCTTTAATGCTGGTGACCTGTCGTTCTGATCACGGCCTCGTTGGCTGCCCATGACACACCAGGTTCAGCCCAGCCCCTCTGCCGGCACTGGAAGTCCGCCAGGACTCGCCCCTCTTTCCGCCAGGGGCCAGCGGGTTCGGGGTCCTTGGCAGCTGTGCACAGAATCACACTCAAGCCGGGCAGTTGAGGTGAAGGAGGAGCGCTTTGTCCACGAGCCAGGATTGTGTGGGATCCCAGCATCAAAGGCCCTGTGACCCGTCAGAAGATGGGTAACGGTGTGAGGCCGCCTGCCTCACTGGTCCGCGGCCAGCAGTGTTCTGAGCACCCTGTGCTGGCGGGGGCGGGAAGGGGGGCCCCAGGCGCCCGCCTTATAACGGGGCTGCCGGCATCACTCAGGGCAAGCTGATGAAGCCCAAAGACCTGAACTTACTTCCACTTGCTCCATTTCTGAACTGTTTTTTAACTGAGATGCTAAAATGCTAAGGAAAGTTAAAAGGGGAAAATAGTTGCCTTTGATATAGTGGTTTTGGAGGCCTTGGGTAGGAAAACCTAAAGCTGACCTAATCCTCTTACGGGAGAGCTAATCTCCCCAGACTATCAGGGTGGGAAGGGAGGAGTCTCTAGAAGATGCTTTGGGTGTGTCATGTCAGAAATGCTGAAGTTAGGTCCCCAGGGTGAGCTACAGCCACCCCCCACCTCTGCAGGAGACCCTCCAACACGAGCAGAAAGATAGACAAGATGAAAAGACAGAGGGCTATATACCAGATGCAGGAATAAGATAAAACCCCAGAAAAACAACTAAATGAAGTGGAGATAGGCAAACTTCCAGAAAAAGAATTCCGAATAATGATAGTGAAGATGATCCAGGACCTCAGAAAAAGAATGGAGGCAACGATCGAGAAGATGCAAGAAATGTTTAACAAAGACCTAGAAGAATTAAAGAACAAACAGAGATGAGCAATAAAATAACTGAAATGAAAACTACACTAGAAGGAATCAATAGCAGAATAACTGAGGTGGAAGAATGGATAAGTGACCTGAAAGACAGAATGGTGGAATTCACTGCTGCGGAACAGAATAAAGAAAAAAGAATGAAAAGAAATGAAGACAGTCTAAGAGACCTCTGGGACAACATTAAATGCAACAACATTCGCACTATAGGGGTCTCAGAAGGAGAAGAGAGAGGGAAAGGACCAGAGAAAATATTTGAAGGGATTATAGTCGAAAACTTCCCTAACATAAGAAAGGAAATAGCCACCCAAGTCCAGGGAACGCAGCAAGTCCCATACAGGATAAACCCAAGGAGAAACACGCCCAGACACATAGTAATCAAATTGGCAAAAATTAAAGACAAAGAAAAATTACTGAAAGCAGCAAGGGAAAAATGACAAATAACATACAAAGGAACTCCCATAAGGTTAACAGCTGACTTCTCAGCAGAAACTCTACAAGCCATAAGGGAGTGGCATGATATACTTAAAGTGATGAAAGGGAAGAACCTAAAACCAAGATTACTCTACCCAGCAAGGATCTCATTCAGATTTGATGGGGAAATCAAAAGCTTTACAGACAAGCAAAAGCTAAGAGAATTCAGCACCACCAAACCAGCTCTACAACGAATGCTAAAGGAACTTTTCTAAGTGGGAACCACAAGAGAAGAAAAGGACCTACAAAAACAAACCTAGAACAATTAAGAAAATGGTCATAGGAACATACATATCGATAGTTACCTTAAACGTGAATGGATTAAATGCTCCAACCAAAAGACACAGGCTTGCTGAATGGATACAAAAACAAGGCCCATATATATGCTGTCTACAAGAGACCCACTTCAGACCTAGGGACACATACAGACTGAAAGTGAGGGGATGGAAAAAGATATTCCATGCAAATGGAAATCAAAAGAAAGCTGGAGTAGCTATACTCATAGCAGGTAAAATAGACTTTAAAATGAAGAATGTTACAAGAGACAAGGAAGAACACTACATAACGATCAAGGGATCAATCCAAGAAGAAGATATAACAATTATGAATATATATGCACCCAACATAGGAGCACCTCAATACATAAGGCAACTGCTAACAGCTATAAAAGAGGAAATCGACAGTAAAACAATAATAGTGGGGGACTTTAACACCTCACTTACACCAATGGACAGATCATCCAAAATGAAAATAAATAAGGAAACACAAGCTTTAAATGGCACAACAGACCAGATAGATTTAATTGATATTTATAGGACATTCCATCCAAATACAGCAGATTACACTTTCTTCTCAAGTGCGCATGGAACATTCTCCAGGATAGATCACATCATGGGTCACAAATCAAGCCTCAGTAAATTTAAGAAAATTGAAATCATATCAAGCATCTTTTCTGACCACAACACTATGAGATTAGAAATGAATTACAGGGGAAAAAACGTAAGAATCACAAACACACGGAGGCTAAACAATACGTTACTAAATAACCAAGAGATCACTGAAGAAATCAAAGAGGAAATCAAAAAATACCTAGAGACAAATGACAATGAAAACACGACGATCCAAAACCTATGGGATGCAGCAAAAGCAGTTCTAACAGGGAAGTTTATAGCTATACAAGCCTACCTCAAGAAACAAGAAAAATCTCAAGTAAACAATCTAGCCTTACACTCAAGGGAACTAGAGAAAGAAGAACAAACAAAACCCAAAGTTAGCAGAAGGAAAGAAATCATAAAGATCAGAGCAGAAATAAATGAAATAGAAACAAAGAAAACAATAGCAAAGATCAATAAAACTAAAAGCTGTTCTTTGAGAAGATAAACAAAATTGATAAACCATTAGTCAGACTCATCAAGAAAAAGAGGGAGAGGACTCAAATCAAAATTTTAGAAATGAAAAAGGAGAAGTTACAACAGACACTGCAGAAATACAAAGCATCCCTAAGAGACTACTACAAGCAACTCTATGCAAATAAAATGGACAACCTGGAAGAAATGGACAAATTCTTAGAAAGGTATAACCTTCCAAGACTGAACCAGGAAGAAACAGAAACTATAAACAGACCAATCACAAGTAATGAAATTGAAACTGTGATTAAAAGTCTTCCAACAGGGGCTTCCCTGGTGGCGCAGTGGTTGGGAGTCCGCCTGCCGATGTGGGGGACACGGGTTTGTGCCCCGGTCCGGGAGGATCCCACGTGCCGCGGAGCGGCTGGGCCTGTGGGCCGTGGCCACTGAGCCTGTGCGTTCAGAGCCTGTGCTCCGCGGCGGGAGAGGCCACAACAGTGAGAGGCCCGCGTACCGCAAAAAAAAAAAAAAATCTTCCAACAAACAAAAGTCCAGGACCGGATGGCTTCACAGGTGAATTCTATCAAACGTTTAGAGAAGAGCTAACACCCATCCTTTTCAAACTCTTCCAAAAAATTGCAGAGGAAGGAACACTCCCAAACTCATTCTATGAGGCCACCATCACCCTGATACCAAAACCAGACAAAGATACTACAAAAAAAGAAAATTACAGACCAATATCACTGATGAATATAGATGCAAAAATCCTCAACAAAATACTAGCAAACAGAATCCAACAACACATTAAAAGGATCATACACCACAATCAAGTGGGATTTATCCCAGGGATGCAAGGATTCTTCAATATACGCAAATCAATCAATGTGATACACCATATTAACAAACTGAAGAATAAAAACCATATGATCGTTTCAATAGATGCAGAAAAAGCTTTTGACAAAATTCAACACCCATTTATGATAAAAACTCTCCAGAAAGTGGGCATAGAGGGAACCTACCTCAACATAATAAAGGCCATATATGACAAACCCACAGCAAACATCATTCTTTTTTTTTTTTTTTTGTGGTACACGGGCCTCTCACTGTTATGGCCTCCCCCGTTGCGGAGCACAGGCTCCGGACGCGCAGGCTCAGCGGACATGGCTCACGGGCCCAGCCGCTCCGCAGCATGTGGGATCTTCCCAGACCAGGGCACGTCCCCTGCATCGGCAGGCAGACTCTCAACCACTGCGCCACCAGGGAAGCCTGCAAACATCATTCTTAATGGTGAAAAACTGAAAGCATTTCCTCTAAGATCAGGAACGAGACAAGGATGTCCACTCTCACCACTATTATTCAGCATAGTTTTGGAAGTCCTAGCCATGACAGTCAGAGAAGAAAAAGAAATAAAAGGAATTCAAATTGGAAAAGAAGAAGTAAAACTGTCACTGTTTGTGGATGACATGATACTATACATAGAGAATCCTAAAAATACCACCAGAAAACTACTAGAGCTAATCAATGCATTTGGTAAAGTAGCAGGATACAAAATTAATGCACAGAAATCGCTTGCATTCCTATACACTAATGATGAAAAATCTGAAAGAGAAATTATGGTAAACAAACATTTACCGTTACAACAAAAAGAATAAAATACCTAGGAATAAACCTACCTAGGGAGACAAAAGACCTGTATGCAGAAAACTATAAGACACTGATGAAAGAAATTAAAGATGATACCAACAGATGGAGAGATATACCATGTTCTTGGATTGGAAGAATCAATAGTGTGAAAATGACTATACTACCCAAAGCAATCTACAGATTCAGTGCAATCCATATCAAATTACCAATGGCATTTTTTACAGAACTAGAACAAAAAATCTTAAAATTTGTATGGAGACACAAAAGACCCTGAATAGATAAAGCAGCCTTGAGGGAAAAAATCAGAGCTGGAGGAATCAGACTCCCTGAATTCAGACTATACTACAAAGCTACAGTAATCAAGACAATATGGTATTGGCACATAAACAGAAATAGAGATCAATGGAACAGGATAGAAAGCCCAGAGATAAACCCATGCACCTATGGTCAACTAATCTATGACAGAGGAGGCAAGGATATACAATGGAGAAAAGGCAGTCTCTTCAATAGTGGTGCTGGGAAAACTGGACAGCTACATGTAAAAGAATGAAATTAGAACACTCCCTAACACCATACACGAAAATAAACTCAAAATGGATTCGAGACCTAAATGTAAGACCGGACACTATAAAACTCTTAGAGGAAAACATAGGAAGAACACCCTTTGACATAAATCACAGCAAGATCTTTTTCGATCCACCTCCTAGAGTAGTGGGAATAAAAACAAAAATAAACAAATGGGACCTAATGAAACTTCAAAGCTTTTGCACAGCAAAGGAAACCATAAACAAGACAAAAAGACAACCCTCAGAATGGGAGAAAATATTTGCAAATGAATCAACAGACAAAGGATTAATCTCCAAAATATATAAACAGCTCATGCAGCTCAGTATTAAAGAAACAAACAACCCAATCCAAAAATGGGCAGAAGACCTAAATAGACATTTCTCTGAAGAAGACATACAGATGGCCAGGAAGCACATGAAAAGCTGCTGCATCATTAATTATTAGAGAAATGCAAATCAAAACTACAATGAGGTATCACCTCACACCAGTCAGAATGGCCATCATCAAAAAAATCTACAAACAATAAATGCTGGAGAGGGTGTGGAGAAAAGGGAACCCTCTTGCACTGTTGGTGGGAATGTAAATTGATACAGCCACTATGGAGAACAGTATGGAGGTTCCTTAAAAAACTAAAAATAGAATTACCATATGATCCAGCAATCCCACTACTGGGCATATACCCAGAGAAAACCATAATTCAAAAAGACACATGCACCCCAATGTTCATTGCAGCACTATTTACAATAGCCAGGTCTTGGAAGCAACCTAAATGCCCATTGACAGACGAATGGATAAAGAATATGTGGTACATATATATAATGGAATATTACTCAGCCATAAAAAGGAACGAAATTGAGTCATCTGTTGAGACGTGGATGGATCTAGAGACTGTCATACAGAGTGAAGTAAGAAAGAGAAAAACAAATATCGTATATTAACGCATGT
Organism: Mesoplodon bidens; assembly: GCF_964165515.1. Taxonomy (NCBI): domain Eukaryota; kingdom Metazoa; phylum Chordata; class Mammalia; order Artiodactyla; family Ziphiidae; genus Mesoplodon; species Mesoplodon bidens. Next base: position 182,699,532 of record NC_138177.1, read on the forward strand.
ATGTGGAACCTAGAAAAATGGTACAGATGAACTGGTTTGCAGGGCAGAAGTTGAGACACAGATGTAGAGAACAAACGTATGGACACCAAGGGGGGAAAACCACGGTGGGGAGGGGATGGTGGTGTGCTGATTTGGGCGATTGGGATTGACATGTATACACTGATATGTATAAAATTGATGACTAATAAGAACCTTCAGGGGCTTCCCTGGTGGCGCAGTTGTTAAGAATCCGCCTGCCAATGCAGGGGACAAGGGTTCAAGCCCTGGTCTGGGAAGTTCCCACATGCCGCGGAGCAACGAAGCCTGTGCGCCACAACTACTGAGCCTGCACTCTAGAGCCCGCGAGCCACAGCTACGGATGCCCACGTGCCTAGAGCCCATGCTCTGCAACAAGAGCATTGTTGCCACCGCAATGAGAAGAGAAGCCACCGCAATGAGAAGCCCACTCACCGCAATGAAGAGTACCCCCCGCTCGCCACAACTAGAAAAAGCACGCATGCAGCAAGGAAGACCTAACGCAGCCAAAAATAAATAAATAAAATTAATTAATTAATTTTTAAAAAAATTTTTAAAAAAGAACCTGCAGTATAAACAAACAAACAAACAAAAAACAACTAATACTAAACTTTCTTTGGGTTATTTGTATGGAAATATGTTAATATAAATGTTTCAGACATTACATGAAGTTTCTAAAAATCTTATATGTTCTGATATAATGTTTTAAGTCATAATTCTAGTTATTACTTTAAAATTTATATCTCAGAAATAACTAGAACAAAATTTTTTTTAATAAATAAATAAATAAAAATTAAAAAAGAAATACCGAAGTTACTTTGCTGATTCCATGTTTTTCTTAAGGACATTCACTGCCCCAGCTCTCCGGAGCTGAAACGCTGAGCTGTTCTTAAAGTTTGCAACACTTGACAACGTGGCCTTGGGAAGAACAGTGTTTTATTATTCTGTCTTCTTTTCCAAATCCCTGTCCTCTTTCTGAAATCTGCCCTGGAAGAGGCCCCGGGTGCTGGGGGAGCCGGTGGGGCACCTGCCAGCCCTCCGGGGTTGTGCCCCTCCAGGCAGCTCAACCGTGATTTAGAAACAGAAACGAGCTCACAGCTCTGCTCACTGCAGGCGCTCCGTCTATTTAAGTTTAACTCTGGCAAACGTTGCTCACTTTCCAGTGCCAGACACTGTGCTCATAAAGTGCTTTTTATGATCACCCCTCACTTGGGGGTGTGAGACAAGAGCTCTTGTTATCCCCGTTTTTCCGATCTGGAAACTGCCGATGACGGGGTTTAGGAAACTGCCCCCGGCCGCAGGGCTGGTCCATGGTGGAGCCTGGCAGGGGGGCTGGACAGTCGGCTCCAGGGCCAGAGCTCTCAGCCCCAAGCCCTGGTGCCTTCCCACCACCGGCCGGGCTTGAACCACATGGCGTCCGCTGCGAGGGCCCGGGGGCGTCAGCCTCGGTGGGCGATGCTGATCAGCGCAGTGCCATCCATCTTAGATGCCCGCACTGGACCGCCAGAGCCGCCGCCGTGCCCCCTCCTCAACCCCGCAGTTGTGTGTGAAACTCCTGCCTTCGTCAAGCAGCTTGAAACAGGGCTGAGGGTTCTCGCAGTCAGGGGCATCCAGTCCAAGGAAGGCCCGGCTCTGCTCGCGTCCCCCCCTCATCGGTCTCAGCCCAGGGGCCCCCTTTCCTGCTGCATTCGGACAGCCAGAGGCAGACAGTTCAGTCTCTGCTCCCAGCAGCTCTGTCCTCTGGTTATGTCAGATTTGCCTGCAGGATCCTCTCAATGCCAATGCCACCTCCCACAGCGGTCAGTAGCCACACGTGGCTGTTTCCATTATAATTCAAAGTAAATAAAATGAAAAGGGCTGTTCCTTGGTCAGCAGGGCTGCGTTCCTTCTGGAGGCTCTAGGAGAGAATCATGTTTTGCCTTTTCCAGCTTCTAGAGGCAATGTGCATTCGCTGGCTTATGGCCCGTCCTCCATCCTCAAAGCAGGCAAGCCTCTCCCTGACCCTGCGTCTTTTGCCACGGCTCCTGGCTCTCCCATCCTCTTGTGAGGACCACTGTGAGGACCTGCGGCCCACCTGGTGATCCAGGCTAAGCTCCCACCTCAGAATCCTTAACAGCATCACACCGGTGAGGTCCCTCTGCGTGTGAGGTAACAGTTTCACAGGTCCTGGGATTAGGATATGGACGTCTTTGGGGACCCTCCTTCCACCTGCCACAGTAAATTCCAGCTGACACAGAGAGGCAGGTCGGGCTCCAGCCCACTTCTGCGCTCTGCCTTTTCCCTGCCCTGTGTCTTACCCTGGGAGCCCTGTGGACAGGACGCTGGCAGAAAACTCGGAAGAACAAGGGGCCCCTCAGCTCTTGAGGTTTCAAGGCAGCATGAACAGAAGTGCCCCTCCCTCTGTCCCAAGCCTCCCAGCCGAGGACACGGCACCTCTGAGGTTCGGGGATTAGGGGTGAGCGTGGGGACAGCAGGCTCGTCCGTGCCCCTCGTAGAGCGTTTGCGCTGGAGCTGGGGTCCCCGTGAGCGCAGCTGAGTACCCGCCTCTCGGGCAGGCTCACGTGCTGGGGATGCTGAGCCGTGACCCAGGCCTTCTTCCCCTGTGGGCCGCCACGCATGTGGTCGCACCTCAGTGTCAGATCCGCACAACTGCTAATGTCCTGCGGACCCAGGGAGGAGGGGCAGGGGTTCGTTGCTGTGTTCTTCACCAGCGGAAGAGCTGGAACTCCCTCGCGGAGACAGTCGCCCATTTTATTCATTTAGGCAGCGTCAGAAGCAGCTTCTTGCCCGGTGCAAATGTGCCTGCTGCGGAAACGGGAAAAGGAAGGGAGGGCTTTGTTTTAAATGTCACTGCTTATTATTACCTTGTTGGAACGATTCTTTTTTTCTTTTTAATATTTCCACTTTTAATTTATTAGGCTGATATTGACAAAGAAACCATAAGCGCTTTATTTATTTGTTTAATTAATTTATTTTTGGCTGCATTGGGTCTTCATTGCTGCGCGCAGGCCTTCTCTAGTTGCAGCCAGTGGGGGCTACTCTTCGTTGCGGTGCGTGGGCTTCTTCTCATTGCGGTGGCTTCTGTTGTGGAGCACAGGCTCTAGGCGTGTTGGCTTCAGTAGTTGTGGCACGCGGGCTCAGTAGTTGTGGCTCGCGGGCTCTAGAGCGCAGGCTCAGTAGTTGTGGTGCACGGGCTTAGTTGCTCTGCGGCATGAGGGATCATCCCGGACTAGGGCTCGGACCCGTGTCCCCTGCATTGGCAGGTGGATTCTTAACCACTGGGCCACCATGGAAACCCTGGAACGGTTCTTTTCACCCCCTGCAGACACAACAGGGAGTTCTGCGGGCACACTCTCCCTTTGGGTTTGAGACGCCTTTCCCCGGAGGGCTGTTGCAGAGGGCACTCAGAGCCCACCAGAAGTGACTGTCCTGGGCTTCTGTCCAGACAACCTAATATGCGGGAGTGACCTCCCCCGAGAGATGGCCACTCCTGCACCCATTGCAGATGAGGAAACTGAGGCACAGCATGTTCCTGGCTTGCCCCCTGCCCACGTTCAAACCCAGGCCTGTTGGACCCCAGAGCCTGAGGACCCCAAGGCTCCTCCCAGGGCACGGTAGCCTGAGGGAACTGGGGGCCCCAGGGGCTGCTTCGGGCTCAGAGAGGCTGCCTGTTGTGGAGACACTCATGGGGATTGTCTGGTTGTGTCAGGGCTAATCTGTCCCTGCTTCAGAGGCTCAGAGGAGAACTGGCTGGTCCCTTCCTGGCCTCCTTCCCTGGATCCGGAGTGGCCCCAACACCCCACCCCTGTCCAAGGTGGCACATGGCGCCCAGTGCCACCAGGAGATGCTGTTTCTCCCCTTGAGCAGGTCACCCCACTCTTTTTTTTAATATATATATATATATGTATTTATTTATTTTTGGCTGCAATGGGTCTTCTTTGCTGCATGCGGGCTTTCTCTTGTTGCGGCGAGCGGGGGCTACTCTTCATTGCAGCGCGTGAGGCTCCTCCTTGCGGTGGCTTCTTGTTGCAGAGCACGGGCTCTAGGCGCGCGGGCTTCAGTAGTTGTGGCATGTGGGCTCAGTAGTTGTGGCTCACGGGCTCTAGAGCGCAGGCTCAGTAGCTGTGGCTCACGGGCTTAGTGGCTCCGTGGCATGCGGGATCTTCCCGAACCAGGGCTTGAACCCGTGTCCCCTGCGTTGGCAGGCGGATTCTTAACCACTGCACCACCAGGGAAGCCCCAGTCACCCCACTCTTAAATAAACTAGTCATCCCCTGGGCGGATTTGGATGTGTGACCTAGTGGAAAAGTCCCCAGGCAGCATCTCAGCACTTTGGACCACTCAGTCAGGGCGGAACGCATCTGACCACCGCCCCATGGAGCGCCCTTGAGCACGTGGCAGGTCGTGCCTGCTCTGGCAGTTTCTGAGACAAAGTGAGCAGCAACCAAGCTAGACTCGGGCTGGGGTCGTCCCCTGCTCAGATGGGCCCCCAGTGTCCCCGGCTCTGACCTCTGTGCCTGGGGGAGGGTGGAAGGAGCCCGGCCTTGCTGGGCTGCTCGGGCTGAGGGTGGCCACGATGCTAGTTGAGGTGAAGTGTCTACAGAAGTGTCCCCATCCGGCTGGAGTCTGCAGTGGCCCGCTGTCCACACAGGGCTACGTGTTGGTTCAGGCGTGATGGGGCGCCCGCTCTCGTGGGGTTCCCCGGCTGGGAGGGAGGCAAACATCAGACAGGCCATCAAACAGGTTGGATACCCTGAAGGAGAGGAGCTCTGTTCTAGAAAGAGAGCGACGGGGGGCGCCCAAGCTGCCGTGAGAGGGTGGACCGGGCTGGGCAATGGGGCAGGGGCGGCGTGGGGTCTGTGGGGTGGAGATGTCTGTTCCCACAAAGCTGGGACCCATTGCTGGCGACCCTCCACCACTGTGGACGGGCCGCTCTACACTCTTGGGTGCTGGGGGAGCCTAGTGAAGCTGCAGTGGGTGGTGGGAGCGGAGGAGGCAGGAGGTGAGGGATTTGGTGGGAGCCTTCCCAGCATCTGGGAGCTGACGAACCGTGGACATGGCTGGAGCTGCCCTGAGGTGCTTCGGACCACCCCATCCCCAGCGAATGGCCACAGACCCCAGAGTGCACTTTCTGAGCCGAGGGTCAGGGAAGGGGAGGCCCTCAGCAGCACGGGGGTCTCTCCTTGTCAGTTTCAAATTGGGTCCCAGCCCCTCAATGACCTAGTCCATCTTCCAACTTTCAAGCATCTTCCCGTGGTGGCCAGCCAGTGGTAAATAAAGCCTGTGGGCCGTGAGAATAAAGATGTCACCATCTCTGAGAGGTGAAGAGGCTGGTGTTTTGGCTATAATTGAAGTTTTCCCGACTTTTAAGAAGTGATCAGGGACTTCCCTGGTGGTCCAGTGGTTCAGAAACCACCTGCCAATGCAGGGGACAGAGGTTCGATCCCTGGTCTGGGAAGATCCCACCTGCTGTGGGGCAGCTAAGCCTGTGCATCGCAACTGCTGAGGCCGCGTGCCACAACTACTGAAGCCGGCGCGCCTAGAGCCCGTGCTCTGCAACAAGAGAAGCCACCATGATGAGAAGCCCGCGCACCGCAACGAAGAGTAGCCCCTGCTCGCCGCAACTAGAGAAAGCCCGTGCGCAGCAACAAAGACCCAACGCAGCCAAAAAAATTTAAAAATTTAAAAAAGAAGTGATCACTGTGTCTCCTGCCATGAGTGACACTGAAGATGGCATCCTCTTGTGTCTAATGCTCATAATCAACTTCTTCGTTGTTTGAAATCACTTTTGATTAGAAGTTTCTTCGGATTTCTACCTGAAATGAGACGTGATTAGCCACATGGTTGGTGGGGGGGCTTGCACAGGAGACAAAGCAAGGGTGTGTTTCCATTTGTTCTTTGAACAAACGGTCACTGTTGCAATGCCCCGAATTCACTGCCCCCGCATCCCTGCCCCTTGGCCAGGGAGTTCTGGCGGGTTTCCTCTTGAGGGGCGGTCTTGTCCCTCCCTGCCTCTCGGCTCATGGACCCCAAGTCTTCTCTCTGGTCGTGGGTGAGAGGGTGCTGGCTGGCACTGGGGGTGGCATGATGGGGACAGGCAGGGACGCCTGGAGACCCTCGGGGATGCCCACCTCCCCTTCCTGCTCCCCTGGAAGCGGCCCTTGTGGGCCGTATGGGGGCTGTTCCCAGGGTGGGCCCAGGCGCTTTGCATGCCACGGATAACCACTCCCGCTTCTGGCTGCCCACGTGCTCACCACCCTAACAGCCACCTGCTGCCCCAACTTGTCTGTCTTCCTGGTCTCTAAACATGTTTTGTGGGGGCCTGTCTCCATGGAGCTGGGACATTGGGGTTCCCGGGGTGTTAAAAGGTCCCTGCAGTCAGCACCGGTCAGACCTGGCCAGGGATTTCCTTGAGCCCAGCCCGGAACCAGGCTGCATTTGGGATGGTGGTCCTGACCACATGTCAGTGGAAAGGATTAGTGCTGCATCAGGGTCCAAAACAGCACTGCTGGCGGTAATGACCGCACTGCATGCCTCCTGCCACCAGGCAGGAGCCTCGGCACCTGGCTCGTTTCATGTCAGCCCCATAGTTACCCCGTGAGGCAACTTGTTTCTGTTTATACGAGAAAAGCTGGGCTCCATGAGATGAAGTCGAGGGGCGGGAGGCCGAGGCCAGTGGTAGTTGGGAGCCCGTGACCAGGAGGGTGGGGGCGGAAGGGATGCTCTAGGGTAGATATTCAGGACTCAGGGGCATGGGGAGTGCAGAGAGGTTGGGGCAGAGTGGAGGGAGAGCGGGACCCCCAGCACAGTGTTCCAGGAACGTGTGACTGTCTACAAGGGAAACTGCTGGTGTGGATGGTGGGGAGCACCTGGGGGCTCTGACCGTGGGTGGGGCCGCGGGGGTGTCGTCGGAGGGCAGATCCGCAGCTCAGAGGAGAGCGCTGGTCCAGTGGGCAAGACCGACGCGGAGGACAGCCTGACGGGACAGACGCAGTCCCATCTGCACAGAGGGTAGGCGGACGTGGGCTGCAGTGCAGACAGTGGCTCCAGGGGGACTTAGGACCACGGTCAGCGTGGCAGCTTGGCCTGACGGTGCATGTGACGCTGCCCTCAGACCAGCACCGGGAACGCTGGAGCCAGGGAGCTGGGGGGTGGGGGGATGGGGCCGGGGAGGGTGGAGGAAGGTCCTTTAGTGGCGCTCAGAGCAACTTGGTGGGGCAGCCATGTGGCTCCGGTGGCACAAGTAAGGCCAAAGCACGGACAGTGCAGATTTGTCCTTAACCTGCGGAGGGACCTGAGAGCAGGTTGGGGGCTGGCCCCTGAGGGGCAGGACTGACTGGAAGCATCCTTCCAGCAGACGCTGCCTCTCCCGGGGAATAGAGACCCACGCTTGGGTGGCCACCAAGATCCCTTCCGCTCTAAATGTTTCTGTAAGTGGAGGAAACGCCCTCTCACTAACTAGAAAGGTGAACACTCAGGGGGCTCCGATGTGCTGTTGTTGTGGTGTCCTGGCAGTGAGCGGGATGGTCTGTGCTGTCTAACCGACTGTCTTCCAGCACCCTCGGTACTGCTGATTTCTGCACCCTCCTTGCCCAGCCCGACCCGGCCGCCTGGCCGCCCTGGGTCGAGGCTTCCCTGACCCGCTGTCTGTGCTCCGCAGGCTGTGTCATCACCATCTCTGGGCGTGTGACCTTCACCAGCAATAAGTCCATGGAGATCGAGGTCTTGGTGGATTCCGACCCCGTGGTGGACAACTCCCAGAAGCGCTACCGGGCCGCCAGTGCCTTCTTCACCTATGTGTCCCTGAGCCAGGAGGGCAAGTCTCTGCCTGTGCCCCAGCTCGTGGTGAGTGGCCCCTCCGGCCCGTGCGTCCCTGGGGGCAGCTGCCCCCGCTGCTGGGCCGGCCCGGTCGGTGCTTGCTGGGCTCCCAGGAGAAACCGAGCTACATGAATCCATTCTGGGCAGCTGGGTCCACTCAGCTCCTGAGGGGCCGGCGACCCTAGCTGCGGGGCAGGTCAAACGTGAGGCCCCGTCCCTGTGGACTGTGGGGGAGGGACTGGGCAGACAAAGTGAGAGGCACCCCTTACGAGCTCCTTGCCGTGGGATAAGCACGCTGCCTTGCGGGTCCTGGCACCGTGTACAAGCGCTAGAGTTGGGGTGAGGACCCTCCCAGGGTGGGCTCTCGAGGAGGCCCTGGCCTGCGTGTCCTGCGTCATGGGGCCAAGCCAGAGCCCTGCACCTCGGGGCTGGGCGTCTGGGCCTCGTGGCCTTTCCCTGCCCTGGCTCCCCAGCCAGGCTCTGCCCTGGGTGTGCAGAGAGCAGTGGCAAGTGGGCGGCCGCCACCGGGAGCAGGGCTGGGGGCTCTGGCCCACGCACGGATCCTGGCAGGTCTCAGCCACCAGCAGGGTGTGCTTGGCTGCCGTCCTGGGCTCCACAACCCAAGAGGCTGCTATTGGAGCTGTGGCGGGCGGGGGCAAGGGGGGCACAGGTGAGTCACTAGCATTTTCTTAATTTGGAAAAGAGAAGCTTGGATTCGCTGAACATGTAAGGGTTTCCCTCCCTCTTGCCCCCGGCCCCCTCCTCAGCTCTCGGCACCCGCGGGCCCCCAGCGCTCAAGGCCACAATCCCCGGAGACTTCCAGGGCTCCCACCCCCTCACGCCCGCCCCACGCCAGACCCCCATCCACGGTCTGGCCTCGTCCCTGCCCTGCCTTTCTCCAAAGCACTGCCCGCCCCCCGCCCCGGCTTCGGGAGCCGCTCTTTTGCCGGTTGTCCCTCCCCCACTGGACTGAGCTTCCAGAACTGGAGCTCATGTGCTCCTAGTGGCTCACTGGGGCTGGAGCAGTCTCGGCACTTAGTGGGTGCAGTTGGGAAAATGCATGAATCCTGCTGTGTGCGGGGCCTGAAGCCAATCCCAGGAGGAGAGACAGGCAGCGTGGACACTCGGGGGAGCCGGGGGAGCGCGCTGGGCCGGTGGCCTCCACCTGAGGTGGACGTAAAGTGGCGCCCGGGGAGTGGGCAGGAGCCCCCAGGAAGGCCAGTGGGGCAGGGGGCCGTGTTGGGCGGTCGTGGGGGTAATCCCAACACCTTGGCGCGTGCTAGCTGTCGGGGAGCCCGGGAGTCGGGGAGCCCGAGGCGGCCAGCATCAAGGCGGGGCACGGGGCGGGGCAGGGGGGCGAGGGGACCCAGCTCAGAGGCACTGGGCGACTGTGTGTTGGATGCAGGAATGAACGAGTGAACGAATGAACGATGCCTCCAGGTTCCCCTTGAGGCTGATGACAGCTTTATGAGCCTCACACATTCCTTACCTATGCCGGTCAGGGCAAGTGCCCCCGCCTGGACGGCGGCCCTGTGCCCGCCGGTTCTGAGTCCTCTGCCTGCTTCTCTCGGCCACCCTCAGCCCAGCAAGGCTGAGGCACTTGGGGAAGGTCACACAGCCGGTTCGTGGGAGCCTGGGTGTAGAGAAAGCCTCCGTTCAGGCTGCTCCTGGTTTGTCTTGAGCCAGACCCTGCGTCTGTCACTAGGGGGCCTGGAGGAAGCCAGAACCCTGGGCGGTGGTTGAGGTGCGCGTGGTGGCTGAGGTGCAGGTGCTGAGCCGAGAAGCCTGGGGAGGGGCCGGGAGTTAGGGTCCCGAGCGACTGACGCTTGTGTGGAAGCGACTGGCAGGCGACTCAGGCCCCCCGCCAGCCTCCCAGGGCCCCTGCAGCGTCTGCTCCCACGCAGCTCCTGTGCCTCCTGGCAAAGAGCACGTACTGGAAGCCTCCGTAAGGATAAACATACTGCGCTTTGGAGCACTTCCTCATCCAGGCGGGCGCGAGGCCCCTGCTCCCTCGCCTGGCCTGCTGCGGAGTTGCTGACCCCCCAGCCCCGCTCCTCTCTGGGGCCTCGCAGGCCCACAGGGGCAGGGCCTAGGTTTGGTAGGGGAGCCGTCTGGCCTCTTCAAGGCCGCTGCTGTGGCCAGAGGAGCCTCGGCTGCCCACTGGGCCCTTTCCTGTCCCTCCCCCGTCCTCTGCGGGCCACCCCCCACTCGCTCTTTGCTGGCATTGGGTCCCCACCCTGGGGCTCCAGTGAGTCGGGCGGGGGGGCGTGGGGGGAGGCTGCACAGGGCAGGGTTGGTGAACCTGGCCTTAAAGGATGGGGGGCTCCACCGTGTGGAAGGAAAGAAAGGGGAGCCAGGGTGGGCACCGTCCTCAGGCGGGCTCTGCACCGTCACCTCCACACGTACGACCCCAGGCTGCTGGGGAGGGGTGGAGGGTCCGGCAGCCTCGGCCTCTCCCTCCCGAGACCCCAGCGCTGGAGCCCCCGGCCTCGCATCCCTCCTCCTCCCCACCTTCCACCACTGCCCCCACCAGGAGGGGCCCTGGGCCCGCCTCGTCGGAGCACGAGGACCAGGGTGCCCGTCCCGCCCTCCATCCTGATGGCTTAGCAGGATGGCTTCCACCCCGCCTCGGCCCCTAGGCTGATGCACGCGCGTCCCCACGACCTCTGTCCACAGGCCTGACCTCCTCCTGCCTTAACCTTCGCCACCACGTGTCTCTGGGTCTCAGACCCCTCCCTCTGGGGACCTTGCTGCTCCCTTGGCCCCCAGATGCGGGCTCGCCCTCGTTCTCCCCCAGACCCTTGTTCCATCTCTCTCCATATTGCCACAGGGGCCCTGGGGGACACCTGTCGGCACAGCTGCCCACAGCACCTCCCTCCTGGATGCTGAATTCCCGCCCCACACAGGCAAGCCCTGGACCTCTGTCCTCCCCGCCTCCCCAGCCTCCAGGCTCCAGCAGGGTGGCCAGATCCAAGGACACTCTCCGTCTTTATCTCACTGGCCTCTCCCTGGCGTTGGCACATCTCACTGAGGGGGCCTCTGCTGAGTGTCCAGATGGCCACCCCATGGCCCTGAAACACGGGGCTCTGACAGATCCCAACCTGCACGCTGCCCTCCTTGGGTGGTTGGGACCGGGCCCCGGGCCTCCTTGCTTTACTCTCCCATATGGGCTGCCATGGCTGCCTCTCTCCACAGGGTCTCAGCAGGCATTTCAAACGTAACATTCCGAACTGAGCCGTTGTCCCCCAGCTGCCTCCCCACAAAACTCCCACTCCTCCTGGTGGATTCCCTCCTGGTGAGCCTGGGAACCGGGCTGGCCCCTCCCTCCCGCTCAGCCCCAAGCTGTATGCCCTCCCCCATTCCTGCTGCCCTCACCCTGACTCTGCGCTGCATCCTGGCAAGTTTTTCAGAACAGAATTGCGTTGGCCTCCTCTCCCACCTGAACTGCTCAGCAGCTCAGCGGCTCCTCGGTGCCCTCGGCACGGGGTCCAGCCAGGCCGGCCACCTCTGTTCCTCAAATCCGAAACTCAGTCCCGCCTCAGGGCCTTTGCACTTGCTGTTCCTCTGCCTGGACACCTTCCCTCAGATGGTCACGACAGCAGCTCCTTCCACCGTTTCTCAGCTATTTCCTCCTTTGATGACCTTCTCTCCCCTCTCTGGATAAAGCCTTACTCCCCACGCCCACCCCATCACCCAGAGACTCTTTGCCGTTGCCTGGAAACCGGCCTGGAGTTGGTGGGAGAGAGAGCAAAAGGAACTGAGAGGGCTGGGGGCCGAGCTGGCCTCATGTAGCGGGAGAGGAGGGGCAGGGACACACCCGAGGCCCTCCAGCTGCTGGAGGGCAGGCCCGGCCCAGGACCAGCCTTCCGGCCGTCCGAGCCCTTTCCTCTACCGTCAGCTGAGGGAGAGTGGGGCCTGCGGGACACCCCAAATGGCCCTGAGACCAAGGATAGCCAAGGAGTCGGGACCATCTTCATTTTGAAAAGGCTCCCACAGAGTACATGCAGGTGGACAGGGTGTCCCGGCAAGGTCTGCATTCCGGCTGTAGCCGGCTGTAGTGTGCGCCTGCCCAGGAGCCCAGGAGCTGCCTCGGGCCTGATTGGAGCTCTCTATGGCTACCCGCTCCGCCCTGCCCGCACCCCAGAGCTCAGGCTGCTGGGGAGACCAGTGCCGCAGCCAGGGTGGAGGGGTAGCAGTCCGGGCTCAGGGAGGAGAGCCTCCGGCCCCGGGCTCCAGTCCACACGGAGAGCCCTTTGTGGAGGAGCCCGTGACCTTCCCAGAGCTGGGACGCTCTCATGGGGCCGGGCTGGTCTGTGAACCCTGGGGGCTGTCTGTGCCCTTTCCAGAAACCTAGGGACCTGGGGGTCGGGGGGTCGGTGCAGGAGGGGCTGCAGGGGGTTAGGGGAAAGTCACCTGCTTGAATGAAGGGGAAGGGAGGGTGACCGAATTCCCAGGTCTGAGGGGCCGGTGGTTGGCAGTGGCCACATCTTCCCGCTGGCCGGCTGCAGGTCGATCCAGGCTATTGTTGCTAATTAAAGATGGGCTTTGATTCTTCACTGAGGTGTCCTGGGGCCCACCAATGCGGATAAAAATAGCCTCTGGGGGGTGGGGCAGACTCCCTAGCCTCCAGCCCAGCCTCTGCAGCGCTCACTTGGGAACCACCGACACCACGTTGTCTGCCTCTCAGCCCACGTGTGCCCGCGTCGGGGCTCAGCCCTCCCCACCCCGCTGTCAGCACTTATCCTCCTGTCTATTTTTAGCTCCCATCCCCAGGGCCCGGCTGACACGGAAGGCAGCGTGGCTGCTGGAGTTCTTGATGAATATTTTAGGCTGGGGAGGGCCTACTGCACCGCGCCCGCCCGGCAGCTGCCGGCACTTCCAGGCTGCTTCTTAGACAGGCAAGCGCGGGATGCGGAACCAGCCAGGCCCAGGCCCTGCCTCCTTCTAAAGGCCTCCCTGTGACCGTGCCCTCTGACCTCGGGGGTGGTGGACAGACCCACACCACCTTCCAGCGCTGGAGAGGTGGTACGGAGGGACGTGGGGGAACGCCCCGAGGTGGCTCCCTGGGACCCGGCCCCAGACTGGCCCCGGCGCCTCCCAGCACCTCCCATGGGCGACTTTCCAGCCCAGGTGTGGGAAGCCCTTTCAGTCTCCAGAAGCGTGAGAACCCGATGGACAGACCCCGTGTTGAAGCCAGAGCAAGCCCGTCCTGGGCGCAAGGCCGGCCTCCGTTCTCTCTAGTTCACATGTGGGCGCTGCAGCCCCCGAGGCCCCAGGAGACTCGCGTGCGGGAAAGGTCGCGCCCTCGACAAGGGAGAAGCCTGGGCTCCATCGCAAGCACGCAGGTGATGTGGGTTTTGAGCGAGCACGTTCACAGCTGCTTCTGTGGGTCGCTTGGAACAGGAACGCTTTCCCCGGCGAGCCGAGCGGCACGGCCAGGGCACGTGGAGGCAGCGGGCGGAGCAGGGTCTTTCCGAAGCCGGTTTGCTTGGCTCCCAGAAAACCCAAACCACAGAGCGGCCTGTGGCACGGGGGTCTTGCCCGCTGCTTGTAGACCCTCGCCTCCCGGTCCACATGTACAGCTGGCGTGCAGAGGACAGGGTCCTGGACCCCGGGGCCTCCGTCATCAACCACTGAAGTGACAAGTCGGGATGAAAGCGGCGGCAGTGAGGAAATCAGGGAGGCAGCCGGCCTTCCCTCTCGCAGCCGGTGGAGCTCCGCCAAGAACGCGGCAAAACATATTCTTCTGCGCTTCCTCAGCTGTACATCACCCCCGGACCTCAGGTCACCCTCGAGGGCCAGTCGCCACCAGGTTTCCTGAGCACCCATTCCCTAGGGCCAGGTGCCCGCCGAGGCTATTCTCTGTCTCCTGGGAGGGAGCCGGCAGGGTGGATGCCCCCGGTGCCCACAGCAGCGCTGGTCCCATGGGAGGCAGCTGAGCGTTCACGAGATGCCGACCCGCCTCCCCGGTGGGTGTCAGGGTGGGTTGTCCGAGCCCACAGACAGGCCACAGTGACAGTGATGGGCAGGGACTCGCCCAGAGTCCAGTGGCCGGCCCTCATGTGGAGTCGACCTGGAGCAGACCCTGAGCCCCTTGGCCATGGCAGCCCCTTCCGGTCTCTGAGCCTCCGTTTCCCCACTGGAGCCACCCTGGGCCGGCAGGTCCTCTGTGGTCTCGGCACCATCTCTATGATCTAACCAGAGAGCTCCTTGCTACTTTGCACCGAAGGGGAAGCACGGGGCCAAGGCTTCTGGCAGTGGGCAGCTCCTCGATCCTAGGACCCGAGCCTGGAGGTGAAGGGGCCTGGAATGCTCCCAAGGGCCCGGTCCTTGAGATGAAGCATCAGCAACAGAGGCAGCCACCACCTCCCCGCAACCATGGCCAGGCCTGCTCTGTACAGCCTGATATGGTGAAAGGAACATACATCCCACCCCCAGGGAAGGGAAGAGGGCCCTCGCATGGGGCTTGTTTTGGGCTGGGGGCCCCAGGTGTCCCTACGTCTTGGGGAGACACCTCTGTCCTGGACATTCGGTGTGCTGGAATGATTTCTAGTTGCTCCCTGATGTAAGAAACTCAGACGTACTGGAGCACAGCAGGACTGACTCGTCTGTTCCTGGAAGGGTCCGGGGAGCCACGTCAGTGAGGGAGGCTGTGCCCTTGCTGCCCGTCCACAGGAGCGAGTCGGGGACTAGAATATTCGTGAAGCTTCTTGACCCCATGTCCTCTCTCTCTCTCCCTTGGCTTTGGACGCTTAGCAGGGAGTCTGCCTTGTCATGGGAAAATGCCAGAATCCTGAAGCTGCTCCTGTCCCCTGAATGGGTGGTGTTTGGGAACTTGTAGTGGCCTGTGAGTCCCACCTGCCCCTGGAACCAGGGGTGTGCGTACCACAGGGGGCGTGGATGAGAGGGTGCCGCCCCCGCCAGCCTGGCTCTCACCTCCGTTCTGCCATAAGCCCAGACTCTTCCTCTGACCTTCTTAACCCGTCCAGTCTTCACGTCTCCTGAAGATCCTGTGTCCCTGACGGCTCTGGGCTGGCCTCTTAGTGGAACAGTAGTGCTCTGGAGAACACTCAATTCAAGTTCAACAGTCAACCCTCCAGAAGAGGGCCCAATGCACCAATGACACACTTCTCCTCGTTAAAATGTTGGTAGGTTCTACCTCTGGAACATCAGCTTCTTGTTGCTTCAGTGCTGTGTCTCCAAATCCAGGGGACCCCAGCTGTTGTGATTTCTATAGAAGGTGAAAGCCTGAGGCAGGCTCTCAGGGGCACTGTTAGGCCTGACCCTGGATGGTGCCGGAAACACGGCTGCAGGAAGAGAGGCCCGTGGGCAGAGGGTGCAGCGGAAAGAGGAGAATCCCAGCTGGAGTCGGGACAGCCTTGATGCACTGCGGCCCCCCTGGAAGGTGACTTCCAAGCTGGGGAGAGGACTGTGAAGGTCACTGGGCCCAGGCAAGGGCCACGGCCACAGGACCTGAGAGGGTCTTTCAGGAGGGTGAGCTCACGCCTGGTGTATCCTGGGGTGGACCACAAGGCCGCCCCACCATGTGAGAACCGTGGCTTCTTGGCAGCCTTGTGCTTTCTCTGTGAGGTGGCGTGGAGTCCCCTGGCAAAGGCCTGCCAGGGACAGGGACACTTCTGAACCCCGTGCTCAAAGATGCAAGGAAGGAGCTTCCCTGGTGGCACAGTGGTTGAGAGTCCGCCTGCTGATTCAGGGGACACGGGTTCGTGCCCCGGTCCGGGAAGATCCCACATGCCGCGGAGCGGCTAGGCCCGTGAGCCATGGCTGCTGAGCCTGTGCGTCCGGAGCCTGTGCTCCGCAATGGGAGAGGCCACAACAGTGAGAAGCCCGCGTACCACAAACAAAAAAAAAAGATGCAAGGAAGAAACAGACCCCGGAGCCCCGCAGTGGGAGGAAGAACGTAGAAGGATCTCCCCACTCATGTGCATACCCAGAATCAGAGAACAGCATGCCGGCCCTGCCAGCAGGAGACGATGTGCTTCATCGGGGGCGGGAGGGGGTTGTCCACCCCAGGTGTGCCGGACGCCCCACCTTGTGCCTCTGTCACCAGCGCAGGCCCCTGCCGAGCCCCTGGGTGGTCTGAGCCTTCTGGAGTTGCTTGGGGACAGAGGTTGCCTGAATGTGTCCATTAAGCAGGCTCTTTGACACACAGTCACACTGATTTGGCCTTCTTGCTGCAGTCTTCGTTGGTTTGCTCGTTCACTCAGCAAATGCTTTCTGGGCCCCGCCGTGTCTCAGGCCCTGTGCCGGCCTCAGACAGACAGCAGGGAAGACGCCGACACGAGTGAGCACACGCAGGGCCAGAGGCTTGCAGTGAGGACGCTGCCCCTGGCCGGGGCCCAGCCCGTGGGAAGGGCTCAGAAAAAGGCGGTGAGGACCTTATAGCTGTCGTCTGGTGGGGACAGCCGTGTCCACACAGCTGGTACAGGGGCCAGTGCTGCGAGCAGGGCCTGTGTCCCCTCTCCCAGTGGAGACTGGTACCCGTCGCTGCCCTTTCCCAGGCAGCGCCCGAGCTCCCTGCCTCTTCCGTAGCCTCCTCTTGGCCCTTCCGCAGGGGAATTTCGTGACCGCACACGAGGGCAATGATTTCAGGGGCTGAGCTGGTGCTGTGGGGTGAGGGGAGCCCCTGGCAGGGGTGCCTACAACTCCCCATGGTGGTCCCATCATTGGAGGCTCGGGGCTGCGTGTGCCGGCGGCGGCGGTGGTGAGACCCAGCCTGCGGCCGCTGGGAGCTAAACCCCCGGACAGCAGCTTCCCAGGTGCCCAGCCCAGCATCCCTGGGGTCGGGGTCTGCAGGTGGAGCTGCACTTGGGGGACACAGCTGCCTGCGGGGCTGGGGACTCCTGGACACCACCACGCACAGAGCCCCTCGCCACGCCACGCCGAAGGGCCCCAGTAGTTGGAGGATGTCTTAATTGCCTTCAGGATTGTCCCACGATCCCTCTTGTCTCCTGTTATGAGGACCGGAGAGGCTGTGCTGCATGGCTTCCTAATTAAGAAGGTCTGCGTCCCTCAGGCTCACAGGAAGTTGTTATATCACCACTGGGAACCCTCTTCGCACCAGACGTTCGTTAATTACAAAAAGGACAAGCTCTTGATTTTACTGAGGGTGGAACTTAGTCACTCACCCTCCCTGCCAAGTTCCAAATGTGTGTTCTGGAAGCACAGAAAATGCAAAATGGAAAACATTTGGTTTGCACTGACGGGAGCCCGGAAGACAGCGTTGGCAGGAAGCGTGGTGGGGGGAGAGGGGGAGAAGATGCACATCGGAGGCCCGGAGCCAGCGGGCGGGTGGGAGCCAGCGGGATGCCTGGAGCACAGAGGGGCCGGCCTGGGACCCCACCCCCACCCCCATGTCCCTGGGGCTGTGTGACGTTCCAAAGGCCCGGCTGCCTTAAGGTGACCCCCGGGGCCATTCGCCCTCCTCCCAGGGCAGTGGCTCTGGGTCGGCAGACGGGAGCGCACTTGGCCTCTAAGGCCATTCGTGATGAGAGTAGTTCACGGGCGTGCACGTGCGCGCGCACACACACGCGGTGTGACGGCCGTGCACGGAGAGCGGCCCGCGCTGGCACTGCAGGAACGCTTTGCCACGTCACCTCCTTGAGAACCCCATTTTACAGGCGGGAGGACCTGGCCCTGGGGAGGTGGGCAGCGTCTCTTAAGGCCACACAGCAGGTCCCCGTGACCCTGTGGTCCTCACCACCCCTCCACTGTCCCTTCCACCAGGCAGGTAAACGGGGGTCACCATGCCTTGAGCGGCCTGTGGGCCCCTTTGCTGCCACCTCTCCGTTTTCATACCCACAGGAGGCCTCCCAAGGCTGGAGCAAGGGTTGCCCAGAGCCACTTGCGGGGTGGGGGCGTCGTGAGCCCTCCTCCCTGCCAACAGCTTCAGGCACTTGAGGGGAAATGTGGTTTCCCATGGAGGAGCTTTGTCCTTCTCCCCGTCACCGCCAACCCCCATTAAAAACAGCAACAGCCAACAATTTATGTATTTATTTACTTTGCCGGATGGAGGGGGACGGGCTGCGAGGAGGTGAGGAGGCGGCCGCTGGGCCGTGGGCGGGGCCGCGTGCGGGGAGCCATCTGTCTCCTTCTGTCAGCTCCGTGCCCAGCAGGGAAGTGGTGGCCCCTCTTAGTCACTGGGCCAGGAGAGCTGTTTATCAGAGCTCGTGGCCCTGGGGAGGCCGAGTGTCCACCGGCCAGCAGGGCAGGGCGCCCACCTCCACAGAGAACAGAGAGGCTGCTCTGCTCACCTCTGGCTCTGTTTCCCCCTGGGGTGGCGGCCAGGGCCTGTCTTCATAAACGTGTGCCCTCGCTGGGCACCTTCCAGGGCAGGCCGGTGAGGAGGGCCGTCAGCATTTGGGGCGGCAGCACCGAATCCTCAGAGCCTGGAACGCGCAGCCCAGGCCGCCGTCCCCAGAGGCGAGAAGAGGGATGAGCCCTCGTCTGGCTCCTTCCCCCCAGGCCTGGCAAATGGCTTGGCCATGCTCTCCAGCTGGCCAGCTGCCTGTACATCCATCATCAGGCCGCGTGAGGTCTGTCCGAGGGCAGCTCCTGGCTGATGAGTTAGCTGCAGAATGTTGACCGTCAGAGACTCAGGGCAGCAGCTCTGAGGCCCAGTGCTGGGCGCGGGCCCCTCCCTCCACTGAGCAGAGCCTAGAATGTACCCTGTCTTGTACCTGCACCTTGGCCTCGGCCCCTCCTCAGGTCATGCTTTGAGAGAAGAATCCAGAGCCTTTGGTGCACCCGTTCTGGACACGTGGTGGCCTGTTGGCTGCCGAGGGGGTGAGTAGCTGCAGTCGTCTGGGGTGACCCGGTAGAGGGCTGGGCTCGTCACAGCTGCACATCAGGGCCTGGTGGGACAAGGGGAGGCAGGCGAGGCGCCCACTCTGTGCGGGCATGACCCGGAAGTGGACACCCCGCCCGCTGCCCCAGAAGCGGCCCTGATGAGGACCCAACATGGTCCTCCCCTGGCTTCTAGATGCTGTGCGTCCCCAAGATGTTCACCCCTCACTCCCAGAGCTTATGACCTAGAGAGGGCTTTCCTCGTGAGTGTGCGGAGAGCATGGGGGTCGTGGCCCCAAATGTGATGGAAGGGCCGGCATTCTTGTTCGTGTGTGTGGAGATCCGGAGGACGCTCGGGCAGCCGCATGTGGCCCACTGGCACTCACAGGACCTGGCAGAAGAGGAAGGCGCAGCGCCGGTCTGCTGTTCGCCTCTAGTGCCCAGGCAGCTCCTCGGGGAGGCGCCTGGCTCCAAGGCTGGGACGGGAACGCATCCCTGCCCCGGCTTGTCCCCTCCCGGAAGGAGAAGAACCACGGGGGCTGGGCCGCTGCAGGCCCAGGGGGCTCCAGGCTCATTCTGGAGGGTCACCAGGGTGACACGGGAGGGCCACTGCGTGCCCTGCTGCCCACCGACAGGCCCGCCCCGAGAGCCCGTCAGCACAGGCTGGTCTGGAGGGCGGCGGCAGCTCAAACCGAGGCTCTGCCACTTAGCGGCTGTCGCTTGGGCCGCTCGCTCAGCCTCTGCCCCGCGTCCTCATCGGTGGGAGGGGAGCGTGACAGCTCTGGACCCCTCCTGGGTTGTTACACAGACTTTCATGGGCTGGCTGGTGCCCGCACGCCTTCCCAGGAACCCTCCCCAGGGCCTGGCCCTCGAGACCATCTTGCTCCGCTCTCCTTTGCCTTTGGTCCCTGCCATTGTCACGTTCTTAGTGCTGCGTCGGCTACCTCTTTTCCCGTGTGTTGTCAGCCAGCGGGTCAGCTCCCCAAGGCAGGGCCCCGCAGGGGGTGGTCTGTGTGCTTGTGGGGAGTGCACGCATCCAGGCACGGGCGCCGTGGCAGGGAAAGTGCCTGGTTTAATTCAGTGAGCATCACTCCCGCCCTGGGGCCCCTGCCTCATGTGCCCGGATTTGGGTGGGGCACCGCCCCGCTGAGCCTTCCCTTTGACTTTCTGTAAACTAGGATGGTACTTGTACCTCTGGGGTGCTTTTCAGATAAAATTATACGCCGTACACTTCCCCTGCTTAAAATGTACAATCTGGGCTTCCCTGGTGGCGCAGTCATTAAGAATCCGCCTGCCAATGCAGGGGACACGGGTTTGAGCCCTGGTCCAGGAAGATCCCTCACGCCACGGAGCAACTAAGCCCGTGCGCCACAACTACTGAGCCTGCGCTCTAGAGCCCGCGAGCCACAACTACTGAAGCCCACGAGCCACAACTACTGAAGCCCGTACTCCTAGAGCCCGTGCTCCGCAACAAGAGAAGCCACCACAATGAGAAGCCCACGTGCCGCAACGAGGAGTGGCCCCCACTCACCACAACTAGAGAAGGCCCGCACGCAACAATGAAGACCCAACGTGGCCAAAAATAAATACACAAATAAATTATTTAAAAAGAAAAAACAAGAAAGAAATGTTTGCATTTCTTTAAAAAAAAAAAAACCAAAAGACACAGCGCACTGCCAGTCTTCATCCCTCCCCCAACCCCTGGCCACCACTAATCTGTGTTCTCTGTCGAGTTGCCTGTTCTGGACGTTTGTGTAACTGGGCTCACACGTGAGGTGGGCCTTTGTGCCCGGCTTCTTTCTCCCAGGGCTGGCGGCCAGCTCTGAGGGCGTGCCACAAGCTGACCTCAGGAGAGGGTGGGCAGCACTTCCCATTCGGCCACCCCCAAGATGGGAGTAAGGTTCCTTAGGAAAACGGGTCCCTGGCTAAATCATTGTGGGACAGCCCTGATTAAACACCGTTAAACAGGTTTATTTGACTTCAAGATTTTGACCTGTGTGCATCATTAGCTGGGAGAGGCTAATTAGCATTCAGGTTTCCAGCCCTGTTTGGCCACAGATCATCAAGAAGGCTTCATCCCCCTTTTGGAGCCGGGAGACAGAGACCTGGGATGCAGGAGGCCACAGAGCCCGCACTCCTGCCACAAATTTGCAGGCAGTGGTGTCAACGCAAACGGAACAGTGGTGTGTGTCCTCGAGGGGAAGAACCCAAGTGCGCAGTGTGGGCGGTGCCGAGGGGTCCATGGCCAGGTGCCCGCAGAGGGTGGGCTGCTCCCCGGGCATCTCCCGGGCCCAGCAGCCCTTCCTCAGTCCCAGTGCCAGCTCCCCCCCACCCCAGGCCCTGGCCTCACGTGGGCCATCCTTGCCTGACAGATGGGACGCCAGCTCCTGAGCTCACGCCAGCAGCTCCACGGGGCCGTTTGCCACCCTCCCTGGGTCCCCTCCCTGCTCCCTGGAGCCCCAAGAGCACTTGGCTGATGACCCTGGCACTTAGGGACCCAGTTCTCACCCGAATCCCACATCTGCTGATTTCCAAGACCACTGACGGGCTGGAGAAACAGGAAGCCCATCTCGCGAGGCCGGCCCTGGCTCCGGGGGTCTCTGCAGAGGGCCTGGTAGCCGCCCCCTCTTGGTCCTGCTGCCTTACCCAGGCCAAGCTCACACTCTCTTGCTTCTGAGAAATCGTTTTCTTTCTAATAAGCCCTTGCCTTCTTTCCCCTGCCCCCGAGACGGCAACTCCACCAGCTAGAAGGAGGGCCTGCTCCAGAGCCCCAGCAGAGAGGGGCGGGTTTTTAGAGCTGGCAGGAACCTTGGAACGTGGTCCAGACCCCCCACTACCCTCCTCCAGCTCTCCTCTCAGCCGGCCCCACCGGGCCCCGACTCCCCGGTCCCCATCTCTGGGACCCCATAGGCACTGATGGGGTCGTCTGCGAGGCAGGCAGGAAGCCCGGCTACACCCCTCCTCCCACTAAGGAAGGGCTGTGCCTTCGGGCTGCAGGTGGATGGGAGCCACAGGTCTCCTCAGCCATGCCAAGCAAGTTCCATATAGGGGAGGGGGAGAAAAAAGCCCCCACTGTTCTAGCCTGGTGGCCTTGACCTTGCATTCTTGGCCGCTTTGGCTGTCCCCCATTTGGAAGAGGGATGGAGATAGGGAGGGGCCAGGGTCCTGCTACCCAAAGTGCTCTGTGGGCAGCAGCATCGCATCACCTGGACCCGTGTTAGAAACGGGTCTCAGGACTTCCCTGGTGGTGCAGTGATGAAGAATCCGCCTGCCAGTGCAGGGGACACAGGTTCGAGCCCTGGTCCGGGAAGATCCCACATGCCGCAGAGCAACTAAGCCCGTGCGCCACAACTACGGAGCCTGCGCTCTAGAGCCTGCGAGCCACAACTACTGAGGCCACGTGCCACAACTGCTGAAGCCCATGTGCCTAGAGCCCATGCTCTGCAACAAGAGAAGCCACCGCAATGAGAAGCCCGTGCACCACAAGCAAGAGTAGACCCTGCTCGCCACAACTAAGAGAAAGCCCGCATGCAGCAACAAAGACCCAATGCAGCCAAAAATAAATAAATAAATTTATGAAAAAGAAAAAGAAAAAAAAGAAACAGGTCTCAGCCTCTGACCCCCAGACCCACCGGGTCAGAATCCACATTTACAAGATCCTCAAGCGATTCATGCATACGTGAACATTTGAGAGGCCCCCGATCTAGCACATGCTGCCTGGATGTGTGCAGAAACCTTGGGCTGGGCCCAGCAGGATGTGGACTTGTGTTCGTGGGGTGCCTTGGACAGCAGGGGCTGGAGGACTCGGGGGTCTTGCCGGCTTAGGACTGCCTGCTGAAACTGAGAACAGTTTATCTCCCTGTGCTGTTTCAAGTCAAACTAAGTAGCCTCAAATTTTATTTTTAAAAAGTCAGCCAGAGGTGAAAACAGAGCAGGCCTCCAATAAAGTGTCTTGGGGCTTCCCTGGTGGCGCAGTGGTTGAGAGTCCGCCTGCCGATGCAGGGGACGCGGGTTCGTGCCCCGGTCCGAGAAGATCCCACATGCCGCGGAGCGGCTGGGCCCGTGAGCCATGGCCGCTGAGCCTGTGCGTCCGGAGCCTGTGCTCCGCAACGGGAGAGGCCACAACAGTGAGAGGACCGTGTACCACCAAAAAAAATAATAATAATAAATAAAGTGTCTTGGAAAAGCCACCATTTCCCATGTCTGCCCCGAGACTCTTCAGACAGGGACCGGAACCACTATAAGGACCACGATCCTAGTGCTTCAGGTACCCGAACGTTCTACTGGCTCTGAGCCGCAAGGTTTGCCAGTTTACACCTGGTGACATTTAGAGAACAATTGCTGAGAAGGCTGAAGGGGAGGAACTATGTGGTGTGACCTGACATTCCATCCTCTGGCTGATCGTTCTCTCTCTTTTGCCAATACACCATTTGTCTGTAAAACCCTTGGGCCAAAAATAGCTGCTAGGGCTTGGTGTCACTGTGGATGAAGGGCAACTGCCCCATTTCTTTGGCTTTCAGACACCCTCAGAGTGTCTCAAGGCAGTGTCGTCCCAGAGGAATCGCACAGCCCTTTAAGCCCGAATCCCTGGCCCCAGACGGCGAGAGAGAACTGTGCGGTGGGACAGATGGGGCCTTGGGAAGTGACCCCTGATGCTGCCGCAGTGGACCTCTCTGGCCAGGGCCACACCACTTAGCGGCCAGGCCAGGCCACTCTCAAGAGCGCGAGGGGGCACTGTTCGCCATCCTGCTGGGTCGGCAGGCACAAGCCAGGACTGTCCTGGGCAAAATCCAGCCCTTGGCCAAGTCCCGCTGGTCACTCAGGTACCTAGCTTCTTAGGTTGCTCAGAGGAAGGAAGCAGCAGAGAAGAGGTGAGAAGGACACCCGGTGCCACTTCCTAGGCGTCTGTGCTGGCCAGGGCTCGCTGCCCACAATGTGGTCGCTCACTCCTGGTACAATAAAGCGGCCTTCTCAAGGTCACCCAGCCAGCACGGTGTTTGTCCCCACTTCCCTTCGGGGCAGAGACGGAGAGCCGCTGGCATTCCCTGGGAGCGGCGCAAACGTGGGGTCCCCCTCTTCCTTGCTCTGGCTCGTCTCTGCTTTAGGCCTCCCCTCCCGCGTTTCATCATCAACTGCATTTTCAGCTGAAGTTCATTACCAAAGTGGCGCTGGGCTCAGGATTCGGCCTGCTGTGGAAGGCGACATGGGGAGAGATGCTCGCTGTGGGCTGTCAGGAAGATGGGGCCTGGGCCGGGTTCTCTGTGCCCTTGGGGAGGGGCGGGGCGGGGCGGGGCCCCGGCTACGCTGCAGTCACAGGGTCTCTAACCTTCCTGCTTCTCTGTGTGTGGTCCGCAGCCCGAGACTGAGGACGAGAAGAAGCGCTTTGAGGAAGGCAAAGGGCGGTACCTGCAGATGAAGGCAAAACGACAGGGTCAAGCAGAGCCTCAGCCCTAGACGCCCCCTCCTACCGCTGGGGCCTGGAGCAGACCCCAGCGTCTCATCATTTAGAAGTTACCCCTTGGCCAAAAACCCAGTTCACGTTGACAGCTGGTGTTGTGTGAAGTATTTGTCTCGCAGTGTTAACCTGTGTTAACCTCTCCTGGAAACCTATACACCAAAGCTTTATTTATATCATCCCAGTGTAAATGCTACACAGTATTGTCCCGACGCCCCAAGGCATTCCCTGGAAACCCTGGGGAATACTGGGGCGCACGCTGTATGGTATGGAAAGAGCCCAGCATCACTAATAAAGCTGCTGTTTGGCTGGACCTTGGTCTGGGTGGTTGCTTGTCTTGGGCGGCTGCTCTCCCTGGGGTGTTGGGGGCTGTGGGCTCCCATGGGCGCCCCTCTTCCTCAGGGCCACCCTCCCGCCCCCCCCCACCGGGTGCCTGTACCTGCACAATACCCCAGAACCTTGGGCACAGCGGCGCCCATTTGTGTTTGCCCGACGGCTTGCTGGACAGAGAGCACCCCTTCCTTCCCACCCTCCAACCCCCTCCTGGGCCCTGGTTCCGTGTCCTGGCTCTGAGGCCCCAACCAGTGTCCCACTGGCCTTCCTGTCGATGGGGGCTGGGGTGCTTTTGTGAGGACTCAGGCAAGGAGCTGGGCAGAAAGAGCCGGGCTCAGCCAGACCAGACCACAGCTCAGCATGAGGCAGCCCTGCCCTGGGCCTGGCGTCTGCTCCCTGGAGGCAGCTGAGACACCTCGGAGCACGAGGCAGGGATCCTGCTGGAGGGAGCCTCCCCAGCTGGTACCAGGGCCCCTGTGCCCGATGTGGGAACCCCCAGCCACTCGGGCAGGGGGGTTATTGGGAAGGCTCGTGGGGTGGGGGTCCGAGGGGCAGTGTGTGTGTGTGTGTGTGTGTGTGTGCTCACGCGCGCGCGTGTGCACGTGTGTCGGCATCCCTGTCTCTGTGCACGTGTGTGCGTGCATGTGAAGTATGAGGCTGTGTGTGTGCACCTGGTCCAGCAGCCTCAGGGCAGATACGCTGCCAAGGCCACTCCAGCCCCCCAGCCCCAGCCCCACCTGAGAAAGGCCCCTCCACCAAGCACTTGCGGTCACCATCCCCTAGGAGAACGCTCCTGACCCAGGCTGGTCCCCGAAGCCTGGGGATGAGAACGGCCACCAACAACTACGGCCTCTCGCAGGGCTCCCTCGGGCCCCAACAGAGAGAACGTGGCTCCAGATGTGCAGAAACGCCCGCCAGGACCTCCAGAATCCGTCTCGGCCCCAGTCCTGGCTGATGGGGTTATTTCCTGCCTGGGAGCAGGGGGAGGGAACAGACCACAGGAGGCCATGGCAGCCCCACCCTGCCCCCCGGCCCCCTGGAGGCTGCCTCAGCCTCCCCAGCTCCACCCACACCCTGTGCCAACTTCCTGAAGGCTGTAGGCGGTGCCCTGGGCAGGGAGTGGTGCGGAGGCGAGCCAGCCCAGGCCGGCCAAAGCCTTGGTCTGAGAAACCCGCCCCAAAGTGCCTGGGCCCTGGGGTTCCCCACGGTGGCCATCGGAAGCTCATCTCCCACCTGCCCCCAGAGCCAGCTAAGCCAGCGGCAGGGGCACTAGTACAGGCGGCTGTGGTGAGCTGGGCTCGCTCGTGGAGGTGCACTTGGGGCCACAGGCGTGGGGCAGGCTGCCTTCTGCCAGCTGGGCGGCGGCCTGGCCCGTGCTCTGGATGGCTGGATTGCCTGTTTGCCTTAGAAATGCCACACTTGACTACCAGCTACCCTGTGTCAGCCTCCTACTGCTGATGCCCTATTTACAACCAGGGTCACATGGGCAGGGAGCTGGCCTGTCCAGGGAGAGCTCATCAGGGGCCCTGACCACCCAGAAGCCACACACAGGGAGCGCATGGCCCAGGACTCGCCATTCACCAGCTCTTCTTCATTGTAGAACCTTGCTATACAAACACTTCTACTTTTGTCTGAGACTGATCCTGGGGACTTCCCTGGCGGTCTAGTGGTTAAGACTCCACGCTTCCAATGCAGTGGGTGAGGGTTTGATCCCTGGTCGGGGAACTAAGATCCCACGTGCCGCGCAGCACGGCCAAAAAAAAAAAAAACCACCTGATCCCAAGACTCACTCTGGGCCCTCTAAAAGCTGCTTCTAACTCCCCAGCTGTTTCTGGGGTGTGGAGGAGATGGTGTAGGTGGGCACAGAAGCCAGGCTATGGAGTGGTACAGGCAGCACTGGCTGCATTTGGTTGAGTCCAGTCCCGAGCAGATGCCCGCCTTCCTCCGGACACAGGGCTGGGCACTCGTGGATGCTCTCAGTTGCGGGGCAGGACAGTGCCCTGCGGGGCAGCCCAGAGTGACTCCGGAGGCCTTTCGTCCGGGGTGTGTGTGGTCACTGGCTTTCTAGAAGAGGCAGGCGGGATCCTCTGACTGGATGGGAGGCCAGGATGCCAGAGGCCGCTCTCTCTTGTGACTTGGGTCTCCAGAGAACCCCATCAGGGGGACTAATGGGTTTCCCCAGCTAGCCTAGAGGTGACAGCCTGTGCCCTGCTAGGAGTGCTACGTGGAGGGCAAGCTCCTGAGGGAGGGAAGAGAGAGGGCCAGGGGTGCCAGGTCGCACGCAGGTCCTGGCCTCTCCCAGCTGCGTGGTCGTGGTCTCAGCTTCACAGAGAACACTTCGGAGCCCATTGGGGGAGGGACAACCACCCGGCAGGCAGCCCAGTGGTCCATTCACTAGCTTCCCGCGGTGGAACCCCCGCCCCACCAAGGCCCGAGGGTGAGTCTGAATCCTTAGCTGACCCAACCTCACCTCTTCCTGCCCTGGCTCCCCCCATAAACGACTCCCCAATTTCTAGAGGCCACAAGTCCTCAGGGTCCCCAAGTCCTCCTTACGCCCCGCCCCTATAGTTCACCTGAGATGTGACTTCCTTCAGGAAGGCCTCCCTGAGACCCCACCGCCGGCCCTAGGTCCCCACTGTCCATTCCTGCCCCAGGCCCCCTTGGCCTAGATCTTCCCCAGGAGGCTCGCAGCCAGCGTCGGGAGTATGGACAGACCGGGAGTATGGACAGACCCGAGTCGGCAGCGAGAGGCCCAAGCGTGATCCAGGCGTCGCGGGAGGCGCCGCCCTCCCTAGGGGGATTCGGCGCGGATGCGGAGGGCGCGCCCCCGCGGGTACGAGAGAAACGCGCGGCAGACACACAGACACACGCGGCGGGCCGCGCCTCCGAGGGGAGGGGGTGGGCGGTCCGAGGGGCGGTGTGGAGACGCCCGCGGAGGCCTGCGCCCTGCTCCGCACCCCGCCCCCGGCCGCCCGGGCGCAGCCAGCCGAGCGGCGGGATCGGAGCGCGGCGGCGGCGGCGGCGGCGGTGCGAAGGGAGGGAGAGAGGGAGGGAGAGAGGGAGGGAGGGAGGGGCGGCGAGGCCGAGACGAGAAGAGCGGAACGCGCAGGCCACGGGCAGCCGCCGCCAGGATGCCCCGGCCCGCTGGCCGCTCCGCCGCCGGCCACCCACGCGGTCCCCGGCGGCCCGCGCTCGGCCGGGGGGCGCGGGAGCCGCAGCCGGAGCCGGAGGCGGGAGCAGCGAGCTGGAGCCCCGGGCGCCCGAATGCAGGGTGAGCGCCGCCGCCCTGGCCCGGGGGCGACCGGGCAGGGGACCCCCGGCGGGAGGACTTTGGGCGGGGAGGGGCTGTCCGTGGTCGGTCGGTCACGGGGTCTGTCCGATGGCCGCGAGCTCCGCTTAAGGCGCGCACCCCTCCCCCCAACTTGGGGACCTTCACGGTAACTTCCCTGGGGTCCGCCCCTTCTTCTGAGCCTAGCAGCGCCGCCCCGGGGGGCTTGCTTTCAGGGGGCGGGGATGGCCGGTCTGTGGGTCTTGGGCCCACCCCTGCCCAGCGTAACTCGGGAGGCGTCCGGGACCGCAGTCCCGTCAGCGTTCGGCTCGCGGCCGACGCTCGGACGCGCCCTCGGGGCTGGGCAGAGCTGGGGGCCCCGCTGGGGCAGGACCGCGCGCCTGGCCGGGCGGGGGATCGGAGGACAGAGGAGCGGGGACCACGGGGGTGGGGGGCGGGCGTGGCGGAGATGTGGAGGCTACTCGCCGAGAGCTCCGCCCTGGGCGGCGGCCGAGCGGGGGCCCTGCGGGACTGATGGGTAGCAGCGCCGGCGGAGAGTAGCCTGGGGGCGGCAGCCTGAGCCCGGGAATCCTTTCAAGTTTTGGGTTCTCTTTGTTGCGCAATCGAGCCCGGGGGCCGTGCGGCCTCATTGGCCCGGGGCCGCGACGTCACGCCGGAGCCCCGCCCGCAGACCCTGCGGAGAGAGTCCGGTGGGTCCCAGGCCCGCCACACCTGCAGCCTGCACTGCGGTGTCTTGGGGTGGGGGTGGGGGCAGGGAGCGTCTCCGGGATCCAGGCGGAGGGGGAAGCCCAGTCCTGAAATGCTGCGGAGCCTGAGTGGGCTGCGGGAGAAACTTCCCAATAGGGGGCGGCAACCCTCCTGGAGTGTTGGGGTCTGGACCCTAGTGTCCCCTGCTCCCTGTGATTGAGAATGAACAGAAGGTGTCACCAGCCTGGAGGAAGGGGGTCTCCTTGTTTCCGCAGAGCCGGCCCCCTCTCACTCTGCATTTGGAGACCTTGCTCTCCACCCCACCCCGGTGACACTCCTCCCCCATCGCAGGACCACCACGCTCAGGAGTCCACAAAGCCAGCCTCCATACGTCCTCCCTGTGCTGCACTGGGCTCTGAGCCTCAGTGTTCCCATCTGCATTGTGGGGACAGTAGAACCCATCTTGCAGGGGCAGGAGACCCAGAAAGACAACCTCAGCTCAAGGAACAAAAAAATGCCAAGTTTCCGAGCATTTTAATGTTTCAGACATCAGGATTTTGATGTCAGGCGAGTGGAGTTTGGATCCTGGCTCGGGAACCTAAGAGCTTGGTTACCTCTCCTTAACCATCTGTAAAATGGGAACGATGTCAGTCCTTCAGACAAGATCCCTGGGGGTGCGAACTGAGGGGAGTGTGCCTGTTCGAAGGAGGATTGCCTCCTCCCTCTACTTGTAGGGCACATTCTCCTGCCCACAGACCTAGGGCCTTTCCCTGCAGTGAGACACTGCTTGGCTAGACTCAGGGAAGAACCGGCACCAGGAAGGGTTGTACCAGTGGCAGCCTGTGGCACCTTCCCTACCACTCTGCACCAGCAATCAACAGGTGGGCAGGGTGGGCTGGGCCGGGCGCAGGGTCACAGGAGTCAGACAGCCTGCTTGGGCTTCTGAGGGAAGGCCTCCCAATCTGACGGCCAAGGCGGCACGATGCAAGTAGAAATAGATGGCAGGCCACCAGGTGCCTGCCGAATCCGGTTTTCTATTTGATAATGTAAGCCTCTGGCCCACAGCAGCATGCAGACTCTGCCCACTCTGGACCCCTGGTAGGCTGCCAGACACCCCACCTGGCTGTGTGTAGCCCTGTGGCCTCATTACCCTCCAAGCTGGGCTGGAGGTTCTGGCTGGGGTGACTGTGCGTCTGCCTGCAGGTCTGAGGCTCATGCACACCTCTGAGCTCAGTGTCTTTTTTTTTTTTTTTTTTTTTTTTTTGTGGTACGCGGGCCTCTCACTGTTGTGGCCTCTCCCGTTGCGGAGCACAGGCTCCGGATGCGCAGGCCCAGCGGCCATGGCTCACGGGCCCAGCCGCTCCGCGGCATATGGGATCCTCCCAGACCGGGGCACGAACCCGTATCCCCTGCATCGGCAGGCGGACTCTCAACCACTGCGCCACCAGGGAGGCCCTGAGCTCAGTGTCTTGAAGAGACAGCATAGCTCAGTGAGCAGGGAGGTCTTTGGTACAGACATCTACGTGGCAAGCATTTATTGAGCACTTACTGTGTGCCTGGCTCCATTGTAAGCGCTTTCCCTGGCATCGCTTCCCGGCTACCCACACACTTCTCGAGGTAGATACCATCATGTCTACGTACAGATGAGAAAACTGAGGCCCAGCTGAGTCACGTGACTGGCTGGGGAGCTAAAGCTGGAGTCTAACAGCCCTTCACCCCACACCGAGTGGCCTCTGTATGCTGAAGTCAAGGAGGCTTGCTGGACACCAGAACGGCTGGTGGAGGGTTCAGCGGGGCCACCTCACCTCCCACTCTGGGGCTGGGGTGGGGAAGTGGAGGCAGCTTTGCGAGCAGAAGCCTAATGTTTGGGAAGGAAGTTCCCCGGCCCCAGAAGTCCCCCAGCCCCCACTAAAAGGCCCTTAGTGGGCACTGGTGTGGTCCAGATTAGACTCCTCCTGTGGGTCAGGGGTCTGGGCAGGCCCACCGCAGGGGCGCAGAGATGAATGAGACCCATCAGGACTCAAGAGATCCTTCGGTGTCCATGGGGCTCAGGCCGCACCCTGCACGAGACAAGCAGGGGAGCCTGGCAGCGGGCCGGGAGGTGTCACTTCCCCTGTCCTGAGCGCCAGGGGCCTGCGATGGCCTGTCCACCCCAAGCTGGAAACAGTCCCTGAAGGATCACGTGGCTGGGTCTGGTTCAGTGGTGCCCATAAGTGTTGGGGGCAGCAAATTTGCAGCCAATGAGATTACACAGGCTAGAGGGTGAGAAGGCCCAAGTGTAGGCAGCATGCACAGTAGACCTGCACTTAGCACTGCACTTGTCCCCCACGCCACCTGCTCCAGGCTGTGGCCAGAGGGGCCTGCTGTGGGGGGCCTCATATCAAAGGGGCCGGCCAGCGCTCTGCGCAGGGACGCGCCGAGCTGGGAAGGGGGCCTCACCGCCTGGCCCACTGGCAGGATGGGGCGGCTCCCCAACACGTGCCTCCTGCCCCGCGTCCTAGGTCCCTCGTTCCTGCCTATCCACAGGCTGTCCTTGGGGGCAGGTTCTGGTCCCTGGACCAGCTACAGTCCTATGCTGCCCACGGCAACCAGAGCAGCCACCGTGTGTGAGACCGGGCCGGCCCCAGGTGTTAGAGATGTGGCGTCTGTCCACCCCAGCCTCCCCCTGGAGGAAGGAGCCTCATCGTCCCCATCTCAGAGTAGGACGTGGTTGCAGGGACTTTGCTGGGGTCACATGGCGAGTACGCTAGAGCTTAGTGTGCCCCCCAGCCCGGGGTACTGCCAGGGCCTGCCAGGTGTGCACGGCCAAGGAAGGCCTGCTAGGGGCTGAGCTGGGTAAAGCAGGCCACCCTTTCCCAAGGTGGGCACAAGAGTGGTCCCCAGAGCATCCCTTCCTCACAGGGGAGGTTCAGGGGGCTTATCCTCCAGGCATGTCCTCATTGGCCAAAGGAAGTGGGACCAACGAAAGTGAGGGCCCCCAACATGCACTGGGGGAGCCTCGTGTGGGCTGCGTGAGGATTTGGGGAGTTTGATGGTGAGATGGCTGGTTCTGGGACAGGACCAGGTACACACACGGCACAGCACCCACCTGGGCCCGGCCTGGCGGCTTCCCTGAGGATGCAGGCGGCCTGGAAGGAAGCCTAGATGCCGCACCTTGACCAGGAGTAGGTGGAAGTGAGGGGATGTGCACTTATTGAGCACCCCTGTATACACCCCCTGGGAGCCAGGAGGTTCCATAGAGAGGAGAGGAGGGCGAAGCAGCCCCTCCCAAGCCAGGACCAGACAGGCAATGGAGCATGAGGGGACCCCCTCTATCTCGCACTCCCAAGAGCCCCAAGAGCTGCACTGCCGGAGCCCAAGGGAGAGTCACTGAGAGCTCCTTGGCTCCCCCCAAACCCACTGCAGATGCTCACGGTCCCTGGTGTCCCCAGGCCACCGCGTGTGAGGGCTGCTACTCTGAGCTGAGGCCTGGCTGGAGGAGGATGTCCCAGCCGCCGGCCAGCTCCCGTCTGCACCATGAGTGATGAGTGGCGGCTGCCTGGCAGCGCGGTGGGCTGGCTGGCCTGCGGAGGCCTCTCCCTGCTGGCCAACGCGTGGGGCATCCTCAGCGTGGGGGCCAAGCAGAAGAAGTGGAAGCCCCTGGAGTTCCTGCTGTGCACGCTCGCGGCCACCCACATGCTCAACGTGGCCGTGCCCATCGCCACCTATGCCGTGGTGCAGCTGCGGCGCCAGCGCCCCGACTACGACTGGAACGAGGGCCTCTGCAAGGTCTTCGTCTCCACCTTCTACACGCTCACCCTGGCCACCTGCTTCTCCGTCACCTCCCTCTCCTACCACCGCATGTGGATGGTCCGCTGGCCCGTCAACTACCGGTGAGTTCCTGGGCATGTGCCCGTGTGCACCTGAACACCTGGTGTCCTTGGAGAGGGGGACGTGGGTGCCTGAGCGTGCAGGTACCCTCGGTGTGGGGACAGGGTCCCTGTGCGGTGTGCCGCCCCCATGTTGTGCTGGGGTTGCAGGGGCGGGCGCGTGTAGGTGTACGTGGGTGCGTACAGTGTCCGGTGCAGAAGGGCTCGGTGAGAAGGACACGTGACGATGTGCTGACTGCGGGGCTGGGGCAGTTGAGGACCCTCTGCCGGTCCCCAGGGACCTGTGGAGAGACCCTGTGACGCCAGGTCCCTCTGTCCTGCCCCCACCCCATGCCAGGCTAAGCAACGCCAAGAAGCAGGCGGTGCACACGGTCATGGGCATCTGGATGGTGTCCTTCATCCTGTCGGCGCTGCCTGCCGTCGGCTGGCATGACACGAGCGAGCGCTTCTACACCCACGGCTGCCACTTCATCGTGGCTGAGATTGGCCTGGGCTTCGGCGTCTGCTTCCTGCTGCTGGTGGGCGGCAGCATGGCCATGGGCATGGTCTGCACGGCCATCGCCCTCTTCCAGACACTGGCGGTGCGGGTGGGGCGCCGGGCTGACCGCCACGCCTTCACCGTGCCCACCATCGTGGTGGAGGACGCGCAGGGCAAGCGCCGCTCCTCCATCGACGGCTCCGAGCCCGCCAGGACCTCGCTGCAGATCACCGGCCTGGTGGCCACCATCGTCGTCATATACGACTGCCTCATGGGCTTCCCTGTGCTGGTGGGTGAGCCTGGCGGGTGGTAGGAGCCTGGCCGGGGGACATGGGCTCTGGGACAGCCCTGGGGCTGGGCGTGCTCCAGGCATTAGGTGGTTGAATCCTCACACCCGATCTTTTCAGGAGGCATCCTCATCATCCCCATTTTACAGAGGTGGAAACTGAACTTCAGAGAGGTCAAATGACCCACCTAGAGTCAGGGCATC
Source organism: Mesoplodon bidens (assembly GCF_964165515.1). Taxonomy (NCBI): domain Eukaryota; kingdom Metazoa; phylum Chordata; class Mammalia; order Artiodactyla; family Ziphiidae; genus Mesoplodon; species Mesoplodon bidens. The sequence continues at coordinate 182,732,772 of NC_138177.1, forward strand.
CATGGTGGGATCTGAACCCATGTCAGGTGGCTGCAGAGACCAGGGTCTTTTGTCACACGGCAGGGGACTTTCCTGACCTGAGACCCATTTGATGCAGAGGGTATGGAAGGTGGGGTGACATGCCCCAGGCTTCCTGGTGGGTCCAGGTCCCAGGATGGACAGAGGGGGGATTTAGTGTGGCAGAACTGGCTTTGATCCTGAATCGGGAGGCAGGGCAGGCCTTGAATGTGTGCTGGGGAGTTGGACTTGATCTCAGGAGCTGAGGAAGGTCAAGGTGAGGGCTGCTCTGAAGACCCTGCCAGCAAGGGTCCAAGGTCCACCGAGGCTGCCTGGGGTCCTGTCTGTGAGGCTATGCCCCAGGCCTAGCCCAAGAATGATGTCTGGACTCAAAGACAAGCCCTCCCACTGATAGGGCTCCAGCCCTGCCCCTGAAGGCTATGGAGCTGGACAGGGAAGGGTCTAGGGGCAAGGACCAGATGGAGGCTTCATCCTAGCAGCTGGGCAGGGAGTCATTGCAGGAACCAAGCTCCAGAAGGTGACAGGTGGTGTGGCAGCCTCATAGTCAGGGGTGACCTTCTGGCCCACCCTCAGTGGGCCAGGTACGCCCCAGGTAGAGTCCTCCTGTGTGCAGTGGGGCCTGGTGTCCCCAGTCCCTTGCCGATAGACGGAAGATGCGTGTGTGAAATTGCAGAGCCAGACGGGAACGGCAGTGGAGGAAGGGCCCCCCAGCTTCTCTTCAGGGCTGTTTGTGGAACCCACTCCATGCTGCGGGCCTGGTACGGTGTCTGGAATCTTTACCTCACCCTGTGGGGTGTTCTTGGCCCATTTCACAGATGAGGAAACTGAGCCCCAGAGAGGTTTAGCATCTTTCTGAGGGTCACACAGCTCGCATGGAAGAACCAACATGATGTCTGCATCATGCCCACTTCTGCTCTGAAAGAGGAATAATTATGTCACTCAGTGGGGGAATGAACTCTCCTGGGAGCAGAAGAATGAGGCGTCCCTAGGCAGTGACCCAAAGGCCACCTGGTTGGATCCTCTGACCCCCAGAAACTACTTTGATTCTAGACCTCTGGGGTCTGAGGTCTAGACCCTCAGAGTAGGGGCAGGGCCAAGGAAGCTACTAGCCATGGAGCAGCGGGGATGGTAGAAAGGTCCCTGAACTGGGAGACTTGAGACCTGGCTCTGAAAAAGGGGATGGTAATCCATGCCTCCTCCTCCTTGGGCAGTCACGGGTGAAATGAGGGAGGCCATGCCCAGTGCTACCCGGTGCACTGTGAAGGGCTCTGCACACACGGGGCTGTGACTGTGCATCTTGCACCAGCGGCTGTCGGTGGGCAGGGCCTTCTCCCCTCACACTCTGTCTCTTTCCTGCCCAAAACCCCAGAGCTTTGTCCGTCTCCTCCTCCCCCTCTATCTCCGCCTCCCCCTACTCCGGCAGGTGGGCCATCAGACCTGCCCCACAGGTGGGAGAACTGAGGCCAGGAAGGGAAGCGGGGTGATGGGGGTCCTGCCGGGTGCCAGGCCCAGCCCTGTGCCCACAGGTGGTGAGCTTCAGCAGCCTGTGGGCTGACGCCTCGGCGCCCTGGATGGCACTGTGTGTGCTGTGGTGCTCAGTGACCCAGGCCCTGCTGCTGCCCGTATTCCTCTGGGCCTGCGACCGCTACCGCGCTGACCTCAAGGCTGTCTGGGAGAAGTGCGTGGCCCTCATGGCCGACGATGAGGACTCGGATGACGGTGAGGATGGTCTGAGAATGCCCCCCAGGGAGAGTGGCGCCTGGGTAAGGTCGCTGGGGGTCCCCGGGATAACAGCTGTCAGCGCCCCCATGTTCTACCCCAAAGGTTCTTGAACCCCTAAAGGAAGGACCCAAGCCTGGTGTCCCACGGGGCATTCCCCTGTATGGCTTGGCCGCCCCCAGGGTTCCAGTTAATCAGACATTCTGGTTAACAGAGTGGCTGTGGGCTCCAGCCTGAATGTGTTTCGTGGAGCTTCCAACCTTAGGGGTCCTGGCGAACTGCCCCCGGGCTCCTGTAGACCAGTCCTGTCTCCCTGCCAGCAGTAATAATGTGGCCCTGGGCTGAGCCCTTGCCACCTGCCAGGCAGTGTCAGTTCCTTGTGTCTATTTAGTTCTCACCCCCGTAGAGGAGGAAGCTGGCTCAGGGTCTGTGCCTTCCCCCGTCCCTCAACTAAAAGGTGGCAGAGTCAGGATCTGCATAGAGGACCCCGCCCTTCTCCTTTTCTGTTAACCAGCCCACCAGCCCTGCGTGTGTCTCTGGGGGTCCCTGGGACCCATTCCTGGATGCCCCCAAGTTTCCACGGCCCTAAGCTTCTGCCCCGCCCTGCAGAAACCAGCCTGGAAGGTGGCACCCCCCCAGACCTAGTGTTGGACCGCTCCCTGGACTACAGCTATGGGGGTGACTTTGTGGCCCTGGACAGGACGGCCAAGTATGAGCTCTCTGCCCTGGAGGGGGACCTGCCCCACTTCCACCCTCTGCGGCCCTTGCAGGAGGACAAGATGCAGTACCTGCAGGTAGGGACAGCCAGGGCTGGAGATGCAAATATGCTTCTCCAAGGCCTTTCCTCTCTGAGCCCATCTCACGCCTGCCACAGCCCCTGGGGCTGGCTTTCATCCTCCCAAGACGGGCTGGCCCCAGGTCACAGAGCCTGTGCAGGTGGACCCATGGGCGGCACCCCAGCCCCTGTGCCCAAGTTCGCTGGTGCTCTAGGAGGATGGTCCATTCGGTGCCTGTGTTGTTTCCTTGGGGCTCAGCACCCTACTCAAGGGGACTTCTCCCCAGCTGACCCAAGCTACAGATGACAACACTGAGGTTTGGAGAGATTGTCACTTGCCCCAAATCTCACAGCTCCAAACCAGGGTGCCCTGGACCAGGCCTGGTCCCTGACCTCAGGTGGCCCTGCCCGGTGAGGGGAGGCTAGGTCCCCCTTTTCCAGGAGGGCAGGCCGGGTTAATCCCTTGGTCCTGACAGGTCCCGCCCACGCGACGCTTCTCCCACGACGACACGGACTTGTGGGCCGCCGTTCCGCTGCCCACGTTCCTACCGCGCTGGGGCTCTGGCGAGGACCTGGCCGCCCTGGTGCTGCCCGGCGGGCCCGACCGGCGCCGCGGCGGCCTGCTGGCGGAGGACGCGCCCCCCTTCCGCCCGCGCCGTCGCTCGGCCGAGAGCCTGCTGTCGCTGCGCCCCCCGGCCCTGGACGACGGCCCGCGCCTCGCCCCCGGCTCGCCCCCCGGCAGCCCGCGCCGCCGCGCCGGGCCCGGCGCCCGCTGCGCCTCGGCCTCGCTGCTGCCCGACGCCTTCGCGCTGACCGCCTTCGAGCGGGAGCCGCAGGCCCTGCGCCGCCAGCCCGCCTCGCCGGGGCCCTTCCCCGTCCGCGCCCTTCCCCGCGACGGCGCCCAGCCCAGCGGGGACGCGGCGCCCCCTGGCGGCGGCGGCGCGCAACGGAGCCCCGGGCCGCGCCCGGCCGCACACGCGCATCCCAGGACCCTGCGGACCGGCCTGAGCGCGTCGTGGGGCGAACCCGGGGGTCTGCGCGCGGCGGGCGGCGGCGGCGGCAGCACCAGCAGCTTCTTGAGCTCGCCCTCGGAGTCGTCGGGCTACGTCACACTGCACTCGGACTCGATAGGTTCAGCGTCTTAGGGCCCGCCGGCGCCTCCCCAAGTCTCCAGGCGGGCCGGGCCACCCACGGGGCCAAAGCACCAAAGATGCCATTCTAACCCGGCCCAGGCTCGGGGCAGGCTACGCTGACACCGCCGGCGGCGCCTGGACTTGCCCTAGCCCTGACTGGGCGGCGGCTGTGTGCCGCCCCGGAAGCGGCCATTGCCTGGAGGGGCAACGCCCACCCTGGACGACCACACTGGGCACGGACCAGCCTCTGGGCAGGGCATCTCTGGGCAGAGTGAGGCTGGGGCTTGGGAAAAGGCGGGCTCCGCACGGGGCAGCTGGCTACCGCCGGACGGAACAAAGCCCAGCCCTGCAGGAGCCACCAGACTGCACCCGGCTTCCCACTCTGCCCCGTAATTGTCACACCTCAGCAGGTGGGGTACAGAGGGTCTGTAAGCACAGGGGTCTTCAGAGCCCAAGCCAAGTTCTCTGAGCAGGGCTCCCTGCTGACTTGTTCTGCCTTGGTTTCCGCATGTGACGAGCAGGTGACCATGTTAGGTCTCAGGACTGTCTGGACAAGTCTGGTCTGTGTGCCCCTGGCCGCCACTGAGGGGACAGAGAGTAAGAGTAGTGGAGGACCCTCCATGGGCCCTTGTGGGGCTCAGTTTTCAGGGGCCTGGCGTGGCCCCCAAGCCTGAGGCCTCCCACACTCAGTGCCCCTGGCCCCCTTGAGAACTCTCCTCAGCCGAGCTAAAAGCACACCACTTTGGCACCATCACCGTTGGCACACACCCGCCTTGGCCGCTGTTAGCATCCCACCCTCATCACTGTGCCTCCATTGCCTATGCACATGTCAGCCACCTCTGTGACTCCCACCATGAAGGCCGTGGGTACGTGGTGGAGAAAACTGAAGCAAAGGGGGAGCAGGCTTCCTTATCCTGGTGCCCATCCCCCACCCGTGCAGGTCTGGCCAGGAAGGGATCTTGGCTTAGAGGCCTCGCAGCTTCTGGGTTCAAGGCCTGGTCCCTGGTAATAAGAGTCTTCCTCCACCCTGGGGCAGGGGTCTTCTTTTGCTCTCCATGCTGGGCAGACCTCTTGCAGGCCTGGGCTTGGCCCTGGGCCCTGGGGAGGGCCTGCTGGGTCTTGCATGGAGGAAGACCCTCGACTCAGGCTAAGGAGAAGCCCAGGCATAGCTGTGGACTTTGAGCTGGAGGGGCCGGGGTGAATGCAAAGGCTGTCTCATTCCATCCCCTGCCTCCATGCAGTGGCCCCTACATGTGAAGATCTGGAGGGGGTTCCAGGGCCCGCAAGGAGCTGGCCTACCCCTCTTCCCTCCTGCTCTGCAGCCTGGAATTGCAGCACTGCCTCTGCCCCTCAGGTGGCCAAGCCTGTCTCCTCACCCTCCAGACAGGGCCCCAGCTCCAGAGAGGCCTCTGGGAGCCGGGAGAACAGGGGGGACTTCGCAGCTGTCTCACCTTCAGAGGCCCCTTCAGTCTCTGGCTGTGGGGTAACTTGGGGGGGAGGAGCTGGCCACAGGTGAGGAAGGCAGGGGGCTCCGGTCCAGCCTCAGCCGTGGGAGGCTCGCCGACGCTGCTGTGCCTTCAAGGACCAACATGTGATATGGGGGCAGAGGTAGCCAGTTAGCCACTCTTCCCCACCCCACGCCGGCCGATTTGTCACCTTGGGTTTTTATGTCCAATCTGTGTATTTCATATTCAACGGCGTACTTGCAGGGAGGCGTGGTCCCCTGAGGTCCCTCCAGTCCTGGTTTTTACAAAATTATTAAAGAGGAGGGAGGACCCCCAGCAGAGGCCCCCGGAGCGTGGGGCTCCCTCTCTCACTTTGTCTAGCCTCCAGGCCCGTGTGCTGCTCTGATGAGCAGCTTGACCCTGGGTTCACTGTGGAGGGAGCTCTGTCTTCATACCACCACCCAGCCCAGAGCCAGGGATCCGTTTGTAGTTTTTTTGACAACTGAGCATTTATCTTCTGTACAGAATCTAATAAAAACTTCCTATGATTTGCACCAGGCAATCCGAGGCCGGTTTCATGGAAACACTTAGAACCTAACAGCACCGCTGGCCAGCTGCCCCTAAACGTCTCTCCCTCTGGGTCCTGAATTCCTCCGCTAGTGCACCCTTCCTTTGGGTTGGACTTGCCCCTTCCTCTAGGCAAATCCAGCGGCCCCACCCAGCGAGTGAGTCAGACCTGGAACAGCATCAGGATGGAGTGGCCTGGTGGGCTCCAAAAGCCCTAATAAAGGGTGGAGATGACCTCTGAGTGCAGATGGCAGCCCCTGCCCGGGTTTGGCTTCAGGGACCGCTAACCCCAGTGAGGCTGATTCTGGAGGGCGAGACAGGCAGAGCAGTTGGAGCCGTGCCTAGCGGAGGACCCGCCCACCAGCCTCGGTTGGAATTTGGAGGACGTGCCCTGGGTCCGCGATGTAAGATCGCCACCTGGTGGCCTGCAGGAGCCTGGTGCCCTGCAGAAGGATTAGTGTTGGGAAGTTGAGACCCGAGGCCGCCCCGGGACCACCACTGCAGGACCCCCGCCCCAGCACCGGAGAGCCCGCTGGGTGCGGTAGGGGAGCCGGGTCGCCCTCTCCCCGCGGTCTGACCAGGACGGGTTTAGCACACGGCAAGGCAGGGACAGCCCAAAATGAGAAACGTTTTATACAAAGTTGATGTTGGTAGTTCAAAAAGATTCACGTAAGTAGGCATCATGGGAGAAATTAGAACCTTCGTGGCCTCTTTATACCCATTTCAGAAGTTCGCACTGTCCTTATTTTGAATTTCAAGCTGGTGGGAGGAGGTGCTAGGATCTCTTCCTGGGCTCAGGGCAGGATCCCTGTCCTCCACCCCCGGGCTTCCCCTCGCGGGACGGGAGCCCCAGGTTCGAGTCCGGGCACAGCAATGACCTCATTTTCGGACGAGTAAACCGTCGCACAGCACTCCCAGGGTTGTCAAGGGTGGTGGGCTCCCTGGAGGCCCCAGAGGTCCGGAGTCGGGGATTCTGGGGGGCCGGGGTCTTTTCCAAGTGGGGAGAAGTGAACTCTCCCTTGAGAGGAGCCGGGGTGTGCCCTAGCAGGCCCCAAGTTGGTGCGAGAGTGCGCGGGGTCCCTACCAGAAGCCGCGCGGAGCCAAGCGTCGGGTGGCCGGGGCGGTAGGTGGAGCATCTTACCGGGCGGGGCCACAGCGCTGAGCGGGTGCGGGGCAGGGTCGCTAAGGAGGGGGCTTCCGAGAGGGCAGACTTAGGAGCGCGCGCCAGCGGGTGGGCCGCGCCGCGTGCGGAGGGGGTGGGGATCCCCGGAAGCCGAGTGGGTCCAGGATGGGGATGGGATGGGGGCCCCTTGCCGGGGGGGGGCGGGACCTGGCGCGCTTTGTGCCGGTGGGAACCGGGCGTCCCTGGCCGGCTGAATGGGCAGGGGCGGGACAGCGATTTTCCTCGCTGCGAGGGGTCCGCTCTGTGCCGCTGCCGACGGCGACCTTCCCACCGCGGCGCGGCCGCGGGGCGGGGACGAGCTGCCCGCCAGGGGCCCTGGGAAAGGGCCGCAGTCCGGGACACCCACTCCCAGCCCCACTGGAAGGTGGGAGGAGGAGAAAGCGGGTCTGGCCTAAGTGGGTAGGGCTGGGGTGGGGAGTGGGTTATGCCTAGACGCGCAGAACCCGGTCCAATCGTAGCTTCGTGTATTTCCCCTAGTTCGAAAAGACGCGGCACCCTCCCGGCCACCCCGTCCCGGGACCAGAAGCGATGACCGGAGTCCCGGCCGTCCAAAACAGTCTCTGCGTCCCCAGGCCAGACGAGGGCCTCCGTGAGTCCGAGGAAGCACCTGATCCTCACCAGGGCCGCCACAAGCGCAGCCCCGGCCCCGGGCTCTCGGCGAAGCGGCGAGACGCCGACTGCGGCGCGGGGATGCTGGTAGACTGACCGGGGAGACCTCCAGAGAAGAGGACCCGGGGTGGCGGGGACCGCGAGCCGCCGGCGGCCGGAGCAGGGGCCCAAACTGGGGGGGCTCCGGGGCCGCGCCGCTCGGGCGCCTCGGGGCCGGGACTGGCGCTGTCCATGGTGCTGCCACCCGCGCGCTCGTGCGCCAGGGGGCAGCGCAGGCCGTCGCCGCCCTCCTCTCCGCGCCGCAGAAGTTGGCTAACGCCCGGCAGACAGCCGCGGAAGCCCGACGGGTACTCGGCTCCGCTGGGGACCGGCCAGAGCCCTGGGGGGAGGTGAGCGGATGAGAGAAATGCGGAAAGGAGGGGAGAGGAGGAGGAAAGGAGAGATGGAGAGAGGAGAGAGCAAGGGAGGGGAGAAGTGCGGAGGGAGGGGAGTCAGCCCGAACCCGCTCCCCCCTTCCCGGGTCCAGACCTTCGCCCACCCGGATTACAACTCCACAGCCAGCTGGGCTTTTGTTGCCTGCCCACTCACAGCAATATGGGGCCCCCTCCTCACTCAGCTGCCCACTGCCCTGAGCAGTTCTTCTCAGTCCATCCCTCTTTTATCTGGCCTTGTAGAATCCATGGCTCTGACCCCACAAGTTCCCCCGCCTCTTCGCCCGACCCCCCAAGCCATCCCGCTACCTTGCACCGAGTTCTGAAGGCTTTTCATGTATTTGACGCTCAGCTCCAGTATGTCTGCCTTCTCCAACTTGCGTTTCCGGATCTGGGGATCCGTGGAAAGGGCTCTTAGCACCGCAGCCTGGGCTGGAGCGGATGAGGCTGGTATCATCCCTTACCTCCACCGAGGCCCCTTTCTCACCTGGTGCGAGTAGTGTTTCTCTAGCAACGATCTGAGCTGCTCCAGCGACACATTAATGCGGGCCCGTCGCTTCTTCTCCATCAGCGGCTTGGAGATCTGGGGGTGAGCAGCAGTTAGAGGGCAGGGCCTTGGCCCTCTCGCCCTCTGCCTCACCCCTCACCCCCGCAGCCCTCAGGACCTCAGACCTTGCGGAAGTTGCCGGCGGGGCCGCCAGAGCTGCCCTGGGTCTCGGACTCAGTGCCCATGTTGTCGTAGCGGAGACCACTGGAGGCGGCACCGCCTTTATAGGGGCCCCTCGTTTACATGTCAATGAGGCGCTCCTGGACTTGTGGAACCCCCAGGGGGAGGGGATGAGAGAGGGACACACTGGGAAGTTCGCCACCTCCCTCCACCTCTTCTCTTCCCTTAGTCCAGGCCTCACCTCCAGGACCCCTCCTCCCTCCTGAGGGACCACCTTTAGCCTTTCTCAGTCTTCCCTTTTTTTTTGTTTTGTTTTTTCTGGTCTGCGTTGGGTCTTCGTTGCTGCGCACGGGCTTTCTCTAGTTGTGGCGAGCGGGGGCTACTCTTCGTTGTGGCGCGCGGGCTTCTCATTGCGGTGGCTTCTCTTGTTGGGGAGCAGGGGCTCTAGGCACGCGGGCTTCAGTAGTTGCGGCACACAGGCTCAGTAGTTGTGGCTCGCAGGCCTAGTTGCTCCACGGCATGTGGGATCTTCCCGGACCAGGGACCAAACCCGTATCCCCTGCACTGGCGGGCGGATTCTTAACCACTGCGCCACCAGGGAGGTCCTCTCAGTATCTCCTTTATCCCTCTCATCCTCACCACTGCCTGAGTCTGGAATTCCTTCCCAAGCCCATCCCCTCCCGTCCCAGTCTCCCTAAGTTCTGGGCCTCACCACCAAACCCACTGGGGGAGGTCCACGGGCCCAGCTGGCTGCAAGACCCACTAATGACTATGACTGAGCACCGGGCCTCCTCGGGCCTGATGAAGATGCGGAGGCAGGGAGCACCCACCCGCCAGCGAGGCCTTTCTGCCGGCTTCACGCTCGGGCCGCGCTGGCAATGCCACATTATTCGCCCTAATGTCGGGACAATGCAGCAATTTTCTGCCTGTGGCCACTCAAAGCCAGGTGCAGACCAGGCCCGCGGGGGCCAAGCAGCAACATGTGTCCCATTAAAGCATGCAGCCCGCCCGCGGGGCCACAGCCAGCCTCCTCCTCCTTGGGGCCTCGGGACTGGGAGCGGTCCTGCGTTGGGGTTCAGTCTGGGCTCAGGGGCCCTCTGGCCCTGTTAGGACCCAACCCACACTCTTCAAACTGGGGGGCAAGCTGCAGGCAGCCTCAGGCCAGGGCAGTCAGAAAGGCCTCCCCCACCCCCAGTCCTGAGTTTGCAGGCTGGAAGACTCAGGCTCTGAGGACCTTTCCCTCACAGGGAAGGCCTAGGAGTTTATTCCCCCCACCCCTGCCCATTGGCCTTCTCTGGGTCCCAACAAATGGGAGGTGGTGGTGAAGACCCCTGAGCATCTGGGGAGAGCACCGTTCTGCACGTCTGGAGGTCCAGGATGTCAACCCCTTTTCATTATTCAGGCTGTGGCTGAAGACCCAAGGAGCTCAGAGGAGGAGACACCTGCCCCCGGACCCGCCAGGCCCTGTAGCAGGACTCCGGTGCACTCCCTGCTTGGGCTTCAGGAGGCTGGGCTCCAGGAGCTGTGAGGGACGGGAAAACTGACGTCTGCGGGAGTCCCTGGGTTCAAACCTACACAGCTCCCTTTACTGAGTTCCCTTGGCCTCAGCGAACATGCGGCCCCTAGCGCTGCTTGTGGGGGCGCTGTGGAAGTCGCAAGGACCCAAAAGTTCGGCAGTGGAGCCCTGCTGCCGAAGACTGAACAAACTGGCCTTTGCGGGGTCCCAGTGGGAGGGGGAGGGGAAATTGCTGGGTCCTTGGTGGGCCCCAGCTCCATCTTCTTACCCATCCACCCCCGCTCGGCGTATTGATGGGCCCCCTGCCCGGCAGTGGCGTTCCCAGGCGCCAAGCAGCGTGGAGAATCGCTCCCCGCCCTCCTTTCAGGCAGAAGCGTCGGCTACAGCGGCTCCCAAGTGTTCTTTTGCCCCGGCCACTGGGCCCGCCGGCCAGATCCGGGCCGGGCCCGGCCCAGGGCGGGTGGCGGGGCCGCGGCGGGACTGCGGGCGCTGGCACGCGCCGGGCGGCTTTGAAGCGCAGGGGCCGGCCAGCCCCGAGCGGCTTCCGCGGGTTCGCTCCAGCTTGGGGCGGTGGCGGCGCGGTACAAAGGCGCCGCGGGGCGGGCGGGCGGCGAGGCCGGGCACAAAAGGGGCAGCCGAGTGTTAAGGGCATTGTGCCGGCCCACAAAGCCGCGCCCCCGCCCGACACCTCGGGGCCAAACCCCGGGCGCCCTGCGGCGCGCGGGCGTCCAGCTGCTGCACATCTGCAGGGAGGCTGGGCGCGCGCCTCGCTCGGGTGGTCCCCCTCATCCCCGCCCCGCTCTCGAGCCGCGCGGGCAGCCGGGCAATTTGTCCTCTAATTATGACCCCTCCCCATAAACCGCCGCCCGCGCCTTTCACCTCCGGAGTTATTAGCAAACCAATGGCCCTCGGCGCAGATCTCGCGGCCCACAGCAGGGAGCCGGGCCCGCCCTCTCTCCAGAGTTCGGGCCGCAATAAAGGGGCCCGCGAGACGCCCCCGCCTGCACCCTTGCCCCCGCAGCTCCTAGGGCCACCACCCCTCTAGAGCCCGTGCCCCGAGATCCCGGCCGCTCTGGGTGGGGCCGCTCACGTGGGTGGCTTAGTGTTTCTTAAGCAGTGGAAAATTGACCGCAAAATGCGCTAATTCGCAATGTTCTGCTTTGGCTGCGTCAGGCGAGGCCGACCCGGGCGGCCCGCGAGGAATTCGGGCTGTCAAGCCCCGCCCCTGCCGGCTTAATGGGCCTCCGCCTCCGCTGCCCCCGACCCCCACCCCGGCACTGCCCGCTGCGCCCCCTCCCCCTCTGGCAGGTCCTCAGCTGGCGTCTCCCCACCTAGGCCGATCCCCTCCCCCACTTTCCGGGCTTGCCCGGGTCCTCGCTCGGCTCCCTCACCACAAACAGCCACCTTGGCGCGTTCGTCGCCTCCAGCTGGCCGAGGGTCGCGCGGGACTCAAGGCTGAAAGGGATCTCTGTGCAAATTCCATCTTACCTTTTACCCACCTTCAGAGACAGTTTCCTCGCCACCCTCGCCACCCTTTACCCCCAATTCGGCTCAGTCTTCTGGGCAGCCGATACCCCCACTAAGTTAAAGGCAGATTTTTGCATTTGGCAAGGTCATTGGAAAAGACCGGCGTCTCCACCGAGATCCTACTCGGAGACCTAGGCTAGGGACACCCAGGTCTGTTCGCAAGTTTTGCGTCTGGGCACCCTACACACCCTAGGCAGGCTGGGCTCCGAGGGCGCGTGCAGAGGCGGGAGAGGCGTTTTCCGACGTAGGGGGAGCGGCTGCGGGTTGACCTCGTCCTCTCTGAGAGCAAGCAGGACCAAGCGCTCTCGGGCTGCCGGCAAGGGCATGGACCAACTTAGAAACCCGGCTTATGCAAGCCGGGATGTAGGCCACCGACTCCCTTTCCATCTTTAGCCCCTGGGGTTCCCAGGGGGCTTGGAAAGGAGCACAAGTCCAGGCAGAGCGCTGGGGGGACACAGGCTGCCCTCTCTCTGCTCATTCAGGAAAAATTCTTTCTATAACTCAGGAGAGCTCTGGGGGCTTCCAGGGCTACTCAAAGCCCATGGCTTCCTCAGGTTGGGGGATTTGAGGCCCAAAGTGACCTGTGCCTTTACCCTCTCTTCCTCCATTTGGTTTTCTTGACTTTGGCAAAAGAAAGAACATTACAGAACGATGCAGGCCCTGGATGGGAACCCCTGCCTTCCTGCAGCCCTCAGGCATTTAAAGCTACCCGAGCTGTTAGGTGCTGCGGAGGCCACTGCCTGTGCAGTGACTGGAGGGAGAAATGTGCGTCCCCCTCCAGGATGCACTTCTAAATGGAATGAAGTGATTTGCTCCATGTAATTAACTATTGGGACACAGCAAAAGCTCAGAAATGACTCAGCCGATTGTCTCCAGACGGGGTTGGAGAGGCTGCGATTGTTTAACTCTCTTTGGCCGGGTTAGGACTCCGAATAGCCCGGCAGCCAAGGGCCCTCCAGGGGACAAAGGCTGGGACTCCGGTGAGTGCATCAACACTGAACCGGGCTGGCCCAGCTCAGAGAGAGTGAATTCTGGGAGACCCTCATTGTCCCAGCCTTTTGTGCTTCTCCCCAGCTGGCTGTAATCTTTAAATATTTACCCGGCCCCTTTGTGCACATATGACTTATGCACGTTGGGCTGATGTGCTCATAAATTACGGGAGTCATTTACCAGACGGGGGGGGGGTGCTTTCATGCCTGGAGTGGGGAATGGCCAGAGGAGGGGAAGAAAAAACAGCTTTTGGAGGATCCGAGCGAGCTGCAGCCACACTGGACAGGCCCCTCCTGGCCTCCACGTGGGAAGTGGATGGGGCAGAGGCCTGTGAGTGACAAGGAGTCCCAGGAGGTCACCCACCCTCAGGGAGGAGGGAGAGGCAGAGTTCCAGAGCTGTTTCCTACTTGGTGTCAGGCTCGGACAGGAGCCAGCCTTGCATCCTGGGAAGCCGGTGCGGGTGGAGGTGCTTGGTTAACACCCATCCTTGCCCCTTCTCCTGCTTGCTCTGCGGCATTCCCCCTTCCTACATTTCCTCTTTCTCCCGTAAAGCAACCCTGTTTGAGAAAAGGGAGCCTAATTTCACCTCAGCCTGCAGCTTAACTTGGAAAAGTCAACATGGTTCTGACGGCTTTTTAAAACAAGAGGGATCCCCACTTGGGCCCTGGATGGAAAGCCACCTCAGCTGGTGGGTGGATGGCTGGATTGGGGGGTGGGGAGGGGAGGCCCTAGAGAGGGAACTTCCTGCATGAGAAAGGGTTCCCTTTGTGCTTGCCTCACAGCTCCTAGAACAAAACACATTCAAATGCTTATTTAGAGGGGAAAAAATGGAAAGCAAGGCATCCCCAGGCTGACTGGTTTCTCTTTATTTTCTTATATTACTGTAGGTGTGCTGTTCCTCTAGCCTAGGGGATGACAAACTGGAGTGACACGGGAGAGCTGGGTGCAGAGTGGACATGTTTGATCAGATTGCTTTCCTCTCTGGTGGGAAAGCAGGTCTCTGTGTTTCTTTCTGTCTATATCTCTGTGAATTACTGTTTTCCTGTGTGCCTGTGTATCTCTCTGTGTGACTTTGTTGCTCTGGGTCTATGCCAGTGGGTACCTACATTCGCTTACTTGCCTTTCTCTTCCATCACTCCTCGGTGAACCCCCGGGCCCTGACAGATTCAGCAACTCTAGTGACTTCTAAAAATTCCCCTTCCCGCTGGTCTGGCCCTACCTGGAAGGGGACTGCCCCCCCACTTCTTTCTCCCTTCCCCAAGTTGGGACTGATGGAGATGTATGGTCTAAGAGGAACTGATGGGTAGAGAAGAGAGAGTTGCTCAAGCCTTCCAATCTGCATTACATGTTACTCTGTGTCCCCCAGAACAGGGACTGCTCCTGCCATAAGTCAGCGTGGAGAGCAGATACCAATGGCCAGAAAAGGAGCTTCCTGGGAGCAGCCCTCTGCCGCAGGACCAGCCTCACTCCCAGGAGTGAAGACGCAGTGAGCACCCTCTAGTGGCCCTGAGGTGTCCTGGAGATGCAGGAGAGGTCCTGAGGGGGGGAGACAGTAGAAACGGGACAGTGGCAGGACCCTGGCTCTCAGCCCCCAGTAACAGTCCAGGCTTCCTTCCCACATGGCGCTGCAACTGGGTGACGCTGGATTTTAAAACATTAAATCTCCTTTCAGTTCCCATCTACCGAGTTTAGCAAATGTCTTCTGAGCACATTTTAAACATGATACTGGGTTTACAGAACATTGGTATGAGACCCGTGAACTCAGGATCCCTATTTTATAGGAAGTTGAGGCTCACAGAGTTGCTCTGCCCGAGCTCACAAAGCTGCTGAGGCAGGCTCTCTACCCTTCCCTGAACCCAGCTTTCCAGACACCAGGCCTCCTGCCTGGTCCTGCAAGGACACAGGAAGGTAGAGTGGCCAGGGACTCAGAGGCAGACTGGGCTGACTGCAGCTCACAGCCCACCTGCCCTTATGGGTCTCTGAACCACTACTCTGGGTTCCAGCCTCCCCCAGGGCCTGTCCCCTATCCCGCTTTAGGCTTGCTTCCTCCTGCCTCTGTGTCTGCAAAACTCGGTCTCCTCCCTCCTGTAGATGTCCTTGCTCTCATTTCCAGCCTCAGGCGGGCTGCCAGTACCGACTCTTCCGGGCAGACTCCTAACGCCCCCACCCATTGGCCTCTCCCTGGGGTCCCTCCCATTCCCTCTCTATCCCTACTTGGCTCCTGACCCACTCCCATCCCACCATAGTTTATTCTAGTCATTTGCTTACTTGCCTTTTTCCTCCATCAGGCCTTTGTGAGCGCCCGGAAGTGGAGGCATTCACCTTTTAAAAAATTAAGGAACAGGACTTCCCCAGTGCTCCAGTGGTTAAGACTAAGCCCTTCCACTGCAGGGGGCACGGGTTGGATCCCCGGTCCGGGAAGTTCCAAAATGCCGCGCCGGTAAAGTAAGGAAAAATTCCTAAGTAATATAGATTGATTGTGGGCCATATGGAAAATACAAAAACATATAAAAAAGACAGTAAAAGTCTCCCAGAGTCCCTACCACCTGAAGATTACCGTTGTGAAGTAATTTTGCCTTCTATTCCAAACATTTTCCCAGGCTCACACATATGCTTTTCTTTTTCGCAAGTGAAGTCAGGTACACACTGTAAAGTTTTGCATGCTGCCTTATAAAAAACGTCATGTCTTGAGGATTTCCACCGTCGGCTAACATTCTCCCTCGACACGAACTGAAGTAGGCGGTCACCCCGCTGCGTGCATGCCCCAAGGGTAGTGTCCCCGCAGCCTGGGCGCCCAGCGGGCGCTCGGAGACCCTGCCAAGGGCGGGTGGTCTCTGCGCGCGGACCCCCCGGGGCGCGGTGGGGTGGAGGCGGATCGCCGGCTCGCGCCCTTATGGCCAGCACTGTCAGTTTCGCCGGGGACCGCGCAGGGCCCGTCAGCGGCGGGGGCGGGGGCTGGGTGCTTTAGGTTTCACGTGATTTCTCTGGACGGGGACATTCTGGAGTTTGGGGCCGACTCCTGGCAGACGCCGCCGGCAAGTTCTCGGCCCAGGACCCAGACTCCCCGCGGCCCCGCCCGCCAGCCGCAGCTCTGCTTGGGTCAGGGGGTCCCGGGGGGACGGCGGGGCGGGGCGGGGCGGGGCGCTCCTGTCAAATTCGGGCCCCCGCCGCGCGGCGCGGCGGTATCGCGAGAGCTCGCGGGCGGCGCGCAGGTCTGGGCGGCTGCCCTTCCCGGCCGGCGTCGGCAGCGCAGTGCGCAGGCGCGGCGGGCGGGTTTCCCCAGGCTACCGTTGGGGCCGCCGCCCGCTGGTCCGCCGCCCTGCGCCATGGCGGGCTGCGCGGCGCGGGCTCCGCCGGGCTCCGAGGCGCGCCTCAGCTTCGCCACCTTCCTGCTGGGCGCCTCGGTGCTCGCGCTGCCGCTGCTCACGCGCGCCGGCCTGCAGGGCCGCACCGGGCTGGCGCTCTACGTGGCCGGACTCAACGCGCTGCTGCTGCTGCTCTACCGGCCGCCGCGCTACCAGGTGCGGGCCGGGCCGGGCCGAGGGCCGGGGCGGAGACCGGGGGCCGGGGGCCGGGGGCCGGGCGGGCTGGGCGCGGCGCGTGGGCACCGTCCCACCGGGGTCGAGGTCCGGGTCTGGCGAGAGCGCGGCCCGCGAGAGGAGTTGCCTCCCCCGGCCGCGTCTTTTAGCAGCTGCGAGTTCAGGTGGCAGGAGGGCCCCCTCCCTGCCAGTCCCGGGGGGCGTGGGGCGCGGGCCCCCTGCACCCGGCGGAGTGGGTGGGAAGTTGCAGTTGGTGCTGTTCAGCAGCTGCGGCAGATGCACGTGGGGTGGGGAGTGAGCGGGCCCACGAGTTCTTTTATGTAATTTAAGGTGTGGAGAACTACCTGCTGTCAAGTCTGAGGTCAGAGGCCCCCGCAGTTACGTGGAGGGGGCTGGGCGCAGAGTCCCGGCTGCCCCGACCAGATTCGCTGCATGGACTTGGGAGAATCCGGCCAATAAGCTTGGTTTAACGCAGTTTTCCCACAGCCCTGAGTGACAGTAACAATCATACTAGTAATGGTAGCTAAACCTTACTTACGAAGCACTTCGTCTTAAGTGCTTTACATGGGTAATCTTCACAGCAGTCCTCAGAGGTAGGTACTCTTGTCATCCCCATTGTGTAGATGGGGAAACCGAGGTCCAGAGAGATTAAGTAACTTGCCTAAGGCCACAGAGCCATAGAGGGGTGGGCTTGGGATTTGAACCCAGGCAGCCCTGCTTCACCCTGTTAACCTCTGAGCAAATCGGCTCCATGGACTTGCGGGTGGAAGTAGGATGTATGCTCTGTGAACAGCCAGGTGACTGATCCTCTTTTGGGTCCGTTTCAGATAGCCATCCGAGCCTGTTTCCTTGGCTTTGTGTTTGGCTGTGGAGTGCTGCTAAGTTTTAGCCAGTCTTCTTGGAATCACTTTGGCTGGTAAGAAGTGCTTTGGGAATGATAGTTTTGAGGTGAGGGTGGGCGGATCAGAGGGTCAGTAGTGATATTCCCGCATCCCTGGCTGGCTGAAGGCTAGTGAGGGCTCTAAGGGAATGAGGCCTCTAGCTGCCTAGATTCCCGCATCTTGAACCTTGAGAACTTGTGCCCGTTGGTTACTTCTGTCGCAGGTGGAAACAGGTCTCCCTGGCACCCTTCCCATAGGTGCTCTCATCTGCTGCACCTTCAGTAATGTGACCAGCCCTTCCCAGAAGAGGGTACTGGTCCTCAGTGACAGGAAGGGGCAAGGCTCTGGCTCGTCTTCACAGGCCTTTTCCGTCTCTAATTTCTATTAGGTCACATCTAGTGCCTCCCCCACGGCCAGTGTAGGATTTTTCCCTACACTATGATTTCAGTCCCTTGAGCCTTCTAGTCCCTGACCTGGATATGAACCAGTGGCTTCAAGGTAAAAAGCTTTATCTCCTATTATCAATACTCTGAGCCATCTAATCCTTCTTTGCTGGAATTATTTCAGTTTTTCGAATTTTTTGTATTCGACATACATCACTACTTTATTTTGGTACTTCTCTCTTTCATGTTTTACTGTGTGTAGTGTCATTTTAAAACAGGCTGAAGGCCCATAGTGCCTTCCTAACCGATGTTTTTTGTTTTTTGGTTTTTTTTATTTTTTTCCCTCCTGTGACATTCACAAACATAGTCCCTTTACAACCCCACTTTCTGCAAACCTCAGGGAATGATGCTACATGTGGGTGCCTGATGTCCCCTCTCAGACAGGTGACAGCAAACCCTCATCATCGAATTCAGGGACAGGTCAGACCAAATCTGTACTTGGACTTAAAGGCTAACTTGATTCCCTTGCCCCAGCTTACCTCTCGTTCTTTTTGTTTCTTAACTAGGTATATGTGCTCCCTGTCATTGTTCCACTATTCTGAGTACTTAGTCACAGCAGTCAATAATCCCAAGAGTCTGTCCTTGGATTCCTTTCTCCTGAATCACAGTGTGGAGTACACAGTAGCAGCTCTTTCTTCTTGGATAGAGTTCACACTTGAAAATATCTTCTGGCCAGGTCAGTGTGCCCTACTTTCCCCTCTGCAGGGGAGATGGGTGGCTCCCACGTGGGCCTGAGGACAGTGACGTGGGTTCCCCTCTCAGGTCTAATCTCCCCGAGTGATCTTGCCCAGACCTCTGTCCTCACTAAGCTCTTTATAAAGGACAAGCTCCACTTGTGAATTCCGCTTCTGGATTTTGAACGGAGGATGTGTTGACCGCTTTAAGCCTTGCTTTAAGCCTTGCAGGACGTAATGTGTACCATTTAACGTGAAGTCCCAACCTCTTATAGCTGTAATACCAGTTTTACAGTCAGAAGATTTGGATCTGTTCATTTTCTGTGACTTGAGAAATTTCATGTAAAAATTTTATGAGCAAAAACTACTGCATCTGGAACCTACTCTGACACTGAACTTTCCACAGCAAGTTAAATGAAATGTATGTAGTTCCTAAGATTCAGTAAAGGGCCAAGGCGGGGAGATCCTGGATCCTTCTCGGCTTCACTTAGCTAGCTGTCTTTGTCCCCAGAGGAAGGATGGGAGCGTGTGGCGGGGTGTGTGTGTGTGTGTGGATGAGAGCCTGTCAGCTCTTTGCCATGACACTCTAACTGGGCTGTTGGCGTTTTAACATGAATGGGTGAACAGCACAACTTAGGGGAACGTGTTTTGTTTATAATTAAGTTTTAATGTGATGCCGATTGCCCACTAGCTTGTGTTCTAGTGTTCCTGTCTTTTGAAACATAGGTTAATTTTAAGCATGCGGAGGGGAACTCAGCAGTCCAGGGTCTTCACTCCCCGGTTGTCACCACCCCTCTCCTGCAGAGCTGAAGCAGATCACGTGGCTCAGCGCCACGGGGCTGCTGATGGTGGTCTTTGGAGAGTGTCTGCGGAAAGCGGCCATGTTTACAGCTGGTTCCAATTTCAACCACGTGGTGCAGAATGAAAAGTCAGAAACCCACACCCTGGTGACAAGTGGAGTATACGCTTGGTTCCGGCATCCTTCTTATGTTGGGTGGTTTTACTGGAGTATCGGAACCCAGGTATGGTATCAGATACGATACTGGTCTCATTTAAAGTTTTAAAAAATATGTTTTAAACCAACATATAATTTAAATGTCATAAAATTCACCATTTCAAAGTGTATAATTCAGTAGATTTCAGTGTATTCACGAAGTTGTTGGTCTTTTAAATTTTTTTTCCATTGTCTTTTTTTTTTTTTTTTTAAGTGTTGTGTTTAGTTTTCTTTATTTATTGGCCTCGCCATGCAGCTGGTGGGATCTTAGTTCCCTTAGCAGGGACTGAACCTGGACCCCCTGCTGTGGAAGCATGGAGTCTTAACCACTGGACCACCAGGGAATTCCCTGTTGGTCCTTTTTAAATAGGTACACGTGTTCCCTGCCATGTTTCAAGGGATAGTTAAATAAAAGTCAAAAGAACTAATTTAGTCTTTAGCATTTTTTGCTATGTACTTAAAATCTGGGTGTCCTAAGCTTGTAAACTCTCGGCGATTCTAGGTGCCGTTACCCGCTCTGTCGTACCCCTTTTCTGCCTCTTTAACTTAGATCTGGAGCATCCCAGTGGGATGAGGACAGAGATGGGGCTCTGGGGAGGGCCCTCTGCCACTCAAGAGGCAGCTTAGCTGATTTTCATCAGAGGCTGCTGTGGATGAGCCCAGGGTCATGTGTCAGGTTTAACGTGAGCAGTGCAGGTTTGCTCTGTCACAGGCTGCAGACCGAGCCTTGTTTCTTGAGCATTGTCTCTTGAATCTGTTTTCTTAGTCCTAGAAGGACTGGGCCAGAGAATGTGGATAGAGCTTAGAAAACTCATCACCTCTTCGGGAGCATCCAATCCGGGCCCCCAGGCATCCCATTGCAGTGCATGGTATGGGGGGGCACTCTGGTGACCCCCAGTGGTATAGTAGGTTACTGCACAGCATTTGTGTGAAAACTTGCAACTCTGAAACTTAAGACTGCCGCATTAACGATCACATTCCCAGGAACAGATTGACTGTAGTGGAATCCTGTAATTTGCCGTAAGTGCTCGTAAACCTCAGTGCTCTAGGACTGGAGAGCTTTTCATACTTCTTTGGCTATAGATCTTTCTACACCATGACCCAGCACACACGTGTGTGTAACAACTGCACAAATATTTCCTGAACAACACTCACCCTGTGTACAAAACACTCTGTTTCCTATCTTGTTAGTGTTTGTAATGCCGTTTCGGATGCACGGGATTGATCTCCTGGCTCCATGAAGGGTTGTGGCTTGAGACTGGGAAACCCCACTCTAGGGTCTGCTGGCAGTGGCGGCACAGGCTCTGGGGTCGCTGGTGGGCGGGTGGGGCCGGTCCGGCTCTAACATCAACTGATTGGCCTCCGTTTCCTTGCGGGTTAAGCGGGGGCGGCAGCGCTACTCAAGAGGCTTGCTCTGGGCGTCGAATGGATTACTGGCTGCTGGTAAAGGGCTTGGCATGTGCTGGGACCACAGTAGGTGCTCAGTAAACCGTGGTGACAAGAAGTGAGGTCACCCGTGTGGGGAAGACATACGTCCCGGGCGGGGGCCGGGGTTCCGTCGGAGTGGGCAGGGGAGGATCCGTGGGCTCCCTGAGCTACACAGAGGAAGTGGGCTGAGGAGCTGCTTTCCTGGGCTTCCAAAGCCGGGCTGAGGCGGCGTGCTTGAGGCCTTCGTGCTTTCTGAGCAGGGGAGCGATCTGATGGAAGAAGTGGTTTTGGGGGCTCAGCTGATAGCAGTGTATCGACGGCACGTACGCAGGAAGGTTGCGGGGGCCAGAGGCAGGGGGCCAGGCAGCTGTGGGGTGGGAGGGAGCGTGCTAGGCAGGGGGCAGGCTGGGAGCCACGCGGGAAGGCAGTGGTGCTTGGAATGGGAATTCACGCGTGGGGGTGGAGGGAGGAGTTGCTGGCACCCCTGCCTGGGGGTTGAAATGCAAGAGGTTGCTCTTTCCTTCCGGTTTTCAGGTATCTCTCAGGTAAGAGGAACAACAGGAAAGCATACGAACGAGAGCTGCAGTGATGGGTGTTTAGCCCTGTTGGGAAAGGGATGGTGTGGTTTCCGTTAATGGCGCCCTGGCTCGGGGTCTCAAAGACCCTAGTGATATTTCAGGAGTGTCTTGGGCCCTTGGCAGGAAGTCCTCTGTGGTCGTTGGAGAGCGGCACATGCCGCTAAAGTTCAAGGTTTCGGGTCACACCGACCCCAGTCCACTAACCCTGTGTCCCTTCGTCAGGTGGTGCTGTGTAACCCCATCTGCGGCGTGAGCTACGCTCTGACGGTGTGGCGCTTCTTCCGCGACCGGACAGAGGAGGAGGAGATCTCGCTGATTCACTTTTTTGGAGACGAGTACCTGGAGTATAAGAAGCGGGTGCCCACGGGCCTGCCTTTCATAAAGGGGGTCAAGGTGGAGCTATGATAGGCCCGGGCGGCCCAGGCCAGGCAGCGTGGGACGGGAACTGCTTCCTGCCGGCCACTCTGCAGAACGGACTTTCTTAAATCATTTTGTATGTCACCGGTTACTCTTCTGGAATATCACTCAAGATCAAATGGTCAGAAGGCCTTAGGACCAAAGGACCCCCCCCCTCCCACCCCCCCTCCCACCTCCCCGCTGCCCCGGAGCAGCCTGTTCTCGAGCTGCATCAAGGTAGGACAGAGATTAAAGGTGGACAAGAAGCAAATAACAGCAATACTTGGCAGTGCGCCCCTGACGTGCCTGGGGAGAGCCTAGGCCACACTCCATCCCCCACGAGGCCGGGGGTGTTAAGTTGTAACCAAGACCCCTGGGGAGAGGTGGGCTCACTCTTGATGCTGAGTGAGGCTCCTGCAGCAGGAGGGGTACGTGGGCACCAGTACTTATTAGTGTTAGAAACCCATTCAGAATCCTTACTTTGACCGAAACACACAAACAGCACAGCTTTAACCTCCCCGTTTCTGTCCTTAAGTGCATGAGCATCTCTACAGTTTTAAAGACACTTCCTTATAAGGCACTTTGGCTCTTCATACATCTCATCATGTTTACTTATCTGTTTTCAAAAACAGCAGTATGAACTCAGGGGACTCGCTTGGCGTGTGAGCCCCACATTTCGTTTGGCAGAAAGGCAGCACAGACACCTCCAGGTGACTCAGCTGATGCTTTGTGTTACCAGGGCTCCCCGGGCCAGGGACAGTGTGGGCCCCTGTGGCTTTCCTGGGTCCTGGCTGCTCCCAAAAGGGGGCTGTTACCAGTGACAGGCATGTCAAAGATGTGTCATTTCTCCTTTATCCAAAACAATGCTTCCTGGACACCTGCTCTGTGCAGGGCATTGTTAAACGCTGAGAAATACTGCTCTCCGTTTACTTGGGGTTTATTCTTATTCTATCGTAGCTTATATTTTTGTGTTTTGACTTAAGTCTGTTAACCGTTGATTTCTACGTTCTGTTCTCAAAATTCCACCGCCCCTAATGCCATTTCAAACTGTCTTTTCCAAAGGGGTTTGAGCATAAACAACTATGACATTCAAGCAAGCCAACTCATGAGAAAAATAGGGCAAATAATCCCAGCTGAGATTTAGTCAGTACTTTTGTTTTTCAAGTTCGGGAAGATTGGTTGGCTTTACGAGTCAAACATATAAGCTTTGAGACCCTTGTTGAATTCTGGACCAGAGAGCAACCTGCTCTCAGTGTGACTTCCTTCCATGCAGTCCTGCAGTGGCACCAACAGAGCGTGAATCAGGTGGCATCGGCCCCTGGCTGGAGCGCCGCCATGCCACGCCACGCCACGCCACGCGGTTTTCAAGGAGCCACTAAACCTTTCCGTGCCTAGACCTCCCCATCTGTAGGATGGGGTCAATACCACCTACCTCGCAGGGGTCTTGTGAAGACTTAGAAGAACAATGTCAAACGTTTTTAATACTTTGGTGACAGAGACGACGTAAACGAAACGAATATTGCATGAGTTACACAAAAATGGACACTTGATTCACTGTACCAGATACTGGAAATGTGTGTTCAAAAAAGCGTTTTACCAACTCAAAATATTAACTTATTTCTAGATTTCCTGGCCTAATTAGTTTTTTCATCCTTATATATACCAAAGAGGTTTACAGGTTCATCGGTGACAGGTGAGACATTTGCTGGTTTGAGGACCAGACAGATTCCAGCCTCGGCCTCCTGAGGTCTCGCAGGCAGAAAACCCAGGCAGCAGCCAGAGTCTCGTGGCAGATTCTTCTGGCGGGAACACTGCCCGGTGGGACATCAACGTGCACTCCCTGTGTTTGGGGACTTGAATCCGTGCTAAACTTGTTGCGCAGACCACTCCTAGTGAAATAAACTCCACTTAATAGGATTGCAAAACTGAGGAGGTCGTGTAGCTGGGGTTTTGGCGGCCACCCCCAGCTCCTTGAGGGAAAGTCCTTTCTTGCTGCATCTAGCAGGTTGGGACCCAGCTTTCATTACCACTGGGGGTCGTGAAGTCGTCTCTTGAGCAGATGGAGAGGAGCTAGTGAGGACCCTGGCTTTGCGGGCAGTGAGACCGGAGGTGTTGGCCTCTGACGGTCTGTCCTTCCTCCGCCTGCCTGCCAGGCCTGGAGCTCAGGAGGCAGGCCCTGGTGTCGGCAGGGAGATGCCTGGGCTGGACGGGACATTCTGCTCTGCCTGAAACAGCAGTTCCACAAGCAAGTCGTCACCCTGATTTGTAACCCAGGGCGGGAGTCCGCAGTTACTTGGGATCAAAGATGAACTACGTAGGGGCAACATTTGGCAAGTGATTGACTTTCATCTGCACTGAGGTCTTCAGGCTATTTTTAACTTCATAAATTCAGCAGTGACGGCGCACAGGAAAAGAATCAGGTCAATGGGGTATAGGCTTCTTGGGTATTCCCAAAAGCTTATTTTGGGTAAAGGCCACATCGCCGGTTCCCTCCAATTAAGAAACCGTCAGGAGATTTCTGTTTCCATTGCAGGTTTCAAAGCGGAGACTCTGAAATGGAAGATAGGCACTGCACAGAACAAAGCTATTTTGAAGCAGTGCAAAATGAAACATTTCACGAGGGTTTGCAGGCTGGGGCCGGGAATGGCAGTTTACGGAAACGAGGTTGTAGGCGAGCCTGGCAGAGGGCAGAAGGCAGCGCACCCCGCCAGCCCTTCGTTGTCGTAAACTGCATAAGCCTACAAAGTGAACTTTATTAATCCCTTCCACTTATTTAGCACTCTGGGTGATTAACGTGATGGGGAAACGTCGCTAAACCAACCGGTTGTGTTGACAGGTGGGGTTCCGTAGGGTCTCGACTGCAGCTCCGTTTGGTCGCAGCCCCTCTGTGACAGGAACAGTGAACCGTTGTCCCTTCGCTGCACTTTCTCACTGCCTTAGATAGCTGTGCTCTCCCTCTGTGTTTTGCTTCTGCAGTGACTTGGTGAGGCCAGGCGACCCCAGCCTGTCTGGCATGGTGGGAGAGCCTTGCTCCCTGTGCCCCGCGGTGGAGGCCTGACGCCCTGTCTGGGCTCGGTCCCAAGCGCTTGCCCCTGCGGGACTGTCCCATAGCTTAAGCTAGGAGAGTAACCTAATGGGGTAATTACTCTTCTTTTTTACATGCAGAAATGTTTATTTAAATATTGGATCTTCTTTCACAGAAATTATTTCCAATTCTTAAATAAAACTGTACTTGATTTCACTATGAACAATAGTATATGTGGGATTCAGAAACTTTTTTTTTTAATTTATTTGGCTGTGCCGGCTCTTAGTTGCAGCATGCAGGATCTTTTAGTTGTGGCACGCGGGATCTAGTTCCTTGACCAGGTACCGAACCCGGGCCCCCTGCATTGGGAGTGCAGAGTCTTGACCACTGGACCACCAGGGAGGACCCCAGAAACTCTTAAGGTCTTTTTGCTTCTGGCTAAGAGATGTCCAAAACCTACAGCGTAAAACCAGATGTGTTTTGCCTCCTCGATTCTGTTCTGAAGTCCTACCTCTAACCAGTTTGTAATGACAAGTTCCTCCAGCCCCCCCGGCTACCGTGGAGGTTTGGGATGGGAACGTCGGTGCTCTTGACAGAGCAGGTGTGGAGGTGCTGGGTATTGATGTGGCGGATGGGTCAGTGTATTGACCTGCAGGCCTACCTGGCACGTAGAAGCCACTCGCTGTTTGAACCACTGAATCAAGCTGACGTTTGCTTAAAGCATGATTCTTTGGGCATCATTTTGCCTCCAAAACTTTACATTTTAGGTCATGCAGGTTCATTTTCTTTTTTAAGCGTTTTGTTTAAGTTCCGCTTGATAAAATGGGTACTGGGTAGGAGTGGAAAACCACTAGAGCGAAGTTGCTGGTGAATCGTGCTTTAATATCAGTAGAAGGTGAACACAGCAGTGACAGCAGGCGGGGACAGCGGTGGGGAAGTCGTGACGGAGGCCATCTCCTGCCGTGCAGGCCACCAGGTGCTACTGCGTTGCTTTACGCGCTCAGCCCTGGCCCTACGGTGAGAAAAGCTGGAACAAAGGGTTTTTTCCCCTCTGCTGAGTCAGCGCTCAGATTAGCGGTGGAACTTTCCAGCGGCGCCCGGTTAACAGTGGGGCTGTGCTTCAGGCGGAGCCGGATTCCTCTGTGGTAGGGCAGGTGCTGCACAGTGGGCGAGTCTCATCACCCGAAGTTCAGACGGGTGCACACCCCACCCCAGCGGGTGCTCACGGGACTAGCACACACACGCCAGGGAGGGGCCGGAGGAGTGAGGGGCTTCGGGCTGGACGTTCACTCATGTAACATCTTCCACGCGGACGGGGATGCCGTCCCGAGTCACCCTGATGAGGACCAAGATTCGGGGCAACACGAAGTCTAGCTCAAGCCAGAGAACCTGAAATTGGGACCTGGCAGAGAGTGTCTGGGTTTTACTGCTGATACATGATTATTACACATTAAACAGAAAATCACGATGGGAAGCGCCTTTTCTTAAATATTCCAGCCTTGATGTGCATGCTGTAAAACGCCCGACCTCCGGGAGCCGTCCCATGCTAAGCTGGGCGCTCTCTCCATGTGGGGACGTCGCCCCCGTTTTTCGGTTTGGGTCTGTGAGAATCTTTATTTTTCAGTGGAGGCTCTTCTGCGAGGCTGCTCAGGGTCCGGCTGTTTCTCGGCTCTGAGGTCTTCTCTCTCCTCTCCGAGACACTCACTGGATCATTCCTAAAGAAACACTTAATGTGAGCTCCTCTCTGCTCCCCGCCTCACTGTGTCCCAGCGCTAAAATCCACCCAGGCAGAGGCTTTCAGAATGGCCAGCCTTCCGGGAAGGCACCAGCGGGTGATAGGACCTTAACTACATTATCTCCTAAAGGATTCTTTTTTTTTTTTAAATAAATTTATTTATTTTTGGCTGCATTGGGTCTTCGTTGGCTTTCTCCAGTTGTGGCGAGCGGGGGCTGCTCTTCGTTGTGGTGCTCGGGCTTCTCATTGCGGTGGCTTCTCTTGTTGCGGAGCACGGGCTCTTGGAGTGCGGGCTCAGTCGTTGTGGCGCACGGGCTTAGTTGCTCGGCAACATGTGGGATCTTCGCGGACCAGGGCTCGAAGCCGTGTCCCCTGCATTGGCAGGCGGGTTCTTAACCATTCCGCCACCAGGGAAGCCCCTCCTAAAGGATTCTTATTCGCTTCTGATGGCTTTTAGTTGCCAAAACATCAGCAGTGCAGACCGCTTCAGTGGCTTGTGGTGACCCTGCCCTTTGACTTGACCCTCCCCTGAAGCATAGTGCCTGGGGGGGGTAGGGCTGCTTTCTGCTCTGTCACCAACCCCGTGGTGGCTCTAGGTGCAGCAGACCTTTCCCCACCCCCAGGCCCTTTTAGCTCTGACTTTCTACAACTCCAGAGAAATACAAAAAGATCAGCCTGTGACAGTGACACATCTGTTATTGCACATTCTTTTCCCCCTCTGGCAATTATTTCGGCAAACACTGTGGCTCCAGTGCGTAGTAATGCTCTCCCACAGGAAGAAGTAACCCTCGATCCCTTTTTCTCGAGTCGCAGTGGCGTAGGAGCCTGCGCTCTCAGAGGTGTGGGTTGGGCAGGCGGCAGCCACGGCTGTCCCTAGTTATAAACCTCACGTCATGTCTATCAAGGTCACATCTGTCATCTACGAGGTCATTTGTTTGAAGGCACCGCCCAGTTGAAGAACCCCTCTGACCCTGTATTTTATACACTGAGGCCCAGCTGAGGCCGTAGAGCTGGTCAGTGGCAAGTTGGGACCAAAAGAAAACCAGAGGTCAGTCTTTGTCACCTGTATCTGTCTCTGAGATGAAATCGTTTGCCCGCTCAGGTTGGAAAGACTCACTTTACCTGGCCTGGGCCTCGCCGTTCACGCCATCATCGTGCGTGTTTTGTAGATGGTCTGACGGTTCATCCACAGGGGCCTGAAACCTGCGTGAGAGAAAGCAGTTCCCAGGAATCTGGATGCAGCAGAGCCAGCCCGCTGCGTGTGCTTAGGCTCACGGCACAAACACGAAACTTGAGCAAACACTTAGGGCCTCAAACATTTACCGAGGGCCAGGGCCACGGCAGTGGACGAGAGAGGCTGGGCCCTGCTCTCGTGGGAGACCCGTTCTGCGGGGGGAGACACGCCAAGGGTGGGAAGGAGGCCCAGCGGGACGGATGATGGGGGGTGACAGGGAGACCTGCTTTCAATAGGGTTGTTTGGGAAGGCCTCCCTGCTGACGTGCAAGCTGAGACCTGGGTGATGAGGTCCATGGAACAAGACGAAGCAAGAACATTCCAGGCAGAGGCAGGGAAGTGGCAGCCAGTCTAGCTTCTGTGCGGGACTGAAAGGCCATTGTGCCTGCGGTGTGGGGAGGGGCCGACGTGGTCAGAGGTGGGCAGAGAGGGTCCCAAAAGGACTTTCAGGCTCCATCATGATAGGCTTTAGAAAGACCACTGACTGTGGCATGCTGGAGGGGCCAGGGTGCGGGGGTTGACAACGGCGGCTTGGATTGAGGGTCACAGTGGAGACAAAGCAGGTGGACCAAGACAGTTGAGTCAACAGGACTTGAGGATGGGCTGGCAATAGGGGTGAGGGAAAGAAAGGAATCCAAGTCTCCTGGGCTTTTTACTTGAGCACCTGGGTGACTGTGATGCCTTCACCGAGATGAAACAGGAGTAGCATGTTCGGGGGGGAGGAAACCAAGTTCGGGGCCATTGTGGGGTTTGAGGTGCCCTGAGACCACCAAGAGGAGACTCTCCCAGGAAGGGGCACTTGGAGATGAGTCTAGAGCTTGGGCACATCTGTGCTGGGCAGGGGGATTGGGGGTCATCTGCAATACCATGGGGTTTTAAAGCCAGGAGACTGGGTGAAGCCCCTTAAGGAGAGGGCGTAGGGTGAGAAGAATGCCTGGGACTGAGCCCTGGGGAAAACTGACGTTTGGGCCTTGAGCCAAGGAGGCAGAGCCAAGCCAAAGAGACTAAGAAGGAACAGCTGGGGGACTTCCCTGGTGGCCCAGTGGTTATGGCTTTGCGCTCCCAATGCAGGGGGCCCGGGTTCGATCCCCGGTCAGGGAACTAGATCCCACATGCATTTTGCAACTAAGAGTTCGTATGCCACGACTAAGCAGCCGGCGAGCCGCAACTAAGACCTGGTGCAACCAAATAAATAAATAAAGATAAATTAAAATAAATAAAATTTAAAAAAAGGTTCTCTTTCCCTTTAAAAAAAACAGAAGCAGCAGGAACAGCTGGAGGGGCAGGAGGAAAACCAAACTGGGAGTGTGGGGCGTCTCAGAAGCAAAAGAAGAGTGTGATGCAGGTGACAGACAGTCCAGGCTCACGAGTGCTGCTCCGAGGCCAAGGGATGTAGCCAGACAGGTTGCTGATGGTGGGAACAAGAGCAGATTTGGTGGGTGGGGTTGGTGTGAGTTGCAGCAGTGGGAGGGCAGCTCCAGATACCTGGAAAGTGGTGCCGTGAAGAAGGCTAGAGGCAGCCTCCCTGCTTGCCCCAAACCTCCAGGAGCTGCGCTCCTGCCCGAGCTTTCCGTGTGCTGACACCAAGCATGGATGCCACTTCCCCACAGAGATGTGACTCTGCCGGGGTGTTGCCCCTTGCAGGCAGGCAGGAGCACCTACTTGAAGCCAGCTGCTCACCGAAGCAGAGCACACAGAAGGGAAAGGACGCCGATGGTAAGAGCACGGCTTAGAGCGGGCACACGGCGTGAACAGGCTGGGTAGGCGGCACCAGCATGTCACCTCCACCCGGAGGCCCCCCAGGATGATCCCAATCTCAACTGCTAACACCAGAGGTTAGTTCTGCCTGGTTTTGAGGTTTTATAAGTGGAATCACACAGCATCTGGAGTAAACTGCTTAGTGAAGTCAGCTTAGGAGGACGCTGTAACTAGTCCTGGCTGGACAGGGATTTGATCAAAATTGTGCAAAAGGCATGATGAGTGCAACCTCTCGGTGTGACGTGTTAAAATAGTCACTTTAAAGGTGGCTTGGTTGTTCTGGATTAATACAGCGATTGCACACACACACACACACACACACACACACACACACACACACACACACTCTAATTTTCCTTCTTCCCCAAACTCATTAAAACTAGTAAAGGGACCAAAACAATGAGGGGGAAAAAGCCTCTCCAGGTTGACAGCAGGAAAGGATAACAGCAAAATTTTGGAACTGGAGAGCATGTAGACAACGGTCACCAATTCAGCAGACCCGAGCAGCGGAGGCCCGACCAGTTCCCCCCACAGAATCCTCAGGGGACCCAGGAACGGGCAGCCCGGATGCCTCTGCAAGTAGGAGGGTGGGACTGAAATAGGATGATGAAGGTCAAGATCCCTACCTCCGAACCGCTGCCCCCACCCCCAATACTGAAGGGTTAGGGTTAGTCTCTGGGAGGGTGCGACACACCGTGAGAACTACTGAAAGACAGAAAACCAGCTGTGCATACAGATACTCCCTTCCCCAGGAGGGAAACTGGGCAAAGATCTAAAACTGACCTTGGGGCATCAAAAGTAAGATAAAGCAAAACAAAAAACGCTGCCCACCCAGATCCCTTACCCCGAAGCACCGCCCATGTGCTCAGAGCTTCCAGCCTGCTCTCCACCCCCACTCCTAACATGAAGAGGTAATCAAAGATGTCCTGACAGCTGAGAAAAGCCTTTAACAGGGAAGGTAGAAACCTAAATAAACAAAAAGTAACTTGGAGGAAACAGACTTCAGGGAGAAGGAAAAAAACAAAAGCAAAAAAACATCTATCGCCCCCAAAGGGGTAAGATATTCTGTCCATGAAACAACAGAATGCTGTGTAACAAGAGCAGTCAGGGTACCAAAAACGCCTCTTTGGAAATGAAAAACAATTTAAAACATTTAAAAGAGCTCTTGGAAATTTTCTTCAAAAATGAAGAACTAAGTAGAAGAGCCAGAAGATAAGAGAGGAAATCTCCCAGAAAGTATAGCAAAAAGATGAAGAGGTGGAAAACAAGACTGAAAAGAGATGGTAAATCAGAGGGCCGGCCCCGGAAGGCCAATACCCAATAAGAATTCCAGAAAGAGAAAAAGTGGAGAAAATCAACTAACCAGTTCAAGAAGAAATATGCCCAAACAAGGACATGAATTTCCAGATTGAAAGGACCCACTGGTACCCAATGGATGGAACTAAACCCTCACCAATGTGAAATTTCAGAACACTGGGAGCAGAGAAGATTCCACAAGCTTCTGAAGAGAGAATAAGTGGGGACTTCCCCAGTGGTCCAGTGGGTAAGACGCTGTGCTCCCAATGCAGGGGGCCCAGGTTCGATCCCTGGTTGGGGAACTAGATCCCGCATGCATGCTGCAACTAAGAGTTCACATACTGCAACTAAGAAGTCCGCATGCCGCAACTAAAGATCCCGCATGCCGCAGCTAAAGATCCCACGTGCTGCAACTAAGACCCGGCACAGCCGAAATAAATAAATGAATAAATATTAAAATAAATAAATAAATAAGGAGAATAAGTGGGTCACATTATAAGGATTAGGAATCAGAATGCCTTCAAACTTCTCAAAGACAACCTTGGAAGCTAGAAGACAATAGAGTGATGCCTTCGAAGGAGAATCATTTCCAATTTAGAATTTCCAACTAGAATTCAATACCCAGCAAAACTATCAGTCAAGTGCAAAGGCAGAATAAAGATATTGCAGCCTTACGCTGTTCAAAACATGTCCCTTCTCTGTACCCTTTCTCAAGGAGCTGCTTGGGGGATGGGCTCCACCAGACCATGAAAGAGGACACGTTTTCATATGGGAATCAGGAGATCTCACTCTGGAGTGAGGCAAATGGAGTCCCCTGGAGGGTGGTGGAGGGAGAGGCTAGGTTGACCACGGTGTACCAGCCCTACAGGGCAACCACCGTGGGGCTCAGACTTGAGAGGCAGGCACATTGAGGACCTGCCACCAAAAATCCTCTGCCACTGTAACACCTCCAGTGCCCAAGTATGGTGCTGAGAGCCTGGTCCAGGTTCCTATCTAAACTTGTCTTAACCATGTACTGGGGAAGTTCTCTTTCCTCTGTGTCCTGCTGTCTGGATCAGCTGAGGACCCTCATTACACCCCCAAGGTGTAAAGAGATGGGCAATTGTGTGCTTAAAAGCAGAAACTCAGAGCAGCCTGCTCATTCTGTGTTTTGGCAGATGTCCAGCACCTGGTCCTCCCAGATGCCCTGATTAAACCTTCATGACCTGGCCCACTGACTTTCCTGAAAGGGGCTCTTCCAGAGGTGTGGCACCTTTCCTACGCACATTCTGAAGCGTCTTGGTTCCCCCGGAATACTCCCTGGTCTCACCTGGGCTCTAGCCGCTCCTTCACCTTGGCAATGGAGCGGATGTAGGGCGTGATCTGCTTGGTGATGGTGGTCAGGTAGGCATTCTCCTGCTTCAGCTGGAGAAGGTCATGGAGCTGGGCTGTGGGGGACCAGGCCAGAGCGTTAGGTCTTGTTGACTTCAAATTCTTACTCTCCAGCCTTGAACCATCTAAATAACCCAACTATTTCAGTGATTACCTCTAATTAAAGAGTGAGGTAAGACGCCTGAAGGCATCCTACTTACTGAACCCTGATCTCAGATATATCATTTGGGGGCCAGTTAGCAGCTGCGAGGCAAAATCAAGAGCTAGGGGGAAGAGCACGGGGGTTCGTATCTGGTTAGTGGGTAACTGGCTTCCTGCCCCTGAAAGCATGTGGGTCAGCTCCAGGACGGGGGTGCGCCCAGCAGCTGCCCGGGACCTTCATAAATCTCCTGCTCGTTAGCCACGCGCTGGTAGGATTCCTCCCAGATCTGAAAGAGAAAGTAAGTTGGATATCGCACGTGGCTGTGAGGTGGAATTTCCCTTGGCAGCATTTCTGTCCTCTAGCTACTCAGAGCCATGGGGCGCTCCCAGCCAGTTCACGTGGTTCCAGGCAGCAAAGGCCCAGGTTCCAGGGCCTGCCACACCAGGGCCTCCTGGGGCACCAGGCCAAGGTCCTCCTCCCCCTTCCCGTCTTGGGGTAGCCCATGTACATGCTGACAGGTGGGGCTGCAGGGGAGGGAGGTTCCTCAGGAAGGGCTACCTCCTGGAAGACTGCTCTCATGCCCTCCACGGAAGCATACTCCAAGGCGATCTGCGTGTCCATCTGCAGGGACTTGTGCAGGATATCACCCATGATCTCGGCCTTGATGAGCGAGTGGTGCTTGGTGAGGTCCCGGTGCAGCTCCTGTACCTGGTCCTTCAGGTTCTGCATCTCTGCCTGCAGGCGCTGCGGGGAGAGACTGCGTCAGTGCCTGTGTTTCCTGCAGGCTGGGTGCACTGCAGGAGCCTTGGTGGAGGGACGGCTTGCAGGCCAGGTGGCCAGGACTAGATTTGGCCACTGCACCTTGGCGAGAAGGGGTGGGGCCTTTCCCAGCTGGCAGGTCCCTGGCCCCCTCACCCGGTAGGAGTTCTCAAAGTGGCGGCAGTGTTCCGTGAAGGGAGAATCGTCGCCCTCTGCCAGCAGCACCTTGGTGCTGATGGACCGGTGCAGCGTGGGCTTTTGGACCGGTGACCCCAACATCTTTCCCACGGGGGAGGGGCAGCTGGGCCCCATCAGCACCTTGGGGCCCGAGCCCCCTGCTAGCCTGGGGAGAGAACTAGTGTGGATGTAGATGTGGGGGGTCCAGAGAGTCTTCCCTTCCCCCAGGCTCCCAGCGCGTTCTCAGCCCTCTCACCCCAGGCTGCACACCACAACCACGCAGGAGCTCTGAAAAAACCTGATGCAAGGCTGTGTACACCCAAGACCAGTGACATCAGCAGGGTATTTTAAAAAATCCTGAGGGTGACGCCAGTATGCAGAAGAGTCCACCAGGATGTCCTCGGACAGTATGTTCACTCACACACACTGGACCTTGCAAATTTGGCTTGATGTCCAGTATCCCTTGCCTGGGGCCCTGGAGCTCTTAGCAGACATATCCAGCTTAGGCATTTCTCCTAACTCCCCCGGGGGTCTCCAGCTCTCTAGACTGGCCCCCCCCCACCGCGGAAGTCACACCCCCTGAGGCTTCTGGAGACCCAGGCCCCACCCTAAGCTACCCCTTCCTTTCAGGGCTTAGACACCCCAGTCCGGGTGCAGCGGCGGCGGTTGGGGGAGCCCCTGAGTCCCTCTGTCCACCCCTGGCCTGGCTCCACTCCAGGTCAGCCACGGGCTTCCGATCCAGGGCGGCCCCGACGGCTGTTTCCAGGCCGGGCGGACTCTCCCTCCCGCGTGGACGTCTTTGGAGCCCAGACGCGGCGCGGGGAGCTCGGCGATCTGGGAAGGGCGGCCCCCACCCCAACGGGGACCTTGTGCCCGTATCCCCTTCCCGGTCCCGGCGCCCCTGCGGCTCACGTGCTGGTACCGCCCCCGGCACCCGCCGCCCGGCGCGGTCCCAGCAGCAGCAGCGGCTCCAGGCAGCGCGCGAACTCGGCGCGGTGGTCGCTGGCGATCTGGGGGGCGGACGAGCTCGTGAGGCAGCTCCATACTCCGCGGGCCTCCGCCCCCGGCCCGGCCCACCCCGCGGCCCCGCCCACCTTGCTGCTCTGCGCGGGCCGTAGGCGATGAGGCCCCGTGACGATGCCCTGCAGCCTGTCCACCAGCTCCTGCGCTCAGGTGGGTGGGGGCGTGGGGGTGACAGGGAGGCGGGAGGACCCGAGGACGCGTCCGTCTTTAGGATTTCACCTGCCATCCGATCCTTCCACACCACCCCTGCCCCCAAATCCACAGGAAAGACTGGGGGGGTCTGGACTCCAGTAGACACTCTGCACTTTGGGGGAGGAGGCTTATGCTCCCTTCTGGGCTTTGCTGTCCTCTTATTTATTTATTTATTTTTTGGCCGCGCTTTGCGTGGCTTGCGGGATCTTAGTTCCCCGACCACCAGGGATTGAACGGGGTGGCGTCCTAACCGTTGGACCGCCAGGGAATTCCCTGCTGTCCTCTTAAAAGGGATTCAGCTAGCCCCTAAATGTTTTGTAGATGATGGTGTGGGAGAGGGGGCCACCCAAAAACCCCCTGGT
The DNA here is from genome assembly GCF_964165515.1 of Mesoplodon bidens. NCBI lineage: Eukaryota > Metazoa > Chordata > Mammalia > Artiodactyla > Ziphiidae > Mesoplodon > Mesoplodon bidens. The sequence goes on from NC_138177.1 coordinate 182,767,358, forward strand.
CCAGCCTCCAGGTAACAGGCTGCCCAGCCCTGAGGTGGGGGGCTCTGGTGTGCAGGGTGGATTCCTGGTGGGGAGCGGGGGAGACACAGAAGCTGTGGGCACTCACATAGCCCAGGTCCAGGAACTCAGCCTTGTTGGCCAAGCTGAGGAAGGAAGAGCAGATGACCAGGTGGACCTGCGAGAGGGACACGGCTCAGTGCCTGGGCTGGGTGCCCGGCCCTGCGCCCCCAGCTCCCCTTACCTGCAGGGTGGGCAGCAGAGTAGCCAAATGGGAGAGTTGCTCCTTGAAGGCCTTGTCCTTCTCTTCATACTGGCTGGGGGAGGAGCAGGCAGCCTCATCTCCAAGGGGAGGGCTGCCCACCCCCACTTGGGGGCGGGCTCAGAACTGGGTGGTTCCATCTCCCCACCAGCTTTGTGCATCCTTCCTTGGCACCCCTTCCCTGAGCCCTGAGCTTTCCTCCTCACCGGTAGACACCTGATGTCTTGCTCTCCAGGGTGGGCCGGCGCCTGCCCAGGCTATGAGGTAGGTGTCTGGAGGTCAAGGGGCAGGGGATGGAGAGCACGCCACCACTCACCTCTGCACAGCCTGCAGCAGCAGCGCTTTCCTCTCTGCCAGTTTGTCCTGGGAGGGAAGGTCTGCTACTGACTGGGCAAGCTCGGCTCTGCCACCTCCCAGCCCTCTCCCAGTCCCCTGGGCCCCAGCCACACAGCTGCTTAGGCTGGCTCTCTCCAGCCCACCAGCCCTGCTGCCCGAGCCACCTCCTTCTTGCATCTCACTGCCTGAGAGCCCTGGTGCCCTCACCTTAAATGTCACCTCCTGGGGGAAGTCTTCCCTGACCCCCTCTCACCACCAGCGCCAGCCTGGGGCAGGCCCGTGCTCCACCTCTAGAACTCTCCTGGCAACCACGATTAAGTAACTTCTGAAAGTAGCTCAAGGCTTGCTGCCCTGCTACACTGGAAACTCCACAAGGGCCCCGGCGGGGGGAGGGGCCTGCCCTGTGTCCCGGGCACCGGTCATGGCTGATAAGGATGCTCAACCTGTGGCTGTCTAGTCCCCCCTACCCCTCACCTGCATGCTGCCGAAGAGGGCGTGGATGGCGGCCTCCTCATCCGCCGCGCTGCGTCGCACCTCGTCCACCATCGCCTGCAGCAGTGCGATGGCCTCCCGGGTGGCGGTCTGCAGGGCCTTCACCGCCTGGGGACAGGGCGGCCTCAGCCTTGTGGGCGTGCGTTCCCAACCCCCGCCCCGGCGCGCCGGGCACCCCGCGCTCACCAGCATCGCCTGCTGCAGCCGCTCGCAGCCTTGCATGTACGCCGACTCGAGGTCCACGCAGTGAGCCCGGCTCTCCCTACGGGGAGCCCGCTGATGAGCCCTGCTCCGGGCCACCCTCCAGCCCCCTCACCTCCCGCGCCCTCTACCCACCCCTGCATGTCCCGGAAGCAGCGGATGCACAGCAGCGACTTCTTGTCGGTGGAGAACATGATGTAGGGCTCGGCGTGCAGTGCTGCGGCGGTGGGCGGCGGTGAGGGCTCCGGCCGGTGCCCGCCCCCATCCCCGCCCAGCGCTGGTCCCCATCCGGCACGCCGCACTCACTGCACTTCTGGAGCACGTCGCGGCTGCGCTGGCCCAAGGCCACGATGTCGTGGCGCGCGAACATGCGCGCCCGGTGCGTCTCATCGCGGCAGCGCGCGCACAGCGGCTGACCGCACGTGTTGCAGAAGTACGTGGTCTCTGCGTCCTGCGGACAGAGCTCGGGCTCAACCCGCCCGTGAACTGGGCGCCTGATCCCGATCACAGCCCGCGAGGGAACTGCAGCCTCCTCACGTCATGGCTGTGCGTCTTGGCCCCAGCCTGGGGCAGGCGCGCGGTCACATGCAGCCCTTTCATGTAACCCCAACGCGCAGCGCTCTCATGTACCCAGTTTACAGACGAGAATATTGAGGCTCAGAGAGTAGGTAAGTAGGTCAGTAAGGGGCAGTTACCCAGGACGGTCTTGCGGAGGGGGTTACGTGGGGTTGTGGGGAGGGCAGGCACTGCATTTGCAAAACATTTCACCTATAACAAAAACGTATGTGTACGCCTGTGTGTGGGTGAAGCCCCCCTTTGGCACCCTCAATAGTAGCCACATGGATGCCTAGGCCTGCCATCTGGAGTGGGAACTTGGCTGGGAGTGGAAAAGGAGTGAAGACCTGCAGGTGCCCTTCCCCAGGGCTGAGAGTCCAGGGCACTGACCCCAGCAATGGCTATGAAAGCACAGACCCCCAACTTCCTACGTTGGCACTCAAGGCCATTTCCTCCCCCACGCTCTCCCTACCTCCAGCCCCTCACCTCCTGCTGGTTATCTCTGTACTTCTGCGTGGCACATATTCTAGAACTCGCCCGCCCTCCCAGACCTTTTGCTCCTGCAGGGACATCCTCCTGGGATTCGGAATACCTGGTCCAGCCTCCACAGGCCAGAGAGAGTCTCGCGTGCCCTTCACAGTCCAGCCTGAAGCCTGGCCTCTGCTCCCTGGTCTTTCAGGATCACCCCTCCCCAACGGCACTTCCCCTTGGGCTGTTGATAGCTGCTCACGGCTACCCAGGTAGCAGCGGACCCCAGAGGGCTGGCCTAGGCCTGTGCCCTGGCATGCCCTTCCTGTTCCAGTTCACAACTGTGTTCTGAGTTGGGGACCAGTAAGCTCCCCCCAAATCGAAACAGCCTTAACCCCTGCAACTATCTTGGTGTTGGCCCAAGGCAGTTGTTTTGGACCTCAGTCTCCACACCAGTGAAATGGGGCCCACATTCTGGATACAGGGTGCCTTAGAGAGGCGCTGGAGAATGCCCTGATGGGTGATCCTCTGATGACCTGGCGCACACTGCAAGCGTCAGGACAGTGCAACCTGGCACCCTCCGCTCCCCACCCCACCCCCAGGCGCCCCTGCCTGCTTGCCGCACTCCTGGTCGCAGTTGGCACAGCGCACCACCTCCATACCATCCCCTGAGCTGTCCACCAGGAACTGCAACAGCCGATCCACCGGAGGCAGCCCGCTGGGGCCCTTCACCACCGTCTGGTGTCTGCGGAGAAGCTCCAGCCAAGATCCAGAGGCCCCTTCCCTAAGGCTCCCTACCCCCTTCCTACTCCAGACATTCCAGGCTGGAACTAAAAATAGGGCGGCGGGAGGTGGGATGCCTGCAGGCCTGCTGTCTATAAATATCTCAGCCAGTGCTCTCTGACCCTGTCCCTTTCCAGTCCTAGGGGAATCTTGGGATGGGGTTGGCGACTCAGGGTGTCAAAGGCAGAAGGCTCCCCTCAACCCCCTCTCATGGCATTGGGCAAATTTAAGGCCACCCCGGGTAACTTGAGCCAACATAACCTGCTTGTGTTGACTGAAGACTTCAGGACCCCCAAGTGAGTTACTGGGAGTGTCCAAACGCTGAGCTGAGATCCCCTACTCCAGCAGCATTGAATCCGACAGCACGCGCACTCTAGCCCGCCCTTGCCCCCTGACTTTCTGTGGGAGGCCTTGGGCCATAACCCCAGGACTCAGTTACCCCATCTGTAAAATGGGCTGGAGCCTTCACGTTCTCTGGCAGAGAGGTGCAGGCTGCGGGCAGCCTCTCCCAGCCGTCTCCACAGGGAGTCAGAGCCTTGCCCTCCCAGCACCTAGGTCCCAGCCCAGCGGGGCCAGTCCCCCTTCTTCCGGGGCTCGAGGCACTCACTGGCACAGCGGGCAGGCGAGGCGGCCGTCGGCGGTGCGGCCGCGCAGGCAGCCGGCGCAGAAGTCGTGGAAGCAGTCCAGCAGGCAGGGGTGCTCGTACTGCGCGCGGCACAGCGGGCACACGAGCGGAGGGCCATTCGCCGCGTCCAGGGCGCCCGGGCCCTCCAGGGGCGCAAAGATAGCTCCCGACATCTTCGGGCACAGCGCAGGAGGGCGGCGGGGCGCCCGCGGCCCCTCTGCCCCGGAGCCGCCTCCCTCCTACCTGGCCCGCTGGACCACGCGCGGCGTCCAGCCGTCGTGGAGCGGGGAGCAGCGAGGGCCCGAGGCTGGGGGCTGGAGCGCCGAGCGCGGGGAGAACGGGCAGGAGGCGCGCGGAGGGGCCAGACAGACTCTGTGCGGCCGCCCTCCCCGCCTCTCCATGGCAGCCCTGGAAGGTCAGTCGGTGCCTCCTACCCAACGCCCAGCCTCCCCGGGCCTCCCCCCACCCCAGGAATTCCCCTCCCAGTGTCCTCTGGGTGACCCGCAGCCGACACCCCTTCCGCGCCAGGCGCCCCAGCCTCGCGCGCGGTGCCCCCGTCCACCTTCCCGAGGCTGGCGCCGGCCGCCTCGCGCCGAAAACTTGGATGGATCTCGGCGCTCGCCGCCACTGTGACCCAGGGCTCCGGTTACGGCCACGGCCGCGGCCACTGCTCCCCTCGCCCGGAGGAGGAGAGGCGGCAACGCGCGGCTGGAAAGAACTCCGCCGGGCAAGGGGTCGAGGCTCGGACTGGACCCCGCCCGCGGTGACAGAGCCCGGAGCCCGGAGACGCGGGAGCGCCGCGCAGAGCGGGGCCCGAGGACCCTGGCTGCGGGGTCCTCAGGGGCATACGGCCCCGCTGGCTAGGCCGGCTCTGTGCGGTCGGATTTGGGCCGGGACAGGAGTGGGTCCGCGCGGCCCCATTTCCTCGACGGGCAGTCGAGGGCGCCCGAGAGCAGCAGCCGCCCCTCCCTCCCGCAGACACTCCAGTTCTTGGGAGAGCACGTGAGAGGGCTTGGAAGCCCAGGGCTGCCTTTGGCAGGTTGGGTCTCTCGGCCAAGTTTCTGACCTCTCAGAGCCTCAGAGCTGGGATAGAACAGGGCAGCCGCCCGGTGATGAGGTGAGACTTCAGTGAAGTGAAACGCACATCCTAAGCTTCCAAAATAATTAAGGCCCCACACCCGTCATCAGCGAGTTCCCAAGGTAGGTTTGGGTGGGAGAGTGATAGAGGAAGCTCTGAGCCTTTCCAGCTGGGCCCCCTCTGCCCTTCTTAGCCTGGCAAGTGCTTGTTTCACCCACCCAGTGTCATTTTCTCCAGCGTGTCCGCCTTCTCTGCACATGTCACCCTGAGCTCCGGGAAAGCGGCCCCTGTAGCAGTCCCTCTTGAAATCAGAGTCAGGCCCACAGCCTGACCCATAGAAGGTGCGCAATAAAATCTTACTAATCAGGGACTTCCCTGGTGCCACAGTGGTTAAGAATCTGTCTGCCAATGCAGGGCACATGGGTTCGATCCCTGGTCCAGGAAGATCCCACATGCCGCAGAGCAACAAAGCCCGTGGGCCATAACTACTGAGCCTGCACTCTAGAGACCACGAGCCACAACTACTGAGCCTGCGAGCCACAACTACTGAGCCCGCGAACCACAGCAACTGAAGCCCGCGAGCCCTAGAGCCCGTGCTCCGCAACAAGAGAAGCGACTGCAATGAGAAGCCCGCGCACCACAATGAAGAGTAGCCCCCGCTCGCCGCAACCAGAGAAAGCCCGCGCGCAGCAACAAAACCCAATGGAGCCAAAAGTAAAATAGATAAATTTTTTTTAAAGTTATAAAAAACAATCTTACTGGGCTTCCCTGGTGGCGCAGCGGTTGAGAGTCCGCCTGCCGATGCAGGGGACACAGGTTCGTGCCCCGGTCCGGGAAGATCCCACATGCCACGGAGCGGCTGGGCCCGTGAGCCATGGCCACTGAGCCTGCGCGTCCGGAGCCTGTGCTCCGCAACGAGAGAGGCCACAACAGGGAGAGGACCATGTACCACACACACACACACACAAAAACAAACAAAAAAATCTTACTAACTAGAAAAAACTAGGAGGTAATATTCCAGCTGATTTTTAAAAAATTTTATTTATTTATTTTTGGCTGTGTTGGGTCTTCATTGCTGCATGCGGGCTTTCTCTAGTTGCGGCGAGCAGGGGCTTCTCTTCGTTGCAGTGCATGGGCTCCTCGTTGTGGTGGCTTCTCTTGTTGCGGAGCACGGGCTTTAAGCGCCCGGGCTTCAGTAGTTGTGGCACGCGGGCTCTAGAGTTCAGGCTCAGTAGTTGTGGCGCACGGGCTTAGTTGCTCCGTGGCATGTGGGATCTTCCTGGACCAGGGATCGAACCCGTATCCCCTGCACTGGCAGGCGGGTTCTTAACCACTGCGCCGCCAGGGAAGCCTCCTCCAGTTGGGTTTTGAAGGATGAGTAGAAGTTTGCCGGGGGAAGAAAGGAAGTGAATTCTAGGCAGGAACTACCTATTCTTTTAAGGGTCCTCCCTAGCCCTGGTTCCATTTGTGCTTCAAGTCATAAAAACAGTGGTCAGTGTTTATGGGTCAAAATACTATTCAGAGCTCTTTTACTTGTATTATGTCATCTAATCCTGACAATGTTACTATTTGAGTAGTATTTACTGAGCATCTGCCATGCGCCATACACAAGAAGGGCACCTAACCCACCAGGCAAGGTTAACCAAGTAGACAAATAAACAAGTACAATAATGACAGATTGTGTTAAATGTTCTGAAGGAAAGAATCACGATGATGTGATGGAGGGCAGCTGGGAGGGGGTGGAGCTGAGGACACACTAGATAACCGTGGGCAGAGCCCCTGGAGGATGAGAAAAAATCAGACACAAGAAAAGCCAGGAAGAGTTCAAAGCTGAGGCGGGAGTTCTCTGGCGGTCCAGTGGTTAAGACTTCGTCTTCCAATGCAGGGGGTGAGGGTTCGATCCCTGGTCGGGGAGCTAAGATCCCACATGCCTCCAGGCTAAAAAACCAAAATACATAAAACAGAAGCAATATTGTAACAAATTTAATAAAGACTTAAAAAAATCTTAAAAAAAAAAAAAAGCAGAGCCAACAGCAAGTACAAGGTCCCAGAAGTTGGAATAAATTTAGAGGAAGGAAAGGAAGACCAATGTGGGTGGAGATGAAGGGACACAGGCTAGGGGGGTGAGGCTGGGAATGGAGAGCGGGGGTAAGGGTGGAGAGGTGAGAGTGGTTTCATGGGGGTGAGGGTGGTCACCTTGACCCTCTGGTCTAGAGAAGTCAAGAGTTCAGGATGGAGGCTGCACACACAGACCTGGGGAGCTGTATTTAAGGATATGAGTCTGGGGCATGCCAAAGGTCAAGTGCAGATGAAGATGAGAGGAGCTCTGTGCCCTGGGGCTCTTCAAGTCCGCGGAGGAGGAGGGAGAAGCGAGGACACGGAGAAGGAGCAGCCAGTGAGGTAGGAGGAGAACCAGGAGAGCCCGAGGTCCTGGGGGCCCAGGCAAGACGGGTCAGAAAGGAGGAGGGAGTGACCTGTGGTGTCAGATGCTACAGAAGCAGGAAGAGGAGGACCAGGACCCGCCCCCAGTGCTTAGCAGGGGGACATCACCAGTGACCTTGATGAGAGCTGTCCTAGTGGCTGGGGAGGCGGGGGGCAAAAGCCTCACCAGAGTGGGTTCAACAGGAAATGGGAGGAGAGAAATTGCAGACAGCACACAGAGGAAACTTCCAAGAAAATTGGTTAAAGAGGTTGTCTTAGTTCAGGCTGCTGTAACAAAAATATCACAGGCTGGGCAGCTTAAACAACAGAAATTTCTCACAGTTCTGGAGGCTGGAAGCCTAAGAGCAGGTGCAAACAGCTCTGGCTCCTGGGGAGGGCCTTCTTCCTGGCTTGTTGTCGGCTGCTTTCTCCCTGTGGCTCACGTGGCAAGAGAGATCTCATGTGTCTTCTTTCCCTTAGAAAGGCACCAGTCCCATCATGGAGCCCCACCCTCACAATCGCTAATAAATCTAATTACTTCCCAAAGGACTCACCTCCAAATACCATCACTTTGGAGACTAAGGTTTGAACTATGAATATGGGGGGACACAAACATTCAGTCCATAGTAGAGAGGAGACAAAAGGGGTGGTAAATGACTGGGAATGTTGGGGGTTGAGAGATTGCTTTTTCTTTTTTAAGTTGGGGGGTTTTATCTTTATTTTATTTTTTAATTTTTGGCTGCGTTGAGTCAACGTTGCTTGTGCGGGCTTTCTCTAGTTGCGGTGAGCGGGGGCTACTCTTTCTTGCGGTGCGCGGGCTTCTCATTGCGGTGTCTTCTCTTGTTGCGGAGCACGGGCTCTAGGGTTGTGGGCTTCAGTAGTTACAGCACGCAGGCTCAGTAGTTGTGGCGCACGGGCTTAGTTGCTCCACAGAATGTGGGATCTTCCCAGACCAGGGATCGAAACTGTGTCCCCTGCATTAGCAGGCAGATTCTGAACCACTGCGCTACCAAGTAAGTCCCAAGATGGGAGATGTTAAAGAATGGTTGAGTGCTGATGGAAAAAAATCCAGAAGAAAGGATACATTGATGATTTCACGGAGTGGGGGGCAAGGACTGTTGGAGTGACGTCCTCAAGTAGGCGGAAGTATGCCAGATGAATGCCCTGGTGTTGGGTTGACCTCAGATGGGGGCAAGGATGCTTCTTCCGCAGTAACAGGAGGAAAGGCAGAGCTGGGTAAAACTGTTGCTGGAAGGGTAGATGTGGAGGCAGGTGTGTCTGAAAACTCTCTTTGGATTGCTTCTATGTTTTCAAAAAAAGAGCAATGGAAGTCATCAGCTGAGAGGGAGGTTTTGGGGCGAGGAGGTGGCATTCTGACCAGAGGTGTGAAAACAGTCACTTAGAAGATTGTTAGGCAGCCCCGAGGCTTGCTCAGAGTTAGGAGAGATGTCACTCGGGAGGAAGCACACTAAGGATTGTTAACTAGGTACCAAGACTTGACTCTAGAGGCTTCCCTGGTGGCGCAGTGGTTGAGAGTCTGCCTGCCGATGCAGGGGACGCGGGTTCGTGCCCCGGTCCGGGAAGATTCCACATGCCGCGGAGGGGCTGGGCCCGTGAGCCATGGCCGCTGAGCCTGCGCGTCCGGAGCCTGTGCTCCGCAACGGGAGAGGTCACAACAGTGAGAAGCCCGCGTACCTCAAAAAAAAAAAAAAAAAAAAAAAAAAAAGACTTGACTCTGCATTCCCAATGCAGAGGGCCTGGGTTCAATCCCTGATTGGGGAAGTAGATCCCACATGCATGCCACAACTAAGAAGTCCACATGCTGCAACTAAGAAGACCGCATGCCGCTTAGTTGCCCGTGTGCCACAACGACTGAGCCTGAGCTCCAGAGCCTGCGAGCCACAACTACTGAAGCCCGTGTGCCTAGAGCCTGTGCTCTGCAACAAGAGAAGCCACCGCAATGAGAAGCCTGTGCACCGCAACGAAGAGTAGCCCCCGCTCGCCGCAACTAGAGAAAGCCCGTGCGCAGCAACAAAGACTCAACGCGGCCAAATATAAATAAATGAAATCAATACATTTATAAAAAAAAAAAAAAAAAGGACAGCAGGGTGGGTTTGGAACTTGGTCATCTGGCAGAGTAGGCCTGAGGGTAAACCTAGACCAGACAGCATGGGTAGTTTCCTCCCCCACCACTGTGAGCCAGGATTGGGCTTCTGCTAGGTGAGTACAGGGCACACAGGGACTGGAGGGTGTGTGCAAGTGAGTGATTGTAACTGGTAAGGACACGACGAGGGGAGAGTGGGTGAAAGTGGTCCAGCCCACGGACTGTAGGTCTGGGCATGAAGACCTTTGCCACTCAACTTTGGACCGTGCACCGGCAGCAGCAGCATCTCCTGGGAGCTTTGAGTAATGCAGAATCTCAGGCCACTGAAATCCATTGACTTGGAATCTGCATTTTTAAGGGATTCCCAGGTGATTCCTGTTTATATGCAAGTTTGGGGAGCGCCGGCACAAAAATGTTTGGAATTGGGAAACTAGAAGGGATGAAAGAAAGCTAGGAGGTGATGATCGGAGTGTGGGCGGCTTGAACTTGAGGTGGTGGAGAGTGTACCTGACTGCAGCAAAGAGGGCTAGCGCAGGTAGACATCCCCCCCCATCCCCCCACCCCCGGCACCAGCTTCCAGGCTGGGCGCTTTAAGTAGGAAGAAGCCAAGGGCTCTCGGGCATTAGGACCCCAAATTAGGCCTCACCTCCCCAAGTTAGTGAGTTCGACTCCCATCCCAGTAGCTGGTCATTTATTGAATTTCCTTATATATTTTTTCTTTCTAAGACTTTCAAAAGTAGAGCGAACCCCTTTATTTCTCTTTGGGCTAGTCTAGTATGGCTCCCCGCTCCGATCCTTCGCAGTGGGACAGGCCAACCGGTCTCCCTCCCCCTACAATCCTCCGGACGGGTGAGAGGACAGGTTTTGCATTCAGGAAAAAGAAATCGCTCCCGGAGCGTACAGAACAGGGCGAGATGGTGGCGACCGTGGGGCGTGGCAGAGCGATTGGTACGGACTGAGCCCTGCGTGCTCTGCGCGCTGCGGGCTCTCTGCGTCTGCGTAGTTCACCCAACTCCTTTTCTGCCTCCGCTGCGGCGATGGCGCCAGTGGTTAGTATGGCTCCGTGTGAGGCCTCGGCTCTGGGGAGAGGCACGTGGGCCTCGCCGGCCCGGCCCCTGCCTGGCTCGCGGTGCACGGATCTCTGCAGCGTCCTGCCGGGGCCGGGCTAGCAGGGTGGCCGGAGCAGGCTGGGGCGGCCGCCGGGCCCCGCACGTTGTGGGCAGAGGAGGCCGCGGCCCGAGGCGTGAGAGGCAGACCCGGGGCTCTCGGAGGCCGCGGCTCGGGCTTGGGCCCCTGCCTGCGCGGCCAGCGGGGATCTGGGAGCCTGAGACTGCGACTGCACCCTGGGTCGGTCAGCGGCCCTGGGATCCCGGCCGGCGTGAGGCAGCCGAGGCCTGGGCCTGGTTACCTGGGCGGAAAGCGGGGAAGGAGGGGACCCGGCGTCCTCGGTGACCAGTGGAAAGGTCCACGAAAGGTGGCGTGGCCGGCCTGTTTTCAGAGGGAGGCCCGGGTTAGAGGAGCCTTTCGCGTCTGCGGAGGAAGTTAAATCTTCAGGGTGCAGCTCTACAGCCCCTTTTAGGTGTCGGGTGAGGGCCCAGTTCCATTCTGTCTCAGCCAGGCTGGGACTGGGCCCTCGCGCGGCGCCCTCGCGTCACTCTGGCTGCAGATCGTTCTGCTCCCAGGTTACTGGGAGGAAGTTTTCCTACCCTCCTCCTTTGCTGGGACGCCCTTGTGCACATTTTCGGCTCCTCCAGTTTTCTGCCTGGGTGGGCTTGTAAGGCTTCTAGGCATGTGTATGCTTTTGGTTTAAAACCATGGTGGGAGGTATGGAGACTATTGCCGGTAGGTCTTATGTTTGCTGATTGTATATTTCCGGGGCTAGATTTTTGAAGCAGCCCTTTTGATTGTTACTAGGAAGACATGTTGGGGGGGCGGGGGGAAAGTGACTTGTTGAAAGCTAAATGTTTGAAAAATTGACCCAGTTAATACAGGTTTTAGGTGAAGTTTTTTTGAGACATGAAGAGAGGTAAGATGGGTTCTTGGAAAGGTCTTTTTAGATTCTGAAAGGCTTTTTCAAGTGCAAGTGCGGGTAAGTAGGTTGTCCAAATGCTTTTCTTAACGGTGTTACACTTGTAGACGGAGAAGAATCATATAAGGTTTTTTTCTGAGAGTGAAGAGGCTGGAACCTTGTAGTTAAACTAGTGGTTTGAAAGTGCTAGATTAAATCAGTCAAAAGGCCAGAAATTGTCACCAGTAACGTTATAATTAGAACCTAAGTTTTAGCTTTACCCTTGTCCCAGCTGGGGTTAGATGGGCTGCTAGGGTGTGTGGTTCTGGTCGCTGTTCTGAGAAGGTAGATGAGACAGGACGAAGGGAAAACGGCTAAACTGGATCAGGACCCGAGTCTGGAAAGTTAGGACACGAATTTGTTGCAGGTTAAAATTGTTTTGGGTCTGCAAGACATGTGCATGCCTGTGTCTTAATCCTGGGAGAAAACGAATGAGTATTTCTTTAACTTTATTTTGGAAATTTTAGGGCAAATAAGAGGAAACGTTCATTTTATTGTAGTTCATAAGCTAACAGACCTTCATGCTCATAGAAACTGGGGAGGCTGGAAAGTGTACATGGGTCAGGAGTGCTAGAATGATTTCCCCTTCAAGAGGGCATGACCCCAGGTTGTAGAGCAGCATCTTGAGTATGATCCGGCCTCCACTCCTGGCGCCTTCGCAGGGGAGCACAGTTTCATGGTTTTTGTATTTGCATATACTTTTACGATTCTAGGAGTTTTGCTTTTGTTGAGTTTTTTTCTTTTTTTGGACTGGTTATGCCTTCATCTCTGTTATCATTTGTATACTTTTCTTAGAAAAAGCTTGTGGTGAAGGGGGGCAAAAAAAAGAAGCAGGTCCTGAAGTTTACTCTTGACTGTACCCATCCTGTAGAAGATGGAATCATGGATGCGGCCAATTTTGTAAGTTACACCCTTGATGCCACCCTGGGCGGTAGTGAGCCCTTTGAGTTGTCGCTGAGAAGACCTCCTGGAGCATGTTTGCTGGCTGGCCCCGGCTACTCTGCTGTTCTGGCTCTACTGTTTGACCCTGGAGCTTTGTCTAGTTCTGTTTCTAACCCTTGCTTTCCTGTGTAGCAGTTGTGAGGAGTAAAGGAGACGCACTCCGGCACGTCAGTGCCAGAGAACTACCTCCTCATCATCTTCTTCAGTTTCCAAAAATGATTTTACTTAAAATTCACTAGGAAACAGGCAAACCTTTGCACTTGGGTGTGTTTAAGTGTGAGCTGTGGGCCCTGAGCCTCAGGGCCAAGGGGGTGCCTGTGACCTGGGCCTGATGCTTGGCTCTGGGGCCTTGGACAGATGGCAGCATCTCCTTGAGTTTTCTATTTTATTAAGCATCAGAGCTTCAGTGTTTATGTGAAAATACCCTGTTTGCTGATTTGTAATTGGAGCTTGGTTTTTTTCAGGCCTTGCTCTGTACTGATTTTTTACCCTCATGTTGGCCCCATTCCCCAATATTCCTCTATGTCACATAAGTCTAGAAAAACTAACCTCATTGCCATATTTTTGACTCTGCAACTTGGTTTTGGCGTTTTACTGTTTTCCTCTCCAATAGCCAAGCTTGGGGGAATTCAGGCATATTGTGCAGAGCCCTAAATTGACATTTTCTCTTTAGTCTCCAGAAGGTCAACTATTGCAAGATAAATATTACAACAAGAATAATTTTCAGATAAAAAAATTAAAAGTTTGGCTTACAGCCACTACTTACAAAGCGTGGAATTCGGGTAACCTGTAGTTCACTGCCCTTTTGTAGATGCCTTTTGTGCCCTGTCCTGCAAGAAGTCCTTCACTTGACTCCTTAGTTCCTTCTCCAGCCAGTGACTTCTTGCTTTTCTCCGTGGCCTCTTGTGCCTCGTAACTTGTGGCTTCTTCCAGTTTGTGTCTGCGATGTTCCCTTCTCCCTCCTCCCTCTGCACTCATCTGTGTATGTGACTGTCTTCCTTCTAGACACCTCCTGAGGATAGAAAACACGAGTCATTTATGAGTCTGAGATGCAAAGGTCAGGATTTCTGACCTAATCACCCCCCCCCTCGCCAGTTAACATATTGTGTATTGGAGTTTTTAAATAGAGGACTGTAGGAGTTGGGAGCTGAAGGGACTTCATAGCATTGCAATAGCAAGAAAACCAGAAACGAGTCCTCCTGTTCGGTCAGAGACCCCTGAAACCCATGGAAGTGAATGACCCGCCCAGGCTTCCACGGGGGTTTGCCCAGAGTCCATCTCTGGAATCCTAGGCCACTGTCCCTTCTGCTGTTTGGTGATGGTGCACATGGCCCTTCAGCAGATCTGTAATTGTTTTGGTCACTGTATGTTTTTGTTCCTTCTGCTGGATTGAAGACCTGTTTTCTCTTATCACACATATAAAGATATGTCTTAGGTCCAGAAGTTGCTTGTCACTTTGGCTGCCTGTATCTTGTAAGTTTGGGCCTGGGTTTCCTAACTACTCTTTTCCCGTGACCCGGGAGTCAGCCTTCCATGGCGTAGAGGCACATTAAGCATGTGTGGAGCAGTCACGTATGTTCATGCTAGGATGTTTTCAGTTACATATGTAAACAGTTGAATAGTACCATCTTCTAATTGCTGTTCCTAGATTTCAGATCTTTTGCCAAAGATTTTCTTTTTTTTTTAAGATTGAACATTTAATGAACTATATTTGCTTAGAGTTAGGAGTATAAAGAAAATGAGATGGGTGAACTGGTCAATTTGATGATTTCTACAGGAGCAGTTTCTTCAGGAAAGAATCAAAGTGAATGGAAAAGCTGGGAATCTCGGAGGAGGTGTTGTAACAATTGAAAGAAGCAAAAGCAAGATCACTGTAACTTCCGAGGTGCCTTTTTCCAAAAGGTATGGGAAAGAGATGAGCGTTTCTTGGCCTGCATCCTAGCACTAAGATTCCCACCCCCACCGTGGCCAGGAATGTTACTCCACCTTGAGTAATCTGCTCTGTGGTTACCTCTGTTAACCTCTGGAGCAGTGTCCAGTGTAAGGAGGTGGTGAATGAATGGATGAATGTTATGGTCGTTAAAAGTATTCAACTCTTAGTAGTTTTTTACAGTTTTGTTTTTCACAGGCTAAAGTATTTCAAGCAGTAAAGATGCTCGGACTTGCTTAGACTATGTTCTTAAAAGTGAAGATATTGCTTCCTTTGCCTCTAGATGACGTTGAAGAGCTTTCATTTTTAATTTTATGGTTGTTTGTTTTCCCCCCGGCCCCCGCCCCTGTAAATGCTGCTGTAATTAGGTGAGGGATCTGAAATCTCAGTTTAGACTGAAGCCACTCTGTTAATTCCTGTGGGCCAATTTTTTTAAGTTGGAGACATCAGTCCACTTGCCCTGCTATATTTATGTCTTTTGTTTTGAGAATGAGGTTAAAAACACGTTACAGGTCAGTAAGGAATTGGATGTGTTTATACCTAGCTCCTAGCCCAGAGCCTGGCGTATAATTCTTAGGAGCGTTTAATCAAACTGAATCAAACAGTGGGAAGTTTGAAGTGTTAGGACAAGTTGGTTATAGTTAAGCCTTTGCTTTTATTTTTATTTATTTGTTTAAAGAATAGGGTTTAATTAATTAATCAATATTTATTGGCCGTGCTGTGCGGCTTGCGGGATCTTAGTTCCCTGACCAGGGATTGAACCAGCACCTTTGGCAGTGAAAGCGCCAAGTCCTAACCACTGGACCGCCAGGGAATTCCCCTTTGCTTCCATTTTTAACTAAAACAGTCAAGAGATGACTTAAAAGCTAAGTGAACTACTCGTGTTCTGCCTGACTGCGTTATTTCATTTGTGCAGAAGGCGGTTTGATAGAGTGAGAGGTGGGGCCGCTGGAGGGCCTGCAGGGTGCGCTTAACACCCCCATGGGGCTTCTGCAGAGCTCGCAGGGAAGCGCTTTTAACCTGTCTTCCCCCAGCATTCCATTAGGAAAATACTCAGACCACCTAAACTTTTGAATTAACCACCTCACCTGAATACAATATAGTAGAAATAATAAATGGAAGGAAAAGAATACTTTTTAGATGAAACTAACAAACTGATTTATTTTTATGTAGGGAAAAGTGGGTAGAATTGAACTGAGATCTTCACACCTTTGTGAAGATTGCTTTGTTGGCGTAAGTAAGACAGTTGAACAGTGTTCATTTCTTGGAGGTGTTGAGTTTGTTGATTTGTTAATATTTGGGTCCTGGCTAAAGTGCCACAGTTTGCCCGTGCATCTCATTTGGTCCTTGTACCAGTCTGAAGAGAGGCTAAGTATCATGAGTCCTGTTCTACAGAGGGCGCGTCTGAGGTCTGGAAAGGTGAATTTGCCCAGTGGTGGGTTTGCTGGGCGTTCTATTCCTCTTTATGGCTTTGGGAAGATGCCAGAATAGATAAACCTCAGGGCCTCATAAGCAGACAGCTGAGAGAAGAAACAGGATTGCAGGCTTTCTTTTGAGCACAAGAGGCATCGCTGCCTTTAGGTGAACAGAGTTTGCTGACAGCGCTGTGCAGGGTTGGCTGCTGAGCTCGCTCAGGCTGAGGCAGCCGCTGGGTGGATGGACTAGAGAGGCCAAGTGCTCCCACTGCAGAGTCGCAGTCAGGGCGGTTGCCGGGGGTGGGGGGCATTGGGAGATGAGCGTCACGCAGCAGGAGTGAGCGTGTGTGTGACTCGGCCCTCAGACCCGGTCCCAGTAACCCAGCAACCTCAGTGGCAGGTTTCAGTCAGTGAGGTGAAGTACTTGGAGCTCTTTGGAAATCCAGCGGCTTCTCAGTAAAAGGTACTGAGACTGTGTGCTTAATTGCCAAATTACTACCTTGATCTCTTTCCCTAGTGGTCGCTAAAAACCATTTTATAGGTGAGGGCTATTGCTTCATGGACAGCAGTCCCATCTTAATCTGTTCTCATTTTTATGTCCAGGTTAGATGAAATGTGATTGATGTTTATTCTCGTTAGAGCGTTGGCTGGGTATAATATTTGCCTATCTTTGCCATTTTTGAACCATGGGAAAACACCTTGAATTCTTACGACTTTGAATGCAGGGGTTTCATAAACGTTAACAGTGTTTCAGAATGTAAGAAGGCCTTATATCTGGTGCAGTTCTGAAGTGTTCTTTCTCTGCAGGTATTTGAAATATCTCACCAAAAAATATTTGAAGAAGAATAATCTCCGTGATTGGTTACGCGTAGTTGCTAACAGCAAAGAAAGTTACGAATTACGTTACTTCCAGATTAATCAAGATGAAGAAGAGGAGGAAGATGAGGATTGAAACTCAGTTATCTGGAGTATTTTGTATGAATTCTTAAATAAAATTTAGGAAACAAAATGGTGGCTTTCCTTGTATCTCTGCAGTGTGGATTGAACAGAAAATTGGAAATCATAGTAAAAGGGCTTCACTTGGGCTGCCACTCACTTGTAATTAAACTTTTTTTCTGCTTGAAAATTTCAATTCTTTTGGTAGAAATACCAAAATGTATAAGTCTCCTTCAAGGGAACTGACTACTGTTTGACATTGAACAGGTGGATGAGGGCGTGGAGATGTGAGTTCAGTTAGTTACTATTTTACACAAAAAGGGGTGGGTCAGTTTCATCTGGTACTTTTCTCAAAGATGGAGGAATACAAATGTGGGAACTCCTGATTCACTGAAAGCAGATCCAGTGACTTGTTTCCGAGGTTCTGTTTTTGGGAAAGTGGCAGTGCCGATAAGACGCTGGCTTCTGGGGCATTTGTCTTTTCATTTTCTGATTACAAATTACTCTTGATGGACACAGTTACTATGTATGTTTATCCTTTTTCTTCTTGTAGAAATAAAATGTCCTTTTGCTTCGCATATTCTACTACACCCCGGGAAAGGGTCTGGAGAGCGACTGTAAAAGTCACAGGTGTTCAATTAAGGAAAGGTCTACAAAATACGAATTTGTAAATAATCATTGTTTCTACAAGTCTTTGCACCAGACTGTCACTTTGAACCCCACCAGGGGGAGCTGGAGATGAGGAATAGTGGAGCTTCCAAAGGTGGGTGTCGGTGAGGTTCCCTGGGGTCTGGATCAGAATCCCAGAGTTCTGGAGTCTTACCACAGGGGCAGGTGTGGAAGAGAGGGGCCTGGGAGACAGCTCAGGGTGAAGAGAAGTGTTGAGATGCCCAGGGAGTAGTCCCTTTCACACCATTTAGGCCACAGCTGGGCTTAAAAGTCATTCTACAAGCACGTTAAAAGCAGGGCCAAACTGAAAGGGCTTCCCACGATATTGGGGGTTCTGCTGTATGTGTAGAGGCTAGAGAGCTGTGAAAGGTCATTGATGAGATCATAAAGATGTGATTGATTGTTGCTGACAGAATATCAAGAGTGACTCTGAGAAGAGACCCTGATGCCTTATGGCGCCCTCTAAAATTTAAATTTTACAGGAATGTCTGCATTGTTTTAAGATTATGTTGTATCAAATTCATGTCTTTCAAGAGCTTGCCTAGGGTGCCTTTCCACACCTGAAATTCTTGTGATCTTGCTAGTTGCATAGCTGGAAATTAAATGTTTTGAGTCATACTTTGGCTCCAATTTAGCATTTGGTGTTCCTTGGGTTGAATTTAACACGTTGAGGCTTTGTAATTTCATTTGTGGTAAAGGCTCTAGCATTTTCTATTTCTATGCAAATTTCTTGAGGCAGAATTGTTTGCATGTTTCTCTGCCCTAGAGAAGGCATTGTTTCAAATTTAACTGAGGCATCAGTTGCTCTTTGGTGCTGTCCATTACCATGATTATTAACTTTGTTAGCAAGTTTGTGACTTGGGTTTGCAAATTTTACTTGTTTGTTGCATTGATGTTCCCTTGTAGTAATTCTTAGTTTGGTTGTAAAAAAATTAGCCCTGGGCTGAAATTAGCATATAAATTTCTTTTTTTTTAAACTATTCCCAGAATTTAAAACTTGTAATAAAATTGAAACTTTTTGGTTTTTCTATGCCTTTTGAACTCTTGTATTTTGACTTTTGATCACATTTTATATTAAAGTGGCTAACGCATGGCTACTATTATTGTACAAGGCTTTTTTTTTTTTTTAAAGGACTGGCATGTTAATCTGTTTAGCAACAATAAATTGGTTGTTTGTCCTCACTGATGAATTGCTATACCAACAATGACCTTGGACTTCATTAAGTTTGAGAAGAACATGTGTCTTTTATTCCCACTTTCTTCACCCTAGTTATGCCGCGGTGCCTCAGGTTCTGGAGTTGACTTATAACCGAACTCTCCATGTAGAATTTCTTCAGACCCAGAGCCGGAGTATAACTTTGCAAACACATGACTTTCTGATGGATACGTGATGTGAACTTGAATTACATGGCACCCGTTATCCCAGCTGTGCCCGAGCCACAGTTTAGACCCATTTCACCTGCCTGATCAAGGCATAGGAAGAGCCTGGGTCCTGGAGCGTTTCAAGCTGAGATTTAAGTGCGTAAAGGTAGTGAAATAGGAACTCGGGTGCAGCCTTGTTCTCAGCTGACTCCCAATCCAGCACGGCTTCACCCTTGGCTGGGTGACCACCATCTCACCTGAGGTTTAAGTTTGTTGTTTTCCTTTCAAAAGCGCCCGCTACCCCCTTCTGTGGCTTTTTCAGTGGTGAAGGTGTGCTTTTCTGAGTAGGGTCATCCTCCTAGCATTTTGGGACGAGCCACGTGGTGAAATAGACCAGTGCTGGCTGGTAAGGGGTGCCTAGCACAGAGGTGTTCGGGGGAAAGTGGGAGAGTTGGATCCCATCAAATATATTTTAAGACAATTGGTCAAAATTACAGAATGTTTTGGGGTATTTAGGCCTCAGCCTTTTTAGGGGCCTCTAGGTTTCTTGGAAGGTGAGCAGGACCCCAGTAAGGTGATAATGGTCCCCTGGTCCATCACTGACACGCTCAGGGGAGCCTGGAAGCTTGCTCTCCTTCCTCTTGCTGCCTGGCCCTTCTGCTGACTTACCCCCAAACTTCACAAGGCTGTAAGCAGGGCCCTGTGCGGGCCCCTTCCTGGGAGGGGGGCACATCCCTAGGAGGTGGTTCCCTGACAAGAGACAACTACAGATTTGGCAGTACCAAGGGGACAGGCCTCTGCTTGGTAACCTTGGACAGACCCAATACATTTTTTAAAATAGTTTGATTTTTTAAATGAATTTTTATTGGAGTATAGTTTATTTACAATGTTGTGTTTCTGCTGTACAGCCAAGAGATTGTTATACCTATACATGTATCCACTTTTTTAGATTCTTTTCCCATATAGGTCATTACAGAGTATTGAGTAGAGTTCCCTGTGCTATACAGTAGGTTCTTATTAGTTATCTATTTTATATATAGTAGTGTGTCAATCCCAGTCTCCCAATTTATCCCCCCCCTTCCCTCTTGGTAATCATAAGTTTGTGTTCTACATCTGTGACTTTGTTTTGTAAAGTTCATTTGTACCATTTTTTTAGATTCCACATATAAGAGATATCATATGACATTTGTCTGTCTGACTGACTGACTTCCCTGAGTATGACAATCTCTAGGTCCGTCCTAAAATGTTTTGATTTTATTTATTTACTTTTGGCTGTGTTGGGTCTTTGTCGCTGTGTGCGGGCTTTCTCTAGTTGCGTCGAACGGGAGCTACTCTTCGTTGCGGTGCGGGGGCTTCTCATTGTGGTGGCTTCTACTGTTGCAGAGCACAGGCTCTAGGCACGTGGGCTCAGTAGTTGTGGCTCGTGGGCTCTAGAGCGCAGGCTCTGTAGTAGTTGTGGCGCACGGGCCTAGCCGCTCCGCGGCATGTGGGATCTTCCCGGACCGGGGCACGAACCCGTGTCCCCTGCATCGGCAGGCGGACTCTCAACCACTGCGCCACCAGGGAAGCCCTGGCAGGCAGATTCTTAACCATTGCGCCACCAGGGAAGCCCTAAAATATTTTGATTTTGAATTGTCACTGAGGTGTAATTACAAACTTTGTGATCAGCAAATCCGAGAATCTTGTCTCTTGAAACTGTTACCTTAATGACAGGCTTCCTCTTGGAACTGCAGAGTTTATCGAATTTTCACCTTTTGGGGCTTTTTTTTTTTTTTTTTTTTTTTTGCGGTACGCGGGCCTCTCACCGCGGCGGCCTCTCCGTTGCGGAGCACAGGCCTCAGACGCGCAGGCCCAGCGGCCACGGCTCACGGGCCCAGCGCTCTGCGGCACGCGGGATTCTCCCGGACCGGGGCACGAACCCGCGTCCCCTACATCGGCAGGCGGACTCCCAACCACTGCGCCACCCGCGAAGCCCTGTGGCTTGTTTTTCACAGCAGTCATTTTTGGTCCATTGTTATTAAAATGCATATTTAATAGTTTAACAGTAATCAACACTCTCCTTTAAATACTACTAGAGATTTCTAGGCAAAAATCCATTTGTTTCTGCCCTTCCAGTTTCTGCTTTGCTTTGCTTTTGGTCATTTAGTAATGTTACCTAGCTGCAGCCATCGCAAGAACAAGGACGGGGAGAGGATTATGAGTGACGAACATCTCGACTCTAATTTGCCAAATTTAGCAGTTGGAACTGTTCTTCGTTGAATGATGTCTGACTTAACCTCACCTTGGGAACTGGAGCCAAGGTTAATGGTGCGTGTGTGTGGTGGGCTCTCTGGTGATGGGAAATGCTGTAGGTCACAGTTTTCTGTGAAGTGGGACAGGGGACCTGTGGAAGTGTCCTGAACTCATTCCACCCTGTGGGAGGGGTTGGGGGCAGGGCTGGGGACTGGGGTGGGCAGTTTGGTGGCGCTTAGGGTCTTTTTATGGTTAACATTCAGGAAGACAGGAGGTCTGGAAAGAGGAAGGCAACCTTGCCAGGGAAAATGCAGGCCTGCTAAAGCCTCAGTGGTTGAGGTTCCCTCAGCGACCTGCCCAGGAGGTGAAATACAGCTTCAGGCCAGGAGGAAGCTTTCTTCGTCCTCTTCCCTGCCGCCCTTGCCTTGGCCCTCGCAGGCCACGTGCTCGGGGCAGAATCAACACCTCTCCTAACGTGGTTTAAAAGTGATCCAGGAGATGGGATTCCCAGCGCCCTGCACTTTTTCTGGGAGGCTGGACAGATCTGTTCTCTCCCAGGCATGACTGAAGAGGAGCTTTAGTTTGGGGCTTGCTGGCAATTCACTAGGTCGGAAGGGCGAGGAGAAATGTGCTGCATATTTTTCCAGCTTCCCTCATGCCATCCATCACCTTCAGGTCACAGCTTGGACTCACTGTGGAGTGGGTTGTGGCCACCTCCCCAAGAGGTCTTGCACGAGGGGCCCTTGCCAAGCACCCACAACTCTCCTGGTTCCTCAAAGTCCCCAGGAAGGAAGAGCTCTCCTGGTGATGCCAGTGGCTCAGGTACTGGTGAAACAGATAGGTGAATGCCCACCTGGATGGAGCAGGTGCTCAGCCAATACCAGAAGGGTGGGTGCCAGAGAGGAAACCTCCTCCCGGCTGCTTTGGGCTTCCCAAGTCAGGTAGATCTTGAGGGTCCTTGGCATGACTGGGTCTCCAGTGGCTTTCCCCAAACGTGTCTGGCCCCAGGCAGTGAGGTGAGGGCGCCCTCCCTTTCCTGGCTCTTCTAGGGTTAGAAAGCCCGCCCCTGAAACTTTTGCGTTCTTAGAGTAGCTTTAAGACTTGCTGCAGCCAAGACTGGTGGTGCTTATTTAAAATTCTAGTCTTGCTCCCGAGGGCTTTGGCCTCCATCTTCATTCACCTTTAACAACCGAGGGCTGGCGGCGCGGTTCCTTCCCACTCCGCGCGGGAGTTTTGGGCACAAAGAACGCAGAGCCCTCATCATCCCCGGGGGTCTGGGTGTGTTTAAAGCGGACCCCGCCTGGAGGGGCGTTTTGGAAGTGGGCACGTGTGCGGTGGGAGCGGGGCGCGATGGGGTGAGGGAGGAGCCAGCCTGTACAGATTTTTCTGGAGGAATCAGACCCACTGTCTCCAGAGCGGCCCTTCCCCAAGTGCGGAACGCATTTTTCTTCGAATCCTCTTTGGAAAGGGGGGGATTAGAAGCGTGTTGCGGCCGGTGCGGGGCGACCAAGGTCTCGGCGCCTGTGAGCGGAGTACGGGAGCTCGCTGCCCGCTGCCCCGGGGACCCCGCCTCCGCGCCCTTGGGGACCCTTCCCGGGCGGGGGAGGCAGCGGCATTGGGCCCTGCCGGGGGTGCGCGGGCCGGCGTTTCCCCGCCTCCCACCGGGCCCGGCCTACCCGCGTTCCAGCTGCCAGCTCGGCCGTCGGGTCCCCGGGCGCGTGGTCGCCTCGACGGCTCCCCCTGCCGGAGCGCCCTGTCCCCACCCCGCACCCGGAGTCTCAGGACTAGTCCCCCCAACTTGTTCTTTGCTGTTAACTAGTCGCGCTGCCGGAACGATGGGATGGGGTTGCCACAGCAACCAGACTGGACGTCACAATCCGGGCATGTGTGCCGCCCCCCCGCCCCCCCCTTTGCTGCCTGCCGCCGGCGCTACCGCCGCCACCTCGGCCGGCTGCGGGACTCAGGCTGCGGGGCGCGGTGGGCGGAGCAGCCCGGGCTTTGCGGGAGCGGGGCGAAGGCGGCCGAGAGGAAGGGGGTCGAGACGGGGGGGTGGAGGTTTGGGGGGGTGGGGGGGCAGGCGGCCGCCATCTTCTCGCCGAGGCCGCCTCGCCCGCGCGCGCCCGTCCGGCAGCGCACGGGTTAAGGCTGGCACCGCGCCCGGCGGGAGGGGGGGCGCCCACCTCCCCTCCCCCCCGCGCCGGGCATGCGGGGCCCGCTGGGCACCGAGGAGGAGCTGCCGCGGCTGTTCGCGGACGAGATGGAGAACGAGGACGAGATGTCAGGTGAGCGGGGCGCCGGCTGCGCCCGGGGCGGGCGGCGGGGGGCGAGGCGACCGGCGGGGCCCCGGGGCCGGACCTCGCGGGCGGCGCTGGCGGCGCGCGGGAAGGGGCGCCGGGCTGCGTTCCCGCCTTGCTGGCGCCGCGCGGCCAAGGGCGCGGGGCTGGGCGAACGGCGGGGCGCGGCGCGCGGGCCGCCAAGGGCGGGTGCGATCGGGGCCACCCTGGCCGCGGCGCGGGCGGAGGACCGCCGGGGGCCTGCGCCGGTCGCACGAAGCGGGGAGGGGGGCGCGGCGCCGCGGGGGTCAGCCCGCGTGCCCTTGAAGGGGGCGGGAATCGCGCTCGGCTGCTGGTGCCGCGCACTCGGCGCTCTCGCCCCGCGCCGCGCACCCCTGGCCTCGCGGGGACGGGCGGGGGCCGGCGGGACCAGATACCCGGACCCGGCCGATCTCGGCCCCAGGGTGGGCTGGGTGGGGCCCGGAGCGGGCGGAGGACAGGACGTGCTAGGGGAGAGGGCGAGCGCCCTGGCTGGGGCAGCTTCCCTCCGGGTCCACGAAAGCTCCGGGGTGAGGCGCGCGGGCTCGGACTCCCGCTCCCCTTCCCCGGCCGCCGGGTGCCGTGACTTGCCGCTCCCAAGCACTTCGCCCGGGCCGCCGGCGTCTTCCTGGCGCGCCCTAGCGCCGGCCGGCGCCTCCAGCCCGCGGTCGCCCGGCTAGTGGCGTTCCCAGCCCACCCTGCTTTGGCTCCGGGCCTGACTCGCAGGGCCACCGCCCCTGCCCTTGCCACCCCTCTCCAGAGTTCAGCAGAAAGAGGGCTTGTGCGCCCGGGGTAGCCTTGCGCGATCATTCTTTACTTAACTGCTCACCGTTTGTTTGGGACGTCTCCCCTCCTGGCACAGCTGGGCAGGGCCTCACCCTGTCAACCAGCCTCTTCCTCCTTCCCCTGTGGGGGGCTCTGTCACCTCGCAGCTTCCCCGCACCGAGTCATGGCCCCTCCTGGGCTCCTGGGGGACTTGTGGGCGGTGCCGGAGCCCTCCCTGGCCCCGGAGTGGGCTGTCTGGCCCCAGGGGGGAGCATGTTCCACGGATTGGCACCTTAACTCCTGCGTGCAGGAGGTGAGAAGGGGAGCACCCAGGGGCGGCAGTTCGTCGCTGCTCTTCCTCTCCTAGTGAGGGGCTTCCCACCAGGTGGCCATGCCCGCTGGGGGGTCTCCTCCCCCCGCCCACTTGTTTGCTTGCTTTAACAGGGTGACTGGGGCCTCACCCTGCCTTTCAGACAGTGCAGCCAAGTTTGCAAAGAGCCTGCTGGGGTGAGGGGAGTGGGGGTGAGGTGGCCACACATGGGTGGAGTGGCTCGGACAATAGTTGACTGTTACGTGCTGGGGTCCAGGGAATTAGGCCCATTTCCCGGAAGGGAACACAGAGGCCTAGCACAGGCACTGAAACCCATGGCTGTTTTCTACTCAGGAAGCAGGCTCCTTGGTAAGCTGGTCACTGGCTTCCTCAGTGAGTGGTGCTCGGGGCGTGGCCCTTTGTGGCACTGATGGGGCCAGTGGACAGCTGAACGTGCGTCAGCAGGCTTATTTCTGGGACTTCACCAACCCCCGGATGGGGTCCTCTGGCCCCCTTTCCCACACATTCTGGCTCTCCCTGGTTGTGTCAGGGCTCGGAGGCAGGGGAGGCAAGGAGGCCAGGGAAGGTGCCCCCAGCCTGGCGGGCACCCAGCTCACTCCACTTGGGCCTCGGTCCGAGTCGCCTGCTCACCACCTTTCCTCCCTCGTGCTTGCACCTGTCACTCCAGGGCAGGGCGTGGGGGGGTGGGTGGGCTTGGCCCCAGGGCCTCTAGGAAGGCCTCCAAAGTCCCGCAGAGCAGAGACTGCAGCCTGTCCTTCAGCGAGGCCAGGGGCTCCCACCTCCAGAGCATGTCCTGAGCCTTCCCGAGCTGCCAGCTCCTCTCTGTGTCCCTGGTCCAAGCCACTGTCCCCTCCGGCTGGTCGCCTCTAGAGCCTCCTAACCAGTTCTCACCGACCACGCTCCGCTCAGCAGCCAGGGTCACCTTTGAAAACACAAAGCAGACCCGGGCCCCCACGGCTTGGACTGACTGCAAAGTCCCTTTTCTATTCCACCCTCATCTCCACCCCGACCTCCATGTTCACACTCTGGCCTCCCTGATGCTTCTGGAACCCCCCAGGCTCCATCCTGCCCTGAGTGTTGGCCGTGACCCCTGCCAGGCCCAAGCTTTCCTCGGCTCACAACTGCCTCCTCCCTGCCGGTTAGGTCTCAGCTCCTGGCTCCAGCGTAGCCCCACCCCTGTCATTCTCAGGCCCATTTGAATGCTTTATTTTCTTGGCAGTGCTTCCCTGGAATATTATCATCAGCTGACTTGTGTCCGTGGGCTCCCGCCTTGGGTGTGACTCCCATGACCACCCACTGTGCCCGGCACCTGGCACTGTGGGTGCTAGAGAGAGGGTTGTGGTCTCAGTGTCTGAGGGCTGGGGGTCCCTGGGTCACCCTGGCCTTTGGACGTGATGACAGCCTCAGCCTAAGGCCTCGTGTCTCTCCTGAAGTGCTGGCCGCCTGGCCCCCTACCCTCCACTGCGGCCTCTCTGCAGCCCTCAGCCTGAGCTGGTGGCCGTGGCCCACAGGGATGTAGGGCCAGCAGGTCCCCCAGGTGGCAGTTTGTGGATGGGGGAGCCGGTGTGCCGGGAGCTGTCACACTAAGTTTTCAGTCTGCTGCAGCGGACTCAGTACTTGTCAGGCCTACTGTCTTCACTCTGCCCGTCCGCCACCCTGGGGTTTTTGCAGGTAAAACTTTTGAGACTTCCTGCCTTGTCTCTTTGGCTGTATCCTTAATTCCCTCTTCCTGTTCTTATCCTCACTCACTCTTTCCCCATGTCTATCTCTTTGTCTGTCTGTCTCCAAGTCTGTCAGGCTGTCTTCCCCGAGTCCTTGCTTCTCTCTCTCTCTCTGTCTGTCTGGCTGTCCCTCTCTTTCCCTCTATTGTCCCCGTCGCCTCCCTCCTGGCCTCTCTTTCCTCCTTTTCCCCGTCAGTGCTCTGGGCCAGCAGCCTCCTCCATCCTCACTGTTTCCGGGCCCCAGTCCCTTAGGGTAAAAGCTTCCCCTGTCCTCCGCCCCCACCTGCCTGCCTGCCCGCCCGTGGTGCTCAGGACTGACGTTTTGTTTGATGAGATGCCAGTGAGGTAGTGTCTGGGTTTTGTTAAATGTCATAAATGAATTATTAATCCTCTCTTGGGCAGGAGTACTGCCCCCGCCCCCAGCAATGTCAGTAGAGACCTGTGGTGTGGGGGGCACTTCAAGGACTGATGGGAACCTTGGTCTTGGTGACCCCTCCTTGGCCAGCCCTAGGGTGGCCCTGAGAACCTCTGGCCCAGCAGTGGCCAAACGAGAGACCCCCCCCCTCCCCCCGCCATCCACTCCTTCAGCCCCGGCCATCCTAACCCTCCTGAGGCCCTGGGCCCCGCCTGCCACTGCCAAGCACTTAAACTGCATCTCACAGTTTCTAATTCATCACCCCGTGAGAAAGGCAGTCCTCAGCCCATTTATCTTTAAATTTTTATTTATTTATTTATTTTTGGCCGCGTCGCTCAGCCTGCGGGATCTTAGTTGCCCGACCAGGGATCGAACCTGCACCCTCAGCAGTGAAAGCATGGAGTCCTGACCACTGGACTGCCAGGGAATTCCCAGTACTCGGCCCATTTTAAGAACAAGGAAGTGGGCTCAGTGGAGAAGGGATTGGGGGCCACCCCGCCAGGAAGGGGTGGTGGTTCGAAGCCTGCGCTCCCCTGTCCCTCCTCCTGGCCACCAGGTGGTCTTGTTTCCTGCTTGGGGGAACGGAAGGAGACCCTCTCCACAGGCTTCAGAGAGGATGGTGGACGTCGAGCTGGGTCCCCATCGCTGACAGATTTGCTCACCTTTCCGGACTCGGGTGACGAGCTGTTGGTCCCGCTCCTGGCTCCGCCTCCCCAGATCCGTCAGCCACCCCGAATCAGACGACCTACCTCTTCCTGCCACCGTCAGAGGTTTTTCTTTCGCTCTGATCACCTTGTGTTTGCTAAGTTCCCTGTCCCCAGAGGACAGGGGCACGGGGTGGGCAGAGCATGGGGACTTGCGGTGGACTAGCCCTGACCCTCCCACCCTGAGGGACCACAGGTGATCTTTCAGACCGGGGCCGGCCTGAGTCACCTCAGTGTCCCCTGGGCATGCCTGAGCTTGGCACATGGGCTATGCTGTTTAAATGCTTGTGAAGTAAACGTGGGGAAGGTCTGAATTCTGGGAGGGTCCTATACCTGGAGGGAGGGGCAGGCGCGGGGACCACACCTGGTGGGTGGGAGCCACCTGCCGGAGCTCCATCCTGCCTCTACCACCTGCCGGCTGTGAGACTCAGAAGTGGGCAAGCGATGAGATCCTCGGAGCCTGTTTCCTTGTCTGCAGATGGGGGTGATAATAGTACCGTCTCCCAGGGTTGCTGTGTGAAGTAGATGAATTCATATAAATGAACATATGCTACCTGCTTCGAGCTTGGTGCAGGTGGTAGGTCCTTCCGCCGTTAGAAGGTGTTTCGCTAAGAAGGGTCCACCCCCCCTGCCTGGGCTGCAGCCTGCACAGCAGCCTGGGGGTCCCGCAGGGCTAAGCCAGAGCGTGTGCAGGGAGCTGGTGAGGGGCTGGGGGAAAGCAGCAGAAGGTGCAGGTGCCTCTCTTTGCTGTGCCCCCCCTTGTCCCCCATCTCATCTCTGAAGCAGTCTCCCCAGGCCCCGCCCCAGACCTGGGAGACAGATCAGGGCTAATGGGTCCTAATTATAGCCCATCTGGGGTCGATGGAGCCTCGGGCCCTGGAGGGGCAGGGCTGGTGCGCGAGGGCACGGCCGCCTGGCAGGAAGGGTTGGGGGGCAGCCGGGAGCTGGCAGACAAGGAGTCTTGAGGCCGCTCCCCCTCAGGACCCTCCCCCAGGGCGGGCGGGCTCCCGCCTTA
The DNA here is from genome assembly GCF_964165515.1 of Mesoplodon bidens. NCBI lineage: Eukaryota > Metazoa > Chordata > Mammalia > Artiodactyla > Ziphiidae > Mesoplodon > Mesoplodon bidens. Next base: position 182,795,497 of record NC_138177.1, read on the forward strand.
CTGGTGGCTGGGTACCCTGAGGAGGCACGGGGCTGGGCTCTGGGAGGGGCCGATGGGCACTGGGAAGGATTGCTTGGCTGTGACTCTCCAGGTCTGGTTTTAGAAGAAGCTCAGGGCCGGTTGCAGAAGAGGGAGGAGAGGGCAGGGCTGAGTGGGAATCACGGGGGTGTCGGGGAACAGCGTCACAGGAGGTCAGCCCTGGGCGTCCTCAGGGCCACCAGAAGCCGTGCGGGGGAGGAAGACGGGGGTGGGCAGGGTGGGGTCCCCGTGGTCGTGTGCCAGCTCTGGAAGGGCCCTGGAGGAGGGATTTAACCAGACAGATGGCCCTGGGCCGTGAGGTCTTCTGGGAGTGGAGGAGGGGTCTGTCCAAGGGCAGAGGGCCTGAGGACTTCTCCTCCGAGCCCTGTCCTGGGCGTGGGTTAGGGCTAGAGGTGCCCCTACCTCCTTCCCAGGCAGGATGGGGCACAGCCCACGGGAGATCCCAGGCTTCCTTCTAGAACCTCCCGCGGCCTCCTGTGCATCCATTGTGCTGCTGGCCGGTCCGTCTGTGACCGTGTGCAGGGCTGGCCTTCCCAGTCTGGGGACTGCCCTGCTGAGGGGACAGGGGACGTGGGGAGGTGGCAGGAGGCGGGAGAGAGAGGCCCCCTCCCGATTGCATCAGCTGAGCCCGTTACATAACTGAGCTGGGCACGGCCAGGGTGCGGGGGTGGCTCTCCCAGGCGGTCTCTTTGCAGCTCCGGGGGAGGTGGAGGCCGGTGGGAGAGTGGGCAGGCGTGGACGGGCCTCTCATCGCCAGCCTGGCTCCCCGCCAGCCATGTCACTGTCCCCGAGAGCCCTCCACTCCAGGATGACTCTGGGGGTCCCTATGAACGTTTCCAACTGGCCCCGAAATCCTTGCCTCTCCCGTGCCAGGGCTCAGGGGACAGGACGGGCCCGGCTCCTGCTGCCCTAGCCTGGCTCCCCTCAAAGCCTGCCCACATTCCCCTCGCTGCCCGCCCCGTGGGCCGTAGCCCTGGCCAGGGCCACAGCAACTATGCCCTCCACGTGGTCCTGTCCTCAGCACTGCCCCTGTCTGCCAGTCAGGACCGCTGAGCTGGCTTCCCAGGGAAGGCCAGCACTCAGGCCACCCTCGTGTCACCTGCACGGCAGCTCCCTCACCTGCCTGGAGCTGGTCTCTCTCCGTGTCTGTGTTTGCCTGGCAGGATGGGGAGGGGACTGAGACTTGGGCATGCCCTGTCCCCGTGGACTCCTGGGGGGGCCGGGCAAGACAGGGCTGGGACTTGCTTCCTGGGGGGCAGGGCCACAGGCCCCCTGGCAGTCCTGGAGGAGGGCCCTGGAGCAGAAGGGCGCTGAGACAGAGGGTGCAGCCCCCGCCTTCCCTGGGTAGGGGGGTGGTACGTGTGGGAACTGGCCCTCCAGGTGTGGGTGGGAGGGGCATTCACTGGGCCACCAGCGTCACTAGCGCCCTCTAGTTGCCCCCAGAGTGTGGTGATGGGCGCCTTCCCCCTCCCCTCTGGGGACTCTAGGGGGCAGGGTCCCAGGCCCTGGGGTGGGGACCCCTCTGGAGGATGAGCGGATGTTGGAGCGCCCAGGGTGTGTCGGCGTGTCCAACAGCCAGGATGGGTTTTTTTTGTTTGTTTTTTTTTTGCGGTATGCGGGCCTCTCGCTGCCGTGGCCTCTCCCGTTGTGGAGCACAGGCTCCGGACGCGCAGGCTCAGCGGCCATGGCTCACGGGCCCAGCCGCTCCGCGGCACGTGGGATCCTCCCGGACCGGGGCACGAACCCGTGTCCCCTGCATCGGCAGGCGGACTCTCAACCACTGCACCACCAGGGAAGCCCGCCAGGATGTTTTACTCCATAATTTGTAGACTTCCTGGGCGGGTTTGGGGGCCTATCATTTAAACCTGATTCAGTGAGGACACTCTGCCCATTTCCCATATGAAAGTCCCCTGCGTGGCCCTGGGACTTTCTGCCGTCCTAAGGGTCTCCCAGGGTGGCAGCCCCACAGTGGGGTCCCGCTCGAGGCAGACCCCAGACCGAGCGAGACTCCCTGTCGTGTCCCCCCACCCCGCACATGGGCAGTGAAGGGCGTGGGATGGGGGATAAGCCTCTGGTGTGGAGGCTGGCTGGCTTGTGGACCCCTTTTATGGACTCTTTGGAAGTCGCACCGGTGCTTTCTGGAAGCTTCCTTCATCCCGGGCAGACAGATGCATAGCTCTAGTCTGGGTGGTTTGTTCTTGCGGTGTCTTTTTGCTGCCATTTGCCCCCAAGAGGGCCCTCCCGCTCTCCGCACCCCCAGCCCTGGGGCCCACGTCTGGTCCCAGGAACCCAGGGCTCGTGCCCTTTCTCACCCCTGACTTCCTGGGTGGGAGTTAGGCCCCAGCCACGGGCTCCCTTTGGGGGCAGCAAGAAGCATGTAGCCTGCAGCTTCTTCTAACATCCCCACGTGACACACCTGCCTGCTCCCCCCAGCCTTTCCAATGCGTGAAGAAATGAGGATTTAAGAAAGGCGGGCAGCGGGCTTCCCTGGTGGCGCAGTGGTTGGGAGTCCGCCTGCCGATGCAGGGGACACGGGTTCGTGCCCCGGTCTGGGAGGATCCCACATGCCGCGGAGCGGCTGGGCCCGTGAGCCACGGCCGCTGAGCCTGCGCGTCCGGAGCCTGTGCTCCGCAGCGGGAGAGGCCACGACAGTGAGAGGCCCACGTACAGCAAAAAAAAAAAAGGCGAGTAGATTCTAGAAAACCCACCTCTCTGTGGACCGTCACATTGTACCGAGCGCCCAGCGGAGTGTGTTTGGCATCCTGCTGTGTGTGTCCGGGTACATGTGACGGGGAGTGGGCCTGGGCAGGTGCAGATGGGGACCAGGCAGGGGAGGCAGTGTGGTCCTCGAATCCCCATTAAGGGGAGCCCTGGCATCCTCCGTGCTGGTCTCTCCTCCAAGCTCCCGGGCACTTGCTCCAAGGCACCAAGTGGTTCTAGGGTGATGTGACCTGTACGTCCCTGTCATCCTGCACTCACAGGCTCTCTCCTGGCCACGCCGTGGCCCTCTGGAGGGCAGAGGTGGGCCTCGACCCCTCCCTGGGCCAGCTGGAGATGGCTTTGTGACTCCGTGGGGCTGCTTTCTCCCTGGGGAGCCATGTCCACAAGGCCTCTTACTTGGTCATTTGTTGTCTTTTTTTATTTTTTAAATCTATTTTATTTTATTTATTTATTTTTGGCTGCGTTGGGTCTTCGTTGCTGCGGCGCAGGCTTTTCTCTAGTTGTGGTGAGCGGTGGCTACTCTTCAGTGCGGTGCGTGGGCTTCTCATCGCGGTGGCTTCTCTTGCTGCGGAGCATGGTCCCTAGGCACACAGGCTCAGCAGTTGTGGCTCACGGGCTCTAGAGCGCAGGCTCAGTAGTCGTGGCGCACGGGCTCAGCTGCTCCGCGGCACGTGGGATCTTCCCGGACCAGGGCTCGAACCTGTGTCCTCTGCCTTGGCAGGTGGGTTCTTAACCACTGCGCCGCCAGGGAAGCCCTGGTCACTTGTTTTTGCTTCCGTTTCCCAAGCACTGTCAAAGCAGGGTAGGTGGTTATTGTTCCATTTTACAGGTTGAGAGGAGGAGGAGAGGCCCAGAAAGGTGGGGTGATGTGACACAGCCCAAGGGGCTGGGGTTCCACTCGGCGGGTCTGAGGGTGGCTTTGAGGGGTTGGGGCAGGGGAACTAGATGGAGAAGGCGGGGAGGGGTGGGGATGGGCTGGGGAGGGCAGGGTGGCCGTGATCCGGCACAGTTGGGTGGCAGAGGAACTGAGTGTCCCAGCGGGCCCTGACTTTCACTCTGTGTCCCTGGGTGTCTCCCTGAAGGAAGCAGCGGAGTAACCCCCTCCCCCTTCTGATTCTTCCAGAAGAAGAAGATGGTGGCCTTGAAGCCTTCGATGACTTTTTCCCTGAGGAGCCCGTGAGCCTTCCCAAGAAGAAGAAGACCAAGAAGCTCAAGGAGAACAGGTCCAAAGGGAAGAGGAGGAAGAAAGAGGTGCGTGGAGCTGGGGCCGCGCGGGCGTCTTGGCTGCTCCTCCTGGGCCTGTGGAGGAAGGCCTGGGCTCCCAGGACCATCTGGCGGAGGGGTGCCTCCAGAGAGCTGAGCCTGAGTGAGAAACACCAAACCCAGTGTCTGGTGTGGGCAGTGTCCCCACGGACACCTGCCCCGAGATGTATCTCAAGTGTCCTGTCCTTTTTTTTTGGCCGCACAGCGTGGCTTGAGGGATCTTAGTTCCCTGACCAGGGATTGAACCCGGGCCACGGCAGTGAGAGTACGGAGTCCTAACCATTGGACCACCAGGGAATTCCCAAGTGTACTTTTTTATTTTTGGCTGCGTTGGGTCTTCGTTGCTGCGCGCGAGCTTTCTCTAGCTGTGGCGAGCGAGGGCTACTTTTCGTTGAGGTGTGCGGGCTTCTCACTGCGGTGGCTTCTCTTGTTGTGGAGCATGGGCTCTAGGCGCGCGGGCTTCAGTAGTTGTGGCACACGGGCTCAGTAGTTGTGGCTCGTGGGCTCTAGAGCGCAGGCTCAGTAGTTGTGGCGCACGGGCTTAGTGGCTCCGCGGCATGTGGGATCTTCCCGGACCAGGGCTCGAACCCGTGTCCCCTGAATTGGCAGGTGGGTTCTTAACCACTGAGCCACCAGGGAAGTCCCTACTGTCTTCTTTTTATCTTTTTATTTTTTTTGCGGTATGCGGGCCTCTCACTGCCGTGGCCTCTCCCGTTGCAGAGCACAGGCTCTGGATGTGCAGACCCAGCGGCCACGGCCCATGGGCCTAGCCGCTCCGGGGCATGTGGGATCTTCCCGGACCGGGGCATGAACCTGTGTCCCCTGCATTGGCAGGTGGATTCTTAACCACTGAGCCACCAGGGAAGTCCCTACTGTCTTCTTAAACAGGGTGTTCTGGGGTGTTTATTCTTTTCTCCTTGGTGTCTGTCTGGGCCGTGACAACACGGGGTCCCCGGCGCTCCCACCCCTTCACTGAAGGGCCCTTATTCCCGCTTGCATCTGTGTCCGCTGCCTCTGTGCTCTTGGTGGCGCCTTCTGCTACCCTCTCCGTATCTGCTTCCTGGCAGCAGTCTGTCCCTCTGGTTTGCTGCTTCCAACCTGTTGTGAGTTGGAATCCTGGCGAGCAAGATACAGATGGGAGAAGAGTAAGGAGACCCTGGAGAGGGATGGGTCTCCTGTGAGTAACTTGTGGGAGCATTTCTAGAATATGCCCCACGTGGACTCACTTCATCCTCAGCAGCAACCTTGGGAGTCGGGGCAGGGATGATTATCACCACCCGACAGAGGGGGAAACCGGGGCTGCCTGGTAGCCTAACGCCCTCGGCACTTGGAGGGGACGGTCACAGGGCAACATGGGGACTCCTGTCTCCCACCTCGTGAGAGCTGCCACCTCTCCTCGGCGTCCCTCGATCCTCCCGGTGGCTTTATGGGCACCTTGCTTTACAGATGAGGCTCAGAGATGAACTTGCCAGGGGTCACAGCAACACAGCTGAGATCTGGCCCTGGGGACGTCCGGCTGCCCCCTGCCCCCCAGCCTGGTCCTCCCCTGGCCCGCCTGCTCCGAGGGGAAGCGCTGTCGGTCCTCTGGCCTTCTCGCCTCCCCTGCCCAGAGGAGACCCACCTGGCCCAGCCTCAGAGGGGAGGCGGTCGGGGGGTGTTACCACCCTCGGTGGCCCCGGGACAGAGGAGCAGTGCGTGTGTGGGGCCCTGCGGGGCTGTTCTGACGTGGCCTCAAAGGCCACTGTGGGCCTCTGGCTTGTCCCCTGCAAGGCTTTGTGCAGAGGGGGCCGTGGTATGACTTAACTCTGGAGGGTCCCCGAACAGGCTGCGGGGGCAGGAGGGAGGAGACCCCTGAGGGCAAAGGGCCTGTGATGGTGGGCAGGCGATGGGTGGTGGAGTTTCTTCCCCACATCTCCCCAGGCCACGGCCCACACCTGTCTGAGCCTTGCTTCCGTGTCTGTAGTAAGGGGAGCATCACCTATCCACACCCTCCTGCTTGTTTGTGGGCAAATCAGATATGGGCCAACAGGGCGTCTTCACGTGAGAGGTGCCACGGGGAAGGCCAATGGCCCTCGGGGGCATCCAGGGTGTCAGCCTGCAAGCGTGTGGAGGGCAGGGCCTGCCCTGGGCGGTGCCCCGGGTCCCCATGGTGGTTGGCCCTGGGCTGGCCTGCCTGGAGCTCAGGGACTGGGGCAGGGAGGTGTCAGCCCCACCTCCTCCAGCTGGAACCACGCAGGTACGTCCTGCCTGTGTTCTCTGGTGAGCTTGGGGTCAGCATTTCTCACCAGGTCCACCCCCTGTTCGGCTCTCCTGGCTCCCGGGAAGGGCCTCCTTAGGACAGCTGCGCTGTCCAGACTCCTGGCCAGAGCTGCCCCGGAGCCTCTCCCTGCCCGCGTGCGGCCACACCCGGCTGTTCCTCTCCTCTGGCGCGCATAGACGGCCCTTTCTCCCCCCCAGAGGGACCCTGAGCGTCCTCCGGGCCCAGCACTGCCCCTGTCCGATGCCGCCCTCAGCTTTGGCCTCGCTGTCTGGGCTCCTGGTGTCCTTCCAGGATTGACAGGTCTGTCCCCTCCTGGGACACCCCACCCCTAACCCCGCGGCTGGTACTGGGCTGCATGTGGGCAGGTTGTGAGCTGCCGCCTCCTGTCCCCGTTACCCAGGAGGGGCAGTGGAGGCAGGAGAGGGGAAGGGGGGGGCCCGTGCCTGGAGGTTCCCCCCACACCCCCGAGGGAGGTGCTGTGGACCGGGTCCCCCTGCTGTGGGGAGGGGGCTCCGAATTCCCTGCTGCAGCTCCCCCCAGCCCCTCCCGCACCCTGGCCCGCAGGTCTGTCTTTGCTGGGGGCAGAGGTTAGATGGCTCAGGGCCGGTGGGGCCCTGGGATGCAGGGGCCGACCGCCCGGTTGAAGCTCTGAAATCTTGCTCTGTTGCGGCCACTGCTGTCAGCGCTCAGACCCGATGCTCTGTGGATGCGGGGTGGAGGTAGATTCTAGGGTCCTGGGGCATCCCGCGCAAGCACCTTCTCCCCAGCTCCTCAGCGATTTCTCTCCCTCTCCCGAAGCTTCTTTCTTGGGAGCTGGGCGGGAGGCTCTGGTCTCTCACTGCTGTGGCCTGAGCGTGGCCTCTGTGCTGCATCCATCTCTTGCCGCCTCCTCCTGGGTCTCCCTTGCCCTCCTCCTCGCTCCTCTGCATTTCTTCTCCGCCCACCTCTTCTCCCCCCCCCCACTTCCTCTCTCCTCCTCTCCTGCATTCCACTCTCCCTCCCCTCACTTCCTCTCCCTCTCCTTCCTCTCTCTACTGAGATGCAGTTCCTGGATCTCAAAGGAGATGGAGGCCAGGGTAGACTGGAGGGCCCCCGCAGAGGACCGGGCAGTGCCAGCCAGGACCCCACGGTGGCCCTCGGGCCACTGCTGCCCCCTCCCCAGCATTGCTGAGAGCCTGGCTTGGCAGCTGCCAGATGTCAACAGTCTGAGCGTGCTGCAGCCAGAGAGCAGGATCCTGGCCGCCATGTGCACGCTGCCCGCCCGCCCGCCTGCAGACAGACCCCCGTCCTCAGGATGTGGGGAGGGGAATGTCACCCCTTTTCTCCTTTTCATCTCCAACCAGGTGGCCCCAACGCAAGGCGCTGGGTGGAGGGAGCAGGGGGCCTCCCCCGGTGGTGGAACCCATGTAGCAGCAGGTTTTTTGGGGGTTGGGTGGAGGGACAGGCAGCAAGTCGTGAATTCTGATTTACATAAAATAACCGGGGCTTCGGCCGGAACCTGAGCATATGTAGATGAAGCTCCTTGTCAGACCCAGCGCAGGAGGGAGAAATGATTTCAACCTGTGCTGCAGCGGTTACCATGGCAACCAATTATTCAGTGCTAAATTATAACTGTTTATAACACTCGTGAATGGGAAGGCTCATATTTCATTCTTTCTTTTTCCCTCTCAGTCTTGAAGGACCCCAAATTGAGAATGGCCAACTCTCTGAGTCCTTCCTTTTGAGTTTAAATGCCTGCTTTTTAGAGAGATGCGGTGTGTGCTGAGTGCTGGGCGTAGAGCGAAGGGAGAGAGAGATGGGAGGCTTGGATCGAAAGACCTCTGCAGAGCTGGGGGAGGAAGGGTGGGCATAGACTGCCCACTCGGGGTCCCCCGGGCCAGCACGGGTGGCATGCTGTGCCTTCAGTGGGCCGGGGGCTCAGGGCAGAGACCCCTCGTCCCTACCCCCGCAGTTCCTCGCACACCCAGCCCGGGTGTAGGATTTAAGGCAGCTTTGCAGATGGATTCTGTTGGGACTCCAAGTTCCCTTAGATTCTTCTACCATCCAGGGCATCCCCTATAGTCATGCCTGGGGCTGCTGCAGCCCAGAGGACAGCATCAGGGTCACAGCCCCGGCTGGTCCTGATGTTCAGAGCCCACAGTGTGGCTCGGGGCTCAGGTTGGTTCAGGGCTTCATTAGGGCATTTTTGCTCTGTGCCTGTGTCTCCTGCCTGAACGTGGCTTGGCCCGCACTCTCCTCTGTAAGTTTCAAGATACCGAATGGTTCGTCTACCCCTGGTTCTCGGTCGTTCCTCCCCTTCTGGCCACTGGCTGACCTGCATCCCTCTAGGTCCTGCTGACGGGTCACTCCTCTTCGAGTTGTTTTCAGAGCCACTCGCTGCCCTTCCGCTTGCCCCTTTCTCTGCAAGGGAAGATTCTGGAACAACAAAACACAGGAAAAAGGAGGCCCTGGTCTAGATGTGTCCAAACAGCTGGATACAGAGAGACACTGTGGATACTGACTGATTGTACCATCGGGAAACCCATCTCCAGAGACCTGTCCTGCACCCCGCCCTCCACCAGCCTCTCGGGTGGGCAGCGGGGCTTGGATGAGATCGGGGTGCAGGTGGGGGGAGAAGGCAGGGCAGAGAGGGGATCAGGGAATGGGCGGGGAGCCAGAGAATTGAGGAATCTGAGTCTTCTCTTTGGTCAGGCTTTCCCCAGTGCAGGTAGACAGGGCAGGGAGGGGTCTGCTCCTTCCCTGAAATGAGGGGCTGCCATCATTGTCATCCCCCGGTAGGCCGCTGGGGCGCTGACTGTCCTGCTATAGCTCCGGCTCATTCCTTGAGAAGAAACTTTGCCCTCCTGTTCCCCCACTTAGCCCCGGAGTGGCTGCGGGACTCACACTCCTGGCAGTGCGCAGCTTGGGGCCTTCTGCCAGACCTGCTCCCCCGCCCCCAACCACTGTGCACACACCGACAGGACGTCTGCTGGAGGCGCCTTCCCTGCCTCCCTCCCTCCCTCCCTCCCTCCCTCCCTCCCTCCAGCTCCCTCTGGGCCCTGCGCTCAGAGCTGTGCTGACCACTCCCCGCCTCCCCTGCACTTGGGATGTGGTGTGCAGGCTCCCCAGCAGATACTTAGGGCACCTCCCCCTCAGGTGCGGCCACAACAGCCCCTTCTGTTGGCGTCCTGTTGCCCGTCTGCACTGTAACTGTTGCCCAGCTGCAGGCACTGTCCCTGCACTTGGCTTTAGTCCAGCCCTGATTTGCAGAAACGGGGGATGAGGCTTGTTGCGTCCTCCGGTTTGTGGTCCTGGCTGCATCTTCAGCTTCCGAGCAGAGTTGGGGGCATCATGGGTACTTGGGACGCTCCTACTTCAAAATGCTTAAGGCCTTGTCCCTCTCACATGGTCTCCTTTGTTCCTCTTACCGCCCTGTATGGCGTCCCCATTTCACAGATGGGGAGGCTGAGGTCAGGACGCTGCAGTGACCTGCCCAGTTCCTGACTAGCAAGGGTCAGAGCTCCGAGACGGTCTCCGTCCTGCAGCCTCCCCAGGGAGCCCCCGGACCCACCGTGGGTCCTCCTGTCTCTTCCCTGCTCTGGTGCGTGGGGTCCCCAGGGCAGCTGAGGGCCAGCCCCGTGGCCCTCCCTCGGCGGGCCCCACAGCCTCTGTCCGCGGTGCTGAAGCTTGTGGCACTTTCCTCCTCCCGTCCTTACCTGTGCGGGGGTGTGGCTGGGATGGAGCCCGTCTCTCAGGTCTCTCGAAGGGTGCTCTTTCCAAGCTGGCCAGACGTTACATCCTCGGGGGAAATGGACATCCCTGTCTGACCCCTGCCTCCCCAGAGGACCGAGGCAGGGCTGGGAGCTGTGGCCATGAGCCCTGGGAACGGGATCGCGTGCAAGGCTGTCCTGCCCTGGGCAGGCTCTGGCGGCAGCCAGGACCGGCGCACTGCCCCCGGAGCCCGGTGTGGCCGACCGAGTCCGTATTCCGGGAAGGCCCAGAGGCCCTGCTGCCTGCCAGCCACCAGCCAGCACACGGACTCAGCAGCTTAGTGGGCATAAAAGGTTCGGGAGCCGGGAGCCGGCGTAGGGAGAGAGGGAGCCGAGCAGCAGAAGAGTCAGGAGGTGCAGGGACCCCACGGGTGGGTCCTTTCCCAGCTGTGTCTCAGGAAGAGCCTCCCTCCCGGGGAAAGACTCTCAGCTCCACAGTGCGGCTGGAAAGGGCAGAGCGGGCGGAGGGCTCCCAAGACAGACCCACTGCCCTTGCTGCCCTCCTCCTCTGCATGTGCTCCCACCCCTCCCCCCTTCCTTCCTCTCCCTCCTCCCCGCCTTTCTCCTCCCTCTCCACCTCCTCTTTTGCCTCCCTCCCTCCCTCATTGCTCCTTCCGGAGCTCACATCCTTCATTTCTCCAGTTCTTTCTTCATCTCTTCCGTGCCTCCCTTTGCCGCCTCTAAACCGCCAGCATGAAGATACCAAGTGTCATCTGCCTTGGAGCATCCGTGCCTGGCCTCTCCTGCAGACCCAGACCGGGAGGGGCCTAATCAGCCCGCTTGCCTCTTGAAAAGCCCCGAATACACAGCTTTCTCTGCTTTCTCCGCAGGGGCAGTGCCTTTCTGATGGGGATGCTCTGTCTGTAAACACCCTTATCTCCATATAAATGGGCCATTTTCTGCTTGTATGGACGGAAACTGAATCAAGGAAACCAAGCTTAAGAGCTGCCTAAATTACTTTGTCTCATGTTGAGATGAAGCAGCCAGGGTTCGGGCGGTGGGGAAGGTGGGCTTGTGCCTTAGCAGCGTCCGGAGAGCACACAGGCAGATGAGACTGGGATGTGCGCTCTGTGTTCATCACAGGTTTCACTTGACACACGCGACTCCATAGGATGCAAAGATAAACAGAGAGGACGGGAGCTGGGAGCTGGGAGCCAGGGCGGAAGCTGGGGGAGCTTCTCCAGCGTGGACAGCACTTTGGCGTTTGGCTCTGGGCATCACATCCTCTCTACGAGCACCTGGGTCCAAGTGCCATCGCTGACACGCGTTACAATCCCAAAGTCCATAGAAACCTGAAACAGGGCCGTCTAAGCGGGCTGCACTGAGCTTGCCTGGTGGGGGCGTGTGTCTTCACCCGAGGCCTCGACTCACCTGCATAGCACCATTTGTCACCAACCAGTCACTGGGGACAAGACCCTTACCCCGTGCTGGCCCAGGGCAGCCCCTCTGGCTGGGGTTTAGTGGTCTGGTGGGTGAGACTCTGCCAGGAGGCCGCTCTCAGGGCAGTGCTGCTGCCCGGGACTCTGCATTTTCTTTGGGCCCCTGTTGTCCTCACCGTCCCCCTTTCTCTTCCAGGGGAGCAATGATGAGCTGTCGGAAAATGAAGAGGATCTGGAAGAGAAGTCGGACAGTGAGGGCAGTGACTACTCCCCAAATAAAAAGAAGAAGAAAAAACTCAAGGACAAGAAGGAGAAGAAAGCCAAGCGAAAAAAGAAAGATGATGATGAGGACGACAACGATGACGGATGCCTCAAGGTAACCCTGAAGCCTGGCTGGGGGACACCTGCTTGGGCAGGCTGAGCCTCCTGCTGTGGAAAAAGGGCCAGAGCATCCTTTCCCACGAAGGGCTGTCGGGGCAGATGGGTCTGTGGGTGTGAGTGCACGCGCATGAAGGTTGGACACGACTTTGTGAGAAATACTGTAGCCACAAGTCTCGGAGACACATTAGGAATAACAGTGAATGACATTTAGGAGTTTGGCGAAGAAGTCGTGCGGCCTCTTGCTGATGTATTGTCCGCCGTCTTGCCCAACTTGAGCGGTCAGCTGTTTCTGACTCAAGTTTGGTGTCAGGAACTTCTTGGTCGGGGCAGTTTGGGAAAATAAAACAAACGGAGCTTTTGCTAAGAAGAAGTGGCTGGACAGCTCCGCTTATGGTGGAAGGGGGCCTTAGTTAGCACGTGTTCCGAAATTCATCCCACGTGGGCACCCAGGAGAGTGTCCCAGGGAACGAGAGTCAGGGAAGCTATGGCGATGGGCCTGCAGCTCTCCCCTGGGGAGAAGCCTCTTCCCAGTGAATGTGGGGCATGAGGTGGCCCCTGGAATGTCAAGGCCGTTCCTTGTGGGGGGGGGGTGGGCGGAGGGCGAGGGTAGGGCGGCAGACGGGCTCCGGGCCCTGGGTCTCTGGGTCAGGCAGAGGCAGATGGCAGATGGCAGCACCTCATCCGGGAACCTCCTGCTGCCTTCGATAGATGTATATATATATATATATGTTTGTTTTTTTTTTGCGGTACGCGGGCCTCTCACTGCTGTGGCCTCTCCCGTTGCGGAGCACAGGCTCCGGACGCGCAGGCTCAGCGGCCACGGCTCACGGGCCCAGCCGCTCCGCGGCACGTGGGATCTTCCCGGATCGGGGCACGAACCCGTGTCCCCCGCATCGGCAGGCGGACTCTCAACCACTGCGCCACCAGGGAAGTCCTGCCTTCCATCATTGACGAGGCTCAGTTTGGGCTGGCCGTGGGTTTGAAGATAAGTGCTCCGTAAATGTTAGTACAGTGGCTGCTGGGTGAGGCAGAGGTGGTGACTGTCTGCGACTGAAGCTGGGAAGTGGCGGCGGTGTCCCGACCCCCGCAGGGAGCTCGTTAGTTGGCAGGTGGGTTATGAGTCACCTGTGACTGATGAGAGCTGAGAAGCTGGCGGGTTTGGAAGGTGAACGTACAGGAGTGGTTCAGGGTCATCCTGCACTAATGTCATCGCTCGCTTGCTGCTCTGCTTCGTGGTGGGAACCTCCGGGACTGGCTGTGTGTCAGGAGCAGGTTGGCCAAGGGAGGGGATCCCACGTGGAAGCACCTCTGAACTGCCACAGCGAACAGGAGGCCGGGAAGCGGGTCCCTTGGGGCCGAGGGAGGCCGTGTGTTCTGCCCGGGTGGCCTTCCCTTGCTGGAGCAGACGGCCCAACTCTGAGGGGCTTAGGCAGTAAAAGGGGTCTGTTGGATCAGCAGCCCTAAGAGTTGAGAGGCAAGGGGGCTTCCAGCTAGGGGGACCCAGTGGTGTCATCCAGGGCCCAGTTTCTTTGCCTTTGGAGGGTCAGCTTTGGGTTCAGGCCAGGCACCCTCGTGGCTGGGAATGTGTGTAGCAGCAGTGCAGGGCTTCGTGGATACCCCCTGCCCCATCCAGCAGGAGGGAAAGCTGGCTTGTGTCCTAGCTGTCTGCACAGGAGACCCAGGGGTGTCCCTGCCTGGACCGGTTGAGTCACATGCCCACCTGGATCAGTGACTGTGGCCTGGGATGGCATGTGCTGATTGGTGGAATGGATCAGTGGGTGGGGCTGGCGCAGCTCAGGGCTGCCTGGAGCAAATGGGAAATCGAGGTGAGGGCCCTGTTCCAAGCACCTGTGCTAACTCCTTCCCTCCTATGACGTAGGTGCTGTTATCCCCATTTTACAGATGGGGAAGCTGAGGCATAGAGAGGTGAAGTAGCTTGTCCACCTCTCACTGCTGGTATGTGGCAGAGCCAGGATTGGAGCCTGCCTCTGTCCAGCAGGTTCCAATCTCATAGCCAGCACCACCGCCCACCGTTCCCTTCCCAGCCATCCGGGGTCTGCTTTGTGACCTGACACCTGGGCTGGCTGGCTGTGTGCCCTTGGGAACTCGTGCACCTCCCTGGGCTTCAGTGCCCCATCTGGAGAGTGAAGCAGGAGCCGAGGGACCCTCTCTGGGCTCTGCCCCGAGCTGGGCCACTGCCCTGACCACCTTCCTGGTCCCAGAACCCGCAGTGACCTGTCCTTTCACGAGGTCCAAGTGTGACTGTACTAGGTGATCTCCTGGGGTGGACGCAGTGAGTCCTGTTATTATTCCTGCCCTGGACATGCACACACACATGGCTTCCCCCCAGACCCCCGCATTAGCCCCCCAGGCGTGTGGCCCGCACCCCATCATGAGCTGGCATCTGGGCCATTCCCACTGATCAAGGGGCTGGCAGCCTGAGGTGCTGTAGGATGTTTTCAGTGGTGGGTGAGAACTGTTCTTGTTAAGTTGCTGACATAATCCCCCTGCTTTTCTGAGGCACCCTGGGTGGGGCCCTGGTGGGAGTTGCAGGGTAAAAGGACCCCCACCTCTCATTCCACCTCTGGCCCATGTGTCCGTAGGAGCCCAAGTCCTCGGGGCAGCTCATGGCCGAGTGGGGCCTGGATGACGTGGACTACCTGTTCTCGGAGGCCGACTATCACACGCTGACCAACTACAAGGCCTTCAGCCAGTTCCTCAGGTGGGCCTCGGGGCCACCATGGCTGGGCATCCACGGAGACTGCCCTCGAGGCCTGCCTCCCCCAGGGGCACCAAGTGGGGCGGCCAGAGGGACAGGGCCCCGGGCTCCTGGGGTGGGCTTCCAGGCTGACATTGACCCTGGGCAGAGCTGGCAGGGGGGGCAGGATCCTTCCATCTCAACAGGTGGTCCTGCTTTCCCTCGCTGGCCCTACCCCCAGGGATGGCGACCCCAGTCATTCCCAGGGGTCTTAAGCCCCCGTGGCCACACTCAGCTCTAAAACAAATGGGACTGGACCCCCAGGGGCCTGCTGCAGGCCCCTGCCTCTGGCCCCTCGGGTCTTACAGGGTCTGAAAGCCCAATGAGAAGATCACCAGCCACATAAAGAGGGAATCAGGAGCCTTGGGGGTGGACTGCGGTCTCTGTCTTGGTCCTCTTCCCTGCCCTCCTTTCTGCCCAGTTTTCCCAGTTTGCTGCATATCCCAGGTGTGGGACTTGGGAGGAGAAGGGTGGGCCCTGCGGGGGGTCACGTGGGGGTCTCAGCCCCTCCATGGGGCTGTCCTCACCCTCCTGCCTCTCCCCCCACGCAGGCCACTGATCGCCAAGAAGAACCCGAAGATCCCCATGTCCAAAATGATGACCGTCCTGGGCGCCAAGTGGCGAGAGTTCAGCGCCAACAACCCCTTTAAGGGCAGCTCGGCGGCGGCAGCCGCAGCGGCAGTGGCCGCGGCCGTGGAGACGGTCGCCATCGCGCCTCCGCTGGCCATCAGCCCCCAGCAGGCACCCCAGCCTGTGCCCGTCCGCAAGGCCAAGACCAAGGAGGGCAAAGGTAAGGCTGCATGCACCCAGTCCTGCTGGCAGAGGGCCCCCAGGCCCTACAGTCTGGACAGCCGGGCCGGTCTCTATCAAGGACCCAGTGCCTTGGTTGACCTTGGACCCACCCACCCTTCCTCAGCTGCGTTGTGGCATCTCTCTTGGGGCTGGTGGCGAAGTGGAGGAGGAGGTGGGCTCAGAGCTTTGGGAGTTTTCCCAGGCGTGGAGGAGGGGACAGAGGTGTGGCCCGTGCTGCTGGGAGTTAGGGGGCTCTTGGGTTTGAGGCTGCACCATTCCCAGGGGGAAGGGGCCCCAAGGTGACCCGTGGATCGCTGTCTTCTGAGCACCCGGCCCTCGGAGTAACGGATGTACACGGGCGTGGGCGTGGACAGGGCCGCCTTCCCAGGGAGGCCAGGAAGGACGTCCAGATACAAAATCAGACTCTGTGGTGGTGTCTGGGTGGGGAGGATAGGGACAGCAGAGGCTCTCTGCAACTTCAAGTTCTAGGGGAGGGACCTTTCTTCCCGGATGGAGGATTTATGGCCCCACTGGGAGTAGGGACATTGATCTCCCCGGGGCTCTGAGTGGTGGTGTCGCCTGCAGCTCACCTTCCTGGGTGCCCTGACCTGGTTTTTTTTTTTGGCTGTGTTGGGTCTTTGTTGCTGCACACGGGCTCTCTCTCGTTGCGGCGAGCGGGGGCTACTCTACGTTGCGGTGCGCAGGCTTCTCATTGCAGTGGCTTCTCTTGTTGCGGAGCACGGGCTCTAGGCGCATGGGCTTCAGTAGTTGTGGCACGCGGGCTTGGTAGTTGTGGCTCGCGGGCTCTAGAGCGCAGGCTCAGGAGTTGTGGCGCACGGGCTTAGTGGCTCCACGGCATGTGGGATCCTCCTGGACCAGGGCTCGAACCCGTGTCCCCTGCATTGGCAGGCGGATTCTTAACCACTGCGCCACCAGGGAAGTCCCCTGACCTGGGTTTTGATGGGGGGCAGAGTGGGCGCTGGGGACGCCTTGTTTCTGCCCCAAGGAGCTTTGGTTTCTGGGGTAATGCCTCCCTTTAGCAGGTCCCGCAGGGGGCCCCGGTGGGTGAGTGACGCGGGCTTTAGAGAGTGCTTCCGCTCAACCCCCCTGCTGTCTGCCCAGCCAGCCTTCTTCCTCATCCCCTCTCGGGCTCCAGCTGCTGAGCTATCTATTCCCTGAGCTGCCTATTCAGAGCCTGAAAAATTGAAATCGATTTTCCGTGGCGCCACTGAGGTTACAGCTGGGCTCCCAGACCCAGCTCTCTGCGTGATGTGGGTGGAGGAGGGCCTGGGGCGAGGCCACCCGCCTTCAGGCCCCCACTTTCCCTGCTCGGCCTGGTGGGAGAGGCTGCTGGGGGGGTCATTACTCCCCAGGTGACTAAGTGTCCTGTGACCAGTTCCATAAAACCAGCCTCACCCCTGCTGGCCACCTGGGAGCCAGCATGTCCTGGGGATGATTGGCAGAGGTGAGGGCGGTCTTGAGTGGTGCCGGTGTGGGGTATGGCAGGCAGCCCGGAGGCTGGCAGCTGGGGAAAGGGCTTCCTGCCCTGGCACATCCCTCCCAGGCCTAGGTATGGTCGGCAGGTGGGTGGGTGTGCCCTTAGTGGCCCTGCGGGCTGGTGGCTCCACTGGGGACAGCTCCTTTCTGGGGAGAGGGATGGGACAGGGCTGTTCCCAAGATGGCAGCACAGCGGCCAGGGCAGGGACTGGGCCAGGGTTATTCTCTGGCTTCCCCCTCTACTGTGCAGCTTTAGCAAGGACGTCACCTTTCTGAGCCTCAGTCTTCTCATCTGAGAAGGGGCAACGGCAGAAACCATCCTTTCCTGAAAGCGGGTTCTCGAGGCCGAGTGAAAGCATGGCGGTGGGTGAGCGAGCCATGGCGGGCGCTGGTTATTCCGCCGGTGCTTTTCAGGGCCTGGAGTGAGGAAGAAGATCAAAGGCTCCAAGGATGTGAAGAAAAAAGGCAAAGGCAGAAAGGTGGCCGGGCTCAGGTTCCGCTTCGGAGGGGTTGGCAGCAAGAGGAAGAAAGGCTCCTCGGTGAGTGCGAGTGTGCGTGCTCGTGTGTGTGTGAGTGTGAGCGTGTGTGCACACGCATGTGTGAGTGCACATGTGCGAGTGTGCGTGTGTGCGTGCTCGTGTGTGTGAGAGTGTGAGTGTGCGCGTGCACACATGAGTGAGTGTGCGCGCGCACGTGACTGTGTGTGCGCGTGCGCGCGTGTGTGCGTGAGTGCGCGTGCATGCGTGTGTGTGTAACATGCAAAGGTTGGGTGACGTGGAAAGCAGGGCTATCAGTCCATTCTCCTGAACCAGGCAGGGGGCAGGTCTTGTACACACCCTCCCCCCCGCCCCCGCCCCGGACTCTCCCATTCTACATTCAGGCCTGCTGGGCCTGTTTCCCCACCTGACTGGTGAGGGGCTCAGCCTGGATCCTTCCAAGGCCCCCTGTAGCTTGGACTCTGGGTGGGTAGCTCTCCTGCCTACCTTGCTGAGCTGGGGGCTCAGTCCCGGCTCCTTCCGCCCCAGCTGCCTCTCCATCTGGGCAGCAGGCGGGAGAGTCCTGCGGGGCACCTGGATGCCCAGGTCTGCTGGGAGGGCAGGCCCCAGGAAGGTGGCATGTAGGCAGGATAGGGCTGGGCTGGAGTCCTGCCCCCCCCCTTGCCCTCCCAGGGCCAGCTCTGTCATCAGGTTTGGAATGACCCTAAGTCCGTGTCTGAGCCTTTGAGCCCTCTTTCTCCGGGGGTGGAGGCATTCACCCACCTCCTGCCCCTACAGGGCACCTGTTTCCCTCACCTGACCCAGCCCTGCAGAGGGGCAGAGATGGAAGCCATCTCTTTGTCCCTTCTTAGGGGCAAGTGACAGGTCTCAAGTTTAGCTGCTGTGGAGGGGAGCACGGAGCAGCAGGCATGGTCCAGCCCGGAGCTGGTGGTCCAGCTCAGCTTAGCTTTTGAGCACGTTCTAATGTGCTAGGCCCTGTGCTCCTCCACGGCGGGCCCTGCTCTGGAGCTGCTCGCAGTCTGGAAGGGTTTGGGCATGTGCGCTGGGAGAGAGCCACTGACAGGCAGATGGGACAGGTCGGACCTGGCACAAGGCTGTGCAACAGGTCTCATTAGGGAGAGATCTGGGAAGGCTCCTTGGGGGAGGTGTCCTTAGGGCTTCCCCTTGAGGGATGTGTCGGGAGTTTGGCAGGGTGGAGGGCAGGGCCTGGGAGAGCTCTGGAGGTGGAAAGTGTGGGGAGGGTCTGAGGGCTGGAGAGCAGGGCTTGGGGAGGGTGGAAGGCCATCAGGCTGGACGGGTGGGCTGAGGGTTTTCTAGCTGGGTGGAGGGACGAGATGAACCAGAGACAGACAGCACTGTGCCTCTGGAGCCTCCACTGTGCCCTGCCCCCGCTCCCCCAGGCCTGCGGAGCCTGGAGATGAGCCCCCAGGGCTGGCTCCCGGCTCACAGGGCCCTCCCCTGCCCCCACAGAGCGAGGAGGAGGAGCGGGAGGGCTCGGACTTGGACAGCGCCAGCATCCACAGCGCCTCCGTTCGCTCTGACTGTTCTGCCCTGCTGGGGAGGAAGAGCAAGAGGAGGCGCCAGAAGAAGAGAAGTAAGAGTCCTGACTGCAGGGTTCCCATGGCCACCGCGGCGCATGTGGGCGTGCAGAGCCCCCTCCGGGAGCGGAGAAGGGCACCCTCAGCAGGCAGCTCCCCTGCGCTTCCTCAACCGCCCTGGCCTCTGTGGTTAGGAGAGGGGGGTCCCGTTGAAGTGAGTCTGCATACGTTAGGGACCCGTGATGGGAGCCACCCCAGGGCATTTGCACTGGCAGAGGGGGGCACAGGAGAAGGAGTTGCTTCTTAACCTCATCCACCTGCTGCCCATGTGCCCCCTCACCCCCATTCCCCTCCCCATCCTCGTTCCCTCCCTCCCTTGTCTGTATCCATCCAGCCCTTCATCTTTCCATGCGTTCACCCGTCTGTCTACTTTCCTTCCTCCTCCCTCCTCCCTTCCTGCTTTCCTTTTATCCATCTTCTATCCATCTCTTCACCCCTCCTGCTGACCCTGTCTGTCCATCCACCACCCAGCATCTATCGAGCGCCTAGTATGCGCCAGGGCAGCCTGGCGTGGAGACTGTCCATCCACCACCCGGCATCTGTTGAGCGCCTAGTATGCGCCAGGGCAGCCTGGCGTGGAGACTGTCTGTCCATCCACCACCCAACATCTGTCGAGCGCCTACTATGCGCCAGGGCAGCCTGGCGTGGAGACTGTCCATCCACCACCCAACATCTGTCGAGCGCCTCGTATGCGCCAGGGCAGCCTGGCGTGGAGACTGTCTGTCCATCCACCACCCAGCATCTGTCGAGCGCCTACTATGCGCCAGGGCAGCCTGGCGTGGA
The DNA here is from genome assembly GCF_964165515.1 of Mesoplodon bidens. Lineage (NCBI taxonomy): Eukaryota > Metazoa > Chordata > Mammalia > Artiodactyla > Ziphiidae > Mesoplodon > Mesoplodon bidens. Next base: position 182,815,214 of record NC_138177.1, read on the forward strand.
GACTGTCTGTCCATCCACCACCCAGCATCTGTCGAGCGCCTACTATGCGCCAGGGCAGCCTGGCGTGGAGACTGGCTGTGCCCTGGCAGTGGGAACAAGGCCCTCCATGACTGCCTCTGCCCCCTTCCGCAGTTGATGACGGTGATGGCTATGAGACGGACCACCAGGACTACTGTGAGGTGTGCCAGCAGGGTGGCGAGATCATCCTATGCGACACCTGCCCGAGGGCCTACCACCTCGTCTGCCTGGACCCAGAGCTGGAGAAAGCTCCGGAGGGCAAGTGGAGCTGTCCCCACTGTGTAAGCCCTTGGCAGACGCGCCGGGGCGGGGATTTTGTCTGTGCCTGGCTTCCCGACTCCTGCACGGTCTTCTGGGGCAGAACATGGGGGAGTGAGAGTGGGAGGGAGGGAGTCGCTCCCTGGTGGAGGGGGGGGGTCCTGGTCCAGGGTGCCTCCACCTGGACTCCCCCCCTCCAGGAGAAGGAGGGGATCCAGTGGGAGCCGAAGGACGACGACGACGACGAGGAGGAGGGCGGCTGCGAGGAGGAGGAGGACGACCACATGGAGTTCTGCCGCGTGTGCAAGGACGGCGGCGAGCTGCTCTGCTGCGACGCCTGCCCCTCCTCCTACCACCTGCACTGCCTCAACCCGCCGCTGCCTGAGATCCCAAACGGTGAATGGCTCTGCCCGCGCTGTACTGTGAGTGTTACGCCGGCCCGCGCCGAACGCCCCGCCCCCGGAAAGGCCCCGCCCATCATGACCAGGCCCCTCCCCCGGCAAGGCTCTGCACACACAGGTGCCACCCACCGAGGCCCGCCCCCCCCGCAGGCCCTGTCCACCAAGGCCCCGCCTCCCCCGACCCCGGCCACGCCCACCACGCCCATCACCCATGCTGCTCCAGGCCTCACCTACGAAGGCCCCGCCTGGCTCTCCGCCTACCAAGGCCTCTACCCGCCCCTTCCCGTCCAGGACACGCCCCACGATTACCCCGCCCCCCCTTCCCCGCCGGGGCTCAGTCCCAAGCCCCCTCCCATCCGCCCCGAGTCCCGCCCACCGCCTCACCCTGGCCTGCTGTGCTCCGCAATCCCCTTCACACGTTCCGGAAACAGCCGCTATGAGAAGAGAAAAGCGGTGGTGATAATCCCACCATCGCCCACTATAGCCACCGTTTACTGGGCATCCCTCTAACGCTTACTGACTTTTCCAGTACCAGGCCTTTTGTTATTCCCATTTTTAGATGAGAAAACTGAGGCTCAGGGTGGTAAAATGACTTGCCCAAGGCCACACAAGGCTGAATTGTCCACTCAGACTCAGCCTGGACCTGGCTCTTGTCCCAGGGCTGGGGGTGGCGAGAGGGTAGGAGGCCTCTGGGGCTGGGGCCTCAGTTTCTGCGGGGAGAGGAGAGCCCCCTCCGCCCCTCCCCCCTCCCCCATTCACTGTAGGCGTTTGAAGGCCACCATGCTCCGAGTTGTCCCCAGCCCACCCCCAGTGCTGGGTCCCCCACCCCGTGGATCCTGGGCTGTGCCGTGCCAGCCCTCGGTTACCTGTGTGCATATGGGCTTCCGTTATGCGTGTGTATGTGTGTGTGCACGCGTGTGTATGTGTGTGTGCACGCGTGTGTGTGCAGACCCGTATTGCCTCGTGCACGGCATGGGTGGTCTCCTGAGGGCAGAGTGGTGTCTTGGAGTCACCGTGGTGCTGTCTGACCTGGAGCAGTACAGCTTGTTGGAGGGAGCCTCGGGGTGGGGCCCTGCAGCTAAGCCCTGAACTTGGGGACCCTCCTCTGTCCGCAGTGTCCCCCGCTGAAGGGCAAAGTCCAGCGGATCCTGCATTGGAGGTGGACAGAGCCCCCAGCCCCCTTCATGGTGGGGCTGCCGGGGTCCGACGTAGAGCCTGGCGTTCCACCACCCAAGCCCCTAGAGGGCATCCCGGAGAGAGAGTTCTTTGTCAAGTGGGCTGGGCTCTCCTACTGGCACTGCTCCTGGGTGAAGGAGCTCCAGGTGAGGCACCTGGGCAGGTGCGGCTGTGCTCAGGACCTAAACGCCCTGGCCAGCTCCCTGAGTGAGGGGCATTGTTGGGAGTTGGGGAGGGGGAGGCGGAAGGTGAGGATTGTCCTGCTTGGGACCCAGGCTGGGGGCTGGGGGAGCTGGGTTGGGGGACATGGGGGCGTCACGGCCCATCTCCCTCCTGTAACCCCTGCCCCCTTCGCGAGCAGCTGGAGCTCTACCACACGGTGATGTATCGCAACTACCAAAGAAAGAACGACATGGACGAGCCCCCGCCCTTTGACTACGGCTCTGGCGATGAGGATGGTAAGAGCGAGAAGAGGAAGAACAAGGACCCGCTGTACGCCAAGATGGAGGAGCGCTTCTACCGCTACGGCATCAAGCCCGAGTGGATGATGGTCCACCGCATCCTGAACCACAGGTGTGTGCTCGGCGGTTGGGGCCCTGAACCTCGCTGGAGGTGGGTGCCTGCAGGTCTGGGACACGCCGGCCCCTTCAGCCCGTTAAATGGGCTCAGGACCACGTGTGGGTGTGGGAGGGGAAGGGGCCCCGCTGTCGGCGATTTGACTGTCCAGCTGGAGGGGTTTTCATGCACCTGGGTACATGGATGCACATGTGTTTACACTTGCACGTGCATGCATGTCACCCTCGTGGTAGGAGAGCAGTTCCTAAGTCATATGTCTAAAGGGGCAACTTGACGAACGGCCAGTGGAAGTTGTAGATGGGACACTTGGGGGGTCGGGACCCTTGTGCTCCTGGGTGTCTGCTGACGTCGGTGCTTGATGCCTGCCGGAAGGTGCTGGGGACCAGGGTGGGCCTGAGCTGTGGGGTGACTACATGCTTCTTGCTCCTTTAAAACACGGCTGACGCCACCAAGTGCCATCTACCGAGAGGTAGGCGTTTTATTTCCGCCTTCGTGTTTATGGATGCCAGCACCGTTAAGTCACTTGCCCAGAGTCACACAGCCAAGAGGCACGGGTGCTGGGATTGGAACCCAGTGCTTTTCTGACGGCAGGACTTGCTTTCTTAGCCACTGTTCCAAACCCCAGTGCCCCTGCAACAGCTCTTCGTTGAGCAGTGTGAAATTGCCCAGGTGACAGTGGTCAGAGGCTGCAGAGGCCAGATGCAGAGACCAAGGCAGGGGGGCCCCGGACTGCAAGAGTTTGGCTTTGGTTTGGTGGGGAGGTGGGAGCTCTTGCTTATTCTTTTTTTGTTTTTAATTAATTAATTAATTTTATTCAGTTTTGGCTGCATGGGTTCTTTGTTGTTGCGCGTGGGCTTTCTCTAGTTGCCGTGAGCGGGGACTCCTCTTCGTTGCAGTGTGTGGCCTCCCAGATGTCCCTCTGCTCTGCCACTTCTCTTGTTGCGGAACACGGGCTCTAGGTGCGCGGGCTTCAGTAGTTGTGGCACATGGGCTCAGTAGTTGTGGCGCACGGGCTTAGTTGCTCCGTGGCATGTGGGATCTTCCCAGACCAGGGCTCGAACCTGTGTCTCCTGCGTTGGCAGGCGGATTCTTAACCACTACGCCACTAGGGAAGTCCCTCTTGCTCATTCTTGAGCTCAGGCGCTTGAGAACCGGCGGTGGCTGACAGGTGGGCTCAGGGTGGGGCCCATGGAGGCTCTGCCTTGCGGGGGACTTGGGATCCAGCAGACACAGGCGTCCTGAAGGCAGGAGTTGGGTAGAGCAGAGTTTAAGAACCTGATCCTGTCACTCGGATTTCAACCCTGGCTCCCATTTTCCGGGCTCTGTGCTTCTGTTTCTCATGTGAGATGGGATAATGAGAGTACCCACCCCACAGGGCTGCCACAGGGGTTCAAGGAGTGTGCCAGCGCCTGCTAGCATGGCTGTCAGGAAGATGGGCCAGGGGAATTTGAAAAAGTACCCCCTTGACTATGAAATGCCTCCTCCTCCCATCCCCGGCCCTCACTGTGACCTGAGCACCCCCGTTGAACTGATCCACAATTTTTTTACCTTTGTTAAATTGCATGTTCTAAACAAAAGTGGCAGGTTTTCTCCCTGCCTTCAAAGCGGGGTAGGTGAATTTCCTCCAAATTTATTACCTGAATGGAGTCTGAGTAATAACCAATCATTTATTGAAAAAAAAAAAAATCCATCGGTTTCCATGGTGACTGGGGACTGGTCTTTCTGTCCGTGGCCCCCAGGCTAGCCGTGGCACCCCTGGCCCTGCAGCACTGCCCTGGCTCGGTTGCCCAATGCACTCAGGTGCGGTGGGAGGCCCCAGGCCCCTCCCAGGAGCCATATTCAAGCTGCAGTGCAAGGTGCTTTTCTGCAGCAACCCCTCTGGGCTGCTGGCTGAGCCATCAGGTCCCTGTGTCCCCGGGGGTCTTTGGGAGAGAGCATCCCACCTGCAAGAATTACATTCGTCTCTACTTTGCAGGGATTGGCCCCAGACCGGGATGGGCACCCCTCCAGTCCTTGGGAGGTTTTTTCTTTTTTTTTTTGGCCACTCTGTGCGGCATGTGGGATCTTAGTTCCCCGACCAGGGATGGAACCCATGCCCCCTGCAGTGGAAGCTTGGAGTCTTAACCACTGTACCGCCAGGGAAGTCCCTCTTTGGGAGTTGTTTTTTTTTTTTTTTTTTTTTTGCGGTACGCGGGCCTCTCACTGTTGTGGCCTCTCCCGTTGCGGAGCACAGGCTCCGGACGCGCAGGCTCAGCGGCCATGGCTCACGGGCCCAGCGGCCATGGCTCACGGGCCCAGCCGCTCCGTGGCATGTGGGATCTTCCCGGACCGGGGCACGAACCCGTGTCCCCTGCCTCGGCAGGCGGACTCTCAACCACTGCGCCACCAGGGAAGCCCCCTCTTTGGGAGTTTTTAAGCGAGAAAACGAAGGTCTGTGGTCAGGGGAGAACCATCTGACTCAGAAATTGAGAATTCCGGGGGACTCCTCATGACTGAGTGGGATTCACGGCCGCCGAGGATGGAGTGGACGCTGGTTCTGTGCTCCCCCGTTAGCGTGGCCTCCCAGATGTCCCTCTGCTCTGCCACTCAACCCGTGCCCTCCCCCCTCCCTCTCACTAGCTGTGTGGCCTTGGCCAAGCTGCCTCACCTCTCTAGAGTCCCTGCCTGGTGCTGCCCTCCTGGCTGGGGCTCCCAGGGGACCGCGGGGGTGAGAAGCTTTGCATCCTGTGAGGTGCCCTCCGTGGACTCTTGCCCGGGTGACCCGCCCTCCTCCATCTGTTTACCGTGTTGCAGCTTCGACAAAAAGGGGGATGTGCATTACCTGATCAAGTGGAAAGACCTGCCCTACGATCAGTGCACCTGGGAGATTGACGACATTGACATCCCCTACTACGACAACCTGAAGCAGGCCTACTGGGGCCACAGGTGGGCCACGGTGGGGCCCCTGGGCGGGGCCTCCCGCCCCCCACCGGCCTGAGCTCTGCTCTCATCGTCCCGTGCTCTTTCCCAGGGAATTGATGCTGGGGGAGGATGCCAGGCTGCCCAAGAGGCTGGTCAGGAAGGGCAAGAAGCTGAAGGACGACAAACAGGAGAAGCCCCCGGACTCGCCCGTCGTGGACGTGAGCGGGGAGGGGCCCCGGGGTGGGGTTGCCAGGACCTCCCCGAGGCTTGGCCGTGGAGGAGGGTATGGTCTCTGGAGGTCTCTGGAGAACTCGTACTGCGGGTCTATGCACACGGAGCCGCACCTGCGCAGGAGGGGGCTCTGCGGCTCAGTCAGGGACAAGGGTGACAGGACCCAGCCCTACCCTGCAGGGGACGGCTCACACCCTGGGGTCTGGGTCCCCCAGCGTCATGCAGAGTGGCAGCTCCTGGGGGACAGAGCGATTTGAAGGATGGGTCAGCAGTGCACAGACTGTGGAGCAGGCAGTCTCTACTCAGCGCAGCTCACGAAACTGCATTCCTTTAGTTGAGCTAATTCCAAGCACTTAAATAAAAAAGTCTGTTTCCGGGCTTCCCTGGTGGCGCAGTGGTTGAGAGTCCACCTGCCGATGCAGGGGACACGGGTTTGTGCCCCGGTCCGGGAAGATCCCACATGCCGCGGAGCGGCTGGGCCCGTGAGCCATGGCTGCTGAGCCTGCGCGTCCGGAGCCTGTGCTCCGCAGCGGGAGAGGCCACAACAGTGAGAGGCCCGCGTACGGCAAAAAAAAAAAAAAAAAAAAAAAGTGTGTTTCCTACTTCAGAACATAACTGCTGATTTGCTAATTACATACCATTCTTATCTGTTCAGGGGGAGGAGACCCACAACTTCCCCCGGAGCTTTGAGCCCATCGGGGAGTGGAAGGTTGACTATTATTCATTTAGCAAACTTCTCTGGGGTGTCTGCTAGCACCTGGCCCTGGGCTGGCTCTGGGGGAACAAGGCCCTGCCCCCTGTTTCACGAAGTGCTCACCTTCCAAGGGCCCGTGGCGGGTACACACAGAAGTGGGGGATCGGCTTGAGACTGTGGGATGCCAGGGAAAGGTGAATGGGTCTGATACATCAGGAGGACTTCAGGGGGGAGGTGGCCCCGAGCCGCAGGATAAAAGAGGTGATGTTCGGGATCAGGCACCCTGGGCATGCATCCAACAAATGTTGCCTAAGTGCTCACTGTGTCCTGGTCACCATATGGGACTCAGAGGAACAGGTCACCAGTATGGGGACCACAAGCTGAGCTTAAAGTCAGAGAATCCAACACATGGGACACTGCCCTGATAGGATAAGTATAGGGTCGACCAGGGAGGGCGTGGTGGGAACACCTAAGCCAGGCCAGGAGTCAGGGAGGACTTCCTGGAGGAAGAGGCATTCCAGCTGTGACCTGAAGGATGAATACGTTAGCGGGGATGAGAGGAGTGGGAAGAGTTCTCCAGTCATAAGGAACTGTGTGTGCAAAGGCCTGGGGGGTGGGCCCTGGTGGCCCAGGATCCAGGGTACATCTGAACCTCTGCCTCCTCGCAGCCCACGGTCAAGTTTGACAAGCAGCCATGGTACATCGACTCCACGGGCGGCACACTGCACCCGTACCAGCTGGAGGGCCTTAACTGGCTGCGCTTTTCCTGGGCCCAGGGCACCGACACCATCCTGGCCGATGAGATGGGTCTGGGCAAGACAGTGCAGACCATCGTCTTCCTCTACTCTCTGTACAAGGAGGTTTGAGGCCCAGGCTGGGCGGCTGGGGAGGGGTAGCCGGTGCTGGCTGTGGGCCGGCAGCCTCAGCGCGTCCGTCTCCCTCCCCAGGGCCACTCCAAGGGGCCCTACCTGGTCAGTGCGCCCCTGTCCACCATCATCAACTGGGAACGTGAGTTTGAGATGTGGGCGCCCGACTTCTACGTGGTCACCTACACGGGGGACAAGGAGAGCCGCTCTGTGATCCGGGAGAACGAGTTTTCGTTTGAGGACAACGCCATTCGGAGTGGGAAGAAGGTGTTCCGGATGAAGGTGAGCATTCCTCACCCCGGGGACCCTGCACAGGGGCCCAGTCTTCCCTGGGGGCCGCAGGGGCCCTGCAGTCCATCTGGGGTCTCTTCTCTTGGGCCCTGGTGGAGGTAGTAGCTGGCACAGAGCTTCTCTTGAGGCAGTTGCCTGCTGTATCCATGTCCTGGGGCAAAGAACCAGAAACGGTGGCGGTGGGGCTGAAAACAGCAACAGAATTTATCCTCTCACCGTTCTGGAGGCCAGGAGTCCGAGATCCAGCTGTCGGCGGGGTCCTGCTCCCCCTGAAGCTCTGGGGAAGGACCCTTCCGCGCCTCTTCCAGCATCTGGTGGCTGCAGGCGTTCCTTGGCTGTCCTTGGTTTGCAGCTGTATCACTTGGGTTTCTGCCTCTGTTGTCATGTCTCCCCCGTGTGTCTGTGTCTCCTCTTCTTATAAAGACACCCACCCTAATCCAGGATGGCCTCATTTTAACTAATTACACCTGCAAAGACCCTAGCTCCAAAAAAGGTCATATTCTGAGGTTTTGGGTGGACGTGGATCTTGAGGGGACACAATTCAACCCAGTCCACCAGCTGTGTGACCTCTGGCAAGTCACTTAACCTCTCTGTGCTTCAGAATCTTCTCAGCAAAATGGAGATAACAGACCCAGTCTAGAGTTGTGGAGGGTTGAATGAATAAGAATTAGGCAGGGCCGCTCAGACTTCCCTGTGCCCCCGGGTCAGCAGGGGCCTTGTTGAAGGGCAGGTTCTGGTCCAGCAGCTCTGGGGTGGGGCCTGACAGAGTCCCAGATGATGTGCATGCTTCTGGTTCTCAGGCTGCACTCTGAGAATCGAGGACACAAATCACTCAGTACTTCCTGCGCCTGGCACGCGGGGGCGCTCAGGCGGTCTTGGCGCTCTCACGCGCTACCTGCAGTGCTGGGGGCTGGTGGATCACCTCCAGCCTCCCCAGGGTTCCTCACCTCGGCTTTCTCCCTCCTCTGGGGATAGTCGTGGCCCCAGGAGATGCTCAGTAACTATTTGTGTGGGTTTGTTTTTTTGGCTGCGCCCCACGGCTTGTGGGAATCTTAGTTCCCCGACCAGAGATGGAACCCCCGGGCTATGGCAGTGAAAGCGCTGAGTCCTAACTACTGAACCGCCAGGGAATTCTCAATAATTATTTGTTGAATGAGGGAATGACTCAATGATTCCAGAGGGATGGGCCTGTGGGCCTATCAGTCACAGAAACAACTTCTGAGCTCACCGTGGGGTCCTGCGATGGGCTGGGTGCTTTGCTGACTCAGCTTTTTAGTTTATTTTATTTTTTAACATTGTGGGAAAATACACATAACTTAAAGTGTATCATCTTAAACATTTTTACAAGTACGGTTCGTGGACATCAAGTACATTTATACTGTTGTGCAGCCATCACCCCCATCTCCAGAGCGCCTCATCTTGTAAAACTGAAACTCTGTCCCCATGAAACACTAACTTCCACCACCCCCTGGCAGCCTCCTACTTTTGGTCTCTGAATTTGATTATTCTTGGTACTTCATGTAAGTGGAATCATGCAGTATTTGTCCTTTTGTGTCTGGCTCATTTCACTCAGCACGTTGTAGCATGTGTCAGGAATTCTTTCCTTTTTAAGACTGGATAACGTTCCATCATGTGAATAGACCACCTTTTGTTTATCCATTCATCTGCTGTGGACACTTGAGTGTTTCTACTTTTTGGTTCTTGTGAATAATGCTATGGACATAGGTGTGCAGAATATTCATTCAAGTCCCTGCTTTCACCCAGAATTGGAATTGCTGGATTGCATGACAATTCTATGTGTAATTTTGTTTGTTTGTTTTTGCTTTTATATATATATATATATATATATATATTTTTTTTTTTTGCGGTACGCGGGCCTCTCACTGCTGTGGCCTCTCCCGTTGCGGAGCACAGGCCCCGGACGCGCAGGCTCAGCGGCCATGGCTCATGGGCCCAGCCACTCCGCGGCATGTGGGATCCTCCCGGACCGGGGCACGAACCCGTGTCCCCTGCATTGGCAGGCGGACTCTCAACCACTGCGCCACCAGGGAAGCCCTGCTTTTATATTATTTTTAAAAAATTTTATTGGAGTATAGTTGATTTACAATGTTGTCTTAGTTTCAGGTGTACAGCAAAGTGAATCAGTTATCCATATACACATATCCACTCTTTTTTAGATTCTTTCCCATATTGGTCATTCCAGAGTATTGAGTAGGGTTCCCTGCGCTATACAGTAGGTCTTTATTAATTATCTATTTTGTATATAGTAGTGTGTATCTGTCAATCCCGATCTCAATTCATCCCTCCCCGTTTTTCCCCATAACCATAAGTCTGTTTTCTACACCTGTGACTCTGTTTCTCTCTTGTAAAAAAGGTTCATTTGTACCATTTTTTTAGATTCCACACATAAGCGATATCATACGATATTTGTCTTTGTCTGACTTCACTCAATATGACAATTTCTAGGTCTATCCATGTTGCTGCAAATGGCATTGTTTCATTCTTTTTTATGGCTAATATTCCATGGTATGTATACACCACATCTTCTTCATCCATTCCTCTGTTGATGGAAGCTTACATTGTTTCCATGTCTTGGCTATTGTAAATAGTGCTGCAGTGAACATTGGGGTGCATGTATCTTTTCGAATTATGCTTTTCTTCAGATATATGCCCAGGAATGGGATTGCTGGATCATATGGTAGCTCTATTTTTAGTTTTTTTAAGGAATCTCCATACCATTCTCCATAATATGTGTAATTTTTTGAGGAACAGCCTTGCCCTTTTAATTCTCGTGGCATTCCTCCTATAGACAGCATTGCTCCCTTTTTACAGGTGAGGAGACTGAGGCTTGGGGAGGTTAGTTACCTTGACCAAGGTCTAGCCCAAAAGAGCAGGGCTGGTGCACACCCAGGTGCCGCCTACAGGCTCCCCTCTGCCTCTCTCAGCCCTTCCCTGCCCTCCTGGGGAAGGTGCTCTGGGCCTCAGCTGACCCCTTTGCCCAGTGGCCTGTGTCTTCCTCTCAGTCCCAGGGCTCCCCAGGCTCTCTGGGGGTCCTGCCTACACTCCTCGTCGCCCCTTCGTCTCTGGAGACCTTGATCCGCTGCTCTCCCAGCTCTCCTCCCAAACGCCTCCCTTTCCTTCCAGAAAGAAGTGCAGATCAAATTCCACGTCCTGCTCACCTCCTACGAGCTCATCACCATCGACCAGGCCATCCTGGGCTCCATCGAGTGGGCCTGCCTCGTGGTGGATGAGGCCCACCGGCTCAAGAACAACCAGTCCAAGGTAGGAAGTGCTGACCACTGGCTCCGGTGCTCCCTGGATGGGCCGGCCGCCTGGTGCCCCCTGACGGGCCCCCTGTCCCCCCTCCCCAAGTTCTTTAGGGTCTTGAACAGCTACAAGATCGATTATAAGCTGCTGCTGACGGGGACCCCCCTTCAGAACAACCTGGAGGAGCTCTTCCACCTGCTCAATTTCCTGACTCCAGAGAGGTTCAAGTGAGTCAGGGGGGCTGGCCGGGGAGGTGGGGTGGGGGGCAGCCAGCAAAGAGGGCTCAGTGCCCGTCCCGGCTCTGGCGCTGCTCGCTGGACCTCGGTTTCCTCATCAGTAACGTGGGAGTGTTAGCTGTGCGCTGGGCCGTGCCGAGCCCCTGAGAAACATCTGCTGCTGCTAACCCTGCCATTTTTCCTCAGCTCTGCCCCTGAAGACCCCGGGGGTCCTCCTGGGCTCCTGTCCCTTCCCCACACCCCTGGCCCATTCCTGTCCCTCCACAAAGACTGAAGTGACCACATGGGGGGCAGCGATGGGAGGCAGAAGGCTGGGGTGGTGGAGACAGGGGTGAAGACAGAGCCCTGGCCGTCTTGTCTTCATCTGACCCCTCAGTTTCCTACTCAGGGGATTCAGGGTGGAGAATGCTGGTTCTGGAATCAGGAGATGTAGATTCGAGGGCAGGCTGGACTGTATAACCTTGGGCACCCATCAGCCTCAGTTTCCTTACCTGTGATATGGCTAAGAGTCCTAGAGACTGCATGTCCAGGACAGCTTGGAGGACAGGAAGGCATCCTGTGTGGCTGAGACAGCTGTGATGGGTGGGGGTGACACAGGCTTAGACAGAGACTGGAAGGACACCTAAGGCAGGGCCAGGGCTCCGTGGCCCACCAGCCAGCCTGCCCTGTGACAGGCCTGCCCTGTGACCCTCTGGCAGGTGGCCGGGGGCTCGGGGGCTGGCTGGCCTGCTCCTCCACCCCAATCCTGGTTCCCTTTGCAGAGGGCTTTGGCCTGCTCCAGGCTCTCATCCCAGCTTTTTCTTGCAGCAACCTGGAGGGCTTCCTGGAGGAGTTTGCCGACATCTCCAAGGAAGACCAGATCAAGAAGCTGCATGACCTGCTGGGGCCGCACATGCTAAGGCGGCTCAAGGCTGATGTATTCAAGAACATGCCGGCCAAGACTGAGCTGATCGTCCGCGTGGAACTGAGCCAGATGCAGAAGTGAGCAGCCTGCCCCGTGTCCCCTGGGCTTGTCTTCTAGATCAGAAGAGCCCGACCTGGCCTTCCTGGGCTGCTGCCCTGGGTGGGTGGGAGGGCCTTTCGGCCCCGCCCAGGCCTCAACTCACCTTCTGCACACACTTCCTTCTTAGGGCCTCTTAGATTTCAGTGACCAGGGCTGGGGCTGCCTGGGTCCTTGCACTGTCCCCCAGCAACTTGCTGGGCAGCGCCAGGCCTGTGGCTTCACCTCTCGGGGCTCCCCGTGGTCTTTCTGTAACTGGTACGAGGGCAGCAGCCCCCAGGCTCCCCGCAGAGCAGAGTGCCCTCTCAGAGGCTGGTGTGGCAGGTGTATCCAGCTTGCCTTTCCTCCTTCCTCCGGCAGGAAGTACTACAAGTTCATCCTCACGCGAAACTTCGAGGCGCTGAACTCCAAGGGGGGCGGGAACCAGGTGTCACTGCTCAACATCATGATGGACCTGAAGAAGTGTTGCAACCACCCTTACCTCTTCCCCGTGGCCGCTGTGGTAGGTCCCCGTGGCTGCCACTGTGGCCACCGTGATAGGTGCCCCTGACCACCATGGTGAGTGCCTGGGGCTGCCGTGGAAGGGCCTGAGGCCGTGGTAGGTGCATGTGGCTGTGTTGTGGTGGGTTTTCTGTGGCCCTCGTGGCAAGCAGCTGTGGCCGCCACGGTGCCCCTGGCTGCTGGGGCAGGTGCTCAGGCCCTCGGCTGCCAATCCTCCCTGAGAATGAGGATTTGGAGGTGATATGGGTCCCCACTCTGCCAGAAGTATCTGCAAACCTACCTCTGTCCACTGCTCAGCCAGGCCCTCTCCTTCTCTGGACCCCTTCTCGTGACCATAAAGTAATGGGGGGCATTGGGGCACCACAGAATCCCCTCCAGCCTCAGCGTCAGGGGACCCCAGGCCAGGATTCTGAGGGCTGACCTGGCAGTCGGGGAGGCCTGGGTGGGGCCCCCAGGTGATCTGATGTGCAGCCCTGGGTGAGAGCCTGGACCCCCCAGTCAGACCCCCGGCTCCAGTTCTGTGGTCTCAGGACAGTCAGTCAGTGATCCTCTTGGGGCCCCAGGTTTATCCTCTACGAAATGGGGACAATAACAGCAGCCCCCTGAAAGGGTGAGGACCAGACAGGAAGTCCACGTCAGTGCCCTCGGAGAGAGCTCGGCAAAGCAGTGCTCACTGCGGTCACGGCTATTCTGGTTCTAATTTAAACGCTCCACGGTTTATACCTTCCCCCTCCCCCATCCCTGCCCCCAAACAAGAAGACCAATGCAGAGTTAGGCGTGGAGGCCGTGCTGTGGGTGACCTAGACTCAGCCAACCCCAGGCTGAACTCACCATGGTGGCCCAGCAGAGGCCTTTGGGCTAAGGTTCTGCACAGCCGCGGGGCTGGGTTGGCCTTGCCTGGATGTGCCCTGCAGTGACTGCAGAGGCCAGGCCACATTCCTGCTGGGAAGGCCGGCTTGGCTCAAGACTGTGTCATCCTTCCGTCCACTGATGCCTGTGGTCTTGGTGGAGTGCCAGCAGGGGGAGATGGAGGGCAGGGCCGGCAAGTCTGAGCCCTGCCTGGGGAACGCGGCGCTGGGAGCATCTGTGTGACCTGCCCATACGCCCTACAGAACCTGGCCTGACCCGAGCTTGGGCTCGGTGCTCCACCCACTGTTGGGCCCTTGTCCACTCTCTGGGGCCTCTGGTGCAGAGTCAGAGAGGAGAGGGGAGCCCCCAATGCCCCACCTTCTGCTGTGTCCACAGGAGGCCCCTGTCCTGCCCAATGGCTCCTATGATGGCAGCTCTCTGGTCAAGTCTTCAGGGAAGCTCATGTTGCTGCAGAAGATGCTCAAGAAACTGCGGGATGAAGGGCACCGTGTACTTATCTTCTCCCAGGTGAGCTGCCCCCAGGTGGCTGCTGGCCTCCCTGCCTTCCCTAGCCCAACCCCACACCTGCAGAGGGCGTCCTGCCCCCACTAGCTGAGGGCACAACCTGCCAGCAGCCCCTCAGGTCCCAATGACATCCCCATGTGGGTTGTGTGTCAAAAGTTGCTCCTCTGGGCCCTGGTGTGATGCAGCCAAGGAGAGCTGGTTGGGCGCCAAGTTCAAGGTGCTCGGGGCATGTTGGTGGGGAGGACCACTGTCCATCCCACCAGCTGCTCCTCCTGGAGCTTCTGTCCAGGCTGGGATGACAGCCCTCTCCTCTCACCCGTGAAGCCCAGCTTCTCATGAAGGTGGGGCCCTGTGGTGGGGGCAGCTTGTGGGGGGTGGTGTGTCCCTCTTTCTGGCTTGATCCTGAAATTGCACTTGCAGCATCACTTTTTGGGCAGTCAGAGGCAAAGCTGTCCAGCCCCAGAGGTTTGCTTGTCTGTGCGCGTCCTTCATCCTTTTGCACCTGTCATACGTGCGGCTCTGTGCTAGGCATGGGGGTCCAGCTCTTGTCCTCAAGACCCTCATAGTCTAGTGTGGGAGATGGAGGTTAGAGACAGTTATCCAGCCCCAAGGTCATCTCTGTGATAGGGGTCAGGGATGGCCCTAGGGGCCTGGTGTGAAAAATGTTCCATGGTGGTGTGACTGAGCCAGAGACTAGGATGTGGCTCCTCTGTGTGCAGCAGTCAACGTGTAACAGCTGCTCCTGCCTGCAAGCCCCTGATCCCACCCTGGGCCTGCAGCAGGCCGAGGAATCTTGGGAAAGCTGACCAAGCCTGTGACTGTGGGCTGACCTGGAAACTGGATCCAGAATCCCCCAGCCCCCTGCCAACGTAAGACATGATTCTGGGCTGAGGCCCCAAGGGACCAAGTAGAGGGAACTGCACAACTTCTAGAAGTGTGCACAGAGAGAAAGTGACAGAGATGGAGCCCTGCCAGCCAAAGTAAGCCTGAAAACCCCAATTCCAAAGCTCATGAAAGCGTTCAATGAGACATTGAATGTGGCATCCCACAAAAGAGTAAGCAGAATCCAAGGGGAAGGAATAATAGAATAGCCTGGAAAGAGTTCAGATAAACACATTTAGGGACCTCAAAGATACCAGAGTAACACTCATAAATCAAGAAGAAATCGATTAAGCACAAGCAGCAAGAAATAAGACTAACTGGATAGGAAAACGATCTGCATGAAATGGAAAACAAAACATTTCAACAGACTGGATAAACTCTCAACACTGTTGAAGAGAATGGTGATGAATGGGAACCTGGCATTGAGGGATTTCCCCAGAATGCAGCAGAGAGAGACAAAGATAAAACTGAGAAATAACACGGAGGATGCCTTGAGAGGCTCTGGTAATTACGTACTAGGAGTTGCAGAAGAAGAAATAGAGAAAATGGCAAAGAAGTCAGACTTAATGAGAATTTGCAGGCAGACATGGAGAAAGATGTGAGGTCTCAGGCCTGAAGTGCACTCTGGAGTACCGAGCAAGATAAATACAGTAAGTCCCCTACATATGAATGAGTTCCATTCTGAGAGCACGCATTCATTAAGTCCAATTTGTTTGTAAGTCCAACAAAGTTAGCTTAGGTATCCAACTAACACAGTCGGCTATATAGTACTGTACTGTAACAGGTTTATAAGACTTTTCACACAAATAACACATAAAAAACAAACAAAAAATAAAGAAAACGTTTTTAATTACAGTATAGTACCTTGAAAAGTACAATAGTACCAGCTACGTCACCGCTGCTTTTACGCTTGCTTCCAGACATCCTGGGCTTGAAATAAAGATACTGTACTACTGTACTCTATACAGTACTGTACAGTAAAGTACAAAAAAGCACAACCGCTTGTAGGGGATGCATGCGTATGACAATGTACGCCAGACACATGCACTAACTTACGTGATTGGGCATGCGAATGCACGTTTGCATCTTTGAAGCTTCACAACTTGAAGGTTCGTATGTAGGGGACTTACTGTATAAATAAAGGAAGCCCTAGGCACATCATAGGGAAAATGCCACACTTCAGACCTAGTATCTACAAAGGAATGACAATCAGACTGTCCTCAGATTTCACATCAGCAACAATAGGTGGCAGAAGACAACTGCAAAGCCTTCAATACACTGTGGGAAAATGGTGACTGATAATTTTATATCCAGCCAAACTCTCTCTCAAGATTGATTATGGGAGGAATATGGGAGCTCAGAAGGGACTGCTTTTCTCTTCTCATAGGAAAGGGTAAAATCAGGGAAGACATCACAGAGGAGGTGCTGTTTGAGTTTCCTAGGCGGTAAGGGGGTGGGAAGAGAGTTCAGGTAATTTGGGATGGTTGGAGAGTATGAAGGAAGCATTGGGAAATGAAGCCCAGATGGGGCTGGGCACCAATCCTGCAAGCCTGGAACGCCAAGGTGAGGATTTGGGACTTTATCCTGTGAGGAGAGAGTTGGGAGGCGCGTGCTGAGAGCTGTGTCTTAGGCAGACGGCTGTGGGGCTGGTGTGGGGGATGGAGTGGCTGCTCAGGGGTTGAGGCTGGAGGCTGCATTCTTCAGAGAATGGCCCTGCATCAGGTCTGCCTGGGTCCCACCTGTCTCCCCACTCAGCAGGCTGCTCTGTGCTCCCCCACCTGTCATGGGGTCCCTGCTCTGCGGCAGTGCCTCAGGCATACCATGTCCCCTGCAGATGACCAAGATGCTGGACCTCCTGGAGGACTTCCTGGAGTATGAGGGCTACAAATATGAGCGGATTGATGGTGGCATCACCGGGGGCCTCCGGCAAGAGGCGATTGACAGATTCAACGGTACCCCCGCCCCACCCCACCCCGGGCCTTCACTGGGGGCCCCCGTCTGCCTCTCCTTCTACGCTAGGCTCTTAGCCAGACCGCTCAACTTATGGTCAGGGTAGCTGCTTCTCAAACGGCCGAAGAAAGCAAACCAGTCCTTAGGTCCTAATAGCTGGTAAAGGGATTCATTCTGTGGAACTTTCCAGGGGCCTGCTGGGGTGCAGGAAGCCGGTAGATAACACTTGCTCAGAGCTGAGAAACAGACGAGGAGGAAGGCAGAAGGGGAGGAAAATGCCTCTGTCACTAAATGAAGCCGGTGCTGAGGGTGTGGCCAGCACCTGTGGGCCTCTGGTACGGACGCCAGCTAAACCTCCAGTTATAGGCAGGGCCGGATGGGGCCTGTCCCCGGAGCACAGGCTGCGGGGAGGGCCAGAGCTGAGCAGCGCTCCCTTAGAGGAAGGACAGAGGGCAGGGCAGGGCCACAGGCCCGAACTTCCAGCCTGCTCTCCTGCTTGCCTGGGAAGGAGAGGTGAGGGGGGCAGGCCAGGAGCTGGCTCTGGAGTGGAGGAAACCTCTGGAGGGGGAAGTGGTCCAGCGCCTCTTTAGTGGCAGGTTTGCAGCAAGTGCTGATGAGCTCTCTTTCCCTGGGGCTTGTGGCTGCTTCCCGCCTTCCACCCTCAGAACAGGGCTGGGGTCCCACGGCTCCAAAACCCAAAGCAGCGATTCCTGTTGCCCACTCACGTCAGAGGTAAATTGAGTCCAGTTTCAGCATCTAGATGCGGCCCCAGCGCATGTCTAAGTGGGAAGCATCAGGAGGATCGGGGACCTGTTTGCAGCTCGAGTGAATGCCGTGGTCAGTCCCAGGTCACTCAGTGAAGGTCCCCGATGGGCCTGAGAACCAGCTGTCCTGCCACAGTGGGCACTGACCAGAGCGTCGGCCTGGGCCCTGGAGCTGTGACCCTGAGTGTTCCTTGGCCACTCTGACAGCACCATGGCCAGGGGAGCTGTGAGGGCGGGAAGGACCGAGTTCCCCAGGGCTCCCTGGGGCCTGACCCTCAGGGGCTCTGCCCGTACTTGCTGGCTGTTTGCAGTTTCTTCTTTGCCCGCCTGGGCTTTGAAAATCGGTCCCTTCTCATTCTGGCTCCATCCTGTTGGCTCAGGGCTCAGAGCTGGGGGATCCAGGGGCTCAGGTGGGCTGCTCTGTCCCCCGGCCCGGGCCCCCAGGCCTCCTCCAGCTTCCCTGAGCACAGCTCAGGCCATTGCTGCCTGTGATGGGGTCACAGTTCCAGCCCTCCCGGCCCCGATCTCCCCTCCAGCTCTCCCGTCTGCCATCCACCTGTCCCCACCCCTACCCCTCTGGGTGTGCCCCTCACTCACCCCGCTGGGCGCCCACCTCTCTTCCTCAGCGCCTGGGGCCCAGCAGTTCTGCTTCCTCCTCTCGACCCGGGCAGGTGGCCTGGGCATCAACCTGGCCACGGCAGACACGGTCATCATCTACGACTCAGACTGGAACCCGCACAATGACATCCAGGTGTGTGGCCCTGACACCAGAACCCTCTCAGAGGGCCCCTCGCTGACCCTGGCTCTGTGGGCTTTCCCTCCCTCCCCGCACAGACTGTCTCAGGGCTTTACCTCTCCCTGGACCCGCCTCGTGGAGTCCCAGCCCCAAGAGGGACCTGGGAGGTGAGCCCCTCCAGCTCCTTCATTGTACAAGAGGAAACAGCCCAGGGAGGGCAGGGGGTGTGTCCAAGAACACGCAGCGACCTGTGTGACCATGACCGCTGGTCTGTCCCATCAGTCTTAGGGTCAAGGCCGTGGAGTGGGGCAGGATGAGGGGGTCCTGGGACCCAGAGGGGGCCAGTTTGGGAGGAACAGGAAAATAGAGTTGAGGGGACAAGGCCTGTGGAGGTGGGGAGAGGAAGAGATGGAGGCGGGGGCCATGGGGCTGGTGAGGAAGGATGAGAGGGTTGGGGGGCAGGGGTTGTGGGAGTAGAGACACACTCTGCTGTCCATGGCCACCCGTCTCGGGGCAGGGCCGGGCACACACACACTTTACACTCTTGGGGCGCACACGCAAACTTATGTCTCATGCACGTGTGTGCACCCGTGCACTGTCACCCACACAGATCTAATCACACCGGATCACGTCACGTGGACACCTAATGCGCAAATCCCCAGGTATATCCTTGTATCACACCCTGTCCTCACAGGGTGGCTGTGCATCTCCAACAGGTGGGCTTACGGTCCCACTAGTGGTCACTCCCGGGGAGGTGCGGCCCCCATCTCGGCATGAGCACCATCAGAGCCCTGTGTGGCTTCATTACATCAAGCACACTGACCACACTGCCGCTCACACCCCTGCCTTGCACACCTGCAGTCACACCGAGTTCCATCTGCACAGGCACCCAGGCCCACAGGAGGCCACACAGGATGCGAGCACAGCTGTCCTGGTGCACACACATCTCCACGGGCAGTCAGGCAGCTGGTTCCATGCAGAGCGCGTTCATGAGCCCATGTGCATGCCTCCCCCCACCCTCTGGTACCTGAGCCTGAGCCCCCAGCTCTCGGTTGAGCTATGGGTGCTAAGCTGCAGGTTGCCCCCAGGCCTTCAGCCGCGCCCACCGCATCGGGCAGAACAAGAAGGTGATGATCTACCGCTTTGTGACGCGGGCCTCGGTGGAGGAGCGTATCACGCAGGTGGCCAAGCGCAAGATGATGCTCACCCACCTGGTGGTGCGGCCCGGCCTGGGCTCCAAGTCCGGCTCCATGACCAAGCAGGAGCTGGACGACATCCTCAAGTTCGGCACCGAGGAGCTCTTCAAGGACGATGTGGAGGGTGGGTATCCCGGGTGCCGGGGCACGGCAGGGTGGTCCTGCTCGAGACACTCCCTTCCCGGGGCATCTCCAGTGTGCAGCCTTTCCCTCCTCCGCTCCCCCCTCCTGGCCAGGATGGGCAGGGCCAGGGTGGCATCTCTGGCTGCTGTCCCCCAGCTCTGCGGCCCCCCACCTCTGTCCTACAGGCATGATGTCTCAGGGCCAGAGGCCCGCCACGCCCATCCCTGATGTCCAGTCCTCCAAAGGGGGAGCCATGGCCGCCAGCGCAAAGAAAAAGCATGGCAGCACCCCGCCAGGTAGGGGCCGACCCAGCCCAGCCCCCAGACCCCTGTACCCTGGATGGCTGCTCCTGGAGAGGAAGGGGGCCCCCCAAACCCATTTTGTCAGGTTCCCCTGCCTGTGGACTGTAGCCGGGCGGGCAGTGGGCTGTTACCTTCTCTCATCACCGTGCTCCTCTGTTGCAGCCCCTGGAGGGGACTGGGAAGGGCCACTGTCTGGAATCTGTTCTGCTGGGGGTCCCCCCAACTCTGCACCCTGTCTGCCCCCAGGTGACAACAAGGACGTGGAGGACAGCAGTGTGATCCACTATGATGACGCAGCCATCTCCAAGCTGCTGGACCGCAACCAGGACGCCACGGACGACACGGAGCTGCAGAACATGAACGAATACCTGAGCTCCTTCAAGGTGGCGCAGTACGTGGTGCGCGAGGAGGACGGCGTGGTAAGCCCCGCCCCTCCTCGGCCCCGCCCCTCCTCGGCCCCGCCCTCAGAGACCACGCCCCTCCCTTCCGCGGCTCCACCCATCTGCGGCCGCGCCCCTACCGCAGCTTCTCCCTCTACTCTCGGAAACCGATTATCCCGAAGGCCGGCTCCCTGGTCTCTCCACCCTCCACGCGGACCCTGGGTGCTAATTATTCTTCCACGTGCCAGTTTTCCTTTTGAAACTGGGGGCCTCCTGAGGACAAGGGTGGGGCTTATTCTGTTCTATACCCCGGTGCCTGGCACAAGGCCAGGGAGCACTTGTGGAGCGAATGAATGAATGAATGAATGAATTACCGCGGCAGGAGCAGGAAGAGGAACATATGGGGCTGGGGGTGATCAGGGAAGGCTTCCTGGAGTAGGCAGGCTTTCCAGTTCCTCCTTGAGCCCCTAGAGGGTGAGATGTGGTAGAGGCAGCGAGGCCCCCTAGGGGCAGAGACGCGCGCCGGCCCCGCCCTCACGGAGCCCACGGCACCTGCGTCCCCAGGAGGAGGTGGAGCGGGAGATCATCAAGCAGGAGGAGAACGTGGACCCCGACTACTGGGAGAAGCTGCTCCGGCACCACTACGAGCAGCAGCAGGAGGACCTGGCCCGCAACCTGGGCAAAGGCAAGCGCATCCGCAAGCAGGTCAACTACAACGACGCCTCCCAGGAGGACCAGGGTGCGTGCCCGGAGGGAGGGGAGGGCATCCCTGTGGCGGGAAGCCCTGGGGGCGGGGGAGGAGGAGCCGTGCGGAGTGGCCTGAGCCGGGAGGCGGTGGGGAGAGCTTCTCAGAGAGAGGGGGCTCCGGGGCAGGTGTGGGGTGTTGGGTGTTTGGGGGAACGCGATGGGTAGTGGTTCAGTGACTTCACGGCTAGTGGTGTGACTTTAAGGCAAGCCTCAGTTTCTCCGTCTGTAAAATAGGGACGACGATGGTATGAGGCCTTAGAATGTAGGGCAGGGTTGTAGGGATTCTACGGGAGCTCACAGGAGGTACACGAGGGCTGCTTTCGTTGTCAGTGTTCTCGGGCTGGGGTGTAGGGGTTTGGTGTGGCCCTGGG
Source organism: Mesoplodon bidens (assembly GCF_964165515.1). Taxonomy (NCBI): domain Eukaryota; kingdom Metazoa; phylum Chordata; class Mammalia; order Artiodactyla; family Ziphiidae; genus Mesoplodon; species Mesoplodon bidens. The sequence continues at coordinate 182,836,455 of NC_138177.1, forward strand.
TGTGGGGGGCTCGGGTGGGCTTCTGCCTGCACAGCTCACCCTGCACCCCTCTGCCTGACCCCCCACAGAGTGGCAGGACGAGCTCTCAGACAACCAGTCCGAATACTCCATTGGATCCGAGGACGAGGACGAGGACTTTGAAGAAAGGCCGGAAGGGCAGAGTGAGGCGCAGCGCCGGGCGGGGCCGCGCGGCGTGTCGGGAGCCGGTGGTCGGCGTGGGGCGCCCCGGGGGCCTCAGCACAAGCGTCCATCCCCCGGAGTGGGCCCTGAGGGGCCTGCTGTCCTGGGGCGAGCTGCTGGGTGGGTTGGGTCAGGACTCCGGGCCCGGCTGAGGGGTCGTGGCGGGCTGCTCCCCCAGGTGGACGGCGACAATCCAGGAGGCAGCTGAAGAGCGACAGGGACAAGCCCCTGCCCCCGCTTCTCGCCCGGGTCGGCGGCAACATTGAGGTGGGGCCTGCGTGCACCCCCTGCTCTCCCAGCTCCCCTTCCCCGGATTTCCCTCGTCCCCTTTCAGAGCAAAGAGATCCCCGCGCGGAGGAGGGGCGGGAGGGCTGGGGGGTCCCGCTGGGTCAGTGCCAAGTAGAGGTGGGCCTGGGCTGTGCCCCTCTGGGTCCTGCCCCTGCGGGAGGCCCCTGCTCCTCCGTGCTTCTCCCTTCCCTGTGCTTTTCTCCCTCGTCTCTGAATTCCCCGCTCCCTCACCCTGATCTCCGCCGGCCCAGGTGCTGGGCTTCAACGCCCGACAGCGGAAGGCCTTTCTGAACGCCATCATGCGCTGGGGCATGCCCCCCCAGGACGCCTTCAACTCCCACTGGCTGGTGCGGGACCTTCGCGGGAAGAGTGAGAAGGAGTTTAGGTAAAGGGGCTGAGGTGGTGGCCCAGGGCATGGCCGCCCGCCCTGGAGCGGGCAGGCTCTGGCTGGGCGGGCCAGCACAATGGGTGGCGTTTCCGCCAGGTGAAGGGCATCTGGAGAGCTCGCTGCTGTCAGATGTTGGCGTGCCTGGGGTCCAGGCCCGGGCAGGGCTCATTTGCAGAGAACGCTGACCAGTTCCCTCTGCCAGAGCAGCTGGTGTTAACGGCAGCGCAAAGGATCTGGGTTATCCGGGGCAGGGCTGTCCCAGGAGGGCTTCTTCTGTCCTTCCCTGGGGCCTGACCCTGCCAGGCCTGGTTGGGAGGCAGGCGGCGGGTGATGATTCCAGTCAGGAGGTCCCCCGGGGGTCCTGCCAGCCCCCTCAGAGGGTCCTGCCGCCCCCCACTCCCTGAGCCCCAGTCCCCCCCACCCCAGAGCCTATGTGTCCCTCTTCATGCGGCACCTGTGTGAGCCGGGGGCTGACGGCGCGGAGACCTTCGCAGACGGCGTGCCCCGCGAGGGCCTCTCCAGGCAGCACGTGCTCACGCGCATTGGGGTCATGTCACTAGTTAGGAAGAAGGTGGGTGAGTAGCCTTTGCTGGGCTTTTCCTGGCAGCCGACCACGGCCCAGGTGTGCCCCTGGGAGGTCAGCGGGTAGAGGGCAAGTGCCTGGCTGTCCAGGGTCTGAGTCAGGCTAGAGGCATGGACCCATGATGCCTCTCTGGGTGGAGAAGTCGGAGGGGGTGGGGACTGGAGGCCGGGTTGGCAGGTGGGGACGGGCTGGGGGTCGGGGCTGGCAGGGGGGTTTGCAGTCAGAAGGGCATGTGGCATGGCCAGCCTCGGGTGGAGGCGGCACCTCTGCCTCACCCCAAGCTTGGGATGCCCCCGTCCCACGGGCCGCCCTGAGGCCCTCACTTCTGAGCTGCGACCCCCTCCCTCCCCTCTTCCCTCCCACCTGCCCCAGGTTCAGGAGTTCGAGCACGTCAATGGGAAGTACAGCACCCCGGATTTGATCCCCGAGGGGCCCGAGGGCAAGAAGCCAGGCGAGGTCATCTCCTCGGATCCCAACACACCAGTGCCCGCCAGCCCTGCCCACCTTCTGCCTGCCCCGCTGGGCCTGCCAGGTCTGGGCTCTGTCGAGCAGGGGAGGGCACCTGGGTCACAGGAGGTGGCGAGACCCCACGTCCTCCCCACATCCCGCAAGGGCTGGCCTCCCTCCCCGCCCAAAGCTTCTGGCTGCAGAAGTGTCACTCCCCTGAGAGATTTTCTTTTTAATGACAGCTTTGAGATGTAGTTCACACACCACCGTGTTCCATCTTTAGAACTGTATTATCCAGTCGTTTCTGGTAGATTCATAGGATTGTGCAACCATTGCCTCTAATTCCAGAATGTTTTCATCACCCCAAAGAGAAACACATACTCATTAGCAGTGGCTCCACATTCCTTCTCCTCGTATCTTCCTCAGCAACCACTAATCTACTTTCCGTCTCTCTGGGTTTGCCTATTCTGGACATTTCACGTAAATGAAATTATACACTATGTGGCCTTTTGTGCCCGGCTTCTTTCACTAGCATAATATTTTCCAGGTTCATCCATGTTGTAGGGTATCAGCACTTCATTCCTTTCTGTGGCCGAATCCTATTCCATTGTTTGGATCCACCACATTTTTTTTTTTTTTTTTTTTGCTGTACGCGGGCCTTTCACTGTTGTGGCCTCTCCCTCTCCGGACACGCAGGCTCAGCGGCCATGGCTCATGGACCCAGCCGCTCCGCGGCATGTGGGATCCTCCCAGACTGGGGCACGAACCCGTGTCCCCTGCATCGGCAGTCGGACTCTCTATCACTGCGCCACCAGGGAGGCCCCGGATCCACCACATTTTGGGTATCCACTCATCAGCTGATGGATTTGGGGTTGTTTCTACCTTTTGGCTATTGTGGATAATATTGGGAGTAACATTGCTTTGAACTTTTGTGTTCAACTGAAAACAAGTGTCTTCATTTCTCTTGGGCGTATAGCTAGCAATGGAATCACCGGGTCACATGGTATAACATTTTGAGGAACTGCCAAACTTTTTCACAGCGACCACACCATTTTTCATTCCCACCAGCCATATGTGAGGTTCCAGTTTCTCTACATCCTCACCAGCACTTATCTGACTTTTTGCTTACAGCCATCCTAGTGGGTGTGAAGGGGCGTTTCGTTGTGGGTTTTTTTTTTTTTAAATAAATTATTTATTTATTTATTTATTTTGGGCTGCCTTGGGTCTTTGTTGCTGCGCGTGGGCTTTCTCTAGTTGTGAAGAGCGGGGACTACTCTTTGTTGTGGTGTGCGGGCTTCCCATTGCGGTGACTTCTCTTGTTGCAGAGCACAGGCTCTAGATGCACGGGCTTCAATAGTTGTGGCACGTGGGCTCAGTAGTTGTGGCACGTGGGCTCAGTAGTTGTGGCGCACGGGCTTAGTGGCTCCGCGGCACGTGGGATCTTCCCGGACCAGGGCTCGAACCTGTGTCCCCTGCACTGGCAGGCGGTTTCTTTTTTTTTTTGCGGTATGTGGGCCTCTCACTGCTGTGGCCTCTCCCGTTGTGGAGCACAGGCTCCGGACGCGCAGGCCCAGCGGCCACGGCCCACGGGCCCAGCCGCTCCGCGGCACGCGGGATCCTCCCAGACCGGGGCACGAACCCGTGTCCCCTGCATCGGCAGGCGGACTCCCAACCACTGTGCCACCAGGGAAGCCCGGCAGGCGGTTTCTTAACCACTGCACCACCACGGAAGTCCCTCGTTGTGGTTTTGATTTGCATCTCTCTTTTGATTTGCATTTCTCTTTTGATTTGCATCTTTGATGGCTGAAGATGTTGAGAATCTTTTCATGTGCTTCCGGGCCATTTGTGCGTCTTCTTTGGAGAAATGGCATTTCAGATCCTTTGTCCTTCTTTAATGGGTTATTTGCCTTTTTGGTGATTCGTGTGTTTATCTGGGCAAAGCATCTTCTTCCCTCAGTCAGACCCCTCAGGCCAGGGGCGTCCTGCCTATCCCAGGTGACAGGTGCGGCCCTGAGAGGCTCAGCGCCTCTGAGGACATCCTGCTTCTGGGCACAAGTGCCCTCTAGTTTACTAGACACGCCTAGTTTACTTCCTGGCCCCGTGTGCCTGTGGGCAAGTCCCTTCCCCTGTGAGGTAGTGACCACCTCCCAGGGCTACTCAGAGCACGTGGGTCACTGGCCCTTTGCAGGATCAAGAACTGACTCAACGTGGGGGAGGCACGTGGCCAGTCAACCAGCCTGGAAGCCGGGACCACACCCAGCCGTCCTGGCTGCTAGTCTGCGCCTCCACTTACCTCTCTTCCTGGCTTCCAGATGGGAGGCCCCCCCTGCATGTAGCTCCGTCCTGTCGGCCCCTGGCTTTGGCCTCACTGGGCCCAGGGTCCTCCGAGGCTCCTCACGTTGCAGGCCTGGCCTGGGTGCTCTCGCTCACCTGGTTCACCTGTCCTTCTGGAGGTGCCGGGCCCAGGATCCTCTCTGACGCCCCATTTTCTGCCCTTCTCCCCTCCCCGCCCCAGCTCACCTGTCTCACCCTGTCTCCCTTGATCTTTCAGACAAAATGGAAGCCCAGCTGGGCTACTTGGAAGAGAAGGAGCTGGGGGTGCAGAAGCCAAAGAAGCCCCCAGAAATCCTGGTATGGAAGATGCAGGTGTCTGGGCCCCTGTGGGATGGGGGTGGGTCTGGGGACCTTCTCAGGCCTTGCCCAGGCAGCTGTCACTCAGGCCCCCTGGTTCCAAGTTCGAGCCTCTGTGTCTGGGGAACGGGTTGCAAGCAAAAGCAGTGGGAGCCGGGAGAGTGCGTTCCGAGCCCAGCACCCCTTCCCTGCCTCCACTCCTGTTGAGGCTCCAGGCCCCGCAGCTCCCTAGTCTGTCCTCCCTAGGCCCTGCCAACTGCCCTGGACAGAGCGGAGGGTGAGGACAAGCACGAGAACTCGGATGGCAAGGAGAGGGCCCGCGAGGAGCGACTGGAGGAGATGGAGAAGGCCCAGCCCTCCCCAGAGCAGCTGCCGAAAGGTGCGGGCTTCCACCTTGAGGCAGTGTCAGGCCTGGGTCAGAGAAGAGCAGCCAGGCCGCTCTCTACCCCGTCTCTCCCTGGCCGGGTGGTGGGCTGTGCATTGCTCTGTCCTAGCACCATAGGTCCCAGGGTGAGGGGAGAGCCAGGGGCTCAGTTCTCTATATGTGGGCTTTAACTTTTCCTGCTGTACAGTTTGGGGGTTATTGGGCTACATCTTTTTTATTTTTTAAAATAATTTTATTTATTTATTTTTGGCTACATTGGGTCTTTGTTGCTGCGCGCGGGCTTTCTCCAGTTGCAACAAGCGGGGGCTGCTCTTTGTTGCGGTGCACGGGCTTCTCATTGCAGTGGCTTCTCTTGTTGTGGAGCATGGGCTCTAGGGTGCACGGTCTTCAATAGTTGTGGCTCGCGGGCTGTAGAGCACACAGGCTCAGTAGTTGTGGCCCACGGGCTTTGTTGCTCGGCAGCATGTGGGATCTTCCCGGACCAGGGCTTGAACCCATGTCCCCTGCATTGGCCGGCGGATTCTTTTTTTTTTTTTTTTTTTTTTTTGCGTTATGCGGGCCTCTCACTGTTGTGGCCTCTCCCCTTGCGGAGCGCAGGCTCCGGACGCACAGGCTCAGCGGCCATGGCTCACGGGCCTAGCCGCTCTGCGGCATGTGGGATCTTCCCAGACCGGGGCACGAACCCGTGTCCCCTGCATCGGCAGGCGGACTCTCAACCACTGCGCCACCAGGGAAGCCCCGGCCGGCGGATTCTTAACCACTGCGCCTCCAGGGGAGCCCGGGCTACATCTTTTTATTAATTATTTCTGAATCAGTGGCCTCGTGGTCTGAACACATGAGTCTGTATAATATTGTTTTTATATGATACTGTTGAAACCTGCTTTCTGGCTTAATGTGGTCAGACCTTGTAAATGCTTATGTGTGCTTGAAAAGAATGTTTGTCCTTTCATTGCTGGGTGTAAGGTTCTAAATATATGCATTAGATCATTATGCTGTTCAGATTTTTTAATATCCTTACTTATTTTTGGTTTGCTTTGATCAGTCACATCTGAGAGACTTGTGTTAAAATCTCTCACTGTGAGTGTGGGTTAGTCTCTGTCCTCGTAAGGCCAGATTTTGTTTCGTATAGTTTGGGATTGGGTTGTTAGGTGCATATTGGTTCAGGTTTTTTATAATTTTCTGGTGAAGTGTTTCTGTTTATTATGTAATAACCTTCTTATCCCTCCTGATACTTTTTGCTTTAAGGTTCATTTAGGCTGATTTGGATTGAGCTTATTTTTGTTTAGTATACACTTGGTGTATTTTTTTTTTTTTTTCTTTTTGGCCATACTGTGCAGCATGCGGGATCTTAGTTCCCTGACCAGAGATTGATCCTGGGCCCCCTGCAGTGGAGGCGCAGAGTCCTAACCACTGGACCGCCAGGGAATTCCCATACTTGGTGTATTTTTTTCTATCCTTTTACTTAAAAGTAGAAATAAAAACTTTATTGTGATATAATTCACATTCCATACAGTTTACCCATTTAAAGTATATCATTCAGTAGTTTTTATATATTCACAGCATTGTAGAATCATCAGCACAATTAATTGTAGAACATTTTCATCATTCCAGAAAGAAACCCTATGCCCATTAGCCCATTTTCTCCTCCCCACAGCCTGTGGCAATCACTAATTTATTTTCTGTCTCTTTGGATTTGCCTGCTCTGGACATTTCATATAAATGGAATCATAAAATATATGCCTTTTTATGTGTGACTTCTTTCACTAAGCATAGTGTTTTCAAGGTTCATCAGTTTTGTACCATGTATTGGAACTTCATTCCTTTTTGCTGAATAACATTCTACTCTGTGGATAGACCATATTTTATTTTCCCATTCATCAGTTGATGGACTAACCCAACATCAGTTGGGTTATTTTGCCTTTTGGCTATTATGAATAATGCTGCTGTGAACATTTGTATATAGGTATTTGTGTGGACATAGATTTCAGTTCTCTTGGGTATATACATAGGAGTGGAATTGTTGGATCCTATGGTAACTCTAGTATTTTGAGGAACTGCCAGATTGTTTGCTACAGTGGCTGCACCACTTTACATTCCCACCAGCAGTGTATAGTTTTCCAATTTCTCCACATCCTGGCCAACACTTGTTATTATCTCTCTTTTTGATTATAACCATCCTAGTGGGTGAAAAGTCATAGCTCAAGTGGTTTTGATTTGTATTTCCCTTCTGTGTAAAGATGTTGAGTATCTTTTCAAGTGTTATTAGCCATTTGTACATTTTTGCTGGAGAAATGTCTTTTCAGATCCTTTTGTCCATTTTTTAATTGGGTTATTTGTCTTTTTATTATTGAGTTATGAGTTCTTTATAATACATGTTCCACATCAGATATGGTGATTTGCAAGTATTTTCTTCCATTTCTTAATTTTTAATCTATCTGTATAATTAAGTTTTAGGTATATCTTTTGTAAACAGTATATGGTGGGATTTGTTGTTTTAAATCTAATCATAGAATCTCTACCTTTTAGCTGGCAAATTTAATCTTGTTACATTTATTATAATAGCTAGGTATTTGGAGGAATTTCTACTCTTATTTTGTGCTTTATATCACCGTTGCCTTTTCTTCTTTTTTCTCCTGACATCTCTTGGATTGATCACATTTTCTTTCTATTTTCCCCCTTTCCCCTAGACTTCTTTGGAAGGTTTACAGTCAGTTCTATTTTGTACTCTTAAATTTTTAGCATGTCACCTCCTGAATACTATAAGGACTGTAGGCAACTTTAGCTCTGATGCACTCCCTTTTCATCTGCCATGTGCTGTTGCTTATTTCTAAAAGTTTTGTGTTTGCTTGTTGGTTCATTGTTGCTTTGTTCAGTGTCCTCCTTCCCAAAATACACCTTTCAATGGTGCTTTTAGCAAATTTCTGTGGATGGCAAATTCTCTCATTATGTGTTATTTTTCCTTTACATCTTACTGTATTTTTCTTGAATAATAGCAGAATTCGAGGTGGGATAGGGGTTTTCCCTCAGCACTTGAAGATGTTATTTCTTTTGTATTCTGGCTTCCATTGTGCTGAGAAGGCTGCTCTCAGGGTAATTGCTGCTCCTTTGTAGGAAACCTGCCTTTTCTATCTTTCCTAACACGGAAAGACCATTTGTAAGATACTCTGTTTGTCTTTGGTCATGTGCAATTTCACAACGATGAAATTTTTATTTATTCTGCTTATGACTGACTGTGATTCTGTGATTCTTTTTTTTTTTTTTATTGACTGTGATTCTTACCAGCTGAGTGTTGTGTCTTCTATTGGTTATCGGCAGATTCTCAGTCACTCCCTCGCTGAATGTTATCTTTCCTCCCATTATGTTTATTTTCTCCTGGCATTCCTCTTACTCATCAATTCATTCCTTCACCCAACAAATACATAGTGAAGGCCTGCTGTGTGTTGGGGGCTGTCCTAGGCTCTGGGGACACAGACAGTGAACCAAAGCCACAGACAGTGAACCAAAGCCAAAGCCTTCACGTGGACTTTGTATTCTACTGGGGATGGAGGACTGAGGCCTCCTTTGCTGGCTCTCAGCTGGGGGGCCATGCTTAGCACCTAGAAGCTGCCCACGTTGCTTGCCACGGGGCTCACTCCATCTTCAAGCCAGCAGTGGTGCACCAGTCCCCCTCAGGCTTCAGATCTCTGACATCCTTTTCTGTGACCATTCAGAGAAAACTCTGCTTTTAAAGGGCTGGTGTGATGAGGTCAGGCCCACCTGGATAATCTCCCTCTTTTAAGATCACCTGTGCCTCATCGCATGACCTCCTCAGGGGAGTAGAATCCATCACATTCACAGTCCTGACGACTATGTACAAGGCTTGTTCTCCAGGGCCAGGAAGTCGTGAGGATGTCTTAGAAATCTGCAAGGAGATGTCTAAAATGTTAGTGATTATGTATTTCATTTCTAGAAATTTTATCTGGCTTTTTCTACTTCCATTTTTTTTTTTTTTGATTTGTCTTTTCTTACGGATTCTCTTCCTTTTTTTTCTCTCTGTCTGGCTGTGGGTATTGTTTTCTGAGTTTCATTTGGGTGCATCTTCATCAGAGATTGTTTTATCCATGAGAACCCATGTCATTCCTGGGTAGCAGGAAATGTCTCACCTTCTATTTCCATGAAGCCCAGGGCCTAGTGGTCTCACTAGTGACTTGGCTGGTCTGGGACCAGTCTTTATGGCACAGTTCAGATTCCACAGCCTGCATGCCTTAGTGTTGGATTTGGACCCTCACTGGGGGCTTTCTGCCCCCTAGATTCCATGTGGGAGCCAGGCTTCCTCAGCTTGGCCATGAGCTGGCGGATGGAACTTTCCCTCTTTTGCAGAGAGCACAGCAGTTGGAGGGTGTTGGTTCATTGGTTTAATTCCAGTTCTCTGCATCTCTGGGGCTTGCGGCCTCATCCTTCCTGTCTGGTGTTGAGACACCAGGCCTCTTCCTGGTGTCCAGTCACCCTCTGCCCAGGCCCTCAGCATATGCTTCTCGAGCTTTGAGTTTCCATTCATTTATGGCACTTGGCAATTTCCTTTTCTTCTTGTGTGTGCACCCGTGTTTTTTTTTTTTTTTTTCTGTATGCGGGCCTCTCACTGTTGCGGCCTCTCCAGTTGCGGAGCACAGGCTCCGGACGCGCAGGCTCAGCGGCCATGGCTCACGGGCCCAGCCGCTCTGCGGCATGTGGGATCCTCCCGGACCAGGGCACGAACCCGTGTCCCCTGCATCAGCAGGCGGACTCAACCACTGCGCCACCAGGGAAGCCCCCGTGTGTTTTTTTAATGTGATAGATATTGCCTGACACTTCTGGGTGTCTGTAGGAGGGGTTTTGTGTTAACGAAGGCCTGACATGTTGCCAGAACTTTGAGCCCTCTGGTTATCATTGTGGTAGGGAGGGTTCGGAGACGGTGCCTTGAGAAGTTTGGGGGGAGGGTGCTGCCGGGATGGGTGGGTGGGGTGAGGTCCCGCCCCCACCCTGCCTCCCCAGAGAACCCTCCCTGATGGCACCTGTTGGACTTCTGAGTAAGATGATGGAGAGGATTCCTTGCATGGCTAAAGCACTGTTGGGAAGCCACCAGCCCGGAGTCTCCTCTGCCCTTCCGGACCCCTCCTCACTCTGTGAACACACTTTGTCTTGCAGAAGAAGTGCTTGCTGAGAAGGAGAAGATTCTGGACAAGCTGGAGCTGAGCTTGATTCACAGCAGAGGCGATGGCAGTGATTTCAGGCCAGGTTTGGGGCTCTTGCATGTGCTCTGTCCTGTGTCCCTTGGTCTCTTGAGGGAACCATCTGGAGCCTCTTGGGCCTCTTGCAGCCTCCTGGGTACCGTCCCCTTGGCCCCAGGCCCTGATCAGAGCTGCTGGGTGGGAGCCTGGACTCGCCAGCCCCTCAGGGGACAGACCCTCCACCTCCTTTCTCCTGACCCCTCCTGTGGCCCCGGCCACCACCAGGAGGAAGGAGAGCTGGTCATAGAGTTTGGCCTGGCGCATTTGGGGTTCAGCTGGCAGCCTGTGTCCTTCTAAGTGCTGGAATGTTCTGGAACAGTCGTCCCCAGATCACAGTCCCAAGGCGGCACTGCCCTCCTTCAACATAAGCTGCATTTTCACAGTCCCCCGCATCCCCCCTGTCCCCAGGTGGTCCTGCCTTGGTGGAGGGACACTCAGGCTTGGAGCAGCCCTCCCTGCTCAGGATGGAGAGAGGGGGCTGCTGGCTTGTCTGTTTCAAATCCCTTTGGGCAGTGAGCCCCTTGCGGGTGGGGAGATATGATTCCCGCTTGCCTTTGGGTCCCCAGTGCTTGGGGGAAAGAGGCCCCTGGGCAGTGCCTTTGGGATGGATAGATGAAGGTGGGTCTGTCCTCCCACAGATGACACCAAAGCCGAGGAGAAGGAGCCCATTGAAACACAGCAAAATGGTGACAAAGAGGAAGATGAGGAGGGGAAGAGGGAGGACAAGATCGGGAAGTTCAAGTTCATGTTCAACATTGCAGACGGGGGCTTCACAGGTACTGGGGTGGGGCCGTGGGCAGAGAGCTGTGCCTGTTTGTGTCGCAGGCTTCCTGATGGTGGGTCCCAGGAGTCTGGGCAGATGGTTATATTATACTAACGTGTGAATGGTTGACAAAAATCTGCAGCATAACCTTTCCTAGTAACACTGGAACGCTGAACCTCTCGGGGTGGGGAGATGGCAGGTAGTGAGGGAGAGGCTTTCCTAGGCCCACCTCTGTGGGGGCTGGGGGGCACTTCATTCTGCTTCCCTTGGCTGGCTTCCCAGAGCTACACACACTGTGGCAAAACGAGGAACGTGCTGCTGTGTCCTCGGGGAAAATCTACGACATCTGGCACCGGCGCCACGACTACTGGCTGCTGGCAGGCATCGTGACGTATCCTTGGCCAAGCCGGGCTGGGCAGGACTGTGGACCTCAGGGAGGGTTGTGGGGCTTGTGGGGTGAGGAGTCAGGGGCTGGTGCTCCTAACCAGGTGCCAGGGACCCTTTCCTGGTGACGATGACAGTGACCGTGATTGTAACGGTAGCTTGTCCCTTTTTTTTTTTTTTTTTTGCGGTACGCGGGCCTCTCAGTGCCGTGGCCTCTCCCGTTGCGGAGCACAGGCTCCGGACGCGCAGGCTCAGCGGCCATGGCTCACAGGCCCAGCCGCTCTGCGGCATGTGGGATCCTCCCGGACCGGGGCACGAACCCGTGTCCCCTGCATCGGCAGGCAGACTCTCAACCACTGCGCCACCAGGGAAGCCTGGATGACCCCTTCTTAATCTGATTACACCTGGAAATAACCTATTTCCAAATAGGGTCACAGCCACAGGTGCTGGGGGTTAGGACTCGGATGTTTCCACCCTCTGGGTTTTGGGGATGAAGGAGTTTATCTGATGAAGCCTCGGTGCCATGTCTGGCCTCCTTGGGGCCCCTGTCGGTGTCCACTGATTGTCAAGTCACCCTTATCCACGTGTTCATCTTGCAGCCAAGTTTAATGACTGTTTGGAGAGCACAAAGCCAGGGCGCCAAACCCCAGGCTGGTCTCCCGTCCCCCACCCCATGGCCAGGTTTGCCCTTAACGGTGCCCCACCCAGGCACGGCTATGCCCGTTGGCAGGACATCCAGAATGACCCGAGATACATGATCCTCAACGAGCCCTTCAAGTCCGAGATCCACAAGGGCAACTACCTGGAGATGAAGAACAAGTTCCTGGCCCGCAGGTTCAAGGTCAGTCCTTGGCAGGGCCAGAGGCTGGGGGCGGGGTGCTGCGAGAGGGCAGGTTACATGAAGGTCTGGGGCAAAGAAATGAGCAAGCAGCAACCCCCCCACCTCCCCCCGGTATATCTGGATGCGGGCCAGACTGCCCAGGAAAGGGAGTCATTTAGTCCGTCAACGAACAGGTGCTGGGCCCTTGCTCTGGGCCAGGCCCCACTGGGCGAGTGTCCCTGCCCTGGGTGGTGGGTGCAGAGAACTCAGCTTGGCATGGGCTCTAAGGGGTGGCCCAGAGGGTGGACAGCCGGGTGAGGGTGTGTGTCCTTCCCTGCTTTCCGCCAGAGCTTTGGCCTGTGGGGGTGGGTGCTGGTGGAGGGGGGCCAGGCCAGCGCTCAGTCCCTCCCCTCCCCCCGCCCCCTCAGCTGCTGGAGCAGGCGCTGGTCATCGAGGAGCAACTCCGGAGGGCCGCGTACCTCAACATGACCCAGGACCCCAACCACCCCGCCATGGCCCTCAACGCCCGCCTGGCCGAGGTGGAGTGCCTTGCTGAGAGCCACCAGCACCTGTCCAAGGAGTCCCTCGCCGGGAACAAGCCCGCCAATGCCGTCCTGCACAAGGGTGAGCGAGCCTGCTCCCTGGAGGGGGGCCCACCTGCCTTGCTCCTGCCCAGCGGCTCCTGCCCCCCAGGTGGGGGCGTGGGGCTGGGCATAGGACATCAGAGGGGACAGGCTGTCATCCAGCCTCTGCTCTTACCTGTGGGGAAAGCGAGGCCTCTGCTTTTCTAGCCTTTTGCGGAAGCTCCGCGCCGTGCAGGCCCTGGATGGGGGGTAGGTGACATAGAAGACTATTAAGTTGTACCAGCTCGTTTATCGAGCCTTGACAATACGTGTTTTTTTTTATTTAATATTTTTTTAGTGAGAGGAGAGGACCTTTTTAAAATTAAAAAAAAAATCTTTTTATTGGAGTATAGTTGGTTTACGATGTTGTGTTAGTTTCATGTGTACAGCAAAGTGAATCAGTTGTCCGTATACATACGTCCACTCTCTTTTAGATCCTTTTCCCACACAGGTCATTTCAGAGCATAGAGTAGAGTTCCCTGTGCTGTACAGTAGGTCCCTGTTAGTTTTCTGTGTTTTATGTAGTCGTGTTTATGTGTCAGTCCCAGTCTCCCATCTTATGACAATATGCTTTAAATACGTTCTGTCTTTAATTCTTGTAATATCTTTAAGTGGTGAGGTTTCTCATCCCATTTTAAAGTCGGTGCTCGGGGAGGTGAAATAGTTGCCCAAGGTGTCCCGGGATTCACACCTTTGACCCTCGTGCTCCAGATCCTGAGGAAGTTCCCAGGCTGCCTAGGGGGAGGGGGTGAGCCAAGCTCACGTGAGGGTCCCTGGACTCTGCGGCCCCCCGCTGCCTGGGAGAAGTTTCCTGAGGCCGCTCTGTCTTGGGCGCGGACCCTGTCCCCCGCGGTGGCCAGCGCTGCAGGCCTCCCCGGGAGCCAGGAAGCTGGCTGAGGGCCCAGAGGGAAGCCCAGCGTTGGGTCAGGGTTCCTGGCTGTCATCTCTGCAGCCCTCGGGCTGGGAGAAGCTGTTGGGAAAAGCGGGCTCTTGTCCAGCAGCCGGCGGGGCTCTGCTTGGCTGGCTGGGAGGGCCGGGTGAAGGGCGCCCCCTGGTGTCCGCTGCGTGGGTGCAGTAACAGCGACACAGCCTGGTAGCTAAGTGCCCGCCTGGGTGCCACGCCCCGCGCCTCCCCTTCCCTCCCCAGTCCTGAACCAGCTGGAGGAGCTGCTGAGCGACATGAAGGCGGATGTGACGCGCCTGCCCTCCATGCTGTCCCGCATCCCCCCGGTGGCCGCCCGTCTCCAGATGTCAGAGCGCAGCATCCTGAGCCGCCTGACCAACCGAGCCGGGGACCCCACCATTCAGCAGGTCAGGGCCGGCCTGCGCCCTGGCCCCAGCCCCCCACGCACGTCCTGGGCGCCCTGGGTGGGGGCTCGGGCCGGCGCGGGACTTGGACCTTTAAACCTGAGTCCTTGCCTCCAGGGCGCTTTCGGCTCTTCCCAGATGTACAGCAACAACTTTGGGCCCAACTTCCGGGGCCCTGGACCGGGAGGGATTGTCAACTACAACCAGATGCCCCTGGGGCCCTATGTGACCGGTAGGTGCCCGTCTGCTTCCGGGCGGCATGGGCAGGGGCGCCCGCGGGGCCCCAGCCGGCCCCCCACCTCCCCCGGCAAGCCGAGCTTTCCTCTCTTTGCCGCAGATATCTAGCCGTCCCCGAGATTTCCCTCTGCTGCCGGGCTCGTTTCCAGTGGAGGTGAGGCCGCTCGTGGGCGCTGCGCCGTCCCTTGTCCCTCCTTGGCTTGGCGAGTCAGGCCAGGCCAGTACAGGCCCTGGTCCCTGTGCTTCTTCACGGCCCTGGGGCCTCGCCCCTCCACGCTCGGGGACTGTCTTGGGGCCTGTGTGTCTTCCTAGGCTTCCAGACGCTTCCCCCGGGAGCCTGGGGGGGCAGCACACGGCAGGGTGGGTGCACGTGGGCGTGCTCCCGTGTACACACGTGCGTCTGTGCGCCGGTGTGTTGGTGTGCGTGCGTGAGCCCGGCAGCGAGTCAGGGACCGTTGCCCCCAGCCTGGAACCCTGACTCCACTGTTGTGCCTGCGCTTTCCTGCCGGGTGGTGGACGCCCTGGGACGTCACCTCCCCCCAGCCGCTGCCCAGGACCGGGAGGGTGGCTCGGCGTGTGTGCGGCTCAGTGTTACCAGCTGGGAGAGGGTTTTAGTCCTGAGAAACCACCAGTCCGCTGTGGCCTCCTCCGCCCCGCTGACAGCGCCCGCTAAGCTGTGTGTCCCATCAGAACCTCGGCTTTGGCGCGGAGGCTCGGGGGCGGGGCTGTTCCGGACAGGCTGCTCCTTGGGGGCCCCGCTGCCTCCACTCCCCGGTGTGGCCGTGGCCCGAGGCTGGGAGGTCTGGGCTGTGGGACCCCCTGCTGTCAGTTGGCCACGACAGGTCGTAGTGGGTGATCTAGGGTGTTGGGTGCCACCCCCGTGGGGACCCGAGCACCCAGCTATGTGACCTGTGATCTGCCTCTTGCAGCCGCGCCTGCCGGGCGCCCTGCCCGACCCCCGCAGGAGAGAAAAGCTGCCACCTTTCTAGAGCCACGCCACCCGAGGACAGAAAGGGAAATGGAGAAATGCCACCTCGTGGGGACAAGGCCGCCTGAGCCCAGAAGTGCCACCCAAGTGCTCCCACACCACCCGGGACGCACCCCTCGGCCACCTCTGCCAGGACGACTTCCTAGAAGAGATTTCATTTCTTTGTACATCTTTTGCACTTTCCTGTTGAAGACTTGAACAAGTTTGTCTTGATAAAAGTTGAGTGACGCGTGGAGGAGTCTGACTTGCAGCACGTATGTCTCTCTCTGCCGACGGGTTCCGGACCTGAAGGGAAGCTCCTGGGAGCCCAGAGGCCGCCCACAGACTTGGCCTGGCTGAGGAGGGTGAGGTGTCTGCCCCCATCCCCCCATCCCGTCTGCACCATGCTCCAGCCCCTTGCCCATGAGGCCCCCCGGTGCTAGGTGGGTCAGGACTGGGGAACTGGCCGGCCTGAGGGTAGAGACCTGGCTGACGCCCAGCTCAGGCCAGGCCGCTTCCTGTAAGGCTGGAGACCACTAAGCATGTGCTGTCTCCGTGGGACAGGTGTCTGTCCCTGGCCCAGCCTGTCTCACAGGCCCTGGACTCTGTCGTCACCAGCGGAGGGTCTGTGGCCCCTGCCCTGTGTGGCAGGTCACTTGTTCCCCGGAGGGAAGGGGAGGGCAGAGCCTGCAGGTGTTGGCCTGGGGGCTGCGGGAGCCTTTGTCTCAGGCCTCCATGGGAAGGGGTGTGCCCTCCCTCTGCCGGGGTGTGGCTAGCGTTCCAGCAGGGAGGGTCACAGCAGTGCTGAGGGGGGCCCAGGAGCCCCTGGTCCTGCCCTGTGCCCTGGGAGGCCCATCAACCCCACCTCCAGGTACACTCCCCATGCGATCTCCTGGCCGCAGATGTGGAGAAACCAGGCCACACGCTGGAGCCTGGACTTATCCCCCCCTCTACTCTTGTCCCTGGAGAGGCCTTGATCTGGGCACTTGCCATCTGGGATGGGCCACGACTGCCCTCGCTGTGTTCTCGGAAGGCTTGGGGAAAGCTTGGAGGCAGGGGACTGGCCCCAGTGACCTCTGCAGTCTTCCCAGCTGGAGCACCCCCAGCTTCCTGCCTTGTTTCCTGCCAGTAACGCCCCACTGTGGTGGTACGCTGTGATGGCCCCAGTTTGGAGGGGAGGAACCGGCCAGGGCCTGGGGCCTGTCTGTGTCTGACGTTCCCTCTGGCGCAGCCTGGAAGGGAATTCCGAGCCTTGAGCAGGGAGGGGCCTTCCTGGCGTGGAGCCCTGGGCGCAGAACCCTGTTTGAGAGAGAAACAAGCTGGGCCTGGGGGTGGAGGCACCAGGGAGGTTCTGTTCTGCTCCCTGGCCAGGACTGGGGCCAGGATTTGGGGGTGTCTTGGGGACACGGCCACTGGCCAGCCCTCCCAGAGCCCAGATGTCCTCAACTGTAAATGGCTCTCCCTGAACCCCTAGAGGGCTGGACCCCCAAGGCCCCTGCCATCTCCAGGCTGGCCAACCCTGGCATTGCTGGTGGGAGGAGTGGGGGGGGGCACAGGTGTCCAGGACACATGTGAAGGCCTTCCAGGCCTCCCGGAAGGGTGGGGTCATTCCTGTCCCCTATGGTTTATCCAGTGCCATGTGTACACGCGTGGTCCTCTGACCCGTGCCCCCCGCAGAGGTTCCGGCTCAGGCCACGGGCAGCGTGACCACCAGGAGCCCCCGCCACGGGGCCGTGTGACTCTGCCCTCTCAAGCAGGCAGTCAGCCTGCCAGACTGGCTGGCCTGGTGGGGAACACAGTGGATGGGTCCTGAACGTCAGGTCAGGGGGCACATGGTAGAGGACAGGGGTCTGTGTTGTCCCCACTGCGTCACTCCAAGGGCAGGTGGTCCTTCCCCTGCCAGCCCTTGATCCCCAGCAAGCTTCCCTCTGCCCTTCCGTTTCTGCTCCTTCCCAGGCCTCCGCCCTTTTCCTTTACCAGCCAGAGCCAGGCACCCACGGATGGCCTGGCCCCCGGCACTGCCTGGTCCAGGGAGGGCTCAGCTCTCCAAGACCAGCACCTGGGAGGCCTGGGAGGGGGTGCTGTGGACAGCTGGGGAGTGGGTTTCTGGCTGACTGGTTTTGGAGAGGAAAAAGGATCTTAAGAATGTTTTCTTCTTGGTTTATCAAGTTATCTCCTGCCGGAAGTTGTAGTGGTGGGGAGGGGGCGTCGGCCACCCACGGTCTTCGGCATCTTCAGGCTGGGTTTGGTTTTTGCCGCGGGCAGAAGGAGAGTGGTCATGTGCAAGCGGAAGCCAAAAGTGCCAGCCCGCATTTTTGTTTCCAGCCCCCTTATTATTTAGACCAGTGCTGAGTAGGCTTTCTGTTGAACCATCTTGGGGCCACAGTCTCGGAAGGTGTGGCCGGCCGGGCTCCTGGGTGACCAGGGGAGTTCGGGCTGGACTGACTGTGTCCAGGGGTCCCCTTGCACACGCCCACCACGGAAGCACATCCTGAGACGT
The DNA here is from genome assembly GCF_964165515.1 of Mesoplodon bidens. Taxonomy (NCBI): domain Eukaryota; kingdom Metazoa; phylum Chordata; class Mammalia; order Artiodactyla; family Ziphiidae; genus Mesoplodon; species Mesoplodon bidens. The sequence goes on from NC_138177.1 coordinate 182,854,205, forward strand.
CCTGTGCAAGGGGGCCCTCCCTGCAAGCCGCCTTCAGAAGCTCCTTTGTTTTCTGCAAGTGATGACCATGGTCCTGTTCTGCTGGTACCACGACTCGTGCAGCCACCTGCCCTCCTGCTGGTTGGGCGTCCCTTCCCAGGGTCCTCTGGGGACTCCCTGGCCCAGGTCAGGGGCTGGCTGAGTCTTGCCCCAGGGACACCTGTAGCCCTTGCTGCCAGGTGTTGGGTCCCAGGGATGCTGAGGGCCTGAGGGGATCGTGTAGAGGGTAGGCTCGGGGACTTCTGGAGTGTGCCCAGAGTGGGGTGGCAGGAAGGAGCTTGACTGGGAGGTGGGGGCTGAGGTCTTGGCCCAGCCACGGTCCAGGGTCCCCCCTCCGTACCTGCAGCTGTCCTGTGCCGACCACTATCTCTGTCGAGGAAGCTGGCTCCCGCCCCATTTTATATTTCTGGAAGTTTACAGTCGTGGTGCATCAGCCCAAAGTCATTGGCTTGTGTTTTGGGATTTTTTTCTTAGTTTTCAGATTTTTTTTAAACAAAGTATTTTTTTAGGTGCGATAACCCAGAAAGGGCCCGTTGGGTGTGTGTGTGTGTCCTGAACCCCCGATATTGAGCTGGGAGCCTGAGCCTCCCATGGCTCCTCTGTGCCTGGGGTTGAGGGGAGGGGTCCACCCCCCCTGCCCGTGCATCGGTGCGTGGGAGGATAAGGGAGCAGACGCCTGCACCCAGGCCGGCATCTGGCCCAGCTGAGAGGGGCCGGCCCCTTGCCTGGTAGAGCCCCCAGCTGGCGAAGGGGCCGGGGCGCTGGGGCAAGTCGGGACGGTCCCAGCCAGGCAGCCGGAGCTGGAGGCTGAGCCCCTGTGTGTAGTCACCTGTCCGGTCCTCGGGAGGATGTGTAGGAGGCTCGACAAAGACTGTAACCGACCCGGTTCCCTTTACTTTGTACTCTGTGTATGTCTTGGTTTTCTGTGTTTTAATAAATCCTTTGGGAAAGGATTGGATCAAAGAGTGTTTTCCTAGCTTCTCACTGATCTAGGATGGGGGTGGCCGGGGAAGGATGTGAGGGGGATGTCATCTAAAGCCACCTCCCACCTGAGGAGACACAGCCCCATGAGGCTGAAAGGCTCGCTGGGAAGGGGGCGCCCCAAAAAGGGGTGTTCAGGGGTGGTGCCCGGCCCTCCCACCTGCCCCCTGAAACAGCACTGCTCAGAGGAGCACTGAGTCCCCAGAGACGGCCCACAGGCCTCCCTGGACCCTGACCTCTCTGTCCCCAGGCGGGTCCAGCAGCCTCTCACCAACTTCCATCCCTGAATCACTTGGGAGAGAAGGGGTCTTGGTGCCCAATATTTGTTGTTTTTTTTTGCGGTACGCGGGCCTCTCAGTGCCGTGGCCTCTCCCGTCGCGGAGCACAGGCTCAGTGGCCATGGCTCACGGGCTCAGCCGCTCCGCGGCATGTGGGATCTTCCCGGACCGGGGCACGAACCCGTGTCCCCTGCATCGGCAGGCCGACTCTCAAACCACTGCGCCACCAGGGAAGCCCTCGGTGCCCAATCTTTGCCTCTCCCCCAGGGCCCCTTTCTCCCAACCTCTGCTCGGCTCCGGTTGGCTGGCCTCTGCAGGGGGCAGCCTCCTCCCCCTCCCACTGCCCTTGGCCCAGCCCTGACCCCGAGGACCCCGCAAAGGAGGGGAGCAGACCCTGACGGGCGTGGGTTTTATTTTGTCCATAAATACGGCGCTGCGTCTCCACTGAGTGTCATTTGGAAGTGCGTACGGCATCTGCCTGTGTAGGGGATGCAGTGAGCTGAGGAGCCACAGTCATTAAAATAAAGGTGGGGGGAGAAAAATAGCACATTATTTACATGACTGGAGAGAACAGAAGACAGAGCAAGCCCCCCTCTCGTCCTCGGGACCTTGAATTTGCCGTAGATTCAGGGTGAAAAATGCTGGGGGCTCTGTGTGTCATTAGCAAGGAAGACTGGTCCTGCCCTGACCCAGACTGGGCCTGCCCTGACCCAGACTGGGCCTTCATCCCGTGTGGGGCACTGCCAGGTGGACCCCTGGGGGCAAACTCTGCTTCAAGGGGAGGGTGAGAGGCTGGCTGGCAGCTGGGGCGCTTGGCGGGCTTCCCCTCAAGCAGTGGGGTGCGGCTGGCTGGTCTGAAACCCATGCCGGGCGGGGCCCAGGCTGCCCCTCCAGGGCCTGCCTCGGCCCGGCTCTTCTGTTTCTAGGCTCTGACCACCCCTGGGCCCCACTCCACTGTTTCCCCACTCCAGCACTCCCCAAGTCGGGGGACCCTCCCTGAGGAAGCAGGGTGGCATCCCTCCACACCCACTTGCAGGGGGGATACAGAACCAGGCCGTGGACGGTGCCCCAGGGCCGGGAAGCTGCTTGGGTCTTTGCGCTGGGCATTTAGGCCTTGGTAGAGCTCAACCCTGGGGGCCCTTGTCTCCCTCCGTCTGGGAAACATGCAGCCAGTGGGCTCAGCCTTCCCAGGTGTGGCTCATGGGGTGGGGGGGGCAGTCCCGACCTCGGCCCCGATTGCACACCCTGGTCCCTCTTCCAGCAGTGGGTGGGCAGGGTGACAGCTGTGTGGAGGGGGCCCAGCCATCTCGCCAATGAGCGGCCGGTAACGTGGCCCCTGAGCACGGCCAGCTGCTGGGACTGCCCGGCCCGGAGCACTTGGTCCCCGCCAGGATGGGCCTGGGATGAAAGCCGCCCCACTGCAGTGTCCTGTCCTCAGAGCCAGATCCCACTGTGTGATGGTGGGGAGTGGCTGGGGATTCTGCTGGGACAGGCTTGTCCCCTCCTCCACACCCACAGGCTGAAGCGTGCAGGGGACTTGGTGAAGAGGACCCCCAGGGGCCTGGTCTACACATGAGGGAGAAGGTTCTAGACTCCAGGGCCAGCACAAAGGTCAGGAGTGGAGGAGGGTCGTCCCCCCCCCCCCACTTTTGTGGCTTTCTTAAAGCCAGTTTCCCAGGCCTCGGCTCAGCCAGGACTGGATGGCGGCCCCTCTGAGAGTAATGGCAGAGAGGGGCCTCTCTGGAGGGCAAAGCGGGATGGGCTGTGTCTGCCCAGGGGCACAAGGGCCCGTATTCGGTGGGCTGGGGCGTCTGCAGAGCCTGGCCCCCAACTCCCACCTGCCACGGCCAGCAAAGGCTGGGTGTTGCTCAGGACTATGGGGGCTGCGGCTCCTGGCGGCCGGCCCACCTCCCCGCCTCCATCCCTGCAGCCCCAGGCCCGGCTGCAAAGGGGCTGACACTTGTGAATGTCCCGCCCTCCCTCCCTGTCCCACATCTGTTCCAGGCTTGGGGGGAGGGGAGGCTGGTGTGGACAGGAATGACCGACCCTAGCCATCCCTCCATCTTCGTGGGCTGTGTGGAGGTGTCCTGGGGGTGGCACTGCTGCCCTGGTTACAAGCTCTGAGCACCCAAGACACAGCACCTCACCCCACCTGGTCTGAGGCCTCGCAGGGGACACTGCTCCACGGGGAGGCTCCCAGGGTCTTTTCCTAGACCGCGGGGGCTGCTGCTGGCTGGCCCCCCAGGCCCCAGGCACGCAGCACAGAAAACCCCAGGGACTCTCCCTCGTTGAAAGGGTCCCAGCACGTTCTCTCTGCAGACCCCAAGGCCACCACCCTCGGGGCACAGCAGAGGCTGGCTACCTGGTGTGTGCTCAGCAGCCACAGTCCAGCTGAGCACGTATGACCTCGGGGCCTTCTGGGGCGAGGACAGAGGGGTGGAGGACTGGGCGCCTGGCAGGGAGGGAGGGCCCGGGGGGCCCTGGAGGGAGCCCTGGACTGGAGCCCAGGCACTGGGGCTCATCAACTGTTGGCGGGGAGGAAGCCGGGGGGGCGAGGAGCTTGAAATCAGAGCCCCCCAACTTTTTGTGGGTCCCAAACTGAAGGGCAAATCTCCCTGGATCCCTGCCCCTGGCAGCAAGGTGTGTGTGTGGGGGTCAAGGGGCAGTTCGGAAGGCCCCTCGGAGACACACTGGGGCGGGTGGTTGGGAGAAGGGGCTGGGGGAAGAATCCGAGGTCAGGCCCGAGGAAAGTACCTGGAGCCCTTGGCAAGAGGGGGAATGAGGGAGACCCCAGAGGGGGGCCTGCCCTGACCAGGGCCCCGCCGAGGGGCCACAGGAAGAGGCAGACCCGGCTTCCTCTTCCCTTCCCCAATGCCGGATGGGGTTCCCAGCAGAGGAGAGGCCAGCTCTGCCTGCCCCCAGGCCCCAGCTGGTCTTGGCCTGGCCCGGACTTGTGTCTCTGAGACGGCCCGTGGCTGGGCGAAAACATGGTGGTTTCTTGGAGGAGGAGCAGAGACGGCAGGCTTGGGCGGGACCGCACGAGTGCCTTCGAATCCCTGCCGACTCCCTGACACGGACCCGACATCGGTCCTGCGAAGCAGCGGGTGGTGTGTGGCAGCGACTTCTGCGATCTTTTCCCGGTGACATCTTGGTGTGTTGTTTTGTTTTTGAAGCAAACCACACTCTTGACTTGGCTTCAAAATAGCTTAAGCGAGCTAACAGAGAGGCTAGGAGGGAAACGGAAACCGTCCAGGCAAACGGCCGGGGGCTTCTTAGGATCTGTAGTCCTTTTTGCTGTAGGGTTTATTGCCCAAAATGCTATCGATCTCGTGGATAATGGAAGACGACAGTTTTGGAAGGACCTGTGTGCAAAGATGGGAGCTATTCAGAATCTACCACCAAGACTGGCCTGGCCTGCAGGTGAGGTGGGGTGTAATGGAGCACGGCCCTATGGGGCCTTCCTGGAGCACAGCTCCACCCCTCCACCCCACAACGTCCTACGCCAGCCTGTCATCTGTAGAAGAACTTTAGCCCAAGAATAAATTTAATCGGAGAAGTGAGAAAATGCAAAAGCAAAGAAAAGCAGTCAAACGGGACAAAATAATAACGGTTTAGCCATTAAACAAAGTCAAGGACTTTTAGTCCCTCTGCAAGGGCTATAGGTCATATTCTGAGCCATGTCCTTTGAGCTGTTTTGCAGCTACTGAAACCCCCACCAGGTGTAAAAAGTAACCACATGATGACCAGACTGTAGCCATGAAATAAGCTGCTCCATCCTGCACAATTCCAAGAACTGGCCTCAGGGAAATGGGAACAAACTGACCCTGGAGTTGAAGATTAACTGTACTTAAAACAATCAGGTGGTCCTGCTCAGATGACCACATGACCAATTTCAAGATGACCGTCAGACCTAACTGTGCTGCTCTGTACATCGCCTTCTCCCTCTGCCCACAAAGCACCCCTGAAACTCCCCTTTAAAAGCTCTTGCCCCCGATCGACACCGGGAAATTGGATCTTTGGGACGTGAGTCCAGCTTCTCCCAGGATCGCCAGCTTCCTCAATAAAGCTACCTTTCCTTTTACCCAAACTTGTCTCTCAGTATTGGATTTTTCTTTTTTTTGGCCGCGCCGTGCAGCTTGGGGGATCTTAGTTCCCCAGCCAGGGATAGAGCCCATGCCCCCTGCAGTGGAAGGGCAGAGTCCTAACCGCTGGACCTCCAGGGAAGTCTCAGTACTTGGATTCTTGAGTGACGAGCAGCTGAACCTGAGTTCTGTAACAGGGAGACATTCTTCCCACCGCCCGCTGGCCCCAGACTGTCCTGCTCTCATTGCATGCGGCTCCTGAAGCAGATGGGGGCCATGCTGCTTCTGTATTCCAGAAGGTTTGGGGCAGAGGGAACCTGCCCTGGTCTAAGCTCTGCCCCTCAAATGGAAGGACAGCGACGGCATAAAATGCAGATTCCAGGACCAGAACACCTGATAATCCACACCCCCAAACTGCTTTTTCCAGCCGTCTTGACCTCAGTCAACAGCAACGTCCCCCTTCCAGGTGACAAACCCCAGGGGCTGTCTGACCTGCTATCCCGCACCCTCACATCCAGTCTGTCAGCCAGTCCTGTTGGTCCATCTTCCAGAACATCCAGATGATCCAACCAGCTGTCCATCTGCACCACGGCCATCCCTTGCCCCAACACCGACATCACTTCCCAGCAATCTCCGTGCTTCCCTTCTCCCCAAACTCTTTCCTCCACTCAGCAGCCAAAGAGCGACAGGGAGCCTTTGAAAATCTAAGTTGGACCCTGCCCCTCCTCGGCTCCCACCTCACGGGACCATTGCCGAAGTCCTGAGAGGGCATGCAGTGGCCCGTGGGTCTGCCCCCGCGCCGAGCTCATCTCCCGCCCCTGCCCCTTTGCTCTGGGCCCTCTGGCCTCATTGCTGTCCGGGGCTCGTGCCCACCCGGCACCTTCACATCAGCCTGGAGCGTTCTTCCCCTGAGTATTTGCACTGCCCACTCCTCATCCTTCAAGCCTTTGCTCACAAGTCACTTTGTCAACAAGCCTACCCTCCAGCCCCCTTCAACCTGGGTCCACGGCTCCCCCCTCCCCGCCCCTGCTGGATACCCCCGACCTTGCTCCAGGTTTCTTTTTCCAGAGTCCTTATCACCCTCCGACACATATTCTAATCTTATTTCTCGCATTTAGTGTTTTCCGTCTGTTCCAGCTAGAAAGCCAGCTCTTCGAGAGCAAGGCTTTTTGGTGGTTCACTGCTGTAGCCCAGGTGCCTTGAACAGTGTCCGGTATGTAGTAGGTGCTCAATAAGTACGTGCTGGACAGATGACTGGCTGAGACCCTGAGCTCTGCCCAGGGCCTGCAAGGCTGGCGGCCCCCACTCACCTGTATTGCTCCAATATTCTCCATCAGCTGGTCTGCGCTGGAAGCGCCCAGGAGCACAGAGCTGACCCCCTCGTTCCTCAGGCACCAGGCTGGGGGGCAGCAAGACCAGAGGTGAGGGAGGCCCACCCACGGCAGGGCCCTCTCTGGTTCTGCCCTGACCCTGCCTAGGCCAGCCTCCTGGGCATGGGGCTGAGGGTGCCCAGGAGCGGCCTGGCAAACCAGGGGCTCAGCAGTGCTGGAGGAACCCTGGCACCAACTGCCGCCAGTGGAGAGATGGCCCAAGTGCTCAGGGACCCCCCCATCCTCTCCCCACGAATGTAGGAGCCCGTTACCCACAGCTGGCTGGTGGAGGGGGTGTGGCCCGAGCACTCAGGGACTCCTGACATCTCCCTGGGACACCGGTCTCCACCTTGCTTCCCAGCCTCTCACCTATGGCCAGCTGGGGGAGGGTGCAGCCCAGGCGCTCGGCGATGGCCTGCAGCTCCTTCAGCTTGGCCTGCTGGCGCCGGCCCTCCTCACTCAGGATCTTGTCCTTCAGCCACTGGTAGCCCTGGTTGTGGGGTGGAGGCACAGCACAGCCCACAGGTGAGGGCAGGTCACCTGGACCTCTGTGTGCATGGCACAAAATGTTGATTTGGGGCACGGCAGCACCCCCCGGCCCCGGCCTAACCATGTCCTGCTGTGGTCCAGACCTGGGCAGTTGGAAGGATGGGAACCGTTGCATCTGAAGCCTGTGGGCTGTCGGGGAGCTGAGGCCAGGCCCCTGAGCCTGGACAAGGAGGTGGATAAGCCGACCTTCCCTTCTCCTGGGAGGCTGGGCGGCCCAGGAGGTGTGCCCACAGCAAAGTCAGGGAGCCCCTTGGGAGGCCTGCTGGGGGCTGGGCAGGGGTGGGTGGGGCAGGCCATCCTGCTCTTGAATCTGGGGCTGGGGTCTCCAGTACTGGCTCGGCCCCGGCCTGGGCAGACCTTTCTCTCCCTGCTCCTTGTCCCCCAACCCCTGCAGCCTGCAGACCCTCCTGAGTCCCCACTCCGAGATGTGTGTGTGTGTGCGCGCACGCGCCTGTATGTGGGCCGGGGGGACTTGTCCCGGGGGGCATCTCTGAGTGACACTGAAGAAACCCCACAGCTCTCAGCCCAGAGGTCTCAGGGATGGGCCAGAGAGAGTGTGCGGGGTGTCTACAGGGGGAAGAGGCATCCCAGGGGGCACACGCAGATCCAGAGCAGGTTGTGAGGGCTGAACCTGGGGGGAGGGCAGGAGGGCGGGGGAGTGAGGGGCTTCTTCACCTGGGGGATGTCCCACAGGTGGGTAGCCTTTCTAGACATGGGGTCAGGCCAGCTGGGGCTCCAAGTTCCCATGCTCCGAACCTTCCCGCAGACAGTGGCCCAGGGAAGCCCCGCCCAGCACCAACGTGTCTGCCCAAAGGCCCCACCCCTCCAAAATGCCTGTCCCCTCCCCCAGCCCGGCCGCTCCTTTACCTTCAGGGAGGCTCTCGAGTAGGGCGGGATGCCACCGTCGTACTTCCCGGACACGATGCCGCAGGCCAGAGGGGACCAGGTCATGGCGCCCACTCCTGGGAGAGGAAAGCCGGACGAGGTCAAACGCAGGGTCCCGAGGAGGGGAGGGGCGGGGCGAGGGGAAAGGGGCGGGGCAGGGCAGGGGCGAGGGGCGGGGCGAGGGGATCTGGGATGGGGTTGGGGCGGGGCTGGGGAGGAGACGGAGCGAGGGAGAGGGTGGGGTGGGGCGGGGCCGGGAGGGGAGCCCACCTATCTTGTGGAAGAGCTCGGGAAGCTGCACCTCCACCTTTTCGCGCTGGAACATGTGATACTCGGCCTGCTCGCAGATGGGCGGGATCAAGTTGAACTGCCGGGCAACGGAGTAGGCCTCCTGGGAAAAGCAAAGAGGGGCATGGAGGGTCCCTGCCGGTCAGCGGTTCTGGGGGGCCTCCGGGACAGCAGGGAGAAGACACAAAGGCATCCCCAGGAACGGCTGTACCGCCTGCCCCTCCCCTCTCCTCTCAGCTTTCCTGGGAGCCTGTTAGGCCCCCCTCCACGCGTGGAGAAAAGTGAGTGGGTTGTGGGACCCCAAGGCTGAAGGGATTTGGGGGAAAGCACAACTCAGCAGTGAGGCTTGGGTTCTGGCACTTACTGGCCGGGTGTCCTTGGGTAAGGGGCTCAGCCCCCGGTGCCTCAGTTTCCCCATTTGTCATGAGGGTCAAATGAGTCAACAGTGTTGGCAGCCCTCAGGACAGTGCCTGCCTGTTAGTGGTTTTATCATGATTGTCACTGTAGGGCCTGGACCCAGGATGATGGGAGGGGCAGAAAACACTAGGTCAGGAGGGGAAAGTGGCCGGCATCAGCCCATTTCTGGGACTTGGAGGTCAAGGCCTCCACTCTGCAGACAGGATGGGTGTGAGCTCCTGGGGAAGCCCGTCTGCCAGCCTGAGAGGCCCTTTCCCCTTTAGCTTGAGACTCAGCTTTCACATCTGTAAAGTGGGGATGAGAGCCTGACACCTCAGTGAGCTCTGTGCTGGGTCCAGGCAGCTTCAGAAAAATGCCAGATGATCATTAATGCTGCAAACTCCAAAGGCCGATTGATACCATGGGCTTCTAAAGTTGTCTGTAACTTGAAATGAAAATCCTGCTTAATTTTTTTTTTTTTTGGATGAACCAGAAATCTGGGGCTCACTAGAGGAGAAACCCCCTAGCAGGGATGCCAGGACGTGGGAAATTCTGGTGGGTGGGGCATGGGAAAGGCTGAGGTTGGGAGGAGGCCTGGAGGCAGGGGTGAGGGGGCCAGCCTGAGAGCTAGTCCTGCGAAGACGCAGTCCCCAGGCCTCTGCCCTCCCCCCACCAACCAGCTGCCTGCCTCTGAGAAGCCACCCTGCCGACCCTTCTGGGATACCCCAGAAATATTATGAAACATCTGTCACCCTCAGCTACTGATGGCTCCCGTGGAGGGAAATGACAAGGAAGGGGATGCCTTCCTGAAAGTGCAGGTGAGGAGGAAACATCATGGATTATGAGATGGAAGCCCAGGCTCTGAACTGCACAGCCTGAGCATCCATCTTGGCATGGGCTGTGTGACCTTGGGTGTGTTACTTAACCTCTCTGTGCCTCAATGTCCACATCTGAAAAACAGGATAACAGTAGCACTTACCTCATAGGGCATTGTGAGGATTAAATGGGAGTCAGTCCACATGAAGCCCTCAAATCTAACGGGATCTGGAATACCACAAGAGCTCAGCACGGTGGCTGGCACTGTCACTGCTGCTGAGCACTGGCTGAGCTCCAGGACCCCCGCTAAGAGCTTCACACCTGTTCTCTCAGATAATCCTCACAACAGACTCATGACGGGGTAGGTTGTTCTTGCAGTCTTGATCTACAGGTGGGGAAACTGAGGCTCAGAGAGGTGGAACCATCTGTCCGGGGCCACGCAGTGCTGGGATTCAAGCCCAGACCCCTGTCTGCAGGGCCTGCGGACATCACTGCCATATGTCACCATACTCTCCCTCCCCATAGTACCCAGTTATCTGTGCATTAGGGACCAACGGCACTGAACCTGCTAGAGCCCCGGGGTCATCATCCACGGAGCTGGGGCCGGGAGCCCAGCTGGGGGACATGCACACACCGAGAGGTCACCGTACCATGATCTCCATGGAGCTCCAGCGCGATGTGCCCCAGTACATGGCCATCCCCTGGTTAATGACGTGGGTCATGGCACGCACCGTCTCTGTCATGAGAGAAGGGGAAACCACAGGTGGGGGGGTGCGGCCGGGGGCACGGGGCCTGGCCTGGGGACATTCTGCAAATACAGGCGGGCGCCAGGGGGAGGGGGAGGGTGTTGCCGGGACGGCTTGCAAGCAGTGTACTTCCCGGCTCCGGAGTTGGGGGCGGCCTGGGTTTTCTGGGACCACAGAAAAAAGGGAGCCGCTATCCAAGAAGCTGGTCTCGAAAACAATATTCTCAAATAGTTAGAGGTCTTATGGAATCTTTGAAAAATGGCTTACGGATGGATTGAGACGTTTCTATGGCAGATTAGAGGGATGAAGGAAAGGTGAGGTCAACGAATGTGACTCTAGAATGGGGGGTGTCCTCTAGTCTGGGGAAGAATGGGGGACCCTGATCGCTCAGGAAGAACGAGATAAACGGATTCAGGTTATGATCAGATTGACAGGTGGCAGGAGGAAGTAACGTAATTTCTGCCCATTTCTAGTCTCCCACTTGGGGCGACTCCGGACTCTCACTGGCATATGGAGAATTGAACGGAGAGGTAATAATAACATCTGTCGAGAGAAAGGGCAGGATGTGGGGCCCTGGGTGGTCCCAGGGGTTGCGGGCTGCAGAGCGGAGCTCCCCTCGGGTCCAGAAGAGCCAGCAGTAGACGTGGAAAGCCCCCTGTGGACCACGCCCCGACTTTCACACCAGCCCGGTATCCAGCAAGGGACCCTCTCCCCATCTACACTGGGATAGATTCTTCCTTGGACTCAAAAAAGTGTTTTGAGAAATAAAAATCTGCCAGTTAGCGTCGCCCCCGAGGCTGTTTTGGCCCCGGGGGGATATTGTGGTTTTTAACATTGAACTCGACCTCAAATTTTACAATTTTAAATGGCTCTTAGCTTTGCGGGATGACGGCTACCCCGTCAGATTCCTCTCAGGTCCCATACAATGCTTGCAAGTTCGACTGCCCAAGGCAGCCTCGGAAGTTCAGCTGAAGTACAAGTGTTTCTAAAAACAAATACCCCTTGAAAGTCCCCATCTCTCCCCGAGTGGCCACTGACATGGGGCAGCTGAGGTCCCTGAAGATGGTGGGGGTGGAGGGAAGGATGGAAGGAAGGAGAATGCAGGTCGGTTCCGAGAGCTCCACCTTGGAATGGCCCAGGGCCACCGGAACCTTCTCTGGCAGAGAGCGGCACCTCTGTTTTGGGGTGTCCCTTCCCATCCACCCTGGGTCCCTGAGTGCCCCTTTGGCCGAGGTCCCCTCTTTCAGTAGAAAGCTAAGGTAGCTGGGGCTTCTGGGGTGGTGGTCTCCGTGGGCTTGCCGAGGACCTCTGAAAAAATCACACCTTGATTTCCACGCCTGGAGGCCAAGCCCTGTCCTCTCCTTCCTTCCGAGGTCAGGGACTGGGCTCTTCCCCACGCATCCCAGGGAGGGGGTCTGGCGGGGAAGCGCCCCCCTCGGGCTCTCAGCAGGCCACCACTATTCGATGTGGAGGGCGGTGCTTGGTTGGAAGGTTGAGGGTCCCGGGAAGGAACCTGCCCACATCCGAACCCTGTGTCTGGGCTCCCGGCCCGGCCGTCCTTCTTGGGTTCTTTAGAAACACTCTTGGGGAGGACCTGTGACCATGCAGTGTGACTGCCCGATTCTTTTCAGCCAAGGCTCAGGCCCACATGCCAGAGAGAGGGAAGCAGAGGGCACCCCCGTTCGCTAGCCTGGCTCCTCTGAGCACGGCTCTCTCCTAACGCCCCTTCCGTGCAGAGAGGGGAGTCCAGCGGGAGCCTGGGGGCCAGGGAGCCTGTGCGCGCCTGTCGCTGGCCTGAGAGGGAAGGGGTCCTGGGCGGTGGCAGGCTGGCCATGGAGCCCATGCACAGGAGCATGGCCCTGTGCTTCTGCCCAGGCTTGGTGTCAGTGACACCAGAAACAGGGACAATTAGGGACAGCTGTCCACCTCGATATTTAATGCTGTTTTACAGAAGCAGGAGGACCAAATCCTTCCAGCTGCTGCCAAAACCCATGGTGTCTCCTGCTGCATCTCAAATAATACATGGGAGGGGTCAGGTGGCAGTGCCAGTTGGCAGGTGGGAGCCCTCTCATTGTGGACCACAGCCCAGTTCCCAGGGATACCAAGGCCTGCCCATCGTGGGTGGGGTGGGGACCCAGGGTCCTTTGGCTTAGGGGTGGGCAGGGACCACCGCATGGCCAGAGGCTGCCCCAGGTCTAAGAGTTTCCCCAGCTCATGTAGGTATTTTTCAAGGAGGAAAACAACTGCATTTCAATGGTGAGCTCTGGCTGCATGGCATGGGGTGAGAGTGACAGGTGGCCCAGCCCGCCCAGGGGACTGGAGCACTGCACGCCACTGGGGGCAGGGCAGCTGGTTGCTGGTGCCCTCACTTTTGGTTGAGGTGGGAGCTTAGCAAACGTGGAGAAGATAAAACCTGCTGGGGGCCAAGGTTCTGGGGTCCCCGATGTGTTTGCTCCTGTGGGAACCTGGTCTCCCCAGCCCTCTCCCAGACCATCTGGGGTCAAGGTTTCTGATGCGGATCACAGCAACCCCCAAGTCAAGAGGAGGCTCCGCGGATTACGGATCATGGCAATGCAAGGCGGTGCGAGGAGGGGGACACATGCACAGGAGTAGGGGAGGAATGAGGTTACAGCGTGGACCAGGGGGACGGCGGGGCTCTGCGCCGCTTTGCTTTTCTTCACTTGCAGGGTGTTCCCATAAGGCACTTATTTCTCCTTTGTGCATTTTATGGAGAAGTTTAGTCATGGGGGCGGGGGAAGAGAGTCATGTAAATAAAAGCACTGTCTCATAAAATGCAGCTCAGACACAGAGGTCAGTTGTCGGGCTGAGGGTACTGTGTACCTTCTATGATGAATGTCCTTGACTTGGAGGAACTAAATGGATCCCCTGGTGATAAAAGAAAGATGGAAAGAGACCAGAGTTCACAGCTGTGGGAACGCTGAGGGGCACAGTCTGACAAAGGGCACGGGGACGGAGGCTCAAATCACTTTTCGCAGAATACTCGTTTGGATAAAAAAACCAACCACACACACGCACACACACACACACACGTATATATACACACGCACAGGTGCATGGTAGATATACAAACAAATGAAGAGAAAGTAACTTGAACATAACTGAATTTTCCAAGTCCCTGAAGCAGCAAAGCACAAATGAGAAGATGCCTGAAGCAGAAAGTTGGAGGAGATAGCGGGGGCTGAGATGGCAGGAGTCAAAGAATAAACAAGCACCTGAGAAACCAAAACTGCTTTTCAAAGCACTGCATGTCTTTTTTTTTCTCCTCTGAGTAACAGTTCATTCCCCAGAGCAAAAGTCCCCTAAACCCTCCCAGTAGAATGTGGACCATGATTGAAAGAACGGAAAAGAAGGCAGCCCTTGCAAAGAGTCATCATACTGTGACTTTAGCTAACACTGCACACAGCTCAAAGCCAGGATGGGCGCGGACCCAGAGCAAGGATGGGACTCAGCCCGGAGGCGCTGGGGTGCACGTGAGGGGTCGAGCAGAGGCTGAGCTCAGGCCCGCCGCCCCCCCCGCCCCTCCCCACACGGGGAAGGCCCCACCCTCCAGACCCCCAGGCCTGGGTGCCCAGCGGGCCCTGCAGTGGTGCCTTCAGAGCCTCAGGTGCAGAGCTTTCTGCTCTTTTTGGAACCGTGACTCCCGGGCGGTCAGCGCTTCCGGGGAGAACGTACCTTCCATGGGAGTGTTGGGGTCTGGGCGGTTGGCAAACACCACGTCCACATACTCCAACTGCAGCCGCTCCAGGGAGGCTTTCAGACCTGGGGGAAGGAGCGGGGAAGGACTGTTACCATCTTCACAGACATTCCTGGGCCCTCGTGCGTGCATGCGTCTCAGGGAGCAACAGATGAAAGGGACGAGGCCCCTGGCACCGGGAGCTGTGGACGGCAGGGCGCATCTGTGGGCACGGGCCACCTAGGTGGAGAACAGCCATGAGAGAAGAGGGGCACACCCCAAAGGGGGTGGGGTGGAGTCCACAGGCCCAATGTCCTGTGACTGCACAGAGGGGGCCCCTCCTAGAGTGGCCCGGGTGGAACTGGGAGAGCCAGGCCACCTGACACGGAGGACAGCTGCGTCGATCCTCTATGGCACCGAAGGCCAGTGGGGCCCGAAACGCATGAGTACTTCTCAGCGGCTCAGAACAGAGCTGCAGAGCAGAAGTGCCGGGCTGGGGGACGGGGAAGGGCGGGCAGCAAGGCCTCCTAATCATTTGATTGTCAATGGAGTGACTGTGTTACCTTGACGACAGTGAACGTGGGGAGAAGAGGCACGGAGATAATACCAATCAGGATAAGTGAGACATCCTGGTACCTCCACCCCAGTGCCCCCGCGTGCTGAGGCCCAGTTGTGTCTGACACGCACCCTCACCTGGGTCCTTCCCAATTCCACTAACCCCAGATGTGGGCATTCTTACCATGCCCATTTTACAGATGCTGCCACAGAGGCCTGGGGAAGTGATGTCCCTTGCTCAGGGTCACCCAGTGGGCACAGGGCCTGGCCTAGATTGAAACCCAGGCCTGTCTGTGTCTTCTCAGGGACAACACTGCCTACCCCAGGGCAGCACAGGCCCTGCCCACCCATACCCTTGTCCCCTCCCTCACGACACGGAGGGCCCACCCCACGCGAGCCTGGGTGAACCAGAGCATGGGCTGTCCCCAGGCTCTGGGCCTGTAGCATCGGTGGGGGAGGGGCACTGTGCTTTCTTCACTTTCGCATCCACGGGAAGATGCCGTGGGTTTAGGGGGCCGTGTGGAGCCAGGGCCCCCCTCACCTTCTATTATGTGCTTCCTGGAAAGGCCCCTCTCCGTCTCGGCTCTGAAAAACAGGCGACAGCATGTGTGATATCGCAGGCGGTTTTGGGGAAAATGTTCATGGCGCAAAAGTAGGTCAGCTCATGACACTTGTAGCCTGATTCCACTTTGGGGATAAAACCGCGAGGCTATGCGGATTTTCTTGTGGAGATGACCTGGCAGAGCTGGGCTGCCTGCCCGCCACCCTGGGGAGGTGGGGCTCAGCAGGGGATGGAGGCTTCTGCTTTTCAATTTGCCCTTCTGTCTGGCTTGGATTGTTTTCTTTTTTGGCTTGGATTTTTAAAAAATTAAAAATGAATCCCATTTCTAATTCCTATGAAGCCCATTTTGTCCAGCCTCAGAGAGAATATGGGGCCAGATCCCTGGAGGATGGCAGGAGTGGTCTGTGGCCCAGGGAAGGTGGAGTGATTGGGACAGTTCATGAATTTTCTGTGTTTTCCAGAAAGTTTTAGGATGTTACCTTTGTAATCAGAAACAAGCCAACCCACAGAAGTAAAAATAAAAATGAAACAAGGTTCGAGTCCAAGGCAACTCAGACAAAGCTGCTTTTCTGGAACGTGACGTCCCTCAAGAAGGATGGCACGAGCCAGGCCAGATGGCTGCACAAACGCCAGCCCGCCCCCTGCTTCCGGCACCAGGAGACAGGAGACTGTGCTGCCTACGTGCTGTCCTCCAGGGGGTTCCTGAGGTCCAGGACAGACCCCGTGCAGCCTCTGTTTCCCCAGGATAACTACCCCCTCCCCACCCCCAGGGGCCTCCTAAATCAGGGGTCTCTGCAGACCTGGCCCCCGGCCAGGGGCATGGTCTGCCCGTGGCACCTACTTTCCTCCCCAGAAGATCTTGGTGGTGATGACGAGGCTGGATCGTCTGCGGAACGAGAGAAGGAGGGGTGTTACTGGGCGTGATCCCTTGGGGTCCTCCCTCCCCCCACCTTCCCCACTGTCTTCAGCTCTTACACAGGGGTCCTAAACCCTTCCCATCCTGGAGCATAGGGCGTGAAATGGGGCGCCTCTCTGCCATTCGATGTTTGGGGTGTGCCGACCCCTGGGGGCCTGAGGCTCCCCATTGAGCCGGGAGACAACCCACAGATGTAACTAACCTGTGGGTGCAACTCAGTAACCAAGGAACTGGGGCTGGGCAGTGGGGGGCTGGAGGGAGGCGGAGTCTAGTGCGATGGAGCCGGGAGCCCAGAGGAGGGGGGACGCTCGGGAGGGGGGGGACACGGCTCAGGGAATAGAAGGCGGCTGCTGCTCCCTGGGGACCTCCAAGGAGGTCAATGAAGGGGTTGGCGGGTGGATGGAGGGCTCTGGTGAGAACGGAGCGAGGCAAGGGACCACGCCGTCTGGTTCTTCCTCTACTGGCTGAGACTGTTTCAGAAAGGCTGTGTGTGGGGCAGCCTTGGGGAGTGGCCTGTGGGCCACTGAGGCTGGGGGGAGGTTAGGGTGGGGCTGACCCTAGAGGCAGGCAGGTGATGTTCCTGGTGGTGCGGGCTTCAGTGGCTGAAAGCCAGAGGAAAGGGTAGAGAGTCAGGTCTCCCGCTGCAAATCCACAAGAGGCAGCGCTGACACCTTTGTGACTTTGCCTTGGAGGGACAGGTGGGCGGGGGTCATGATGGCCCCTCCTGGCCACAGTTGACCTTGACCATTCCCATAGGAGGGTGACAGTGTCCCCTGGGGTCGTGCTTTCTTCTAGTTGGGGGTGTAGGGGGAGGACTGCTCAGGAAACAGCTCCTGAAAGCCAGGAGCTCCACAGCCGCCAGTGTCGCCTGCGGGGGAATGACCTAACCGGAATCTATCTCCTTGTGAGTTCAACTAAGAAGTTTTCAGGGCCCTCGCTAACAGGCGCAGTTTCCTTTTAACTGCAAAGTGAGCAGGGATACATTTTGGTATCAATTAGAGCTGAGGAGAAACAACATGGGTGGGGCAGGAGGAGGGGTGTCAGTCATCCAGGCCCCAGAGGTTGGGGGAGACTCTGAGTTTGTGCACTAGGGGAGGGGAGGGGGAGGGGAGGAGGAGGGGAGGGGGGAGGGGGGAGGGGAGGGGGAGGGGGAGGGGGAGGGGAGGGGAGGGGGAGGGGAGGGGAAGGGGGAGGGGGGAGGGGAGGGGAGGGGGAGGGGAGGGGAGGGGGAGGGGAGGGGGAGGGAAGGGGAGAGGCCCAGCTTTCTAACTGCTTCTGACTTTGCTGAAAATAAAGACACACAGGCCACAGGGACCCCAAAATGCAGTCAAGTGCTCAGCCTGGCCTGACTCCAGGAGGGCAGGCGGGAACTCTGCTTGACACCAGACACAAGGCTCCTGACCGGCTTTCCGGGGGAGGGGGGAGCTCCCCCCCTCACCGCGGTGCAAGCCCTGGCTCCCCGGTGTGGCTACCCACAGTGTGAATGCTCGCACCCCATGCAGGAAGCATGGGGCTGCCTCTATTCTGGGACGTTCTCACCTTCCCAGCAAGAAAAATTCTGGAACCGCCAGGCCTTAGAAAGCCTGGCTGGTGGCACAAGGGTGATGAGGCCAACCCTGGGTGCTCCACCGGAAAACAGGAACGGCCACCGGATCCTCGCCCGGGTGGCCTGCCCATCCCACCCAGGACCCCAGGGTCCTCTTCCCTCCCACCAGCCTTCTCCAGCCTCTTCCCTGTGCGCGTGCGCCCTGGGGATGGAGCACAGAGAGCAGGGTAATTACCTCCATCCCTTCTTCTTGATGATGTTTCCTAACACCACTTCAGCCCTGCCAAAAAGACGGAGACATGGGGACTTCATTACAGTGTAACAGAAACACCAAACCTCGCCCCACCTTGACGATCAGCCACAGGGTCCCCTCTGTGAAAATACCACTGGGGCCTGGAGCCGGGCTGTTAATGCCCGTTGGCTCGGGAAGCTCATTCCAGAGCGAGGAGAGTGCCTGGGAGCAGCTGGGTTTCTCCCCCGTGGAGGTGGCCGAGAGCGTGTGCCACTTGACCCAGCAATGGCAGC
Organism: Mesoplodon bidens; assembly: GCF_964165515.1. Taxonomy (NCBI): domain Eukaryota; kingdom Metazoa; phylum Chordata; class Mammalia; order Artiodactyla; family Ziphiidae; genus Mesoplodon; species Mesoplodon bidens. Next base: position 182,872,433 of record NC_138177.1, read on the forward strand.
TCTGGCTCCCGTGGAGAAGGAAGGAGCAGTGTCCTGCTTGGCAAGACCAGCAGCAGACCGCTGCCCTGGCCCGTTGGAAATTCACCGGGGAAAACACTCAGCAACGTTACATGGGTGAAGTTTCTAGACACGTATGTCTTTTAAAAGGTAAATTATTCACCAAGGGCATCCTCTGTTTGCAGAGACAATCAACATGTACTCAGGGCTGAATTTCCAGTTGAGTGCGTTTGTGTGTGTGTGTGTGTGTGTGTGTGTATGTGTGTCCCTCTTGTTTCTTGCTTCTGAACAATAGAGAGACAGATGCCATGCTGACCGCTGTCTGTTTTGCTTGGCGTCCCTCCGGACCCTGAACCAAACTCAGGCCAGCCAGGGTCATGCGTGGACCGTTCCAGCCTCGCTTGGCATTGCAGCGCTGGATTAACTTTTAAGAACTTTCTGCTTGTGGCGAAATGTTTCTGAGCAAAAAACAACAGACGGAGAACCATCCATACCCAGCGCTACATTCCAATTATAACAGCGCCTGAGTCATCCACTCAGAAATAACGGGCTCTAATTTGTGAGCTGTTTAGCATACATTTGGAATGTTCTTCGTTTGCGGTCAAGATGCACAGAAAGTCACTCAGCCCTGGGTCTCTTCCTTTTATTCCTGGGTCCCTTGTTGGTGGCACAAAAGGTCAGGAAAGGAGGAAGAGAGGGGAGCAGGCAGTGGTCTTGGGGCTGCAGGAGCTGTAGGCAACGACTCACCCGAAGCCTGTTGCTTTCGGCTGTGAATTCTCCTGGCCATGAATTTGGTTAAGCCTCTGCCCAGCGGGGGCACAGAAATCCTGCAGCTCCCCGGGAAGCGCCCGAAGCATGAGAAGCAGGGGCACTCAGTAAGACAGACGCTTGGCGCTCTGGTTAGCAAGAGGGACTCAGTGTGCTGGCCCTGGCACGCCAGCCCCGGCTGTCCAGTTAAGCTGGGGGAAGTGAAGACAGTGACGCAGACAGTGTGGCTGCCGTGAAAGGGGGGTGCTGGGCTTGGACACAGGGCCATCTGGAGCTGCCTTCCTCACGCTCTCCTGGGCAGCAAAACGGAGGCAGGCGCAGGGCCAGGGAACAGGCTGGGGTGCTCGGGATGGGGGGATGCCTCTGGGCTTGGCATCTGCATCGGGCTTTTCCACCTCTGACCCGTCGGCTTAGCTCATCTGTCTGGAAAGCATTTCGCTCTGATGGAAAGCAGCTGCCGGTTTGGAGGGGTGGGGAGGGAGCTGTGGCATCAGCAGGACAGAGGGCTGCTGACAGGGTCTGGAGGAGATTTGGGGGTCCCAGTGGAGGCCCTCGGGGCCGTCAGGTCATCAGACCAGGACTTGAGCAAAGTCCCAGCTGGGGTCCTGATTCTCGGTACCCTAGGCCCCATCGCGAGCTGCAGGTAATAACCCAGAGCCTGCGAGGCAGGTGCTGGCCCTGCGGCCACGGTGCACGGGCGGTGGGCCAGGCTGAGCAGCCCAGCTGATGGGAACTTGGCTCGCCCCAGGCAGCAGGGGGCCAGAGGGAGGACAAAGAGAGAGCCAACAAATGATTTCACAAACAAACGCTGACTTTTGGAAACCCGATGCAGGAGAGTGGATGATTTGATTACAGCCAGTCTTTAAAACTGAAGCCAGCCGCCTTGGCTGAAGAGGGCTTTTACATAATTGAGCAGGAAAATTCACTGCCAAGATGGGAAGAGCAGCTCCCTGCAGCGCTCGGCTCAGCAGACCCTGCTCTCCCCAGCTCCTGAGACGCCCTGCAGCCCTAATTGCACCATTAAGATGTGAAAATATCAGGCATGTGGGGCTGCCTGCACTTCGTGGGCGCGGCAGGAGAGCCCCCTGGACTACAGCTTAATCACGGCTCTCGCCCAGCGCAGCATCTTTGGCACCAGAAGGGCTGTGGTCATCTTGCTGCTTGAACACACGGGAGTTTAGCAAGCGACCAAATGTTCTGTGTGATTCTGGCCCCGTGAAAACACCACCTCCCCACGCCGTTTACGGTTTAGAAAAGCAGGCAGAGTGGGAGGTGCAAACCCTCTGGGGAGCAAGAGCCCCAGGAGCAACAGAAGCCCCGGCTCCTCCCGGGGAAGCTGGGGTTGGCCCGCGTCGCTTTTTCCCGTGAGAAAAGGCACGTACTTGCCCGCTGCGTAGACTTCCGCGGTATCGAAGAGGTTGATGCCATTGTCGTAGGCCAAGGTCATTAGCTGCTCTGCCATCTGAAACGAGAAAACCGGGGCTGCTCACAGGCGGCACCATCTTGCCAGCCCAGGGGGAGAGCCCGGAGGCTCCAGAGCACAACCTCGTGGCCTGGGAAGACGCCCCCGGGTGCCCAGGCGGCCCTGGCCCCGCCGCAGGACAGGCCTGGAAGCAGTTCAGTCACAAACCCATAGAGAAGGAAGAAGACAGAATGAATGCAGAGGCAGCCTCTGGATTGTGAATTTCTTGTGAGCAGGGACCCCACCTATTAGGTCCTCTCAGGGCTTAGCACCTGTGCTGAGCTGAAGCGTGTCCCCCTCAAATTCATGTCCACCCAGAACCTCAGAATGTGACCTTATATGGCAATGGGGTTTTTGCAGATGTCATTAGTTAAGATGAGGTCATACTGCATTAGGGTGAGTCCTACATCCAACATGAGTGGTGTCCTTGTAAGAATAGACACAGACACACAGGGAAGAGGCCATGTGAAGATGGAGGCAAAGGTTAGGTAATGAGCCTGCAATTCAAGGACTGCCAAGGACTGCCAGCCAGCAGCAGAGCTGGGAGACAGGAACAGAACTCCTTCAGAGCCCTGGAGGCAGCGCAGCCCTGCGGACACCTTGATTTTGGACTTCTGGCCTCCAGAACTGCGACAGAATAAACTTCTGTTGTTTTACGCCCCCCAGTCTTTGCTCCGGCCGTCCTGGGAAACTAACACAGCCCACAAGAGAAGCGTGATAAATCTTGGCAGAATAAATCCTCTTCAAAAGCTATGGCTAGAATGTGCCTGTGATGCTGTATCCCTCTGAATTCTCCCCAGCAACGGCATGAGGGTGAAATTACTGTTTGCAGATGGAGAAACTGCCATCCTCAGCTAGCCCTCTGGCCTTGGCCCTGCTTCTCCAGTGCCTTGCAGACTGGGGTGGATGAATGGCAACTGATGGGCAGTCGGGGTGAGGATCCGAGGCAGCCTGCCTGCCACTGACAGCCTCCTCCAAGATGCAGTGGACAATGAACTCTGCTGGCCCGCTGGACAGTGCAGGCATCCGTCTGAGCAGGGGTCACAGATGCAAACTCCCCCACCAGCCACTTCTCGAAGCTCAGCTCAGAGCCCCAAGCCTCCCTCCCAGTGGCTAGCCCAGGGTGCGGTGAATAATACTTTACACTCAAAAACTGCACGACAGAAAGCCAGCCAGCCAGGTGCAGCTTCTAGGAGCTTCTCCCAATACCAAACGCAGAAGCCCCACCGGCCACGCAGGTGAGGAGAGGGAGGCTGGCACCTGGTGAGGGTTAGTGGGGTGGGAGGGGGCTCAAACACTGCCAGGCGTGACCAAATCCTTTTATTTTTCAAGAGAAGCCAGAAATCCAGGATATCGGGGAGCGGGGTAAGTTCCGATTTTCAAATGTTGGCGATGAACCCCAAAGGTTTCAGATGATGAGCCAAAGCTAACCCCCATCAGTCAGCTGCTGTCTTCCGACTAGGAAAGCTCACTGGTGGCGGAGTTTTCTGGATCCATCTGCAGGGCGGGCTGGTTCCTCTCCTCCTTTCTCTGCCTCAAGTGTAACAACGTAGCCAAAGCACCCCTGCATCCTCCTCAGGGTCCTCCCTCCCTCCTCCTCCTCCTTTCTTTGCCTCCAGAGCTCCAGGCACACGAGGCTCCTTCCCTGGTTATCCCGCCTTCATCCTTACTTTTCCGGGATGTGTCCCACCAGGCTGCCGGAGCTCTGCCCAGGAGAGGACCATGTGCTGGGCCCAGCAGGTTACACAGATGGTTTAGGCGTGCACGCTGTCTCCTGGGAGGGTTCTGAGTGAGGTGACCCAGGGCCAGGGCTTTTATTTTCATATTTCAGACACACACATATTTTCTTATGTCCCCATTGTGCTCACAGGGAGGGTACCACACTGTAGGTATTCTTTTGCATTTTGCTTTTTTCACTTCCAATACATCCTGGAAATAGACCCATAGCAGTTCGTGGAGATCTTCTTTCATTCCTTTAAATATTTTTTTTTAAAATCAGGGTAAAATATACATAAAATTTACCATTTTAACCATTTTTTTTTTTTTTTTTTTGCTGTGCCACGCAGCATCTTAGTTCCCCGACCAGGGATGGGACACGTGCCCCCTGCAGTGGAAGCACCCAGCCTCAATTGCTGGACCGCCAGGGAAGTCGTCTCACCATTTTTTTTTTTTTTTTTTTGGTACGCGGGCCTCTCACTGTCGTGGCCTCTCCTGCTGCGGAGCACAGGCTCCGGACGCGCAGGCTCAGCGGCCATGGCTCACGGGCCCAGCCGCTCCGCGGCACGTGGGATCTTCCCGGACCGGGGCACGAACCCATATTCCCTGCATTGGCAGGCGGACTCTCAACCACTGCGCCACCAGGGAAGCCCTCGTCTCACCATTTTTAAGTGTACACTTCAATGGCATTAAGTAGATTCCCACTGCTGTGCAACCGTCCCCACCGTCCATCTCCGGAACTTTCTCATCGTCCCCAACTGAAAGTCCGTCCCCATTAAACACTGACTCCCCATCCCCTCCCCCCAGCCCCTGGTCCCCACCCTCCTACTTTCACCCTCTCTGGTTTTGACTCTAAGTACCTCACATGGGTGGAATCATACAGTCTTTTTCCTCTCTGACTGGCTTACTTATTTCACTTAGATGCCCTCAAGCTTCATCTGTGGTGTAATGTGGCAGAAGTTACGGGGCTGGGTGAAGGGTGGTTAGGAGTTTGTCAGGCAGGCAGGAGGAGGGCAGGTGGAGTAGGGGGCGTTGCGGGCAGTAGGGCTGGTGTGTGCCGAGGAGCACAGCCTGCTGTACCTGATGCACCTGTGGTCTTGCCCGTCCTGTGCTCAGGTCAAACACCTGGCCACCCTCCACTTGGCTTTCTCTCAATCCAGCATCAAAACCTTTAGCCAGTCCTATCAGCTCCTGCTTGCAAACGGATCTGGAATCTGACTGCTTCTGCCTACCTCCAGCCAAGCCCATCTGGTCCAAACTGGAGCAGCCCTCAGCTGAGTTTTTGCCGTAGCCCCATAACTCTCTCGGCCTCTGTCTGTGCCCTTACCACCCCTGCTAGGCAAACTGTGGTCTACAGACCAACAGCGTCAGCATCAGAGATGCAGAATCCCAGGCTCCGCCCCAGACCTGCCTCATCAGAATCTGCATTTCCAGCAGATCTCCAGGGACTCGTGCACAAGTTACAGTCTGAGAAGCACCTCCACCGGCCATACGCAGTGCAGCCAGCCAGACTGAGCCTAGTAAGACCTAAGTCAGGGCAACCTTCCTCTTTGCTAAAATCCTCCAGTGGCTTCCGTGCCATGAAGGGTCAAAGCCAAAGTCCCCACCAGATCTGCTCCCTCACCTCTGACCCCATCTCTCAACACCCCTCCCACCATGGCCTCACGCAGGTGGGCACACACCTGTCCTCTTGGGCTGGAACACTCTTTCTCTGGATCACCAGGTGGCTCACTCCCTCACCCCCGCCTTCCAGGATCCTCCTGTGTAAACCTGGAGGCAACACTCCAGTCCTTCTTCCTCTGTTTTCCTATTCTCTGTGGTTGGCTAAATAGTGGTTCCCCAAAGATATCAGGTCCCTGGAACCTGTGAATGTTACCTTAGGTAGAAAAAGGGACTTTGGAGATTTGATTAAATTAAAGGAGATTCTCCTGGATGAGCTAAGTGGGCCCTAAATGCCACCACAGGTGTCCTTACAAGAGGGAGGTGGTGGGAGATTTGACACTGACATGGGACAGGGACGTGACCACAGAGGCAGAGGCTGCGGTGATGCGGCCACGAGCTGAGGACTGCAGGCAGCCCCCAGACACTGGAAGAGGCAGGAAGGATCCTCCCCTGGAGCCTCCACCGGAAGCGCGGCCCTGCTGACACCTTAATTTCAGCCCAGTGATACTGATTTTGGACATACTGGCCTCGAGAACCGTGAGAGAATAAATGTCTGTTGTTCTAAAGCACACAGCGGGTGGTAATTTGTTATAACAGCCACAGGAAAGGAATGCGCTCTCCATCCTACGTTTAACCCTCGGAGATAAGATGTGCTTATGATCTGTGATCTGTCCCCCTCTCCAGACAGAGAGCAGCCCGAGGGCAGGGACCTGGAGCTCGGCAGGTGCCCAGCCGGCATGAGCTGAATGGAGGAAGAAAGAAAGACGTGAACACAATCCTAAGTACACCCAGGACAGTGCCTGGGTGACTATGGACAGAAAGAGAATTGGGGAATCTGGGAATTTTCAGGGCTGATTTCTGATTTTTGGACTGCAATGATTTGGGTGTAATTACTCTTCCAGGTTTTTCTATGTGACTATATGCTTTTGCCCTGCAACACTGCAACTCTGACATACACACGGCTGCAGCTCTGACATACACACGGCTGCGACTCTGACATACACACGGCTGCGACTCTGACACACACACGGCTGCGACTCTGACACACACACGGCTGCGACTCTGACACACACACGGCTGTCTCTGCTGTTTTCCGTGCCCTCTCATCACGGTTCTGTCTCCTTGTCAGTCATCAAAACATGACTTCTAAAGACTTCTGCTCTGTGGGTGCATCCTGCATTATGTAATGGAGCTTCTATTTGGTGACTTTTCAGTTATTTCCAATGTCAAGAGTCCCAGAGGCTGGAGGCAGAAGGAACCTCAGAGGACATGTGGGCCACCTCCTGTCACCCCCACCCAGGGGACAGGGAGGCCATCCGGCCCCCGCACGGTTCCCCAGAGCTGAGAGCTGGCTGTAGGCTCTGAGGCACGGAGCCCAGGTAGGACCCCTCTTCATCCCTCTCCAGGTGTGGCCTTGGGCACCTGCTCAGTCTTGAGGCTCTGCTTCCACGGATTGGATAATAAAACACCTACCTCCTTGGGTTGACAGAGGATTGAGAGCCATGATGAATGTAAAGTTTAGCTACTATTCTTTTTTTTTTTTGCAGTACATGGGCCTCTCACTGTTGTGGCCTCTCCCATTGCGGAGCACAGGCTCCGGACGCGCAGGCTCAGCGGCCATGGCTCACGGGCCCAGCCGCTCCGCGGCACGTGGGATTCTCCCGGACCGGGGCACGAACCCGCGTCCCCTGAATCGGCAGGCAGACTCTCAACCACTGCGCCACCAGGGAAGCCCTACTATTCTTATTAAATTCTTATTGCCCAGGCTCCTGGGAACACTGCCTGAGGGGGAGTTTTCCACCTGAGCAGCTGTGTGAGGTCACAGAAAGGGCACTGAACTAGAGTTTGGAAACCTGATTCTGTCCGGGGCAGCTCTGGTACCTGGCCACGTGATCTGAGGTTTACTAACACCGTCTGCTCCCCGTGACCCTGCCCAGCCCAGCCCACAGAAGCCTCCCTCCCTGGGATGAAAACCCACAGATATTTGCAGATGCTGCTGTGACCCCATAGGACCGGGGATGGCAACCCTTTTCTGTAAAGGGCCAGAGGGTAAATATTTTAGGCCTTGCGGATGGTCTCTGTGGCAACTACTCCACTCTGCCCTCACAGCATGAAAGCAGCCACAGACCATATGTAAACGAACTGGCGTGGCTGCCTGCCAATAAAAGTTTATTTACAAAAGCGGGCTGTGGAATTCATAGAGGCAGAGAGTGGATGAGAGGTTACCTGGGGCTGGGGGGTTATTGCTTAATGGGTACAGAGTTTCTGTTTGGGGTGATGGAAAATGCTGGAAATAGACTGTGGTGATGGTTGCACAGCAAAGTTAATGTACTTAATGCCGCTGAACTGTATATTTAAAAAATGGTTAAGGGGCTTCTCTGGTGGCGCAGTGGTTGAGAGTCCGCCTGCCGATGCAGGGGACACGGGTTCGTGCCCCGGTCTGGGAAGATCCCACGTGCCGCGGAGCGGCTGGGCCCGTGAGCCATGGCTGTTGAGCCTGTGCGTCCGGAGCCTGTGCTCCGCAACGGGAGAGGCCACAACAGTGAGAGGCCCATGTAACGCAAAAAAAAAAAAAAAAAAAAAAAAAAAAAAAAAAAAAAAAAAAAAAAATGGTTAACATGGTACATTTTACGTTATGCTTATTTTAACCACAAGAAAAGGGCCACAAGAAAAGTGGTTAAAATGGCAAATTTTACATTTCATATATTTAAGAAGAAAGAAAAAACAAAAACAAAAACAAAAAAACAGGCTGGGGACCAGATTCGGCCCCCAGGCCATCACTTACTGACATTTCCTGCGTCCTGCTGGGGAACGCCACTTTGCCATGGTAAACCCACCAGTTCCTTGATTCTGTGTCTCTCTGGCATCTGCGTGGCATCTTGCACACAGGAGGTAACTCTCAAAACAGGACTCTGTGTCTGGATTCTGTGGCGCGCCAAATGCCTTCCTTTGGACATGAAGTCCGCAAGGAACACAGTGCCCCAGGTGGGGTCACCCAGCCAGAGCGGGGTCCCAGCCTGTGCCACTCTGGGCTTGGGCAGCATACAGGTTTCTCTGCAGCCCAGGAGGGTCCTTGCTTCCTGTGGCGCCAACCCCGCTGGTGCAGACCAGGCAGCCAGCTAAAGAATACAGTCCAGGCATTCTTCCTCTGAACTGTGGAGAGGTGGGACCCTCGGACTTGATGCGTTGATTGCTGGGGACACCAGCTGTAGGGTTTAATAGGAACATTCCGCTGGTTCTTTCACTCAATCACTTTCACCTGCCAGGACCTTTTAGTCCCCTGAATCTGTCATGTATTGTATCTGCCGTCCTCCCAGCTTTGTGTCATCTGGAAACGACTTCCATTGTCTTCATACATGTCACCATGTCCCTGATGGAGCCACGGTGGAGGCCGGAGCCAGCTGTGGCTGCCGTTGGAGCATTAATCAATACTCCTTGGGTGTAATGGATCTGTTGGTGAAAAAGTCACCTAATTGGACGGTTACCATCCGGCCACTTCTCTATATCTTTCACACATTTTACACATTTTACAATGCACACAGCGTAGCTAATGCCATTAGGAAATGAAGTCACAGCCTCCACAGAATTCTTCCACATCGAAAGGGTAACAGACGAATTAGACACCACTTATTTGGGGCAGACCACGTGGGCTCCGGGGCTCCAACCTTCTAAGTGCTTGGAACCAACCTGGTGGCTGAAGGTGAAACAATTCCCAGCACCTTAAAAACTCCTGACGTTACCTGAGATAGGCCCCAGAGCCTTAAAGCCAGGGCAAATAGTTCTACAACAGCTACTGTCATAAGAGCAAAAGGAACAAGAATGCAAATTAAATGCATCTAGATTTCGATGGAAGCCAAGCTTTCCCTTTGAAAAATAACTGAGCAATCACAGTTACAAGGTCTCAAGTGAACACACTGATTCATTTTTTTTTTGCAGTACGCGGGCCTCTCACTGTTGTGGCCTCTCCTGCTGCGGAGCACAGGCTCCGGACGCGCAGGCTCAGCGGCCATGGCTCACGGGCCCAGCCGCTCCGCGGCATGTGGGATCCTCCCGGACCGGGGCACGAACCCGCGTCCCCTGCATCGGCAGGCGGACTCCCAACCACTGCGCCACCAGGGAAGCCCACTTATTCCTTTTTAAATGCCATCTTTCCAATACGAAGTAGAGCAGACATGAAGACAGCTTCTTGTGCAGAGGTTCGGAGCTCTCTGAGCAAAACCGCTGTTCCCACTTCCACAATATTCACTCCCTGCCCAGAAGTGCACGCCAGCCTGGGAACAGTGTCTTCTCCAGGACAGACGCTGGCTGCACTGAATCCCAGTTGTGGAGAGAGAAGCCCCAGCAAGTACATCCCATGGCAGTGCATCCCATTAACGATGGCTATGGGGCACGCGCGGTTAGGAGCTTGGTCAAACGTTCAGCTACTCCGTCTTTGGTTTGCAGCAAAATTTCCAGGATCTGCATTCTAAATGACCTCAACAGATATTTATTGATGTTTCAAATTCATGTGGGCATCCTCTGTAGGAGTGGCAAAGAACTGCATCGGGCTTGATGATTTGGAAAATGTGCTCTCCCTGAATTCCTCTGGCTAACCGTGGGATAGGTGAGGAATCTGATTCCTGGGACTTTAAGGAACTTGCTGAAGCCCCAGTGCACCCAGCTGCTGGGTGTTGGCGCCACTACGGCGCTCACCCTTCCTGTTGTCCCCCAGGGCACCCTGGAGAAACAGTAAGAGGGGAGCCAAGGCGGCTGCCCTGAGCACTGACTACCTGGTGCATTTTGCATACTTTACCACGTGCCTGGGCATGGGCGGCCCTCCCCGGGGCCTGGGGGAACGAGGGAGCCCCATCTTACCTCGTCGGTGATCTGGCCTCCGAAGGTCACCCATGTTCCTGATAGGAGAGACACAGGCTCAAGTCAGAGAATGGCCCCGGGCAGCCCAGTTCTCCCCAGGGTGCTTGGACCTCAGGCTGCAGGGCGCAGTGGGGCAGCCATAGGCCGCCACGCCACTCGGCGGGAGCGTGTGCTTGGCATGCGTGGACACCTGGCCTTTGGGGCATGTCTCCCTCTCTTGGAGCCAAGGAACCAAGGGGACAGTAAGTGCCCAGAGCAGGCAGCTGACTGCAGGGCTTTGACATGCTCGTTGGCGCTCAAGCCGCTGCAGCTCCTATTCCAGGGACGTGCCGTGGGCAGCGGGACCAGGGCTGTCTCCCTGAAGATGTGCAGGGCTGACAGCCATGCCGTCACGCTTGCTGGGCGGTGTGTGTGCGCGTGTGTGTACGTGTGCACCGTGGAGGTGGAGAGATAGCGTGTTCTGGGAACAGAGCTCGTATCTGGCAAAAGAAGAAAAAGGGCAAAATCTGCCCCTCACGAGGGACTCTGTCACGTAAGGAAGGAAGATGCTGGTTCCCCGGGGGCAGGGTGCTTCCCTGATTTTCTGCTGCTGGGCAGTGGGCTGTGTGTGCAGAGGGTCCGGGTACTCGCCTCACATCCCCTGCTAAGGCTGCATCTCTGTCCTCCTCCCTCTCCTAGGCCCCTCCCCAACTGCCTCTTGGTTACCATGGCAACCGAGCCTCTTCCCTCCCCCCCATCCTGGCTCTGGGTGCAGCTCCCTCCCCCACCCCCAGCCTCCCTGCCACCCCCGCTTCCTTGCGCACCACTGGACCACGAGGACCCCACACTCACCGAGCCCCAGGCAGGAGACCCGGAGGCCCGACTTGCCCAGGTTCCTGGAAAACAAACGTGGCGTGAGTTCTCAGCAGCCAGGGCAGAACCCATTGTTTCTACTGTCCAGCCTCCCGAACTGCCCACCCACCTCTTCTGAGGCTCTGAAGGCAAGGGGTCCTTTGGAGAGAGGCCTGCTGCTCGCCCACCCTGGGGGTAAAGGGCCAACCAGGGCAGAGCCACGTTGCTGGGACAGGCCACGCTGTGACCACGGCAGGGCCCCGGGAGCCACCTCGGGGAGAAAACATGGACTGGACCCCATCTTAATTCATGGGCTGAAAGAAGATTGGTTCAGGCCTTGTGGCCCCGGATGCAGGGTGTCCTCTTGTAAGAAGCTTCTCTTTCCATTTCTTTAGTGTCACGTCTGTGGTTTTGGGTATCTTTACTCCCTCTCTGAGGAGGGGAGGAGAAGTTAGTCCCACGTCACCTGGACCACACAGCCCTGGGCCCTGTCTCTCTGCAGGAGGAAGTGGGGGGAGATGAGAGCCCTGTTGAAGGGCACTGGTGCCCAGAGCAGGCCTGAGCCCCAGCCAGGGCTGCTCAGGAGGGCGAGAGCCAAGATCCCCTGGCAGCACACGTCCTGATCAGACCCAGTGGCCACAGCTGCACAGACTGTCCAGGGCTCCATCACAGGCCCCCTGAGGTGCCTGCCAGATGGGGCACATCCTGGGGTCCACGTGGGTGAGCTGCAGGCTGTCATTAATGTCCTTAGGAGGTCATGGAGGGCAGCAGTGCCCTGCTGAGGACTGGGAGACCGGTCCGTCCTAGCCCGTCCATCCTGCACAGGCTGCCTGGGAGCCTGCAGGGCAGCGACAGGCCGGGTGTCACTGATCCCCCGACAGCTCTGTCGGGCAGGTGCTTCCCTTTTCGTGATATTCCCATTTTACAGAAGAGCACACTGGACCTGCGATTTCACCCAGGCTCTGAGAACATGCTCCCTGCCACAGAGGCATGCTCCCGCAGCCCCGGCCCTTTACGGGAGCTGCCCAGATGGTGAGGTTGACACGTGGCAGAGCGGGAGTCCACTTTCCTCGTGAGATCCCACTGCTGGCATCCCGGTCCTGGGACCAGCCTGGGGTGCAATACTCTTCTAGGCAGTGGGAAGCCAGAGAGCTGTGAGAGATGCAGTGGGTAAACCCCAGCCTCCTTCCCTAGGGCCGTCCGGCATTTCTAACTTCAGTGGATGCTGTGTCCTGTTTTTCTACCCTATGTAGCCCCTGGCAAGCAGGTGTGGGGCTGAGCGGGACTAGCCCTTCTCTGACATGGGCCCACTATGGCCTTCTGCAGCCTGGGTTTCCCTGGTCACAAGATCCCGGGACCCTGCCCACATTACAGGTGGTCGTTGGTTGGGGGTGGATAGAATAAACTTGTAAGCGGTTTGATAACAGTTTGTCACCAAATTTAAAGTAGTTCTAAATTGCCCAGCTTTCTTGTTAAATTTCCCATTAAAACCAGCCCAGCCATCGGCCCACTGTTCCTACAGGGAATGCTGGGATTTTTCCCTGAGGACATAATCACAGCTGGTTTCTTTATTGGGGAGGGGAGCAGATCGGCAGTGGCTACAAGCAGAGGCTCTGAAGCTGGAGTTCAAATTCTGCTTCGACCTTGCTGGCTGTATGCCTGCCCCTGGGCATGTCGTGTAACTGCCTGATGCCTCGGTGGGCTCATCTGTAGAATGGGCTCGAGAGGCTGCCTCTCAGGGGGTGGCCATGGTGATGAAATGGGATAACACATGTGCCTGGGGCACAGGGTCACAGCGAGCACAGAACGGGGGACAGCAGCCTTTTCCTTAAACGAGAAACAACAGCGGACAAATCCAACAGGCTTTAAATGGTACCGTGTTAAAAAGGGAACTGAAGTTTCCCCTTGTTTTTTTTCCCCCTATAAATCAGTGAAATACTCTACTAGTGCCCTCAGCATTGCTTGCGTATTCCGACCCAGAGAGACTTGGTTTGTGACCCTAGAAAGAGGCACGATTGGTAACTATGTGAGGTGATGGATGTTAACTAAACTGATTGTGGTGATTGTTTCAGGATAGGTAAATGTATCAACCCATTATGCTGTACCTTAAACTTACACAATGTTATGGGTCAATTATATCTCAAAAATAAAAAACGGGAAAAAAATACTTAGAACAATCTTGATTTACCTTCAGATTTGCTACGAGAGATTTCAAATACAATATGCATGAAATTCAAGGGCCGAGTAGTCAAACACATCCTTCAAAAGTTTTCTTATAAAGTTTAAATCATGCTTGGATTGATGTCGTTTGCTAAGCAGAGAGTAAACTTGTGTATTCTTGTGTTTACGGAAATTGGAATTCAAAAGGAATTAAAAAAGAAAGAAAGAAAAGCACAATGGCATCACCAATAGACCCTGTATCAGGCCAGCTCCATTTAGCAGATAAGGTAAATTTTCTCACACTGGCTAGAAAATGCTTGTGATGAGAAATTAGAACGTTGCTTATGAGCCGTCTGGTAATGGAGCAAAAAGGGCTAAAAGTTGTAATCAGTGGTCTTAACAATTTTGGGGTCACAGACCCCTTTGAGACGTTCCTTGCCTGGAAATGCTCACAGACACAAAAACCTTCAGAACCTTGTTTGCAATGCCCAGGCATTCAAAGGCCTGGGTGCGTGGTCTAGATAAATCCGGTGCTGGAAGGGAGGCTGAGCCCCTGCCTCTGCAAAACCACCTCCCGTGCGTGACGGTGGGGGAGCAATTTCCTGGCAAGGCTCTGTTGAAGGTCAAGTTCTAGGCATGTCCTCCTGCCACTGCTCTTTATCACTGTGGAACCGAGTGCTGGCATGTGCCGCGTGTTCAGGGGATGGGTGGCTTTAGCAGCAGACAGGTGAGGACACAGGACAGCAGGCTGAGCCCACCTGTGTCTGTGCCTGAAGAGAGGTGACACCCCTTGCCCACCAGAAGGGGCTCCGAGTTTCCTCGGACGGACGTAGGGTGTTTGGCGATGCAGCTGACGCTCCACCCACCGCCCACAGGAATAATTTAGCAAAACTAGGACACCAAGCGATGCTGCAATTACCCCGCGCAAGTTGTTTCCCTGTTAAAATGATGGTATTAGCTCTGCCATCCGCTGCCAGGCCTCGGGAGAAGGAACCAGAAGGGACAGAGTATCTCAGGGCTAGGAGCTTTAGAAATACGGCAGCTCAGTGGGGGTGGGGAGAGCTCAGCAGATCGCAGCCTCGGGTGGACCAGGGCTGGTGACACGCTGCCACTCGAAACTTTCAACACGCGAAGGTCGTTTCCTACAGCTTTTCCTCTCTTAATTAAAACCTGACATCATGATAAAATAGTTGGCTAAATCTCTCAACCCCAATAACGTTAGTCTTTATTAATTTGCCTCATGTCCCTCCTGGGGTCTGGAAAAATGGCTAATGAGGACTCAGGGATTTAACCTTTGCTGGAGGAAGACAGTTGACGCCCATCACGCGGCCCCCCGACGCGCTGCACCCCTAAACACTGCACCTCAGATGCCGGGTAATTACAAATCCTGTAAAAATAGCTGTTCAGGGCCTTTAACTTTAGCCGTCTGGGTGGAGGACAAAAATATGATCAGGTGATGGAAAGCAACTGGGTCTTGATGAGCTGCCTTGATGGACAGGGTTGCCCTTGATGGACAGGGTTGCCAGGGCATTTTCTGGTTGGTTGTCACCCTGCGGGGGATTATCTGTTTTCAGCCCCCAGGCTCCAGGCTCCCTGAGGACAGGCCTGGACTTCCGGGTCTTTGCTATCAGATTGTAGCTGGCAGCTGCAGGGTCCCAGGGGTGCTTGTTGGTGTAACGTGGGGCTGAGAAGTCCAGGCCCTGGGGCCAGACCCTCCAGATCAAATGCTGGTCCCTCTCCTTGCTCACGGGGCTTGGTGTACCCCTTCCCCTGCACTGAGCACCCCTGGCAAGAATGTGGCACCCTGGTGCAGGCCACACACTTTCAGCGTCGCTGTGAAGGGCTAGCTTCTGAAGGAGGTGGTCAGAATTGGGGAGATCTGGATCAGGTCCCCTGCAGCTCCTACCTGCATGCACCCTGGCTGTGGCCCTGGGATAGTCATTATGGAGCAACTCCATGAGACAGCTACCCCAAGGCAGGCACCTCATGCTCAGCGAGGGGATCCAGTGGTTTGGATTCTGGCTCCCATTTCAGCTGATATTAGACTACAAATCCTACAGGGAAATGAAGCCACCTTCCCCCTGCCGCTGCCAAGAAAAGCTCCCCAGGCCCTGCCATGTGTAAGGACAGGCGGGGGTCCCCCAGTGTGGAGGAGCTGGGGCTGGGATCTGAACCCACTTCCTCAGACTGCAAACCCTCTGGCCCAACGACCACCTCCCTTTACTGCTTGTCTTGCCCTCCCAGCCTCCACATGTGCCACACGCACACACAGGTGCACACACACAGAGATGCACACACACACAGGTGCACACACAGAGACGCACACACAGAGACGCACACACACAGGTGCATACACACAGACGCACACACGGAGATGCACACACACACACAGGTGCACACACACAGATGCACACACGGAGATGCGCACACACACAAGTGCACACACACAGATGCACACACGGAGACACACACGGAGATGTGCACTCACACACAGGT
This sequence comes from Mesoplodon bidens, assembly GCF_964165515.1. Classification (NCBI taxonomy): domain Eukaryota; kingdom Metazoa; phylum Chordata; class Mammalia; order Artiodactyla; family Ziphiidae; genus Mesoplodon; species Mesoplodon bidens. The sequence goes on from NC_138177.1 coordinate 182,888,379, forward strand.
GCACACACGGAGATGTGCACACACAGGTGCACACACGGAGACGCACATACAGAGATGCGCACACACACAGACACACACACAGATGCACAGAGAGCTGCGCACACACAGACGCACACACTGAGATGCGCACACCCACAGATGCACACACAGAGAGATGTGCACACACAGACGCACACACCGAGAGATGCACACAGACGCACACACACAGATGCACACACGGAGAGATGTGCACACACACAGCGATGTGCACACACAGACGCACACACAGACGCACACACGGAGAGATGCACACACAGACGCACAGACGGAGAGATGCACACACACAGACCAGACGCACGCACACAGACGCACACACAGAGAGATGCGCACACACAGATGCACACACAGACACACACGGAGAGATGCACACACACAGACACACACACAGAGATGCGCACACACAGACGCACACACCGAGAGCTGCGCACACACAGACGCACACATGGAGAGGTGCGCACACACAGATGCACACACAGATGCACACAGGTGCACACACGGAGAGATGTGCACACACAGACGCACACACGGAGAGATGTGCACACACAGACACAGAGAGATGCGCACACACAGACGCACACAGAGACACACACGGAGAGATGCGCACACACAGACACACACACAGAGATGCGCCCACACAGACGCACACACCGAGAGCTGCGCACACACAGACGCACACACGGAGAGATCCGCACACGCAGATGCACACACGGAGAGATGCGCACACACAGACGCACACATAGATGCACACATGGAGAGATGTGCACACACAGACACAGATGCGCACAGATGCACACACATGCACACATGGAGAGATGCGCACACAGACACATACACAGACGCACACACAGAGATGCGCACACACAGATGCACACACAGACGCACACACGAGAGATGCACACACACAGATGCACACACACAGATGTGCACACACACATGCACACACGGAGAGGTGCACACTCACAGGTGCACACACAGATGCACACACACTGGTGCACACACACAGACGCACACAGTAATCTTAAGCCCTCAGGCTCCTTGACATATCTAATCCTCAGCTTGGGAGCTTGGGAGGGAAATCATGTCAATAGCCACATTTTCCATTTACAGAGTGCTTCGTATTTTTGGAAATGGTCTCACTTGTACTAACTCCTTTGATATCCTAGGACTGACTTAAAAGTCCCAGCGGATAACACGAATCTAAACTAAAAAATAGATTCTGTTTACTCCTAGCCTTTGATTCCCACTGAACAAAAGATATAAGCCGCCAGAGCTTCTAGAAGAGAGAATTCTGCTCTGCACTGTCCTCACTGAATTTAGAGAATGGGAACAAAAACCTTGTACCTCAGAGGCCCATAAAAGAACGTCAAATGTCCCCCAAGGACCAGGGAAGGAAAGGATACAGGTGGAGACGCAGAAGGACCCAGTTATTCCAGAATTCGTCTCAAGGATGCTTGGGACTTATGACACGGCTCCTTCACATGAGGTCCAACTTCTGGGCATTGGTTTTGTTTTAAGCCACACTGCTCAGTTGTTAAAGATCCATTCTCTCGGGCTTCCCTGGTGGCGCAGTGGTTGAGAGTCCGCCTGCTGATGCAGGGGGTGCGGGTTCGTGCCCCGGTCCGGGAGGGTCCCACATGCCGCGGAGCGGCTGGGCCCGTGAGCCGTGGCCGCTGAGCCTGCGCGTCCGGAGCCTGTGCTCCGCAACGGGAGAGGCCACAACAGTGAGAGGCCCGCATACCACACACACACACACAAAAAAAGATCCATTCTCTCAATACTTTTCAAGTTGGCACCAACACCAGCTAGGAACCCAGACATTCTCCTCAAACACAACCAGACTCTTCTGTGGCTTTTTCTGAGGCTGGCCTGTGGGATTTGAGTCACTGAGAGCAAGAGTTGGGAACCAGGGACCTAACAGCTTTTCCAGCTCAGGCAGACGGTTTGTTGTAAGAACCCTCCTTTCCCCAGGAATACCATTCTCGAAGTGCTAAAGGGTCTAAGTGAAGAGAAACTCGTGAGTGGGAAAGGCTAGACCTCTAGCCTGGTGACCCACAACCCTGCCCTCGCAGACCCTTGGTACAAAGCCAGCCCTCCTTTTCCACGTGGGTACGTCCACCGGCCACCCGAGCAAGGCCCTGGATGGAGCAAGGGGGGCATGCAAGGAACAGCAGGAAGGCCCCTGCCCTCTGACACTGGTGCTTTGCACGCTCTCTATGTACTAGTCACGGCGAGCGTACCCAGAGTAGGTGGGGACTGGCCAAAGCAGAGGGACACACAGCAGCCTGGACTGAGCCCTTAGCAGGGAACTCTGGCTGCGGCTCTGTGCCCTGTGGAGCATTAGCCCTGCCTGTAGAGGAGCTCAGGCCTGGGGTCGGGCTCAGTTGCAGGGGGAAGATTTAATTCCATCACATGGTTTACCCAGTATCCCTGACTATTAAACTGAGGTTTGTCAAGGTGGCTTAGCTGCAAAGGCATCAGACCACCCACGGGGCATCTTTGGGGCCTGTGTGCCCAGGGGGAGGACAGGGGTCTGTGGCCGGTGCCCTGGGGTTCCCAGAAAGAGGAAGCTTTACTTGGTGTCCAATATGGGGGGCTCAGCTATAGTGACCCCTCCCAAGAAAGGAAACAAACGAGCAGAAGGAAAGAAAGGCATCATCATCCCCTGCAGTCGGGAAGAAACGGGTGCCTGACCCTGAGCCTTGATTTTATTTCTCCTCCCATCTGCAGAGCTCCCCCAGACGGGGGTGGGTGGGCAGCCCCCGCCCCGCACAGCCGCCCCGCGCCGCGTACCTATACTTCATCCCGGGGTGCATCATGCTGGCCTCGCTTGTGCTCGGGAGGCTCTGCACCGACAGCTGTCCCAGGCTCCGGGCCACCATGGCCACCGCGCGGAAATGGCTGCGGGTACCCAGGCTGGGGCTGCTGGCTGCCGGCCGGCCCAGACGCTCCTCGGGGCCCCGGCCCTTGAGGCCATGCTCCGAGCAAACGAAGGACACCTGCATGTTTCCGGCGCTCAGCTCCTGGCCACGTCCCTCCTCCTTCCGGGCTCCGAGGTCACCTGCCCCTGGAAGCCCTGCTCCGCCTGGGACAAGACTTTATCCCAGAAGGTGAAGAAGCCACCAGGCGTTGCTTCAGGAGTGAAGATTTGTGACGCAGAAAAGCCTGTGCACTCTCCAGGGGAAGGGGGTGAAATTTCCAGAAATGTGCTAGAAAAGACCTGATCAGATAGAACTCAGAAATCGAGGGGCGGGGAGGATGCCATTGCCTCTCCCTTCTCTGCGGGTCCTTTCTCTGCTCCGCCCTGGTCTGGCTCTGTCCGCCGGAGCCCCCAGCCCAGCTGTGTTAGGCAGGGCTGGGCTGCCAGTAACTCACGACCAATGAGCGGCACCGCTGTCCCCTGACAGCAGGAGGAGGAGGGAGGGCGCCTCCCATCAGGGTGGCAGCCCAGGGGTTCCGGGAGCAGCTGCTTCTCCAGGCTTCCCCGAGTCTCTTGGAGGGAGCCTGGCGTCCACCCCTGGCTCTGCGCACTGTGGCTCTTGGGACTCCCACCCAGTTAACGGGGTGACGGGCGAGAGGCATGGGAGGTGCAGGAGGTGATTCGTTATTAATGAAGCGGATGCACAAGCCGCCCCGATCACCCTGGATGATCCCCGGGAGGTCGGCGCCGGTGCTCCAGGCTAACAGCTGCTCAGCCAGGACTGGACGAGGCAGGCATGCAGCCAGGTGGACAGCTGAGCGTGCAGGCAGCTGGCCTGGCCAGCTCACCCAGGAAAGTGGGGGTGCCACCAGGGTTGAGCACAAGAAGTCAGATCACCAGAAATCTGGAGGAGAGAGGACCATTCTGTCTAGACGGTAATGACGCAGGTGACGTTAGGAAAGAAGCCCGGGGTCAAGGGACCAGAGACCTGAGAAGCTCCAGCACCCCGCACAGCACTTAGCTCTTGGCACACGCTCAATAAATACTTCTGGAGTGAATGAATGAATGGATGGATGAATGGGTGAATGAACTGATGAATGAAGATCCCCCTGCTTTACCCCATCCTCTTTTCCCACACTCATGGGATCAGGATGAAGACAGACCAAAGCTCACGGGTTTCCTGAAACCCAGAGAGATGCCCCCATTGGCAGCAAGGGCTGGCTTTGCCTTCTGACCCCGAGCATGCCACTCTCACTCTGCAGGGTGGCCCTGGCCAAAGCTGCCTTTTGGATCTCATCTTGCCCTGCGGGAAGGGCTGAGAAGGCGTGGTGGGTGGGAGGCAGGTGGTCAGGGGTCTAGCTCAGGCTCTGCTGCTAATTCGCTGTGTGATCCCAGGCGGGTGTCCTGCTTTCTCTGGGTCCCTGGGTATCCACGGACAGAATAATGTGGCTGGCCTGAGGACCACGCTGTCCCTCCCAGCTTGGCTCGGCAGGAACCTTCCACGCCTGCTGGCTGTCCAGCCTGTGCTCTGACGGGACCCAGAGAGGGATCCACCTGGAGATGCTCACAGTAGATGGGGGCTGAACTTGCTCTCAGCTCCGGCCCTGCCTTTTGGACACAGAAGTTAAGAAGAAAACCTTGTTCCAGTCCCAGCCTCCCTGCTCCTGAGCTGGGCAGCCTCGGGCAAGTGACCCCCTCTCCGAGCCTCAGTGCTCTTGTGTCCAACGCAGGTCACACAGGCATGGCCAGATCACGCCTGCAAAGCACTCACACAGGGGTCTGGTCCTTGGGAAGCACTCCCACAGTGCCTCGGCAGAAGGGAGTGGCTTTCTGGCCGTGGAGTCAGGATAGACCCCTGTGTGAGACCCTCCTCCATCCCACCCGTAAGAATACCCCTTCTGTCCTCCCCGTGGCCAGACTCGGCAGCAGGAACCACCCCTGAGGTGGGGACCTGGACCTGGGGATAGAGGCCTGGGGAGGGCAGAGCTGGTGCCTTTGCCCAGGGGGCCCCGGCAGGTAACAGACACTACCTGTGGAGGCCAGTGGGGCCCCTCAGGACCCACAGGCCGGCTCTGCCTTCCTCTTCCACCTGCCCATAAAAGCCTCGGGGCCTGGATGGCCTGGGTCCCTGAGCTCAGGGTAGGGTGGGGCCCTCCCTGAGCCCCTTGGGTGGGTGGGGGGATGGGAAGGAGGAAGGACAGCCTGCCGTGCTGGCCCTTCCACCTGCTGGAACCTTGCACTTGAAGACAACAGGTCCTGCCCCTCAGGAAGCCCACAGGCCTGCCAACGAGGCTGCAGGTGGCAAAGACTCTGCCTTTCGGTCTCCCCAGGCTGGTGGAGCCCATGTCCACGGCAGGGATGCTCAACACCTGACCAGGATGCTAGAGGAGCTTGTTGCAAATGCAGATTCCTGGGCCCTAGCCACAACTACTGAATCGGTAGCTCTGGGGCTGGGCCTGGGAAGCTGTGTTTTTTTTTTTTTTTTTTTTTTTTTTTTTTTTTTTGCAGTACGCAGGCCTCTCACTGTTGTGGCCTCTCCCATTGCGGAGCACAGGCTCCGGACGCGCAGGCTCAGCAGCCATGGCTCACGGGCCCAGCCGCTCCGCAGCATGTGGGATCCTCCCGGACCGGGGCACAAACCCGTGTCCCCTGCATCAGCAGGCAGACTCTCAACCACTGCGCCACCAGGGAAGCCCGGAAGCTGTGTTTTTATCAGGAGCTTTGAGTGGTGCTGTGCACTGGCTGGGAGGATGTGGAAATCCCCTACTTCATTCCACCTTCTACTGTGCTCTGTGCTCTGGCAAACCGTCAGGTCCTACCAGGGCTAGCATCTTACTATTCCTCCGGGGCTGCTCTTAACCAGATGGTGTGCTTTAAGCTTTAAGAGAGATCCACAGAGACTTAGTCACCACAGTGTGTAAAAGGTCACCCGCCTCACTCCCCAATCCAGCAATTCCACTCCTAGGTATGTACCCAGAGAACTAAAAACATACGCCCACACAAAAACTTGAACACATTATGTCCACAGCAGCATTACTCATCACAGCCCCAAAGTGGAAGCAACCCAAATGTCCATCAACTGACGAATGGCTAAAAAAATGTGGTCTATAGCCGCACCGTAGACTGGTACTCAGCCATACCAAGGAATGAAGTGCTGATACATTCTACGACACAGATGACCCTTGCAAACATCATGCTGAGAGAAAGAAACCAGTCACAAGAGGTCACATATTGTATGATTCCATTCATATGAAATGTTCAGAACAGGCAAATCCATAGAGACAGAAAGTAGATTAGTGGTTGCTGGGGGCTGGGGGGAGTGGGGAATCAGGAAACGGTATCTAATGTGGGTGCAGGATGTCTTTTTGGGGTGATGAAAATGTTCTAAAATGGGTGACTTTTGGACAACTGTTTGTACTAAAACCATTAAATTGGATGCTTTAAATGGGTGTATGGTATGTGAATTATATCTCAGTAAAACTTACCAAAGGGCTTCCCTGGTGGCGCAGTGGTTGAGAATCTGCCTGCTAATGCAGGGGACACAGGTTCGAGCCCTGGTCTGGGAAGATCCCACATACCGCGGAGCAACTAGGCCTGTGAGCCACAACTGCTGAGCCTGCGCGTCTGGAGCCTGTGCTCCACAACAAGAGAGGTCGCAACAGTAAGAGGCCCACGCACCGCGATGAAGAGTGGCCCCCGCTTGCCACAACTAGAGAAAGCCCTCGCACAGAAACAAAGACCCAACACAGCCAAAAATAAATAAATAAATAAATAAATTAAGGAAAAAAAAAGAGTAAATCCTATTTAAAAAAAAAAAAAAACCTTACCAAAAAAAACCAAAAGTCAACGACCTCAAAAGTCTCTGGGCCTTCACCCTTGCTGTTCCCTGCGGGAGTGCCCTTCCCGTTTCTCTGCTTTTGAAATCCTTGTCGACCTCTCTGGCATCAGCTGAGATAGTACATGCAGTGTGAAGCAGTCCCCCACCCCTCGCAAGCACCCGTAACCTTTCCTTCCTCCCAGTGTCGCCGACCTCAGCCTCCCCAGCGATACCAGGGGCCTGGGAGCCACAGCAGGAAGCAGCCCGCCCAGACTGCGGCAGCAGTCAAGGCTTCACTCTTGCAGGACCTCCTGGGCCTGGCCTGGTGGTAGAGTCCCCAGCCCCGACTCCATCTCACTATAACGTGCTGTGGGGATGATGGGAATGGACATCTGACCTCAGAACCCGCCCAGGGAATCCAGGACAAAGGTGTCTCTGGGTCCAGCAGAGAACTGCCAAGAGGGGAAGTCGGGTAGGTGGGTTTTCACAGCTGGCCAGAGTCTATAATTTTTCATGTGCCCCAGACAGGGGTCACAACTCATAATATCTTAGAAACTCACAAGAATTAGACAAGAATGGAAAGCTGAAAGCTTAAGACCTTGACCTGAACTTGCCACAATTAAATGTCACCCCCAAAGGGTCTCTCCTTTCAAACACGTTTAGGTGGAGAAGTGAGTCCCAGACATGGGCTGGTCGACTTGAAATGGGCTTTGGGCAGAAACATCGAGTGTGGATGGTTGATTTTGATCCACAGCAGATTCTGGGTTCTTTTTCTGCCTCTCCAGTACCTGCTATTGTTAAAACAAAGCAGCTGGTGCCTGCTGTGATCAATCAGAGGGGCAGCCACCCCAATTAAAAGCTCTGCCGTGTCCATAGAATACCACCAAAGAGAGCTTCTCGGGACAGAAGCTTCCTGTGTGGTGCCTGGCACCCACCTCCCACCTGTCCCAGTGAGGGATGGGGAGATAAGAAAGCTGGGGCCCAGCCAGATCCTTCCCCCAAGACAGTGACAGGTTCACAGTAGGAGGGGACAGGACCCTCCCTGCACAGAATGAGGCCCGTGGAAGCCTCAAGGCCTGGAGTAGAAGTTTCAGAGATGACTTTTAAATTTTGGGGGGGCCGTGCCCCTCGATTGGACCAGGCGGGCCCTCAGCAGTGAAAGTGGGGAGTCCTAACCACTGGACCACCATGGAACTCCCTAAAGATGGCTTTTAAAAGCACGGACTGCAGCAGCAACTCAGGAATGAGGACGAGCCTCGGCTGTGCCCTGCAGAGGCCTGGGTGCCTCCCCTGTATCAGTAAGGATGCCCCAACTGTGCTGTGTCCTGATTTGTACGCAACAGTGACTTCCTGCCCAAGGCGGGGGCAGCTGCTGAAGAGTTGGGGGCCACCCTGACGGAGCAGTGGGATGGGAGGTCCTTGGCCCCTGAGGTTTCTGAGAGCAAAGGGTGGCAGACCGGTGGCCTTCCTGGAGGAGGTGTCCTCTGGTACGTGAGAGCGGAAGCCCCCTTGGGGGCTCAGTGCTGTGGCTGTGCTTCCTTTGGGAACTCACGCCCCAGTCACGCCCAGCGTTACCCGCCCTAAAAGGCAGGAAGGTGGGTCAGCCGTGAATTGGCCCCTCTTGCTTCTTAGTTGCTGCCGTGTACTAAGTGGCTGTACCCAGGCCAGAGTAAGCGCTTCTGGCACCTTTTCTCTTTTCATCCTTAGAAGCACCTTGGAGGCGTAACAACGACGACAACGGCCACAGCGCTAACACTTAACACGGTGCCTGCTGCGCCCCAGCCATCGTGCCGAGCACTTTGTGAGCAGCTCACTAAGTTCCCACCACGACCTTCAGCTGAGCCCTGCGATGCTCCCGTTCACTGGACGACGCCGAGGCACAGAGAGGTCAAGGAAGGGAGATGAACGCTGGGCCCGTCCTCATTTCACAGCGGAGGCTCCTGCTCTCAGACCCCAGATTAAAGGGTGAGGGTGGGGACGCTGCCTGGCACCATCTGGGGGTCTGACTGAGCTGTGCTGACCCCCGCCTTTCCAGGTGGACAGCAGAGAGCCAATCAGCCAGGGTTCCTGTCCTTGCCCAATCAGAGGAGCCTCTTGGGGGCGGATCCCCCAAATCCCTGGGCAGGGCCTGAGGATCGGCGTTGCTAACAGGTGACCCCCATTCCCCCTGCCAGGCGGGCTTGGGAGACACTGAGTTGTGCTGTGCGTTGGTTACAAAGCCACGCACCAGCGGTTGTGTTAGGATCGCTCAGCCCTTCCCGTCCCTGACACAGGGGAGGGAGAGGCTGTGATGTCCCTGTAAATAAAGGCAGGGGAGCTGGTGCGGGAGGCCCAGGACCTGCAGAGGGATGGGTGGCTGGCTCCAGGCCTGGGACTGCCGCCGGGCCCCAGCACGGTGGCCACTGCCAGCAGAAGCAGACCCAGTACAAATGCAGGCCATGGGTGGCTGACACCACGGTCCTGGGCCGGCCCTCCATGGGGGCCCACGAGGGACCCCCGATCTTTGCACGGCAGCTCGTCCCGAGTGCCTGGCTCGTCTCGCCACCTCCCTCCCCACTCCCTTCCCATCTGCTTGATGTCCACACACAGCAGGAACTGCATCTCCAGGTGCTATTGTTTCCGCCCGTGAGATTCCAAGACTGGGGTTTCTCTCCCACCAGGAGCCAGGCCAGGAGCCCTAAGTTCCGTCACTATCTCATTTAGTCCGCAGGGCGCTTCTGTGAAGAAGTAACTATAGTCTCTGCTTTCCAGATGGGGACACTGAGACACGGAGAGGCCAGGTGACTTGTCCAAGTTCATACAGGTACCGGCGGGGGAGCCAGGATTCCCCTCAGGAAGCTCAGTGATGTCCCTGCAGGCTCAGGAGTTGAGTCAGCCCTTGGGTCCCGCCGTGGGTTGAAATGTGACCCCAAAGAGACACGTTCAAGTCCTAACTCCCGGCACCTGTGAGTGTGACCTTATTTGGAAATAGGATCTTTGTAGATATTATTATGTAAAGGTTGAGGTCCTGCTGGATTGGGGGTGAGCCCTGAATTCAATGACTGCTGTATTTATAAGGAGACGGAGATTTGGAGACAGACAGAGATGCACAGAGGGAAAACAGTCATGTGAAGATGGAGGCAGAGATTGGGGTGATGTGTCTACAGGCAAAGAAAGCCAAGGAGGCACGGATGTAGAAAGCAAACTTATGGTTGCCGGGGGAAAAGGAGGGGGGAGGGATAAACTGGGAGATTGGGATTGATATATACACACTACTGTATACAAAATAGATAATTAATAGAGACCTACTCTATAGCACAGGGAACTCTACTCAGTACTCTGTAACGACCTATGTGGGAAAGAATCTAAAAAAGAGTGGATACATGTAGATGTATAACTGAGTCACTTTGCTGTACCCCTGAAACTAACACAACATTGTGAATCAACTATACTCCAGTGAAAAATAAAAAAGAAAAAGAAAGCCAAGGAAGGATGTTTCCCTACACCCTTCAGAGAGAGTGTGACCCTGCTGACCCCAGGTCCAGACTTCTGGGTTCTGGACCATGGGAGAATAGACAGCTGTTGTTCTGAGCACTGTGTTGTGTGCTGTGTTATGGCAGCCCCAGGACACTGATACAGGACTGTCTCAAGGTGGACCGGCCCCCCGCTTGGCCGCCTGGACTTCTCCACCCACCGTCCCTCTCTGGACTCTGTTCTTCCTCCTTTTCCCATCCATTCTTTAAGACACACCTGGGTTCCCAGATCTTCCAGGAAGTCTTCCCTGACTGAGCTCCTATGAATAAATGAGCAACTGGAGAGTCTGTTCGATGAACTTGACCACAAATCAAATACTGCCTGTGATTCCTGTAAGAGGCTCCTGGTAAGAGGCTACGATCTAGAGGCAAAAACCACAGGCACGCAGGACGCCCCGCCCTGCCAGAAGCTCAGGGCCAAGGCTCATTGCCCGGGGCTCCCCGCCCTCCGGGCTGCATCAGAGAGTCTCAGATGCAGCTTCCAGTCCTGCTGCCAAGGAAGCAGCAGGAAGGAGATATATTTTACAGGGGAATATTCTGAAAAGTGGGTTGAGACCAAGACCACATAACGCCACCCAGGCAATACTTACAGAGGCTCAAAATGTTCTAGGTGCTGGGAACAGACAGAGGCTGTGCTCTCAGTGGGGTGCAGATGGGCAAAACCAAGGTAAGAGACACAGGACAGTGGGTTTGAGGATGACTCACTGGGCATTTATTTAGACTGGGTGGTGCGGAAAGTCTCTTTGAGGCCAAAGATGTGATGATGGGAGGAAACCAGCCCTGTGAAAATCTGGAGGACACACCTTCCAGGGGAGGGAACAGAATGTGCAAGGACCCTGAGGATGCAATGAGCTTGCATGTTTGAGATATGGAAGGAAGGAAGGAAGGAAGGAGCCCCCTGAGCAGGAGGGAGGGTGTACAAGCCGAAATCAGAGACAGCACGGGCCGCGCAGGGCATGGTGGGGACTTCGGGTTCATTCCCGATGCCGTGGGTAGCAGACAAGGAACACACCTGAACCAGGCCCGGTGTCCAACGGGCACTGCCTGGGCCCAGGTCACAGCCTCTGGCTGGCCTGTGGCCACAGCTGCTGCCCTGTCTCAGGCCACATCTCCAGACCCGCCATCACTACAGTCAGGTGGACCTGGGTAAGGGAAGCTTACACAGGGACTGTGTAGACTTAAAAATTCAGTGCATTTTTTTTTTTTAAACAGCAAGAGATGAGGACCGTTAAAAAAAAAATGGGAAAAGTTAACAAGAAAGCCTTTTCCCCCAGCTGCAGGCTCAGGTTGGCTGATACGGTGTCTGGGCCCATGGTACAGTTATCGCCTTGCTCCACGGAGCAGCACTTATTTGGAGGCTTTATCTTTTTTATATTAATATTTAAGACCAGGTTTAGCTGAGTCCCAGCCCAGCTGCTGCCGGGAACATTAACCGCGGAACGGCATCTATCTGGGATCTTTAATAACTCTTGGTTGTGGTTTCCGAGGCCCTCTTCCCAGTTAACCAAAACCCCTGGATGCAGCAAGATGAAATCCACCAGATAAAGGGCGGGCCCTACGGGGGCGACATCTGGCCCATCGAATGCTAAAGGCTCAGGTGGTTTTCTTGTCAACTCTGCTCCTTGGGAAGCAAGTTTCCCCTGGGTGTTTCAGCCCCACAGTGAGTCCAGCATGTTTCAGATGGGACACAGACCTTTTCCTTGGGGTGTCAGGCAAATAAGAGATTTGTCCCAGTACTCATACCCCCCGGCTGTGTTCGGGTCCTGGGGCTGCCATGACAAAGTTCCACGAACTGGGGGGGCTTCAAGCAACAGAACCTGGTTCTCTCACAGCTCCGGGAGCCAGAAGGCTGAAATCTGGGTGTGGGCAGGGCTGCACTCTCTCTGAAGCCTCCAGGGGAGCATCCAGCCTGGCCTCTGCCCGCTTCTGGTGGCTGTGGTCCCTTGGCTTGTGGCCGCGTCTCTCCCAATGCTGCCTCCACCACCAAAGGGCCTCTTCCCTGTGCGTCTTCATTGGGCCTTCTTATTAGGACCCCAGGCGCTGGATTTAGGGCCCACCCTATTCTGGTGTGAGCTCATCTTACTAATTACATCTGCACAGAACCTATTTCCAAATAGCCTCACATTCTATGGCTCTGGGTAGATGAAATTTTGGGGGACAAAATTCACCCCGGTGCCCCCTCCATTACAGACGGTATCCACACCCGAGGGAGGTGAGGTCTCCCTGGGACGGGGGACGGGCTCCGGCCCCCGCTCACCCGCCTCACCTCCACTGCTCTTGCCTTCCTTGCTCTGGCCCTGGGCTTTCTCTCCTCACATGTGTCCCTGTCCCCTTGGACTGGAAATTTCTTCTCCATGTCTTCAAGTAGTCCTCCTTTCAGACGGCTGGGGTCTCAGCTGCCCCTGGTCCCCCTGACTCTCTTAGGCATGTACTTGCTTTTTCTCTGCCGTCCCCAGCAGGATGTAATGTCCAACAGGGTGGGGAGGGACCTTGTCTGTCCTGTTCATGCAGCATCTGGCAAGCCTGTTGCCTGGAGCCAAGTAGATCGATCTTCAGTAAACATTTGTTGAATTAATGAAAAGTATCAATGACTTGCCAAAAAAAGAAAAAATGCAGGGACTTCCCTGGTGGTCCAGTGGTTAAGAATCTGCCTTCCAGTGCAGGGGGTGCAGGTTTGGTCCCTGGTCGGGGAGCTCAGATCCCACATGCCTCAAGGCCAAAAAAATCAAAACATAAATCAGAAGCAATATTGTAACAAATTCAATAAAGACTTAAAAAAAATGGTCCACATCAAAAAAATCTTTAAAAAAAAAGGAGAAAGAAAAAGAAAAAATGTAGACCCTCATCTCCTTCTTGAGAAATTTCCATCAGAATCAGGAGGTTCTTGAGGCCAAACCAGCTGACCCTTTGTCCTTCCTTTACATCTGGATTTATAATGCAAAGCCTTAAGAATTCTGCCATCTAATGGACTCAGGGCAGAAGTGCTTTATATCTTTAAATGACAACCTCATGCTGAAGATCCAAACACTTGTCCACAGGAGAAAATGTTACAGCAACAGGGCTGGTCTCTGTTCTTCTCTCCAGAGAACAGCCAGATAACCCCTGGGGCCTGCGTTAGATGGAAACCAAATCAAATATAGGACACCCACTTAAATATGGACTTGAGATAAACAACGAATAACTTCTGCTATTATGTCCCGATGATGGCATAAACTGGTTGTTTATTTGAAATTCAAGTTTAACTGGGTGTTCTATATTTTTATTTGCTAAATCTGGCAACTGTACATAGATTAGGTGGGTGGGTGGGGTCCCTCTGGCCAACTGGCTCTGGCCAGGACTTGTCCCTGGGAGGCACAGGAATAAAGCCTCATATATGTAACTTATCAACTCAAATGCCAGCTATCTGGGGCTCTCTGGCCACTTTCTGAGGCTTTCAGAGGAGAAAGCGGGCAGGTCAGAGCACTGTCCCAGCTGCTGATTTCAGTGACAAGCGAGCTAAACAGAACGTCTTTCTGAGGTTCAAAGCAACCCTCCAGGCCCGCATCCGAGAACACAGGGACACCTAATCCACAGCCTTTGCTAATCACAGTTATAAGGGTAGTTGCAGCAACCAATTCAGAGGCCACTTCCCATGAGGACAGCCCAATTTAAGCACATCTTGGTCCCCAAGACCTCGCACGGGTTTCTGGTGCTGGGATGGATTTGTAGGTAGAGACGATGAATTGAGGGATTTCCCCTAATTTGTGTTTAGTCACCAACCCCTGATAATTAATGTGTCCCAATAACATGGCAAGAAGACAAATGACATAGTATGTTTACCCCTGCTGCAAAGTTTTTTCGAGAAACCATACTCTTTTCCCATGGAGGATACACCAAACGCAGCAGTGCTGATCTCTGAAGGAGAGGACTATGCAGGCTCTCAGTTTCCTCTTTTATACGTTCCTACGCAGTCGGCATTCTTTTTTTTTTTTTTTTTTGCGGTACGCAGGCCTCTCACTGTTGTGGCCTCTCCCGTTGCGGAGCACAGGCTCCGGACGCGCAGGCTCAGCGGCCATGGCTCATGGGCCCAGCCGCTCCGTGGCATGTGGGATCTTCCCAGACCGGGGCACGAACCCGCGTCCCCTGCATCGGCAGGCGGACTCTCAACCACTGCGCCACCAGGGAAGCCCCATTCTTTTCTTTTTGGCTGCGCCGCACAGCATGTGGGATCTTAGTTCCCCGAACTGGGATGAAACCCGTGTCCCCTGCAGCAGTGGAAGCGCGGAGTCTTAACCACTGGACCGCCAGGGAAGTCCCACGGTCGGCATTCTTAAACCCCAAGGAGTTTGCCCCGGTTGACAGTGACGCCATTACCCCGTTTCCTGGGCTGCATCCCTCTCGCAGCCCCGGCCTCGGCCCCTCCTCGGCCAGGGGACCTCCTCCTGTCCCCGCCCAGCCCAGCCCTTACCGGTACTTCATGCCGGTGCGCCGGGCGGTGCAGCTGTCCAGGGAGAGGCCGTGCATGCGCAGGAAGCTCTCCATGTTCCTGGCCTGGGCTGCTGCCCGCACCTCCCGCAGCTGCTGCAGCTCCAGCGTGCTGGCCTGGCGGACGGGCTGCAGGGCCCAGTCCGAGTGGCACCTGCCGATCACACTCCTGAGGCTCTCGCTGTACGTCATGGACAACATGGTCCCACCCGGCCCAGGAGCTGCCGCTGTCCGGATGGGAAACGCCGAGTGGTCATGGGTTAGACAGCGTCCCGCCATCCCCGGTGCCCAGGCTGGACGCTGGCCCTGGGGCTGGGGCAGGGGCTGCGGCAGGGACACGGCCTCCAGACAGAGCGGCCACCAAGGGGTCTTGGCGCCTGGGGACAGGGCCGGGCCCCGGAATGTAAACCCCTCTTGGCTGCACTGGCCGGGAACTCTGGCTGAGCCACCCTCTCTGCCCCTGCCCCCATGAGACAAGCACAGGCAAAGCTGCATTCCAGGTGGGAGATCCCCCCAAAATGCTCCAAATGCGAAGGGGGCAGGAGCATGCAGAGAGCCCGGCCCCCACAGTGGAAGACTTCACGGCACCCCCTGGAGGGGTTCCCAGGGTAAAACCAGGTACAGGGCCGTCCCGGGATGCAGCAGAAGCACACCTGTCGCTGAAGCAAACTCCAGTGTGATTTTGCCAGGGGGCATCGCGCCCCCAGGAAGGCCCTATTTGTTGGTTCACAGCCTGGTAAAGGGAAATGTTCTCCACATGTGCATTCTCTGCTTGTAGAAAGCGCCGCTGCACCAGCACAGTTCTTTGGGCTCCATGCTCAAATTAATTACGTCACAATTCACGAGTTTTTGCAATAGAAACACTGAGCGGATGCATTTAAGGAGGGAGTGAAGCGGGGGAGGGAACAGGTTTGGAAACTGCAAAGCTTAAATGTTAAGAAGCATTCCTAAACCGTCATCTGAAAGGATGATTACACTTGGAAACTAAAAACATGAATGTCCATCAATGGGAAATCGGTTATGTAAATGATGGCTCATCCATAGAATGGAAACTTGTGCAGCCACGTGAGGTGTCTCCACGTGGACTGATAGGCGATGCGTCCCAGGAGACAGCGTCAAGAAAGGAGAGGAGAGGGGAACACGTGTGTGCGCAGAATGCGGCCCTTGTGTCAATTCACGCACACACGTGAGTAGCTCAGTGAAGGGCCGGCATCACAGCTGTGCGTCCACATCCCGCAGTGGCTTTGACTGGGCAACGCGGACACGGCCGCAGGGGGCAGGGCTGTCCTACAATCCACGGACTCCCCCCCAGCCCACCCCCCGCAGTTGACCACGGGCCTCTGCCCCGGCCCAGATGCCTGCACCGTGGCCCCAGAATTGTCACCGTCACCGAGGTGAGATGCGTCTTTTCAGCTGGGTCGGCTGGACCCTGGAGCCCAGCCCGAGAACTGGAGGAACCAGCACTGTCCCCACCTCTGGCCTAAGGTAAAACAAGTTCCATTCTCCCTGGGAAGCTCTGGGCAGGCTGCCCTGGGGGCTGAGGCAGCTTCAGAGTCCCTAGGGCGGAGCGGGCGTTGGGGTCGCCTGGGCTGGGCCTTCCTCAGGTGAGCTCTCCATCCCCAGTCCATATCCCCCTTTCTCCACGGCAGGTATCGTCACCTGACGATGAGCTTCTGTCCTCTCTAGTCATCTTGTTTGGTGCATCTGACCCCCCTGAAGGTCAGGTCCAGGAGGGCAGGGACTTTTCCATCTACTTTCACTGCTGCACCCTCAGCTCCCGAAGTAGTAACTGGGTGTTTCCCTGGCCGTGCCGCCAGCACCTGGAGGGGCTGGGCTGGCCCCCTGACTCAGGCCAAGGCTCTCTGCAGGCTGCCTTCTCCTGGGCCAGGACTTGCATCACCACAGACCCACAGGGGGGCCCAGAACCTCTAGCATCCCCCAAGGGTTTGGACTAAGGTCTCTGAGGGATGCTTTTGCAGGACACGAAAATACCCAGCTTCCAGAAGAATCATTCTGGGGCAGCAGAGGGGGCCCAGGCTCGGTGGGGGTGGGTGGGTTTGACCTTGGACGTGGCACCGTGGACGCCCACAGGTAGCAACGCCAGCTCCCTCCCTCCCTCCTCCCCTCCAAGTGCACGCTGCCCACTACCCATCAGGCAGCTGCTTCAAAGGCATCTGTGTGGCCTGCGTGGGGCAAAAGCAGGCCAGTCCTGGCTTCCCTGGGGGTCCATGATCAGAGAGAACAGCCGGGCAAGCAGCAGTTACAGGCGTGCTTCCCGAAGAGCAGGACCCACCTCAGACGGGACCGTTCCCAGCCAGGCCCAGCCAGGCTCAGCCAGGCTGAGATCAATAGCCATTAGAGCTTTCAAGACATTACCCGCAAAAAGCAATCCTGGTCTGATCTGGCTCTGGAAGTCTAGCCCTGGCCCCAGAGCTGCAATGACAGTGTGTCTGAGTGCCCTGCTTCTGGACAGGGGCAGCCCTGTCCAGTGCGTGTGTCACCCACTCGGTGCGACCCAGGCAGCCACCTGGACCGCTCCAAGCCTCAGTCTCCACATCTGTGAAGTGGGATGAGCAGAGGCCTACCATGCAGGCTGCCTCAGGCTGCACGGGACCGGCCTGGAAAACTGGACAGGGGCTGGCCTCACTGTGGGAGCATGCCACGTGTGGGAGGTGGCCACCAACCACGAGGTGTGGACCGTGGCACCAGTTACGATAAGTGGCGTGAGGACAAAATACACAAAACGGAGTTGAGGGGACATGGGTGGGCAGGCGGGGGTCTCTCCAGAGGTCGCACGTGAACATGGGCTTGAGTGGTTCGAGGCAGCCGTGTAGGGTGAAATGTGGATGCTAGCCACCGCCCCTGCTCTGGAGAAGACACACATCCCTAATGAGATGGGTGCAGTGGGTGTGGCCAGGACTTGGAGGGCACCTCTCTGTGGGGCTGGGGTCCCTCCTGCCTGGGATCTCTCCTCATCTCGAGTTATAGAGGCCTTGGGAGGGGCCCCTGGGTGGGGCAGGACCACCAACCGCATGGAGGGAGCCCAGAGTCTCCTGCTGGATGTGAGGGTCCTGGTGGCGTAGGGCAGGCTTGGGCCAGGGGACTCGTGGGAGGAGAGGTGGGCCGTGGGCGAGCACAGTGGCCCCTGACCTGGGGTGGAGGGTGAGGACCTGGCGCCCACAAAGGGATCTGTGACCAGAGGGCTGAGCACAGCGAGGAAGGGGCTGGGGAGCGTTCGTCCCCCTAAGGTCCTCGAGGGTGGGGGAGGGAGGAAGGACACAGAGGGACTCGGACGGTCACCAATGCTGTCCAGCAGGAGAGGACAGCGTAATAAGCCGGCTTCCTCCGCAGGCAAGCAGGGCTGGGTCCCTGGATGAGGGGTCCCTCGAAGACTTCCCTTGTTGGGGCTCCTGCCTTGGCCACCTGGCTTCTCAGTGACCCCGACCTCTCGCTCCTCCTCTTTGCCATCCTACCCCCCCATCTCAGGAAAAATCAGCCCTCTTTAATAGCCATCACTAATTACAGAGCCTACAGGGTCCCCCTCACCCACCGTGCTGGGGCCTGCCTTTTGCAAATCTATTCCTGTGGACGGGGGTCTGGGGAATTCACGTGAATGAACCGCGTGACATGGAAAAATGGAAACAGACATTAACCTCATTAAATCCATGGGAATCGCGACCTTGCTGAAGAGCCTCCCACCTGGAATTCCTGAACCGAGGTCTGTTTACTGAAAGCCACCAAAGCTCGAGACATGGGATCCGGAAGGAATCCGGAAAGTCACTTTGAAACGGCGACATGTGTCTCGACACCAGAGAAACCGGCCTCAGTTCCTAAAGCGGGAGCGCGGAGGGCAGCGGAGCGCGGCTCGAAAATGCACAGCGTCGCGTCAGGGCAAAAACAAAATTATTTTTGCTCGAGAACCATCAGCAAACCAAGGCCCAAAGAAGCAGCCCCCGGCTCTCTCAGGCCTGTGTTTCGAAACAGACCTTTCAGACAGCACCCAGCCTCCTGCTGCCATTCTCGGGGGGAAACTTGAAAATGCTGGATCTTAGTGGGGAACCCGACAGGGTACCAGCTGCAGCCCAGGTCTCCCCGGACGGGAGAGCGGCAGGGCTGGGAAGCAAGCAGGCTCAAGCGGCAGACACCCACCCTCCTCCCTCCCGTGGTTACCTAGGGCTGGCTTCTTTTTTTTTTTTTTTTTTTTTTTTGAGGTTTTCCACTTTGAAAACACATAGAGGGTCTAATTTCTGATCAGCCAAATGCATCCCCAAAAGCTCTCCCTGTCATTTCTGTTCCCGGGATGCTTGTTCCCCAGCAGCATCCCCCCCACAAGAAGGCAGCTGCCACTTGCCTCCTGGAGCTGAAGGGGTGAAGGGACCACTCACCTGCCTCGCTGGCGTCTGCTGGTTAATAGGGACACAGTCTAGTTTATTAGGGCTCACGAGACGTTTAAGGAGCTGGTGCAGCAGCTCTTTCATTAGGGAGTGTCACTGCAGAACGTCAGAAGCAATTGGTGAATAAGTCCCACAAGGGTCAGATTTGGAGGCAGCGAGTCCATTAGTCCTATTAGGGAGTCTGCATCTCCGTGAAAGAGGCTGAATTATTCACGAGCGTGCCTCTTCCCCTAAAAGCCTGGGAAGTGCGGTTCCGCGGTGCAGCCCAGCAAGGCAGCCTCCTGCGTGCTGGCTGGGAGGGGGCACCTGCTGGGGTCCTGCCATCCCCTCGGGCGCACACCCTCTGCCTCGAGACCTGACCCTGGGAGCCGCAGGTGGAGAGGCGCAGGCTGTGCTTTCTGGTATTTGAGGACGGGACCCAGGCTTGCGGCTGCCGTCCCACCTTGCTCTTAACTGTCTGCAAGCAGGGGAGCCCGGGGCCCCACGGCACGTGACCACCGCCCACAGCGAAGGGGTTGACGTCTGGCAAGACGCACCCTCAGCACACGCAGACGGATGCCCCACCTCCCCTCCACCGGGACGTGCCCCAGATTGTACGTCCTATACTGCCAGGACCTATAAATGGCTGGAAGCTTCCTGCAGTTTGCTATTTGGACACCACACTGCTTCTCTCTCCAGGTGGGGGCATGGAGACCCTTCCTCACAGCCCTGACCTGAGGTTTGGAAAATGCTTTGAGGCTGAGCCCTGGGGTGATGTTATGCTGAGCCCCCGTTCCGGGTTCATGACAGCAGGGGCCCTTCGTGTCATACTAGGGTCCCCCCAAAGTCTCAGCATGACACTATCCTCTAGCTGAGAAATCGTGCCGGTGCCTGTGGGATTCTGGATGGAGGCTGAGCTGATTACCCCATGACAAACCTGCTAACGGGGATGGCTCCAAGGGGTGGGGGATCACTTCACCAGATCCGGAATAGAAAGAAATGGGAGGCCGGGGGAGGACATGGAACCGGAGGTAACTGGTGGTGGGTGATGATCTGGAAAGGCCTTCGTGATGGACTTGGGATGGTTTTTCTTTTCTTTTTAAAAAAATGTATTTATTTTGGCTGCACCACGCACCTTGCGGGGTCTTAGTCCCCTGACCAGGGATCAAACCTACGCCTCCTGATGTGGAAGCACAGAGTCCTAACCACTGGACCACCAGGGAATTCCCTGGGATGGTTTTTCTTAAAGGCTGAAGCCCACTGTCAGGTTCCATGTCACATGTCACCCACTGGCTGGAAGTGGCCGTAGTGGGCCTCCTTGCTGGGTGGCGGTCATCAGCCTGACATGCTTGGAATGAGGCTCATCTCCTTCCCCCGGGGCACCGTTCCCCTCTCATCACATTGTCCCTCTCCGCGCCTGCACCTCAGACACCAAGCCCCATGGACGTGGCTCCTGGTACCCTTCACTCTCTCTTCCTGTGGCTCCTGTGGCTCAGTCCTTCTCCATCTCTCCTGGCTCCTCATCCAGCCTCTCCATCCCTCGTCTCACTTCCTGCTACCCGGCTTCCTTCCTGAAGCAGAGCCCTGCCCCCTGCCCTGCTTTAACACCTTCGATGGCTCCCCAGTGCCCACTGAATGCAGTCCAGGCTCCTCTGCTTGGCATTCCTGGCCCTCTCTCCTCAGACCCCCAGCTGCCTCTACAGTCTGGCCTCTGTTTACTCTCCATCCTGTCCTGTCCCTGACGGCCCAGATGGTGTGACCGCTACTTCCTGTTCTCAGGGCGCCTCTCCAAGCTGTGCTCAGGCTGTCACACTACTGGAATGTTCTCCCTGGTGTCTGTTGAATTCTGTCCAGTCTTCAAGGTCCAGCCCAAAGGCTCTATGAAGCCTTCCCTGACTCTCAGCTGGCTGTGACCCCTCCCTCCTCGGAACGCCACCAACTCTCTGGACTCTCCCATGACCCATTATTATTTTTTTAAATTTATTTTATTTTTGGCTGTTTTGGGTCTCCGTTGCTGCATGCAGGCTTTCTCTAGTTGCGGCGAGCGGGGGCTACTCTCTGTTGCGGTGCGCGGGCTTCTCATTGTGGTGGCTTCTCTTGTTGCAGAGCACGGGCTCTAGGCGTGTGGGCTTCAGTAGTTGTGGCACGTGGGCTCAGTAGTTGTGGCTCATGGGCTCTGGAGCACAGGCTTAGTAGTTGTGGTGCACGGGCTTCATTGCTCTGCGGCATGTGGGATCTTCCCGGACCAGGCATCGAACCCATGTCCCCTGCACTGGCAGGCGGATTCTTAACCACGGCGCCACCAGGGAAGCTCCCCATGACCCACTTCGCCTCCTAGATACTGTCAGGATGATCGGGGTTCGGAGTAGATTGCACTACCGTGGCCGATCCTTCCCCCCTCTCTGCGTCACGTGACCATGATTCCTCCCATGGGTCGGGGGGGAGTATATTTTCCCCTTGACATTGGGCTTGGTCATGAGCATGCTTTGGCCAAAAGAAGGAGCAGAAGTGACTGTACCAATTCTAACCGTCGGCCTTCAGAGACAGTTGTGTTTCTGCTGTTTTCTCTGGCACTTGTGCCATGAGAAGAGGCCTGGGATGGCCCCTGGTTAGGAAGGACGGAGAGATGGTGAACACCAGCGTCCAGCCTGCAGCTCAGACACCAACCCAGCCAAGCCCAGCCTAGACGAACTGACTCCGGTCAACCCACAGACATATGAGCAAGGAATCAGTGCTTATTGTTGCTGTCCCGTGACTTGGGGTAGTTTGTTATGCAGCCTCCTGTGTAAAAGCTGACAGGTACAGGGTCTTCCCTCCCTTAGCCGTCTGTGAGCTGCTCGAGGGCAGGGCCCTGGACACCTTTGCCCTGTTGGAGGAGGGTCTGCCACCCTGCTGGCTGACTTAAATAACCCTCTAACAGCCGTGTCAGTACCTGGGTGATGAGGACCCCCCACTGGGGGTGGCACCCAGTTTGCTGAACACAGACCCCACCCCCTTAGAGGTCATCACCAGAGGCCCCACAAAAGATGCCGAGTGTCTGTGGGAAGTAACCATGCTGGAGCCCCAAAAGGCAGGACAGCCAGAGCCTGTGGCATTGAACGTGGAGCTGAGAGGCTGGGGGTGGGTGGTCTTCAGATCTGGAGATTCAGTTCTCCAGCAGGGCCTGTCCACGGGGCAAGAAGACCTCATGGGGACCAGATGCTCAGCCAGAGGGGTCGCAGAGGGTAGACCACAGGGTGGATCCACGGGGTCCGGGGGGCCAGCAAGGGGCGTGGAGCACCCTTTCACTTCAACTCGGCTTACTTGGCACCTCTTACGGGACCAGCCCTTTCAGCCGGCTGGCCTGTTTCGGGGATTTTTCTGCCTGCATGTCTCAGCTCACTCCTTTCCTTCCAGGAGTGAGGCGGGTCCAGGACCTCTGAGGATGTGGCTCAAGTGCATGTTTGGTTTCAAGGATTCACTTTGAATCCTTGGGGATGGATGGCACACATTC
Organism: Mesoplodon bidens; assembly: GCF_964165515.1. Classification (NCBI taxonomy): domain Eukaryota; kingdom Metazoa; phylum Chordata; class Mammalia; order Artiodactyla; family Ziphiidae; genus Mesoplodon; species Mesoplodon bidens. The sequence goes on from NC_138177.1 coordinate 182,910,994, forward strand.
ATTCTGGCATATTATGTCATACATACATACACACACACACACATACATACACATATATACACACATACATACGTACATGATGATAAACACTTCATTCATTAAGAGCATTTGCAAGCTCAGACCTAACTATTTCAAGCAAGACCTTATCTAGCAAAAATGTCAGTAGAATCAAAGATTCGCTCGTCCCTTTAGAGCTCTCGGTAGGGGGAGAGACCTCACGGGAGGCACTGAAGCAATGGCAAAATTAGCCTGAGGACCCAGGCCCACGGTCATATTCAGAGGTGCCAAGGCTGTGGGAAGGAAAAAGCCACATGGAAATCCAGCACCGACCCCAGCACCCACTGCCCGAGCGAGGTCCCTGGTGCATCGGCAATAACGGCCCCACAGCTCTGTCACCGCTGCGGGTGCACATGCTGGGGACCCAGTTCTGGGCGGAGAGACCTCCCAGGCCTGGAGGCCAAGACGCACAACAGACACCAGGGCCCTGCCCCCACGAGCCATTCCGAGTGTCCAGCCCCAAAGCTGGCGGAGCTGCCCTGAGGGTTCTGTAAGCCTGGCACGTTCTCGATGGAGGAAAACGTCAAAGTAAATTCCCAGAGTTAGAGATTTTCAAGAACATGCGTGTCTGTGGTGCACGCCCCACCCCTACAGGTTAGGAAGAGGCTGCACAGAGGGAGGAAGGGACCCGCCTGGGGGGCTTTTGCTGATGGACGTGCCTCGGGCTGGACCTCTGGACGCCGTGTCCCTCTGGTGACAGACTCTCTCCCAGTGGACACACCGTGCTGATTTCCAACAGGAAATGCATCAGAAAGACGCCAGCGCATCCGTCCTGACCCTGGCCTGGGTCCTATCGCAGCCGCACACCCCAGAGACCTCCACAGGCTACAGATCAGCTCAAGTTCAAGGAAAAGCGGAGAACCCTGGGCCGGATGCATCATTTTTCACTCTGATCACCTAAGAAGCACAAAGCTGGGATGTCAGGAAAGCACTCGATCCGCTGTCTGAGGGGTGAGGTTTGAAAGGCGATCTGGCGAGAGATCAGCTCAAATCAAAGCAAATTCTAGACGACGAGCCCACACAGCGAGCCCGACTTCACGTCTTTCATCACTATGCCGTGTCGTGGCACCGAGAAGAGGACCAGAGCCTGGACTTTATGGGGGAGTTTTCATGCCCGAGAAATCACCAGCACACCCGGCCTGGACGGCATGGCTCTCCCACCCGCTGCCCTGCTTGCCGGTTGTAGGGAAAACGGAGGGCTTGTTACCTGTAAAACTGGAGCTGTCTTTTGGGGCTCCCATACCGAGTACTGCGGACAGCAATGGAGGAGAGAGAAGGAAACAGGGAGAGAAGAGAGAGAAGCCACAGTTGGCATCAACCACGCACAGGGAGGTGCCAGCCCGGGAAGCATCTCCGACGCCCGGCAGCCCCAGCCCCACCCCGCCCTCTCGGGGCTGTCGGAGGATGTGCCTGGGTACCAAGTCTCGGTGGCAGCGCCACCCAGTGGCACAGGGAGGTGGAGGCCCGTTTGTTTGGATGCCGGGCTCCTCTGTGCCTGGCCTCGGTTTGGGTTTCTTTTTTTTCTGGCCACCCCGCGCGCATGTGTGTGCCGCTTGTGGCATCTTAGCTCCCCTGCCAGGGATTGAAACCGCACCCCCTGCAGTGGAAGGGCTGAGTCTTAACCACTGGACCGCCAGGGAAGTCCCTCTGTTTGGGTTTTCATGAAACATGCTTTTTCAGACCAACGGTTGAAAACCTTCAAACCCAGGAATGCCCATCACCCAACACGCTGGGAAGTCTGCACGTGACCATGGGGTTCTTTTTAGGACCTGGATGCAGGAGGGACACCCCCATTCCCTGTGGTTTCCATGGACGCGCGCTGTGGCTCAGGCCCTCACAGTTATCTGAAGGTCCAGTGAAAAGGACTGGCGGGCCCCAGGGTTCCACTTGCGTCCCGTCCTCCGTGACAATGATGCCAGCGGCTCCCACCCCGCGCCTTCCCCATGCCCTCCCTGTGGTTCAACCTGGGCTACTTTCCAAACAGAAAGACCCAGGGCTGGATCTGGAAGTGGGCTCCACAAAGAGGTCAAGGCAAGCACCCGGCTGCCTACACCCTCCGCAGGCTCCACTCAGGCCTGTAAGGCTTGGAGCCTTGCTCAGGGTGTCAGGGGAGCTGGTGGGACCACAGGGGCTACAGGACCTGCAGTGTGTGTGGGATGAGAGAGATGGAAACCAGGAAGGGCCTCTGTTACCTTCCACGGAATATTTCAGAAGAGTCAGGGACAAGGCAGGAGTCTAATCCTGGCTCCATCCCACCTGGAAAACCTTGGTTTTTTTCTTTCCCATTTTGGTCTTAAAAGCCTCCTTTCCTTGGAGAAAATGCTGGCTTGCGTGCGCCTGACAGCCCCGTGGGCTCACTCGGCCCCTCCCTCTGGGCCAAGGGGAGGAGACTGGCCTGCGGACCTCCTCAGAGGCAGCACTGACCCTGGGAGGGCCTGGTGGGGTGGCACGGGGGCGTCACCTGTAGATCATGCCCGGGGAGCCGGTCTGCCGCAGGGAGAGCCGAGCCGGGGACCCCGTGGTCGATTCCGGATACATGGAGCCGGCGTCACTCGTCCGGACCCACTCCCTTCTTCAAGGAGGGAAGATCCTGGAGGGAGAGCAAAGAAGGAGGGGAGGCGGTTAAAAAAAGACCAGTCAGTGGCCAGGATGCTCTGTGATCCCGAAGGCCTGGTTCCTTGAGCATCTGCATGTCCCTCATCAGACAGACAGAGAGGCCCACGGGGGCTTGGGTGAGGCTGATGGTCGGGTCCATGACTGTGAAGGATTTCTGCTCCTTCTTTCCAAGCCCCCACTCCGCCCCTCCCTGACTGCTTTTCTGAGGTTCTGGGAGCACTTTCTCGTTGCCCAAACTATGCAGAAATGGTGGTTGCAGAGGGAATCTGTGGACTTGGGAATCTGGGCTGTCTTCCCCAGGCCAGGAAGTGGTACCACGGTCACCCAGGGTCATCCTGGATGCCTCACCTCCCTGACCCCTGACTCCTGCCCTGAGGCACCCCCGGGCAAGTGAGGGACACGGACGGGAAACCAGGACCACAGAGGGGAGGGTGCACAGAGGGCCAGGCCTTGTGCACCAGGAGCAGAGCCGTCCCCAAGGCCAGCCCACGTGCTGGTCCAGAGGCCCCGGGGAAGGCAGGGTGCGTGATGTCCTCCCACAGGCTAATGGGATGGGGAACAGGCAGCCAAGGGCAGGCCGGGATGCACGTCCCCTTTACTGGGGGTGCGGCCCACCCCCACCCCTCACCCTCCTCTCTGGCTTTCCCTGGGCCCAGCTGCTGTGTGGTGACACCTCAACCCCCAGCTCGGGCACTTAGGGATGTTTAATGTCCAGAATTCCGAATCACAGACTTAATCTGCCTGAGTCCCCAGGTGACACCTGTGTTGCTTGTCCAGGGAACACACTTTGAGGACCCTTGGCCTGAAGCCGAGCTCCTGGACTAGAAGTCGGCAAACTACTGCCAGCAGGCCAAACTTTTCTGTAAATAAGGTTTTATTGGAGGTTTTACCTCCATGCCCATTGGTTTATGAATTGCCCATTTGTGCTACTATGATGGGGTGGGTCCTTGCAACGGAGACCGTCTGGCCTGCAAAGCCTAAAATATTTACTACCTGTCCCTTTAAAGGAAAAGTCGGCCGACCCCTGTTCTAGGCCATTCTCTCCCCCACTCTCCAAGATGACACGACCCAGCACCTCTCTCCTGAAATCACGAACACTTCCTTTCCCGTGTTACCCATAGCTCTTGACTTGATGCTTCCTATTTCACTAGCATCAGACCCATCCCCCAGCATCAGCACAAGGAACATTCTGCTTCCCTCCCGTTGCTACCCGGGTGACCTGGCCACACCCATGGCACCCACACCCTCTGCCTCGCCCCCATTCAAGGGCATCCTGCAACAGGACTCTCGCCCACCAGTCCTTCCTTCTTTATGGAGCAGAACCATCTGCACACAATCAATTACTACTTCCTCTATCTTGGGACATCCCTGGTGGTCCAGTGGTTAAGACTCCGCACTTCCACTGCAGGGGGCACAGGTTCGATCCCTGGTCAGGGAACTAAGATCCTGCATGCCACGCGGTGCGGCCAAAAACCCCCCAAAAAACGACTTCTCCAGATGGAAGGAAACTAGGAGAAGGAGAACGACGTGCGCTCACTCCCTCTTGGGAGAGCACCATCATCACAACTAACTGCTGAACAGTCACTGACAAGAAGACACTGGAACTCACTGAAAAAGATACCCCACGTCCAAAGACAAAGGAGAAACCACAATAAGATGGTAGGAGGGGTGCAATCACGATAAAATCAAATCTTATAACCGCTGGGTGGGTGACTCACAAACTGGAGAACACTTACACCACAGAAGTCCACCCACTGGATTGAAGGTTCTGAGCCCCACGTCAGGCTTCCCGACCTGGGGGTCCGGCAACGGAGGAGGAATTCCTAGAGAATCAGACTTTGAAGGCTAGCGGGATTTGACTGCAGGACTTCGACAGGACTGGGGGAAACAGAGACTCCACTCTTGGAGGGCACACACAAAGTAGTGTGCACGTGGGGACCCAGGGAAAGGAGCAGTGACCCCATAGGAGGCTGAAGCAGACCTACCAGCTAGTGTTGGAGGGTCTCCTGCAGAGGTAGGGGGCAGCTGTGGCTCACCGCGGGTACAAGGACACTGGCAGCAGAAATTCTGGGAAGTACTCCTTGGCGTGAGCCCTCCCAAGGTCTGCCATTAGCCCTAACAAAGAGACTGCAGACTCCAGGGCTGGGTCGCCTCAGGCCAAACAACCAACAGGGAGGGAACTCAGCCCCACCCATCAACAGTCAAGTGGATTAAAGTTTTACTGAGCTCTGCCCACCAGAGCAACAGTCAGCTCTAGCCACCACCAGTCCCTCCCATCAAGAAGCTTGCACAAGCCTCTTAGGTAGCCTCATCCACCAGAGGGCAGACAGCAGAAGCAAGAAGAACTACAACCCTGCAGCCTGCGGAACGAAAACCACAATGAGGGAAAGACAGACAAAATGAAAAGGCAGAGGACTATGTACCAGATGAAGGAACAAGATAAAACCCCAGAAAAACAATTAAATGAAGTGGAGATAGGCAACCTTCCAGAAAAAGAATTCACAATAATGATAGTGAAGATGATCCAGGACCTTGGAAAAAGAATGGAGGCAAAGATAGAGAAGATGCAAGAAATGTTTAACAAAGACCTAGAAGAATTAAAGAACAACAAACACCTAAAAAATTAAAGAACAAACAAACAGGAATGAACAATACAATAACGGAAATGAAAAATACACTAGAAGGAATCAATAGCAGAATAAATGAGGCAGAAGAACGGATAAGTGACCTGGAAGACAGAATGGTGGAATTCACTGCTGCGGAACAGAATAAAGAAAAAAGAATGAAAAGAAATGAAGACAGCCTAAGAGACCTCTGGGACAACATTAAATGCACCAATGTTTGCATTACAGGGGTCCCAGAAGGAGAAGAGAGAGAGAAAGGAACTGAGAAAATATTTGAAGAGATTATAGTCGAAAACTTCCTTAACATGGGAAAGGAAACAGCTGCCCAAGTCCAGGAAGTGCAGAGAGTCCCAGGCAGGATAAACCCAAGGAGAAACACGGGGAGACATAGTAATCAAACTGACAAAAATTAAAGACAAAGAAAAATTATTAAAAGCAACAAGGGAAAAACGACAAAACATACAAGGGAACTCCCATAAGGTTAACAACTGATTTCTCAGCAGAAACTCTGCAAGTCAGAAGGGAATGGCATGATATATTTAAAGTGATGAAAGGGAAGAAACTACAACCAAGAATACTCTACCCAGCAAGGATCTCATTCATATTTGACAGAGAAATTAAAAGTTTTACAGACAAGCAAAAGCTAAGAAAATTCAGCACCACCAAACCAGCTTTACAACAAATGCTTAAGGAACTTCTTTAAGTGGGAAACACAAGAGAAGAAAAGGACCAACAAAAACAAACCCAAAACAATTAAGATAATGGTAATAGGAACATACATATTGATAATTACCTTAAATGTAAATGAATTAAATGCTCCAACCAAAAGACATAGACTGGCTGAATGGATACAAAAACAAGACCCATACATCTGCTGTCTACAAGAGACCCACTTCAGACCTAGGGACACATACAGACTAAAAGTGAGGGGATGGAAAAAGATATTCCATGCAAATGGAAATCAAAAGAAAGCTGGAGGGGCTTCCCTGGTGTTGTAATGGTTAAGAATCCGCCTGGAATGCATGGGACATGGGTTCAATCCCTGGTCCGGGAAGATCCCACATGCCGTGGAGCAGCTAAGCCTGTGTGCCACAACTACTGAGCCTGTGCTCTAGAGCCCGCGAGCCACAACTACTGAGGCTGCATGCCACAACTACTGAAGCCCGCACATATAGAGCCTGCACTGCACAAGAGAAGCCACTGCAACGAGAAGCCCACGCACTTCAATGAAGAGTAGCCCCCACTCACTGCAACTAGAGAAAGTCCACACGCAGCAACAAAGACCCAATGCAGCCAAAAATAAATAAATAAATAAATAAATTTATTTTAAAAAAAAAGAAAGCTGGAGTAGCAATTCTCGTATCAGACAAAATAGACTTTAAAATAAAGACTATTACAAAAAAACCAAGAAGGACACTACATAATGATCAAGGGATCAATCCAAGAAGAAGATATAACAATTGTAAATATTTATGCACCCAACATAGGAGCACCTCAATACTTAAGGCAAATGCTAACAGCCATAAAAGGGGAAATCGACAGTAACATAAACATAGTAGGGGACTTTAACACCTCACTTTCACCAATGGACAGATTGTCCAAAATGAAAATAAATAAGGAAACACAAGCTATAAATGACACATTAAACAAGATGGACTTAATTGATATTTATAGGACATTCCATCTAAAAACAACAGAATACACTTTCTTCTCAAGTATTCATGGAACATTCTCCAGTATAGACCATATCTTGGGTCACAAATCAAGCCTTGGTAAATATAAGAAAATTGAAATTGTATCAAGTATCTTTTCTGACCACAATGCTATGAGACTAGATATCAATTACAGGAAAAAAAATGTAAAAAAATACAAACGGATGGAGGCTAGACAATACGCTACTAAATAACCAAGAGATCACTGAAGAAATCAAAGAGAAAATCAAAAAATACCTAGAAACAAATGACAATCAAAACACGAAGACCCAAAACCTGTGGGATGCAGCAAAAGCAGTTCAAGAGGGAAGTTTATAGCAATACAATCCTACCTCAAGGAACAAGAAAAATCTCAAAAAAACAACCTAAACTTACACCTAAAGCAATTAGGGAAAGAAGAACAAAAAACCCCCAAAGTTGGCAGAAGGAAAGAAATCATAAAGATCAGATCAGAAATAAATGAAAAAGAAATGAAGGAAACAATAGCAAAGATCAATAAAACTAAAAGCTGGTTCTTTGAGAAGATAAACAAAATTGATAAGCCATTAGCCAGACTCATCAAGAAAAAAAGGGAGAAGACTCAAATCAACAGAATTAGAAATGAAAAAGAAGTAACAACTGACACTACAGAAATACAAAAGATCATGAGAGATTACTACAAGAAACCCTATGCCAATAAAATGGACAACCTGGAAGAAATGCACAAATTCTTAGAAAAACATAACCTTCCAAGACTGAACCACGAAATACTAGAAAATATAAACAGACCAATCACAAGTAATGAAATTGAAACTGTGATTAAAAATCTTCCAACAAACAAAAGCCCAGGATCAGATGGCTTCACAGGAGAATTCTATCAAACATTTAGCGAAGAGCTAACACCCATCCTTCACAAACTCTTCCAAAATATAGCAGAGGGAGGAACACTCCTAAACTCATTCTACGAGGCCACCATCACCCTGATACCAAAACCAGACAAAGATGTCACAAAAAAAGAAAACTACAGGCCAATATCTCTGATGAATATAGATGCAAAACTCCTCAACAAAATACTAGCAAACAGAATCCAACAGCACATTAAAAGGATCATACACCATGATCAACTGGGGTTTATCCCAGGAATGCAAGGATTGTTCAATATATGCAAATCAATGAATGTGATACACCATATTAACAAATTGAAGGATTAAATACCATATGATAATCTCAATAGATGCAGAAAAAGCTTTTGACAAACTTCAACACCCATTTATGATTAAAAACTCTCCAGAAATTAGGCATAGAGGGAACCTACCTCAACATAATAAAGCCCATATATGACAAACCCACAGCCAACGTCATTCTCAATGGTGAAAAACTGAAACCATTTCTTCTAAGATCAGGAACAAGACAAGGTTGGCCACCCTCACCACTATTATTCAACATAGTTTTGGAAGTTTTAGCCACAGCAGTCAGAGAAGAAAAAGAAATAAAAGGAATCCAAATTGGAAAAGAGGAAGTAAAACTGTCACTGTTTGCAGATGATATGATACTATACATAGAAAATCCTAAAGGTGCCACCAGAAAACTACTAGAGCTAATCAATGAATTTGGTAGAGTAGCAGGATACAAAATTAATGCACAGAAATCTCTTGCATTCCTATACACTAACAATGAAAGATCAGAAGGTAAATTAAGGAAACAATCCCATTCACCATTGCAACAAAAAGAATAAAATACCTAGGAATAAACCTACCTAGGGAGGTAAAAGACCTGTACTCAGAAAACTATAAGACACTGATGAAAGAAATCAAAGGTGACACAAACAGATGGAGAGAGATACCATGCTCTTGGATTGGAAGAATCAATATTGTGAAAATGACTATACAACCCAAAGCAGTCTACAAGTTCAATGCAATCCCTATCAAATTATCAATGGCATTTTTTACAGAACTAGGACAAAAAATCATATAATTTGTATGGAGACACAAAAGACACTGATTAGCCAAAGCAATCTTGAAAAAAAAAAAAAAACGGAGCTGGAGGAATCAGACTCCCTGACTTCAGACTATACTACAAAGTTACAGTAATCAAGACAGTATGGTACTGGCACAAAAACAGAACTATAGATCAATGGAACAGGATAGAAAGCCCAGAGATAAACACATGCACCTATGGTCAACTTATCTATGACAATGGAGGCATGGATATACAATGGAGAAAAGACAGTCTCTTCAATAAGTGATGCTGGGAAAACGGGACAGCTACATGTAAAAGAATGAAATTAGAACACTCCCTAACACCATACACAAAAATAAACCCCAAATGGGTTAAAGACCTAAATGCAAGACCGGGCACTATTAAACTCTTAGAGGAAAACATAGGAAGAACACCCTTTGACACAAATTGCAGCAAGATCTTTTTTGACCCACCTCCTAGAATAACGGAAATAAAAACAAAAATAAACAAATGGGACCTAATGAAACTTAAAAGCTTTTGCACAGCAAAGGAAACTATAAACAAGACAAAAAGACAACCTTCAGAATGGGAGAAAATATTTGCAAGCGAATCAACAGACAAATGATTTATCTCCAAAATATATGAACAGCTCATGCAGCTCAATATCAAAAAAACAAACAACCCAATCAGAAAATGGGCAGAAGACCTAAATAGATTTCTCCAAAGAAGACATACAGATGGCCAAGAGGCACATGAAAAGCTGCTCAACATCACTAATTACTAGAGAAATGCAAATCAAAATTACAATGAGGTATCACCTCACACCAGTTAGCTGGGCATCATCATAAAGTTACAAACAATAAATGCTGGAGAGGGTGTGGAGAAAAGAGAACCCTCTTGCACCATTGGTGGGAAGGTAAATTGATAGAGCCATTAAGGAGAACAATATGGAGGTTCCTTAAAAAAATAAAAATAGAATTACTATATGACCCAGCAATCCCACTACTGGACATATACCCAGAGAAAACCATAATTCAGAAAGACACATGCACCCTAATGTTCACTGCAGCACTATTTACAATAACCAGGTCATGGAAGCAACCTAAATGCCCATCGACAGACAAAATGATAGAGAAGATGTGGTACACACAGACAATGGAATATTACTCAGCCATAAAAAGGAACGAAATTGGGTCACTTGTAGAGATGTGGATGGACCTAGAGACTGTCATTCAGAGTGAAGGCAGAAAGAGAAAAACAAATATCGTATATTAATGCATATATGTAGAATCTAGAAAAATGGTACAGATGAACTGGTTTGCAAGGCAGAAATAGAGACACAGATGTAGAGGACAAACGTATGGACAGCAAGGGGGGAAGTCGGGGGGGATGAATTGGGAGATTGGGATTGACATATGTACACTAATATGCATAAAATAGATTACTAAAGAAAAAAAACCAAACTACTTCTGCAGTTTTCAAAAACAACAAGCATAGTTTCTTGGACCCACTTCCTTCCCCACTCTTGTCCTATTTCTCTCCTTCACAGGAAATGTCCTCTTGTCTGTAATTCCCCTCCCTTCTGCCCTCATGCCTCTGAGGAAGCTACCATTGCCAAGGTCGCCGTGACCTCCCTGCTGCTAAGCCTGATAGCGCCCATCCTACGGGGTGGATGGCGGGGCTGCACCATCCTCCTGGCTCCGGGACCCCACGCTGCCCGCTGTCCTGCTGCCTACCCAGCTGCTCCTTCTCAGGCTCCCGGGCTGCGTCTGGTCCTCTCTCTTGTCTCCAGCTCTGGTTTCTGCCCAGGCTCAGGTCTTGAATCTCTTTTCTTTTCTGTCTACACGCGGTTCCTCAGATTTCCCCCAGTCTTCTGGCTCTGACCTCCATTGCTACGCTGCAGACCCCACGATCGTATCTCCAGCCCCCATCTCTCCCCCGGACCGCATTGGGTGTATCCAACTGTCTACTAGGCATCTCTACAAGGATGTGAAACAAGCGCCTTGGGTTCATGCGTCTAACATGAAGCTCCTGGCCACCCTGTCAACTATAAATTGGCACTTGCCATGGGCACTTGCCATCTACCTCTACAAGGATTAAATCATGTGCTGCTGCAGTTGCAGACTTTCAACATCCCCTGAAAGGAATTCAGGGTGGAGAGCAGAAATGAGGCCCTTGGTGCTCTGAGAAAAACTGGCAGAACAGGGCTTCAGATAGATACTTTCAGGAGAAGATTTAATGAGCTTAATTTTTGTATTTCCTCATATCTAGAAAAACAATAAAATCCTTCATGGTGACGATTATTCCTCGTGACTAGCAGAAAACTTCTGGAAAAAAATAAGTGCTTGATTGCATGGACTCCCCCTTTGCCAAAATCACACACATACTGACCTTCCCCTGACCTGTTTGATGCAGTTTCTCAGAGCTCTCTGAAATGCCATCTCCCGGGCCACAGTCCTCATGTTGCCTCAAATAAAACTTAACTCTCACTCTCACGTTGTGCATTTTTTTAAGTCGACAACTCCCACTCCAGCCCTGTTCTTCCACGGCCACCCCGTCATGAGGCCATCTTCAGAAGCCACCAGAGTGCCACGCTTCTTTTTTTTTTTTTTTGTGGTACGTGGGCCTCTCACTGTGGTGACCTCTCCCGTCGTGGAGCACAGGCTCCGGACGCGCAGGCTCAGCGGCCATGGCTCACGGGTCCAGCCGCTCCGCGGCATGTGGGATCTTCCCGGACCGGGGCACGAACCCGTGTCCCCTGCATCTGCAGGCAGACCCTCAATCACTGCGCCACCAGGGAAGCCCAAGTCCCACGCTTCTTGCGGTGACCTCCGCCTCCTCCTCCCTGGCCCGGCTGCCACCTTCCCTCTCATAGTCCCCATGACAGCTTTCTGACAGGTCTCCTGGCTTCCACCTTGACCAGGAGCCAGAGCGAACCTTCCGCAACATAAATCAGATCCTGTTGTTACTTTGCTCAAACTTTCCAATGGTTTCCCGTTCTACCCAGAGTGAAAGCCCAGATCTCAACAGCGGCCTCAGCCCGGCCCCGCCTGAGCCACGAGCTCTCTGACCTCATCCCCGCCCCCCCCCCCCCCCCCCGCTCACTCCCAGACGCGGGCTCTGTGGGGTCCCAGCAGACACTCCAGCCTCAGGGCTTTTGCACATGCACTTCCTTCTGCCTGAGCTCTCTGACCCCTGGCCTGCCAGAGGGACCCCTGACCTTCACCTCCTAATACAAAGGTCACATGCTCAGACCCGTCTTCCCTACACTCCCCTGGTCCCTCCCCTGGCGCGTGTCACCTTCTAACACCTTGTATTTCACCTACTGTCTCATTTATGACCCCAAGATGCCAGCTCCAGGGATGCAGGGAGCTTTGTCGGCTGTGTTCACAGCTATGCCTGGCACACCTGTGGTAGGGGGAGGGCCTGGGGACTCGGCTTGCACGAGGTGGCAGGGGTGGGGACACGGCAGCCTTCCTGAGGGTGCAATGCCCGCTCTGTCCAGCGGGGGTGTTCATGGCTACAGGTGCCACTGGCCACACTTTGGGAGGCATCTCCAGGGAGGTCACCTGTCCCACTCCTCACCCTAGCCCAGACTCTGGAAGCCCAGGTCCTTCAGGGTCAGCAGTCAGCTCCTCCGCCCACAGCCGGGCACTGGCCACGCTCTGATGCCCACTTCACGCGGAAAAGAACTGCAGGCCACGAGCAGTGCTTCTGTCTCATTCCTCCTGGGGGGTTGGCACCTTTGCCACCTCAGGGGGGCAAGAGGATTGGTGAGGTTTCCCCAAGCCCCCTGCTGAGCATTCAGGACACAGTCCAGGGGCACAGCCAACGTAGCTGCCACTGTCCAATCAGGAGACACTGCATCTGCCTGGCAGCCAATCCCCAAGGAGCTGACGTCCCAGTGGGGATGCTGTGACTCCCCGGCTGCGCTGGGCTCCTGCACGCTGGGGGAGGAAGGCAGGCACAGCTGCCCGCCCCACCTCCACCCAGGACTGTTCAGAAGCCATTTGGCAACATGCCAGGCTCGAGAGGGATGAGGGACGAGGGACAGGAGGGGCGGCTGAGAGGGTGTGGCTCGGGGTCCAAGCTGGGAGTCCGAAGGCTGGGTCCCTCCCGTCTCCTGCACGCCCAGCTGGTCTGCGTGTGACCTGGAGTAAACCATCCCGGTTTATACTTGGAGACATAAGCATGGAGGGCTCACAAAGGCCCGTTCATAGTTTCTTATGGGAGCAAAGAGAAGACACGCTCTGAGCCTGAGAGGAAAGATGTTGAGTCAATCCCAGCTCTCACCCTTTGCAGGCTGAGCTGAGTGATGACAGGGGACCTAAAAGGCTCCACTGTGGACACTGTCTTCTCTCCAACTTATTATTTTGAAAACTTTCAAACTTTCAAACATCAGAAAAATTGTAAAAAACCAGCAATAGCAACAAACACCTATAGACCATCCATCCTACTCACTGATAGTCTGCATTTGCCTCATTTGCTTGCATTGCCTCTCCTCCCCTCCCCTCTCTCCCCTTCACCTCTTCCCCCTCCCTCTCGCACACACTTTTTTTCGAAACATTTGACAGTTGCGATCTCATGCACTTCACCCCTCAATACTGCAGCAAGCATTTTCTGAGAATAAGAACTCTACCTTACATAACTACGATACCATGATCATATCTAAGGCAATTAATACCACCTGATATATAGCCTATATTAAAAATTTCTGCCTTCCTCAAAAAATAAGAAAAGCCTCAAATAAACAATCCAGGCTACCTCCTAAAAGAATTAGAAAAAGAAGAACAGGGATTTCCCTGGAGGTGCTGTGGTTAAGACTCTGCACTCCCAATGCAGGGGACCCGGATTCGATCCCTGATCAGGGAACTAGATCCCACATGCATGTCGCAACTAAGAGTTCGCATGCCACAAGTAAGGAGCCCATGAGCCGCAACTTAGGAGCCCGCCTGCCGCAAGTAAGACCCGACACAACCAAATAAATAAATAAATAAATTTAAAAAAGAAAGAAAGAAAAAGAAGAACAAACAAAACCTAAAGTCAGCAGAAGGAAGGAAATAATAAAGATCAGAGAAGAAATAAAATAGAGATTAAAATTTTCCCATTGATTCCAAAAAGATAGTCTATCTATAGTTTAAAAAAATCCAGAATCCATTCTAAAAATAGATTCTATAGCTTAAAAAAACCCACCAGAATCCACTCAAGGTTCACCTAATCCAGCACCCCTCAACTAATCTAATCCAGCACCCCTCAACTAATCTCCTAATCCAGCACCCCACCCCCCTACCATTTTTTCATTTTTGTTTTTCATGGCATTGGGTTTTTTTGAAAAGCTCAGGCCATTAGTCCTGCAGACTGTCCCACATTTTGCATTTGTCTGATTGCAGCCTGATGATTAGATCTGGCTACACCTTTCTGGCAAGGTGTGTCCTTCTGGTGCATCCAAGCAGGATGCACATGCGTTTTTGTCCATGACGGGCAAAGCCAGGGCCTGCCACTTGGTTAAGGCAGCTTCGGCCTGGCATGGAGTACTAATTCCTTCATAATTAACCAGGAACCGCAGGGAGGGGTCTTTGAGGCTGTGTGAGAATCCAGTTCCCCTGCAACCTCTCACTGTGTTTTCTCCACTTTAGTTTTCCCAGAAAGGTCACTATGCAGCCTGTTAGGGCTCCAAATGCAGAGGACGCGAGAGGGCAGGAGGCCAAGTTTAAATGGGAAGAAAATGCAAAAGCAGATTCCTGGAGTCTTAGGCTGTCATCAGAGCTGCAGCCCCGGCCAGGCCCTGATGCTCAGACTCTCAGGGACTGACCAAAGGCCCCACGGGGCCTCTATGTGACTCTGGGGCCTGGGATTGGCCCTGAGACTCGGGCTGGCGGTCTTCTGGAAAAGTGGACGCATGACATGATTTTAAACATGGACAAGCACATTTATACACACAGAGGGAAAGCCCCAGAATAAACCAGATGGACTGTGCAAAATGTCCAGGGTCACAGCAGACCACAGTGAGGCGCCCTTGACCAGGACACATGAGCTCGCTCTCTCTCTAAGCCTCAGTCTTCTCATCTGCAAAATGGGGGCCTGGCCTACATGAGCCTCAATTTCTCTGTTGGAGCTAAGAATAAATGATTATATTATTCTGGGGGCTAATGTGGCTGGGGGTGTCCAATTCGGAGCTGCAAGTGGCGCTCTCTCTCTCTTCGTCTCTCTCTTTCTCCCTCTTTCTCTGATCCCTTCAGCCTCAGCATTAAAGACGGAATCTGTAGCCTCTCAGAGCTGATGAGAGCTACTTGCACGAGATGGGAAGAATTCAGTGCATCCAGGCGAGAGAAGAAAAGGGATTCACAGCTAAGCCAAGAAACCACAAAGACAAGTCAGACCGAGCCCACGAGTCCAGGGACACACAATAACAGGAGATGCTTTCTGAGTGAGCCTGCTTGGGGGACCACCTGTTCTGGTTCCTCAGATGTCCTGGTTGATGAGCTGGCATCTGATTTGCATAGAAGGAGGGTATGAGGGTCTAGGAGATTGAATCATCGGTCCCCATTCCTGGCTCCTTCCGGATCCATGTCCTTTGCTGAGTGACTCTGCCACCTCCCCCCAACATGCACGCATGCATACAACACCCACCCCCACCTCCACACACACACACGCACACTCTTGGGCCAATGCGGAGCGAGCAGAATGATGATATGCCAGCTCCAGCCATGGGAGACTTGCCCCGGAGCCCCTGCCATCATCATTTGGATGAACCTGCTCCAGACACCACCCCCCGCTGGTCCAAAGAGGCCGAGCTCACACGCAAGAGCCACCCGGCCTGGACCGGGCATCACCCATCAACCTGCGATGTGGAGCCAGCAGACCCACGAATGCAGACAGACGAACCTCTCTGTGGCCTGCCACCAGGACTGTTACACAGAAGGTGAATGGAGCTTTAACTTTAGCACTGCTGGGAGCCGTTCTGCTGTGTTTTAATATTCAGGGTCATTCTCGTTACATTAAATTATAACTCCAGTGGGAGGCTGGGAGCTACTTCCAGTTACTGGAAAAGGATGCCACAGCTGTCTCTTTACCGTAGATTCTGGAGCACAAAACTTGGGTGATGGGAACCTTCATGTAGTGAGAGTTCTTCATGCGAAGCTAGCCCTTTGAGCTCTGGAGAGGGTAACTGTTTCTAAATCGAAACCTTGCTGAGTCGACACCCGTTCCCATCTTCTTCTGGGGCTTGGTGGATGACACATTTCCCCCTCTTTGGGTGACCCAGGAAACCACTCCAGGTGGTGGGGAGGGAGGTGAGGTCCAGCTGGGGTTCAGATCTAGCCCTTGGTTTGCATTGTAACTCTGCCATTTATTGGTGTCTGACCTTGGGCAAATCTCCCAACCTTCTGAAGTGTCAGTTTCCCCACCTGTGAAATGGGAGGGTAACAGGAGTCATGGAGGAGCTGATGTGCTACCAGGTGGGGGTGTGCGGTGACGGCCACGGAGGCTAGAATCCGCTCGTGCCCAGCGCTGGAGGAGGGAAGGTGCTGCCCGAGGCCTGGGAGTGCTTCTCGGAAAGTCCGCGATCACAACTCCTTCCTGAACGTTTGCACCGCGGGCCAAAGGCAGGTGAGGTCACTCTTGCACAGAGGCATCTGCCCCAGAAGCAGCCTGCTCCCAGGCAGAGGTCATGCCTTCCAGAAAATCACTTTTCAGGGTCCTCAGACTCACTGCAACCTCTCCTTTTCCCATGCTGCCTCTCTCCCCTGCTCTCAGAGTTCTTCTCATCTTTTCCAGTTTCCCAGAAAAAGGCTCATCGCTTACAGAGGTGACCAGCCATGCACAGGTATGACTCGCTGTCATGGGGAGCCCTCTGGGGCTGCACCCTGATTCTGGATCATCCTGGAAGCTCAAAGCTTCCAGAAGGCTTGGCCCTAGATCGCTGAGGTTTTAAGAACAATGAGACTGTAGGAGTTGTCTACGGCCACGTGACAAGGGTTGGCAGCTTACAACAACAGATAGCACTCACACAGTTTTGGAGTCAGGAATCCGGGACTGACTTGGCTGGGTGGTCCGGCTCAGGGTCTCTCCTGAGGCTGTGGGTAGGATGTCAGCTGAGGCCACCATCTCATCTGAATGCTCCTTGTTTTTGCTTATTGCTGCACCGTGCGTCTTGTGGGATCTTAGTTCCCCAACCAGGGACTGAACTCAGGACCTGGGCAGTGAGAGCGTGGAGTACTAACCACTGGACTGCCAGGGAAGTCCCCTGAAGGCTCCTCTTCTTAGATGTCTCCTGCACAAGGCTGTGGGCCGTGGGCCTCAGTTCTGTACTCCTTGGATCTCTCAGGCCAAGGCAGTTTGCTTCCCGCAGAGCAAGGGATGGAGAGAGAGAAGCTGCAGTGTCTTTCTTGACTGAGGCTCAGGAGATTTGTTTATTGGACACAAAGACCAACCCTAATACGATGGAGTGGGTGAGGACCAGGAGGCGGGGCCACTGGAGACCACCTTGAAGGTCACTGCTGTGACACCAGTTATGGACTGTTCCTCACCTTTACTCCGTCCCCTTTTGCCCTGAGACCACAGGGATGTCGGCTCCTCTAGGGCAGGGGCTTTGCCTCTTCTGCTCACTGATGTGTCCCAGCAGCGCCAGGCACATGGCCGATGCCCCGCGAGCTCTGAGGGACCAGGGAGGAGAGGCTTACAGCACCTGGGTGTGACAGGCGTGTGACAGGCGTGTGAAGGGCGTTGGGTGATCTCCCAGGAAGCTTCAGGAATCAGGGCTAGGACTTAAGCTGCTGCTTCTCAAACTGATGTTACTTTGCATGTTGCTTCTCGAACCCCGTAAATCCCTTCTACCAAAGCCCTGAGGTATGGCTCTGACTGTGACACAGCATGAAACCACTGCCCTTTATGGGCCCAAAGCCTGCGGGAGCCACAGGGTGCCTCATGAAGAGACAGGAAGAGGTGTAACTGCTCAAAACCACACATATCCGGAAGGGCGCTTGTGTAACACCCCCTTCCGCTCTCTCCCAGAGGCCAGGAGCTCCGAGACAGGAGCCAACTCTTCTGCTGTGAGCAAGACGGGTGGCAAAGAGCGAGAGTTGCTGAACCTGAGTGCACTCGGGGTGTCCGTTCTGCCTGTGGAGTCATCTTGGAGGACAAACAGAGACGCCCAATTGCCAGAAGGGGCTGGAGGTCAACAGCCACACTCCCAAACAGCACCATCCAGATCTCGCTCAGATTCAGATGGAGCTGGGGTCGGGGAGAACGGTGCAATCGTTACTGGGGGCTGGGGGTCACGGCCAGGACCCCCCCCCCCCGCTCTTGGCCAGTGAGAATCTCAGTCTCTCCCCTAGACTCCTGAGGCCTGAGCCGGGGGGACAAGCGGCATGGGGACCCCTCCCCAACCCAACACTAAAAAGCACGGGACTCACATGGTCAGACCACGGAGGAAACATCTGGACCAGCCACAGAGCCCACGGCAAGACTGCCCGACAGGGCGTCTGTTCACGCGTCTAATTGATGCCGCATTAAGAATTCCTTATAAAGATCACAGACTGGAAGTTTCAATCTTTTCAAAGCAACCTTCAAGCACCTGTTCCCCGATTACGAACGAGTCAACCAACACAGAGCCAGGGCTGGACTGTTGCAGGGAGAGTCCCTGCTCAAATCGAATTGATTCCACAGAAAAAAAAAATCAAATCCCAACTCTCCCAAAGCAACAGTGGAAGGCCTTTCCCCTGGTACAGCCCACCGAGATCCTCACCATGGCTCAGGCGCCTACTGGCTGGGCGCCTTCCGATCGAGCGGCAGCCTCGCTGTGGCTCCTGGTTACGTCAGGGCTGCGCACAGTGATGGTGGGGGGAGGGGTGGCCTGATGGGGTCAGCAGCCGAAGGCCCCCAGTCGTGGGGACAGCCACCTCCCCTCCCTGAGAGGAATGGAGGCTTGGCTCACGGGGTGGAGGGGCCTCGTCTCCTGGCCACGTCTCCCCCATCTCCATCCGCATCCCGGTGACCACAGGTGGAAGGGTGTGGTCACCGAAGTCTGGCCAGAGGGGCCTCCGTGCTCTACAGACCACGTGAGCTGCAGCAGGTCAGGGGAAGACACAGGAAACAGAAGCCCGCACGTGCTCCGGAATCTCCGTAACCTTCCCCGGGGGCCCAGGCCACAGGCCTCCCTGCGGTCATTCATTCAGCAAACGTTAGAGCTCTCCTGTCCCAGCCCGGGAAGCTCACAGCCTCCTCCCCGTCTGCCGCCCTGGTCTCCCGCGGTGACCACAGCCTGCACCAGTATCCTGCTGGGGCCCAGAGTGGAGAGGACAGCAAGGTCGGGGAGGGAAGCTGCAAGAAGCTGGGCTTTTCCGGGCCGGGAGGGAGCCCCTTAGGCATCAGGGAGCCCGCCCCTCCCCACCCCACCCACGTGGTGACCATGGGCTGCCCTTCCCGGACAGACCTGCAGGGTGGGGAAGGGATTCAAGGGGTCCTCGGCCACCCTCCCCTTGCATGCGGGATCTTAGTTCCCCAACCAAGGATCGAACATGCACCTCCCCCTCATCCCCCACTGGAAGCGCGGAGTCTTAACTACCGGACCGCCAGGGAAGTCCTCGTTCTGTTTTTAAGGCAGGGACCCTTACTCCTTCCGCCTGTGAAACGCCTTTGCACTCAGAGATGGGAACCCAGGCTGGGAGCTCCCAGGAGACAGCGGACGGGCAGGAACCTCTCCAAGAGCCTGCTGGGGCCCCTTGGCAGCTGGGCCCTCATCCCCCAGGCTGGACAGAGGTGGCCCTGCCGCACTCTTGGTCTCCGGGCAGCTCCTTGCCCCAGGGATGAAAGCAGAAGCCAGCAGCCCCGGAGGCAGAGCCGTGTCAGGCGCCTCCTCTGGGTGCCACCCGCTGCGCCCCCCTCACCCGCCACCCAGCAGTCACTGGGTCACGGGAGGCCTGCCGGTCCCCTTCAGGGAGGACGCCTGCAGCCTCTGTGCCAGCCAGCCACGTGGGCTCGGCCTGGGTCCAGCAGGGCGTCTACAGGGGTGGCTGCAGCCAGTCCTGTGGGGGCACAGGGCCTAGGGGGCTGCTGGCCTGATGAACCCTGGACGTCAGGGGAGCACCCAAACCCTGCAGAGGGAGCCGGGGTCCCATCCCCTCAAGCACAAAACCCATCCTGGGAAGCAGGGTCCCCGAAACGCCCTGGGTACCTGCTCCTGGGTCAGAACAGCCAGAGACAAGACCATCCTGGTGTGTACGAGGTGGAAGGCGAACACCGCAGGACCACGGGGCCGACCAGGAAGCCGGCGGCAGCGAGTGACAATGCGGAGGATGCTCAGCAAGCCAGGGCCCCGGCGAGATGGGGTGTGGCCTCTGGTCCTAGGCGTGCCCCGAGGAGGGCCCCAGACACCCCGACCTTCCTGACAGTGCAGCAGCTGCCCTGGGCAGGCAGGGTCGGGGGGGGGGCCCTTTCTGGGGGAGAGGGGGGACAGACACACAGCTACCAGCTAGTTCTGGGGATGTTACAGTTCCTGCTTATTGGCGCCAGCTTTGTGCCTGGGCTGGGCTACACACCTTTTACCCACGTCCCCTCATTTGATTGTCCCCCCAGTCCTGGGGGGGTTACTGCTGCTCCCCCCACTCCATCGATGATGACCCTGAGAGTCAGAGGTCAGGCCCATGGCTAGGATGTGAACCCAGGGCTGGGCCGATTCCAGAGCTGTGCTCTGCTAGGATGCCCCCCAACTGGACGGTGAGCCCAGAGCAGGGCTCTGTCCCTCACTCATGTCCCATCCCCGGTCCCGCCACCGCGCCAGGACACAGCAGGTGCAAGTGGATGACGTGGTGGTGGCGGGGCCCGGGAGGACGGGTGAGGGGGGACTTCCCTCTGTGGGGAGGAGATGGGACACGGTTCCAGGGAGTGGGGTGGGCACGGGGCTCTGAGGCTGCAGTGGGAGTAGCCGCCGTGGGTCCCCGGCGGGGTTGACACAGATGGGGCGGTGGGGAAAAGAAAGAGGAGAGAGAAGGGAGAAGTAAGCAGTTTGGGGCACTCTGGATCATCTCATGACTGACTGAAGACAGCAGCTGTCGGGGGGTGAGCAGGAGGGGGGCGGAGAGCAAAGGGACAACGGGAAAAAGAGAGGCCCTGGGCGGGGGTCGGGAGGAGAGTCCCCACGGCTGACCCCCCGCACACAGCCCTTGCTGTTTTTAACCCTCTTAGATGAGGGCACTCTTATACATGGGAATCAAGGCCCGTGAATACTAAATGCTACCCAAGGCCACGGGCCCATCAGTGGCAGCGCTGGAGCGGGAACCAGGTACGTCTGGCTCCAGATTGGGACTCTTCCCTCCACCTGCCCTGGAGCCCCCTCGGGCCTGACTCTGGACAAGTACCCTCTGCCGCCCACCAGCACAGAGGAGACCCTGTGGGTCCACAAGGCACACTTAACTCACTGCTCTTACACATCTCCAGGCAGCAGGTAGAAGTTGGACATTTCAAATTATCGCCTGTAACCTCGCGAGCCGCTTGGCAGTGTTGGCTAGTGTTGGCCGTGAGTCAGGTCTCAAACCGCCGCTTCACTCCTGGCCCCTAAGAGTAAATCGTATTTCTTCAAATATCTGCCAACGCTTTTTCAAGAAGTTCCTTTGGACCGGGAGGGCAGGCAACCACTAAGTGCTGGGCTGTGAAGTTAGGGATACTTCATTTGGACCAGGGGCAGCTCCTCTTCTGCGTGGACGCATCTGAGCCATAGATTTAAGCTGGATCAATAGACATGACAGATAGAGCTGCTGAGTGGCCCAGCTGCCGCCCACATGCCCCATTTCCTGAATCATCTTCCAGCTAGTGTGGCCTGGGACACGGTCTATCAGCAGAGTCCTGGGGTGGGGGGAGGGGCATCCAGGGAATTTTGCTTTCCTTGTGGAAAGGGACAAAATCTTCTGGAATGTTCTTCACGGAGGAGTCTGTCTCCATTTTCAGCAGAAGGAGTGGTGCGGGTGGAGGTCTCTCAGGGTGGATCGGGGGCAGGAGGTGGTACCTCAGAGGCCTGTGTGGGGTGACCTGCAGCAAGTAGTCTTGTACTGTGTGCCAGGACGGTCTTGAGACCCCCTAAAGTTACCGCCTGGTAAGTGCCGACCTCATAGGGATTCTAGCTGTTTCCACAACTTACGGAGGAAGTTCTGAACAGATCTGCCTCAAGGTAACTCACATTCCTTTGGGCCGGGACCTGTCCCCGTAGGCGGAGGGCTGGGTTCTTAAATCCTAGACACTCCCAGTGTGCGGAGCAGAGAGCGGGCTCCAGGGCTCCAGAGACACACGGCTCCCTCTGCAAAACCCCCGTGGGGAACTCTAAGCAAGTGAGGCCTCTGGGGATGACCGAAGGAATGAAACATGTCCTTTCTCATGTCGATTTTTTTTTTTTTTTTTTTTTTTTTGCGGTACGCGGGCCTCTCACTGCTGTGGCCTCTCCTGTTGCGGAGCACAGGCTCCGGACGCGCAGGCTCAGCGGCCATGGCTCACGGGCCCAGCCGCACCGCGGCATGTGGGATCTTCCCAGACCGGGGCACGAACCCGTGTCCCCTGCATCGGCAGGCGGACTCTCAACCACTGCGTCACCAGGGAAGCCCTTTCATGTTGATTTTAAATCAGCATCCTTGTAACTTCTACCCACAGGCCCAGCAACTAAGGATGGTTTTCACGTTTTTTAAGTGGTTGGAAGAAAAACAAAAGAATATTTCATGGGACGTAAAAATTATAAAAAATTCAAATTTCCGCGTCATCAATTCCGCTTCATTGGTACAGAGCCATGCTCACGTACTGTTGGGCCTCCATAACAAAACACCACAGATGGGGTGGTGGCGGGGACTTCAATAACAGACATTTTTCTCAAAGTTCTAGAGGGTGGAAGTCCGAGGTCCAGGTGCTGGCAGATTCAGTGTCTGTGAGCACTCTCTTCCTGGCTTGAGGATGGCCACCTTCTCCGTGTCCTCACAGGCAGAGAACGAGCTTGCTCTGGTCTCTTCCTCTTCTTATAAAGGCACCAACCCATCACGGGACCCCACCCTCAGGACCTCATCAAAACCCAGTCACCTCCCAAAGGCAAACGGCATCCCACTGGGAGTCAGGGCTTCAACATACGAATTTTGGGGGACACAAACATTCGGGCCAGAACACTTATCCACGTATCGGCCACGACTGCTTTCACGCCGCGTGGCAGCATGGAGGAGCTGGGACAGAGGCTGCGCTGCCTGAAAGGCTAAAACAATTCTTCTCTGACCCTTTGTAGAAAAGGTGTGTGGATCCCTGTTCTAGGAGTTACCTCGGCCTCTAGCAGGCTACACCTCCCTCCTGGAGCAACAGGGGCTTCAGGCACCCTCTGCACACAGCCTTTGGAGCCACAGACCTCTGCTGCTGGACGCCGCCTCTGCCCCCATGAGCCCACACCTGTTTCCTGGGCCCAAGTCTCGGCGGTTACCTCTCTTCGAGTGGTGCCTCAGTTAAGTGAGGTCACTGCACGAAGCACTCTGCCTGGGCCCCGTGCACACTCTTGGTCCCTGTCATTCTGTTCATCTCCTGCATTCAGGTGTAGCTTGCGTGGTTTGGTGACTTTCAAGCCAACCCTGGGATTCCGTTGAGAGTTTTCAGCATATGAGATCACAACCTCCTCTCCGGGGACTGGACAGTAATCCAGTTTAATAACTGATAGCCAGAAGCAGACCCACTTCAAAGGCAGCGTGACTTGTACCATTTTGCAGCCCCGTTCAAAACCTCGCTTGGGGAGGGGCGGCAAATGCAGGAGTTGTATTTGTCAACGCCGGTGCCTGGAGGGGCCACACGTCGCATTCCGGGGGGATTCACCATTGGTGGGCGCTCAGCTCCGCGTCCTGCAGTGCGCACCTCGGTCACGTCATGGGTGAGGGGTCTCCGGAACCTTCGTAGAAATGCAAACCTTCATGGTTGAAAAGCTCCTTGTGTTTTTTTTTCCCTGGGGGACACCTCCCGGGTGACAGGTTATGCAAATTTTCCAAGTGTTCCAGACAGGCCACATGCAAAAGCCTAATCAAATTCACAAGGTCGTGGCTCCATGGTCTGTCCAAAGGATCCTCTCTCTCCCAGGGGCGTGGAGGTTTGAAAGGGCTCCACAGTGACTCATGGAAGCTGAGTGGCCCTGAGGACATCACAGGAAAGGGGACCCCCAAGAGGTGCTTCTCTACGCTGCCCAGTGGGGTCCCACCTGCTCCTCCTCCTCAGATGTCTGGGGAACAGAGAAGGGAGGGTGGCCCGCAGGTGGGGCCCGGGGGTTTCCTGCGGCTGTTAACCTGCGGGGGTGGGGTGGGTCTGAGGTTAATCACGTGACTCAGACGTGCCTGCCCCAAAGATGCTACCTGCACAAGAGAAAGCCAGTTACTGCAGGATCTTATTATTATTTAAAAAAAATCTCTAAAGCCCCGCATCAACATCAGCAAACCCAAACCCCACCAAACAAACCCCCCTATCACTGGTAGATGTCTTCTGATGGATAGGATACCTCCCTAGGACGCTGGAGCACCTGATGAAAGATATCTCTGGTGGGGACCGCAAACCTCTGGTGGGTGCAGCCAAGGGACGGGGGGTGGATATTTGGGCTTTGTGAGTCTCTGCCATGTGAAAACAGCCAGAGACAATTTGTGAATGAAAGGGTGTGGCTGTGTTCCAACAAAACTCTGTTGACCAAAACAGGTCGTGGGCTGGATTTGGCCCTGAGGCCACAGTTTGCAGAACTTTGATCTCTGACATTAAGAAAAGGTGACATCCACTGAAATGAAGACAGAAGTGTGGATCCTTACGATGTCCACAGCACTCACAACTCTGCTCTGTCCTTTTGCGGGGACACTCTGGTCAGGAAGGGGACGCCCTCAGGTCCAAGGTAACTCCCATGCTGCCTGCTGGCTGAGCCCCTGACCCCGTTGCTCAGCGGGGGTGCTGGGGAGGGAGAAGGCACGGAGGTCGCATGTGCCCTGAATCCTCACTAACCTGCTAGCAATTCTGACTTATCATCGGACCGCAGGCCTCATTAATCTGTTCCTAGTACACGCGTAAAGCCGCCCTCCCGGCCGCTTGCTGGGGACAGCTGGCCATGGGCGCAGGCTGCCTGCCGCCTCTGACGCCAGACTATTTTTGGTTACTCTTCTGTCTCATTTATTTTTGATGTGAGTTGCTCATACAGACTGTATGTTCTCTTTCTTGCTCCTGCACTGAGATGAAACAAGCACAGTATTTTTAACCCAGCTCCTGGTACCTCAGCGCCGCACCTGGAAAGCGCCGTCCAAGGTGGGCTGCCTGCCCTCTTGCTCCGGTCCACAGCCTTGCCTCACCCTCCTGGACACGGTGACCCATGAGTCCTGGGGAGACACTGGGCCTTCAGGGTCCTGCAACGACACTGGGCTTTCAATGGCTGGGGGTCCAGGACATCTGAGTGCCCTCTGAGTGGCAGGGAGGGGCGAGGCACCAGACACCCAACTGAGTAGCATCCCTGGGTGGGGACCAGTCCAAGCTGCTGGTGACTGAGTGCAGAGGTGTGATGCGCTGGGATAAAGGCTTTCACGTGCACTCACTCACTTAGCCTTCACCCCACACCCCGTGAGGTTGGTACTGCTTATTACCAACCACTGGTGATGGCTGGGGAAACGGAGGCTCAGAGCGGTTCTGTCGGCCTGGCCATGACCCCCCCCCCCGCCCCCGCAGCCCTGAGAGTCCCTTCTCTGAACCACAGCCCTGCGCTGCCACGGGCAGAGAGGGAGCAACCAAAGGCCTCCTCCCGACAGGGGTGAGACAACCGTGCTCTCCAGGATGAGAGTGGCTGGGATGGGGGCGGGGCAAAGGCAGGGGGGGCGTCTCCTTAGGAGACCAGCAACGATGCAGGTGCGAGCCAGGGAGGCCTGGGCCAGGGTGGGCTGGCAGCTGCTGGAGCCGGGAGGTGGAGACCAAAGGCCGGCTGGCGGGTAGATGTGGGGTGCTGGGGGAAGACAGGGGAGCAGGGTGACCCCCCCAGCTCCAGACATGGAGGAATTGGTGGGTGCAGCAGGTTGGGGGAGCCTGGAGCCTGGTGGTGGCTGCGTCCAGTCTGAGGGGCCTGTGGGACACCCACGTGGGGGGCTGGGGTCTTCCTCTGGGCTCCTCCCCTCTCTCCTCCCACAAAGCCTTGGCAGGTGCCATCCCTCTGCCCAGGACGCTCTTCCTTTGTGTCCCCGCTCAGATGTCACTTCTCCAGAGAGGTCATTCTGGAAAGCCCTCTCCAATGTCCTGTCCATCACAGCAGCACATGCATTTCCTGCAGAGCTTGTACCCCAACCTGCGGTGGCTCCACCCGGCTGCCCCCCTGACCAGACGGTGAGCTCAGAGGGCAGCCACTGGGTTGGTCTTGTTCCCTGCGGAATCCCTTGTGCCGGGACGGGGCGATTGCTGAACGCATGCAGGCAGGTCACGCCTGCTCTGCATGGCTTGCGTTCTCCTTCTTCCTGCAGCTCAGCACCTCCTCCATGGGGTTTCACGGTGGGAGAGTGCAGTTCGCAGAGGCCCAGGTCAGGATCTCAGGCTATCACTGGACTGACAGTCTCTACCAAATCTGGAGTCCCCGACCAGGATGATCCCTGGTTCACAACACAAGGACAGAGCCAGGCCTCTCAAGGGCACGTGTGCACGGGCACAGAGCACATGTATATGCATGTGTGAACATGCACATACGCTCACACGCCACCTTTACCATCTCCATGACCTTCACCTTCATCACTTCTACCACCTCTAGCACCTCCACTTCTATCTTGCCCTCCACCTGCACCCCAGGCTGGCTCTTCTTCCCCCAAGCACTGCTGCTTTGGAGTCTTCCCCCCTGAACGACCCTCTGAGCTTCAGTTCTCACCTCCATGCCCACGAGCCCCATGGCTGCACCGTCAGCACCCCCGGCCTGAGCCCCAGGTTCAGACTCTGTTGGCCCCATCCACATTGCTGTCCCTGGAACACTCCCTCTCTTGCCCATCTCCACTGCCAGCCTCGGGTCGACCACCTGTCACCAGAGTCCCATTCCTCTTTCTCCACCGCAGATCCATCAGGCCCTGCCTTTACTGGCTGTCCAGGGCCTTCAGCCTCAGGCCCAGTACCCGGGCTTGGTCTGCAGGACCATTCACAGCCAAGCCTGACTACTTTTTTTTTTTTTTTTTTGTGGTACGCAGGCCTCTCACTGTTGTGGCCTCTCCCATTGCGGAGCACAGGCTCCGGACGCGCAGGCTCAGTGGCCATGGCTCACGGGCCCAGCTGCTCCGCAGCACGTGGGATCTTCCCAGACGGGGGCACGAACCCGTGTCCCCTACATCGGCAGGCGGACTCTCAACCACTGCGCCACCAGGGAAGCCCTGGTTTAAATCTTTGACACTCGAATGCCAGCCCATCCTCTGGGCACCCTCATCCCCAATAACCCCCCCCCTTGCCTAAATCCAACTGGGGCACATATGGGACTGATGTCCCCCACCCCACCCCGGCTTTTCTACCTCTTTTATTCACCGGAGCAGGGACGACGAAGGACTCGTTAATTTGCCCTCAGAACGTGAATAACCCTGGACCAGGCATTCCACCTGTGTACAGGGGGATGGTGATGATCGGAGGGGGAGGGGCAGGCAAAACACCCTCCAATTCCCAGAAAACAAGCCGGTGGCTCATTCTGGAATCCCCAAGACAGGGATTTTCAAAGTCTGTGTGTCCTGGTCACACCTGAGATAGTTCTCGAATCTAATATTTATCTACTTATTTTTCCAGTTATCTTTGAATTATGACAAGTAATGCTGGCTTTCCCTTAATTGCAGGAATGGCAAGTTTCATTTCAAAATAAGCTTATTTAAGAAAAAAGTTTAACCAGCTGAAAGAGAAATGCAAACCCTGAAACA
The DNA here is from genome assembly GCF_964165515.1 of Mesoplodon bidens. NCBI lineage: Eukaryota > Metazoa > Chordata > Mammalia > Artiodactyla > Ziphiidae > Mesoplodon > Mesoplodon bidens. Next base: position 182,938,819 of record NC_138177.1, read on the forward strand.
GGTCTGGCTGTGTGCACATATGACTCAGAGCATCAGATGAAAGGCCAAGGACTGGAGTGTGGAAATACTTGCTAAAGACAGAGAGACAGACAGACAGAGATAGAGAGACAGAGGCACCTGAGTGCAGGAGGGAGAGTGCTTCCTGAAACCCACGGCCTCAGAGTCTCATCCCCAGAAATCCCATGAGAAGGCATGTAGACTCCACTGCGGAGCCACAGGGCAAAAGTGAGTTCCAGGTGGTCATGCAGTTCTTTCTTTTCTTTAAAACTAATTTTCCTCCCCTTTCGTGAAAGCACATCAGAGTTCCTCCAGTTACAGGAAGCTTATCAAGAGAATCTAGGGAGAGACCAGAGCCCCGGCAGGATGGAGTATTCCAGGCCAGCCCCGGAGAGCAGCTCTGATGAGGGTCTGCGTGGGGGGACGTGCCTCGGAAAGGGGGTGTGTGTATGCACGCACACACACACACAGCCCACAGGTGTGCATACACGCACGCACACGCACGCACGCACACACAGGCCCACTCTACCCATCGGCCAAGCAGCCCGAGGTCTGCGGCCACTCATGTTCCCCAGGAGATGCAGGGGAAGGCCTCTCCTCCCTCAGGCCGGAAGCTCCGGCGCCGTGTGTGCGAGGACTTGCAAGCTCACGGCCCGCGTCCCAGGTCATCGCAGGCCAGCCCCGGGGACCCTCCCGCTGCTCCGAAAAGCAGACGCTCCACAGAGCAGGTGAAGATGAAGGACCCAGGATCCCCCCCGGGGAAGGGGGGTGGTGGCTAGAAGGACTTGAGAGCCATCTGGGCGACCCAAACGTCCAGCCAGAGCACATCTCAAACGCGACTCAGAGAGTGTGTCCCACACCTTTGGGGGAGGCAGAGGGGCTGGGCCCGCCCCTACCTCCCCTGGGATGAAGCGCACCCAGGGGTGCTTTCGCTCTCCTCCCTCTGGGGCCTGGCTGTGCCCACTTCCTGCCTCAGTGGATGCTCCCAGAGCCATGGGGGGGGCTGTCTCCCTGGGAGGAGCCGGGCCCCCATCAAGGCAACAGGCATCTCCTCACCCCGCGCCCCAGGCCTGAATGCCCCCACGTGTACCAGCCCCTCTGTGGAGGCTGGGGGGTCAGGGGGCCACACACAGCGCGATAACTGGCTGGGGGTGTGCTGTGGGACAGCGCCGCGTCACCCACGCTCCACTGCCCCGGCTCTCTTTTCACACCGAGCGCGTTTCTTGCCTGTTCTGGTATCTGGACTTTGTCCTTCAGAGGGGAGAGGTTCTTAAAGATAAACAACAGCAGAACCAGGGCTTCCTTGGTGGCGCGGTGGTTGAGAGCCCGCCTGCCGATGCAGGGGACGCGGGTTCGTGCCCCGGTCCGGGAGGATCCCACATGCCGCGGAGCGGCTGGGCCCCTGAGCCATGGCCGCTGAGCCTGCGCGTCCGGAGCCTGTGCTCCGCAACGGGAGAGGCCACAACAGTGAGAGGCCTGTGTACCGAAAAACAAACAAACAAACAAACAAACAAAAAGAACAGCAGAACCGGAGCAACCTGTCCCCAGCGCTGACCACTGCCAGGGGGACAAGGCGGGGCTTCCTGCTGCAGATGGGGACTCGGCTGACTGCCCGTGAGGGCCTTTCCCTTACGAAACCCAAGCCCTGTCCTTCACGCCGAATAGAAGACAAGCTGCAGGTCTTAATGGTCCACCTCCAGGATTCCCTCCCCACTGGCGCCGGTGAGGGGGTCCGGGTGAGGCAGCGGCTCCTGGCCCCCCCACACTCACCAGCTCCCTGCGGGGCGGTCGTGCAATCCCAGAGGACTCCAGGCAGCACCTACGGGTCATACTGAGTCCAGGACACCCTGCGGTCAGCATGCCTGCGGCATCTCCAGCCCCTCGGCCGCGGCTGCAGTGCCGCGAGTACCTGGCTGGGGCGTCAGAGGTAGAACCTCTGCATCCGCCTCTGAGCGGGATAACCAATGAGCCGGGGGACTGCGGGAGGGGGAGGGGAGGGGGAGGTCCGAGCACGCGCTTCCCCTCCCCCTTAAGTGGTCTTGGTTTTCCCCACTCCCTGGGGGGCATCCACAGTAAGAGGGACAGAGAAATGCCGCATCTCCTATCAGAGCCGGACCGAGGTCTTTCGAACTGAGTCACGGTGGGAAGAAAACACGGAGTTTGGGGGGCAGGGGGCGGGGAGGAAGAAGCACCCCTTGCCAGTGATTAGGGCTGTGACCCCTGTGATGATTCAAAGCCTGACTCAGCAGCTGACACAGGAGGGGGCAGAGACGGCCCAGCTCTCGGCAGATGGCAGATGCAGGGGGCAGCTCCAAGCTGCTTCCTTTGGCCCGGGCAGGGGGCTGGGTTTTAACCGCTTACCCCCCAGGCTGGGAGCAGGAGGGAGAGGCCGGCACCCTGGTGTCCCTCAGACAGGCAGCCTCAGAGTCGGTCTCTCTAGTCCCAGTGGACACGTTGGCGCCCTCTTGTACCACCAAGCAGTCCCTGGACACTCGGCCCTCCCCCAGGGCTGGTGGGGTCTCTTCCTCTCTGGAGCCGTGGACAACCCACACCCTGAGGGGCCCTCCAAGCAGGGTGCCAGGCAGGGAGGACCTGGGGAGCCGTGGGTGTTCCCATCTTTCCCGCTGCTACGAGTTTCTGCAGTAACACTGGGGGGCTGGTGGAGGGCCATGGGCACGGGGGCCACCTACTTCTGGCCAGCCCTGTGCAGGGGCCTCTGGTCACTGTGTCCAGCCAGGCCCCTCCCCTGTAGATGGCACAGTGCCTGGCACAGCACAAGGCTGTCTGCAGCTGATCCCCCAAACACTGCGTGATCGCACACATGGTGGTGCTGGACCCCTGGGCTTTAGGGGGATTTCAGCGGTGACCCTTAGAAGAAGTTGAGGGACAGACCTTGGTGCCATCTGCAGAGGGAATCAGGAGCCTGAGAAGAAGGTTGCTCTCCAGGCAGCGTGTCTGAGGGATACTGGGCCCCTAAAGGCTGTAGCACAAACCCATCCCTCCCCGCGGGAGGTACAGGCTGGCATCCTGAAAACGGGGTCCTGTCTGAGCACCCCCCATCTGCCCTCGATGGGACACGCTGCCCTGTCTCACCTGCTCGCCTTGTCACCCACAGGTGAGCTCCATGAAGCCTCCCCAGGCTGCTGGGCCCACCACTCTGAGGCCAGGAAGGGGGCTCTGCCCTCTAAGTACGCTGGCAGGTATGGCCAGGGTGACCCCATACTGGATCCCACTCCTCATTGTGGGCCCCGGCTCCGGGTGTAACTGCTGGCTTTCCAGAGAGGGGATCCAACTCGACCCAGCTCGACTCCAGGTCCACACCCCATACTCCCACTCTTACCCCTTAGCCGGTAACACCCAACATGCAGTCCCTGCCAAGGGGGAACAATCAGCAGACCAGAAAGAAAGCCATAGGAGCTTCTGGAGGGGGCCCTAGGGGTGGTGGTGGGGGATCAATGGCAGAAACCTGCTGTGGTGGCTCAAATTGTGTCCCCCGCCCCCCAAATATATGTCAGAGTCCCGATGCCTGGTATTGGTGAACAGGACCTTCCGAGGCAAAAGGGTCTTTGCAGATGTAATTAAGGTCAGGTCATCCTGGATTCGGGTGGACCCTACATCCAATGACAGGTTTCCCTAAAAGAGGAGAAGACACAGATGCAGGGAAGGAGGCATAGTGATGGAGGCAGAGATTGGGGTGATGTGTCTCTCTTTGCTGGGGGCGGGGCCTGTGTCCCCAGCCCTGGTTCAGTTCCATACCTTGAGGGGAGGGGCAGTTTGCAGGGAAATTTCTGCAGCCTTCCCTGCATTAGCATTTGTGAACAGGCTCCTGGGGCCCTCCCAGCTCTCCAGGGGACTGTAAGAATAAATAACAAATGATTTCAAAGAGGATTACGCTGCTGGCACCACATGACAGAGGCATGAAAGATTAATATCTTGCCCATGCAGCACTACGCTAGCAATTGGAAAGCCAGCTTTACTCCACCTCATCCATTAAAGGCTCTACTGAATTAAAAGAGATGCAGAAGAAAGCCATCAGGCACTGTGCCTTTGCAATCGTATAATTAACAGGAAAAAAAAATGCGTTTTTAAATGAAAATACTCATTGCAGGTGAGGTGGCAAAGAAGCTACTCCAGTGAGACGCTGCTGCTTTGGGGATGTGTGGCACACTCTTTCGGGAAAGTAATTGGGCAATAAAGATCCATAGCTTGGGATCCAGAAGTGCTACTTATATAAATGTAACCTAACCGTCCAAGAGAGGAAATAAACTTAGATGCACACCCGTGCTCAAGACAGCATTACTGGGAATAGTGAAACGAAGCTAAATCCCGAAGGAGATCATGTTTCAGTGAATTTCGGGGAAAACAATAGGCTATAACTCGGTCACTCGCAGTGACATCTCCCTCTTTGGGAAAGTGCTCTGGCAGTGATGTGAGTGGGGGAAGAGGGGAGCCCCACGATTCTGCAGGCGGAAGGGGAAAGCATGCAGGAGAGTGGGGAGGGGTCCCGCCTCCCAACCGCACTCGTCCTGCCTCAGACTCAGCGACCCCCTTCTGGTGGGAGGGTCTGCGTACACGAGGCAGGGAAACAAAGAATCCAGTGGGGCTCTGCCAGCACCGAGCTGAGGGCTGGGCTGGACCTTTATGCGGTTTCCTCTTACCAGGACTCCTGGCGACCCCAGCCCAGGGGTGAGGCCCAGTGTGAGCATCCATCCCATTAACAAGGCGATATGGGGGCTTCCCCGGTGGCGCAGTGGTTGAGAGTCCGCCTGCTGATGCAGGGGATACGGGTTCGTGTCCCGGTCCGGGAAGATCCCACATGCCGCGGAGCGGCTAGGCCCGTGAGCCATGGCCGCTGAGCCTGCGCGTCCGGAGCCTGTGCTCCGCAACGGGAGAGGCCACGACAGTGAGAGGCCCGCGTACCGCAAAAACAAACAAACAAACAAACAAACAAACAAACCAAGGCGATATGGGGCCCAGGGTCCTCTGCTGGCTGTGTGACCTGAGGTCAAGCATGGAAGCTGTTCTCACCCATGAAGCACCTACTCCTGGGGTGGCTGGAGGGTTAAGAGTAAATGCTTGTAGGGTTTAAGCAAGAGCCTGACAGAGCAGATCCCAGACAAATGGCGGCCGCTGATACAAGTAACAATAGCACAGCAATTATCCTGCCCCTCCTCATCCCCGCCACCAACATCACCATGGTCATCGTCACTGTTGTCATCACCAGCATGACTGTCATCCTCACCATCACCATCATCACCACCACCACCACCACCACCATCACCATCACCATCACCACCAGCATCATATGAACGGCCCGCCTCCTTCCTGCAGTGGGGCAAAGGCTTTCAGCCGTCCAGCCTCCTTCCTGGAGGTCCCCAGCTCCCATGGAAACCTGCTCACGGGACCATGGCCTTCTCTGCCTGCCGCTTGGGACCACTCAATCTGGACGCCCCGGGACGGCTTCTGCAGTTAGAAGGAATTAACTTCGCATAATGAAGTGGCTCTCCTATAAACACATGAATGTGGCTGCTGGGCACTGAGCATGCAGTCTGTTCGGGCAGGCTGCCGGGCTGCAGGACACGGCCCATCTGTCCAGGTGCCCGGTGGCTGGGAGCCTGTGGCCGCCAGGCTACGATGCCAGCCCCCGCACCGGAGCCGCCTCAGCACACAGGCTCTGAGCACCCGGCTTTGTCTCGCCCTCAGCTGCAGGGGTGCCTCCTCGCTGACTGCCATCTTTGGCTGGGTGCCAGGCCCCAGAGGCCAGGGCTGCTCTTCCCCCCCGGGGCATTGCCTGTTGTTCAGGGTGTGGCAGGATTGTGCCCTGGGGATAAGATACTTTGCGGAGAATCCATCAGTGGGGTGGCCAGCCTGGGGGAGATGGAATAAGGGAGCCCACGGCGGGGACGGCCACTGCCTGCTTCCAGGGAGCCCAGGCTTGGTCCCACGGCTTCAGCTCAAGGATCCAAAGCTCACCAGATAGCTCCTCCAAGCAGGGCCTCTGAAGGTTCCTGGGGTGGACGAGGGGGCAGAACGGGAGGCGGGAGACCTGTCCTGCCTGAGGGCAGCACCAGGGCCAGTGCTAGGACTTCACTCCTGGAGCGAAGCCTCACAAAGAACAGATGAGTGGAGGACTGTCAGGACTGTAACATCACCCCTCCGCAGCTCTGAGCCCTTGACATCAAAGCTGTGAGGGGACGGGAGGCAAGGGCAGCCGTCCGATGCTTGCGATGCGCCGCCTCAAAGGACCATGGGCTCTTGGAAGTTGGGGAAATCAGCCTGGCTCAGGCTAGTGTTCCTCGGGCCTAAAGGGAGGGTGACAGGCCTAGTGGTCCTGCCTCTGCACCAGCAATATTCACCCACATGTAGAGGGAAATGAGCATCCCTCCGGAGGACCAAGCATGGGCCGTCTGGCTTAGGAAGCGAGGAGGCCTGGGTTGGGGGATGCGGGAGCACCCCGAAAATGGTCTGATGTACGGAGGCGGTCCCGGGGAGGATTTGGCACAAGATTTGGTTCTTGCCCAGGGGTTTCCCTTCTCTGATCATCCCGAGTCAGGTGGCAGCCACTCGTCTGTAGGCCAGGGTCCCCCATCCCTTCCCAGCTCTGCAGAGGGCAGCTCCAGCTTGCGGGGGTGGGTGGGCCTTACACGAGCTGTTTCCTGCCCTGTTCTGCCTTCTGGGAGAGTCCACCATTCCTGATCGTTGCTGAGATCCTGCCCAAGGGCTGACCTGGGGGTACAGAGGTGACGGGACAGGCACACCCCATCCTCATGGGGCACACGCTCTAGGAGGGACCGGATGTCAGTAGCAAAGACCATCCTGGAGTGTTGCTCAGAGACATCTACAGGATGCTGGTGAGGGCTGCTCAGGGGGTGAGCACAGGCTGGCAGTCAGAGAGCTGCACGGTGGCCCCAAGATGCCAACAAGTATGATTGCTCCCCGAGCCCCCGTTTCCCTCTCCTTAAAACAAATAGGCTGGACCACATGCGTCAAAGAGTAAGAAGCTTGAAGGCACTTTCCCGAGCACTGCTGGCTGGAGGAGCCCAGGGGCCCCAGCCCCACAGTAATAAATGAAATAAAGCCACATAATACTTCAAATGCCCGCTGGCTTGGGGGCTGCTTTAGAGACCAGGGCTTCTGCCTGAACCTGGGAGCAAGTGCCCTCTCGTCCCCTCAAGGGATTGGGGAAAGGTCCCCTGAGCTGTGCCCTCTCCCCCTGAATGGGGGCCCTCTTTGTTTTCAGAGCTTTGGGTGACTGTTTGGGGCTGTACCCGCCGCCGCCTCGCCTGCTGCTCGCCAAGGCTGCTACCCAGGGGCCCACGTGGCTGTACCATGGGTCCCCACCAGGGCCTCAGCACCCATGCAGCCCAGCAGGTGGCTGGGAGCCTCCAGCAGTTCCCCACAGTTACCATGGTTACCAGGCTGCGGGAGGGTGGGGAGAAACCCTGTCCTCCACTTCCCTCCCAGTGGTGCCCCAGTGGGCTTGGTCAGAACCTTCCAGCCCTGGGTGAGGCAGGGAGCGAGGGCCCAGCTGGGCACACAGGCTTCGTGTGTGTTTTGGGGGGAGCTGTGGTAATCATGGTAGCTGGAGCAGCTCAGGGCTCCCGAGGGAACCACGGGCACGGGACAGGGCTGGGGGCCTTGAGGGGCCTGGTCAGCTTCTTTCCCCCCATTCTGGATGCATGACCCAGCTTAGCCCCACAGATGAGCCTCATCTGTCCCTCTGCTCTTGCCAAGGACATGGGATGCCTGGAATAGGGATTGCAAATTCCAACAAAACATCGTCCCCTTTCTGCATCGACACAGGTGCTCTGACTCCCAGAAGCAGGGGACGCCTCCCCGTTTACACCCTCCTGTGTCCTGGTCAGGATACATCTTTCTTCTAAAGATGAGCAGCCCCTAAGATCTTTCCTCACTTAGCCCGGCATCCCTCTCCTGAGTTCCCCCCGACACCCCAGGCCATCTCTCACCTTCTGGCACAGCCCTTCCTGCCCAGAAGACCGCCCTGTCCTTTCTCCCTCTGTCACCCAACACAGAGCCACACCGGCTCCAGCCCCGCTTCCTTCCTTCCTGACCACGTGGGATGCACACTGCCCCGTCCTGCCTGCTGGGCCTGCAGACACTTGCGTTGTGGCCCGAGTGGCGCCTCCATGGGCTGGAGCCCGTGTCTGCTCCCCCACCGACTGTGGGCCCTGAGGGCAGCGGCCTCGTCTACCCCCCGGCTTCTCGGGTCAGTGAAGGAAGGGGTGACGTGCAGCATGGCCGCAGCTGCACAAAGCCAGAGCAGGAGCAGGGTCGCTCCTACAATCAACCACCGTCCCTCGAGTTGCGACATCGGGCCCAGGGTGGCCAATGAGTCTCATCTGAACAGGCTCTTTATTTAGGACGTGGGTCCACATTTACCCATAGGAGCTGTCCCACGAGCCGTCAGAGGCCTTTCCCAAACCCATCCTTCGGGATGAAGAGGGAGTGTGGTAGCATCCCCAGTAGCATCCCTGGAGCCTCTGATGTGTCCTGGGCAGGACATGGGCGGGTACAAGCAAGGAGGTGTCCCCAGCGCCTGTGCCCCTACAGAAAGGGAGCAATGTTTTTGTTTGGGATTTGCAATCCCTATTCCGGGCATCGCATGATCTTGGCAAGAGCAAAGGGACAGAGATGGCTCCGGGCAGCCTAAGCTGGGTGACAAAAATCCTTCTCCTCAGTGAGAGTCAAAGGCAACGCTCCCCGAGGGGTGAGGGAGCCACTGAGCAGAGGTGGGGGCTCATGAGAGGGGGAGGGGAGATGCCACAGGTTCAGTCCCAAGTGACAGGCTGGCTCCTGGGAGGGATGCCCACTTCTGTTACACGGGGCAGGTGCTCAGAGAGTCAGCATCCTGACCAAACCTCATTCCAGGAGCACTGGGGCACCACTAAAACCAGCATCTCCCCACCCCCGGCGGGATTAAAGCTGGATTCGGGATTCGAAGCTGACAAAAGCGTAGCAGGTCGCCCAGTAGAACAAGGGCTTCCTACGTTCCAGTGTTGAAGAAGCCCCAGGAAGGCTTGCTCAGCAGAGCTTCCAATGATCAAGGCGTGTTTCCCTGGGTGCTGCTTTACGAAGTGGAAATGGGAAAGTTTATGACAAACTGGGGAGTGTTTCTCAAAGTGTGGACTTGGAACCCCGGGCCAGTGGCTGCTGAGCTGCACCAGGACCCACAGGGGTTGTTTTCAGGCACTGCCCCCTGTGACCCCGATGTGTGCCCCAGGGCTCAGGACTCCCTGGCACCACCGGGGCCACCGCAACCTCCGCATTCTTATCCTCTGCAGTTGCATCATATGCAGAGCCATCCATGAAGCTGGAAGGATGAGTCCCGCAGTTCACAGGTGACCCCAGAAATGTCCCCATTAGGGCAGGACACAGAATCACGCACCATGGAGATTGAGGATGCGCGGTTAAGCAGAAAAGTGACTTTTCTTCCCACCGGCCTGCTAACCCCATGAGCGCGCCCCCTCTCGCCTCCCTTACTTCTTTCACTGTCACATTTCTCAAGAGACATTTAGGCAGCAGAATGCAAAGGTCAGGAGGGCGGGCGTTGGCACCCAACAGCCGGGGTTCAGATCTTGACTCCTTGTTAGTGCTCTGTGACCTGAGGATAGTCACCTTGGCTTTCAGTGCCTGTTTCTGCACCAGTAAAATGCGGACAATGGCAGCTCCTTGAATTGAAGGAGTGGACACAGAACAGGGCAAAGATGCGGCACATGCACCTGTTATGGGGGGACAGCTCTGTTGCCTCCCCTCTTGGCAGAGACTGTGGCCCCAGCAGCGTGGGGCCCGCCTGATGCAGCGGACACCTGCCCCCACCTTCTACCTCCTGCAGCGGACACGTGCCCCCATCTTCTGTCTCCCTCTCTGACTGGGCTCCAGGATAACCCAGGGTTTCCTCCTGTCTTGATCTTCCCCTTCCCTCTCAAACCCTGCACTCACGGCCACTCCCTGGGCTCCGTCTTCTGCCCCCTTTACTCTTGGCCTCACCTCCTGGGTGACCTTGTCTACTGCTGAAGCTGTGACTGGTGGGGGGTTGGCAATCACCTCTGGTTTGAGCCCCATTTGAACCCATGGCTGTCCCTCTCGATGCCCACAGCCATGACTGGCCGAGGCAAAGACCTTGGACCCAACGAGGCAGGGTCAGCAGGATGTAGCCCGAGCAGACCCAGCGATGAAAAGGGGACCCGGGGCTCCCCTTACTGCCCGCATCCCATTGCCACCCGGCTCCACAGCAGCTCTGCTGTGATGCTCTCCTGCCTACTCATTCTATTCATCTGCTTGAGACATATTTACGGGGTCCCACTCTGTGCGCCATGCTGGGCCTACAGCAGCACACAACACAGATAACAGTCTCTCTTTAGGATGACACGCGATCTCCCCTGCCATCACACATGGTCCTCACCCCACACTGCAGACACATCTGCCTCCTTCATCCCGGTGTGGACATGTCACTGCTGGCTCCAAAACCCCCAGGGGTCTGACGGCTGGTCTCCCAGATCCCAGTTCCTGCTCCCCCTCGACGACTCCCATATTCATGTCCCACCTGTGCTCCCCCTGGGCCTCGGCCACTGTCCAACCCCCTGATCCTCCCTCCGGGGCCTGGCCCATGCAGGGCTCTCTCCAGGCCAGTCCTTTCCCAGTTTTTCTATCACAACCCTGCCTTCTTTCAGGGTCTGGGTCAAATATCAACCCCACCTGCCCCGCATCTCTCTTCTATCAGCAGAAGCTTCTCTGATGGTTCCTGGTCTGTGGTTAGGTTAGGTGGGTCTTGCTCACCCTTGGCCTTTCAAATGTCTGCTGCAGAGGGTTTTCCCAGTCGGCGGTATTTATAGGTTTAAATACCTTGTGGTTTAAATACCTTTATAGGTTTAAATTCCTTGTGCTAGTTATTTCTGAGTCTCCTCCATCCAGAAGGGGCAGGTAGGACACTGTTTCCACAGAGACCCTGCCACCACAGAGCGCTCGGGAAGGCAAGGTTCCCAGGCAGATTTCTAGCTCCTTCTGCCCTGGGCTGTATTTGACAGCTTGTGGACATCAGGTTGCAGTTCACTCTGAGAGATCGTAAAGCTGCTGAAGGATGGAAAATGAAAACATGCTGTGCTGCAGAGGGTGGGCGTGCCTGGGGTGGGGCTCTGCAGCCCCCACGGGCTACTGTACAGGGGGGTAGGCGGGCAGACGGATGCCCCGCAGGCTTGCGCACCCGGCCCTCCAGGAGGCCTGGGGTTGGGAGGACAGGGCAAGCCGTGTCCCTCCACTCACTGGGAGGCCATGATCTGCAGAGACAGCAACAGGCTCCCCACCTCCTTCCTCCACGAAAGCCACCAGCTGGGTTCTCCCAGGCTGTTCCCCGGGAGCACCCAGCCCCTCTGAGGAGCCCCACGTGGGCTCATGAAATGACTCAGAAGGGGACCTGAGTCACTTTGCTTGAGCTTTCCCGGGAGCCACCTGGGCTCCAGGCAGAGTAAAGGTTTGTGCTCAGTCTATGACTGGACACAGAGGCTGGGAAGCTGATGGAGAGCCCGCCCTGGGCCAGGGACTGTCCGTATGCCTCTACTTGCCTCATTTTACCAACGCCGAAAAAGGGAGACACAAGTACAGGGCCAAGCGGCTGGGAGAGTAAGAACCGGACATTCAGAGAGCTAGTTCTCCACTGGGGGCCATGGGCCAAGACCCCAGACAGAGGGCCCTGCGGACAAGACCCAGTGTCTGCGGGACCCAAGATGTCGCTCGCTTACTGGGGAAACTAGCCCGACGACGAACGGTTTGCTGGTTTGTTTTGAACCCAGTGCAGGGATCTGAGAAGGAGAAACATACACTTGGCTTTCAACCGTTGAGTTGGATGATGAATCTCAGCCACTCAGCAGCTGGGGCTCAAGTTCAAGATCACGTTAGGTGGGGAAAACCCCCTAAGAGGGCTCAAGACCCTGGTGGGGAAAAGTTCCCTACCGGGCCTGCAGCACAGGTGTGAAGCTGAGGGAGGCATCCCCAGCCCATCTCCGCTTTTCCGCCTTTCCCAGTCCTATTGAATCTGGACCCTGTGTGGCATTAAGACAGTCAGTTCTGCATGAGCCTGTGTGCTGTGGCTAGAGGGAAGAGAGGTTGACTGCAATGAGGAAGTTCAAGGCAGGCAGGTGCCAGGGATGTGGGTGAAATAGGATGAGGGACACATACAAGCCCGTGGACACCGGGTCTCCAGGGCTAACCACCTGGCCACTTGGTGGAGTAGGGGGTGACCTCCTGAGACCCTGTCCTCTGTGCTATGAGTTAGAAAGTGTGCGGGTGCAGGGCACACTTCAGCTCAGGGGGCCGGGCCCAGAGTGCATCCCTCAGTGTAGAGGGAGAGGAAGGCTAGCCCTGTTTTAGCCCCGCGGGATGTGGCAAAGGGTAAGAAGACCCAACAGCTGCTCAAGTCCGCTCGGGCAGGGAGACTCATGTTCTCGCCAAGCCCAGGCCGGATTGAAAGCTTGAAGAGCCCCCTCCCCCCACCCAGTGACCCGATGACCTGTCGGGTCATGTCCCCACCTGCCCCCTTGTGTGTTTTCTCCTGGGGAGGCCCTGTCCCTTTTTCTCCTCTGTGCTGGCTGAGCCAAGGACCACATTTCCTCCGAGTCACCCCAAAGAAAGGGGGGACATGCTGTGGGTGGAGGGCTGAGCATGCTGGGCTTCCCATCATGAGAAAGGCAACTTCCATGTCCCTTGGGAGCTGGGATTGAACCTGACCCTCCTGCACATTGGAGGAGACGCATCTCCGGGGGGTAAGGATTTCCGGCACTTGCTGATGGGCTGGAGGGGGCCAGGCGCAGTGGGAACAGAATCCAGGAGGCCGGGTCCATCTCACCACCGCTCTGTGCCTGTTTCCCATCCAGGCTAGGCAGCCTCCCTCGCAGGGCTGTTCAGGGTTATTTACAAGGACCCGCAGCGAAGCAAGGTCAAGGCACAGAGTCCCTTCTTCCCTTTCATCTCACCCGGCGGCTCGGCCCTTGCCATCTCTTTGATGACATCTTTGGAACCACAGGGCCCTGGCTCTGGGGAGCTGCCAGGCCGGGCAGCATGCTGTCACCGAGAACTCTCTGTGGTCGTAGCATCTCCCACCCCTGACAGCCCCAGTGACTCAGACGCACCCGGGGTGCCGTTTCCTCCACGTGTGTCAGCACCATCTCACAAGTGCGTCCTGAAGGGTGGCTAGAGCTGGTGGTTGGCATGTCCATGGGGGGGGTGCTGGTTTCCTCCAAGGGCAGAACCAAGGAAGTGACCTGGCTCAGACTGGTGGGAGGCACGGGGCCTGACGCGGCTCACCTCTGAGTGACCTTGGAGAAGTCTCTCACTTTGCCAAGGCTTCCGTTGCGTCCTCCAAAGGGGAAGATGCCCAATCCCTTGTAGCTCTAGTGTGCTCGCCTCTAGGAGGCAGGACCCCCTGGCGGCAGAAAGGGGAGAGGAGGGGCCTCTGGCCCTGGACACCTTCAGAGACGGTCCTCCCCGAATGTTGCCTGCACTGCCACTGCTCTGCCTATCATTAAGGGACTCCAGGAAATGGCTCTGGCTCTGGGACCTTGGGTGAAGCGAAGGTCATGGAGAAGTGAAGGTCAAGGACTAGATACACGCTCCTTCTAGCCAGAGTCCTGGGAAGCCACACACGTTCGTTCCCCTGGGTTCCAGCAGTGGAGGAGGCCTTCCTTCGCCACATGCGTGCTGCCCAGTTGCCACGGGCCCATCACCGACAAACAGGAAAGTCGAGAGGAGGCGCCCCTCCCTTACCGGAAACTGTCAAACCAAAACTTGTGCCAGTCACTTCCTCCTGAATCATTTGGGGCTTAGAAGATCATTGAAAAAGGAAAGAAAGCCAGCCCCATGGTGTGAAGCGTCTCAATCGGCCCCACCCCAGAGCTTGCTCACCCCTCCATCCCCCAGAGCCTCGGCCTGTGACCCTCACCAGACGAGCAGTAGTGTCCGTCTTGCCACACCTCCTGTGTGCAACTGCTTTCACGCCCATTCATTCCCGTCCAGGCGCCATGTCCAGACCCAAAAGGGTTGAGCAGGAGACCCAGTTTCACACTGTTCGTGACCCTCCCTCCCCCTGTGCCCTGGTTCAGTCCCCACACTGTGTGTCCACTGGCACAGCACAAAGAGGCACAAGGAACAGGACCTCGGTTTTCTAGGGGAGCCTCCAGCAGGCTGCTTTCGAGGTAGGAATGGGGAAACTAGCCTGAACACCCTCAATGTCATTGAGGCCGGGTGTGGCCTTGGAGAGCGTTCCTGATGGACAGGACCCAGGGAGCCAATGCCCTCTGGGCCCCCTTTGTGATAGCACAGGGGAAGGACCCCAAGAACCACACACAAGCCTGGGGTCTGCAGGTAGATGCAAACGCCAACCAACAATCAGGAGGGCAGGTGCAACTCTCCACACTCAGGTCCCCAAACCCTGCAACGTGGGGCCTGAATGCGGTTTTGTTTGCAGAGCAGGAGCTTGCTCTTGGCATTGGAAGGCGTTTTTTGAGGGGGAGAAGTTGCAGAGAAAGAAGAAATCCTGAAACGACAGGCAGTGGGACAGCTGTGGCCTGAACTTGGTGTCCTTGCTCCTCGGATGTGGAAGTATTAATTTCCATAAATGCTAATAGCCCATTTCCCCAAGAGCTATTACTTATGTCATCTCCCCTTGGATGCATTTCAACACAGGGCAGACAAGTGAAAGAAAAGAAAGGGCAGCCCCCACTGGTGAGTTCCCATTCCCCAACCCTGTCCCCACCAGGCAGCTCAGAACTGTTCCCTAAGGTGGCCCCTCTAACTGCAGGGTCAAGACCCCCCTGCCTACGGCCCCACAACCAGGTCCCTGTCATGCCAGGAGGCAAAGAAAGTTACCAACCCCAAAAATGCTGAATCACAAAGTAAGCTGAGTAGGAAAGTGGGGGTGGGGTGGGAAGGGAGCCGGTGGCTAGGGAGGAAGGCAGGAAAGGGTGCTAAGTGGCTTCTCACCTGGAGCCCCCCCAGGCCGCTCTAGACAAAGCGTAGACCCTAAAGGAGCCCCCAGACAAATGCCAGGAGGAGCAGAGACAGGGTAGGCTGCCTGGGTGGGAGGGTGGGAAGGTGGGCAGGTACAGGACTGCTACTGCAGCAGGAAGCGGTGCAGCAGCTGGGTCTCTGCGTCCTGCGTCCTGCAGGAGCAGGTAGGGGAGGTGGGGAGCGAAGAGAAGCTGAAGAGGGGGCAGGGGTATAAGGACCGGGGTGGGGTGGGGTGTGCAGGCAGCCAGATGAACTGGTGCAGGAGGGGAATGCCAAGGTCCTGGGGAGCAAGGCAAGGTGCAGAGAGGGCGCCCACGGGGAGAGATGTAGCGATTGGGAGCAGAATATGTGGGAAGATGGGGCCAGGGACCTGGAAGGAAAGGCAGGATGAGCCTTCAGGAGCAACAAGGAGAGAGATGGGGAGGACCGGGACCAGGAGAGCTCCGATGGGGCTGCGCTGAAAGGGGGATGGGGGAGGGGGAGGCGAGGCTGCGGGAAAAGGAGGGGGCAGAGACGGGACGAGGGGAAGGATGAAGTTTGGGGCAGGGGTCGGGGATGGGAGCTAAAAGGTCGGGCGGGTTGGCAGATAGGGCAGGCAAGGGAGGACAGGATGGGGGAAGGGAGATGATAGAGAAGGAGGCAAGCCGGCTGGAGAGGAGGTGAGGACGGAGGCGGGCGCGGGGACGCGCTGGGGGAAAGGAGATGGAGAGTCAGCGCGGGCCTCGCGGGTGCCCGCCGCCGCTTACACGGCGCACGGCCGTGTACTGCGCGGACGGCCGGGGTCTCCCCCTGCACTCACCTGGGGGCTCCAGCTCCGGATCCTCTGCCCCGCTCCGGATCTTCCTTCCCGCCCTGTCCCTGCGACTTTAGCGCCCCCGAATCCCACTAGCTCCACCAGGTTCCGCCCGCAGCATCTTCACCTCGTGGGACGCCCGGGGCCACGCCTCTGCCAGCTTCTCATTGGCTGGTCTTCACGCCAGTCACATTCTATTGGCAGATGGATCGCCGACCATGCAAATCAGAACGGGCCCGCCGCCGCGCCTATTGGCTGGCGCTCCCGGAGCGGATCCCCTGGGCTTGGGCTCTGATTGGTCCCACGGTGCTGCTGACGCGAAGGTCGGGGTGCGGGTTCTTTCCCTTCCGAGGCTCCTCGGGCGGGTGGCAGCGGGTCGGGTGCCCCTCGGCCGGTCCTCGGACCGCAAGGCCTGCGGCTCCGGTGGGCACCGGCCGCCCGCCGGGCCTCTGGATCCATCCGAGGGGCACATCCTCGAAAACTTGGGGCTCGACGCCCCGGGGCGGGTGTGGCAGCTGCAGGCCCGTCTCCTAGGTAACACTGCCCGCCGCGGGCGGAACCACGTTGCCTGGCTCCGCGGGGGAGGTTGGACGCGGCCCAGAGGCGCGGGGACCGCCGAGCGGGTCAGGGCCTCGGGCCCGGGGTGGGGGTGCTCCGTGCATCTTTCTCCGGGGCCCGGTACCTGCGGGGCGCGGCGGCCGGGCGGGCGCGGGGCTGTGCCCGCGTCGGTCGCACCTCCTTCCCCCCGCCGTGACACTTGGTGCGGCCGGAGCCGCAGGCTTGGGGCTTCTTGGGGCTCAACCTCAGTACTCTGTCCATAGATCCTGCGCCCCCTTGCAGCCCTCCTGCTTAAGGCGAGAGCGGTGCCGCCGGCCTGGGCTGTGCTGAGACCGCGACGTTGGCCCTCCCCTTTTCCCCGTCGGACCCCTGCCGGGGACCCCTGCTTTGTCTGTCCCCACTGGGTGCCTGTCCCCCGCTGGCCCTGCCGACCCGTCCCAGCGCCGCCGCCCAGTGGAGTTCTGGAGACTCCCTGACCCTCGCAGGAGGCCCTGCCTTGATAACCCTGCCTGCCTGCGGCCTCCCCTGGAGCTGCTCCCACCTTCCCCTCCGCTGTCCAGCCCACCGACCTCCTGACCGCTTCCGAGCACCCCACCTCGGCCCTTCTCGAGACCCCAGTGCTGGGTCTCCTGCTCGCTTCTTCAGACTCAGAGGCACCACCTTTGCATCTCTCTTCCATGCCTGTCTCCCTAGAAGACAGATGCCTTCTCAGTGTTGCACTGTGTCACTTGGGTTGAAGCATACGAAGGAAGTCTGGCCTCCCAAGCTTGTGTAGTTGGAAAAGGTGTCCTTTAGATGATTGTGGATAGTCGCCCCCAGTTCCCGCCCAGGTCTTCATCACAGCTCACTACACCCTCCGGTCCTCTGATTTTCAGAGGTCACAGCCACCTCCTTTGTGTGCTAACTTGCATCCTGTCTTTCTTCCTCTCTCCAGATACATTCCTCGAGGGCAGGACGGTTTCTCCAGGGCCTGGCACGTGGTAGGTACTCAAAGACTATTCCTTGAATGAGGAATTCCAGGCAGTGCTTAAGTAGACCTCTACTTATTCTCAAAAAAGCTCCCCAAAGCTTTCAGGTCTCAGGCATTCCAGATTTTGTTCACTTCTGGGAGGGAAGCTTCCCTGTGACCCGGGTTCCTGCTCCTCCCTTGCCTTGGTGAACCACTGCTTGTGAGACATCAACCCAGCCTAGCACTTCAGCACCCGGATTCCCTCCTCTTCTCTACCCTCCCTCCCCCGCCAAAGAAAGGAGTCTGGATCAGGCTTGTCTTCTGTGTGCTGCTCCCACTTGCCCTCTTGTTTTTAAAATTTTTAAATTTTTATTTTATTATTATTTTTTATACAGCAGGTTCTTATTAGTCTATTACATATATATTAGTGTGTATACATCAATCCCAATCTCCCAATTCATCCCACCATCCCCCCACCCTGCCCCTGCTTTCCCTTCTTGGTGTCCATACGTTTGTTCTCTACATCTGTGTCTCTATTTCTGCCCTGCAAACTGGTTCATCTGTACCATTTTTCTAGGTTCCACATATATGCATTAATGTATGATATTTGTTTTTCTCTTTCTGCCTTACTTCACTCTGTATGACAGTCTCTAGGTCCATCCACGTCTCTACAAGTGACCCAATTTCGTTCCTTTTCATGGCTGAGTAATATTCCATTGTCTATGTGTACCACATCTTCTCTATCATTTCGTCTGTTAATGGGCATTTAGGTTGCTTCCATGACCTGGCTATTGTAAATAGTGCTGCAATGAACACTGGGGTGCATGTGTCTTTTTGAATTATGGTTTTCTCTGGGTATATGCCCAGTAGTGGGATTACTGGGTCATGTGGTAGTTCTATTTTTATTTTTTTAAGGAACCTCCATACTGTTCTCCATAGTGGCTGTTTCAGTTTACATTCCCACCAGCAGTGCAAGAGGGTTGCCTTTTCTTCACACCCTCTCCAGCATTTGTTGTTTGTAGATTTTCTGATGATGCCCATTCTAACTGATGTGAGGTGATACCTCATTGTAGTTTTGATTTGCATTTCTCTAATAATTAGTGATGTTGAGCAGCTTTTCATGTGCCTCTTGGCCATCTGTATGTCTTCTTTGGAAAAATGTCTATTTAGGTCTTCTGCCCATTTTTTGATTGGGTTGTTTGTTTTTTTAATATTGAGCTGCATGAGTTCTTTATCTGTTTTGGAGATTAATTGTTTGTCTGTTGATTTGTTTGCAAATATTTTCTCCCATTCTGAGGGTTGTCTTTTCATCTTGTTTATTGTTTCCTTTGCTGTGCAAAAGCTTTTAAGTTTCATGAGGTCCCATTTGTTTATTTTTGTTTTTATTTCCATTACTCTAGGAGGTGGGTCAAAAAGATCTTGCTGCAATTTATGTCAGAGGGTGTCCTTCCTATGTTTTCCTCTAAGAATTTTATAGTGTCTCGTCTTACATTTAGGTCTTTAATCCATTTTGAGTTTATTTTTGTGTATGGTGTTAGGGAGTGTTCTAATTTCATTCTTTTACATGTAGCTGTCCCGTTTTCCCAGCATCATTTATTGAAGAGACTGTCATTTCTCCATTGTATATCCTTGCCTCTGTTGTCATAGATTAGTTGAGCATAGGTGCGTGAGTTTCTCTCTGGG
Organism: Mesoplodon bidens; assembly: GCF_964165515.1. NCBI lineage: Eukaryota > Metazoa > Chordata > Mammalia > Artiodactyla > Ziphiidae > Mesoplodon > Mesoplodon bidens. Next base: position 182,957,817 of record NC_138177.1, read on the forward strand.
CTTTCTATCCAGTTCCATTGATCTGTATTTCTGTTTTTGTGCCAGTACCATATTGTCTTCATTACTGTAGCTTTGTAGTATAGTCTGAAGTCAGGGAGTCTGATTCCTCCAGCTCCATGTTTTTTCCCTCAAGATTGTTTTGGCTATTTGGGGTCTTCTGTGTCTCCATACAAATTTTAAGATTTTTTTTCTAGTTCTGTAAAAAATGCCATTGGTAATTTGATAGGGATTGCACTGACTCTGTAGATTGCTTTGGGTAGTATAGTCATTTTCACAGTATTGATTCTTCCAATCCAAGAACATGGTATATCTCTCCATCTGTTTGTGTCATCTTTGATTTCTGTCATCAGTGTTTTATAGTTTTCTGAGTACAGATCTTTTACCTCCTTAGGTAGGTTTATTCCTAGGTATTTTATTCTTTTTGTTGCAATGGTGAATGGGATTGTTTCCTTAATTTCTCTTTCTGATCTTTCTGATTGTTAGTGTAAGGGATTCAAGAGACTTCTGTGCATTAATATTGTATCCTGCAGCTTTACCAAATTCATTGATTGGCTCTAGTAGTTTTCTGGTGGCACCTTTAGGATTATCTGTGTATAGTGTCATGTCATTTGCAAACAGTGACAGTTTTACTTCTTCTTTTCCAATTTGTATTCCTTTCATTTCTTTTTCTTCTCTGATTGCCATGACTAGGGCTTCCAATATTATGTTGAATAATAGTGACGAGAGTGGACATCCTTTTCTTGTTCCTGATCTTAGATAAATGCTTTCAGTTTGTCACCATTGAGAGTGATGTTTGCTATGGGTTTGTCATATATGGCCTTTATTATGTTGAGGTAGTTTCCCTCTATGCCCACTTCCTGGAGAGTTTTTATCATAAATGGGTGTTGAATTTTGTCAAAAGCTTTTTCCGCATCTTTTGAGCTGATCAAATGGTTTTTATTCTTCAATTTGTTAATATGGTGTATCACATTGATTGATTTGCACATATTGAAGAATACTTGCATCCCTGGGATAAATCCCACTTGATCATGGTGTATGATCCTTTTAATGTGCTGTTGGATTCTGTTTGCTAGTATTTTGTTTGGAATTTTTGCATCTATATTCATCAGTGATATTGGTCTGTAATTTTCTTTTTTTGTAGTATCCTTGTCTGTTTTTGGTATCAGGGTGATGGTGGCCTTGTAGAATGAGTTTGGGAGTGTTCCTTCCTCTGCGATTTTTTGGAAGAGTTTGAGAAGGGTAGGTGTTAACTCTTATGTAAATGTTTGATAGAATTCACCTGTGAAGCCATCTGGTCCCGGACTTCTGTTTGTTGGAAGATTTTTAATCACAGTTTCAATTTTATTACTTGTGATTGGTCTGTTCATATTTTCTATTTCTACCTGGTTCAGTCTTGGAAGGTTGTACCTTTCTAAGAATTTGTCAGTTTCTTCCAGGTTGTCCATTTTATTGGCATAGAGTTGCTTGTACTAGTCTCTTATGATGCTCTGTATTTCTTTGGTGTCTGTTGTAACTTCTTTTTCATTTCTAATTTTATTGATTTGAGTCCTCTTCCTCTTTTTCTTGATGAGTCTGGCTAAAGGTTTATCAATTTTGTTTATCTTCTCAAAGAACCAGCTTTTAGTTTTATTGATCTTTGCTATTGTTTTCTTTGTTTCTATTTCATTTATTTCTGCTCTGATCTTTATGATTTCTTTCCTTCTACTAACTTTGGGTTTTGTTTGTTCTTTCTCTAGTTCTTTTAGGTGTAAGGTTAGATTGTTTGAGATTTTTTTCTTGTTTCTTGAGGTAGGATTGTATTGCTATAAGCTTCCCTCTTAGAACTGCTTTTGCTGCATCTCACAGTTGTGTTTTCGTTGTCATTTATCTCCGGGTATTTTTTGATTTTCTCTTTGATTTCTTCAGTGATCTCTTCGTTATTTAGTAGTGTATTGTTTAGCCTCCATGTGTTTGTTACTGTTTTTTTCCTGTAATTGAGTTCTAATCTCATAGTGTTGTGGTTGCAAAAGATGCTTGATACAATTGCAATTTTCTTAAATTATCTGAGGCTTGATTTGTGACCCAAGATGTGATTTATTCTGGAGAATGTTCTGTGTGCACTTGAGAAGAAAGTGTAATCTGCTTTTTTCGGATGGCATGTCCTATAAATATAACTCAAGTCTATTTGGTCTATTGTGTCATTTAAATCTTGTGTTTCCTTATTAATTTTCTGTGTGGATGATCTGTCCATTGGTGTAAGTGAGGTGTTAAAGTCCCCCACTATTATTGTGTTACCATCAACTTCCTCTTTTATAGCTGTTAGCATTTGCCTTATGTATTGAGGTGCTCCTATGTTGGGTGCATATATATTTATAATTGTTATATCTTCTTCTTGTATTGATCCCTTGATCATTACATAGTGTCCTTCCTTGTCTCTTATAACATACTGTATTTTTTTTTTTTTTTTTAACGGTACGCGGGCCTCTCACCGCTGTGGCCTCTCCCGTTGCGGAGCACAGGCTCCGATGCGCAGGCTCAGCGGCCATGGCTCACGGGCCCAGCCACTCCGCGGCACGCGGGATCTTCCCGGACCGTGGCACGAGCCCATGTCCCCTGCATCGGCAGACGGACTCCCAACCACTGCACCACCAGGGAAGCCCAACATACTGTATTTTAAAGTCTATTTTATCTGATATGAATATTGCTACTCCAGCTTTCTTTTGATTTCCATTTGCATGGAATATCTTTATCCATCCCCTCACTTTCAATGTGTATCTGTCCCTAGGTCTGAAGTGTGTCTTTTATAGACAGCATATATACGGGTCTTGTTTTTGTATCCATTCAGTGAGCCTTTGTCTTTTTGTTGGAGCATTTAATCCATTGACATTTAAGGTAATTATCAATATGTATGTTCCTATGACCATTTTCTTAATTGTTTTGGGTTTGTTTTTGTAGGTCCTTTTCTTCTCTTTTGTTTCCCACTTAGAGAAGTTCCTTTAGTATTTGTTGTAGAGGTGGTTTGGTGGTGCTGAATTCTCTTAGCTTTTGCTTGTCTGAAAAGCTTTTGATTGCTCTGTCGAATCTGAGTGAGATCTTGCTGGGTAGAGTAATCTTGGTTGTAGGTTCTTCCCTTTCATTGCTTTAAGTATACCATGCCACTCCCTTCTGGCTTGTAGAGTTTCTGCTGAGAAATCAGCTGTTAACCTTACGGGAGTTCCCTTGTATGTTATGTATAGTTTTTTCCCTTGTTGCTTTCAATAATTTTTCTTTGTCTTTAATTTTTGTCAGTTTGGTTACTATGTGTCTCGGCATGTTTCTCCTTGGGTTCATCCTGCCTGGGACTCTCTGTGCTTCCTTGACTTGGGCGGCTATTTCCTTTCCTATGTTAAGGAAGTTTTCGAGTATAATCTCTTCAAATATTTTCTCAGTTCCTTTCTCTCTCTCTTCTCCTTCTGGGACCCCTGTAATGCAAATGTTGGTGCATTTAATGTTGTCCCAGAGGTCTCTAAGGCTGTCTTCATTTATTTTCTTTATTCTGTTCTCCGGCAGTGATTTCCACCATTCTGTCTTCCAGGTCACTTATCCGTTCTTCTGCCTCATTTATTCTGCTATTGATTCCTTCTAGTGTATTTTTCATTTCAGTTATTGTATTGTTCATCTCTGTTTGTTCTTTTTTTTTTTTTTTTTTTTTTGCTGTACGCGGGCCTCTCAATGTTGTGGCTTCTCCTGTTGCGGAGCACAGGCTCCGGACGCGCAGGCTCAGCGACCATGGCTCACGGGCCCAGCTGCTCCGCAGCATGTGGGATCCTCCTGGACTGGGGCACGATCCCGTGTCCCCTGCATCGGCAGGCGGACTCTCAACCACTGCGCCACCAGGGAAGCCCTGTTTGTTTGTTCTTTAATTCTTCTAGGTCTTTGTTAAACATTTCTTGCATCTTCTCGATCTTTGCCTCCATTCTTTTTCTGAGGTCTTGGATCATCTTCGCTATCATTATTCTGAATTCTTTTTCTGGAAGGTTGCCTGTCTCCACTTCATTTAATTGTTTTTCTGGGGTTTTATCTTGTTCCTTCATCTGGTACATAGCCCTCTGCCTTTTCATCTTGTCTATCTTTCTGTGAATGTGTTTTTTGTTCCACAGGCTCCAGAATTGTAGTTCTTCTTCTACTGTCTGCCCTCTGGTGGACGAGGCCATCTAAGAGGCTTGTGCAAGCTTCCTGATGGGAGGGACTGGTGGTGGCTATTGCTGGGTGTTGCTCTGGTGGGCAGAGCTCAGTAAAACTTTAATCTGCTTGTCTGCTGATGGGTGGGGCTGGGTTCCCTCCCTGTTGGTTGTTTGGCTTGAGGCAACCCAGCACTGGAGTCTACAGGCTGTTTGGTGGGGCTGATGGCGGACTCTAGGAGGTCTCAGGCCAAGGAGTACTTCCCAGAACTGCTGCCAGTGTCCTTGTCCTCACGGTGAGACACAGCCACCCTCTGCCTTGGCAGGAGACCCTCCAACACTAGCATGTAGGTCTGATTCAGTCTCCTATGGGGTCACTGCTCCTTTCCCTGGGTCCCCATGTGCACACTACTTTGTGTGTGCCCTCCAAGAGTGGACTCTCTGTTTCCCCTAGTCCTGTAAAAGTCCTTCAGTCAAGTCCTGCTAGCCTTCAAAGTCTGATTCTCTAGGAATTCCTCCTCCCATTGCCGGACCCCCAGGTTGGGAAGCCTGACGTGGGGCTCAGAACCTTCACTCCAGTGGGTGGACTTCTGTGGTATAAGTGTTCTCCAGTTTGTGAATCGCCCACCCAGCAGTTACGGGATTTGATTTTATTGTGATTGTGCCCCTCCTACCGTCTCATTGTGGCTTCTCCTTTGTCTTTGGTTGTGGGGTATCTTTTTTGGTTAGTTCCAGTGTCTTCCTGTCGATGATTGTCCAGCAGTTAGCTGTGATGATGGTGCTCTCGCAAGAGGGAGTGAGCGCACGTCCTACGCCGCCATCTTGATCCAATCTCCACCCCCTTGTTTTTGTCCCCCTGGATATTTAGATCCTTGAAGACAGGGCGTTTGACAGTCTGCCTCATGGTGTGTGTACTGGGACAGAACAAGTGCTTGGTGAGTATTTGTTGACCGGGCCTGCAGAAGCAAAGACCTCAAGGGAACTTTACAGCCACTCCTTTTGTGGATGAGAAACAGACACGTGGAGGGCAAAAGACTTTCCAGAAGTCTGAGAGGAGAGGGAGGTCAGCCCGGTCCTGGACCAGGGCCTCTCTTTGCCCTCGGGGCCTCTGCTTCTTTGCCTCCCCTGGCCTTGGTGGGCAGAGGGCCGGCGTGGCTATAATGTCTTTGATGTGAGTGTGACTGGCTGTTTAACCTCTGAGCCTCACTTTCCACATCTATAAGATGGAGACAGTAATGGTACTTACCTTACGGAGATGCTGGAATAATGAATATGAAGATGTTTGTGAGTGCCTGGCTCATGATAAGGATTCAATAAAAGCTGGTGCATTTTCTTTATTACCCCTCTGGAGAGCCCACTGTACCCTTCTCTTGGGCTCAAAGCATGGGACCCTCCCAGTTTTCCCTTTTTTGTGCATCGAGCCCCAAAGGCCCCTCTGCCCTTCCTCCGCAGCCTTCTTAATTCCTCCACAGCATAACTTAATGATTTACTGAATCACTAAAAAAGTTTTCACCGAGGGCCTAGTCCTGACCTCATGGAGCTCAGTCCTGCAGGGCGACCGGGACCACGTAGCCTGGTGGAGCCTGGTGGAGCGGGGTGCCTTCTGTGACAGGGTCCTGTGTGGGAGATGGAGGTGCTCTCCTGGGGGCTCCTGTTCTGACTTCTCAAGGAAGAGGAGGAATCACCCCGGGGTGTGCGCCTGATGGGCTGGGGGGTGGCACGGGCGTGGTGTCCGGGAGGAACTGAAGCAAGGGCAGCGTGGAGTGGACAGGAGTGAGGGCTGGGTGAGAGCCGTTCTGGGTGGGGGGCTGGGGGAACGCAAGAGCTCTGCGTGTCCCAGAGCCCCTGGGACCGTCTGGACTCCCACCCCCAGGAGCCTGTGTCTCAGGAGTCAGCTCCCTTCCGTCACCCCCTCGGAACGTTGCTACCTGCTTGCACCTGCCCGTCTCAGTTCTTTGACTTTGGGTGGCCTGCCTTTCTGAGTAGCTGCCTCTTGTGCCGGTGCATCTCCTGCTGGTGCTGCCTGGGGCATCCTGTTGTGCGTCCCCTGCCCGGGCGACCGTAGTGGGAGGGCTCCGCAGCAGCTCCCCGCCAAGTGTGGTGCTGGGTCCCACTTCCCTCAGGGAAGTGCGGGGAGGTACTGGCTCAGGAATCCGGGGCACGGGAGCAAAGTCTGGAGCGCCCTGCAAAGGAGGCTGCGTCCTGGGCTCGGGAAACACTGCGGGGCAGGGTGTGGGGCTGCTGGGGCCCCTTCCAGAGGGAACCTCCCGCGTGTGCTTTGCTTGTGCTCCCGAGGTAGGAAGGCTTCCCTGTAGATATGCACTCACTTTCTAAGAATAAACCTCCCAATTTTATAAGTAATGTCAAGGAGAAAAGCACATTTTCCTGAAAAACAAATGTTTGGGAGTCAAGTTTACTGAAACTTAAATTTCAGGGTTGAATTTGATGAGTCCGGATGGACAGCCTGGTACCAAGGCCACAGGACAGCAGGTTCCCTTCTGCAAGCAGTGGGCCAGTGAGCAGATCAGTACAGGACAGGTGACAAGTGCTCAGAGGCCTGCTGGGTGTTGGTCAGACCTCTTCTGCTTACAGGTCATGGACACCTGTATGCATTCCCGTGGCTTCTGTAACGAATTACCACAAACTGGGGGACTGAAAACAATTTATCTTCTTTCAGTTCTGAAGGTTAGAAGTCCGAAATCAGTCTCACTGGGATAAAGTCAAGGTGCGGGCAGGGCTGTGATCCTTCTGGAGGCTCTAGGGAGAATCGGTTTCCTTGCTTTCTCCAGCTTCTAGAGGCGCCTGCATTCCTCGGCTTGCGGTCCCTCCCTTCGTCTTCACATCTCTCCCGCTTCTGCCCCGCCTGGCCTTTTCTCTGACCCGCCTGCCTCTCTCTCATCAGGACCCTTGTGACGATATCAGGCCCACCTGCGTAATCCGGGTACTCTCCTCATCTCATGGTCTTTAACCTGATCACACCCACAAAGTCCCTTTTGCCACGTGAAGTCCAATATTCATAGGTTCTGAGGATTAGGATGGGGACATCTTTGGGGGCCATTATTCAGCCGCCACAGGCCTCCACAGGCCTTTACGGCTCCTGTAACTCAGCTCTGGTTGGGGTGGGGCTGCCTTCCATCAGGCTCCTTCCACCTGGAGGTCTGGGTCCTGCCGGCAGGGCCGTCCTTACCACCCTCCATCTCCACCAGCCTCCCCTGGGCTGGCCTCTTACCTTAGGCTCTCCCTGGGGTGGCAGGATGGCCCCTGGGGCTCCAGGCTGGCCTGGGCAGCTCCTGGCCTGGGGGAGAGACAACCTGTCCAGAGGGCGGCGTGGCTGGAGTCCCAGGGAAGACACACCCAGTGTGCGTCATGGGTTCATTTCTGAGACCGTCGCTGAAGCCCTCTGGCCGGAACTGGGGAGGGTCGTTCCACAAAACAAGGGGTATTGAGTAGACAAATATAACCTACAAAGGAAAAAACCCCAAACTAACCAAAGTGCGTGCCTTCCTGTTCATACGATAACAGTCTGGATCTGGAGGCTGAGGGGTGTGCCTGCCCGAGGGGGTGCCGGGTGGGAGTGGCATTCCAGTGGGGGGGCTGGGCCCCGCCCTGAGGCCCACAGGGTGTGGGAGAGAATCTCGGGGGCCCGTCACATCCGTGCCTCCCAGACCCCCTGCATTCCCAGCACAGCCTGTGAGCGTGGAGGGTGGGCCGGCTGCCCGAAGACCAGCCCTTTTCCAGCTTTTGAGTGTCAGATCCCTTTATGCTTTAAAAAATGACTGAGGACTCCAAATAACTTTAAAACTTGAGTGATCTCTACCAATATTTATTATTGAGAAGTATCTACAGTGTTATTAATTCATTTAAAAACAGTAGACCTGTTACATGTTACCATAAAGATGTTTTTTTTTTTGCGGTACGCGGGCCTCTCACTGCTGTGGCCTCTCCCGTCGTGGAGCACAGGCTCCGGACGCGCAGGCTCAGCGGCCATGGCTCACGGGCCCAGCCGCTCTGCGGCATGTGGGATCTTCCCGGACCGGGGCACCAACCCGTGTCCCCTGCATCGGCAGGCGGACCCCCAACCAGTGCGCCACCAGGGAAGCACAAGATGTATTTTTTTAATGAAAGCCAATTGTGTTTTCTGAAACAAAAACATTAGCAAGAACTGTGGTGTTGTTTTGCTTGTTTGCGAATTCCTTTAACATCTGGCTGACACACTGGTGAGGACTGCTTGGTCTGGTACAGGCTTCTCTGTTGTGATGGGTCATTTCGGCTGAAGTATTTGAAGGAAATCCAGCCTCACCCAGATAAGGGAGGAGGCCCTTAGAGAACTCTGGATATTCTGCTTTGGTGCTGTACCCAAATCCACCAGTGGTTGTTTCTTGAGGGTTTCTTGCGTGCGGAGTTTGACACCCTGTTCGTGAACTTTCATAGTGTTAGGTTAAAACCCTCTGGTCTGCCTCGCACTTTGGGTGGATCTTTCATTCATGCAGAATCTTATATCATCGTGCTTGTTCACTCGGAAAATACTGCTTCTGAGTTAGGCAGATCTTCCAGATATTGACACATCTAATCACACAATTTCAAAAGATCACTTTCGTTACCGGCACTACCCATCTCGTCAGGAAGGTCTTTAAAGAAGTATGCAGGGGCTTCCCTGGTGGCGCTGTGGTTGAGGGTCCGCCTGCCGATGCAGGGGACATGGGTTCGTGCCCCAGTCCGGGAAGATCCCACTTGCCGCAGAGCGGCTGGGCCCGTGAGCCATGGCCGCTGAGCCTGTGCCTGTGCTCCGCAATGGGAGAAGCCACAACAGTGAGAGGCTAAAAAAAAAAAAAAAAAAAAAAAAAAAAAAAAAAAAAAAGACCAGGTGTTAATATAAAGAAGTATGCAGCTGTCAGGCTCACAGTGGAGGGTACAGATTTCCCCAATTCTGAATTTTGCCTGAAAGCTCAATTCTTTTGACAAGTTTTCCTTGAAGTGACAGGTTCATTTTGTTCACGTTTGAGAGATTGTCTACAAAGCACCCAAGTCTGAAAAACCATGGTTTGTCTCTGAGCCGTTCTTTTAGTAAGAATGGTGTTGCTGAGTGAAAGAAGGAGCCAGTTCAGCTCGCAGCCCAGCGATCACGCCCGGCTTACCCTGGGGTGACCACTGTCTTTCATCTGGCAGCAGAAATGCTTTTCGTGTTTTTCCCGTTTCATCACAGAATGTTAAAAGCACGCATCCTCAAGGGTCCAGACGTCATAAAATCCATAGTTTTCACAGCTTCCCCAAGGACATTCTTAGGTGAAGCTGTTGTACTTTGTGCTGTGAGAGGTGAAGAGCACAGGGTGGCTCGTGGGGTGTGGTGCCGTTTGCCTCGGGGTGTAATGCAGCTTCACCCACCATTGCCTCGGCGCCACCGGCACCAATGCCAACCCAGTAAAAGAGGCACGTGGCATCTGGAGGTTATGAAAATAGCTTTGACCCTGTGGAGCCCTTGACCACCTTGGGCAACCTCAGGGGTTTGGGAACCACATTCAGAAAACTGCTGTCTTAGAAGATCAAACCCCATGCCTTCTTACTTGCCATTTTCGCATACAGAATACGGCCTCTGTTCAAGGCCAAGAGCTTATGATTCTGTGTCAGCTGAAGACAGTCTCTCGAGAAGGTTCAGATCCCTGTCTGCTGGAAGGCAGGTAACATCCTTACTGAGCCTGGTTGCCAAGACACCCAGAGCACTCAAAACCTGTCCCCACCTGGCTTCACCAGCACGACTGCATGTGGCTCAGCTGTCTCGGGCGCCGGACTTCAGGGTCCCCTTGAGTCAGGGCTCTCGTGATGACGTCTGGACCCATTGGCCTTGCTCCTGCTCTGCCTGCCTTTTTTTTTTTTTTTTTGCGGTACGTGGGCCTCTCACTGTTGTGGCCTCCCCCATTGTGGAGCACAGGCTCAGCGGCCAGGGCTCACGGGCCCAGCCGCTCCACGGCATGTGGGATCCTCCCGGACCGGGGCACGAACCTGTGTCCCCTGCATCAGCAGGCGGACCCTCAACCACTGTGCCACCAGGGAAGCCCTGCCTGCCTTTTTTGTGTGTGTCTCAAGGTAGCTGCTCCTGTGGTGCCCTGGGCAGCTTCAGGCTGATGACCTCTCTGCTCCGAAGGCCACAGAAAAGAGTGTTTCCTTCTCCTAACAGAACCAGCAGAAGCTCTGAGATCACATCTCGTTGGCTCTGAGCGGATCATGTGCCCCAAGCCGCTCTAAGACAGCCCTGGTTCCCGAGGCCTGGTGCCCTTGTGCAGGGCTCGACCTCCACAGCTGGACAAAGCACGTGCCGGTCCCTAAACCAGCCACTGAGGCCGGGATAGGTGTGCTCTGGTTGGCCAGGGGAAGGTGGCGTGGGCGCCAGTCTGCTGCACTGGGGGGCTAGAGGGTGGGATGGCAGAGTGGGGGTTGCAGGGGTGGTGGTTTCCCTGGGGTTCCCGGGAGGTAGGAAACTTTCAGAACTGCTCTAAGAACTGTGGCCCTCATAACTCTTTTCTTTGTTTGAACATGAATGCCGCAGGTAGTCCTAGAGGCCCCCCAGTGACCCTCAGGCCGGCAGAATGCATGACTGGCACAGGATCTTTGACCAAAACCTGCTGGTCCCTCCCCACACGCAGAGAGCACGCCAGCCCCTAAAGGAATCGACGGCATTTCAGTGTGTCCTGAAGTGCCTTGACGGCCCGCTAATGAAGCAGGTAAAGAAATTGGTTCTTTACTGTCAAACGCACGCTGTTACTGCTCTCACCTGAGATGGTATTGATTTTCACATGTTTGAGTCTTGCACTGTACCCATCACCCCGGGCATTGGCAGTACTTGGAGGTGAAGTGGTCCATCAGCCAAGAGGATTTGTGATTCGGCGACTCGGTCAGCACTTTTGACCCTGGCTAGAGGCTTCTTTTTGCCTACAGTGGAGCAATCTAAAAACCCAGGTAATTCGATTTCCTGGGTTATTTCCTGGCCAGGTTGTTTGCAAGAGGTGGCCTTGTGCATGGCTCAGCATGGCCTGGTTTCGGCCTGGCAGTTAGAATAGCGGGGGCGGAGCTCTGGGCATCCTGGGAGATGTGCCTGGGAGGCACCACCGCCTTTGCACATTCAGGCCCTTGCTCTGTGGCTCTGCGTCCACCTGTGCCCTCCAGCTGCCAGGGAACCTGCCGGAGAAGCTGGCGCTTCTGTGCCTCCTCAGACCACCCACAGGATTGGATGGTCCTGGGAGGCCCAGCGTCCTGGGGGGGCGCACAGGAAGGATCCGGCCCTGCCAGTGTGAGCATGTGGCTTGGCGAGACTGTATCTCCGTCCTCTGCAGCTGGCAGGGTCATTCTCCAAGCACTCAAAGCTGTCGGAGTGCTGGGTCTATTATTAAATCACTCACATCCATCCTGCATCATCACTTCAAACCCTTTGATTGAGCACCTGCTGTGTGCTGGCCACTGTGTTAGGTACTGTGGCGATTACTGCTCTTACTGCTTTACTTCTTAGCGCTTTACTTGTATTAGTTCACTTCATCCTCATGACAACCCCAAGATGTAGGTAGCATCATTACCCCTGTCTTACAGAAGAGGAGGCAACCTGAGAGAGGTGACCTTGGTTGCCCAGGGTGACACAGCTCCAGCCGGCCAGCTGGGACTCCAACCTAGGGAGACCGGCTCCAGCAGTCCTGGCCTTCCAGGAGCTCACAAGATAGTGGACAGCAGTTTCCTCTTTCTTAGGAATTTTGCAAAGGAGATTTTATTTATTTTCCCATTTTACTTTATTAATTCATTTTAATTTGTTTTTGAAAAGGTAATTCCCATAGTTCAAAATTCATAAGGGTGCACAGGGAAAGTGTATTGTCCCATGAAGTCCCCAAGGCACCCAGGGTCCCACCCTAGATACAGCCGGTGTTCACCTGTTTTCTGTACAACTTTCTGGAAATTCTAAGCAAATACAACAAATAAATACAGTTGTATGTATTTTTCCTTTTTTTACATAAATGATAGCTTATATTCTGTTCTATATCTTAAAAAAATATTCTTAACAATATGTGTTATAGGTTGTTCATGTCATTCCATGAAGAATTTCTGACTCTTTCTTAAGACAGCATAGCTTTTCCTGTGTGGATGACCGTCATCCATTCATTAGGCCCTTGCTGATGACCGGTTGGACTCCCTCCAGGGGTTTGCTTTTACAGACATTGCTACAACGCGTAACTTCATTGACATCGTTTAAAAAAAATGCACACATATGTCTGTGGAATGATTCCTACAAGTGGTTTCATGATCTCAAGTCACACATTAAAAGTTTTCATTTAAAACCCAATTATAGGCTTCCCTGGTGGCGCAGTGGTTGAGAGTCCGCCTGCCGACGCAGGGGACGCGGGTTCGTGCCCCGGTCCGGGAAGATCCCACGTGCCGCGGAGCGGCTGGGCCCGTGAGCCGGGGCCGCTGGGCCTGCGCGTCTGGAGCCTGTGCTCCGCGGCGGGAGAGGCCGCAGCGGTGAGAGGCCCGCGTACCACAAAAAAAAAAAAACAACAAAACCCAGTTATAAGTTGTTTATAAAAAATCACACTGTAAACCTAAAGTGTGTGTCTTCAAACCATATGTATGAAAGGAAAAGGATGGAAAAAAGGCAGTGTAAACACTGAGCATAAGAAAGCTTTGCGGCTATACTAATATCAGACAAAGTAGAGTTCAAGGCGAAGCATATTTCTAGAGATGAAGGGACATTTCATAGCGATGATGGTAATCAGGAAGACGTGACGGTCCTCAATGTGTTGCACCTCTGTCGGGAGCCCCCAGAGGCACCCCCCAGGTTCGGTGATGCACTAGCAGGAGGACTTGACATGACTCGGCACATAGTCACCCTCAAAGGAAAGATTTATTTCAGTGAAAAATTACCGAGTAAGATCAGCCAAGGGAAAGGCATATGGGGGAAACGGGTGTGAGCTTCCAGGGTCGTCTGCCCGGGGAATCCCACAGGACACACCTCATTCCCTCAGCAACAGGCTGTGACAACACCTGTGAAATGCTGCCAACCCAGGAAGCTCGTTAGAGACTCAGTGCCCACAGCCTCTAAAAAAACTCAGGGCTCCTTGGGAACTGGTCGTGTAGACACCCTGTGCCTAGCACGTACCAAGATTCCAGAGTCCCAGAAGGAAAGCAGGTGTTCAGCATAAATCACTCTGTACAAGCAGTTTAGGTACCAGGAGCCATTCTTATTTGTTAGGATGGTGGGGAGCGCCACGTTCTCAGACTCTAGCCAAGGGCCGGGCTTGTAAGCCAGCCTTTCAAAGTATAACTGGCCTGCTATGATAACTCTTTTGTGCCCGGCACCCAATAACACGGCTTCCAAATCCATGAAGCAAAATTTGTAGAACTAAAGGGAACTACATTTAGGTTCACCTTCATAATTGGAGACTTTTCACTCTCTCTCAATAATTGATAGAACAAATAGACCGCCCTCCCCCCCCCCAAAATCATAAGGATTTGGAAGATCTGAACACCACCACCAACCACCTTGACCGAATTGTCACCTCTAAAACACTACACACCTAACAAATAAAATACACATTCTTCTCAAGTGCATGCAGAACATTTACGGAGATAGATAATATGCTTGGTCATAAAAATAAGTCTCAAGAAATCTAAAAGAATTGAAATTACAGAGAATATGTTCACTGACTAATATGTTATTGAATTAGAAATCAATAACAATGAGATACCTAGAAAATCCCCAAATGGTAGAAAATTAAACAGCACACTGCTAACTAACCCTTGGGTCAAAGAAGAATTCAGAGAGAGGGCTTCCCTGGTGGCACAGTGGTTAGGAATCTGCCTGCCAATGCAGGGGACACAGGTTCGAGCCCTGGTCCGGGAAGATCCCACATGCCACGGAGCAGCTAAGCCCACGCGTCACAGCTACTGAAGCCTGTGTGCCTAGAGCCCGTGCTCTGCAACAAGAGAAGCCACCGCAGTGAGATGCCCATGCACTGCAACTAAGAGTAGCCCCCGCTGCTGCAACTAGAGAAAGCCTGAGCAGCAACGAAGGCCCAATGCAGCCAAAAAATAAAATAAAATAATAAAATAAATAAATTTGTAGAAAAAAAGAATTCAGAGAGAAATTAGAAAATAATTTGAACTGAATAATGTAAGACTATATCAAAATTTGTGGGATGCAGTTAATGCAGTCCTTTGAGGGAAACTTATAGCTTTGTATGACTACTTTAGAAAAGAAGAAAGGTACAGGCATACCTCATTTTATCGTGCTTTACTTCACTGTGCTTTGAGGATATTGTATTTTTTACAAATTGAAGGTTTGTGACAGCCCTGCATGGAGCAAGTCTATCAGTGCCATTTTTCCAGCATTTGCTCGCTTCATGTCTCTGTGTCCCATTTTGGTAATTCTTGCAATATTTCAGACTTTTTCATTATTATTATATGTGTTATGGTGATCTGTCATCAGTGATCTTTGATATTACTACTATGACTCACTGAAGGCTCAGATGATAGTCGGTATTTTTTAGCAATAAATTGTTTTAAAATTAAGGTATGTACATTGTGTTTTAGACATAATGCTATTGTACACTTAATAGATTACAGTATAGTGTAAACATAATTTTATACGCAGTGGGAAACCAAAAACTTCGTGTGACTCCCTTTATTATGATATTCGCTTTATTGCCATCGTCTGGAACTGAACCCTCAATGTCTCCGAGGTCTGCCTGTATAAAAATCAACAACCCCTGCTTTCTCCTTAAGAATCTAGATAAAAGGAACAAATTAAAACCAAAGAAAATAAAAGAAGGAAGTAATGAATTTCTGGGCAGAAACCAATAAAGGGCAAATAATAGAGAAAATCAGCAAAGCTAGAAGTTGATTCTTTGAAAAGATTAATAATACTGATAAACCCCCTGCAAGACTGGTCACGAGAAGAGAGAAAAAACAGATTACCAATATTAGGAAAGAAAGAAGGAGCATCACTACATATTCTACGGACATTAAAAAGATAATCAAGGGATATTATGAATAACTTGTGTGAATGAATATAACTTAGATGAAATGGACAAATTTCTTGAAAAGCACAGCTTACCAAAAGTGACACCAGAATAGAAAATCTAAATAGTCCTATATTTATTAAGGAAATTGAATTCATAATTAAAAAGCTTCCAGACTTAGATGACTTCATTTTTGAATTTAATAAAATATTAAAGGAAGAAATAATACCAATTCTAGAACAACTCTTTCAGAAAGTAGAGGAGGAGGGGATGCTTCCCAGGTGCTTTTTTGAAGCCATCATAACGCTGATACCTAAACCAGGCAAGGATGTGGCAAGAAAAGTACAGATCCATATCTCTCATGAATGTTAGCACAAAAATCCTTAATATATTAGGGCATCAGATCCAGCAATATATAAACATGATGGGGTTTATTGCAGGAATACAAAGTTGGTTTTACATACAAAAATCAGCCACTAACATTTAAAAGATCAAGTAGGGAACATGTTAAAAGTTCAATTTGGATCATCTTACAAATTTGTGCAATTTTAGTTAATTTGAGAATTGATAGCTTTAGATGGTAGCAGACTTCCCTGTGAAAGGTGTTGGCTGAAAATATTACATGCTTATTTTGAACTCAAGTCACTTTATTAGTCATTTTGGTATGTTTTTCTTACTATTCATTTACCTTTTTGGGTTAGTTTAATTTTACCGTGAATGTTGATTACTTTCGTTTGGGATGGCTATTTCAAGTCAATTTGGCATTTATTGTGTGTTTGGAACTGTGCGGGGGACACAGGGCTGACCACCCCATACTCTGTCTTCATGGAGCTCTCAGTCCAGCGCGGGGAGACGGACCTAGAAACTTAGACCTGAGTAGAATTGGGTACAGGGTCGCAGAGGGGTGGAGGAGGGGTTAGGATGTGGAGTTCTGGGAAGGAGCCCAAGTCTGCAGGGGAGGTCTGGGAGTCCCCAGGTCCTGGCTGGTGATCTCCCCTCCCTGAGAGAGTGATGAGGAGGTGCAGGGGGCTGATGGTGGTGCCCTGGGTGGTACCAGCAGTGAGGGGAGGCCAGGCCCCCTGGGCAGGTGTGCACCCTGAGCACCGCCCCGTGCACGGTCCAGTCCCCAGCCCCAGGAGCTGGAGGAGGATATTCCAGGCTCTCGTCCTCCTGGAGCTGACATTTAGGTTGGGGTGACCGACCACCAGCATGTAAGCGGACAGCTGATGGACACAGGAAACAGAAAGTGGGGTTGGAGGACAGGGGCCTGGATGGCGGGGGTCAGGGAAGGCCTCCCTGGTCAGGGCCTGATGGAAGCGAGGGAGCGATCACAGCAGAGGGGGCAGTGGGGAGGGAGGGGGGTGTGGGGCGGTGCTGACGGAAGGGGGAGATGGGAGAGGGCCTGGGCTTGGGACCCCCCCCCAGACCTGCTGCATCCTCCCCACCTTCACACAGGACACCACCTCTCTCCCAGCTGCTCTGGACGGGGGACGAGCCGTCATCTTTCACTAGGGGCTGGGACTCCCCTGCCAGACCTGGGAGGCCTGGGCAGACAGACGGCCGCCAGCCTCTCCTTCCTGCCTCTCTACCCCTCGCATCCCGAATCCGGCCATCGCCAGGGTCGCCGGGCAGTTCCTTCACAGACGTCCCGAACGTGCCCACTCCTCGTCCCACCCGCGGCCCCCCTGGCGCCCCCCACCCCCGCCTGCCTGGGTGACGGCAGCAGCCTTCTCACGCCCCCTCCCCACATTCCCATCCCCACGTGGAGCTGGAGGGATTTCCTTTTTCCAGCGTTATTGACATATAATTGACAAATAAAATTGTAGGATACTTGAAACGTACAGCGTGACTGACGATTGGGTGTCCACGTAGGTTGTGGAAGGATTCCGCCAACAAATTAACACACCCGTCACCTCACACTGGACTGATTTTCATAGAACATCGAATCAGATGGTGTCACTTCTGCTCAGGCTCTTTCCCTGGCTTCTCCTCCAATTTGGAGTAGAAACCCGGCTTCAAATCACGCTCTGTGAGACCTCCACGCCCCTTATGCAGTCCTGTGGGCGTTCTGTTTTAAAACACACCTGGGATTTTGTTTTTATTTTGTTTTATTCTGGTGGGACCAGCAGAGCAGGAAACGATTGCCACTGAAAGATGGTTTCGTCCTCGTGGTTCCCCAGAGGAGGGGCCGCACCACACCCTGCAGGGCCACACGGGGAAGCAGCTGGGTCGGTTGGGAGGCAGTGGGATGAGGGGAGAGCCTGGGCAAGAGCCTGTATAGTGGTTTTTGTGGGAAGGGATGGGCGAGGCCGGGTCAGCAGACGCACACGCTTAGGACTGGCCAGTCGGAGTAATTTCAGTGGCTGCTGGGGTGGCGGGGCTGCACCTGGTTGCCTGGTTCTGGCCCGGGATGATTAGGGTGGGAGGATATTGTCACCTGGAGTGTGAGCCAGGTAGAGGGCGGGTGGGGGTATGGACTGGAAGGCAGGTCATTTACTGTCACTAGGAATTAGCTGGCCCTGGGCGGGGCAGTCTCTCCCCACGAGGGAGGCCCCAGCAGTCAGAGCACTAAGCACACAGGAAGTGAGAAAAATTAGTTAGTGTCGTTACCTGTGGTCAGGGTGCTTTCTTGCTGGTCCCTGAGCACCCAGCTCTCTTGGCCCAGAGCCGCCTGCTGCCTGGCTCACTCTCCGCAGGCCCACTCCTGGTTCCCACCCGCTTAGTTCTCAGTTCAGGCGTCATCTTTCAGAGCCCCTGCCCTGGCCGTCCTCCCCTCACCCACTTTCATTGTCCTTCACGTGAGCTCCAAGGATGGAGATTTTGTCAGTTTTGTTCCTTATTGTGTCTCTAGTGCCTAGAACAGTGATACACAGAATAGATGCTTAAATAATGTTTACCAAATGATCACATGAGAGGAAAACAGAACTCCAGGCCCCGGGGCAGACAGTAAGAGCTGCACCCTTGCCAGCTGCACCAGTCACAAAAGTACTAAAGGCCCAGACAGAACCTCACTGCGGTAGGTGGTGCCGCTCTGGGGAAAGGGCTGGTCTTCAGAGTGTCTGGTGCCTTGTCTGTATTTGTGGCCATGACTTCTCAGTTCTCAAAGATCTGCTTTTCTTTTGCTCATACCCCAGCGCCACCCCCAAATAATTCTGGCAAGTTGAGTTTTTAGTTTGTGGTTGTATCAGGATGTAAAGGGTAAAACAAAACACAGAAAACCATGCAAAATAGCTTAAGCTTGAGGTAATTTGTTAGCTCACATAAAGACAAACCCATAGTTAGTATAAGCTTCCGGTGTGGCTTGATCCAGAATCTCACGTGGTGTCACCTGGACTTGTTCTTTCTTGGCTCCACATGGCATCATGTGTGTCTGTCTCTGCAGCTCTGGCCTCTTGTGTCTCGTTGCTTCTGGGTGAGTCTCCAGCCTCTGGTTGACCAGGGGAGGGCCATGTACTTGGACTCATAACCTCACCAGGACCACGGGCCGTGGGGGAGAGGTAGTTCCCCAAAAGGAACTGAGACCTAAACTGGGGGATGGCTGCTGAGTGGCCCAGGTCTCCGTGGATGGTCTGTCAGCATTGTTGGGAGGCTCGTGACCTTGAGGACCCTTCAGGGCTGTCCCTCTGTCTCCTAGGGTGTGCTGGAGGTGCTGTCAGAGGTGGGCTGCCACCTGCGAGTGTCCCTCTTTGACGTGACCTACCGACACTTCTTCGGGAGGACGTGGAAGAGCTCGGCGAGGCCCCTGGAGCCGCTCTGCAGGCAGCCACGCAGGATCGTCTTCAGTGAGGTGGGCGGGGTGGCAGGCGCGTGTGCGGGGTGGGCGTGCAGGGTACAGCGGACCTGGGCGTGCCGCCAGCGCGTCCCAGACCCCAGGAACGCCCCTGAGC
This sequence comes from Mesoplodon bidens, assembly GCF_964165515.1. Classification (NCBI taxonomy): domain Eukaryota; kingdom Metazoa; phylum Chordata; class Mammalia; order Artiodactyla; family Ziphiidae; genus Mesoplodon; species Mesoplodon bidens. Next base: position 182,976,834 of record NC_138177.1, read on the forward strand.
AGCAGGCCCAGCCCTCGCAAATCTCGTCCTGGCAGCCGGCCCCTATTTCCAGACAGAATCTTGGGTGGAAGCCACACGCCCTGAGCGGTTCATCTGGGAGTGGGGGGGACACACGAGGGGGTTTCGTCACCTTCACGGAACCTTGCAGCTTTTGGAACAAAGTTAGGAAATTATCGATCTCATCTGACTCCCCTACTTTTCCTCTCCCCTTCTTTTTCTTTCATTTTCGTTTCTTCTTTTGTTTTTTTAATTTTTATTTATTTATTTATTTTTTGCGGTACATGGGCCTCTCACTGTTGTGGCCTCTCCCGTTGCGGAGCACAGGCTCCGGACGCGCAGGCTCAGCGGCCACGGCTCACAGGCCCAGCCGCTCCGCGGCATGTGGGATCCTCCCAGACCGGGGCACGAACCCGTGTCCCCTGCATCGGCAGGCGGACTCTCAACCACTGAGCCACCAGGGAAGCCCTCTTTTGTTTTTTTTAAATGAGCAGCTTGAGACCTAGCAGTAAAGTGACTTACCCAGGTAGAAGGTAGCAGAGCCCGGAGCCCCTGCCTCCGCCTGCAGACGGGGTGCTTGCGTTGGCATCAGTTGGTGACATGATTTTGCCCACGTAGCTGTGTCTGGCCGCCCCGCAGATAGGGTTTTCCATCTTCGTTCAGCTGCACCAAATTCACAAACATCCCTCCATCACCTGCTGTCTGCTGGCCATTGTGCCGGGCGCCGGGGCGATGATGCTGGGTGGACGGGCCCGGCGTGGTTCTCACCCTGGACAACTTGCAGTCTGCTGGGACGACACACCCAGGCAGGTGACAGAGCAGGTGCAGGTGTGATAGGTTCTCGGAGGAGACCGACAGCTGCTGCCCCGAAGACGAAGGGAGGTGTGCTGCCGGCAGTGGTGAACGGGGACCCCTGCGAGCTGGGCCCCAGGATGAGGAGGGAACCAGCCCCGGGACGAGCGGGGCGGCAGGTGCCGCAAGCAGGGCAGGCCCCGCACGTGCCCAGGGGTGGGGGAGGGAGGTGTGGGGAGGCGGCCGAGGGTGGGCTCGGCGGGCTGGCTGGGCAGGGCCTTCCTAGGGACACTGGGCTCTTCCTCAAGAGTGGGAGGCGTCCCAGAGGTCTTCTTCCCGGCTGCTGCTTCAAGCTGAACCTGCAGGCAGCGGGGTCCTGCAGGGGGCGGTCATGGGTATCAGGAGGGTCGGTGCTGTGTTGGCTTTATCCTTCCCGTGTGTACAGAGTCAGGGAAGCCCAGTAAGTGACAGTACAGTGAATAATGGAGGTGGTGGCGGTGACCGTGGCCATCCTCGGGGAGGTCACCGTGCGTAACCAGACCAAGCGAGCCGCCCTTTTCTGCGGGGGGCGGTCCTGGCCCAGTCGTGAGGCCGCCGGGTCGCGACTCTACCCTTGGCGGTCGCCCAGAGTCCGGATGCCGTGTCTCGGCATGGATTGATCCTGACTGGTCCCCTTACTGAACGTGCCGGAGAGGGTGACGCCGCCCCTGGAGGGCAGGAAAATTAGATAAGGCCGTGGGTACGTGTGTCCTGCGGCCCAGGACCGCGTCTGGTGTCCAGACTGCCAGCCAGAAGGCCTGTGAGGTGCCCCTTAGAGTCTGGCCGGAGAGAAAGGCCATGTGTTGTAAACCAGGGAGTGGCGGTGGGCGGCTGCTTAGGGTGCCGTCCCAGCTCAGGCAGTGAGTCGCCTTCATGCCTCTGACTTGGGATGGTCAAGGCCCGGGCAGGAGCGCGGTGTCCCCGATGTTTCTGGGAGCCTTCCAGGGCCGGGCTGTTTGGATTCTCTTTCTCGGGTGGACAGTCAGGCCCCGGGAAGCCCGGTGTGGTGACAGTTAGTACAGTGACTCCTGGGGAGTCTCCACGGGAGAGGCTGGCTCCCAGCACCTTGGTGTGGTTTCGTCCCCGCCATCCGCCTCTGGAGGCCAGTAGATCATCTCTCCGCCTTGAAGAGCAATCCGGCAGGTCAAAGGCCGTGAGCGACACCCACCTTGACCGCAGGGGTTGTTCTCGGGCCTTGTTTTCACCCCGGGCGTCGGAGGGCCCCTGCAGGCTCCGTTTGGAAGCACTGCCGTGTCAAGGGGATGGTTATGCTCCGAAATCAGCACGGCAGCACTTTGCCACCACTGGGGTCCCGAGATGAGCCCTCCCTCCGTGGCTTTCCCCGTGGCTTTCCCCGTGGCTTTCCCCGTGGCTTTCCCCGTGGCTTTCCCCGTGGCTTTCCCCGTGGCAGCGGCTGTCACAGCCTTGACAGGCCACGCCCGGAGGGCCTGCCCTGTCCCGCCACCAGCTCGGTGACTGTGAGCCCTGCAGAGTGGAGGTCGCGTTGCAAGGAAGCCTTCAGAGCTGCCGCTCCCCCTTCTGGACTCGTCCAGGGTTTAGCCTCCGTGCCCGAGAGGGCTTCTCCTGTGTCCCTGTGTCCTGGGAGCTGTGGGTCTCAGGCCTTTTCAGCTCACAGTTCAGGTCTGAGCTGAGCTGTGGGAGCCGAGTGCCGCTCCATCGTTTGTGTTCCGCTGAGGGGGGCATGGAGACGGGGCCGTGTGTTAGGGAGGACCACAGCCCTCAAGGTTTCTGGAAGAATCTGCACCCTTCAGCCTTAGTTATTGAAGTGGAGATTGCAGCAAGGCTGGTGTGGGTGAAGTGAGCTTTTCTGGTTGGGAGCTGGTGTCAGAGCCACGGAGTTGCTCAGGGAAGAGCTGGGCTCCAGCTGCTGTGCCCAAGGCGAGCAGCAGGGGCCAGTGGTGCCCCAGGAACACCCATCCTGATGAGCCACTCGGCAGCATCCTCCTTGTCCAGTGCTTTCCTCCCATCCTTGACGTTCAGAGTTTAGTTAACTAAAGAGAATCCCCCTCCGCCGTGTGTGCCTGTGTGTGTACCTGCGTGCATACGTGTATGTACGTGTTTACATGAAATGTGGAGCGTTCCCAAGGTAGCCTAGATAAGCAGGAGGGAGTGGTTTTGTGGTCTCATCACCTGAGCAAAGCTCTGCGTCCATACCTATGGGAATAGAGAGAAACACAATTTGCCCTTTTTAGAGGTGATTCTGAAACTTGGTGCTGATCTTCTTCTGATTTTACTAATTGCCTGGGTTTTTCTGGTTCTACCGATCGGCCGTGGCTTGGGGGTGATATGACGGGAGGCCGCCAGCTGCCAGTAGCAGGGGACCATCTTTGGAATCGGCCTGGCTGTCCGGCCTACACGTGGATTCCTGCATCAACCGTGTGGGCTCTGGGTTTTGACTGAGTTGTCGCTGTCATATGCAGCCCTGAAAGAAGATGTTATTTTATTACTTTGCAACCCATGTCCTGAGGAAAGACTTGGGAAAGCAGAAGTCCTTCCTTGAGCCCGAGCTGGCGTTTCTTTCTTTCGTGATGAATCCCTCATGCTGCGCGCAGATCCCCTCTTGTCCCAGCCTCGTGGCTCTGTCTGGTGGAGCCCAGGGGACCAGCTCCGGGCCTCTCAGCTCTGACTCAGAATTAGGTGCTGTCCTTCGAGACCGTCCTCGGTGGAGAGGAGTTGCCCTTCACTTGCGCTGACATGGATGATCATTCATTCAACCTCTCAAAAGACATCTTTTTTTTTGGTTTTTTTTTTTGCCGTACGCGGGCCTCTCACTGCTGTGGCCCCTCCCGTCGCGGAGCACAGGCTCCGGACGCGCAGGCTCAGCGGCCATGGCTCACGGGCCCAGCCGCTCCGCAGCATGTGGGATCTTCCCGGACTGGGGCACGAACCCGTGTCCCCTGCATCGGCAGGCGGACTCTCAACCACTGCGCCCCCAGGGGAGCCCTCAAAATCTTTAAAAAAATAATATCTTTAAACAATAATCCGGGAGGCCAAAGTACCGTGCAGCTCTTACACTTTCTTTCTGAGATGGACATAATTCTCCCTTAGGTTCTTTCCTTAACTAACCATGCTCAGCCTTTCAGTGACAGGCTCATTTCTCCTCCTTTATTTATTGTATGCAAGTGACTGGCAGGAATCCTAGTGGTTCTTCACAGGCAGCCGGAACCCAGACCAGGAGATCGTTCCCCTGAGCCCATCTCAGCCCGAGGTGTGGCTGAAGTCACAGGTGGGTCCCTGGCCTCCGAGACACACAGGTAATCGGGCTGCTTCCTCGTCCCATCGCCAACTGGGAGCAACCAGCTGCTGAACTGCTTGTTCGTCAGGGGAATGAGAGTGAGGTGACTCCCTTTAAAAGTGGAGGCTGTCCATAAGAAAGAGTGAAATCGTGCCATTTGCAGCAACATGGATGGACCTGGAGATGATCATTCTAAGCGAAGTAAGTCAGACAGAGAAAGACAAATACCATATGATATCACTTATATGTGGAATCCTAAATATGACACAGATGAACTTACCTACGAACCAGAAACAGACTCACAGACACAGAGAACAGACCTGTGGTTGCCAAGGGGGAGATGTGGGGGAGGAAAGCATTGGGAGGTTGTGGTTGGTAGGTGCAAACTATTTATATAGAATGGATAAACAGCAGGTCCTAATGTGTAGCACAGGGAACTATATTCAATACCCTGTGATGAACCATAATGGCAAAGAATATAAAAAAGAATGTGTATATATGTATAACTGAATCACTTCGCTGTACAGCAGAAATGAACACAACATTGTAAATCAACTCTACTTCAATAAAATTAAAAAAAAAAAAAGGGGAGGCTGTCAGGGAACGTCAACGTGTCCAAACGAAAGTCTGGGAGTCTCTGCCGTGCCTTGGTTAATCTCCGGGTTCTTGAACATGCCTTAGTCTCTCCTTACACCTCTCACATGTTCCAGGAGCTGCTCCTGATGTAAATAATCTGTAAAGCAGGAATCCAGTATCACTCCCGGGCACCGTCTCTACGGAGAGAGCCTGGCCTCAGCCGTGTCACCCGAGGAGGGCTTCTCTCCTCTCCAGCTCAACAGAAACCAGTCCCGGGGACACCAAGCCAGGGATGGACGGTGGTAGGAAGGGGATAGAAATGAGTGAATGAATAGAAGGGCAAAGGGTACCTCTCCATGATGTTTCCAGCAGTGGGATTTAGTTGTACTGTATGGTGATTTAGCTGTCTACCATGTGGGGACAGTAGAAAGCTTTGAAATTGTCAGCTTATGCTGTTGTGTGTTCATCACAGTCTCCCGGTGGTATTTTTGCTTCGGGTTGTAACTGGGTTTTTCTGTTTCTGAATAAGCCAAGCCATCATTCTCCAGGCGGGAGCAAGACAGGCCTTGGCCTCGGGGGTGGGATATGATGTAAGGTGGACAAGGGCTGTGTCCTGCTCCGTCACTTACTCCTGTGGGGTCTTAGTCCAGTTGTTGAAACTCCTGACTCTGAATTCATCATCCGTTCGCGAGGGACACCAGCGCCCATTTCCTAAGCGTCTGGAGTGTAAATAGTAGGTTCTTCCCAGACAGGCGCCCAGGGAGCAGTAGGTGTTCACTCAGCAAACACTGGCTGGGGGTCCGCTATGTGCCAGGCTCTGCTACATTAGGAGCTGGATGTGCCCGGATGGATGAGATGGTGTGTGTGGTCATTTTGGCCATGGTGGGGTTTGCTTTGTCCCTGTAGATCGGGGCTTGTCAACCCTGGCTCTGCGGACACTTTGAGCCAGATAATTCTCTTGGCGGGGGTCTGTCTCCAGGGCTGTGTCCCTTCCTGTGGATAATGGTGGACCCCACCCCGGATGAGCGGAAGCTTCTGACTTTGGAAATAGAGATTTTGCATCTTCCCAGATGCTTGGCAACTTTGCTTGGCGAGTTCACTGTGCTTAGAGCCCTCAGTCTTGTGGTGGCTTGTGTGCAGGAAACTGCCCTGAGCCTCAAGTGGAAGGTTGAGCTGGCAGATGCTGGCTGCAGGAAGGATTTGTGATATATTTACCTTCCTGAAGACATCCTATTAAAGGTTTATTAAAAAAAAATGGTTTGGAAGGCACTAGTTTAATTTCTGATCCTCTCTCCTGTGGCCTTGACCTCAGCCTGGGACCGAAGAGCACGTGTCACTTAGGGCAGATCAAGCGGAGGTGTGGCCGGGGGCGCAAGGCTGCAACCTCTCCATGGAGGCACATCATCTGAGGCCCAATCGTGTGGCTGAAAATGGAATCTGGGACCCGAGGCAAAGTGGTGTCCGTGTGTCTGAAGATGAGGGCATTAAGACAGGAGCATTTCTGTGATTTATTAATCTGTTTCTCCTGTCAGGGAGGCCCCTTGTCGAGGGTGGGTGAGTGAGATGTGATGCGGGGGAGAGCCAGAGCCCCACTCTGCCATCTCCCACGGCTTCTCTCACAGGTAATTGGATGGGCTTGACTCCAGCATTTAATCGGGCAGTGGCAGCCGATGCATCTGCGAGCGTCCTGCGCGGCCTTCTTGAGGCGTCCTGACACTGGAGGGCTTGTTTGCAGTGCTGCTTGGCTGCGATTGAGATGTCTGGCCAAGCCCACGGGGCTGGGGGTGGTGGAGTGCCTCGGTTCCAGGTGACTTGGCCCTCCTGGGGACCCCCCCCCCGCCCCCCCCCACACACGGGTTGAAGCTGCAGAGTTGTGTGGTTCATCCCAGGAGGCTTTTGCTTCCACCGACCTGCCGAGCCGGTCGGCCCTGGGCAGGGTGTGCATTTTCTACCTGCCTAATCTAGCCTTTATCTTTGAACTTTGAACTTCTTGAGCGCTGGATCGCATTTTCCAGGTTCCTTAGAAATTCTTTAGCACGCGCTGTGCCCACACTAGAGGGGCAGGCAATAAATGATGTTTGGAAAAGCATCCGTGCTTAACCAGCAGTAATGATGGGATGAGACCCTCAGACCTCGTGTCGCCTTGTGATCCACGGAGCTTCCAAGGCCGACCCTCCTGGTGAAAGTGGAGTCTCTGGAGACAGACCAGGGGGCGCCGTGGTTGGTTTGGTCTCTGAATAATCGTTTTCAGTGGTAAAGGAAAGGGAGAGGCAACAGCCATGAATCCACATGTGGGACGTCCCAAAAGCAGCTGGTCCACCGCCTCCAGGCAGAGGATTTCAAGGTGACCTCTAAGCTGGTGGCTTATTGCTGCTTTGCATCAGAGCGGACAGTGCTCGTTTCACTGCCAAGAGGAAAAGTGGGTAGTGTTCATAAAACTGATATGCACAGGTGTACATATGAGAGGTGAGATAATGACAAACTTGACTTTACAGCAGGCCTTTCTAAAACAGTTCTTGAGTCTTGGAAACGGAAACATAATTCTCTCTTGGTCCAACCACCTGTCAGCTGTAAGTGGTCACTATTTCATCATTTTGCAATAAAAGATAATAGAATAACGATTTATATCTCATGGCTGATGTTTTAATGTGTCTCTCTGTTATCCTGGGCTGACAGTCTGTGATTACAGTAAACGTTTCCTCGGTGACACCATGGTAATGACGCGTTAATGGGAGATTGTTCCAAGTTTAAGTCACGTTGCCACGGCCTGGCCCGGCCCACTGTTGTTGTTGGGCTTCGCCCCAACAAGGACGCTGGGTTCCGGGGACCACTCAGGTCCAGAGCCTCAGGTCAGCGCTGACCTGGGCTCCTGGGATGCTTGTTGCCCGTAGATTCGTAAAACCAGTTAGTGCCTCCATTTCTGTCTTCTGTGTCTACGACGTTTGTTAGCTGAGAGCAACTGCTTTGGATTTCAGGAGATCGGAAAACAGCAGCGGAGGGAAGGTGCTTCCATTCCCACTTGGGAGGGTGCATCTCAGCGATGGGAGCTGGATGTGACCCGCCCGTGCCCCCCCTCCCCCTGGTGAGAGTGAGGGCTGCCGTCTGTACCTTAGAGGATGGAGAGGCTGCAAGTGGGAAAACTTTTAGGAGCAATTTGAGTATCATCTACTTGGCTTGGGTCCACAACTCCTATAATAAAGAATCCCACCGTGGGACCTCCCTGGTGGCACAGTGGTTAAGAATCCACCTGCCAATTCAGGGGACACGGGTTCGAGCCGTGGTCCGGGAAGATCCCACGTGCCGCGGAGCAACTAAGCCCGTGCGCCACAGCTATGGAGCCTGTGCGCCACAACTACTGAGCCTGCGCACCACAACTATTGAGCCCACGTGCCACAACTACTGAAGCCTACAAACCTAGAGCCCGTGCTCCGCAACAAGAGAAGCCACCGCAATGAAAAGCCTGTGCACCGCAACGAAGAGTAGCCCCCGCTCACCGCAACTAGAGGAAAGCCTGTGCGCAGCAACGAAGACCCAATGCAGCAAAAAAAAAAAAAAAAAATCCCGCAGCAATATTCATCGTAAAAATGTTAGTTGGGCTCCAAACTGAGGATCCTGCTTAGTTTAAACAAAATTCCTTCAGGTGCAGCCTCATGGTATTTCCACACGAAACAGGGATTATTAGAGTCAATCCTAGCAAGTTGTGATTGAAGTTTGACAGTGGTGTTGGATGAAACGGCTCAGCGGGTGCGTGGGTGCGGGGGGCTACTTACGTCTTTGGGCTCGTGGGCCTCCTTGGTGATGGGCGTGGGGCAAGAGGCTGCCCCAGCCCCTTTCTGCTCCAGAGCCTCTGGGTCTGTTGGCATTTTCTGTGGATGGAAAGGTCCCAGAGGAGAAGCAGATAGTTTGATGTCCCAGGTGCTGGGTACCCTGGAAGGAGGGGCTGTGAGGGGGTCGCTCGCTGGGCCCCTTCTCTTCTCTGGCACCTGGAAGGGATGCAGCTCCCCACGTGGCGTGTTTGTGGCATTGACGTGACGACGGTAGCGGGGTGAGGACGGGGCGCACCCGCATTCCTCCGTGCTGCTTCTCTGCAGCTCGTGAGCGTTCAGTCCGTCCCTGGCTTCTCTTTTGCAGCCCTTCTATTTTCACACGTCTTTGAACCACCCTAATATCGTGGCCGTGGTGGAAGTGGTCACTGAAGGCAGAAGACGGGACGGGACCCTCCAGACTTTGTCCTGTGGGTTTGGAATCCTTCGGATCTTCAGCAACAACCCGGAATCTCCTACCTCTGCCCCCCAGGACAAACGGTATCTGCCTCATTTTCCCCGTCGCTGGGGTTTCCAGCGTCTTTCTGTGGTGATTTAACGGCTCATTATTTGTCCAGGCTAGAAAGCTTTGAATTTGTCAGCATGTGTGTTCATCACAGTCTCCCGGGGGTATTTTTGCTTCGGGTTGTAACTGGGTTTGCTGTTTCTGAATAAGGCAAGACATCATTCTCCAGGCGGCAACAGGACAGACCTTGGCCTCGGGGGTGGGATCTGATGTAAGGTGGACAAGGGCCGTGTCCTGCTCCATCACTTACTCCTGTGGGGTCTTAGGCCGGTTGTTGAAACTCTTTGAATTCATCTTCAGTGCAGCGCCCATCTCCTAAGGGTCCGGAGTGTAAACAGTAGGTTCTTCCCAGACAGGCGCCCAGGGAGCAGTAGGTGTTCACTCAGCAAACACTGGCTGGGGGTCCGCTATGTGCCAGGCTCTGCGACATTAGGAGCTGGATGTGCCCGGATGGATGAGATGGTGTGTGGTCATTTCGGCTGCGGCGGGGTTTGCGTTGTCCCTGTAGATCGGGGCTTGTCAACCCTGGCTCCACAGACACTCTGGGCTGTCTCGTGCAGTGTACGAGGTCTTGTAGCACCCCTGGCCTCTGCCCACTAGATGCCAGGCAGCCCCCTCCCCGCCCAGCTGTGATAGCCAAAAGTATCTCCAGACTTTACCAGGCATCCCGACGGGGGCAAAATCATCCCGGGTTGAGAACCACCACTGCAGACACACAAACGTGGAAACCCCTCGAACGTTGTTTTCTTGGGACATCTCCAAGCGTGACCAACTCCCCAGGCATTGTTTTCTAGCACTGAGGTTCTCAGGCTGCACTCGGGCCGTGCTGTGTGTGTGCTGGACATGCTTGGCCATGAGTGCTGAGGGCTCGCGGACCTGATGCTGTCCTCAGCCATGTGTTTCCCACGGAGGGTTGAGAAAGCTCCTGGGGGTGTGGTGCTGGGGTCCCCAAGGCCTTCCTTTCGAGAAGCGTAGCTGACATCCCATGAGTAAACGCAAGATGCTGACCTGCATCTCACGGGTCTTGTTTTGCAGGTTGAGACTGTATCACGGCAGCCCCCGAGCCCTCCTGCACCCGCTCCTCCAGGACCCCATAGAACGTAAGAGACGAGGCCTGGCCAGGCCTGCCCCTGCCGTCCTCAGCAGCACCCGTTCGTCATATGACTTCCCTGAGTGTTAGAACCTCATCAGCTTAGCTGAGATGTTAATAGATTTGGGGAACGTGTAACATTGGGCTTGGAGTTCGGACATAATTTGAAGATCTGAGACACACGGGCCTATAAGGATGGTGTAGCTGTGTGAAGACGACCCCATGGGGGCCACCTGGTGGGAGGGCTGTTGGCCTCCTTGCCCCTGGGGTAGCAGCTTTGCCCCCACGTGAAGTGGTTGCTGTCCGTCATTGCCCACCGGCTGTCCCAGGAAGCCTTTGACTGCGAAGTCCGTGGGTCATCTCCAACACAGCGAGGTGTCCAGCGGTGCCTAACGAGAGTGACATCCTGCAGGGGCACCTGCCATGCATGGGCCCCGCGCGGAGCGGCCGGCCTTACGGCAGAGTGGGCTTCCCGCCCTGCCTCTGTGGCTTCTCCCTCCGAGCCGTCAGGGTACCTGCGGGAGGGACCACCGGCCCCCTGGCTGCCGGCCGCGCGGAGGGTGGACGGAAGGGCGTGCGGTGAAGCGGGGGGATGGGCTAACAGGCTGTTTCAGGGGCCTGTGTGGGCTCTGCTGGCCCTCGGGGAGTGTGGAGGGGGGCCAAGCGGTGGGGGTGGGTCTGTTTGGCCGGGGGGGATGACTTTCTGTCTCTTTGCGACGTTGCCCAGATTCCACGATGGGCACCCAGCCTGTGTGAAAAACCCAAGCCTACCCCCCCGTCCACTCCCTCTGAATTTGGCGAAAACCTAACAATAGAGGAACAATTGGTCAGAAACTTGGTTTTGTTGATAAAGACTGGCTTTTAGCTTATTTCCCAATTGAATTTAATCATTAACCTTCCAGCGTTTTCCCTCCTGAAGTATCCTTAGACTCAGCACCTTTCGAACAGCAGACACAGCCCCCAGGTTTGTTCCAGGCCCACGGATCTGGGCGCTGGTGGAGGGGGTGGGGGCTGCGGCCGTGTGGGGGGCCCTGGGGAGGGACCGCCCCAGGCTGTCGGCTCAGGGGCATTTCTAAACGTGTGGGGCTGTTCTTCTTGGATGGGCAATGCAGTCACGTGACCCAGCGTTCAAAGTATTGCATAGTATGAAAAGGTTCAGGTCTCCTTCCGCCTCTGCTCGGCCCTTCACCTGCACCACAGGTGACCTTCCTCTCCGGGATCCTGTGGGTCCTTCTAGGCCCTCTGATGACACACAAGCAAACGTGCAGTTCCCTGTTCTGTTTTTGCCCCCGTTTACTTGTCCCAGACCTTTCTCTTTTCCCTTAATGATTTATCTTGGAGGATGTTTCATATCAGTACCTAGAAAGCGTGCTCATTCTTTTTACAGCCACGTGGTATTTCATTGAATTGCTGTTGGTGATTGACCCAACCCACCACAAATGGACCCTTGGGGCAGTTCTGTAAGAACAGAGGGTTGAAGGCTTTGCTGCAGTGGACATCTGCCCTTTTGCAAGTGTGCACGTGAATCTGTAGGATGAACTTTCAGAAGTGGGATTGCTGGTCTGAGGGCCTGAGCATTCACAGTTTTGTGTTATTTCCCCTGTTTGCCCTCCATAGAGGTTGTACCAGCGTGCCCACCAGCCAGCCATGTAGCAGAGTGCCTTTCAGGGTATTTAACATTTTAAAGTAAGCACATCCCATGTTTGGAGTGGTTAGATATTAAAAATCTGGTTTTCGATAATATAGTTCTGTTTTTCTAACGAACGTAGTAGGTCATATTTAGTTCTCCAGGGCGCTTTCCCTCTTCCCACTTCCCCTAGCACGTTATCCGAACCTTCCTCGGGGTTCGGATCCTGTTCTCCTGTGTGTTATGGATGTCGGCATGCTTGTGTCTTAGTCACCCCAGAAGAATGGTCCCTCCTTGAGGACAGGACTCTGTCTTGGAGGCCACAGGCCACCCAGGGCCTAGTCCTGCTGCTTTGTGGGTCTTGACGGATGCAAGGCTGAGACTGAAAGGGATGCAGGCCTCTGGTCAGAGGACCTTCTAGGCTCCCTCTGATTATGGGAGCAAGCGATGCCTGACTTCACTGCTCGTGGGGAAGAGGCGAGCGGAGAGATTTTGTTGTGTCGGATCAAAACCAAGTCTCTCTTTCGTTGCAGTTTTACCAGTGAGAGTTATTTAAGGATTGAAGGATTGCTTCTGTTTTGCTCTTTGGCTGAGCAAACAGAGCAATTCCCTTGTCTCCCTAGAAAAATACTTTTCCTGTTTGTTGAGTTCTTTTCCAAGATGCTCAGTGTATTGGTCGGTTTGACCGAAGGCGCCTTGGTTCGGGCTGTCACAGGAGGTGTTTTCTCCCTCAGAAAACAAGCACATGACCCTCATTGAGAACTGCAGCCTGCAGTACACGCTGAAGCCACACCCTCTCCTGGAGCCCGTGTTCCACCTTCTTCCCGAGAACCTTCTGGTGTCTGGTCTGCAGCAGATACCTGGTCTCCTTCCAGCTCATGGAGAATCGGGTAAGGGCTCCTCTGTTTCTGTCCACTTGGTGAGTCTCTGTTAGTTCATGGTCAGACCTGGCAGGGATTGGGGTGAGGGCTGGCTGGGCCCCCCAGCAAACAGCCTGGTGGTGGGGGGAGGGGGAGGAGGAGGGGGGGAGGAAGAGGGGGAGGGCAGCAGTGTCGTCTCGTTCGCAGCCCCTTCCTGAACACACCTCACATCCCTCAGGTCATCTCTGCCTTCTCTCCTCGAGAAATGCTTTCATAAGACAAATAGCCCATGTCTGTATGACTGTGGCCAGAAAAACCAGTGTTGCTAGATCCCACCCTTACTGGGCCACCATATCAGTGGCTTAATTATTATCAGTTTTTAATGGCGGTAAAATAGACATAACGTAAAATGTACTGTTTTAACCATTGTCAAGTGTGCAGTTCAGGGGCATTAGGTACATGCACACTGTTGTGTAACCATCCTCCCCGCCCACCCGCAGAGCCTTTTCACCGTCCCAGACTGAAACTCTGTCCCGCTAGACACTGACTCCCCATCCCCTCCCCAGCCCTGCCCCCCCCCCCCCCATTCTGCTCTCTGTCTCTGTGCGTTGACTCCTCTAGGGACCTCCTAGGAGTGGAATCCTACAGCATCGGTCCTGTTGTGACTGGCTCATTTCGCTGGGCACAATGTCCCCAAGGTTCCTCCCTGTCGTTCTGTGTGTCGGAATTTCCTTGCTTTTCAAGGCTGAATGGTGCCCCGCTGTGTGGATGGAGCACGTTTTGTTTATCCATTTACCTGTGCATGGACACTTGGGCTGTTCTACCTTTCAGCTTGTGAGTGAAGCTGCTCGATTACTTTGGAACTGAAATTCACAGGACAGGCTCAGGGTTGTGTCTGGGTGGGTTTTAGAAGTTGCTTCTCCTGGTGGGTGTGGGTCAGCCCTTCACAGCCACGCGTCATGGTGAGGTCCTCTCAGGTCCTGCTGACAGGCCTCCCTCCTTGGTCTCATGCTCCTTCTGAGTACTCTTGGGGGCTTTTTGCCTGGCCGTCTGGGAGAATCCAGGAGGAGGGACCGCACCAGCCTCCCCGCCTGGGGCTGCTGGAACCTCTGGTCTCGGTGGGCCGGCTGCAGCTCCCATCCCGGTGGGGCAGGATGTGGCTCTGGGTGTGAGTGGCTGGGGAGGAGAGCTGGGAGGTGCTGAGTGTTTGGCTCAGAACAGAGACACTCAGGACCCGAAGAGACGGCTCAGCTCCAGGAGGGAGAGTGTTTGTCTCAGTGATGATGTCCCTGCGTGTGGCTGGGTGCTGTGGTCCGGGCTGGGGTGCAGGCCTTGTTATCTGAGTTCATGAACTCCTGGGACGGGTGCTCAGTGGTCGTCACCATCACGAGGTCACTGTTTCTCCAGCATCTCAGAGAAGAGACGATGATACATGAGAAATGACCAGTTAACCATGAAAACAGGAGCACGTCCTGGGCGGGGGGGTGGAGGGGGTCCCAGGTTTGGATCTGCCGTGGGTCGCCGAGCTCTAACCCTCCTGAAGCCCCCCATAGGCAGCCATGTTGCCCTCTGTGATGCACCTGTGTTCACCCAAGAGGGAGGGAGGAGAAGTTAAGAGTTACAGGCAGGCAGAGGGAGAACCTTCTTCCTGGTCATGCTGTTGGGATTGGGAGGGTGGAATCTGCATCCGGCTCTGAGCCCCCTCCCGCTGGTCAGGGGGGCTCTGTCAGCACCGCTGTGACTACGCGGGTATTACGCACCTATGTGCCCGCCTGCGGGGAGCTCAGCTTCTGTGAGTCTTTCTGACCTGGGATTCTGGGAATTTAAACAGAATGTTCTTGAGGCCTGAGGTGTATCCATCACCAGTGGGTGTCAGTGGAACTGCAGATAAAACATGAAAATACGGAAGCGGAGCTCGGACCTGCTTCTGTGTCCCCTCCTGGGAGGCGAAGGAGAAGCTCAGATGCCCAGATAGGCCCCGCGTTTGTTCTCAGCATCTCAGGTCGGACCGTGGGAGTCAAGGGCCGCGTTACAGAGAGGAGTTCTGGATCCAAGGAGCGTGAGTTCAGCTCCTGATCCTGAGGTTTGTGTTTTCGGAAGAGCTGAGCCCCGCTGGCCTCTGGTTTGCCTCCCTGGAATGGAGCCGCTGGCACTGGGCATTTTTAATAGATGCAGGTGGTGCCTGTAAGTGGCAAAGATGAAGGACAGGTTACGTTGCTGTTGTTTAAAAACAAATGGCCGGGATCGGTCTGGTGGGCGGGCAGGAGCTGCCGTCACCCGTGCAGGAGCCGTGCTTGCTCCTCGGGGGAGGGGCCGAGGGCAGCCTCCCCTCCGTCCCTGAGACCGCCTGGGAGCAGAGACCCTGTTGCTCAGCCCTTTCTGACAGCGGTTATTGTCTCCGTTATCAGTTCTGCCCAGGATCTTACGGGCTTTTGTGACTCACTCTTTTTTTTTTTTTTTTTTGCGGTATGCGGGCCTCTCACTGTTGTGGCCTCTCCCCGTTGCGGAGCACAGGCTCCGGACGTGCAGGCCCAGCGGCCATGGCTCACGGGCCCAGCCGCTCTCCGGCATACGGGATCCTCCCAGACCGGGGCACGAACCCATATCCCCTGCATCGGCAGGCGGACTCTCAACCACTGCGCCACCAGGGAGGCCCTGTGACTCACTCTTTGAAGAAGGGTTTCTTTGCTGGATACTGTTTTATGGCCGTGAAAGGGCCCAGGCGGGGACTGGAGCTGCCTCCGTGCTGGGAATCGGGGATCACTTGTCTAATCTGCAGAGGGTTTGGTTTTATTTGGAGGCCGTGCTGGGACTCGGATATTTGTTCCTTTGTAAAATGCCACAATACAGGAGGAGTGGGTTGTTTTCCACTGAAATGTGGATGAGGTCACTGCGGGTTCACACGCGGTTTTAGTTAAGTGGGACAGCCTTGCAGCAGCTGCAGGAGGTCTGGCTGGCAGGGGTGGTGAGGGGCACCCCGGGCACCGTGCTGGGCAGCCAGTGCAGGGGGCTCACCGCTGTCAATCACCCCTTGTCCCCCTGCCTGGCCTGGCTCACTGCCGCTGCTCCCCGGGATCCCATCCTCCCTCCCTCCTGTATGTTGAGCATCGCCGTGCCAGCTCTGTGCCGTGCGGGACAGTCCCGGGGCCAGCCCGCCCTGCCTGACCCACCAGCCCGCTGACTCCAGCCCCGGCTTCGTCGTCTGTTAAACCCGAGCTCGGCAGCGCTGTCCGCAGAACTGACTTGCCCGTCTGCCCCGTGGCGGCCTCCCCTGGTTGGTGTGTCCCCGGGCCCGCCCTCTACTTACCTGCCTGAGGTGGTTCCCCAGCCCCGACCTGCCGGTGCTGCATCTCAACAAACAACATCAAGGTCCCGGGTGAGGCCCCGCACCCCAAGCCTGAGCACCTTGTGTAGCGGTGGGGTTCTCCCCCTGGGCTTCCCAGGCTGTGCTGACGGCCTGCCCTCCCCAAGTCTGGGAGCATGGCTTCTAGATCCCCGGATAGTGACCGCGGTCCCCTGCGGAGAGGGAGTGAGGGGGACAGGGCTTCCCGCTGCCGCTGAGAGCCGGGGCTGGTGCTCCTGCAGCCTAGACTCCGGTCCTTTGCGCCCTCTTAGGCCAGGGACAGGTTCAAGTGACAGAATTAATCTTTATTCAGTGAATTCGGTAAGACTAAAAGTTTTCCCTTCCAATCTCACTCCCAGAGAAAACCACTGCTAATAGCTCGGTGTATGCCTTTTATATACGAATTGAGTCATTGACTCATTCACTTATTTGTTGATGACTCAACACGTATTTGTAGAGTAGATCCTATGCGTGGCAGGCCCCATGCTGGGGCTGAGGGTGCAGCCCTGTATTCCCAGTGGAGCATCAGGGCACCTTTCCCAGATGAAGGTAAGTGAGGGCCAACCTCACAGTCTAACCATGGTCCTCACGGGCAGTGGGAGGTGTTTCAGAGCCGGTGTGGACCGGCTCAAGCTCACTTCCACTCCTGCCTAAGTTGTTCCTAAATTTCGCTTGCATTCTGTTGCCTCTGTCGCAGTGTTCTCTCTGTCTTGTGAGGTGCATTCTGGCGAACGAAATACCCTCGGCAGGAGAGCCATGTCCCCGGGAGGCTGGGGTCCGCGGGCGGGGGGATGTCGTTAGGGCCTAGCGGGGAGCTCCTTGGGCATCTCGGGTGTTTCCAAGCACTTCCCTGAAGGGTGTCGCTAGGGAGGGGTTCTAGCGGTCCCCATTTTCCCTGCAGTGCATTCAGGGGAGTCTCAGAAGAAGATGGATCATTGTGCAGTAGGGTTTGTCTTCCCACGGGAGCAGTGCTGTTGCTGGGAGTTGCAGCCCTGTCCAGAGACTTGGCAACAGAGCGGTGAAAGCTTGACCCAGTTACAGAGCACGAGGGTCGGCCGTCCCCACCACCAGGGAGGTCAGCTCTGCCGAGGCCCCTTGCGTCTGTCCTGGCTGCTGACGCTGGTCGGTTGAGTGACTGAATGACAATGTCAGATGGCAAAGCTGTGCTTTGTGGGCGCTGCTGGAATGTTGGGGAAGAGCCCCGAGGCTGGCGGTGGTGCGCCAACTCTGCTCCTGGCCCCGTGTGATGGCTCCAAGCCTCTGCTGTGGCCGGTCTCCTCTGTAAAATGGGGACATTATGAAGACCTGCCCAGAGAGGGACCCAGGGAGGGTCCAGCGAGCGTGAGCTGCTGTCCTTCGGTCAGGCAAGTTCTGCCTTGAGTTGAGCCAGAAGGCTCCTCCGACGTGGCCACCCTGTGGCTGCCGCAGGACGTCTGGGAGGTCGGATCTGTCTCCTGTGGGAGGGCCCTTCAGGGCTGTTCTTTCTTCAGTCGTGGCTTCTGGAAGCTGGCAGAGCGGGTCCCTGGCCAAGCCAGGATTGGAACTGGGCGCCTTGCGTTGGAAAGGCATTGGTTCTGGGTTTTCCTTCTGTTCCTGTGGCAGCCTGCAGACGGGGGTCTGGCTGGTGGCTGTTCTCTCTGTTCCAGTGCTTGTTGACCGTGGAGTGACCTCTGGATTGGTGGCCACGCAGACCCTCTGCGGGAGCAGCCTCCGGGGGAGGGCACTCATTTCACACTCACGCTTCTCTGGAAGCAGGACTTGACGTGGGGGGAAGGTGAGCAGGTAACATGTCGGGGTGTCCCTTTGGGGTCGGGCGATTTTGCTGCTCAGCACGGGACGGCTGGGGAGAGGGTGCCGGGTGTAGCCCGTGTGTCCTTCCCTGTGTGTTCAGTGGGCGCCCCCAGGCTGCTCTCTGCCCCAGAGATGAGAGAATGGGGTGTCCAGGGGGTCCCGGCTCCCTGGGCTGAGTGATGGAAGCCCAGGTCGGGGGCAGGGTGAGAGGGTCCTGGCAGCGTCAAGGCCGAGAGCGTGTGTGTGGGTCCTGAGTGTGGGGTGGGGGGAGGTAAGGGGGTCTCACCAGGAGTACAGGGATCTCAGGGGCCGCGGCCACCTCCCTCTGGGGGAGGGGCGTGGCCGCCTTACCTGGACCTCCCCTCACCCCCCGCCGGTGACTGCCCACAGAGCCCTGGACCACTTGAGTCTGAACCCCTGTTTTGGCCAAGAGTTTAACTGCGATCAAGAGGAGGGGGATTGTTTCGTAACCAGCAAACGAGCCTGTCCGTGCTTTAAAGCAGTGAGCAGGGTCATGCAGCTCAGGGTCACGGAAAAAGGCAGCGGTCTTGTGTTAAAAATGCTGAAATCTCTGGAGGAGGATTGCAGACACATGAATTAACTTGCAGAATGCAAATAATATGGAGTCTGCAAAACTAAGGGGGTGACAAGCGTCCTTCACGCGTCCCTCCCACTTCCCTCTGCTCCGTCTCTGCACACTCACCTCCTGCTCTGGGTCCCGCCAGCATCGCTCCCTGAAATCCTGCAGGGACAATCTGTACCGCTTCCTGTCAGCGGAGGCCCCGGGTTCCCGCGCCTTGCTGCAGGGGGTGGACCCTTCGCCCTACCCTGCCCCCCCCCCCGCCCCGCCCCCAACGGAGGCTCCCAGTTCAGGATGTGCTTTGGACACTCGCTTGACCATTTCATGAAAGGTTGCAGTTTATATATTTATGCACTTAAAAAATATCGTGGTAAAATAGACGTGTCATAAAATGTACTCTTTTAACTGTTTTTTTTTTGTTTTTCTTGCACGGTACGCGGGCCTTTCACTGTCGTGGCCTCTCCCATTGCGGAGCACAGGCTCTGGACGCGCAGGCTCAGCGGTCACGGCTCACGGGCCCAGCCGCTCCGTGGCATGTGGGATCCTCCCCGACCGGGGCATGAACCCGTGTCCCCTGCATCGGCAGGCGGACTCTCAGCCACTGCGCCACCAGGGAAGCCCTCTTTTAACTGTTTTTCAACGTGCAGTTCAGTAGCGTTAAGAACGTTCATATCCTTGAGCAGCCCCCCCCCCCCCCCCCCCGCCCAGGACGCTTTCCTCGTGCAGAACAAGACTCTGCAGCAGTGAAGCACTAACTCCCCATCCCCCGCCCCCCAGCCCCTGGCAGCCTCCATTCTCCTTTCCATCTCAGAATCTGACTAATTTAAGTACCTCATATAAATGGAATTATCCAGAACTTGTCTTTCTGTGACTGGCTTATCTCACGCAGCATAATGTCTACAATGCTCATGCATGTTGTAACATATGCCAGAATTTCCTTCCTTTTTTAAGGTTGAACCATATTCTGTTGTGTGGATGGGGACCTCATTTTGTATGTCGGTCCATCTGTGGATGGATACTGAGTTGTTTCCACTTTTTGGCTACTGTGAATAATGACACCTGCACTTTTAATTCGGTCTGATTCATCAACTGACCTGCTTTAAACAATTAAAAAATGATGAAAGGAACACATAAACTTTCTCAGAAGTATCAGTCAAACCTAGCACGTATTTGTGATAGGGAAGGTACAGAAAGCCTCAAAGAGGGAAATAAAATAATCTGTGATTACTGTCTACAGATATACATGCATAGCTCACCATCAAAAAGTCTATAAAGGGCTTCCCTGGTGGCGCAGTGGTTGGGAGTCCGCCTGCTGATGCAGGGGACACGGGTTCGTGCCCCGTCTGGGAGGGTCCCACATGCCGCAGAGCGGCTGGGCCCGTGAGCCATGGCCACTGGGCCTGGGCGTCCGGAGCCTGTGCTCCGCAGTGGGAGAGGCCACGGCAGTGAGGGGCCCGTGTACCGCAAAAAAAAAAAAAAAAAAAAAAGTCTATAAATAATAAATGCTGGAGAGGGTGTGGAGAAAAGGGAACCATCCTACACTGTTGGTGGGAATGTAAATTGATACAGCCATTGTGGAGGACAGTATGGAGGTTCCTTAAAAAACTAAAAATACAGTTACTGTATGATCCTGCAATCCTACTACTGGGCATGTATCCAGAAAAGATGGAAACTCTATTTCGAAAAGATACATGCACCCCAATGTTCATAGCAGCACTATTTACAATAGCCAAGACATGGAAGCAACCTAAATGTTCATTGACAGGGGAGTGGATAAAGAAGATGTGGCACATATATACAATGGAATATTACTCAGCCATAGAAAAGAATGAAATAATGTCATGTGCAGCAACATGGACGGACCTAGAGATTATTATACTAAGTGAAGTCAGAGAAAGACAAATATCATATGATATCAGTTATCTGTGGAATCTGAAAAAATATACAAAGGAACTTATTTGCAAAACAGAAATGGACTCACAGACTTCGAAAACGAACTTATGGTTACCAAAGGGCAAAGCGGGGGAGGGATACATTGGGAATTTGGGATTGACGTATACACAATACTATATATAAAATAAACAACAAGGACCTACTGTATAGCACAGGGAACTATATTCAATATCTTGTAATTATCTATAATGGAAAAGAATCTGAAAAAGAATATATCTATATCTCTCTATATATCTCTATATATCTATATATATCTGAGTCACTTTGCTGTACACCTGAAACATTATATATCAATCATACTACAATAAAAAAAAAGAAAAACAAGAACAGAGCAACTACTCCAAAAAAATGATCTACATGTGGGGCTTCCCTGGTGGCGCAGTGGTTGAGAGTCCGCCTGCCGATGCAGGGGTCACAGGTTCGTGCCCCGGTCCGGGAAGATCCCACATGTCGCAGAGCGGCTGGGCCCGTGAGCCATGGCCACTGAGCCTGCGCGTCCAGAGCCTGTGCTCCGCAACGGGACAGGACACAACAGTGAGAGGCCCGCGTACCGCAAAAAAAAAAATTAAAAAAATGATATACATGTATACATGTAAATGCATATATTTTAAATAAAATTGTCATCAAATGGGCTAATAATACACAGTTTTATATGTTGTTTTTTTCACCTACAATATCATGATTACTTTTTGATTATTAAATAATCTTAGAGAATATGATTTTTTTCTCATTTTATCTGAATGAACCATAGATTATTTAAATTCTCCTATTATTGAACATCTGGTGGTTTCTTATTTTTGACTGTTATAAATAATGTTCTAATGAGTATTCCTGCAAATAAAGCTTGCTTCCATCTTTTTTTTTTTTTTTTTTTTTTTGCGGTACACGGGCCTCTCACTGTTGTGGCCTCTCCCGTTGTGGAGCACAGGTTCCGGACGCGCAAGCTCAGCGGCCATGGCTCACGGGCCCAGCCGCTCCGCGGCATGTGGGATCTTCCCGGACCGGGACATGAACCCGTGTCCCCTGCATCGGCAGGCGGACTCTCTACCACTGTGCCACCAGGGATTGCTTCCATCTTTGATATATTGCTAAATAGATTCAAAAGTGGCATTACTGGGGCAGAAGGTGGATATGGACATTTTTAAGGCTGTTGACACACACAAAGTTAGAGAAAATTGCCTCTTAGCTGTACTGATTTATAACCTTTCAGCAAGGTAGAAGGTTCCTTTCACCACAGTTTCATCAGCATTGAGTCTTTTTTTTTTTAACATCTTTATTGCAGTATAATTGCTTTACAATGTTGTGTTAGTTTCTGCTGTATAGCAAAGTGAATCAGCTATATGCATACGTATGTCCCCATATCCCCTCCCACTTGCATCTCCCTTCCACCCTCCCTATCCCACCCCTCTAGGTGGTCACAAAGCACGGAGCTGATCTCCCTGTGCTATGCGGCTGCTTCCCACTATCTATTTTACATTTGGTAGTGTATACATGTCCATGCCACTCTCTCACTTCGTCCCAGCTTACCCTTCCCCCTCCCTGTGTCCTCAAGTCCATTCTCTACGTCTGTGTCTTTTTTCCTGTCCTGCCCCTAGGTTCATTAGAACCATTTTTTTTTTTTAGATTCCATATATATGTGTTAGCATACGGTATTTGTCTTTCTCTTTCTGACTTACTTCACTCTGTATGACAGACTCTAGGTCTATCCACCTCATTACAAATAGCTCAGTTTCGTTTCTTTTTATGGCTGAGTAATATTCCATTGTATATATGTGCCACATCTTCTTTATCCATTCATCTGTCAGTGGACACTGAGGTTGCTTCCACGCCCTGGCTATTGTAAATAGTGCTGCAATGAACATTGTGGTACATGACTCTTTTTGAATTATGGTTTTCTCAGGGTATATGCCCAGTAGTGGGATTGCTGGGTCGTATGGTAGTTCTATTTTTAGTTTTTTAAGGAACCTCCATACTGTTCTCCATAGTGGCTGTATCAATTTACATTCCCACCAACAGTGCAAGAGGGTTCCCTTTTCTCCACACCCTCTCCAGCATTTATTGTTTTTAGATTTCTTGATGATGGCCATTCTGATGGGTGTGAGGTGATACCTCATTGTAGTTTTGATGTGCATTTCTCTAATGATTAGTGATGTTGAGCATCTTTTCATTTGTTTGTTGGCAATCTGCATATCTTCTTTGGAGAAATGTCTGTTTAGGTCTTCTGCCCATTTTTGGATTGGGTTGTTTTTTTGATATTGAACTGCATGAGCTGCTTGTAAATTTTGGAGATTAATCCTTTGTCAGTTGCTTCATTTGCAAATATTTTCTCCCATTCTGAGGGTTGTCTTTTGGTCTTGTTTATGGTTTCCTTGGCTGTGCAAAAGCTTTTAAGTTTCATTAGGTCCCATTTGTTTATTTTTGTTTTTATTTCCATTTCTCTAGGAGGTGGGTCAAAAAGGATCTTGCTGTGATTTATGTCATAGAGTGTTCTGCCTATGTTTTCCTCTAAAAGTTTTATAGTGTCTGGCCTTACATTTAGGTCTTTAATCCATTTTGAGTTTATTTTTTTGTATGGTGTTAGGGAGTGTTCTAATTTCATTCTTTTACATGTAGCTGTCCCGTTTTCCCAGCACCACTTATTGATGAAGCTGTCTTTTCTCCATTGTATATTCTTGCCTCTTTTATCAAAGATAAGGTGACCATATGTGCGTGGGTTTATCTTTAGGCTTTCTGTCCTGTTCCATTGATCTATATTTCTGTTTCTGTGCCAGTACCACACTGTCTTGACTACTGTAGCTTTGTAATATAGTATGAAGTGCAGGAGCCTGATTACTCCAGCTCCAGTTTTCTTTCTCAAGATTGCTTTGGCTATTTGGGGTCTTTTGTGTTTCTATACAAATTGTGAAATTTTTTGTTCTAGTTCTGTGAAAAATGCCGTTGGTAGTTTGATAGGGATTGCATTGCATCTCTAGATTGCTTTGGGTAGTATAGTCATTTTCACAATGTTGATTTTTCCAATCTAAGAACATGGTATATCTCTCCATCTGTTTGTATCATCTTTAAATTCTTTCAGCAGTGTCTTATAGTTTTTTGCATACAGGTCTTTTGTCTCCTTAGGTAAGTTTATTCCTAGGTATTTTATTCTTTTTGTTGCAATGGTAAATGGAAGTGTTTCCTTAATTTCTCTTTCAGATTTTTCTTCATTAGTGTATAGGAATACAAGAGATTTCTGTGCATTAATTTTGTATCCTGCTACTCTGTCAGATTCATTGATTAGCTCTAGTAGTTTTCTGGTGGTACCTTTAGGATTTTCTATGTATAGTATCATGTCATCTGCAAACAGTGACAGTTTTACTTCTTTTCCGATTTGGATTCCATTTATTTCTTTTTTTCCTCTGTCTGCTATGGCTAAAACTTCCAAAACTATGTTGAATAATAGTGGTGAGGGTGGGCAACCTTGCCTTGTTCCTGATCTTAGAGGAAATGGTTTCAGTTTTTCACCATTGTAAACCATGTTGGCTGTGGGTTTGTCATATATGGACTTTATTATGTTGAGGTAGGTTCCCTCTGCCTACTTTCTGGAGTTTTTAACCATAAATCGGTGTTGAATTTTGTCAAAAGCTTTTTCTGCAAATATTGAGATTATCATATGGTTTTTATCCTTCAATATGTTAATATGGTGTATCACATTCATTGATTTATATATATTGAACAATCCTTGCATCCCTGGGGTAAACCCCACTTGACCGTGGTGTATGATCCTTTAATGTGCTGTTGGATTCTGTTTGCTAGTATTTTGTTGAGGATTTTTGCATCTATATTCATAAGAGATATTGGCCTGTAGTTTTCTTTTTTTGTGACATCTTTGTCTGGATTTGGTATCAGGGTGATGGTGGCCTCGTAGAATGAGTTTAGGAGTGTTCCTGCCTCTGCTGTATTTTGGAAGAGTTTGCAAAGGATGAGTGTTAGCTCTTCTCTAAATGTTTGATAGAATTCTCCTGTGAAGCCATCTGATCCTGGGCTTTTGTTTGTTGGAAGATTTTTTTTTTTTTTTTTTTTTTTTTTTTTTTTTTTTTTAAGAAGATGTTGGGGGTAGGAGTTTTTATTAATTAATTAATTTATTTTTGCTGTGTTGCGTCTTCATTTCTGTGTGAGGGCTTTCTCTAGTTGTGGCAAGCGGGGGCCACTCTTCATCGCGGTGCGCGGGCCTCTCACTATCGCGTCCTCTTGTTGCGGAGCACAGGCTCCAGACGCGCAGGCTCAGTAGTCGTGGCTCACGGGCCTAGTTGCTCCGCGGCATGTGGGATCCTCCCAGACCAGGGCTCGAACCCGTGTCCCCTGCATTAGCAGGCAGATTCTCAACCACTGCGCCACCAGGGAAGCCCTGTTGGAAGATTTTTAATCACAGTTTCAATTTCATTACTTGTGATTGGTCTGTTTATATTTTCTAATATTTCGTGGTTCAGTCTTGGAAGGTTATGTTTTTCTAAGAATTTGTCCATTTCTTCCAGGTTGTCCACTTTATTGGCATATAGTTGCTTGTAGTAATCTCTCATGATCCTTTGTATTTCTTCAGTTTCAGTTGTTACTTCTCCTTTTTCATTTCTATTTCTGTTGATTTGAGTCTTCTCCCTTTTTTTCTTGGATGAGTCTGGCTAATGGTTTATCAATTTTGTTTTTCTTCTCAAAGAACCAGCTTTTAGTTTTATTGATCTTTGCTATTGTTTCCTTCATTTCTTTTTCATTTATTTCTGATCTGATCTTTATGATTTCTTTCCTTTTGCTAACTTTGGGGTTTTTCTGTTCTTCTTTCCTTAATTGTTTTAGGTGTAAGGTTAGGTTGTTTATTTGAGATTTTTCTTGTTTCCTGAGGTAGGATTGTATTGCTATAAACTTCCCTCTTGAACTGCTTTTGCTGCATCCCACAGGTTTTGGGTCTTCGTGTTTTCATTGACATTTGTTTCTAGGTATTTTTTGATTTTCTCTTTGATGTCTTCAGTGATCTCTTGGTTATTTAGTAGTGTATTGTTTAGCCTCCATGTGTTTGTATTTTTTACATTTTTTTCTCTGTGATTGATACCTAGTCTCATAGCATTGTGGTCAGAAAAGATACTTGATACAATTTCAATTTTCTTAAATTTACCAAGGCTTGATTTGTGACCCAAGATATGGCGTATCCTGGAGAATGTTCCATGAGCAATTGAGAAGAAAGTGTATTCTGTTGCTTTTGGATGGAATGTCCTATAAATATCAATTAAGTCCATCTTGTTTAATGTGTCATTTAAAGCTAGTGTTTTCTTATTTATTTTCATTTTGGATGATCTGTCCATTGGTGAAAGTGGGTTGTTAAAGTCCCCTACTATGATTGTGTTACTGTCGATTTCCTCTTTTATAGCTGTTAGCATTTTGGCTTATGTATTGATGTGCTCCTATGTTGGGTGCATAAATATTTACAATTGTTACATCTTTTTCTTGGATTGATCCCTTGATCATTATGTAGTGTCCTTCTTTGTCTCTTTTAATAGTCTTTATTTATTTATTTATTTTTGTGGTATGCGGGCCTCTTACTGTTGTGGCCTCTCCTGTTGCGGAGCACAGGCTCCGGACACACAGGCCCAGCGGCCATGGCTCACGGGCCCAGCCGCTCCGCGGCATGTGGGATCTTCCTGGACCGGGGCACGAACCCATGTCCCCTGCATCAGCAGGCGGACTCTCAACCACTGCGCCACCAGGGAAGCCCAGTAGTCTTTATTTTAAAGTCTATTTTGTCTTATATGAGACTTGCTACTCCAGCTTTCTTTTGGTTTCCATTCGCATGGAATATCTTTTTCCATCCCCTCACTTTCAGTCTGTATGTGTCCCTAGGTCTGAAGTGGGTCTCTTGTAGATAACATATGTATGGATCTTGTTTTTGTATCCATTCAGCCAGTCTGTGTCTTTTGGTTGGAGCATTTAATCCAGTTACATTTAAGGTAATTATCAATATGTATGTTCCTATTACCATTACCTTAATTGGTTTGGGCTTGTTTTTGTTGGTCCTTTTCTTCTTTTGTGTTTCCCACTTAGAGAAGTTCCTTTAGCGTTTGTTGTAGAGCTGGTTTGGTGGTGCTGAATTCTCTTAGCTT
The DNA here is from genome assembly GCF_964165515.1 of Mesoplodon bidens. NCBI lineage: Eukaryota > Metazoa > Chordata > Mammalia > Artiodactyla > Ziphiidae > Mesoplodon > Mesoplodon bidens. Next base: position 183,003,192 of record NC_138177.1, read on the forward strand.
TTGCTTGTCTGTAAAGCTTTTGATTTCTCTGTCGAATCTGAATGAGATCCTAGCTAGTTAGAGTATTCTTGGTTTTAGGTTCTTTCCTTTCATCACTTTAAATATATCATGCCACTCCCTTCTGGCTTGCAGAGTTTCTGCTGAGAAATCAGCTGTTAACCTTATGGGAGTTCCCTTGTATGTTATTTTTCTCTTGTTGCTTTTAATAATTTTTCTTTGTCTTTAATTTTTGTCAGTTTGATTACTGTGTGTCTTGTGTGTTTCTCTCGGTATATCCTGTATGGTACTCTCTGTGCTTCCTGGACTTGATTGACTAGTTTCTTTCCCATGTTAGGGAAGTTTTCCATTATAATCTCTTGAAATATTTTCTGAGACCCTTTCTTTTTCTCTTCTTCTTTTGGGACCCCTATAATTGGAATGTTGATCCATTTAATGTTGTCACAGAAGTTTCTGAGACTGTCCTCAATTCTTTTCATTCTTTTTTCTTTATTCTGCTCTGTGGCAGTAATTTGCACCACTTTATCTTCCCGCTGACGTATCCATTCTTCTGCCTCAGTTAATCTGCTCTTGATTCCTTCTAGAGTATTTTTAATTTCAGTTATTGTGTTGTTCATCACTGTTTGCCTGCTCTTTAATTCTTCTAGATCCTTGTTAAATGTTTCATGTATTTTCTCCATTCTGTTTCCGAGATTTTGGATCACCTTTACTATCACTGCTCTGAATTCTTTTTCAGGTAGGTTGCCTATTTCATCTTCATTTATTTGGTCGTGTAGGTTTTAACCTTGCTCCTTCGTCTGTAACATATTTTTTTTGTCCTTTCATTTTTTTTTCTTTTTTGATGGTTGGGCTGTATTCCTGTCTTACTGGTTGTTTGGCCTGAGATGTCCAGCACTGGAGTTTGCAGGCAGTTGAATAGAGCCGGGTCTTGGTGCTGAGATGAGGACCTCCGTGAGGCCTCACTCCAACTGATATTCCCTGGGGTTTGATGTTCTGTGTTAGTCCAGCGGTTTGGACTCGTAACTCCCACTACAGGAGCTCGGGCCTGACCTCCGGCCTGGGAACCAAGATTCCGCAAGCTTCATGGCATGGTAAAAAAAAAAAAAAAGAAAGAAAGAAAAAAAGGAGCAGTACAATATCAAAGAATAAAATACAAAATAAAGTTAGAAAGATAAAAAATATATTAGGAAAAATAAAACTGTAATTGAAACAACCGGTCACTGGGGGTTCCTCCTGTCCCCTAGGTGTCTGTGGTCCCCCACCCGTGCCTGGGAGGTGCCCTAGTTGTGAGGAGACGTGAATTTGCATCCTCCTAGTACGGCACCTTGACTCCACCGCTCAGCATTGAGTCTTACGTCAATTTTTTTTAAAGTTTAGAATTGGCTTTCAAAATCGAAGACCTTGCATGTAAATATTTAAATAATCATAAAAATTTAGGAAGAGACAGACAGGACCCAAACCAGAAAGATGACACTGATGGGGACGTAAGGGGCAGAACCCTGGGGGTGTGTTTGCTGGGGAGCAACTGGCTTTCCCTTCTTCCTCCTATGTCACCTTTGCTCCAGAGCCCATGGAGAATCCTCTCCAAATGGATGTGATGCTCCCCTTTCGTGGCTGCGGCCGGGTTTCCATGTACCTGCTTGGTGCGGGTGCTGGGCTGGATGCAGGGGCCGCACCGTCCCCTTCTGTCCTCGCGGAGCTCATGGTCCAGGGGTGCCTCTTGATCGGGGTGGCACTTCCCTCGTGGTGCCAGTCCAGCCTGAGTTTCTGCTCGTTGCTGTGCCATGCTCACGCCTATGCCTGCATGTTTCCACATGGTTCAGGGTAAACCTAGTGAAACGAGAAATGACGTAGTGGGCTGTGCCCTTGCTGGATAGGAAGTCATGATAAAGGGAAGCCGAGTTCAGGGGACAGATGTCACCCTGCCTCAGGCTGTCTGTGTACCCTGGATGGCCGGATTAGGGGATTTGTTCCTGGAGACGGTTTGGGGAAGAATTTGGACTGAAAATGAAATTTGCACTTGTTTGATCTGTTTGGTGTCTGGGCTTGGACTGAGGTGGGCTCTGGCTGTGAGTCCTCTCTGAGCGATGCCCATGCCGCCTTCTCTCTGCTTGGCCTGCAGCCTGGACCACCCGTGGGTGAGAGGACCCTCCGGTGGTTTTGTTTCTGCGGGTCATCCCTCTGAGCCTCTCGTTGTGCAGGGGACACCCTCCGGAAGCCTCGCCTTCAGAAATCTCTCACGTGGTACCTGGACGATTTGTTCTTCACGATGTATCCCTCCCTGGAGAAGTTTGAGGAGGAGCTTCTGGAACTTGTGATCAGCGATCATTTCCGGGAGGTACAGTCTTGGGTCGGGGAAGTTAGTCTGAACAGTGCAGGTGGAAACGGCAGGTGGATCTGGGGAGCTCCGGGCCTCTCAAGCCCCCAGGTGGGTGGTCCAGCCCCTGGTGACACCTGTGGTCCTGTCTTTCATCTCTTTGTGGCTGAAGAGGGACACTAGCCCATTGTCTTTATTTTTAAAAATGTTTTTAAAATTTTTATTCTTTGGCTGGGTCACGTGGCATGTGGGGTGTGGGATCTTAGTTCCCCGACCAGGGATCGAACTCAGGCCCCCCCTGCACTGGAAGAGCAGAGTCTTAACCACTGGACCACCAGGGGTGTCCCACTAGTTCATTGTCTTAACTTTGATATTGATGAGGGTGCTATTATCCTGAGACATTAATTAGCATTCACCTCGATGTAACTTAATTAGTCCTCATTTAAAAGTAAATTAAATCACCAAATGAGCATAGGAAAACCTGTAAAATAATCCACATTTACAAGGGACATTTTGAGGATATTTCCCAGGAGACGAATAAGGATCTCAACCACTTTGCCCCATCGAATCAGTTTACTGTGAGCGGTGCTCCCCCTAACGCTGCTCGGTTTTGCCTGTGTGACGCCGTCCTGCAGACTCCGCACTGTGATGCCTCGTCCCCACCGTGGGCCTTTGAACACATGGCCCACTTTCCTGCATGTTCTTCGTCTGGATCCGTGCATGACCCCTCTCAGTTTTCGTGTCTCAGTTCAGACCTGTTGCCCTGAGGGGCCACCCTGCCCGAGCTGCAGGCAGCGTCCCCCTACCTCCCCGCCAGGCGCGCTCTCTGGCGCATCACCCTGCTTCATTTCTCTGGGTGCTTGGCCCTCTCGGAGAGCACCTGGTTTCCTTACTGTTTATGGGTGGATTGTCGGTCCCTCTCTGGAGTATTTGCACCAGGAGGACAGGGACTTGGTTTGCTTTACCACTGTACCTGATGTGCCTAAAACAGTCGGCACATAGTAGGTCTTTAACATGTATTTGTGAGAATGAATGATGCAGTCAGTGGGTGCCCATCCTCGTCGTCTGTGAAGTTAGCAAATTACTGACACACACACACACACACACACGAATGTGTGTACACACACGGATAAGGTGGTCTTTTCTTTTGCTCTCTACCCGTTCTTGAAAATGTTGTTCCACGTGATGTAGTCTCATGTGAAACAGAAACACGAAGCAGAGGAGAGGACTGAAATAGCATCATACATTTTCTTGGCTTAGTTCCTGCTGTTTTCTTATTGCTCAGAAAAGATTGTCTGAGGGTAGAAAGACGTTTAAGAGCATCATTGTTGAATTTTATATGTTCCCATAAAGATCACTTTATTATGTGTTTTTACTCTCTTTGTATTTTTGTTCTCATCCAACCGGCAGATACTCCGTTATCACCTTTGTTTTATTTTCATTACTCAGAGACTAATGGGCTGAATTTACGTCTGTTCAGCATGATTAATGGGCAATGAAGAAAACTTGAAAATGCAGGGATCATTTTGCAACAATCACATAATTTAATAAACAATAATAGCCTGGAGGATTATCCTTGCTCATTTGTTAGGGCGCCTGTACGTTTTGTTTGTTAAGATGAAAACACTTTAATATCCAGGGATCACTTTGGGGCAGACTTACTGCCTCAATATGCCCACTCTTCCTGCGGCCCTGTCTGCCCCAAGTCTCAGGTGTCTGAGCTGGGGGAGGGCAGAGGTGTTGAAGCTCGCTGTGTTCAGCCTCGGTCAGCGCCTGCCCTTGACTCCGGGACCTCTCACTTCTTGGAGCCCACTTGGAGCTCACTTCCTCTCACTGTTGGAGGTGCTAGGGCCCCTGGTTGTTGGTTTGCTGCGTCTTGAGAATTGTAGCTCAATCCTGGAAACCTGGAGCGAGAGTTAGCTGATTCAGGCATCTAAGGGATGTATTGCTCTACAAGATGATGCTACGTAAGAAGTCCCCAGAATACCTAGAAAACGCCCTAAGGCCAGTCTGCTCTGATTGGATGGTGCTTCACTAAGCTCCATCTGGTCTGGAATGTCTGAAACCTCTGTTCTAGTTTCTTCTGTCTGCTGGGGCTCTCTGCTGGGAGCTTTTCTGGTGAGCTTCCTCCCCCCCTGCACCGACCTTATTCTGTGCCATGTGTGCTTTTCCCAGGCGGGCAGCCCGCTGGACAGTGGTGCCCTGGAGATCTTGGAGCGGCGCCTGTGCGTGGGCGTGCACAACGGGCTGGGCTTCGTGCAGAGGCCACAGGTGGTGGTGCTGGTGCCTGAGCTGGAGGTGGCCTTGACGCGCTCTGCCAGCTTCAGCCGGAAAGTTGGCGCCTCTTCGAAGGCCAGGTATTTCCCCCGGGGTCCCAGGTCGCGGCCCGCGTGGCGTTAGGAGGTGCGGGTGGGCACCTGACCAGGGATCGGAGTGAAAGGCAGTTGTTCTTACACGCGAGGTGTGCGCTCACCCACCTGGGTTCCTCCCCGGTGCCTTTGATCCCTCTTGCTTAGTCGTCCCCATCAGGAGCAGACCTCAGTGTTGTGAGGTTGGAAAGATCCTGGTTTTTGTGCCCCGCCGGGTTTTGGAGTTAGCATTACAGATGCTTCCAGCTGTGGAGCCCTGGCATGCTTTCCTCCAGATGCGCCCTGTGCTCCCTTTCTCACATGACACAGAACCAGAGGGCAGTAAGTTCTGCCGCTCTGTTCAGTCCTGTGCTTCTCAAATCACAATCAGAGACATCGCCTAGGGGTTCCATATGTGAAGCTGGATGGAAGCTGGCCTTGGAGGGGACACCTCTCTGGAGACCTTCCATCCTCCTGATACCAGTGCTGGCCGTTTGGGAAAGTGTTGATTGCGGCACCTAAGAAAGGCTCTGGTTTGGGAAATTACCTTGATGGCCAAACACCCAGAAGAGCTCAGTGCCGTTGCTTGGGGGACTCACTGTACCAGACTGTAGCAGCAGCGCCCGGTACCACAGCGCCCGAGCTGATGGTGGGGTGGCGTGCCGGGCAGCAGGAGCACTGCCTGACATGCCCCCTCTGTGTGTTCTCGGCCCAGATCTGGAAACCACACTCTGGTCTTGAGAAGCCGCCTCCAGCTCCCTGAGATGGTCTGTCACCCCGCGTTCACCATCGTCTTTCAGCTGGAGTACGTGTTTAGCAGCCCTTCGGGAGCGGACGGCAACGTAAGAACCATCAGCTTGTTTCGCGAGCCGCCTGGCGTTGGGCTCCGTGCGTGCAGAATAAGCATAGTCACCATTAATTTTTCTTCCATTAAAAGCAGTGTAATTATTATTAACAATATGGAAAACAAGCGTGGAATAGGATTCTAGAAAACACTTGTTCCAAGTGATAGCTTTTTTCTAATCATTTCCCATCTTTACGGTAATAGTACATACATTCTGCTGGCAAATGGTATAAACAGTTCCATAGGCATCATGCATCATAATATCATTAATTCATAATTATTGAATCAATAATTATTTTGAAAAAATGAGACCCTTTTAATGCCTTTTTCAAATGATACTAAGTGTAGTAAAGCTTGAATCTGCACAAGAAATGGATGTTTTCTTAGAGTGGACTTTGTATGTGCCCACATCAGAACCAAGAGTAAGAATTTATAGGATTCAGTTGGAAGAAATGTAACAAAGAGGCATCATTTACATTGTTGATGCAGATTTTTTGGAAAACCCAAGTCATGCTATTCTTAAGATTCAAATTTTTGTTTGAAAAAGCAAATACCAATTTAACAAGTAAATTAAAAATAAAAAAAGGCCAACAAGACACCTTCTGTGGTGGTCAGTCTGCCTGCATCACCGTGCAGCTGAGGCAAGAGCAGGGGGCTGAGAGCCGTCTTGGGGGGCCTTTGGAAGGAGAATGGGGTGTCAGTGCAGCTGCTGTGTTAGTTCCTGATCTCCTCTGGTAGCAGTGAACTGACCTCTCTGATGTCCGTACCTCGTCATGTAATTCAGAGTCCTAACCAGGTGAACAGACCCAGAGGCAGGTATTCTGAGTATAGCCGAATGAATGATGCCCGTTGTTCTCACAAAGCTCTTGTTCCCAGCTCTGCTTTTCTTTCTTTGTTACCAGAAATTTCAGCTAAAATGCAACTGTATGCAGATATGCTTGTCTGCCCGGGGCAGGCACTGTGGGCCTGGGGTGGAGCTTTACCAGGAGGGAGGGGCTTCTGGGGCTTTCCCATCCTGGGGGGAAGTTGGCCAGCTCAGGTGCAGCATCCCTCGTGCTGCCACGGGGCGTAGGCAGGGGGTCGGTACAGAGGGAGCCCCTGAGGAACAGAGGGCCTGGCTCTCCACTCATTTACATTTCGATTGTGTCCCCTCGAGAACGTTAATTACAGTTCGCTTGTGATTATAAAGCCTGTGTCCTGAAACCTTTATGTCTTACCCGACACTTGATTGTTATTTTTTAACTCTTCACTGAAATGCTTACCCGCTGACAGGTGGATCCGCCACGCGCTGTTGCTTGTGGAGCTCTTGGAATGTGGCTTGAAATAGCTCATCAGTTCTTTTTGATGTGGAGGTTTATCTTAACATGGAATATTGGATTCCGTTTTACTGTCATCAAGTGTACTTTCTTCAGTGTAATCTGGAGAGGAAATGTTCCTGTGTCTGAAATGATTTTCCACACAAATTGCTTGCTGCATGGAACAGTGAGGATGGGTTAGCATTCCAGGGGTGAAAGCCGAATCAGGCACTCCCACCACAACCAGACTTAGATGCACAGGAGAAAACAAGCCTGATGCTGTCGACATGGGCTCTTGCTCCTTCCCCGAGGAGTGTCCCAGGAGGGGACGCGGCCCACAGGGCCTCTTGCAAGGTCAGGGCTCGGCCTTGGAGGGACGGGTCGCAGCTGGCATGCTCCTGCTTCCCTTTGCAGTCCATTATGGAGCGTGTCTTCGGGTGCATTCAGCCTTCAAATTCCTTTCTCCCTTTTCTTTCCTTTTAAAAAACTCTATATGATGGACATGCCAAGTGTAAACAAAAGCAGACCGGATAGTAAAATAAGCCCCAAGGAGCTTCAGCGGTTATCCACTTTGTGGACAGTCTTGTTTTGTGCATACCCTCTTGCACAGCCCGTTTTGGTTCATTTTGAAGCAAATTCCAGTCATAATTGCATCTGTTTTGATTACTGTAAACATTTCGGCATGTACATTCTTTTCTTTAAGACCTTTCTAATTATAGAGAATTTCAAATATAAAGATAGAAGCGTATGATAAACCCAATGAATGTACCCATCGCCAGCCTCAGAAGTTATCAGCTCCTGGCCGGCCTTGTCTCTGCCTTTCTTTCCTGTCCCCATTCCTCCCAGATTATTTTAGAGCAAATCCTAGACCCCGTGTCATTTCCTCTATGGACAGTGCAGTAGATCTTTCCAAAAGATGGGGGTAAAACTTCCCTGCAATACCATCGTCACACCTCAAAAACTAAAACAAAGTTCTCGGTATCATCAGTCACCCAGCCTGCCTGGGTGTATGTTTTAAGTATTTTCCTTAATCAGAAATAGACCTTTGTGAGACTGTTCACTTTCAAGTGTTTATCTAGATCAGCAAGAGGCCATCTGGGCTAATAGTGCCTCCAGTTTATACCCAGTCACCTGAGTCTCAGAGGATTTTTTTGGCCCTGAATATTTTGGTAGTCATTAGACACAAACTAAAAAAAGTTTTGAGAAGACACACCCCTTGTTTGTAATCTGTTAGCCAGAACGACTAAAGCCTTTGTGATTTGTCTTTGGATTAACTGTTCTTCTGATCCAGACAACGTATCTTCTAGAAACTTGAGTCCATGGGGACAGTGCACCCACAGCAGATGGTCTGTTTGGAAATGCCACGAGCTTTGCAAGTGTGGCCTCCAGAAATGTTTGCTGTTTGAATAAAGCTGATAAAGCAGACTGCCTAGAACATAAGAGTGACTTGGAAAGAAGGTAGCTGTAAAAATAACCAGACCCAGTGTCCTTTGCTGCGTTTTTATGTCAGAATAAGTGCAGATCGCCACGGGGCTACGAGGGGTCAAACGAGCTCTTTTCTGGGGAGTAACATAGCAAAATAACCCTCTCCCACATCTCTGGGAGGTAAAACTCTAATTTATTTATATATTTGCTAGTATTCTTTGAACAAAACAAGTTCATATAACAGAGATTTGAGTGCTTAACATAGGTATCATGCCTGGATTTGCTCTGAAAATTACATAAATTTAAACTTTCTAGAACTTGGAAATACTGATGTCTTGAGGGTTCTCTGGAGAGCTTTCAAAATAACCCCGCCTTGGACCCTGGAGCCAGGTCCGTGTCCTGATTGAGTCACCTTGCAGCTGTATGCACATTGTAGCCATACATCTCGCTGTGCTGCAGCTTGAGGCTGTCACCATCAGAGTTACCCCCGAGCGGGCAGGACCTGCTGAGTTTCCGACTGTCTGCTTAGGTGGAGGTTGCTAAAGAAGAGGGAATTGGTGCAGAGTCTTCTATTTTGTCCTGAATGTTGGGTTTCCCTTATGGTTTTAGGAAAGATAGCAACTCACTTAAAAAAATTTTTTTTTAATTTGTCTTTTTTAAAAAAAATATTTTTTCATTGAGGAGAAATTCAGATACCCTAATATGATTTTTAAAGTGTCCAATTCAGTGGTATTCTGACTTACTTTTTTTTTTTTAATGCCTTTTTTTCTTGTGGGAAAATACACATAAAATTTACCATCTTAACCATTTTAAAGTGTACAGTCAGTGGTATTAAGTACATTCACATTGTTGTACAACCATCACCACCATCCATCCCCATAACTCTTTTCATCTTGTAAAACTGAAGCTCTGTGCCCATTAAACAAACTCCCCATTCTCCCCTCCTGCTAGCCCCTGGGAACCATGATTCTACTTTCTGTCTTTATGATTTTGACTATTCTAAGTACCACATGTAAGTAGAATCATACAATATTTGTCCTTTTGTGACTGACTTATTTCACTTAGTATAAGTCTTCAAGGTTCATCCATGTTGTAGCATATCGTAGAATTTCCTTCCTTCTTAAGGCTGAAGAATATTCCATTGCATGGATAGGCCACACTTGGGTTGCTTCCATGTTTTGGCTATTGAGAACAATGCTACTGTGACCATGGGTGTACAAGTATCTCTTTGAGACCTGCCTTCAATACTTTTTGTGTATATACCCAAAAGTGGAATTACTGGATCATATGGTAATTCTATTTTTAACTTTTGAGGAGGCACCATTCTGTTGTCTACAGTGGCTACACCATTTTACATTCCCACCAACAGTCCACGTCTTTGCCAATGCTCATTGCTTTCTATTTTTTGGATAGGAGCCATCATAATGGGTGTGAAGTAGTATCTCATTGTACTTTTGATTTACATTTACCTAGCGATTAGTGATGTTGACCATCTTTTCATATGCTTGTTGGCCATTTGTGTGTCTTATCTGGAGAAATGTCTAGGATTTTTGCCAGTTTTTTATTGGGTTGTGGAGTTTTCTGTATATTTTGCATATCAATCCTTTATCAGATATACGATTTGCAAATATTTTCTCCCATTCTGGGGTTTCCCTTTTTACTCTGTTGATATTCATTTCACTTCCAGCCTGTATGTGTCTTTGGTTCTCAGGTGGGTCTCTTATAGACAATGTATAGTTGGATCATGTGTTTTTATCCATTCTGCCAGTCTCTGTCTTTTGATTGGAGAGTTTAATCCATTTACATTTAAAGTAATTTCTGATAAGGAAGGACTTACTTCTGTCATTGTGTTATTTATTTCTATGTGCTTTACAGTTTTTTTTTTTTTTTTGGGTCCCTGCATTACTGTTTTCTTTTGCATTTGGTTGATTTTCTTTGAAGTGAAATGTTTAAAGTCCTTTCTCATTTCCTTTTATGTATATTCTATAGCTCAGTTCTTTGTGGTTATGGGGACTACATTTAGCATCCAGAAGTTATAACACTAATTTGAATTTGTACCACCTTAATTTCAATAACATACAAAAACTCTGTTCATTTGTAGCACCATCTCCCACCCTTTCGGTTGTTGATGCCACAGTATTACATCTTTATACATTGTGTGCCCAAAACATAAAATAATAATGCTTTTCAATGTGTTGTTCTCTTAAATTATGTAGAAAACAAGATATGGAGTTACAAACCAAAGTTGTAGTAGCTTTTACACTAATAATTTGTTTTTTTCCTTTATATGTATTAGTGTTTTAAATCATGTAGACAACAAAAAGAGCAGTAACAAGCCACTGTTTCAATAATATTAGCTTTTATGATTGTCCATATATTTACCTTCATTGAGATTTTTTTTTCCCATATGGCTTTGAGTTCCTGTCTAGTGTCCTTCCATTTCACCCTGCAGGACTCCCTTGAGCATTTCTTGCAAGCAGGTCTAGTGATAATGAACTCCTTCAGCTTTTGTTTATCTAGGTATGTCTTAATTTCTCCCTCACTTTTGAAGGAGAGTGTTGCCAGATATAGGACTCTTGGTTGACAGTTTTGGTTTCCTTTTAGCACTTTGGTGTGCCGGCTCACTGTCTCTGGCCTCAAGTTTCTGATGAGAAATGTGCTGATAATCTTATTGAGGATCCCTTGTATGTGACAGTTTGCTTCTCTCCTTGCTTTCCATTTTTGCTCTTTGTCTTTTGAAAGTTTGATTACAGTGTATCTCAGTGTGGATCTCTTCAGGTCCATTGAGCTTCTTGGATGTTTATATTCATGTCTTTCATCAAATTTGGGAGGTTTTCAGCCATTATTTCTTCAGATACTCTCTCTGTCCCTTTCTCTTGCTTGTCTCCTGGGACTCCCATGATGTGTGTATTGGTCCAGTTGATAGTGTCCCATAGGTCCCTTAAGTTCTTTCTGCTTTTTTTTCAATTTTTTTTCTTTTTCAGACTCATAATTACCATTGTTCTATCTTCAAGTTCATTGATTCTTTCTTCTGCATGTTCAAATCTGCCTTTGAATCCCTCCAGTGAATTTTTCATTTTTGGTTACTGTAATTTTCAGCTCCAGAATTTCTTTTTAGGTTTTCTGTCTCTTTATTGATATTTCCATTTTGTTCATACAGAGTTTTCGTGATTTTCTCCACATCTTCCTTTAGTTCTTTGAGCATCTTTAAGACAGTAGTTTTAAGGCCTTTGTCTAGTATATCTACCATTAGGTCATTTTCAGGGACAGTTTCTGTTGATTTATTTTTTCCTTTGAATGGGCCATACTTTTCTTTGTCTGCCTTGTGCTTTTGTTTTTGTTGTTGAACACTGGGCACTTGGGTCTAATAGTGTGGCAGCTCTGGAAATCAGATCTGCCCATACCCCAGGGTTCGCTGTTTTTTATTATTATCCTTTTTTTTTTGGATTGCTGTGGGCTTTCTGTGTGCTGAGGATCATCCAGAGGTATAAACTTAAGTTCTTCTTAGGTCTTTTCTGAGCCTGTGCCTTTCCCTGGGCATTCATGATCACTTTCTAATTTTCCACATATGTGCAGTTGTTTTTGAATGTCTGAGTCTTTAATGTCTGGCTCCCAAAAGAGGAAAAAGAAAAATGAAGGTGGAAAAGGCTCTGAGCCTTCAAATCCTCTGCAGCTGGAGGGGAGGTACAACAACACTGGTGCATTCCCCTTTCCTGTACCTCTGTGATCAGAAGCAGCAATCAGAGCATAGACGGGTGGGTTAGGGAGGGTGAGAGAGAGATGTAAGAGGGAGGGGATATGGCATATATGTATACACATAGCTGATTCACTTCGTTATACAGCAGAAACTAACACACCATAACTAAACCAATTATACTCCAATAAAGATGTTAAAAAAAAATCAGAGCATGGATACCCAATCTTTAGAGGAGGGGGTCTTTTTTCCCACCCTGGTTCCCACAAGCTGTGCACAGGCTATCCCAGGAACATGGGCACAGCTGCCTGCCCCCTGGCTGGGGTGGGGGTGGGGAGCTGCTGCTGGGCTAAGAGCTGAATTTGCCCCCAGTTGACCACAACTTACTGTCCCGTTCTTCCCCTTGTGGTTGCAAGCCTTCAGTAGTCTCCCGAGTTCCAAAATAATTACACCAGACAGTTCTGCCAGAGCTGGTGTTGTCCAGTGGGGAGAGATTCCTGGTGTCTCCTGCTCCGCCTTCTTTGCAGGATCCTCTCCTGACTGACCTTTTGAAGTAAGTTTCTCTTTGTCTCCATCACTTCTTTGGTTTAGCACAATTCTACCCAGTCCCAAATCTCATAAATTACGGGTCTTCATCGTGGTTTGGTTTTGCCCCAGGAGTTTAAGGTGTGCTGCATCTAACATCTCTGACTTTAGTGCATCGTTCGGTATTTCTCACCAAAGGTGGCACAACTCACCTTTAATTCAGTGATATGAGCCCGGTAACGCTGCCTTGGGCGGAGCTGCCTCTCATTTCCCCACTGGTGGTGTTTCCTTGGAGACAATGAGGAAACGGCTTCCACTCCAGGCCCAAGTGAGGTGCTGGGATGGCAGCCCTGCCTTGCTTGTTTGTGGTTCCTTCTGCTCTGTTGACTTGCAGGTCTCTGGTTAAACATGGAGCTGGTGTTCCTCTGTTACTTCTTCTGGAGGTAAGACTGATGATAGTAGGCTGTCACGGGTGAAAGTGCTCCTGTAATTGTCCCCTCCTTCTAACACCTTATGACGCTTGTCAGGTTTTCACTTTGGGAACCAGCTGAAGGTTTCTTGCTCAAGTCGATTCCTCACACGGCTTCAGGAAATGATCTGGAGGAATCCCCCGTCCATTATTATTTTTTTTTTTCTTTTTGCGGTATGCGGGCCTCTCACTGTTGTGGCCTCTCCCGTTGCGGAGCACAGGCTCCAGACGCGCAGGCCCAGAGGCCATGGCTCACGGGCCCAGCCGCTCCGCGGCATATGGGATCCTCCCAGACTGGGGCACGAACCCGTATCCCCTGCATCGGCAGGCGGACTCTCAACCACTGCGCCACCAGGGAGGCCCCCCCGTCCATTATTAATTTGGTGATTGCTCATGATATTGGTATGCAATGCACAGAAGCTTCCATGTTCTGCGGCATCCTTCCTTTTCTCTTGCAGCACCCCACCCGTAACCTTTCCTGCTCAGGCAGTGTGCTTAGTTGGCAGGGGTGGCGCATCTTACATCCTGTAGAATCAGAAAAAGGCCGGTGCCTCCCACTCCTGGGAGCGAGGCAGGTGGAGTCATTCTGGGTGCAGGTGACGAAGAGCCTGTATAACTGCTGGACTTCCAGGGGCCACTTCTTTGGTGCAAATGCACGTCTCTGTAGGCGTGTGAGTTGAGACTCTTATGGTTACTAGAAACAGAAACTCCATTCAGTCCAGCTTAAGCAACAGAAAGCGACTCTCCTGGTAGATCTGGCAAGTCGAGGAAGGGTCTGGTCTCAGGCACTTCAGGGGCTCACGTGATTGTTTTGTTCTTGAAGTAAAGCTTACCTTTGGTGACCTGTACAGGTCTACGCTTACTTCTGTGAGTTCTGACTAGTGTCACCTGTGTCTCCCCCACCGCTTCCAAGGTGCAGAACCTCTCTACTCTTCCAGAAGTCCGCTCCTGTCCCTCCCAGGTAGTTCCCACCCCCTGTCAGCAATTGCTGGCTTGGTTTTCATCTTTAGAAACTTCATGAATTTTCTGTGACTGCTTACCAAATTACTACACATTTGATAGGGTAAAACAATGGATATGTATTCTCTCATAGTTCTGGAGGCCAGAAGTCCGGAGTCAGTATCACTGGGCTGGAAACAAGGTGTGGGCAGGGCTGTGCTCCCTCTGGAGGCCACAGGGGGTGCTCCTCCCTGCCTCTTCCAGCTTCGGGGGCTGCTGGCAGTCCTTGGCTGTGGCCCCATCCCTCCACTCTTGCAGGCCTGCATCTTCACGTCTTTGCTGCTCCACGTTGGCACGGCCTGCTCCTCGGTGAGTGTCTCAAACCCCACTCTGCCTCCCTCTAATAAGGACACTCGTGACTGCATTTAGGGCCAGTCAGGTAGTCCAGGATGATCTTTCCTTCCCCAGATCTTCAACTTGATCCTGTCTGAAAAGATCGCTTGACCTTACAAAGTAATATTTACGAGTTCTGGGGATTAGGGCCTGATATCTTTGGGGGCCATTATTCAGCCCACTACAACCACAGATGGGTTTTGCCTATTTTTGAACTTCATCTAAATGGAATAATGTAGAATATGCTTTATGTGTCTGGATTTCTGCCATCCAGCATAATGGTTTGGACATTCATTCACGTGGTTCATTCATTTTTTATTTTAAATTTTAAAATTTACTTATTTATTTATTTTTGGCCGCGTTGGGTCTTCGTTGCTGCGTGCGGGCTTTCTCTAGTTGCGACAAGCGGGGGCTACTCTTCGTTGCGGTGCGTGGGCTTCTCATTGCGGTGGCTTCTCTTGTTGCAGAGCACGGGCTCCAGGCACGCGTGCCTCAGTAGTCGAGGTACGTGGGCTGAGTAGTTGTGGCTCGCGGGCTCTAGAGCGCAGGCTCAGTAGTTGTGGCGCACGGGCTTACTTGCTCTGCGGCATGTGGGATCTTCCCGGACCAGGGCTTGAACCCGTGTCCCCTGCGTTGGCAGGCGGATTCTTAACGACTGCGCCACCAGGGAAGTCCCGGTTCATTCATTTTTATGGCTGAGTTTTCTGTCCTGTGAATTTGTTTCTTCATTTTTCGCTTGGTGGGCTTTTCTACTTTATGAATGGAGCTGCCCGAAACATTCTTGGGCAAGTCTTTTTATGGACGTATATTTTCATTTCTCTTTGGTAAATACCGTGGAGCACAGTGGCTGGGTCACAGATAGATGTGCGCTTTCCTTTTAAGCAGTGCCAGCTTTTCCAGGTGGTCGCACCAGCGCTGTCTGAGAGCTTGGTGCCTCTGCATGCTCACCAGCATTGGATTCTGCTTGTCATTTTAATTTTAGGCACTTTAGGGGTTGTGACTGTGGCTTTGCTTTGCATTTCCGTGGCGACCAGTGATACTGTGTACTTGTTTGTGTGTTTGTTGGCCATTCCTAAGCTGCCTTTGTCAGGTGGTCATTCCATTGTTTTGGGTTGTTTGCCTTTTTTATTGCGTGGATGGGAGTTTCTTTTATATATTTTGGATATAAGTTCTCTGTCAGATACATAGATTGTGAATACTTTTTCAGTCTGTAGCTTGCCTTTTCATTTTCTTCACACTGTTTTGTTTTTAAAGGCATAGTAGGACTTTATTTTGTTCTGTCAAAACCTTTTTATTTCTGTAAAAACTTACAGACAAGTTGCAGAAATACAAAAAATACTGGTTTAGTCTTGGTCCAGTTTCACTGACTGATTACATTTGCCCCATTTGCTTTAGTTGCACTTGCTTGCTCATGTTTCCTCCCTCTCTCCCCGTGTGTGTGTGTGTGTGTGTGCGCGTGCGCGTGTGCATGTATGTAGACTCACACACGTTATTTTCTCTGAACCACTTGAGAGTAAACTGCAGACATCATGCTCCTGACCCCTAAATGCCTCCGTGCCTCCTCAAGATTGAGGGTGTCCCCTGTGTAAGCACAGTGCAGGGGTCAACCTCAGTTCACTTAGCATCCACTCCACGCCCCCATCTCCCATCCACCTTTCGGCTCTGCCCATCCGTCCAGCCGTGTCCTTTGCAGTGTTTCTCTCAGTACAGGACCCAGTGCAGGATCACACGGCTCTGTGGTCTCCTTCAACCTGGATCAGCTCCACAGCCTTTCTTTGTCTTTTTAAGACTTTATTTTTTATGCCATGTTCTCCCTCCTTTAAAAAATGTCCTAGAGAGGAAGTTCCTTATTTTGGATTTGCTGATGTCCCCTCCTGGTGGAGTCGGGTTGTGCACCCTGCTGGACACTGTGTGAGGCGTGTCCCCAGGGTCTCATGGCCACAGGTGCAGGTGCGTGGTGTCCATCTGAACCGCACTGGCCTTGTTCACTTGGGTCGTTGGTTGGGTGTTGTGTGATGTCTCCGCTGTGGAGTTACTGTTTTCCTCCTTGCAACTAATAAGCAGACCGTGGGGAGCCTCTTTAAGCTGCGCAGATACTTGCTCCTTGACTGAATGTCCCCCTAGGTTGGCATCCATCGCTGCCTCTCTCAGAAATATGATTTCCAACCCCAGCCTTTCCCCCACATGCCTTTCTACTGTCCAGAACCCTCCCTTCTCCCCCGCGGATGGATGGATTGATTGATTCGGCCATTGAGTCCATATTGGTATGGACTTCTGGATCCCTGTTTTTAAAATGACCACCCCTAATTATTTTTGGTGTTCAGATTGTCCCATACTTAGCCAGAGTCCCTTCAGGCTGTGTCCCTGTGACATCCCCCATCATGTTTTGTTTTTTGAGTGTTTTCTGGCTTTCTGGCAGAAGATGCTTCAGGCTTATCTTGCCTCTTCCCTGTTCCAGCTCTGGAATCAGCCATTTATGTGGGGAGCTGTGGTTTACCACCTCTTCCTTTTTCTAAAATGCTTTTTATTTTGGGAAAGCTTTAGATTTACAGAAAAACAGCGAAGATAGTGCAGAGAGATCCCATATACCCATTCCCAGTTTCCCCTATTATTAACGTCATTAGGATGGTACGTTTGTCACGCCTAATGAACCAGCATTGATGCATTGTTACTAACCTAAGTCCATACTTCAGGCAAGTCGAATTTCCTTACCTAATGTCCTTTTCTGCTCCAGGACCCCATCCAGGAGGCCACATGACATTTAGTCATCATGTCTCCTCAGGCTCTTCTGGACTGTGACGGTTTCTTAGACTTCCCTTGGTTTTGATGAGCGCTGGCTCTTTTTAAAGGGGAATGTGTTAGAATCCAGGTCTGGGCGCTGGGATTGTCTTTGTTTCTAAGCCCGCTCAGTGGACAGAGCTAGGACGGTTTACATATGGAAACACACATGCACGTATATGCACACACACAGGTACGCATGCATACACGTACTTAAATAGACGCACACACATGTCCACGCATCTACGTGCATGCACACGGCTTAGGAGTTGAGCTGTTGCTGGGCCCCATCCACCTGGCGGGGCGCCCCAGGTTTCACCTTCCATGTTTGCACCTCTCCTTCCACAGAGAAGCCTGGCTCCCAGTGCCGTCCACATGGCAACTCGCTTGCTCAATCCTAGGATGCACCTAAAGTAACGTCAGAGTAGCTTCACCCAGACCACTGTCAGAAACAAACCTACCAGGCAGAGTTCAGGGCTCAGGGTTAGCAGCCGAGACCCAGGGGAGCAGCCAGTGTTGTCCTGGGTCCCTTGGCTTGGCCCCTTCTGTGTGTTCACGCTGTTCCTCTGAACGCAGTCGGGTCCTTCTGTTTCTCTTTGCTTTCAGTTTTATAGTTATTTCCCCTGCCTGTCCTTATTGAGTTAGTTTTTTTTTTTTTTCCAGATGTTGGGGGTAAGAGTTTATTAATTAATTTATTTATTTTTGCTGTGTTGGGCCTTTGTTTCTGTGCGAGGGCTTTCTCTAGTTGTGGCAAGTGGGGGCCACTCTTCATCGTGGTGCACGGGCCTCTCACTATCGCGGCCTCTCTTGTTGCGGAGCACAGGCTTCAGACGCGTAGGCTCAGTAGTTGTGGCTCACGGGCCCAGTTGCCCCGCAGCATGTGGGATCCTCCCAGACCAGGGCTCGAACCCGTGTCCCCTGCATTAGCAGGCAGATTCTCAACCACTGCGCCACCAGGGAAGCCCCGATTTAGTTTTATTTTTTGAATATAAAGAACACAAATACAGTTTTGAAAGTCAAAGTTCTACCAAAAGGTGGTCCGAGAAGAGTCTCCTGGTGGGAGCCAGCTCTGTTGCTCGGGGCCCCTCCTTCCTGGGCTGCTTTGTGCGAATATCACAGATGTGTGGGCGTTGACTCAGCTCCCCTTTACATACAGGGGTTGGGGGGAGCAGACCTGTGCGTGGGCCTTGCGGCTCGTTGCGTCTTCTCCCCGGCCCAGCTCACCCTGGCAGTCCCACCCGGCAGTCCTGCCTCCCCGCTTCTTTTTCCAGCTGCACTTGCTCCATTGTGCTCTGCAGTTTATTTGCCCGATTATCTATATTTGGATATTCAGATAGTTTCCAGTATTTTGCAGCTGTAAGTGATGCTGAAATGAATGGTCTTGTGCGTGTGCACTTTTGTATTGTAGGAGGGGCACCTTCAGGGTGAGTTCCTAGAAGTGGGTTTGCTGGACTGGAGGTTAAATGTATATATTGTGTTGTTAGCTGTTGTCCAGTTTCTCCAGAGGGTTTGCACGCTGTTCTGTTCTCACTGGCAGCGTACTGGGGGACCTGTCTCCCCACTGGCTCACCAATAGTTGCATCGTCAAGCTTTTGAGTTCTGCTAATGTGATGGGCAAGAAATGGTATCACAGTATAGTTGAATTTGCATTTCTCTGATTATAAATGAAGTTGAACATGCTTTCATATGTGTGTGAGTTGTCTATTCATGTCTTTTGCCCATTTTTCTGTAGTGCTCTTGCACCTTGTCATCAAATGTTAAGAGCTCTTTGTATGTTAAGGATATTTCCTCGCTTTATCTGAGACATATATTGCAGATATTTTCTCCCAGTTTTGTCATTTGTCTTCTTATTCCCCTCGTTCCTGATTTTTTTGGGCCACGTGTCTTAGTCTGCTCAGGCTGCTGTAACAAAATGCCATATATTGGGTGGCTTAAACAACAGACATGTATTTCCCGCAGCTCTGGAGGCTGGAGGTCCAAGATCAAGGCGCCTGCAGATCTGGTTCCTGGTGAGGCCTCTCCTCCTGGTTTGTGGACACCACCCTCTCGCTGTGTGCTCACGTGGCCTTTCAGTGGTGTATGTGTGTGGAGGGAGAGGGAGAGCTCTCTCTTTCTCTTCTTATAAGGGCACTGATCCCACCATGGGGGCCCCACTGTCATGACCTCATCTAAACCTAAGTACCTCCCAAAGGCCCACCTCCAGATGCCATCACTTTAGAATTAGGGCTTTAATATATGAATTTTGGGGAACACAAACATTCAGTCCATAACATCATGTAAACTTCAAAATTTTCTGATGCAGTCAAACGTATCAGTCTTTTCTTTCGTTGTATCTGGATTTTGAGTCATAGTTAAAAAGCCTTTCCCTACTCCTATAGAAGAATTTATCCGTGTTTTCTCCTAGTACGTGTATAGTTTCAATTTTTATGTTTAGATCTCCTTTGTGGTGTGAGGAATGGATCTAATTTTATCTTTTTCCAGTGGCCATCCAGTTGTCCCGATGCTACTTGTTAAAAAGTCCTTCTGTGCTGCAGTGATTTAAGGTGCCTCTTAGTCATACACTAGATCTCCGTTTATACTTGCATCTGCTTCTAGACCTTTATTCTGCCCGTGGCTGCTCTGTTCTGTGCTGGGACCACGGCGTCACGGCCCTGAGGCTGCTGGGTCTCTCGGTGGCGGGTGCGGCCTGCAGCCCCTCCCCTTCCTGGCTCTTACTGCTCTTCCCACGTTTGCTTTTCCTGAGGAACTTCAGCATCAACAGGTCTAGTTCTATAAAGAGAGCTCGTTGGCATTTTTATTGGGATTGCATTAAATTTATTAATTTGTGACGTCCTAACCAGGAAGAAGGGAAGTCTTTCTGTTGGTCTACTTCTGTTTTTGTGTCTTTTGGGAGTGATTTTTTTGTTTTTTTTTTTTTGGTACGTGGGCCTCTCACTGTTGTGGCCTCTCCCATTGCGGAGCAACAGGCTCCGGACGCACAGGCTCAGCGGCCATGGCTCACGGGCCCAGCCGCTCCGCGGCATGTGGGATCTTCCCGGACTGGGGCACGAACCTGTGTCCCCTGCATCGGCAGGCGGACTCTCAACCACTGCACCACCAGGGAAGCCCTGGGAGTGATTTTAAATACAGGTTTACAATGTAGATTTTAAACAGTTGAACAGTTCTTACTAAGTTTATTCACAGGTATTTAATTTTTGTATTGCTCTTGTAAGTGGGATTTTCTCTTTCATGTGTTCTGGATCTTCTTTTTTTGTGGACAGTCATTAAACAGTTTTTTTTTTTTTTTTTTTACTAGCACTTTATATAGCTTTTGTCATGTACCTCACTGTTTTTTAAATTACACTGTATTTTGACGTCATTACAGATTCACATGCTGTTGTAAGAAATAAGCAGAGAGATCCCATGTCCTCTTTACCACTTGTCCCCAGTGGTAATGCTGCTTCTTGGTTTCAAGTCCAGCTGGCCGACTTTTTCTTTCAGGTCTTGCATCCTCCGCACGGCCTCAGCCTGGCTGGCATGGAGGCTGTTCCCCTCCGTCCCTCTCCCCTGCGTTCCCTCGCCTGCCCTGCGTGTTTCTCTGTTGCCCGCTTCTCTCCCGCTGTGCTCAGGATGTCATGGTGCCCTGGGGGTTGGGGTAGGGGTGGCAGCAGACAGCTTCAGGCTTACTTCTTCCCCGAGTGGTGACTCCGAACGCAAGCGAGCCGCCTTCTCCTGAGACCCCACTAGGAACCCCTCATAGAAAGGCTAGGGCTGGCCTCAGTGCATCCCTTCCCTGTAGTAGCCGTTATTCCAGGCCGTGGAGTTCCCTGTTGACCTGCACTGCGGTCACGGCCCCGTGGAACAGAGGTGCCCGCAGGAAGGGATGCCAGGCTACCAAGCCTGAGCCCCAAGGTCAAGGGCTCTGTAGGACCCAGTGGGAGATGCGAGGAGGGAAGCGGACCCCGGCAAGGGGCCGGTTCTCCAGAGGACGCAGATACAAAGTCCCTGGAGTGCCATGCTCTGGCTGCTGGGTCGCAGACTCCGAAGGACAAGAGGCTGCACGCCTGTCCACCTCACCAGCCACGGCCCCAAACTCAGGACGGATTCCCTATTGCTTCTTTCAGCTCTTGTTGAGTTGATATCTTTTTTGCAAAGAGGACCAGAGTGTTATGAGCCCTTTAGCCAGTATGAAGAGTCATTGTAGGTTTCCAGCTTTCTTAAAACCATACCCCTGTTGTTTTTCATTGCTCATGTGTATGTTTAAAAATAATTACTGTGCTCTGTAGAATGAAATGAAAATATTGCCTGCCAAACGATTACTGTGCTTTTAAATGACTCTGCAGACACTGTGTCGTATACGGGCAGCTTAAACGACTTTAATTATATGTCGTTAGGTTTCCTTTTCCACCCTGAATGTGGATGAAGGAAATCAGTCTGCAGCAGCTGCCGCGTTCTCTGTACGTCTGAGTTGGAAAAGCTTTTGGCGTATAATCGATCCATTTCTGGAAGGAATGACCTCGGGCTGATGGTGTGTGGTTTGTGAGCCTTCGCTTGGCCCGGTGGTCCTGGGTGCCTCGTGCTCCTTGGCAGGAAGGAGGGGCGAGATTCCGGCTCTGGACGCCTGTTTCTCTCCTAACTCTTCCCCTTGGGTGTGTTTCAGGCTCTCGGGCCTTGCGAGGTTCACCTCAGTGGCCAGGCACCCAGTGTCCTCTCAGGAGGATGTGGGAAACAAGTCATCTTAACCTTGTGCGTTGCCTGTGGCCCAGCTCTGAGACCTCAGAGCCTCCGGCTGCCAATGTGGACTGGCCCGGCTCGTAGGTGGGTGCGCGCTCCCTGGTCTGTGCCGCTGGGGTGGGCCTTGGCCCTCCCTCCGTGGTCAGCATTCGCGGACGGTGCAGAGGGTCACGTGGGCCGGTGCATGTGAGGGACACCCCAGAACAGACCTGTGCCTGGCCCAGGCCGGGCTGCTTTCTGCCCCGTTCCTCCGTCTGTCCCGTGCTTCCTAAATCTCTCTCTGTGACTCTCGGTCACCACAGCCTCTGTGATGTGTGTGCTGTCGGGGACATTTGGACACGTTCTGACACAACAGTTTGCTTTTCTCATTTGTGCTCACCAGGGGCCCCAGCGTGGCTGCCCCCATCCAGGGTCTGGCCTTCGGGCCCAACTCTGTCTCGGGAGGTGGCCTCAGGGCCAGGGGACCTCCCCCCACCCTATGGGTTCCCTGTCACCTCTGCAGTGTGTTTCTGGGCCTTGGGCTGCGGTGACCAGAGTTAGCAGGGAGGGGGCCCAGTGGGTGACAGGGGGCCCCGGCAGGAGGAATTAGGTCTCACTGAAGATCTAAAGGAAAATCAACCTCGTGAAATAACCTGAAGTTTTACCTGCCTCGAAGGGATTTCTGAGTTGGTCTGAGGACAGAGGCCGAGGGGATTCCTCCTGGGGCGACCTGAACACATTGCCACAAACTACTTGGCTTAAAACAACAGACGTTTATTCTCTCTCAGTCAGTTCTGGATCCAGAATCTGCTGGGCCACAATCGAGGCGTCGGGAGGGCCTTGTTCCTTCTGGAGGCTCGGGGGAGGATCCTTCCTGCCTCTTCTAGGTTTTGTTCCTGGGCTGTTAAAACAAAGTGTGGGAAGTGGATGTTTGTGTAACTGACAGCTGCCTTCCACAGAAGAGTGCTGTGCAGACTGAGGACGAGGAAATCCAGAGGTGTGTGAAACCGGAAGCTGGGGATCAGTCACCGCGTTTGAAAGGTTAAGCCAGAAGGGGTTGCACAATTAGCATGAAAATGGGGGCACGTTTTTTATTTTCATTTGGATCGTGTAATAAATTTACGAATTTTTTGGGAGACGGCTGTTTGCAAACGTAGTCTAGGTAGTATTGAATCCTTATAGTTTTTTTAGTGGCCAGTTTTGCTAATACATTTATAATTTATTTTTAAAAAGCAATAGACTTATATCAACTTTTCCCTGGTACACTGTAGTTGTTCAGTACCGTTTTATCCTGTCAGTGGCTAACGGGCTGGGAAGGGCAGACCGCCGTCTTTGTATTTGACAGACACTGAAAGTTACGGCACAGAATCAGACTCTTAAGATTCTTAACTCGGCTGATTCTTTGCTTGTACTTCCAGGATGTGGGTTTTTTTTTTTTTTTTTTTCCCTCATTGAGTTGACAGGGACCCAAACCCTTGCTCATGTGGTGGTATGAAGTATCCCACCCATGGTCTGAAGTTTGGCTCCAGTAAAGGGTCAGAATAAGCTGAAGTGGGTGGTGTGAGGTCCAGTTACGAGGGGGCCTCAGGAAAGAGAGATTAATTCACAACCAGACACTGATTCTGATGTTCCCCGACATGGCTATAAAGGATATAACGGGTTGGGATAGCATCTGGAACAGTCTGGGAAGACGGACTTGGATGAAATGCACGCTTCCTGTTCTGTATTGGGGTCCCCTCGTGCACACCCTCTGCTGTGGTTTGAGCCAGTTGGCCATCAAGCCGCCTGTGCTGGATTCCAGCCACAGTCCTTTTGTGTGTGTGTGTGACGATCTGCCCTTTACCTGAGGGCAGTCAAGTCCTGGCTGTGACAGTGGCACACAGCTCACCCGTGTCCAGCCACGTGAGCAGGGTCCGTGGGGAGCCCCGGGCACACCGCTGGAGCCTTCCCTGCCTCCGTGGCCCCAGACACAGCTCGGGTCAGAGGGTCCCCGTTGGCATCGCCTTTCCGTTGGGACCATGGTCTGCACCATCACACGCAGCCTTGGGCTTCCATTCCTTCTGAGTGTCTGAGGCCCCCTCCTTGAAGGCTGTCAGCCTCCCTGTGACCACGGCCTGAGTTTGGGGGCGGCTGGGTTCATGCGTGCAGCAGCCGGTGGTCAAGAGGGACGGAGGGCCATCGGCTCCCTCGGCGCCCGGTGACGCTGAGGAACCACGCGGGCCTTTGCGCTTGTCCTCCCAGGAAGGGAGATGCTGTGGCCACGTTGCATTTTACACCTGCCGCCTTTGGGTGGCTTCTCCGCAGCATTACACCGAGGCTGGGAATTGTGGGGCAGAGGCGGGCGAGGCTGCTGCCCCGAGTCCCGGCTGTCAGTCTGACTGTGGTTAGTGCCGCTGGGCTCTTGGGGTTCCTGGGCTCCGGTCTCACCTGGTGTCGCCAAGCGCCCCATGTCCTCTGGCGGCGAAATGGCCTTCCTGGGGGAGCCGACGTGCCAGGGAACCTGCAGAATCTGCCATTCAGGGCCTGGGGCAGAGCCGTTGTTTCTGAAGCTGCCATAATGGGGTGGATCACAAGTCTTGTTGCCCAGCCGAGCAGGAATTTCAGGACCTGACCACGGCCCACTCTGAGTTCCGCTTTATTCTTGCTGCTTTTTTTTTTTTTTTGGACCGTTTTTAAAGTCTTTATTGAATTTTGCTACAATATTGCTTCTGTTTTATGTTTTGGTTTCTGGGCCATGAGCCATGTGGGATCTTAGCTCCCCGACCAGGGATCGAACCTGCACCCCCTGCATTGGAAGGTGAAGTCTTAACCACATGACCGCCAGGAAGTCCCTCTCGCTGCTTTTTGAATAAGCGGATGAAAGTGGTTTCTTTAAAACACTACTGAATCAAGCCCTGAAGCCGTATTTGTGAAAATGGCTTTGTTTGAACGTGGAGGCTAATTCTGAGGTGTCCTAGGGTCCTCTTCCCTTGCATCTGGCCAATGATAGAGACAGTGAAAGAAGGAACAGCATGTAACTTTCAGCCTGACTGATTTCCTAATTACACATAAGTTACATAGACAGAACATACCATTAGGAGCTGAAACTTTGGGGGAGAAACTGTGTGCTAATAACGCTAAATTGAATATCCACGTGTATTCTTTTTTTTAATTAATTTTTATTGGAGTACAGTTGCTTTACAATGTTGTGTTAGTTTCTACTGTACAGCAAAGTGAATCAGCTATATATGTACATATATCCCTTCTTTTCTGGATTTCCTTCCCATTTAGGTCACCACAGAGCATTGAGTAGAGTTCCCTGTGCTATACATTAGGTTCTCGTTAGTTATCTATTTTATTTTTTTATTATTTACTTTTCATTTTATTTATTTATTTATTTTTGGCTACATTGGGTCTTCATTGCTGTGCGCGGGCTTTCTCTAGTTGCGGCGAGCGGGGGCTACTCTTCGTTGCGGAGCACGGGCTCTAGGCTCGCAGGCTTCAGTAGTTGTGGCACGCGGGCTCAGTAGTTGTGGCCCACAGGCTCTAGAGTGCAGGCTCAGTAGTTGTGGCACACGGGCTTAGTTGCTCCGCGGCATGTGAGATCTTCCCGGACCAGGGCTCGAACCCGTGTCCCCTGCTTTGGCAGGTGGATTCTTAACCACTGCACCACCGGGAAGTCCCTTAGTTATCTATTTTATACATAGTAGTGTGTATATGTCAATCCCAGTCTCCCAATATCCACGTGTTTTCTTCATCATTTTACAAAGTGTCTCATCACTAACACAAAGTGCCATTCCTGGTGTTTTATTCATGGATTTGGGTAGATATTGGTAAGGCACAGAGTGTTTGAAAACCTGCAGGAAGATGCTACAGGAAGAGGAGGAGTCATAAAGATGGTGTTGGTCTTCAAGAGGGTCCTGGTTATGGGGGTGGGCTCCCAGAACCAGAGTCTGGCTTCCCTGCTCTCTTTGAGCCACTGATGTGGTGCCGTGTCCTCCTCCTGTGGCGGTTTTTTCTTTTGTGATGACCCCCTGCCTTGCTACACTGCTCTCTAGTGAAATTTTACCAGGAAAGCACTGTTGATTTCCCCCACCCAAGTGGGCTTGGTAATGACTCGTGACCAATGTGCTTTGTTTCCATTCCAGGCAGCTTCGGTCACCTCCTTGTCGAACCTGGCGTGTATGCACATGGTGCGCTGGGCTGTCTGGAACCCCGTGCTGGAAGCCAGCTCCGGGCGGGTGACGTTACCTCTACAGGGTGGGATCCAGCCCAACCCCTCGCATTGTCTGGTCTATAAGGTACCCCCAGCCAGCATGAGCTCCGAAGAGGTAAATTGTTAGAGGCTCCGTAAGTATGATTATTTTCTATGAGCTTCTAGCAAGTTCATGCGTTTTCAAAATCAGAAGCTGACAAATATGTTTGCTGATGTTTCATGAGCACTGTTTTTTTCACGTCATGGCTGTGCCCTTAAAAAATAAGTGTGGTTTCTGAGTCATAGTCGGCTGTGAACTCACTGAGGCCAGTTTTATCTGGGGTCTTATAATGTCCCCGGTCATGTATCAGTCTTTCAAGGTGACCTTTGGGGCCTGTGACTCTTATTTGTATACATGGTGCCATGAGATCCACTTCTGTGCTTTTTAAAAAGCCCTCTTTTTTTTTTTAAATTTATTTTTTATTGAAGTATAGTTGAATTACAATGTTGTGTTAATTACTGCTGTACAGCAAAGTGACCCAGTTAACATATATGTACATACATTTTTTCATATTCTTTCCCATTATGGTTTATCACAGGATATTGAATATAGTTCCCTGTGCTATACAGTAGGACCTTGTTGTTTATCCATTCTGAATACACCAGTTTGCACCTGCTAATCCCAAACTTCCCCCCCAACCCCCCCCACCTTGGCAACCACCAGTCTATTTTCTATGTCCCTGATTCTGTTTCTGTTTCATAGACAGGTTCATTTGCGTCATATTTTGGATTCCACATATAAGTGATACTGTACGGTATTTGTCTTTCTCTTTCTGACTTACGTCGCTTAGTATGATAATCTCTAGGTCCATCCATGTTGCTGTAAAAGGCATTATTTTGTTCTTTTCTATGGCTGAGTAGTATTCCATTGTATATATGTACCACATCTTCTTTATCCATTCATCTGTCCATGGACAGTTTGCTTCCCTGTCTTGGCTATTGTGAATAGTGCTTCTGTGAGCATTGGGATGGATGTATCTTTTTGAATTAGAGTTTTCTCCAGATATATGCCCAGGAGTGGGATTGCTGGATCATGTGGTAATTTTATTTTTAGTTTTCTGAGGAACCTCTCTACTGTTTTCCACAGTGGCTGCACCAACTTACATTCCCACCAACAGTGTAGGAGGGTTCCCTTAATAAAAAGGCCCTCCTGAAACGTTTGGTGCACTGGGGGCTGTGTCTCGTGTGCACAAGGCTGGGATGGGAGCCGGGCGGTGGGCACTGCCCTGGCTGGTCTTTGTGGCTTGTCACTCACACCCACTGGACCTCAACTCTCTCCAGCTGTGTCTGGAGGGGAGGGACCACAGCAGGACTTAAAAAAAAAATCCATTTTGAAATGAAGCTTTCTCTGATCCCCAGTATAGAAAGCAAATAAAAGTGGGGCAGGGCCAGTGGAAGCGTGTGTGTGTGGGTCTTATCCCCTGGCCTCCACTGGCCTGTTGGCAGCCTTGCGGGGTGGGGAGCAGAGACCTGGGGGCCACAGACACCGTGTGACACCACTGCTCTGGCTGATGTCCCAAGTCCTTCCTGACACTGCTAATGGGTTGTGACAGCGTTTTTGCCTGGGTGTGTTGTTTGATTCTTCTGCTGACATTCCTGAAATATACCCATCCTGTCTCAGCAGCACAAACAGGAGGCTTTTAGGACTCAATTGTCTAAATTTTCTTAGGTAAAGGACCAGACCTGTTATTTCAGTATGTCATCCGTGTGCTGAGTCTAGTGACAAACATTATTTTCCGTGTTATTATTTATGGTTTGGATTATGCTTTGGGAACCTGAATAAGGGAGCAGTTGATTGTGCAGCTTTCCTTATTATAAGCAATGTCCCTCATTATGGGGCCACATTTTGCTTCATTCCCACATGGTCTGGTTTGAGCCCTTATTATAAAATTGCCATTAGAAATCCTGAAGCCATTGCCATTTTCTCATTCTCATTCTCTCTCTCTCTCTGTGTATGTATGTATGTAAATAAATCCTTATTCTGTTTAATTTTAGCCTTGTCATGCCACTACATTTCCTTTGCTTTTTTTTAAGTGTGTAAACTATATTGGAGCCTAAGTGTTGTGAAGGTTTGACTATCTTAAGGACACAAATATATTAAATACCATCATTTTTCATGAGGAATGTCACTTCTCATCAGGGTTTCTCAACCTCAGCGCTATTAGCGTTTGGGGCCAGGTAATTCTTTGCTGTGGGTCTGTCCCGGGCACTGGAAGGTGTCGAGCAGCATCCCTGGCCTCTTCCCACTAGATGCCAGTAGCATCCCCCCAGTGATGACAGCCTGAATGTCTGCAGACATAGCTGAACTTGTTCCTCTGGGGGCAAAATCGCCCCCAGTTGAGGACCACTACTCTAAACAGATAGAATTAGCTAAACTAGTGAATTACCCCTGGCCACAAAGTTGATTCGCTCCCCTGCTCTCTAAAAGTGCTACTCTGCTTCTGCCTGCGTTTCTCATCTCATGGAGCAGTGCCAGCAGCTACCGAGTCACAGGGGTGGGAACCTAGGTAAGCCTGGTCTCTGCCTGTGCACCCGTCAGATCTTCATCTTGTTTGTTCGTTCCGTGACTTTTTATTGAACACCTGTATCTGCTCCGGGAAAACTATCTCTAATCCCATGGAACTTACAGTTGAGTAGGAGTGGCAGATGTTAAAGAAGAAAAATACATGCTAGGGGCTTCCCTGGTGGCGCAGTGGTTGAGAGTCCGCCTGCCGATGCAGGGGACACGGGTTCATGCCCCGGTCCAGGAAGATCCCACATGCCACGGAGCGGCTGGACCCGTGAGCCATGGCTGCTGAGCCTGCACGTCCGGAGCCTGTGCTCCGCAACGGGAGAGGCCACAACAGTGAGAGGCCCGTGTATCGCAAAAAAAAAAACAAAACGAAAAAAACAAAAAAAAAACCATGCTATACACATCCTATAATTTTTTACTAAGTAAATTTTGCGGTTTATGTGATTATGATTATTTGCTGTGAAGGTAAGTAGTGTGTTATGATTATGTTTTCCTTCTTAAACAACTCCTGTATTCTTTCCTTGAGCAAATAATTGTCTTTAAAAAAATTAATATCTCCAGAGGCAGCCTCTTTCAACTCTTAGCTGTGACATATGATATTTACTTTGTTTTCTAAATATTATGCTTCTACTGTTATTTCTTAGTATATCAATTTTGGAAATTGTATATTGTCTTACAGTAATGATAGATGGGAACTTTAGCTCTTTTATACACTCCTGCACTTAAAAAACAACCCCACTTCTGTCTCCCCACTGCTTGGCCTTGCATTCAGGTACCATTGCCAGAGGTGTGCAGCACAGTGGGGTCTGGCCAGAGGATTGGAAGGGGAGCCCCAGGAAACTGGAAAGAACTAGGGGGATCTGGAGAGGGAGGAGCTTGGAAAGTACCCCATAAAGTTGTTTAAGAAATGCTGAGCTAACCCCCAGCTTCACGTGCCTGAATCTGACCCTACACAGCATATCGCAGACTTTGAGAACTGGACTGTGGATGGAGTTGCCTGCTGGGTGGACTCCATGCAGGAGAGGCCTGAGTATCACTGTACAGGCTTTGAAAATGGAACTGGTGTTGAAACCACCACCCACAGGAGGCTGGTTGGAAACTGGGGCTTGAACCCAACTGGGTGGATTCCTGACTAAACAAAAATATCAACATTCTCCATAGGATTTAAACGAGACTCATAATCTTATAATGTGATATTCAAAATGTCCATGATACAATCTAAACTTAATTGACAAAGAACGAGGAAAATCTCAACTCGTAAGGGAAAGACATTCAACAGACAGCAATCAATACTGAGGTGACACAAATGTTGGAATTATCAGACAGAGCCTTTAAAGCAGGCATTATAAAAATGCTCCAGTAAATCAGAGTGAACACTTTTGAAACAAAGGGAAAGATAGAAAGTCTCAGCAAAGAGATGGAAGATAAAGAAGAAGCAAATGGAAATTTTAGAACTGAAAAATAAAATTGCCAAAGTAAAGTATTCGCTAGGTGGACTCAATAGCAGAATGGGGATGACAGAAGAAACAGTCAGTGAACTTGAAGGTAAATCAATAGAATTTATCCAGTTTGAACCACAGAGAGAAAAGTGATTGGAAGACAGTGGACGAAGCCTCAGGGACGTGTGGGGCAGGACCACAAAGGCTAACACCTGTGTCATCAGAGTCCCAGTAGAAGAGAAAGGGTTCTGTGCAGAAAAAACATTTGAAGACACAGTGACTGAAAACTCCTCTAATTTGGCAAAAGACTTAAACCTACAGATTGAAGAGGTTCAGTGAACCCAGAGATAAATGCAAAGAAATCCACAACCAGACACATCATAATCAAACTGCTAAAAAATAAAGACAAAGTCTTGAAAATAGCCATAGAAAAATGATGTATTACTTACACAGAGACAATAATTTGAATATCTGTAGGTTCCTTAGCAGAAATCATGGGGGCCAGAAGGAAATGGAGCAACATTTTAAAAGCAGTAACAGAAAGACACCAGAACTCAAAATTCTATTTCAGCAAAAGTCCTGCAGGAATGAAGGTGAGATAAAGACATTCTCAGATGAACTAAAACTAAGAGAATTCATTGGCAGGAGACATGCTCTAAGAGAATTGCTAAAGGAATTTCTTCAGACAGAAGAGAAATGATACCAGATGAAAACTTGGTACATCAGGAATGAAGGAAGAGCATCAAAAATGATAACTATAATATAGTATTCTCCTCCTTTTGAGTTCTTTAAAATATGTTTGATGGTTGAAGCAAAAAGTATAGCAGTGTCTGAGAGGATTTTTAAAGTATGTAGGTATAATAGGTAAGACAGCTATAATACAAAGGGGGCGGGTAAAGAGACCTGTAGGGTGATAAGCTTTCTACATTCCACTTGTGGTAATAAAATATAGATTTTGAGTAGATTGTGAAAAGTTAAATATTTACATTGTAAACCCTAGAGCAGTCACTAAAAATAGGATACAAAGAGACAGTGAGAAACCCAATAGATAGATAAAATGGAATAATTCAAAATAAGGCAAGAAAAGGGAAACAGGAATGAAAAACAGAGGGAACAAATCATAATAAAATGATAGTTCTGAATCCAGACACACCAATAATTACATGACATGTAAATAGTCTGAACACACCAACTCCAAGACAGAAGTTGTCAGGTGGCATAAAAACTCAAGGTCCAACTGTATGCTGTTTACCAGGAACTCAGTTCAAATACAATGATGTGGTAGGTCAAAAGTAAGAGGATGGAAAACCATTCTGTGCAAACACTATTCAAAAGATAACTGGAGTAGCTATATTAATACCAGACAAAGTAGACTTTGGAGCAAAAGAAATTGCTAGAAATTAAGAGGGATATTACATATGATAAAAGAGTCAATTCACCAAGAAGACATACAATACTAAAAGTGTATGCATCTAACACAGAGCTTCAAAATGCAAAAAACTAATAGCGCAGAAAGAAGAAATAGACAAATTGACAGTTGTAGTTGGATATTTCAACACTCCTCTTGGAGTAAACTATAAATATGTAGATAGAGAATCACCAACATATAGAACTGAACAATATCATTAAGCATCTGGATCTAAATGACCTTTATGGAACGCTCCACTC
Organism: Mesoplodon bidens; assembly: GCF_964165515.1. Lineage (NCBI taxonomy): Eukaryota > Metazoa > Chordata > Mammalia > Artiodactyla > Ziphiidae > Mesoplodon > Mesoplodon bidens. Next base: position 183,034,761 of record NC_138177.1, read on the forward strand.
AACAACAGCAGGATACACATTCTTTTCAAGTGCACATGGAACATTCACCAAGATAGACCATATCCTGGATCATAAAACAAACTTTAATTTTAAAAGAACTGAAATTACACAAGGTATATTCTGCGATCATAATGGAATTAAACTAGAAACCAATAACAAAGATAACATAAAAAATTAGAAACACTTGGAAATTCATACACTTCTAAATAATCTATAAGTCAGAGAGGAAGCCTCAAGAAAATATAGGAGATATGTTGAACTGAACAAAAATGAAAGTACAACATATCAGAATTCATAGGGTGCAGCTAAAGTGTGCTTACATGGAAATTTATAGCGTTAAGTGCTTATATAACAACAGAGAAAAGTCTCAAATCAATAATCTAATCTTCCACTTTTAGAAACTAGAAAAAGAAGAAGAAAATAAACCTAAAGCAAGGCAGAAGAAAGTCAATAATAAAGATAAGAGCAGAAACTAATAAAACTGAAAACAGAAAAACAATAGAGGAAAAACTAGAGAAAGCCAGTGAAATAAAAAACTGATTCTTTGAAAAGCTCAATAAAATTGACAAACCTTTAATAAGACTGAAAGAGTAAAGAAAAGAGAGGACACAAATTACTAATAATAGGAATGAAAGAAGGGATACCACTACAGACCACACAGGTATAAAAAGGATATTAGGGGAATACTATGAACAACTCTATGCCCATAAGCTTGAAAATTTAGATGAGATGGATCAGTTTGTCTTAAACAACAAACTATCGAAACTTACCCAAGATGAACTAGATAATCTGAGTAGTCCTATAACTTTATAGAAGATGAGTTCATGGTTAAAATACTTTTGAAAAAGAACTATCCAGGCCTATTCACTGTAAATTGTCCTAAACATTTTTTCCTTTAAGGAAAAATAACACTGATTTTATACATTCTCTTCCAGAAAGTAAGATAGATAGGAGCAATTCCCAGTTCATGTAACAAGGCCTGCATTACTCTGATATCAAAACCAGAAAAAGGCAGTACAGGAAAAGAAAACTATGGATACATAAGCCTCATGAACTTAGATGCAAAATACTCAACAAAATATTAGCAAATTGGATCCAACAGTATGGAAAAAGAATAATACACCATGACCAAGTTGGGGGTTATCTCAGGAATGCAAGGCTATTTTCTATTTGAAAGTCAAAAATATGTAATTCATCATAGTCACAGCCTAAAGAAGGAAAAACGTATGATCATAACAATTGATGCAGAAGAAGCATTTGACAAAATTCAACGTCCATTTATGACAAAAACTGAGCAAACAGGAATAAAGAGGAACTTCCTCATCTTGATAAGAGTATCTACAAAAATCCTTTAGTTAGCATCACACTTAATGGTGAAAGATTGACTTCTTTTCCCCATAGGTCAGGAGCAAGTGAAGGATGCCCATACATAGTATTCAACATCTTATTCAACATTGTACTGGAAGTTCTAGCCAGTGCAATAAAGCAAGAAAACAAAATTTAAAAGCCATACAGATTGGAAAGGAAGGAACAAATCTTATTTGCAGACAACATGATTTTCTGTGTGGAAAATCTCAAGGGATTTACCAAAAGCTCCTAGAATAAACAAGTTTAGGGAGATTGCAGGATACAACAGGAGGTCAAGATAGAAAAATCAATCACATGTCTTTACACTAACAACAGTTGGAAAGCAAAATCTAAAAAACAGCATTATTTACAAAAGCTGAGTCAAAGAAGACCTAAATAAATGGAGAGACATCTTTATGGATTGGAAGACTGTTTCCACATAGTAAAGATATAAATTCTCCCCAAATTGACCTATAGGTCTAATGCAATTTCAATCAAAATCCTTACATGATTTTTTTGTATATATAGACAAGCTGATTCTAAAGTTTATACAGAAAAGCAAAGGAATTAGAAAGAGTCAAAAGAATTTTGAAAAGAACAATAAAGTTGGAGGATTCATACTACACAATTTCAAGACTTTCATTAAAGCTACAGTAATCACGATAAAGTGCTGTTGGTAAAGGCATTGACCCATAGATGAATGGAATGGAATAGAGTCCAGAAGCAAGTCACAGTTTAGCAGTTTCCTGTAAAATTAAATATACACATACCATATGACCCAGCAATCCTACTCGTAGAGAAGTGAACCTTATGGGAATGAAAACTTATGTCACACAGAAATACGTATACCAGTGTTCCTAGCAGCTCTATTTATAACCACTCAAGCTGGAAACAGCCCGAATGTTTCTAAATGGGTGAATGGATAAGTACACTGGGGTGCATCGTACAATAGAAAACTCCTCGGCAACAAAAAGGAACGGGCTGTGGGTACACACTACGGCCCGGGAGAGTCTCATCAGTACCGCAGGGAGTGAAAGAAGCCAGTCTCAAAGGTTGTATAGCATGTGATCCCATTTATATGACAGAAGAGAGGGGTAGATTGCGGGGTTGGGTGTTGGCGGGACGGTGTACAAGGAGGCAGTGAGGGAATGTTTTGGGTGGTGGGGCTGTTCTGTACCCTGGCTGTGGTGGTGGTTACATGTGTTAAAACTCAAAGAACTATACACCAAAAGGGAAACAGTCAACATAACATAGGTTAATTAAAAAATGCATTCGAAACTGGAGCAGCGATGTTGTGATTTCTGCTTGGGTGAGGGTGTTCTTGTGATGGTGGTCTCCTGGGGCTCTGATTCCCATTGATCATCTTAGGGCCGGGCGAACGGTTCCTGGTTGAGCTGTTCTGACCGAAGGGTGCTGATGAAGGGAGCGTGGCCGTCACCGCTCTTGTTGTGGTCGATCGTAGGTGAAGCAGGTGGAGTCGGGGACAGTCCAGTTCCAGTACTCAGTGAGCCCTGAAGGACACCCGGACACGCCCGTGGAGCACGCCATTCGCCCCAAGGCAGAGCAGCGGCCTTCCAGGAAGCCACCCACCTCCCCTTCAGGTAGGTGTGTGTAGAGAGCTGAGTCTTCCAGCTCACGGCACAGCTCCATCTGTGCCCAGTACAGCCACGTTTATCAGATACTTACTGCAGATTGCTTGAATTTGAATCCGTTGGTTGCGTTGTTGCCGAATACAGAGGTGTAGAACTGGGCAGTGATGAAGCGTGGCCCAGCACTTTGGGCTTCAGCCACGAGTCAGCTCTGTTGCTTGCAGCTCCCTGACCGAGGGCCTGGGAAGGTCTGTGGGTGACCCTTAAAGGGACACATCATGTGGGTGCCCTGCAGATGCAGGGCTCAAGAATCGGAGGCTGGCTGAAAGCCAAGGGCTGCCAGCTTTACTTTGCACTTTGATGGAGCCATGAGTTCGCTGTGTTTAAAAAGTGCTTCCTACTCCCTCGGAGCACAGTCTGAGGGTGGGGAGGCCATGACCTCAGGGCATGGCTTTAAGAAAGGGATCGAGGGCTGTCAGCAGAGTGATGCCCTTCCTGTGGGTGGTGGCGTCCCCACGTGTGACCACGGCTGTCAGCTTTGCATCGGCTACACCACACCTTCTGCTGAGGCCGGTACCTTGTGTTCAGGGCCTCTTAGTTTATTCCCAAGGACAGGCAGCTAGTGTCCTGGTGGGGAATCCCACCTGTGGCGGGAAGAGGAGGAGTTTAGGAGGAGAGTTGAAAGAGCATTGAGCCCTTGGCTCTCGGCTTCTAGGGGTCTCGCTGGCTGAAAGAATGTTCTGGATCATGGCCAGTTAGGCTCTTAGAAAGTCAGAAAGGTAGGGAATGAACAAAAGTGTAAGCTGTAGAGGCGAGCTTAGTGTCCATCCATCCTCCAACCAGATGGATTTCCTCTGATGGACACTGCTCGGTGTCCATGGAGGGCTGGGCAGTGTCTCTTGGGCAGCAGGTCCTGGGTGCTGGTGCAAAGGCACCAGTGAGTCTGTCATTTGGGAGTAGTTTTTTATGAGTTGAGATTCTAGTTTTTGGAAACTGGTCTTGTTGAATTTACTGGTTTATCTTTAAAATATTTATTTGGTTGCACTGGGTTTTAGGTGCAGCAGGCAGGCTCCTTAGTTGCAGCTCTCGGGCTCCTTAGTTGTGGCGTGAGAACTCTTAGTTGCGGCACGCATGTGGGATCTAGTTCCCTGACCAGGGATCGATCCCAGGCCCCCTGCATTGGGAGCATGGAGTCTTAACCAGTGGACCACCAGGGAAGTAAGTCCCAGTCTTGCTGAATTTAATCTTACAGTTGGTGGAAGCAGCACACTTGTTTCTCTGGCCTAGAGCTTGATGTACTGGCCTCCACCTTTGTGACCTTCCAGGATTTTCCGAGAGATTTAAAAATATTCAGGTACCAAACCCTAATAGTTGATTGCTTCGGGACAAAGCACATTATTCAGTATTTTCCTTCTTCCCCGAAAGGCAGTACATTTGATGGTTTTAATTGTTCTGTTCTTTCTAGTTTTGAATATTGTGCTTATCAGACTGTTCTCAGGATTGCTGTTTACCACCAGTGTGTACATTAATAATCTCATCTTATATAAATGGTACTGGAGTGTGCAGCAGCACTTGCACTTGAGGAATTGCCAGGATATCTGCTAGAATCCCTTGCGGTGGTGGGTGGTAGGCGTGTGTTTTCCATCAGAGTCCGCTTAGAATAAATTTCCAATTTTATTTGATGAAGTTGAATGCATGGAAAGCATAGAATATATAGTTAAAAATATGAAAGAGTCAAATTTATTCCTAACCGGTTCCTTTCTTTAAATCTACTGTCTTCCCTTCTTTGACATATGTTCGTAGTTACATTCGAAAAATAAAACAAGTTCCAACCTCTAAGAAATGTAAGGATGAAAGATAGTATCCCAGATTATAAAAATATGTATATTTTGTGATTAGGTATACATACGACTACTCTGGTTTTTGATTAGGTAACTCAAAAGGACAGTAGTGACATGTAATAAACCCAGTTTAAAGTAATAAATACAGTTTACCCCGGTCCTTAGAAATGTCTGAATAGATCATTTTCTTAGAGAAGAAACCCATACAGCTATCGTTAAGGGAAGAGTATAATTACCTTTTATGGAAAGGAAATTTCCGGTGTTGAATTTTGATGTAGTCATGGCGCTGGAAACAGCATCTAGTCTATTCTAATTGTCACCCAGGGCGGTTGACCCTGTTGGCTTCTCCGGCCCGACCTACTGTCAGTGTGGCTGTGGACTTTGGGTTTGCTCCCCCAGCTGCCCTGTCTGTTCTCATGGGGGCCTTAGAGGAGATTTAAAGCCTAGTCTGCCGCTGCCTCTGTTTCCCAGAATTGTCCTTTAACTGATGTTTTGCTTGGGGTTCACGGAACGTCTTGGATCTCTGGGTTCTTTAAATCACAGTTGGAACAGTTTTGATCATTCCTTCTTCTGGCCTCCTCTCTCTTCTCCCTTGGGGCCCCCAATTACGCATGTATCAGGCAGCGAGCCTCACTTCTATTTGTGGTCTTGTCTCTCTGTGTCCCGTCCTAGATCATTCCTATTGCTGCACCTTCAGGTTCACTCATCTTTTCTTCTGCAGTGTCTGATCTGCCATGAATCCCATCCAGTGTCGTTTTCATCACAGATACTGTAGTTTTCATCTCCAGAAGTTCTCTCAGGGTCTTTTTTTGTCTTCCATGTTCAGTGTTTCCTGTTGCTTCTTGAACATGGGAAATACCTGTACAACCACTGACAAGCTTATGCTTTAGTCTTCCTCTCCAAAGAAGGCAGAGGTAGGTAGACCTCTTAGACCTGCCCAGCAGTTAATGTTCCAGTATTTTATCCTATTTGAAATGACCCAGATAGTGACCCAGATAGTGAGTGAATTCTCATTTTAACTTGGTTTAGTTTCAAGTTACCCAAATCTGGAGATAATGTTACAGAGTTTGTCCCTACTTTAATATCTTTGTTTGCCAATTCTAATACCTTGGTCAGTTCTGGATTAGTTTTGGTTGATTGATTTTTGTCCTAATTTGGGTTGTATTTTCCTGCTTCTTTATATTCATAATTTTTTTTTTTTTACTGGATTCCAGGTATTGTGAGTTTTCTCATTTTGGGGACTGAATATTTTTGTAGTTGATAAATACTCTTGAGCTTTGGAAACGGTTTGGTCATTTTGGGTCTTGCCCTTAAGATTTGTTAGATGGGACCAGATCAGCATTTAGTTTAGGGCTAATTATTCCTCACTAGGTGACAAGACACCTTTTGTTACTCTGCCTGATGTCCCTGAATTATGAGGTTTACCAGTCTGTGAGAACGGCTTCTTTCTGGCCTCGGGTGAGCCCTGGGTACTGGTCCTTCTAATTTTTCGGGTGGTTCTTTGCCCATCCTTGGGTAGTTTCCTCATCAGTGATCTACTAAATCCTAGAGGGACCCTCTAAGTGGCTGGAACTCCTTCTCTGTGCACCCTTCCTGTCTGTGTTCAGCCCTGCAAACTCCAGCTTCCTTGGTCTCCTTGGACTCTCAGCTTGGTCTTCAGATCAGGGCCCCACTGTGCACTGTCTGGGTTCCCCTCCCTGCACTGCAGTCTGCAGAATCACTCAACACTGTGACGTGAGGACAATTGGAGGGTTTACTTCTTTTGTTTCCAGTTCCTCAGGATCCTTTCCTGCCTGAATTCCAGTGACTTAAAGACTTGTTTTATATATTCTGTTAAAAAATTTTTGTTTCAGATGGGAGGGAAAATCTGGTCAGAAGTAGCAGGCTTTGCCTGCTGTTAATGGCTTCTAGGCTACTGAAATCATCCACCCCAGGGCTGATCGTCCAGTGGTTTTGAAAGTTTTCCCGGCTGCTCTGTGCTGCGTGTGATTCACTAAACATGTCGTCGTTTCATGACTTTGAGTCTTGGCTCATGCCCTGTGCCTAGAAAGCATCTCCCTTGTGTACTGTGTTTATTTTCTTTTAAGATATATTCTTTTTGTTAAATTAAAAAATTACATATTCAAGAATAGCCAAGGCAGTTTTGAAGAAGAGAGGCTTCCCCTTTCTTGACTTGCAAGCTTAACAGCAAAATTATAGTAACTAGCACAGTATGACGTTGGTACAGACATAGATCAACAGATAACAAGACAAAGTAAAAAGCGTGATGTGTGACAAATTACAGACAAGGAGCATGTTACTTTCCTACTGTTGTTATAACAAATTATCATAAGCTTAGTTGCTTAAAATAGCATGAAGTTAGTATCGTCCGGTTCTGGAGATCAGCAGTCCAAAGGTGTCACAGGCTGAAGTCGAGGTCTCTGGGCTGTGCCCCTGCGGAGGCCGTGGGAGAGGATCTGCCTCATCGCCTTTGCTGGCTCCCAGGGCCCAGCGGCACCTTTGGCCCCGTCCTCCATCTTCAGAGGCAGATTCAGAATAGCATTTGCACGTCTCTCTTGGACCCTGATTAATCACTCCTGCCTCTCTTTCACTCATAAGGACTGTTGTGGTTACACTGGGCCCCCTCCACCATCCAGGACAATCTCCGTGTCTCCAGGCCAGCTGATTAGCAACCTTAATTCCATCTGCCACCTTGGTTCCCTTGGTGGCGTTAATGCAGCGTATTCACAGGTTGTGGGGATTAGGATGTGGGCACTTGGTGGGGCGGTGGGCAGCATTATTCTGTCTGCCGCAAGAGTAAGGGCGGACCAGTCAGTTAACAGCGCTGGACTGGCTGTCCAGGTGGAAAATGGAAAATCAGATCCCAATTTCATGTTGTGTATACAAATTCTGGATGGATTACAAAACAGAACTGTAGAAATTTTAGAATCAGAAGATTAGAAAGAAGAAAGATGATAGAAAGAGCTGTTCTGAATCAATAAGGAGTGGTCCATAACAGGACAGAAAAATGGGCAAAGGGATGTGAGGAGAGAATTCACAGAGGAGAAACCAGAACAACCAATCAGCATATGCAAAAGTACTCAGTTTCACTAGCAATCAGAGAAATGCAAATTAAAATGAGAAATCACTTCATGCCCCTCGTGTTGGAAAAATGTGGCCGGCTAATAGCATGTAGGTTGAAGAGGATTTGGGAAGCGAGGAATTCCCACCACCCAGGGAGGAATGCAGGATGTACGACCACTTTGAAGAGCAATTTTGTAGTGTTTAGTTAATACCCTACAGCTGGGAAATGCCATTTCCAGACGCCCACTGCAGAGAGGAACTAGTTCTTATGACACGGGGCCTGTGTTTAGTGGCTGAAGCGTGGGAACGACCTGCCTGCGCCTCAGTCGGGGGCTGGCTGAACGAGCTGATTTATTTGGACCATGGGTGCTATACAGCAGTGAAAATGCCAAGATAGGGCTCTGCATAAAATGGATGGATTAAAGGCCTACATATGAAAAACAAAACTTGAGGAGTCTTAGAAAAAAATTTGGAGAATATTTTTATGACCTTGAGGTTAGGAAGGCTTCCTTAAACAAGATAGACAAAGCACAAACCAAAAAGAGAAGACTGAGAAACGTGATAATGTTAACATGTAAAACTTTTCTATGAGAGAAGACTCCATAAACAAAGTTAAAAGACAAGCCTCAGGACTGGGCTTCCCTGGTGGCGCAGTGGTTAAGAATCCGCCTGCCAATGCAGGGGACACGGGTCTGAGCCCTGGTCCAGGAAGATCCCACATGCCACGGAGCAACTAAGCCCGTGCGCCACAACTACTGAGCCTGCGCTCTAGAGTCCACGAGCCACAACTCCTGAGCCCACGCACCACAACTACCGAAGCCCGCATGACTAGAGCCCGTGCTCCACAACAAGAGAAGCCACCGCAATGAGAAGCCCGCGCACCGCAACGAAGAGTAGCCTCCGCTCGCCGCAACTAGAGAAAAGCCCGCGCTGCAGCAATGAAGACCCAACGTAGCCATAAATAAATAAAAATTTACATATATAAAAAAGACAAACATCAGACTAAAAGATACTTGCAATACATAAAACCGTTAAAAAGTAATGGAAAGAATGAGGAGATTAGAAGGAAGACAGATGATAGAAAGAGCTCCTCCTGATCAGTAAGAAGGAGATAAACGACCGACAAGAAAAACGGGCAAAGGCCCTCAGAGGTCGTGGAGAGGGTTAGATGAAAAGAGGTTTGTCAGGGTGCGCAGGCTGCCGGCTCGGGGCAAAGGCTTCACGGTTGCTGTCAGCTGCATTGATCTTGTCGTCCTGCTGGCTGGCAGCACCGGTGGGCAGTGGCCACGTGTTCATACTCCCTTTCAATCACTGGCCCAACTAAATACAGATCCCAAATCTCACTGGAAACAGGGCGACCACCAGGTCAGGAGCAAATGCAGTATTTGCACAGAGCTACTGTTGACCCCAAAGTCCTTGATGGGTACAAACCAGTGCCCGTGTTGCCATCTAGGGAAGTGGGTTCCCGCCGGGCCGGAAAGCTTAGTGTTGGCCCTGCTTCTACCGTTTTATCTTAGCATTCTGAAAGAAAGTAAGGGAGCATTTATTCGGATAGGTTTGCTCAGCGTGCCCTCCCCTTACCCATTCAGCAAACCCTATTGACAGTCTGTGAAGTGCCAGGTACATTTTAAAAAGAGACAGTAAGTGAATAAACCACCAAATATTTAGGTAACAGAAAGAATACTGTCCCACTCTGGTGTGGGGTGTTGACAGCAGGGAAGCTGTGCCTATGTGAGCAGGGAGTATATGGGAATTCTCTGTCCTATCTGCTCAAAGTTGCTGTGAATATAAAACTGCTCTAAAGATAAAGTCCATTAAAGAATAAGACAGAGAATAATATGTGGGGAACTTAGTTATGCCTGTCTTGATTTGATTAACCTGTGTTCAGGATTTATGTTTCTGTTTCCATATTTGAGGTTCATCTGTGGCAGAGGTCAGCAGACTCTAAGGCCAGATAGGAAATATTTTAGGCTTTGTGGGCCAGATGACCTCTGCCACGGCTACTCATCTCTGCTGGTGTTCAGTGAAAGCCATCGAGGATGTGTAAATGAACAGGTATGGATGTGTTCCAATAAAAATTTATTTATAAGCGCAGATCGTGTGCCAAACTTGACCAGTGGGGCATACTTTGCAGATCCTTTTTTTTTTTCTTTTTCTTTTTTTTTTAATGTGTAATAGTCTTTATTGAAACATACCCAAACAGTAGCCAGAGTAATCTCTAATTTTTAATTTTTATTTTATTAAGTCTTTTGAAAATGTAATATATTTAAATGTTCAAAAAATGTTAAAGTGGGAAATAGTAAATAGATGACCCAATTTTCTAATGGGTTGCTGGTCTTTACCAGTTGATAGAAGCTCTTGTTATGTTAAACGAGCCCTTTGTGATAAGGTTGCAAATTTATTTTCTCAATTTGTCTTTTTTCTCTTGACTTTTCTTGTAGTGGTTTTGCCAGGAGTTTACAAAAATTTTCACAGTCATCTTCTTTTTTTAAAAAAATAAATTTATTTATTTATTTTTGGCTGCGTTGGGTCTTTGTTGCTGCGCGCGGGCTTTCTCTAGTTGTGGTGAGTGGGGGCTACTCTTGGTTGCAGTGCACTTCTCGTTGTGGTGGCTTCTCTTGTTGTGGAGCACGGGCTCTAGGCATGTGGGCTTCAGTAGTTGTGGCATGAGGGCTCAGTAGTTGTGGCTCACGGGCTCTAGAGTGCAGGCTCAGTTGTTGTGGCCCACAGGCTTAGTTGCTTCATGGCATGTGGGATCTTCCCGGACCAGGGATTGAACCTGTGTCCCCTGCATTGGCAGGCGGATTCTTAACCACTGTGCCACCAGGGAAGCCCCTCATAGTCATCTTTTTTCAGTCTTCTCTTTTAAAGCGTTAAGAGATCATATTTTAGTTAGAAAGGTCTTCCACATTCCATGGTTATAAATAATTCTCTCAAGTTTTTTTCCTAGTAATTTTAGGGCTTCCTTCTTATATATACATTTAAATCATTGATCCATTTGGAATTTATTCTTGTATAAAATATTAGTTTACATCCAATTTATATTTTTCTAGATGGCTATCCAGTTACTGCAATACTGTTCAATTCTTAATGTTTTCCCCATTGATTTAAGACACCACTCTTATTATTTATTGAATTATTACTTGCATTTGTTTATATTAGTGGGTTCTATTTTTTAAAAACATTTTATTGGAGTATAGTTGATTTACAATACTGAGTTAGTTTTGGGTGTACAGCAAAGTGAATCAGTTATACATATACATATATCCACTTTTTTTTTTTAGATTCTTTTCCTATATAGGCCATTACAGAGTATTGAGTAGAGTTCCTTGTACTCTCCAGCAGGTTCTTATTAGTTATCTATTTTATATATAGATCCTTTCTTTTTTGTTGTCTTTATCAAGTTTTGGTATTATGAGCATGCTAGGTGTGTAAAATGAGTGTTTACTTGGGGTTCTCTAGAGAAGCAGATATACCTACAGTATGGGAAGAGATATATGATGAGAAATTGGATCACACAGTTACGGGGGCTGAGAAGTCCTGTGATCTACTGTCTGCAAGCTGGAACCCAGGAAAGCGGGTGGTGTAATTCAGGCTGAGTCCAAAAGTCTGAGAGCCAGGGCAGCCGGTGGCGTGGATTTCATCTGGGTCTGAAGGCCTGAGAACAGGGGGCCAAGGGCAGGAGACCGATGACCTAGCTCTGCGGTCAGGCAGGAGGGGTCAAGTTCTTCCTTCATCCTCCTTTTTGTTTTATACAGACCCTCAATGGATTCAACGAGGCCTCCATCCCCCGCCCCACCTAACAGCGGGAAGGGCAAACTGCTTTAAAACTGAGTCACCCCTTCAAATTCGAATTTCATGCGGAAACACCCGCACAGACACACCCAGAATAATGTTTAACCAAACATCTGGGCGCCCTGTGATCCAGTCAGGTTGGCACTTAAAATTTTAAGCTTTTTCTGTGTTTGCTACCTTTTCCTGTGCTTTAAAATAGTTTAAACAGAAGGCAGGACCTGTTTCTTGAAGGTCTGATAAAACTTACCTATAAAACCATCAGGAACTTGGTGCCCTTTGAAGGGATGTTTTGACAACCACTTAAATTTCTGTTTATGGTTATTGATCTATTTAGGTTTTCCATCTCATCTTGTGTTACCTTTTGGGATACATATTCTCCAGAAAAATGGTCAATTTCATTTAGTTTACAAAGATGTTGGGCTAAAATTGTATCTAATTTAAAGCTTCTAATTTGTATCATTAAATAGCAAAAATTCAACCAAGTAAATTTTAAAGCTCTAACTGGCTTTATTGACAATTCATGAATCAGGTAGCATCCTATCTACCAAGTAGAAAGGCACTTGGAGGAGCTGAACAAAAAGGAAGACGTTTATAGGCAGAAGGGGGAGGGGGTGAGGAAGGAGGGGGCTACCTCACCTTCCTCTGGGGGATGGAAGGGGTCCACGTGGCTGTTACCTCATTGGTGCCAACCAGAAAATTCCAAACTGGCCAGTTAAGACCACTTTCCTGGGGAATATTGAAACCGCAGTTAGGTTAGGTACTAAGCCATGGTTCGGTGACACTGGATTAGTACAAGTGACAAGTGACTCCATTCTGGGCTGGTTGTTTCTTTTTGAAAGTATCTGTGATTAGGTTCCCTTTCTCATTCCTGATATTTTGGTGAATTTCTCCCTTTCTTGGTCAGGCTTATCCAAGGTTTCTTCACTTCATTATTCTCTTCAAAGAACTAGCTATTGGTTTTACTTATTGGTTCTCCTGTTCTTTGTTTTTGTTTCTAACTGTATCTTTAATTTTAATTAACTTAATGAAAATTTAATTTTATATGCTTTTATCAAGTCCATCCTCTTAATTTTTAAAAAGTTTAAGAAAAGTTGAATGCTTAGCATTTTTTCCATTTATCTGTTTAGGAATAATATCACTTAAGGTTCTGCAGTTTTCTTCTAGGTGCAGCGTGTACTCTCATACGTTTTGATCTTTAGTGTTCTTACTTCCTCAATTGTTGGGTTCAATTTCTGTTTGCTTTTACCTAGAATATAGAAGCGTTTTAACGTATCCCCACGTTAAAAAATACACTAAACTCTTCTTGCCCTTTCACATGGGCCCTTGCCCTCATCCTTAAAGCCCGGCTCAGATGTCTCTTCCCTGCAGAGCCTCCTTTCTGCATCTCCTGACCTTTGTAGCTACTGCTCTTTATTTTATTTTATTTATTATTTATTTTTTATTTGGAAAAAGGAGTTTTATTTTTTAAATTTAACAACTGATTGTGTGGGGGTTTTTTTAACATCTTTATTGGAGTATAATTGCTTTACAGTGGTGTGTTAGTTTCTGCTTTATAACGAAGTGAATCAGTTATACATACACATATGTTCCCATATCTCTTCCCTCTTGTGTCTCCCTCCCTCCCACACTCCCTATCCCACCCCTCTAGGTGGTCACAAAGCACCGAGCTGATCTCCCTGTGCTATGCGGCTGCTTCCCACTAGCTATCTATTTTACATTTGGTAGTGTATATATGTCCATGCCACTCTCTCACTTTGTCCCAGCTTACCCTTCCCCCTCCCCATATCCTCAAGTCCATTCTCTAGTAGGTCTGCGTCTTTATTCCCGTCTTACTCCTTGATTCTTCGTGACCTTTTTTTTTTTCTTTCAGATTCCATATATATGTGTTAGCGTACGGTATTTGTTTTTCTCTTTCTGACTTACTTCACTCTGTGTGACAGACTGCTCTTTACTTTATATCGTCTGTTGTCTGTTTCTTGCTTCTCATTACTGCTTTCGGGGCGTATCAGCCAGGTTTGCCCTGGTAACAGATAATTCCTGAATCTCACTGGTTTAAAACAGAAAGCTTTGTTTCCTGCTCTCAGTCCACGTCCGTGTGGGCTCGTGGCGGCTCTGCTCATTGTGGTCACACATGGCAGTTGTCACCTGAGTATCTCCGGCCGCCCCCCACAGCACAAAAAAAGGCCCAGAAGTGACCCGCCTCCCTCCTCCCAGCTCAGGGGCTAGAGCTGGCGTGTGGCCCCGCCCAGTCTCAGGGGCTGCGCAGCGTCCCAGCGAGGCCCCGGAAGGTGAAGAGGTGCCGATCCCTGGTGTGGGTATTTGTTTGGCATTAGAGACGATCATAGGAGCATCTCACCAGCGGGGACCCTGCTGATCCATCTTTCTGGTGCCCAGAGCATTCAGCACGTGTGGGTAGAGAAATGGGTCACTCAGGACTCTTCCATGATAGAAACTCAACTCACAGTAGTTGAAATGGAGAGGGAACCGATTGGCTCACGTGATGGAAGGCCCTGACGTGAGGCCTGGCTGCGCCCTGGCCCTTGAGCGATGTGGTGAAGACCTGGTGTGTCTATCTGTCCGTCTGTCTCCCACACCTCTGTCTGCTCACCCTCCAGCTGTCCGTGGTGGCTTCCTTCCAGGCAGGGTTTCCCTACATGGTGGCTCCGGGAGCTGCTCAGTTATCCTTGGACTTAGGAATCCCAGCAGGAAGAACTTCTTTTGCTCAGTTGTCCAGTCAGAGTCCTGAGATGGAGCCCCTCCCTCTGCCGGGTCACCTGCTGTACCCTGAATGACTGGGATGGGGGTGACCCAGGTGCATCTTGGGTCACACACCCTCTCTTGTGTGGGGTTGGGCCAGCCCCCCTGACCACAGGGGGTAAGGGCTGGGAGGGTGATTCCCCAAAGGGAAACCATCAGTGCTGCCCTCGGGAGAGAGGGTGGATTCTGGTGGTCACCTGATGGATCGAGGGCCTGATCTCCTGTCCCAGGTCTTTCCCTGCACTCAGCTGTTTCTACCGCGTAGTTGCATCCCAGCTTTGACCATCTTTTCCTGCATTTCTTGATCTTTGAATGAGTGGAGATTGATAGTTACTGCCAGTGGGACCCGGCCTGTCTTCCAGAAGCCCACCATCTCCACCCCCAGAGATTCTGCTGGGCACAGAGCAGGGCACTGTGTAGGCTCCAGGGAGCACTGTGGAGGTTCAGGGGGTGTGGGGACCCCACAGGGAGGGCTCCCCCACAAGGCCTCTTGCTTTGGGCTCGAGATGACCCTGTCGTCCGCTGAGCCGAGCCTCTTTCTGGGTGACTGGGTGGAGGGTGTTACTCTCCCTTGTGTGGGGCTCACCGAGCCCCAGCGTGACTTCCTAAGGTTCAGAGCTGCCGGGTGCAGAGAACCCTTTGAGTTCTCTACCGGAAGGGTTATTGCTGCGTCCTTGGCAGACAGGAGAGGATGCTTCAGCTGCTGGAGGACTCAGGGACTGAGCTCTGGTGCAGACGTGTGGTAGCAGCGTCATCTGGTTTTCAGCTCCCATTCGGGGACGCGCAGATCTGCGTGGATGGAACCTGGCTCCATCTGGTTTATTTAATTTGGATTTATCACCGCATTCATGTCACATTTATGTGATCGCCTTCACCCCGGGTTCCAAGCATTTGAAAACGTTGCCTCCCAAGACCTAATGTAAGAGACTTAAATACCGGCTGATGTTTAACTTATGATGGAAACTTTTCCTGCTTCAATATTTTACCAACTTACACGGTTCCTTTGGAAATCTTAATGATATACAGCTGTCACTTTAAGTGAGGTGCTCTGGCTTTCTGTTGTGAATTATCCTTTTTATTTTTTCTGCAAAATTACCAGGGAGCAAAGGTCCATTCATCGCCCTCCGCAAGGGGGTGTGTGCGGGGCCGCTAGAGGGCCCTCTGTCTCCAGGTTTTGGAACCCGGTGTTTCCCTGACCCATATTTTGCTTTTGAATGCTCTGGTGGCGTCAGAATTTTGGTGTGTCTGCTTAATAGATATAAAAGCAGCCGGGTAGAAGGGGCCATTGAAAATACATAACCCTGGTGTTTCCCAGAGCACACTGAGTTGGACGCTTGACGTGGTTGTGACCTCGTGTGCGGGCGACACGCTCGAGAGCGTCCTCACTGACGGGCAGCTCGCCTGCCCTGACTCGTGTCATCCAGGACATAACGCAGCAGTGGAGAGAGTGAGAGGTGTCGACTGAGCAGGGGATGGAAGTTAGCGGCCGGGAACCTAACACACCTGCGCAGCATCTGCCGGAGAGCCTGAGTGAGCGGTTCAGAGCCAGGGCTTCCAGGAGGGAGATCACGCTTCTGAGCCTGGTCTCTGAAGGTGACCCCGGCCTGGGGCTCTGGGCACGTCTCATACTTCCTACTCCTCTTGGGCCTGATTCGCCGAGACAGGGCGCCTCTGGATTCCTTCAGCACAAGAGACCCAAACCCACTCCATCGACGAGCACCCTTTACCTCTTCCTAGATTTTGCCCACTTCCTCCATTCCTGTGATCAAAGTCTTCAAGAGAATGACTTTTTAAGCCCAAATAATTAGGAATAACGGCCTTTCAAATGGGTCGGCCTTGTGAATTCTTAGTGTCTGGAGTACCACTGAATTTCAAGGTCTGACGGGGGAAAGCTGTTGTTCACAATCTTTATTTAAATCACAGAAATTGTGTCTTTGGCTGTGACGACCCCTTCCTTCCCCCTGCCCTGGGGCAAGCTGTTGGGCCCCATCCTGGAACATCCCCACAGCCCCGCCTTCCTGGTCTGAGGCCCGGCCCCTCCCTGCCTTGCCCTGAGCTGCCAGGGTTGCTAAGCAACAGCCTCCTCTCCCTTCAGTTAAGCACAGGCAGGTCTGTCTGCAGGGCGGCCTTTTCCACCACGAATCCCGCCCATCAGGCCCTGCCGGCTGATTCTCTTTTCCTCCGCCCCCCCCCCCACCAGAATGCGCAGCTATGTTCAAGCAAAAGCGTTCTCTGGAGGGCAGCTTGCACTGTGGGGTAAAGGGCTTGAATGCTGCCTTTCATGCAGGGCCAGCTCCTGGTTGGTGTTCACGCATGGGGACCCCACCAGGCTTCCCAGGGAGGACAGTGGAGAGACCTCTGCCCTCTCCAGCCTGGAGGAGGTCACCAAGCTTGCTGCCTGAGCTCTCTCGTGCCTGTGTACTTACTTTCTGTCTTTCTGTGATGCTCGCGCACTCGACTTGTCAGAAGTGCTGTCTGAGAAGTGCTGACCTGAAAAGTAGCCCCTCTTGCCCTGGAGCGTGGAGTGGGCTTCAGATCCTCGTGGCCTGCACACCTCCCCACTCCCCCCAGGCTGAATGCAGAGAAGCGTGTGATGCAGGTGTGTGACGTGGCGGGACGCGGACAGCCCAGGTTTGGGGCAGATCGCAAGCCCCCTCCTGGCCTTTAGTCAAGTGTAGGGCATTCTGGCTTCTAGAAGCTGAACTGAAGAGAGGACTGGACACTTGAGCCTCTGTCGACAGCGCTTTTCAGCAAGTGGAGGCTGATCGGGGAGCAGTAGGGTGTCGGGGAAATTCATCTTCAGACGGGGGCGCAGCGGCCGCAGCTGCAGACGTGTCTGTCTCAAGCACTCGGTGTGGCCCTATCTGCGTCTGTCTGTGTCGCGGTTGGCTCGGGTGGCATGGCAACCGCTGACTCAGTCCCTTCCAAGGCTGAGGTGTCCCTGAGCTGCAGAGAGCGCCTGGCAAAGCAGTTGTCTTAGTCTCTGCGTTCTTCTTTTAACCACCAGGTGATTTACCTGAAGCCAGAGCCCCGCGGCGCCACGGCCAGACGTGGATGTTATTCCCAGTGGGGTGACAGGAGGGCCCCATCTGGGGAGCCATCAGCATCCCCTGCCGCGGGACCTCATCCTCTGCGACGGGCCACCTGGTGCCATCGGTTCAGCCAGGAGCGTCGTCAGGCTCCAACAGGGACACAAAGGCATACCTGATAATGATCAGTAAACTAGAATTTAAGTTATTTTAAATTCCACGGGCAGTACAGGAAAACACGCTTACTCACACATCTAAAGGGTGGGGCTCCAGCCCCTCACTCTTCCTACCATTCCACGCATTTCAATGAATTTACCTACAGACCTTCATCCACGTGTCGTTTTCTTTGTTTTCCTTTAACAGAGGTGGGATTCCCTTACGCGGGTTCCTTGGTAACTTGCTTCCCGCTCTGTAACTTGTCTTGGCAACGTCCCACGTTAGGACCCGCCTGTTGACCTCCCCCTTTTTAATTGCTTCCGGGCTCCACACCCAGATGGACCAGCTTTAATTCAGGGCTTCCATTTTCAGGAACACGTGGGCCATTCTCCTGGTTTGCCGTTTTCAGCGGTGCTGCAGCAGAGGTTCTTGTGCACACGTCCTTGTGCGCGCTGCAGATGTCACCACGCACGCGGCCTTTGCACACACGTGAGGGCCCGCCCCATGGTTTGGTCTTGTCGGCCCCGGCAGCTCGCAGCCTGGTTGTGCTCAGTGGTGGAAGGCAGGCTTCCCAGTCAGACCTCCACACCTCTGTCGTGGCTTTTGGGAGACTTGGAGGAATGACAGTGGACGCCTCTGGAGGACACTGTGTTGTCCGGGCAAGACCGTTAGATTGTGTAGTTTGCGAAGCGACTTAATCAGCGACCGCCGCATGGAACATTAGAACAGAAAGGTTTGAAACCAAGTTAGTTTGTGGTTTTGGTGTATTTTCTCACAGCCCGTGCCTCGCTGGGGTGTGTGGGTTTGGGCCCTGGGATCCGCAGCAGGCACTGCTTTCATCTGCTGCAAAGCCTTTTTTGTGCGCTTGGTTGTCTAGGAGGTTAAGATTGTGTAAGTCAGGATGTAAAGAATCAGCTCAAAAACACCGCGCAGTGCCCAGCTTAGACGAACTGGGGAAATAACGAGCGTGTGAGGAGTTTAAACGGGCCTGGAGGGTGTAACTTTCCGCAGGGTTCAGATCTTCCTCAGCCAGAGGACACGCGGCCCGGCTCCCAAGCGCCAGGCTTCTCCGAGCAGAGGAAAACGGAGCCATTTCCTGCAGGTTTTTCCTCGCTGCCAAAATCAACCCGTGTCGTTTTCAGCCTCCTTTTAGGGTGGGACAAAGGAGAACCCGGCGTGCTGCTCTTCTGTGTCATCTTCTAGACCGTTCCGGGGGGCGGGGTGGTGGTGGTGACGAGTGGCTGCACGGAGCCCTGAGCTGTCTGGGGAGAGGCACGTGGCTTCAAGGACAGTGGGGCCCTGGCAGAATCCTGGTCTGCGTTTTGCTTCTCGCGAGATGACGTCTTTCCTGGGAAGCGAAGCTAACTCCCTCCAAAGGGAGCTCGTTTCAGGAACCGGAGGCTCCCTGGACTAGAGGGCGCCGAGTTCTTTGGAATCACATTAACTTGGCTTTGAGAAAGGAGCTGGGCTGGCGAGGGGCTGGAGAGCCTGTAGCTCAGCTCAGGGGGGACCAGCGGAGTTGGGGGCCTCCCTCCATGCCGCCCCCTGCTTTCCCCGCCCCCTATTCCTCATCAGCTAGATCTCTTCTCCTGGGGTGAGCCTGCAGTGCCTTCTCCAGGTGGATTCCGAGGTGGCTGGAAGGGGCTTTGGTGGCATGTCGGCCCCAGGGCACAGCAGGGCCAGCTAGAGGGGTGCTTCCCACGTGCGGTTCCTGCCTGGTGGCTGAAGCTGCACTGTGGTGGGATTCAGGGCTGCCAGGGGAGCCGGGCGTCCTCCCTTCAGACTGCACAGCATCCAGAGTCACGGCCCTCATGTGCGCTGGCCGGTCGGTAGGTGCTAGGTGCCGCCCACTCCTGCCCCGTGCCGTGTGCCCTGGGGCCTGGGGGCCATGGGGTCAGGTGACCTGCTCATGGGCACTGCCTGGTCCAGGGCTCAGACGTGGCTGTGCGGGGACTTGGGCAGCAGAGGCCACCGGGGACGGAGGGAGGGCCAAGTGTGGGCAGTCAGGGCCACACGCGGTGACAGGAGCAGGGCTAGTTACCTGGGGTGGGGGGCACGATTTCTCAGGGCCCAGGACGTCCTGAAGTCCAGCCGGCGGTGGCGTCCACATGCAGCGGCCAGAGTCGGGTCACTGTGAAGGGGACCGAGGTGCATTAGGAAGGCGCGGTCCTCAGGGAGACCAGACGTGTCACCTCGGACAGGTGCCCGGTCCCACCTGGGCCTTCGGGGGAGCGGAGGGGGCCCTGTCAGGACGGGCCCCGGTCAGCGGGCAGCCCCACCGTTGACTGGAGGCGGTGATGTTGGCGACGGACGGATGTTGGCGGAAGAAGCGCGCGTGTGTGGGCTGATGGGGAGGTGATGGGTGGCCCCAGACCCCGGAGCACAGTGCTGAGAGTCTGGGGGTTTCAGGGACTAGAGTGATGCCTGGACTCCAAGACAGGAGTGCAGGGCCTGGGATGGGGGTGGAAGCAGCACAGGCAGACTCCAGCCCGGTCCTGCCCCAGGCCACCGTGCGGTGACCGTGCTCGGCGGGTGGGGGGGACAGCGCCGTGGGGGTGGTTGCTCCCTCCGCAGTTGGGCACCTCAGGCGCTGCAGGAACCAGCCTCGCATCACCCAGGGCAGGGGCGCCCTCGGCCCCTCGCTCCAGGGACCCCGTGGAGGACCGACCTCGACTATTCCCGGTACGAACACGCCCGCACTCACACCCCTAGAGTGAGCGGGCCTCAGGGGACGGGCTGTGAGTGATGGGAGAGCCGGAGCACCCAGCCGTGCGTGCGTCTGTTTAGAAGTTTCTTATGTAACAGAACAGCAAGTGGGCCCCAGCCAGGGAAGCACCGGCCCAGGCAGACATCAGAACCTGGCCCCACGAAGGCAAGGGAGGGTGAGCAGGGGAAAGGGCGGGTGAGCCTTGAGGTGCGTGTACGAGAGCCTCAGGTGTCTGACAGCCTCACATCTCCCTGAGCGCACACGGAGTGAGCCTCATGAGCAGGGAGAAGGAGGCCGAGGAAGTGGGCAGCGAGCTCGGGCTCCATCCTGCAGGCGGTGACTGGGGACGGCGCCCCGGGTCTGCTCGCCAAGCACTGGGGCTGCCCAGTGGCCGCTGCCCAGCTCCGAGCACCGGTTACCGCCAAGGGGAGACTCGCGCCAGGCCTGCCTGAGCCGGGCTCCGGTGCCCTTGCCCCACCCAGGCTGATGGCCCCTCCCCGGCCCCTGTGCTTCCTTCCAGGCCTGCCAGCACCACCGCCCCGGGGGCTTACCACCCCCCAGGACTCGCCAGTGGGACCAGGGGTAAGTCCAGGCCCGAGAGGCCTGTTTCGGAATTCCACAGTCAAGTATTTAAAGGTTCTGGGTGCGGGAAAGTCCCCTTTGCATCTTTAAGAACAGTTGACGTCCTGTTTACTTGTGTGGGCTGGGCAGTGTCCCCCAGGGGTCGGGGTGCAGGTGTCCTCAGCCGCCCTCCTGCCTGTCTCCACGGCGGGTCCCTGGTGCCCTGCTCCCGGCGTCGGCTGTGAGGGCCGTGGCTTCTGCTGGTTGTTAATGATCCTCCAGTTGCCGTGGAAGGCCTGTGTCCGCACTCGAGCTGATGCGTTCTCCCGCAATTATGTCTGATGGCTGGGAACCTTTCAGGACTGAATGGCCTTTTTTCCTCTTCTGAGACACGGAGGAGCGCTCTTTGCCGCCTCCTCTCCCGACCCTCTGCTAGGAGAGGGCGCTGGTGAGGCTGTGGCTTCCCCAGGCAGCAGCCGGGCAGGTGCACCGAGCAGCTGGTGCTGGAGGGGCAGGGCGGCAATGACAGAGGCCAGCACGTCGGCGGGCCTGTCGGAGAACAGACGTCTCCTCCGGTGCTAGGAGCTGCGGCCGCCCCTCAGGGATCCTGAGCCAGTTGTGGGTCTGCCCGTGGCTCGGGGCTGGCTCCGGCCAGCGTGGTTTTTGAATGAGGTCAGAGTTGGCTTGTCTTCCTAATGACCTTGTCTGCCAACATCACCCTGGACGTTGACTTTCTGGAAAAGTTGAATGATTCGGTATCCAGGGCTGTCCCCAGGATGTGGCTTCAATGTGGACCGTGCAGCTGGGAAACTGGACCAGAAGTGAATGTGGTGTTTGCCCGAAGACACGTGTTTGGGGACAGCCTCCCGGGCCCTGCTGGCCTGTCCCAGCATTTTCCCTCCAGCGGTTGGCATGGTGCCCCTAAGTGCTGAGGGGCCACAGGGCAGCACCTCCAGCCCCAGAGGCAGGAGGCGCTCACGGCAGCTTGTGGGCTCTGAAGGGAAGCTGAGCAGACCCTAAATTCTTCTCTGCCCCTAAGATGCTGCCCGGATCCCCCAGTGCCCCTCGCCCATTTCTTCAACACCTCATCATGGGTTGGGTCCTTCTCTGTACCAGCACCAGCCCCCTCCGCCCCACCGGGCCAGCTGTCACTGCTGATGACAGACGTCTCATTTGTTAACGTGTACATCATAAATAGAGACCAGGATTTGAGAGACGGGTCTTCAGTAGAGCGAGGGCCCCCCACCTCTTCACACCGGCCTTTTAGAGCAACGTTCGTTTTCCTCACGTTAGTCACGTTTACCTGACCCTGTGCCGGGTACCTTGCCAAGCCCTTTCTCACAGTAGGCCTGTGATCTAGGTACTGTTAGCACCCCCATTTTACAGGTGAGGAGACTGAGGCAAGACCAGGTTAGTTAGGCGACTTGCCCACGTCACGTGGCAGTGAAGTGGTGGAGTGGGGCTTCCAGGGCCCACGTCAGCTGCCATCATGGCCACTGCCTTAACGGGCGGGTTCATGTCGTAGGAACACAGGTGGTTAGAATCAGAAGGGGTCTTGGAGAAGTTCAGTCCAGGGGTGGAGGTGAAACCCAGCGAGGTTCAGAGACAAGCCGGCCCTTCAGCCCGAGTGTCAGAGAACCCACCCGGCTTCCCTGGCCATTTCCCCTTCTCCACTTGCTTTTCCTTGTTAATAATATTTTTATTCACATATTACGATGTGGGAGAAACCACAGAATTGCCCCTCTCGGTAGTTAGAAAAGAAGCAATTAGACGTGATGCCGGGTTCCAGGAGATTCCAGACCTCACTGCTCCCTGTGGCCGCATCAGAGTCCTCCCTTCCTTCCCAGGGGCCTGTGCCAGCGGGGGGTGGGAGGGACTTTGTGAAGTTACTGGGGTGCATTTTGTCGTCTTACCCAAGCTTTCTTCCCTTCAGCTGTCGCTTTCCCAGCTGGCGGCTTCCCCACAGTACCCAGCTCAGCACCGCTCGGCCGAAGCCTCCTCAAAGCCACTGGGGAGCCCCATGCTCTCCCTGGCCCCGGGGGTAAGTAGCCTGCCCCTCCTCCCTCCTGCCTCCTCCCAGGGAATGGCTCCGAACTCCTGACTTCTGTGGAAGTCTCTGACTTTGTGAGCTGCCCTGGTCCTTGGTGAGGTGACCGAGACCTGCCTGGGTTCTCTGTGATGCAGGCGCTGGGATGGGGGCTGGACATCACCTCCTTCCAGCTTTAGATATTTGCCACCATCCGTCTTGGTGACCAAGGGTATTTGGTCTGGGAGCTTTTCCTGCCACAGGGCTTGATTTAGGCTTTGCTCTACCTGAGAAGACAAAGTAAAAGCACCCTTAGATCTCTGAACATGAGAGGAAAGGGAAGGTTTTGCTGGAGATGTAAATAGAGGTCAATCCAAGTTGCCAGCTCCCCCTCCAGGACGCTCGCCCTGCGGCCGGAGGAGAGTTTGTGGAGCCCACCGTCCCCAATCCCAGTGGAGCTAATGGGCTAAAATAGGCCTGTTTCCTTCTACTGAACTTGGGGGACTCATGTAGAGTTTGCTGGTTCACCTGCAAACTTCAGTCTTGCCTTGGAAGTCTGTTGAGAAAAAATGTTCCATTTAATTACTTCCTTGAAAACCCTCATGGTGAAATGCCTGATTCTAAAATATACCTGGGCTCGTGTCATTATGAAGAGCCTTCATCTCTTCTGTTACCAGTGCCTGAGGCCCGTGTTCCTTGCCTCTGGTCGCGTGGTGCTCCTGCTAAATGAAACGGGAAGCTTGGGAAGCCAGTTGGAGAGAGAACGTCCCAGACCCCGTCAAGCTCTTCCTTTAGACAGAGGTGGGCGGTGAAAGCCTAGAGCATTCGGTGACGTGGGGACAGGGAAGCATTTACACAAGCTCGGGGGCTCCATCCCACAGTCTCCCTAGCGTTATTGGAGATGGTTTCATCTTTCTGTTCCATAGACATGGTTTTGATGTTAATTTGCCTTCTCAGGCATCAGATGTCTCCTGTGCTACTGAGCTGTTCAAAAAATTATGATTCCTTCCTCGTTGCTTTTCGACTCACATAAAATACAGGATGCCCAGGTGAATTTGAATTTCAGATAAACAATACTTTCCAGTATAAGTGTGCCCCGGATATTGCGTGGGATATTCTTATACTAAAATTATTCATCGCTTACCTGAAATTCCAGTGCAGCTGAGCCTCCTGTGTTTTCATTTGCAATGTGACAGAGGCAGTTCACCCATGAGCCCCAAGTCCAAGCATCCTTGGTTACGGGTTGGGATACTCGTTGGCCTCACCTGGGGCCCCATTGTGTTGGGCAGGAGTTCCCCCTGGAGGGCAGGATCTCCCACCTGGAAGCTGACCTGAGCCAAACGGCCTTGGTCCCGGGCACATCCACTGCTGAGCAGTTGCAGGAGCTGCCTTTCACACCTGTGCATGCCCCGATCATCGTGGGAGCCTGGACCAGGAGGTGAGGGGCAGGTGTGGGAGGGCCCAGAGCAAGTGCTGTGTGCTCAAGACCCTTCGACCCCCTGAACGGTAGGCTTTCCTGGAGAGCTGGCTTTCCGGGTCCTGCCTCTTGGCTGGCCCTTTCCTGGAGGCTGGCTCAGGAGGCCTTCTGTTCCAGCTCTGGAGGGAAGCCGTCACGAGCCTCCCTAGCGCTGCTGCAGTCCGCCGGCTTTCCCGAGATTCTGGACGCCAATAAACAACCAGCCGAGGCCGTGGATCCTACAGATCCCGTGAAGTTCAACCCTCAGAAGGAAGAATCAGACTGTCTGCAAAGCAACGAGATAGTGCTACACTTTCTTGCCTTTAGCAGGTAAACTCTTGAATATTTGCTCTGTTGCTCTTTTCCTGGCTTTTGCATTTCTTGCGTTGAGGAAGGACTTCTGTGTGTCTCTGGTGGAATACTACGCAGGTCTTAACGGGACTGCGGAATGCCCTCTGTCTTTATTTTCGTTTGGCTGGGACCCACCCACTACCATCTCCAAATGCTGTAAAACCTGCTTTGACCGACCTCCTGTGGTCCTCAGTTACAGCGTGGACGGAGTGTCGCCCTGTCCTTGGGTACTGGTGTAGCCCCGAGATCTGGGCCCTCCAGCCACGCCTGAAGTGGGGGGATGCCCGGCGGGCTCCCCGAGGTCACAGTAGGGCTGCTGGTGTGGATGAAGGAGGCGGCCTCTCACCTGCTGTCTCCCTGCGAGTGTGTGACGAAAGCCCGGGTTCTCCCCCCGGACCCTTGGTTAACTCGGAGCTGTCGTTGGATCCAGGGTGTCCCAGGACGACCAGGCAGCGCCGTGGCCACAGACTGTGTATTTCACCTTCCAGTTCTACCGCTTCCCCCCCGAGACGACGCCGCGGCTGCAGCTGGTGGAGCTGGACGAGGCCGGGAAGAGCAGCTCGGCCTCCCTGCCCCACCTCCTCGTGCTGATTCACAAGGACGGCTCCTTTGATGCGGGTGAGCGCTGGGCACCGGAAAACGCGAAATCCAGGGCCAAGCTTTGTCTGCGAATTTTATTATCTAGAAAATGTTGAACAGTGAAAAACTTCACACACGTTCACCGTTTGAGAGAACAGCGCAATAAATCAGTGCCCCTGCCACTCACCTCTGACCGTTATCAGTGACATCCCTGCCCAGGTCTCTCCCCAAACCAGGGCTATTTGATGCAAATTCCAGACGTTATATAATTTCATCTATAGATATTTTCTTATGTAGATCTAAAAAAGTAGAGTCTTTTTTAAAAAACAGAAACTCAATAATATTACCCCATCTAAAATTAATGCCGACTTCATATTATAACTTAATATCGAGCCAATGTTAACATTTCCCCAGTAACTTCATAAAAATTTTTAATAGTTTGTTCAAATCAGGATCTCAGTAAGGTCTGTACGTTGGGATGGTGTGACTCTCCAGTCTCTTTCTACCTATAGCCGTCCTCACCACCCTGTCTCTGTTTTTTCGCTTTAATTTATTTGTTGAAGTCGCCACGTTGCTGGTCCCCTAGAGCCTCCCAGTGTCTGCACTTTGCTTTTGCGGCCCCAGTGGTGACATCTACAGTGTTCCTCTATCCTCTCTTTTGCCTGTAAATTGGAATTAGATCTAGAGGCGTGAGCAGATGCATGCTTTTGGTTTGGGGCAAGGGGTCTGTATTGCTGGTGGTGTGTCCCCATCTCTGCAGCAGCACAAGGCCTGGGTTGCTTCTTATGCTCCATCAGTGACCATCAGGACTGTTGCTTATGGATTGATCACTTCATTCAAGGCTACACAGTGGGGATGTTTTACTCCTAGAATACTTCTTCGTTTGTCAGCCAGAATGCTTCCTTAAAACGAAGCTTCTCCTCATCAACTCTTTGGTTGCCTTGAGGTGCGATTCATATAGAGAAGGCAGAATAATGCTTGATGTTCTTCTCTTTTGTTTGCTAATTTTTAAAATAGTGAGACAGTTCCCAGCGTCCTTCAAGGGTGGGGCCAATGGCTTTTTTTTCTGATACCATTATGAACTGATGGATTTAAACTGCAGTGGACTGAACATACCAAATATGTTGTTGTTTTTGATGTCCAGTTGTCCTGTCTTTGGCCAGTCACATGGCTCGTAAGGGACATACCTGGGGTCTGAACCACTGCTGCCTCTTGAGTAGAACTTAACAAGTGGAAAAAGACATGTTAAAATATTAAATGAAATTAGTTTAACAACATTAACATCAGACAAAAGTGACAAAAGGCAAAGGCATTGCTGGGGATCAAGAAGCCTATTAAATAATAATTAAGGGAATAATTCACTAGGAAAAAATGATTCTGAATCCGTGAACTTCTGACAACCACAGCTTCCAAAGATAAAGGACAAATTGATGGACTTTATAAGGAGAAACTGACAAACCTACAATCATAGGAGGTTTTGACATACTTTTGTCAGTAAATTGATTGATCAAGCAGAAAAAAATTAATGAGAATATTATAAAATACAATTTAAAGAGATGATCTTATAGAACCTGTACAACCAATTTAGAGAATATGTGTTATTTTCAAGTATCCTTTGAAACTTATAAAAACTGATTATTCATATATGTGTGTATATATCTTAGGCCACCAAGCAGGTATTGCCATATACCAAGAGACTCTAATCTAATTTTATAGCATTCTTTGACCATAATGCCTCAAGGTCAGAAATCATTCACTGCCCTCCCCCTGGAAGGCTCCAAACTGCTGGCTTTTTTTGAATTTTAAAACGTATTTCTAATTTTTCCCTAGGTAAATGAAGAAATCAATGTAGAAATGGCTGCTTAAAACTGAATGACAAAATAATATTGCATATCAAAACTAATAAGTAAAATGGCCTCAGCCATAAAAAGGAACGAAATTGGGTCATTTGTAGAGACGTGGATGGACCTAGAGGCTGTCATACAGGGTGAAGTAAGTCAGAAAGAGAAAAACAAATATCGTATATCAACACATATGTGTGGACTCTAGAAAAATGGTATAGATGATCTTATTTGAAAAGCAGAAATAGAGACACAGACATAGAGAACAAACGTATGGATACCAAGGAGGAAGGGGGGTGTGGGTTGAATTGGGAGATCGGGATTGACATGTATACATTATTGATACTATGTATAAAATAGATAACTAATGAGAACCTACTGTATAGCACAGGAAACTCTGCTCAATGCTCTGGGGTGACCTAAATGGGAAGGAAATCCGAAAAAGAGGGGATATATGTATACGTATAGCTGATTCACTTTGCTGTACAGTAGAAACTAACTCAACATTGTAAAGCAACTATACTCCAATAAAAATTAACTTAAAAAAAAAGCTAATAAGTAAAATGGTAATTACAGGGAAATTTGCAGCTTTAAATGCTTATATTGTTGGTAAAGAAGAAAGTATCTTTTAACATGCTGATCTAATTGTTCAGCTCAAGAAGTTTGGTAAAAAAAACCCAGAGCAAACCCAACAAAAGCAGAAGGGAAGAAATTAGAAAATGAGCATAAATGCTTAGAAAACAAAGAAATAGTGGAAAGGGTCAGCCAAATTGTTGGGCGCGAGAAGTCACGGGTGCAGCAGGTGATGCTCCGTTCCCTTGTCCAAGGTCAGAATCAGTGCGGAGAGTCAGAGCCGTTGTGGGAATGGGGTTCGCCCGAGAGCCCGTGGTGCTTGCCGGGCCCCCATGAGGTGAGCGGCAGGCAGAGGTCGGGCTGGGCAGCCACCGTCCACCTTGAACCTGGGGCAGAGCTGCCGCCCCCCGCTTGCCTGTGGAGCCCGGCCTCCTCTCTTCCTGTGGACAAATCTGAAAAGAAGAGACGGGGGAGGGGTGAGAAGCTTGGGCTCTGCTGCTTCCCCCAAACCCACCAGCCGATGAGCTGCCCTTGCCCTGGGAGGAGGGTGTGCTGGGCAGAGGGCGGCACGGGCCGTCCCTCTGCACGGAGGTGGGGCTGGGGACGATGTGTTCCTGCAACCTTCCTGCGTTTTGTTCTCTCAACTCACGTAACCATTGAGTTTATGGCCAGCGGGGCTGTGGCCCTCCTTGGGGGAGGGGACCAGTCACCACTGGGGAGGTTTCCCAGCCTTTCTGGGACCACTGCTCCCAAACCCGCCACCTTTCCTCTGCCAGTCCCCTCAGGACGAGCAGTGGATAGTTTAGCCTATGTCCCCAGAAGGCTCTGAAATGGATCAGAATAATGCATGGATTTCAGGGCCCCTCCGCACCCATTGCTGACCATTCATTCCCTATTCTGTTTCCCGTGCTAAATGCAATCCAGTCACTTGATGGAGTGGAGCTCATCGGAGGTTCTGCATGGGGTTAAATGATAGTGTTAATTCAATAAAAAAGGCCAAACACTTAGAGATGCTCCTGATTTCACTGTAAACCCCTTTCCATTATGAATTGCCCAGAGAGAAATTAGTCCAAAAATTAAATTTCCCTGCAAGTGGAAGTCCAAAGAAATTAAACTGCAGAATCAAATTTTCTTGTCATGGTGAATTAAAATTCAAAGTCCACAAAGGCTTTGCAATTTCTTACACAGCTGAGTCTTGGCCAAAGACGCCTCTGACTGAGCAGATCTGGGCTTCCTTTGGCAGCCCAGACTTGGGGGTTCTCTCCGGATGGACCGGGTTCCTCAAGACCTCAGAAGGTTGAGCTGGCTCAGCACCGAGTCTTTCATGGTCCTCACTTAAGATGTTTTCTTTTGTTGTTTAAATATAACATGCATACAACAAAGTGCACCATTCCATGAATTTTTTTTTAATAAATGTATTTATTTTTGGCTGCGCTGGGTCTTTGCTGCTGCGTGTGGGCTTTTCTTTTTAGCTGTGATGATCAGGGGCTACTCTTTGTTGTGGTGCATGGACTTCTCATTGCGGTGGCTTCTCGTGTTGTGGAGCACGGGCTCTAGGTGCGTGGGCTTCAGTAGTTGTGGCACATGGGCTCAGTAGTTGTGGCTCGTGGGCTCAGTAGATGTGGCGCATGGGCTCTAGAGCATGGGCTCAGTAGTTGTGGTGCACAGGCTCAGTAGTTGTGGCTTGTGGGCTCAGTAGTTGTGGCTCACGGGCTCTAGAGTGCAGGCTCAGTAGTTGTGGCTTGTGGGCTCAGTAGTTGTGGCTTGCGGCTCAGTAGTTGTGGCTTGTGGGCTGAGTAGTTGTGGCTCACAGGCTCTAGAGCAGGGGCTCAGTAGTTGTGGTGCACAAGCTCAGTAGTTGTGGCTCACGGGCTCAGTAGTTGTGGCTCGTGGGCTCAGTAGTTGTGGCTTGTGGCTCAGTAGTTGTGGCTTGCGGGCTCAGTAGTTGTGGCTCACAGGCTCTAGAGCAGGGGCTCAGTAGTTGTGGTGCACAAGCTCAGTAGTTGTGGCTCGTGGGCTCATTAGTTGTGGCGCATGGGCTTAGCTGCTCCATGGCATGGGGGATCTTCCCAGACCAGGGCTTGAACCCATGTCCCCTGCATTGGCAGGTGGATTCTCAACCACTGCGCCCCTAGGGAAGCCCCGTGAATTTTTAAGGATGGTTAGACCTTATTTGTTAGAGCAGTTCTAGATTTACAGAGAAACTGAGCCAATAGCCCAGAGCCCCGTCTCCTCCCACCCCCCGCCCCGTCTCCTCCGTTAGCAACTTCTTACCTTCACGATGAGCCGATATTGGTACAGTGTTATTAACTGAAGCTCAGAGTTTACATTAAGGTTTACTGTCCCCACGTTGTACATTATATGGATCTTGACAAATGTGTAACATCATATATCCACTGTTACAGTATCACCCAGAGTAATTTCGCTGCCCTAAAAATCCCCTGTGCTCCACCCTGCCAGCTGCTGACCTTTTTACTGTCTCCGTAGTTTTGCCTTTGCCAAGATGTCATATAGTTGAAATTATATAGGGTATGCTTTTCAGATGGCTTCTTTCGCTGAGTAATACGCATTTAAGGTTCCTCCATGGCTTTGCGTGGCTTGATAGCACATTTATTTTTGGCACCGAATGATACTCTGGATGTGCCTCAGCTTATTTATCCATTCACCTGCCAAAGGGCATCTTGGTTGCTTCCAGTTTGTTGTTCGGGATTTTGTGTGGACATACATTTTCAACTAATTTGGAGCCCAATTGCTGGATCGTATAGTAAAAGTAGGTTAAGTTTTGAGAGAAACTGCCCAACTGTCTTCCAAAGTGGCTGCACCATCTTGCACTCCCATCAGCAGTGAATGAGAGTTCCTGCTGCTCCACATTCTTGCCAACATTTGATGCTGTCTGTGTCCTGGATTTGGGCCATCCAAGTAGGTGTGTAGTGGTAGCTCATTGTTTTAATTTACAGTTCCCTAATGACAGTTGATGTAGTGTGTCTTTCCATCTGCTTACTTATTATCTGTATATCTTCTTTGGTGAGATGTCTGTTCGGATCTTTAGCCCATTTTTAAATTGGATTGTTTGTTTTCATATTTGTTGTGTTTTAAGAGTTCTTTGTATATTTTGGATACAAATCCTTTATCATATATGTGTTTTGCAACTGTTTTCTCCCAGCTTGTGGCTTATCGTTTTCATTCTCTTAATGGTGTCTTTCTCAGAGCAGAGGTTATAAATTTTTTTTTTTTTTTTTTTTTCTTTTTGCGGTATGCGGGCCTCTCACTGCCGTGGCCTCTCCCGTTGCGGAGCACAGGCTCCGGACGCGCAGGCCCAGAGGCCATGGCTCACGGGCCCAGCCGCTCCGCGGCATATGGGATCCTCCCAGACTGGGGCACGAACCCGTATCCCCTGCATCGGCAGGCGGACTCTCAACCACTGCGCCACCAGGGAGGCCCTATAAATTTTAATGACATCCAGCTTATCAATTATTTCTTTTATGAATCGTGCTTTTGGTGTCGTAGCTAAAAAGTCATCACCAAATCTGAAAGGTCACCTAGTTTTTTTCCTATGTTATCTTCTAGGAGTTTGATAGTTTTGCATTTTACATTACAAAAATTAACATTTTAAGTTAATTTTTGTAAAAGGTGTAATTTTTACAAAGTGAACACATCTGTGTAACTACCACCCAATTTGGATGGGGCTGTAGAACATTACACAGCAACCCCCCACCCCAGTTTTTGACCTCCCCCAAGGGTAACTGTTCTTCTGAATTCTATCACTCTGCATCAGTTTTACCTGTTTTTTGAACTTAAACGGATCATATTATCCATACCATTTTGAATCTAACTTCTTTCACTCAACCTCATGTCTGGGAGATTCCTCCATGTTGCTGTATGTAGCAGTAGTTTGTCCGTGATCTTGGCTGTATAGAAACCCGTTGTCTGAATATTCCACCATGTTTACCCATTCTGGTGTTCACAGGCCTTTGAATCATTTCCAGGTTTTGGCTCTTTTGAATAATGCTGCTCTGAACATATTTAAAACATTGTGAAATGATCAGCCCAACAAGTCTAGGTAGCATCCATCATTGAACATAATTATAAAATTCTGTTTTTCTTGTGACGAGAACTTTTACGATCTACTCTCTTAGCACCTTTCAAATACGCAACACGGTGTTATGAACTGTCGTCACCGTGCTGTGCATCACATCCCCCGTGACTTACTTATTTTATAACTGGATGTTTGTACCTTTTGGCCCCCTTCACCCATTTTGCCCACCCCCTGCCCCACCTCTTGCAACTACCAGTCTGCTTTCTGTATTTAACGAGCCTGATTCTTTTTTTAAAGATTTCACGTATAAGTGAAATCATATGGTATTTGTCTTTCTCTGATCCATCCGTGTCATCACAGATGTCAAGATTACCGTCTTTTTAACGGCTGAGTAATATTTTGTATATATACATACTGTATTTTCTTTTTTTTTTTTTTAAAGTTTATTTATTTATTTTTTTAATTAGTTTCTGCTTTATAACAAAGTGAATCAGTCATACATATACATCTGTTCCCACATCCCTTCCCTCATGCATCTCCCTCCCTCCCACCCTCCCCATCCCACCCCTCCAGGCGGTCACAAAGCACCGAGCTGATCTCCCTGTGCTCTGCGGCTGCTTCCCACTATCTATCTACCTTACGTTTGGTAGTGTATACACGTCCATGCCTCTCTTTCGCCTTGTCACAGTCCACCCTTCCCCCTCCCCATATCCTCAAGTCCATTCTCAAGTAGGTCTGCGTCTTCATTCCCGTTTTGCCCCTAGGTTCTTCATGACTTTTTTTTTTTTAAATTCCATATATATGTGTTAGCATACGGTATTTGTCTTTCTCTTTCTGACTAACTTCACTCTGTATGACAGACTCTAGGTCTATCCACCTCATTACAAATAGCTCAGTTTCGTTTCTTTTTATGGCTGAGTAATATTCCATTGTATATATGTGCCACATCTTCTTTATCCATTCATCCGATGATGGACACTTAGGTTGTTTCCAGCTCCGGGCTATTGTGAATAGAGCTGCAATGAACATTTTGGTACATGTCTCTTTTTGAATTATGGTTTTCTCAGGGTATATGCCCAGTAGTGGGATTGCTGGGTCATATGGTAGTTCTATTTGTAGTTTTTTAAGGAACCTCCATACCGTTCTCCATAGTGGCTGTACCAATTCACATTCCCACCAGCAGTGCAAGAGTGTTCCCTTTTCTCCACACCCTCTCCAACATTTATTGTTTCTAGATTTCTTGATGATGGCCATTCTGACTGGTGTGAGATGATATCTCATTGTAGTTTTGATTTGCATTTCTCTAATGATTAATGATGTTGAGCATTCTTTCATGTGTTTGTTGGCAGTCTGTATATCTTCTTTGGAGAAATGCCTATTTAAGTCTTCTGCCCATTTTTGGATTGGGTTGTCTGTTTTTTTGCTATTGAGCTGCATGAGCTGTTTATAAATTTTGGAGATTAATCCTTTGTCAGTTGCTTCATTTGCAAATATTTTCTCCCATTCTGAGGGTTGTCTTTTGGTCTTCTTTATGGTTTCCTTTGCTGTGCAAAAGCTTTGAAGTTTCATTAGGTCCCATTTGTTTATCTTTGTTTTTATTTCCATTTCTCTAGGAGGTGGGTCCAAAAGGATCTTGCTGTGATTTATGTCATAGAGTGTTCTACCTATGTTTTCCTCTAAGAGTTTGATAGTTTCTGGCCTTACATTTAAGTCTTTAATCCATTTTGAGCTTATTTTTGTGTATGGTGCTAGGGAATGATCTAATCTCAAACTTTTACATGTCCCTGTCCAGTTTTCCCAGCACCACTTATTGAAGAGGCTGTCCTTTCTCCACTGTACATTCCTGCCTCCTTTATCAAAGATAAGTTGGCCATATGTGCGTGGGTTTATCTCTGGGCTTTCTATCCTGATCCACTGATCTATCTTTCTGTTTTTATGCCAGTACCAGACTGTCTTAATTACTGTAGCTTTGTAGTATAGTCTGAAGTCAGGGAGCCTGATTCCTCCAGCTCCGTTTTTCGTTCTCAAGATTGCTTTAGCTATTCGGGGCCTTTTGTTTTTCCAAACAAATTTTGAAATTTTTTGTTCTAGTTCTGTGAAAAATGCCATTGGTAGTTTGATAGGGATTGCATTGAATCTGTAGATTGCTTTCGGTAGTAGAGTCATTTTCACAATATTGATTCTTCCAATCCAGGAGCATGGTATATCTCTCCATCTATTTGTATCATCTTTAATTTCTTTCATCAGTGTCTTATAGTTTTCTGCATACAGGTCTTTTGTCTCCTTAGGTAGGTTTATTCCTAGATATTTTATTCTTTTTGTTGCAATGGTAAATGGGAGTGTTTTCTTGATTTCATTTTCAGATTTTTCATCATTAGTGTACAGGAATGCCAGAGATTTCTGTACATTAATTTTATATCCTGCTACTTTACCAAATTCATTGATTAGCTCTAGTAGTTTTTCGGTAGCATCTTTAGGATTCTCTATGTATAGTATCATGTCATCTGCAAACAGTGACAGCTTTACTTCTTCTTTTCCAATTTGGATTCCTTTTATTTCCTTTTCTTCTCTGATTGCTGTGGCTAAAACTTCCAAAACTATGTTGAATAAGAGTGGTGAGAGTGGGCAGCCTTGTCTTGTTCCTGATCTTAGTGGAAATGGTTTCAGTTTTTCACCATTGAGGACAATGTTGGCTGTGGGTTTGTCATATATGGCCTTTATTATGTTGAGGAAAGATCCCTCTATACCTACTTTCTGCAGGGTTTTTATCATAAATGGGTGTTGAATTTTGTCGAAAGCTTTCTCTGCATCTATTGAGATGATCATATGGTTTTTCTCCTTCAACTTGTTAATATGGTGTATTACATTGATTGATTTGCGTATATTGAAGAATCCTTGCATTCCTGGGATAAACCCCACTTGATCATGGTGTATGATCCTTTTAATGTGCTGTTGGATTCTGTTTGCTAGTATTTTGTTGAGGATTTTTGCATCTATGTTCATCAGTGATATTGGCCTGTAGTTTTCTTTCTTTGTGACATCCTTGCCTGGTTTTGGTATCAAGGTGATGTCGGCCTCGTAGAATGAGTTTGGGAGTGTTCCTCCCTCTGCTATATTTTGGAAGAGTTTGAGAAGGATAGGTGTTAGCTCTTCTCTAAATGTTTGATAGAATTCACCTGTGAAGCCATCTGGTCCTGGGCTTTTGTTTGATGGAAGATTTTTAATCACAGTTTCAATTTCAGTGCTTGTGATTGGTCTATTCATATTTTCTATTTCTTCCTGAGTCAGTCTTGGCAGGTTGTGCATTTCTAAGAATGTGTCCATTTCTTCCAGGTTGTCCATTTTATTGGAATAGAGTTGCTTATAGTAATCTCTCATAATCTTTTGTATTTCTGCAGTGTCAGTTGTTACTTCTCCTTTTTCATTTCTAATTCTATTGATTTGAGTCTTCTCCCTTTTTTTCTTGATGAGTCTGGCTAATGGTTTGTCAATTTTGTTTATCTTCTCAAAGAACCAGCTTTTAGTTTGGTTGATCTTTGCTATCGTTTCCTTCATTTCTTTTTCATTTATTTCTGATCTGATCTTTATGATTTCTTTCCTTCTGCTAGCTTTGGGGTATTTTTGTTCTTCTTTCTCTAATTGCTTTAGGTGCAGGGTCAGGTTGTTTACTCGAAATGCTTCCTGTTTCTTAAGGTGGGATTGTATTGCTATAAACTTCCCCCTTAGAACTGCTTTTGCTGCGTCCCATAGGTTTTGGGTCGTCGTGTCTCCATTGTCATTTGTTTCTAGGTATTTTTTAATTTCCTCTTTGATTTCTTCAGTGATCACTTCGTTATTGAGTAGTGTATTGTTTAGCCTCCATGTGTTTGTATTTTTTACACATCTTTTCCTGTAATTGATGTCTAGTCTCATAGCATTGTGGTCGGAGAAGATACTTGATACAATTTCAATTTTCTTAAAATTACCGAGGCTTGATTTGTGACCCAAGATATGATCTATCCTGGAGAATGTTCCATGAGCACTTGAGAAAAATGTGTATTCTGTTGTTTTTGGATGGAATCTCCTATAAATATCAACTAAGTCCATCTCGTTTAATGTATCATTTAAAGCTTGTGTTTCCTTATTTATTTTCATTTTGGATGATCTGTCCATTGGTGAAAGTGGGGTGTTAAAGTCCCCTACTATGATTGTGTTACTGTCGATTTCCCCTTTTATGGCTGTTAGTATTTGCCTTATGTATTGAGGTGCTCCTATGTTGGGTGCATAAATATTTACAATTGTTATATCTTCTTCTTGGATCGATCCCTTTATCGTTATGTAGTGTCCTTCCTTGTCTCTTCTAATAGTCTTTATTTTAAAGTCTATTTTGTCTGATATAAGAATTGCTACTCCAGCTTTCTTTTGATTTCCATTTGCATGGAATATCTTTTTCCATCCCTTTACTTTCAATCTGTATGTGTCTCTAGGTCTGAAGTGGGTCTCTTGTAGACAGCATATATATGGGTCTTGTTTTTGTATCCATTCAGCCACTCTGTGTCTTTTGGTGGGAGCATTTAGTCCATTTACATTTAAGGTAATTATTGATATGTATGTTCCTATTCCCATTTCCTTAATTGCTTTGGGTTCGTTATTGTAGGTATATTCCTTCTGTTGTGTTTCTTGCCTAGAGAAGTTCCTTTAGCATTTGTTGTAAAGCTGGTTTGGTGGTGCTGAACTCTCTCAGCTTTTGCTTGTCTGTAAAGGTTTTAATTTCTCCATCAAATCTGAATGAGATCCTTGCTGGGTAGAGTAATCTAGGTTGCAGGTTTCTCTCCTTCATCACTTTAATTATGTCCTGCCACTCCCTTCTGGCTTGTAGGGTTTCTGCTGAGAGATCAGCTGTTAACCTGATGGGGATTCCCTTGTGTGTTATTTGTTGTTTTTGCCTTGCTGCTTTTAATATGATTTCTTTGTGTTTAATTTTTGACAGTTTGATTAATATGTGTCTTGGTGTATTTCTCCTTGGATTTATTCTGTATGGGACTCTCTGTGCCTCCTGGACTTGATTAACTATTTCCTTTCCCATATTGGGGAAGTTTTCAACTATAATCTCTTCAAATATTTTCTCAGTCCCTTTCTTTTTCTCTTCTTCTTCTGGAACCCCTATAATTCGAATGTTGGTGCGTTTAATGTTGTCCCAGAGATCTCTGAGACTCTCCTCTGTTCTTTTCATTCTTTTTTCTTTATTTTGCTCTGCATCAGTTATTTCCACTATTTTATCTTCCACCTCACTTATCCGTTCTTCTGCCTCAGTTATTCTGCTATTGATCCCATCTAGAGTATTTTTCATTTCATTTATTGTGTTTTTAATCGATGCTTGATTCATCTTTAGTTCTTCTAGGTCCTTGTTAACTGTTTCTTGCATGTTGTCTATTCTATTTCCAAGATTATGGATCATGGAAATAGAATCTTGGATCAGCTTTACTATCATTATTCTGAATTCTTTTTCAGGTAGACTGCCTATTACCTCTTCATTTGTTAGGTCTGGTAGGTGTTTATCTTGCTCCTTCACCTGCTGTGTGTTTTTCTGCCTTCTCATTTTGCTTATGTTACTGTGTTTGGGGTCTCCTTTTTGCCGGCTGCAGATTCGTAGTTCCCGTTGTTTTTGGTGTCTGACCCCAGTGGCTAAGGTTGTTTCAGTAGGTTGGGTAGGCTTCCTGGTGGGGGGGACTAATTCCTGTGCTCTGGTGGTTGAGGCTCGATCTTGTCTTTCTGGTGGACAGGTCCACGTCTGGTGGTGTGTTTTGGGGTGCCTATGGCCTTATTATGTTTTTAGGTAGCCTCTCTGCTAATGGGTGGGGTTGTGTTCCTGCCTTGCTAGTTGCTTGGCATAGGGTGACCCGCACTGTAGCTTGCTGGTCGTTGACTGAAGCTGGGTGCTGGTGTTGGGATGGAGATCTCTGGGAGATTTTCGCTGCTTGATATTATGTGGAGCTGGGAGGTCTCTTGTGGACCCGTGTCCTGAAGTTGGCTCTCCCACTTCAGAGGCACAGCACTGGCTCCTGGCTGCAGCACCAAGAGCCTTTCATCCACCCGGCTCAGAGTAACAGGGAGAAAAAGTAGAAAGAAAGAATTAGTAGAAGAAAGAAAGAGAGAGGGAAAGAAAGGAAGAAGGGAAGAAAGGAAGGAAGGAAGGAAGGAAGAAAGAAAGGAGGGAGGGAGGGAGGAAGGATGGAAAGAAAGAAGGAAAGAAAGGAGGGAGGGAGGGAGGAAGGAAAGGAAGAAAGACAGGAGGGAGGGAGGAAGGAAAGAAAAAGAAAGTGGAAAGAAGAAGGGTGGGAGGGAGGAAAGAAAAAGAAAGAAGGAAAGGAGGAGCGGAGGGAGGAAGGGAGGAAGGGAGAGTAGGAAAAAAAGAAAGAGCAGGTAAAGTAAAATAGAATAAAGTATGAAATATAGTAGCGTTATTAAAATTAGAAAGTAATTATTGAAAAAAAAAAAAAAACCGGACCGATAGAACCCTGAGACATATGGTGGAAGCAAAGCTATACAGAGAGAATCTTACACAGAAGATTACACATACACATTCACAAAAAGAGAGCAGGGGGAAAAATCAAAAATCTTGCTCTCCAAGTCCACCTCCTCAATTTGGGATAATTCGTTGTAAAAAGAGGAAAAGGGCGAGAAGTCTGAAATCTTGCTCTCTAAGTCCACCTCCTTAATTTGGAATAATTCGTTGTAAAAAGAGGAAAAGGGGGGAAAGTCTTAAATCTTGTCCTCAAAGTCCACTTCCTCAATTTGGGATGATTCGCTGTCCATTCATGCACTCCACAGACGCAGGGCACATCAAATGGACCGTGGAGCTTTAATCCGCTGCCTCCGAGGCTGCACAGAGAGATTTCCCTGCCTCTGCTCTCACAGCTCCCGGGTCTCAGCCTTGGACCTGGCCCCGCCTCTGCGCGTAGGTCGCCGGAGGGCGTCCGTTCTTCGCTCAGACAGGACGGGTTTAAAGGAGCCGCTGATTCGGGGGCTCTGGCTCACTCAGGCAGAGGGGAGGGAGGGGCGCGCAGTGTGGGGCGGGCCTGCGGCGGCAGAGGCCGGCGTGACGTTGCAGCAGCCCGTGGCGCTCCGTGCGCTTTCCCGGGAAAGCCGTCCCCGGGTCTCGGGGACCCCGGCAGTGGCGGGGTGCACAGGCCCCCCGGAAGGCGGGGCGGACAGTGACCCGCGCTCGCACACAGGCCCCGCGGCGGCGGCAGCAGCGGCGGCGGCGGGCCGCGGCGGCGGCGGCGGGCGGCGGCGGGCCGCGGCGGCGGGCGGCGGCGGCCCACGCCCGTCTCCGAGGTCCGTGCCTTACCCGCGGCTCGTGCCTGTCTCCGGCGCTTCCCCAAGCAGCCCTCTTAATGCCCTCTCCTCGCGCACCAGGAAACAAAAGGGAAAAAAGTCTCTTGCCTCTTCAGCAGCTCCAGACCCTTTCCCCGGACTCCCTCCGGGCTAGCCGTGGTGCACTAACCCCTTCAGGCTCTCTTCCTGCCGCCAGCCCCAGTCCTCTCCCTGCGCTCCGACTGAAAGCCGATACCCGAGCCTCAGCTCCCAGCCCCGCCCGCCACGGCGGCCGAGCAGACAAGCCTCTCGGGCTGGTGTGTGCCTGAGGGCACCGGTCCTCTGTGCCAGAATCTCTCC
Source organism: Mesoplodon bidens (assembly GCF_964165515.1). Taxonomy (NCBI): domain Eukaryota; kingdom Metazoa; phylum Chordata; class Mammalia; order Artiodactyla; family Ziphiidae; genus Mesoplodon; species Mesoplodon bidens. The sequence continues at coordinate 183,074,124 of NC_138177.1, forward strand.
GCTTTGCCCTCCGCACCCCTGTTGCTGTGCTCTCCTCCGCTACTCCGAAGCTTTCCCCCTCCGCCACCTGCAGTCTCCGCCCGCGAAGGGGCTTGTAGTGTGTAGAAACCTTCCCCCCTTCACGGCTCCCTCCCACTGGTGCAGGTCCCGTCCCTATCCTATTGTCTCTGTTTATTCTTTTTTTCTTTTGCCCTACCCAGGTATGTGGGGAGCTTCTTGCCTTTTGGGGGGTCTGAGGTCTTCTGTCAGCGTTCAGTAGGTGTTCTGTAGGAGTTGTTCCACGTGTAGATGAATTTCTGATGTATCTGTGGGGAGGAAGGTGATCTCCGCGTCTTACTCTTCCGCCATCTTCCTCCGGGGTCCTGTATTTTCTTTATCTGTTCATCCATAGGTGGACACTTAGGTAGCTTCCACATCTTGGCTATTATAAATAATGCTGCAATGAACGTCGTGGGGGCGGGGTGCAGATTTCTTTTCCAGTTATTATTTTTGTTTTCTTTGGTTAAATACCCAGGAGTGGGATTGCTGGATCATGTGGTAACTCTATTTTTAAGTTTTTTGAGGAACCTCCGAAAAAGGTTTGGAGGAGGCTTTCACAGTGGCTGCACCACTTAACATTCCCAGCAACAGTGGACGAGGATTCCCTTTTCTCCACACCCTCATCTATACTGGCTCTGTCTTGCCTTTTTAATAATATACGATCATTCTTTTGGTGCACGTGTGTGTGTGTGCATCTGCGTTGGTCTGTGCCTGGGACTGAAGTTGCTGGGTCCCTGGGCAGCACAGGTCTAGCTTTGGTGCATTCCTTCTCCAATGCTTTGCCAGCTTACACACCCACTGGAGTAGACGGAAAGTCTGAACTGCCTGTGTCCTTGCTGGTTGTGTAATGTGTGTGGCTTTGTTTGTTTCTTTCACGTGACCTCCTGGTGGGCATGTGCCGGCATCTCCTGGCTGACCGATGACCTTCCACACTCTGTGGCCTTCGGCAGATCCTCTTCTGAAGTGCTTTGCCCATTTTTTATTGTGTTGTCTGTTTTTCAGTTTGTAGGTGTTACGCATATATCCTGATCCCAGTCCTTCTTCAGATGTCATAAATATCTCCTCCCACTCTGTGCCTTGCCTTTGACTCTGTTAATGGTATCTTTTGGTTAACAGTAGTTTTCCATGAAAATTACGTCCAATTTATCAGTCTTTTCCTTAATGGGCAGATTTCCTAAGCTACACCCAAAATGAGTTTGTCTCCACAAAGTCTTGAAGATATCCTCCTATGTTACCTTCTAGAAGCCTTTTTTCCCTTTTTATATTCAGACCTAGAATTCATCTGGAATTTTGTGTATCCTGTGAGGTAGGGACTGAGGTTTGTGACCTTCATAAAGAATGCAGAGAATAAATAGGACATAAAAGATTTTAAAAGCATTGGCTCCACACCCACCAAGCTTACGAAGTGAGTCATTTCTCAGCCTGGAATGCTTATTTTAAGCAAAATGTTGTTCCCAGAATCCAAAGTTTGGTTTTGCCAAAGATGATAGCAGAGACTCAGGGGGGCATGAGGGCGGAGAGAAAAAGCCCTGGTCTCAGCTCTGCCACACGATTGCTCTTTTCTGGTGGGTGGACCCACTTATGGAAAGTGGCAGTTGAGACGTTGTTGTCTTCTGGCAAAGTCTGGACGTTTACAGTCTTGGCAGCCCTGACCACCAGTTCTCGTGGAGGGTCACCGCTTCCCCTCCAGGTCTGTGTCCTGGTGCCCAGAGTCCATGATGTGGCTCCCACACGCCCTTGGGGGCAGCCCTCAGCAGGCTCATGCCAAACGGCTGCCACATCTGGTCCAGCGGGAGAAACCGCAGCTTCTGGAACCTGCGGCCCGTGGGCCTGGTGGCTGCCTCTGCCACACTAGTCACTGTTCTACATTGTGAGTAGAATTTCTTTTGTTTCCCCTTTTTCTTCAAGAGTGGGATGTGCCTCTGGACTTCCCTCACTGACTACTGTGCCCCGCTCCTTTCAGGAAGCTTCCCCCAAGTTTGTGGCCATTTCATCTGCTTGTGTTGGTCCCCGTCCTTCTACACCACATGCACGGGGCCGCTTTTCCTTGTTATTTCCCTTGCTTTCTTGCCTGTTTTTTTTCTAACATGTTGTTTTTCTAACATGCGTCTCTTGGTGTTTTTGTCTAGCGGGGTCTTCCCTAGTGTGAGAGCTGGAGTCTGGGTCAGCCAAGAGCATCCATTGTCCTAAAGAACTCTCGTCCATCTTCCCGCCCCTGAGTTATCCCAGCCAAGGGGGCATCTCCCACCAGACCAGCGTCTAGGTCTGGACCCTCTAGTACATCCTTGATCGCCTCTTCCTTACTGGATCTTGTCTTTCCTGTGCCTTCTCCAGGTGCCCTAATTCCGTGTCCCCAGCTACAGAAGTTGTGTTGGCGCATTTGGGAATACCTGCTTCATCTCTTTGTTCATCTTTCCCCCCACCTCAGAATCATTTGAATGTAAAATGCAGGCGTGGTGACACTTTACCTCTAAATATAGCAGCATACATTACTTAAAAATAAGGACATCTGGGACTTCCCTGGTGGCGCAGTGGTTGAGAATCCGCCTGCCAATGCAGGAGACATGGGTCCGAGCCCTGGCCCGGGAAGATCCCACAAGCCGCCGAGCCACTAAACCTGTGCACCACAACTACTGAGCCTGCACTCTAGAGCCCACCAGCCACAGCTACTGAGCCCGCGTGTCACAACTACTGAAGCCTGTGCACCTAGAGCCCGTGCTCCGCAACAAGAGAAGCCACCGCAATGAGAAGCCCGCGCACCTCAACAAAGAGTAGCCCCCGCTCGCCGCAACTAGAGAAAAGCCTGTGCGCGGCAACGAGAACCCAACGCGGCCAAAAATAAAATATAAATAAATAAATAAATTTATAAAAAAATAAGGACGTCCTTTTCTATACACACAATTCTATTATCATACTTAACGATTATAAGAATTTCATAGTCAAGTTTTCCCATTTCCCCTCATATGTCCATTATAGCTGTTTTTTGCTCTGACATCCAGTCCAGGCCCATGTATTATCTGTAATCATGGGTTCAGTCTCTTTTCACTGAGCCTTGTCCCCTGCATTCTTTGTCCAGTGTTGGTGCCTGTTTGAAGAGACTGAGCGAGTTGTAGAATGTCCCACGTTCCGTGTGTCTGATTGTTTCCTCACCTGGTTGTCTACCTCGTTCACCTTCAGTAGTTCTCGTCCACTGGGGGAAGGGCTGAGGGCTCAGTCTCATCCTGGATTTGGTGTGAACTCTTCATTGTTGAGGCCACGTGCTGCCTGTGCATCCCATCGGAGGCGCCGAGGTCAGGCCGTGTCACCGTGCGGGTGCCCCGTGTGAGCACTTGGTAGGGGCACCTGCCCCAGGTGTCTCCAGTGGGAAGAGGTAGGCGCTTCCCCCTTTGCACTTGGAAGACTTCTTGGGGCTGTTCTTGGGCTTCGTGTGAATATCCGACCCCTACAGCCCTTCACCTACTGTCCTAACATCCTTGGCTGTGCTTTGCCTGGATCAGCTATTTAAATGGAGCTTTCAAAATGGTAATTCTTCTAATGCTATCATTTGGTCTCCCTTTATGAGCTGGCATTCTTCTATAAAAAGAGACTTTCTCTCATCAGCCAGGAGTGAACTACATATATGTTCTCCAAAAAAGAACAAATGTTAAATACTTTCCCTTTAATTTCTAATTTTCAGAGTCAGAACTTACTGTAAGAGTTACTCTAACAGTGACAGTTCAGGCTTTGCATATCCTAGCTCTTTGTTTCGTCTCTGGCCAGCTGTAGCCCTTCGGGTTGGCCTGAGTCTGTTGACACGCTCTGGTTGGACTTTGGGCAGGTCCTCCCTTTCTGGAGCAAAGGTGTCCAGGCTCGCCTTGTGCTTTTTCTGCCTCAGATCCGGTCACCCGTTTCTCCCGGGAGCCTGGCCCCGCCACTGGGAGTGCTTTCTAAAGATCACGATCCGGGCACTTTTGATCGGGGTCTCAGCTGCTTCTAGGCCTTTCCCTGGGCAGAGCTGGGGCATGTATATTAAAACATGAGTTCACTTTGATATTTCTAATTTAAGTTTAGAGGTTTTTCCCTAAAATATTTGTATCTCTTTCCTCTTAAACCGAAAATCGTGTTTCCTGATAATATATTTACTTATTTACTTTCCCTTATAATTTACACAATGTATTTTCAAAATTATACCGCTGGTTTGAATACTAACGATACATGGCTGACAAAAGTTCAGGTTTCTTTGTGTTCTTCTGGTCTTGGGCTGTGTCCCACTGAGGATGTAGAGTGAGTGATGTAGAGTGAGTGTGGCCCAAAGCCCTTGTGTTCATTCTTTTCTCTATGGAGTTATGGTGCCTATTTGATGTTCAATCGAATTTGTTGGTTTCAGTTTGTTTTCAATTTCCTATTTGCTTTCTTTCCTTTTTGACTGGAATATTTACGTGGCCCCAAACATAAAACCATAGTTGAATGAGCACTCAAGGCTCCCTTCAACCCTACCCCCTCTAGACAGTCCCCACCTGCTCACTGGCCTGGGGGTGACCAGGTTTCTAGTTTCTGGCTTAAGCAACTATTTACGTTTTTATCTTTTGTTTTTTCTTATTCAGTAGGTGGCATACCAAATACACTTTTTCACTGTGCCATTTTCAGTTAACTTTCCATCCTGAGTTCCACTCCATGTGGAAACCGTCTGCATTGTTTTTACAGCTACATTGTCCTACGTTGGGTGCATGTTCTGTGGTTTATTTAACCATCATCCTACTGATGGAGGTTTGGGTCTTTCCAGGGTTCTGCTATTTCAGATAATGCAGCAATGAGTAACCTTGTGTTTCTTATGTTTTCTGTGTATGGAGGTATGTTTTAGGGCAGATTGCTGGCAGTGGGATTATAGGATAAATGGCTTCAGTGGTGTTGATAGACAGCACCACCTCCTCTCTGTTAGCCTGAGATCTTTTGGTTGTTACATTCTGATTGATGTGAGATAGATCTTAGTGAAGTTCTAATGTGCATTTCTCTTGTAATGAGTGAAGTTGAACATCTTTTGTCTTTGTCTGCAAACTTCTATTCATATCTTTTTCCATTTCTCTATCAGATTTTTCATCTATTTTGTCCTCTGTTTTGGGAACTGTATTAGGAAGATTAGCTGTTGCCTGTGATATACATTGCAAATATGCTTCCTATTTTGTCATTTGTCTTTTTGCTTTGCTTATGATGTGTTTTGCTATGTAAAGGTGTTACTTTCGTGTAGTCTAATTGTCAGTCTTTTATTGCTTCTAGATTCTTGAGTCATAGATGCAAAGGCTTTCTCCTCCCCTAGCTCAGCAAGAGATTCATGCATGGTTTCTTCTAGGATTTACAGGTTTCATTTTTTACATTTAGATTTCTGATCTCTATGTAGTTTATCCTGCTGTGTGATGGCAGATATGGATCAGTTTTATCTTTTTCCAAATGTCTATCCAGTTGACCCAATACTATTTATTAAAACATTTGTCTTTTTCCCCAGTGACTTGAGAGCCACCCTTATCATATAGCAAACTCTTTTTTATTACTTGGGTGTAATTCTGGATTTTCTTGCTTCTTCCATTAGACTAGAGGTTGGCAAACAGATTTCTGTTAAGAGCCAGATCATAAATATTTTAGACTTTCTGGGTTCACATATGATCTCTGTGTAATCATTTTCTTTTTCTTTTTTTTTTTTTTTTTTGCGGTACGTGGTCCTCTCACTGCTGTGGCCTCTCCCATTGCGGAGCACAGGCTCCGGACGCGCAGGCTCAGCGGCCATGGCTCACGGGCCCAGCCGCTCCGCGGTATGTGGGATCTTCGCAGACAAGGGCATGAACCCATGTCCCCTGCATTGGCAGGCGGACTCTCAACCACTGCGCCACCAGGGAAGCCCCCCCCTCCCATGGTCTTCGTGCTGCTGGTCCCTGCCCCTCCATCCTGGAGGGTGCTTCTGTCAGCGCTCCAGCTGTGGTGGGAGCCAGGGCCCCCCCGGTCCTTGCTCCATATCCCCTGGGCCCACCGGGGCCCCTCCCCCTGCGCTCCTCCTCAGCACCCCGAGCTGGGTCCCGTCCTGACTTGCTTCACTGCTCCCGCAGACCGCACTGTCCTGGCCTTGAGGACAGCAGAGAGGGCGCTGTATGAGCACCCACGGGGCGAGGGCCTCAGCCTGACCGGGGCCGCTTGGGCTGCCGAGCAAACATCCGCCTTCCTCCCTGGGGTTAGCGTTCTGCTCAGTGGGGCCACGTAAATACTGTTATGTTATTGACGGAAAGGGCAGAAATGTTGTTCTCAGTGTGTTTCCCCTGCGTTGCTGTCCCTGCACTTTAACTAATGGTGACTTCAATGACATCTTTGCCAATTTAGGATGAATGGTGATGCCACTTCGCAAAGGAGAAGGTGGGGGCCGCAGTCCAGCTCCTGTCTCGTGGTGATCAGCCTGGCACCAGGAGCGACCTTGGAGAGGCCTGTGCTTCTGTGGGGCTCCTGGGTGTGTTGGGGGCGGGAGGCATCGGGGTGGCCTAAGCACCGTGTGCTGAGCTCCGTCTCAGTTTGAGCTCTCTATATGCCTGTGTGTGAATACCCCGGTTTCTAAAAAATTTTATTGGAGTGGAGTTGATTTACAATGTTGTGTTAATTGTTGCTGTACGGCAAAGTGATTCAGTTATACATATATACATTCTTTTTCATACTCTTTTCCATTACAGTTTGTCACAGGGTACTGACTATGGTTCCCTGTGCTATACACTAGGACCTTGTTGTTTATCCATTCTATATATCATAGATTGCACCTGCTAACCCCAAACTCCCGCTCCGTCCCTCTCCCACGCTTCTCCCCCTTGACAACCACAAAGTCTGTTCTCTGTGTCTGTGAGTCTGTTTCTGTTTTGAAGATAAGTTCATTGGTGTCATATTTTAGATTCCACATATGAGTGTTAATATATGATATTTGTCTTTCTCTGACTTACTTCACTTCGTATGATCATCTCTAGGTCCATCCATGTTGCTGCAAATAGTATTATTCATTCTCTTTTTATGGCTGAGTAGTATTCCACTGTGTATATGTACCACATCTTCTTTATCTGGTGACCACCCGGTTTTGACAGAAGATGTAGACGGCATTTCTCCCTAAATCCTGTGCGCCCCGAGTCATACTCCGTGGCCGGCCCCGTCGGGGCATCTGTCCTTATCCAGCATAGACTGTTTCACTAGGACTTGGTAAAAAACGTCAGCCTTATTTGGGGAGGAGCTTATTGTATACACTGGAAAGAAATGTTGTCTTCTGAACACCACTCTTCATGTTGTTAATTTGGATATTTTATGATGTTTTGATCAATGTATTTATTAAGCTGTAACTCTGACAGAAGCAGAAATGAGTCATCATGACCAGAGCAGAAACTCCTCCAAGTGTAAAGATGATAAATGATTCCAATTACTTCTGGGCGCATCTGGGGCCTCTTTGCACAGGGTCTCCGGGCTTTCAGCTGAAGTACCTGGTGGACCCTGGATTCCTGAGACCCGGGGAGCAGCGCTGGTTCGCCCGCTACCTGGCCATGCAGACCCTCCAGATCGACATCTGGGACGGAGACTCCCTGCTTCTTGTCGGATCTGCCGCCGTTCAGATGAAGGTAGCGTTTCCCCGCAGTCCTTTCTGTGAGGTCTGTCGCCCGGCAGTGTGGGCCATCACCCAGCGCTGGGCATTGTCCAGGGGCCTGGCTTCTTGGTTCACAAATTCAAAACACTGCCGAGTCCTCTCCTTCCCCAAAAGGAAAGGATGCTCGCAGAGTCTAAACTCGATCATGCTAGGTTACATCCGCCCAGTCATCAGTTCCTCCTGTGAACCGACCCACCAGGTGACGTCACCTCTGCTTCCTTGACGGTGAGGATGGATGTTCCCTGGGAGCAGCTCGGGGTCGGCCTTGTTCCCCAGGAGCCTGGCCGGCCCATCAGAGGTGCGCCCTCAGGGCGGAGGACAGGATGCATGAACGATGGGGTGGGAAAAGTTTCCTGATGCCTGTTCTCAGTTCCATGAATGGTGCTTCTCTCATTCTAACTAGAATCAGATGCTAATTCGTTTTCTAACTGTGCTTCCCATTCTCCGCATATTCTAAAGCTGAAGTCCATGCATTAATTCAATTTTCTTCCCAGGGTTTCTCCCCAAACCTTCCCTTTCATGCGACCAGGACCCCAGAGGGTCAACGTAGGGTCACATGGCGGCCTCTGGGCCAGGCACTGGGCCACATCCACTTGCCGACATGCTGTCCCGAGAGTTTTCCTCCCTGCCTTGAGGTGGATGGGGGAGAGGATACGGCACCATCGCTGCAGCTCTGGAATCTCTCTGACCTTCATTCACTTTTCCTTCATCCCACACAGCTATTTCCCTCTGGACTCCAGCCACGGGCCCCCTTGGTTTCCCTTCCTGAGCCTTGCACGGCTGGTCACTGAGGCCTGCAGATCTGGTCCCATCCCCCCTTGCCCCTCAGCACCCCGGCCCGCCAGGATCTCGTGGCTCCTGTACCGCAGTGGCCCCAGCTCCGTGCTCCCCATCCTCTGGGCGCCGCCTGCTCCTCTGTCCCTCCCTTCCTCTGGCGGCTGACCCGGGCTGTAACTGTCCCATCCACCGGGGCTTAGGGCCCTTCCCTGAGGGGCTGAGGCCCTCAGGACAGTGGAAGGAGCCGGGGGGGGGGGCGCAATGTGCAAAGAGTTATGGGGCGAGGTCACAGCTGGTGAGGACTCAGCAGGTGTCGGCTGATGTCCTCATTCCTCAGGCCCCCCAAGGTCATCATGGATATTGCCAGTCTGTCTCCTACACTGGCCAGTGATGTCATGGAGGGTGGGAATGGGATGGCCACTGACCCCTCCCCAGCACAGTCCTAGGCCACCGTGGGTAGGGCATGGCTGAGAATGGATGAATAGAAGGAGGGAGGGAGGGGTGAGGTGAAAGGCAGGAGGGGCGGGGCGGGGTGAGGCTAGGGGAGGGTGGGGCGGGGCGAGGGGAGGGGCGGGGGCGAGCGAAGCGAATGGAGGGGTTATTCGATCTCATCCTCCACGAAGAGCCCCTTCAACACGTGCTGTCAGGTTTACTGACACAGAATCGGTTTAAATAAAATGGAATTTTACTTTCTAAAAATAAGCAAGTCTTGGGCTTCCCTGGTGGCGCAGTGGTTGAGAGTCCGCCTGCCGATGCAGGGGACACGGGTTCGTGCCCCGGTCTGGAAAGATCCCACGGATCTGCTCCCGCGGAGCGGCTGGGCCCGTGAGCCATGGCCGCTGAGCCTGCGCGTCCGGAGCCTGTGCTCCGCAACGGGAGAGGCCACAACAGTGAGAGGCCCGCATACTGCAAAACAAACAAACAAACAAAAAAAGCAAGTCTTCACTTTAACATCTATGTAGAAAAGATGGAAAATTTGTGTAAGTCCAGGTCCTGAGCTGTCAAGGTGCTTACGTGGCCTCCTGTGGATATTTCCTGCGTTTCCAGACGCATCACAGCTCGTCGCACTGTCCCCCGCTGTTGGACATTTAAGCGCCTTGCCCTGGTGGAAACACTGCAGGGAACATCTTTGAGTCACGTTGGCTCGCCCCTCCAGCTCATTTCCTGAGCGGTGACAGCACCAGCATCGTTGGGGTCTCGTGGTGGTCGCTGCCGGTGCCTGGTTGCCCCCCCGCTCTGCTGCGGTGTCCTCAGCCTGGCCCTGGGACTGCTGCCCTGATCCCCGTGTCCAGCAATGAAGCCGAAGCCCTGGGTCGTGCTGGGACCAGGCTTTCAGCCCAGGTCTGACCCCATCATCTTCTCCCCAAATGAGAACGCCCCAAAGCCGCGTTTCTGAGTCACGGGTGCGCAAATATGGAGCCTCGGGCAGGGGGCCCAGGGGCCCGGCACGGCGCTCTTCCCGGAAGATGACCAAGGCGCCTGCTTCCCCACCCTTTACAGGGTGGGAAAAAAAAACCCTCTGCAGTTTCCTAGGTGAGACGTGATACCCTGTTTTTATTGGCATCACTGCTCCTGGGGCAGCCGGGCGTCGCTTCTTGCCTTGACTGGCCACCCTCTGGAGGGGTCTTCACCCCGTCTGGCTGCCGAGGCTACTGGCCCGTGAACGTGTTGGCGTTATGTGGACAAGAGCTGCTGAGCAAGCAGGGTCTCCAGAGCTGGAAGCCCCAGACCCGCTCAGCAGGGATCTGGTCTGGGCGTGTCGCCCCAGGGACAGGCAGAGGACAAGTGCTGGAGGGACAGGGCCAGAATTCCAGAAGCAGGACCTGAACCTGGCCCCGCGCTTCCATTTACGTGTGACAGTGAAGAGGCCTGGTGACGTGCCCAGGCCTCCCAGGAGAAGGGGCCCAGCCCTCCCTCCCGGCCGGCCCCACTCGCTCTTGGGCTCAGGAGAGTTCTGAAGGGTTAAACTTGATTAGCAGAGAAGAGTGGGGTCGGAAAGGACCCTCTTGACCCAGCTCTGTCCGCCCCGCGGCCCCTCCTCGGACCTGCTCCCGCCTTTCTGCCACACTGAAGCCCCCTGTGTCCCGCCCGGGCCTGGCGTGCCCCGCCCCTGCCTGGAGGCACATCTTGGTCCTAAGGGGCCCAGTGGCGGCTCCTCGGGGCTCCTGCCGACGCGGAGCTGGGCTTCCTCAGCATCCCCCCTTGTTCTGTGCCGTGTTCTCGTCTTCTCCATGTGGAGGGGGCTCCACGCAGGTGGCTGCCAGGCCCACTTGTGCATCCCTGGGGTTTGCTCAGTGGGTGAACCGGGATGCACTTTGTTAATAAGGATTTGGGGGAAGGGCCCGACAGCAGGGACTTGGGTTTTCAGAAGCAGATATTAGCCCCTGCCTCGGCCGCCCTCTGACCAATCCTTTCTCCTCCGCAGCACCTCCTCCGCCAAGGGCGCCCAGCCGTTCAGGTCTCACATGAGCTTGAGGTCGTGGCGACAGAGCACGAACAGGACACCATGGTGGTGAGTGGAGACGTGACCAGGTTTGGCTGCGTCAAGCCCATCAACGTCCACACGGTGGTGAAGGGCCGGCTGCACCTGACCTTGGCCAACGTGGGTAAGAGTTCCTGGCAGCTTTGCTCTTGTTCCTGGGTGGCTACTCTTCTTCCCATTTGGGGCATGAGCCCCCTCAGGACAGTGGTCACATCGTGGGCATCAGCACTCAGTTGGAATTCAGAAGAGCTCTCATTAGCTTGACTACTAAGTATGCCCTTGACCGCTGAGCAACTGTCCTTGACCACCGAGCATCTGTCCTTGACCACCGAGCATCTGTCCTTGACCACTGAGCATCTGTCCTTGACCACTGAGCATCTGTCCTTGACCAATGAGCCTGCCCTTGTCCACTGAGTGCCAGCCCATGACCACTGAGCATCTGTTCTTGACCACTGAGCCTTCCCTGGCACCAGTTGTCTGGTGTTCCTGATTTCTGGTCGGGGTTTGGTATTATTAGCTGTCTCCATCTTGCCCACGTTTTATTTCTGGTCCTATCCATGGGGCATCGCTGTGACGATCCTCAAATAAGATGATTGGTTTCGGGAGAGAGTTTCCTCTGGAGTTTCAGCTCATAGCCCTGCCTCCTTGTGGAGGAGAGAAGAGAGAACTGTTCCTAAACTTCCGCACCACACAGCTTGGGAACAGAGAGGCAGAGGGACGTGCTTGTTCAGAGCCGAGCACCTTGGCCTTACGTCAGGTGGTGTCCCGAGAGCTGCTCGTCAGAGACGCCGAGGAAAGCCCCAGCCCTCCTTCCATGTGGGCAGGGGGCTGGGGCTGGGTGTGGCTGGCATGGTCCTGCCTGGACATTCTGGGGGCTCCATTGAGGACCCTGATGGGACAGGGGACGTTAGGCCGGGCATGCCTGCCTGTGCCCGCCTCAGGGCAGGGGCCAATGTGAGCCCTCGTGGGGCTAGTGACAAGCCCACTCCATCCCCCTCGAGGGGACTGAGGAAGGATTGAAAGCGGGACAACACCAAGCCATCTGAGGTTTCTGGACTCAAACCTCTCTGTCGTTTTATTGGGGAATTTTCCATTCCTTACAACCCAGCCTGATTTTAGACCTTGAGCGCCACGGGCCATTTCCACCTGTGCCGACAGCGTGGGGCAGGTGGGGCTGGGACGGAGCAGCAGGCGTGAGCGCGGAGCTCAGTAAGCCAGGTCTCAGGCTCCTGCTCCCTCGTTCACAAATGTAGGATCCCAGGCAGCCTGGAAAACAGACAATATGGAAACGGCAAAACTCATTTAGGTTCTGGAGAAATAAATGAGCTGTGTGTGAGAAGCAGACATTATTCAAAAGCTCCTACGACGGAGGGGAGTTGCTAGAAACATTCTGCTTCCAAGATTGTGTGGGTTATTTTTATTTTTAATTCACCAGCCCACAAATGTGCAGTGACTCCAGGTTTTAAAATCTTATCTTCAGAAGAAAGATTAGCTCCATTATGCGTTATCTTAAATTGTCATTTTCATACGTTGCCTGCAAGAGAGAGATAAGCTCGTGGGAAGGGGCCTGAGATACCCGGCCAGGGAGGCTGTGAGGCAGAGGACGGATGCCGCGCGCAGCACACTTGTTTGACGCGGCCGCACTGTGCTTTCCCCTGTACATTCTGCAGTTCTTGAACAAAAAAAAAGTGTCGTGGCTTTTGTTTCATTTTAAAACTGGTTGTTCTGCAGCGAGTGGCAGGCGTGGGCTAGCAGGTGGGGTGACGCTGTGCCGGCCTTCAGGGTGACAGAGGCGGGGTCGGCGCCTGCCCGGATGGGGCCCCGCCTCTGCACTCACAGCCGCGGTCAAGTGCGAGGCTGCGGATCCAGGCATCTGTCACCCACGCCCAGGTCTCCTGTGACTCTTTCCGTGGGAGGGGGCCGTCCTCGTGCTTGGTGGCTTCTCGGCTCAGGCGAGCTTTTTGACGCTGTCTTTTTGCCAGCCTCTTCTGAGGCTTTACGGGGTCATTCATCATTTAGAGATCCCAAGAGCCCCTTTCCTTTCTTTGACCCCGTGATCCTGGCTGTGCGTGTGACCACGGCTCCCCTGGGAGCTCCGCTACCACTGTATCTGCATGTCTCCCGTGGGGCCTCCCTGGGGAGGGCAGGCTGCCCTGAACCCCGGCTCACGGTCAGGTACCGGGGCTCTCAGGGTGTCTCCCCCGAGGCGTGTTTGGGTGCAGACGTTTGCAGAAGGGCACAAAGGCCTTCTTGGAACAGCACAACACTCGAGGGCCTGACAGGAGAGTCTGCGACCATCCCAGAGCCCGGGGCCGGGCCCCCCGGAGACCTGCCCTGAGCGTCTCGAGCCCCGACTCGTGGTGGGAAAGCAGACTGCTGCTCAGACGGAGGAGAGTGTGGGCCTGGAGAGCAGGGAGCTCGAAGGAAACGGGCCTCTGCGCACCCGCCGTTTCTCTGCTGCAAAACCAACTCCACCCTGAGAGTGCAAAGTGGGGTGTGGGCGGGGATCTGGGCGAGTGTCATCGACTCTGTGCTGGTATTTATGTCTCGTGTGGGGCGGGGGGTGTTTTTCATTCAGGTCACTTGTGTGAACGGAGAGTGGGGAGTCCCAGCTCACTGCCACCTTCCAGGTCACGGGTCATCTCGAATGATGGAGCCACCGGCTTCCCGGGAGGTGGCCTTCTCACGCCCGGAGCTCCCAGACGTGAGTGGAGAGACCGAGGGGCCTACGGGCGGAGGCTGGGGGTTGTGCTTGGGGCGGTGGGCGGGTGGTGCGGCAGAGCGAGAGGCGGAGGGCCGCGTGTGCGTGCGTGCGTGTACGTGTGTGCGTGTGCAGGAGCACACGCGTGCGCCTGTGTCGTGGGGCCCTGCCCTCTGGATCTGGGGGCCCGAGCCGTGGGTCCGCCTCTGGCTCAGTGACCTGCAGGCCACGTCGAGTCACCGCCATCGTCAGCCCAGCGCTCTCTAAGCTGGGCCCTGGGGAAGCCACCGGTGTTACTTGGTGGAGATTACAGTCCTAGGAGTGGCATTTGTTTTCGGGTAGCTGCTCCTCTCCAGGGGAAGGGGACAGGAGGAAAAGGTCGGGATGAACGTAGGCTGTTTTTTAAAAATTAATTTGAAACTCCCCATGTTGGGGAGAAGAGAAGCTCGGGAGATAAAGACCTGGGCTTGTGAAAATATCGCATAACACGGAAGTTTTTCCGTCCCCTTTCAAATGACCCCCCAGACCTGAATGTAAAATACTTGTCATTGGAATGAAAAGTGGGAGGTGCCCTTTGAGGAGCAGCCCCCAGAGGTTTCAGGTCATTTCATGTGGATCGGAAACTGCCGTGAGCGTCTTGTGCTGATGGCCCTTGACTTTGTTGGTCTTGAACCTGTGCCCTGGGTGGGGATTCCAGAGCTGCGGGGGGCAGGACTGGGAGGCCTTTGGTGCCATCTTGGAAGGTCTCCAGAATCCCACGAGTCCCCTGAAACTCCAGTGCAAACTTTATGGGTCCTCGTACGTTTTCCCCGGGAGAGGGGCCCGGGTACATTCAGATGCTCAAAGGGGTCCATGCTGCGTGAGCCCAGCAGGCTGAGAGTCTGTTCCGGACCAGCTTCCTCATTTTAATGCTGAAAAAAACTGAGACACAGAGGTCAGGTGACATGGCCAGTTGTGTGGTTAAGGGTCGTGAACTTGGACTAGAATCTGGATTTCCTGCTTTGGGGCCAGTGCCTCCCCATCCCCAGCTGGTCCCTTTGGCCACCAAGGGAATGGATGGAGAGCTGGCTCCACGGAGCAGGGAGTGCCTCCCATCCCCTCCCTCCCCCCCAGGGACAGGTACGAGAGGATTTGTGAAACCCACGGCCCGGGGCCCGGCAGGTTGGGGGCTCCTCTGGGCAGCGCGGGGACTTGTGACAGTGAGGGCTTGTTGAGGGATCCCGAGCCTCTGGAGTCATCAGTCTTCCAATCCCTATTTTGGTCAAAACCAGAGGGCCGGGTGCTCCACCAGAAGCCATGTCTCCACCCCCCGGACAAGGTTCTGGAAGCAGGAAGTTGTCCCACACGGTCCCATCACCCCCACGGTCGGGGTGATGCAGTCTGAACACACAAGCCAGTTGATCACTCCCCAGCCTTGCTCGTCTCCCACCCTGGCCCCTCCACTCGGGACCGGGGGCCTCGGGCTGCTTGACCTCGATCCAGGTTGGAGCTCCCGTTCCCATGGAGCTGGACCCCAGACACACGAAAAGTGCTCTTTTGGGGTGGCCACTTGAGACGTCTGCACCATCTCATGGCACCCGAAGAACCTGGAAGTAGCGCTTGTTTACGTGTGATGGAAGAAGAGGTGGCGAGTGAGGGGAAGCTGCTTCACCACCACGTGGAGCCCGTCAGCAGGAGGCAGAGATACTCGAGGACGGGGAGGGGGTCCAGTCGGCGGAGTTCAGGCTCGCGGTCACTTCCCGTGGTTCTGGGGGTGCCTGAAGGAAGGACATGATGCTAAGTTGGGGTGCTCCCTCTCACCTGCCGCCTGTGCTGGGTTTACTGATTGTCCGGGAATCTCACGTGTCAGCTTGTGACGTGGCATGTGCCACGTGTGCATGTCAGTGGCACAGCCAGTGATGGGAGGGAGAAAATAGCTCTCCTGCCTGCTGGGGCCTGGCCTACCGCGGCTTCTGTTTGTCGGCTACACAGCTTTCCTGGTGGGTCTAGGCTTCGAGTAGAGCTCCCGAAGGAGATGGTGCTCTGGGGGCCCAGCCAGCCAGAGGCAGCCGGGTGCAGAGAGGAGACGCTCTGGGCTCCACCCACCCCGGCTGGCCCGGGGCCTCAGGGCACAACTCATTGGAGCCCCCGATTCCTGATCTGAGCTCGGGCCTCCTGAAAACCTGCACCCAGGGTGGCTTTGAGGACCTGACAGGACAGCGTGCCTGAGCCCAGACGGTGCGCTGGGCATTGTGGGTGCTCGCTGGGGGGGCTGGAGGTGAGCAGGGGCGCGGTCCTGGGCGAGGGCGTCTGGAGAATCCTGAGAGCCTGAGCTTCTGCAACGCTGACCTTTTCCCTAGCAGACCCCCTAGTGGGCACTAATACATTTGTATCTAAGCACCGAGACAGAATCCCTTCTATGTGAGAGGCTGGTAAGGGAGGGATGCCGTGGAGGGCAGGGTGCGTCATTTCCACCTTTACCAGCCTCTGAGGGTTTATGAAAAGCTTGAGGCTTGGGCTCTGGAGGGCGTGGAGCCGTGGCTGCTTAGAGAACGTAAACTCTGACCTTTAACCTCTGGCCCTCTCTTTGAACCTTCCAGCAGTGAAAAATGTGGTCCAAGCGCAGAAGCTGGCCGACGTGGACAGTGAGCTGGCCGCCCTGCTCTTCACGCCCCCGTGGCAGGGGACCCGGCGGGCCCAGGGCGCCGGCCGTGAGGGGGACGCCGTGCGCAGGCGCAAGCTGGAGCGCATGAGGGTGGTGCGCCTGCGGGAGCGCGGAGCGGAGCCTGGGCGCTGCGGGCTGGGCGCGCTGGTGAGGCTCGCCCCCCCCACCCCCCGCCCCGTCCTCCTCGGGAACACGGCGGGAGCAGCCCCGTCCCCGACCCTCCCCTTGCCCGCATGGTTACAGAACATGAGACCCGACCTCTCAGCCACCGAGGGAAGTTTTCAGGCCAGAATTACCGGCGCGCTTTGGATAAGAGCGGACTCCTGGGCTCCCCTCCATTGGTTGGGGGGCGTGTCCTCTGAGCCTAGGCTTTTAAGAAAGCTCCGACGGGGATTCTGAGGGCTCCCCAGGTGTGGGAAGCAGAACCATGACAACTTCTACATCACGGGTGGTCAGAGGGATCGATCTTGCCAGAAGAATTCCCGCCTTAGACTAAACATCTAAATAAGACCCTCAGAAATGGGAGTTTACAGGAGAAGGAAGCCACCGGGGCCTTAGGATCCTTTACACTGAGGCAGGCGGGTGTCTGAACAGACGCTGTCCTTCTCAGGGGCCAGGCCTGTGCCCATGGCCTGGCAGTCACAGGCAGTGGCCGGCCTTCCCCTGGGGCTCACAGAGATGAGCTCAGTAGTTGTGGCGCACGGGCCTAGTGGCTCCACAGCATGTGGGATCTTCCCAGACTGGGGCTCGAGCCCGTGTCCCCTGCATTGGCGGGCGGATTCTTAACCACTGCCCCACCAGGGAAGCCCTGATATGTTCTAACAGAGAAATCAACAGCTCAGAACCCTCATTTTGAATACAGCCATGAGTTTGGAAGTAATTGGATTTCCAAATACAAGGAAATTTTCCACGAAATTGTAATGATTTCCTGGGTTCGTGGCCCTGGAGAATTTTGAGGTGAAAGTAACTTGATGCATCCGATATGCGGTAGTCTCGCTCCCTTCCAGAGCTTTCTCAGCCTTCTTTGAAGAAGGGATGGAAGTTCTATGAAATCAGTGGGTCCTTGGGAAGAGGGTCCACAGGAGCCGTGTCCCGGCTGGCCCTGCACACGCATGATGAGCGTGTGGAACCGTGTGTGACCTCTTGTGTTGGGGGGAGGCCGAGGGCAGCTGGGATGCAGCTTTCTCTCCCTGATGGTCAGATTCGAAGGAGGCTGAGGGTCTCGGGGCTTCCTGGGGGAGGTGGTGAGCCTGGGGCCAGGAGCACAGAGTGTGGGGCTGACACTTGCTTTGGCATCCCTGCGGTGCCCTGGGACAGTCACAGCCTCCTTGTGAGGGTCACTCGGCTTAACCTGTGTGCAGTGCTCAGGACGGCGGCTGCCCTAGCGACAGTGGTCAGTCCCTGCATCCTCTCTCCTCTGCGTACCCTCTACAGGGACACCCCAGCAGCTCCGGGATTGCCCCTCACGCTAGCAAATTGGTGACACCAGTCCCACGTTCTGTGTTGTCAAAACATGCCAAGCGCCACGGAAGGGAGGACTTTACTTTCCAGAAATGCCAGCACGTGGCCCACGGGTCTCCCTGCCCATCCTTGGACCTGTCACGGGACCACAGTGCAAATTGCTGCCTCTTGGGGTCTGAGCGGTCCAATACGTGTCATCACCTTTGCCTGCATGGGTTTCGAATTAAGAAAGAAGACAGGTCTATGGCAGAAAGAGACCAAAACATCAGCTCTGGTGGCTCTAGTCATTGGTAAAGCTGTTGCTGGAGGATTGGCTCGCGTCTGTCTGAGGCTGGGCCTGCGGCTAACGGCAGCCTCACGCAGTCTGGGTCATGCCAGGTGCCCCCACAGGTGGATCCTTCTTTCCAGCCTTTCCACTTGGCCAGGGGCCATGTGGGCACCTGATGCCCTGGGGCCACACTGTCTCGGCCTGTGGCTTTTACCCACCAGGCCTATGGAAAACCAGGGAGTGGCCGTCACGGTGCTTGCCCGGGTGGTCAGTCTGACGGGCCAGTCCTGTGCCCACCTCCATGTGGCCTCTCCCCTAGAGCCCTCGTCCCAGGGCCTCTAACTGGTGGGCAGTACAGGTCGTATCCCTGGCAGGTCAGAACAACCCGCTGTCTCAAGTCGAGGTTGAAAAGCCGAGCTCTGTCTGTTTCTCACCCTAAATTACATCTGGCCGTGCAGCCCAGCCCAGCCTGGTAGAGGCTCCATCCCGTCGAGAAGCTCTGATCATAAAATGCCCACCTAGGGAGGCCTCAGATATCAACATGACCACCCTCCCGTTTTTAAATCCCCAGGGAGAAGATAAAGGCTCAGCTTCAATTCCCCTGTTGGGGAAAGGCCAACGTTTTGGATACTGGAAAGTCAGTCTCCAAAACAATTTAAGTGAGAGGTCAGATTTGGTCCTTACCTTCTGAGTTAGAGTCCGAAGGCCTTCAGATGCCTGGGCCTCCTTTGTTTTGGAGGCCCTCAGCGCCCAGCTACCTCCCTAGCACGTGGGCATGCCTTCTAGGTCTTGGGCTTGCAAAGCAGCCTCTGACGGGCCTCATTTTTACTGCAAGGCACCCGAGAAAGATAAGCCTTTCCCCAGCCTCTAGAACACATCTGGGGTGGCCAAGCCCATTGAAATATAAGGCATTGGAAGAAGGAGATGGATGAAGGACCCACGCTGAGCCCACCAAGGCAGCGTGCCTGGGTCTGGACCCTGGCCCAGCTTGCGGTCAGTCAGGCCTGGCCACAGCCCCTCCTGGGGACTCTGCTCGCAGACAGGACTCCCGCTGTCACGCCAGAGGCCTGGCCGGTGAGCCGGTCACCCGGCTTAGTTTGGGGACCATTCTTTCCTCTTTTATTGGTAGCTTCTGCTCTTAATTCCCACTGTGCCCAGGTGGGTGGTTGGAGTCTTGGGGGCATGCGGGCAGAGCCCGCCTTCCATGGGTACATCATCTGTGGGCAGAGGGAAGCCGGGGTGCTGCAGACGGGCAGCCCCATTCCCTGTCCCCCAGAGCTGTAGGTGGCCAGTCCCAACTGACCCCATGTCGGTGGTGGTGGGATGGTGATTCCAAGGAGATGTGGTGTTTGGGGCGGGTGGGGAAGAGGCCAGAGAACAGCCCCCAAGCAGCAGGGCGCCCCGGGACTGTGGCCCCGCTTTGGCCCCTGTGTCCACAGGCCCAGCAGAGCATCCGTGCCCGGCACGCTCGGGACCTGCAGCTCATCGCCGCCTACCGGGAGCGCACCAAGGCCGAGAGCATCGCCAGCGCGCTGAGCATGGCCGTCACCACACGGCACACTATCCGTGCCACGCTGGGCGCCGCTGAGTTCTTTGAATTCGCTCTCAGGAACCCCGACAACACGCAGCACACTGTGACCATCGCGATCGACAGCGCTGAGCTCAGGTGGGAGGGTGGGGCGCCCCCTCGGGCCCCCAGCCCCGCCCGAAAGCCAAGCTGGTCTCGCCCTCGCGGGTCCTGGGGCCGACCGGGAAGGACGCTGTGCCCAGCGCCGTCTCCCGTCCCTCCAGCCTCATCCTGGACGGTCGGGAGTGGCGGTACTTCAAAGACCTGGTCGGCCTGCACACGCCCCTGGAAGAGGACATGTTCCACCCGCGGGGCAGCCCGGTCCCCCAGCTCTTCCTGCGCCCCCGGGAAACGGTCCACATCCCCTTCAAGTTCCAGACCTTCTCTGCGGGTCCGCGGGCCTCGGCGCAGGTGGGGAGGGCCATTCTTCCCGTGCCGAGGGGGCTGGCTGGGCACCGGGGAAGCCCATTTGCCAAGTAACATGGGAGATGGGGGGCCTCCTCCCGTGCGGTGGGAGGGTTAGCCTTCGGCCGTCCCCTGCCCCACCTGCCCCTCCACACGTCCTGGCACCTACGCTGTGCCCAGCGGCCCCGTGGTTCACCTGGGCTCAGGAAAGGCTGGACCACCTCCTCTTCATTCTCTTTGCTAAATTGGTAAAAGAGCCTTTCTTAAACCTCAGAAGACCCAGTATTTCCTAAACTCCCCAGTTACTGCTGTTTGCCCACTTCTCACGTAGCGTTTGCTCCCCAACGTGAACCGCAGAGACTCTGGGGTTTCACGTCAGGGTGTGAGCGAGCGCGTGCTCTGGTAGGGCGGACGCGGCGTGCACGTTTCTTCCTGTCCTTGTGAGGTCAGCTCTGTAGGGCAGTGGTCACTGAGATGGGCGTGAGAGGCTCACAGCTTTCAGTGCAGGCTCTTTGGATGCACTTTTGGGGCAAGAGGTCATCAGGACCGTGATGAAGGTGCCAGACCTCTGGCTTCAGGTGGAGCTGGGTTACGGGACCTGACCCGCCCCACCCCACAGCTCACACGGCCTCCGCTTCCTCTTTGGGGCTGTGGGCCGGTTAATAACAGCAGCCGCCTGGGGTCCACTCTGAGTGTAAACGACACCCCGGAGCCCTGGGCCCAGGGCGGCTGCCATTCCTACAGGTAGAGGCCCCACTGGTAGGAAGAAGTGCCTGTCACCCTGGGCCTCCGTCTCATGACCCGGGGGCTCCCTGGTTTCTCGCAGGCCTCTGCTGAGCTGAGACTCGAGAAGGACATGGACGCTGGGTCACCTTGTAAGTCCAGCACGATGCCCACGAAACACGCCAAGGTAGGGGGCCAGACCACCCATCTGATGTTCCGAGGTCTTGCAGTGCCGACCAGGGGTCTTGTGAGAGGACCAGGTGAAGCGCGTCATGGGTTCTGCTGTTTGTTACTTCTGGTAAATAGGACTCAGTCCCATTGCCACCTCAGGGGCGGCTTGTTTGCAGGGCACACTTTTCAACCCCCTGCCTGCTGATGGGATATCCTTAGGGGAGGTTGCACACTGTCGTTTTGTAGGAATTTCTGAAGTTTTCTTGTTGTTTGTTTGTTTGGTAGACGGATGCCTTTTATAGGAGGTTGAAAGTAAAAACAGAAACACTTTTATCCTCCGCCCGCACCCCCCAGGACAGATTTCGATGCAGTCGCAGACTGAGGGCCTGGCAGCCCTGTGTCCACAGCCCCATCCTCGGGGGAGATTTGCTGTGTTTTATTTAAATGTGGAGCTGCAGCTTTGCCTTTGTCTAAGGGATATGTCGGCTCTTTATTTAGGGCTATAAGTTAAATCAGAGAGGCTAATACGCTTTTCCTTACATGAGTTTGGAGTTTTAAAACAAATCCCAGACATCTTATTCAGCGTGTATCTCTAACAGATGAGGACTTAAAAAAAAAAAAAAAAAAAAACCCGGCTACGTGACATCACTGCCCCCAAATTAGTAATAAATCCTCAGGATGGCCCGATGTCCAGTCCATGCTGGTCACTCATCTTATCACGGTCGGTTTGTGGGAGTTGGGGCCCACTGTCCTCGATGCTCTGTCTGTGGAGACGCTGGGTATGGGCCAGCCTCTGTGGGCCAACCACGGCTTCACATGCAGAGGCCACGGCGGGTGGCTGTTCATGGTGGCCGACGTGTCCGCTAAGGATCCACTGCCCACATCCGTTATCCCACCAGGTGGAAAACAGTGAAATCCTCTCACTGTTCTTGTACTTACTTGCTGTGACTCTTCTATAAACAGGAGCTTTCCCCCATCAGCCATTTGGTTACCCTGGATATACTGATACTTAATACCGGAAGTTCAGGATAAATGTTGGGTTCTTTCCCTTTATTTATCAATGGTAAAACTAATGAGTTGTGCCCTGGGAACATCCAAAGGTGGTCAGTTTTTTGGGGGTCTTATTATGAACTCGTGGTTTTATATTTGCTGTGTGGCAAGCACTGGGCTGTAAAACTGTCCTCTCTCTGGCCACGGCCATACCTTTCAAGTCAGCGCCTGTGCCTTTTTTTGTTAAACGACTCTTTATTTTGAAATGTTCTCAAACTTAGACAAAAGTTATAAGAATAGTGCAAAGAGTTCTCATGAATTATTTACCCAGATTTCCCAGTCGTTGACATTTTACATTTGCCTTATCATTCTGTGTCTATATTTATCCTTATTTTTTTCTGAACAATTTGAGAATAAGCTATGGACAAACTGCCCCATTGTTCCATGAAACTTAGAGCTCCTATGTCCTGAAAATAAGGACACTCTGTTCCATAACCACAGTAGAACCGGGGAAATCAGGAAATTGGTACTGGTACAATCTCATCACAGACCCCGCTTGCACTTTACCAAATATCCCGACACTGGATCCCTCACCCACCCAGGGTCCCACGGTGCGTCTGGTGGTCCCGGCCTCAGTACTTTTGACGTGCACAGGTCATTTCTGCTACCTGCCGCTTAGTCTGGGTGTGTCTGGTGTTTGCTCATCAGTGGTTTCAGGCCGTGCATTCAGGGCAGGAAAAGCACAGACGTTTTGCTGTGTTCTTCTCAGAACCTCTTACTGGAAGGGTCACAATGTTGATTTGCTCTATTACCAGTGATGTTAATTTAACTCTCTTATTTGGTTAAGATGGTGTCTGCCAGGCTCCTTCAATGTAAAATTAATTAAGAAGTATTTTATAGTTGATAATTAGAAAGTAATGGGTAAGTATTTTGTCGGGAGATATTCAGGCTCTGTAAATATCCTGCTCCCCAGTCAACTTCTGCTGCTAGTTTTAATATCCGCTGATGCTTCTTTTTTTTCTTAAACTGAAGTATAGCTGATTTACAGTGTTGTGCCAGTCTCTGCTGTACAGCAAAGTGACCCAGTTACACACAGAGACATTCTTTTTAAACTTTCTTCACTGACGATTCTTGCAGGATGGTTGCCCATTGGTGACTTTCAGATTTCATCATTCCTTTCATGTTCTAAGTGAGGCAGCACTTGGCCTTCATCCGTTCGTTCCTGAAATTTGTTTGTCACCATTATGGACCGTGAATTCCTGTTTCATTCAGTGGGTTGTAATTTGTTCCTGTCTTTCTTTGTTTTGCTGCTCACATTGTCCCTGGTCCACTGGTGGCTTCGGCTTCAAGCTGGCGCCTCTGTCCTTTTGACATGTCCCTGTCATTCTTGGAGCACTTCCTTCGTGCCTGGCACACAAGACGTTCCAGAGTCAGCTTACATTTTCCTGCTCCATTTCTGGAATCAGCCGTTTATCTAAGGCTTCTTTTAGTGGCGAGTGGTGTTTAGAAACTAAAGTCTGGGTGCTCAGCGTGCTCATTACGCCTGGGGTGCCCTTGCTTCCGGTGCTTCTGAGCAGAGAGAGCTCAGGAGTGTATGTCTGTGTGTGTGTCTGTGTGTGTCTATGTGCACGACCGCTAAATAAATGGTCGGTCATTGTGGAGTTGAAGTCCCAGCGTAGCGGTGAAATTCCGGCAGGAGTGTCAGGGCACAGCTGCCGGGGATGAGGGTGCAGTGGTGGGGCTCGCCTCCCAGCAGATGTGGGAAGAGACGTGCAGGGCAGTGGCTTTCAGGTGATGCTCCAAGAAGGCAGAACCAACACTGTGGGTCGCTTAAAGACCCAAAGAGGGGAGAATGGTGAAGAAAAACAGGGGACGGTGATCACGAGTTCAGGAGGGGCTCTCTGGGGCGGACGGGCAGGGTGCTGAGGGCGCAGAGAGTGAGCAGCGTGCACCGCATGCCTGTTCCAAGCCCATGTGGCCTCGTGGGTGGCTGCCCAGTTGTAATTTGTCCAGTTACACATCTAAAAGATTTCATAATAAAACTCACCAAAGTGGAAGAGCGTCCTTTCCCACGTGGAAGGTTTGTCTGGGGGCCCGAGCTTGGCGCCGACCTATGTGGGAAGGTTGCTCCGCCTTGGGGTTGGCCATGTGCCGCCCTCTGTCCTGGGCCCCGAGAGCTCACGGGGCTGGCCGAGTCCTGGAATAAAGACACCGGCTCCACCGTGTTCCCCATTAGGACCTGTATTAGACAAATTTTTTTAGTAAGTCACTTTTTTTTTAAAGGAAGTTTGTATTTCTGGCCCTTTGGGTTTAGGCACAGCCCCCTTTTACCATCTGGGGGACGTGCTCCGCTCCCACCCACGAGGAACTGGTGAGGTTAGTGTCCAGATCCTTGCAGAACGACTTCCCAGCCTGCAGGCAGCGGGTGTGTCAGCGGGGGAGTCGGGGCTGCGGACCTTTCTCGCTGGTCTTCTTGGCACGTCCCTCCCCTCCGGGAAGTGGCAGGAGTGGCATCTGTGCGTGGTCTGAGCATGTGGACCCTGTGCTGGGCCCGTCCTCGCGGGTGGGCACCTGTGGCTGCAGACCCCGTGCATCTGACCACGCCTGTCCTTCCCACTTCGTGGGTGTGAGCGGACCCCATGGGGCCCCCATCCCTGTCCGTCCAGGGAGGCGCCGTGCACGCAGCTGCCCACAAGCCCTCTTGCGGGTCCTGATGCCGTGCCACCTGCTCTCCCGGCAGGTTCTGTTCCGCTCAGGCAACGGCACGCCTCTCGCCGTGCTCTGCCTGACCGTGGAGCTGCAGCCCCACGTGGTGGACCAGGTCTTCCGCTTCTACCACCCGGAGCTCACCTTCCTGAAGAAGGCCATCCGCCTGCTGCCCTGGCACACGCTTCCAGGCAGGTCCCGCTGTCCCCACGGCTGGCATTTGGCAGGTTCAACAGGTGGAAAAGGCTTCTCCCCAAGGGCGACACGTGGTGTCCTTACGTCATCCTGCGATGCTCTGTAACAACACAGGGCACAGCTGTAAATTCTGCCACTTGCCTCAGTCGTTTGATCGTTTGACATGGTGACCTTCTCACCTCCTCTGAGATGACAGGCGCCCTTGGCAGGTGGATTCCATTCTGAAATCCACAGCCCTGGGAAGGTTGCCCGGCCTCGGGTGTCAGGCTCTGCTCTGCCCTCAGTCCTGGGCCTGGAGAGCTCTCCGGGCTCCCCTCCACCTGCAGATTCATTTCCAGCTGGTGCCTTTAGAACAGATCCGAGCCTTTTACATCTGGCACTGGCTCCATGGCACCCCCGCTTCCTTTTGGTTAGTCTCTTGGGGTGAGTCCCCGGGGAGGCGGCTCGGAACGGAAGGGCCAGTGTCCACGCAGGCGGCAGTGTCCATCCCGCGGGCAGGTTTCATTGAACCCCTGTGATGGCCCAGGCTTTCGGGAAAAGACATTTGTTGTGTGATATATTCCACTCCAGGTGCTCCCGTGGGGATGCCCGGTGAGGACCCCCCGGTCTACGTGCGCTGTAGTGACCCGAATGTCATTTGCGAGACCCAGAACGTGGTGAGTTCTGTAGCGCCCTCCCGGGAAAATCCTTCCCCGCCAGGTCCCGCCCACCACCTGCACCCCTGGTCTGCAGCCTCTTCATTTGAGGTTTTTGCTTAAGTGGTTTCTTTCTAAGATGCTGAAGGGCTACTTTGACGTCCTCATGAGAACCTAATGAATGAGTTTTCATGTTTTCTGCTATAGCAGATCACTGCCTTGATTATCTGAATGTAAATTTAAAAAAAAGTCATGAGGCAAACTGAAGAAAGTGAGTGGTGATTAAGGCACTTATTAATTGCCTTTGTGTAAGGATAACGGCCATAATCATTGTATGATTGGTTAGGAAACTGGGTAAAATCTCCTGCAGAATATAATCATTAAACTCAATATGAAATCAAGAAGTTAATGATTTTTCTCTTTTGTAGTGACAAAAACAGTGAATTCTGACGAGTACAGAAAATGAAAAACGTGTTGGGGGAGGGGGCCTGGTTCACACCTGCGTTTGCTTCCTGCGGACTTGGGGGCCTGGGGTCAGAGCAGACAGGCAGTAGTGTGGCCGTGATGTGCCCCCCCCCCGTCTGGCAGGGCCCCGGGGAGCCACGAGATGTGTTCCTGAAGGTGGCCAGTGGTCCCAGCCCGGAGATCAAAGACTTCTTTGTCACCATTTACGCGTGAGTACGTGGGCCCTGGTGGTCTGGAGCGGGGAGAAGGCGGTGAGGAGGCAGGCTGGGGACTGCTGGTGGCCCTGGAAGTGGGCCAGCCCTGGCTGCCTCTAAACTTGTGACGGCGGTGGGGGCCATCAGGCCTCTGGCCACATGAAGTGAGGTTCTCAGACTGGCCGGGCTCTTGAAAGGGCGCCTCTGCTCAGAGCGGCACCACAGCCTAAGGGACACATCGGGAGCCCAGCCGGGAGAGAAACTCGAGGCTGCTTCTGCCCCAGCACAGTGCCAGGACGGCCCAGGCAGCCCTTGTCCCTGGGGTCCCCTCCCCGAGTCCGAGGGAATGCAGACGGCGGTCCTGCCCAGGCCCCCCAAGGGGAGGTGGAAGGTGGCATCATTTCCTTTGATGCCCGAGGACTGGGTGAAATGACCCCAGTCCCTTTACCTTTTCCTCTAAGTTGTATCTCCCAGCCCTCGAGACCCTGTAAAACCGGTGCAGGCTGGAGGGTTTGGTGCAGCCCGCCTGGGAACGGGCGGGGGTCTCCTCTGCTGAGTGCCCACCCAGCTGAGGGGCAGCACCAGGCCTGCACCTGCTGTGTGGTGGCCACAGACTGTTGTCCTGACGGCCCGTGGGCAGGTGATGCTGAGCCTCATTTACAACCAAGGGTCAGTGTCCTTGGGCACCAGGCAGCTAATGCGGGCCCCAGGCTCAGGCCCACGTGACCTCCAAGCCCACGTTCTCATCCATGCTGTGCTGCCCATGGACATTGCTCCAGGCCTGGTTTGGGATTAAGCTGGCCTAGGTGCACATCTGCAGAAGCCCACTTTGCCATGCCTCCAGAGTATCTGTTCAGGGTCAAAGTCACGCAGAGGCCGCAGCCCCGCCTGAGAGCTTCCACCTCGGAGGGAAGGTGGCTGAAGGGGTGACGGCGGCTGGACCCCAGCCCGCCCTCCTGGCCGCCTTTTCAGCCTCCTCGGGGCTCCTCCCCCACGGTTGGTGTACTGCCCTCGCCCCACCGTGAGTGGCTTCTGCCCGCACAGGGACCGCTGGCTGGCGACGCCCGTCCAGACCTGGCAGGTCCACCTCCACTCCCTGCAGCGCGTGGACGTCTCCTGCGTCACAGGCCAGCGGACCCGCCTGGCCCTTGTCCTTCGGGGGATGCAGACAGTTAGGAAAGTGAAGGCTTTCAGCTCCCACCCCCAGGAGCTGACGGTATGGCCTTCGGCGGGGGTGCGTGGGGTTGGCTGTTGGGTTTCGCGGGTGTCCCCTGGCCCCTCCCCACCCTTGCCCACCCCGGGGAGGGGGTGGGAGCTGGGCTGCGGCCTGGTGGTCGGTCCTGAAGACTTTGATAGAGTCTTCATTCAGATCCCCTTTATGAGATGTGCCGTCGTGGGATGAGAGACACGTAAGCCCTGAAGGAGAATTTGTAGAATTGTTGGGAGGTAAATGTTAACAGTTACTCTGGAATCAGTGCAGCTGCAACCGTACGTCTGGATAACGAGGGTGACGCGGACGCCCTGCCAGCAGGCCGGGGTTCAGAGCTGGGGCTGGCTAAGCCCTGTCTCTCCTGAGGCCGCTCTGACACTGAGGGGGTCGCGCTGTGTAGGAGGGGACTCGCCCCGCACAGATGGGGACACAGACTGTGACCCGCAGGCGTGGGTGCTGGTGGTGAGGTCCGGTCTGGCCTCAGATCGGGCCTTCTTACCTCTGATCCCACGGAGGCCAGGGGACCTCCCGCCCGGCGCAGGGGTTCCCCTGGGACCCTCTCAGCCCCTGGGCTGCGTGCCCAGGAAACCCCTCGTCTG
Organism: Mesoplodon bidens; assembly: GCF_964165515.1. Taxonomy (NCBI): domain Eukaryota; kingdom Metazoa; phylum Chordata; class Mammalia; order Artiodactyla; family Ziphiidae; genus Mesoplodon; species Mesoplodon bidens. The sequence goes on from NC_138177.1 coordinate 183,101,986, forward strand.
CATGACTCGAGGGGCGGCCTCCCGACCTGCTTCTCCTCTGTTGTTCCTGAAGACGGACCCCAAAGGCGTCTTCGTGCTGACCCCTCACGGGGTGCAGGACCTGCACGTGGGCGTGAGGCCCCGCAGGGCGGGCAGCCGCTTCGTGCACCTCAACCTGGTCGACGTGGATGCCCACCAGCTGGTGGCCTCGTGGCTCGTGTGCCTCTCCTGCCGCCCACCCCTCATCTCCAAGGTCTGACGTGAGGCGCGCGTGGGCCACGCGGTTTGGGTGGTGTGTCCTGCGACCTGGCCTGCCCAGATCCAGGCCGGCGTTTCCTCCTCCCGGCCCCTCTGGCTGGGGGCCTGGGGGGTGGGTGTTTCCTCCTGTACCGTGAGCCCCTCGACCGGGAACTCGGGGGGCTTGTCTGCCGTATTTATTCAGCGTCTGGGGCCCAGGAGCACAGGGCGGGCTTGGGAAGAGGTGGCTGGAGAAGGAGCCCGGGGCCAACTCCTGCCCCCCCCACAGGCCTTTGAGATCACACTGCCTGCCGGGGGCGGGAAGGGTGCCAACAAGCGCATCACCTACACCAACCCCTACCCCTCCCCGAGGGCCTACCGCCTGCACAGCGACCACCCCCGCCTGCTGCAGTTCAAGGAGAACGCCTTCCAGGTGCGGCTGCACAGGGCGGGGGGCCGGGACCCTGCCTTGGGGGCGTCAGCAAGTCCTGGGGGAGAACGGCCTGTGGCCCGAGTGAGGCGCTTGCGGCCCCCAGGGGCACCCTCTGCTGAACTCTGCCCGGGCCTCTGACCCAGCACCCAGGCCCCGGCGGGGCAGCCCTGGGGGCGGCCTTCCCTGCAGTTTTGCAACAGTTTTATCCAGACTGCCTGGCGAGTTAGGCCTTTATCTCCTGTGACTCTTTCAGGGAAAGTGAGCAGCGGTGGGCGGACCCGGGTCTGTCCCTCGCTGGAGGGTGTAGTGACGCGTCTCCCCGGGGCTTTGGGAGGAGCAGCCGTGAGGGCTTTGACAGTAACGCTGGGAAACTTGGTTCAGAGCATGAGTGTATGTTCCGGGGCCTGCGAGCCTGGGGGATGTGTGTTTGCCTGCGTGGTGGAAGCGGCTGGAAGAGAGAGAGAGGGGGGTCGGCAGGGTGGGCGCTAGGACGGCGATGCTTCTTCCCAGGTCGGGGGAGGCGAGACCTACACCATCGGCCTGCGGTTTGCGTCCCGTCAGAAGGCCGGGGAGGAGGAGATTCTGATTTACATCAATGACCACGAAGACAAAAACGAGGAGACGTTTTGCGTGAAGGTCATCTACCAGTGAAGGAGCGGCAGGGGCCGTCCTGCCGCTGTGTCCTGCCGCTGTTCGGGGTCAGGCTCCTGTCCCGGAGCTCGGCACCGTGGACTTGGCCGGGGCGGGGTGGGGGGTCGCTGTGCCCCTAGCCGTTTGCGGTGCTCCTACCCAGTCAGGCTGCTGCCAGTACCAACCGTGTAGCAGCCCCACGGGAGTCCTGACCGTGAACGTGCGCACCCGGTGTACCCGGGGCCCGTTTCTCTCTGCGGCACACGGGGGATTGTCACCGTCTGTGACGTTAGGATTTACTGTCAGCAAAATGTATTGTCTGAATCATTTTAAATGATAAAATTATGTTTTTAAACTGAGTTTTATACAAACACTGTATTATTTGCCATGTAATGTTTTTTATGCTGGTATTATTTCACATCTTTTAAAAAAGTTGTACGAAATACTAAATTTTTACACGTTTTCTCTTTGGGCAGTTTTCTTGAGCGTTTTCTGCTGTTTTCACCATTGTCAGAGTTTTCTACCTGCAGCATAAGCTTCCCTTTCCCTGGGGATGACATTGCCGAGGGACAGGCAGGTGGCCCATGGTTTGTGGCCTCTGGGAGAGTCTGCTTAGTCCTGACCCGAGGGGAGGGCAGCTCTGACCCCTGCTTCTGTTGTCACCTCTCCTGCTTTGATTCTGGTCCCCCTGCCTCCCTTTGTAAGGCCGCCGTGATGACATTGGACTTACCTGGATGATCCAGGACAACCGTTCCGTCTCAAGATCCTTAACTCCATCCCCTTTACCAGGGATCAGGTCAGGCCGGCGGGGAGGGGGCATTGTACCGCCCACCCCCATCCTGTTGGCCAGAACCTAGTCACTTGGCCACACCCAGCTCCGAGGGGTCTCAGAAACGTTGTCTTTCTTCCAGGCGGTCGTGTGTCCAGGTGTCTTTGGGGGATGGTATCCCTAGCGGGGGGAGGGGGTGGGGGAAGGTTTAGCAGGGCAGCCAGTCACCTTTGCCCCAGCGCTGCTGGTGGGGATGGTGAGAAGTGGCCGGACGGGGAGCATCCCAGGGATGGAATCGGCAGGGTAGGTGACGGATTAGGGCTTAGAAACAGAAACTTTACCCCGGGGCCCATCTGTCTGTTGTGCGGATGTCCCTGTTGTCTTTTCAAGGGCGGCCTCTGCGTTTTGCATGCCTGCCGTGCGCACAGCAATATCTCAGCTCATCCACGCCCCGGGCCACTCTGGGCCCAGGCCCCGCCACCAGGGACCAGGCCCCGGTGGGGAGTGTGTTTTAGGAAGAAAGGCAGTTCTGGAGCCTAGTTGCTTGCTGTCCTGGGGGCACGCGGTGTGGGGGGGAGGTGGGCAGGGGACGCTTCACTTTCATCTCCTCCCACTTCCAGATGCTTCCAAGAGCCGGGAAATCTAGGGGCCGCTGCTCCTCCTAGAGGCAGATCTGCTGGGAGCGCACTTCACCCACACACAGAGGTGGGACCTCAGCAGCTTCCTTACCCCACGTCTAGTCTACAAGGCAGACACTGCAGTGGGGGCCGTTCAGGCCTTTCTGTAGCTCAGGCCACTGTCCCCAGCGAGCTGTGCTGAGGGGCCGGCAGCAGCCCTGCCCTGGCTGGAGGTGGGGTCGGGGGCGCCCCTCCCCACTGCGCCCGGGGGGCCTGCAAGCTGCAGGTGCAGGAGCTGGGGGTGGCGGGGCGCTCGAGGAAGCAGCGGCCGGCCTTGGCGAGAGAGAGGCCATCAGCCAGGGATGCCCGTTCTCTGGCCCTCACTCCCTCGTTAGTTCATTCTTTCATCCATCCGACCTTGGCTGTGGGCACTCCTCCGGGCTCTGTTTGTGCAGGAGGTGCGGACACTGTGGTGCCCTGAGACGGACACCTTCCCTGCCCCAGGTCAGGAGCTGACTTCCTAGGGGAGCTCAGACGATAAAAAGTGGGTACAACGTAGATGGTCGGCCGGGTGGTGATAAAGTCTGTAAGGGGAAAAGCAGGAGCAGGGCGTGGAGCGAGTTGATATCAGAAGGAGGGGACTGAGCGGGTGGCGGGTGAGAAGGGAACAGGAAGGGGTGTAGGGGCCGGGGCAGGTCTCGGGCTTGTGGGCTGCAGGCTGATTCTCGGGTGATGCAGGGGTGACGGGGCTGGGGTGGACAGGTGCCTCGCCTCAGGACCAGCAGCGGGGGCCACATTAGTGACCCGCCTTCCCCAGTGGCCACCGCGTCAGCGCCATGGGGGCTGGTGAAGCTGGGCTCAGCTGGGTCGGGGGGCGTTGGGGGGTGTCCGTGCTTTTTTAAGTCAGAAAAGCAGGTTCTCTACACACAGAGGGTCTTCCCCTTTGCCCTTTTCCCCGTCCCCTCCTCCAAATGCCCTCCCCCAGGGGAATGTGGCCCTCTGGTCACTCTGGCATGCACACCCCTCTCTTCTTGGGCGCCGGTGAGGATTTGAAGCCCCTCCTGGGAGTGAGAATCGGGCACAAGATGGGGGCTTGTGCTTGTCAAAATTTATGCCATTCTGAGCGTTTTTTTCTTCCCTTTCTTTTTCCTTTTTTTTTTCTTTTCTCACAAAAAAGAGATTTAAAAAATTATATTTATTTATTATTTATTTATCTTGTCTGCACGGGTCTCAGTTGTGGCACACGGGCTCTTAGTTGCAGCGTGTGGGATCTAGTTCACCGACCAGGGATGGAACCTGGGCCCCCTGCACTGGGAGCACAGAGTCTTACCCACTGGACCCCCAGGGAAGTCCTGAGAGATTTCTTTTGCGATAAATTTTCAGTGTTAAATAAAAGCCATGGCTGTGATCCGCCGTCTTGGGGCTCTTCTGCTGGGGCCCAAAGCCCAGCTCAAGTTCACTGTGCCCTCTGGGTTGCAAAACACGGGCCTTCCTCCTTCCTTTATGAACCTGAGGTGTCCTGCCCCGACGCCCTAGACGTGGACTAGTATTTTCATCTAACTTCTGACTTCCTGGTGGTCAGTTCCCTGGTCCAGCTGGCATGTGCAGAAGCGCCAGGTGATTTACACGAGAAAGCAGGGGCCCAGCCCCCTCCTCGGGTGGATCTGCCGTAAGGGCTGGGAGCCGCTGCTTCTCCTGCACAAAGATGCACCATCTTTCAAAGGGAACCTTATCATTTCCATCAAGGGCATTTTTTAGCGTTAGTATTTTATTTCTTCCCTCCTGCCCCTCCTCCTCCCACCCCGGCCGAAAGCTGCTTTTAACTAAATGGAGTCAAATGAAAGCCAGATTAGCTGCTTTGCTTTGCTCATGTCTGATAATGATTTAATGCTATGTTTTTCTCTATTTAGAAATAAATTAAGGCACCTTTTAAAATTGTTGCCTCAGGTTCGAAGAGATTGGGGAAAACAACCGTTCTGTTTCCTTAGCAACCTTTCTTCCTCCCAGTGGAGAAGGTTGGGGTGTATGCAGCTCTAACCCCCAACAATCTGGACGTAGTGGTTTTAGTTTTATTTTCAGGGATGTGTGCTGAGACCTTTACAAAGAAAGAGCAGGAGAGGAGGGGAGGGAGGGAAACAGCCAGTGGCCTCGAGAAGTCGTTCAAGTGCGTCCGTGTCTGGTGTGACTTGAGCACCGTGGGGTCTCCCTGGTCCCGTGTGGGACGCTGCCCTTGAGTCTGGGGGACAGACAATGAATCCAGAGGCCCTTCCTGCTGGTGGAGGGGGCGGAGCTCCACATACAGTCAAAACCTTGTCATTGGGACACGTCTGCTGGCGTGCCACCTGGGCCCCCATGGCTCTCCTGATGCCACAGCAAAGCCAGGGCTGAGCTGGTCGGCGGGGGGGGCTGTGCAGGGCCAAAGGAGCCTGCTCTCCATGTCGGGGAAGGCCCTCCTTGGGGCAGCCAGCCATGTGTCATCGGTGCCACCACACTGCTCCTTGCCTGTCCAAGGCTGTTTGGGAGGCCCTGAATGCCAAGTGCAAGTCAGAGAGTGATCTAGTGTCCCCACAAAATCCATGTCCACCCAGAACCTCAGAATGTGACCTTATTTGGGAACAAGGCCTTTGCAGATGTCCTTACGGTAAGGATCGAGATGGAGTCATATTGGGACCATTAGGGTGGTCCCTAAATCCAGTGAGTGTCCTTTAGGAGACAGAAGAGGACACACAGAGAAGGTCATACAATGGTGGAGGCAAAGATTGGGGTGATGTGTCTGCTGGTCGAGGACCACCAAGGATTGCTGGGAGCCAGCAGCACCTAGGACAGGGGCCTGGGACCTGTTCTCGCTCAGAGCCGCCAGAAGGACCTCTGGCCTCCAGAGCTGCGGGAGAATATACTTCTGTTGGATTAGGCCACCTGGTCACTTGTGATGGCAGCCCCAGGGGTCTTAAATATCCATGTAACCAGCGAATCAAGATTTCTGGTCCTTGGGAGGGAGGGCCAGGTATAAATCTAAAGTGTGACCTGTAGACAGGGCGACCTTTGCTGTGTGTGGCCGTCCCCCGGGCAGAGGTGCCTTCCTGCAGCAGCGGGGCCGCTCGGAGGAGCCGCGTCAGCCTCGAGTGTCTGTCATCTTGGTTGTCAGATCCCGAATTGATCTGTGAATCAAGGCTCTAAAGATACATTTCATCGCAAGAATTCAACCTTGAAATAATCACACACCAAAGTGATGAGTCCGTCTCCAAGAGGCAAAGTCACTAAGACGAGTGTTCTAACGACACTTAAGGGAAAGGAACAGGCAGAACGGCCCCCTTGCCCCCCAAAAGCTGATGTGCCTGAGGCTCAGACGGGACACCCAGGTCGGAATGGGTGTGAGGCCGGTGGGAAGGGCTGAGGTCACCAAGGCCTGGCAAGGGCCCCGGGCTGCAGGCGACTCTGTCCTTCTAGATCTCTCCCTCTGCTGCTCTTCGGCTTCTCGCGGCCTCCAGCCTTCAGTGGGTGAGACAGAGGCGGGAATCCTGCAGAGGCCGCGGGCCCTGAACTCTCTCTCGGCTCCGTCCGCCCTCTCCCTCACCTTGGCTGGGCAGTGGGTATGGTCAGAACTCGGGTCCAGAAGGGCCTGAATCCTGGCTCAGCCGTGACCTGCTTCTGTGGCCGCTCGGGGGTGACTTCTTCTCCTGTGTGAGGTGGGGTCCTCAGTCTCTGTGTGAAGTAGGGTCCTCAATGTCCTGTGTGAGGTGGGGTCTAGGAGCTCCTACCACTTAGAATCTTGTTAGGATCTGGATTTCATGCAGGGGAGGAGCTCAGGTCTAGTGTGATGGCCTCAGGACTGTTCCCAAGCATCGTCCCCATCCCACCAGGCGGCTCTGAGCGCAGTGCCCCCCTTGGGAGCCGTTTTTCCTTCCACTCTGGTTGCGGGCCTGGCTGGGTGACATGCTTTGGCTGTGGCCTGGGGGCTCAGGTTCTGTGGCTGTGTCCCAGAAGGGGCTGCTCTCTCCCTGGGCCCCAGGCTTGGTTGCAGGGAGGGGAGGAGAGGAGAGGAGGATGGATCCTGTCACAGCTGGTGGCCTCTTAGTAGCCTGTTACATTTTGTTCAAATGTTTTTTAGGGCTTCCCTGGTGGCGCAGTGGTTGAGAGTCCGCCTGCTGATGCAGGGGACACGGGTTCGTGCCCCGGTCCGGGAAGATCCCACATGCCGCGGTAGTGGCTAGGTCCGTGAGCCATGGCTGCTGAGCCTGCGCATCCGGAGCCTGTGATACAACAGTGAGAGGCCCACGTACCGCAAAAAAAAAAAAAAAAAAAAAGTTTTTTAGAAGTATGGATTTGAAATGTTTGGTCCTTTTTAAACCAAATATAAACTTTGATCCTTTCTTCCACTTTCCTGGTTAGTGTTGGACTCCAACTCTGGCAGTTGAATGGCGCGGCTCAGAAATGTGATCTCATGAGTCTCTGGAGATACCAGTGCTCCTTTCTGGGTGCCCTGTGCACTCTCTCAGGACCCTCAGATTCCAGATTCCAGATCATCCCTTCTTACACATCCAGGCCAAAGAAAGTGAAGGCGGATTCTTGTGTGTGTAGTTGTCATCGTCCGTGTCTCCCTGAGCTGCACAGCGCTGGGCAGGGCTCGTGGCTTTTCTAGGAGGTCATGAGGGCAGAAGACACACCGTGGGGATGATTGACCCACACCCTGACCTCGCAGCTCACTGGCCTATGTGGCCCCAGTCATTGCTGCCTCCCCACCTGGGTTAGTCACCTGTCCCAACAAGCACCACGGATGGGGCTTAAACAACAGAAATCAGTTCTCTCCAGAAGGCTGGGAGGCCAAGATCAAGGTTTCGGCCAGTTGGTTTCTCCTGAGGCCTCTCCCCTTGTCTTGTGAATGTCTTCTCCCTGCGTCTTCCCACCGTCTGCCTTTGTATTTTTCTATGGCATGATTTTCTCTTCTTGTAAGGACATGAGTCCTGTTGGATTAGGACCCACCCTTAATGGCCTTACTTTACTTAACCACCTCTAAGACCGCATCTCCAAATACAGTCACACGTGGAGGTCCTGAGGGTTAGGACCTCCACAGATGAATTTGGGGGATGTGATTCAGCCCCTGACACAGACCTGTGGCTGCCACCCTCATGCTTACCCCCCTGCCCCCTCTGCGTCTTGCCCCCTTCCCTTGCCTCCTGTTCTCACAGCCCCTTCCTCTCATTACCGCCATACCCTGAAGCCCTGAGACCGCTGGTCATCACAACCGCTGGGCGGAGGCCCCCTCTGTCGGGCCCCCAGGCAGCGGAACAGGGAGACAGGCTCTCAGCCATGCGCTGAGTCTCTCCTATGATCTGTGGCCCTAACTCTCAAATAGGCCTCAGGCAAATGGCCCTACCACACCTTTCTGGTCTGTCTCTCAGAGTCAGAGGGTGGAGGCTGGGTGGTCTGAGAAGACAGGACCTTGCCTCATCCTTCATGCCTCATCCTTCATGGAGGAAAGAGGAGCCACCAGACCAGAGCCTTCCTGTGGTCCCACCGTGATCTGTGACCCGGCCGTGCCCGAGGCGGCCCCCCTCTCGCCTGCCCTGACAGAGGACCAGGTGTCCTGGCCCCCACGGGGGCCCGAATCCCACCCCTCTGACTCCTGAGGGCCTCACTCCTGCCCTTCTGGAACACTCCGCGTGCGGTCATTCTCGGTCACCCATCGTAAACAGAAAAGCCATTTCTTTCTCCGTTCTCCCGGCTCGCTGCCACCCGCTCTGTTCCTCTGGATGGGAAATCTTGCAGCGCTGTCTGTGGCCAGTGTCTGAAGCCTGCCCCCGTCCCCCCGCCATCATCCTCTCTCCTGCTGCACAAGACCTCGCTTTCGAGCTTACCTGTGGCCCCTGTGAAGCCAGGTCCATGGTCACCGTCTGTCCTCTTTGCTCTGGCTGCCTGGCACCGCGGCTCCCCTGCCTGGTCTCCTGGAGTTGGTGGGGGGGGCACATTCTCCTGCTTTTCCTCCAGCCTCTGCCTCCTCCTCAGCCCGGCCTTTGACTGCCACCTGTCCTCAGCCCCTCTGTCCTGGTGGCCGCCTCCTGTCCCATGATTCTGAACAGCATGGTCACGTCTGTCACCCCTCACACCCATATTGTGGCCCTGACATTTTCCAGCACCGCCTCGGGCTGCTGTCTGGGTGGTTCCCAAACCTGCTGCTCCTCTGTTGATGGTTCTCCCAAACTCTGCTCGCTTGGGGTGGCTCCCGTTTCCTGCCAGAACTTCCACTCACCTAGAGGTACTGTACATTCAAGGCCGTTCCCCTGTGATGGGAATCTAGGTGTTCCCAATTTTCCTATAATAAAATGCTGCAATCGATAAGCTTGTACATGTACTTTCATGTTCTGTGAATGTTCTATAGGATTGATCCTACTGTTGGATTTACTGGGTCCCCTAAAAAGTGAAACATCTTTTTATTTTTATTTATTTTATTTTTTCTAAAGGATTAGAAACCACAACGTTGATTATTTATTTAATTATTTATTTGGCCGTGCCGGGTCCGTAGTTGCCACATGCGGGATCTTCACTGCAGCGTGCGGGACCTTTTGGTTCCAGCACGCGGAATCTTTAGTTGCGGCATGTGGGATCTACTACCCTGACCAGGGACTGAACCCAGGCCCCCTGCACTGGGAGCACGGAGTCTTAGCCACTGGACCACTAGCATTTAATAATAGTAATGTTTCCAGCAAAGAACAAACCTGCATTCTACCGTGGGTCGAAGACTGTTTGTGGGCTATTTGGAAAACATTACGTAATGTTTTCCTTAATTAGAATCAATTACGAGACCCTAGTAAAGAAATAAGTCCAAACATGAGATTCTAAGACCTCACACTGTGAAAACATCTTTTCACTTTTAAAGTTAAATGTGTACTTTGTAAAACTATTCAAACAATACCAAAGAGTATAAAATAAAAATTTAAACATTCTCTCTTCCCCCCACAGCTTCCAGTAACACTTCCCAGAGGAAACTACTGTTTCTCTTGGATCCTTCTAGAATATGTTTATGCATTTTAGTGCATAAATAGGTGTACTTTTACTTGCACGTGGGATAACATTCTTTTTGCTCTCTTACTTCTGTATCCTGGCGATCTTTTCAAAATGTAACATACAGATCTTGCTGAGTCGTTTGTATTGACTTCTTGCTAATGTCTTACCATACATGTTTATAGTTTTTGTTTTAAAATATACATTCAGAAGAGTATCTACAACTTAAGTATGGTTCAAAGAATAAAGCTACAGTGAATACTTATGAAACCACCACGTAGAGAAATGGTATCTTTTAAAAAATTTTTCATTTTAAAACTCTAGGCTGGTCTCAAGAACACAACTGCCTTTTGTGTATTGATCTATAACTGGCGACATGGCTAAACTCGTTTATTAATTTTAATACTTTGGCTGTAGGGTTATGTTAGGGTGGCTGTGTGAATACTCATATCATCTGTGAGCGTGACAGCCTTCTTTCTCCCTGTCCAATCCTTATCTCTTTTTTATTTCTCTTGCTTGTCCTAATGCACTGGATGAGGCTTTCTAGAAAAATATTCCATAGGAATGGGTGTAGTGCACATCCTTGTTTTGTTCCTGATTTTAAAGAAGGTGCTGTCAGTGTGTCACCATCAACATGAACTCGTGTAATCACAGTGCCCTGTCTGAGGAACACCCTGTAGAACCAGGGTTCCGTGGAGGTCACTTTGGAAACCGCTTCTCTGCAGGGTTTTGGAATCTAGGAGTCTGGGTTTTATCCTTTACTGGTGATGGAGGCGGGCTCATACTTCTGTACTAGATTGCCCTGTTAAAGTTCCGATGTAACTTTATGAGTCCTGATCGACCACTTCTCACAGTAATGGGACTCTTGGCCCTGGGCACAGCTCCCACCATGGCCAACTTCACCAGGAAGAGCCCTTGCTTGGGAATGTCACTGGGTGTCACTGGTCCCAGCCATGTGTGGACAGTGGGGTTAATCCTCCTAGAGCATTAGCTGTGCTCAGTTCCCCTCTCACACCATGAACAAAAAAAAGGCCTCTAGCATCTTTTTTTAAAAAATTAATTAATTAATTAATTAATTTATGGCTGCGTTGGGTCTTCGTTGCTGTGCGCGGGCTCTCTCTAGTTGTGGCGAGCGGGGGTTACTCTTTGTTGCGGTGTGCAGGCTTCTCATCGCGGTGGCTTCTCTTGTTGCAGAGCATGGGCTCTAGGCACGCAGGCTTCAGTAACTGTGGCACGTGGGCTCAGTAGTTGTGGCTCGTGGGCTCTAGAGCGCAGGCTCAGTAGTTGTGGTGCAAGGGCTTAGTTGCTCCACGGCATGTGGGATCTTCCCGGACCAAGGCTCGAGCCCGTGTCCCCTGCAATGGCAGACAGATTATTAACCACTGCGCCACCAGGGAAGCCCAGGCCACTAGCATCTTGAGGGGTATTGGCCTCAGGTGGATCAGCCCAGCTGGAGGCAGATGGCCCCACTCAACATGCCAAGATGGGCGTTGAGAAATAGGCTTCCTGAGTCTTGTAGCCCAGACCTCAGGGCCTTTGCAGGAAGGAAACACAAAGTAAATACGTGAAGAGGGGTTTGCTGACTTGCTAAGCTGGTCTCTGCAGAGGGTCTGGGAAAGCATGATTCACCCCTTATGACCCATCGTGCTGTGCATCCCATGGGTGGAGTGATAATGGAAATGACCCAAGAGACCCACAGGGAAGCAGCAGCGTCACACCCTCGCTGTATCCCGCTGTCAGGAACCCCAGGATGAGCCCCTGGGGAATGCTCCCAAACCCCGTCCTTTCTGAGACTGTGAGCTACTTATTGAGGCTCTCACCAAAGGAGAGATTGGCTTGGGTCAATGATTTAAATAAACACCAGGCTTGGTTTTTTTTTTTTTTGTTGTTGTTGTTGTACGCGGGCCTCTCACTGTTGTGGCCTCTCCAGTTGCGGAGCACAGGCTCCGGACGCGCAGGCTCAGCGGCCGTGGCTCACGGGCCCAGCCGCCCCGCGGCATGTGGGATCTTCCTGGACTGGGGCACAAACCCGTGTCCCCTGCATCGGCAGGCAGACTCTCAACCACTGCACCACCAGGGAAGCCCCAGGCTTGGTTTTATTCCAGCTTATTACCCCTTCATGTAGGTAAGCTCAAACATCAATTATTTTGGATCAAATTTTTGGTTCAATTTTTTTTAAAGGAAGAGATGTGTTTCTGTTTGTTTTGTTTTGTTTTGTTTTAAATCTTTATTGCAGTATAATTACTTCACAATGGTGTGCTAGTTTCTGATCTCTAATAAAGTGAATCAGCTATACATATACATACATCCCCATATCCCTTCCCTATTGTGTCTCTCTCCCACCCTCCCTATCCCACCCCTCTAGGTGGTCACAAAGCACCGGGCAGATCTCCCTGTGCTATGCAGCTGCTTCCCACTAGCTCTTTTACATTTGGTAGTGTATATATGTCCATGCCCCTCTCTCACTTCGTCCCAGCTTACCCTTCCCCCTCCCCGTGTCCTCAAGTCCATTGTCTATGTCTGTGTCTTTATTCCTGTCCTGCCTCTAGGTTCTTTAGAACCATTGTTTTTTTTTGTTTGTTTTGTTTTTTTTAGATTCCATATATATGTGTTAGCATATGGTGTTTGTTTTTCTCTTTCTGACTTATTTCACTCTGTATGACAGACTCTATCTAGGTCCATCCACCTCACTACAAATAACTCAATTTCGTTTCTTTCTATGGCTGAGTAATATTCCATTGTATATATGTGCCACATCTTCTTTATCCATTCATCTGATGATGGACACTTAGGTTGCTTCCATGTCCTGGCTATTGTGAATAGAGCTGCAATGAACATTGTGGTACATGACTCCTTTTGAATTATGGTTTTCTCAGGGTATATGCCCAGTAGTGGGATTGCTGGGTCATATGGTAGTTCTATTTTTAGTTTTTTAAGGAACCACCATACTGTTCTCCATAGTGGCTGTACCAATTCACATTCCCACCAGCAGTGCAAGAGGGTTCCCTTTTCTCCACACCCTCTCCAGCATTTGTTGTTAGATTTTTTGATGATGGCCATTCTGACTGGTGTGCGATGATATCTCATTGTAGTTTTGATTTGCATTTCTCTAATGATTAATGACGTTGAGCATTCTTTCATGTGTTTGTTGGCCATCTGTATGTCTTCTTTGGAGAAATGTCTATTTAGGTCTTCTGCCCATTTTTGGATTGGGTTGTTTGTTTTTTTGATATTGAGCTGCATGAGCTGCTTGTAAATTTTGGAGATTAATCCTTTGTCAGTTGCATCATTTGCAAATATTTTCTCCCATTCTGAGGGTTGTCTTTTCATCTTGTTTATGGTTTCCTTTGCTGTGCAAAAGGAGGTTTATTTTTTTAATGAAAATTTGTTTAATAGTAAAGAGAGTGAGTATGGAGTGCTCTGAGTTACTGGATCCCGATGCGTGTGTATTTGCATCAAACCTTTTGCAGGCTGGTCTCGAGCCCTCTGGTGCTCCTGGGACTCATTTCTGTGCAGCGGGACCTCCCAGCTCTCAGACTGGAGGGAGGTGGTGCGTCCAGCTGGGGAAGGGGAGGGGTCCAAGGAGGGAGATGTCAGGCTGCTTCCACTGTGGCCAGCGGGTTCCCCTGGGCCCAGGAGAACATGCCTGGTGAGTGTCCACCAAGGATGAGGATGCTGGGTCACTCCCTTTCCCACTCCATCCATACCCAGCTGCTCTCAGAGGTCTGTTCAGTCTTGTGCAGTCCAGGAGGAAGGCTGGATGGCGAGCTGAGGGTGTTTGCAGCAGGCCGCTGGCAGGGACTGAACGGGGATGGGCAGAGGGTCTGCCAGGGTGGTCATGTTTCCTTTTTAACTTACAGCTGGGCTGCAGGAGGGCCAGGAGCCTGAATAGCCAAGTGTGGGTGGAAGATTCCAGAACGTTGGCTGGGCCCCTATTGGCTCCCGCTCAGCCCGTAGGTCCCTGCACTAATGGTGCCATACCTGGGGCCCCAGAGGTAGAGCTGGGACTAACCTCCCCTGAACAACAGGCATGAGAAAGTTCCTCGAAACCGCCGAGGGGCTGGAAGGTGCCGGCAGCCCTGAGCTGGGTGCAGGGTGGGCGTGCTGCCGGGGGCACTGCCCGACCGGCTTGCCAGTCATGAGCCTGGCTGTTTCCCCGACAGCCCAACTCCTTTCCAAGCACATCGAGCCGTTAAACCAGAGACGAGCTTCACAGGGCTGGTGAATCTCAGCTCTGCGCAGTGAGGAGACTCGCATCCATCTCCAAGATGCTGGTGGCCAGGCACCCAGGGTCTGGCTTGTCGTAGGTGCTCAATTAGTGTTCCTCCAAGGCACGACTCCAGATGAAGCCTTCCGGCTTCTGGCTGTTATCTTTGGTGGTGGATGTGCCTGCCTGGAAGCTGCTTTTGTTTGATTTCCTTTGTAGTGCTTCCTCACGGACCCTGTGCCCTCCCGCCCCCATCTTTGTGTTTCATTTACCAAGTGATCCTCAAAGAGCAGAACCAAGAGACTCAAACACCGGCTCACGGGCTTCCCTTGAGGCAGCTGGGCTGCGGGGGGAGCCCATGAGCTTGACGCTTCTAACCAGGGTCTTGCATTTAATCAAAACTCAACCTGATATACTCAGTTATATATGTGTGTGTGTGTAACTGAATCACTATGCTGTACACCTGAAACTAACATGATACTGTAAATCAACTATACTTCAATTTTTATTAAAAAAAAAACTCAACCTGATAGAGAATGGACTTGAGGACACGGGGAGGGGGAAGGGTAAGCTGGGACAAAGTAAGAGAGTGGCTCTTACTACCAAACGTAAAATAGATAGCTAGTGGGAAGCAGCCGCATAGCACAGGGAGATCAGCTCAGGGCTTTGTGACCACCTAGAGGGGTGGGATAGGGAGGGTGGGAGGGAGGGAGATGCAAGAGGGAAGAGATATGGGGACATATGTATACGTATAACTGATTCACTTTGTTATAAAGCAGAAACTGATGCACCATTGGAAAGCAATTATACTCTAATAAAGATGTTAAAAAAGAAACAAACAAAAAAAACTCAACCTGAGCACCACCCCCAGCCCAACGCTTCCTTCAAGGGCTTTATCTTTCCCTTGGGGGCAGGAGCTGGGCACCAATGGCTGTGGGCAGAGCAGAAGACAGCCTCCATCCTGATGTCCTGCCCCTGGAGAAGTGACTACTGGATTAAACATCTGAGCTGGGAAAGTGGTTTGGATCCTGAGACAAGGGATGATGCACAGACCGGGGAGCTGGTCCATGGACAGCCCCCTAGGGATGGGCCACGGGGAGGCAGGGGCTAGGGCAGCTCTCTCTGCAAACGAGGCCAGGAATTACTGGGCAGCATAGTGGTGAGGCTTACTGTATTTAAAAAAAAAAAAAAAAAATATATATATATATATATATATATATGTAATAGTTCGTATCTGCTAATCTCAAACTCCTAACTTACCCCTCCCTCATCTTCCCTTTTGGTAACCACAAGTTTGTTTTCTGTCTGTGAATCTGTTTTTGTTTTGTAAATAAGTTCATTTATACTATTTTTTAGATTCCACATATAAGTGATATCATATGATATTTGTCTTTCTCTGTCTGATTTACTTCACTTAGTATGATGATCTCTAGGTCCATTCATGTTGCTGCAAATGGCATTATTTCATTCTTTTTTATGGCTAAGTAATATTCCATTGTATATATATATCACATCTTTTTTTTATTAGTTTCTGCTTTATAACAAAGTGAATCAGTTATACATATACATCTGTTCCCATATCCCTTCCCTCTTGCATCTCCCTCCCTCCCACCCTCCCTATCCCACCCCTCAAGGCGGTCACAAAACACCGAGCTGATCTCCCTGTGCTGTGCGGCTGCTTCCCACTATCTATCTACCTTACGTTTGGTAGTGTATATATGTCCATGCCGCTCTTTCACTTTGTCACAGCTTACCCTTCCCCCTCCCCATATCCTCAAGTCCATTCTCAAGTAGGTCTGTGTCTTTATTCCTGTTTTACCCCTAGGTTCTTTATGACATTTTTTTTTCTTAAATTCCATATATATGTGTTAGCATATGGTATTTGTCTTTCTCTTTCTGACTTACTTCACTCTGTATGACAGACTCTAGGTCTATCCACCTCATTACAAATAGCTCAATTTGTTTCTTTTTATGGCTGAGTAATATTCCATTGTATATATGTGCCATATCTTCTTTATCCATTCATCCGATGATGGACACTTAGGTTGCTTCCATGTCTTGGCTATTGTGAATAGTGCTGCTACGAACGTTGGGGTGCAGGTGCCATTCTGAATTAGAGTTTTCTCTGGATATATGCCCAGGAGTGGGATTGCTGGATCATATGGTAACTCTAGAGACCTACTGTTTATTGAGCTTCTGCTCTGTGCCAGGTGTGGCCCCAGGCACCTTTCAGATGACATTTCATTCAGTTTCCTCAGCTACTGTGTAAGTGAGATGCTGTGATGCTCACTTTACAGATGAAGAACCAAGCTCATCAAGGTTAAGACGTGTGCCCGGGTCACACAGCCAGGAGGTGATAAGCTGGGAATCAGCCCAGGTGCTTGCCGTGACCCCGAGTCGCCTCCAGATTTGCTTGGCCTCAGCCCCTTTCCAGCCGCAGCTCGAGGGGCAACTTTCACAGCAGATGCACAACCTGCACAGCTGGACATGGCCACCCTGATCTGGAAGCCCCGCCTCCTGGTTTCCAGCCCCAGGAAGCCGTACAATTGTAGGCAATGCCTTCTTTCTTTCCGTCGCTGAGGGCAAGGCTGGTGTTCAGCATTCAAAGTCGGAAGGTCAAGGTCTTTCTGGCCTCGGGCCCCTTGGGCCAGTTCTGATGGCTCAGGGTTGGACGGGCTTTTCCTTGGTCCGGCCTCCTGCCAGCTGGAAACCTGGGTCTGAATTCCACCCGAATGTGGCTTGCCTAGAAATCCCTCTTCCTTGCATGGCCACCTTCTGAGGGGGGCCGGGGAGAGATAGACAGGCAGGGACCCCTCCACCGGCTTTGCCCAGGAGTGGGGGAGCATCCCCATAGGTATGCCGACAGCTCCCTGCCCCAGGGATGCCTTCTCAGGGTCCCCTGGGTCCTTGGTGACCTTGTGACATCTTCCTGCTGTCCGGGCTGGTGGACCCCAGGGAGCAGCTCGGCCTGGGTGCCCGGGACACGGGGCTGCTGGGCGCCTCCGTCCTTGCTCCGGGATGTCCATGCTGCTACTCTGCCCCATGCACCCTTGGGACAGCCTCCTCTCCTCTCCTGGTCTGGCTACTTCACGTTTGGAGCGCTAGGCAAAACCAAACCCCGCAAGCTCCTGGCCTCGACGCTCATAAGAGCTGACGGCTGACGGCAGCACCCGCCTGCCTTCTGCAGCCTCTTTCTGGGATGCGTGCCAGGCCTGGGCCTGGGAGAGCCCCACGAACACTCCGCTCGATGGGCCGGGCAGCGGAGCCCCAGAGGCGCTGTGTGACTTGCTGCCGGCAGCAGAGCTAGAACCCGGGTCACCCATCGGCACATCCTGGGTCCTTCCCCTGTCACTAGGTTGCAGTGGAGTGCGTGGTGTGGGTCAGCTGGACGGAGTGGGGTCCAGTGGGGAGGGGAGGGAGGGGCCCCGTTGTTGCCAGGAGACAAGCAAGGCACCCCCAGCTCAGCTTCAACCTGCTGCCCCGTGTCTCTGCTTCTCATCCCGCCACCGGGACGGGGCCCTGCTGGGTCAGCCTGGCCTCCTCTACCTGCCCCTGAGCCTCGTCCAGGGTGTCTTTGATATTCACTGGGTCTGGATGCAGCAGTGCCAGGCTGGTCTCGTCACGGGGGTAGAGGGAGCCTGCTCCAGCCCAGCCTCCTTGGCCCCCGCTCCTGGACTGGGCTCTCCGCTCTCTGTTCCACTCGGTCATGCACAGAGGCATCCTTGTCGGTACTCGGCCCAGCCCACCCACCTGGGCACCAGCCTGCCCTCTTCCCCTCCCCCGCATTACCTCCCATCCCTCTGCCTTTCTCTGCGAGGGGCTCTTGGGCTGTGTCTCTATCTCTCCCGCCCCCAGTGTGATGTCTCTCTGCTGCTGTTGCCTGGTCTGTCTCTGCCCTGGCCACCCCCAAACCACGGCAGCCCCAGCCTCACCCCTTGCCGAGGTTGGAGCCACTTTCCGGTCTGAGTCAGGCTGCGAGGTGCTGGGCATGGGGACGGATGGCCCCACCGTTGACCCTGTAAGAGAAGGTGCTGTGAGAACCAGAAATAGAAAACTGGAGCCTCGGGGCTCCGACCGGGGCCTGGCCGCTGCCCCCCAGCCCGGGCAGACCCTGGTCACTGCGTCTCTGTGGAGCTGGGTGCCGGGGCCCAGGAGAGAGCTGACTGGCCATTCTCCCCACGTCCTGCGTCCTGCGCTGCCCTGCTGAGCTCCTCCTGTCTCGTGCTGGCTGGCACGCTCGGTCATTTCCTGAACAAGAGGAGACGGTGGGCCTCTGCTGTCTTCTTCAACACTTACTGGGGGTCTTGGAGGGAGGTGGTGCCAGCTTGAAGCCCCTAACTTCCTCCCAATAACTCCAAGCCTAGGTAACTGCCACTCTCTGGGCTTGTGGCTTGGGGTGCCCAGATGGGTCTGTGGGGGGCCCTGACTCCTCTCTCTCTTTAGGGTCAGGACAGGTCTGTGAGTCAGGTCTCAGGAAAGATGCTCAGGCCTGGGTCTGGGTGACCTGCTCCCTGCTGCCCCTGCTGTCCCCACGGCCAGTGTGTACAACAGGCTCCCGGGAGGCAGATTGAAAGGTCCAGGGTGGAGAGGGGAGGGAGACCCTGGCCACTGAAGTCAAACGTCCAGTGTCCTGCCTCCCCACGCCCGCCCAGGGGACTCTGGCCAAACTCTCCGAGCCTCAGCCTCCCTGTCCATCAGCCCTGACAAGCGCTTCACGATGTAAGCGGCATTGTCTTCGTCACTAAGCGGATTTATCCCTTCAGTGCCCGTCACTCACCAGCGGGGTGACCTTGGCATGCTCTTCACCTCTGAGCCTCGACTTTCTCACCTGTAAGCTGGGACAACAGCGTCGCTGCCTCAGGGATGCTATAGGATTAAGGAGATCCCATGTCAGGCGTTTGGTGCCCTGCCCTGCAGGACAGGGGGAGAGGATGGGGGGACAGGAGTTGTTTCCAGAAGGTGGCAGGTTGGGGGGCTGCCAAGCAGAAGGAGGGGGACATGTGTCCCTGCGACAGGATGCAGGCTCCTCTTCCCTCCTGGGAGCCTGGGATGCAGAGGCCACACCCTGAATGGCAGAGTGGAGTGCTTGGTCCCTGATGCCATGGGTGGCCAGGACACTCTGGACCATAGCCTGCTGCATTGTGTTTGGTCCTCCCGGACCCCGGGGCTGGCAGATGAGGGTGCTGAAGCCCCGAGGTTGGGTGGTGGCTTGTCCAAGGTCGTGCGAGAGAAAGGGGGTGTCTGAACCTGTCAGGTGGACCTCGCAGCCCATCTTATGGGGCCCCACGGGTGGCGCCTTTTCCTGGAGGAATAAAGGGAGAGGCCTCCGTGTGCCCCGCTGGTTCCTCCCCAAAGCCACTGGCAGCCCCGGCCAGGGTCCTGCTGCGGACGGCTTTGAAGAGGCTGGTGAGTGCTGGGTGAGCTCCGATCTGCCACCCGAAATGTCCTGTTGCGACAGGAAGCTGGGAAAACAGAGACAAAAATCAGTGAGGGGGGCTTCCCTGGTGGCGTAGTGGTTGAGAGTCCACCTGCCGATGCAGGGGACACGGGTCTGTGCCCCGGTCCTGGAAGATCCCACATGCCACAGAGCAGCTGGGCCCGTGAGCCATGGCCGCTGAGCCTGCGCGTCCGGAGCCTGTGCTCCGCAACGGGAGAGGCCACAACAGTGAGAGACCCGTGTACTGAAAAAAAAAAAAAAATCAGTGAGGGTGTGGAAGCAGACACTGCTGGAAACAATTTATTTCTGGAAGCAGCATGGCCTGGAAGAGATCTGAAGTTGATGGCCTGAGGGAGGCCTGGGCCAGGCGGAAGACAGGAGCAGACCCCAGAACCTCTCTCTGACCCCTCGGGGTCCCCATAGGGCCTGGCCTTCAGCTGTGACAGCCCGTCCTTGGGCTGGGCGGCTGCCGCAGCAGGTGCTCTAGGCTGGGGCCTCTGGGGAGAGAGGAGGTGAGACGGAGGATGATGGGAGAGGCGGGGGTGGGAGGATGATGGGACACGGTCTCAGCGCCCATCCATCTCCCTGGGTACCCGGCACTGCAGGCCAGCGAGTGAATACCTGTGGCCCTTCTGGAATGCTGTGTCAGATGGCTGATTGGTTGGTTTGTTCCTTCCTTCACTCAACAGCTGTGTCCCAGGGACGTCCGACGTGCCACCTGCCGTTCATCCATCCCTGCCACATCCGTATCCCTGGAACACAGCCAGGTCACCACTCCTCAATTACAGACCCCGAGGCCAGGGTGCTGACGGAGGTGAGCCCTGGCTTTCCTGGCTGTCAGGCAGAGCTGGCCCTGGTCTGCTGCAGGGAGGGGGGAAGTGGCCCCCAGGTACAGATGATCAGCGGTCGCCCCCTTGGGCGAGAAGGACAACGTGCTTCTCCAGGTCCCGCCTTGAGTGTTGGCAGGAGCCTCTCACTGCTCTTCCTCCCTGTGCCCCTAAAGCCCTCCCTAGGCTTGGGGAGATTTATGCCCTGAAGGGAGCAACGCCACTGCTCTTTATGGCATATTAAGCTGACAGTGGGCACCCCTATCAGAGGCCATGCTGGGTGCCTCCCTGTTGCTTCAGTTGGTTGGAAAGTGACAGGTAATATTTTTGAAATGAATCCTGTAAAGACTACAGTATATCAAGGGCCCTACACAGGGTTATTAAAGTAGACTAACTGAATAATTTTCCTAGGATAATAATATTTCTTAAGGATTATGGATGAGCCCTGGTCTTTCCTTAGCTACCATGAACCAGAAATGTCCGAGGGTGGATTCATGTCACTCTTTAAAGCTGCAGAGACAATTAGGCTTGCATGAGATGCACGGATCAGAGTTAGATTGACAGCTCCAGAGTCATGTGAGATGAAATATGATTGGAAACTGTGATTTCCAAGCACTTGCTCACTGATATAATTAAGATATCCCATGCATATCCCCCCACAGCTAAGGAAGTGGCATATGCCCAGCACCACGATCCTGGGAGCCTGGCAAAGATTTGTCCCCCTGAGTCTTTGGATTTGTCAGCTTGCACAGGGAGGCTGGCTTTGGTCACGGGCTGCCCCACTACAGACTTCTGGGTGTCCTGGGTGGGATTCTGATTACTTTTCTGCAGTGTGTGGGGCTGGAGTTGGGAGAAGATGCCTGGGAAGGGTGCTGCCCTCTGATTCCTATGGCCCTTCCAGGTAGAAGGAGGAGCTGAGCGGGGTCCCCAGCACCTGCAGGAGGTGTTAACTAGCTGGGGGTGGGGTGACTTCTGGGCCCCATCCTTTGAGGATGTGCCCCCGGCCTAGGAGACAGGAACAGCCCCATCTCTCCCAAGACTAGGGATTGAAACCCAGGTTGGCGAGAAGCTGAAGCACCACCAGGGTCTTGGCCTCTGAGAGCCTAGGGTTCCAAGGCCCACTCTGTGCAGGGAAAAAGTCAACCAGCCATTTTCAAGCCCAGGCTGGGTGTATGATGGTGGTGATGGCGGTGGGTGGATTCACTTCTTCCCCACCCCAGACAGCCTCGCGGGCTAATGACCAGGCAGTCACATGAGGCTCTGTGCTCAGGAGGGCTCCACACTTGGTTTAATACTCTGCCATTGCTGTCTTGAAATGCTTAACAATTTTTCAACAAGCTGCCCTGTGCTTTCATTTTGCTGGGGCCCCTGAAAACTATGTAGCTGGTCCTGTTTCCCACTCCTCTGGGGTGGGGGTAGGGGTGGGGCTGGGGATCCCACAGGGAGGTGTCGAGAACCCCTGCTGGAGAGTTTGGGAGGAGACCTGGGCCTGGGAAGCTCAGCCTGTCCCCACTGCCCTCTGTCTTGGGGACTTGCCAGCCCGCTGTGGGCCCGTGTTCTGGTCTGCATGCCTCTACCTGTGAAAGGTAGGCGATTCTACCCATGTCTGGGGAGAGTGTTAGGGAACTGGTGTTGCCCTCACCTAAGCCATAGACTGTGAACTCACCTTCATCAGTAGAAACCTGACATTTGTTTCCATCAGCCTGGTGGTCCTTTATCTCAGTTGGTTCAGAGATGGTGAGAAGAAGAGGGGTGTATTAGGCAGCTTCACGCTACAGCAATGCTGTAAAACAAACATCCCCCAAACACAGTGGCTTACAACAGCAATGTTTCTTTTTTGCTCACGATTCTGTGGTCACAGTGGTGGATCTGCTTCAGGTTGAAGGTCAGGGTCAGTTTGGCTCCAGGAGAACCTCATTCTTGGACCAGGGCCTCCCAGGGGGTGGTTCTCAAGGATGGCAGACACACAGAGGGCAAGTCAGCCCTCCAAGAACACTTGCTAGCTCAGATCACACCACACCTGCTCACATTCCGCTGGCCAAAGCCAGCCCCACACCAAGTCCACTGTGCCTGGGGCCAGCTGTGTGCTCTGCAGGCTGACTGGGGGACACAGGGCAGAGGGCACGGGGTGGAGTCCTGCTCCGGGGCAGGGTGGAGTTCCAACAGTCATCCAACACACCACTGGGGTCTTGTGTGTTGAGCCCCTTAGGCCCCAACGTGAGAGTCAAGACTGCTTTTCTAGAATGTTCTAGAAAGTTCTTTGAACCCCAAAACCAGGTAAGTAGTGAAGGAACTCTTGGATGACGCAGCTGTGTGGGGCTGCTGATGGAGCCGGGCTTTGAGAACTCCTGCCATGGGTGGGGTCTTTGGTGGGGACAATGTGGTCTGCAACGCTGGTTTTGGCAGGGGCTGCTCCAGGGAAGCTTCTGGTGACCCCGAGGATGCTCTGTGCTTGCGGCTGAGGGAGCAGAGGCAGATGTGCCCCTGCTCCGTGTTGCTCAATAGCAGTGGATGAAATGTGCCCATGACATGGAGCTGAGACGCTCGAGGCAAGCACGGGGCTGTGGGAACCTGAGCAGGGACAGGGCGGGCAGGGGTCTCCCTGAAGGGAAAAACCTGCGCTGAGCTAAACCCTTATAGGGGTGAGAATGGGTGGGAGGTGGGCAGGAAAGGGCGATCCAGGCAGGGCCAGGGTGAGATACCACCTTCACCCAAGAGCTGTGGGGACACTGGGTGAGGCCCTAGGGAACCCCATGGCGAGGAAACCACAGGCCCTGCCCACCCCTGGGAGCTCACCATCCATCACAGCTGCGCGCTGGCAGGTGGGCGTGTCCTGGGCGGGGGAGGGGTGGCACCCAGGGAGCTGGAGGCCCCGGGCCCTTGGGGCAGAGTGTAAGGACCCCCAGGCCACAGACTCCAGGGAGGGCCTCGAGGGTGGGGCAAGGAATGTGGTTTCTCTAGGGGGGCTGAGTTGCCCCCTGAGTCCAGGCACTGGGGGCTTGTAACCCACGTGGGCGGGAGGGCAGCCTGTCCCTGCACCCTTCTGCTTCCTGCGGGAGTCGAGACCAGCTTCACAGACAGTTAAGGCCCTCGCCGCGTTCAGCCTGGGAGAGATACATAAAGCGCTAATGTGACAGCTTTAATTAGAGAGGCCTTTTTTTCATAAATACATATGTCAGCTAATGAGCAACGGCGTGGAGGCTGGAGTTACTGCCGCTGCCGGCCATGAATCTTTGTGTACAGGAAGGAAGCCAGGTGGCTCTCCCATGAAGGACATCTTCCCGTCAGCAATTCCACCTCCAAAGGGGATCCGGGGGCCAGAGGAGCCATGAGTTCCAGGGGGACGCAGGTTCTAGCTGGGCCCCGTCCCTGATGTCCTGTGCAACCTAGAATGAGGGCATTCACGTCGAGCTGGTGTGGAAAGAGGCCCGTGTCAGGCGGAGGGGACCCAGTTCTTGGCCCCCAGGGGCTCCTGAGATTTCTAGGAGGCTCTGATTCTACAGACTGAGCTTTCTGAGCCATTCCTGGAGGTTTGGGGCGAGGCCCTCCTTGGGTCTCAGTCAAGGGGCGGCTTTGCAGCGAGATGCTTTATAACATGTGCCCTTAGAGCACTGTCTGAATTGTCCAAAGGGGTCCTGGCTGGGGGCTCCCTCTAGCCACGGCCCTGGAGTGAAATTCAGTGAGAAGATTGTCAGGAAGTGGCCCTGGATTCCCGGAGCAACCCCACCTCCCCAGGCCCAGGCTGGACTCACAGACATATAGCACCTGCAGAATCTGGGGACCAGGCTGCTTGACTGGGGGAAGACGGGGTCTCCGATTCGTGCCGGCCTGGGTGGAGGTGGTGTGGTCTTCATTCTGCTCAGGCTGCCTGATGAATTTGTCCCAGTAATGGGCTCATATCACTCCCTGCTTGTTGCTTGCTTGTCTTATTTTTCTCATATGATTTCCTCCACATCAGGGGGAAAATTGGATTCTGGTGACGATCAAATGAATTCACAACTAGAGTATCCACCCTCTCCCCTCCCCAGGGTGGGCAGGATGGGAGAGTTGGCTGGGCTCCCCCAGCTGGAGCTGCCCCTGTGGGCTGTCTGTCCCCAGTGCCTCTGCCCAGCACTCGGACCTCCTGATTTATGTCCCCCTGGGAGTCCCCAGCCCGGCCACCCAGCATTCATCTCCTGTCGGCAGAGGGCTGGACGGTGCACTGAGGCACATTAGCAGCTCAGACTGAATAAAATATTGTGCTTGCCTCTGAAGAGAATTTTTCTAATTTTATTTTTATTGCTCTAAGACAAGCTCAGCTCATGGAAATTATAAACCCCTTCTGCTTCCTCCTTTGCCTCTCCCTCTGCTTCCCAGCCACCTTCTTGCGAGACCCCTTAGGATGCCATGTAGGCCCCATCCTGGTCTCTGCTCAACTAATTTGCATTTTGGAAGTTGATGAGTAAACCCGGTAACAAGGCTGAGGGGCTCCTTGTGGGTCATTCTTGGGTGAGAAGTTTCAGCCCCTAATGGGTAACTTTTGGATTACATAGGTCAGTAGAAATTTTTAAAAAATCAGAGAATCCCTGGGTCTCATTTAGAATTGCCAACTTTTTATTTGCCAAGTAAGAAGAATTCCTTCTGAACTACCTCTGGTACCATAATTTCATAAAAGGAAGAACACTCAAAACCTCAAACTGAGGAAGGGCACAGTCCAGAATAAGGAACAACCCCCTAAATGGACACAGTAATTGGGACGGAGAGCTGCTCTCTCTCTGTGGCTCCCATCCCCGTGCCAGGCGAGTGGCTGTAACGAAATATCACAGACAGGGGCTTATAAACTGCAGACATTTATTTCTCACAGTTCTGGAGGCTGGAAGTATGCGATCAAGGCGCTGGCAGATTCAGTGTCTGGTGAGCCCAGCTTCCTGGTTCATAGATGGCTGTCTTCTCACAGTGTCCTCATGTGGTGGAAGCGGGTGGGAGCTCTCTGGGTTCCCTTGTATAAGGGCACTAATCCCATTCATGAAGGCTCCACCCCCATGACCTAATCACCCCCAAAGGCCCCACCTCTAAATACCATCACATTGGGGGTTAGCATTTCAACATATGGATTTTGGCCAAACATAAACAGTCTATAGCATTCCCACTTCTTGGAGGGCTGATGGATGCCTCGCCAGTGATGGCCCTTGGGGCTCCACCCAGGATAGGGGGACCCTGTGCCCCTAAGCCTGTGCCCAGTGGTTTGGGCAGGCAGCTCCTGGGAGGTGCTAGGAGGGAGGAGGGGGTGGAAGCTGAGATGAGGCTGGGCCAGGGGTCCAGGGCATTCCTGCTCCAGCTTGGCAGGCAGGGCTGCGGCAGAGCCGCCTCCAGGCTATGCTGCCCTGGCACGGCTCTCACCCCTTCCCATAGTGTCCGATTGGCGCTGGTGTGGTCAAAGCCCGAGGGAGCGTCTTCTGATGCCAGTGGGCAGGAGGGAGTTTGTGTGGGGAAAACAGAGCCACCCATCCCCAGTTCAGGAAGCTGGTTGATTTTCTGTGTGGTTTTAGCCCTGGTGCAGGGAAGGTGGGGGGCCAGACTCAGTTTTCTGGTTCCCAGGAGGGCTGCAGCCCCGGGGGAAAAATGAGACATCAAACAAAGCTCAAAGAGCCGTCTTGCTTCCCCCTGGGCCAAGCTCTCAGCGGGTGTGTGTGCTTGAAACCCCGCTTTCACGAAAGCAGCACCCGAGGAACTCACAGCAGCAACGGGCCTGGGTAATGCTGCGTTGTCCGGACTGTCCTTGCTGCCTGGAGGAGAGGGAGGAGGGTGGGTGGAGGTGCCCTACTGAGCGACGGAGGAGGGGGTGGGACAGACCCTTCGAGAAAGGGGTCTTAACCAGAGGAGGCTCACAACACACCGGCGTCTCCGGAGCCTTAAAGGGTTTGTGCAAACCAGAGGGAGAGCTCTGAATCCTGCATGGCACATGGGAGGATGCCCTGGTCCCTACAGTAAGGCCAGGCTTTGCTTTTTTGCATTTTTGGGGGGAGTTGGAGGGCAGGAAGCAAAGGGCATGTTGGGGCTGAAATAAGCTCCAGGAAGGAGGCGTTGGAGCTGATTGGAGGAGCACTGGTGACAGTGGGCTCATTTATAGGGCTGCTGGAGCGGGGAGGAGACCCCACGCTGGGGGAGACTCAGGGACCCAGGGGTCAGGGTGGTGACCAGCTCTGTATCTTTTTCTCTCCTTGACTCTGCTTCTCATTTCCTGGTCACCGCCAGAGCCTGACCCAGCCCTGTCCTGAGGGCGGAGGGGAGGAAGGGTGTGCTACAGGACAGGAGTGGTGACGGCTCTGGGAGAAGGAGAGAGTGTTGCAGGACTAGGGGAGGACCTGACCCTGCTGGGCTCGGACCTGGGGCTCCCAGCTCCCTGAGGCTCAGGCCACTTAACTCTGACAGTGACAGCCAGGGAGCCTGAGTGAACATCGTGCCCAGGGCATCAAGGGCACGGGGGTTTGCCAGTGCCTTCGGGGCAGGGCTGACAGCCTCAGATGCTCCCACAGCCTGGAGGCAGCCCCAGGCTGGAGAGGGAGCTGCGTGTCTGGGACACAGTGGGGGGACCCAAGGCAGCATGACCTGCCAGGCTGCCTTTCCATGGCTGTGCGCCCGCCTCCCTCCCCGGGGAGCTCCGTCACCGTGGAAACCCTCTTGGCCCCTCTTTGTCAGGACTCCTGCATCTGCCTTTTTGAGTGGCATCTTCCAGACGTCAGGTGATTCCCGGCTGGCTGATGTCCCCTGCTGTCCTCCTCTGAACTCTCCTGCATCACACCGGCCAGCGTCCCTTTACAGCCCCCGCACGGCGGGGCCCCTGGGTTTCTGAGAAGACATGGTGGCTCAGAGGCGCTCCCTGCCCCCGTGAGGAATCACGGACAGTTCCTGAGGCCTTTGCACCCACAGGTGGCCAGGTGTTGGCTGCTGCAGCCGGGGTCCAGCGTGCGCCTGTCATCTGCTCTGGGATCTGCCTTTCCCGGAGCACTCCTGCGCCTTCTGGAAGCCGTGTTCCCAGGGCGACTGTCTGTTCGCTTCATCCACTGAGTGAGGTCTGAATGTGTCCTCTGTGCCAGGCGCTGCTCCAGGCACTGGGCATAGGGGACTTCGCAGACAAGAGACCCTCTCCTGACGGAGCCAGTGACGACCGTGTGCTCCCAGCCTCTGTGGCCCCCCTACTCTGCACGCCCAGCCCCATCACTGCGAGCCTGCAGCCTGAGATGCTGCCTTATGATGCCCATGCCGAGTGGGACTCAGGGCTGGGCTGATTGGGAGAAAGTGAACTGCTGGATGAAGGTGGGAAGGAGCTTCTACGCTTGGGGATTTCCAAGCAAACTTTCGGCTTGGCGTGACTTCACACACTTTTTCTTCCTGAAGATTTCGTTAAAACATTATTCAGTGACACTTGCTAAAGAATGGTAAGGCAGACTTCATTCAAGGGGGGCAGAGGCATGACATAGGTGTAGGGACCTGCAATGGGGTTTTGCAGTTAGGAGAGAGACTGGGCTCAACTCTGAGTACAAAATGGACAAGTGGGCATTTGTAGCCAAGGAGCAAGGTGGACGGAAAATCACCAAGAGGAAACATCAGGAGTAAGGGGGACCCTGGCTGAAGGCAGGCCGGGTGGTCAGACATCACCTGGGCGATGGAGACTTGACCAGATATGGCAGATGGGGATTCTGGCTAAGCTGACTTAGCAGGATTCTTGCTAAAACTGGACAAGGCAGAGAGGAACCCGAAATTCCAGACCTGGTTGAAATGGTCTCAGAGGAGCCTGTGGAGTTTGGTCAAGGAGAGAATCTTTGTCAGGTTAGCAAAATGGTCATTGTCTAGGGGTTTCAGTTTAGACCTTCCTGTCCTTTGTACCTGGGGTGACTGAGGCCACTCCCCTATCACTGTCTGGCTGTGCACTTGGGGTATGGTGAGGGGACACCCCTTCCCTCTCCTCCCATCCCAGCTGTTGGGTTCTGGGGGGTCTGGCTGGGGTTATGGGCAGAGTCTGTGACTTGGGGAAAAAAAAAGCAAGTCTGATTGGCTCATTCAGACATCACCCATGATTCACCGAGGCAGGGGCAGGAGCTGAGAGGCGGAGGGACACGGCTGGGCTGCCGTCGGGGGCTCCGGTTTTCACTGGCTCCGTGTCCATGCGGGATGGAGGGTTTGGGGGAGGGTGGGTAACGGGGACGGAGGGGGCTGTTCTGAGCTGGGCACGCTGGGTGGCGGCCCTGCCGCGTCTGGGCTCAGAAACGGCCCTCGTTGTGCCCAGGTCCTCTCTCCTGCAGACAGTGGCTGAGTCAGGGAGGGCGGAGGCCCAGGACGAAGCTCTCAAACCTCAGGTCCACCCCGCTGCCACCCTGCGGAACGCTCCCGGTGACAGTGGCAGAAAGCATCTGAGACTGAATTTGCAGCCCTGCCATTCCGAATCCTCAGGGGTCCCTGCCCCCGACGCCATTCCCTGGAATTTAGGGAATGAGCGAGGTTCCCGGCGGACTGTGGGAGGCTACCCATGTCCAAAGTGTGGGACAGCGGCGGCCCTGCCTTGTGCTGGGCTCGGACACTGTGGCGCTTCCTCATCCAGGTAAGCGCGCGCTGGCAGTCGGGGTGAGAGACCGTCAACGCCTCCTATGCAAATGCTGAGTAGCCACTGTTGTCTCAGCTTCTTTCTGGAGTTGTGACAGGTCACTCGGGCACACAGAGCCCTTGCAAGCACATCCTGCAGAATAGTTCATCCTGAGCTATGAGTCCTGGCCCAGAGGATGTCCTGCAGGGACCGTGCCCCTGGGGTTCCAATCAGGAAGTCAGAGAAATGAGGGTGGCCCATAATAAGAAGTGAGGGTGTGGGTGTGGGGAGCCCAGACGCTCACTCACTCATTCATTTATTCATTCATTCATCCAGCAGGTCCCTCGGGTGCCTACTGTGTGCCTTGAAGACCCACAATATGCTGTTGAGGTGGATGGGCTGTGTGCTGGTCTGGGTTCCAGCACTGGGGAGAGTTGAATTCAGTTCAACGTTGGTTGCTCCAGAAGCAGCCCTGAGCAGTACCGAGTGTCACACCAGGTGAGGATTAAGGTCTCAAACCTCCGGTTTGGGGGTTCTTGGTAGCCCACCTGGAGGGAGCTGTCCGCAGGTCAGGGGCATCAAGCTGCCTTTGCTAACGTGGCCACGGCAGCACGTGGAAGCAATCTTACTACCTGATTCCCTGGCACCAAATGGGTGCAACAGTTCAGTTCAACTCCGACACTGTGTGCCTGGCCTCAGCACAGACCCCCCAGCTTAAGTGCTCAGCCCTACAGACTGCCCCCCTTCAGACGCCAGTCACAAGTCTCAGGCCACCTGTACTTCTGATCAACCACCTGTAATTAGGGGGAGGGTCCCATGACTCCCTCCTCAGGTTGGATAATTTGCCAGAAGAGCTCACAAACCTCTGGAAAGTGCTGTACATATGCGGCTTACCAGTTCGTTCTAAAGGGTACAGCTCAGGAACAGACAAATGGAAGAGATGCACAGGGCAGGGTGGGGTGGGAGGCACAGGGTTTCCATGCTCTCCCCAGGCCACCACCTCCCCAGCACCTCCCAGGGTTCACCAACTTGGAAGCCTCATCCTTGAGGGTTTCTATGGAGATTTCATTACAAGAGGTGTGGTTGATTAAATCATTGGCCCCTGGTCATTGAACTCAATCCCCAGCCCCTCCCTGTCCCCAGAGGTCAGGGGGTGGGGCTGAAAGTTCCCTCTTATCCCGTGGTTGGCTCCCCTGGCCACCAGCGCCCATCCTGAAGCTGCTGGGTGTCCACCAAGAGTCCCCTCTGTAGCATAAACTCAGGGAGGATTGAACAGGGCTGGTAACGCATAACAAATGATGCTCCCATTGCTCAGGAAGTTCCACATTAGACCACACCCTGTTACGGTGGTCCTTCTGCTGTCCAGTGAGTCAGGACCGCCAGTGTGGGCCCGAGCTGGGAACCCCTGCTGTGCCCGAGTTGTGGCCTTCCTCTCTGGTGGGACTGCCGGCTTTCCGTTCACATCTGTGTCAGGGTTGTGGGTGGGCAGAGCTGGGCGAGGCCCCTAGGGGACCCCAGACAGCCTCCTCGGGGTGGAGCCCCATCATTCAGTGTGGCCCTGTTGAATGTTTCTGTGTGCCAGGTCCTGTGCTGGGTACCAATTTCCTGTCACCGCTGCCTCCGTGAGGACCAGGATTTCGTCGTCATGTAGGGGGTGGGGGTGGTTTAGATACATGCCCTCTCAAAGCTGGTTCATCCAGGGCTCTTCCGTGGAAGCATTTGTGTCAGACTAGCTCAGTCCTGACAGGTGCCCTGATCCCCTCAGGGGACCCTGGGGTCATCAGTAATGACCTCAATGGACAATCTGAAGGCCAAGGTGGGAAGATGTTAAAATCTTCCTTCTCACGAAGTGGTGGCTGCCATCCAGGCACCCCCAGTGAAGCTTGCCTTGTGCCTGTGTGACCAGGCTGGCACTGGAGCGTCAGGAAATGTCCCCTATTCTTTTTACTGTCATCACCCTCAGACCGGGTCTGTCTGCCCTGCTTCTCTGTTGGGCCCTTGGTGCCCTTGTTATCACCAGCCTCAGCATTGCAGCTCCGACCTGACAGCTGGGAAGGAGGACGGACATGATTGTTAGGCTCCCTCGTGGCCCTGAGACCCACTCTGGAAGGCTCTATCAGGTCTGTGGTTCCCGACGCAGAGCCAACTTGTTGGGGCCGAGCCCCTGTTCAAAGTGTGGGTCTTGGTGGAGGCGGAGGGCGGATTTCCTAGCTGACAGCTGATGGTGGCGCTGTTGGCTCACACCAGGCACCTAGACAGCCAGCTTGGCAGCCTTGAGGGCCAGGAAGGAAGGGATGGTGGGAGGGGAGCCCAGTGGGTGGGTGGCATGCCCTCTCCTGGTGGGCAGATACTCCTGCGGGTTTCCTGGCCCGGGTCCACTGCTGAGTCTCGTTGAGGTCCCTGGCCTTCCTCAGTGGCAGGGAGGGTGGTGGCTGGACAGTAGACCATGGAGGGCCTGGTGATCAGGAGGCGGCAGGGTTGGAGCAGTTGGACAGGCCCAACCGAGGGGGCCTGCAGCTCCGCCTCTGTCCACCTCCAGCCTCCAGGCTCATGGGGCCTGAGCAGCTTCTCTTCAGACTTGGAGTCCTTCTTCTGCTGGCTTCCTGTCACCCTGGGGACACCTCTCCATAGCTGGGGAGGGCGTCTGCAAGGGCTGCCTATGGTGGCTAAGGCAACTGGTGAACTCAGCAGCCAGGGTCTGACTACTGGCCCAGCCCAGGCCTGGGTGGTCCGAGTCTGACCACCATTGCTCCTCCCTGAGACGGGACCAGCGGTTGGCAGGAAAGGCTCTGTCCTAGGGCTGGCCTACCTCTACCAGGGCCTTCCTGGGGCCCCAGTGGACCCCTCAGCCTTCCCAGGAAGCAGGGCTGGGTGATTTGCTGGCTGCATGCCTGACATCCTTCCAGACGTCTGATGTACACCGGGAATTTTTCTAAGTTGACAGGAATTGAACAGATATGAATGGAAGCCCTCCCATGGCCCAGTGCTGTGTTGGCACTCACCTCGTTATGGAGAGGGTCTCCTTCCTGCCCAGGGCTCTGAGGCTGGGTGACTAACTCCTCACTAGGAGCTAGGAGGTGGAGCTTGGGCCTGTGCATGGATGCAGGATGGTGACCTTGGACCAGTGGCTTTTTCTTTCTATGCCTCGGTCTGCTCATTTGGGAAATGGGAGAATTGAATGAGATTCAGTTCCTTTTCACCCTGGTGTTGGGAGAGGTTCCTTTCAGCCCTGGGTTTGGCCTTCTGTTCTGCTTGTTGAGTTACCGTTGCTTGGCCTTCTGCTTTATATTTCCTCTAACTCCTACTGGTCATCTTGGCCTAAGAGTCCCTCCCTGTCCTGGGGAATCTGTCTCTTTCCCTCCTTCATCACCGTTCATCATCATTATTACCATGATTAGCATCACCATTATAAACACCATCACCATCTTCATCATCATCATCGTCACCATCATCAGCATCATCATCATCACCATCACCAACATCTTTACCATCATGATAACCATCATCACCATTATCATTAGCATCACTATTGTCATCACCATCACCATCAGCAGCATCAGCATCATCATCATCACCATCGGCATCATCATTATCACCGCCACCACCATCACCATCATCATCACCATCAACATCAGCATCATTGTCATCACTGTCACCAACATCATTACCATCATCATCACCATCACCACAATTATCATCACCATTATTATCACCATCACCATTGTCATCACCATCACCATCAGCACCATCATCATCATCACCGTCATCATCAGCATGGCCATCACCATCTTCATTCCAGTCTCAGGGCCCATTTGGTGGTTAAAGACTCAGGTTCTGGACTCAGCGTTTCCTGGTTTTGTTTCTGGCTCTGCCATTTGCAAACTTGGCCTAAAGCAGAACCTAACTCTCCTCACTTTACCCTCTTATAAACTGGAGCTGATGCCAAGGATCAGAGGAGGCAATAGATGTCAAGTACTTAGTACAGGGCTGGACACTTAACGACAGTTCATTCTTCTTGTTAAAACGATCCTCAACAGCCCCGTGAGGATGGACATGGTGGCTCATGGAGGTTGAGGCACTGGCCCCAGACACATAGCCATTACACACTGGAGCTGGTGTCAGAATTCAGACTTATCAGCCTCCAAAGCCATACTTGTCACCATAGAGTTTGTCACCCTTCTCTCAGGGACTGCTGCTCTGAGTGTTTCAGACAGATATCCCTATATCTCTGCCTTGAAGCCTCATGCCTTGAAAAGGCAGAGGTGCTCTGATGGGAGGGAGGGCCACTGAGTTTCTCTGGGACAGCCTGGCTTGGTGGAAAGTGTGTGGATGGCTTGTTCTGGGGGCGGTGATGGGGCTGGTAGGAGAGATGGAAAAACAAGGGGCAACATTTCTCCTGCCCTCTTCCACCCTGTTCTCATTCACCTACTTGAGATGGGACGGGTCAGGAGGATATGCACTCTCCTATTTCAGGCCACTATCACTTTCCCTGTTGGCTCCATTTCCAAGGGAAGCAGAAAGAGAAATCTGTAGCAACAGACACCTGGTCCTCAAGATTTGAAGAACTCAGAGATGCGTATCCCTTTGGGGGGTCAAGACCTCTTTGGAATGATGGAAGCTATGGTGGCCAGCCTCCAAGTTGGCCTTCTGATATTTAAGCCCTTGGGTGGTCCCCTCTCACACTGAAGAGAGCCAATCTGCATAGATAATAGGACATTGTACAAGTGACAGAGTGTGGCCTCTGAGGTTGGGTCATAAAAGTAATTCCGACTTCTGCCCCGCTCTCTCTTGCATCCCTTGCTCTGGGAGAAGCCAGTTGCCATGCTGTGAGGACACTCAAGAAGTCCTATGGAGAAGTCCATATGGCATGAAACTACATCTCACTGGCCAAAAGCCAGGGAGGAATGGAGGCCTCCTGCTAACAGCCACCTTGAATGAGCATCCTTGGGAAGGTCCTCAGTTCCAGGCAAGCCTTCAGATGACCGCAGCCCCAGCTGACAGCTTGACTGCAATCCCACCAGGATTCTGAGCCAGGACCACCCAGTTAAGCCGCCCCCGGATTCTTGACCCACAGAAACTGTGAGATAAATGGTTTTAGCTGTTAAGTTTGGATAATTGGTTGTGTAGCAATAGATAACTAATACACATGGGCTCCCATCCTAGAAACACGCTTCGACCCACTTTTTCAAACACTTCCAGGACATTCAAGGAGCTTCTGATATCCAGGAAGATCAGGTTAAAACTCTGCTCTGATTACAGCCTCTCCAGGCATGGAAGCAGACACTGAGGCCCAGGGCTTCCTCACCTCATGGTGGCTGGGTTCTAAGGCTGAGTTCCCACAAGGACCAAACAATGGGTCCTGGCTATTTCAGTCACTCAGGAAGCCCGTGAAGCACATGGCTACAATGACACACAGTGATGAATGGTTTAAACATCCCTGGGGCAGCCCCACCTGGGTATTTGCTGGATGGGCTGGAGTAGAGGTAATAAATCTTTTCATCTCTTTTGAACAAAACATTTTGAGCTTGAAGAGTCTCAAGCCACTGTCATCATCAGCAAAGTGGGAATGACACCATGGCCACCATGACCACCTGTCCTCCCAGCCGTTACCTTCACCATCAACATCACCAGCATGGCCACACTCGTGACATCACTGTCACCATCGTCATCACCTCCACCACCATCCTTGCCCACCACCACCGCCATATTGCTACCACCCCCTGCAATCATCACCCCTGCATCACCAGCACTCTGACCACCCACCACAGCCCTGGCACCTAGCCCTAACCACGCCATGTCACCACCATGGCCACTGCCACCCTCTGTAGACAGGATTTCTCTGAGCTTCAAACGGCACAAAAGTTCTCAATGATCGACAAAAGGCAACATTACTCAGCAGTTATGGGTTTTATGATAAAGGAAGCACATTGAAGAGGATGGGCTGGATGAGAGCATGGGCGTGGTTGTGTGCTCGGCCACGCCCACTCCGGGGAAGAGAGGCTGAGATGGAGGCCCGCCTCCCAGCAGGCCAAGAAGGGCATCTTGGCCTGGAAGGATGAGGCACTTTATCCCTCCTGCTGGGGAACAGGGAGCCCATCTGCAACTTCTATTTAATGCCGTTTTAACAGCTGAGCGGGCTCTGCGGTGTTCACTTCAAGCAGCCCAACACTGTAGCGTTATCAGGTCTTGTAAACAACGGAGTGTCTTCTCTACAGCTGCTTAAAGGGCTGGGACCGGCACGGAGGCGAGCTCGGCCGTGCGGTGCCGCAGAGGGCCAGCCGTGCTCCCGGCGGCCTCCAGCCTGGCTTGTGCTTTGGGATTCTTGTTCTGCTCTCATGGCTCTGGCCCTGCTTCACAGAACCTGATGATCTGGCTTCCTGCAGGGCCAACTGAAGGGTGCTGGTCCAGTGCAGCCAGAGAGGGGCACATCTGTTGTCTTGCTTGTCTGGCATCTATTCTCCCTCTATTTTTTGTTTAGTGGGGATTATGCCTTCCTCCTCTCTCTGTCTGTTCTGGGTCTTGTGGACCGGACACCCCCTCCCTGCCACATGATCTTGCTCTGGGAATGGCACCCAGAGCTAGCCACTGGGAATTTTCCTTCGGGCTCTCCAAAGGCATTGGATACCTGACCCAAGTTGACTCAAGAAGCTTCAACCCTGGGACATTTGCTAGAATTGTTTGGAAAGAGGAAATCTTGTTCCGATCTTGAAGCTGGGGGACGTAGGCTCACAGCGTCACCAGAAGTCAGCCTGCTGGGAACGAAGCCAGTGTGAGGAGGGCAGAGCTGAAGGACAGAGAGAGAAACCAAGTCCCGATGACATTGTTGGAGTCGTCTCAGCATGTCCTGGAGTTGTCACTTACACGAGCCAAGAATGTCCCCTGGGTTGGCTGAGCAAGTTTGAGTTGTGTTTCTATCTAACTGAGAAGGTCCTTAATTCAGCCAGGATCCCTTGTCTGAAGAAAATCTCATCCGAAGAAGAGCCCCTATGCCCTCTGTGTTCCGAAGGATGTCAGAATAGCTTCTGTCATGCACCGTGAATGCTGGTATTTTCCTTCCATCAGTTCCCTGGGACTTGGGCTCCTGTCCAGCTTTGGTGACTCCCTGGGCAGGACCACAGTGGGAGGTGACGGTGTCTCAGAGCAGAGTGAGGTCCTATGGCACCTGTGGTTGGTGCTAGGGGTGGAGTGGGGCTGAGAGTGGGGAGACCACTTTACTTGCTTCCCGATTTAACCTCTGATCTGGCTTGTGCGTCTGACATCCAAAGAACACATGGCTCAAGGACTCAAAGATTTCTTTTTGTAAAAACACTCTGTGTGTGTGTGTGTGTGTGTGTGTGTGTGTGTGTGTGTGTGTCTTTAAGCTGATGAGTTACCACTGAAATATTTGTAGAGAAACCACATAAAGGAATCCTAAGTAGGGAAGTGGGAGTTGAATGATCCCAATTCATTTCTATGCCCTCCATTCTCATGACCAACTTGGTACATTATCATCTCCCAATTTAACCCAACCTTTCAATTTCTAAACAGTAAATTAGCGTAGAAAGACCCCAACAGATGCATCAGATCCCCTTGCAGAGAATGGATTTTACTCTAGGAGTTTTGCAAAAAGGAGTTGATTATAGGGCATGAAATGACTTCTTCAACTTTTGGGAGGGCTGGAGAAACAAACTCCAGTCTGAGCTTTGAGGCATGATCAGTGACAACTGAAAAAAAAAAAAACCAGAACAAAAGCACCACCTAAAGGTTGAGAGTTATGTTTTATTTGGCGGACCATCTGAGGACTGCAAGCCCCGGACGCATCATCTCAGATAACGCTGAGAAAACTGTTTGGAAGACGGAAGGGCAGGTGGGGGAGCCAGGACATAGAGGAGTTTTTGCAGCAAAAGACCAGGTGGTCGGAACGTCAAAGGATGACTGCTAATTAAAGAAAACCATACATGTCAGGTTAATGCATTTAGAGCTGTTCTCTGTATGGGAAGACGCAAAGTCTGGGCTCCCTGGAATCGTCCCTTTGATCTGCGCCTCAGCTCTCGGGGCCAGTGTCCTCTGCTTTCTCATCCTGAGCCCCCTCAGGGCTCACAGTCTGGGGTGTTGTACTGTGATGGCTTGAAGGCTGCAGCGTCCTTTGTTTACTGATAAAAGCAGCAACATTTTAGTTCTCATCAGGAAACTGTTTCTGCTGCACAGGATTACCCCAGCTACAACCGCAGGCTCTGGGACCACAGAGGCCTCTGCTCTGAGCCACACCAGCCAAGTGGCTGTCACCCCACACCCCCCAACCTTTCCACAGAACTCAGGTCCATGGTCCCTCCTTGCAGGAATGTATTCCTTTGATGGTAGAAACTGCACCTGGAGCTGAGCTGCAAAGGATTCTGGAAGATGTAGTTTTAACCTACTGGCCTCTGCAGAACAGGGTGGTGCCTAGAAGGAGGCGGGAGCAGACACCAGCAGGCCAGTGCACAGGGCCCTCACAATCCACCCTTTGAAGGTATGTCCCCCATCCCAGCTCCTGCCCAAACTTCAGCTCCTAAACAGCCACGTCAGCGACAGCTGCTCCCACAGAATTCGGCGCAAGCATCCCTCATAAAAATGCAACTGTCCTCAGTCCTGAAAGGAGAGCCAGACCCCACCCATCACACAAACCTAAAATCAACCACCTACGACACACTGGTTCACAGTAGTAGGACAAAGGGAGGGGGAAAAGGAAATCCAGGACACGGGCCTCGTTTACGCAGCTGGCTGGGGAGGCCACGTAGTTGATGTTCGTAACTTCTTTCTACTGCTTATTCTGTGATCTTTGTTTTCAGCATCTCACCGGGGTTCGGTTCTTAACCTGGAGGATGGGTGTACAACACTCTCCCTGTGGGGTCCGGGATCTTGGTGGTCCTCCCTGTACGGGGTTACTGTAGACTTCATCACCTCCCTCACAAGATACTGCAGTCACAGAAAGCAGTCCCCCAAATCTTGTGAGATCTAGAACAGTCACCCTATCCCTGTTGAGGTGAGCAGTGCTGCCACAGACTGGCAGAAGCATGGTGCGCAGGGCAAGCAAATCTGTATTCTGGATAAATGC
Source organism: Mesoplodon bidens (assembly GCF_964165515.1). Taxonomy (NCBI): domain Eukaryota; kingdom Metazoa; phylum Chordata; class Mammalia; order Artiodactyla; family Ziphiidae; genus Mesoplodon; species Mesoplodon bidens. The sequence continues at coordinate 183,139,754 of NC_138177.1, forward strand.
CTGTCCCAGCGAGGCTAACTAGTCTGCCCGTCTTTGCTGGAAAGGGTCTGGCTCTCCCAGGGTGTGTGCTCCCACGGGGCTCGGTTGTTATCTCTGCCACACCTGGGAAGGTGGAGCTGCCCTGCCATGGGGAGGGGAGAGGAGGGCGCTGAGCGCCTGTTGGAATCTCCATCCCTGCCTCAATGGGCCCACTGAGCAGGCATGGGGTGGCTGGGGAAGGAGGCTCAGAATGGGTCAGCTTGTCCATCTGGCTATGGAGAGCGTCTTCTGCTGTGGGGACCAGGCATCCTGACGCTCCTGGCCATTCTGGGAGGCCTGCCCCCCAAATTCCTCCAGCCGTGCTCTTCGCAGGCCGTGACCATGGGGCCAGACCTTCCGACAGTCCTCACGTTCGCTGTGCAGACCTGCTCTCATCTCTCCTTCCAGGACCCACTGGAGAATTGCTGTGCCTTTGGGGCTCTGCTTGCTGGGAAGATTTCCCTTTTCCACTCGCCTTCAGGGTGGGGCTGTGGTGCGGTGGCATCTGGTTGTGGCTGGTGAGTGTTTCATGCAGAGTCTGCAAACCAGGCTTGAGTTCCTTCTTCCTAAGTGAGCTGGTCACAGGAGACCCCTGGGACGATAGAGGTGGGTGGAGGGAAAGATGGCCAAGCCATTGGAGTAGGTGCGCTGGAGTGTGAGTCACTCCCTGGTGCAATTTCTTGGGCTTCCAGGGCCTGCTTGACCTGATCTCTTGTATATGCCTTAGGTGGGGGCTGCCCCTTGGCTTGGCCCAGGGCACGGCCTGGTAGACGGGGTCGCCTCCAGTTATGTGGGGTCCCTTGGCGCTCTTTAGGGGCCCAAGACTAGAAGTACAGTCTCCCCATCAGGCCTGATAGCAACTGCTGAACTGTGCCTCCAAAGGGAATCGTTGTTTGCTGCACAGGCTGTGACTTTCATTCAAAACCCAGGGGATGGGCGGGTACTGTGATTCGCCATACGGTCTCCCACCTGTCACCCACACCTTGAGCCCTGTTGGATCTCAAGGATCGCAAGTGCCAAGAGGCGAAGCTGCTTGTGTTGCAGCCCGGGCCAGCCAGCTCCAGCCTGCTCTGCCCTCCGCAAGTCCCAATTCTGACTGAGGCCTCCACGGAGGATTTCAGGGATTAGCATCGGCTCAAAGCCAGTGTTCAGCAACCCTCAACGGTCTGGGTATTCCCTCCCCCGTGGGCAGCACACTGGGCAGTGGCCGCACGTCCCTTTGGGGAAGGCTGGGGGGAAGGCTGACAGCATCGCATCCGGAGCTGAGGGGGGTCATGTGCAAACGTGGTTGCCATTATCCCTGTGTCCACGCCCCTCTGCAGTGTGACCGCAGCTCCTCCCACTGAGAGGTGGAGTCTATTTCTCCTTGAATCTGGATGCCCTTGTGACTTGCTTTGATGGAAAGAAGGTGGTGTTTATATGACATTGTGCTGGTTCCAAGCCAAGGCCTCTGAAGGCCTTGCTTGCTTCCATTCTTTCTCTTGGGACCCTGCTCCTCCATACAGACAGGACTGTGCTAGCCCACTGGAGGATGCGAGACCCCATGAGGCAGGGACAAGCCAGTCCTACGGAGGCTCCAGAGCATGGGAGAGGCCGGCCAGGCTGAGCTGAGCCTGTTTAATCAAACAGAACTTCTGGGACTCCTTTGGTGATCCAGTGGTTAAGACTCTGTGCTTCCAATGCAGGGGGCGTGGGTTTGATCCCTGATCAGGGAACTAAGATCCCACATGCCATGCGGCATGGCCAAATAAATAAATTAAAAAAAAGTTCAAGCAGAACTTCCCAGCTGACATAAAGACTCAGGAGCAACAATGAATGTTCAAGCCACTAGGTTTTGGAGCAGTTTGTTACACAGCAACGGCTAGCTGATACAGGTTGTAACCCAGCACTGATCCCCAGGGGAACCTGGCCTCCTCTTCATTCAAAGGGTTCAGGGTCCGTGAGCCAGTCCTGGGAACTGGGTGAGGAGCTGTGACTCTTGTGGTGCCTTGTCAGGCCTCTGTTCACCAGGCCTAGAGGATTTTATTTTATTTTTTTGGTTACACAGACCAAGTAGGACCATAGCAGTCTGCCCACCTATTTTAGCCCCCGGGGTCCCATGATCAACTGACCTCTATCAAAGAGTCCTATGAGTTAAGCCATTCTGATACGCATTCCTGCTGTGCTGCCCATGGGGGTCATCATGCCTCCTGGCCTCTGGGACATCAGTGTTGCTACTCGGAGATCCCAGGGTAATTGCTTTGCTCTGTGCACCCTGGAGCCCTCTCCCCACCGCTTCATCCTTGGATGCCAGCACACCCTTTGCTCCCTTTAGCCGCATGCCGTCAGGTCAGATAACCAATCCCAGATTTTACTCCTGGTACTGATTTCTGAGAGGCTTAGGTCTCAGCAGCAGAAGAAAGATCTATTCCAGTTAGTGTAGCAGAAAGGGATTCATTACAGGGTATTAAGTGGCTTATGAAATCAAGTCTGAGTTTCCAGGAAAGACTTTTAAAGCAACACCACAGAGTTGGACAGGCCAGCAGGTGAAAGTCAGGAAGCTGCCCTTGGAGCCAGGCCAACCCACCCACCACACAGCTCAGTTCGGAAGGTAAGAGCCACATGAGTGCATCTGATTGGGGGAATCTGCATCTCACCCTGAACTCAAGCTGCAAGGGCTCCTGGGAAATGTAGTTTTAGCTTTTCTAGTCCAGGAAGGTGGTGGAACAGATAGAGAGAGCCAGTACCCCAAACCCACACACCCAGGAAAGCCCTGGACATTGCACATTCCTAGGGCGGCATGGATTACATGCCTCCTACCCCATCAGAGCAGGGAAAGGCTGGCCTCTGAAATGTATCAGAGACATCGGTTAGGGCCAGACTGGCAGAAGCATCTCTGTGGCTCCCTATTCTTGACCACTTGGAGTCCCTCTGACCTATGGCATGCTTCTGTGATTTGTTAAGTTTGCAAAAAACTCATGGGATAGGGGGCTTCCTTACTTGTGTCATTACTTGTATCAATACTTTAATTGTTTTTTTTTTTTTTTTTTTTTTTTTTGCAGGGAGGCCCATACTGCCTGGATTTGAATCCTAGTCTGTCTCCTCTGGAGGTGTGACCTTGGGCAAGTTACTTCCTTTCTGTTTTTCACCTATAAAATGGGCAGAATTATATTACACATATTGTAGGGCTTTTACGAGGATTAAAGTAGATGATAATTTTAAAGCCCCTAGCACATTGCCTGGTAGAGAGTATGCATTTAATAAATGTTGAATTTTGATTATTATTATTCTACCTGTCCTATAAGTAATGGTCCACATCAATTGTTTGTTGTTTAAAACAATTCTTTTACAAATAGATGGTGAGACCATGTTAACGTTTAACTTAATTCACTAGTGAATGAATTAATGAACCAGCAGGAAGTTAAAAGTAGCTGATTTGAAGAGTATGTCCGGAGCAGCGGTTTATAAGTCAGTTGGGAAAGGCAAGCTGAAATGAGCTTGCTAAGTCAAATGTGAAACCGGTTAATAGCCTAGGAGGGCAATAGAAGTATAACCTTTTGGGTCATCTTCTCCACTGGGCCATACATCCATTACTCCTTGCCAGTTTTGACAGGTTCAACCCCCTAAACTTATAGGGCTGTAGAACATCTGGGCTCCTAGCCATTGTGCGTCATTCAGGAAGCAAATCTACACTCCCCAGAGAACCTGATGCTCAGGCAGACTTAGAAAATTCTCTAGCTGGATATCAGCAAAGCCAGTGGGCATCGTATTTCCTTTTCTCAAGTATGGGATACACTTTTATTATTAATGTGCATATATGAAGTTCCTACCCATCATAAAGATATAGAGAAAAAAACCCCCAGAAGATGACTGGGTGATTTTGTTGCCTTTGAAAGGAGTCCCTGCCTAAGGGCTTCTGAGTTTGCTCTCACCCGGGAGAGGAGGGAGAAGCTATTGGGAAGAATGCTTCTGTGTGGGTGGATGTCCTGTGGAGGTCACCCCTGGGCAGAGTTAGTAACCTCCTGTTCTGATGAACCCCTAGTTATGATGGAGCTTGGAAAATGATGTCAGAGCTGCCAGTTCTGGTTACTCTGCTGGTGAAAGAAAATCTTAGCAGGTGGTGGAGATGTGTTCACATTTCTTCTTCCTTGGTCAATTTCCTAACCAAGCAGAACCTGTTCACAGCATCCCAAGGCCACTCGAACATGTTTTGGATTGTTTGAGATACACACGTATCTAACTCAGGAACGACCACACTGTGTTTGTGATGGGAGTAGCAGCTATTAGGACAAGATGTTTAAGGAGTCCGGACCCCTGCCTTCTGCTCGGGCCCAGCCCCCTCCTCCCTGCAAAGCCCTAGGGGAGATGCTTGGGGGAGGACAGGGGAAGCCAGCTGCAGCTCTGGCCCAGCTCCCCGGCAGGTCTCTGGCCAGCCCGGCTGACAGTGCACACAGATGCATCTTCTCCCCCATCCCCCAAACCTGAATCTCAGACCTTGCCACTTGGTTGGGGTGAAAAGCCACATCTGCCAGTGTCAGAGGAAGGTAAAGCTGGGGTTCATGTTTAGAGGAATATATATACCTGGAGTATAAGGCACATGGGCAAAGGAGGTGCCACAGGTGTCCGGGCCCCAGACCAATCAGATCTGCTCCCCTCATCCCCAGGGTGAAGGGGTGGGGAGGGGGAGGGGCAACCCAGCCAAGACCCCAGTCATTCCTTACCTTCTCCACAGTTTTTGCCTTATCTTCTTACTGCTTGTACTGTATTATCATGATTATTCTTTAAGTGGACTTGGTTTTTTAGCAAAATACATTTATTTCCAAAGGGAAATGCAGCTGTATCATTACCCTAAACGAAACACCAGAATCCATTTTTCAAAAATAGAAGGTAACTGTAAAAAGAGAAGATAAAACAATGCTTTTAACTGTAGTGAATACTGGCTTTTACCTAAGAGAAGTTTTTGCTTTGGTTTGTTTTCCTTTCCTTTCCCCCCTCCCCCTCGTGCCCCTCCTCCTCTCCTCTCTCCCCGTCTCTCCTTAAGAAAGGAGAGTGGATGGGTTAGAGAGAGATGATAAAGACGACGGATTCCACCAAGATGAGGCATGGCTCCCCTCCCCCACCCCAGGTCTTTTCTGGGCCTTTGATGCCCCGCGTGTAGGAGAACTTTCCCCAGAGCCAACACACGGCGGGGAGGAGAGCATCTCCCAAGCTCCTTCTTTCTCAGTCTCCTCCTCGCCACCCACCTTCCCTAGACCCCCTACATCACTGGTTTTAGCTGGTCTGGGGGCTGCTTTTTTCTATCCCTTGGGCTCTCCTGGAAGAGGCTCAGCTTTGGAGACTCCCCTTTCTCAGCACCACCTCGTTGGCTTTCTTGGGAATGGTTCATGGGGATTCTCCCCAGGCATTTAGAGATGAAATTGCAGACTTCTGTAGCTCTCTCTCTCTTTCCTGTTCACCATGGACATTTAGGAACTTCTTCAGGTAAAAGCAAACCACCTTTATAGCCCTTAGTTCTCCAGGCTAGAAAGTTGGTTTTCAGTGGACATTTGCAATGTGCGGAGGTCATTCTCAAGAACAGAAGTCACCAGTGATTGCTCCCCTGCTGTGTGCCAGACTCTGAACTTGGGGTTTTACATTTGTTGTCTGGTTAACTCGATAACCTACGGTGAGGTATCACCTCTATTTTATGGATGGGAAAACTGAGATTTGGGATGTTTAAGTACCTCCACCAAGGGAGCACATCTTGTCAGAATGAGAGCTTAGATCAAAATCCAGGACTTTCTAATTCCCAAAGACTGTTTCCTTTCTACAACATTGGTGGATTCTCAAACTTTGTTGAGCCCTGTCAACACTGGTAGAGTGTGTTAATATTCAGCTACCTTGGACCCAAATCCAGACACTAGGGACGGGGTTCAGAAAGCTGAATTCTAACCAGTTGCACAGATATTCTGGTGCCTGTCCAGATGTGCTAGCCTGTGAGTACACCTGCGTTCCAGGAACACACACGTGGCTACTTCTTTGTGGCCACCTGATCTCCTGGTTGGCTTTCTGAAGAGCAAAATGAGTTCCTGATAAGGCCGATTTCTAAATGAAATCTTTACGTCAAATTTAGATTGGAGCAAAATAGCATTTGAGTGAACCAATGTATGTCTAGAAAATAAGCTAAGTTTCTACCTAGGTTTTAATAAAGACTTTTTCTATAGGATATGCTGTTGTCAATATTCATAGACCCAAACCTCACAGATTTTATGTATCTCCATTGGTGGTTTTTTAAAAATTTGTTTCCAAAATCCATTAGTATATATATATATATATATATATATATATATATATATACTAATGGATTTTGTATATATGTATTGCTGATAATGAGTTTATTTCCACTGACCCTTTGAATGATGACCTTGTCATCATCAAAGAAAGTCTAGACCATATTCAGAAGACTTTGGTTACTATAGCCAAAGGGAACAGTAAGTACACTAAAAAGAAAAAAGAAGAGAAAAAAGAAAAAGAAAACCGTAAAATGACAATGCTTGAACAAAAAGGATTTTCTATCTAACCCTCCCTGGCTGACTTGCCTAAATGACCATCAATTCCATTTCCTCTTCTTGTGCACAAAGGAAGTCTCCATTTCCCAGCTTCCCTTGCATTTGATCAGGGTCACATGACTGGCTTCCAGCCAATGGGATGAGGACAGGCATGGTGTGCATCCCTTTCAGTCCTGGCCATGGTGGTCCATGCTTCCCCTTCTCCTTCTCGGCAACCCCAGAGGCCATGTATCAAGAGGACGTTCTCACAATATAGAAGGAGCCTGTGGTTCTGAGTCACCACTTGGAGGCCACCCAAAGGAACCATCTGGCCAACTCTGGACAATGTGATGAGAGGGATATGAACTGTTATTATGTGAACGCTGCTGAGATTTTGGTGCTGTTGAGTACAGCAGCCAGTGTTAATTGCCCTGTATGTCCACTTAGCCAGAGAATCCTATTAACTCGAAAACACTCCTTTCCAATAATCATTTTTTAAAGCATCTTTATTGAAGTATAATTGCTTCACAATGTTGTGTTAGTTTCTGCTGTACAACAAAGTGAATCAGCTATACGCATACATATATCCCCATATCTCCTCCCTCTTGCGTCTCCCTCCCACCCTCCCTACCACACTCCTCTAAGTGGTCACAAAGCACCGAGCTGATCTCCCTGTGCTATGCGGCTGCTTCCCACCAACTATCTGTTTTACATTTGGTAGTGTATATAAGTCCATGCCACTCTCTCACTTAGTCCCAGCTTACCCTTCCCCCTCCCTGTGTCCTCAAGTCCATTCTCTATGTCTGTGTCCTGCCCCTAGGTTCTTCAGTACCAATTTTTTTTTTTTTAGATTCCATATATATGTGTTAGCATATGGTATTTGTTTTTCTCTTTCTGACTTATTTCACTCTGTATGACAGACTCTAGGCCCATCCACCTCACTACAAATAACTCGATTTCGTTTCTTTTTATGGCTGAGTAATATTCCACTGCATATATGTGCCACATCTTCTTTATCCATTCATCTGTCGAGGGACACTTAGGTTGCTTCCATGTCCTGGCTATTGTAAATAGTGCTGCAATGAACATTGTGGTACATGACTCTTTTTGAATTATGGTTTTCTCAGGGTATATGCCCAGTGGTGGGATTGTTGGGTCATATGGTAATTCTATTTTTAGTTTTTAAAGGAACTTCCATACTCCAATAATCACTGTTAATAAAAATTGAGGCGCTGTGGGCTGTGCTGTCTTTATTCAAATATTCATATTTATTTAGCACTTACTTGGTCAGGCACTGGGGTCAATGCTTCCTTACATCATTTTATTTGATCTTCATGACAATTTGAGGAGAAATGGGCATTAGCATCTCCACTTTACAGATGAGGAAACAAGGACTCGGCAAGGCTTACCCAGGCAGTGAGAACTGAGGCTGGAGTTTGAATGTAGGCGTGTCTGATTCTGGCTCATCTTCCCACCATCATGCTAGATGTATTTATCCTTTTAATCTGAACAGGTCATAAAGGGATTTTGGAGGGAAGAATACTGTGTACCATTGGTTGACCTGGTAGGTGCCTAGGCAGAGGCAAGAGAAAAGATGAGGCATTTGATCAAATTGTTCTGAAAAATGCAGGTTGAACCATTTCTTGAAGTGGCATTGGCTTTGGTAATCTAAAGTGTTCCCATATTAGCTCAATCGCTGAAAAACATACAGCCCCACTTGTGGCAAGTTCATCCTGAAATCTGAGTTCTGGCTCAGTCAATTTCACCTTTCATTTTTCCCGGTGAAGACTGTAGCTCATTTTAAAAGCCTCTCTGTTTCCTGGATCCCTTTTCATCTTATTTCATATGGAGTCAATGAAGCAGAATTTCAGGTCTTCGGTATCCGACTGATACACAAAACCACCTCAATCTAAAAATGGCTTCTGAGGGCATTTCCAGTTGAATGACCTCAGTTTTAGGCATGAGGTTTGTCTATTCAGATCCCCCTGGGGTGAAGTTCTAGCCATATGTTGGGTAAGGTGTCTTCTCGTAGTTGTGCACAATTGATTTCTCTTTTCAGATTGCCTTGACTTAAAATTTTTTACTTCCCAAACTTAAATCCGCAAACGGTGTCCTTACCCCCTTTGACCCAGTGGACCCAAATAGGGTCAGAACTCCCTGGTGTAGAAGGGTTCCCGTCATGGCAATCCCCCAGCTCCCATGAGGCTCCTTCCTTATTGAGATGGGCGTCGAACAGCTCTGCAAAGCTGGAAGAGGACAGATGCCTTCCTTCTGCTCTGCGTATGAGGGATTTCCAACTTGGGAGGATTCCAGAGTGCACCCGCAGGCCCCAGAAGGGAGTCTTGCTTTGCGGAAAGTGGTAGTGGCTCTGAAATGGTGAAAGGCAGTTACTGAGCCCCCAGGCTAGCTGAGATGTAGTCCACTGACCCTATTGGGAGCCAATAGCAGTGGCTGACCACCTGGTCCCAGACACTGTAATGAGAATTTATGGGGTCAGTAACTGGGAGGGAGATGGGCTCTTCCTTCTTTACCAGGCTGGACATGCTAAGGCTGCAGTTCTCTAGATTCCTAACTGGCCCCCATGTCCTCTGGGCAAGAGCCCACCTTATTTATCTTACGGTCAATCTACTACCCAGAGGGAGGTAATTCTTTGCAAATGTGGTGCAGTCAGAAAGGAGGCGTCCTCTCTTCAGGTTCTCTTCAGGTAGAAGCATCTGGTGGGCATGTTGGTGGGGTGACCCTTCCTACCTGGCTGGTGCCGGCAGGTGCTTCAAATCCTGGAGGGGAGATGAGGGTCTGCACAAACCTCTGCACCTTAGAGTGTGTGAGTGTGCAGATGGATGTGTGTGCAAGTGTGCAGAGGTGTGAGAGTGTGTATTGTGTATGTGAGCACGTATGAGTGGTGAGGGTGCACATGTGTGAGTGTGGAGAGTACATGGTATGTGTGAGAGTGTGCATGTGTGTGAGTGTGTGTGTGTGCATGTGTGAGTATGTATGGACGTATGAGAGTGCATGACAATGTGTGAGAGTGTGTACGTGGAGTGTGTGTGTGTATAAGAGTGTATATGTGCAAGTGTATGAGTGTGACAGAGTGAGTGTGGACTATGTATAGATGTGAGTATGGGTGTGTGTGTGTGTGTGTGTGTGTGTGAAGCCTGGGGAAACCACAGAGAGGAGCCATCACAGAAAAGAAGCTGAAGGGCTGCAATTGGGTTCTAGAAGGAGTGGGTCAAGGAAAGGGCGTTAGCCAGCCTGCAGGGAAGGTTGAAGATGACGGGGGAGAGGGGTGGTCCCTCTTCCTGTTTCCACTGGATTCTCCCAGCAGCCCCGAGAGTGAGCCAGGGAGATAAATGGATGCTCAGAGAGGTTAAGTGACCGGCTCAAGGCCTTTAAATGAAGGGTGTCAGTTGGAAGAGGCTTTATGATGGAGACTTGGCAGACTCTCTAGGGGTCAAAGGTAATGAAAATGACATCATCTTAAATTAAGGAGGGAGAGACCTGAGTGAGGAGGGGCTCCTTGACATGAAGAGCTTCCTCCCGAGTGCTGTTCTCAGAGTAACGTGAGAAGGACGGGACGTGGCCCCTCCTGGTGGAAAAGTGAGCCCCCAGCCACCTCCCCACCCAATCCTGCACTGCAGGGAGGAGGTGTCCCTGGGGTCCCCGATTGCCCTTTGGAGTCCAGGACTCTCCCCCCACCTCCACCCCTGGGTCACAGCACATCTTCGTAAAAAAAAAAATTCCACACTTAGAGTAAAACAGAAGGCTCTCCTGTTCCCTGGATTTAGGTTTTTCTTCTTCTTTGACCTTAGGATGAACTTTTAAGCAATGCATCTTGTGGATCTGACACGAAAGAGAAATGGAGGGAAGCGAATGGGCGAATGGTTTATTTAAATGTTCCTACTATGCTTTTAACTGATTTTGGATCCTCGTCTTTGATCTTGTTCCCATTTGAAACCTTGTTTGCTTATCAGGTTAACCTTGTTGAGATTCAAAATAAGGTGCGTCTTTAACAACTGCAGCGTTTTTTCTGTGGCACCGTGGAGCTTGACCCCTTGACCTTTCTTGAGCAGCTTAAATGATGGGGCACATGATCTGGAGTTCAAGTCCTGGTTCTGACATTTTGTTCTTTTACTTATTGAGTGCCTTGGGCAAGCCCCTTAAGTGGGGGGGAAAAAACCCAGCAACAACTGAGCTTCTTGAAAATAGAGAATGAGGCTCTCATGGGGGAGGTGCTGGGCTTCTGGTTTGTTCTTTCTGACCCTTTATCTTCCAAGCTGAGCACAGTGCAAGAGCCGGCATCTGATCTGTAGTCCATTCACTCATCTATTGAACCAGTCTTCAATCAGTGCTGCCTATGTGTTCAGGCATTGCTCTAAGTCTTTGGAATATACCGGTGGGCAGAAAAGACAAAGATTTACATCATACAGCAGTGAATTATGTAATAGATTAGAAGGTGACATTGCTAAGTACAAAAGTAAAGCTTAGGAATATCGGTGCCCAGATCAGAGCGGGACAGATGGCTGTCAAAGTTGGTCAAAGTTGGAAGAAGATCCATTGGGGAAAATACTTGAAAGGGATGAGGGAATTGGTTGCAGGTACCTGGGGAAGCATATTCCAGGCAGAGAGAGCACCCCTTGCAACGGGCCCAGGTGGGTGCTTGTCGGCCGTGTTCGAGGAAAAGAGAGGAGGCGTCTGGGTGAGATCAGAGTTATGGGGGGCAGATCATGCAGGCCTTGGGGGGCAGCATACAAATGTTCATTTCCCTCTGGGTGAAATAGGAATGATCTGATGGGTGTTGTCAATCATCGCTCTGGTGGGTGAATTAAGAATTCGCCACAGGGGGGCCAGCACGGAAACTAGGAGACCAGGTAGGAGGCTGTCGCAGGAGTCCAGGTGAGAGAGCGTGGAGTGGGGGCTGGGGGAAGACCTGGATTCTGGAGCTGGCTTGCAGGTGGGGTCAGCAGGACTGGCAGACAGATCGAATATTAGGTCCATGAGAAAGGGAAATCCAATGGGAGGATGGAACTGCCATCAGCTGGGGTAGAGAGGGCTGGGCTAGAGCAGGTTTGGGGGAAGATCTTTGATCCCTTAGGAAGGAGAGTCTTCTCCTAAGACATTCATCTCATCTAAAACTCAAATTCCCACATCACCAACAAGGAGATGGGGACACAGTGAGCCTGAGCAACCTTCCTGAGGTTGCAAAGCTGGGAAGCGTGGAGCTGAGACTCAAAGGCAGGCAGGCCATGCTCTCAGCCACTTCCTTTGCCCACTTCTGTAGAATGAAATTGTGAAACCAGAGGCCTGCTCAGTGAGGCCGTGCTGACCCTGCCTGAAGAGTCTGTGTGTGGGGAGGGGCGGCCAGCTCGGAAGGGCACCCCAAACACTTTCTGCATGGGAAGGGTGGGGAGGGAGTCAGGAGCAACTCAGGTTACTGGTTTTAGATCCTAGACTTAAACTCTAAACAATTTGTGCTTCGCGCAGCATACACTGAGCACCTACTCTGTGCCAGGCTACATGCTGAGTATTGGTGATTCATTAATAATTCCTCATCTTCAGAACACAGCACTTAGCAAGATGCAGATAAAGTTGTTTGCTTCTTCTTTATGCCAAGTTTTCCCAATCACCTTGAGAGACGACCTTGATGCTAGATTTGGGTCTGGAAGCAAACTTGTATTCATCTTCAGTGGAGTGTAATAGATATGTTGTGTTGTGTGTGAGTGTGTATAGGTGTGTGTATTTGAATGCACGTTTTGGCCTGTTCTGTGTCTCTATGTGGGTGGATGTGTCTGTGTGTACATGGGTGTTGTGACTGTGTGAGGTGTGTGTCGATGTTTGTGTGTGCGTGTGTGTTTGCATGTGCCCGTCTGTTCTGTGCCTGTGTGATTGTGTCTCGGTATGGGTTGGATGTGTCTCTGCACGTGTGCATGTGCATATGGCTGTACGTACGTGTGACGTGTGCCTACATTTGTGTCTGTGTCTTAGTACCACGGTGTGCTGTGTGCATGCGTGTTCATTTCCACTGGTACGTGGGGATTCCTGGGGGTAGCTCCTCCCCCCTCACTATCTCCCTCAGTGCCTGCCTCTCTCCCTCCTGTGGACAGGTCTTCTATTGCACTCCTTATTACCAAACCAAACTTGGGTCCACTTGCCCAAGCACAGCAAGGCCAGTCTACTGACACCAGGTTGTGGTGATGGAAAGTAGAGTGTTTATTGAAGATGCCAAGCAAGGATCAAGGAGTCCAGGTAGCTCGTGCTTGAAAGACCCGAACTCCCCAATGGCTTTCAGGGAAATGTTTTTAAAGACAAGTGAAAGAAGGAAGGAAGTGTGCTGTGGGGTGTGTGATCAGCTTGTGGACATCCTTCTGATTGGTTGGTGGTGAGGTAATGGAGAGTCAACATCATCAACCTTCTGTTTCCAACCAGTCTGGTGGTGGGGTCTATGTGCTTGTGGTCAGCATACAGTTAACTTCCTCCACATGGTGGGGTTTTAGTATCTGCAAAATAGCTCAAAGGATATGACTCAAAATCTATAGCCTTAGAGGAGGAACTAAAGGTCCTTGACTTTGTTTAATGGCTAAAATTATTTTGTCTTGTTTGACTGCTTTCCTTTCTTTCTGTATTTTCTCACTTCTCTGATGAAAATTATTCTTTGGAACTTGGGGAAAGTCTAGGAGGCTAAAGTTTTTCTACAGACAAGAGGCAGGTGGAGGACGTGGAGCGGGTTCTGTCTTGGGAAGGCCCCCATAGGGTCCTGCTCGGTTAAATCCTTATCCCTCTTCTAGAAACTTTCACCTCAGCTTTTCTCTTGATTCTGCAGACACCAGTCACCTGCTTGTCTCCACTCCAACCTCCACTCTGGAGGCTGTTATTCTCAGCCTCTTTCTTTTCAAGGATTGTGTTTCCTGCAAAGGCCGTGCATTTTCTCAATAGCAGGAGGTTCAACAGGGGGTCTGAACATCTCTCTAGCAGCTTTATCCTTCCTTATTTCGTAATTGACCTCGTTAAGTGGATTCACCCAGGAAGAACCCTAACAGGTAGAGACAGATCTCTTTATTTGTCCCTGATGATGATAAAGGAGCCACTAAATTAATCATGCCAACTTCCATTTTATTGAGTATGGTGTTCCTTTTGATTTAAGAATATTTTTACCTCTCCAAGTACTTTTAAGGAAGGTTATGGCAAGAAAAAGTCTATTCATCTCTGCAGTATATTTGGTTGCTTTTCATAAATTGTCTAGATTGCATTTTAAGGGAGTGGAAATTGAATCTAGTCTTTTTTGTTCTTTAATTGCTGAAGCCAATTAGCTGCTCAAGTGTTTAGTTATGAGAGAAGCATTCAGGTCTACAACCAAGTAGAGACTTCTTGAAGCAGTTTTTCAGCCCAGTTCTGCCAGCTCTTCCCTTATTTTCCCCAGTCATATTCTCCAAAGAACTAGCTTCCTTTATCAACCTCCTGTTTAGACCTGCGCCATTTCGGAGGTAAGTGGGAGTGTCAGTGTTGCTGTTACTGGGATGCTAGTGAGGGAGTCTAGCCCAAAAGTTGACTCTCCTTTCTCCAGGGGGCTCACTCTGGTCCCAGGAAGATCACCTGGGTAGGGGGTAGAGGAGTGATTTTTAGAGAGATGCTCACCTGTATCTCATAATCTTTTTCCCTGTTTCGGTTCTTACTTCTCACTGTTAAGGTTGTGAGGCAAAGCTTAAGGAGGTCAAAATGCAGGATAAACTTAAAAAAAAAAAAAGCTTTATTGCTAGGTCATTGATGAGTATCAGGAGATACAAAACTGATCTCTTACTGGAGAGTAAGTCCCTGGGGAGTCATGACCTGGCTCAACACTCATGGTTCTTCTGATATCAGAGACACTAGCATCCTCATCTGCTTGACACCCCTACCCATTTAAAAAACACTATTTTTATTGGGGTATAATTGATTTACAATGTTGTGTTAGTTTCAGGGTACAGCAAAGTGAATCAGTTATACATGTACATATATCCACTCTGTTTTAGATTCTTTTCCCATACAGGTCATTACAGAGTACTGAGTAGAGTTTCCTGTGCTATACCGTAGGTCCTTATTTGTTATTTATTTTATATATAGTAGTGTGCATATGTCAGTCTCAGTCTCCTGATTTATCCCTCCCACTGCTTCTCCCCTGTAACCATAAGTTTGTATTTTACATCTGTAACTCTATTTCTGTTTTGTAGATAAGTTCATTTGTAGCCTTTCTTTTAGATTCCACATATAATTGATATCATGTGATATTTGTCTTTCTCTGTCTGACTTACTTCACCCAGTATGAGAATCTCTAGGTCCACCATGTTGCTGCAAATGGCATTATTTTGTTCTTTTTTATGGCTGAGTAATATTCCTTTGTATATAGGTACCACATCTTCTTTATCCATTCCTCTGTTGATAGACATTTAGGTTGCTTCCATGTCTTGGCTATTGCAAATAGTGCTGCGATGAACATTGGGGTGCATATATCTTTTTGAATTATGGTGTCCTCCTTGACACCCCTACCCATTTCTCAGCACTTTTACTACTAACTTAAAGCAGGCATTAGCAAACTACAGTCCACAGACCAAGTCTGCTTGCTTTTGTAAATAAAGTTTTATTGAAACACAGCCATGCCACTTCATTTGCATATTGTCTTTGGCTGCTTTGGGGCTACAGTGTGGGAGGTGAGTAGTTTTGACAGAGACCGTAAGGTTTGCAAAACCAATATATTTACAGCTGGCCCTTTGAGAAAAATGTTTGTTCAGAACAATCACAGATGTAGAGAGCAGACTTGTGGTTGCCCAGGGGAGGGGCGTGGGGGAGGGATAAATTAGGAGTTTGGGATTAGCAGAGGCAAATAGATGAACAACAGGGTCCTTCTGTAGAGCACAGGGAACTATATTTAATATCCTGTAATAAACCATAGTGGAAAATAATATGAAAAAGAATATATATATATGTAAAATGAATCACTTTGTTGTACACCAGAAACTAATACAACATTGTAAATCAACTATACTTCAATAAAATAATTTTTAAAAAAAGAAAACATTTGTTGACTTCTAAAGTATCGAATAGGAAAAAATGTCTAATTCAGTTTTAACTGACTCCTCCTCTTCCCCTCCCCCCAGAAAAAAATGGACAGACAGAAGGTTAAAAACTTTTTCCTTTGGGAAACTCAATGGCCAATCCAGTGCTCTGTCCATGGTACTGGACATGCTTGACCTTCACTCCTTAAAAGCATTGTTTGCTACCAGAGACAAAAAGACAAACAAGCAAACCAACAAACGATTGCTAGGTGGGTGAAGACCAACTAGCATGCCCTTCACGTAGGAGGACACACGACTTAATGTTCATTGTCCCTCCAGCCTTCTTGGACTGAATAGGTGGAGGTGACCCTTGACAAGGAGGATTCCACGTGTCTTTGTTTTTTAATGAAGAGTAATGGCTTTGCAAGTGTTTACAAAGCCAGAGGGTATTGTATTAGTGAAGAAAGGAGATTCTCATCCTGGCACCTCTATGAATTACATTTCCTGAAAGTGCCTGAAGGTCAATTAAAACTATGTTTACACTTTCATTGACGCACCGTGGCAGTGAGGTATGATATTTAGAGAGCACAGTAGCATTTATGTTCTAATTGTGGACATAAACTTCTTGTTTTACACTGGAATTGCAATCGATAATGAAACAGAGCAGCATTACATCAAGTCAATTCTGAAAGGCTCTTCAAGTCAATCCAAATTGTGGAAAGAGAGATGAAGGTAGTGAAAATATTTAGGCCAGCTTATTTTGCTAAGTTTGGGTGAGGGTGCAGCTCATGAAAAATAAAGGTGATCTGGGGCTTGTTTCTGTAATTCTGGTCTCTAAACATTGACCACTCTTTTCTCCCGGGGGACCTCTGGAATGGGGTGGCACTGAGGTCTGCTTTTTTCAGTATGCCTCCTGCAAAGTCCCAACCTGCCAAAACTTAAAGAGGCAACCTGGAGTATCCTATGTTGATTTTTTTGTTAAAAGATATACAAAAGTTTGGTTGCCTAGCCTCAGAATTGAAAAAAAATCTATACAGAGCGACATCTGATACTTCTCTTCCTAATTTGCTTAAATTATTTATGTATTCCTAGGGGAAAAGTGTCACTTGGTATCATTCAACCCCTTCATCACCTAGGATCGTTCAACCAACTGCTCTGCCGAGGGCAGGGGGGAAGCCATGTGGATGCTGGTGAGATGGTCCCACTTGAAGGACTGAGATGCAGTGGTGGAGGTTCTGTGCGGAGGGACAAGTGGTCCCAGTGAGCCGAGGTCTGCAGCATCCCCTCCTGGTAACAGGGTGAGGTTTCTGAGCAGATCTTAGCATTTGCCTAATAATCTGCCCCCAGAGAGATCTGGCTTTCCTAAATACTGTGACAACCTTGTAAAAACTGGGTCGAATTGGAACAACCTGGGAGTATTCCAAACAATTATTTTATGAGGTAAGTTTAAAAAGTCATACTTCTGAAAAACAACCCCCACAGGGTCTAGTCTTACATTTTTACCGCTGTTTAAAAATGCCTTCCAGAACCATCTGTAGCTTGAGTTCCAAAGTACACAGAACAGGTTGATACATTTGGGTGAATCTCCAGCAAGGACCAGGGTACTGTGGATGTTCCAGTCTGCATGCAAAACCCTTGGGGAAAGAATCACTTCTGAGTGAACCAAAGAATGGATGGATGGATGAATGGGTGGAAGGGTGGCTGGATAGACAGATGGATGGATGGATGGATGGATGGATGGATAAAGGGGAAGGATGCATGGATAGATGGATGGATGGATAGATGATGCATTGAAGGATGCATGGATGGATGCATGGAAAGAAGGAAGGACTTCTTTGGTGGACCATAGAACCATACTATATTCCCAGGCCATGGCAAAGAATCTGGAAGTCCCTGACTCCCCTCCCATTGTTTCTCTTTCGTCCTGTGACAGTGCTTGCTGGGGTGGGGGAGGCTCAGGTATTAAGTATCTTGATAAGCACTGACCTCTGTCTGAGGAAGGAAATCACCTTCTCTCTCTGCTCACTGGAGGCTCCAGCAGAGAGTGGAGACTTCTAAATGAGACTCGCTCAGCTTCTCTTAAATTGTTCCTGTCTGATCCCATGGGCTTGATATTTTCCAGATACATCATGTGACGCCAGCTGATGCCTAAATGCATGTCACTGATGAGGGTGATTCATCGGAAGGGACCAGAGACTTGGGTGGCATTTTGTTGTGGCAGGTGAGAGAGAACGTGAAGTGTGTGTGTGTGTGTGTGTGTGTGTGTGTGTGTGAGTTCACCGTGGTACGGGCAGAGGAAGGCTGAGTGCTCAGAGGTCAGAGGCTCAATCGATACAGTGGGTGTTTTCCCTGGGGGGCTTGGTTCTGGCTGGGTGGGGTCTGGGGAATCTGCCTGAATCCTGAGGAACAGATGGGTCCCCCAACTCATGAAGACAGTGAGGTAGTGACCCCTGGGTTGGGAAGGCGTGAGACTTCTGGATAATGGAGCTGACAACCAAAGGGGGAATATCCTAAACCTTGTTTGAGGGTTAAAAGAAACACAACTCAGCTTCTTTGGGGATCAGAAACAATAAAAACAATGCATGTGTGAGGTATTATTTAATTTGTTGCCTTCCCTCCAGCCCTGTGAGGTCCATGGGAAAGATACCACTGTCTCCTTTGCACATGAAAAACGAGATGAAGAAGATGATGATGGTGATGATGATGATGACAGATTGTAGCTACTCTTTATTGTGGATTGTGTTCCAGGGATTGTGTTAAAAAACCACCATATCTTCTATCACTTTTTCTTTAGGACAATTCTATGATTTTATAGGTGGGAAAACCACGGCTCAAAGAGAGTTCCTTTCTTTCTTTTCTTCCCTCCTTCCTTCCTCCCTCCCTCCCTCCCTCTCTCTCTCCCTTTCTTTCTTTCTTTCTCTTTCTCTCTCTCTCTCTTTCTTTCTTTTATAAATATGAACACATCCCTACAACAACCCTGTGAGATAGGTATTATTATTGTTATCACTTTCAACTTATAGATGAGCAAACTAGGCACAGAGAAGGTAGGTAACTTACCCAAGGTCACACAGCTAGGAAGTGGCTGAGCCAGGATTCAGAGCCAGGGTGTGAGCAGTCCAGGGCCAGCCTGTGTCGCCCTCCTGCAGTGAGTAGTTGGAGGGGCCTGGCTGAGTGCTTGAGACTGTCATTTCCTCAGTCACATGAGTACCAGCAGCAGTAAGCCACTGCCTCCCCACATCCTCCTTTTCTTCCAGACCACTTCCTGGGCAAGACAGTGAGAGTGCCTCAGGGCAGCCCACGAGGGACCATCCATGGCCATGGCCTCACTTACCTGAGGGCACTGTCCTGAGTCTTCTGATCACTGGGACTTGAAGCCCCAGCTATGGACAGAAAGGGTCTCAGAAGTGACCATCTCTCATATGCATCAGTGATGGGGCTGGGGTCTCAGCCGCTCTTCGGAAGAGCAGCAGAAGGCTGAGCCTGGCAGAAAGGTGGGCTCATCCATTGCCTGCCATGGGCAGGATGCTGTCAGCTGGGTCCCAGCTTTCATGGGGCCAAGCAGTGCCATCCACGGGCCTCTGAGGGCAGACAGTGTTCTTGCAGCCCTGGTGGCTTTGTCCCAGTGGGGTGTTTCTGAGATCTGCTAAGACTGGCCATGGGGCTGCCATCAACAGGCACTGCCCTCACATGGCTCTGGACCATCCAGACATGGTGCCCGGCAAGGCCAGCGGAGGACCTGGACCCATGGCTGGTTAAAGTAAGATGTCCTCTGTGGACTCAGGGTCCTCTTGTCCTGCCCTGTTCATGGTCTCTTAATCTAGGAGCATCGCAGATGGGACCTAGCCGGTGTCCCCCACTTCTGGCACTCCAGCTTATCAGAGTGCATTGAGGTTGCTTGAAGTTGGGGTGGGCTGACTCCCCAGTAATGGCACATGGGGCCAGACCACAGACTTCCCTGGACACCACGAAGGAATTTCACCTTTATTGTTGGGGTGACAGCCACAGAGGTGCTTGAGCAGGTGAGGGCCGTGCTCAGACCTGGAAGAGTCAGGCTCGCAGGGCCAGGCTCTGGGCAGTAGCGTCCTGAGGGGGCTAAAAACAACGGAAGTTTATTCTGCCACAGCTCTGGAGGCCGGAAGTCCTGTAGCAAGGTATAGTCAGGGCTGTGCTCTCTCCAGAGGCCCCGGGTGGAGGGGGGATACTTCCTGCCTTGTCCAGCCTCTGGTGACCGCCAGCCATCCTCATGGTAGCATCATGCCTTTGCCTTCGTCTTCACATGACCTTCTACTTTCCTCCCCGTGTCTCTTTCATGTGTCTCTTATAAGAACACTTGTCATCAGATTTAGGGCTTGCCCGGAGAATCCAGGATGGTCTCATCTGGAGATCCTTAACTTCGAATCACACCTGCAAAGTCCCCTTTTTCCAAAAAAGTAACTTTCACAGGTTCCGGGGGTTAGGAAGTGGACATATCTTTTAGGGGGGGTCACCATTGAACCCACTGCTTTCTCCCATGGACTCGCCTGGCCTGAATACCAGGAATACGATTTCTTCCTGTGTTTGCTTAAATGTACAGGGAGGGCAGCCAAAGGGCAGAGGAGAGCAGTGTTGGTTTTATTCCTCTTCCATTGGGTAGGGATGCTTTTTTTTTTTTTTTTTTAAATAATGGCATGGCTAGCACATGGGCCTTACTGATTGCGCCTGTGCGCTCTTCCAGGATCTCAGGATAATCTCTGTCCCTCTTGAGTCCCTCACCTAACCAGTCTCTGCTGGCTTGTAATTCCCTTGATACAGCAACGTCTTCCGTTTTAAAAGATTCCCATCTTGGTGGTGTGCTGAATTGGGCGATTGGGATTGATATGTATACACTGATGTGTATAAAATTGATGACTAACAAGAACCTGCAGTATAAGAAAACAAACAAACAAAACAACTAATACTGGGCTTCCCTGGTGGCGCAGTGGTTGAGAGTCCGCCTGCCGATGCAGGGGACACGGGATCGTGCCCCGGTCCGGGAAGATCCCACATGCCACGGAGCGGCTGGGCCCGTGAGCCATGGCCGCTGAGCCTGCGCGTCCGGAGCCTGTGCTCCACAGCGGGAGAGGCCACAACAGTGAGAGGCCCTCGAGCCGCAAAAACAACAACAACAACAATAACCAACTAATACTAAACTTTCTTTGGGTTATTTGTATGGAAATATGTTAATATAAATGTTTCAGACATTAAAAAAAAAAAAGGCTCCCATCTTGTTACTTTTTCCGTCCAGTTTTCTTCCCTTTCCTTTCTCTTTCCTTCCTTCTCTCTTCCTCCCTCCCTCCCTCCCTCTCTCCCTCCCTCCCTCATTTCCTTCCTTCCTTCCTAAAGCAAAACTGACATAATGTAAAATTAACAATTTTAAAGCAAATACTTCTGTGCCATTTGATACATTCACAACATTATGCGATCATCGCCAGTTCCAAAGCAATTCATCAGGGAATTGGAAACACTGTACCATTTAGCTGTCTCCCCCTTGCCCCCTGCCACTCCCACCCCCAGCTCTTGGTAACTACTAATCTACTTTCTGACTCTATGGATTTACCTATTCTGGACTTTTCATATAAATGAATCCGTGGTCTTGTGTTCCTGACTTCTCTCATTCGCACAGCAAGGCTCATGTTGTGCGTGTGTCAGTGTAGCACACACGGAGAGACTGCCGCCGCCTGCCGGGGACGACATCCCTTGCCGGTCTCTTCTGGCTCTGAGCTCAGGGGCGTGGCTCTGAGGGTTGTTGGGACCCCCTGGAGGTTGTGTGTCTGTGGTCAGGACTCGGGAAATCAGGCTCTCAACATGATATGAAGTGATGCAGTCAGGGGCTTCTGGCCGCGGGGAGAGGAGATGCCTTTCCCACCACATGGCTCGGTGGGGCCCAGGCCTCTGCAGAGAGACCCGGGTCTCTAAGTCTCCAGGGAACCCGGAGATTGTACCCAGTTTGCTGAAGGCCCGTCCTGGCTCTGGGCAGCCAGGAAAGGAGCTCGGGGCAGTGCTCGGCAGAGACACTCAAGATGCCCTGGCTCCCCGACCACTGACAGCTACCTGTTCTGCGCTTGGCAAGGGGTGTGGGGTCCTGGAGTTTCTTCCCAGGCTTCTGTGTTCCTCGGGAAAAGGCCGAGCCTGGGAGGCTGTCCCCAGCCTCCTTCTCCTCCTGGCCATCTGTGCTCCAAGCAGGCTTTCCAAAACCTTTGGTTTGGGTTTTACCTGCTTGTCGACAGGGAGGGGCCCTTTCTGCTCCCCCATACCACCTCCTGCTAATGCAGCATGGGCATTCATATGCTGTTGGAAGCTGAGCTTTTTGGTAAAAGTTGAGCCCTGGCCTGATGCTCAGGTAGGCAGGTGGACCTCTGTGACCATTGGGAGAGCCTGGGGTAACTGTCTCCCCAAGTTGGGTCTCCATTAGGGGCAGCTGTTAGGAAAGGGATCCATGTTAGCTGATTCTCAAAGCCGGTTCTAACTGTACCTTTCTGGCCTGAGATGCTGCTCCAATCAGCCGGATTCCTGTTTTCCAAGCGCTGCCCTCCTAATCCTCTCTGAGAGCCATCTGCCAGGTCGTATGCCTCACCAGCAGAGTCCCCAGGGTCTCCGCCCTGGTTCTCTGGGCAGCTCTGCCAGGACGATATCTGGTTTACTGAACTGTTAGAGGCTTTTCCCCAGCTCATCACTTTCCAGGACTTGCTGGACTGAACCCGCCTCTGCTTGTGTTGAGTCAGTCCCCACGCTTCCTTGGTGTCCCTGGCGGAGCGTTGGGACCCCCGTCTCACCCAGGTAGGGGGGATGTCATAGCTCTGCTCTGCTGCCTGCTCACCCCTCCGTGAGCCTGGACGTGCCCCCAGGGCCTCAGCAAGAGCAGTGATGGTTTTGGGTGGTCCACGCTGGGCTTCAGAATGAGAAGGAGGAAGCAGGTTCAAGGGGTACTCTTGGCGGGTTCACCCCCTTCCTTGGCACCCAGACCCCCAGCTGGCCCAATCCCTCTGCCCCTGGGGGTCTTGGTGTCAGCCTTGGGAGAGGCATTCGGGTGCTGGGTGTCTCCTATGACCGTATGGTGCCCGAGAGCCCCGTTTGTAGGTCGAGAAGGTTAGGGCGCGGAGCTGGCCGTGGCACCTGGCTCTGGGCCCTCTCCACTCCATCACGCTGCTGGCAGCCACCAATGAAACCAAACAGATGGGGGTAAAAGAGCTGGGTGAAGTCGCAGCCCCCAAATGCCATAAGGAATACAAATGCTTTGGGGTCTCTGGGGAAAAATAGCCGAATGGTGTCCTTGCTCACCTCACATTTCTCCCATTTTTCTAAGAGAGCTGTCGGCATGCCTGATTGCTTTGGACGGAGCCTGCTGATTGCCTGGGAGAGCCTTGACCCTTCCCTTGGGGTGGGGATGGGGGGAGGGATGGGAGCGGTGGCGGCTGGAGAACTCACATCAGAACTCTAGAATCTTCCTGGCCTTCTTGGACCCTCTCTGAGTGGTGGTGGGGCGCAGCACCTGTTCCATTGTCCGGGAGGGGTGGGCGGGGGTCTTCCTGCCGGGGAAGCAGAGAGCAGGAGCTCGTGCCTCTCTGCTCCGTAGAGAGCTCTCCAAGGCCCCCAGGCCGGCGGCCTCCTCCCCCGCACGCTGTCTCACCCAGGTCGGACTGGAAGCTGATCAGATCAACTGACTGCCAAGCGCCCAGCAAGGCCCCTGCCTCTGGCTGCGCTTCAGGCTGACGCTTTCCCTTTGTTAAATCCCATTTCTCCATTAAAAAAAAATCCCAGTCTTTGTGGCTTTTCTTTTCTTTTTCTTTTTAAAAATATTTTATTAAAGTATGGTTAATTTACAATGTTGTGTTAGTTTCAAGTGTCCAGCACAGTGACTCAGTTATACATATGGCTTTTATTTTCTTGACTCTAGGAAACGGACTTTTGCTCTTGAATGAAGAAATGGGATTCTGGATTCTTCTGTGTGTCCTAGTTGCAGGCGTGTGGTCTTGATTTTCCAACAAGGCAGTGGGTTCACAGTGGGCGTGGACCACCTTGGCGGGCAAGGAAGTTTGGAACCGCAGAGGTGAGCAGCTCAGTGCTGGGCTCACACGGGGCTTTGGTTGACTGTATACATGTGTTGTGTGTATATGTGTGCACATGTGTGCATATGCACACACTCCTGCATGTTTGTGTATTGTGAGTGTGTTTGTATCTGCATGCATGAGGGTGTGTGCACCTATGTGCATGTGTCTGGGTGTGCATGTGTCTGGGTGTGCATGTGTGTGCGCAGGCATGCACAAATGACCTGCCCTCAAGCAAGACACTGGAGGGGACACTTGTGCACCCAGCGCTGCTTCTGATCCTGGCCTCATGCTGGGACCAGGAGCAGCCCCACCCCTTGTCCTCACCCCGAGTGCCATCTGTGCAGTTGGGTCGCGTCCTGTCCCTGGAGGCCACCTCCTTGCTGGCTGTGCCCCAGCTCTGCTCACCGAGCCCCGTGATGGATTCTCTTACCCAGTTCTGATGACTCGCTCTTCCTGCTTGGCTTTAATTAGGTCCCATAAAACATCTCCTGCTGAGAGTTCTGGGTCAGTACTTACTGTATCTTTCAGGTTCAAAGAAACTGGAATCTTTCCTTTTAGTAATTTAACAGAACATTTCATGCTGTAAGGGCTAAATGCCCTCCAGATTCCTCGTCTTCTCCAAAGTAACTCTGAGAGGCATTGTTTTTATTACTGGAGACGATTACTGGTTTTCTTCTTATTTCTCTCTCCAATGTCTTCTTGGATGCTGCAAGGGGCCCTGGCTTCCCTAGTGTGAGACAAAACTCTCAGTGGTCCGTTCCCAAGGCGAGCAGCATAAACTCCAGTGGAACCTTCTGGAAGCTTCCCCTCTGCTCCTGGCGGCCCCGAGAGAGACAACCTCTTGCTCTGCTTATCATGAAGAATATTTCTCTTCCTTCCTTTGATACCTGCTCTACACTCTTGTGATGGGGGTGCCGACAATAAAACTGAAGTAAGACCACGTGAAGCCACCCTCCATGGGGTGTAATGGCCTGGCTTGTTCCTGCTGTCGACTAAAATAATCAATAAGCAATCAAAAATAGGAATAGAAAAGGGTTTTACTAGAGCCAGAATGAGGACTAGAGCCTGGAAGCCAGCCTCTTAGATGACTCCGAGGTTCTGCTCCGGAGAAGTACGGTTTTCAGCAGAGTTTTATGTCTTGTCAGAACAAAGAACATCAAACAAGTCAGGGATACATTCCTTCAAGGTTTCAAAAAAACCAGATCGGCACGTTCACAGCAAGTCAGGATGGCCTCTGCCCCTGGGAAGGGAGTCTTATCATCAAAGGAGGATCAGGGCTTCTCTAGTGGCTCAGTGGTTAAGAATCCACCTGCCAATGCAGGGGACACGGGTTCGAGTCCTGGCCCGGGAAGATCCCACATGCCGCAGAGCAACTAAGCCCGTGCGCCACAACTACTGAGCCTGCGCTCTAGAGCTGGCGTGCCATAACTACTGAGCCTGCATGCCGCAACTACTGGAGCCCGTGCTCCGCACCAAGAGAAGCCACTGCAATGAGAAGCCAGCGCACTGCAACGAAGAGTAGCCCCCGCTCGCCACAACTAGAGAAAACCTGCGCACAGGAGTGAAGACCCAACACAGCCAAAAATAAATAAATAAAATAAATAAGTTTATAGAAAAAAGAAAAAGAAAAAGGAGGATCAGCATTGGCATCCCAGGAAGAGGGGCATTTCATCTTTATTTTTAACATGATGTCTTCTGGTCAATGCACCTCTCTCCCATTGGGTGGAGGGGGTCGGGACCAGCTCTCTTCTCCTGGCCCTGCCTTCCCCACTGGGGGAGCCTTGCTAGTGCAGCACCCCTGCCACGGCTCCACTCTCCTGCCGGGGCTGACTTTGCCCTTGGTGGGTAGCTGAGTCAGTCTGACTCGGAGCCCCCCCATGCCCAGGTCATTCCCTTCAGCCCTGCCTTACGGTCATGAGGGCGACAACTGTCCCTCCCCTGCCACTTAATTTGTTTTCCGTTGGTTCAGAACTCAGCTACGGAGAGGGGTTGTCATTTCGTGGCCCCCTTGAGCCCCAGCAGGTCCTGGGTGCATGCTCTCTCCCTGCCTAGGTCCCCCCTGCTCTAACCATCACTCTCCCTGGCCACAGTCTAAATTCTTGGACCCTCCTGTTATTTTCCCCTTGTAACACTATGTTTCTTTCCTTCGGGGCAATCGTCACCATGTGTCCTGATGAACACATTTGGGTGTTTTTTTCTGACCTGTCTCCACACCAGGCCATGTGCATCTCTCACCCCCATCTCGTGTAGCCGCCGGGTAGCCCATAGTCGGGGGAGGTGATGGACTGGCCAGCATCAGAGGCACCGTCCACCTGCTCAGAAGGGCCAGTAAGAACGGCAGTGACGGGGTGGAGGGACATGGGCGGGACCCTCACGTGGGTCACTGTCTCTGGGCTCCAGTGGCCTCATCTGTAAGATGGGATCCTAACAATAGCAGAAGCAACTCACAGGGCTTTGCCCATCAACGCCACCCATAGGCTTTGAGAACCTTTCCATTATTTTCCCGTCTGCCGTTACTATGACTGTCTCGGGACTAAGCGTGAGATGCAAAGATTAGAGAAAGCCTTGCTCAGGTGTCCCCTTGGGTCCCCCAGAGGTGAGGATGAGGATAGAGATCCTTTAAGGAATCCGTTTATCAAAGCTGCATAGGAGGGGAGGCGGCCGTCGTGGGGCGTACTGCTGACCAGAATATTCGGTACGGATTGGACGGTCCCTTGACCCCAGCTTGCCTCCTTCTAATCCCTACGGCAGAAGGGGAGTCTGCTGCTGTCCTTGAGTCCCGCGGGGATGCAATGAGTGAGTGACCCCAGCTGGAGGCAAAGTCAGGTGGCCCAGGGAGGCGGGGACGGTGCACCCCTTCCAGCCCCGCCATTATCATAGGTTTGGGCAATCGAAGCTGGATTTTGTTCTGCAGCATAAATGGGCTTGAGCCTCACTGCATCTTGTACTGAAGGGACCGGTGATGGCATGGGAGGGGCGGGGGGCAGCCTGGGGTCCTCCTGCTTCTCCCCCTCCCTCTGAGAGCAGGAGGGAGGAGGCTGGAGACAGGGGGAGCCAGTTCCCTTTGCATGAGCCAGGAGCGGAGCCAAATGCCCAGATGCGATGGTTTTCTGTTATCTGCTTACTTACGGATGGCCTGCCCCCCCACCCCCCACCCTTAGACCACAAGCTCCAGGAGGGAGGGACCTGGCCTGCTTGTTTCCGTTGTGCACGTGGAACCAGCATGTCACAGGGCTCGGCAAGTGTTTCTTGGGTGGCTGAGTGAGAGCACAGGTTAGATTTTGAGAGTCTGAGACCCCAGCTGGCATGAGGTCCCTCACTCTTCCTGGATGCCCCCTGTGGACTCCCCGTGCAGCCCCACTGCCCATCCCCCCACCAGGCTCACCCACGAGCCCTTTGCAAACACTGCCTCCTGCTTCCTGCCCTTTTGCTTCGGACTTTTTCCGACTCCGTTTGCTCATTGCCGTGAGCGCGTGTGTGCAGGGAAGGGCTGGCTCAGCAGGCCTGGTGTGTCCAGACTCTGCACACTCGTTGCCCGGCCCTGGAATATCCTGCCAGACAGGAGTGTCTGTTTTCCTGATGTCTTGGGTCACACCAGAGAGTCTAACAATGTGACTTAACAGTGGGGGCCTTCACTTCTGCAGAGTCTGGAGACAGAAGGTCCTGTACAGCCAGCCATGCCTGTGTGACTGCCCCCAGCAGAGACCCTGGACACCGAGGCCTGGTTGGGCTTCCCTGGTTGACCACACCTATTGTGTGTTGTCCTTCGTCGTTTCCAGAGAAGCTGTCACTGTTGTATGTCCCTGTGGGCCTGGTCCCTCTGCTGGGTTTAGTCTGAATCCCTTCACTCTAACAAACCATAAGCACAAGTACCATGACTTTTCTGAGTTCTGTGAGTCCTGGAAAAACACGGGACCTGAGAGTGGTCGTGGGGGCCCCCCAAACACACTGTGCTGCTGGAGGGTGGACCGAACTTAGTTAGATTTCCTGTAACTTTAAATTCAGATGTAAATCCAAATTTATACCAAAGTTGCAAGAATAATGCAAGGAATTCTTATATTCTCTCTCTGAATTCAACCATTGTTCACATTTTGACCAATCTGCTTTATCATTCTCTCTCTCTTCATATCTATCTATCTATAATCTATCTATCTATTATCTATCTATCTATCTGTTATCTATCTATCTATCTGTTATCTATCTATCTATCTATCTATCTATCTATCTATCTATCTATCATCTATCTATCTATCTGCATTCGAATGTCTTCAACAGTCCCAATAACACCCTGATACCTGCTGTTTATCACTGTCCAGGGTCTAATCCAGGGTCACGTGGGGCATTTTGTTTTCCTTCTACCTTCAACCTGGAACAGTTCCTCAGCCTTTCTCGGGGAACTTTGACTTTGGCATCATGAAAGGTAATAGGCATTTATTTTGAAATGTCCCTTACTTTGAGTTTTCTCTCGTTTCCTCATGTTTAATCCAGGTGACCATTCAGCAGACAGATCCCTGAAAGGGTGCTGTGTCTGGAGGCTCAGGATGTCTGGGTACCAAGGCTTCTGATGGTGACCACCTGCTTTGGGGAGCGTCCACCAGGTTCTTTACCTACTGGAAGTCACTCGTTTCCCTTTATAATCACTAGGAGGTTCGTGGGGAAATACTTTGAGATTTAGGTAAATATTGTGCCCTTAGGTGAACTTTTACATCCACGCGTTTCAGCCTGGGCTGGTCATTTCCTGATTCCAGCATCCCTTCTGCATATTCATTAATAGGCAGGAAGAGCTTCTGTAAGGAAGAGCTTTCCTTTCCCTCCCGTTAACTTATTAAACTTATCATATTAGTATTTGTTAAATTTGTTTCTATTAATCTCTTATATCTATTATATTTTTATTAAATTTATTTATTCATTGACTTAGATATGTCTGGACTCATGGTTTCCTATGTTTTTCAATGGGCTATCATCCATTACCATCATTATTTTCTTTTCTGCTCAAAAAGCCCTAGGTTTGGCTCATGGGAGCCCCTTCCCCTGGCTGCTGGGCCCTCTGACAGCTCAGCATCCTTCTCTGAGCATGTCCTCGCACCAGGCTCACCTGTCTCACCATTTCTCCGGGAGTCTTGGTCAGACTTTCTCCTTTGTGTTCTCAGCTGCTGACCACACCCTTCAGGGGCTCGGGGGCCTCAGTGCAGGATCTTAGTGGGCTGAAGCGGATGCCTCCCAAATAGTCCATGTTTGCAGAATGGAGATTGTGGTTTGGAGATGTGTATGTTTCCATTTTCAGGCTTGGAGCATGACCAGGTTAAAATCAACTCCTCTCTGATGAAGATGCCTAAGGAAACATGCAGACATCTTGTTGGCCCCAGCACATCAGGGCCTGACATAAACTTCTTCACAGGATGAGAAGCTGAACATGGCGATGACTTCCAGCCTCCTGAAATACACGCCTGCAGTGTGTTTCCAGCATGGTGGGCACTGACCAAGGGTTCCCTCCCTGCCTTCCCTTTCGCCCCGAGGGCAGGGGCTTCTTAAGTTCTCTGAGCCTCCAGATACCCGTGTAGAGTCTCCTGCCAGGCAGAAGCTCAGCAAACACTTGCTAATCCTTTGCAACCTGCATTTGTGTGTGTGTGTGTGTGTGTGTGCGCTTGCGTGTGTGAATGCATGTGTGAGCGCCTCTGTGCATGAAGGCATGTGCCTATGCATCTGTGTGAATGCAGGTGTGTGTGTATGTATGTGCATTTGAGCACATTTGCGTGTGTGCCTGTGTGGGTATGTGAGTGTGGGCCTGCCCCTGTATGTATGTACATGTGAGCATATATGCACGTGTGTGCACATGCATGTGTGCCTGTGTGTGCGTGTAGGTGTGTGTTTATGTGAGTGTCTGGGTCCCAGGCTGCTCTGAAGAACTCTCCTCCTGCTTCCCACCCACCCACCTGCGGGAACAATAATTTATAAGGGTTAGCAAAGATGCAAATCCTTTCTGCTTAGGGAGGGGACAAAGAATAGGCACAGACATATTTAAGGGCATGAATCTGGGAGAAAAGAATGTAAGGGATGTAAACTTTCACACCAGGATCATGGAGACTGGCCATTGCCCACCTGCCATCTCCTCCTTCTGAGAGTGAGTCCCCCAACCCTAGGGGCATTCAAGCCCAGAGGAGCCCCTCAGGTGGTTTGGATGGTCTGGCCTCCAGGATTCCTTCCTACTCTGAGGAGGAATGGCTCCCCCAGAGCTGGATGCAACCCTGCAAGGAGAGGGGCCTGGTCATGTTTGCTTTGATCCTCTCACCCCCCATTCCACACAAGAGTCCCCACCTGGAGGTCCTAAGGAAGAACTCTGATGCTACTTCTCATTAAAGTGGAAATGACTGAATAGGCCTGAAGTATGTCTCCTTCCAAGTTTGCATTTTTCTTTCTTTTTAATGTTTGCCGAGTCATTCCACTGACTGGGCCAGCCTCAGTGTCAGATCTTTCTGTGACTTCTCAATAAATTTTTACAACATCCTTGGGGAATGTGTGTGTGTGTGCGTGTGTGTGTATCCTATCCTTCTTTTATAGGCCAGGTAAGGCCCGTGAGACTCAGAGAGGTCAGTGATCTCATCTAATTTCACTGCATCAGAGAAAGAGAGAGAGACTGCCGGCCTTAATCCCCTACCAGCCCCACCTGGGACTGAAGGGCAAGGTGTGGCTGCTTCTTACCCACAGGTTCAAGGCCAAAGACTTTCAGCCATGGTGAACTGACAGGGCTAGGCCTCCCTTCCTCCCTCCCTTCTCTTCCTGGCAGACGTGGTCCTGGAATATTCCTCTCATACTCCTACCCCAGGGCCTTTGCATCTGCTCTTCCCACTGCCTGGATGCTCTGCCCGGTGTTGGCATGGTGCCCTCCTGCCCACATTCAGGGAGATCTGTGATCTCCTCTATCAGGCCTTCCTGGCCAAGGGTACTGCCCTGCTCAGGTACACCACCCACCACTGAAACCGAGCAGGACCCTGTGGGGTTCTTGGGCACAGAAGCCCTTCTGTGTTCCCCATGTCTTATTTGTAGGGAATAGGCTTCAGCCTCCATGACCTTCCCCGAGTTCCAAAGGGCAGATTTGAGCAGTTGCTAATCAGGGAAGGGAGGGGATGCAGAGACAAGGGAGGAGCAGCCAAGAAACAATGGTGCAGCCTTGGGGCAGGGTCCTGGTTCTGCCTCAAGGGATGCACAAGACAATAGCTTTGAACCCTTTATAGAACTAAAACCCCCAACAAATGGAAGATGTTAATTACTTGATGAAGCATTCTTCATTCAAGAGAAAAGGCCACAGTTTGATAACCTGGAGAACCACAGAAGCTCATCAGGAGACCCCCTGAGGCCAGATTAAAGGAGCGCAGGCCCAGCGCACACCCTGATCCTTATCAGCAACTCCGCCCTTGAACCATTGCTATAAAACTCCTCACCAAATCCCCCTGCCACAGTTTTGAAGGCATTAGCCCTCTGTTTTCCCCTTTGCCTGGCAAAACGATAAAGCTGTTCTTTTCTATTTCACCCAGAACTCTGAGATTCTGTTTGGCACCAGTGCACAGAGGCCGCGTTTTGGCACCAACCCCCCTGTATCCAGTTCACTCCTTTCTGCCTTCCCCAACCAGGGCACCAGCTTTCTGAGAGCAGGCATTTTGCCTGGATTCTGGCCCCAGGCAAGTGGAAGGAGCTGGGCCAGCATGGGGGCAGGTGGGGCCGTCTCCATCTGGCTCTCTGGGCTCCAGGGAGCCGGTGGGGCATTGCCTGCAGGCCTCCCTGCCACACGCTGGGGACACGGACAGCTGGCCCTACACCTGATCCCCCATCTCAAAGTCCACGGGCTTGCGGGGCTGCTCCACAAAGCTGCTCCAAAGCAGTCCCTAAGTTGTCACTTTGGACAAGATAAGCACAGACATTGAGAGTAAGCGTTTAGAAGCTGTGTAGCCATTTTCAGGGTAATTTTATGTCTGTTGCATCTAATAAAAAAAACTGGGGGCTCGTATTTTGTGTCTCTCCTCATTTCATTTGTCTAGCTGTTCATTTTCACCATATTTTACAAAAGTACAGGTTTGTGACAAATTGAAAATAAAAACCTGTGTCCTTCTCCATAGATAGTTGATAAGCTGGCTTTAGAGGACAATCCCGTTTTCGGGGACAGCAGTCAGGGAAAACTGGTGGCCCTGCACAGTGGCCTGAAAGGAGCGCTGACGGGAACTGGGCAACAAGGGTGGGTCAGAGGAGACACAGGCCACCAGTGACCGTGTAGGAGCCCATCCCTCAGAGCCTGGGGAATGATTAAGGGAAGATGGGATTGGGAATCTTCCAATACCTGAAAGGCTCTCCTGGGCGGGGCCAACCACATCCGTGTAGCTCCTATGGATAGGAAGAGAATTTTGTCTCTGGCAGACACTTAGACCTACAGGCACACCACAGAGATACTGCGGGTTCGGTTCCAGACCACAGCAGTGAAGTGGATATCGCAATGCAACGTGTCACATGAATTTTTTGGTTTCCCAGTGCACATAAAAGTTATGTTTACCCTATACTGTACCCCGTTAAGTGTGCGATAATAACATTATGTCTAAAAAACAATGTACATATCTTAATTCAAAAATACTCTCTTGCTAAGAAATGCGAACCATCATCTGAGCCTTCAGTGAGTGGTGGTGGTCTCAGAGAAGCAGCAGCAGTGAGTGGTGGCCTGAAGCGAGATCTTAGTTCCCCGCCCAGGAATTGAACCTGGGCAGCCTGGATGAAAACCAGGAATCCTAGCCACTAGTTCAGCAGGGGCTAGAGTCTAGAAGCCAAGTTCCCCTGGCTCTTACCCCCACTGAAAAATGCATTTCTCAAGGAGGCAAAAAGTGTAAAAACAGGTACAAAGTTTGTCATTAGGGACATAACACAACACATGGGAGAGCTCACAGAGAAACAGTTTAGTTAAGACGGAAGCAGGGCAGAGATGCACACCCGGGGAGAAAGGGCGTGGGCGTCCCCCCCAGTGAGGAGGAACAGTGAAGAGGTGGCCAAGTCATTTATATGGGGCAGTTCTTCCGGGTCTTTGTTTACCTTTGGCCAATTATCTGGTTTCTTTTTCCACACCTGACCTGCCCTAGGACCCTCCCCAGCCTGTGTGCACAACTTTTTTCCAAGATGGATTCCGGCCCAGAGGCCTATGGGGGGGCCTTGGCATCACCTATTCTGGGTGACTTTTGACCCCCAAGGAGCCTTTCTGCACAGGTGCAATGTCTCCCTTGCCCCAAGGATGGGAAATATAAGACCTCTTGATCTTTTCCTCAAGCAAGGTTTAGCCCCTCTGTGTTCCTGCCGTGACTGTTATCTTAAAGTGTCCACAGGAGACAAAGTCCAGCTATTTACCCTGTTCCTCTTGTTATTTCTATCTCGAAGGGCAGACAGGAGGCTGGTCATAAATATCTAACCTGGAGCCCACCTATCTCCTGTCTCAGGAAATGCAAACAGGAGGCTAGATGTAAGTGTCCAGCCTGAAGCCCACCTTTTTCCTGCCCCAAGAAATGTGAACAGGAGGCCAGTTGTAAATGCCTGGAGCCCATCTATCTCCTGCCTCAGTAGTAGTCACATCAAAGATCACTGATCACAGATCACAGACAAATATAATAATAATGAAAAATTCTGAACTATTGTGAGAATCACCAGCGTATGACACAGAGACACAAAGTGAGCAAATACTGTTGGAAAAATGGCAACGATAGACTTGTCCAATGCAGGATTACTACAAACCTTCTATTTGTAAAAAATGCAATATCTTTCAAGTGCAATAAAGCAAAGCCCAATAAAATGAGGTCTGCTTGTATTCCCTAAATGGGAGCATGAATTACAGAGTAACAGCCCATCCATTCATCTTCCATCCATCCATCCATCCATCCATCCATCCATCCATCCATCCCATGTTTATTAAGCACCTATTATGCTGATTATTAGAACAGGCACCTCAGTTCCAGGTGCCAAGGCTACAACAATGGACAAAGCAAGCCAGTCCCTGCCCTCCAGAGTTTGACACCCTCGTGGAGGAGAAAGGTAACCCAGAAAGTAATCAAGTACAGCAATTCCACATTGTGCTAAGTGCTACGAAAGGGAAAGAGAGTACAGGGTGGGAAGGACTGACTTTGGTTGGGGGTTGACTGGAAGCAGGAGATGGAGCCACTGCCGTGGGTGTCTGGGGAAGGGGGTGCTGGTGGAAGAGGCAGACGGGTGCATCCAAGAAGCTGGGAGAAAGTGTTAACACATTGATGGAACAAAGTGAGGCTGGAGAGTTAGGCAGGGCCAGAGGGGGCCAGGCCTTGTGCATCATGGTGAGTCCTGCAGGTGATGTTCTGGGCATAAAGGGAGGCCCTGGGGGCTTCAGCCAAAGGAGTGGCCTGATCTGACCCACAGGGAAGTACATTTGTCTTTGGATGGGAGAACTGCTCTAATAAGGACAGCAGTCTAATAATGGGGTGAGCTCCCCAGTCCTGGAGGTATTTAAGTGGGATGCGATGGGCGTCTGCCAGGCACGCTGTATTCCTGAAAGGGGCGGGTTCCTTCTGAGGACCCTCCCACTGCTGAGACTCTGGGACTGCAAAGACAGTGTCCCCGAGGCTGTGCCCTTCAAGTGGGTGAGTGACACTGGCAAGGTGTGAGTGCCCATGTGGCACTTTGGGGACCCAGGGGAATGGGGCAAGTCGGCCAGATGCCACTTGCTGGTGGCTGCAGGAGGGTGGGCCTGTGTCACCAAATCTCCAGCTTTCTCAAGCAAACCCAGAAGTTGGGATTTTATACATAACCTCCTGATTTTTAAGTCTGGCCTCAGATGACCTGGTGGGCCCTTGTCTCTGGACTGGATCCAGGAGGCAGATGTCTGCCTGCAAGTCCTGCAGGGACCCAGTCCCTGCGCTGGTTCTGCCATTCAGGTGTCCCAGCTCTGCTGCCTTTGAGGAGCTGACCATCTGGAGAGCACAGCCCCTCACATTCTGGAAGGTTCTGGAAAAGGAGGTGTGGCTGAACCCCCAGAGGCTTCTTACCACTTGTCTGGGATGCCTCGTGCTTTGACTCAAGCTCAGTTCTGTTCAGGGCCTTCACTCACGATCCTCGGGAGACACTGAGAGCTGCCCCTGGAAACGCTGCAGGACTGAGAGGGCACCCTCTCTCTCAGGGCTGCTTTGCCCCTCCCCGGGTGTAGGGGCCCCCAGACCCGCGGGGAGATGGCATTTGTGCAGCGTCGAGGGGGTGGAAAGGATGGTGGGTAGCAGGTGGGAAGAGAAGCCCTTATTTTAAATTTTATATATTTTTTTCCTTTTTAATGAGGTAGTTCATGATCATTGTAGAATAGTCAGAAAACACAGAGAAGCAAAAGGAAGGAAAACCCCACCTAGGATCTCACCACTCTTAGAAAAGGGTGGTTGACATCTGGCGCCCCCCTGCTTATTCTGAGGGAAGATGTGGTGGTTTTAACTGAGGCTGTAAATGCTTTGACTCTCCTCCCTAGGAGAGGTGGGGTCAGTGCCCAGCCCCTTGTCTGGAAGGGTCTTTGTGACCGGCTCCACAGACAGAGTATATGGTGAACGTGGCCCTGTGACTTCCGGGTTAGGTCATAAAAGGCCAGCATGGTGCCCCTAGTTTACCAGAACATAGGCTCTTGGAGCCCTGAGCTACCACGCTGAGAATTCCACTGCAGGTGCTCTGGTGGACTGTCCTGGCTGTCCTTGTCACCTCAGCCCAGGCGCTGGGCGTGTGAGTCAAGAGGATGTCTTGGAGGCAACCTCCAGCTTCCCCCTAAGCTGTGTGTGCTGTGCCAGCCAAGGTCCCCTGTGCCCTGGAGCAGAGAGAAGCCGGCCCGTTGTGCCCCTTGCCATGCTGGGCCCACAGAATCCAGGAGCAAAGCCAAAGGGCACCGAGTTTCGGCGTGGATTGTTAAAAGCAGCAGCAGAGAACCAGGATGAGCATCATTAGTAGCATCATGTGCAGTCTTTTCAGCTTGCTTTATCCCCCTCAATATTTCATGAGCATCTTTTCATGTCATTAAATGTTTTTCTACAACATCGGCTTTAATGACTACATAATATTCTGTGGTACGGATGTACTATAATTTATTTGGCCGATCCTGCAGGCTAGAACTGGTCTGTTACCAATCTCCCATCACCACTATCTCTCTCCCGCCCTTGTGCCGACTCCCACCCCACTTTGCTTGGGGTCCAGCACCCCACATTGGCTGCTTCCACCCCCACTGCTCTGTCCTCACACTGTTGGGGCTCCAACACCCCACACTGGGTTGTTACCATGGCAGCTCCCTCTTGTCACATCTCATGGCCCACCCTCCTCTCTTTCTGCTCATAGTTGGCATCTCCTGCCAGGTGGCCATGGCCCCTCCTCCCCTCCAGTCCCTGCAGATTCCTGCCTGGCGGGGCCCTGACTAAGGGCTTTTGGACTGAACTGTTATGTAGGGGATGCAGAAGAGATTACAGGACTCCTTGAACCTGTGTACGATGCTGAAAGTTTTATTCTAGGCCACATGTACCTATTTGCCTAACACTAGCAGAATCATTTCTCTTTCCTTTGTCCTGTAAGTGTAGCTATGTGATCTCTGGACAGGAACCACTAACTCTTGTTCTCCAAGGAGACTGTTAAACATATCCAACGCCTGCCTTGGGAAGTCAGCTCCCCGGGCCACCCTGTGTAAGTTTCTTTGCCTCCCTGTAGAATGATTTTATCAGGTGGCCTCAATAAGCATACCAAGCCACACTGATTGAGGTCTTTCGAGACAACTCATTTTCCCCAAACAATACTTTGTGGTTCACAGCAAAGTGATAGGATCACCTGTCCCCCCATAATTTCAGTTTGGAGGACCAGCATATAAGGCCCCTCCCTCGTTTCTGGCAGAGACAGGATTTGAGCTGCTCAAGACACTCAGCTTTCATCATCTGACCCAAAGGTTCTGTTTCCAAATTCATCCATGTGGCAAAGTGGCTGGTGTCTATTTTTTCCAGCTTTATTGAGATATAGTTGACATACAACATGGTGCAAATTTAAGGGTTACAACATGGTGATTTGATACACTTCTATGTTGCAAGATGATGACCGCCATAGCCTTAGCTGACACCACCATCCTGCACATAGTTGTCATTTCTTTTCTTGTGGTAAGAACATTAAAAACTACTCTTTTAGCAAGACTCAAGTGTACAGTATAGGGGTGGAATGGGAGGGAGGGAGACACAAGAGGGAGGAGATATGGGAACGTGTGTATATGTATAGCTGATTCGCTTTGTTATAAAGCAGAAACTAACACACCATTGTAAAGCAATTATACTCCAATAAAGATGTTATAAAAAAGAAAAGACATATGCACCCCCCAAAAAATTTTTTTTAAAAAATTGAAGTGTACTTGACTTACAATGTTGTGTTTCAGGTGTACAGCAAAGTGATTCAGTTATACATTTATCTATCTATATCTATATATCTATATCTATATTTCTTTTTTCAGATTCTTTTCCATTATAGGTTATTACAAGATATTGAGTATAGTTCCCTGTGCTATACAGTAGGTCCTTATAGTACAGTATTGTTAGCAACAATCACCATGCTGTACATTAGATCCCAGAACTTGTTAATTACATTCCTGGAAGTTTGTACTCTTTGACCAATATCTCCCCATTTCCCCCCTCCCCCGCCCCCCACCGGCCCCTGGTAACCACCACTATACTGTTGTTTCTCTGAGTTCAGTTTTTTTTAGATTCCACATATAAGTGATACCATGCAGTATTGGTCTTTCTCCATCTGACTTATTTCTCTTAGCATAATGCCCTCAAGATCCATCCATGTTATTGCAAATGGCGGGTTTTCTTTCTTTCTCATGGCTGAATAATATGCCATTGTGTGTGTGTGTGTGTATATATATATCCATTCATCCATCAGTGTACACTTAGGTTGTTTCCATATCTTGGATATTGTGAATAATGCTTCAGTGAACATGGAAGTGCAGATATTTCTACAACATCCTGATTTCAATTCCTTTGGATTTCTACCCAGAAGTGGAATTGCTAGATCATATAGTAGCTCTATTTTTAATTTTTTGAGGAACCTCTATACTGTTTTCCATATAGTGTCTGTGGCTGGTGTTTTAACTTCATCGTCAAGGGTTCTTGCTACATGGCTGCTGGTGGGTCCGGCAGGGCTGGACACACCCCCGGCCCCAGGCCTGCCTCCCAACAGGAAGAGTATAACCTCATGGCTAATGAAGTTGACCAGAATTCAAACTCTAACTTGAGCACTTCCTGGCTGTGTGACCTTGGGCCAGTTACCCAGCCTCTCTGAGCTGCCTTTTCCTTACCTATAGCTGAGGATAAAAGCAGAACCTACCACATCATAGGCTGATATGAGAGTTTAATAGAATTATGCACGTGAACTCCTTAGCATGGTGCCTGGCACCTAATAAATGTCCCAAATTACTTCTTCTGGAGCATATTAGATAAAGCTGTCCACGTGAGAAACAGTTCTAATACTGGTCAATCAGTGTCCATGGCTCAGATACGACGACTGACCTCCAGGTTAGCCCTCCCAGTGGTGACCACTGTGGTTTTCTCCACCCACAGTGATTGCTCCTGAATAAGACTCTGTAATTAAAATAATGTAATAGAACTCTCTGTATTTGACAGCCTTTGTAAAGACCAGAATATAGGGAGACCCTTCTCTTGTTTTTCTTTTTTTAAAACAGATTTATTGCAGAATAGTTGGAATAACTGGGTGGTGTTAGCCCTCCAGCTGTGTTCTTCTTTACTGAAGTTGTTTAGGCTATTCTAGGTCCTTTGCCTTTCTCGATGAATTTTAGAACCAGCTTGTCAATGTCTGCCTAAAGCCTTTGGAGATTTTGACTGGGATTGTGTTGAGTCTACAGATCACTTGTGACTCCCTCTTTTCTGAATTTCCTTTTGGGGAACAAATGCGTAAAATTGTCTGACCTGTCCGGGACGTGGGATCTCAGAGGCTCATGACTCAGTTTACCTGCCTGGCTCCTTGCGGTGTTTCTGAAGATCTGTCAAGGAAAAGTCATGAATGAACACAGAACAGCACATTGCGTGGCAGGTCTGCCCTCAGCGCTCCAGTTACGTGTGATCCCCGTGACCCACAGCAGCTCCCCTACCCCATTTTATAGACAAAGGGACAGAGGCATGAAAGTTGTCTAAGCTGCCTGTGACCACAGCTGCCAGGGGGAAAAACAGAGCTTCAGCCCTGCACCCCGTGCCTGTAGCAGGCTCACAGCCACTGCTTCAGGATCCACCAGCCCAAGCAAACTCTCCACATCATGCAACCCATCTTCCCGTTTGGGGATGAAAAGGTGACAGACAGACAAATAGAAAGAACTGCATTTACACAGATTCCAAGGCAAGAACACAAAGAGTGGTTCTTTAGAAAGAAAATAAGAATTAGACATAGGAACCATGGGACCCAGCGACTCCACCCGAGAGAAATGAGAATGTGCGCACACAATGTTCACAGCAGCACTATTCACAACAGCCAGAGGTGAGAACATCTCAAATGTCCATTGACAGACAAATGCGCAGTGTGACGTATTCATGCAATGGAATATTGTTCATCCGCAAAAAGGTATGAAATCCTGACATGTGGACAAACCTTGAAATCATGGTGCAGAGTGAAAAGAGCTAGACACAAAAGGTCACGTTATATGATTCCGTTTCTACGAAACAAGAGGCAAATCCAGAGTCAGAAGGTGGATTAGTGGTTGCCAGGGGCTGGCGGAAGGGAGGGGTGGAGGGAGATAGCTAAGGGGTGCAGGGTTTGTTTTTGGAGTGATGAAAGTGATCTAAAGTGCACTGTGATGATAGTTGCATATATTGGTGAATAGACTAGAAAAGCCCCATAGAGTTGTGAGCTTTACATGAATGAACTGTTAAAAAAAAAAAAAAGAAAGAAAAAAGAAAAGAGCAATACCAAAGATCTGTCTGTGGTGAAATAAAGCTCGCCTGAGGTGTTTTCTAAGAGGTCCCCACATCTGCACCCCACCCCCGTCCCAGCTTTTGTGAAGTGACTTCACAGTGTCCTGGCCACCCGGGTGCCCCACCATGGCCGTCACTGCCCCTTCGCATCCTCTAGACACTGGCTTCGGGCTGCCTCTTTGCTGCCTGCTCCTGGGCAGCGATGACCCAGCCTCTGCCGCATCCCCATGGGGCCCCTGGCTCTGACTTCTAAGATGCTGCTTAGCCTGTGATACACTCCTTCATCCCCACAAATACAACTTCTCTGGGCTGGGACTTTGTCTCTTTCTCTTCTGCATCCCTCTGTGTCTAAAAGAGAGCCTGGTACACAGTAGGTGCCCAATAAATGTTTTAAAATGAATGAACACAGATATTATCTTGTCTAGCAGTATTACCAATGAACTAGGAGATTTCTGAAAACCTGGTGCCTTGATGCAAAAATACGGATTAAAAACATTGAGGTAGAGTTCACATAACACAAAATGAACCTTTTTTAAGTACATAACTCAGCGGCCTTTAGTCTATTTACCACGTTGTGTGACCATCACGACTATCTAGTTCCAAAGCATGTTCATCGCCCTCAAGGAGACCCCGCCTCTAGGAGCAGTCACTCCCCGTTGCCCCTCCCCCAGCCCCTGGCAACCACTAATCTACCTCTGACTCTGGGCCTTTGTCTGTTCTGGACATTTCCTAGAAATGTAATCATACACTGTGTGACTGTTTGTGTCCGGCTTCTTTCGCTCAGCATCATGTTTCAAGGTTCAGCCAAGTTGCAGTGTGTATCTGAATTTCATTCTTTTTCATGGCTGAATAATATTCCATTTAATGGGTGTGATATATTTTGTTCATCCATTCATAAGTCTACAGGCACTTGGGTTGCTCTGAGGAATGAATTTCAAATGTCTAGGATGGAGTTGGGGGGGCTTTTGAAATGCCCCTTCCCTGTGACTTTCCCTCCCTCCCGGGCTCACCCGAGGCCTCGGCGGCAGGCTACCAGTGGAAGTTAGATGGGGGTACAGGAGCTTCTCCAGCCTCTGTGTGAAAATGGGAGGGGAGGTGCTGGTTGCTTTGACAGTGGCAAGCCAGAAGTGTTGATTAATATTTGGAGCTTTTTTACCTTGGTGTCAACTTCACCTTCATTAAATCAGAAAATGTATTAAGAAACAGAGAGGAGTCTGGAGGGGTGGGCGGGGCTCTCAGGAGGTGTCCATCCCGCAGCGAGCGGTCACTCTGTAGCTCTGTCCTGGCTGGAGGCCAAGCCTCCCGAATCGCCCCCTTGGCCATGACTGTCCGGCCCACAGCCCTCCCAAAGTTGTGGGTGCAAGAAGCAGAGTCATCCCGCGGGGCCTGTGCCTTGCTGCTGAGGTCGGGGGCTGTAACTGACGAGGAATCTCTGCAAAGGTCCCTGCTTCCGCAGTTCAGATTCAAGGACGTGGAGCGAGAGGGGCGCAGTGGACACGGAAGGGGGGCCTGGCTGCTCCTGGACCCTCCTCCACTCCTGGCCTTCCTGGATCCCAGACAGCACGGGCACCTGTTTCCAACGGCCTGGGAGCCGCGCCCAGACCCTCGCAGCCCAGGCGCTGCTCCCGGCCTCCTCCTCCAGGAAGCCAGCCTCAATTCCTCCCTTCCCAGAAAGGACGGAACTCGGTCTGAGCTGAGACCTGCAGGCAGGGAAGTTGAGCAAAATCATACCTGAGCACATTACCAACCATCCTCACCGTGGCTTCTCCTGCTTAGACGTTTGATGTCTGCAGAAGGTCCTGGAGATGGTTGCACGTTGTCACACACGGAGGTCGGGACAGGTGACAGGCAGGACTTGGTGTTAGAGAGGATGAAGTGGGAGGGCTCTGCTTGCAGTGAGGACCAGACTGGGCCCCTTCCCTCCCTGTGCCACACCCCCACCTCCATCCTCACCAGGGACAGCGCCTCCTCTGCAAGGCTGCTGTGAGGGGCACATGCA
This sequence comes from Mesoplodon bidens, assembly GCF_964165515.1. Classification (NCBI taxonomy): domain Eukaryota; kingdom Metazoa; phylum Chordata; class Mammalia; order Artiodactyla; family Ziphiidae; genus Mesoplodon; species Mesoplodon bidens. Next base: position 183,181,328 of record NC_138177.1, read on the forward strand.
GTGGGGCAGTGGCTGCAGTTTACAAAGGGAAGGGGCTGTACCTCTCACTGGAGTCCAATACGATCTGTGGGTGGTGGCCACAAGCAGGAATTTCTATCTGCATCTTCCTTGGAAGGAGCGGAGGGAAGAGAAGGGTCTTACCTAAGGTCTTGAAGACTTCAGGGCCACCTGAAGTCTTGGTGATTAAGACACCTATGTAACAAAGATGAAGATGAAATTAAGATCCCAAATCAGTCGACTTTGAGTTGACCTGGGGTGAGCCTGACCTAATCAGGTGAGTCCTTCAATGGGACCAGACCTTCCAGAAGTCAGATGTTCTCCTTCTGGCCTTGAAGAAGCATGCTGCCATGTGTGAGCAGGCCAGGTGGTTTGGGCCTGAGGGTGGCCTGTAGGAGCTAAGAGTGACAGGAACCTCAGTGTTAGAACTGGATTCTACCAACCCCTGAATGGGGTTGGAAGAAGACCCTGGGCTCCAGATGAGAACACAGCTGGCTGACACCTTGATTTCAGCCTCTGAGACCCTGAGTGGAGGATTCGGCTTTCCTGCCCAGAATCCCGACCTACGGATGCTGAGAGGTAAGAAATGTCCATTGTTGTAAGCCAGTAAGTTTGTATTAACTAGTTATGCAGCAGTAGATTAACAGAAGGTAGAAGTGGTTACAGCCAGTTTAGGATCTATCTATCTATCTATCTATCATATATCTATCTATCTATTTTTGGTATGATCCTTAGTTTAGGTTTTAAATAATTTCTTCTCTCTCTCTCTCTCTCTCTTTTCTGGTTACACCTTATTCTTAAAGGATGAAATCCATGTCCTGAGTCCTAGTTTTGGTCCCTTCTGGGCTTCCCATTCTCTTTTCCTCTCACACATGGATCTGGTATCATCAAAGACTTTTGACATGTTCAGAGGGAACCAAAGATCAAACACCCTTGAATATCATTCTGGGAGACTCATTAACAAATTCATGAATTCAGGTTCTGTTTGACTCGGTGGACTGGCAAAGGCGGCCACTTATTTATTTCAAATAAGATGTTTTCCAAGAACGTTGTTACCATTCATGATTAAGTGACAGTTTGTTTGATTTGACACAAAGCGTGTTTGAAATTCACAAGCTTTGCATATTGAAACCGAGAGCTGGGCTCACCTGCCACTTCCTGTGGTCAGACCAGCCCTGCCTTGGCCTGACCCTCCCGACCCCAGGGTAGTGGTGCTAGCAACAGAGAACACAGACGGGAACACTCGTGCTACTTCAGCACAGGGCTCATCCCTGGGACTGCGGGGCAGGACTGGCCTCTGTCTCTCTTTCCCCTTCTGCTTCTCCTCTTTATTCTTCCCTCACTTCACGGCCCAGGTTTTTCCTCCATCCTTGTGGCCACCCTGGCACCTGAGCTTGTGGGTTACAGGCTGGTTGCTTGGACCAGCAATTTCTTCTCTTGGCTGCAACTCACCCCTCCCAGGAGGGGAAGTCCGACTGGCTCAGGTGTGGGCTCCTGAGCTGCCTGCAGGGGGCGGGACCATGCAGAATATATGAGCTGCCAGGGGCCACTCTAGTGGATAAGGGGCAGCTCCCAGAGAGGGGGATCTCTGCCTTGTGGACAGCCGTATCCATGGGGCAGCGTTTGGGAGATCCCCAATCGTGTCTGACTGTTCAACCTGCCGAGCCGAGGATCAAAGGTTCATCGTGGTCAGCTCACCAACAATCCATGGCCTGGACTGTCCTCTACTGTGTCCGCCTCTATTTGAAGCCCTCCAGAGTCTGCAGCCCTGCAGCGCCAACTGCCTAATGGAGCATCCAGAGCTGCGTGTGATGTTCAACCACCCGCGATGTCCCAGGTCATCCTGGAATCTGCTTCTGTGGGTCGGCTTGGATCAAGTTAATCAACATGCATATTCACGTGAAAGCATCTTAGAGAACTTCCTCGCTGGGGAGCCAGGCTGTTGGCATGGAAACCAGCCTTCCTTCTGACCTGGTTGCTTTCCTCCAGGTCAGAGGGTGAGAGCGACCCGGTGAGACCGAGCTCGCCCCACCCCGAGGTCGCCCCACCCCGAGGTCACCCCACCCCGAGGTCACGTCCTGACTGTCTGGGGAAGCACCAGCGGTGTGATCCAGCATATTTATCTGGTGACACTGCTGCACGGTGTGGCTGGCCTCATGTCACAGGTTCTTTTAAGATGAAAGCTGTCAGGACTTCCCTGGTGGTCCAGTGGTTAAGACTCTGTGCACCCAATGGAGGGGGACCGGGTTCGATCTCTGGTCAGGGAACTAGATCCTGCACGTGGCAACGAAGATCCCGTGTGCCGAAACTAAGACCCGGCGCAGCAGAATAAATAAATAAATAAATATTATAAAAAGATGAAAGCTGTCAACTATCAGATATGGAATCTTTATACGACATGAGCAATTCTATTAAGTGCTCCATCACAGCCAGACTGTGGGATTTCTACATGAAAAAGCACATTCGACAAGTTGCCAAAAGTAAAAATAATCCTGAGTATGGGAAATGGCAAAGACCTCAAACAGACGTCGTCAGGATTTAATAAGTCGAGATGATGATGGTTGAAGCGAGACTCGGGTGCGTGTCGCGGCTCCGTCTGGTGCCGTTAAGCTGGAGGCCCGTCCATCTCTCGCTCTGGCCCTTGTAGACGGAGCATGAAGAATGGCCAGGGATGCAATGAGTAAGCATCACATCCTTCACTTTCTGAGAGCACAGGCCCTGGTTCACTCCGACGGACACCTAAATGGAAACAGAGTACCTGGTGGGGCAGGTAAGCTTCACCACACCTTCAACTCCTGCGCGTGGCCCCAGAGGTTTCTGGGATGAATGCCAAGAAAACGTTCACGCCCGAGCGATGGACGTTTATTAACAGTGGAAGGTTTGGCAGACCCTTCCGGCCAGTGGAGGGTGCCCCATGGCCCTCTTGGCTCTTCCTGGGAACCAGCCACGCTCTCATCCTGGGTGGCCCCACACGGAGCCCTGTACCTGTGTGCACAGTGAGGGGCTGGGTTTTTTCTGGCCCTTTTCCTCTCACTGGGCTTCAGGTCTCTCTGGGGCAGAAACCGTACTTCATTTCCAGCCCTTGTGCTCAGCAGAGCATCATGTTTACGAAATGATTGTTTAATGAGACTGAGTGGAAGGGAAGTTGTGCTGGGGGGATAGAGAAGGGAGACACGCTGGGCTCTGAAGTACATCTTTTTCTGTGGCTGCTGTGGTCTGAAAGTGTGTCCCCAAAGTCCTGTATTGAAACCTTAACCCCCCAGGGCAATGGTGTTAGGAGGTGAGGCATCTGGGAGGTGATTAGGTCATGAGGGTGGAGCCCTCAAGACTGGGATTAGTGCCCTAATTAAAGGGACCGCACAGAGCTCTCTTGCCCCCTTCACATGTGAGGGCATGAGAAGCCAGACGTCTGCAACCAAGAGAGGGGCCTCCCCAGAGCCCAACTGTGCTGGCACCCTGATCTCGGACTTCCGGCCTCTAGACCATGAGAAATCAATGTCTGTTGTTTACAATCCACCCAGTCTGTGGTATTTTGTTACAGCAGCCGGAACAGACCAAGTCAGTGGTAAAATATACACAACATAAAATTTACCATTTTAATAATTTTTGAGTGTGCAGTTCAGTTGCATTAAGTACATTCACACTGCTGTGAAACCATCCCCACCATCCATCTCCAGAACTTTCTCATCTTCCCCAACTGAAACTCTGTCCCTGTTAAACACTGACTCTCCTCCCCCTGGCAGCCACCCCTCTACTTTCTGTCTCTATGAATTTGACTCCTCTGGGGACCTCACATAGGTGGAATCATACAGTATCTGTCCTTTTGTGTCTGGCTTATTTCACTTAGCATAACGTCCTCAAGGTTTATCCTCATTGTAGCAGGTGCCAGAATCTCCTTCCTTTTTAAGGCTGAATTATATTCCACTCTATGTAGAAATGCATCCACTGAACTGTATGAATGGGCCGTGAAGGTGGGAGGTGACCTGAGCAGGTGGCCACACTGCCTTTGGAGCTGGGCTCACCTGGGTTTGAGGGCTGGCACTGCCCCTCATAGGGGCAAACCTCTGTGCTCCCTGAGCTCTGAGAAATGGGAGCAGAGATGTACCCACTTGCCAGGGTCACTGCAAGACACTCACATTCTGCACACGAGGCCCCAGGGGCAGCTACTTTTCCTATGAAGTTGCGGGCGACCCTGGGATCCCAGGCCAGTCTGGACTTCATGGATTTTGGAGTGGAGGCAACAGAAGACTCCAGGAGAGTGAAGTGGGGAGCTGCCCTCCCTTTCCCAGCTGTAGACAGACTTCCACCTCCAACCAGGGGCCCCGGGTGCCTGTCCTCCTGCAGCCTGGACTTCCCATTGGCAGCTGTCTGGATCGGCTCCCACAGACTCCCACTGCCCGACCCGGGCCTGCCTGTTCTTCCTCAGTGGCCAGACGAAGCAGCTCTTAGTGACAGGGCATTGGGGCTAAATTAAAACCAGTGACCTGCAAATTAAGGGCCCCAAATCCCATTTTCCGCTCCACAGATGACTCACCAACGTCCTCTCCTTTCCCTCTTAGATTGGGGCCTGTCAACAGCTGTTAGCGCTGCCCGGTTATGAATCTGTCACACGGCAGCGGCCACAGCAGCGGGGGCTCCGTTCTCAGCAAACTGAATTGTCTTTGCATTTGTGAAATTTTTTTTTTAAGTAATTGCCCATTTTACCCCCTTTCTTCTTGTCTGTATGTGAATGTTCTTATTTAAAGTGAAACTGGGCAGCTATTGTCATCCCAGGCTGGATCAAGGGACCATACAAATGTGCTAAAATGTACCATGACAAATCGAGGTTCTTTTTCTGCAAAGATATTTTGTCGGCCTGGGTTTAGAGTCAAAGGGACCTTCAAAGTGTAAAATGTTCAAAGGGTTTTCATCGGCTTTGATATGAGGTAGCGCGTCTGCCGGAGCCGAAGGGGAAGGTGACAGGCTGGCATGCAGATGGTCGCTGTGAGTCCAGTCTGTTTCCTTGGGGCGCCTGGGGGCCACTCCCGTGCAGCCCCAGAGTCAGAGACCAGCCCCCCTGCTCTGTGGCCCAGGACTCAGGATGTCCAGGCACTAGGAGGGCTCTGCAGTGTGCCTCTGTGTGACCTTGGCAATGCCTTTCCCTCCCTGGGCCTCGTCCCTCTGTGAAGTGGTGGGCGGCTGGGCTTCACGAGGGCTCCCAGCTTCTCCCAGTGGAGTGTCATCTATTCCTCGTGTTAAATTCTGAGGGGAGAGGGCGCGGGTGCCTGCTTCAGTTCTGGGACACAGAGAGCTGGTGTTTACTGGCCAGTCTCTCTGCTGTGACTTCCTTCCTAGCCTCAAGGAAACTCTCTTTCGGGATTGAGCTAAACCTTTATTGGGAAACACTTGCCAAATGGTCACTACTCAGGCGGTGGGTTTGGAAGTCCAAGGTGGTTTAGGAAGACAGAGTTGTGCTTGAACCTGAGGGTGGGCTCAGCAGATGGGAGGGGGTCCGAGGTCTTTGGGGAGTGGCATATGTTCTGGGCTGGGCTCAAAGTTGCCCTGGGAAAGCGACCCTGATGAGTCCTTTCGCTAGAGGCCGCTGTGCCTCCCCCTGTGGGGCTGGTGAGCCGAGGGCCCCAGCAAGGCCTGGCTGGCTGCAGGGGGAGGGTCCAGGGTCACGTCCCTTCTGTCCCCCACATGCAGCCCCACTTTGCCTCTGTGCCCTCCTGTTCCTTTCATCTCTCTGTGTTTCCTGCTGTTCCTTTGTTTCTCCATCAGACATGGTGCCAGGCCCTGGGGCCTGGAAGGTACCTTGATGCATGAGACACAGCTGGACCCACAAGAAGCCAGAGGAGGCCCCCGGCATGAACCAGAAATCATGGCTCAGGAGCTCAGGGCCTCAGTAGAAACCTCGTCCTCAGAATTGCTTCTCGGTAGTTTCCTGGAAGGTTCCCAGAGCTTTGAACTTCAACTTAGCCAACCAACACCGAGCAGGACCCAAGGCCCCAGGGCGGACAAGCTGGTCCCTCAGGCTCCTGCCCCGGGGGGACTGCTGCCCACCCCACCTGCCCTGGTTGGCTCTGTGGTCCATGGAGGTGGTGCCAGTCTTGGAGTGAGAGTGCGGGAGCAGGTGCCTGGGGGAGCGTGCTTAGGGGGCACAGTTGTGCCACATCCTGTTCTCCAGCCCAGAACTGCAGCTCAAGGCTTCTTCCTTCTACCAGGAAAAACTGAGCTTCCTGAATGGACACAGACCTTCAGGAGGTCAGGGGGATGGAACCGTGTGCCCCGTGTGTGGGCCTGTGGAAGGATTCGGGTCCTCTGGATGTCTCTCCAACTGTAGGGATCCCCGGCTGGGGGGCTGCACGCAGAGTCTGGCCCATAGAGAGTTTTAACAATATATGTGTATTTTGGGTCATCCCGTGTTTACAAAATACTGAATAATTTGCCAGCATTTAAAAATCAAATCAAAGTCTGTATTTCTTTTGAAAAACAGGAAGGTCTGGCCCCACTAAGCCTACATTATCCCAGAGTCCCAATTGCCTGGATCTGGGAAGCAGCTGCCCCCTTTCAACTGGATACATGCTGTGCTTTCCGGCAATCACCACCACTTCCTATAGTATCTCCCATGCTGAGCCCATGTGTCTGTCATCTAATTTTTGGCCATTTACCTGGCTGACTCTATGGGGTCTGAATTTTCAACCTTTGGTGGTAGGACTGGGGTTAAGTCCAGTCACCTTTGAGTCCAGTGTCCTGTGTCTGCTGACCGCTGGCTGTGGAACCATGGACAAATCACCCAATCTTTTAGAATCTCAGGTCTTCATCTATACAATGGGCTAAATGCTTTCAACTTCAGAGAGTTCCTGGGAGGCCTAAAGGAGATGATAATTCACGTAAAGAGCTTAGTTGACTGCCTGTCACTTGGCAACAATAATAATATTATATATATTATAATGATACTATAATGATACTATAATGATATTTTAATAATTTATACTATAATGATATTAAAATAATGTTATAATGATAATATAATAATGATATAATAATTTATACTATAATAATAAGACATAATTACAGTGTTGTAAAAATTTATAATAACATAACATATAATAATTACAATATAATACATAATCTAAGAATTGTAATAATAACAACAAGACCCAGCACCTACTGTGTGCTTCCCGGGGCAGGCACTGTCCTGAGTGCTGGACCTGTACTAACTTGTCTAATGCTCACAATAGTCCCTGGGATGCAGGTCCCACTATCAGCATCAGTCCCTCATTTTACAGATGATGAAACGGAGGCCCAGAGAGGTTAAGATGTTTGACTGGTGTCCAGTAGAAAGTAGCAGAGCTGGGGTTCGGACCTGCACCACCTGGCTCCTGCCTCTGCTTTCAGTGTATACAGCACCAAGTTGCCTCTGCTGCTGGGATCCAGGTCCTTCAGCTCTGACATTTACTGCAGGATCTGAGGCTTGAAGTTCTCCCAGGGGTTTTGTTGCAGCTCCAGTGGATGTTGGGTCTTGGGCTTTCTGGACAAAGCCGAATGGGCGGGGGATGGTGGCAGGGTGGGGTGGCATGCAGATGTGAGACCTCGGGTCACTGTGACCTTCTGGTGGAAGCCAGGGCTCTTGGTCCCCACTGCCCCCACCAGGGCTGTCCGGCCTCTGTTCAAGCAGCCCCCCAGCCCCTGAGAGCATCTCAGCCATAAACGCAACAGGCTGAAGCTTCTGTCAGCGGGAGCTTCCAGGGGACGCGTGGGAGCCGGGATCCTTGGGTTTCCAGCCCCTTTTGCTCCTTCAAATCAGAGCTCATCTCGTCAGGAACAAAGCAGCAGCAGAGCGCTCGCAAGCTGGATTAATCCTGTTAAACAATTCACAGATCTGACGCCAGACGCCCTTTTTGAAACCTGGGGGTACAGACTGCAAGTCAAGTGTGAGTCTCACATCGCTTTCAGTGGCTCGTTGCCCGGCAGAGCTGAAGGGCCGGGGAACAGAGACGGCGGACAAGGCAGTGTTCCCGCGACTTCACTGGCCGGATTCACGCTCACTGCGAGCTCTTCTCCTTCCTGTGACTGATGTGCAGAATAGAGACGGACATGAAAGGGGGAGGTTGCCCCTCGCCTCGCAGTTGGGCCCCTTCCTCCCAAACCCTCGCAGGGAACAGCCCGACGCGCTCTCATCACTCCACTAGGGCGGGCGTGGGAGAAGGAGTCGGGCCGAGTGGCTGAGGCCCAGGGCAGTGTGTCCAGTGCTTACACAGTCAGCAGGGCTGAGACTGTGCTGGCCCACATCCTGCTCACCACGTAAAAGCTGATGGGTGGGTCCTCAGTTTCCCCGTCTGCTAAGTGGAGTCTGTAGTCCTGCTGATCTCACGGAGAGGTGCGGACGTTTTAGGAGAGCGCCAGGTGTCCCCTCAGCCAAAGGCATCAAGCTTAGCAGTGAGCAGGTGTCCCCGTGCCCCGCAGGGAAAAAGGACACAGTAGAAGGAGCCACTATCTCACTTGGGGCTGGTTCTCAACTAGAGGAGCGGGGTGCCCTTGGGGATTATTTCTCAGAAAGAGACATGGAATTCTGGCTAAACTTTCCAGGGGTGCATGAGCCCCATGTAGGTTAAGAGCTCCCAGCATGTTCTGGGGATCTTTTGAACGTCTGTGGAGAGAGCCCAGTGCCCTCAGCCCTCCAGTTCCTCTGCCTGCTCTTCAGTGCCACACCCAGTGGCCTTTCTGTCCTCTGGGGATGATGCTGGCCCAGGTGGTCCAGACCTCATCCAGCTGGCAGGCTTTCTTCACCAGGAATACCGGCTGCCCTCGCTTCTGCCTGGACAGAGCTGCTTGTCACCCAGCCCCCGTTGGCTGCCTTCTTGGGCCGCCCTGCGTGGTGGGCAGTGGCCAGGGTAGGGGCTCTGGAGTCAGAGGGCTGGGCTGAATTCCATCCTCGGTCTGCTGGCTGCGGTGCTGCAGGTGCCTTGTTTAACCTCTTGGTACAAGGAAGTGGGAATAATGGTCATTGGACAAAAGTTAAATGCACTTGTGCATCCAAAGCGTTTCCCACAGCCTGGCTCAAGGAACGCTAGTGATCTCATCATCACCCCCCTTGACGGAGGCTGAAGCCATGTGTCAGAGAGTCTGTGCACACGCGTGTGCACTGAGTACCCGACTTCTGTACCAAGGGAACCATGGAGCTGTGGACCCCCAGCGCTGGTGGAGCCTCTTCTGGTAGAGGGGCTGGTGCTGTTGGCTGTGACATCTGTGTTCCTTCTGTGACATCCCTGCTGGGCTGAGTGCAGGGGGCGGTCCTCCTCCCCGTCCCCTGCTCATCCCTCAGGCAGGACCCTTGGCCTTGGACCAGGTTCTCCCGGAAGTTCTCTGGCCTTCTGTGTCTGGGCTCTAATGCCGTTTCTAGGTGGGGGTGGAGGGCAGCCAGGGCCGCGCTGTCCACAGGAAGAGCCCCAAGGGCCTATTTCTGCAGGCAGTGAGAGCCCAGGCCCTGTCCCATCCCCCTGACTTGAAGTTTCCTCACAGACCTAAAGGCCTTGAACACACCAACCAGCCCCTGACCACCCAGCAGAAGATCCTGAACTTCAGGGCAGACAATAGAGGCTGCCATTCCCAGGCATGGTCAGGGTAGGGTGGGTGAGGACGTCCACCAGCTGGGGAACAGGGAGGGCAGAGGGCTGTGTGGGCCAGGGAGCCCCTGGGTAGCTTGCTGATAGTGTACAGTCTCAGAACAGGGGAGGGGAGGGGCGGGAGGGGAGGCAAGGGGAGGGGAGGGGCGGGAAGGGAGGCAAGGGGAGGGGAGGGGCGGGAGGGGAGGCAAGGGGAGGGGAGGGGCGGGAGGGGAGGCAAGGGGAGGGGAGGGGCGGGAGGGGAGGCAAGGGGAGGGGAGGGGCGGGAGGGGAGGCAAGGGGAGGGGAGGGGCGGGAGGGGAGGCAAGGGGAGGGGAGGGGCGGGAGGGGAGGCAAGGGGAGGCAAGGGGAGGGGAGGCAAGGGGAGGGGAGGGGCGGAAGGGGAGGGGAGGGGAGGGGCGGGAGGGGCGGGGAGGGGCGGAAGGGGAGGGGCGGAAGGGGAGGGGAGGGGCGGAAGGGGAGGGGAGGGGAGGGGCGGGGCGGGAGGGGAGGGGCGGGGCGGGAGGGGAGGGGCGGGGCGGGAGGGGAGGGGCGGGGCGGGAGGGGAGGGGCGCTCCGACAGGGCTGGTGAGCGGGCTGGGTACTGTCCAGGACTTCTGTGGCACTCAGCGCTGGGTGCTGTGACAGCAGGGGAGCACCTGGGTGGGTTCCTGCACATCCTCTCTGTAGAGGGACAAAAGAGCAACTAATGTTTACTGAGCATTTACTATATGACACTTCAGTGGAAACTGACAACTTTTAATCTGCCCAGCCTGCGTCATGTGCTCTCAGCCAGACAATTGCGTAACTCTGCCCCCCAGGCATGGTGATTGGCTCAGGGATGGGCACATGACCTAAGCCGGGCCAATCAGATTCACCCCTGGGATTTTCGCTGGGGTAATGGGGAAATAGGTTCTCTCTCTCTCTTTCTCATTTCTCTCTTTCCTCACCAGCCATAAGATAGTAAAAGCGAGGACCTCCTGGTCTGCTGGTGGCCATCCTGCTGCCTTGTGGGGACAGCTTTCCTGAAAATGAAGCCAAAACAGAGGAGTAGGGGGCTGAGAGAGGTGGGGAGATGGAGAGAGCATGTGAGGGAGGGTGGGCACAAACATACCCCCCAGTGGCATGTTCGGGGCCCTCAAGGTTGGCCCCACCCCTCAGACCTTCCAATCATGGAAGCTGATGCACCCCCTCTTCTGGCCCAGCCTGTCCCTGTGGGGTTTCAATTATTTTCTCCAGGCGCTGTGCTCGGCACGCGTGTATCATGAATTCCAAGTCTTGCAATTACCCTAAGGGGTAAGTTTCTTATTATCACTGCTTTCAGAAGAGAAAGACCGAGACTAAGAGGTCTCATCACCCACCGAGGTGCTCCTTGTGGCTTAGAAGGCTCAGAACTGGGATCCAAGCCCAGTGCTCTCGCTCCAGAGCCCATGCTGTGGACACACACGAACCCTTCCTTCTGACCCCAGCTGCCCGTCAGAGGCATCAAATAAGTATTTGTTGAATTAAACTCGTCCTGGCTGCTGGGAACGGAGTCCAGCTCCCTTTCCTTCTTTGGATCTGTGTGTCTGCTCTGGATGTGCCCGAACCCTTCGCCTCTGGCTCCTGGGCCCTCACGGAGGCTGAGGCCCTCCGCCGCAGTCCTCAGGTGGTGGGGCTGGATATCCCGCAGCCATGCCATGGCCGCTCCAGCAACCCCGCATCACAGAAACTTTCCCAGAACAATTCTGTGAGCCACTTGAAAGTGGGAAACGGGCTGGATCCCCGTGTAGTCAGCTGAGACGGAAACCATTGCATGGAGGCTTCGGGCGCCTTGTTCCCTTTCAGAAGCAACTTCCTTGTTTGATGGGGAACAGAGACAGTCCTGTAACATCCAGGTCAACGCGTTCTTTGGGAGGTTTTAAAAGAGGCCAGGAGCATGTTCTGAAGAAAGCAAGTGAGTCGGTCTTGGCTCCACGTGGTAAACTCGGAGCAATTTGGGGAAGATCAGAAGCGGTTGCGTTTCTTCCTTGGTCTGGGAGAGATCAAAGTTGTGGTTGGCAAAGGTGATCTCATCTGAAAAGTCTCTCAGAAAATCCAGAAAAATTGGTGAGCTGGGCTCACGGGGGGGCTGGGGGCCTGCTTTCCTCTGCTTCCACCCAACTACGCGGCCCCCTTGGCCCTGAATCCTGCCGTGAGGTTCTGGGAGGGCCAGGGAGACTGTGGAAATGGTCGTGTTCAGGGTGATTCTGGGAAGCAGGGGGACCAGCCCTTCCTCCTCACCAGCCTCTCCTTTCCCTGAGGCCCTGCATCTGCCTTCAGAGGCAGTCAGCTCGCTTTGTGCTGGGGGTTGAAGGGGGCTTCCCGGGAATGGACCCCGCCTCTCTTGGCCTTTCTCTTCCATCCGTCACTGGCTGGGGTGAGGCATGTTCACCCCCGAGCGCTTGTTTTCTGGGTGAGCTGGCAGCTGTGGGCGGTGGCTTCTAGAAAGGATCAGGATCTCTGGGGCAGAGAGCCCCGGGCCCTCGACCCCTGTCTTAGGTGGGGTCTCCTGAAGACGTCGAGATAAGGTTGTGATGGTGAACCATAAGTAGGGAATCAGACCCCAGGGAAGGGGATGTGACCGGGCCAGGAAGGCAGTCGGGCTGTGACCGCTGACTCAGTCTCCCTGGGGAACTCTGCGTGGTGGTGCAGAAGCGTATCCTGGGGGCCCCAGAGCTCGTGAGGTACCGATTCTGGCCCAGCAGGTCTGGGGCTGCTTGAATTCTGCGTCTCTGACAAACTCCTGATGAAGCCGTTGCTGCCGGTGCACAGGCCACATGGTCCAGAACACACCTCCCAGCTGTCAGGGTGTGACTTGTGTTCCCAGAAGCTAAGCTGAAGCCCAGCACCTGTGAATGTGACCTTATTTGGAAACAGGGTTTTGGTAAAAAATAATCAAGTTACGACCAAGACATACTGGGTCTGGATGGACCCTAATTCAGTGACTGGTGTCCTTAAAGGAAGAAGAGAGGAGACACAGAGGGAGGAGGGAAAACAGAACGTGAAGATGGAGGCCGAGATCGGAGGGATGTGGCCATGAACCAAGGAATGCTGGAGCCACCAGCCGCTGGAAGATCAAGGAGGGACCGTCCCCTAGAGCCTCTGAGGGCCTTGGAGTCCTGCCCATGCCTTGATCTCAGACTTCCGGCCTCCAGACCGTGAGAGAATAAACTTCTGTCACTCTAAGCCCTCCAGGTGGTGGGACTGTTACGGCAGCCCGAGGAGACTAGTACAGCACCCAAGGGGAGAGGGAGCTGTCCCGGGCATCAGCCTGCAGCACGTCCAGCTGGACCTGGGAACTGGCCCAGGTAGCAGGTGCAGGTTTTCTACCCAGAATCTGTCAGCGCTGAGGGGAGGTGGGTGGGCCCTGCAGGTTTCTGCTCCCGTCCTGCTCAGAGGTGACCACATCCCTTCCTGGAGGGTGAGGGGCTGGTACTCTGGGGCTGGGACAGGCTGACAAGGGTGAGAGGAGCACTGCCCTCTTCGACCCACATGGATGTGTCACCCGCCCCTTTAGGGCTGATGGGAAGGCTTCCTGGGGAGGGGTGGGGGCGGCGCCGGGTCCTTGGAGGGCGGAGGGGTTTGAACCAAAGGGCCCAGGTTGCTAACTTACGTCTCTGAGCCACAGCTTTCTTGGGTGGCACAAGAGTGGAATGATAGCCTGCAGGATTGAGGGCTAGAGGTGATGCGTGTCATTGCCTAGGACGGACGGCCCGGCGCAGAGGAGGGTAAGCAGAGCGGGAGATGGAGTGGGGCTCCTCCCACCCAGGGTCCCGCCCAGCACCTTTGGGGAAGGTGAGCTTCAAGGGGCAGTGGGCCAGCCGACATGGTCCCCTTGTTTCCCAGGGACGCTGTTCTCCTGGCTGATGGAGACCATCGCCCCCTCCAGCCATCCATTCCCCTGCCATTTCAGCCCCGGATTTCTAGAAGCTCTTTAGAGGGTCAGATGTTTGCAAGTTGGCCCAGTGCTGTTGATTTACGCTTTAGCAAGCCTTGCCTTTACGATGATCAATATTTGATTTACAGCCTGGGTTTGTCCTGTTTCTGATCTCTTTCTAACTCATTAAATCTTCCTTAATCGAGTCTCTAACTTTATCCCTTGGAACTTATCCTTCAGAGACAGCTTCCGGTTCCCCTGGTCAGCGTCTGACCTATTTATTTGCCTTTTGAGAAAACAAAAGCACATTCGGCTGGAGCTGGTTCTAGAGGCTGGCTGCCAGGAGGGTGTGGCTTGTCAGATGTCGCAGCTGTGTCTCACTGCCACGGAAACTCCTTCCGCTGATTGAATTTACTTGTGCTGAAAGGGTTGGGCCCTCCCATCAGAGGATGGGGCTGATTTCTGGAGGTGCTGAGCGGGAGTGACTCCAGCCTCCAGGTGGCTGTTCCTGGGGTGGGTGATGGCCAGGAGGGGGTACTTGGGCTGGCAGGGCTGGCAGGGGCCTCGCCAAGCATCTGAGGCTGCAGTGGGCCCGCTTTCCTTTGGTTCTAGGCAGATGCCTGTTTAGAAAGCTGGACCCTTCCTATAAACTTAATAATGAGGATGAGCTGAACTTGGGGAGCCAGGAGCAGGGGCTGGATCTGTCACCCGGTGCTTTATATTCACTTTCAAACCCAACTCTCACAATACCCCTGGGAGTTGGACGCCCATTTTACAGACGGGGAAACTGAGGCTGAAAAAAGCACTCAGGTGACTTGGCAGCTAAGGGGCAGAGCCGGGATTCCCACGCAGGTGGTCTGAGCCTCTGCGTCTTGCTGCCCCCTCCAGGGAGCTCTTGTACTGCATCCTGTGGGCGATACTGTGAAACATCCCAAGGTGAGCTGGACTGCCCACCACACAGCTGGTCACCCCCAGTGTCGAGAGCGCTGCGGGGGAGAAATTCTGCCGTGGGGAAACCGGCCTTGACTTTGGATGGCCAGTCCCTCTTGAGGTCTGCAGTTAGCTCTGGATTTATTCATTACAGAATCTGGATGTGGTCAAATATTGGGTTCCCCCACGGAAGGGTGGTAGACTTCATAACAAAGAAAGAATAAAAAGGGGTGGACACGCTTACTGTAAGCAGAATATGCCGCTTACCTGGGTTGGGTGCTGAAAGGATGACATTTACTCACAAAAGGCCACAAACTGTGTGATTCCATTTACATGAAATGTCTAGACCCGGCAAATCCATGGAGACAGAAAGTAGACCAGTGGCTGCCAGGGGCTGGAGGTGGTGTGAGGGGTCAGGGGCCCCCAGGAGGCAGGGAGAGGGATGCTGAGAGCTGGAAAGTGGAACGCATTTGCCTTGTGTCCAATTCTCCCTCTGATTTTTCTTCTTTCTTTTGTGTTCTAAGCTTTCTATGACGTAGCTTATATTACTTCATGTTTTTTTTAGGGTGGTAAAATGATCAGGGTTCCCCCCCTTTTTCTGTTTCCTGATTTTTGTCAAATGCACATTCTTAATGCCAAGAAAGGAAGCGAATAAAAAGTAAATCGCTACCCCATCCTCTGCACAGACACACTCTATAAAAGCAAGGAGGACACGACTTGAGTCTCAAGGACCCAAGCCCGATTAAGCAGGTGGTTCTGGCCAGGGCACAGCGCGCCACCCACAGACGCTCTGCCCGCCTGGGGAGGGAGTCCCTGTCCTCCTCTGTGGAAGTGCCATGTGAGCCGTGCTGAGCCCAGTGCACCGTGAGAGCCTGGGCGTAGCTGCCTCCTGACCCTGCCCAGTGGGCTCTGCCAGCCTCCATCCCGGGTGGGAGGTGGGCCCTCACTGGCCCGTTCCTCCTGCAAGGGACCCTGAGACCAAGCTCTGGGGTGGGGAAGGAGGGAGGTCCTGGCCTGAGCTTCCTCCTCTGGTCCAGCTCTCCTGCTGTTTTGTACCTTCATCCTCTCCTGGTCCAAGAGGGGTGGCCTCCCCCCACCTCCATGCCCCCTTGGCCAGGCAGGTCTTTGTCTGGCCCAGCTGCATGTGGGGTACACTTGCCCTGCCTTCTGTTGTTCCCAGGACAGTGTGAGGAGGATGGGTGAGCACTAATCTAGGACAGGCTTCGCTCCTTAGAGGGGACCTGCAGGGCCTATGCCCCGAGGGCAGGTGAAGACTCAAAGAGGCTCAGGCACCATCACTTCCCAGGCTGGGGCTGGTCCACAGACCCAGAACCCTTGAATAAAGGGGAGGCAGGGTCCCCTGGAGGAAGGACCCCACTACGATGCTAAACATTTAGATCGTTAATCTTTCTCCCAGCCCTCCCAAAGGAACCTATGACTTTTTCCAGGAGACTGGGTGCTGGGGAAAGGGAAGTAATCAGGCCATTCGGGGACTGCTGGACACTGGCTCTGAGATGACTTGGATTCCAGAAGCCCCTCCAGCCCGTCGGGGCGTATGGGGGTCAGGTGATGGATGGAGTGTCCACTCAGGGCCGGCTCACAGTGGGCCGTGGGTCCCCCATCCTTTCTATGGTTATTTCCCTGGTTCTGGAATGCAAAATTGGGATAGACCCTCAGCAGTTGGCAGAATCTCTGCCTCTGTACCTGGAGAGTAGTTTCTGGGAGTGAGGGGCAAAGAGGCCCCAGCAGGCATTGGCCCAGACACAGGCACCAGACAAAGGAGAAGTGCCCAGGCCTGTTAAAGAACCAACTGGTAGAAGTGGGGGCGAGTGGGCCAGAGGAGTCTGGCCTCCACACTGGGGTGAGGGTGACCTGTGTGAGGGTGGGCTTTGGAGCTCCACCCATGAGCCAGGCCATGAGAGCTCAGAGCGCCTGCCCCCAGGGGTGGGGGATGTGCTGGGAGGGCCGGGTGCCCAGGTGGGCACCAGGATCCAACCTATCGAACGGGACATGCCATGGAGGCTTTGGGCAGTGGGGAGGGGCTCAGGGAATCAGGCCTCTGTACTCCTCCCAGAAACTGGACTCACAGAATGAGAGCTGCAGAGGCAGCTGTGATTTCTGGGCCATCCTGCAGGGTGGGGTGAGCAGTTGTGATGCCCTTTCAAGGAAGCCCATTTTGCACATTGGGGGGTCAGCCTCCTCCTACACATAGGAGAGCCTGGGGGTGGGCTGCAGTATAAGCCAGAGGTTAGAACAGGGACTTTGAGGTCAGCCAACTGGGTTCCACTCCCACCCTCTCCTACCAGGAATCATTAACCACTGGGAATCTCTTTCCTCATCTTAGAAATGTCAGTAACAGCAGTGACCATCTGCCAAGCTCTTGCTATAGATGCAAAACTTATTATAGCTATTTCCTTGTTCATTCATTCATTCATTCATTCAATATCCAACAAGCATCGAGCATCTACCCCACACAGACCACCTTTCCAGGTACTGGGGATGCAGCCATGAGCAAAATGGAATCTCTGTCCTTCTTCTGATGGAAGGAGACAGAGGTAAACAAAGAAACATGAAAAATGACAGAGGTGATAAAGCATGGAAGAAAAGTAAAGCAGAGTTGGGAGAGAGGGCACTTGCTAATTCAGAAAGGGTGGTGGGGAAGCCTCTCCGATGAGGTGACACTGAGTGGAGACTTGGGCTGGGGAATGTTGGTCATTTTAACCTTCACAGAAGCCTGAGCCAGGCATAGGCCTATGTGAGGTGTAGTGATTTACTGATGGAGATTTAGAATAATAAGTAGAGGGTAAGTATATGTATTTGTCCATTGTTCTGTAAGCATGAAGATTCTTCACAGAGTCTAGACACCATCTCTTCCTGTTGAGGTCCAGAAACCTTCTCTTCCTGGTCTTTACTGTTAAACACATCATTCTTGGTTAATCTCATCTCTCCTGCCATGAGCAAAAGGCAGCAATGCTGTGATGACTCAGAGCACCTTGACACTTTGGAACCTGTTTGTATTGACCTAATATAGATCTTCTCAACTCTGCAATTCCTAATTCCGTGTATTTAATGCCGGTTATATCATTACTCATGACACTGCATTATCCATTGCGTAGTCTGTGAATCCTGGCTTCTGGCAACTCTCTCAAAGGACGCTGTGCTTTGTTGAAGATGACCACAAATGCTTGTCTTACTCAGAATATGCAGGAAAATGGGAACAAAAATTTGCTCTCTGGTTCTCATGTTACATTCACCGTTTGTAATTTCATAGCACAGATATAGAACAAGTCCTCTTCCTACTATGTTTTCTCTTGAATCTTTAGGCCATAATCATTGTATCCTTAGAATGAGATCTTCTTTGTGTTGAAGGCACCTTGAACTTTCAGACACCGACACCAGCAGGAAGGGTAGGAAAGGGCCCCATCTGCACAAGAAATGTCTGTCTGTCCTTGGGCAAAACCCAAGACTGACCCAGGAAAACACAATGACACCACCTTGATTGGAGGCGAGAGAGAACATCAGTTGGAGAGAACTGTATGCTTTGAAGAGCAATGCCTTAAAAGCCCACGGAGTATGCACCCCAAACACCACTGGGGTTGTGTAGGAGGAGGCCAGGTCCAGAACTGAGATTGTCATCCTTGCCAGATAGTAGTAAGGTCCCCCTTTCCTGTGGTGTCACCAGAGACAACATGGGGAACCTTGACTTCTACTGCCACCTGAAGCATCAAGGTGCCCCTCTCTCTCCTCTCTGGAGTGACATTAGAGGGAGCCTAATGAAGGGTCTGGATCTTCACCATTGCCAAGCACCCATGAGGCTACACCAAGTGTGGTGTCAGTGAAGACCATGTGGGGATGGGAACTCCCACACCTGCCCAGCAGTAATAGGAGATCTCTTTCCCCCAGTCAGGTGTCTGTGGAGGCTGGCTGCAGAACCTTCACCTGGCAACAATGAGTCAGCACTCCTCTCCCACTTCTGCTGCTGGAGCAGCCCCAGAGAAAGCCATCTAAAACAGAAGGTTTAAATAAGCTCCAGAGTCTCAACAGAATACAACAATGTCCAGGTTTCAATAAAAAATTTCTCATCATACCAAGAACCAGTAGCAGGTCAAACTGATTGAAAAATGACAATCTATAAATATCAACACCAAGATGGCAAAGATGTTAGAATTATCTGACAAAGATTTTAAAGCAGTCATGATAAAAATGCTTCATGAAACAATTAAAAACACTCTTGAAACAAATGTCAAAATAGAAAGTCTAAGCAAAGGAATAGAAAATAAAAAGAGGGACCAAACGGACCTCTTAGAACTGATAAATACAATAACTGAAATAAACAGCTTAGTGGATGGGCTCAAAAACAGAATAAGGAATGAAATGGGGGAAATCACTACAGATTCCACAGACATCAACAGGACAATAAAGGAATAACTACACACAACTGTGTGCACATAAATTTGATAACTTAGACAAAATGGACCACTTCCTCAAAAATCACAAACTACTACAACTCACCCAATATGAAATAGATTAATTTGAGTAGCTCTATAACTATTAAGGAAATTGAATTTGTAAGTTAAACACACACACACACACACAAAATATATCTTCAGGTTCAGAAGTTTTCACTGGACAATTCTGCCAATCATTTAAAGAAGAATTAATATCAATTCTACAAATCTCTTTCAGAAAATAGAAATGGAGAGAAAACTTCTCAGTTCATTTTGTGAAATTAGTTTTACCCTGTTACCTAAACCAAAGACAGTACAAAAAAAGAAAACCAAAGACCAATTTTTCTCATGAATATAGATTCAAAAATCTTCACAAAATATTAGCAAATAAAATTTAGCAATATATAAAAAGAATTATATAACACATCCAAGGAATTATAGGCATGCAAGGCTGGTTCAATATTTTCAAATCAATCAGTATAATCCACCACATTAACAGGATAAAGAAGAAATATCACATGATCATATCAGTGATGCAGAAAAAAAGCATTTGACAAAAATCTACACCTATTCATGATAAAAATTCTCAGAAAAAATAAGGGAATTTCCTTAACTTGATAAAGAGCATCTACAAAAGACTTACAGCTAAGCTTGCGTTTAATGTTTAAAGACTGAATGCTTTCCCCATATGATCAGTAACAAAGCAAAGCTATCCACTTTCCCCATTCTTTTTTTTTTTTAAAGAAGATGTTGGGGGTAGGAGTTTATTAATTAATTAATTTATTTTTGCTGTGTTGGGTCTTCATTTCTGTGCGAGGGCTTTCTCTAGTTGTGGCAGGCGGGGGCCACTCTTCATTGCGGTGCACGGGCCTCTCACTATCGCGGCCTCTCTTGTTGCGGAGCACAGGCTCCAGACGCGCAGGCTCAGTAGTTGTGGCTCACAGGCCTAGTTGCTCTGCGGCATGTGGGATCCTCCCAGACCAGGGCTCGAACCCGTGTCCCCTGCATTAGCAGGCAGGCAGATTCTCAACCGCTGCACCACCAGGGAAGCCTCTCCCCATTCTTATTCAACTTACTTCTGGAAGTTCTAGCCAGGGCTATAAGGGAAGAAAAGGAATTGAAAGGCATACAGATTGAAAAGGAAGAAATAAAGCAGTCCCTGTTTGTAGATAATATTGTTTATATAGACTATTCCAAGGAATCTACAAAAATTGCCTCCTAGAACTAGTAACTGAGTTCAGTAAGGTTGCAGAATATAAAATAAACATGCACAAATCAATTGTATTTCTGTATCCTAGCAATGAGCACATGGACACCAAATTAAAAATACAATACTATTAGAATTGCTCAAGAATTTAATATTTAGATGCAAATCTAACAAAACATGTGCAGGACTAGTATGTTGTATACTACACAATTCTGATAAAAGAAATCAAAGAGGATCTAAATAAATGGAGAAATATATTTTGTTCATGGATTTGAAGACTCAGAATAGTAAAGATATAATTTCTCCCTAAACTGATGTTTAACACAAGCCCCATCAAAATCTCAGCAAGATTTTTTTTTTTGTAGATATGGCAAGATTATTCTGAAATCTATTTGGAAAGGCAAAGGAACTAGAATAGTTAAAACAAATTTGAAAAAGAAGAATACAGAGGGAAGAATCAGTCTACCTGAGTCAAGACTAATTATATAGCTACCGTTATCAAGATTGTGTCATAGCGGCAAAGGGAAGTCATGTAAATCAATGGAATAGAATAGAGAACTCAGAAACAGACCCACACAAATATGCCCAACAGATATTTGACAAAGATGCAAAAGCAATTCAATGGAAGAAAGATAACCTTTTCAAAAATTAGTGTTGGAGCAACTGGACATCCAGAGGCAAAAAATTGAATGTTGAACTAAATCTCACACCTTATACAAAAACTAATTAAAAGTCAATCATGAACTTAAATGTAAAATATAAACTTAGAAAAAAAATAGGAGAATATCTTTGGGATATAGGCCAGTGAAAAGTTCTTAGATCTGACACCAAAAGTACAATCCATTAAAGGAAAGATTAACAAATTGGGTTTCCCCCAAATTAAAACTTTTGCTCTGTGAAAGACCCTGTCACAAGGATGAAAAGACAAACTGTAGAATGGGAGCAACTATTTGTAAACCACATATCTGACAAAGGAGTAGTATCTCAAATATATAAAGACCTCTCAAAACTCAACCGTCAAAAAGCAAACTATCCAATAAGAACATGGCCAAAAGGCATGAGCAGGTATTTTACCAGAGAATGTCTACAGATGGCAAATAAGCACATGAAAAGATGTTCAGCTTGATTATCATTAGGGAAATGCAAATAAAAACCATCATGAGATCTTCTTACACATCTTCCAGAATGGTTAAAATAAAAAAAAGTGACCATACCAAAAGTGGGTGAGAATGTGAAAAATCTGGCTGGTGAGAATGTAAAATGGGACAGCTATTCTGGAAAACAGTTTGGTAGTTTCTTAAAAAACTAAACTTGCAACTACCATACGTACTAGCAATTGAATCTCTGGGCATTTATCCCAGAAAAGTGAAGACTTATATTCACACAAAAAAACCCCTGCATAAAAATGTTTATAGCAGCTTGATTTGTAATCGTCAAAAGCTCCAAAAACCCAGATGTCCATCCACAGTCTATGGTTAAGCAAACTGTGGTATCTCCATACCATGGGATAGTACCCGGTCATACAACTATTGATGTTCACACCTGGACGAATCTCCAGGGAATTTCACTGAGTGAAAAGAGCCAATCCCCAAAGATTCTATGCTGTATGGTTCTATTTATATAACATTCTTGAAATAACAAAATTATAGGAATGGAGAACAAGATAGTGGTTGCAAGGAGCTATAGAGTGTGGCTTATAGGTGGGTGTGGCTATAAAATGGCAGCATGTGGGATTCTGTGGTGATGGGAAGGTTCTGTATCTTGAGTATATCAATGTCTAGATCTTGGTGTTTTATATTTTATTGACCTATAGTTGATTTACAATGTTGTGTTAATTTCTGCTGTACAGCAGTGATTCAGTTATCTATCTATAAATCTATCTATCTATCTATCTATCTTATTCTTTTTCATATTCTTTTCCACTATGGTTTACCACAGGATATGGAATATAGTTCCCTGTGATATACAGTAGGGTCTTGTTCTTTATTCATTCTATATATAATGGTTTGTATCTGCTAATCCCAAACTCCCACCCCACCCCTCCCCCACTCTCCCCCCTTGGCAACCACAAGTCTGTTCTCTGTGTCCATGAGTCTGTTTCTGTCTTACAGATAGGTTCATTTGTGTCATATTTTAGTTTCCACATATAAGTGATATAGTATAATATTTGTCTTTCTGACTTCACTTAGTATAGTAATCTCTAGTTGCATCCATGTTGCTGCAAATGGCACCATTTAATTCTTTTTTTATGACTGAGTAGTATTCCATTGTATATATGTACCACATCTTCTTTATCCGTTCATCTGTCAATGGAGATTTAGGTTGTTTCCGTGTCTTGGTTATCATGAATAGTGCTGCTATGAACATAGGGGTGCATGTATCTTCTTTTTTTTTTTTTTTTTTTTTTTTTTAAGTTTATTTATTCATTTTTTTAATTAGTTTCTGCTTTATAACAAAGTGAATCAGTCATACATATACATCTGTTCCCACATCCCTTCCCTCATGCATCTCCCTCCCTCCCACCCTCCCCATCCCACCCCTCCAGGCGGTCACAAAGCACCGAGCTGATCTCCCTGTGCTCTGCGGCTGCTTCCCACTATCTATCTACCTGACGTTTGGTAGTGTATACACGTCCATGCCTCTCTTTCGCCTTGTCACAGCCCACCCTTCCCCCTCCCCATATCCTCAAGTCCATTCTCAAGTAGGTCTGCGTCTTCATTCCCGTTTTGCCCCTAGGTTCTTCATGACATTTTTTTTTTAAATTCCGTATATATGTGTTAGCATACGGTATTTGTCTTTCTCTTTCTGACTAACTTCACTCTGTATGACAGACTCTAGGTCTATCCACCTCATTACAAATAGCTCAGTTTCGTTTCTTTTTATGGCTGAGTAATATTCCATTGTATATATGTGCCACATCTTCTTTATCCATTCATCCGGCATGTATCTTCTTGAATTAGAGTTTTGCCTGAATCTCCAATTATCTTAAAAAAGTTAATTAAAAAGATATTTTGAAGGCAGTTTATGTAATAACTTCATGTTCAGCATTAGTATGTATATATAGTACAATATATATCGATATATAGTATATAGTGCCAAGTAAGGATGTGTTGATGTATCAGAAAACTCTTAGCAGGCGCCACACTATCCATCAATGTCAGGCAATACACAAGAATACAGTCATCCCTTGGCATCCACAGGGGATTGATTGGTTCCAGGACCCATTAGCTCCCAGCTGCTCTGCTGCTTGCCCTCCTGTCCAAGTTGGGAAGCGCTCTGCAGAGGTGGGTGGCAGCCTGCCTCAGGAAGGGGCGCCGAGGCAGAACGAAGGGGCAAGGCTCAGGCGTGTGCACCACCAGGACTCCCTGTGAGGGTGCTTCCTTGTGCCAGGCACAGGCTGGACTCAGGAGATCTGGCCCTGCCCGGGGAGGAACTAAAGAGCGACTTCTGGCTGTGCTCCAGCAAGGCCAGCATTGCACGGGCCGCCACCTCGGCAAGGAGATCAGGGGTCAGTGGACGGACTAGTTAGGCCAGGAAGTCGCTCCAAACTCCCTCCCAGCAGCGGCCAGAGCCACGCTTTTAGAATCTTTCAAAGGCTTTTTTGCACTTAAAGAAGATTCTGGAAGTGCCTTCCTTCCTAGATCTTGGGGCCTGCATCCTCCTGCCCCTGTCCACTGGGCTCCCCCAAACCTCCCCCTGCACTGCCCCCTCCTTCTCACTCCCACTCGGGAGCTTTGGACTGGCCCTGCCCCCGCTGCAATTCTGCCACTTCATCCTCAGGAACAGCTACGGGTGTGGTGTTGATCATGGTGTTGCGGGTGCTGACTGGGGACAGCTGGGAGCTGTCTGTTTGCCCCTCAGTGGGGATGGCTACATAATCTACACCGTGGCTGCCCTGCAGTTTCCCACAGTGATGTCTGGGCAGGAAGGACACCACGGCCAGGCAGTGGTTGGGGCTCCTTAGGTGGCATTTGGCAGGGACCCAGGAACCTAGGGGCAGCGTGTGCCCAGTGAGCTGGAGCAGATGGGCTGCACGCCAGTGGTCCTGTCGGCTGGGGGTCCAGGCTCGCGACCCACCCTGCAGCCTGCAAGGCAGAGCTTGGGCTCAAGGCTCCAGCTGGGCTTGCTTGCTCTGTGAAGGCCAGGTCTGCCCACTGCCAGACTGCAGAGACCATGGCGAGGACACCAGGGGGCCCTGGAGGACACAAGAGCAGAGCAAACGGTCCGGGAAAGCCCAAAGCAGCCCCGGGCAGGAGACAGCCCTGGTGCCGGGAGAGGAGGGAGCGGTGCCTGTGTGTGTGTGTGCGTGTGTGTGCATGCATGTGTATATGCATGCATGTGCATAGGTATGGCTGTATGTGTGCACATGCATGTGTATACGTGTGCACACGTGTATGTGCCTATAGGTGTATGCATGCGCAGCACACAGGTGTGCATGTATATATGTTCAGGCACATGTGTATATATATGGGCACATGTGAGCACACATGTGCTTATGTGCATGTACCTATATGTGTGCATGCATACACGTACTGCATGTGCACACACATACATGTGCACATGTATTTGTGTTTATATGTGCATATACGTCTGTATGTGTATGTGTATATATGGATATGTGTGTGCACTCGTGCATGTATATGTATGTGTGCACACATGTGCATGCAAATAGGCAATGCATCCATGTGTGCATGCATATGTACATTTGTATAAGTGTACAGGTATGCACGTTATGTGTATATATGTGTATGTGTGCACCTGTGTATATGTGTGCTTATGTGTATGTACTCCTATGTATACATCTGTGCATGAGTGTATATGCATATGTATATGTTTTTATATGTATGCATATATGCACGTGTATGTGTATATACATATGTATATGTATATGTGTGTATGTGTGTGTGTGTGTGTGTGTATGTGTGTGTATGATCTCCTAACACAAAGCCTCCTTGCCCATTAGGAAATGCAGCCCTCTTGGAATCAGATTCTGGCCCCATCAGTTTCCCCAGTCAGGAATTGCGGTGGAGCAGGGGATGAGAAGGGGGGAGAACATCCCCCCCCATATTCCTGATACATTCAGGAGAAAAGGCATTTTACCAAACAGGAAGAAAATATGAGCCCATTTTTAGAGAACTTGTTTTAGAAAAACAGAGAAATGACTGCTTAGGAAAATCACTGGAAAGATGTACAAAAACATGTCAAGTGGTACATTCGCAGTTTGGGATTTCGGCTAATTTTTATTCCCTTCTTTTGGCTTGTCTGCCTTTTCTAAAATTTCTACAATAAACATCTATTACTTTGTAATAACAACCAAAAAGTTATTCTAACAGTTGGCCCAGAGCTGTGACAAATGTTTAGATGAGTTGCCACCCAAATGTGCGACACGCTTACTTCTCTGGATGCCCAAACACGGCGGGGGCGCTGCTGAGCCATCGGGGATGATCACTGGCTTCCTTCCTCGGCGGCTTCTCGGCTCCCACCTTCGTGCCGCCCGAGTGTTGGAGGGTCCCTCTCCTCGGGATCCGTAGGTCTTGCTGGCCCCTCAGCGGGTCGGGTACTTGTCACAGAGTCCCTCCTGCTACCCTGGCCCCCAGCGCAGAGACTCGCGCTGGTTTCCCCGGAGGGGCTGGTGTGTGCTCTGAGGCCTCTGGGTGTTAGGTGTGGTCCTGGTTTCTCAGGGTCTGGTCTTGAGAGCAGTTTTGACGTGGGGTCTTGGGCCCAATGCCTGGGGTCAACAGTGGTGCCAGTGACCTTGAGGAAATCCCTTAGCCTCCCAGAGCCTCTGGTCCCTCTTACATAGAAAGGGGTCCATCATGTGCTTACTGCGAAGGGCTGATTAGGAAGAATAAACAATGTATGATGCATCTAAAGCCCTGGCACACAGTGAGCACTAAACAGGTGTTGATTATTGTTGTCATTCCTGTCTGTGCAATGGGAACATTGGATACACTACCAAATGTAGAATAGATAGCTAGTGGGAAGCAGCCACATAGCACAGGGAGATCAGCTCGGTGCTTTGTGACCACCTAGAGGGGTGGGATAGAGAGGGTGGGAGGGAGGGAGCCGCAAGAGGGAAGAGATATGGGGACATATGTATACGTATAACTGATTCACTTTGTTATAACGCAGAAACTAATACACCATTGTAAAGCAATTATACTCCAATAGAGATGTAAAAAACAAAAACAAAACAAAAACCATTGGTAGACAGAATAATGGTCTCAGAGATGTCCAAGTCCGAGTCCCCAGAACCACTAAATGTGTTAGGTCACATGGCAAAGGGAGGTTTAAGATTGCAGGTGGAATCAAGTGTGCTCATGAGCTGACTGTGACCCAGGGACAGTGTCCTGCATGACCCAGGTGGACCCACCATAACCACAGTATCCTTGTAAGTGGGTGGAGGGGGCAGAGTCAGAGGCAGAGACGTGATGATGGCAGAATCAGGGTCAGAGAGAGGCTCTGGCTTTGGAGATGGAGGAAGGGGCGATGAGCCAGGGAGTGCACGTGGCCTCTGGGAGATGGAAAAGGCCCCGTGGGACCCGTGTCATCCTTTTGAACTATGCAGCTGTGAGATAACAGACTTGTGTTGTCACTAAATTTGCAATCTGTATGGCAGCGACCGAAAACTACTGCAGGTGCTCTCAGCTTTTCTCACCCAAGAAGGGGCTGGAAGATGGGCAAGGTCTCAGGCCCCCGGTACATCCACCTGCAGCCTGTGTGTGGAGCAGGTTCTAGAAGTTGGCCTGCCTTACCTGCCTAAGAGGTGGGACCCTTTCTTGACAGCTCTTGGGTGTGATGTTGGTGGGATGGGCTTTGATGCTTTAGAGAGGTGAGTGTGTTCAGGCTCTTGATGTCAGAGCAGGGCCTGCCCAGTGCCTCCAACTGGATCTGGTTTCCAGAGCTTTCCTTTGCCCCCCTGCGTCCTCCCAGATGCCTCCTTTGCAGGGGCTTCCTTGAGGGTGCAAAGGGGGAAGCCCTCCCCCACTCACTCAGAGCTGAGGAATATCTCGAAACCTCCCCAAGGCCAGTCTGTGAAGTGTGCCTGAGAAGCTCTGATGTGTGCCTGCTCTCTTGCTGTGAACGGGGAGAGGTTTGCAGCCACTCTCGTTAAAGGCTCCTCTTTTGTTGTGAAATCTCAGCTTCAGAAGGCTTGGGGGGAAGAGGCAGGGGAGGGAAAGCTTGCTCCGGGAGCGGGGCAGTGATGGAGAACCAGCGTGGGCATCACAGCCTCCCGCCTCCAGGGCCATCACACCTGCCCAGGCTTCCAGCAGCTGGGTCAGCAGGGCCAGGGGGCTCACCTGCTGTCCCCACCTTCTCTGCAGAGAAGCCTCCAGAGAGCTCCTCTCCAGTCATCCCGACTTTCCCCAGCATTGCAAGCTGGCCACTCTGACAATGACCACTGGCTCCAGCATGGCTCTAAACCCATTTCCTGAATTGGATAATTTAGCCTCTGGACTCTCAGTGTAGGAGGCACTATTATTGCCCCTATTTTACAGATGGGAAAACTGAGGTATAGAGAGGTGTCTCAATTCCCTCCAAGTCACACAGTTAAGAAAGTAGCAGAGCCAAGATTTGCGCTCAGGTAGAGGGACCCTGGCACCCACATACAGAGCCCCCTGCACACACAGACCAGGGTCCAGAGTCTTGCTCTGCAGTTATATCCAACTGAATAAGAGGCAGCTCCAGCATTTGGTTCGCTCCAAGATTTCCAGGCAGAGCATTATTTTTAGGTCCAAAAGGATAGATATACAATGAAGAGTGGAATGCAAAGTTCAAACAGAAAACTTTACAGATGGTTGGGTTTTCGGTGGCTGCCATGGACAGGGGTCCCTGAGAGCCTAAGGTCACACCCTTTGTTGTTTTTGGAGTTTCTCTGCAGGCAACAGGAAGCCCGGAATTGGGAACGAAAGCCCGTTGTGAGTGTGAGGTTCTCGGCGGGGGTGGGCCGTCTTTACCTGGGTTTTTCTCGCCTGCCTGCTGACTCCTGGCCATCTCCTCGGCCTGGTTCATGGTCTTCCAGGGGGCAGTTCACACACTGGACTGAAGTGTCCATGGGAAGGGAGAGCAGAGGAATGTTCTTTGAGAGTTTGCAGCTCAAGGACCAGAATCCCCACCAGGGTGACGTTTACTGTTTTGGGAAATCACCTCTCCAGCAGCTTCACGCTTTCTTTTGAGGACGGGCAGGGGTGGCTGCTGGTGTACTGTCTCCAGGGGCCGGGTTAAGGGGCTGAGGATGGGAGGCTGCTTGCGGCCTCAGCTCCGCGTTGAGCCAGCAGGTAGTCTGTGCTGTGGTCCTGCTCTGGGATAGGGCTTGTTCCCCTCCCAGGGTTGGTTTGCCACTTCCTCATCCCTGAGGGCCTGTGCGCCACCAGCGTGTCACCCCAAGACCCCGAGCAGGCAGGCTTGCTCACCCTCAAGGTTCTCAGGTCAGAAGCGGGATTTCTTACTGACTCAGTTGTTTAGTCTGCTCAGTAATGCAAGGATGGAGACCATCCGGGGAGCCCGCATTTGCTGTTGTGTGCAGTCCTTTCCCCTGTGAAATGGGCCACAGGCTCTCTCGGTCTGGTGCAGTTCTAAGCATCCCCCATCTCATAGCTTCACCCAACAAATTCCCAGTGCGGGGGCTGCCAGGCAGGGTCTCCAGCAATGGGTAAGGGAAGGCTTAGGGTCAGGAGGGCATGTCAGGACAGAACGGAAGGGACTCTGAGCCAGAGGGGCTGAGTTTATCTCCTGGCTGGGCTGTGATGAACTTAGGAAAATGATGCAATTTCTCTTTTCTTTTTTTTTTTTTTTTAAAGATTTTTTTTTGGATGTGGACCATTTTAAAAGTCTTTTTTGAATTCGTTACAATATTGTTTCTGTTTTCTGTTTTGTTTTCTTGGCTGTGAAGCATGTGGGATCTTAGCTCCCTGACCAGGGATTGAACCCTCGCCCCCTGCATTGGAAGGCAAAGTCTTAAGCACTGGGCCATCAGGGAACTCTGAAAATGATGCAGTTTCTTGTGCTTTGGTTTCTTGGATTGGAAAACGGGAGTAACGATAGTTTTTACTTCCAGGGTTGTTGTGTGGTTAAGTGACGTATTTAATCTTAATAGAAACTTTCAATAACTTTAGCTATTCTTTTCCATCAGTCTGATTTTTATCTTTTGTTCCAACCCTTCCTGGTTTCTTGTTAGCGTGCCTGGGTTTCTTTCAAGGCCCTGAGTGTGTAGGCTGTCCTTGTGGCCTATTGGAAATACCAGCTCTGGGTACAAAGGACATGGCAATTTGTACTCACAGCTGCTGCTTTAGTGTCATAGGGTGGATGCCACTTTGCACGCGCAATTCAGAGTCAGAGGACCTGAGACACAAAGGACTCAGGCTGTCAATTGAGCCGACATTTATTGAATGCACATTACATTGGGCGCTGGGCTGGGATGGCTTCATCCATTCTGAGTTAATGGATGCTTCCTCTAGGAAGCATCTGCACTCTGCAGCGTCCCCTCCTTAACTCAACCTCTTGTGCAAAATTGGTGCCTTGACTCCCACCTGAAGACTCTGACACCTCTGTCTGCTCCCCCTGGCTCCAGGGCGTGGTGCCCCCACTTTCCAGAATTCCTGGGACATTTGCCCTCTCTCCAGATCTTTGGCATCACTGAGCCATCTGGTCTACCTACCATGTGGCCAACAGGGTCTAGAGCCTTCTTGCCTTTGTACCCATTCCCACCTCCCCTGCCTCAGGGAGGGCACTCATGGCCTGAGGGGGAGGGGGTTCCCTGGCCTCCACCCGACTCATGGCCTCGAATCGACAGTGAGGGGTCTGGGCTCAGTGCACAGCTGCAGCTCAGGCCTGTGGTTGCTTCTGTGCATGTGGCTAGCAGGTGACAATGGGGGGAGCTCTTGTCCCTGGAATGGAGAGGGTGAATAAGCCTCTAATGGGATGCTTGTTCTCCCTAAAAGGCTCTTTAAGTAGCTGGCTTGTGCAGAAGAATTTGCATGGAATTTGCAAATATTCCTGCTCCTTCAGCTCTGAGAGCTTTCTCTTTTAATAACGGAAACTTGTCGCTATTGTAGGAGCAGCACACACTGGGTCCAAGTGCCAGACGGGAGGCTTTATTTAGAATAATTCCAGATAAACAGTTCTGTGACCCTGCTAAGTGCCTGTGCTTGAAGTGTCTCGGTCTCTCTCTGGTTTTGAAAAATTGCTTCCCTGCCTGGGCTGCTGCAGATGCTCGAGGGAACACCTGCCTCCGACTGTCCATGTCCTTAGCCTCTGCTGTCTGGGGGCTCTCCCCTGGCGAGGAGTGAGATGACATTCCTGCCCAAAGTGGCAAGTGCTACGGACCCAGGGCTGAGCTCACCTTTCAAGATTCTTTGCATTCAACCCAACTGGCTGGGCTTCTCCTGCTCAGAACCAGGCTGGAGCAGTGGTATTTCCAGAGGGCACTTGGGTTGGTAGCTGGTTATTCTACTTGTCAGAGTTTCTACTGGATTCTGCTGGCTATAGAAACCCTGGTCTGGTCATTTATATTAGTCTGCTAGGGCTGCTGCAACAAAGTACCACAGGCTGGGGGGCTTAGACAGCGGAGATCCATTGTCTCACAGTTCTGGAGAAATCCAGGTGTCAGCAGGGTTGGGCTGCTAGGAAGACTCTGGTCCATGCCTCTCCCCTGTGTGTATCTCTGTCCGAATTTGCCCTTTTAATATAAGCACACAGTCATATTGGACTAGGATCCACTCTAATGACATAATCTTAACTTGGTCATCTGCAAAGACCCTATTTCCAAGAAAGCCACACTCACAGATACTTGAGGTTAGGACTTCAACACCTTTTGGTGTTGAAGGAGATTCTCTTTCTGGAAGGAGATCTGGTCCCCAGCAGGGAAAACGTGACAAACCATTTCTGGGGCGAATCTGCTTTGCAAATAATGCTTGTGTTGGGGGTTTCCTCACACAAGGTTTCTTGCTGACTGCTACTTCTGTCCTAAAAACAGAGGAGAGGGTTCTTCTCAGAATTTGAGAGGTCGAGAGCCAGAAACCACAGAGAAAGAGTGGGTTTTCAGAAGCAGCAAAATGAACTCGGGCTGTGGCATCTGAGGGCCTGTGTGTTGGAGGAGGTCACCGAGAGGACATGACTGCCAGAGGTTCCTCACCCCTCCCTGTCCTTGAAAGTCCATCATTCTCACAGTGGGAGCCATTTCCAAGGACGCAGCCCTGAGAGAGTCAGGTGTTGTTAAGACCATCTGAGCCCTGTTGAGGCCTCTCTATGAACTTTTAAGGTTCAGGTGGGCAGGTGCCCAAGTCAAGCTTCTTGTGTCAGTTCCCTGCTCATAGACCCGCCTCCTGCCAATCCTGGGTGTCAGTCTCTTTCTTCTGTCTCCCCTTGCCCTCTGTGTATGAGGCCCTTTTGTGAACCGACACTGGCGAACCAGGCAGGAGAGGGGAAGTGGGCCTTGGGGAAGAGGTGTCTTTGGGGGAAATACCCGCTAGCCATTGCCCTCTATTTGGGGAGGGGAACCTGTATGTCAGATGCTTGTGGATGCTGCATAAATACAGAGGTGCCCTGAGAACACCAGCTGCTATAATGCACTTGTTTGAGGAGACATGCAGAACACGCTGTGGCAGAGAAAAATGGATGGCTGTGCAGTGGACTGTCCTCCACCAAGGGCAGGTCGGCTGGACCCTGATGCCCAACTAGAGGCTGAAGTTCGAGTCAGAAAGTAGGAGGAAGAGCTGAGATTAGGGAAGGATGTGTGGGTGTCCACTGCTCTGCTCACTTTGGGCTGGCAGACAAGCTGGGGAGCACCTTTGTCTTGCAAAGTAGGAGAGTCAACGCACTTGTGACAAACATGATCTCAGGACATTAAGAGGTAGAGTCCCGGGGAAAATGAGGCGGGTGAAGATGAGGACGCTGTGGTGATTAACAGAGAAACAGACACATGCCGTCTGACCCCAACACAGAGGACAATTCTACATCGTCATTACCCTGGACTTCTGATTATAGAGAATTATATCCCAAAACTCCTGGGAGGAAACTTGCATCCTTTGTCTGTCCCTTGAAATTGTAAGTCTTATCACTTCTGAGATGTGAACACCTTGGGAGATGACTAAACACTGCCCGTGATTGCCTGAGACTGGAAAGAAAAAAGGGGAAAAGAGGCTAATAGCCCAGAGATGGAAACAACCTAAGTGTCCATCATCCGATGAATGGATAAAGAAGATGTGGCACATATATACAATGGAATATTACTCAACCATAAAAAGAAACGAAATTGAGTTATTTGTAGTGAGGTGGATGGACCTAGAGTCTGTCATACAGAGTGAAGTAAGTCAGAAAGAGAAAGACAAATACCGTATGCTAACACATATATATGGAATTTAAGAAAAAAATAAAATGTCATGAAGAACCTAGGGGTAAGACAGGAATAAAGACGCAGACCTACAAGAGAATGGACTTGAGGATATGGGGAGGGGGAAGCGTAAGCTGTGACAAAGTGAGAGAGAGGCATGGACATATATACACTACAAAATGTAAAATAGATAGCTAGTGGGAAGCAGCCGCATAGCACAGGGAGATCAGATCAGTGCTTTGTGACCGCCTGGAGGTGTGGGATAGGGAGGATGGGAGGGAGGGAGACGCAAGAGGGAAGAGATATGGGAATATATGTATATGTATAACTGATTCACTTTGTTATAAAGCAGAAACTAACACACCATTGTAAAGCAATTATACTCCAATAAAGATGTAAGAAAAAAAATTAAAAAATAAAAATGCAGACTGCTGTAGAAGTCCCCTTGTTCCAAATCTAGTCTACAGCCTCCGTAAGATTACTCGTCAAGGGTAAATACAAATCTTAAGTTTTCTCCACAATTATTAGTAAAAGTCTTTAGCCATGTGAGTGGGTACCTGATTCACAGTTCAAGTTTTGGAATGAAAACTATGGGGCCTCTGTGTCCGTCTGTATGAATGTTATGTATCTGTGATGTTTTCCTCCCTCCAGAAGTATTGTTAAAATTAATTTGTAAAAGTTTTATTGGACAGGCATGAAAAAATAAATTTGATATCAATAGTGTCTTTACTTAAAAAGGAAACAATTTTCTTTCATCTGATAAAAGGACAAAGTTTTATGGGACTACTGGTCTGTTCTTGATGGGATTGTGTAAGGTTTTTCTTTACCTTTTAAGTAATCTGCCTAAAAAACAAAGATTCTGTGTTTTATCAAAATAGTTTCCTGTGCTTTATTTTGTCTTTGATTACTTAAGGAAACAGAATCTTTCCTATTAAAAGAGCCAGTTTTTTGTTTTTTTAAAAAAGAATCACGTAACTTCCTGTATTTGCCTGAGAAGTCATTAGTTGTCACTTTGGTTAAATGGACAACTAAGTATTGTATTACAATGACCTGTAATCCTATTTAATCAAGTGTTTTAAATAAACTTTTTGATATTTTTGACAAGTTGCCTCAAATAAGATTCGAAGTGAAGTCTTGTTGACCTTGAACTAACTTTGGGATTTTCCAGAGGGCTCCTGGAACATCTTAATAGATGTGTTTTCTCTCCTTGTAAAAGAGAGATAGTAAACTAATTAGGCTTATTTGATATGTTAAATTACATGGGAAGTATTGTCAAATAAGAAGTGACGCTCAACTTTCTTTAGGGTATATTTGCATGAAATTCCTAAAAATCTGATATGTCCTGGTATAATGTTATCACTCATAATTTAAAAATGTATGTCACAGAAATAACCAAATTTCCTTGTCAATTGCATTATAATGAGCTCTCATCAGATCTTTAACCATGACCATTTTAAAGTTTGTTTTGTCATTTACACAGTTTTTGTTCTGCTCTCATGCTTTTGCAAAAGAGTTCCTGCAAAAGGGCTTCATCATCAAGGAGGTTCATGGAAAAGATGGACAAGGACAGGTTTCTGATACAAAAATCAATCTGCCTTCCTGTGGGAGGGGCAATAGTGGACCTTTCAAGTGCATCCTGAGGCTACCTGCACAGCACTCTCCTACATGTCATGGGACGGCAGCCCGAGACCTAACCCCATCCTCCTTCCCCACATCAGTAAGACAAGCCCCTTACATTGATGATACTATGTGAACATGTGAAGACTGGCCCTGGCTGCAGGATGCTTTGCAGGCTTTGCTGGACCATCTGTGAGGAAGGGGATGGGCAGTAGGACCCACAGAAAAGTCAAGGCCCGGGCAGCACTGTAAGGTTTCTGGGAGTTGTTTGGTTGGGTACAGTGCATGTTGTCCTAGAAGCTGTGATTGATCAGGTACCAGCGTAACCAAACCCTAAGAACATGATAGAGGCGTGAGCCTTTGCAGGGATTTAGGGTCTGGAGAACTTTTATTCCCTTCCTGGCACACTGCCTCCATCCCTGGACCTGGGGGCCAGAGCAGCCCCTGCCTTTGAGAAGCATAGACACTAGTGAAGTGTCTTTAGAGCTCTGGGCATCTCCCAAGCAGGGCTGCACTGCGTTAGATGTGCCTGTGACTCTGGAAGGGGTGGGCTGGGCACCGAGGCAGAGACACAGGGGAGAGAGAACTCCCTGGATTTGGTCCCAGCCCTGGGATGGAGCGGGTGCCCCAAACACCCCCAGAGGGCACTGGCTCCTAGCAATGCACAAGGGCTCCCCCAGGTAGAGCTGGTCACGGAGGGGTCAGCACAGCGAGGTCAGAACTTCCCTTCCCACCTAGGGGTGGTTGAGAACATCGATCCCCTCTGCCCCAGCTCATGTCCCCATGTTGACGAGGTGGCAACCTGATTTACAGCGGAGGTGTGCCCTGTCCGCCAGCCCACTGTCGCTAGAAATGCAGGTGGTCCTAGGCCCTTAGAGTACGTGGACCCTCCAGATGCCCCTGCCCTGTTCGTGTGGGGGTCTGTGGAGAGGGAATGGGGGAGATTCCCACTGACGCCTGGTGTTCAGGTGCCTGGAAGCAGGAATGAACCCCAGTAGCCAGCAGGCTGAGCTCAGAGCAGCTTGGCTGTTGGTCACTCATGAGTCCTGAACTGACACTTGGGCTGCTCCAAAGGGATGAACCCTATGGCTTTGATACTGGGAAGCTGAATACTGGATGATCACGTATAAGCCCTGTGGGGTCAGGATGTGTGTGGAAGGGCACTTGGGTTCAGTAACCGCATGGCCTGTGTGTTCTAAACAACACTCAAGGCCATTGCCAGAGGAGTCTGGGGCCATCCTCAGGTGAGGGATTGGCAAATGGAGGGCTCTAAATATGCCTTGTTTTGTCTGGGTGCTGCATCTGGCCTAACCCAAGCTCTCCCGTCACTGTGCAAACC
The DNA here is from genome assembly GCF_964165515.1 of Mesoplodon bidens. NCBI lineage: Eukaryota > Metazoa > Chordata > Mammalia > Artiodactyla > Ziphiidae > Mesoplodon > Mesoplodon bidens. The sequence continues at coordinate 183,216,682 of NC_138177.1, forward strand.
TGGCTGCCAGCATTAGGCGATCAGGGAAGCTGAGGCCATGTAGGGTGCCCTCCATCCACAGACAGTCACCTCACAAAGGTCATGATGTGCAAGACTGGGCAGAAGAACATGACACTGATGGAGGGTCTGTCTCCCTGTAACTGGCAAACAGCAGCATTGGTAGAAAGAATGGGCATTAAAGCAGCAGATTAGATCACTAACAGGAAACCCCCTTGGCCGGTGAACCAAGTACTGTCCCAGGCTTTAGTACATTTGAATGATCGACCAGTAGGGCCTGGTGCCCCATATGCCCGGCTGGGGGCCCCACATTGTGGAGGTGTGGAAGTGGAGGAGAGAGCCGTCCCCCGACTCCCGAGTAATCCACACGCGGGGATGCTGGGAACGCCAGGCGCCATCCTGCCTGGGAGAGGCGTCACCTACTGAGATTTGTGATGGGAAGTCCCACCGGATGGGTGAGTTACTTCACAGCCCTGGGTGAGGGGGGCTGCTCAGTCTCCAGCGGGACCCCGTTGTTCTGCTGCCAGCCGGACCTGTAGAAACATATGGTACCTGCAGTGGAACACGTGCCATTGAGTGGAGCAGGTGGGGGGCTCGTCTGGCACATCCCACCCCCAGACCATCGTCTCATGCTGGACAGTGTTGCCTCCCTGGCCAAGATGTATGGCAGGCACACAGGTCCATTTCCTGAAGCTGCCGAGCTCCCTCTCCTCCTGTTTCCCTCTGGTACTGTCACTCGGCCGCCATCTGTGTCCCCTCCATTGGCCGAGAGGATGTTACAGCTCACAAGGACCCCCTTATGAGTTCACCCAGCGAGCCTTGAATGACAGCCGGCATAGCATCCTTACCGAGCACTAAAACTTCTCTAATGAGAGAGGCTGGCCTCTGAAACAGGCTGGCCTTGGACATCATTGCCGCCTTGCAAGGAGGCACCTGTGTGTGCCATCATCTGAGCAGAGTGCTGTGTGTTCGTGCTGATGAGTCTGCTCACGTGTCACCTTTATTAAATCACACGAGGGCACAAGTGACGCCCTGAGTGATCTGAGCCCCAGCCGAGGGGACTTGGTAAATCGGTGGTTTGGGTCACGGGGCTCTTGGTGGAGGAAGCTGTTACTTCGTTGTGTTAAGCTTCGTTGTGTTAAGTTCTCTTGCCTGTGCCTGTACTGTCGCTGTGACCTCTGCTTCCTGTGCAGCCGGAGAGGCGCCAAGGAGTGGCCTCCAAGCCAGTGGACCCCTTGCTGACTGCTGGGCTCGCTGCGGAAGAGGGGGTGCTGTGAGATTGAGAGAGTCCATCACGGTGGAGGGCAGGTGCTGGAGGGGGTCATCGAGAGGATGTGACCGCCGGGTGACCTGCGAGCTGGACCTCGGCCATCAGAGGTTCTTCACCCCTCCCTGCCCTTGAATGTCCCCTCGGCCCACCACTCCTGCAGCCAGAGCCGTCTCCCGGGACGCAGCCCTGAGAGAGTCAGGTGTTGTTAAGACCATCTGAGCCCCGTCAAGGCCTCTCTACCATCTTTGAAGATCCAGGCAGGCAGGTGCCCAAGACAAGCCTCTTGTATCAGTTCCCGGCTCCCTAAACCTGCCGCCTGACGATCTGGTGTGTTGGCCTCTTTCTTCTGTTTCTCCTCACCCTCCATGTAGGGGGGCCGGTTTGTGAACCGATACTGGGTTCGAGCCCCATCGCTGCTGATAGTACTTGCTGTGTGACTCTGGAAAACTTACTTAATGTCTCTGAGCCCCTTCCCCAATTTCTAAAATCAGGGTACTAAAAGCACCTGTATCACAGACTCATTTTGGGGCCAAGGAGAGCTTGTAGGCAAGTGCCCAGTGCAGTGCCTGGCTTTGCCCAGCTCCAGGCACTGGGTCCCTGGGGGTTATGCTTTCAGTGTTACTGCCCTCATTAACCCCGTGGCAGGTGCCCACCCAGGCTAACCTCATTTCCAGCCACCCCAGACCCCCTGGGAGCACAAGGGCCCTGGTTGAGGAGTTCGATATCTCACTCCTGGGCTGAACTTCTTCTGAAAGGGGAGCCTCAGTTTTCTCATTGGGGGGCCAAGCCTGGGGGTGGGGTGCACTATGGTCTGAATGTTTGCGCCCCCCCCAAATACGCATGTTGAAATATAATGGGATGGTATCAGGAGGAGGTGGGGTTTAGAGAGGTGACTAGGTCATGAGGGTGGGACCCCATGAATGGAATTAATGCCCTTAAAAGAGAGTCCCAGAGAGCTCTGTCCCCCTCCCACCCTGTGTGGACACACTGAGAAGACAACCAGGAAGGGGGCTCTCACCAGACACGGGATCGGCCGGCACCTTGATCTTGAACTTCCAGCTTCCAGAACTGTTGTTTATAAGTCACCCAGGCTATGGTATTTTGTTTTAGAGCCCAGACAGACTGAGATGGGGTGGGTCCCTGCTGAGTAGCCGGGATGGCCACAGCCACTCTCTGGGTGGTAGTGGGGTGAGGCGATCTCTCCTGGGCTTCTCTCTCACATTTGCTTCAAGACCTAAGGGGAAGCCTCCCAATCTTCAGGGGCGGGGGGCTTCTGCGTGCCTCCCTGGGGGCTCAGCTCCTCCCAGAGGCAGCCTCAGGCCTCAGGGCTCCTGGCTGACCTGGGTCTGCTCTGCCTCCAGCGGATGCCTCCCCCACCCCGTCTCCTGGAGCAGAAAACAGGGAGGGATTGCCTTTCCCTGAGCAAAACTGCTCTGGTAAGGCCCCACACTGCCCGAAACTTGTCACCTGGCAGGACGTTTAGCTCTGCTTGTCTGGAGCTGGTTGGAGTTCCAGCAACCACAAAGGCAGACAGCTCAGGAGATACTCGTCAGATGAATGAATCAGTGAAGGAAGGAAGGAAGGAAAGGCTGCAGGGGAAGAACCACTTCCCAGGAGAAAGGGACTGAGCCAGGTTCCTCCCCAACTTCCCCCCACCTGGGTGCTGGCCTCAGGGCCAGAGGGAAGTTGGGTCCTTGGCCAGGGGAAGGGATGTCCCAGCTGCAGCTTCGCAGCTGGCATTGGGTTTCCCGCCTGCTCCTGGGGACGTGGGCACAGAGAAGCGGTGAAGCTAAGTGTTTTCAGAGTCGAGAGCTCAGAGCTGAACAGAGGCTGCCTGCCCAGCCGTGAACCTCACCACTGCTTTCCCCTGAGCCCTGTGTTGTGTTTCGCTGTCCAGCCTCTGCATGGGCAATTCAGCCCCTGGGATGAGCTTCCAACTGGCAAGAGCCCAGCCCACCCTCCACCAGACGCTGTGATCCCAGCTAAGTGGGCGGGGCTGCCAGTGAGGAAGTTTGAGGGTGTCAGTCTGACTTCCCACCAGGTAACCATCCTGCCCTGGCTCTGTTTCTGCTGGGGACAGTCCCCGCGGGGCTGGAGCGAGCGTCCCCGTGACCAGGAGCTAAGGTGAGGGCGGTACGGACCCGCTGCCCGCCTACTCCCCTTCCTGGGGCCCCCGTGTGGGATCGCACCTGTAGGGGAGGAAAACATTTTTCCTTCCACCCTTCTAGGTTCTCCACTGGTGCTCCATACCCAAACAAGAGAAACGCATACAGGTTTATTTAATATAAGCTTTATGTGACATGGGAGCCTTGATAAGGAAATGAAGACTCAAAGAAACGGTGAAGCCTGAGCATTTTTATGCTGGGTTGGATTAAGAGTGGAAAGTCATGGGGAAACGTGATAGGACCAAAGAGTGTGGGCTCAGGGTAGTGAAGCGGGGAGCTGTTTGTTCAGATCCCTCTCGGCGTCCCCTCACCTTGGGGATAAGGATGCTCCCATCCTCCGAGTGCAGGGAGGGCACCTGTCACAGAAGGGCACCTGTGACCCACCCGCTTCAGGGGAAGGTCAGAGGGTCCTTCCCACTTCTGCCTTCACTTGAGCAAGTTCAATGTGCCACCGTGCCGTGTTTGGGGTAGCGTGTCTGAACCCGGTCACATTGCAGCCCTTTTCTCCATCAAGAAGTGAAGGCACAGCAACGTGCACTTAGGTTTTGGAAGAGTCTAGACTCTTGACTGGCCCAAGAGGGAGGGGCGCTCCTGGAGACTGGGGTGGGGGAGGCCAGGGGGAGGCCAGGGAGAGCCTGCAGTGCAGACAGACAGACGTGGTGTCCGAGGCAGGCCAGGCCTGGTTTCAGGGCCGAGTGGACCTCCGCTGGGCTGGCTGGAGGGGCTGCTGCAGGGAGGCATTGCAGAGGGGAACTGGACCCTCCAGGCACAGAGTGGGGGCCGAGGAGGAATCTAGAACCTGTGAGATCTGGGCTCCGTGGCTGGAGGGAAATTTTAACCTGGGCCTGGGGGGTTGTAGCCACAGCCCAGAAAGTGAAGGGCTGTCCCGGAGCACCAGGCCCAAGTAGAGCCCAGCAGCTGCCCGCAGTGAAGCCACAGTGGCCTGGGGTGGGACTGTCCCTATCCGCTCCGGTGGGACGCATGGCCTGCTCATCTCTCAGTGCACCCTTCACCCCGAGTGTCTGTCTCTCCCTCTCTCTCTGTCTCCTTCTCTCCTTCTCCTAGTCTCTCTCTCATGTCCTGAAAAGCAGCTCTAATTCCCTTGTAGAATCCTTTATTCACTCACTTCCTTCCCTGTCCGCTGAGCCGTGAGCCCCTGGAGGGCAGGGATCGTGCCTGGGCCATTCACGGTTCCTGACACACGTGCTGACATAGAGCAGGTGCTCAATAAATCCTTGAGGATCGCCGGTCGCTGTACCTCCAGCTGTGCCTGAGGGCACCCCACTGGCTCTGGCTGGTCCGTCACCCAGGTTAGGGTGAGGTCATCCCGCTGGCTGGCTGGCACGGCAGTGGCTCCCCTTGCATGATTCTCCCGGGGAGTTGGCCCCAGGCCTGGTGGAAATTTCAGGCTGCTGGAGGAACCTAGGTGGCCGGCCAGGACTATGGTTCCCTGCTTGGGTCCTGTCCCAAGGAGGGCTCCATTGTGACCCCCACCTTCCATCCTGGGGGGCTGGTCAGGAGCAAAGGTCCAGCCTGCAGGTGGAGGTGCATCCAGGACCCCCTCCCAGGCAAAGTCAGAGGAGGGTCTGAGTTTGCATCACGGTCCAGCTGCTTCCAGGGAAGGTTATTCAGAATCCCTGCAGCTTCAGTTTTCTCATCTCTAAGGTGGGGTCAATAATAGCAATACCGTATGCTAACACATATATATGGAATTTAAGAAAAAAAAAAGAATGTCATGAAGAACCTAGGGGTAAGACAGGAATACAGACACAGACCTACTATAGAATGGACTTGAGGACATGGGGAGGGGGAAGGGTAAGCTGTGACAAAGTGAGAGAGTGGCATGGACATATATATACTACCAAACGTAAAATAGATAGCTAGTGGGAAGCAGCCGCATAGCACAGGGAGATCAGCTCTGTGCTAGAGGGGTGGGATAGGGAGGTGGGAGGGAGACGCAAGAGGGAGGGGATATGGGAACATATGTATTTGTATCACTGATTCACTTCGTTATAAAGCAGAAACTAACACACCATTGTTAAGCAATTATACTCCAATAAAGATGTTAAAAAAATAATAACAATAGTGATAATGATACTTAGAGTAGCACCAGCTTATGTGGGTTTCGTGGAGGATCGGTGACCTAATGCCAAGTCCCTGGGTTGTCAGAGACACTCAGTAAATGGCAATTATTATCCCCGTTAACGCTGTGATTGTGGCTCTTGTTAGGTTTGGGGGGTGGGGTGGTTGGAGCCAGAGTGTCAATTGCTGATGAATCTGAACCTCAGAGGCCGTGCGGACTCCAGACGGACCCGGGAGGGATCAGCCCAGCGCTGGGGGAGCAGGCAGATGTCCCAGAGCCCTCACCCGGCCCCCATTGCAGAGGGAGTTGTGCTCCCACCATGGGGTTAAGCCACCCTCTGAATCCAGACTCTGAGCTCCTTTTCGCCACGGCAAGGTTTCTGGCATTTCCAGGACACTTAGTAGCGTTTGCGAGCCTTGTTGGCTTTGTGGGGAGCCTTTTCATCTAAGCCCTCAGCCGTGTGCTGGGAGCCTGGTCACTGTCTTTCACTGAGTTTCCCAGCAGAAGTGCTCTCCCTGGCTGGGGCCCCAGAGTCTCTGAGACACTGCCACCTCCAGCTCTGTCTGGGGTCCTGCTGATGCCATCTGGCCCCTATAGGTCCCTGGGGGTCAGACATGGGGGGCGCCAACTGGCAGTGCAGGCGACCTGCACTGCACCCCGATGCTGCCCATCAAGAACCCCCAGAGGGAGCGTGGCCCGATTGGTCAGTGCCGTCCTCCCCTCCCATTTTCCGGGGACTGTGCTTCTTTGAATGGTTGCAATATCTATCAAAGCGATTCAATGGTGCAGCCCTGGAACCCACATGGGGACCTTTGCAAGGGCCCTCCCACCCACTCATGCTCTCTGACTAGCTCCCCTGGGCCCTGGGAGACTGTTCTCTTTCTTTCACCCCATCCCCAAGACTCAAGGTCCCCCAGGATGAGCAGAACTCGGTCCCCAAGTCTGGAGGAAGGAGCTGGTAGGAGAAAAACCCCGGGGGACAAGCAGGCGTTCCAGGGGTCCATCTCACGCAGCCAGAGCAGAAGTGGAGCGGGTGTGCCGGATGGGGCTGAGGTCAAGCTAAGTCCTGGGTGGAGAGGGAGGGGCAGCCCCTCCCCCTGCTGACCACCAAGGCAGCCTCGAGGGGGAAGGGTCTCTGGAAGAGCCTGTAGGGGGCCCACGCACAAACCTCACTGAGCAGCTCCCACGTGGGGCTCACAGTGAGCGGCCCATCTGGTTCTCAAACAGCCTGTGAGAAGCTGCTGCTTCCATCCTATCGAAGAGATGGGGAAAAGGAAGATCAGAGGGAGGGGACCTGCCCAAAGCCACACCATTAGCAGACTCTGTGCTCTGAGCCCTGGATCCTTTTCCCTCCCTCCTCCTTCCCTTTCCCCATCAACCGCCTCTCGGTGCCCATCTTTCCTGGAGAGGAGGGTCTGCCTGGGGCCTCAGGGGCTGAAGGTCTGAGCCTCAGAGCCACTTGGTCTTCTCTCTCCATGTTTCCCCTCCCGTCTGGGTGGCCCACAGCCCTGGGCAGGGGATGGCCACCTACTTACCCAGGCCAGCCTGTCTTGACTTCTCCGTGAAGGACGTGAAAAAGGGCAGAGGGAGCCTGTGGTCCCCACCCAACGGCCTGGGTGTTGCCCACCAAAGGCACAGCTAGCCAAGCGGGTAGGGGTGGCCTTGGTTCCCCACTTTTGGTAGGGAGGTGGGAACCCCAGATGCCTCCGGTCTCTGCAGGGTTCCATGTGGGGCTGATGTAGTCCTGGGACCCTAGGAGGCCAGAGCCCATGGCTCCTAGCAGCAGGGGCCTGGGTCCCAGGACCACGGTGTGGGCCCTTCAGAGTCTCCTCCGGGCCCCGAGACCCCCTGCTGGCCCAGGTCGCTGCGGCACAGGACACAGAGGAGCTGCCGGCACCATGCAGCTGCCAACGGACAGCTTTGCAGGATGGGCCGAGATGGGCTGGCAGCCTCCTGTGTCTGACTCCCCTGTGGAATGGCACTTGCTTTGCACGCTGCTCCCTCACTGTTTGAATTGCAAGTCCTCTTACTTGGAATAACACTGACTTGCACATTTGAGTAGTTCAAGCAGTGAAAATTTAATCAGATGCTAACTGAGTAAATGCCAGGGGCTTTGAAAAAGAAATTTCAATTGCCAGGTGCATAAACGTTTGCGTAAAAGGACCCTTCTCCCGGCTGCCACTGTGGCGGCTCTGTCTGCGCCCGTCTGCTGGGTGCTGCTCAGTGTTCGCGTCCCAGCGCCGTAGCCGGGCACCGTCTGTGCGCAGAAATCACGCTGCAGAGCAAACTGGAGTTCTGGGCGCTTGGTGTGAGGGTGGTTCCTGGGAGCCTGTCCTTAGGCAGCACCAGTGCCAACTCTGCTTTAGACAGTGCTCGGGGTCTGGGGTCCCTGCCTGTGGTCCTCACTGGCCCCAGGGCTTGGGGTGGGATGGCGGGGCACTTCCACATCTCTGACCCTGCCTGGGGTCCAGCCTAGGGTCCAGCCTGGGGTCCTGTGCCTGCAGAAGCATTTGCTGCACTGTGGGAAGGACCACAGGCCACAGCCCACTTACCGGTGGACAAGGCAGCATCTCAGTGCCCAGCAGATGCTGGGGTGCTAGTTGGTTTCTCTCTTCACTCCTGATCACCTGAAAAAGGTGCTAGGTGCTGGCTAAGCTGCCCCCCGCTCCTGCCCCACTCTGGCACCTTCCCAGGAGGCTCTCCTAAGGGAGCCCCTGGGACCAGCACCGTCTTCCCTCTTTGGGGTCTGGGAGGAGGCCCACATCTCAGTGCAGTGCCCCCTAGCTGCCACCAGGGGTCATCAGGCCCACGGCAGGCTGGAGGGTGGACGCTGGTGGCTGGGAGCGGAGTGCGGGGCAGAGGCAGAGGCAGGCAGCCAGCGGCAGCGGGGAGGTAGGCGCTGGCTGGTGTCCTGGAGGTCAATCCAGCCCAGGCCAGCTGAGCTGTGGGCTTTGGCGGCCGGGGTGCCCTGGGAGATCAGCTGTCGTGCCTGAGCTGCAGGTCCTGGGACCTGACGCTGGTGGAGACACGAGGCCCTGAACACTGCTTAAGGGCATGGTGGACTTTGGAGTCATTCCAGGATGGCTTGAAATCCCGTGTGGACTTGGGCCACCTCCTTAACCTCTGCAAGACTCAGTTTCCCCACCTGTAAAATGGGAGAAATGATGGAAGTGCTGTTGGAAGGATTCAGTGACATGCTCAGCCCAGGCCTGGTGTCACACCAGCCCTCAGCAGACGATAAAGACGGTTCTTACTCCCATCAACAGAGTTTCCAGAGGCACTGTCTTTTCTGCCGCCATCTCCTCCAAGATGCTCTGTGGCTCCTGCTTGTTTTTAATGTTTCTAATCTCCTGTTGATTATTCCTGGGGTTTCAGCCAAATAAGCACTTCCAATTAAAGCTCTCGCCTCAGCTCAGAGTTGGGTTGCCATGGTGACAGGAGCAGGGATTTTAGTTCTTCCCCGGGATGTACACACATGTGTGAGAGTCTTCGTGTGGGTTTCTGCCCGTGTGTCTAGTTGTTACCAGTGTCACTCCTGCGGGGCTTGGAGCTGGCAGGTGGGTGGAGAGAGGGAGGATAATGGGGTGTCAGGCGGGATGCTGAGGCCCCTTCTGCGCGGGGGAGGCCTTTGCCTGAGTGCTCGGGCCAGTGTTGGGAGGAAAATGTGGATTTCCTCGTGCAAACTTGGCCTCCCTGGCAACGGCCTCAAGGCCCCTGTCCAGCCAGGCAGGTGGGATGATGCCCAGGTGGTGGACGCCCCTGCCCAGGTCTCTAGAGCCTCACGGGTGTGTGTGTGTGTCTGAATGTGACTGTGTGCCTGTGTGTGTGTGTATGTCTCAAGCTGGCTCTTGGAGCTGAATCTCAGACAGAAAGTTCTAAACTCAGCTACTCAGCTCTGGCTGAGGGTTGAGTGTGGTCCAGGGAGGGGCTGAGCCAGAAGCAGAGTTGAGAGGCTCCCTCTGACCTCTGGATTCTCAGAATTCCAGATGCATCAGCATCAGTCCTCGTCTTCAGCACTGGAAGTTCTTGGAAGGTAAGCTCGTTGCTTCATGTGTGGGTTGGCTGGGATTTTTTCAGTTGAAAGCGTCAAAGCAGCTTGTGCAAAATTAAACAAACAGAAGGAGAAAAGAAAGAACTTATGTGCACACACATGGATACATGGGCACACACACAAAATCACACGTGCTCACACACAGACAGGGGGTCATACACAGACTCACACACAGAGACACACACACACACACACACACATACATGCACACACACACAATGGGGCCCAGGTGCTGGGAATCCCTGCTCATCCAGCTGCCTGCACAGCTGGATCCAGGGCTCTGACCTTCTCCACATCTCAGCCCCACCCAGTCTTGGGGGAACCTCCCTCCCAGTGGTGGGAAATCTCTCACAGGGAGAAGAGGTTTCCTCTGGCCAAGCTGAGGAAGCAGATCTCGCGGAAGGATCTGATGGGCCTTGCTGGGTTGTGGCCAGCCCTGGACAATTATTGGGCCTGGGGCAGTGGTCCTGGCCTGTCCCAGGTCTCTTGTCTCCCAGGGTGGGACAGTGAATGTGGATGCACTGTGCCCAGGACCACATGGGGATGGGGTGCTGCCCCAGGGTGCGTGATCATGAGCATGGGAAGGGCTGCCTTCTCTGTGGAGTGGACACTCCTCATCCAGGAGGGGGCTTGATCTTTTGCACACGCCGTGTGCCCAGCAGAGCTTCGGTGTCGAGAGTGGCTGTGGCCCCTCTCCACCGGCTCTGCGTCTGTGGAATCAGGGAGGCCGAGGGTGATGGGAGCTGCTCTGGAGGGACCGACTGCTGGCTCTGGGGGGCCCAGCAGGACCGGAGTCCTCGTGCAGAAGCCAGAGGTCGTGCAGAATCTGGCCTCCTCCACGCTCTTCCCTGGGAGTTGGGATGAGCAGCTCTGGTCCTGAGGAAACAGTGTCTGTGGATTTGGGGACTGGGGTAGAAGAGGCAGCCTGCCTTGGGACTGGCTTCATGGGTCAGCTGCAGAGGGTCAGGCAAGGGGCTGGGCAGACCACGACCCCCAGCATTTGTCACCACACTTGCCCAGAATCACCAGCGCCCCCACCCCCGACCTCGGAGGCTCTGAGGATCTGCCGGCGGCCCAGGTGGCATTTGTCCCTCCCTCTAGGCTGTGATTCTGAGTTTGGGGACAGCATCTCATCCCCTGCTGAGAGCACAGAGCTGGGCCCCCCGGGGGCTCCGTGAGGATGAAGAGCCCGGCTGGCGGCAGGTCCACGGCCGGCTTCCTGCTGGGAATGCGGGCACCCCTCCTCCTCCCGGAGATGGGGTCAGCTGGCTGGGGCGGCACTGCAGGGAGAAGTGGGGGGCACGGCCCTCCTGGGATTGGCGACGCCGAGCCCACCTCTTCTCCTTCCTGGGGGAGGGGCTGCTACAACTCCACTGACCTATGAGCCTCCCCGTGTGGCAGGCACCGCGCAGGGCTCCCACGCCACCTTCGTGGGGACCCCGTGGCAGTTGTGTTATCCAGTCAGCAGGTGAGGCACTGAGCATGAATACGTTGCCCAAAGCCCAGCAGAGCAGGTGGTGGACTGGGGCCAGGAAGCCAGAACCAACCATTGGGCTTCTCTGCCTCTCAGGGACCTTCCTGTCCTCCTCGGGGCCCAAAGAGCACCCACGCCTCGGGAAGTGGGCTGTGGAGGGGAGGATGCTTGGATCCTTTCTCTGGATTCGGTGCTGCTGAGAGAGACTCCAGCTGTTGGTGGATACATGCCGCGTCCACGTGGCTGGAGCCCGAGGTTCCCACTATCAGCTTCCTTTGCTCCATCGGAGCCCGGAGAGGGAGGGTGGTGAGGGGCCAGCGGAGGGGGCCGTGGGCAGCCGCAGACGGGCGTGTGCAGGGCCAGAGGGACGGAGACTAGGATGTCCACGGGCCAGAAGCCCCTCCAGGCAAGAGGCGAGCCCACCTGTGGGGCGGCGGGGCTGTGGGCCGCCCGGGAAACTCCTTGCTGCCTGTTGAGTGGGGCTCCACTTGGCTTCCTTCCTGCAGCTCATCCCCTCCCTGCCCCCGGCCAACCCTCGCAGGACCTTAGCAGGCAGCTCGGAGCCGCGGCTGAAGCCGCCCTTGTGCCTGGCCAAGCCCACCAGCTCTTGGTCCTGCACGAGGCACAGGCCCATCAGAGGAAGGGTGGGTGCTGGTCCTTCAAGGAGTGGGCGGCCAGAGAGCGGGGCCCAGGCCAGCAGGAGGCTGGTGAGGAGGCAGATGGGGCTCCCCGCTGCACGGCCAACTTTCTTACCCCCGGGATGGCAGACTGGGCCCACCTGTGCATGCATGAGTGCATTTGCCCACATGTGCCAGTGTGCATGCGTGTATGTTCTGCGTGCAATGGATGGACGGATAAGCTTCTAGGAAAGGCCTATGGCGGAACTTCAGCTGCTCACTTACTTTCCCTGTCGGTCTTTGCCTCACCTCTTTGATTTCTGTGGCACAAGCTGGTTAATTAGTGTGAAAAACCGAGAACGAGGACTCTCCAATTAGTGGAGAGTGACTGCAAGGACCTAGAGGCTGGAAGGAGCCTGGGCCTCTTGGGAGAGAGTCAACCAGAGCATCACCTGACCAGGGGTGTCATCTTGGATTGCTGCCTGATGAAGAGATAACTTGGATTTCTGTGAAGCCACTAAGATGTTGAGGTTGTTGTTACAGCGGCTGGTCTATCCTGACTAATAAATTCCTAAGATTTTCCTCCTTAAGACTCCTGTCCTGTGAGCTTCTGCCTCAGTGTTTACCTGGCTAACTCTTCGTCATCTTTCAGGACCTAGTTGAGGTGCCACCTGAACTAGGTTAGCCTTTTTAGGGTAGCCTTCCCCGGTCTTCCGGGACTATCAGGTGCTGGTTCTCTTGATCCCAACATTCCCTGGATTTACCTCTGTCATTGTGCTTACCCTGTGGTGCCACAAAGATCTCTTTACTTGTTTCTCTCTTCCACGAACCTATGGGCATCTTTTTTTTTTTAAAAGGAATTTTGCCTTTTTTTAAAAAAATAATTAATTAATTTACTTATGGCTGTGTCGGGTCTTCGTTTCTGTGCGAGGGCTTTCTCTAGTTGCGGCGAGCGGGGGCCGCTCCTCATCGCACAGCGCGGGCCTCCCACTATCGCGGCCTCTCTTGTTGTGGAGCACAGGCTCCAGATGCGCAGGCTCAGTAATTGTGGCTCACGGGGCTAGTTGCTCCGCGGCATGTGGGATCTTCCCAGACCAGGGCTCGAACCCGTGTCCCCTGCATCGGCAGGCAGATTCTCAACCACTGTGCCACCAGGGAAGCCCCTGGGCATGTTGATGGGTGGAAGTGTGTCTGTGTCCTCAGCGCCTGGTATGATATTGGATAGAGCTGGTATTCACTGTGTTTTTGTGAAGCTGGAAGAAAGAAAGGGAGGGAGGGGGCCAGAGAGAGATTCTCTGGAGTCTTTTGGTCCTTCTCTGGAACTAAAGTTACAAAACAAAGGTCAAAGGGTTCCAAATGACCCAAATACATACTTTGGGGACACAACTGGGTTTCAGTTAACACCCAGCCTTCTCTCCCAACACCATCCAGCCATGAAGAGGTTAGATACCTTTCCTCTGAACCATTCTCCCATGTATAGGTTTCCTTTTAGTCCTGACTTAACCTTCGCTTTTGTTATTCCTCTTTCTTTCACCTCTTCTCCATCCATCCATCTCTTTTCCTTCCAAAAAATGTACTGTATGCCAAGTGATGTTCAAAACATAAAAACTATTGCCATGAAAAAAACAGACCAAAATCCATGCTCCTCTCATGGAACATAATCTATGTATCCAATTATCTATCTATCTGTCTATCTATCTATCTATCTATCTATCTATCTATCTATCATCTGTCTATCTATCCATCCATCCACCCATCCATCTATCCATCTCTGTATCTATGTATCTATATCTATTTATCTATGCATCTATGCATCCATCCACCCATCTATGCATCTACCTATCTATCTATCTATCTATCTATCTATCTATCTATCTATTTATCTATGTATCTATGTACCTATCCAGCCAGCCATCTTATAGCTGTGTTAGAAGTCAAAGCACATGACTTGCTTTGGCCAATGAAATATGAGTAGGGGTGAGTGATGTGTGTCACCACCGGGCAGAAGTTTAGAGGCAGTTCTTGCTTTGCCATATTCCTTTTCCTCTGCACAGAGGTTGGCGCATTCTAGGTGTTTCCTGCTTTGTCGACGTGGGCCTTGGAGTGAGGAACACTATGGCCTGCAGACCCCCCTCTCCCCCAGCATAACAACCGTACTCCTCCAGACATGTGGTATAATAAAGGATCAAAACTTTCCTACCAGCCATTCTGGTTGTTTTTCTCTGTAGCACACCCTGGCCTCCCTGGCTGATAGATACAAAGTGACAGATTGTTTTCCAGGTGGTTATGCCAGTTTACATTCCCATCCTCTGTGTCTCTGAGTGTCTGTTTCACTCTGTTTTTATTGGCCTGGAATAGTATCTTTCTAATTTACTAAAAATTTTGACCAATTTGAAAGGCGAAAAGGAATCACATTTTAATTTCCAATTCTTGGATTCGTAGGGAGGTTGAATGAACATGCAAGGGTCATTGGCTTCTCTTTTTTCAGTAACCATTTTTATGTGTGCCTACTGTGTGCTGGAAGTGTTTCTGAGAAGTTCTGTTTAGTCTGACCCAGAAAAAATCAGGGGTAAGCTCGAGTTATAGGCGTACAAAGTACTGGGAAGGAAATTCCCTTATGAGATAAAAAGGCACTGTAGGAAATTCCTTGCTGTGGAAGAGCAGGTTGACAGATAGCAGAGGGGCTGGACCTGTCAGGGCAGGTGGGGACAGAGAGCGGAGAAGGTTGGTCCTAAACCCTGGAGCTCCCTGTAGAGGTTCCCCTGCTGGCCGCTTCCTGGAAGGCACATGAAAAGCCTGGTTTATCAACATCCCCTGTTTTGCCTCTGTTTCTGGTCCTGCACTTCTACAGGGGCTACAAGTGGTGGCAGGAGCCAGGTGGGCCCTGCATGGCCCCGCTCTGGCTGGCCCTGTGCTGAGCGCCAGGCTCTGCCTTCCGACAGCTGCACTGGAGGCCTGGAGCAGGCTCAGGGCCGTTCAGCACAGCAGCTCGTTATCTCTGAGCTTATGTAAGTGCCTCCCAAGGTCCCTTCTCTGGCCCAGGTCTTTAAAAGGAAGCTGCTTACATAACTGCTTGGACAGCACACGGGAATTAATTTCCAGCATTAAATGTGCTTTAGGAGGAAGTCTACTGGAGACAAATGGGGAGTGGGAGGTGGGCTCCAGGGAGAGGATCCCCTCGCCCCGCAGCCCGGCCAGGAGCTAGCGGCTCCCTGGAATGCTGCTAAGTGGCAGTGGTTGGGAGGGGACGCCAGGATTCTGTGCCTCCCCCCACCGTTATGACATGGTAAATTAGTCAGGTAAGTTTCTCTGGCCTGGAGAAAGAACCAGATCACGCAGAGGCCTTCCGCCACCAGGGTGATGGAATGGAGGCAACTGGGCCAGCCATGATGGGGTAGGAGGCCGGGAGCCCCTCACTCATGAAAGAGACAGGTAGGTGGGGGGGCGGGGCTGGCGGGGCTGTGGCTGCCCTCCCGGGTGGCGGACATCTGGGTCTCAGAGAGGGTCTCCCTCCAAGAGGGTCTCCCCCAAAGCAGGACACCCAGTGGGAGGAAGGGAGCATGTGAATGGCCGCAGGGTGGCCCCCTTTGCTTCCAGATACTCCGATGTGTCTCCTGGGTACAAGGTAACGGCTGCCCACTGACGCACCCTCAAGCCCACGGTGTTATCACTTGTCTGAGCTGACCTGGCTGGGATCCTTCCTAGAGGCCTGGAAAGGGCTGAGCGCTAGGGGTCCTCACTGGGCCCAGGGAGTCTGGGCACCAGCATCTTAGCCCCTGTGATCTGCTTGGCATACTCCAGTGTGCAGGGAGCTGAGTGCCGGGCAGCTCATGTCCAAGGGCAGTGCCATCTCCAGGGTCCTCCGTGGACAGAGCTGGTCCAGGGCCTCACCCAGCCCATTAAAACACTTGATGATGATCACACTGGCATTTTTCTTGCACAGTGATGTAGGTTCAGGTGCTGGGATGAACTTCCTACCCCAGTGCTTGCTACTTGGGCCTCCAAAGCTAAACCGTTGAGTCCTATTTTGTTCTGGGAACTTTCTTGATCCAATTTGACTGATCATGGGTGCTTTTAATTGCTTCATGACCCAGGAGAAGCCTCCAGAGAGCCCAGCCTTTGAGAAGTGGCTGGACGGCCAAAGGATGTCTGCTCCTCCACTCTGGCTGGTTCTACCAGTCCCCTTGGAGCTGGGAAAGCCCTCAGAAGAAAGGACTGATGCACTGAGATGCCTGGTGTGTGGGAGCACGGGGGTGGTGTGAAAATCATGAAAGCTGCATCTCAGAGACAAGAAAGACAAGACATGAGGGAGAGAATGAGTTGGAGAGCTCAGTGAAAGCCAGAACGCAAGCAGGTGGGAGTCTGAAGATGGAAACCTCAGGGACTTGCAGGAATCTTGGGAGGGCACAGGACACCCCACGGGCATGAGAGATGTACTGGGGTCCATTTTAACCAAAACTCAAAGGACAATGTGCTCCTGACGTATACCTGGGTAACCTGTGAGTCCCAGGGCTGTGGGATTCCCAAGGCCTCCCCTGGCTTACCTGTGGACCCCAGAGGCTGCGGAGCACCAGCATGTGTGTGTGTCGGGGAGGGGAGTCCCCTGCCTGTCACTTCTGGTCCCAGATCAGAGTGCACACGCACACGCACGCACACGCACACACACACACACGCACACACACACACACTGCCGGGCAAGCCCTCAGGTTTGGGTCCCAGACAGCGGGCTGGCCTGCCGGAGCAGACAAAAGCCAAGGAAACTCCCTCGCCGGACCAGAGGACAGGACAGGGGACAGACAGAGAGCCGGCCGGGGTCTCTACTGCTCTACAAGGACAGAGGCAGGCAGGAACCCTGACAGTTGGCTTAAAAAAATCTTTATCTTTCTGAACCCCCAAACCGAACCCATCAGATAACATTGCAATGAAAACACAATCCCCGGACAAACCATGTTTTCCGGAAACCAAGCCTCACCTGGGGCAGAGTGGGGCATCTTCCACGTCCCCTGCAGGCTGCCCCCAGCTGCTCTGAAAGGGGGGCTGGGCGAGCAGAGGTGGCCTGGCTGTTGGGTCATTTAGACCCTTGGTCAGAAGCTCACAGCCCCTGGGGCTGTGTCTTCCTGGAGAAGGTCACACAGTTCTGCTGGGGAACTTGTTTTCCTTTTAATTATTCAGCACACGTGCCGTGTGGGGTGCAGGCCCTGCGAGCGGAGACTGGATGTGAATAACATTTCATGCCAGCAGAAAAGCTTAATAAAGTGACATTAGGGCCCAAGACGCAGCAGGACACGGCCTCTGCAACGTAATAGCCCACCTAGAGGCAGCTGCTGCAGGATCCATTTACTCTGCAGCTCGCAGGCCACCAGCCCAGAGCCTGTCCTGCTCAGGGTGGGAGGTGGCATGAGGGGTGGAGCCCCCTCCCCGGGGCCAGGATGCGTTCTGGGGCCCTCAACCCTTTGAGGAGCAGCTGGGGGCGCTGGTGGCCGCGTCCTGCCTCCACCACTTTCTAGAAGCTGGCTCTTGGGCAAGTCACCTCAGTTCTCTGAGCTTCCTCACTCGACAGGTGTTCATTAAGTGTCCAGGCATGCTGGACACTTTCTATATGTGTGTCCCCTCTGTGCAGTGACATGGAGAGTCCCGGGGCCCACGACTACTTCTAGACCATGAATGCATCATCCGGGCCCCGCACCTGCAGGCTCTCAGCGAGGCCACACTGGCTGGTCCTTCCTTCAATCACTCGCTCACACGCCACGTTTTTCCTGGGTGTTGCCATGCGGGCACCGAGGGTGTGGGCACCTGCAGGAGAGTCTGGCCGGTGGGCATGGCAGAGGGGTGAGCGGGCTGCACGTGGCACTCTCCCCACGCTGAGCTTTCCAGGACCCTGGGATTTGGCTGAAAAGCCCATCTTTGTCCTCAAGAGCGCCTGGCCTTGACTCCTGGCGCCCGTCTGTCTTTCCTCCCTCTCCCTCTCCTTTCTCCAATAGTTTTTGAGCACCTGCTGGGTGCCAGGTGCTCTTCTAGGTACTGGGGATCCAGCAGAAGACAGAACAAAGTTCCCTCTGTGCTGGCTACCAAGAGGGGCCCGGAGCCAGGTGGTAGGCCCTGTGTGGACCGCCCCTCAGAGTTTGGGGCTCCTGGGGCCCTCCAAGGTTCTGGCTCTCACAGCAGAGGTTGGGGCTCCATTTCCTGCTGCAGGGCTGGACAGGACCCCCTAGAGCCCAGATGTCCCTGGCTTGTGCACCCAAGTGCCCAAGGGACAGGGTTGGGGAGGGGGAGGCTTTCAGACTGGGGGACACTTCTGAGCTGAGATGGAATCCTAGCTTGATGCTTCTTTCTTTTTCTTTTTGTAATTGAAGTAGAGTTGATTTACAATGCTGTGTTAATTTCTGCTGTATAGCAAAGCGACTCAGTTTTACATATATGCATGTGTGTACATATGCATTCTTTTTTACATTCTTTTCCATTATGGTTTATCTCAGGATATTGAATATAGTTCCCTGGGCTCTACACTATGTCTTTGTTGTTTATGCATATGCTGCATATAATAGTTTGCATCTGCTGACCCCGAACTCCCAGTCCATCCCTCCCCTGCCCCACCTCCCCCTTGGCAACCACAAGTCTGTTCTCTATATCGGTGAGTCTGTTTCTGTTTCATAGATAAGTTCATTTGTGTCATATTTAGGATTCCACATATAAATGATATCATATGGTATTTGTCTTTCTCTGTCTGACTTACTTCACTTAGTATGATCATCTCCAGGTCCATCCATGTTGCTGCAAATGGCATGATTTCATTCTTTTTTTATGGCTGAGTAGTATTCCACTGTATATATATACACCACATCTTCTCTATCCATTCATCTGTCAGTGGACATGTAGGTTGCTTCCAGGTCTTGGCTATTGTGAATAGTGCTGCTATGAACATAGGGGTGCATGTATCTTCTTGAATTATAGTTTTGTTCAGATATATACCCAGGAGTGGGGTTGCTGGATCATATGCTAACTCTATTTTTAGTTTCCTGAGGAACATCCATGCTGTTTTCCATAGTGGCTGCACCAGCTTACATTCCCACTAACAGTGTAGGAGTGTTGCCTGCTGCTTATTTCTTGACTGTGTGACCTCAGGCGCGTGTCACTCGCCAATGAGTGTGGATGGTCTAATATTTTTCCCTACTTGCGAGCAGCCCGCCGCCCTTCCACGGATGCTGGCAGAAGACATGAGACCCCCGGCACAGAGACAAAGGCTGTTGTTACTGCATGGCAGGCAGTACCAGCTTCACTGGTCTCCTTGGTCCCTCTTTATCCCCCAGCCCCACGTGTGATGCCAGGTGGCCTAGATGCTGTGTGCAGGACGTTCACCTCACAGCTGAGGACCCCAACTTCGGGAACCCTGATCTTTCTGAATGGGCTACAGGCAAACCTGCCTGGCTTTTGCCCTGGGGGGGAGACGTTACCTTTACAATACTGATGCAAAGAAAACTGCTTCTGTCCTGGAGGGAGATGATCTCTCCGGTGTCCTTGCTATTTAAACACCCTTGAAAAGATCGTCTGGAACCAAAGCTGTAGGTGCCTCTCTGAGATGTGCAGAAACACAAGACCTGGGAGACCTGCGTTCCAAGAGTGAGGGACTCAGCCTCGCAGAGCCTGTTCCCCCATCCGGAGAAGAGGGACCAGTGGTGCCTCCCAGATCCAAGGGTCCCTCCAAGCCAGATGTAGTTACAGGCCATCCCTCTCCACCCCACCACCCTTCACTCCCCCAGCCCACAGGCAGGGTGCGGGAGCTAGAGGAGGAGCTTTACAGACTTGGGTGGTCCCATCCATGTCTGGTCATTCTGTGAGCCCTCCTGCTGGTTTGCAGTCGGCATCTCTCTGCAGCCTCAGTCTGCTGGGACCCCCGCTCCAGGCTCTACAACCTCGGCCACCTGAGGCACCCTGGCTGGCACGTCCTTCTCCAGTGAGGGGTGATCACTGATGGACGGCTGTGGAGACTGTGACCCTCAGAAATGACACGTGCCTTTTCTGCTTTATTGTTCATTGCTTACGTAAAGCAGTCTACGCTTCCAGCTGTTAATGAAGGATTCTAGATGTGTTAGGAAAAAAAAAAACCCTCAAAACCTCTGTTCTTTGCACTTGGGTTGTTAATTAAATTCCAGAGCTCCATTTTCAGGTTTTAATTAACAGCACAGAGCACTTACTTGGCATGTTGGCCTCACGTGGAGTGCCTCCCTTTGCCCCTCTCGGAGGAAGCTCTTGGACCATGTTTCTGTGTGATGGGTCCCCAGGCCCCTACTTGACAAGGCTTATGGACTCAGACAGCCTCCTCTGGAGGGTAACTGGGGCTGCTTTGCTGCTGTTGCTCCCAGGAGACAGCTAGGGAGACACTCTTCCTCATCAGAGTCAGTGGGTGGTCGGAGGGTCACCCAAGCCCTTGTTCCCGGGGCTCGGATGGCAGGCTGGCAACGGGAGGGGTGTTTGTTGGCCCTCTGAGGCTCCTCCTGCAGTTTGGGAGCTGCTGCTATGTGAGCTGAGGCCGTGGAACCGATGACCGGCTTCCTTAGGCAGAGAACCACTTCATGTAGATAGGAGTATGGAACCTTTCTCTATGAAATTAGAAAGCTTCCTAGAAATAACAAAGCAACAGTATCAGCCTCAGCTCATTTCAGTTCTGCAAACCTTTGCGGAGCACGTGTGCTGTGCTGGGTTCTGTGCTCTGTGCCTGGGATCTGAGGGTAGACTCTGGAGAACCTCATGGCAATAGGGGGTGGGTGTAGGTTCTGATGTCGGCAAAGGTTAAAAAAAGGCATATACTACAAATCACTCTTAACCGGCCTCCCAATCCCTGGATCTGGGTCCTCGGAAGTTCAGGACCCAAGGATCTCCTCTCTTGTCTCTCTGTGTTCTGCCCTCCGTGAATGAACAGGACCAAGGTCTAGTTTGGACAGGGTTGGGGCTATGAGGTAAGCTCGTGAACAGATGGTTGTTTATTCTCCTTCCTGTAACCTCAAGATGTATAATTGAGTTCTTATTAAATTTCCATTTAATGCCAACTGTTTCTATAAAACAGCAAAGTGAAAAAGAGATCAGGGGAGATTTATTTAACCTGAAAGAGGACACAAACGGGGTGTGTGTGGAGAATAAAGACTCAGTGTCCTTAGAGATTGTCATACTGAGTGAAGTAAGTCAGACAGACAAATATCATGTGACATCACTTATCTGTGGAATCTAAAAAAATGGTGCAAATGAACTTATTTATAAAACAGAAGTAGAGTCACAGATGTGAAAAAACAAACTTATGGTTACCAGGGGGGAAAGGTCGGGGAGGGATAAACTGGAAGATTGGGACTGACATATACACACTACTATATATGAAATAGATAACTAATAAGGACCTACTGTAGAGCACAGGGAACTCTACTCAATACTCTGTAATGACCTATATGGGAAAAGAATCTGAAAAAGAGTGGATATGTATATATGTGTGACTGAGTCACTTTGCTGTACGGCAGAAACTAACACAACATTGTAAATCAACTATAACCCCACCCAGTAAAAATTATTAAAAAAAATGACTCAGGGTCCTGCAGAGAAGGCACAGCAGACACAGCTGCTGGGGGTACATGGAGGAGGGGCACTGGGCCCCCAGCTTGGGGAAGATTTGAAGGAGGAGATGGCATGCTGGCTCCTAAAGATTGCATTTCATATTTAAGAGGTTAATAGATTTGGAGCAATATTTAAAGAACTAAACATCTAGGTACATCTGAGTGCGTCTTCTACTGTAGATGAATGCTCTCAGGCTGTGAACTCTACGTGTCACCAGTGCCCAGCGCGATATAACTGCCTAATAAATGTCTGTGGGAAGAATGAAAGAATATTCATTATTTTTTCTCTTTCTCTTTTGAAAGGGAGCCTTTAACTCTTCCTCTCACTAATCCAGAGGTTTTCCACCAGGGGCTGTTTTGTCTCCTAAGGGACATTTCTTTTTTTTTTTTTCTTTTTTTTTTTATTTAGCGTTACGCGGGCCTCTCACTGTTGTGGCCTCTCCCATTGCGGAGCACAGGCTCCAGATGCGCAGGCTCAGCGGCCATGGCTCACGGGCCCAGCCGCTCCGCGGTATGTGGGATCTTCCCGGACCGGGGCATGAACCCGTGTCCCCTGCGTCGGCAGGCGGACTCCCAACCACTGCGCCACCAGGGAAGCCCCTAAGGGACATTTCTTAATGTCTGGAGACATTCTGGTTGTCGCCATGGGGAGGAGGCATGGGGGGGTGTGGGGAGAGGGGAGAGATGCTGCTAGACATCCCACAACCCACAGGACAGACCCTCATAACAAAGGTTTATTCCCCGAAACATCAGTAAGTGCTGAGGTGAGAATCTCTGCACCAATAGTACTTGGGGCGTGGAAGGCTTTGGGCTGGAACCTGCGGATGGGGGGCTGACCCCTGCAGCCAGCCCTCCATTTTTTTTTTTTTTTTTTTTTTTGTGGTACGCGGGCCTCTCACCGTTGTGGCCTCTCCCACTGTGGAGCACAGGCTCCGGACGCGCAGGCTCAGCGGCCATAGCTCACGGGCCCAGCCGCTCCGTGGCATGTGGGATCCTCCCGGACCAGGGCACGAACCCGTGTCCCCTGCATCGGCAGGTGGACTCCCAACCACTGCACCATCAGGGAAGCCCCAGCCCTCCATTTTATGGTCACCTGAAGCCTTGTGTCTGGCAGGGAGGTTGGTATTTGGTGATGGATGGGCTCAGGGACTCAGCATTTTGCACTCCTGTGGCTTCTGCGGTTGGTCCTTCGCCCCATAGCCCTGCGTTTGAATGCTGACAGACTGTTCACCCTCCTGGACCCTCAGCTATGGTCCCGCTCCTCCCAGCTCTGGGGATCCTGTGGGCTTTTAGAGCAGGAACTCTGGGGCAGAACATCCCCTACCTTTCTTCTGGCTGCTCTGGCCACTGCCCCTGCGTATACCATTGTCACCCCAGCTTGGGACTTCTCTGTCTGCCCCTGGGCAAGGCCACCCCACATCCTCCGAGTGCTTTAAGCCCCCTCCCATGTGCCCGACCCCCTGTAGCCGTGCTCAGCCTTCTCCTCCTCATTCTATGACACTGATGGGGCAGTGTATCATCCTCAGCCTTTAGATGATTCTCCCTGGAAGTGCCCTTTTGAGCTGTGTGATAGCGGAGTCCGTGACCCCTCACAGAGACCCTAACACACAGCTGCTAGAGTCTGCAGAGGACTTGCTCCATGCCAGCACCCTGCTAAGGGCTGTGCATGTGTGATCACACAGTCTAACGAGTTGATGGTCCCATTGTCACTTGTAAGAGGAAGGAGAGGCTGGGCGTGGAGAGGGAAGCGCTCCCAGCTGTGGCAGGGCTGGGCTCTGGGCCACGGGGCTGGTCAGGACTGGTTCCCTGTGCTCCCCAGGACGGCCGTGGGCACGCCGTGAAGACCTCATGGTGTGGGGGGCAATGCTGATGAGGACAGAGCTGGGGGGTGCCCACCAACACCCCGGGCAGGTGGCAGGGATGAGAGAGACCCAGGAACACTCGGATTTCTCCATCACAGCCTTCTGTCGGTTCTCCTCTGTCCACATCAGGACCAGCAGGTCCTAGGCTGGAGGCCACGGGAAGGAGGGAGCTGAGGGTGCCTGAGTCCCTCTGTCTGGTGGAGGGTTAGGGTGCCTCCTTGCCAGCAGGGGCTGAGCCGTTCTCCACGTCGTGCCACCCCACGTCCTGCGGACTGACCACAGATCACACTCTGAGTTTCAGGTTGTCTCTCTGTTTCCCCGGGAACCATAGGGCATCTGACACGTTGCTCGGGGATTAATTAGCTGCTGCTCGGCAAGCACTCGGGGGGTGAGATGGGCTCCTGCTGGTGCAAAGTGTGGCACTCGGCCCCAGGGGTAAAGGAGGACACCTCTGTGACCCAGAGGTCAGGTGGGGAGTCGCAGCCCTGTCTCACCAGCCTGGACAGACCTCAGGGGCGGCTGTGTCCCAGGGAGCCTCAGCAGAGGATGTTCATTTTGTTTGGTGCAGGAATGATTTCCCCTCTGTTTGAAATGCTCTTCCCAGCGCAGGCATCCCAAGGAGCCACAGAGAAAAATGCACGTTGGGTCTTGCCGAGGTCACCGGTGAGCAGACAACAGGCACCTCCTAGCTCTGCCCTGGCCTCAGAATAGCTTCATTTGCTGGGAGGAAGGTTCAGGCTGGCCAGATGCAGGCGTGTGGTGGTCTTTGGAACTGGCTTACTGCCAGACACCCTCAGAAGAATTGTACAAGGAGGCCCCTGTCACCATGTAGATGAGAAAAGCAAAGCCCTGAGAGGCCTGCCTGGGGGCCAGCCAGTGTGGGCAACTCAGGGTTAGAACTCGGGATCAACCGGTCCCAGTGCCCACTAGCAGCCCACGACCCCACGCTGCTCTGACGAGGCATCGTCCACACCAGGCTGGGCCTTGGAAGGTAAGTGAGGCTCCTGGGGCGTGAAATTTAAGGAGGGGCTCACTTGCGGGGTTGTGCAATGCCTGACTTGCCTTGCCCTAGTCCGGGCCCTGGTCCATGTATGTGAAGGAGAGAAACCAGCTGGGGGGACCCGGTCAGCCCCCGTGCCCTTCGAATTCCCTCCCGCAAAGCAAAGCTTGGGTGGGGGCCCCAGTGCTGGGTCTGTTTGCATCTCAAGAAGGGTGTGAAACGCGTCAAAATAATCCCAGAGCAAATTGCTGGAAAGCTCCTTTAAAAGTCCAAGAGATGCATCTCTGGTCTTTATCTCTAGGGGTGTGGAGGGGGTGGCTTACATCAGTGGAGTCCTGGTTGGGACATCTTTGTCAGTTGCTAATGACAGAGAACCTAAGCACCCAGGTGGAAAGGGGGCCTCCATCCAGGGGTTCAGACAGTCTCCCCAGGCCCACTCTCTTCCTTTCCTGCATTGGCTTTGCTCCGTTCCTGTTTTCTCGTTGGCTGCATCCTCATGGTGGCAAGATGGCTGCTGTTGCTCCGGTCTCACCTTCCTCTAGGCCTCTCTCCCAGGAGGCACTGCAAAAATTCTATGGCATCTATTGGCTCAGCTGGGATTACATGCTCATCTCTGGACCTATCATAGTGGCCAGAGAAATGCAGTACAGCAGCCCAAACTCAGTGTGTAGGGATGGGTGGGTGGGGGAGGGAATTGGACAGACAGAGCATGCTGGCAAATGTGCCGCCTAGCACCAACCGAGAGAGACCAAAACCCACTGGACACACACCCCCTCTGCTTCTGACCCTGAGTCAGTCATTATCCACACCTCCGGATATCCTGGTCCCTGCTTACATTTACATTTAAACGCCAGTTCAGTCCAATCAGATAGAATTACCTGTAACTAATCTAGGCCTGAAAGTGAAATTTCCAAGTGGCCTTTCGTTTAGACTTAATCATGATTTCCTGTGGTCTTGCAGGCATTAACTGTTTAACACCGCTTAATGAAACTTAATCAGTCCATCCAAACATACCTCAGGGCCGGAACGATTTGTTCACACCACGGCCAGATGCTTCCAGATGCCTCCCAGGGCAGGGGACAGCCACAGAGGGGGTGGCTGGATTGTCCTTCCTCCCAGGAACCTCCCCGGGTAATGTCTCATGAGCTCCCACCTCCATCCATCTCTGAGTTCCTGTCTTCACTGAGTCCTCCGGCTGCTGTTTCCACTTTCCAGGCTCAGGAGGTTTCCAGGGCTCCTCGAGAGAGTGCTAGAATGCTTGTCACGTCCGCTCAGTATTATACCTTTTAAAGGACAGCTGCGGTGGGGCGGGGGCGTGACCTGTCCAGGCCGCGCTGGACTGGTTCTCAGGCCTCCTGGCCCTCTGCGCTCGTCTCCTGCACTGATACACGGGTGAAATTCCCCTTCCCTCACCCCTCCCACCCTGTGTTGAGCTCACCGCAGTGCTGGGTGGAGGGTGTTGGGACCTACAGCCTCTGTCCCTGGACAGTGAGCTGACTTTGGATGAGGAATTTAACCCATCTAAATGGTTCATCACATGCAACCAGGGCACAGCATTTTTGGGCTCAGGCAGGTAAAGAGTCCGCCTGTGCTGGCCCAGAGCCCGCAGTTGTTTTGGCCATTATTATTGTTATTACTGGATCTGCGACATTTATTATTTCAGCCCTAATGATGGGCAGGCACCTCGCCAAGTTCTGTGTGTGCAACGGCAAACACAAGGGAATACACAATTACAATTCAGTGGGATGTTAGCTTTTATACCCATCTTGCTCCAAATGGCATTAAGGTAGCCATAGGGTGTATTGAGAGCGTGGATGGCGGGCGATGTGCCCAGGTGCTACAGGAGCCCTGGGAAGTCCCTTGTCTTGCAGCAGAGGGCAGTCAAGGTTGGCTTCCTGGAGGTGATGCCCTGAATGTGTGTCCTGCCATGAGAAGCCGCCTCTCCCCTGTCTCCGCTGGGGAGGCTGGCTGTAGGTCTTTAGGCTGTGGTCTGAGCCTGCTCGAGCTCGGGGTGGGATGAAATTATCACAGGAGGTCACTCAAGCTAGCATCTTCTCCCCGGGGGTAGAGATGTTGGCCTCCTACTCCACCAACCAAAGGTTTTTTTTTTTTTTTTGCTGTACGTGGGCCTCTCACTGTTGTGGCCTCTCGCGCTGCGGAGCACAGGCTCCGGACGCGCAGGCTCAGCGGCCATGGCTCACGGGCCCAGCCGCTCCATGGCACGTGGGATCTTCCCAGACCGGGGCACGAACCCAAGTCCCCTGCATCGGCAGGCAGACTCTCAACCACTGTGCCACCAGGGAAGCCCCAAAGGGGTTTTTAATGCCCCCAACTCAAGAGCTGGGTTTCCAGGTACATGGCCTTTCCTCTCAACTCAAGGCCTCCATGGAGCCACCCCTTGTTCCATGGGGTCCCTGCCATGCTCCTCCTGCCCGGGACAGTCTGGGCTTCAGCGCTGGGGCTGGTGTGGGCCCAGCTCGAGGCCGGCCAGCAGCCCCGCTCCTGTCCCCCCTCACAGAAGAGGGCCATGGGGCCCACAGGTATCATCCAATGGTGCCCATCCTCTTTCGGCTGGGGGCTCCTAGGCCGACGTGCTTATATGTAGTACTCCTCAAACCCGCACTGGATTAGTTTTGTGCCTTGTTGGCAGTAGCCACTGTCATGAGAGCCACCTCGGCACCCGGTGGAAAGTTCCAGAGACAAGGAAGCAGTGACTGATGGTGGCAGCGGCAATAGCACCAATGGGGGCTCCGGTGCCGCCTTTACCCTCCCGGTGGCCTGGCTGCTCTGCATGTCCATTTCCAACAACACGCGAGGCTTCTGGACGCTCTCTGCTGCTTCCAAATTGCTGCAGCAGAAAGGCAGACCCTTGACCCTGTAACTTTCCTTCCACTGGAGCAGCTGGTCAGACGTGCAGAGTCGATATTAACCATCACAGAATTACTTCTCAGCCTGGGAGGCTTGGGACAACGTGTGTCACTAAGGCAATTCCTGACTATTTAAAACACAGGATTTCAAAGGCTGGCTCCAGGGTGTCTTAGGAGAAGGACGTGTCTTCTTCATACAGGGATGGCAGCTGCCTCTGGGAGTTGCACGATAGGACGAGGGGGCAGGACATGGCGGAGGCCCCAGCCCTGCATCTGTGTCACCATGGTGACACAGTTATCTGGGCCTGTTCCCATCACAGAGACAGGCTGTGGTGACTTCCATGGTCCTGCTTGGTTCTAAGTTTCTCTGTTAGCCTCACCCTCTTATGCTTTAAAAATTTGTGTTTGGAAACGTGGTTTATTACAGAGACTGCTTGGCTTTGGTTTGGGGACTGTTTGCTTGTAAAATTCTTACACTGTGCATTTGGACCAGGACATCCCAGGCTGGGGGACTCTTGGCTCTCCTGAAGGGACAGCTGACTGCAGTGTCCCCCTTGGGGAGGCGGGGGGCTGGGTGGGTCCTTGTGGGGCTGGGCTTGTTGTCTTTGCCAGCTGTGACTCTGTTTCTAGATGTGGGCTCTGACCGTCGCATCTGGGTCCAGCGTCAGGGGAGCATCGTGGCAGCAGGGGAAAGAGGTTTTGGAGAATGGGCCGCTGGGGTCTGAGTCTTCCACGAAGCTGAGCTTGGTGGGCAGAGAGGGGTTCCTCCAATCTGGCCTTTGTGGGGTGGCCACAGTCGAATATGACTTCCAGAAACATCTGTCCGAAAAAGAGCAGAACTCAACCAGATCTGGAGGCTCCATTTATACATCCTGATTGCACCACAGCCCGCTCTGGCCTCCTTGGCATCTGGGGAGTGGTGCTCAGGCCGCTTCTGGTGACTGCTTTTCCACGGGATCCAGTTTTAGAAACAGCGTTCTCCTTCTGGCTGACCTTTCTGCTTTGAAATGGCCTCTCGCAGAACATGTTACAGCCTGAGGTTAGGATATCCCTTCATTTCATTCTTTCACTGGAAAAAAAAAAAAAACTCCGCTAAACAGACAGTTCAGCCACATCACACGCTGCTGTGCTCTGGAGGGTCCCTCTGGTCCTTGCAGAGGGAAACTGAAGGGAGACGATTTGTTCTGCAGTTTCTAATGGGGGAGACTGCTTTCTCCAAGGAAGCCTCCTCCTTGTTTGGGGAAAGAAGACTCAGAGATGGGGTTCGCCTGCGGGAGCCCCAGGAAGGGTCCAGGTCTGGCCTGGCTGTGCCGGGGAGGTGGCAGACCCCGGAACACAGCACGTCTCTTGAGGCATCATTTGCTCGTCTCTGATGGTTCTCATCCCTCGCTGGTATTTTATGAGCAGGATGTTTATCCCCCAAGGGTTTTGAAACATAGCTTCAACTGGCTTGGAAGTTTTGGACTTGTGTGCAGACCACAAGCCAGCAGGATCCAGACCAGTTGCGGGTGCGCTGTCCCTGGGGGCGCTTTCAGAGCGGCCGAGCCATTTGTCCCCATGGGATGCAGTCGCCCGGCCCTGGCTTGATTGGATCAGGTCCCAGACGGGGAGGGCATGGCCTCCCAGGGCCTCTGAATGCTTGTGCTGGTTGTGCGCTGCTCAAGGGTGCCTGGCCTAGCTGCTGAGCTGGTGCTGCAATCCAGCCTGCACCTGCTTGCCAAGCCTTGGGCCTGGCTCAAGGCTGTGTCTGCCTGAAGGATGGGGAACCTTCTCCTTTGTACAGAAGCCTCTGTATGGGTGGCCCTGGGACCTCCCTGGGTTGATTTCAGAGGAAACGTGTATTACCATATCTTTGAGTTGCTGTATTCTGATGCTTTGACATCTGGGGCCTGGCTGAGCCTGGGGGTTCCTCCTCCCAGGACTAGCCAGTTCTCCGAGATAGATCCAAGGGGAGGGTGCCTTTCAAATGCAAACCATCCAATGCAGAATCCCTACCCACGAGAACCTGCTTAGACTCCGATACTCCGGGCTACTATCCTCCTGCTCCAGTCACGCCAGGGCAGGTACCAGCCAACTAAGGAAAGCCGATGCCCCAGAACCCACTAAAATTATCCAAACCAGCCAATCCTAAACCTGCTTTCTCTGCCCACGCCCCCTTCCATCCCACAGAAACCACAATAAAGGCTCTTGCCCACATGCCCCCAGGCCCTGTGCTTCCCCATGTGGCCCTGTCTGGTATGACCCCTCCTCTGGGATCTGTGAGCGTAACACACTTCTTCTTTTAATGGCAGCCATGTCCATGTCTGTGTGTCTCACATCCCAGATTAAAACAAATCCTGGACTTTCTGTGCTTTCAATTGCCCTAATCTTCCAGGCTATTACCCCAGCCTAAGGAAATCAATTTGGCCCCTTAAGACTTGCAAATATGGCACTTTGGTTATAGTGAATGTGAATGGCATTTGATCTGCCCAGTTACTGCTGGTTCTGCCCAGAGGGGTAGTCGTGAGGGGTTTCCTTACCCTTAAAACATGTGGTTGGAGAGGCTGCCTGGGGAAGGGCCCCCAGGGATCACCCTCTACAGACCCACTGCCCGCCAGGCCCCACCTGTCCAGGTCAGGAGTCCAGTGGATGAGAGTCCATCTGGGCAGGAGTGTTTCCCACAGGGTTGGAGGCCTTGTGTTCTGGAGAAGAGTGGGGTTGGGGGTAAGTGGGAGGTGAGTGAGTCAGGGCCCCTGGGACTTCTCAGGGGTCAGAGAGACCTGGACCGTAACCCTGGCTCTGCGACTTAGGAGGTGGGTGACCTCGGGCCAGCTGATTAATCTTACTGACCCTCGGTTTCCTCATTGTAAAATGGGACAGAATCTTCTCCCTTGAGCTGTGGGGGAGTAAATCATGAGTGTCCAGGACAGGCTGTCATGGGGCTATGCTGTCGGCTGAGATGATATAGACAGTGAAGGCCCCAAAGGCATCCACGTGCGAATCCCCAGAACCTGTGGCAATTCTATCATATGGCAAATGGGAATTTACAGATGTGATCTTGGGATAGGAGATTGTCCTGGATTATGCAGGTGGGCCTGATGTCATCACAAGGATCCTCAGAAGAGGGATGAAGGAAGATCCGATCGAGGAGAAGGCAGTGTGAGCATGGAAGCAGAGACTGGAATGATGTGGCCACAAGCCAAGGAATGCTGGAAGCTTCTAGAAGCTGGAAGAGGTAAGGAACAGATTCCCCCCGGAGCTTCTGGAAGGAACCAGCCCTGCCGCCACCTTGGTTTCTGCCTGTAAAGCTCATTTCGGACTTCTGAGGACTAGAACTGTAACAGAATAGATGTTTGCTGTTTTAAGCCACTTGGTTTGTGGTCATTTGTTACGGCGGCAGTGAGGAACTAATACAGGCTGGTTGTAGTTGCTCTGACTGCAGGGTGGTGTGTATGGCCTCAAGTTCTGGGGACCTGCCACCCTGGAGGAGAGTCTTGGGTTGTGTGACCTTGAGGATATTACCTAACCTCTCTGTGTCTTGGTTTCTCCCTCTTTAAAGTAAGGATGGAATCGTGCCCACCTCATGCCCCAGTTAGCATTGCTCCTGACACCTTGTGAGAGCCTGTGGAATGCTCTAGTTTAGAATGTTTCAGACAGATGTTATTAATAGTTATATTTAGAGACCCTGAACCCAGGACCTGCTCTCTTGTCTGCTCAGGACACAGGGTCTCCTTGTAGTAGATGTTTCATAAACACTTGCTGGAGGGAGGAATGAAGTCTCGGGTCTAGTTCCTGCTCCTCATGTAACAAATAAAGCATCTGAAGGCAGAGCAGGAGCTTCCAGGTTAGCACAGTAGGTCAAGGTCAGTATGACTTTCAGTGTTCCAAGTCCCAGGGTGGTGATCTCCAGACCCACGCGGCTACCCTGGGTGCTCATGTGACAACGGGGGGACAAGACATCTGTAGGTCAATGACGGGCTTACACCTGAGATGACGGCCATCAGAGCCCAGTGCCCTCTCCTCACCTGCCCGGTCTTCCTGCCGCCTCTGCAGGTCAGCTGCCCTCCCCTCTGAGAAAGATCAACAAGCCCCTTCCTCATGTCGATGGGACCTTCCCGTGCCATTGAGCTGTGATTTTGCCGCCAGGGTTGGGTGGGTGTGAACGTGGACCACCCAGAATCAAGGAAATGAGGTGAAGACACCGTCAGAGGCTTTCCTGACCCAGGAAGACTACGATTCATCTGGGAAATTCTCTGTTGCGTCGATGTGGGTACACACTCCCGAGGCCCCGAATATCATTTCCGGTTGTTTAACTCAAATAGGCAGCTATAAAACATCACTGAGAAGAGCCACACATGATAAGGATGAGGAGGTAAATCCAGGGAGGGAGGGTAATGAGAGGCCAGATGTAAGGAGTGCTTTTTCAGAATTGAAACCCTTTGCACAGATGCTCCGGGGCTGGATGGGGTGTCAGAAAACCAGGGATTAAGTCGACAGCTCAATAATGACAAGTGCCCTTAGGTATGCATTTCCTTCTTTCTCCCCAGCTACAGTCCTTCAAGGTCAGACCATTACCTCCACTTTGTGGCCAAAGAAATTGGGCTCAGGGAGTTAAGTGACCACCCAGTTACATGGGGTGTGACTTCAGGAACATGCTCGGGTCCAGCTCAGACTTCTTGCATCTTAGCCATTGTTTGCTTCCACCCTGATTTTCGAAGCGTTAGAGGTACAACTTGGATGGGGGGATGCAGACAGCCACACTTCCTCTGGGAGCTGAGTAAGACAAGTCCAGTGTGGGGGGTGGTAGAGTCTAAGGCCCTGGGTGCTGACCTGGCAGTCACATGGAGGTCTGGCCACCTGACCATAAGTCTTCTGTGAGGAGGGTGACAAGGGCATTCCATGGGGAAGGTAAGAGCACCACAGAGATAAAGATTTGTGGACCAGTCTCTTGTTGGTGTCCAAGTCTATTCTTGGAGCTCGGTCCATGTCTGTTCACTTGGCAAGTTTGCGGAGCATCTACTACGTGCCAGGTGCTGCCTTAGGGCTGGGGATGCAGCTGAGTGAGAGCAAGCCTGCCCTCGCTGAGCTTATCCTGTCGTCTTCCCAGAACCCTGGTACAGAGAGAAGGAGCAGGATGAGGGCCTTGGATGGTTCTCATTTGCCAGGAAAGGAAAGGACACAGGGACTGGGGGTAGGGGAAACAGAGGCGCAGGTAGACCAGATGGATGGATGCTGAACCTTAGGATTAGTATTCAGCCCGTCACTGGAGGCTTCCGAACACAGGCTGGGGATGTCTGGGGGTTGCTATGGTTTTCACCTGCCCTTCCTCACTTCTCAAGGTCACAGACAGCGTGCTACACAGGCTGTACAGAAGCTGTGCTGGTCCCTGAGCTGGATCTGGGGGCAGGCCCTTGATCGCCCCAGTTCAGAGTGTACTGGGGAGCCTGCCTTGTGCTTTCCCATTGGAACTTCTTCTGGTCCACTGACCTGACTGCTGTGTGACTTTGGCCTCAGTTTCCTCACGTGACTGAAGCAGCTGCCCTAGATGGTCCGGGGTGGGGTGGGGTGGGGTGGGGCGCTTTCCTTGCTGGGCAAAGATCCCCCACGTGTGCCAGATGCCGGCTTCCTGACTGGCTGCTCATGAGCTGTGACACAGCACCTTTCCACCAAGGACAGTGAGAGATTTATGAGATGATGGGCCTCCTTTTCTCCCCACTGCATATTGCAATAATGACGGAGCACCCAGGAGTGCCAGAGCCATTTTATTTTTATTTCATTTCTTCCTGAAGTTCAGTACTTTCCAAAACACCTCCACATGGTAATGCTATTTTCCTGGCAGGGATGCGTTTATTGGAGCTGTCACTCACCGCTGAGCTGCTCCAACTCGGCTCTGCGGCAGGCCTGACGGAGTGATAGAGCTGTCTATAATTTAAAGCTGATGGACCCCAGTTGCCAGCCCAGACCTTGCTGGTGGCACAAGCTCTCTGCAAATTGGTTACTAGTAGGTTCGTGTCTCTAAGTGACTGAGTTTTCTCTCTTGGCCAGTTTCCCACCCGGGGCTGGCTGAGGGTCCGCTTTGCCTCCTAAGATCTTCCTTGCCCGTCTGCCTTGTCGCAGGGAGTGGCTTGGGGGGTACCCTGCCACTACCTGCTGTGATTAAGATTGACCACAAGGCGGTAGGACCCGGATGAAGGAGCTTGGGGCTGGGGGTCATGACCCAGCAATGACCCCGGGCAGGCGGCAGAAGGAACATGGGTTTGAGAGCCAGGTCTTGGCTTTGGACCCGAGTCTGAATCCTGCTGGCCCCTTCTCGGCAGTGAGCTTCGGGTTTCCCATCTGTGATGGGGGTCAGTGTTACCCTGGCTTCTGGGGCGTTTGTGAAAACTACAAGGGGTCCAGGGCAAAATGGAGGGCTTGGGACACAGCTGGTGCTCCTGCCTGGATGGCCGTCTTGCCCAGGGTGGTCTCAGCTCACTTGTCCACATCTCAGGATTCTAGGTCTGGAGGAGGGTGATGTCGACCCCCCAAAGCAGAGGAGTTTTCCCTTGCTCTCTGAGTCTTGGGCTGGGTCTGCTGGCTGTTCAAGCTCTGCATTGAGAACCCTCTCTCTCCTCCACAGGGTGTCCATCTCCCCATGGAGGTCTCCATCTCCCCCCACGGGGTCCACATGTCCATCTCCACAGGGTCTCCATCTCCCCCACAGAATCTCCATCTCCCCAAAGGGGTCTCCATCTCCCCCATGGGGTCTCCCTGTCCCTCATGGGGGTCTCTATCTGCCCCACATGGTCCCCAGAACCCCAAGGGGGTGTTCATCTCCTCCATGGGGTCTCCATCTCCCCCAAAAGAAGCACCTATTTCATTTGCTTTATTGGGAAGCCAGAAAAAAATCCACATGAAAAAAGAATCTGCTGAAAACCCAGTGCCATGGGGGAGTTAACTTGAGATAGGTTGCCTGCAAATGACCAAGTAAGATGATTTCTGCTTAAAACATTCATGGGCTGTAGGCATATAAGGTTTTAAAAATACTTAAAATGTTTGTTTTTCTTCGTAGACTGATTTGTCGCAGTAACTTGCTAAATATCACTTTCTCATATCTTCTGTTTTGAATTATTTTGCCTTTTTCTGAGTCCATCCCTGCAGCTGAGTGGCTGCACCTTTCCCAGGAATGACTGGGACCAAACAGGGGTATTTGCATTTGTCAGTTGTGTGGCTGGAAACAGCAGGAGCACAGTCTGCACTGACTGCCTTCAGCTCACCATTTCCAAACAGGGAAGCGGATGGAGCTGGTCCAAGGGAACGGGGGCCTGAGTGCTGTCGGCCACCCTCCCGCCTGGTTCTGCAGGGGGCTTGGCTCCTTCAGATACGCTGCCTTTTCACCTCCGGAGCCAGGGCTGCACACGGGCCTCCTTTGCCATCTTCCAACCCAGGAAAAGAGACTCCTTTCTCCTATCTGGAGGGAGAAAAAAAATCCCAGAACAGACAGCTCATTGGCTCAGCTCACATTGCATGCCCGTTCCCTGACCAATCAATTTGACCTCAGCGTTCAGATGCGTGAGGGAGAGCTCTCCCCACCAATCAAGTGATTGGACCATAGCCGAGCAGGTAAGAGGAGGCACAGAGGTGGCCCAGGTGGGGAGAGGGGATCCAAGAGTCTAGGAGCCTCATTTGCATCCCCTGGAGTGTTTCTTTTCAGGCTTCTTTCTCCCTGAAGAGAGGAAATGGAGGCAGCTTGGACCACATTTCTCAAAGAACAATCTCTAGGACGCAGCTCCCGTGACACTCAAAGAACGGACTCAGGATTGCCACTCTGCCTGGCTTCACTGGAGGGAATTACCTCAGCTGTAATCGGCTTTTCCTCACGTTCTCAGAAATGCCAGGTTTTTCATTGCACCTCCCTCCTGTCTGAAGGAGGGTGATTAGTTGGTAGAACAACATCCTAATGTTTTGGCTGGAAATCAAGGTGCCTGGGGAGAGCGTTCGTGCTCATCAGATACATGTGTTCCCACACATCTCTCCCCTGCCCTGCTGCTCGGAAGAAGAAGGGGAGAAGCAGGAGGAATTGGGGGGGGGACCAGCTGGAACCAGCACATCTTCACAGACGTGGTCCTGGCTGCTGGGGTGCTCTGTGTTACTTATTTTATTCTCCCTCTGTGTGCAGGGGTGAGGGCTGAGAGTCACGGGGCATTTTCTAGGTTCAGCCATGGTTCACCTGGTGTGCGGCCATACCCAGGGCTCCCAGGTGGCTGTCTGGGGGAAAGGAGCAGGAGAGGCAGAGGATGGTGGGGACACTGATGTCCCTCCCCACCCCTCTCTTGCCTTTCTCTCCATCCCAGGAGAACTGTAGCCGATGGGGGAGAGCTGGGTCTCTGCTTTCCTCTAATCCTTGGAGACATGTCGGGAAGTGGGAAGCATGGGGAGGCTGGGAGAGGGATGTCTTGGATGGACAGAGTCCACCCTTGAGCATCCTGACACTGAGACCCGAGAGTGGGGTGAGTTGGCTGGGGTGGGGCAGGCACCGGTCCTGGGGGTGGGTGGGGAGGGCTGAGTCCAAGGAAGCCTATCCTGAACCTGAGCCTCTTTTCCATCTCACTACACAATTGATTAATCAGGTTCTTAGGTTTTAATAAGTCAGTAGGTCCAGATACTTCCCACTGTATGTTACAAATATTAGTTATCTTCTGATTACTTATTAGCCGAGGCTGCATTGGCAATGGGTGCCCCAGAAGCCCAGCCAAATGAGTCCAGAGCTTCAGAAAGGAGTAGATTAACTAACTGCTTCTTCTGGCTGCAGCTTCCAGAAATTTCTCATCACCCATAGGGTTTTTTCCAATAGTTATTATTTTTGGAGGGGAGAGACCTGGTGGCCTGTGCACTGGGGGCCCATACGGCTAAGCGTTTGGAGGCCTGGGGGCAGCCTGACACCAACCACACTGGTTTTTTCAGTTCAGCTGCACAGGGCCCAGGGCCTGGGAGGATTAGTGAGGTGCAGGAGCCTCGTTCAGGCATCAGAGGGCAAGCTTACCTCTGGGGCCGCTGTTCCTCCGAGGGCCCTCTCATTCTTACTCCTTCTCTTGGAGCCACTGGGCATCCATTCCCCTGGACCTAGGTCAAGGTCAACAGGATGGATGGTGCCCCAAGCTGAGTCTTTGGTGAAGCTTCACCCCTCCAGGTACACATGGTGGGAAGGTGTGTGGTTGCTCACTCTCTAATGTCCGGATCTGCACCGTGACAGGTGGCTCTGTCCCCAGGGCCTCAGTCCCATCAGTCCTTGTGAGTGGTTGGACCCTCTCCTGTTGTCGGCCAGCACCTGCTATTGAGGTGCCTCCCATAGGTGGCACACCTGGGGGCTGGCATCCCCTTCTTGCTGCTTCTTGCTGTGCTCACCTGTCTGGTAAAGAAATTCTGCAGGACGTCCTCCTTCATGGAAGGGCCTGGCCCGTCACCTCCGTGGGGACAGGCACCCAGTCCCGTTACAGCGAACCCTCCTCCGGCTTCCTCCTTTGAGACCCCTTTGCTATTCATGAGGAATAAAAATAGGCGGTGTGAAACGTAAAACCAGATGGATGTCGTCGTTGATCAGGGCAGTTTGTGGCAGTTCTACAGAACATGACAACCTGCTTTTTCCTGGTGTTGAGGCTCATCGGTTTCCGTGGAATCCATGGGTGTGATGCGGTCACCCTTCAGCTGCACACGCTGGACTGAGGTGTGAGCACTTGGAGGCGTGTGATGCATTTGGCAGAATCCTTGTAGCGTCTGGTAGCTGCCTTGTGTGTTCATTCATTCATTCGTTCATTCATCTGTTCATCTACCTACCCGCATGCCCATCCATGCACCCACATCTTTATATCCATTTATCCATCTGTTCAACCATCCACCCATCCTCCCACCTGTCCTCCTACCAAGAAACATTGAGTACCAGCCAGTCGGTGAACTGTGATGCTTAGAAGGTAAACTCCTAAAGGCCAAGGGTGATGTGGATGTAACTTGCTGTGTGAGTCTGCTCAGGCTGCTGTAACAAAGAACCACAAACTGAGTGACTTAAACAACAGAATTTATTATCTCACTGTTGTGGAAGCTATAAGTTGAGATCAGGGTGTTGATAGGGCTGTGTTCTCTCTGAAGGCTCTGGGGAAGGATGGTCCAGGCTTCTCTCCTGGCTTCTGGTAGTTCCTTGGCTTCTGTCAGCAACACCCCAATCTCCACATGGAGTTCTTCCTGTGTGTTGTCTGTGTCCAAATTTCCTCTTTTTTTTTTTTTTTTTTTTGCAGTATGCGGGCCTCTCACCGTTGTGGCCTCTCCCGTTGCGGAGCACAGGCTCCGGACGCGCAGGCTCAGCGGCCATGGCTCACGGGCCCAGCCGCTCCGCGGCATGTGGGATCCTCCCGGACCGGGGCACGAACCCGTGTCCCCTGCATCGGCAGGCGGACTCTCAACCACTGCGCCACCAGGGAAACCCCAAATTTCCTCTTTTTATAAAGACATTAATCACATGGAATTAGAACCCATCCTACTTACCTCTTCTTAACTAATTACATGTAAATTTTGGGGTGGGGGGACACAACTCAACCCATAGTGCCTGCTGTATTTCATCTCCTCAAAGAGCCATCCCAGGCCAACCTGGGGCCTGAAGATCCAGGTTCAATCACAGCTCAGACCTTCTCTCCTGGCATGGAATCCTGATCACATCAGCCAGCAAATGCCACATTGTTACCTGCCTCTGAGTTCCAGTGGGTGGTGATTTCAGTAAACTCAATGAATCACCCTGGCTGGGCATAGACAGTGAAACCCCCCATACCACACAATTCCCACTTGAGGCAAACAAGAGAGGCCGAGCTAACCCTGCCCTGGGTGCCCACCGCATGTCAGGCCGGCAGGGTGCTTGGTGAGATGATTTGTGTGAGTGGTCATTGTATATATCTACCAGCCCAGATTTAGTTAAATTCTGCAGCATTTAATCAAAACTTCCTGGCAACAGTGTCTGAAACAAGATAGATGTTTTATATCACTTGTTAGGTAACAGTGGTTTGGAGGTGGGTGGCTGTAGGAAACTGTTTGGGGTCAACACTCCAGCATGGCCTCATCCTCATGGTCCAAGATGGGTGCTGGAACTCCTGCCATCTCATCCATGGCCCTTAGGGAGACTTTCTGGAAGTACCATACAAGGCTCACATCTCATTGGCCAGAACTGAATCACATGACCACATCTAGGGCAAGGGAGGCTGGGATATATAGTCTTTTAGTTGGGTTCACCATTGTCCAGCCAGAAAGCGTGTCCTATTTCTAGGGAGGATAGCGAGATTGGATATTGGGCAGGGAATTAGGAATCTCTGCCCCCTCTGCCGAAGGACTCGTCTGGCTGCCTCTCAGAGATGGGGGCTTGAATAGATTTGGGATGCACAGTGCGTAGGGAGGGGGTGGGCATGACACAACAGCGTGGAGTCTCACCCCACTCTCCTTGCAGTGGGCTGTAGTCGTGGGTTTCTTTTCAGTCACTTGGGGGCTTGAGTTCTCAGGCAGTCAGCTCAGCTTCCAAGGGGTGTCCAGGGCCTGGGAGAGCTGCTTGTGTCCCTCAACACCTACGTGGCCTCTGGTTCTTCTCCTTCAGGCTGCCGAAGCCTTTCCTGGAGTGAATGGGGCCCGTGAAGCATGCTGAGCCCCTGACTTGTACAGTTCATCCAGACCCTGTGTTGTCCCTGGTCTCTCTCAGAAAATAAAGTCTTATTGTTTGTTTTAGTCTCAGCAGCTGTCTGATTTTTCTTTAAAGCGGGGTGTTTAGTCCAGTAAAATACTCGAAACCCTGATCTCCGGCCCACATCGGTGTCTGCTCCTCCGGCACGGGCCTGGCCGAGGCTGCAGGTTGCGGTGGGGGCCGGCTGGGGGCTGGTGGCTTTCTTTGCTCTGGCCTGCGCAGACCCCACTGCCCTCTCAGTCCCAAGGCCCATGGTCCTTCTGAGGTTGGAGTGGGAGGGGAAGAGGAAGGGACAAAGAGGGCATTTGGCGCTGAGGGCTCTGGGGCTTCTTGGAGATGCCCCGCTCTCTGGCTTCTCTGCAGCAGCCCCATGATGGAGGCCAGCCCCTCCTCACTCTCCTGTGCTTCCTCGGTGGCCCAGGGCACCTGGCCGCCCACTCCCCACAGACGATCCCAAGCCATCACCCCTTGAGGCATCCTCTTGGGAAGAGTCTCTTTAAAGTGGTCCCAAGATATAACCCTACAGGTAGTGCCATCTGTCCCCAGGAGACCCACAGCTGGCCCTGTCCTGGGTGGCATGTGACCCCCCGCAGCCCTCTTGCCCTTCAGCCTCCCCGAGGCTGTGCTGCTCACAGCCTTTGCTACTGACTCCTGTTTGGGAGCCAGTTTACTTCCACCTGTGCCCCGCACACTCATGTCAAATCCTCCCAGTGTCTCCTCAAGGTTCTCTCCCCTCCTCCAGGTGAGAGCAGGTGCCCCCACCAATTCCCCGGAGGGGCTCACAGCAGACTGGCCTCTTTCCCAAGAAGTGGACTTGCAGATGCAGCCTCTTCCTTCACCTCTTCAGCTCCGACATTCCGTGCCCTCCAGGCGGCTCAGGACAAGGAACTGGGACCAGTTTGCTGGTCACGCCCAGGTGCTTGAGCTCTCTGCCTTTGATGGTGGAGGTCACCCCTGGCATCTCTTAACTTTGGCCCTCAGCAAAAACCAAGTCAGAAGCCCCATTGCAACATCCTGTCCTGTGCAGAGAACTGTCTGAGAAAGTGTTACAAGTGAGGATTCCTGGGGACCAGCTCCTGGGATCTGGCTCAGCAGGGCTGGCGTGGGACCAGGCAACCTGCATGTCTGAGTGGCACCCCAGGTGAGCCGATGTGGGGTCCTTCCAGGACTTTGGGGCTGTCATTAGTGGTGGAAGATGGCACAGGCTCCCCATGGCAGCCCCACCCGGTCATTCCGAAGCCCGCCAGCCCCCGGGCTTTCTGCGGCCGGGCAGCATTTCCAGACACTCTGCTTAAATGGGTGTTTCATTTTTCCATAGCCCACTTATCAAGTCAAATGCCTATAATACAGCAGTGTTATCTGAGGGAGACACGCACAATTTCTTGGCTAGATTTCCAAGAAATTTTATGAAAGGCTGATTTTCTTTGAGAGGCCTGGCTCCTTTATGTGCTGAAATAGAATTGGTTGGAATTGATTTTCACCGGGACGGTGAGAGCCCTCCCCCATCCTCTGCTGGTCTAAGACATTATGGTCCCTCCTTTCCCGTCTTCATCTTCAAAGGCATAGAATAAATTAGCTGAAAATAGGTTTTGAAAACAATATTTAACCCCCCTTAGTAGACGATCACAGACTCACTCTTGTGATTGCAGATCCCTTCATGGTGCGGATGTGGCACTGAAACCAGCAGCGAGATAAACACAGCCGGGAGAGCATCCTGCAAATTCCGGACAGCACCCCAGGGCCGACCGCCAGCCTCCCTTTCCATCCAGCTCCTGCCGCCTCCTCCATCCGCCCTCCTAGATTCAGTCTCCCATACTCTCACTGGGTCCCTGGAGGGTCTTGGACCCCTCCTCTGCTTGGGCTAACTGTGTGTTTTTTCCAACATCAATTTGCTTTTTCTCTTCCTCATCAGTCATGGGTACCTTTTCCAGCCTCCACGTGTACCATCTTGTAACAAAGGTCATGTCATCTGCCTAGAGGAGATGAGGATGGGCACGTGCCCAGAGGTGCCAAACACGGGGGCTCAGGTGACTGCCCCCAGCCACGCTGGCTTTTCAGGGGCAGGCTGCCGGAGAGATGGTGGTTCAAATCCAGGTCTACTGTAATATCATTCGGTCTTGAACAGGAAGAAAATTCTGACACATGCTATGTATGGCACAGATGGACCTTGAAGACACTATGCCCGGTGAAACAGACCAGTCACAAAAAGAGAAATACCGCATGGATCCATTTATGTAGGGTTCCTAGACTAGTTAAATTCATGGAGACAGAAAGTATCAATAGAAGGATGAGTGACAGGGGCTGGAGAGATTGGGGAGTTAGTGTGTAACGAACACAGTTTCAGTTTTATAAGATGAAGAATTCTGGAGATGGATGGGGTGACGGCTGCGCAAGAATGTGAAAGTACTTATTGCCACCGAACTGTATGCTTAAAAATGGTTAAAATGATAGCTTTTGTCTTACATATATTCTACACAACTAAAAAATCAATTAAAAAAAGAAAATAATCTAGTTCTATCTCCCTCTAGGAGTTGAAGCACAGGGAAGTCTCTAACTTTGCTTTCTCATCTGTAAAGCAAGGATGTTGATAGAATGACAATTTGTAAACTGAGACCCCAATATAAATATCAGATATTACTGGGAACTTGTTTGCTTTTTTACTGTTGAGTTTTGAGAGGTCTTTGTGTATTTTATTGATAGACACTAGGCCTTTGTCAGATATGCGGTTTGCAAATATTCTCTTCACTCTTCAGCTTGCCTTTGGTTTATTTATTTTAATTAATTTTTATTGGAGTATAGTTGCTTTTCAATGTTGTGTTAGTTTCTGCTGTACAGCAAAGTGAATCAGTTATACGTATACATATACCCACTCTTTTTTAGATTTCCTTCCCATTTAGGTCACCGCAGATCATTCAGCCTGCCTTTTCATCCTCCTAAAAGAGTCTTTCAAAGAGCAAACTTTAAAATTTTGATGAGGTCCAATTCATCAGTTTTTCCCTTTGCCAATTGTGCTTTTGATGTCAAGTCTA
Source organism: Mesoplodon bidens (assembly GCF_964165515.1). NCBI lineage: Eukaryota > Metazoa > Chordata > Mammalia > Artiodactyla > Ziphiidae > Mesoplodon > Mesoplodon bidens. The sequence goes on from NC_138177.1 coordinate 183,258,361, forward strand.
AGAACTCTTTGCCTAGTCCCAGGTCACAAAGATTTTCTTCTATCTTTTGTTCTAAAAGTTTTATAGTTTTATGCTTTACTTTACCTATGATACATTTTGAGTTAATTTTTGTATAAGAACATGGGTTCTTGTTTTTGTTTGTTTTGGACTATGGATGCCCAGTGGCCCCAGTACCATTTATTGGATAAGCTATCCTTCCTCCAGTGAATTGCTTGTGCACTTTTGTGAAAAATCAGCTGGGCATATTCATGTGGGTCTATTTCTGGGTTCTCTATTCTGTTTGATTGACCTATGTGTCTAGTCCTCCACCAAAAACTACACACTCTTATTTACTGTATCTATAAGACAAAATTTGAAATTGGGTAGGCTGATTCCTCCTACTTTATTCTTTTTCAATAATGTTTTAGCTATTCTAGTTCCTTTGCTTTTCCAAATACATTTTAGAATAATCTTGTCTATATCTACAAAAATTGTGCTGGGATTTTGCTAGGAGTTGTGGTAAACTCGTATGTAAATTTAGGGATTTAAGGAGAAACGACAGTTTTACTATGTTGAGTCTTCCAATCCATGAACACAGTATGTCTCTCCACTTATTTAGATCTTTGATTTCTTTTGTCAGAATTGTGTAGTTTCCAGCATATGAGTCCTGTACATATTTTGCTAGGTTTACAACTAAGCATTTTAATTTTTTAGTGATTATAAATAGCACTGTATTTTATTTTATTTTTTTAAAATTTATTTTATTGAAGTATAGTTGATTTACAATGCTGTGTTAATTTCCACTGTACAGAAAGTGACAGATGTGTGTATATATATATATATATATATATTCGTTCTTTTTCATATTATTTTCTATTATGGTTTATCACAGGATATTGAATATAGTTCCTTGTGCTATACAGTAGGACCTTGTTGTTTATCCATTCTCTATATACTAGTTTGCATCTGCTAATCCCAAACTCCCACTCCATCCCTCCCCCACCCTCCCCTACTTGACAACTACAAGTCTGTTCTCTATGTCTGTGAGTCTGTTGCTGTTTTGTAGATAAGTTCATTTGTGTCATATTTTAGATTCCACATATAAGTGATATAATATGATATTTGTCTTTCTCTTTCTGACTCACTTCACTTAGTATGATAATCTCTAGCTCCATCCATGTTGCTGCAAATGACATTATTTCATACTTTTTTATGGCTGAGTAGTATTCCATTGTATATATGAATGGTACTGTATTTTAAATTTCAGTATCCAGGTGTTCATTGCTAGGAATACAGAAAGCATTCAGTCTTACTCCATTAAGTAAAATATTAGCTGTAGGTTTTTTAGATATCCTTTACCAAGTTGAGGAAGTTTACCTTTATTCCCTTTTCTGGGGGAGAGTTTTACCAGGAATGGGTATAGATTTTGACATATGCTTTTTATGTACTGGTTGACATGATTGTGTGATTTTTTTTTTCTTTAGCCTATTAATACGGGGGATTACACTGATTAACTTTTCAAATGTTGAACCAGCCTTGCATCTCTGGAATAAATCCTATTTGGTCATGGTGTAAGTCTTTATTTATTGCTAAGTTTATATTTGCTAATATTTTGTTAAAGACTTTTGTGTCTGTTGTCATGAGAGATATTGGTCTGTAGTTTTTCTTTTTCGAATTGTATTTGTCTGGTTTTAGTATCAGGGTAATACTAGCTTCATAACATGAATTGGGGAGTGTTCCTTCCTCTTCTGTTTTCTGGAAGAGGTTATTCAGAATTGGTGTTGATACTTCTTTAAGTGTTTGGTAGATTTCTCCAGTGAAATGACCTGGGCCTGGAGAAATCTTTTTTTGGGGGGGAATTTCAATTAAATGACAAATTTAATTTCCTCAAAAGTTATAGAAGTATTCAAACACTTTATTGCTTATTGGGTGGGTTGCGGTAGTTTCTATTTATCAAAGCTATGTTCTACTTAGTTAAAGTTGTCAAATTTATGTGTGTAGCATTGTCCACAGTGTTCTTTATTATCCTTTTGGTACCTATAGGCTCTATAATAATACTCTTGTTTCATTCTCCATATAGGTAATTAGTGTCTTTTATATTTTTTCTTTCTCCATCTTGCTAAAGGTTTGTCAATCAGTTGAAGGCCTGAATAGAACACAAGACAGACGCCCCCCAGGAAGGAATTCTGCAGGAGATGCCTTTGGACTTGAACTGCAGCATCGGCTCTTCCCCAGGTTTCCAGCCATTTGAGCACCTACTGTGTGCCAGGTGCTGTTGTAGATTCTGGGAATAGGGCTGGGAGCAAGGCAGAGACTGTCCATGTCTGCAGGGAGCCTGCTGACTAGTACAGGAAAGAGACTGGCAAACACACAAGAGGGCATCAGGCAAGGTTGGTGTCAGGATGAAACTAAACTTGGGTTATGATGAAAGGGATTGCAGGTGGGAGAGTCGAGGTTTGGTGATGAGGGTGGGCTTTCCTGAGGAGGTGACATTTAAGTTGAGGGGAAGGAGGGGCCCACGGTACAAAGATTCTGAAACACTCCAGACAGTAGGAACAGCAAGTGCCAAAACCCTGAGGCAAGAATGAGCCTGGGGGTATTGAGGAAGGAAAATGGGGGCAGTGTGGGTGGAGCTGAGCGAGCGAGCAGAAGAAAGGGATGGGGTGAGGCCACAGAGGTCACTTACATGTGGGGAAACTTCCCCTGAGTGGATGGGGGCCCACAGATGTTTCTGAGCGGAGGAGTGGCTGTGTCCAATTCTCTCTTTATAAAGACCTCTCTGGCTGCCATGTTGTGGAGGGGGTGGGGGGAGGTTGGGTGTGGTGGGAGAGGAGGAGAAAGAAATAAGGGCCAGCTTTACATAGCTTTGACTCCTGTTGGAAGGCAATGCAGGCCCTGGAGAGAGGATGGGAGGTTTGGACGAGGATGGTTGCCATGGCAACAAGAAGCAGGTATAGGATGCGCTTTGGAGCTAGAGGGATTGGCCTGGAAAGCTCTGTTGGAGACCTCCAGGACTTTTCATGGATTAAAAAATCAAATCAAATAAAACCCCCAAGTAAAACCAGGCAAATTACTGTCTTTCTGAAGAGTGATGTGTTTCCTGTCTTCTGATGATGAAACTGAATCTCCATCATTTTCCCTTCCTGCGCACTCTCATTTCCTCACTCCTTGGAGGGCCTTCCTGTTCATTGGCTGTGGTTCTCTCTGGGGCATGTTGTCTGTATGGGGGTGGGGGTTCTGGGCTGTGGGCAGCTCTGCCTGCTCCAGGAGGCTGCCTCCTTTTCAGTGCTGGCTGTGGGGATGAGACGCACCCAGGCCACAGGGGCCTTGTCGGGTGGGTCCACAGTGCTCTCTGTGCTCAAGGCTGCAGGGCCCAGAACTGGGTGGCTGCAACTTTGACATCAGCTCCTGTAGGGGGGCCTCAGATCCCTCCTGCTGAGAGCAGCCCTCTGCCCTCTGTGTTGCAGGAAGCTCGCAGCAAGTTGATGGGAAGCAAACTCGACTTCACCCACAATTAACTGCATTCAAAGGAGGGGAGAATGAACCAGATTCATGAGGGCCTGAGCCTAGCTTTTCTGTTATCAGCTCAGTTTTTCATCTACAATATAAGAAATAGTAAGAATACTTGTGGTGTTATCATGAGACCCATTGAAGCCATGTATGTAAGGCATCTCATAGGAGGTGTAGCCAAATGTAGTTCTCTTTGCTGGGGAAATAAAAAAAAAATTTAACTTAATAATAATAGCTGGAAAATAAAGGCTTATCTCTTCAAGGGCAAAATCATTAAAAATAATTTAACCGGGCTTCCCTGGTGGCGCAGTGGTTGAGAGTCCGCCTGCCGATGCAGGGGACACGGGTTCGTGCCCCAGTCCGGGAGGATCCCACATGCTGCGGAGCGGCTGGGCCCGTGAGCCATGGCTGCTGAGCCTGTGCATCCGGAGCCTGTGCTCCGCAACGGGAGAGGCCACAACAGTGAGAGGCCCACATACCGCAAAAAAAAAAATAATAATTTAACCACGGTTGAGAGAAATCTTTCTGAAATACGTCAGGGGGGTCCAGCCTCAGGTGCAATAGTCTTGCCTGCCATCCTGGATCCTCAGCACCCACCGTGCTTTGGTTGGAGATGCCTTGAGGGTGGGCTGGGGTAATGAGGAGGCCAAGGCTTGGACACCCAGGCTGTTGGGCCTTCTCTGCCCGTCTCTGACCTTCCCTGTTGCCTCACACGAGGTCCCCCTTGGAGTGTGTGCAGTTCCCTCTGCTCAGAAGAGTCTGGGGGAATGAAATGCCCGTGTGCCTGTTCTGTCTGGCTGTCAGAATTCTGCTCTATGAACATGTTGGGGGATGGTGGGGGGGTGTTCTGTATTGATACCCAAGGTTATTTGTGGAAATGTGTGTGTGTGTGTGTGTGTGTGTGTGTGTGTGTGTACAAAGTGCCTGACATTCAGCTTTGGATGGCTGAGGCATCCACTTCAAAGACATCCATCTCCAATAAGCTCATTGCCAGCCACACAACTAGGTAAAGAGCCCAGCTGTCCTGCCCTGATGGCCCTCTTTTAGAAAGCCCTAAGTGACCCGATAATGGGTCTTGGAGTGACCCTGCTTCTCCCTTTCTGCACTTTAATTCTTGTTCTCCTATTCACCAATAAAGAGTGAACCTGTGAAACCAACCCTCAGCCCCAATAAAGGCAGAGCCCCAGATCTGCTCTCGCTCGACCCCAAGACCTCATTGTGTGGCCCTGGGCATGCCCACCGTGTGCCCTGTGGAATCTTGGGTAATACGCCTTGATTTTTCAAAGTCCCCTGATGGTTGCTGTTGAGGTGCATCGTGCAATCACAATAAGAACCACAAGGGCTGGTTCAGCCATGACACTGGCTCCAGGTGGGGAAATGTCAGTGGGGAGGGGGCTGCTGCAGGTTAGTGTCCCCAAGCATTCCTAGCTGAGAGCCGCACTATTGACAGGCTGACACCGTCATAAAACCGTATATCTACATATATGTATGTACGTAATTTTTATTAAAATTTTTTTTTTATTTTATTATTTTTTTGGCGGTATGCGGGCCTCTCACTGTTGTGGTCTCTCCCGTTGCGGAGCACAGGCTCCGGACGCACAGACTCAGCGGCCATGCCTCATGGGCCCAGCTGCTCTGCGGCATGTGGGATCTTCCCGGACCGGGGCACAAACCCGTATCCCCTGCATCGGCAGGCGGACTCTCAACTGCTGTGCCACCAGGGAAGCCCTATATATGTAATTTTTAAAAGAATAGCTTGAGAGTTACAGAAAAGTTGCAAAGATATTGCAGAGTTTCCATAAACCTCAAACTCAGTTCCCCCCATTTTTATAGTCCATTTGTTACGATTAATAAACCAATGTTGATGTACTATTATTGACTAAACACTCATTTTTCAGATTTCACTAGTTTTCCCCTAATATCCTTTTTCTCTTCCAGAAAAGGACACCACATCATATTTAGTTTTCACGTCTCTTCGGGTGCTTCTGGGCTGTAACAATTGCTCAGACTTGTTTTGTTTTGATGACCTTGACAGTTTTGAGGAGAATTGGTCAGGTAGTTTGCAGACTGTCCCTCTGTTGGGATTTGTCTGGTGTTTCTCTCATGGTTAGACTGGGTGATGGGATCTCGGGAGGAACCACAGAGGTGCAGTCCTCCTATAACATGGTATCAGGGGTACCTGCTGTCAACACGACCCACTGCTGCTGATGCTGACCTTGGTCACCTGGCTGAGTCAGTCACTGTTCTCTCCTGGAAATTTACTTCCTTTTTCCCTTTTCAATTTGTCCTCCTTGGAAGGAACTCACTATGCCCGGCACACACTTAAGGGGAGGGGAGTTATGCTCCACCTCCTTGATGGGACGTAGCTACATAAATTATTAGGAATTCCTCTGTAAGGGAGATCTATCTATTCTTACCCATTTATTTATTTATTCCATCATTTATTTATATTAGTGCGAAATCATGGATTTTCTCTTTATACTTTGGGTTGTATTTATTTTGTTCCTTAAATTGATCTGGCTTTGACCATTGAGCACTCTTTCAGTTGGCTCCTGTGTTCCTTTGATATATTCCCATCATTTTGATTTTTTGAGCACTTTCTTATTTTCTGGCAACTTGTACATGTCCTGTTCCAGCCCTAGAATCAGCAGTTTCTCTAAGGAGCTCTGCTTCCTTTTATTGGAGAATGGTATCTAGAAACCAAGATCTGACTGCTGGGTGTGCTCATTGCTACTGGGATATCATAGCTTCTAGGCTCTCAGTAGACAGAGCAAGGAAATAAAAGTATGTTTACTAACTAAAAGGTGTTTTGAGACCAATTTCCAATGTGTGTGTGTGTGTGTGTGTGTGTGTGTGTGTGTGTGTGTTTCCCCACACATGCAAGGAATTCTTCAGATACCAGCTGGGAGTCCTGCAATTCAACTCAATTAGGATGCTATCTACCTGGAGATAGTGTCAGGTCCCGCAGGTTAATGGTTCAGTCCCAAAAGACTGCCTTCTCCCCATTTCAGAATGAATTGCAAATCCAGGTTGTTATCTGTTCTTCTGACCAATCAGCTATGAATCAGAGGTTCCAGTGACCCCCTCCTTGGGTTTGATTAATTTACTAGAGCAGCTCACAGAACTCAGAGAAATTTTATTTATTAGATTACTGGTTTACTATAAAAGGATGTAACTTAGAACATCCAGATAGAAGAGATGCACAAGGGAAGGTATGGAGCATGGAGCTTCCATGCACTCTCCAGGCATGCCACTCTCCCTGAATCTCCACATGTACCAACCCAGAAGCTCTCTGAACCCTCTCCTTTTGGGTTTTTAAGGAAGCTTTATTCCATAGGCATGGATGATTAAATCACTGGCCACTGGAGATTGATTCAGTTTCCAGCCCCTTCCCCAGAGTTCAGAGGGGTGGGGCTGAAAGTTCCAACCCTCTAATCACATGGTTGGTGTTTTTGACCACCAGTCCCCATCCTTAGGAGTAGTCCCAAAGTCACCTAACTTTTTTGTTCGTCTGTTTTTAAAAGTCGGGTTTATTAAGACATAATTTACATATAGAAAATTACCCTTTTCAATGTACAGTTTGATGAGTTTTAATAAATATATACAGTAAGTGTAATCATCATAATCAAGATACAGAAAATTTCCATCACCCCCAAAAGTTTCCTTGGCCACTTATGCAATCTACCCTCTCCCCCAACACACAGCTCTGATTTCTGTCCTTATAATTTTGTTATTTGTAGATTGACATATAGATAGAATCATACAGTATGTAGCCAAAGTCACCTCATTAACACAAGATATACCTTTGCTGCTCTCATCATTAAGAAATTCCAAGGTTTTTAGGAGCTCTGTGTCAGAAATGGAGATGAAGACCAAATACATATTTCTTTTAATCACAACATCACACTAACCCATGTATATACGCACATTATGTATCATCTATCTCATCTCTCCATCTATATCCATATTAAGTTAAACATGAGTTCATACTCATGTCTCCAGCTCTAATCCAGTACCACATGGATCATTCTAGCCTCCTCGTCCTGCTTTTCTGTAAACTTCACTTCAAAATTGGGAAAGCCGGATACCACTATCTTCCAACCATTTACTTGTTTTTTCAGTCCTAGTGTATATGTATAGTGGTTTCAGAATTGTTAATGAAGGAATCAACTTTACCAACTAGAGTACAATGCCTATGTGCAATTTCTTTTATCTTTAGTCCAACAGACTCCACACATTTCCAAATGCACCTTAGATCAGCACCTCCCCCCACCCCTTCAGTGAGGTTATGTCAGGCGCTTGTATTACAGTCTTTTGTCACAGTCTCCATGCCACCTTGGAATCCCCTGACTTCCTGATTTTTAAAAAATTTATATGCATTAAGGTTTACTCTTTGTGATGTAAAAGTCTATGGGTTTTGACAAATGCATGGTGTCATGTATCTACCAGTATCATACAGAATTAGTGCACTGTCCTAAAATATTCCCTGTGTTTCACCAACTCAACCTCTTCCATCCCTAAACCTCTGGCAACCACTAATCAGTTTTCCATCTCTATACTTTTGCCTTTTCCTGAGTGTCATATAATTGAAATCATAAAGTAGATGGCCTTTTAAAACTGATTTATTTCACTTAGTAATATACATTAAAGGTTCCTCCATATGTCTTTATGGCTTGGTAGCTCATTTTTTTTTTTTAGCACTGAATGCTGAATAATGCCCCATTGTCTGGACCTATCACAGTTTGTTTATCCATTCACCTACTGAAGGACATCTTGGTTGCTTTTAGTTTTTGGCAATTATTAATAAAGCTGCTATGAACATTCTTGTACAGGTTTTTGTGTGGACAAGTTTTCAACACACTTGGGTAAATACCAAAGAGTGTGATTGTTGGATCATATGGGAAGAGTATGTTTATCCCTGTAAGACACTGTCCAACTGTCTCCCGAAGTGGCTGTACCGTGTTGCATTGCCACTAGCAATGGATAGGAGTTCCCGTTGCTCCACACTCTCAACAGCATTTGGTGTTGTCAGGGTTCTGGATTTTAGCCATTCTAATCGATGTGAATTGGTATCTCATGGAAGTGTAGCTTTAAGTCCACCCTTTATGGATGGAGAGTATTTGTGTGTCCAGTGTGCTCAGCAATCCCTCATTGTCAGGTGAACATTCGTGAAATACATGGAGAGTTCTGTAATCCTATTAATGGTCTTTGTTCCCTCCTGTTCGGGGCGGGTCCCCAGGCCTTTGCCTTCTTCAATTCACTGTTAGTGTATATGCAACTGTCTGCATGAAAAGCACTCTGGAAAACCTAGAAGCACAATTAATCAATGAGTAATTTATTGTTTATGCAGTAGTTACCCAAGCTGGTAATGTCACTCTAGTGCAGGAAATATAGATCTTTCCCTCCCGATAAATTGGCCGATCTTCACTGCAATAGGCATCTGTTTTCAGGAATGGGTGATAAATAATCACCACTAAATTACACGCAGGCTTTCTTCCTTTATTTTAAAAATATGGATTGTGGTTTCTAACTAGGAGGCCAAGGCAGCAGAATGAGAAGCAGCTCTGACTTGAAGGAAGTTGAGTGGAAACACAGTGGACTCCGGGTGAAGCATCTGAATGAAGCTTTTTCTTTCTGGTTCTTTTCCCTTTTTTTCCTATTTGTTTGTGCCAGTTTTTCAAAAGTGCCTGTTGATTTGATTTCTGAGATATGAGGCTTTCAACTTTTCTTGCACTATTTCTCAGCAGAGCAGAAAAGGTGAATCCTATTAAAATGATCCAAATACCCTACATGTGTGTGTGCATGTGTGCACATTTTTTGATAACTTTGGAGAAGATTTTGGAGCATGTTGAGCCCAGACCTGGATATTTACAGAAAACTAACCAGGGCTCCATTCAAAGACACGCCCCTTGTGGGATGAGACAAATCAAGAAAACAGCTCGCCATTCAAAGCAAGTCTTTGTGCTCAGGAAGTAGACTTGGGCAGGAACAGGGAAGGCAGCTGGGCTGGTTACAAAGGACCCTGGGGAGCATCAGAGCCCCTGGAAGACTCTGCTGGGGGTCAGCTGCAGCTCAGGCCCTCCCTCCTTGCAGGAGAGGCTGGGCTTGTGACAAATTGCCTGCTGGGGACCTGGAGCTCACATAGTAGGGATAACAAAGAGGAAGCACCTGGAACTCCTTGGCAGGAGTGAGGCCCAGTGAGGTCCTGGCTTGCCAAGATCATGTAGCTGGGAAGTGGCAGCTGGGTTCTCCGACTTGGCCTATATGCCTAAGAAGGTGGCTGAGAATAGCTAGTGCTCTTTGGCCGCTAAGTGATCCATACATTGTGAGGTGTTTCCAATACAAGGTAGAAACATGCATTAGTAAATTCCTCAAGTGAGGGCTTTGGGGACTCTCCCCATCACAGTGTCCATCCAGCCATTCAAACAATGTTTACTGAGTGCCTCCTGTGGGACAGGCCCTGCTCAGTGCTGACAATCAACAAGGCAAAGCCCCTCTTCTCCTGGAACTTGCTCGGGGTGCGGGGTGGGGATGGTCCAGGTGTCCCGGGGAACCATTGGCCGCAGACCATCCTGGCTGACCCCACTGCCTCCATCCGGCATTCCCCACTCCTTCAGGGGGCCCGGCCATGTTCCCAAGGCTGCTGCGGCTTCCAAGGACCCCCCGAGCTGCGCCCTCGGTCCTCAAACCTTCTGAGCTGGTTTGAGAAGGGAGCACCAGGTGGGTGGGCGGGGGCTGGCTCTGAGCATTCTGCCTGAAGCTATCACCTGCTTCTCTGCCCACAGGCATAAGATCTCTTTCCTCTCCTGCCCCCCTTATTGGTCTCCACTCAACAAACATTTATTGGGCACTGACTGTATGCTAAGTTCTGCGCTGGACAGACGCTTAAAAAGGGGAAGAGGTTGTGTGTGGTCCCAGCCCTCGGGGACCTTGGTCTTTGCTCGGACAAAGTCAGTGTGGACAGTGCTGAGATGAAGAAACCCCGGGCTCGAGGAACGGGCCCTGCTTCCAGCCCTTCTCCCAGGGACTGATGCCATAATGGGGCAAGTGTGCAGAGTTCACAGTTTGCGGGCATCAGGGGCTCCCCCTGTTCAGGTGGAGGATGCCAAGGAGTCAGACCCCCAGACTTCCTGGGCACCCAGGAATCCTCGCCCTGGCCCGTACCCTGTGTGTGGGGGGGTAGGACTCAGCAGAATGCCCCTGCTTGTGCTGGCAAGACCTGCCTGGCCTGGGCGCTTGGGCTTCTATTAACTTGTTAATACAACCATCAGAGTATCAGCATATAATCTCCCTGCCTGGGAGGGATCAGATGGTACCCACACATCTGTCACTGCATTTTGATTTATCTGGCTTCCATCCTGATGGGTAACAAGTTTATACAAAGTCCCGGTGGATGGAGAGACACAGGAACCAGGAGACGACCCCACGGGGGTTTCACGTGGGCAACCCCGGGCCGTTTGGGGGTCCTGCAGGGGTCATTCCAACACCAGGAGCGACAGTGAGGTCAGGCTACAGCTGATCCACCAGACACTGACCTGTGTTGGCTGGTTCCTCATTCACCAACCCTGCTGTGACGTGCACGTGGACAGCTCCGATGCCAGGGGCTGCGTTCGGTGCTGGATACGGCGGTAAGGAACGCAGATGCCACCCACGCCTTTGCGGGGATGAAGGTTTTGAGAGCAGAGGCCCTCAGTCATGGGTGGTTCTGTCCCCAGGGGATGCTTGGTCAAGTCTGGATCATTTTTGGTTGTCATAACTGTGGGTGGGGAGGGACTCTACTGGCATCCAGTGAGCGGAAGCCGGGACACTGCTAAGGGCTGTGCAGTTCCCAGGGTAGCTCCTCAAACAGACTGATCCAGCCCCTGTGTGACAGAGCTCCTGGAAGAAAGATGGGCTCCAGGCAGGACCTGCTGATGTGTCTTGTTAAACTGACATCCTGCAAGCAAGTAGGGTAAATTAGCAGGGGGAGGCATGTGCGTGTGTTTGTGTTTGTGTGTGTGTGTGCACGTGTGTTTGCTTTTTGGGAAGGGAGGGAGGGAGGGGATGAGAGGAGCATCTCACGGTGCCCTGGCACATCCTGGAGTCGGAGTGGATGGGAAACCCCATCAGGAGGGCCTGCGGTCTCTGCTGAGATTCCAGTCTCTGCTTCTAGATTGTTTAAGCACTGTTATGACAGGCTCAGGTTTTAAAAAAAACCCTGACTGCCTTGTAGAGACTCATTATATTCGTTTCCTGTGGCTGCCGTCACAAATGACCACAGGCTGGGGGCCTTAGACAACCTAAGTCCATTCTCTCTCAGTCTGGAGGCCAGACGTCTGAGATCAAGGTGTGGGCCAGGTTGGTTCCTCCTGAGGCCTCTCTCCTTGGTTGGTAGACAGCTGCTTTCTCCCTGTGTCCTCACATCATCTCCCCTTTGTTTGCGTCTCTCTCTGGGTCCAAATTTCCCCTTTTAATAAGGACGCCTTCATACTGGATGAGGGTCCGCCCTGATGACCTGGCTTTAACTTGATCACCTCCATAGAGACCCTCTCTCCAAATAAAGTCACATTCTGAGGTCCTGGGGCTGAGGACCCCAACATGTCTTTTTTGGGGGCAGGAGAAGTGTGAGAGGCAGGGAGATGGGTTGTGTTGTCAAGATCAGGTGTGAAGGAAAATGGCTGGGACAGGAGATGGTGGCAGTGGGGGGGTGGGCAGATGGCCTGGGCGGGGCCTGGGGTTAGAGTTCTTGGGGGCAGGGCCTGGGTTAATTGGGTCCCATGGGGTCTGCTTTAGTCTTGAGAAACTACCTCGGATAGGTTTTAGCTTCATTTCTCTTTGTTGTTAAAAGTACAGCCTTGATGTATTAGAGGAAATTTGACAAAGGACCAGCTTCACGCTGAGCCTTCATAACTGGGCAACTGTTTTCAAATGCCTAACTTTTAGCCCCAGGCATAAATTTAAAAAAATAATTTATTTGGTCTTAATATTAAGTCATGCATACTGATTGTAGGACATAGATGATTCAGAGAGTCTGGAAAAGCATAAATTATACGACAAAAATCACCCTTAGTCATGTAAATGGCAACATGGAATTCCTTCGAATGGGTACTTAACTGCCCTCCCCAGGTGGGGTGTTTGAATTATTGTAAAAACTTTCACTGTGTGTTAAAATGTCAGCTTCCCCCAACCTCATTATCACAAAAGTGTTTGTCTGCAAATTGAAAGAGACACTTCATCAGTATTATACTTTGCATTTCTTTATTCAAGGAGGGTCATGTCTCCCCTATTTTGCTGTCGCCCGGCCTGAATGGAGCCAGCCTGCCGTTGTCCTCCTCCCTTCATTCACTGGGTCTTGGGGATGTTCCTGTAGCCCCGCAGGAGTTCACTGTGAAGCAGGAGGGAATTCTTTCAAAAGAGAGTAGATGCCAATTAAAATCAGCCCTGGGGGCTTCCCTGGTGGCGCAGTGGTTGAGAGTCTGCCTGCCGATGCAGGGGACGTGGGTTCGTGCCCCGGTCCTGGAGGATCCCACATGCCGCGGAGCGGCTGGGCCCGTGAGCCACAACTACTGAGCCCACGCGCCACAACTACTGAAGCCCACGCACCTAGAGCCCAGGCTCTGCAACAAGAGAAGCCACCGCAATAAGAAGCCCGCGCACCGCAATGAGGAGTAGCCCCTGCTCGCCGCAACTAGAGAAAGCCCGCGCGCGGGCAACAAAGACCCAACGCAGCCAAAAATATAAATATAAAAAAAAAAACAAAAAAACAAACAAACCAAAAAAACCCTCAAGGGTGGGCCCGGAAGTGGAAGGGTCCAGCCCTGTTGGAAGATGGCCCTTCCCCAGGGTAGCCTGGGGGGCCAGTTTGACAAACCCAAGTCCTCACTTCCCTCCTCCTCCCTTCCCTCCTCCTCCCAGTGGGGCTGGGATGCAGCTGCAGGAGGGCAGAACCTTTGTCCCCTGGAGGTCTCCAGGGCCTAGAACCAGGCCTGGCACAGCAGGTGCTTAAAGCTGATTTGGTGAATGAATAAATGACGTCATCTCCTTCAGAAAGCTAGTCACATCCTGCTAGCCGTCCCTCGAATGGCTGGGGAGGAGAGGGAGAACGATGCTCTCCGTCTCACTCCCGGCCAAGCTGTGCCAGTCATGCCGTGTGATGTGGGCAAGTTCTTTCGTCTCTCTGAGCCTCAGTTTCCTTATGTTTCACGTGGGAATAATAATAATGCTTGGGCTTCCCTGGTGGCGCAGTGGTTGAAAATCCGCCTGCCGATGCAGGGTACACGGGTTCGTGCCCCGGTCTGGGAAGATCCCACATGCCACGGAGCGGCTGGGCCCGTGAGCCATGGCCGCTGAGCCTGCGCGTCCGGAGCCTGTGCTCCGCAACGGGAGAGGCCACAACAGTGAGAGGCCCGCGTACCGCAAAAAACAAAAACAAAAACAAAAACAAAAACAAAAACCCAGCCCTGGGAATTCACCCCCGACCCGGCCCTTGGTGTGGCTCCAACCACACACTCTGCCCAGTTGTCCCCACTCCACGTGAGGAACAAGGGGGCATCAGACCCGTGGTTTGTCTCATTCAGTTCTCGCTGCCAGGGGAAGAACCCCAGTGATTTGCCCACGTCATGTTGGGAGCTGGCTGAGCTGGGGTCTGAACCCCATTGTCAGACCCCAAGCCCCAGGTCCACACCCCTGTGCCCTCCTGCCTCCCTGTGGGCTCCTGGGACACCTGTTTTCTGAGGGTCCCACTGCTTGTGGAGGTCCTGCCTACTCAGGCCCGGGTCTTATCTGGTTCTACTCTCTGCTTATAACCCAGGTTGGAGCCCATGTGTCTCTGCCACCACGGAAGACGAGCAGCCTAGGTTCTCCAGAGGGAAACCTGGTCAGCCTGGGCATCTGACTGCAGAAGGGAGATTCTCCAACATGGATGGGAAAAGTTGGCGTGCCAGGCACCAATGCACCTTCACCTTTATCTGCACAGCTGGGTGATTATTTCCATTTTACAGATGAGGAAACAAAGCTGGAGATGCTAAGTCATTGCACCTAAGGTCTGGCCGCAAACAGCATCAGAGCTGGGGTCTGAACTCTGCCCCGCCTGCCGCGCCGCTCCTCCCAGCCGGGGCGGCCTTTGGGGACTGCATCGGCCTCCTGTCCTGGCTTCAGCACTGCCAGAGTGATCACCTTTGATCACACACACACACGTTCACACACCCACGTGGACCCACACTTTATACATATGCACTGCCAGTGTGATCGCCTTTGATCACACACACGTTCACACACCCACGTGGACCCACACTTTATACATACGCACACTCATACACAAAGACTTGCACATTTACACATACACGCTCGTACACACACACACACACACTCGCTCACGCTTATGCTTTGCTTCGTTTGGCTCTCTCCACATTTATGACTGTCTCCAAACAGACACTGGGGCCGTAAAGGTCTTAATCTCGCTGGGATATCGACTCTTTGTCATGTTTGATGCTGTGATTTCCCCCGGTCCGTCGTTTCTCTTTTTGTTCTAGTTTTGTGTGCTTTCCCTGTACAATTGTCTCCTTTCCCCCTTATTTTTCACTGCCTCCTTCTAGATGTGTTTCTATTACCGGTGACTGCAAATCGTTTTCAGAGGAACACGCTGACTCACACAGGTGTACGGAGCTCCACAGGGTGGTCTTGGCTGCTGGAGCCTGCAGGTCCCCTCGGGGGGTCCCAGCCCTGGCTGGCCCAGGGGACAGGCATCTGTGGAGAAGAGGGGGTGGTAGGAATGGCGGGGGCGGGGACAGGGCGGCGGTCATCATGGCTCCTCGGCGGGTTTGTACGCAGAAAAGGGTGACCTTTCAACACTGGCGTGATAAAAAGACACTTCCCAGGAGCTATTTTTCTGGTGACTTCATGTGGCTTCAGACACAGGGAGACTCTTTCAAGGGTTTGCGAGCAGTTTCCCTTCTACTGAAAAGGGTAAATTTCATGCCCTCTCTATGGATCCTGGGAGAAACTATTCTTAGAACGAGTCTGAAAAATTCTATATGCTTAGAAATGCCATAGATTGCAGAAAATTGGAAGGGGAGGGAAACTATAATTCCTCTAAATAGTTGTCTTCTTCTATTGAACGGAGATATCATTAGTTCTATTTTTAATCAGCAAATGCTGTATTTCCAAATATAAATATAAAGGGGCTCTGCCAGCCCTCAGCCCACTTGGGAGGGGAGCCCTGGAGCCTTGGTCTTGCCAGCAGGGCTTGGCCAGGATTTTGGGTGAGGCACAGGGGCCTCGACCCCAGGTCTGCCCATGGCCCCTCTGGCTCAGGTGTCTATGAGCTAAAAAGACAAATTGCCTGCACCCCCTGCCCCAGACAGGAGGGCGGAACAGGGACAGGGTCTCCCTAATAAATGATCTCATTCCGAAGGCGGCAGAGTGGGGACCAGAGAGCACACCTGTTTGTGGCAGTCCTGAAACCCCACTGGGCAAATGTTTCGAGGTGTCAACCCTGCTGTGGGTGGGGAATGTTTTTTGATTAGGCCCCAATTCTGCTCCCCGGGGGCAGCTCCCTTGGACCCCTGCAGCCTCCGGCTCCAGCCACTGGGAGTTTGGTTTTCCTGGTGCCCTCCTCAGCTGCATCTGAAGCAGGCCTTGGGGACTGTGCTCTGCATGGAGGGTGAGCAGCTTTCCCAGGTCTCTCCCTGCCTGGAGAAGAGCAGGGCTCTTCTTGCTTCAGATGCCACAGTGCTTTGCTCACCAATGCCGGCTGTCCTTGTGGACGTACAGCCACCTCAGACATGTGGTGACTTCCTCTTCTCCAGCCCATAAGCTCTGTTTTCCAATAGCCAAAGCCACACTTCCTCTGGAGGCATGATTCTCACATTCTCCCTATTTCTTTCCCTTCTCACCCCCTTGCTTCCCTCTGGTCTCTCCTCCTAAGACATAACCACACTTTCTTGTCATACCAGGCTTGGCTGGAAGAGCCACACATGTGAACTTTTTTCCATGGGCTACTCTGTCCAGCTGGAAGGATGTACTGGATACAACACGCCTGGCTGGACTATTATCCTGAGCCACTGAATCCTTTCATTTATCCCTGGAGGGGACACCACTCCCTTGATTTGGTCCTTCACCACATGGCTCAGTTTGTCTTTTCTCAAAATGTTTACTTTTACCACTTGTGGTTGGGAAGAACTTGGCTCTTCCAGACCTACGAATTCCTGAATTTGGGAATTCCCTGGGCTCCCTTTCATTTGTGTCTGCAAACCAGCCATTTCCTTTCTGATCTCACCTCTTTCTTGCAGTGCTTTGCCAAATTCTGACAGCAACCAGAGCACGCTCTTCAGTCTCCTTTCCACCCCCTCCTCCAGGGCAACAGCTGCGCTGGGTACATGATTTCCTCTTCAGGTCACCAAAGGTGACAGGGTTCCCAAATGTCTCACCACCACATAACAGGGGCCACCATCTTCCCGGCCTTCAGTATCAGTTTCCTAAACTTGTTGCCTGATCTCCAAGCCCAAGCTGCAGAGTTTGGATTTCTGTTACAGCAGCATCTTACTTCTAGGATCAACTTCTGTACTGGTTAAAATGGGCTTGATTTTGATGAAGTGGCAACTAGCCCCGACGTTTCAGTGGCTCAAGCAACAGAGGTTTATTTCTCACTCTGCTGCGTGTCTATGTTGGGTTGGCTGGGGGCTCTGACGCATGCCGTCCATGTTGGGAAGCAGGGTGCAGAGACTTAACCATCTGCAGTATTACTGGGCACCAATGGCCAGGTGAGGGCAGCATGGCGGCTCACAGACTTCTACTCTCCTGCCATTGGTCAAAGCATGTCACATGATCAAACCTAACTTCTGCTCCCATTCCATTGGCCCAAATAAGTCACATGACCATGCAACGTCTGTTCCAATTCCATTGGCCAAAGCAAGTCACATGACCATACCTAACTTCTATCCTCATTCTTCTATTCTATTATACTTCTCATAATCATACTCCTATTCTCATTCCATTGGCCAGAGCAAGTCACATGACCATACCTAACTTCTGCTCCCATTCCACTGGCCCAAATATGTCACATGACCATACAACTTCTGCTCCAATTCCATTGGCGAAGCAGGTCACATAATTATAGCTAACTTCTGTTCTCATGTCACTGGCCAAGTCAAGTCACATGACCATACCTAACTCCAGGAGGGGTAGGGGAAACAGATTCTCTGCTGAGAAGGAGAGAACCTGGATGTTGGGAGCAGCTCTAAAGAAGGTTGCAGGATTTAAACAATAATAATGGTTCCTTTGGTCTTTCCTCCTGCCAAATAAAGACTCACTTCCTTCTACTGTTTCTCATACAATATTCCACACCCAGCTTTTCCCCAGAATCCTTCTCTGGATGCCTCCAGTTCCTCACCCTGCTGCTTAGAAGCTGTTATTCTCATATACCGCAACCCTCAGATCTGAAACCTGGTGCTATGGGAAGAGCCAAGAACAAGGCTGGGTGCGACCTGTGTCCACATACTGGTTCAGGTGGCAGGGTGGTCAGTGCAGAGGAGGGAGGAGCCGGGAGTGCCGTGTTCCCAAGGGAGCGGGTGCTTTCTTCTAGGCTGTTTTCACAGATTTAACCTCAAACTCCCACATCCCCACCCAGGAGGGGCTCTGGGATGAATCACTGCCCCCTCTCTTCCTCCCTTGCAGTGTCACAGCAACATGGGCAGCGTGGCCTGGGTCTCTGAGAAGCCCCATAGTCGAGATACCTCTTGCATTTGGATTTTGTGATTTTCTTCAACTTGGTGTTTTTCCAACCTGTTTGACGAGACAGCCCTCTCTCGCCCCCATCCAGGGCAGCCCGGAAGTACTGCCGTCATTAAGGCCAGAGGCTCACCCGTCCTGGTGGAGAGAGCCTTCCCAAGTCTGCACACTGCTGCAGGCTCTGGCGGCCGGGCACAGGCTCAGCGATGGTCTGGCTATTAATCAAAGCAGGCAGCTGTTTATTGTTCGGTGTGCTCCAGAGTTGGAGAGATTCTTCCTTAATTATAATTTAGAGATTTCATCCAAATGAATTAGTAACTGCAGCCCACCCCCACTTCCCGCCACCCCCCCGCAGTATGTCCTCCCCTCTTTGGTGCATAATTCTACTCGTGCTGTGCTTCCCAGACCCGCTGGACTCTTCCTTACAGCCTGGGGTCCCTCAGGTCAGCTTTCAAAGCTTGAAGGAGGTGTAGGCAAAAAACGCGCAAACCAAACTCTCTGAGAATTTGTCTCTGGGACTTTGAGATCTTGGTATCTCTGTGCCTGAGATGTAGCAATTGCTCACTTCCTGCTTTTGGAATTTAATTTACTTCTTTGAAAAGCAGGATGCCATTTCCTTTTCAGAAGGCTGCTGTCTGCTTCCCAGGAAGAACTGGGGTGGGGGGCTGCCTGCCAAATACTCCCCTCACCCGTCAACCCAACCGCACATGGTTCCTGGAACAGCCACCTCAGAGGACCTTTTAATCACCTGACAAAGGAACAAAATGACAAATGGAATCCCTTGTTTGACCGACCTCTGTCTGCAGGGCTGCTTTTCCAGGCTCCCTCTTGGCCTCAGCCTGTGCCACCGGCCCCAGGCCCTGACATTAATCGGCTCTTTCCAAAAGGTCACAGCCTTCTCTTCGAACATTTTAAAAGGCAGTGAGCAAATCACATGATTTTAAAATAGTTATACCCGGTGTCCTAATGTCTCTTCTGGCCAATGTCCTAAGGGTGTGTGAGGTGATAAAACAGCTCAGGCACAGTTTATTAATTCATTCAGCGAATCTGTATTTTGACTGAACACCCTACATCACATGTGCCTGGCAGTAGGCTAACTTCGGGGATGCATAGAGGCATAAGCCTGGGTCCCTGCCTTCCAGGGGCACATGGTCTGCTGGCAGGGGGAGGTGGGCAGACACTGGCAGGCTCTGTGCAGGGCCCAGTGCATTGAGAAGGAGGGAGCCATCAGCTGTTCTGCATCCAAGAGGGCAGGGAAGGCATCACAGATGAGCTGAAATGCTGTGAAGTCCCAGGAGAGGCTGGATCAGACACAGGTCCCTGTGCAGGCCGTGCTGAAGCTTCTCTGATGCCTGTACATCAATCCCCGGGCGTCTGGTAAAGGGCAGGTTGTGCCCCAGCAGATCCTGGGTGGGACCTGAGATCCTGCATTCCCAGCAAGCTCCCAGGGGCGACTGATGCTGCTGGGCTGAGGACCATGAAGATGGAGACAGGTGGAAAGTTGGGGTGTGGCAGTGAGAAGGGTCCAGAGCATCGAAGGTCCTTATGGGTGTAGCAGAGTGTGGATTGGGGGCAGGGAAAGAGAGGCAGGGTCCCATATTCAGGGCTTTATATGCCCCGAAGAGTGCCAGTTTCTTCTTTGGGTTACTGGAATGTTCTCCTCAGGTGCCTACCTGAGCCCTCATCCCATTGCTTATGGCTCATCAGGTGTGTCCTCTTTCGTCCTTTAGCACATGCAGAGCTGGGTTAGGTCATGACCTTGTCTTCCTGACACCCAAGGGTGACTGGATCCACCTGCCTTCTCTGGGTTCTCCCAGGTCTTATTCACTAACTTTGAATCTCTGTGCCTGAGATGTAGGGATTGCTCAATTCGTGCTTTTGGAATTTAAATCACTTCTTTGTCTACGCAGTTAAAACTTCTTTGTTTGCTTGCTAGCACTGGGGTCCCATGACAGCGGGCAACGTTGCTATGTCTGGTTGTCCAGGTTGGACACTGCGGGAGGAGCCCTGCCAACATGGCCCGAGCTGGGTGGGAGTTTTCCTAGTGAGGAAGTGTGTGCCGGGGCCTCCAGTCTTTGGGCCTAAAGTAGCATCTTGCCACCAGCTGCTTCTCCCTGCTTCATCTCAATCCCGCAAAGGCCTTTGGCAGGTCCTGGTCTGGGACCTGATCAAAGTGAGGAGTGGCAATGTCATCCATCTAAGATGGTTGTGCAAATGTCATGTCCGGGCTCTGATTCTTCTATCCAGGCACGTAACCACTTGCTGCTGCTTCATGCCTTAGTAAACGTGTGCTCGCGGTGGGTGGGGTGGTCCCCAATACTTGGCTTCCCGCTGGGGTTCCAGCTAAGGGATGACCAGGGGGACATGGGGGGTGATTGGCACTGGGTGAGTTGGTTGACGCTGAGCTGGTGTGTGGCCTGAAAGGCTTGTGGCAACAGGAGGTCCTGCCTGGGATCGCTAACTGGGAGAATGTGACTCCTGCAGGGCTTGTGAGCCTTCCGCTGCAGTGTGACGGGAAGCTTCGAGGTGACGTGTCCTCCCAGCCTCCACAAGCCTGACAGATGGGTCCAGATTAAAACGTGACGGATGCACAGTGAGAACCCATCCCAGTTATCTCTTGCTTTTCACAAAGCAGCTCACGATGCACTGGCCCCTCCCTCCTAGTGTGGGGTTCCAGATCTCTCGACTGTGCCTCTCGGTGGCAGTCCTGTTGGGTCTGGGCTGGGGGCTCAGGACACCCAGAGGGAAGCAACAGGCCATAGCACAGCCAACTTAACTTCAGGCCCTTCATAACTGCCTTTGTGTGGTCCTCAGTGGCGCCTTCTGTTTGGAGGATGATATCTGGGATATCTGGGCGGAGCCAGGGGCACTGAGCCATGGACAACGGTTACCATTTCAACCAGGGCCCTGGGCTCAACTTCTCAGCGCTCTGTTCCCACGTGGCTCCTTCTCCCAGGGGCAGGGTCACTCTCTCTCCTTCCTCTTGACATCTTTGCAAAGGAGCTTCTTGGTCTGGATGGATTCCCTGGTGAGCTCTGCTGTCCTGGGCTGGAGGGTTGGGCGGTGTTTACACCAGGAGCTTAAAACCTCAAACAATAAGAGTTGAAAATGCACACCTTTGAGCACTGGGTACGGAGTTAGGCCCGGAAAGGTTTCAGCAGAAGGTGCTCCTGGCTGCTCTTTCTCTCTCCTGCTTGCTCCTTTTCTCCTAATTGCTGTTCCATCCTCTCAAGGCTTCTTTATCCTTTCCCACCAGGAACCAGGAAACCATCTGGTTAAGGTCCCAGGCTCCAGAGCCCACGTGGCTCAAATCCTGGCTGCATAGTTTACAAGCTCTGTACGTTGGGGCCAGTTCCTTAGTTAGGCTGATCCTCAGTTTCCAGTTCTGCAAAATGAGGCCATCAAATGCGGTTGCTGTGAATGTGAACAGGGCAGGTTGTGGGAAGGTGCAAACGGCAGTGTGTGGCCTGCAGTGAGCACTCCGTGCACTGATCACGCCGGTGACTCAGCGAGGCTGTGGAGGTGCAGGCAGCCTGAAGCCGGGGCTCTTCTGTGACTTCTGAATCCATACAACTGCTTTCACTGGTTTTGACTCAACACAAGGTTCTCAGTTCCAAAGCTTCTCATGAAGCTAATTGCTAACACAGCGTGACAGGTAGAAGATAACACAGGCTATGCAGACAAATTAGTAAGGGCTGGGACTCCAGCCAGGTTACAGGGTGGAGCAGATGTCGTAAAATTGATGTTGATGTCATTCACTGCAGATAGAGGGCGAGGGGAAGGAAAGGAAAGAAAGACGGTGAGAAGGGAGGGCGATTTGCTTCCTGTTACATCTGAGGTCTCCCTCTCCAGAACTGCCGTCCTGGGGCTCACGGGTGGGGGATGGGTAGGTGGGTTTGCAAGGCTGGGTTGGTCCTGGATGCACTTACCGGGCCAGAGGGTGAGGCCCGGGTGGGCGCCTGATGGGTCTTCCGGAAGCCCTGGGCACTCTCTCCCACCCACTTGAAAAATATCCTCTTCTGTTTTAAGCCTCTATGGCCTGAATGCTTTGTAAGAGCAGCTGTACTGCTGCACTGGTCCAAACACTACCTCCCCTTCCCCCAATACTAACCTGAGTCTGCTCTAATAAGTGAAACAGGAAAGTCGTGACGCATTCCCAGATATTGACAATGGCCCTGGTACCCAGCAGGAAGAGTGGAGGAGATGAACAGAGTACCACTGGGGGCAGCTATGGGGAGGGAAATAAAACACTTCATGTTTATGCCCTGACATGTTGAGTCTTTTATTAAACTGGTACAAAGAATTCATCCTTTTATTCCTCTTAAAATGTGACTAGAATGGGGCAAGGGTCCTCAGCCAGTATCTTCAGTGGTTATTGGCCACTTAGGCCACAGTGAGAATGAGTTTCCAGATCCTGTCTTGAGAATGAGGTTCTATAGAATGATGCAGAAATGGTCCTGGAGGCGGGCAGAAGACAGGATGCAGGGTGAGTGGGTAGGTGGGTGAGTGGGAGGGGATGTGCAGGAAAGAGGGACTGGTCGTTAGAGAAAACTCGGCCATCAGACTCGGGGACGGCAGGGCCGGGTGTGGCTGCTGGCGGTGGCTCAGTTGCTCTCACTGCTGTCAGGACGGAGAAGCAGCTTGTGGAGGGGCCTGGCTGTGCTCCTCTCTGGGGAGGGGACAGAGAGAAGACTTGAGGACAGAGGTGGTCACTGCTACTGTTTCTGGGGCCTGGATTCCCTTCTCCTCTCCAGGTGGAACTAAGCCAAGTGGCTGCTTTCACATAGCCAGCAGCATAGGGGCTGAGCCATAAATTACAGACTGTTAGTTTCACTCTAGTTGGAGAAGGACCCTCTTGGAAGATGGAGCAGCAGCTACTGCCAGGGGTTGTGTGTGCATGTGTGTGTGTTTATGTGTGTGAGATGGTGGTGCGGGGGCATGGTGGCCAGCTGGCTAGTGAGATGAGATGGTCGACATGGCCAGGAGGACAGGCAGGCGTGGGCTGAAGGGACGAGAGAGTCCCCAGGGCAGGACAAGGGCAGTGCTTTGTCTCTCAGGGCAGCATCCCTGCACCATGAGGATTTCTCTGCTGCTGAAGCTGGGCCCACGAAGGCTGTAATTAATTGAGACAGGACAAGATGCTTTAAAATTTTGACGATCGATTTGCATAATGGATCTTTGTTTTAAAAAAAGAAAAGAACAAAACGCAGACTCTCAGCCATCCTGGCAATGCTCTTCCTGCAGACACAACCTGGCAGGAGTTGGCGTTTCTGACCACAAAGCTTTTCAATGAAAAGTCAGATTTAATGCCTTTTCTTGTCTGATTATAAAAATAACGCAGGCTTACTGTAGAAGGCTTGGAAAATTCGGAAACGGATAACCACGTTTTAATATCTTGCCATAGGGAGGATCTGGCAGGGGCGGATGAGGTGTTTTTTGTTGTTTTTACCTCGGAAGTGATCCCCTGACAACTTCTCTTGCAGCAGTACAAGCTTCCGTGGTGTTCAGAAATCCCTCTGGCAGCCCAGCCGACAGCTCTGTGTACTTTTATTACCAAAGGCTAATTGCTCCATCTCTGTCTGCTCCTGGGATGGAAGAGGATGCTGAACGTGTGGAGGGGGGAGGGTGGTGCTTTGGGGGAAAGAGGGTCTCGGTGCTGACACTGCACTGGGGAAGAGGGATGGAATCAGGCCCAGTCAGGCATCTAGCGAGCGCTCCCTGTACCCCCGGCTTTGTGCAAGGTGGGCCACATGCTTATGTCATTTAACCTTCAAAACAACCTAGCAGGTGGGTACTATTATTGAACCCAATTTACAGATGAGAAAACAGAGGCACAGAGAGGTTAGGGGGCTTGCTTAAGGTCACACAGCTAGTGGGAGTCAGAGCAGAGATTCAATCCAGGCAGCCCGAGTTGCCGTGCCACTGAGGCCAGGAGGTGCGTGTACAAAAGATAATGTAAGCTGCGGTGGGCAGATTATTGAGGTGGCCCTCTGGGGCACACCTTTGGAGAGTTCCCTCCCCTTGGGTGTGGCAGAGACTGTGAATACAATGGGATGTCATTTGCCTGATTAGGCTACATTATATGACAAGGTGAATACAGATGTGATAAAGGTCCTTAATCAGTTGACTTTAAGTTCATGAAAAGGGGGATTTTCCTGGGTGGGCCTGACCCAATCAGGGGAGCCCTTTAAAAAAGAGCCCAGAAACCAAAGAAGGAAGAAGTCAGAGAGAGCTGAAGCAGCAGATACCCTTCTGTTGACCTTGAAGAAGCAAGCTTCCATGATGTGGAGGCGGCCCTGTGGAAGAGAATGGTGATTGACTTTGAGGTGTTGAGGGTCTCAGTCCTACAACCACAAGGAGCTGAATTCATCCAACAAACAGTGAGTTTGGAAGAGAACCCCAAGCTTCTCACATGAGATCCCAACCCTGGCTGTCACCTTGATTTCAGCCTGATGAGACCCAGAGCAGGGGACCCAGCTAGCCTGTACCTAGACTCCTGATCCCTGGAAACTGTGAGATAATAATAAATGGGTGTTGTTGTAAACCTGCTGAGTTGGTGGTAATTTGTTACACAGCGCAGATAATGAATACACATGCAAATTAATGCAAAGTAGACACTAGAAGGCACAGCACCTTTGCATAGCAGGTACTTAATTAGAATGGCTCTGCCCTCATCTTCATCCCAGAAGCCACCTGTCTTGAGCAAGGACTGGGTGCCTCCGGACAGACAGGTGAACTTGAAGGCAGGTGCGTTTAGGTCACCTCACTCCTTTGGCAGCGTCAGGTGGCCCAGACACTTGTCACTTAGGAAAAGCCAGCTAAGACTGGATTCCTTCTCCAGCCACCAAAGGTTCTTAAGAAGCCACAGCAGACACACGGTTACATAACTTTTTCCCTCTAGGCTTAGAGGCTTAGAAATGAAAATATTTTGTCTCTTTCACATGGCAGGGGGGTGTGGGTGTTGGAGTCCTGCAGATCCTCCGGCTGTAATACATAGCACTGTAGGCAGCCCTATTACCAGCCCCTAAAATATGCAATCGAGGGGAAAATAGATAATGAGATGATGTTTGGAGAGTGAGCTCCGCCTGGTGTAGGAGCAGCCAGAAGATAGAAAGGGAGTCATAAACAAGTGGAAGAGAAAATATAGCAATCATGTCCTATGAACAAACACCCTAATCATCTTTCTAAGACCTCACGCCAGGCTGCCACAGGGCATGTGTGTTAAGAATGACACTCTCTGCTGCTTCCACTGCAAGTCACAGCTGAAAAACCCCTCCGTGTGCTCAGCGAGATCCAGCCTCGAGAGGCAGAGGAAAGAGCTCATAAAGACTCTGAGATGATGTGATCTAAGCTGGAGGCAGCTTGGCTCTCACAGCTGAGCAAGTCCCCTGGGGCCTGATGTAGGATCCACAGAGTTAGGGTCCGGCCCACCTCCCCAGACCTCAGACTGAGACCCCCGGGCACTTGTCATCTCTTCCCCATCATCTGCCTAATCTCTTCCTGTTCATCTGTGACAGTCTTCTCCTCCAGGAAGCCTCCCTGACTGCAGTCTGGGTCAGGTTCCCTGTCCAGGGTTTTGTTGCTCACTGGATTTTGCTCTCAGAGCAACTATTACAACCGTGATTGCCAACCTTCTTGATTTACCATCTGACTTGTCTTCTGGACCTTAAGCTCCAGGAGGGCAGGACAGTGTGTGGTTCATTGTTGTACCCTAGTGTCCAGTCCAGTCCTGGACACAGAGGAAGAATATTTATAAAATCAAATGAAGAAAATACTGGGGATGTGGGTAAGGGACAGTGCAAGCCGTCTAAGGAGGGTTGTCCTAAAGGTTTTTGCAGGTCTCTCTCTTGTCTTTTCCACCCTCATTTGGAACCTGAGGTGAACCCGAGCTCCCTTGTTTTACAGAGAAGGAGACTGAAGCCCAGAGAGGCAAAGCAGGCTGATGGCACGGATCTGGGTCTAGAACCATGCAAACGGCTCTTCTGTTACATCACCTAGTCTCAGCAAAGGACCAAAAGACAGGAGGTGGAACAGACTATTGGGACACCCTGAGCTTTTGCACCAAGTCACACTGACAGAGCCATCTGATGGAGGGTCCATTTTCTTTACAGAAGAAGTGTATGGGTAATGCTCAATTGGGCCAGGACTAGGGTGAGGTGAATGAGGTTCCAGGGCACCACATTCAAGGAGTTGTCCACTTGAAGGGCCCTTGCCTGACTCTGAGAGTGAGCTTCTCCCTACAGTTCACCTTGTCTCAGCCCTGACACTCAATCATGTCTTAGGACCATGGAAGGTGATGCTGAAGGATTGAAGACTTGGGGACAAGGCCATCTCAGGAAGATCCATCCATCCATCTATCCATCCACCCACCATCCACCCATCTGTCCAACAAACTATCCATCCATCCATCCATCCCTCCACCTATCTGCTTCAGTGAGTTTATATTTTCAATGAATCCTTTCATTATCTATCTTTCTTTCTTTCTTTCTTTCTTTCTTTCTTTCTTTCTTTCTTTCTTTCTCTCTTTCTTTCTTCTCCTTCTCTTTCTTCCTTCTTCCCTCCTCTCCCTTCTTATTCTTCTTCATCAGCATCATCATCTATCCACACACATGTATTTACTCTGTGTATCTTTATGCACAGACCAGTTCCCTTTCCTTTAGAAAATGGAATTCACGTCTTATTACCTGACATAAACTCTCACCCCGGAGCCTTTGCACGTTCTGTCCCCACTTCCTGGACTGCATTTCCCTCCACGTTCAAATGTTTGCTCTTCTTTATTCTTCAGTCTCATTTCTAGGCAGTGTCTCCTCCTGTGGTCGACCTTTCTGGTGCTGCAGCATCTATTCTCCATGCCTAACAGCACCTGATTTTGTTTTTAAAGAACCGCCCCTCCCTATTATGAATAGCCTTGATGGGGCAGCTAAAATTAAGATGTCCTCTTGACACCCATCCAAGGGGCAGGCGTGTGACACAAGCCAGGCCACCTGGACTCTCCCCTTCTTCACTGGACTTCCCAGGGGTTCTGTCTTGAGTAGAGGGAGGAAAGGAAGGGGGAACAAATGGTTGTAAGCCTTTCATTCCAGCAGCTTCACCAGGAGCGGTTTCTGCTGCCAGACCCTTGGAGGACCCCATTCCTGATCTCCTCTGAACTCTGGCCCCTACAACATCCCTTTACCCTGAGGGATACGGAAGTGGTCTTTCTTGCTTGCCCAAAGGCTCCTAACAGACAGACCTCTTCAGAGAGGACTGAGATGACTTTCTGTTTTAAGTCAGCCCCCTTCCCCACCTCAGTGTCCTCCTTGTTTCCTTAAAACGATGAACACAACTTGTGTTTATTTTATTTTATGTCTGTGTACTTGTTTGGTTTCTATTAGTGATGGCTGTGCATGTGTTTGTTTTCTCTCCCAGTAGAATATAAATTACAAGCTTCCTGAAGGCAGGGGCTGTGTCTGTCTTGCTCGTAGTTTTCTCAGTGTCTTGCACAGTGCCAGGCACATAGTAGGTACTCAACACACATTTGCTGGATTATGATGAAATTTTGAAGTTCCTGTTAAGGAATTAAAATCTCCAAGTCTTCTTCTCATTTGTGGAGTCAGGGCCTGAGTACTTGCCCTTCTGGACCTCAGCTCTCTCATCTTCTCTCCCACCATCCTATTTATTTCCTGCAGTGTTTATGTGGTCCTAGATTTAAAGATTCTTTAGAAAAATAAGGCCTTGAAAGCTTGGAGTTAGAAGTTCTGACTGTGGATCCAGAGAGACCTAGGCTCCAGTTCTGCCTCTGCATCCTTCCTGCCTGTAGGACCTTGAGCCTCAGGGTTCTCATCCCTAAAATGGGAATAACAGCACCTCCATCAAAGGGTTGCTGTGAGGATTAAATAAGGCACAGCGGGAAAGAGCTTAGCACAGTGTCTGGTATCTGGAAAGCATTCAATAAATATTGGGTGAATAAGAAAGAATCCTTGAATGAAGTTTGAAAAAGTATCTGTACTTGGAAGAAAATGTTCTACCTTAGAATCCTGCTGAGCCATAATGCATTTAAAATGCATGCTGTTGTCATCATCCCATTAGTACTCTTCAGTTCCTCTCTCCTTCCTCCCCACCCTCCGCCCATCTGTGCCCACCTGGCTAATCACAGGGAGCTATTTTTACACTTGACGTAGTGGAACGGTAGCAGATTAACAGCCCCAGAGACGTCCATTGCTTCTATTAATATTAAACAGGGTATTAATTTTACCAGTAACTGAAACATTAAACATGTATATCCATTAGTGGTCATTATTTTAATCTCCAGAAACTGTCTAGCATATTCCAGGAATAGGTCTGCCTCACTCTTCTCTATATTCTTTTCCTAAATTCACTGGTGAACCAGGGATCATGGTTTTTATTTCCCCGAGGGGATGGAGATAATTATAAACTTATAGCTGTTGAGGGAGAAAGTCTGAGAAAGCATCACATTCAATTCCCCGATTCAGCTACAAGACTCTCAAGACTAGACCTGCAGCAAGACTAGACCTGGAGCGCTTGCTGAAAGTGGTCTTTCTAAGAATCTTCTTCTCACAGGGCTGCCATCCTGATGTGCTGACTGTGAGCACCAGCTCTTAATGTAATTGTTAAACATCCAGATCTTGACTGCTAATGACCCTGAGTGGATCTAGCTCAGCACATTTGGAATGACAATATGAAGGGCTAAGAGTAGTTAATAATGAAGGGACACATGCTATGGAGTGAGTGACAGGCAAGTTACTAAGTAGTAACATAAGGACATCCAAAGTCTGCTAATAACGCATAGAACAGTGCTGATGACAACTCCCAACTGCTCCGCTCTAGCAAGCTGGTGAAACCCTCAGGGTGGGACTGAGGGACAAGTGTGGCCCAGTGGTTAAGAGTGTGGCCTCTGGTGTCAGACTCAAATTTGGGCTCAAATCCTAACTCTACAACAGGAACAGAAGGAACAGTGCTTGAACCTCACACAGAACCAGACACACTTGGTACTCTCACCTGTAACAGTTGAAAAACCTTATTCTTCCCAGGACATTAGGTAGAGTACTCAAAAAAAATGCCTCAGTTATGTGGAAAATTAGCCCTAGGACAAAGCTGCTCTAGTCCCACTTAAAAAGGTTCAAAAGAAAGTCTTCAAAGGACCAACATCTTTCCAGTTAACTTAACTGCATCCTAGAACAAAACTCAAGAATATTTATAGAAACACAATAATATCCAGTACACGGTAAGTTAAAATTTACATTGTCTGTCATCCAATAAAAATTACCAGGCATGCAAAGAAATAGGAAACTACAATCAGTAATGAGAAGAAAAGTCAATCAGAAGATACAGACACAGAAATGGCACATATGATAGAATTAGTAGAAAAGGATATTAAAACTCTTCTTATAACTAGGTTTTCCACATCAAGGAGGTAAAGGAAAGCTTGAGCACGTTAAGTGCAGACATGGAAGACCAATATTGAACTTCTAGAGATGAAAAATATAATGCTTGAGATAAAAAATATACTGGATGGGATGATTAACAACAGATTATACATTGTAGAATAAAAGATTTGTAAACCTGAAGACATAAGCAATAGAAACTATCAAAAATGTAACATGTAAGAAAAGATTGAAAAAAATAAACAGAGAATCAGCTTCAACAGACCTAATATATTTGTAATTAGAGTCCCTCAAAGTGGTGAGAATGGAAGAAGAAAAAATATTTGAAGAACTTATGGCAAAAAATTTCAAATTTGATGACAACTATAAACCCAGAGCTCCAAGAATCCCAATGAATCCTAAGCATAAGAACCACAAAGAAAACTACCTCAAGACACATAATAATCAAATTGCTCAAAACCAATCATAAAGAGAAAGTCTTAGAAGAAGCTAGAGGAAAAAAGATACATTACTTACAGAAGAACAAACATAAAAGTGATGGCAGACTTCTAGTCAGTAATAATGTCACCCAGAGGATAGTGGGGTAACATCTGTAAAGTACATAAAGATAAAACAGTTGTCAATCTAGAATTCTATACCCAGAAAAAATGTCTTTCAAATATGACAGTAAAATAAAGACTTTCAGACATAAAAAGCTTAAAGAATTCATTACTAACTGATTACCACTGTAAGAAATGATAAAGGAAATTCTGCAGGCAGAAGGAAAATTATACCAGTTGGAAATGTGGATTTACACAAAGGAATAAAATGTACCCCAAAAGGTAAATATGTGGGTAAAAGTGAAACATTAAAAAATATCTTTTATAGATAATCGACTGTTTAAAAACAACAACAACAACAATGGAGTGTGGGTTTATAGCATATGTGGAAGCAAAATGCGTGAAAACAATAATGCAAGAGCCAAAAGGGGGAGATGAAAGTATTATTTTAAGGTTCTTGTCCTATATGTGAAGCAGCGTAATATCATTTGACAGTAGCCTATGATAAGCTAAAATGTACACTATCAACTGTAAAGCAACTACTAAAAGTCAAAGCCAAACCAAACAAAGTAGTTCTATCTAATGCCAAAAAAGGAATAAAAAATACTCAACCCGAAAGGAGACCAAAAAACAAAAAAACAAAAAACAAAAAAGAGGAAAAAGGGAATAAACAACAGATGGGCAAATAGAAAGCAAATATTGAGATGACAAATTTAAACCCAACTCTCCGATGTTCTACCAGTTGTGCATGATTATTTAACAGCTCTGTGTCCCAGACAACAACAGTCCTTGCACACAGGCTTGCCAACACACATGCTGTCTACACCCCAGTAGGCTCTCATTACTACTTGTGATTACTGCTGTTGGCAGAGAGCATGTCTGTGTTGGTCATGTCGAGAGGTTCCTTCTTGGTCCTGTCTCCCCACCCCTCCTACTTGGATCCCTTTCTGTACTTCCACACCCAAGCCTTCTGGGCTGGGGAAGATTCTCAGCCTCTCAGTCTGCACGTGTTCCAGGTCCATGAACTGAAGATTCCACAAAAGTCTTCCTGTGCATTTAACCACCACCCTTGAATCCAGGAGGGTTGCTTGCTTTCCTGCAGAGATCCTATGGCTGGGAATGCCTAGAAGTTGCTCTTTCTGCTCTCCCCTCTCTTCTGATGGTATATTTCTCAGCTTCCCTGCATCTCTGGGGAGGCTTTATAGGGACGGCTATGAATTTTGGGAGGGAGAAGGGAAGATGACTGTTTGGGGACAGTCCATAACCTGTTGGCCCGAGGTGGACTCAGCCATGCTTCTGGCCTCTCTACCCAACACCTGTCCCCTCCTGGGTTGGCTGTAGCAACTTGAGTTTGCTGTTCAGCTATGGCAATGCCTACCTTTAAGGGGCTGTGACTTGTTTTATGCCCCAGTCAATAGCACACCAAGAAGCTGCTCGATACACATCTGTGGAGGGATGTCATCATCACACACCTGTAGGGAGACCAGTGGCTGAGTGAGATGCTCAGGCCACACAACTGGTCAAGGCTCAGTAGGACCTGGGTCCCGGCCTTCTGGGCTCTGCTATGGTGCTGTATTCTTGCTGCACGTGGCCTCTCATAGTGGTCTGCCTCTGCTCTGTGATACCACCACTGTAGGGGTGGGGACAGGGGAGCCTTCTGCAGATAGAGCTCATTCTTGGGATAATGGCCCAGGTTTGTGCTGTAGGCCTGGAAGCATCCAGCAGCTGCCTTACCTCCTCTTTGACTCAGTTGTGCGGGTCCCCCCAGACCACCCCATCCTTTACCTGCCCTACCTTTCTTGGTACCCTCTTGCAATTAGAGAGCCAGGGATGTTTGCTGTTAGTTCATGCTCTTAGCAGCTGTTTGGTAGCAATGCCCAGGTGGGAGAATCTCTTTTCTGTTGTTTTCTAAGAGAACAGGTGTTTTCTTCCAGTCTCTGCACCTAACTCCCCTGATTACTCCCCCTCACCAGGAGATAGCTGGGCACACAGAACGCGAGGCCTCTTCTTATGTGAAGATCTGTCATTCTGTGGCTCTTGCATTTTCTTCCTGTGTCCAGACAAGAGACCATAGGTAAATACACTACAGAATCCCAAAGCACTGGCCATTTTCTCTCCTTAGCTCAGGGTATTCACTCTGCTCCCGCATCCCCACCCTGGGCCCCCTCAATCCATGCCATAAAATGTACAATATCAGTTTGTTTGACTAAGGACCCTGCTGAGTATTTAATCCTTACTTAAAGCTGATGTTTATTTTACTTTGGAGATTAAATTAATCAGCCTCAGGATACAAAATTAGATAAGGCAGGGATTTAGGTCTCCTGGAATGATTCTTTTCACAGTGACCTTCTTAATGCTCTGGCTGCAGGGGAGGAGTGCCCATATCTTTCTCTGCAGAGCTGCCCCAGGGACTGGCCAGGTGAACAGCTGTGTTCCTGCCCCACCATCCCCTCAACCCGGGGCATGCCGTGCTCATGACACAGCGGGTTAATATACATGCTTTTCTATCATGACAGTAATAAATCCTCACAAAAGGAAAAAAAGATAATATAAGAACGGAAAAAAAGTAAAAAGAACCTACCTATAAACCTACCACCTAAAGATAACCATTGTCATCATTCAGGCATGCTTCCTTTCATGCACATTATCTCTTTAAAACTATTACATAGTCTTGCAAGCACACAGAACAGGGTACAGAATAATGGTATCCAACTTTCATGGACCTACCAGTTAAACTTAATATGTGGTAGCTTTATGACACATTTGATTCAGGGTTTGTTTTTAAGGGAATAAAATATGACAGGTTCAACTGATGCTTGAGTTATACGTCCTTTATCTAGTCTGTTACCCTCCCCCACCTCCCCACTATTCTGAAGTCGATGAATCCCTCCCAGCCACATTTTAATACTGAGTATGCCTGTCCATAAAGAATGTGTAGTCTTTTTTTGTGTGTGAAATTTTATATAAGTAGTCCATACAAAATCTTCTGCAAGTTGCTTTTTCCCTTCACCAACATTTTCCGGATGAGTCTAGAATTCTGAAGGCCTGATAAACAGGTGATCCTCTCCCCTCCCCCAGGTGATGCTGATGTTCTGGTCCTCCCAATGAAGTCTGGGGTCTCAGGATCTGCCCATTTTAAGTTCTGCTGATGAAACACAGCCAGCTGATCTTCAGGATGGAGGCTTCACTTTGCAGCTTCATCAGCAGCGTGCAATTTCCTCTTTGCTCATCTTCAACTTCCGACATCCTGCCGAGCT
This sequence comes from Mesoplodon bidens, assembly GCF_964165515.1. NCBI lineage: Eukaryota > Metazoa > Chordata > Mammalia > Artiodactyla > Ziphiidae > Mesoplodon > Mesoplodon bidens. Next base: position 183,291,736 of record NC_138177.1, read on the forward strand.
CATGGGTGTGAAATAATATTTCCTTGTTTTAATTTGAGGTTCCCTGATACCATCCTGCCTTGTGTTCCTTGGCCCTTTGGGTTTCCTCCCCTGTGAATTGCTTCTTTGTCTCTGGGTCTCTGTTTGTCCTGGTGACTTCTAAGTGTGTTTTTTTTTTTTTTTTTTTTTTTTTTTGTGATCTGGACATCAGTGTTTTCGTGGCTAAATACATGACAAATATGTTTTTCCTACTTCTGCATTACCTTTGTCTTTTAACTTTATTCATGGCCTCTTTTGTCAGATCAAATTTTCCACTTTTAATGTAGCTACATTTGTGAGTATTTTTCTGTATGGTGCTGGCTTTTTTGTGTCTCACTGTACAACAGCCTCTTTACCCTGTTGTCATAAAAACATTGTCCCTAATTTTCTTCTATAAATTTGTTTTTTTGTTGTTGTAGTTTTTAATCCTTTAGTTATTTGTTCTATAGAAACGTGGAATAGGGATCTGTGTTTCATAACTTGTGCCACCAAATGACCCAAGTCTCAGAGACGTACCATAATACGCAAGCACGTCTCACTCCTGAGTCTGTGGGCTGACCGGGCAGCCGGGCTCAGACCGCAGCAGCCAGGGTCGTCTGCTCCAAGTGACACAGGCTGGGAGCTGGGAGCTGGGACCCTTTGTTGCAGTGCCTGCACCTGGACAAACGTCTCCTCCGGCACAAAATACAAAGTCATTATAAGGGACTAAAAATAACTGCATGCATGCTCAGCCGGGGCAAATTATGCACAACAAGATACAAAAAGACCAAAAATCCAACTGCCACTTCTGAAGACCCGGAAGCAAAAGCAGGGTGTCAGGAGCAAAAGCAGGGTACTGTGCATGCCCGCTGCACACACCACCACCACCAAAGGGGTGGGCAAGACTCCTAAGCCGCCCTCCTGGCCTGACCCCTGGACACTCCTACCCTCACCCCGTATAAGGAACCAGCTCCCCCCTCCTCGGGGAGCCAACAAAGAAACCTGTTACTTGTTCTCATTCCCCTCAGGTCCAGCAGGGGCCTGAATTTCTCGTCTGGCCTCTGATCAATGTCTATTGATTGGGGAAGGCCGAGAACCCTGGTCGGTATCACAAGCATCTCTCATCCCCTTCCTGGGGGCAGGGCCAGCCTGGGCACATTCTTCTCCTGGCAAAGGCAGAAACAGAGAGGGCAAAGGGCATGGAGGCCTCTTAAGTTCTGGGCTCAGAACCCGCACGCTGTTGCTTCCATTCCATCCCATTGTCCGAAGCGGGTCACATGGCCACACCTGAGGCCAAGGCGCAGGAAGAAAGTTCAAGAGTAGACCCCATGTCCATATGCTGTGGTTGCCTTCAGTTTTTGATGGGTTCTCCACTTCCTGAGGTTGAATGATTGTATCCTCACTTCCCCAAACCTCAGAAGACACATTTTCTCCTGATTCCGAGCCACAGGGCAGATTTATTCTGGTGTATAAAGACCAGAGGAGACCTTGAGATTCCAGGCTCGGCCATGGACTGATTCCACACTTCCACCGTTTGACAGCCAAGGCCATGTCCCTTGTCCTCACGTGGGGCTGAGGTTTTGTCCAGATCCCCCCCTTCTTTCTCCTCAGGCTGCCCAGGCATCAGCTCCTTACTTCTCTGGCATGGTTCCCTCTTTCACATCTATTATGTGAGGGAATCCTTTTAATTAATGTATTTTTTACAATGTCTGGCTTTGTTTTGGTGCAGTTCAGCCTTCCACGTGCCCACCTTAGCCCCTGTGTCCCCCTGCGTGGTCAGCAAGGGTGGGTCCTCCCCATCTTCTCTCCCAAGGAGGCCGTGTCCTGGAGGCATCGGGACTGGATAGACACTTGGGAGACCTGAGCTTTGGTCCTGATTCTGCCGCCATTTTTCCATGGGAACTTGGGCCAATCACCAATCCTCTCTATGCCTCAGTTTTTTAGTTCTTTGAACAATCTAGTAATGCTAACTTCAGTGCATAAGTAAAGGTGGTGAATCAATTCTCCTCCTGCCCCCTAAACTGAACCTGCCCCCCCCGCCCCCGCCCCCAGTTCCATGCCTGCCACAGTCTAAGGCTTTCGTGTCTGGGCAAGAATACAGAGAAAGAAGAGGAGGGAAGCTTTGGGCACAGATATTTATGGGGTCTCATTTAAAGGAAGGAAGTGGGGGACAGAGAGGGATGGGGAAGCAGTCCCTTGGACCAATGATAGGGAAAAGCTGCCATGTGGGTCTGCAAGGGTTCGGATGTATAGGAGTCTGGGTCCAAGCAGGAGATAGAAACCACATTGTAGGTTAAACAGGGATGTTTAACATAAAGGATTATTAGTGGATAAAAATAAGTAGCTACAAGGTACAAGGAAACCCTACGTGGTTCTCAGGGCTGCAAGAGGGCACTGAGGAAGCACAAACTTGACTGGTGTCCAGACGTCATTGGAGACAGTGTGGTTCAGCCCTTGGATAAGAGAATTTTGTGGATTTGGCTGGGCTGGAGCTGGCCTGGAGCTGCTGGGCAAGCTGCAGGCCACCCTCTGGAGGGTGATGAATTGGCCAGATAGGGCACAAGGCTGCAAAGCACACGAGCCCTGTGGGGTCCTGCAGAAGGAATGGCTCAGTGTGGACCCTCAGGACACAGGTGGGTATGTGGCAGTGGCGCAGGGCTTGCAGAGAGAGTCTGGGTGCCTTTGCAGGGACCTTCAGATCACACGGGCCTGTGGTTTCTGTGTCAAGAGGCTGCAGAATGGTTATCGCCAGGCGGAGGCCACGAGGCTGCAGAGAGATCACGTTCTGGTCTGTGGCTGGGGATCTCCCAGCGTCCCACCCCTTTCCCCAACCAAGTCTCTCCAGCCTCCTTTACTAAGAAAGCCCCCAACTGTGCTCATTTCGAAGGAGAAGTATTGAAAGAAGTCTGGTTGTTGATCACACTGCTCATACTGAAAGGTGCAGTTGGGGATGGGAGGTACTAAATTGATAATGAATGTAGTAAATGTTTACTCCAAGGAGTGAGGACGGGCTGGGAGTAAGCCAGAAGGAACCACCTGGTATTTGACATAAATGATCTGAATCTTCTTTTTCTTTTTCTTTTTCTTTTTTTTTTTTTTGCGGTACGCGGGCCTCTCACTGTTGTGGCCTCTCCCATTGTGGAGCACAGGCTCTGGACGCGCAGGCTCAGCGGCCACGGCTCACGGGCCCAGCCGCTCCGCGGCATGTGGGATCTTCCCGGACCGGGGCACGAACCCGTGTCCCCTGCATCGGCAGGCGGACTCTCAACCATTGCTCCACCAGGGAAGCCCAATGATCTGAATCTTTGTTTCACTTCTTTGGGGCCCCTGCCTATGGAATTATTATTCCTGTGGAGTCTCTTAAGTTGGGCATGGCCTGTGACTCATTGTGAGCCACAGCTGTGAGCAGAAGGAATGGGTGTCCCTTCTGGGCAGGTTTAAGAAGGGGCACGTGGCTTATCATGTTTTCTTTTCTCAGCCTCTGGAACTGTGGAAGCACCTTTGGGGTGGGTGTCCATCTCTCGGAGCCCCTGAGTGATGACAGCTCCTGAGTGCTGGGGGAGGTGGGGCGGAAGCAGGCCTGCCCTCAGCACATGCCCGCCTGTGTCCCCCTCTCCACCTGTGATGGACATGAGACCAGAGTGGGAGTCAGCTTTGTTGGCTGAGCAGCTGAGATGGTCTTGTTATAGCGGCATAAACGGCTGAGCCTGACTGACGTGAGATCCCATTTAATCCTCAGCATAGCCTGTGGGACAAATGGTCTTTCCCTTATTTCACAAATGAAGAAAATGAACCTCAGCGAGGTCAATGACAGTCCCAGGCTCTCACAGTGGGGGGTGGGGTCGGGATCTGGATTCAGGTCTGTCTAACCCCAGACGCTGCAGTGGGGTTCAAATAAATCATCACTGTTGCTTTCTGCCTTCTTGGGAACCCATGTGTGACACAATGGTTGGGGTGGAAATGTTTCTCATTCAGAGATAGGAGAAGGACCATAAATCCATATACTGAATTATTCCATTTGACTGGAAGTTTTGAGTGTGACGATGCATGAAAAGGTACTTGAAAAGTTAACCTGGGATTATCACTAGTGATTCCAGGACGCGCTCCTGCATGAGCAGCCAGCTCAGGCGCAGGGGTTTAACAGTGCTTCCCTGGGCTGGGGGCTCAGCAGATCCCTGGGAGGGAAAAGAAGGAGGCACACGATAGATACATGTGCCTACCCCTCACCAAGTGTGAATGGAGATGCATGCATGTACGTGTGTACACACAGGCATGCACACACACACAAACACACGTGCACACTTTAGCATGCGTTTCCCTGCCACATATGCACACACAGATGTACAGCCCTGCTCATGGCCCATGGCTGGGGGAAGGGGAACTTGTCCTTGGGGGTATTTTTTCCTCTGGGCCATGATGCATCCTCTTCCTGGCTCTGTTTCCACCACCACGAGGTAGACAAACACATTTTGCTCAAGCACAGGCTTTATTGAAGCTTTCATTCATATTTTATAGGCAGTTTTAATCCAGCTGTCAAACCCCAGCTTGTGAGGCCCAAGGGGAGCTGTGGGGGTGGCTGTGTCGGGCTGGCCTCTGCGAGTTTGTGCATTCGGGCTGAATCTTACTGATTCGGATCCCCTGTGAGCCAGTGCCCCCTGGCTGGTTCACGCCCAGTCCAGAAGGTGGGGTCCTCTGAGCTGCAGCTTGTCCTGAGCAGGGACACCAGAACACTCCCTGCCCAGGACGGAGGCCTCTCAGCCCCTGCTCAGGCACACTCATCTGTACGCACAGCCTCAGGGTCTGGCAGGAGTGCTGGGGGAGGTGGGGCGGAAGCAGGCCTGCCCTCCGCACATGCTCTCGGGGGAGGAAACCCCTTTTGGGAAAAGTCTAACCAGCACGCAGCGATGCCTCAGTGCCCTGGGTGTTGGGTTTCTTGGGTGAGGCGCAGATCTGGAGCCCGCGCTGCGCTCCGCCGCACTCTGGCTGTGCGACCCTGGGGGAGAGAGTTAGTCTGTGTGTGCAGTTTGCTCGCCTGGAAGGTGGGGATAGTTGGGGTCTCCTGGATAGATCGACGGGAGGATTTCAGCCCCTCTGTTCACAGCTGCGCCCTCCCCACTTATTCCTCTGCAGTGGTGGGAGAGAGGGAGGAAGGAGCTGGGCCGGAGTGTCCGCCCAGCGGTCAGGGCTGTGCTACTTCTCCCCAGGGGAGGGTGACCGGGGCGGGGGGTGTGTGTGTTGGGGGTGGGGCAGGGCAGGAGGACGGGCCTGCCGCTCCCCACATGGAGACTCTCTGCCCACACCCATGTGATCACAGGGCTACAGGGGACGGAGGCCACAGCTCTGCAAACTGCCAGAGAGGCCGGTGATGATGAGGTTAGCTTCCCTGGACACAGCCTCCTTGAGCAGGAGCCGAAGATTCTGGAAACAAACAAGTGAAAGCAACCAAGCATGACACACAACTGGGCCCCAGGGAAGGTCCGAGCCAGCCGGCCCTGGGTGGGCGAGGCCTGGGGGTCTGCCAGCCTGACCTCCCTGCCTCGGCAGGGGCTCCACGTGCCTCTCAGCCCTTCTCTGAGTTCCCGCTGTCAGGCCAGCCCAGGGAGCCTCTGAGAAGCGCTGGGATGAGATCTGGCCAGATGTCTCTGTCCTTAGCTGGCATAATGTCACCTGTCAAGTCTATGAATAACGGTGAGTGAGTGATTAAACTCCCATACCTGGGCCTCCCCATCCTGGAGCTTAAATGGCTGTGCTCCAGCCTGCAAAGCCCACGTGGGTGGCAGGAACTGGGCCTTGTCAACGGCCACTGGAAAGGAGCTTGGATGTCCCCTCAGGGGCTGGACCAGGATGAAGTGCTCCTAATATGTGGTTATAAGCATCCGAGAGGTGTTTGTAATTGAATTATTTGGGGCCTCAGGAGGTTGGGCCGTGTGACTGGGACCTGCCAAGCAGCCCTTATGAGACATTGGACGGGGGCGGGGGGGTGGTGACGGCACTGGACATCATAGCCCAGGGGGACATTTTATCATCTCAGGAAATGGGTGGGTGGAAAGGCCCAGACTTTAGAGTGAGGCCCCAGGTACTAGTCTTGGCTTTTGGAATCCTTTGCTCTGGGCTGGTTCATCGCCCAGCCTTGGCCATAGTCCCCTGCTCTAGGGATCTCAGAAGTGGGAGACAATCTGCCTGCAGGGCTGTCCTGACAGCCAGGCAGGCAAGGGTCCTAGGCGAGAACAGGGCTTTGGAGTCAGGCTGCTGGGTCCTGCTTGAGAGTGAGCCGCCTGCCCTCTCAGAGAGTGGGTGGTCCCATCTGTAAACAGAGGTCAGGGTTCTCCTCACCTCTCTAGGCTGGTTTCACGCACTCGTCACACAGATGCCAGGATTTCCTCCTTGGTCGCCCTCCTGCCTGATTTTTGCTGCAAGTCAGGGCTAGAGGAGGGGTGGTAGCGTGGGGCTGGAGCCCAGGGGCCTGGCTGGCTCTTCTGTCCGGGTGGGGAGGGGGCCTGGTGGGGCTGAGGCCCGGCTGCACTTGGGTCTCCAGGGTGGGGCTCCAGGCAGATTGTGATCACCAATTTCCTTAGTAATTACGGTAATAACAATAATCATGAAGGCTCATTTGCATTTAATGCGAGTGTGTGCACACGACAAGTCACAGGGTGGTTAGGCAGGGCTGGGTGCCCAGTAGGAGGTGGCTTCTGGCAGGAACTAGGCTGTTATACACATGGTGGCATGGGGTGGGGAGCTGACTAAATTTCCCTGGATGTAGAGGAGGTAGGCTTATCAGAGAGAGAGAGAGAGAGAGAGAGAGAGAAGGAGAGGGAGAGAGAGGGAGAGAGAGGGAGAGAGAAAGAGAGAGAGAGAGGGAGGGAGAGAGAGAGAGAGAGAGAGAGAGAGAGAGAGAGAGAGAGAGAGAGAGAGAGGGGTGCTTGTATGGGCTCCCACTGCACACAGCTATGCATGGGAAATTCTCGGGAAAGACTCCCCACTTCCCCCAACACCATGAGGCTCTGACCGCTGGTACAGACGTGGCGGGAAGCAGGAGTTGGCTCTGGGCTCTGCCAAGCACATAGCAGGAGCCCAGAACGTTCCCCGAGGGATGCACCAATGTGTGTGTTTGCTCTATAAAGGGGGATATACCGACCTGTGTGTTTGGAGGGGTGGTTAGAGGCCATGCAGCCCAGATGAAGCTGAGCAACAGGTCCTGGGGGTCAGGATGATGAGGAGGGGCCTCTCACTGTCCACTGGGGATTCTGAAGCTCGCAGTGAGACAGGCTGGGACCTGGGACCCTTTGCTGCAGTGCTGCAATGCTTGCACCTGGACAAATGTCTCTGCCAGCAACAAAATACAAAGAAAATGTAAGGGACTAAAAATAACTGTGTGCATGCCCAGTTCCCTGGTGGCGCAGGGGTTAAGAATCCGCCTGCCAATGCAGGGGACACGGGTTCGAGCCCTGGTCTGGGAAGATCCCACATGCCACGGAGCGGCTATGCCGGTGTGCCACAATTACTGAGCCTGCGCTCTAGAGCCTGTGAGCCACAACTACTGAGCCCACATGCCACAACTACTGAAGCCTGTGCGCCTAGAGCCCATGCTCTGCAGCGAAGAGCAGCCCCTGCTCGCTGCAGCTAGAGAAAGCCTGCGCACAGCAACGAAGATCCAATGCAGCCCCCCCCCAAAAAAAAAGAGAAAAATTATGGACAATTTTGGACAAATTATGGATAAAAAGACCAAAAAAACAAAACCCCAAAACCAAAAAAATCCCCGACTGCCACTTCTGAAGAGCTGGGAGCAAAAACAGGGTACTGTGCATTTCCCCTGCACACAACACCACCAAAGGGGTGGGCAGACCACCTAAGCCCCCCCACTGCCCCACAACTGCCTGACCCCTGGGACCTCCCCTACCCTCACCCCATATAAGGAAGCAGCTCCCTGCCACTTGGGGAGCGAGGGAACAAGGGCACCTGTTGCTTGTTTTCGTTTCCCCCTGCTGCATCAGGGGCCCCAGTAAAGCCTTGCCTGAATTGCTTGTCTGGCCTCTGATCAATTTCTATTGATTAAGGAAGCCAAGAACCCTGGTCTGTATCTGGGGAAGTGGGACGTTTCACATAAAATCACACCCCACTAAGTGGAGGAGGTGAGATTTCCACCCGTGTCTACCTGAGCTTTTTTTTTTTTTTAGTTCACATACCTGAGCTTCTTACACCATGTCACCTGCCTCTCCCAGGAACAGATCTGGCCACAGCAGATAATAGGAGGCCACCTGAGACAAGAGGGTCCAACTGCAGGGCTGGCATTCAGAGCCAAGGGCCAGGTGCTGGAGGACATGTGGGGGTGGGGCAGGGGTCAAGGCAACAGGTCAGCAGTTTAGCCTCCAGGTGACTTTGAGGACAAGGCCGGAGCTATTGTCTGTTATAGGTTGAATTGTGTCTTCCCCCAAATTCATACATTTAAGTTCCAACTCCCAGCACTTCAGACGTGACCTTATTTAGAAATAGGGTCATTGCAGATGTAATTAGTTAAGATGAGGTCTTACTGGAGTTGGGTGGCCTGTATCCAACACGACTGGTGTCCTTGTAAAAGGGAGAAATCTGGACAGAGACACACACACAGGAAGGACGCCGTGTGAACATGAAGTAGGGACCTGGGTGATGCATTTACAAGCCAAGGGACGTCAAGTTTCACCAGCCAGCTCCTGGAAGCTGGAGAGAGCCCTGGAACAGACTCCCCCTTGAAGCCTCCAGAAGGGACACCTTGATCTTGGACTTCTGGCCTCCAGCCTGGGAGACAATACATTTCTGCTGTTTTAAGTCACTCAGTTTGGCACTGTTACTGCGGCATGGCTGGGCGAGAGCGGAATAAGGGAAGGCCCAGGCCCCTCCTCATGAGGTTTGGGTTCAGGATGCCAGGAGATGGTCCTTGTTACTGGCCCAGCTTAGGCCTCCTGCCTTGCTGGGGCAGCCAGGGCTGCACAGAGCACATTCAGGGAGATTTACTGTGTCGGAAGGCAGCAGGAAGGAGGCTGACAGAGGCCACCCCTGCCCAAGGCAGTTATGCCCCAGCGACGGAGGCTGTCTTTTTTTTTTTTTTTTTTCGCGGTACGCGGGCCTCTCACTGTTGTGGCCTCTCCTGCCGCGGAGCACAGGCTCCGGACGCGCAGGCTCAGCGGCCATGGCTCACGGGCCCAGCCACTCTGCAGCATGTGGGATCTTCCCAGACCGGGGCATGAACCTGCGTCCCCTGCATTGGCAGGCAGACTCTCAACCACTGCGCCACCAGGGAAGCCCGAGGCTGTCTTTTAAGAGCCACATTATTTATTAACGTGTTAATCAATGCTATCTCCTCGGGTAATTGCCTGGCCAGAACAGAGCCGCATGCATCTCCCAGTAAGCAGGCCTCTTGCTTCTCCTGTCCACTTCAAGAGTTTCTGCTATTTTTAGTTTTTTAAGGAACCTCTGTACTGTTCTCCATAGTGGCTGTACCAATTTACATTCCCACCAACAGTGCAAGAGGGTTCCGTTTTCTCCACACCCTCCCCAGCATTTATTGTTTGTAGATTTTTTGATGATGGCTGTTCTGACTGGTGTGAGGTGATACTTCCTCGTAGTTTTGATTTGCACTTCTCTGATAGTTAGTGATGTTGAACGTCTTTTCATGTGCTTTTTGGCCATCTGTATGTCTTCTTTGGAGAAAAGTCTATTTAGATCTTCTGCCCATTTGTTTTTTTTGTTTGTTTGTTTTTTTTTGTTTTTGCGGTACAAGGGCCTCTCACTGTTGTGGCCTCTCCCGTTGCGGAGCACAGGCTCCGGACGCGCAGGCTCAGCGGCCATGGCTCACGGGCCCAGCCGCTCCGCGGCATGTGGGATCCTCCCGGACCGGGGCACGAACCCGTGTCCCCTGCATCGGCAGGTGGACTCTCAACCACTGCGCCACCAGGGAAGCCCTGCCCATTTTTTGATTGGGGAAACATGGTGGGGGGAGTGATAAACCAGGAACTTAGGATGAACATACACACAATACTATATATAAGATAGATGATCAAGAGGACCTGTGTATAACACAGGGAACTCTACTCAATATTCTGTGATAACCTATATGCGAGAAGAACCTGAAAAAGAATGATATATATATATATGTATACCCGAATCATGTTTCTGTACACCTGAAACTAATACAACATTGGAAATCAACTAGACTCCAATTAAAAATTTAAATAAAAAAATTTCAGCTAAATCCTTAGAACCGCAGAACAGACTCCCCAGGTGAGTGGGCCTCCTGGGCCCTGTGTGGGGGATGGGATATCAGGTGCAACTGGCGTCTGGTCCGTGGACATGTCTGATCATTCATTCATGTACTTAGCCAGCCTTCACTGAGCACCTGCTGTATGCCAGGCACTGTTCGGGGTGCTGGCTATACAGTGGTGATTAGGACAGATGAGATCCCGGCCTTGGGAGTCTCCACTCTAGTGGGAGAGGAAGATCATGAAAAAGTTGAGACAGTTTCAGCAAGTGACATGCGCTCAGGGGAGCACACAGCCGAGTCCTGGAGTTTGTGAGCTCAGGAGGTAGGTCCACGTGTGTGAACCCGGACCAGCCAGGATGGGCAGCTGGGAGAAGACCTGCAGGAAGAGCGTCTTAGAGAGAAGGAGTGGCGTGTGATCAGGGCAGCGGTTGCTCTGCAGGGCTGGGAGGTCCTCTGCAGCCCTAGAGTTGATGGTTAGTCCCGTGGGTATCGGCCTTGCGCGGGGAGGAGGGGGATTGCTGGCCAGGAGGAGCCTGGAGCTCAGAGAGAAGGGATTTCCCCAAGAGGTAGAGAGCAAGGACTCCACCATTAGAAAGAGTGATAACCTACACCCTTCCTTGGGGGCTCTGTGTGTGCCATGCCCCATCCTAAAGGCTTATTTTGTTCAACCCTGCACTGAAGGAAAGTAGCCAGTGGAAGGACAGAGAAACCCTGGGGCCAGACTGCTGGGTTTGAACCATCACCCAGTCTCTTCCGGGATCTGTGGCCGTGGAAGGTCCCTCAGTTTCTCTTTCCTCACCTGACGATGGTGACGAAAGGTGCCCACCTCACCGGGGCGCCTAGAGGATTTGGTGAATTCATGCATGTGACGTGCTTAGAACAGTCCTGGTACAGAGCATGGTTAACCCACTTTTCAGATGAGCAGAATGAGGCTCAGAGAGAGAAGGTAGATGCATTGACCAAGATTACCTGACCAGGCGGTGGCCGAGCCAGCACTGAACCCAGGTGGGCTGGTCCCAGAGCCATCTATTCAGCCATCACGGTCTGAGCATCAAAAACCCCTGCCACGACTTTCCCGCAGATGAAGCGGCCACCTGGTCCCCGCTGCGCTGCCTCTGACTCATCGTCCAGCCCTGTTCTTGCCTCTGCCAGTGTCTCCTCTTTTCTGGGTCCCCAGGTGGCTCAGTCCCACCTGCAGAGTCTCTGAAATGCCACTTAGGAATTGACTGTCGCTCCCTCTGCTAAACCACTGCCAACTCCTCAACGTCCCATGAGGGGCATTGAGAAAGGATGATGATGATTTCGTAAACTAGAGACACTGATGTGTGGAAAACCAGCTGGATGAAATCGAGGGCCACAGAGTCCCTGCTCCATAGCCCAAGACTGAAGATAAATCCTGAAGCAAGAGACAATGGAAGAGTCATCCCATTTCCCATCTTAAGTCAGTCTTCTGTCCTTGGCTTGTAACCTTGCCCAGGGTCTCAAGTGCATATCCTTCCAGGATCCAGAGGCTCACATAAATGAGTGAATTAACTAACCTGCTGTGATACAGTAGGTGGGTATGGAAACATGGGTGATGAGGGCAAATACAAAATATTTGGGCTGTATTTCACCCTCTGAGACCTCTGGTAGAGCAGGAAAATGGAGGCCGACCCTCATAGTGGTGTTGTATGAAACTATGGACCCCAGGTGAATGAACTTGGCAACGGGGACCAGCACGCTCCATGTGATGGGGGTTGATGGAGTATTTGGAAGGGAACAGCCATGAATACTTTGGCTGAGACTTGTGTTCCAGAAGTTGAAGCCATGGTCCATCCTTGGATTGGTGTTTCAATGGACAGGCCACACGTAGGTCTCTGAGTGCTCTGAGAAGTGAACACTGGACAGTGTGACTCATGGCAGGAAGAGGAAATCTACAAGGCAGGACCACCGGGGCCGAGGAAGGCAGTAGACAAGAAGCCTGTGGCTTTCTTTCTTCACAGTGGTCTCTCTGACTGTGTCCTGGTCCCAAACACCCTGTGTGGTTCTAAGTGGTACCCACACTGACTCAAGAATCTAGAAGAAATAGCAACCCTGAGGGGTTTTATGACATTTAGAAAATAAGATGAGGAGTAAACGATCTCCCACAAAGAAAGCACCAGGCCCAGACGGGTGTATGGACAAGTGTCACAAACTTTAAAAGAACAGGTCATTCTAATCATATGCCAAATAAGCGTGGCTGGGAATATGAATACTTAATTGTTCATGAACTATGTTTCCAAGAATCTGTAAGCTCAAAGGTAGATTGGCATATGTGTTGGGACATCCTTGAATGTTGTGAGATTCCTTGGGTTTTTATTGTTAAGAAATAGAGGTACTGCCTGTATTGAATTTTTAACTTATTAAGAGTTATCAGTTAATGGAGATCCTCCATGTATTTATACACCCCTATCTTACAGGAATGGAGGAGTATCTTACCCAGAGTTCTGCATGTGGTATTTTTTCTTTACAACATGTCTTGGACATTGTTTTGGAGTGTCCTTTCTTTATTCATTCATTCTTTTTTTTTTTTTTAAACAAGCTGCATCGTATTCTGGATGCTAATATGGATGATCGTTATTTAAATAACCAGTCTTCTATTGAATGACACAGGCGATTTCCAGATTTTTGTTCATTAAAACAATGGTGTGCTAATTAGTCTTACTCACGCATGATTTCAGATATCAGGAGTGTATCTGCAGGGTAAATTTCTGGATCCAATTATGTAGTATTTAATTAAAACTTTGAACACCACCGAGTTAAACAGTATGTGTAAATCTAATAATAATAAATCTGGAGCAACTTTCATCATGGATTAACATGTACTGAGCATATTGCTTATGTTCTTGGTATATCTGAAAATAAGATGTTAAGTCTTATTGAGAGTCTTTAAAGTAAACTCTTTTAATAAACTTAAAAAAAAATGGTCCCACATCCACGGCATGTGGGATCTTCCTGGACCAGGGCTCGAACTCTTGTCCCCTGCATTGGCAGGCGGATTCTTAACCACTGCACCACCAGGGAAGCCTGAAATTGCTGAACCAGAGAGTACATCCGTTTGGAATTTTGGTAGCTATCATTCAATCACAATTGATAAAATCTGTTCCAATTTATAGTCCCAGCAGCAATAGATGAGCACCTCTATATCCCCCCAACTGATACAATGATTTATCAAACTCTTGATCTTTGCCAAGCTGATGAACGAATAAAGTTACCTTGCTGTGGCTTTATTTGCTTTTATCTTATTCTGAGTGAGGTGGGTCATATGTTTATATATTTAAGAACCATTTATAGTTCCTTTTCTGTGAGCTGTCATTTCCTATTGGGCTTCCGGACTTTTTCTTATTTATTTTTATGGGAACTCTTTATGTAATAAAAAAAATTAAGTCTGTTTATACAAATTTTTGTGGTTTGTCCTTAGGGAAAAAGACAAAACAAAACTCTCTTTATGGTAGCTTTTATCTAGCTGGAAAGTTTCATCTTTATGTGGTTGTTTTAACATTTATCTTTTGGGGCTCCTAGATTGTGTATCTTTGCTAGAAGTGTCTTTTGCCATCCTGGGATTATTCCTTTTTTGAAAAAAAAAGAAAACACAGGGTTTCTTCAAATACTTTAATGGTCTTTCTTTCTTCCCTCCCTCCCTCCTTTCTTTCTTTCTCTCTCTCTTTCTCTCTCTCTCTCTCTCTCTTCCTTCCCTTGTTTCTGTCCTTTCTTCCTTCCTATAACTCTAACTCATCTGTTATTTCCTCTGGCATAAGGTATAAGGTAAGGATCCAACTTTCTTATTTCTTTTTTTCAGATGACTCCTGGGTGATCTACCTAAGATGCAAATCTGATAGAGCTATTTCCTACCAGGGACATTTTGTACAAATCCCCTCTCCCCTCCTCCCCGGGCAGGGCATAAAGCTAACTCCCACCCCTGTTCCCCAGGCTCTGGCTGCCCCCTCACACTCCTGCTGCCCAAGAAGTAGCACATTTGCTTCCATCAGGGTCTCTCCCCATCTTTTCATCTAGGGGGGTGAGTGCTAAGTTGCAGGGCTGGGGTGGGCAGTGAGCAAGGCAGATGCAGAGATCCACCATGAAACCAGGCCCTTGGAATATTTGTTTCCCGTTCAGAACATAGGCTATGACTACGTGGGGAGACATGTCTTGGAGGGGCTTGGCTTGGCGGTTCCTTCACCACCCCGCTTCCTGGGAGCACTCCCTCTCTCTCCCTCTTTTTCCCTCTTTCTCTCACTTTCTCTCTCCCCCTCCCTCTCTCTGTCTTTCTCTCCCTGCTCCCTCTTTCTTTCTCTCTCATCCTCTTTCTCTCTGTCTCTGGCTTTTGTGTGTCCTTGTTCACTGCCAGGGCAGTGCCACTAAGCTTTGCCCAGAGGCTCAGAGAAAGCATCCAGCTCCTTGATATTTACCAGTGGAATGGCTCTAATACCAAATCAAAACACCCAGCAATTAGATTTCAAATTTTCCTTTGAGCCCTCGTCATTGTCAGGTAGGATCCAGCCCATCGAAATGCCTAGACTGATGTCCATCACTTTTCTCCTGCTCTTGGACCCAGCTGCAATGCCTGCTGATGTGCCGTGGAGCCCCTGGTCCTGATGCCCTCTGCCCCTCCTCCTGTTTCCTAGCAACACTTCCCAGCAGCCTCCCTCCACAGTGAACTCATGTGGTGTTTCTGGAGCAGGTCTTGCAGTGATTATCTTGGTGGAAGTGGAGTGAGTGTTGTCCAGACCCTAGCCTAGCTGTATGAGCTGCAGGGATGGGCGGAGTGGGGCTGTGTCTCCTGTATCCTATGGCTTGGATGCACCTGCGTCATCTGTACCCCACAGCCAGCAGGGAGCAGTGCATTCAGACAGTGCATTATTCCCCTTATGTCGCCAGCCTGGGTCACATTAATCATTTTCTCAGGGCCCCACTGATATGTCAGCTCATTCCGGTTCATACCTTTTCAAAGGCTGGACTAGGAGGTGTGGATGCCTGGGAGTGGTCCTCAGCTGTCCCTGTGCTCCGGTGGCCTCCAGTCCGGGCAGGGGCACGTGGTCCGTAGCTCGAGTACTGACGAGCTGGGTGTCCTTGGCACAGACCTGACAGCTCTGCCTGTTTCCTCATCTGCAAAATGGAGACGCTTTACCCATCTCTGAGGGTCGTTATGAGGATTATGTGATGCAATAAGGGGGAGGTGCTTAGACTGGCCCCCAGCACTCGATAAGCCCCCGTTTACATCAGCAATTAGTTGCTGTTCTTAGTGGTCTGAAGTATAAGGTGATGCTGCAACCTAGTTACGTTTGGTGCCTTAGGGAAGATCGGGACCTCCTTGGGAAGAGGAGCATGCAGGTCTGCCAACAGTCTGTGAGACTGACCCATGTTCAAATTCTGCCTCACCACTTACCAGCTGAGTGACCTGGGACGGGTACCTCACTACCGTGAATTTCAGTTTCCTTTCATACAAAGTGATGGTGATGGTGTCTGCTTGCTGGGTTGTTG
This sequence comes from Mesoplodon bidens, assembly GCF_964165515.1. Lineage (NCBI taxonomy): Eukaryota > Metazoa > Chordata > Mammalia > Artiodactyla > Ziphiidae > Mesoplodon > Mesoplodon bidens. The sequence continues at coordinate 183,307,466 of NC_138177.1, forward strand.
TCAAGGTCAGGAAGTGCCGAGCCTGGGGCCTGACATGCAGAGGACACTCAGAAAAAGGCAGCTAGCTGCCCTTGTGAAGGTGTCCTCGTCCTTATCCCCACCCAGAACAGATCTCCTCTGCAGAGATGGCTCCCAGGTTGGGGCTAACACTCAAAGCCCCCACTTCTGAATCATAGTCCTGATTCCCACCAACATTTCCCAGCATCTGGAGCTGCCCCCTTGCATGTATTTGATGCCTAAATCCTTTCCTCGGGGGACCACTGGAGAAATTGAGTCTCCTGTCCACAAGCGGCTGCCTGACCGTGGGGTCACTCTGATTTGTAGAGCAGCTCCTTCCTCCAACTCTGGCTCCTCAACTGTCCAGCGGGCAGAGCCCTGGGCTAGTCTTGCCCATTTCTAGGCCAATTTAGCTCATTCATACCTCTGTCCGCCCCTATGGGCGATGTGTCCGGCTGGAAACGCCCTCTGGTCCACGTTTCCCTGTGAGGTCCAGCCCATGTCTCACTTTGCCAGGAAAGCCTTCACTGCTGGGTCGTGTTCTCCCCCACCCCAGCTCCTCCCCTTCCCCGCAGCCTGGACAGGGCAGGGCGCAGCCGAGGGGCTGTGCTAAGAGCGTTTCAGGCTCTACCATGTTTGCACAGCTCTGGCCCATTACATGGTCACCGGACTATCTCTTCGCCCCACCAGCAAGTATCAGACCTTGAATTCGCATTCCTGTATGTTTGGATGCCAAGGTCGTGACGCTTGTAATGAGACACGAGGGGCCTGCCTGGTAACCCTGGTGTCCTGACCTCACCCCCCTGCCTTGCATCCTCTGAGAGTCAACTGGGGGCCATGAAGGTGGCCCTGCGTGGTGTCCTCCACTGAGACCTGGCATGTGGGGGGAGGAGGTCTGAGTCTTCGAGCTCAATCACCCCCTCTTCTTCTCCCTCCTACACCCAGCTCATTCCCTCTTTGCACCCCGGAGCCTCCCCAGCCATCTTGGCTATTGTGCTCTCTTTGGCCTTCAGCCAGAGGCGGACTGGCATATGCGGCGTCTGCCCCAGGGTGGCTGAGGACTCAGTGATGGGAAAGGTGACCCTGAGCTGTCCTGAACCTTCCCATCATCCCCTAGGCCCAAGCCTACTGCTAGATTAATGGTGTATGTGCAGTGCAAGAGATGCCCATCACTCACCCAGCTCAGCCAGTTTCCGCCTCTGTCAGAGACAAATTTCCCTCTCCCGGCTCTGGGAGCCCAGAGCCTCCACTCCAGCAGACAGCGGGGACCCCCTGATTCTTGGGGTCCCACGCAAGTGCCTCCCCAGCCGGGGCTGAGGTTGGGGTCGTTCATCAGTGCTGCTACCTTTCCTTCCAAAAGCCAATTACATCCGGCCAAATAAACCCTGGTTTTCACGCTCCAGTTTACTGAGTTCTCCGGGCATGAAGATATTTTTCTATTTTTTACTGCCTGGATGCTCTAGAGAGTTTATTGATTATCTGATTTGTTTGGAGTGAAGATGCTCCAGCCTGGGGCACGGTGAGGAAGGTGGTGACAAATTTCGGCTTCTGGGTGTTCCTTCTCATCCCAGCCCTGCAGCCGTCAGAAATAAGTTGACCTCAGAGCATCCAGGAGGGGGGTCTTCTGACGCACTCTCTTGCCTACAGGAGGCAGGTGACAGGCAGGGACTGGGGTTGGGCTCTGGGGTCACATCCCAGCTCTGCCCCTCACCAGTGGAGAAAGCCTGGAAGTTGCCCTCCCCTCTCAGAGGGGGCGTGGCTTCCCTGCTGTGACGTGGGGTAACTGATTGCATGGATGCTATGGGCTATCACTCCTCCGGGTACTTTATGTACGTATTCAGTTAATCCTCATAAGCCTCTCATGGGGGAGGAAATGCCATAATTCCCACTTTACAGATGAAGAAACTGAAGTTCTGAGAGGGCCCCCAGAGCTCAGAAGGGTGACGTCAATACTCACCTTCTAGATGTTGGTGGATTGAGTGTGCAAGACCCAAGTGTTGGCCTGTGCCTGGCGTGTAGTGAGTGCACAGTGGGTGTGAGCTACTGCTGGTCCTCTTAAGATCCTCCAGGCTCGCTGTGTGTTTGCATTTTAAAGAAGCCGGGGGGAGAGCCCAGGCCTGACCAATGAAGCCAGGACTCCAGGCATTGTCAGGGTCATGGCTGTAGGTGAAGCCCTTTGTTGAGGAGCCTCTCGCAAGTTCCATCCTCTATTTGTCTGCTGTCCTTCTTGCTCTCTTTGCTAGGGCCTTAGTCATAGGCAATCAGTACTGGCTGACTGATGGTGCCTGGGGAGTTCAGGCTGATGGTTTGCGGGGAGGTCTCTAGTGAGACGCCGCAGGGCTCTAACCTCAACCCTGTACTGAGAACAGTTTTTCTTTGGCGACTTGGTTGCAGGCATAGACTTGGGCTTTTTTGATGCCAACATCAGTGCTCATGCTTAGGCAGCTGTTTCTTAGAGCCAAGCCTCGTTCAAACCCTTCACATCTGATAAGCCCTCCACGAGCTTTCCCTCCAGCGCTCACATAACCCTGTGAGGCAGGATTACCCTCCCCCATCACAGCTTGGGAAACTGAAGCACAGAAAAGCTGAGTGACTGGCTTAGGGCCACAGGTCTCCGCATGTACATATCAGGAGCCTAACTCAGGTGGTCTGGTCTGAGCCCACACTCCTTGCCTCCTCCCACATGGTCTCCTGTGACAGCTCAAAGCAGGGGCGGAATTTCAGGTGAGAGACCAGGATTTTAAACAACTGACAGTCTCAGGGATAGGATCAATTCTAACAGGATGAAACTTAACAGGGAAAATGTAAGGTCTTGAGCTTGGGTCCCTGAGTGCACGGTGTGCTTATGAGATGGAGGTGTTGTGGCTTCTTAGCGCCGTGGGCCAGACAGAGCCTGGGTGTGAATGCACGGGGCACCGGGGGCTGCTAAGCCGTGGGACCCGTGCAGAGGTCAATGCAGTTTTAGGTCGAGTTTGTAGAACAGGGTCCAGAGGAAGGGAGATGAATATCAGAGATAAACACCTGTGTGTCCAGAGGATTGCAGCCTGGTGGAGAGGATCCGGGGAAGAAGCAGTGTCAGGACCATTGGATAAAACTCATGGGGAGTCCCAGCCAGGCTTCTCACGAGGTTCGGAACCTTAGACTGGGGCGTACTTGGTCAGATCTGACCCCGGCGGGCTTTTGTGTATACAGTTTGATTGGCAGGCAGCCACACCCACTCTCGTGTGCATGTCACCTCTGCCTGCTTCTACGCTGCTGGGGCAGAGCTGATTGATTGCAACAGAGACCACATGCCCTGCAAAGCCTCAAATATTTACTCCCTGGGGCTTTCCATGGCCCTGAGAACATGGCTCTTTGGGCTCCTTGAGTGTCCCAAGCTGTCCCAGTGCTAGGACCTTCCTGGAATCTTTTCTCAGAGGCTTGGAATTCTGACCCCACTCCTCACCTGGCTACTCCGACTCTCAGTCAAATGGTCTCTTCTTCCAAGACACCGTTTGTACCCACCAGCCCTCGCGAATGTTCTCGCTCACCGAACCCCATCCCTTCCCTTCATTAACACTGGTTCTGAGCACACTTTTGTGCGACGTGGTTTTTGCTTGTCTGTCCATGTGTGTTTCATTCCCATGGCGATCCCTGTGTGCAGCGTGGGTCCTGGCCATGCGTCCTGTCTTTGACCGCTGATGGATGGAGAGTGAATGAACAGCCCCACTTGCTCCTTGCTCCCTCCCAGGGTCTCTCCTAGGACTCCCCACAGGCACCTCAAGCTCACTGTGTATCAACGGACATACTCACTACCACATGGGCGCTCTGTGCTCGCAAGCATCCTCCAGCTTTCCATACCAGACGCCATTTTGGCCTTCGTGCTGCAATGGCAGGGAGCAGTCCCTAAGACCTCTCTCATGTCTGGTGCTAAATGCAATTTCGGGGGTCCCCAGGACCACTGTCAAATTTGAGAACTCACTGGGACTTGCAGGATTCCCTGGGAACTGTTACACTCTTGGTTATGGTTTACCACAGTGAAAGGATGCAGATTAAAATCAGTCGAAGGAAGGGTCACACGGGGTCTCGGCCAGGAAAGTTCCAGGAGCTTCTACTGGAGGCGTGGACAGTGCTAACTCCTCCCAGCGATGACATGACATGTGACAATAACACACAGGGCACTGCCAACCAGGGGAGTCCCCCGAACCTCGGCATCGAGAGTCTTTACTGGGGGCCTATCCAGTCACGTAGAGCTGGTTGGTCACCCACGTGACTGACCGCAGGGTCCAGCCCCTGCTGAGGTCAGGCTGATACCTTGTGATGCAAAGCCACCCTCCCCAGTCACATTGTTGACTGTCTGGTAGCTTAGCCCACCAGGTAAACAAGGACACTCTTATCTTAGGGATCATCTCCCAGGAGACAAGGGCAAAGGTCAGACCTGTCTCTGGGCTGTTTAAATTCTTAGTGCACTACTATCTATAAAATAGATGACTAATGAGGACCTACTGTATAGCCCAGGGAACTCTTCTCAGTATTCTGTAAAGGCCTCTATGGGAAAAGAATCTGAAAAAGAGTGGCTGTGTGCATATGGATAACTGACTCACTTTGCTGTACACCTGAAACTAACACAGCATCGTAAATCAACGCTACTCCAATGACAATTTAAAAAAAAACTTCTTGGGCTTCCCCGGTGGCGCAGTGGTTGGGAGTCCGCCTGCCGATGCAGGGGACACGGGTTCGTGACCCGGTCCGGGAGGATCCCACATGCCATGGAGCAGCTGGGCCCGTGAGCCATGGCCGCTGAGCCTGCGCGTCTGGAGCCTGTGCTCCGCAAGGGGAGAGGCCACAACAGTGAGAGGCCCGCGTACCGCAAAACAAACAAACAAACAAACAAAAAACAAAAAAAACTTCTTAGTGCACACGCTTCACACCTTCGGGCTCCAGCCCTCCCACTCCCCACCCCTAACCTTGTTCACTCCGCGGTCCTCGGCCCCCTGGTCCAGCCCCACCCTCGAGCTCTCCTGCCTCTGCACAGCCTCCATCTCCTCCTGCTGGGATTCTGATACTCACAAGCCTGCCGCCCCTCCCCGTGTCCATCCTAGAATCTCTCGGGTCACGCCGTTGCACAGCGGCCCTCCCCGTGGGCTGTGGGGCCCTGTCCAGCCTCCCAGGACTGCGTTCACCGTCTTCCCCAGCTGGCCACGCCTGCCTTCATGCCCCTGCCCCCGAGCCGAGCTGCCCTTTCCTTCTCCTCAGACTCTCCTATCCAGGTCTGCAGCCCATTTTGCATTTGCAGAGGATCCCAGCTGCACATGCGTGGTGAGTCCTCCAGGGAACACATCTTGCTGCAGGCTGGTAAGTCCCAGGAGGGCAGGGAGCTCTCTGAAGTTTTGGTGGGCGGAGCGGGGGGGCAGCTGGAGGAGGTCCTGGAGAGCAAGGGGGCTCCGTAAGTGCTGGATGAGTCAGCAGGAGGGGCAGGCGCTTGACTCCCTGGGGGAAGGAGTCCCGAAGTGGACCAGTGCCAGGAGGCAGCAGAAGTCAGTGTCCTTGTGGCTGACAGCGAGTGACCTGCAGGGACCGCACGGCTGTGATGAGTGCGGGCCGGGTCCCCATCCCCACCCCGGCATTCCCCGTTTGGTGCACATCACCTCCTCCCCCATCACAGCCTGGTCCCTCCGTCCTCCCACACAGTGTGGCTGGAGCTCAGTGGGTGCTCCTGCAAAGGGTGGCTGCCTGGGAGGCCTGTCTGTGCAGCTCTTGGTTTTGGCCACTGATCTTTTTGCCTGTTCCCCCCCAAAACTTGGGGCCAGGCAGAGTGGGGGATGTGTGGGTTTGGAAAAGGGGCATTTTCTGTGGCAACTAGAAAGCTGGATTGTGACATTCTTGAATGGGGAGGCAGCTCCACTCCCTATCTTTAGGCCTAAAGAAACCTTAATGCCAACAGGGTGCTAGCAAATACCACCTGGGTGCAAAGCCCTTTCTCCTCGTGTCCCTCTCTGTCCCTGGGTTCATGTCCTCGGGGTGAGGTCATGAGGCTGCTTCACTCTCCTCTCACTCAAGTCTCAACAGCTCCTTTCCTGACCACCTTGCAGGCTCCCTGAAGGCGGTGTCCTCAGGTCTCTTGGGGGCCAGGACCCTGGATCTGATTTTGGCCTGTCCAGTGTGAATCTCCAGGAGGCTCCTGAGGTGTTTGGCCTGCACAGCTTTCCCACCCACCTTCACCATCAGATTGAGTTATCTTAACAAGTCCTTTACTCAAAGCCACGGGCTCTGAGAGCCACAGGGTTGGGGACCCATCCCTGGGCTGGGCGCATCCTAGGCACGTGACAATTGCTGCTAGTGGATGAAGGAGAGGGGGGACGTCAGCGCCTGGCAATGCAACAGCCACGGCCTCCACAGCTCTTTTCTTCCCCGTGCATGGTGAGGTCCAGGGGCCATACACCAGGCAGGGTGATTGGATGGGGAGGATAGGAGGCAGTCTGCAAGGGGAGCTGGCCTTTGTCCTTCTTAGGGTGACTGAGCAGATGTGGAGAGGGGGCTCCAGGCACCTGGGTATCACGTCTCAGAGCTCCCCCGCCACCCAGAGCACATCTCTGCCTGCAGCACCCCATCACTTCTGAGCTCTGTCTGGTCTCATCGGCTGTCTGTTCTCACCTCCTCGTTTCTGCTCTTGTTTGACCTATAACCTTGACCTCTCATTGCTGCTCCTGCTGGCTGCATGGGCCTTAGAGTTTAGGTGTTCAGTATCCTACCCTCGGCCCCATCCCCAGTGAAACCTGCTCTGATCGCCCCAAAGGGGGACACAAGTACCCCAACACAAAGTCAGGAACACCAAAGAGGAGATAAAAGCACATCTTAGATAAAAACTTTTTCTGAGTCTTTTTTTAGACTTTATTTCTTTAGGGCAGTTTTAGGTTTATAGGACAATTACACAGAAAGTACAGAGAGTTCCCATGTATCTTCTCTCTGCTCCGCCACAGTTCGCTCTCTTAGTAACACCTTGCTCTGGTGTGGGACATTGTTACAACGGACCAATCAATACCGATGCACTTTTATAACCAAGGCCTAAACCTAGAGTTCACATTAGGTTCAGTCTTCGTGTTGGGGTTTGCCAAGTCTTTTTTGTCCTCATCCTGAGAGCAGGTCAGGCCTGGCCACTGAATCACAAATTCAGCACCATGGACAGCAGGCAGGGGGTGGGTGGGTATTGCCCACCCAGCCATCCAGGTCAGGTATCCAGAAATGCTTTTCTGTGTCCACCCACAAGTAGGGTTCAGAGCCGTCTGCCACCAGGTAGGGCACAGAAGACTTGCGACCCTCTAGGCCAGCATCCGCTCAGGAAGCAGCCCCAGCCAGCAGTCTGGGCTCTGCAGGGGTACATGGCAGCCCGCAGACATCAGCATGCTGCCTGTGGTTCAACTGCTCATCCACCTGAATGGCAGATGGCTCGGTGCTCTGCCAGAGGGGTGCAGCTGTGGGTCCCAGGGTGCGCAGCCCAGGAGCCAGCCGCGAGCTGGGCGGGCAGCAGGCTGGGAGGAGGCTGTCATTACAGCGCAGCCCTCAGAGACACGCTGTCTGGGCTCAGCGTCCTCTCTCCTCGCCCTCTGCTGGCCTTCTGCGCCTCCTCTCCCGGCTAGCTCCTGTGACATCTCCAGACCTTTTGGCCCAAATCCTCGCCTTGAAAAACGCCAGCGGGCTGTCAGCCGTCTTGAGGAAGGCACAAAATCATCACAGCAGAGCTGGTTACGATTTACTCTCAAAAGGCGCCCTACAATTTCTGGATGCAGGAGGGCAGGTGGTGACAAACCTGGGCCTGCAGGGAGGAGTGTGGCCATGGCGGGGGGAAGGCTGATGGGCCAGTGCTCTCAATTCCTCAGGCCGTCATCCAAGGACACATTTCACGAGCATGGCTGTTAGGTGTATGAAAAATGAGAAACTTCACTCTTAGTATTGAGACCCCCCTGAAGTGGTATTCTTAAATCTACTGGATTGACAACATGGGTAAGGAAACAACTGCTCTTGTGGTGGGAAGGTCAATTGAAGTAACTTTTTTTTGAGGGGAGCACGATCTGCCGACCTCTATCAAGATTTAAGATACACACGCCCTTTGTTTCAGCAAGTCCAGGTAGGGTTTGATCTTACAGGTATATTTGCACAGGTGCACAAAGTTGTATGCACAAGAATAAACACCGGAGAGAAAATGGAAAGGTACGTGTGTCCACCAGCTGGGGCTGGATCCATGCATTGTGGTCCATCCTTACAGTGGAACCATCTGAACCCTAACCCTAACCCTAACCCTAACCCTAACCCTAACCCTAACCCTGACCTTAACCCTTCAGAGAAAGAGGCAGAGATTGGCCAGGTCTGGACAATCTTCAGGATGCAGCCCTGGGTGGGTAAAACACAGGCACCATGGCATGCTGCTCTCATGTTACAAAGAGACACATGCTTATGGATGTAAGACAGCTCATCTAGAATAATACACAAGAAACTTCCTCCCTGTGTTTACCTTTTGGTTCTGTTGGAACACTTTCCCTTGTGCCTATAGCACCTGTTCAAAACTGATAACAAACAGAAAGATCTGATTACCACCCCCGCACTCCAGATATCCTGCAATGCCTTCCAGGTGGAAGATTGTTCTTCCGGTTTAGTCTCAGCAGCCAAGAAGATGTCATACACGGTTTCCCCTGTGGTTTGCAATATGCAAATAACTGGATTTCTTTCCTTTATATTTATTTTAAAGGGTTCCCATATGTAGTGTGGGGCTCTGTCCTTCCCTTCCCAAGGGCACTGACGTTCCAGTGTAAGCTTCGTGAGGACAGGGACTTCACTGGCCTGGCTGACTGCTCTGCCCGCAGCCCCCAGAAGCATGGCGCTCAATGAATACTTGTTGAATCCATCATGTACTCCCCCAGCAGTGTGTGTTACTCCAACCCCCAATCCTCGTTGAGGGTTGAACACTTCCCATTACCTGAGACCTTGTCTGAGCCTTTGAAGCAGAGCTATCTGGACCGATGAGACATCATCTGAGGTCCTGGCTGTGAATAAGGGACATCTCAATGGAAAAAGAGACCATAACCACCTAAGCGGAGGGCCACAAGCCTGCCCAAGTTTTCATAGGGATCTGGGGGTTGAAATCCAACAGTCGATTCCCTGTTTTGATTTGAAGTATTAACATGAGCCTTGAGGAATTGTATTCTATACTCGAAACCTTTGCGCTATTTGCTTCATGAATCCTGTGACGGCAGTGACACAGGAAGCCTGCTCAGGGAGCAGACGGGGGCTGGTGGAGAAGAGCCTGCCCAGCTAGGTGGGTACAGTCCTGACGAAGCACATTTGCTTTCGGGTTCTGGAAGAGCTGCTCATGTGAAGCGACCAAGCCTGTGAAATTTACTCAGCAAAGTCCTCTTAGGTGCAAAAGAACACGGAAGTTAGGGGGGTGAACTGCCAGGGTCCTGACCCCAGGTGGGGAGTGGGACACACCATGAGCTGTTTATGCTTGCCAAACTTGTCCTGGGTTTAAAGAACTTTGAGAAAGATTGTCCACAAAGGAAGGGGGTTTGACCTGCATGGAAGCAGGCTTTCAATGTAACGAAGCATGATCCTACCCGAGACCCCTGAAACCCAACAAGGCCCCGTGGTGACTGCTGTCCTTTGTTGTTAGAGAAACCAGGGGCAACTGCACCTCCAAAGAAGCCCCGAGGACCACAGCCCAGCACACAGTGAGTGACAGCTGCCCCATCCAATTGGAATGTGGCTTTCCTTCCCCCAACACCTCTTCTCACCTGTGCTTCTATCAGAGGACTGATCCCAAGTCATATGGATACATTTGTGTATTTGTTTTCTGCCCCTGCTGTGTGGTCCACGATGGCTGAGACCTTGTCTCTGTTCCTGATACCCAGCGCACCTGGCCCACAGCACACAGGTGTGGCGGCAGAGACTATTGTGTTTTCTCTCCTGCTCCATCCTGATGCCCTGCAGAGTGCCAGGCACACAGTAGATGCCCACATATCAGCTGAATCACCTATTGTATTCCTTTCCTACACCTGTCATAACAAATAACTATGAACCGGTTGCTTAAAACGACAAAAATGTATTCTCTCACAGATCTGGAGGCCAGAAGTCTGAGATCAAGGCACTGGCAGGTCATTCTCTGTATGAAGGCCCTGGGGGAGGACCCTTCCTTGCCTCTTCCAGCTTCTGTTGTCTGCTGGCATCCTTGGTGTTCCTTTGCTTGTAGAGGCATCACTCCAATCTCTGCTCTATCTTCACATGGCCTCTTCCCTCTGGGTGCATCTCTGTGCCTCTGTCCAAATTTCCTTCTTCTTTTAAGGAGTCAAGACATTGCATTAGGTCCCATCCTAAACTAGTATGACCTCATCTTAACATGATTACATTTGCAAAGACCCTACATCTAAGTAAAGCCAGTATACAGGTCCCAGGGGTTACAACTTGAACAAATCCTTCTGGGAACACAAGTCAACCCACAACACTGATGGATGCAGAAATGGTAATGAGAGAGAGGCTTGGCTTTGTAACCAGGCATGTGCAGTACTTTGAAAGGAAAGACTTAATGGTGAGCCACATATACAGCTTATACAGGGCTTTCTGTTCTCATACACAGTGTCATTAGGTGATGGGACTGACGGTGATGATGAAATGATGACGATGATGATGATAAAATAAAAATATCTAATATTTACTGAGGGACGGCCCCCTGTCAGGCACTGAACTAAACGTTTTCTGGGTATCATCTCATTTAATTCCCATGATTGCCCCCCAGTGGAGCTTTTCACCTATTGACCTCCTGATTCAAAAAACATTTAGTATTTCTTGCCCTGTGCCGGGCAGTGGACAGGACGTGAATGCCGACGTCTTCATTTCCAAAGCTGAGAGTCCAGGGGAAACCATTTTTGTTAGGTTTCCGTTCCTCCACCCCCTTCTCTCTCTCTTACTCACGTTGTCATCACTTTCCTCCTCAGTGTGCGGCCTCCTCATACATTTTGTAATCCTCAAATTACATTTCTGTCAACTGCCCATTCATTTTATTACCTGCCGATAAGAAGGTCAGAGTCCGCAATCCCCGATTTCAGGAGCATTTACTCATCACCAATAAATAGAAACCCTTTCTCTGAAAAGGAAAAATGATAACATTAAAATTTTTAAAAATGTTGTCAGAATAGTTTTAAGAGGACGGTAACCTTCCCATCTGACCTGCTCTTTGGTGAACAAATCAAATGACACAGTTATGTCTCCTGTGAACTTTAGCAGCTTTGAGCCTCAATGTATTAGATTTGGCTTAACGTAAAGAACAGCTTTACAATGATCAGTGTCCCCAGATGCACTGGGTGTCCTGGAAAAGCAGTGCCTGCCTCCTGCAGAGACTGGAGTTTCCCCCCTGACAGAGACAAATTCCTGGACATTATTGTGAATGTTACCAGGTGTATGTGGGGCAAACAAGCACCCAAACATCCACTAAATATCCATGAGGGCTTATTTTTGTCCCAACATTCAGCAACTGAGTCCACTAAATGATTGACTCACTAATTCTTTCATTCATTCAACAAGTATATTTTCAGAACATTTTTTAGCTTTATTGAAGTGACTGATAAACAAAAAATTTGCACACTTTTAGTGTATACATTTTGATGAGTTTGGACATATGCAAACACTCATGATACCATCAAGGTACTAACCATGTCCATCACCTTCAAAAATGTTCTTATGTTGTGTGTGTGTGTGTGTGTGTGTAGTTTTGATAAGAACACAATAGGAGATTTATCCTCTTAATGTATTTTAAAGCACACAATACAGTACTGTTAACTACAGCTTTCTGTATGTCAAACATGGGGCATGGTGATGAGGGCCAGTGGTGAGCAAAACAAAACATGGTCTCGGCTCTCAAGAAGTTTCTGGAATCATAGGTGCCATGACTGCGGTGGGATAGGGACCTGGGGGCTACAGATCAGGGTACCTCTGACCATGACCTTGTCTAGAGGCCCAGCTTCTCATAATTCTTACAGATGCAGTAACTCTCATGGATGAGGTCACCATCACTGCTACAGTAACCACCCCCACCCCTGCCACCCTGCTAGTGATGCTTTAGGCTCTGTTGGTCTTGCCCTATCTAAGCTCCTGCAGATGGAGTGAAAGGTCCTTCTAGGAATGGCCATCAGAGCCCAGATCTGTTCAGCCTGCCCGGGATGGCAAGGTCCCAAATGGCCACCCCACCCAAGGATGGAGCCCTTGCTGCATTGCTTTAACCGCGTTCTAAAAACTCACATGTGTTCCTTCCCCTGTTCCCGCCTTGGAGCTCAGATTCCTTTCTGCCTTTGAGACCTGACATCCTGCTGGCAGCTTTCTGAGCCTTGTTGGCTGCTCTACCAGTAGCCTCTGCTTCCCTCGCTGAGCTGTGATCTCAGGGGAGGCTAGTGGGCCTTGTTCCTTTTGGAACCTGGGATGAGAAAGGGCTGCTGAGGTGGGGAGGGCTGAGAGCTGCTGTTGCCATGGACGCGGATGGCCACGGGGATCTGAGAGCCATCCATTCGTCTACAAGCCCCAGAGAAAAGCTGTGACCTCCGTGCTCACAGGGGAGCCTGGGAGAGGGTGGATGTGAGCTGGGGTCCTGGGCAGGCTCAAGAAGGTGGCAAAAGGTATCAAGGGAGTTGGGGCCATCTCTAGGCCTGGAGGCAGGAGCCCTGGGCTCTGGTCCAGGCCCACAGAGAATGAATGGGCTATGTTGTTGCCATGCCCTGTAAATGCCTAGGGGACTCTCTAATCTATATTCCAGGTGGCGTTTCTTTGGTGTGAACTCCCAGAGCACCTCTGAAGGAAGGAGAGGAGGTGGCTCCCCCAGGGCTGCCTGACTGCAGAGTGTGGAGGTGGGGAAGGGTCCTCCAGCCACTTTACGCTGGCAGCGGAGGATTCACAGGGAAGCAGCACGGGCTGTGGGCAGTGTTGCCGCTTCCTTAGTCTCTGCCTTCCTTCTTCCCGGTCACTCGTCAAAAGGCTAGAGACCCCCATAGGGATGGGTCACTTCGTGGTCATCATAATCTTCTGTACCTGAGAGTTGGACCTGGGAAAGCCTTCCCCAGTCATGAAGCATCCCTCTCATCCTATATCACTGGAGGGGCAGGTGGAGTGGGTGGCCTCTGGGGATCGCTCTGGGGACAACTGTGGGGTCAGAGGAGTCCAGAGTGAGTCAGCTCCAGAAGGCAGCCTGCAGCCTGCATCACCCTCACCTCCTCGCACACTAAGAACAAGGTTCTCCATCCCTGTGTTACCTTCAGAGTCTTCCACGCCCCAGGTTGGTGAGGAATTCCTGGTGTAGCGAAGCACTCATTCAGAACACAGGGGGAGCCTGCCTGGTGGAGGTGTCCTGTGAGGTGCTGTGCTAGATGGGCAGGTAGTGGTCCTCTCAGGCTTGGAGTAAACAAATACACGAAGTGTAACCAGGTGTCACGGGTGGAGGTCTTTGTGGAGATGGGACTGTTCTGCATTTGCACTGTGGTGGCTATAAGAGTTGACCTGTGATAGAATTGTGTAGAGCCACACACATGCCTATACACACATACACGTGTGCATGCACACGTGCAGAGACACAGGCGGACACATACGGCCAGACACACAGCACACATGCACACAGACATACACACACAGACACGCACACATGCACATACACATGCAGACATCAACACAACTGTCCGGAGAAGCTGGTGAAATCTTCATGATGTCTGTAGAATATACAGTGGTCATTTCCTGCATTGGGTTTTCTATTCCAATTATGTAAGATGTTATCCTGGGGCGGCGGGGGGGAAGCTGGGGCCAGTGCACATTGGAGCCTCTCTGTACTACTTTTACAACTTCCTGTGAGCCTATAATTATGTCAAGTGTAAATATAATTTAATAGTTTAACATTTAATACATTTCTGAACATTTAGTAAATTTGTTTTAATTCAATTTAATTAATATGAAAAATAAATTTAATATAATAATAAATTAATACAAATAGCAATAAACAAATACTTGCAGGTAGTTTAAATATTTAAATCATTTACTGGTAAAGTTTTTAGATGATTTCCATCCCTAATTATATAAAAAGAATAACCGCAGAAACACAAAATCAACAAAATGATGGCAACTTCCCGTAAGTGCTAAGAAGCAGCTCATAGTTCTGGGATAGATGATAAAGGATGGGGTGAGAGAAAGCTGTTCTATTACCAGGTGGTCAAGGTGAGGCAGGATAATCCCACCGCCACCTTCACCTAATTTGTGTTGCTGTAGTCGTAGGTGTATACAGTCCTTTTGGCTCTAAATTCAAATCCAAGGAGCCCCACTGGCCTCCTCTTTTGGGTGTTGTGGGATGCAAGCACCATCAAGCCTCAGGCCCATTAATGTGCCTGCGGGAAGGTTCTGAGCAGGCAGAGCTGTGTGTCCTGAGCGCGGTCCATTGCCCTCACCCCACCCCCAGCATCCTGGCCACGGGGAGGGGAGTGGACACCCTTCTCCAAGGTGTCCCTATTTCCTTTGCTCTCTTGGCTTTTTCAGAGCTTTTGGTCCCAGCCATAAGGGAAACATAAAGATCACTTTTGATAGCCATTTTGAAAAAGTGATGAAACCACCTATAAACCAGCAAATTATACGGGGGAGGTATTTTATGACTTGTTTTCTTTACAGCCTTTCTGAATGGAACATAAAAGTCACTGGAAAGTCCCAGTTTCTGCCACCTTCGGGCCCCATTTCAGATTCTACAGCAGGATGCATTTGTCATCAGACCTCCTGCCTCTGTGCCAGCACAGGGCAAGACAGGCTGGGACAGCCTTTAGGATGCCATTACCAAGAGAAAGTAAATATTTTCCGCGTGTTGTGAGGAGTAAAATGTCTTGGCTCTTGGTGAGAGGTTCCGGGGCAGTGAGGCATGGAAAAATTCAGAGAGCAGAAGCCAGTCCACAGCCCTCAGGCTCAGTCCTTATCTGCAACCTCCAAATGTCCCCTTGGTGGTACCACATCTTTCACTGGCCCCATCGAAGGATGGACATCATGATTGGCAGCAGCCTTTGGGGTCTCTGCCGCTGTCCCCATGGGCAGGGCATTCCAGAACAGCGAAGAATCACTCTTACTAGTCATGAGCCTCAGAGCTGGGAGCTTGAAGGCTTGGGGTAGTATCAAGGATTCACCACCAACTGGCTTTGGGCCCTGGGGTATCACTTATGGCTCCATGCCTTGCTTTTATTATCAGTAAAATGGGAGAGAGCATTTGCCATGATGGAGTTGATCTGGAAGAAAAGTGAACTTGTGCATGACGCTTTGAATCCAGCAGGAAAAAGAACCGGATAGTGCTTTGCTTGAGCAGATTCATGTCTCCAGCGCTTATTCAATTCCATCCTAGCACGGAGGCTGGAGGCTTAATTATAGACAGCACTTGGCAATCATGGAGAATGGGACAGCTTCCAGAAAATTAGAGATAAGAAAATGTTCCAATTTCAAAATGAGGATCATGGCAGATTCTAGAAACTCTACAGGCCAGAAAGCATTTGAATCCATGTCCAGAACCTGAGAGGTCATGGCCTCACTCTATTCCATATTGGCTAGACCTACCTGTGATGCCTTTAGTGTTTGATGGCATTATTTATAAATCTAAACAGATTCTGAGGGGGGTTGAGGCAACAAGTAAGGTGGATCCTGGAATAGAAAGGTTGGGTATTTGGCATGGTGGCTGCCTTTGAATGTTGGATAGGTATTTCTGTAGATGGGAAATAACTCATTTCTCTGTGTGACCTCAGAGGACAGAATTGAGGTTTCAGAGAAATAGGTTTTCATCTGATGAAAGAAAGGAGCTTCTCAAAGTCTGAGCTGTTCAAAGTAGAAACGGGCCACCCAGTCAGGCAATGAACAGCCTTGTCCCTAGGGCTGTCCCAGTAGAGGCTGGGTTGATGTAGGTAAGACCCATGCAGGTGAATGCTTGAATGGGCCATGGAAAATGGATTAAATGTTACCCAGGTTACATAGAAAGATCTGAGGTCTAGGAGCATTGGCACAGGAAATTTTCTTTTGAGAGTTTTAAAGGGCAGGTTTCCAGCATTTTCCCAGTAGGAATCCAGTGTGTGACTCGAGTACATGCTTCTCTACCCAGCGATCAATACTGCCCTGAGACAGTAATTTTTATCGGGGCTGCAAAGGGTGATGCTCAGGTGGTGATAAAGCTCGGCAGATAGCCAGACACTCTCCACCAGAAGACTAGGCTCTGACCTTTGCAGAACCAAGCCCCCATCTGGACGCTACAACCCCTGTCTTCAATGTGAGGGGAAGGACATCTCAGAAGGGCTGCTCATACTCCATTTTCAGCACTGAATACACCACTTTGTAATGTTTTCTTGGAGTCAATCTTAGAATCTTTCCTTTATCTTGTGCTTCGGGCTTTTTGTCCTATGTGTAAATGCCACTGTCCACCAGGAGGATGGGATGAGAGAGAAAGAGTCATGGTCCAGGTGCACCCCATCATCACCCAGATGGTGAGTCAGTAGCGTGTCCTGTGCAAGATGCCACGTCCCATTGTAGCTGTAGGTTTCGTCATCCAGAAAGTGAACCTGATCTGAGCTGTTACGGGGTGGAATGATCCCTTTGGAAAGGTTCAAATTGCTCTTGATGGAGAGTCAGATGATGGAAAACCAGGAGCATTCATACTGGGAGGAAGCCTCCAGTTCTCTTCTCTCCATTCTCAGCATCAGAGCCTGATTCCCGGCTCCCTGGCACCCTGCACATACTTTGTCATCACTGCCACCTTCCAGCCCACCCTGCATGCAGCCAAGTTTCCTCTCAGCCACCTCCGCCACCTCTTTTTCTCCTTCAGTTTCTTTTGCTTTCTGTCTGGGCAGCATTATGCCTGCCTCACACAGCTTCTGATGAAAACAGAGAAGGAGAAAGAGGTGCCAATTTAACAAGATAGACATTCTCTGGTCCAGCCTCAGACTTTGGAATCAACAAATTTGTGGTCTGTAAAACTTTCTTAACATTCAGTGATGTTGAAAATATTTGCAGACTCCATTTGTGAGATCTTAAAGGGAATATCCTCTTGAAAGGTGTCATTGCTTTGGCTTTGCAAAAACTTCTAATTAAAATGGCATGATTTCTTTCTCAGTGTAAGTCTAGTTCAGTGATTGTAGACACTTAAAAATAATGATATCCTTTGATTTCTAGACAAAATTTTTCATGGAACCCCAACATATTAAAATGGCAAAAATGAATTGCTCTGATTGAGGTAAGGGAAAGGTACAGGTACCCACCCTTGTGCAGGCATCCAAGGCAGCTCCTTAAGCAAAATATTAGCCCACTATTATAAATACAGAGGAAGCCATGCAAGGGGTTTGCTCCAGGCAGGGGTCTTCCAGTAGATCAGGATTTCCCATAAGAGTTTATACCCCAATTTATTCATTTAAAAAACATTCATTGAGCATCCACCATATGTCAGGTTTTGTTAGATATTTGGGATACTGCAACCGATGAGAAAAACAAGCCCCATGCTTTATAGGGTTTGGATCCTAGTGAGTGACACCGGCATTTTGTGTTAAGTGCTATGCAGGAAATAAACAGACTAATGAGATAGAGAGCAGAGTAGAGGCTGCTTTAGGAAGACCTGTCCTCCCTGACTTGCATATTTGAATTGGATGAGGCCCTTCCCTCCCAGGCTTACTTGTTTGTCTAAGCCATGGTGTCATTCAAACTAAAGCAAGCTCAAGAACTGCCTGAAAAGAGGCCCTTCAGGGGCTTCTGTCCAGCCATTCCTGGGCAGACGAATGCCCTGAGACAAATTAGGGGGAAGAGACATCTTCTGGGAAGGATGGCTAGAAGAAGAGAACTCCGTAAAGCACCGGTCTTTTCTTGAAAATGATTGCGACGTCATGCACATGTGGACATTTGTGGACAGACTGAGCGTGAGGGCAGGCTGAGCTCTTCTCTCTAGGAATTGCCAGTTGCTTACGGGGAAGCAATACGTCCTTCATTTGGGTCCAGGCAGACGCTCAGGGAGCCTGTTTAGCTACCTAAGAGCCTCTGAGAAATAAAGGTGAGAGGTTAACAAGAGAGAGAGCCCTGCCAGCCCAAGCTGAGCCTGGAAATGGCTGCTTTCATCCCTCAATCAGTCTTTTTCAGGACCGCGGAGAGCGTCGCATCTCCTGCTTGTCCTCTATGTGGACTACAGGGTCGTCTGTCTCCAGGGCGAAGCTAGTACAGCAAAGCATGAAAAGTTACAAGAAATGGGGAAAAGAAACATACAGGCAGGCCTTAATTTATGAAGCTATTTTATTCCTAACAATTGTGCTCAAACCTTACTTTGATGAGTTAAATCCTATGCAATGGAAGAGTTCTTTATTAAAGAAACACAAACAAAACCTGAGAGTAATGTATTTTTTAAAAACCAGCTTTACTGACATGTAATTAACACACAATAAATCACACATTTTTAAGGTGAACAATCTGTTATAGGTGTACACCTGTGAAACCATCTCTTATGGACTGAATGGTGTGCCCACCCCCCCCCAAATTCACATGTTTAAGTCTTAACCCCCAGAAACAAAGATAGTGACTGCATTTGGAGAGAGGGCCTTTAAGAGGCATTTAAGTTAAAATGAGGTCATTAAGGTGGGTCCTTATTCAATATAACTCTTGTCCTCATAAGAAGAAGAAATTAGGACACAGACACAGAAAGAAGGAAGAACATGTGAGGACACAGAGAGAAGATGGCATCTATAAGGCAAAGAGAGATGCCTCAGGAGAAACCAACCCTGCTGACACCTTGATCTCAGACTTCCAGCTCCCAGAGAAAATAATTATCTGTTTTGTAAGCCGCTCAGCCTGTGGTACTTTATTAAGGCAACCTTAGCAAACTAATATACCATCAAAACAATAAAGATAATGAACATATCTGCTACCCTAAACATTTCCTCACGGTGCTTTAAAATCCTTTCCTTTTGCCACTCCTGTGTCCCCCTCCCATATTTTCCTAGTCACCACTAGTCTGTTTTCTGTTATTATAGATTAGTTTGCATTTTCTAGAATTTTATAGAGATGGAATCATAGTGTATGCACTATCATTTTTGGGGGGGCAGTGGTGGTCTGGATTCTTTTATTCAGCATAATTATTTTGAGATTCATTCATGTTGTAGCATGTATCCATAGTTCATTCCTTTTTAAAATTACTAAGTAGTATCCCATGAAACATTTATCCATTCACCTGTTGGTGGACTGTTGGGTTGTTGCCAGTTTTTTGACTGTTACAAATAAAGCTCCCAGGGATATCTGCATACAACTCTTTGTATGAACATATGCTTTCTTTCTTCTTGTGTAAATGTAAATACCTAGGTGTGGGATGGCTAACTCATATGGCTTAACTTTTTAAAGAAACTTCAAACTGCTTTCCAAAATAGTTGTACCATTTACCTTCCCATTAGCAGTGCATGAGAGGTCCAGTTCTTCTACATACTCATGAATACTTGCTATGGTAAGGATTTTTGATTTTAAACATTCTAATAGATGTGTAGTTGGATCTCCTTGTGATTTTAATCAGCATTTCCCTAATGACTTATAAGGTTGAGCATCTTTATGTACTCATTTGCCATCTGGACATCTTCTTTGGTGAAGTATCTATTCAAATAGATACCTACTTCGCCATTTAAAAAAATGGGGTCATTTAAAAAATATGTCCTTTATATATTCTGGATACAAGGTCTTTGTCAGTAGAAAACAACTACTGTTTTCTCAGTCTGTAGCTCTCTTCATTTCATTAACAGCATCTTTCAAAGAGCAGAAGCTGTACATTTTTATGAGGTCCAATTTATTAATTTACTATTCAATGGATCATGCTTTTGGTGTCATACAAAAAAAAACTTTATCTACTCCAAGGTCACAAAGCTTTTATGCTAGAAGTTTTGTAGTTTTATTTTTTTAAGTGTTATAATTAGAATGCTGATCCATTTTGAGTTGATTTTTATATATGGTGCAGGTGTGAATCAATGCTTTTTTTTTTGCATATGAGTAATTGTTACAGCACCATTTATTGAAAAGATTTTCCTCTCTCCATTCAAATGCCTTTGAACCTTTGTGAAAATATCAGTTATCCACATATTTATGGGTTAATTTCTGGGCTCTCTCTTTTGTTCCATTCACCTTTTTGTCGATATTGATGCCAACATTACACAGTCTTGATTGCTGTAGCTTTATCATAAATCTTGAAATCAACTAATTATTTTTCAAAATTGTTTTGGCTATTGTGGGTCCTTTGTATGCATTTTCATGTGAATTTTAAAGTCAGTTCATCAATTTCTAACAAAAAGCTTGTCATTTAGAATGGGGTCACATTAGACCTTTAGCTCCAATAGGAAAAAACTGTCATCTTAACTATAATGAATATTATGACACATGAACACCATATATCTTTCCATTTATTTAGATCTTCTTTAATTTATCATGGCAATGTGTTATAGTTTTCAGTGTACAGATTTTTCACATTTTTATCAGATTTATCCCTAAGTATTTCATTTTTGAAGTTATGTTAATATTATTATTTTAAATTTCAATTTCTGATTGTTTATTGTCAGTATATGGAAGTACAATTAGCTTTTGTAGGCTGATCTTGTGTCCTGCAACCTTGCTAAACTCACTTATTCATCTGTAGAATCTGTTGTGATGCCACTTCTGTCATTCCTGATATTGGTAAATTGTGTCTTCTCTCTTTTTTGTTCTAATCAGTCTGGTTAGAGGTTGACCAGTTTTATTGGCTTTCTCAAAGGTCAACTTTTTCTTTCATTTATTTTTCTCCACTGTTCTTCTATATCACTGGCTTTTGCTTTGATTATTATTTCATTTCTCCTACTTACTTTGGATTTAATTTCTCCTTCTTTTTCTAGTTGCTTGAAGTGGAAGCTGAGGTCATTGATTTGTGCTCAGTCTAGGGGTAATTATTCTCCATGACTGAGGCAAGACCCCTCTGTGTGTTCTGTGTATTCTACCCAAGGCCCTGGGAATTATGAAGTTTTCTGGTCCAGCTGGGGTATTGGCAGCAGCCCTGCCTTGTGTGAGCACAGAATTCTGTTCCCTCTAATCCTTGCATGGGTCTTTCTGTGGACTTGATTAATCTCCTCACACATGTGTGTTGACCAGTACTCAGCTGAAAACGCAGGGACAATCTGTGGGTCTCCAGAGTTCTCCATCTCTGTACAACTCTCTCTTCTCTGGTGCTCTGACCTGAAAACTGCTGCCTTGGTCCCCCGAGACCCTCAGCTAAGCTTTCTCCACTCAGGGAGAAGATGGACATCCACCATTCTCTGTCTGTGCCATGGCCTGGAAACACGAGGCAGTCAGCTGGGGCAATGGTAGGGCTTGCCTCTTACCCATCTCTCAGGGATTGCTTCATTGCTGATGTCCAAGTCTATTTTTGATCATTTTAAAATTTGAACAACACATCGGCTCTCCTGGGTCTCCATCTGCCGATTCAGCCTCCAGATCTTGAGACTGGTCAGCCTCTGCAATCACATGGGCCAAAGCCTTATATTAACTCTTTTTCTATATACGTATATATTTATATACACATCGCATTGGTTCTGTTTCTTTGGAGAACCCTGACTCATAGAGCTTTTTGTTTGTTTCAGGCAGGAAGGTAAATCTGGTCCCTGTTACTCCATTTTGGTCAAAAGTGCTAAATATCGTTATTTATTGACACACAGAATCATTTCACAATGATGTGGATAGTTTCCCCATGTTTTGCTGATTGGGGGTAAGTTTGGGTTTGTTTTCAGTTAGGTTACCTTGTGAGGGAACTCATGGCCACCATGAGGGAACAAGGCTGGCACTCAGGGGCAGAGGGTCAGAGCCGGCCAGAGAGGACTTCCACGGTGGAACTCTGCCCTGAGTGGTGCACATCCTCTGGTTCCAGCTCTCCAAAATGCAAGCCAGATGGTACACAATTTGTTCATAATTTCCCAGTCTTCCCCTTGTTTGGCCAAACGGATGCCTGGTGGCCAGGGTGCTGGGCAAGGAGAAGCCGAGGTGTGGCTCACATGCTTTCTGCTCCCCTCTGCCTTATTAGAGCAATGGTTTCAGCCCCCATCCACGTATTACAGGCTCCATAAAGCAGGCTAGATTACACAGTTGTGTTAGCTTGTTGACATGTAAAGACAGCTGGCCCTGGGATTAATGAGGTCCGAGCTGGGCTATCAGGACGCAGTGACTGTCCCGAGTCACATCTGACGGCACGTCCACCCTGGGTATTGCACAGACAAAAGCCATTCCTGTTCCTGAGAGAGCTTTCCATCCTGTACTTGAGAGTTTTTATGGGTTTGGGGTGACATTTCCATTTTAATTTTCTAATTATTATTGGTGAAATTGAGAGGCAACTCCAGATTTATTACATTTCACAGTCTGTTGTGCTCTGTATACAGCTGTGAACCTTAACAGCCAGCAGGGCAACCTGCCCGGCACAGTGAGCATCAACCCGCTCAGCACCAGGGGAACACAGGCTGCCAGGTATGCCCTTGATCCTGCAGTGTAGGGGCCACGTGGGGAACGAGTCATTATCTGCTGATAACCACCTCCACCTTCCTCCCTGGGCCAGGTGGCTTCAGAGAGATCAGACACAGGTGCAGTGAAAGCCTTGGTCTATCCAGTGTTCTCATCCCTTCCAGGCATCACTGGCTCCTAGGAATCTCAGTACAAAAGATGCAGGCTGGACAGCATTCTCCTGCAACACACAAAGAATGGCCAGAGGGTCTTCTCAGTGGCTCTGTTGTGACTGATGTTTACAACAGGCCGACATCTGTCAGTCTTTCTGGGGAATTAGATTTCTCTGGAGTTAGTGTGTGATGCACACACTCCCATACCCACACCCACCTTTTTTTATGGTTGGCACTACCTTTTAAATATTTTTATTCATGTATTTTTTATTTTTTGCACCGACATTTTCCCTCCTGTTTATATGTGCTTTTGCGCTCTTCCTTCATTGCTGGGTATTTATTCCTCCCGCTCTTCCTCCACCCTCCCCTCCATAAATTGCAAACTCTTGGAGGACAGAGCCCGTGCCAGCTCCTCATGCTGGAGCCCAGTTGCACAAGACCTGGCAAAGAGGAAACGTGGATGCCTTTCTAATTAATAACTTATTCCATATGTTCACTGAAACATTTACAACATAAGAACCCTGGAAATAAAAGACCAACTGCAAAAAAAAGTCTTCGGTTAATTATAGTGCTTGAAGAAACATAAAAATTAGACTCATGAATCCATAATAATATGGGGGAAACACTGATGCCTTAACCTGAAGTGAAAAGGATTAGAACACAGGTAACCTATGATTCTAACTATATGAATATATTATTATTTTGTTATTTATTTAAACCTGAAGCTGTTCCAAAAAGAATTTAAGGCAAACTGTGCAAATATTTCTGGAGTTACACACATCTGGAAAAATTTTAGCTAGAAAACGGTCTGTTCTCTTCTTTACCGAGTAGCATCTGGGAAAAGGCAACATCATTCATTTTGGTGAGGCCTTTTCTTCCACAGCAATGAGATGATTTTGAGGTCCTGTGCCTCCTTGAGGGGTCTGTATAGCAGACAGGTTTGGAAACCCATTGTCTGCCTGAAGACAAAACAAAACATCTCTGCTCTGGGACCCTGCAGTGAGCAGACTCTGTGCGCATATCAGGTCTCTGAGAGCCTGCCCGGCATTCCTCAGCCTGCCCGGCGATACCCATGGATGCTCCAGCAGAGAGAGGGGGCTGAACATGCCTGATGCCTGGTGGGTTAGGCCTCGGCATCAAATTCTTGGCTGAGCTGCTTGAAGGCAGGTGTAGCCCCACTCCCCTTAGAGCTGCAGGTAGCAGGGTCCTCGCCCATGGCTGCTTCTTGAGTCACTGGAGCTGCCACCTGCTCTGCCTGTGGGTGATGATGCTTGAACACCCACTTTTTAGACACCCGGGGAGCTCAGCTCTCTGGCAGAAGTGGAAAATACAGTCCTAATTGAGAGTCTTGAAAATCACCCAGGAGTGTTTTTTTGAGGGGGAGGGGTGAGGGCGGGGGTGGGAGGGCCCTTTCTAAATCCCCTAGTGGCCTGGCAGGGAGTGCAGCTCCTAAGGCTCTGTGCCCTGACTTTGACATGGGGCTCAGACATAATTAACATGGCTTTAGAGCTGACCGCGGGTTCCCGATTGGCTCCCCAAGAGGCCTGCACAGGGGCAGTAATGAAACAGACTCTCCTTGAACCTCAGCTGAACTCGGGGTTACTTGTTTAGGACATTGACCTACTGATGGGGTGCTGCCCCTTGTGTTTCCTCCAATCCTTCTATACCTGCCTCTAGAACACCCACAGCCTCTATGATTGCTGTACAGTTTCTTTCCCTTGAAAGAAGACCAGTGTTTTTCTCAAGGCAACATCCGCTTCTTGCGGGATGTAGCTTCTTATCAAAACTTCTACACCTGGTGAGGACAACCATTTTCAATGTATCAGGGCTCCTCAGTGGTCCATGGTCAACACGTCTTCCATGGAGCCCCCCGATACATGAGATTTAGGTACCAGGTATTCAAAGGAGCTTCATGGCAGGTGTTTTAATATTTCTCACCCCATGAAGCATGACTCTCTAGCGGGCATGAAGTGTCAGGACTTCAGCTACCCTGGGGGCCTTGAGGACACTGAGGGACCACTGTCCCCCACTGGGGGTTACAATGTGCCCTGCCACATAAAAGCAACAGCTGGGCTGGGCTGTGGGACCAGCACCTCAATTCAGGCCCCAAGGCACATCTACCATTCTCTCCTGGCCAGGGCGACACAGGCTGCCGGCTCCTGCCATGGAGAGGGCAATGGGACTAAGCCATGTGGACCAATGGCCATGATGGAAGAGAACAGGCCCCTGGGGTGCAGCGAGCCACTGCAGCAGCCTGCTGATGGATGGACAGCTAATGGCATGCGATATGCAGCCTTGAGGAGTGCCGAGTAGCGGGAGGGAATGACTTGAGTCCAGAGCACAGAAATTAGTTGGTGGGGAGCCTGGGCTAGCAGGCAAAGGAATCCAATGTGTCAGCAAGCCTTCTCAGTTCTGCCTTCAAGACTGACCCAGAATTCAACCACTTCCCTCAGTTCCGCAGCTATCACCACACCAGGCCACCCCATCACCTGTCTGGATAATTGCAGCAAACATCCAAATATGACTCCCTGTTTCCAACTCTGTTGCTACAGCCTGTTCTCCACATAGCCAAAAGGACACTTTAAAAACCCAAGTCAGGTCACATCATGCCTCTTCCCAAAACCCTCCAGGGGTTTCCTGTAGTGGGTTGAATAGTGTCCAAAAATTCACGTTCACCTGTAACCTCAGAATGTGGCCTTATTTGGAGATAGGGTCTTTGCCGGTGTCATTAGTTCAGGATCAAGGTGCAGTCATACTGGATCAGGATGGGCCCTAAGTCCAATGACTAGTCCTTACGAGGGGAGGAGAAGATGGAGTCACATGGGGTGTGGGTGGGGGGTGTGCGACCACCCCCTGAAGACGAAGTGGAGATCGGAGAGATGTGTGTCTGCCACACCGAGGATTGCCTGCAGCCCCCAGGAGCTGGGAGAGGCAAGGACGGATTTTCCCTAGAGCCTCCGGAGGGAGCATGGCCCTGCCAACACCTTGATTTTGGAATTCTGGCCTCCAGAACTATGAGAGAAAAGATTTCCGTTATTTTAAGCCACCTAATTTGTGACGATGAGCTACAGCAACCACAGGAAGTAAATACAGTCTCCAGTGGACTTACAGAAAAGCCAAATCGTCCAGTGGCCTCTAGACCCCAAGCAGCAGCCCCGGGCAGCTCCCAGAGTCTCGTCATTCTTCTCCCCCCAGCCTTCTCTGCTGTCGCCCCACTGTCCCAGCCTTTGTCCCTCAAGCCCTCCGGCCACCCTCGCATGGCAGGGCCTTTGTGCTGCAGGTGGGCCACCTGCAAGCCCATTACCCAGGTGTCTGCGTTACCCACCTCTTGACCTCCTTCAGGTGTCTGCCCAAGTGGTGTCTTTGCAGGGAGCCCTGCCCTGCCCTCCCTTTTTAAAATGTCCCTCCCTCTGCCCAGGCACCCCTGAGCCTCCCTACCATCATCTATTTTCCCCAAGTCATCTGGCGTATGATGTATTTCTCTTGACTGTCTCTCCCCACTGGAGTAGAATCACCAGGAGGATGACAGGGGCTCACCAGGAGCCTGATGAGCAAACGAAA
The DNA here is from genome assembly GCF_964165515.1 of Mesoplodon bidens. NCBI lineage: Eukaryota > Metazoa > Chordata > Mammalia > Artiodactyla > Ziphiidae > Mesoplodon > Mesoplodon bidens. The sequence goes on from NC_138177.1 coordinate 183,333,664, forward strand.
GGAAGACCCTCTCCTACCTGCACTGAACGGCCCTGCCCCACGTGCTCCTGAGCCCATGACAGGTCCCAAGAGCAATGTCAAACCCACGTTCAATCTGAGTCTAGCTCTGCCCACCTGATGAGGTCACAGTTCCTACCTGTACGTGGGTGGGCAGCATCCCAAAGCAGTGATGACGCAAATATTTGGGGAGCAGTAGTAATGCATGCCGATTGTCTGCATTTTGTATATACATAGTTTATACATGGAGTGAGATTATGAGTGCGTTACATTAACGTCTGTATGCACATGGTGCATAGATGAAAAGATGGAAATATTGACCCAGGGAGAAAACAGGCAGTTGACCGTTTCCTGGGGCCTGAGGTTTGTTCTGTTCCGAGTCATGACCTGTCCATTTTAATACATCTCTTCTCAGCCTCATTCTTTCTGCTTCTGTGGCGCCAGGGCAGCGGGCACCACAGTTTATGACCGAATGTGTCAGTAGCTCTTTCCTGAACGAGCAGGTTTGCAGCCTCTGCTCCTGCTGGGGCCTCTCTCCTCTCTGCCCCACCACGCCTGCACAGGCGCCAGCCCAGCATCATGCCAGCACCTGGCAATCCTGCCCACAGAGCTGTGGGGTCTGCAGGCTCTGGGGTAAGAAAATGCCCAGAAAAGGAAAAAAGGGGGAAAGCCCTCAGCCATGGACCAGTTTTCAGATTCTTGGAGAAGGAGAGATTGTTGCTGCCCGGTGGTTTTCCAGCTTGTGGGCACCAGGCTGCTGGCCCTCCTTCTGCTGGAGTCTTAACTGGCTGTTTCACTGCGTAGCTACAAGGAGGGGCTGGGAGCCTCTGGCTGTGTCCTGTCACCATTTGTTCCCTCTCTTGTATTAGTCGGTCTGTGGTTGTGCCGTCTGAGCTATGGCCTTGTTGTTTCCACAGGGAGGACGTCTGTCTTGGGAGTCAGAGCGGTGGGGCTACGTGCACGGCCTCAGTCCCCATCCTGGTGGCCTTTCCCAGACCTGAGTCAGGCCAGCGCCCTTGAGGAAGTGGACCACGGACCCCAGGACTCCCATCATGCCCTCAGTCACGCCCCTCCAAGGTCCCCTCCCTGGAGGTCTGACTGGTGGCCGGAGCCGGGCAGGGGGTCTTGGCCTGGGCCTCCCTACACATCACAGCTCTTCCTCTGGCATCTTTAGTCCCCCAGGCTCTAGGTTCTTTCTCTTCAACAGATCAATACCATCCAGTAGAGTCTTGGCCGTCTGCCCTTGACTTCTGGCTACACCACCAGCACGCTCCTCCCCCCATGTGGTCAGACTGCTCGCATCCTCAGCCCCCGTTCACTCTTAGGTGGAGACACAAATTACCCTCTGTTGCTCCCAAATCCAGTGGAAAAATGCTCCTTCCCCTCGTATTTGATGTTCCGGGATCACCACCACCTACAAAGCTTGACTCTCCCGACCTGTGACGCCAACCCTCTCTCGCTGGTCGGTCTCCTCCACGGGCTCCTCACCTTAAGCATGCAGGGCTAGCCCCTGACCCTCCAATAGTGCACCCCAAATCATCCTGGTGGCCCGTCCTGTCCTGAGAGCTGATGCCACAGAACCTGTCCTCACTCCTGCGATTTCCTGCCAACACCTCCATCTCTGTCTGCCTAGAGCCCTTCTGTCCCCCAACCCCTCCCCTGTCTCCGTGAGTGGACCCCAGGCTGGAATTTGGAATCTTTCTGGAATCTTCTCTTTTGCTCCCTGCTACGTCTCATGGTTTCCCAAGTCCTGGCTCTTCCAGCCTTTGTTTCCTCTGGAATCAGCTTCCTCCTTCCGTCACCCTCTCCTTTCTTTGATTCCCTGTGGTCATTATTTTCCCCAGAACGTGTCCCTGAGCTGGTCTCCCAGACTCTACCTGTGCAAACCCATCCACCTCTGTGAGACTCCAAGAGGGAATATACGTGGAAGCAGTTGGTTGACATTCCGTGAAAACATGGGAGAATTTTCAGGCAAGGCATACACCAGGCTGGCAGGGCAGGAAAGTAATTTGTCCTCCAAATCTTAAGATCCAGGCTTAGGAACACGAGAGCTTGTGACAGGTAAGCTGGAGATAAAGCAAAGGAAGGCTTTCTCACACAGGATACTTTCAGCTCTGGAACCGATGGCCACAGAAGGAACACAGCCTGCCGCCATGCCCAGCGTCCCCAGGGCCACAGAAAAGCCATCAGTGACATTTTCATGGCAGCCTTCCAGAGGCTGCAGAGGGCTGTTGGTTCCTGGCCCATTTATTTCTGGCCTTGAAAACCACCTTTGTCCCACAGCTGCTGCTGTTACCGCGAACACTGTCACTTAACATTTATTAAACGTCTAAGCATTTATTTTGTGCCAGCCCTGCACATACACCTTTTCTTTTAGTCCTCACAATAACCTTCACTTTTTTTAACTTTTTATTTTATATCGGAGTATAGTTGATTAACAAGGTTGTGTTAGTTTCAGATGTACAGCAAAGTGATTCAGTTATACATATAACTGTATCTATTCTTTTTCAAACTATTTTCCCATCTAGATGGTTGCATAATATTGAGCAGAGTTCCCTGTGCTGTACTGTAGGTTCTTGTTGGTTACCCATTTTAAATATAGCCGTGTGTACATGTCAATCCCTGACTCCCTAACTATCCCTTCCCCGCCTTCCTCCCTGGTAACCAAATGTTCATTCTCTAAGTGGGTGAGTCTGTTTCTCTTTTGTAAATAAATTCATTTGTATCATTTCTTTTTAGATTCTGCATATAAGCGATATTCCATGATATTTCTCTTTCTCTGTCTGACTTTCTTCACTCAGTATGACAATCTCTAGGTCTATCTGTGTTGCTGCAAATGGCATTATTTTGTTCTTTTTATGGCTTAGTAATATTCCATTGTACATATGTACCACATCTTCTTTATCCATTCCTCTGTCGATGGACATTTAGGTAGCTTCCTTGTCTTGGCTATTGTAAACAGTGCCGCAATGAACACTGGCGTGCATGTATCCTTTTGGTCCGTGTTTTCCTCCAGATATATGCCCAGGAGTGGGATTGCAGGATCATATGGTAGCTCTATTTTTAGTTTTTAAAGATGCTTTTTAGATGCTGACATGGAGACAAGCCAGGTTAGGGGCCAAAAAGGCAGCACAGCACATGGTGGAGCTGTGATTAGAACCAGGTGGTCTGGGTCCCAGAGCTTGCACCCCTGACCTTGGCCATGCTGTGTTTCCACTGATGTTTTCACATCGTGCCAGTTCTTGGCTCTCCTATCCTTTTTTCCTCCTTCACCTCTTGTGGTAAGAGCTTGTCAGCTTCTGCCTGTAACTCTTCTCCCTGGGACCACTCTCTGGGCCTGTGACATCCTGCCTGCCATAGGGAACTGACGGTTTTCTCGGCACCCGCTATGCGCCAGGAGCTTCACGTGTGTGCTGGTCAGTCCCCACAGTGACCCTGCGGAGGGGCAGCTGAGTACAAGACTCCAGAGCAGGGCCTCCTTTCTCTCTTTCATCTGCTCTGCATATAGAGGGACTCTCTGATATTTAGGGCAGATTCACTTCTACCATGATTCCTGGCTCACTAATGGCAAACTCTGGGTTGGCCCAGACTGAAAGCTCCACCTGTAAGGCTCCCCATCCTTAACCAACTCCCTCCTTACAGAGAAACTGCTAGAGCTCCTCTTCTTAGTGACATTTGGCTGAGAAACAGATTTCTCTTTCCCCCAGCGTCCCAGCCCAGCTGACCATTAAACATTATCCTTCTTCATATCTTTCACCACAATTTATTTGGTGGTTTGATGGGCAAAAAATATTCCTGGTCCATACCTTTAATGTAACGAGGGCATTAGCGATGTGTAATGGAGGTGGAAATCACTTTCTAATACATAAAATATAAATACAGCCAAAGTCCACAAATGGCCATAACTCTCCCACTTTTCATGGTCGATAAAAAAACAAAAAAGCCCCACAATCTTTCCTCATTAACTTGGACCAGGATGAAATGTTGGGGCTGCTGATTTTCCAAAGTGCTTTCTGCAAAATAATGAGGCTGTTTATTAACATCGAGAAGGCGAGGGAGAGCTTGTGGCTATGACAGTTTCTATAGTAACTGCAAGGAAGGATGTGAGATGCAGCTGGTGGTGTCTGCTGCTCCCCGCACCCACTCCGTAATTGCAAGGGTCGGGCCTGGGGACCACGGGGCTGACAAGGTCGCTTGGTGCTGCGTCCTCTTGGTTGATTTTCAGGTGGAGTGGAGGGGATTTTAGAGTTTGATAAAAGTAGTATTTGGTCAGAAAGGACATAGGTCTTAGGATTGTCAATAGCACGATATATCTTAAAATCATGGCCTTCTGTGAAAAAAACAAAGGACAGATTCTTAAAGAGCATTTCACACCCACAAGAATGGCCACAATATAAAAGACAGATAATAACAAGTGTTGGTGAGGATGTGGAGGTATTGGGATCCTCATGTTTTGCTGGTGGGGATGTAAGATGGAGCAGCCACTTTGGAAAACAGTCTGGCAGTTCCTCAAAAGGTTACTGAATTGTTGGGTCATATAGCAATATGATCCAGCAATTCTACTTCTACATATGCACCCGAGAGAAATAAAAGCAGCTGTCCATACAAAAACTCATATGTGGAGCATTATTCCCATTGTCCCAAAGTAGAAACAACTCAAATATCCATCACCTGTGAATGATAAACAAAACATGATATATCCATTCAATGGAATATTATTCAGCCATAAAAAGGAATGAAGTGCTGACATCTGCTACCACATGGATGAACCTTGGGAACATTATGCTGAATGAAAGAAGAGGGTCACAAAAGACCAGATATTAAATTAGTTGCTTGGGGCTGCCATAACAAAACATCACAAAGTAGGGGGACTTAAACAACAGAAATCTAATCTCTCGCAGTTTTGGAGGCCAGAAGTCTGAAATCAAGGTGTCAGCAGGGCTGGTTCCTTCTGTTCCATGCTTCTCCTCTACCTTCTGGGGGTTTTCTGGCAATCTTTGGCATTCCTTGGCTTGTTGATGGCGTTCTCTCTGTGTCTTCATGTTATCTTCCCTCTGTGCATGTCTGTTTCTGTGTATAAATTTCCCCCTTTCATAAGGATAGAAGTCATATTGGATCAGGCACCCGCCCTACCCAATGTGACCTCATCTTAACTAATTACATGTGCGATGGCCCTATTTCCAAATAAGATCCCATTCAGAGATACTGGGGGTTAGGACTTCAACATATGGATTTGGGGGGGAGGATACAATTCATCCCATAAGAGATTCCACTTATATGAAATGTCCAGAATATGCAAATCCAAAGAGACAGCAAGCAGATTAGTGCTAACCTGGGGCTGAGGAGGTTGGTGGGAAGTGGGGAGTGACTCCTAACATGGGTACAGGGTTTCTTTTTGGGGTGATGAAAATTTTCTAAAATAAATTGTGATGATGGTCACTCAACTCAGTGAACTAAAAACGATTGAGATGTACAATTTAAATGGTAAATTGTATCTCATATGAGTTATAACTCAATAAATCTCAAAAAGAGATCCTTGAACATCCAAGAATAGAAGGTTTTCTTTGCAGATTTCTGTCTGGCAGACTTTCCTGCTTACTGCTTTGACCAGTGACCACAAAGTCTGTTTCAGCTTCCCCTGCTGCCCTGATCACATTGTCCCCACTTCTTGGAATGGTTTCTTCTTGTTCTTTCTGTGTCCTGACCATCCTCCAAGGGTCTGGTGAAGCATACCCCTTTTGTGAAGCCTTTCCTGATGACTTCGGTTTTCTCTAAGCCCATCATCCCTGAGTTTCTATAGCACATGCTTTGACTCTTGAGTTTCCCTGGGTTGCCTTGCCTTATTCTCTGGTTGTTCATGAGTCCATTGCCTTCCCAACTGGATTGCATGTTCTTCCAGAGCAAGAGCTGTGTGGTCCCTCCCCAGTAGCCCCTGGGCATGTGATTGGTGTTCTGCACATCATTAATAATTAGACTCACTGACACAGTGATGAGAAGACAAACCTGGCTCCCACCCCTTCCCCAGGGGAACAGCTCTACACAAGAGAGCATTCCTTTGGCCTGCTTATATGTCACTGAACCATGGTGTCACCTGCACCTAGTCACCAAGTCAGGGTCACTGTTGCTCAGAGAAGTCCTTTTCTTTTGGAGAGAGATCTTAGCTGCATGAAGAGCCAAAGATGCATATCCTGGGGCCTGAGCTTATTCCAAATATAGGTGAGATTATTCCAAATATAGGCGGGAATATTATACCAAATTATTCCAAATATAGGGGAGATTATTCCAAATATAGGTGAACCCTTGACCCTCTGCCCTGCATGGTCAACTCTTTGAAGTTTTGTGGTCATGGAGTAATTTTGTCATGTTCCTTTGCCTTTGCCAACTTTTCCTTCCCTGCTCTGGATCCTCGGAAATTTTCATCTCTTTCCAGACAACTTACATCTATCTCTCTCTCAATTTCAGTTGACAAAGAGAGAAGATAGACTTAGTGCGTGACTCATTTGCATTTAAATTTCCACTTCCAGAAGCTAGAGGAAGCATTCTAGCTCAAAATCCTAGGCTTTCTAAAGGAATGTTTCCCCAGAGATGGCATTTTAGGCAGCAGTGGAGAGGTAGTTGGGGACATGAAGTGCTTTATGTTATTCTCGGTTATTAAGCTGGAGAGACTCCATTATCAATGTTTCCTCTCTTGAAACCCTCTCTGCCAAGTTTCAAACACTTTTTTTTATCAGCCGTGGAACTTTTTTTCAAATGGAATATTTCACGAACTCCAGTATATAAAGCAGATAAGAGTGGACTCCTGGTGAGGATGACTCTGTAAATTTATACTTCAAGGGCAGACCCATAACTGAGAAAAATATAAAAATGAAAAAGTTACAAAGGCATGTCCATCCTAGTGAGAGACATTAAGATGTATTTCTCAGGAGCTGATAGGACAAGCAGACAAAATAATCTGTCAGGATATAGAAGATTTTAACAACATAATTAATCAAACTGACCTAATTGACATTTATAAAGCACTGCACCCAAAAAAGACAAACGTGCATTCTTCTCATTTGAATAAATGAACATGGGGGCATTTCCAAAGCCAACCATACAGGAGCTCATACAGCCAGCCTTAACAATTTTCAAAGGATTGAAAAAAATCTCGGGTACGTTCCCTGACCACAGTGCAATTAAGCTAGAAAACAATAACAAAAAGATAATTAGAAAATCTCCAACTGCTTAGTAATTAAGCCACACACTTAAGTGACCCACGGTTCAAAAAAGAAATCACAATGGAAATTTGGAAATTTGAAAATATTTTAAACTGAATGATAATGAAGATATATCATTATACTTGTAGATTATATATATGCTGAAAAATCAATAGCTTAAGCTTTCATTTCAAGAAGCAAGAAAAAGAAAATCAAGCCAAAGTAAATAGAAGAGAAGAAATAGAAAGATAAAAGCATAAATGTAATACAAATCAAATATACAATAGAGAAAATGAATAAAGCCAAAAGTAGGTTATTTTATTTATTTTTAATATCTTTATTGGAGTATAATTTCTTTACAATGGTGTATTAGTTTCTGCTTTATAACAGAGTGAATCAGCCATACATATACCTATATCCCCATATCTCTTCCCTCTTGTGTCTCCTTCCCATCCTCCCTATCCCACCCCTCTAGCACCGAGCTGATCTCCCTGTGCTAAGCAGCTGCTTCCCAGTAGCTTTCTGTTTTACATTTGGTAGTGTATATATGTCCATGCCACTCTCTCACTCCATCCCAGCTTATACTTCCCCTTCCCCGTGTCCTCAAGTCCATTCTCTATGTCTGCATCTTTATTCCTGTCCTGCCCTTAGGTTCTTCAGAACCTTTTTTTTTAGATTCCATATATATGTGTTAACATACTGTATTTATTTTTCTCTTTCTGACTTACTTCACTCTGTATGACAGACTCTAGGTCCATCCACCTCACTACAAATAACTCAATTTTGTTTCTTTTTATGACTGAGTAATATTCCATTGTATATATGTGCCACATCTTCTTTATCCATTCATCTGTTAATGGACACTTAGGTTGCTTCCATGTCCTGGCTATTGTAAAAAGAGATGCAATGAACATTGTGGTACATGACTCTTTTTGAATTATGGTTTTCTCAGGGTATATGCCCAGTAGTGGGATTGCTGGGACATATGGTAGTTCTATTTTTAGTTTTTTAAGGAACCTTCATATTGTTCTCCATAGTGACTGTATCAATTTACATTCCCACCAACAGTGCAAGAGGGTTCCCTTTTCTCTACACACTCTCCAGCATTTATTGTTTGTAGATTTTTTGATGATGGTCATTCTAACTGGTGTGAGGTGATACCTCATTGTAGTTTTGTTTTGCATTTCTTTAATGATTAGTGATGTTGAGCATCCTTTCATGCGTTTGTTGTCAATCTGTATATCTTCTTTGGAGAAATGTCTATTTAGGTCTTCTGCCCATTTTTGGATTGGGTTTTTTGTTTTTCTGATATTGAGCTGCATGAGTTGCTTGTAAATTTTGGAGATTAATCCTTTGTCAGTTGCTTTGTTTGCAAATATTTTCTCTCATTCTGAGGGTTGTCTTTTCGTCTTGTTTATGGTTTCCTTTGCTGAGCAAAAGCTTTTAAATTTCATTAGGTCCTATTTGTTTATTTTTGTTTTTATTTCTGTTTCTATAGGAGGTGGGTCAAAAAGGATCTTGCTGTGATTTATGCCATAGAGTGTTCTGCCTATGTCTTCCTCTAAGAGTTTTATATTGTGTGGCCTTACATTTAGGTCTTTAATCCATTTTGAGTTTATTTTATTGTATGGTGTTAGGGAGTGTTCTAAGTCCACTCTTTTACATGTAGCTGTCTAGTTTTCCCAGCACCACTTATTGAAGAGGCTGTCTTTTCTCCATTGTATATTCTTGCCTCCTTTATGAAAAATAAGGTGACCGTATGTGTGTAGGTTTATCTCTGGGCTTTCTATCCTGTTCCATTGAACTATATTTCTGTTTTTGTTTCAGTACCATACTGTCTTGATTACAGTAGCTTTGTAGTATAGTCTTAAGTCAGGGAGCCTGATTCCTCCAGCTCCATTTTTCTTTTTCAAGCTTGCTTTGGCTATTCAAGGTCTTCTGTGTTTCCATACAAAGTATGACATTTTTTGTTCTAGTTCTGTGAAAAATGCCATTGGTAGTTTGATAGGGATTGCACTGAATCTGTAGATTGCTTTGGGTAGTATAGTCATTTTCACAATGTTGATTCTTCCAATTGAGAACATGGTACATCTCTCCATCTGTTTGTATCATCTTTAATTTCTTTTATCAGTGTCTTATAGTTTTCTGCATACAGGTCTTTTTTTCTCCTGAGGTAGGTTTATTCCTAGGTATTTTATTCTTTTTGTTGCAATGGTAGATGGGAGTGTTTCCCTAATTTCTCTTTCAGATTTTTCATCATTAGTGTGTAAGAATGCAAGGGATTTCTGTGCATTAATTTTGTATCCTGCTACTTTACCAAATTCATGGATTACCTCTAGTAGTTTTCTGGTAGCATCTCTAGGATTCTCGATGTATAGAGAATCATCTGCAAACAGTGACAGCTTTACTTCTTCTTTTCCAATTTGGATTCCTTTTATTTCTTTTTCTTCTCTGATTGCTGTGGCTAAAACTTCCAAAACTATGTTGAAAAATAGTGGTGAGAGTGGGACAACCTTGTCTTGTTCCTGATCTTAGAGGAAATGGTTTCAGTTTTTCATCATTGAGAAAAATGTTGGCTGTGGGTTTGTCATATATGGCCTTTATTATGTTGAGGTAAGTTCCCTCTATGCCTATAAGTAGGTTATTTTAGAAGACCAGTAAAACTTATGAACTCCTGGTAAAACTGATCAATAACAAAAGAGAGAAAACATATTACCAATATGAGGAATGAAAAAGGAAAAAGGAACAAATCTGCAGATGTTACAAGCATTATGTAGATAATAAGGTATTATGAACATGTATCTGCTAAAGCTCTTCTATCCCAAATAGGTAATGAATCTATGCAACTCAATACTAATAAGGAAAACAATCCAGTTAAAGATGGACCAACAGACTTGAACTGATACTTTACCAAAGATGACATACCAATGGCAAATAAGTACATGAGAAGATGCTCAACATCATTAGACAGAGAAATGAAAACTAAAACCACAATGAAATGTCACTACACACCCACCACACTGGTTAAAATTAAAAAGACTCTCCATACTAAGGGTTGGCAAGGATGAAGAGTAACTCTGACACAAAAATATTAACTCTAAGTAGACCATGATAAGTTAGGTAAAAATACTATAATCCATAGATCAAATGCTAAAAAATAATACGAAGAGATATAGCCAATAATCCAATAGAGAAACTAAAATGAAATACTTCAAAGTACTAAAATAGTCCAAAAGAAGGCAGGAAATTAGAAGAAGTAAATAGAAACAGAGAAGATAAACAACAAATAAATAATAACATGGTTGACCTAAATTTAACCATATCAATAATCACATTAAATGTAAATGATTAAGTATTCCAAGTGAAAGGCAGAGTCTGTCAGATAAGATAAAAATATAATACTCAACTACATATTATTCACAAGAAATCCACTTTAAATATACAGATATAAATAGATCAAAAGCACAAGGATAGAAACGTATATTCATGCAAAAACAAATTAAAAGAAAGCTTGGCATGACTATACTAATACCTGACAAAGTAAACTTCAAAACAGGGAATCCTTCCAGGAATAGAGACAGTTCATAATTATAAAGAGGTACATTCACCAAGATCTAATAATCTTAAGTGGCTATTCACATCACAACAGAGTTTCTAAAAACATGAAGCAAAGACATGAAACTGAAGGAGAAATAAACCAGTCCATAGTCATACTTGGGGATTTCAAAACTCCTCTCTCAGTAATCGATAGAACAAAGAGAGAGAAAATCATTAAGGATATAGAAGACCTATCAACACTTTCAACCCAGGTGACCTAATTGACGTTTCTAGACTATTCAACTCAAAAACAGTAGAATTCACATTCTTCTTTTTTTTTATTAGTTTCTGCTTTATAACAAAGTGAATCAGTCATACATATACATCTGTTCCCACATCCCTTCCCTCTTGCGTCTCCCTCCCTCCCACCCTCCCTATCCCACCCCTCCAGGTGGTCACCAAGCACCAAGCTGATCTCCCTGTGTTATGTGGCTGCTTCCCACTATCTATCTACCTTACGTTTGGTGCTGTATATATGTCCATGCCTCTCTCTCGCTTTGTCACAGCTTACCCTTCCCCCTCCGCATATCCTCAAGTCCATTCTCAAGTAGGTCTGTGTCTTTATTCCTGTTTTACCCCTAGGTTCTTCATGGCATTTTTTTTTCTTAAATTCCATATATATGTGTTAGCATACGGTATTTGTCTTTCTCTTTCTGACTTACTTCACTCTGTATGACAGACTCTAGGTCTATCCACCTTATTACAAATAGCTCAGTTTCGTTTCTTTTTATGGCTGAGTAACATTCTTCTTAAGTGCATCTGGACCATTCATCAAGATAAACACTGTTCTATGAAAAATTTTAATAGATTTCAAAGGTTTCAAAGAATTGAAATAATAGAAATGTTCTCAGATCATAAAAGATTTAAGCTAGAAATCAATAACAAAAATTAAACACCACATTTCTAAATAACATTTGGAGCAAAGAGGAAGCCAAAAGGGAAATTAGAAAAATTTTGAAGTGAGTGAAAATAAGAACATAGCATATCATAATTTGTGGGATGCAGCTAAGGCAGAATTTAGAGGGAAATTTCAAGCATTAAAATTATTTAATAAAATATTAAACATTTATTAATTTATTAAACATTTAAGTGATTATGTTACAAAAGTGAAAGACTTCACATCCATAACCTAAGAAAATAGAAAAAAAAGAGCAAAACTAAATGGAAAACAGTATGTGAAAGAGAACAATAAAAACATAAAATGATAAAATTAAAAATAGAAAGAGTAATAGAGAAAAACAATAAAACCAAAAGATGTTTTGACTTAATAAAATAAATTAAAATAATTTTATCAATAAAATTGATAAAATTAAAAGTTAAACTGAGCAAGAATAAAAAAGACACAAATTACCAGTAGTACGAATGTGAAAGAGGAATTACTACAGACATGACAATCATTGAAAGATAGTAAGGAAATATTAAAAACAACTTTATGCCTATTAATTTGACAATTTAGATGAAAATGGAAATTCCTTGAAGGACACAAACTACTTTAGTTCACTCAGGAAGAAACAGCCTTAAATAGTGGTATGTCTATTAAGGAAATTGAATTTGTAGTTAAAAGTCTTGCTATAAAACTCCAGGCCTGATCAGCTTGATAGGTGAATTCTACCCTATATTTAAACAAAAATTAATTCTAACTCTGTGTAAACGCTTCCAGAAAATAGAAGAGTAGAGTGCACTTCTCAACTTAGACTCATGCTATTTGGTTTCAAGACTTGTGATCAAGCTACAGTAGTCCAAACAGTGCAGTGTTGGAGGATAGTGTAGACTACAGAGTCCAGAAATAGGCCACATATATATATGGCCAATTGATTTTGACAAAGTGCAAAGACAATTCAATATAAAAAGGATAGTCTTTTCAATAAATGATGCTGGAACAATTGGACATCTGTGTGCCAAAAACAAACAAACAAAACAAAACAAAAACAAATAAACAAATCTAACCTGAGGCCATACTTTTCTCCTTAAGATCCCTAAATGTAAAATCTAAAGCTTTAAAATTTCTGGAACCATGCTGTTCAATAAAACATACCCATCTACAATGGGTATACATTCTATACCTGTGCTTTCCAAAGAATTTTAAATTTTCTTTAATTTTAATTAATTTAAATTTAAATAACCACATGTAGTTTGTGGCTATCATGTTAGACAATGAAGTTTGAGAAGAAAACAGAGGAGAAAGTTTTGTGTCATTGAATTAAGTAAAGTTTTTTCAAATATGACACAAAGTGTGATCAATAAAAAAAAAAGGATAACTTGGGCTTCTTCAAAATTGAAAACTTCTGCTCTGAGAAAGACTTAAGAGAAATAAAAGATAAGCCACAGACAGGGAGAAAATATTTGCAAATCAGTTATCTGATGAATGGCTTATATTCAGAATATGTAGAGAATTCTCAAACTCGATAAAAACAAACCAAACAACTCAATTAAAAATGGGCAAAAGATCTGACAGAAACATCAAAGAATATATGTGGAAAGAAAACAAGCACCTGAAAAAGATTCAACATCACTAGTTATCATTAGGAATGCCATTTTAAACCACAATGAGATACCACTACATACCTTTTAAAATGGTTAAAAAGCAAAAGCAAAATCTGCCAATACCAAGTGCTGATGGGGATGTAGAACCGGAACTCTCACACATTAATGGTAGGAGTGCAAAACAGTACAGGAACTTTTGAAAACATTTTGGCAGTTTATCAAAAAGTTAGATATAAACTTGCTATATGATACAGTAGTTCCATTCTTGGTATTCACCCAAGAGAAATGAAAACACATGTTCACAAAAGATGCATATAAGAACGTCAGTAACAGTTTCATTTATACTAACTCCAAATTGGAAACAGTTCAAATATCCATCAATAGGTGAATGGACAAACTGTAGTGTATCCACACGTTGCAATACTTCTCAGAAATAAAAAATAAACTACCAATACATGTAACAACATATTTGAATCTCAAAAAGATTATACTGACCAAGACTCTGTGCTGATTCTATTTTGCATGAAATTTAACATCTGGCAAAAATTATCTGGTGATGGAAAGTATACATCTCGTTGCCTGTTGGAGTGATGATCTGGATTGACTTGAAGGGGCACAAGAGAACTTTCTAAGATGATGTATATAAATATTAATCTTGATTGATATATTTTATTAAATGTATATCTTGATTCAGATGTTGGTAACATTAGCATATATATTTGTCAGAAGTCATTGAATTTTATGCTTAAGATCTGTGCAAAATACTGAACTTAAATTTTTCCTTAATTAAAATAAATGAGAGGCATATCTATTTGAAGATATGAAATAATAACCAGGATAAATTGTTAAATGGAAAAAAATCAAGGTGTAAATCTGTATACACAGTTTGCTAATTAAAAAAATAAGTTTATTTATTTTTGGCTGCATTTGGTCTTCGTTGCTGCGCACAGGCTTTCTCTAGTTGCGGCTTCATTGTTGCGCGTGAGCTTTCTCCGGTTGTGGCGAGCGGGGGCTACTCTTCATTGCGGTGCGTGGGCTTCTCATTGCGGTGGCTTCTCTTGTTGCAGAGCATGGGCTCTAGGAGCGCAGGTTCCAGTAGTTGTGGCTCGCAGGCTCTAGAGTGCAGGCTCAGTAGTTTTGATGCACGGGCTTAGTTGCTCCGTGGCATGTGGGATCTTCCTGGACCAGGGTTCGAACCCGTGTCCCCTGCATGGGCAGGTGAATTCTTAACCACTGTGCCACCAAGGAGTTCCACAGTCTGATAGTTTTTGAATAAAACTAATACAAATGATTACCTCTCAAAGGGCAGATAGAAGACAGAGGAAGTGACAGGATGGAAGTGATACTTTTCTGAATTTATCTTGGTCTAGGTTTCGACTTTGGTATAATTTATAAAATTAAATTTATAAATAAGGAAATAAAATTTAAGATCCCAAGAGAAATGTAAATTGGAGAAAAGTGAAAGAACTATATAATACAGCATGTACTATTAGTTAGTAATTATTAATACATATTTAATTACACTGTAGTGTAGACTTGCAAGTTGCTAAGAGAGTAGACCTTAAATGTACTCCAGGGAAAGAAATGATAGTTATGGGTTATGATGGAGGTATTAGGTGACACTGCGGTGGTAATCATTTTACAGTATATAAGGGTATCAAATCAAAGTGTACACCTTAAACTTATAATACCAATTATGTCTCAATAGAGCTGGGGAAAAAACAACACAGTGAAAAGAATTATTTAGTGTTGCTTTAGAATACAGTACTGTGATTGTACATCCTTAATTGATACACTGATATACTCAAGGTACAGTAGGGCTGCAAAAAGTATTAAATTTCATTTTGAAAGTCGTTATTTTTAGTAATATTGGTATTAGTCTTTAAAAAGTATATAGGAAAATGAAGCAAGTTCATGAATTATGTTTATATTGTTAAGCCCCAAGATTTTCAGCTTAAAAAAAGAGACACCATTATGAAATCAAAGGATTAAATAAAATCCATATAACGGTAAGTTTGAATTGGAAATATCAGTATGATCTTATGATCTTTGTTTTTTTTTTTTAAATGCAAGTGTTGTTGCTGTCTGTCCACTAAAATTGCCCAGAAGCAAAAAGCATCTTTAGCAATCAATTTATGGTCTCTATACTTCATTCCTCATGAATAGGAACCAGGGCTCTGGAAAAAATTGTCTGACTCCTGGTCTGGGGCAGGAAATATACAAATGAGCCTACCCCAGAACAGCTGGCTGTGGCCCAAAGCTAGGAAGCTATCAAAGACTGTAGGTGTTCTATCAAAGAACAGAAGAACCAACAGGACAGGACTCCCGTTGTTGGAAATGGGACAATTTGAGCATAAAAAATAGTGATTACAACACAGGGAATATGTTTAAAAGAAACCCATAAGTTTATAATGATATTCCAAAGAGAGAAAGCAGAACAAGACAAAACAAGAGCGTCAGAGGAAGAGATAGAGGAGAGATATAAGTATAGTTAGAGGGAGAGAGCGAGAGAGGGAGGTGGACAATGTATTGGCAGCCATTGGAAGCACAAAATTCTTACTCTGAAAACTAGCAATTAAAAGGAAATAAATATGTATCCTTCCTTCCCTATAAGAATTATTTAGCCCTGGTTGATGACAGTTCTTAAGAGAAGAATCTTAGCTAATAAATGTGGAAGGATTGTTAGAACTGGAAAAGGACCATTTTTCAATCCCTAGTGGAATAATTGATTCAGGCAAAGATGGTCAACGATGGGCCATTGGATGCAAGGCACAGAGAGGTCCAGGATTTGCCCCAGGTCGCACAGCGTATGTGTGGCAGAGGCAGGATCTGAATCCATGGTGCTAGCAGTCATGGTTGTAAACATCACCCCATTTTCCTTCATAAAATGGTAATAGTGGTTAAAATTATTCACTCATTCAACAAACTCATTGTGCACTTAAGCTGCTGGGGACCTGCCAGTGGACACAACACACAGAGTTCCTGCTGTCATGGTGATCAAATACCCCAGGGGTTAAACCCAGTTTTGTAGGTATGTGTGTGTCCATCTTACTCTTCCCTGTACTTTGCTGTGTGTTTAAAAGTTTTCATAACAAAAATAAGAAAAAGTAAATAAAAGATGAAATCAGTTTTTTATTGGTATCAATTGATCTTAATAGTTCAGATTCATCACATTTACTTATCAAATCTGAACAATGAAGCTATATTGATGCCTGGGACATGTGAATTTGGGGGTTATGGAAGGTAGTCCAATATCCAACTTATTTCAGAGGCTTCTCAGTTGGACCTTGACAGGAAAGTCTTGATTCTCCCAGGAACGTAGTTATAAAAAAGAACAATTTTTTTCAAGTCCACCTTGCAGTCTCAAGATTCTCTTCAATTAAACTGGCACTGATTCTTGAAAGACAGATTTACAGTTATTTTCAAGACCAAAGTTGGAGAGGAAGACTTCACGTTTTAAGGAAGAATTTAACCATCTCGAGTGGCAGCAAGCCCTGCATCCCATGCCCCTGGTTATTATCTGTAATGAGAATGAAGCCCTGCACCCTGAGCCTGACCCCCACCCGGCATTAACCAAACCCCACATGTGGGTGCTGCTGGTGTGGACTAATTTCCCAAATACATCACACCTGCAGCCTGCCTAGTCAATGACACACCTAATCAATGATGCAGCCACAGGGAGGACGGTCGAGACTTTGCTCCAAGTCCTCCCCAGGAAGGAGGTAACCTGTCAGCCGGGAAATGGGCTGCTGGTCCCTGAGGTGTGAAACTTTCCATTTAACACCTTGGTGAATGTGCTGATTTTTTATTACATCTAAAAATAGTTCAAATATAATTACAGTGAAATTTTGTAAAATCACTTTTGGAATCCTTGAGCAAATTCTGAGGGGTCCTGGGCTATGTGGCTTGAAAACTCACCTTTTATAGCCCGTTTGGGACCCTCCTCTCACTCTGCCTTGGATTGTGGCTTTGTGTGTGTGTGTGTGTGTGTGTGTGTGTGTGTGTGAGACTTCTTTTTTATTTCGTAGTCAGAAAAACAATGAATATTTCAGTCTGTTTTCTTCATTCCAAGGATACGTGACAAATATTGTACCTTTCTGCAAACATGTAAAAATGAGAAAAATCTTGATTGCTGAAAGGTTTCTTAATTGGAATGTGTTTGAAAATTGGAATTCTCTTTTTTAACATGTAACCAAATAGATCTCTAAGTCTCTGGTTAATTTAATAGAAGGAAATCCTGACTTTAAATTTGAGAACCATATACATGTTTAATTTTTCATGTAACTAATGCAAGGCCCATTCATGTCATGCTGTTACAGGAAGCTAAAGTTCTTTAGGGTTTCCAAAGCCTCAAAACATAAACACTAACAGGAATTATCAATGATGGAGGGGCTTAGGTAATTACATATTTTTTCTTTTAGTTTTTGTTTTTTTACAAGTGGTTTTGAATAATGAGTTTTTAAAGAGGTGGGGACTGAGTCCTCATCCCAAACTAGAGCTGAACAAAGTTCCAGAGTCATTGTTACAGGCTTAAAATAAATATCTGGGAAGTAAATAAATGAATGAATGTATGACCCCCCCTCAAGGACAAGGAATGGCCATTCTTTCGGTGTCCAGGGGATTTGGCATAGGACCTGGGAGACGGTCGTGAATCAGTGGGTGAGTTTATGAATGGAGAGAGTCCTTGTTTCCTGGCAGCCTCAAAACACCCATCCCTGTTAGGGGATGAGGTTGGCCCTGTTACCCACGTCTCCTGGTCCTTGGCTTTAGAAGCCCACCCAGAGAGACCCATCATGTCCAAACCTCAGCCCAGACTGCAGACTTCACTGCCCACCAGCTTGGAGGAGACAAGCTGAGTCAGAAGTTCCTTGGTCCATCCCTCACTTGTGGGGACCCCAATGATGCTCCCACCTGCAGCCTAGGCCTTTGAGCAGAAGGCTGAACCTAGATGAAGGCATTTGGGGGATCCACTGCTTTTCTGAGATGGGGGATCCCTGGGTCGGGGGTTCATGGTTGGCAGGTCCCAGAAGGGTGTGGAGCAAGTGGCCACTCTCCCCTGTTCCCCCACACCTGGGTCTGCCTGGAATCCACCAGCCCTGGGAGGACTTTCCTTTTGACAGATTCTCCCGAGACAATCGGACTTCTCAGGACTCATCAGGAAAGGCTGGTTTCAGGCCGTAAATTGAATTTGCAAGCGAGATAATCAGTTACTTATTTGGAAGGTGAGCCATGGCTCCCGCCTGCTTCTGAGGAAATGAACTCCTTCTCTTTCTCGAATATTTACTGGTCAGAGGGAAGCAGAACTCGCTTACCTGAGTGAGACAGCTTGTCAGCTCCACGAGAGAAGAGATGTTGAGTGAACTGAGCCCAGGCCCCACTCCCCCCTACCCCACATCCATGGTATTTATGTAGGTGAAATAGGACCAAACTCACAGCCTTGGGACCTGGGTGGCTCCATCACACGCCCAGTGGGAGGTAAGTTTGTCATGGAAACCCAGGTACCCAGGTTCCCCATCTCTTGCAGGCGCTGCTGCTTCAGGTAAGATGTCTTCTGGACCCAGATGAGGAGGGGGACACTAGCCTGCCCCTCCAGTCTTCTCCCCTCACCCCCAGCTCCTCAGGCCCTTTACAGCCCCCAAGTGGCCCCCACCTGACACCTCTGGCCCTCACATTCCCAGGGAGGGTCTCCACCCTACAGAGCCAGGGCCAGAAAAGGGCTCCGTCATGATCCCTGAAAGCCCTGATTCTAAGATGCCCCTGACTGTAGGGGCCCCCACTGAATTAACAACAGCATCCTGGGAGCGGGCGTGAAACCCCATTACATTCGGCATTCATCCTGATTATGAAACGTATCCCAATTCCAGACAGGCTAAAAAGAGAGGTGGAAAAATGTCTTAGAATCAAGGAAACATGGTGGTGTTATTTTCATTGTTCTCATTATTAATTTGTTTACATCTCACTTTGTACCCAAAGGGTTTGCTGTGGGGAGTTGAGACAGCTGCTTCTACATCCCTCTGCCATGTCTCGGCTAAGAGGCCATCAGCCGAGGCAGCTCAGGGATACCCGCATGGCTGCCAGGCCCAGTGCCGTGTGCAGCCACAGACTGGGGAGGCCCTTCTGACCTCCTGACCTCCTCCAGCCGAGTGAGGAGTCTGTGTGTCCTCCCCGCCTTCTCCCCAGTTTAGCTCACCCTCTGGTACCTGGGTCCCGAGAATTTCTGGCTCTAAAGCCCTGAGCCAGGGTAGGACCAGCTCTCCTGTGTCTCCCTGTGTGCTCTGATGCTTAACCCCAAGGAGTGGGGGGTCTCAATTGGAGCCTGGCCTTCGGGGCCATCCGGAACTTAAGGTAGGAGGTCAGACCCTGCTTAAGGTAGGAGGTCAGACCCTGCTGGCTAGTCAGATTTATGTCTGGGCCTTCGTTGATTCTCTTGCTCCAGGCCTGCCGATGTTAGGCATGGGCCTCATGTTTGCCGGGTGAACGAAGGAATGAAACCCACTTGCTCACAGTGCACTCTCTGCTTTTCCTTGGGCTCCATGGCTCGGGGCTGGCAAAACAAGTCTGAGCATCGGTGCATCAAGCAGGAGCTTTCCTACCCCGAGCCCAGAGGTCTCCCCTTCCTCTCTGGGTTGCCCACGAGGGTCCCCGTCCTGGCAGAACTATGCTCATGGTGACATTTTCCCTGGTGGTCTCACCTTTGTCGGGTGGAGCTTTGAAGCAAGTTTGCCCGGCTTGTGTGCCCTTCATTCACTGGAGGGTCGACTCCAGAACAGATGTGCATTCTCCCTCCGGGTGGAGGAGGCTCTGAGCCCTGGCTTCAGAAGTGGAGCCAGAGTCCCCAAGTGATGCTGCTTTCTCTTTATTCCACGTCTGTCCAAAAAGGTGAGCAGGATTTGCAATTGGATCTCAGGCTGGCTGGAGACCCACGCGTAATGGTGTTCAAGTTTATTCTGGAGGGAGTCCTTTCTATCTGCAAATATTATCTAATCCTTGGCTTCACTCTGGGAGAGACTCAGTGAGTTAGTTAGACAAAGGGTAGGGCCCGAGTCAGGAGGAGAACGCAAGCGCAAAATCAGAGGTTCTCCTGGGAGCCAAATCAATACACACAGCTAATCCCTGGGCCTCTGATTATCCCTTATGACATAGAGTTTGGCCTCTGGTCCCTGGAATCCCAGGGAACTGGGGATTCTGCCTCACTAATTTTCTGGTCACTTCGGGGTTCACTGGGGGGCAGGCACACCTCCTCAATACAGTTTCATGTTGGAAAATCACTGAGTCATGGTTTCCCCTCCTTGTCTTGAGAGGGAGGACCCACTGTAGGATGGCGATGGAGTCTGGGGTGGAGGCAGTGGTCAGGTCCTCATTCTGGACGCGGCATCTTCTTCCTGAGGGGTCCTGTGGAAGGTCTTGGGGATTCAGGCTGCTTCTCTCCTGGCCCCAGGACACATCCTCTGAGCAATTTCCCTTTTCAAACAAGCCCTCTGGCTGGAGTTGGCTTTTCTTCTCTGCTGCCTCTCTCATCCCCAAAGCAGGATGGAGTAAACCATTCCCAGGTAACTCAAGAATGTTGCTGGCTGGCTCCCAGGTGATGGAAGCTTCACTAAATTTTCCTGTCTGTTCCTATTTTCTTCTTCTTTCTTCTGAAAGATAACAAGGGGGACAGAAAACATGTCAAGCAGTAGCTACTGATGGGTTGTGAGAGGAAGGAAGCTGATGGGTTCCCATGCTGGGTACAGAGCTGGACCATTCTGGTGGGGCCTGTCGTGGACTGAATCCTATTCCTCAAATATGTACGTTGAGGTCCCAAACCCTAGGACCTCAGAATGTGACTGTATTTGGAGATGGAGTCTTTAAAGAGGCGATTAAGTTATGGGTTGGCCAAAAAGTTCGTAACATCTTACAGAAAAATCCAAATGAACTTTTTGGCCAACCCAGTAAAATGAATCCATTGGCCCCCAATCCAATCTGACTAGTGTCAGAGGGACACCAGGGATGCTGGAACAAGGGAAAGGCCATGGAAGGACACAGTGAGAGGAGCACTACCTATACACCAAGGAGGGAGCCCTCAGAGGACACCAACCCTGCCAACACCGTGATCTTGGACTTGCAGCCTCCAGAACTAGGAGAAAATAGATTTCTGTTGTTTCCGGGCCCCGGCCTGTGGCGCTTGGTTTTGGCAGCCTGAACTGACTGACGCAGGCTCCTGGGCTCAGCGAGGTGCAGTGGGGTGTCCCCCAGCATGGATTTTCTGGGATCAGGGCAGTTTCTGCTCTGTTTGTACCCGGCACCCATTGGGGTTGCCCCTCCTCCAGCCCACCTGCTCCGGGGGGACGTCACGCAGCAGCCCTGCCAAAGCCTTGAGCAGCAGTCCCAGCTGGAATGCTGAGTTCAGGGCCTGTGGGACAACTGCTAATTTATCTTCATTAATGGGACCCCACTGGAGAGTCAAGGGCCCGGAGAGCTGCCTTCTGCAATTTCCTGTTCTACAAATGCTGATAGTTCAACCAACTGGCCTCAAGTGAGAAGTCTGTAATTAATTGAAAAATCATCCCTATTCAAATCATCCTGGGGCCCCAATTTTGGAGACCAATTCCTGGGCTGGATGGGCTTGGCCCGGGAAACTCTTCTATTTTCCTAACTAACAGTGAAGAACATGTGGCAAGGCCAGGAAATGTCTCTGCGATTTTTTTAAGGGATAAAGTAAATGCGTCCAACATTCTGCTGGTGGAACTTGCTGGTAAAAGGAACAGCTAAATTGATGACATAACAGCAACTGAGTCCCTCCCCCTCAAATTGACACCCTCACTTCCATGTCCCTTCTACTGGAGCCTCCCTCCCATGTATGTCCTTTTCTTTTTTTTTTTTTAAATTGAAGTATAGTTGATTTACAATGTTGCACTAGTTTCAGGTGTACAGCAATGTGATTCACATATATATATATTTCACATTCTCTTCCATTATGGTTTATTATAAGATATTGAGTATAGTTCCCTGTGCTATACAATAGGTCCTTGTTGATTATCTGTTAATCCCCAATTCCCGGTTTATCCCTCCCCCACTCCCACCTTTCCCTTTTTGTACCCACAGTTAGTTTTCTGTGTCTGAGTCTACTTCTGTTTTGTAAGTAAGTTCATCTGTGTCATTTTTTTAGATGCCACATAAACGTGACATCGTATGGTATTTGTCTTTCTCTCTCTGACTTCCCAACACTGCCTGAAGGTCGTGCTTACAGAGGGAGGATGTGAAATGGAACACCAGGATATGACAGTGAACCCCGTCCTTTCTGGGCATGCGACTCCCTGATGGCGATTTCAGAGGGGCTCTGGGCTGGGCTTTGTAGGGTTGGGTCCATCTTGTTGGAGTGAGGTTTGGGGCCGTTCACCCCTTTTTCACTTCAAGAGCCGTGGACACTTCTGTCTCTGCCACTGCAAACAGCACCGATTCATAACGGTGTTGGGGGATTTTGGCTCAGTTTCTATTTTTCCTTCCCCCCCTCCCCCTTTTTCTTCCTCCTTCTTACACCAAACCAGGATCTTCGAAATGTCCCTTCCACGCCACCCCTTTGGGGATGCCGTCCCATTCAGCATTGTCACCCCACTGTCATGGTCACCCTCACGGGGCCCGTCACCAGCCTCCTCTCCTTTTCCCCCAGAACCACAGTGGTCTCCCCTGCCCCTCACATATAACAGCCCTAGGTATTCTGTCCACCAAAGAGAAATGCACAAATATGATCCCATTTTAGTGAAACCAGCTAAAATTTATAAGTGAATGTTTACATGCCTGTGATGTTCCTGTTTATGAGTAGATGAGGATGGGGGTGGATACAGAGGAGCATACACGGCACAAGGGGAAGGGTCTTTGCAGTGGGATGAGGTGGGAGGTGAGGAAGAGAATTGGGTGTAAGGGGGGAGACAGAGAGAGAGAGAGAGAGAGAGAGAGAATTCCTATTTACAGACTGAACTCCCAGCAAGTGCTAATGCAGCAAACTCAGACCTCTGCACTGAGAGTGGAAGCCCCCCACCCTTCCCCAAATGGGCAGAAAACCTGCCCTGTGTGGTGCTTACAGCGGACAACCCAGACCCCAGAACTGAACTTGAACCGTTGCCTCAGCCGCATAGGTGAGAGCCCTCCTTAGGTGACCTGTGGGAAGGGGGTTTGGAGACTGTTCAGTTGGCATGTGCCTACTCACACTGTGACATTAGTCTTCCCGGGAAGCTCAGCCCCTCCGGCTCTCCATCAGCTGCTCTGTCCAGCCGATCCAGGCAGCGGTGGTGCTTGCTGTCCCGGGAGTCACATGCCTGCTTCGTGCTCGGGTGTCTCCACGACCTTTGTGTTGGCTGCTTGGTGCGTCCAGACTACGCGCCAGGTTCTGTGTGTGTGTGTGTACTAATATATGCTTCAAACAATGCAAATTATCTTATAGTTCTAGAGGTCACATGTCCTAGCGGCAGGACTGCTTCTGCAGGCACGAAGAGAAAAAATGTTTCCTCGGCTTTCCCAGTTTTTAGAGGTTGCCTGACTTCCTTGGCTCGTGGCCCCTTCCTTGGTCATCCAAGTCAGAGCACAGCATCCTCAAATCTCTCTCTCTCACTCTCTGTCTCTGATCTGCGTCTATCATCACATCTCCTTCTCTGACTGCTCCTGCCCCCTCCATCCTTGTGATGACATTGGGCCACCTGGATAACTGGGGACAGTCTCTTGTCTCAGGATCTTTAGCTTCATATCTGCAAAGTCCTTTCTTGCCCTGCGAGGTCACATATCCACAGGCTGCAAGGATTAGGACGTGGACATCTTGGAGGTCAGTATTCTGACACACACATATGTGCATGTATAGATATATGGAGATCTATCTATCTTCTTAGGTTTCCAATAATACATTCTGTGATAATAGGTATTATTACTCTTGCTCTGTTATAAAAGGGGAAACTGTGGCACAGAGAATTTGATCAACTTTCTGGAGTACATCCAGCTGGTAGGTGTGAGACCAAGCGTTCTGACCCCAGGCTCTGGCTGCAGAGTCCAGGCTCTAAACTGCTTCCTTCTAGACTCCTCCAGAGATAATACTAATAAAAATCAAGGCTGGGTACTAACCATCTATCAAACAACTTCAGGTGTTGCTGGAAATGCAGGAGAAGTAAAAGGTAAAACTTCTGAGAAGTCGCTCATGAGGGAGCCTGAGGAGGAGAGGACAGCCCACGAGAAGGTGAGAGAATGTTCTAGAATGAGGGAACTGAAGGGTTAGTCCATCGGATGCTTATTTCTGGGAAAGGGATTGCAGGTGATGGCTTCACTGCATGAAGTTCTGATCAAAAAGAACCAGGGTGTAAACGAGCTGGGATGACACCAGGTTTGTCCCAAGGTGGATTCCTTCATGAAGCAGAGAATGATTTGCCTGTGCACCCATATATATTTATGTTATAATAAAAATTGGGTGCATAGTCAACGTCACCAACTTGAGCTACTTAATGGAGGGCAGGGATGGGGCATTCATAAAATTTTAGTGTGGAATGTGCTCTTCTTTAAAATGAAGCAAAGTTTTTATGTAGGGTAATTCCAGCGAGGCTACTGAATATAACAATTCTTTGTAACCAGCACTTCCAGTGGAAGGTTGCATTCCCTTCTGGAATGTCTGAAGACCTTTCTTAAGTACTGTCCCAATCCACTTAGAAGCCTGTTGACAATATTCCATTGTTGTGAGTTTCTGAAGACACTTCCTGAAGCAATGTCTGCCTGGTCCCCTTAATAATTATCCCAAATTCCAGCTGAGCATGACAGCTGGTCCTTCAAGGCATGGGCAGGTGCCCCCACAGAGACACGGACATAGGATTGTCTCTGGGCCCGTCAGTGTGGCTTTTCACCAGGGCTTGGTTGGGGTTCACATTGGCCCAATAAATAGCAAGCCCCTCTGTGCCTGAGCTCTGAATACTGAGCAATTAGACAGGAATGCATGAGGCCGCTGTCTTTGTTATAGACGTGACACGCTGGCCACTGGAGCGTGTGGCTGGTGGCTTCCTGGGTGTGAGCCCCCGAATTAGGCAGATTCCCCTCCCCGGAGCCCCTTGGCTGGGTTAGGGGCTGGAGGCATCCCTTGCAGGGCAGTGCCCTGGTGAGACTGGCCGCCCAGGGAGCGGAGCAGAATGCATGCTCTCTGGGACGACTACAGCTGCAAATACACATCATTCCTCCTCCCAAACCCACAAAGGAGGTGCTTTGTGCCCTGGGGAGGCGTGAGGGAGGAGCAGAGAAAGGCCAGCGGGAACATGCCAATGGGGCTCCTTTGCTTGGAAGGGAACAGAGGATGGGGAGCCCCCATCTCCCCGTCTCCAGGTCTCCTCCAACAGCCTGGTCCCTTCTGCTGTCCCTCTGTGCTTCTACCCCAGGGATCTCACTTGATGTCACAGCTTGGAGCAGCATCGTGTGTGCATGAGTCCAGATTTGCCAGTCCTTCCCAGACGCCTCCTCCAGCCCAAACTTAACTGTGTCCTCGAGGGAGGGCTCTGTTTGGATGTCTGGTCGGCATCTCAGACTCACCTCCCCACCCAGTTTCACTCCATCTTCCTTGTTGGTAGTGGGTGGGGTGGGCACTTCCTCCCCACTTCCAAAGCCTCCCTCTGGGTGGGGGAGCTCCACTTCTCAGGCACCTCCTGTCTTGTCAGTCCCTCCAGGGGGGCGGCTCCCTTGTCTGGGAGGAACTCAGAGTGGTACCCATCCTCCTCCTTCTCTCAGGAGCACTCTACCCCGGGGTGAACAGTTCTCTGATTGTCCCCCATCACAGTGACAGTTTTGACCTCCATCGGCCACTTCTTATTTTTATTTCTCAATAAGTTGAGAACGCAGGTCAGGCAGGTGCCCTGGAGACCCCACATTTCTCATCTTGAGCAACAGCACCACCTTGTACCTATGGTTCAAGTCGGAGACACAAGTTCTTCCTTCCTTCTCTCTCTGCTCTTCAGCCCACACCCAATCTCTCAGTGGGTCATGCCAGCTCTTCCCCCAGATCGATCTCAAACCTGTCCACGGCTTCCTCCCCAGGCTAAACCAGTGATTTTTGATTGTTTTAATAGTTTCCCAATGGAACTGCCTGCTTTCCCTTCAATTTATTGAAATACACATCAAGTTCAGTGGGCTCCCCTTTTCCTTAGGATAAATTTCAAACCCAGTTCCTTGGGCCTAAGAGCCATGCACGCCCTCCCTCCACCTGCGTCTCCCCTCCTCCACCCCTCTTTTTCCATCTCAGTGTGTCCCAGCCATATGGACTTCTTTCTGTCCCCTGAACATGCCATTTTATCACCAAGGCTGACAGATTGTAGCACATGATATGCCCTCAAGAAATATTTTCCAAATGATTGAATTGTTATGTGCTCTCCAGGTGGATTTGGGGTATTCTAGGGCCTTGGAGAGTCCATCTCTACAATGAGATGGAAGCCTTGGGCTCTCCCAAGCTATATATTTGTCCTTGTTCTGACTCCATGCTCAGCAAACAACGTTCTGGTTATGATTGGCTTTCCTGGTCAGTCTTCCTCCAGGTAGAGAATGGGCTGGTCCTGCGGACGTGAGAGTATTCTGCTTCCTGTATCTGCATTATTTACCCCTGTAAACCATTACACTGGTGTTTAGGTCATAAACAAACAACTTACCAACGTTGTTCGCTAGGATACACATTGCAAGTTGGGCATGCTCTTGGTTTCTTAGCTTGCAGACTGAGAGCGAGACCATGGTTCTGGAACATTTTCTAAAACAATGAAGGTTTCCTTAGGAAGTTCTTGGGAAACAAGCCACAGGCTCTCTTCTGGCAGCAGCCCCCCCGCCCCCATCAGAATGGCTGCTTTGCTGAGACCCCCAAGCCTTTCTTGTTTTGAATTTTTTTAATGCGTGGGGTCCAAATTTGTGAGGTTTCAATATTTCCTGTTTTCCTAAAGCAAAGGCATTCTGGTTCCCAAAGTTACTGGGGCTCTCATGTGTGGAACGAGGCCCTGGGTGCTGAGATGGGTACTTCTCTAAACTGTTTCATGATAGATGTCGGCTTCCTTGTAGGATCTTGATTTTCCTTTTTAGAGAATCCCACACTGAGTGTGGACCTGATGGGAGGCAGTGCTCTCCCTGCTCCCACACAGCCCGCTGGTGCACACATGACCTACTCTCAGGCAATCAGACGCCGGCTGGTGCGCTCTTGACCTACTCTCAGCCAACCAGATGGCAGCTGGTGTACTCATGACTTATTCTCAGCCAACTAGATGCCAGTTGATGCACATATGACCTACTCTCAGCCAATCAGATGCTCAATCACAGATTGTTGAATCTACATTGAGTGCTTCTCACTCATGGGGAGAACTTGGGTGTTAGTCTTCTCAGCAGTGGCAGGCATGGTAGGCATGTGGATCAGGAAGCTTTCCTTCATGACTTTTCCTGCCTGGCCTTCCATAACTCCTTTTGGTTCTTCCTTATTTAAAGCTTGGTCCTTTATTTCCCTATGGACTTTGAGAAGACTTAATACCTTTCGTGTGTGTGTGTGTGTGTGTGTGTGTATGTATGTTTTCATGTACCAGCTTTATCTGGCATCATTTCTTTGCTTGCAGCTAAGAACTCTGATGCGTAAATTGATGCCAGGAGTGGAGTGGACACAACAGATGCTTGAGGACAGGGACAGAGTTTAGGGTTTATATAAGTTACAAAATGAGCTCCGAGATGCTATACCAGAGACCACAACGCAGAGTGGCTAAAACAAGACAAACGTGCCTTCTCTCTCATGTAACGGTGTGAGTGTTGGGAAGCCTTTGCTATCCCCAACATGTGGCTTTGTGGTTTAAGATGACATCCTTTCCAAGCCATGCCAAAGAAGGAAGAAGGAGCTGGAGTGCGATCATCTTTCTTTCTTTTGGGGAACGTGACCGAGAAGCTGCACACATCAAGCTTCCTGACTGTCATGGGCTTAGCCACAATGCCACTTCCAGCTGCAGGGGCAGCTGGGAAGCCAATCTCTACCTGGCCAGACCTATGCTCTTCTAGCATGTAGTAGGAGAGTTCTAAGGCTACAAGGAAGGAAGATTGAACAGTTGGAGACATTAGAAATGAAGGCTACAGGATGGGATGGGAAGCAGGCAAAGTCCAATTAATATTCTGGGGTGCAAATGTAGCAACCCATAGTATTCAGCTAATGAAATTATTGCCTGTAATGACCTGGAATCCAGTGCTGAGTGAGGCAGAGATATGGAGATGGAGGGGTCATATCGGTACAATCATAAAACCGTGTGATGTGTGAACAGTTTGAGGACTGCAGGAGTGGCCTGGCCAATTTCTACCACATGGAATTACTAAAGGTAAAAGAATGTTGAAACTCCAAATACTCAGGTCCAGGCATAGTATAAAGTTCAATGACATTCTATGACCATGCTGTTAGGATCTATCTTTCAGCTGGCAGAAATAGCAAAACAAATAAACAAACAAGAAACAATAACAACAAAACCCTCTGAGCTTGATCTTCAGAATTCTGAATTACACTATCAGTTGAATTCAGTTTCTCTAAGTCTTGTATATAAAACAGAGGAGGGCTTCCCTGGTTGAGCAGTGGTTGAGAGTCCGCCTGCCAAAGCAGGGGACACGGGTTCATGCCCTGGTCTGGGAAGATAGCACATGCCGCGGAGCGGCTGGGCCCGTGAGCCATGGCCGCTGAGCCTGCGCGTCCGGAGCCTGTGCTCTGCAACGGGAGAGGCCACAACAGTGAGAGGCCCGCGTACCGCAAAACAAACAAACAAACAAAAAAACACAGCCTCCCTGGCAGTCCAGTGGTTAAGACTCTGTTCTTCCACTGCAGGGGGCACAGGTTCGATTCCTGGTCGGGGAACTAAGATCCCGCATGCCACATGGCGTGGCCAAAAAAATAAAAATAAAACAGGATGCTGATCAGGAAAGAATGGAAACCTAAAAATTGGACTAGAAATACGTGGAAGAATTTGCAGCCCTCTGGTTAGCGTGAAGTGTGTCCCCTCCTTGGAACTAACCTGAGGAAGCAGGCTCAGCCCTTGTCTCATGAAGCTATTCTGTTCTTCCTGGAGAACACCACCCCTCCCTACACAGAGAGAGCTTCCTTGGGAAAGAAAGGGATCACCCCTCATTCCCCGCATGGTCCTCAGATAACTAGACCTTGGCATGTCCCAGGGGACCAACTGCAAAGTGAAATGGCAACAGAAGGCTTACCCTGCAAAAGAACTGTAGGAGTTTGCTAATTTCTATCATAAAAAATCTGGAGACATATCTGTGGGAATGGATGTCTAGGATAGTGACCCAAGGAGGAAGAACATAATTAATGTCAGGTTCAGTTGCTAATTACAGATGCAGGTATTGTGAGGTTTAGGTGTTGTGCTAGTTTCCTAGGGCTGCTGTAACAAAGTATCACAAATCCAGCAAACAGCAGAAATATCCTCTCACAATGTGGAGAGTTAGAAATCCGAGATGAGAGTGTTGGCAGGGCTGTGCTCTCTCTGAATGCTCTAGAGAAGGGTCCAGCCTTGCTTCTTTCCAGCTTTTGGTGGTTGCTGACAGTCCTTGGCTCGTAGACACGTCACTCCAATCCCTACCTCTCTTGTCGCAGGATTCCCTGTGTGTTCCTGTTTTCTCCCAAATTCTCCCCTGACCTTCCCCATTGTATAAGGACAGCAGTCATTGCATCAGGGTCTACTCCAATCCAGGATGACCTCATCTGAACTTGGTTACATCTGTAGCATCCTATTTCCAAATAAGATTCCATTTGTAGGCACTGGGGAGACATCTTTTGGGGAGGTACCATTCAACACATTATAGAAGTAATTTAATGCACCAGCCTGAACAGCTGAGAGGGAATCTAATCTTTTTCTTGCTGGTTAATACTAACCTGGGCTCAAAATCAGGAGGGAAGGCCCCCCATCACTGAAAGTGCACAGGCTGTAATTTGTAAAACTCTTAACAGCAATGGCGGTGGGAAGGGTTCCAGAAGAACCGGGGCTGGTGGCGACACTTAGCGGTTGGACAAGGAGGGGAAGTGGACATACAGAAAGCAGAATGGTCAGTTTGCTTGTCCGAGGTCTTTGTTGTGTTTAATTGATCATGGGGTTCTTGAAATGAAAATCAAATGTCAGTCCACTGAGGTCTGCTTGACTTCTAAACCGATATAAATACACACATGAGACAATAAAAGTCTAGGTCTGAATCGTGTCTTGAATTCTGTGGTTGAGAATCCCCATACCTGAATCAATTCATGAGTCAAAGTCCTTGGGCGGAGGAGGGGGCTTAGGAAAGACCTGCAATGGGGCCACAGGTGCATGGCGTGGACCTTCCTCCCAGCCTTACCCAAGGGACCCACACTGTTCACGGAGTTATTGTGTGCAAAGTAGGGGAAATGCCCAAGATATGGTCTCTTGGGCACTGGCTCTGAGCTGACACATTGCCTTTGTCCACTGGTTAGAGTGGGCTGGTTGGGGAAGGCCCAGGTGAGACCTGTTAGCCTCCCTGTGGGCCCAATGCTGGGACCATTTACTGGTCATTTGCCCAGTTCCAGGGTGAACACTTGGCATCCCCAGAAAAATGTAGGATGCACTTACGGTTTATTGACCTGTGGAATCAGGGAGAGCCCATGGAACTGGGGAGAACTCATGGGCCCAGGAGAGCCTGTGGAGTCAGCTAGGGCCCATGGACCCAGGGAGAGCCATGAAACCCAGGCTATCATGGAGGGAAGACCAAGTGTGAGAACTTCAACCTCTCTTTTCACATCCAAGTAATAAGTAAGTCTTCACTTCCTAGAGGCTGAGGAGGTGGGTGCAGCCATCAGAGACCTGGAAGAGGATGCCTTGGTGATTCTCATCATGTGCACCTGTGCACCTCCGCAAGCACACAAGGGCCAGGGGTGGGGAGAGCTGACACATTCATCATTGTACAAAATCCTCTGAGGGAGGTATATTATCATTCCCACTTTACAGATGAGAAAATTAAGGCTTAGAAAGTTAAAAAAAATGGCCCAAGGTCCCAGAGCTAGAAAGGCTGGGATCTGAACCTAGTGGTATGATCTCAGTGCCCCAGATCTTACCCACCACTGAAAAGAAGAAATGAATGTATTTCAAGCAGCCCTCCAATTTACCCTCCTGCTTAGGTGAAACCCTAGGAGATACTTCAGAACCTGAAATGGGAAAGGTGCTTTTGTTCTGAGGCCTCAGCTCTACCCAGAGCAATCCAGCCCCAGCCTGGCGTTCCATCAGATTTCTTTTCTCTTGAGAGCAAATCTGACTTGATGTTGAGACTCACCCTCCCAGGTCCAGGGGTGTTCTCTTTGTTATATTCTGTGCTCACGGAAGTATAAGTGTCACCTAAATGAGTCAGGTTCTACTTGGGAGACCTTATTTTGTTTCTTCTAAAGATTTTCTCTTCACTGAACCCCAGAGCAAATTTGAGGTGCTATGTGGCATGGACCTTGATGAGCTGGGGGTGTGAAGAAGGGGGGAGGGCTGGGGAGGGAGGGAGAGATGGATAGAGATGATGAGAGAGGGAGGGAAAGAGAGAGGGGAAGAGAGGAAAG
Source organism: Mesoplodon bidens (assembly GCF_964165515.1). Classification (NCBI taxonomy): domain Eukaryota; kingdom Metazoa; phylum Chordata; class Mammalia; order Artiodactyla; family Ziphiidae; genus Mesoplodon; species Mesoplodon bidens. Next base: position 183,365,476 of record NC_138177.1, read on the forward strand.
GAGGAGGGGAGGGAGGCAAGGAGGGAGAACCAGCTCCAGGCAGCAAAGGGCCCCAGGTGGCAACTCAATGCAACTCTCAACCCACCAGCCCACCAGGCTGGCTTGAAAAACTAGAGGTGAGGTTTAGAGAAATGAGGAACCCAGTTTCTAGCAGGTTAGGATTCAAGACCCCTACTTTTTCCACTGGAAAATGGGTTTTAATGCCACTCAGGCCATTGTCTTGCTTTGTTTCTTAACGTGAGTCACTTGCTCTTTGAGGAACAGGAGCAGCAAAGGAAGCAAGAACCGTTTATTGAGTGCTTTCTATGTGTCAGGCACAGGGCTTTATATGGACATGTTCGTATATGAAGATAGTATTTCCTGTCCTGTTGTGGCTTATGCACAATGGTCAGGGGAAATGATAGAAAATGAAAGCAAATGAGACGCAAAAATGCTCAAAGACCCCACAGCTTGAAGATAGAATCAGGATGCTGGGCCTGCCTTTCAGGGGTAATGTGGGCAAGTTTTCCCAAGTATCTTGGTGGGTTGGCTAAACACTAGGATGTTCTCCTTCCCTCACCCAATCTATCCCATTTTCCCAAAGTCTGATTTGAAAGCTTGGAGTGTACAAAAAGAATTGGTCACCTGTACTGACCACCCACAAAGCTCTGGTCATCAAGGAAAGACCTTCACCTGCAGAGGGCAAGTAACACCTGCTGTCCACCACTAGCCCAGCATCCATTCCCATAACTTCTGGTAAACTTAACTCTGCTTTGTAGAATGAGCCCACACTATTTGCATGCAGCCTTGGTGGCTCTGTCAATCAAGAAGCCCCGCCCTCACCTGGCCAAGGGGTGAGCACATGACCCAGACTCAGCCAATCAGACTCTCTCTCCCAGAATTCTGATTCTCACAAAAATGGAAAATGGTTGTAGCCACCCTCGGGAGCATGTTCCTGCTGCCCAGGTGACAGGAAGTGATCCAGTTCCTTTCTTTTCTGATATCTGTTCTTCACTTTTCCCTCTCATTTTGTAAAATCAAGTGTCCCTGATCTTCCAGTAAATGCTTAAATTGGCCAGAGTCAGACGCTGTACTTTGCATCCAAAGGACCATAACTGGTACAGATGTATTATCTTAATTATTTCACACAATACCCTTAGAAGCCAGGCATTGCCTTGTCCCATTTGATAGATGAGATAACTGAAGGTTGGGAAGGGGGTCACCCAGCAGGTGGGTGGCACAGCCAGTGACTTGGAGCCCTGCTCCTCACAGCTCCCCTTCAGGTAGCTTTAATCCAGGTGGACAGCGAGCTCCTTCCCCACCTCCCAGCTCGGCTGGCCTCCTCTGGGGTGGGAGCTCCACCTGCACGCCCCAGAAATTGGTGGGGCACCCTGGGGAGGGAATGTCTCCCCTGATTATTCCAGCAAAGGCAGGGTGAGGTTTCTGATTCCTCTCTAGAGAGATTGGCCAATTCCTAAAGCACCAATCACTTGCAAGATCTAGGGGCTCCAAGGAGCTTATCCTCCAGAGTGGAGCCTTGGTGGTGGTACCTCCACTGGATGATGGAGTTGATGACCCTGCATGGGTTAGGGGCTCAGGTGTGAGGCAGGATGGGGCGGGCCATTCAGGAGACTTGGATGGATTACATCTGAACTGATGATTTTCCAGATGGCGCATCCATCCCTGTTGCAACTCCATCATTGAGATCTATCACCAAGAAGTTGAGAATGTTAGAGACATTTATCAAGACAACCCCTGAAGAGGCCGGTGGGTGAGCCAGCTTTCCATCAACAAGTTTCCTGAGGCTGTTGGGTCTGGGAAGGAAAAAGTGCATCTTCTTCCAATCTGGGCAGGAGATGCCTGACGGAGGCCCCTGGGGTGATCCCTACCCCACCTCCCGCCTCTTGGGGGCTGAGACCTCCTGACTGGGGCATTTTGAACCTGGAGTGTAAGACTCTCACCAGCACTGTGTGGGATGCAATGCCATGAGTGGGGAAGAATTGGGAGAAGGGGCAACCACCTTGGAGGGGAAAGGGCTTCAGGGTCAACCAACAAAGGAACTTCCTCTATCACTTCTGCCCCCTGGGGCTGACACTTTCCAGCCTCAGCAGCTGCTGGTGTAGGACTTTGCTCCCCTGCAGCAGTGTCTGCATCTGTCATCCTGCAATCTCAGAAAATCTTCCCTCTTGAGTTTTGCTTGCAGCCACATCCCAAAGTGAGGCTCTGGATGTGGGGTGGAAGCTCCAAGGACCTGCTTCAGCCTCAGCTGACTGGGAGGTTCAAGGCTTTCTCTGGGGAAAGTTCATTGATTCCAACAGGAATTGAAAGTCTGCCGTGGGCCAGGCATTGTGGGCATGAGGGATTCACGTGTAAACAAAGTAGACCAAGGTCCTTCCTCCTGGAGCCCACATCCCATAAGGGGAGAGGTCGTTAATTGCTGGTGAACATAATAAGGAGTTAGATTATCTGGTGAGTTAGGATGAAGTAAATGCTGTGGGTAAGGAGGTGGAGAGGGCTGGTGCATGCGTGCCTCTGTGTGTGTGTGAGTGTGTGTGTGTGTGTGTGTCTGAAGGCACAGCTAGGACTCAGGGCGAGGAGTATGACAGAAGAGGCTGGGCCATCAAGCTGGTCTTGGCTGGAAATGGGGGCCTTTAACCTTAAATGATGCTTGGAGTTTTGACTATTAAATCATATTGGACTTTTCATTACTGAAGTGACAGGCTTTTGTGACCAAAAGTGACTGGAAGCCTTTTGTATTATCTGAGAGTAAACAGGCTAGATCTGGAGCTCTCACAAGATGTGAAGCAAGACCAGGGAAAGAAGCCCCAAGATCTGACCAACAGGGAGATAGTGGGGAGGGAGAAGGGAGTAGTACCTTTGCTCAAGGTAGAGTTTCCACTGGTCACTCAGGATGGCCAAGGCAATGGACAGCCATCAGGAGGGTGTTGATTGGAGAAGGAAGGGAAAGGTCCAGAGGATGGGGTAGGGCCTGTGGTGGAGAGTTAAGAACAGACAGAGAGGAAAGTGAGCAAATGTTGTTTAATAATAATCCAGCTTTACTTTTCTTAAATATTTTAATCTTTTTTTGACAACAAATCATATTTGTGTGTTTTCTCTGGTTTTAAAAGCAATACTTGTTCATTATGGAAAGTTGGAAAATATAAAACCATATAAAGAAGAAAACAAAGCTCAGTAATAAATCAGAAGTAATTACTCTAGCAATAAAAACTCCTATATTTTTGATGTGTAATTTGGTATATTTTTTTTATTTTTTATTTTTTTTTGATATATTTTACAGGCTATTTTTTGACCACTTTATTCCTTAATATTTTGTGGAAAGGGTAGATGTTCATAAGAGAATATCATGAACAATTTTGAGCCAGTAAATTTGAAAACATACAAAATGGACAAAATCCTTAGAAAGTATGAATTCCCAAAACTGACTAAAGAAAAATGAAACATCTAAATATTCCTATAACCATTAAGGAAAGTGAATTCAGTTCTTTATCTTCCTATAAAAAGCACACCAGACCCAGACAATTTTACATTTGGGTTTTACATTTTTAAAAAATAAATATTTTTATTCTTACACCAATGTTTTCAGGGAATAGTTTTACAAAATTAACATATGATAAGGATATAATCTTGATATCCAAACAAGGACAGTTTGATAAAGGAAAATTATAGGCTAATCTCAAACATGAACATGGATGCAAAAATACTAAAAACATGCTAACCAAATACAGCAGCATAGTATAAAACAGATAACCTATTGTGACTAAGTTGATTTTATTCCAAAAAGCAAAACAGAAAATATATTAATTTATTTCTTCCACGTTAACAGCTTACAGGAAAAAAAGATACGTTCAGTTTAATGCATGTATAGAAAGCGTTTACTTAAATTCAATGCTCTTTTATGATAGAAGCTCATTTTACTCAAACTCCAGAGCAGCAATGCAGCATCTAGAAATCTTTAGCAAATATCATATCCGGTGACAAAACACTTGAAGCATTTTTTTCAAGCCACAAATGCTCACTATCCATTCTGCTACTCAACACAGTATTGGAGGAACTAAACAGTGCACTATGACAAGAAAAATAAATAAAAATAAACAGATCAGAAGGAATAAGTATTATAGAACTGTCAGTGTGTCCAGAATGATATGCTTGTCTTAGAAAAATCCAAAATAATGTAGAGACAAATTGTACAAGTTAATTAGACAGTTTATTAAGATTACTGGATATATTATAAATATACAATTTAATTACATTTCTACACACCAACATCAATGAATTAAACATTTAAACTAAATAAATAGAATTTACTAATAGCAATGTCAATAAAGGGAGACTAAGAATAAACCTGATGGAAGCTATGCAAGATCTTTGTACTAAAATTTTAAAAACTTTGTTGGAGACTTCTTTAAATTACTTAAAGAAATTAAGAAATATTGTATAGCTATGGATAATTCAAGACAATATTATAAACATGTCCATTCTCTTCGAATTGACCTATAGATGCATTGTAATTCCAACCAAAATTCCAGTAGGGTGCCATGTGGAACTTGACCTGTGATTTCAAACTTTATATGAAAGAGTAAAGGTCAAAAAACAGCCAAAATGCCCTTGAAGAAGAAATATAGAATGTGAGAACTCTCTCATTCTGATATGAAAATTTATTAAAAAACCATAGAAATCAAGACATTATGGTCTTATCAAAGCAACAGACAAAAGGATATATTGCAGAGGTGGCCTTGTTGATCAGTGGAGAAAGGAAGGGTTAATGTATCAATCAATACATCAATAATGTTGCACCAATGGTTTATTCTTGTGAAAAAATGATATCATATGCTCACCCTTTCATGGAACTCACAGGAATAAAGAAGACATGCTAGATTGAGCACATGAAAGTGAAAAACAAAACTTTAAGACTTTTAGAAGAGCATATAGAGAATGAATGTAAACCCATGAAATAAACATACACACACTATTAAATGAATCATCAAGGAAGAGGTCAGTGCAGTCAACAATATTAAAATCTAAATCCTTCTATTTATCCAAAGGTACCATAAAGAGGGCAAAAGACACACTGCCAACTGGAGAAGATATTTGCTACTCATTAACTGATAGAGAATTAGTACCTTCAAGACACAAAGAAATCCTGCAAATCAATAGGAAAAGCATGCAAATATCACAAATGGGCATTTTGTAGAAAAATATTAATAAATTTCCAAGATAATTTATGAAAAGATACCCACCCTTATTAGTAACCATGGAAGTAAATTAAAATCAAAATGAGAAACCATATCACCCCTGACAGATAGGTACAAATATAAAAGTCTGACGGACTGGCTATTTTCCTGCCCTACTCTGTGCCCTTCCAACTGGCCCCTCGTGGGCTCCATCACTGTTGGCTTCTGATTAGCCCAGGCTGGGAGGTGGGAGTGAGCCCAGGAGACTTCTCTGCTTCCTCCCTGCTGTAGCTACCCTTCTCCACACCTACAGTTCTTACCGGCCTTCCTCCCTGCTCCTCTGTTGCTGGGCTTTGGCCACACCCCTTCCCCTATCCCCTCACCCCTAGGGGTGGTACCAGCTTCCCGTTCTGCCAGTCCCCTACTGCCTCACCACCTCTGTTCCTTCTCTTAGCCCTGCCCACTCTTTGTGAAGTAGTCTGTTCATTAACGCCTCTTCATGGAACAATCTTCTTTTTTGCTGGGACACTGACAACAATACAAGAAATTGGGAGGCCATGAAAAAACAGCGTCTTTATTCGCTGCTGGTGGGAATGCAGATGGTATGCGCCCTGTGGGAAACAGTTTGCCCTTCTCTGCATTTGAAGATGCACTTACCTTACAAACCAGTAAGCCCTCATCCATACACCTAATCCCAGAGAAACTCCAGGACACATGAATGGTAGCAGCAGTCTTAGCTGGAATGGAAAAAACAAAGGAGCCCACTCAAACACCCCATCAAGAGTAGCATGGCCAAATACATCGTGGTGCACTACCCCAAGGGTGGAAGCGATGGAATTACAGGGCACACAAAAGCACGGAAAACAATGTCGGTCATAAAAGCATGTCAGAAGACTACCAAACGTAAAATAGATAGCTAGTGGGAAGCAGCCGCATAGCACAGGGAGATCAGCTCGGTGCTTTGTGACCACCTAGAGGGGTGGGATAAGGAAGGTGGGAGGGAGGGAGAAGCAAGAGGGAAGAGATATGGGAACATATGTATAATTGATTCACTTTGTTATAAAGCAGAAACTAACACTCCATTGTAAAGCAATTATACTCCAATAAAGATGTAAAAAAAGAAAAAATTACTCCTAGAATTCAAACGCAAAAAAAAAAAAAAGCACGTCAGAAGAACATAAAAATGCCACCCATTCATGTTTAATTCGAAGCCTAGAAAATGAAACAACATATTGTGGAGTAATACATACATATGTGGAAAAAGGGAGAGAATGACAAAATTTAGGCTGGTGTGTGTCTCTTTGGGGTTGGGAGGGGATTATAACCAAAGAGCAGCACTGGGGGCTTTGACTGTCCTGGCAACCATGACCTTCTTAAGGGATGCTCATCACAAACTCTACACATATATGACACAGATTCTTGCATGTACGATCTGTCTCATAACATAAAATACAGAAATTAAAATATACTTTTTAGGGACATTATCCTCCTCCAACTCTATATTTAATGCAGGAGAGCTTTTCCCTTTACGGTTGTGTTATAATTGAATCACTCCCTTATTGTTGGACTTGAGGTCATGCCGGGCTATTGTTCCTCAGTAACCAAGCTGGATGGTGCTTTATCTCATTTGACCTGCATGCTCATTTTGGAAGATCTACATCCATGCTTTTGGATGAGGAACTGCAGGATGGGCTGGTATTCACAGGACCCCGGTATCACTCTAGGTTTTCTGCCTCCCTCTGGTCCCGGGCTCTCCCCCAGCTTGGAGTGTTGGCCTGATGGCTTTCTTCAGGCTGCCCGGGACCTGAGTATCTACTCGGCTACTCCAGGCTCAGCTTTGTTTGGGGTTCGAGGCTGGAGAGGTGGTGGTGCTGGGGTCTGCAGGTTAAGCTGCCACAGAGCCACAGCCTGGCGCAGTAGGGAGCGGGCACTGCCGGGTGTGGGATTTGTTCCCGGCGCAGAGAGCCCTGAAGCTGCCATGTGTCGGCCTGCGGTGACCTGTCTGCCTCTCCTGCGGTCTGGGTCTCCCACTGGCTCCCGGTCCTGTGGGGGCAGCCAAGGCCCTGTCTGGACCTTGGGCCCTGCAAGTCGTGACTCAGCCCTGGGACACGGCTTTGTAAGATGGTGTCTGAACCACAGCCTTGAAACACACTTCCCTTCTCTAAGGCAAGAGAGTTGAATTTTACAGCAAGTTGACAGGGAGTTTTAGATCCTTTTTCTCTGAACAGAACCTGACTTTTCTGCTCTAAAAGGAAGAGCTTGTTTTTTGAGAGTTTGTGTCCTGCCAGGCACTGTGCATACATTCTCCACTTTATATTTTCAGTTTATCTTCTCATTGAATGGGTAGTATTGTCCCATGTTACAAATAATGACACTGGGGTCCAGAGAGATTAAGTTACCCCACATCTAAGGGGGCATCTGAGGCTTGACCTCAGCCCTGTTCATTCCACATTCTCCGGAAGTTAATGAAATTCTCCCTGGGCACTAGGCCTCCGCGTTAACTCAACATGTGCCAGATGGGGCAGCGAATAAGGCATTCTTGTTCTGCAGAGCCATCAGAATTTACGATCCTATGACTGGCTTCATCCCGGCTGTCCCCTCTGGACTGTGTGACTTCAGGGTGGCAGTTAGTCTGCCTAATTCTCAGTCTCCTTGTAAAATGCCCTCAGAGACGGTGCCCACGTTACAGGGTGTGGTGAGGTCAAATGGTGAGTGGGTGTGCAGTTCTAAGCACAGTGTAAAAGCTCCAAATATTTATTTCAGTTATGGAAGAGGGAGCAGGGTAGGAGAGGGCTTAAGGATCTGAGCTATAGAGACACAGAGACCAGGTTTAAATCATGGCGCTCAGAGTTACTAGCTGTGTGGCCCTGGGGAAGTCACCACCCCACTCTGAGCCTCAGTGTACCCACGTATAAGAGAGGGACACCCATAGTGCCTTATGTATAGCCTCGTGGAAGGGCTAAGTGAGGGAAGGTGTGCTGACTTTGAACTGAGCCTCTGCACAGTCAAGTGTGGGCACGTGGCAGCTGCTGCCTTTGGTGCCCTTGTATTTGTCCCCCATCTGGCTTCATGTGGTTGGAGATGTCCTGGGGGGACAACAGAAATGCCCCCTGGTCCCTCTCAGACTCTTAATCCTTCAGTCCCTTTCAGGTGGGGTGGGGATGGAGGGAGGCAGGCAGGTCTCAGCTGAGTGGCCTGGGGACCTCCTGGGGCACTGGGCAATGGGGAGGCTCCTGCCTGGTTGCTGGGTCCCTCTCATGCCAGCACTTAAGTGAGGGAAGGCTGGAGCCATCAGATAGCAGCCAGCAAACACGACTGGCAAGGGCAGCTCTCCGCTCTGCACCCCATCCGTCAGTTCTCGCCCGTGGAGTCTCCCCATCTAATTTGGGGCAAGTGGTTAACTGGAACTTGAATGTGGCTGGACTGTGGCCCGAGACAGTGGGGGTGGAGGTGTGAAGAAGGGAGAGCTCTGTGGGCACGTTCCCACTGCCCAGAGGGGTTGAGGGTCCCCATCACAGCGGGAGGGGGTGACTGGGGGTCACCAGAACTGGGGGCAGCTGAAGCCATGTTCTTGCGGTCTCCTGCAGCTGCTGGGTCTCAGCTCACATGGCCTGAATCGCAGAGACGATTAGGATTTAATGCACCTTGGTGCTCACATTTCTGTCATGTTTTAGGATCTAATTGTTGGTAATTTTGTTAATGCTACTGATTGTCACCAGAGGCCCAAGGAAGGCTACCTTTTCTCTTTTGGAGTAAGGAATCCCACTTCCAGCTCCCTGTACCTCCCAGAGTCACCCTGTCATCCACCCAGGAGGTTCCTGGCCTGTGCCTGCACTGGGGGAGTGCGTGAGGGCAGAAGCCATGGACCCGGATGCCACCGCTGTGGGCTTGCAATGGGAAATGGGTCAGTAGTACAGATCTAATGGTCATTGCTGGGATCAGAGGGGTGAACCATTAACGCAGTGCCTGGCACACAGCACATCCTTGACACATGGCAGCTGCTAGTTATTTTTATACACAGCTTCAGCACCAACTTGCTGATGGCCCTGGGTGATCCACTTAGCCATTTCCCTGATGCAGAATGTGAGGACGAGGGTCATCATTCTAATAATAGCCATTGCTTCTTCAAGAGTTACCTCCTTCCTTCCAGGTTCTGTGTTGGCACGTGGTCCTTGCCGAGTCAGTACCCACTTGATGAGCTCCTGGAGGGCAGAAGCCTGCTCCATAGTTACAGGACCAGTGTCTACTCCAGTGCCTGGTGCATAGTCAGTGCTTTATAAATATTCAGTGACACATTGAGTGAACTGACATCATGTAGAAGAGTTACAGCAAAGGGACCCACCACAGGTAAATGGTAAGTGGTATAAGTTGCATGTAAGCCCTGTGAGGGCAACTGTCTGTCTTGTTTGCCATCCCGTCCCCCCAGAACAATGCATGGCACATAGCAGGTGCTCAACAAACATTTATTGAATGAATGAATAGAAGGGACAAGGACTTCCCTTGCAAAGCACTTTGACATGGGATAAATAAGACGTGTCCCCCTAGATAGCTGTGCCCTTCAGCCCAGTCGGGATTCTCTGCAGAGTGGTCAGACTTGCATTCTGAGGACTAGACTACAAAATCTGAATTCAGATCTTAACTGTGTTTGTTTAACTTTTGAGTCTTTGTTTCACCTTCAGTAACATGAAGATGGTGATAATAACAGTCCTGTGTTCCCCTGTTACTGGGAGGATCAGATGAAATCATGGTAGATGTTCAGTGAACGTCAGCTGTTGCTAATTGGGGGCTGGGCAAAGGGAGGACTGGCTCTTGATGTCCCTTTGTGGATCCATGACCCCTGACCCTTCTGCACAGGAGACCCCTCTCCTGATGCAGGACAGGTCTTGGAAGAAACGTGAGGGCTGTGTGTCCCGTCATTCCTGGGCAGGCTGGTCCCAGCTCCTTGCCCAGCTGAGCTTAGCATCTGAAGGAACCTGTGGCTTGTTCTGAATCCAAAGAGGAAGCCGGATCAGACTACAGCAAGTCTGAAACCCCAAGGAAAGAAAATTAGTGCAGTAAGGATAGTCGATCTTGGATGTCAGCAAAGGTGGGTATCAGTTTTAGATCTCTTTATGGAACTAAAATTCAATACACACAGTGCATTTTATGGTTTGCCAGCTTTGATGAAACATGGTAATCAGTGCCCAAGTATGGCTGTTTGATACCCCATTAACCCCTACGTGGAAAGGTTGGACTTAATGGGATTGCTTGAGTCAAAAACAAGTATCTGATCACAGCAATCTCCCTCTTGCTGAGGCCCCCCAGCTAAGTTTGTTTTTAGGGAAAAATCTCATTTGGTCACACTTCCTGGAGGTGCCGTGGGCCTCTCTCCTGCTGTCCAGCTTCTCCGATATCTCCTCAAGGTTCGCTGATGGACGGCCTGGCAAAAATGCTGGGGATGGTGCCTGGCCCAGGGTGAACCCTTACTGTAGTTGTCATTATTTTTCTTACCTTTTATTATATACGTGTAAAGTGATATAGTTTGAATCCCACTGAGAACTAGGATGCTAGATTATTATCTTCCTGCTTGTTATGAGCAGTATTCTCTGGGCTTGTGGAAGTTCCTAAGACCCAGAAGACACTGGCGCAGTTCATAAGAAGTTCATGAGGCACCAGGAAAGACCATCTTGCACAAATTCTCCCTTCCTCCAGCTTCTGGCCGTGGTCTTCTTTTACCAGCACACCTGCTACTCCTGTAACACACCTCTAGCAATGCTCTCCTCTCCCAAAGCTGTCTGGCCCTCATCCCCAGAGCCTGTGAATACGTGACCTTACATGCAAAGGGGGCTTAAGGTTGTGGATGGGATTAAGATTGCCAGTCATCTGACCTTGAGATGGGGAGACTAGCCTGGGTGATGCAGGTGGGTCCAATGTCACCACAGGGCAGAGTGATGCTGTGTGAGAAGGACTCAACCTACTTTTACTGCCTTTGAAGGTGGAGGAGTGGTCACCAGCCAAGGGATGTGGGCGCCTGCAGAAGCTGGAAAAGGTAAGAAAACAGATTCTCCCCTGGAGCTTCTGGAAGGAAGGCAGACCTGCCGACACCTTGATTTTAGCTCAGGGAGACCCATGTTGGACTTCTGACCTCTGGAATTGTAAGGTCATAAACTTGTTTTGTTTTAAATCACCAAGTTTGGGGTATTTGTCACATCAGCAATAGAAAATGAATACGACAGCCCAGCTCAACTGCTGATGGAGTTTTCCTTCAAGTTAACCTTCAAGCTCCAACTTCAGGCTTGAGGTTCTTCCCTAGGAAGCCTCCCCTGACTTCTGCTACCCTCTGCCCTCAGAATGGGGGTGTCCCTTCTGGTCACCCCAATGCTTCCGATTGCTATCTCTGTGCCCCGTCTCTTAGATGGTGAGCACCTGGAGGGCAGGGCCAGGCCACTGTCCTAAACAGCAGCTTGTGGTTATTGCTGCTGATTCAGTTTTTAAAATAAGAGAAGACACCAATGTCGCTGCCTCAAAGTGTGTGCCTGCTGCCTGCCTCGATTCTGGATGCTGGACCCCAGCCAGGAGACGTGAGTAGAGGGGGCTCAGTCTGAATTCGCAGCCAACAGCTGACGGCTCGAAGGGCCAGTGGCTAAAAGTGCATTCAATTTCAGTTACAGGCAGATGCTCTGATTTGGTTCTGGGTCAGTCCGTTGTGGGATGACAAAGTGCAGTGCAGCATGCTCCTTCTTTTTATTTTTTTTAAATTTATTTATTTATTTTGCGCTGTCCTGGGTCTTCGCTTCTGTGCGAGGGCTTTCTCTAGTTGTGGCAAGCGGGGGCCACTCTTCATCGCGATGCGCAGGCCTCTCACTATCGTGGCCTCTCTTGTTGTGGAGCACAGGCTCCAGACGCGCAGGCTCAGAAGTTGTGGCTCACGGGCTCTAGAGCTCAGGCTCAGTAGTTGTGGCTCACGGGCCTAGTTGCTCCGTGGCATGTGGGATCTTCCCAGACCAGGGCTCGAACCCGTGTCCCCTGCATTAGCAGGCAGATTCTCAACCACTGCGCCACCAGGGAAGCCCCAGCATGCTCCTTCTTGAGCCAAATACAAAGTAATTTAAGAAAAATTGAAGTAGAGTTGATTTACAATGTTGTGTTCATTTCTGCTGTACAGCAAAGTGATTCAGTTATACATATATACACATTCTTTTTTAAAATTTTCCTTTTCATTACGGTCCTTTATTCCTTTAGCCAATGGTTGCACTGTATCTACCATGTTGCCTTACCACCTTGCATGGAGAAAGCATCAGGTGATGTCCACACAATGAATTACTAGGATAAATTGTTGGGTCTGGGGATTCACCCGTATTTTGGGTTCAGGCCCAGTTTACACAAAGCAGGAGGTAGAGAGGAAAGTGGTGTGGACTGGCATTGAAGACCCCAGTGTCTGTCTAACCCTTTGTCACCATCTCCCAGGGTAAGGGGGACTGGTCCCTTCCTCCTCTGCAATGAAGTGTCCTGACCTGTCAAAGAGTCACAGACAGATTTCCTACTTTCCTGGGTCAGACCGAAGTCCTGGAGGATAGGCCCACCTGGAGGGTCCCGGTCAGCAGAGGGGTGGGAGGCGGATTGCTCTGGATTGCTGCAGACACTGCTGGGGCTCATCTGGGGTCCTCGGATCCCATGGCCAGCTTTGAGCACACACCCCTTGCTCCTGTGTGCCTGCCTCTACCTGCCTCCCTGGGCTCGGGAAGCCCCTGGCACTGGAAGCATCTGGAAGGACACTGCTCCCCTCCCTATCTCCCTCCCCTCCAGCTGGGTGGCCTCTTGAGGTGTAATTTCCACTCCTCTGAGCTCCCTGGTAGGATCAGGGGAGGGAGGCTGGGGCCCTGCTGGGCTGGGCCCCCTTCCTGTGCTCCCACCCCGCCCCACTTTCCCTGGAGTTCACAGATCCTTCTCCCGCCCCAGGGGTCACTGATGGGCCTCGGCAGGACCTCCAGGGAGACTCAGAGCTTACGGACACTTGCCCGAAGGCCCGGCTGGCTGCTTGGCTGGGCTAAGGCACCACATCAGGGGCCACATGGCTTGCAAAAGGTGGGGCCCTGGGATCCAGAGCAGAAAACAGCCCCAACCCTGCCTTCTGCTCGTGAACCGGGAAAGCCCAGCACTTTCGGACAGTGTCCTGAGACGCCCAACCGGGGGTGAAGAGATTCTTGGAGCAGAATTCTCCCCAGAGCTGCCCCCATGCCCACTCCTTGCCATGACCGCAAAGCCCGTTTCCTGGCCGGGTCTCAGGCCCACAGAATCCGTCCCAAGGCATCTCTCTGAGCAGAGAGCAAAGCTGAGGCCACAGTTAGAGGTCAGACAGAAAAGCTGGTGCCCACCAGAGGCGTCTCAAGTCCAGAAAGACCTTGGGGCCAGTTACCTTTGCCCTGGTGGTCTCTGGGTTCCTTGATGGGACACCTGCCTCCCCTGGGCCTCAGTTTCCTCTTCCGTGAAATGGGGGCATCCTGCTGCCTGTCTCTCGAGCTTGTGGTGGGGGTTAAGGAGAACAAGCAAGTGAAAGAGCCTTGGAAACTGTCACGCTCCTTTTTTCTGACACTTGTCCCACCTCCTCTGCCATCTCAGCTCTCACACCCCCAGCTCATAAAACGACAGTAAGACAGCAGCCTGTCCTGGAGGAGGTGGATGCTCGCCTCCCTGCAGCCCTACCCTCCTCCTTCCCGGGCAGTGCCAACAGCGGGCTGGTGGGAAGGAGACTTCTGTCTGTGTTTTCTCCCCCATTGCTCACTGTAGCTCTTGGAACGATTCCAGGCCATCGCGGTGCTTGACTGATTCGTGTGCAAAGTCTCAGATGCAGGCGATGTCCTGTTCCTTCATCAGTGAGGGACCCTGGGCCCTGGGGGGTCCAGGCTTGTCAGAGGGCGGGGGCCAGAGAGGTGATGGGGAATGATGAGGGGTGGTCACATCCTGGGTCCCACCTTCATGACCTCATCTAATTCTATTCGCCTCCCAAAGGTCCCACCTCCAAATGCCAGCATACTGGGAGGTTAGGGCTCCAACATGTGGATTTTGGGGAGACATTCAGCCAGTAACACTCTTGCACTAAGCACCAAATATTAACTCACAACAACCCAGGGGCTTGTCACCCCCATTCAGCCCCCCATCCTGCGGGTAGAGTAACCGAGTCGGAGGGAAGGTTCCTGTCCCGAGTCACGTGTGTGTGGTTACAGGGCTGGGGTTGGCTGGGACAGCAGGCATTCAGAGTCTATGCTCCTGACCCTGAGGGCACACTTTCCCCTGTGATACAAGAGGTGCCCTGCCCCACGGGCCACTGTCCAGTGATGGGAGTTTAGGGAGAACCCGGTGGTCCATAGAGGCTCTCCGCTCAACACCAGGAGGCAACCTGAGGCTGGAAACTTCCAGAAACTGTCCTGAGCTATGCCAAGCTTCCCATGGGCCTGCCTCTTCCACCAACCATGAGACAGTGGGTTTTCTTCCCTCCAAATCCCACGAGCTTTGGAACCAGACAGATAATCAAGAGACTCGTGGAATATTTGTCTCTGATTGGGACCAGTGAGAATAAGATTGGGTTGTCTTTCTTTCAGCAGATTCCATCTTTCGACACTGGGCCAGACTCCTCCTCCCAGGAATGTCCTGTAATTTACAAGGGGGTCTGCATCCCAGCAGGACAGGCACAGGGCATCCCAGGAACCCGCCCACCTGTCATCTGGTGTCTCTGCAGCATTGCTTCTTGCAGGGCACTGGACTGGCCATGGTGAGGTTGGCAGGACGAGTGGCAGGTTCATGTCCGCGAGAAGTTTAAAGTCTCTCTGGGAAGCTGAGACCTGCAAGCCTGGGGATGCAATGGGACAATATGACAGCGTTCTCTGACACGTTCCCTTCCCCTCCATGCCACCATCACTGGCTCCCTCCCTCTCTCTCCCCCCAACACTCACCCACTGTCATCTTCCCTGGAGCCAAGATCCAATCTCTGCCCCTTGTCCCTGTTCATGTCTGTGACGGCAGGAAGTGCAGGACTCCCAGGCCACCCTTCCTCCCATGCAGCCCTGGTGCCCCTACCCTGATGTCATCTCCCACCCTCCCCCCAAAGCCTGACCTCCTTCCATGGTATCATCCAGAACCCACGGGCAATGGGTTTGTTTCCCCAATGCCACTTGTGATGCTCTCCGTATTCTATTAACTAAATGAAGCCTAGCTCTCTGTGCCGGCCCAGCTCCCCCGACGGGGCTCCTCTCTCTGTCACAGGACCCGTTGCTTCTTATTGCCCGTCCTGACCCTCCCTCTCTCCTCCTAAGACCTGAGCTCTGACACTCATCTTCCACCTCCCACTCCATGTTGCTGGCGTCTCTAAGGACCAGCTCCCTGCTGTCCACACGTGTCATCGTTTTTGTTGCATTTCATATCCATGGAGACGTTCCTTCCAACACCCCAGTGTCCCAATTCCTCAGCTTCCTCTCTTCCGAGGATCGCGTCCCTTGTCCCCACAGGTGGCCGTCCCCTGTGCCTTCACTCCCTGTGGGGCACGCCACTTCTCACACCAAGAGGCAGATCACCCCCTCTTGAATCTGGGCTGTCCCTGGTGATGTGCTGACCAATGGAAGGTGGGATGCTCCTTCTCAGAGCCCAAGCTCCGCTCTGAGGGGCTCCTGTGCCATGCAGAGGCCAGGTGAGGGAACTTCTGTCCATAGCTCCCAGCCAACAGCATCAACTGCCCGCCGTGTAAGTGAGCCATCTCAGCGCCCAAAGCACCAAGCCTTCCGATGACACCAATCCCGGTGCTGTCTGATGACGGCACATGAGATACCCCGTGAGACCACCCAGCCTAGTCCACTCAGCCCACTAAAAGTGGGCTGAAAAAAAGAAAAGTGAAAGGTAATAATAAATCCTGTTTTAAGCCACTAAGTTTTGGCGTAGTAGATACTCAGCTATAGATATCAGGACAAAGTTGGTACCTGGAAGAAGAGCGTGGCCACCACAAAAACCTAAAACAAGTGGCACCAACTTTGAGACCGAAGGCCTGAGTGTCTTGGAGGAAGACGGGGGTGCTGTTATCAGAGGCTGGAGAAAGGCGACCCCGCTGGGTCCTGCTAGAAAGTCTGACAACAGTGTCACCATAAAAACAGAAAATATATCTCATGAACCGGTGGACTGGGCTCTGGAGATTTCCAGACGGAATGTTGAAAGCACAAACTGGTTTATCTTTGCCACATGTGATAAGGTGTGAATACCACTCCTCAGCGGTAAGACTCTCAAAGTAAGAGACAGCCTCAGGATGAGTCAAGAGTGTGGTCCCTTGGCAACACCTCAGAGATGCTGGAGGGCTCCTCACAGACCCTGGGTGGCTTCCGAGAGTGTGGGGGACATTGTCATGTGGTGCCCTGGCTCGGGGCTCAAGGTGGCGGTGGGGAGGACTGGCTCTGGGGTCTTTCAAGAGGACCCACCCACCCTCCCACCCTTTCCTCCCTCCCTCCTCACATCAGGGAGTGAGTCCAGTCTTTTCCCCTTGAGTCTG
This sequence comes from Mesoplodon bidens, assembly GCF_964165515.1. Taxonomy (NCBI): domain Eukaryota; kingdom Metazoa; phylum Chordata; class Mammalia; order Artiodactyla; family Ziphiidae; genus Mesoplodon; species Mesoplodon bidens. The sequence goes on from NC_138177.1 coordinate 183,382,153, forward strand.
GGATGGATCAGTGACATGTGTGGAGGAGGTGATGTCCTGGGACTTACTAGGCTGGGCCCCAAGAAGCCGAGAAACTTCCTGCTGGGTCTCCTGGGACACGCAGTCTTGGGAGGCTCCCTCTCTGGACCTGGCCATCTCGCTGTGAGAAGCCCAAGCCCCTCGGAAAGGCCACGTGTAGGCACGTCCATCGCAGCCCAATGGAGTGCCCCCTGCCAGTCACGTGCGTGAGCTGTCTGGACGCCCAGCCCATCAGCCTTCGGGTGACTTCGCTCCAGTCACTATGTGGCTGAGACACAGAGTTATCTCAGGGGAGACGGCAGTTACCTGAGATACACGAGTGAGAGTGGCCCAGCCAGCCGACCCACAGAACTGCGGAAGGCAGCACAACTTGTCCCTCATGTCCCTACGTTTTGCGGTGGCTTGTGACACTGCAGTAATGACCGCAAGCTTTCCTCCTATCGTGAGCCCTAGACCTCATCTCACCAGTAATTGCAAACATTCCCACTGTCTCCAACCAACTACAAACGCTTCTCTGTCCAGATGATCCCCCACATACCCAGGATTCAACTTCCTTCAGCTCCACCAGGCCCCCCAGCTTTGCACTCCTCTCCCCCACCCCGTGCCTCTTCCTCATCACCCAGGGTCCTTCATTATAACCTTCCCTCTGCATGTGTGATCAAAGCCATGAATGCTCCTCCCTGTACTATTCTGGCAACCTCTGTCTGATGCTGATTAAGTCCAGCTCTCCCTCTCTGTAAGCCTTTACCTGCACAGCTGGCCATGGCCGACAGAGGACCCACAGCACCTGTGATGACGGGTCCCGTTTCAGACTCTTGACCACTAACATCCCGTGGCCCCCCTTTCTGGTCATAATCATGCTGTACATCTTCAGCCCGTTCCCAGAGCCCTCCTTGCACAGCCCTCCATCCCATGTCCCAAACTTCTAATGCCTCCCCACCCAGCGCTCAGTCGACACCTTCCTTCCTGTGAGAAATGAGCAACAAGAAGGGACTTCCGTGAGCATCTCTCTGGCCTGCATCTTTGCCCCATCACCCTACATCTTTCCCTCTCTGAGTGCCTAGTAAGACCGACCCCCTGCCTTGTCCCTAAATCTTGTCTCTTTTTGCCTGCTCAAGTCACTGCCATCAGCTTCTCCACCTTAGAGAGAGAAGACCCTGGGTCATCCCTCCAAGGTCAAGTCCATTCTCTGCTATCCCAGTTATCCAGGTTTTGTTTTTTGTTTTTGTTTTGGCCATGCTGTGCAGCTTGTGGGATCTTAGTTCTCTGACCAGGGATTGAACCCGGGCCCTTGGCAGTGAGAGCGCAGAGTCCTAACCACTGGACCGCCAGGGAAGTCCTCCAGTCATCCAGATTTGATGCCTCCTGTTCCTCCCCTGTTCTCCTTCGGATCCACTCAAATCAGACTTTTGTCCCTATTCCACCCCCAAAACTCGACTTGTGAGACCACTCCTGACATCCACGTTGCTAAGTCCAACCGTCACTTCTCTAACCATCTTACCTGACTTGTGAGCCGCTTGGACGTCACTTGAACATCACACTTTCCTGCTTTTCTTCCTCCCGTGCAGTTAGTTCCTTCTCCATCCCCTTCACCATTGCTGAATCCTGGTGTTGGGGCCCCAGATCTCATTCCTTGGGTCTCTTCTCCATCCACTCTGGGTTATGATATTCAGATTAATGATATTATGATATTCAAAATGACACCTGTGTGCAATAACACCCAAGTGCACCGTCCTGCCCAGGACTCTCTCTTGAACTTGGACGTGGCCCCTTGACGACCCTCTCCAAGTGTCCACTTGGTGTCCACTGGGTGCCTCATAGCAGCGGCCCCTCCCTAGAGGCAGAGGGTGGGAGTAATCCTGCTGGGATGGGGGCAAATGTGGATGCATTTGCATGTGCATGTGCAGAAATATAAAAATACTAACAAATGGAGAAAAGCCAGTCTGCTTGCTATTATTGCTGCATGGCAGCATTTTGAGGCACAGTCAGGGCTCGAGGCCTCCTTGCTCGCCATGGGGCGTGTGCTTCCTGCTGCTGCTTTCTTGAACTTGATGTGTTTGTAAGAGCAGACGCTTGACACTTCCTTCACACCTGCTGTCTTCACAGCTTCTCCGTCACGGCAAATGATCACTTTCTCCTTAGGCTGCACCTGGGGACCATCCTCACCTCCTCTTCTTTCTCGTACGCCCCCTGGCTGGTCGGTCAGCGAATCTGGTCAGCACCACCTCCCAAAGGCAGTGCTGTCTCTGGGTCCCACCACTCGGCCCCGCAGGAGGATTCTGTTTCCGCCAAAGGTCTTTCTGAGAGCGCTCAGAGGATCCTTTAAAAACGTACATCGGATCACACCATTCCCCAGAAGCTTCCAGTGGTTTCCCACGTCCTTAGGAGCAAAGCCAAGTCCTCCTCATGGCCTCGCAGGTCCACTGTGGTCTCCCTTCCCCTCCACCCTCTCCCCTGCCTTCTCCTCTGCATCCTCAGCTCCAGGCTCGCCTGCTCCTGGCTGCCCCATGGATGTGCAGGTATGCGTCCACCTGTGCTCAGTCACCTGGCTGTGCTGGACCTAGAGTCCACAGCCCTGCTCCTAAGGGAATCCACCCCAGCGTCTGGGACAGCTGGAGAGCCGAAGGTGAGACAGGACACCTCGGAGAAGCAAGGTCCAAGTTGGTCACGTCCAGCTCCAAGGGGTCCCTGGTGCTGTGGCTCTATGCCTAGCCTCCCATGTGCCACAGTGGGGTGGGGTCTGCGGGCCATTCATCACCGGGTGGCCCCAGCCTGATGGAGTGTAGGCCAAGGGTGAGGTGCTCTGACAGGGCACGAAGGACGTCTTCGTGGGAGCCGCGGCCCCAAGATCTCCTCCTGTGAATTAGTGCGGGGTCTCACCACCGCAGCACTGCCCCACTGATGGATGGGACAGGCCAGCAAAGCCCGGGATGCAGAGAACCACTCATCTTCATAGAGGAATTAAAAGGGATTCTGCTTAGGGGATAAATCTTGGCCACAGTCTGGGTGCCTGGCTTTTGTTTCTCCTTGAACTCCCGGGAGGGAGCCCAGCCCCCACCCATGGTCTCGCTTGCAGGGGTCGGGGCTGGAGGGGGTCGAGTGCCCCTCTGTCTGTCTGCCACAGTCCTCTGATTTTCCAGGTGGTAAACTGAGGCTCTGAGAAGTGACCTGACCAGGGCCACAAATCTAATCACTGGTGGTGACAAGACTAGAACCTATCTCCTGACTCCAAACTCCTTGCGGTGGGCAGTCGGGCTGTGGTCTGTTCGGTGGCCCTGGGACACCCTGGTCCATGAGCATCTCTCCTTCGATGACCTGTCACCCTGGGAGGCCACTACCAGAATCCTTTGGGTCAGAACAAGAGCAGACTCCTCTCCCTGCCTGGCAGCCCTGCTCCCAGGCTCTGAACAGGGTCCCAGGAAGGAAGTGGAAACTCAGGAGCCTTGGGGGGCCTGAAGGGAGGGGAGGGGTGAGCTCAGGGCTGGGCTCCAGGGCCCGGTGGTGAGAGCCCGCTGTGTTGAAACCGCTAGGTGGCGTTTCGGGGGATTCCAAGGAGCTCTGATCCTTTATGTTTCAGCGCAGAAAGAATTCAGCGAGAGGCAAAGTGATAGATAAGAAGTGATCTATTAGAATAGGACGCTTGTGAGGCTTACAAGTCGGCAGGTGAGAGGGTGCCACCCTGAGAACATAGTGGGCTACAGTTTTATAATCAAAGGAAAAGTGGGAGGGGGAAAAGGCCACCTTCTTCCTCATTCTTGAGTAGATGTCATGCTTCCATCATCAGCTCCTCCTTCAGGCCGGGCAGGGGAGCTTCCTTGTTCATACATAGTGAAGCTAGGACTGTCTTGGCACTATGGAAAAATTATGTCAGGTCTCAGTACAATGAGGGTCTTTCACTTTGAAATGTTAGCTTTCCATAAATTATTGTTTTTTATGTGTGCAGAGAGCATGTCCTAGGGCTCATTAACTTACTGAGCTCACTGGGCAAGATGTGGGTCTCATGCCACCATTGTTTTATTGTTTTGGGACATGTCTCATGCTTCTGCTGCATGGGTTTTGCTGCTAAGCAGGCCTGCTTGGTTTTGTGGTTAAATAAACCTGTTTTCTTGAGTGATCATTAACTAACGTGGGTCTCATGCCACCATTGTTTTATTGTTTTGGGACATGTCTCATGCTTCTGCTGCATGGGTTTTGCTGCTAAGCAGGCCTGCTTGGTTTTGTGGTTAAATAAACCTGTTTTCTTGAGTGATCATTAACTTACGTGGGTCTCCCATATATTTTTTTTTTACTTACAATCCCTTAGTGGGATTAACTATTTAATCACCTACTTTGTCTCTTTACTTTGTCCATATCAGTGTCGCCCCAGCACCTGGCACAGACAGGGGAGCCTGCACCATACACTTGTTGCGTGAATGCTGGGACCCCTGATCCCAGCCCTGCTCGGCGTCAAATACCTCTGCCGGACGAGTGGCCTCAGGCCATGACTGTCACCAGCCTGGCTCACGCTGTGGAAAGCTTCCTACAGGCCAGGCCCTGTGCAGGGGCCTTAAATGCAGTCATCATTCCCAGCGGGGAAACAGGACAGGACTGTTGGGCGGGGCTGTCACCTTAGGCTTGGTACCAAGTGTAGGGGCAGGGGGTGGTCTGAAGGGCCAAAGACCACCTCAGACTTGTGGGACAAACCACATGTACTGGATGGGACCCCTCCCTCCTGGCCAGCTGCTGGGGACCCCCAGCAACCTCTGCTCCCCCAGCCTCCTCCTGGCTAGGCTGGGGATGCCTGGGCAGTGCGAGGAGGGCTTAACGTTTTCTTCTCAGGCTGGCCTGATTTGGAAGGACCCAGGCCTTCAGCCCCGTAGACAAGCACCAAGCGTTCTTCTCATGGGGAGAGTTATATTCAGATGGCAGCACCGCAGGAGATGGAACTGCCCCCAACCGTGGTGTCTGCTCAGGGTGCCCGCTCAGGGTGCCCACTCGCCCCCACTGAGGGTTGCTCTCTCCAGGGCACCAGGGGTTCACACATCTCAGCAGAGCAGCGAGAGTTTTCCAAGTGCAGGTTCCTAATCTCCTGGGACGTCCCGGGGGAATGTGGCCCTCTCCTTAGCATCTCTCTTTCTGTTTCTTGCCCTTGATGCTCTCAGGATGGGGTCTCGGAGGCCTGGGGCCTTGGGCCTCGGAGTCCCTGGAGGCAGAGGGTGGGGCAGGGCTCCACCGCCTCCCCTTTGCCCTCCTGTACTCTCTGTCTTCCAGTCCCTCTCAAGAGGCGGTGACAGATTTCCCAGAGGGGTCAAATGCAAAAGCACCCCGCTACACCCACCCACCACAAAGACTCCGGTGGCTGAGTGTCTGGGAGGCTGGCCCACATGCCAGGTTGCCATGGAGAGTGGATTCCTCACCTGTGTTAGAATTTGGGAGGTCATTCGTGCAGTCGCCATGACATACCCTGCAGCGAGATGGCCTTCATTCTGCCAGCAAGTTCCAGGTCTGCTCGGGGTGGGCACAGAGGGTACCAGGCAGGGACCAGCCCTCTTTAGTAGGAATTTGTGTCCTGCAGCACCCCGTGGGCCAGCTTCCAGGCAAGGGGACTCGGTATTTACAATGCACATGCTGTCTTTGTGGGGAAGAAACTTCGTCATTACTATTTCAATTAAAATTGTTCTTTGAAGCGGCAGGTCCAAGGCGCAGCTGCTGAATTCCAGGTCCTGATGCACGCCTGTGCTGGGAGGGTCCATCTGTCCGGTGGCCTGGGAGGAAGGAGAGGCCCACCAGAGAGCCGATTTCTCAGGGCAGTGATGTCAGTTACGGGCAAAGCTCTGAGACTTGGGACGCAGGCTTCAAATGACATCAGTTGTCACTTTCACACTATGTCCAGAGGATGGAGGAGAGGTGACCAGGAAAGAGGCAGAACTGGCCATTCGGGCCAGCCGGCCTGCCCCTGGCAGCGATGGGCAGTAACTTCCTTCTAATGGTAAAGCCCTCGGAGTTTATTACAGAGACTTGGAAAATGCAGTGGAGTATAAAGCATAGCATCACAACTCGTCCTCGATCCAAGGGGTCTCGAGGGATGGCTGTTGTTCTTTTATCTTCTGCGTTCCCTTCTACAAATATTAACTCTAAATATCACAAAATCAAAATGATATCGAATATTTAGCTTTGGATCCTGATTTTTATTTTAACCTAACAACTATAGACAAATATTTTCCCATATCTTAAAATATTCCTTGAAAATAAGATTTCTATGGCTAGATAGTATTCCCTTTTACAGGTATGCCATAAACTACAGATTTTTTTTTTTTTTTTTTTTGCGGTACGCGGCCCTCTCATTGTTGTGGCCTCTCCTGTTGCAGAGCACAGGCTCCGGACGTGCAGGCTTAGCGGCCATGGCTCACGGGCCCAGCCGCTCCGCGGCATGTGGGATCTTCCCGGACCGGGGCACGAACCCATGTCCCCTGGATTGGCAGGTGGACTCTCAACCACTGCGCCACCAGGGAAGCCCAACTACAGATAATTTTTATGACTTGAACTCCCTGTGGCTCTCCTTGGGGGCCACCTGAATAGTAATAACTCATTTCTCATTCCTCATGGAGCACTTGCTGTGCGTTTATTGGGCACCGACTGTGTGCCAGGCTTTGAACGTGGAGCTTGCAGTCTAGTTAACTCTGTCCTGGTTTGCTTCCCTCCCCTCACCAGGACCTCTTGCATTTCTGGAAGTTGGTCTTCAGGTGACACCCTACCTGCCTACCTACCCTCCCAAGGGAGCCCAGCCACTTCCTCTGCTGAGCACAGCACCAGGTTCTGCCAGCTCCTGCTCCCTGGCATCCACGGGGAGGGTCCAGTTGCCCCCTGCCTTGCCCTGTTGGGGTGCAGAGAGCCCACACTTGGCTCCATGTGCCTTGCGGGGAAACAGATTTTTGGGGGAGGAAGTGCAGCCTGGGCTGGGCTCTGGGGTCAGACAGCCCCGGGTTCAGCCCCAGCCTCACTTCTCTGCAGTTGTAACCTTGAGCAGGATAGTCAGCCTTCTAACCTTACTCTTCCCATCTGTGAAATGGGGCAACAACAGTGTCTACTTCCTGGTTGCTCTGGGGATTTAGCACCCTGGCACCGAGCCCCGCCTTCGAGGGAAAGTTGGCTGTGGAAACAGCATGTCTAGCTTTGACCTGAGCTCCCCCCTCCTGCACTGGGCAGTGTGGGCAGGGCCAGGCCAGTTCCCTCCAGATGGCAGAGGTTTGGCTACTGCATTCAGATTGTCCAGAGGGGAGTTAATTCTCTCCCTCACTCAGACCACCATAGACCCAGCAGGGCAACCAGCTCAGGACAGGTGGTGACACAGAAATAAAAATAACGAATATCGGAGAACCCAACCCATGATGGCTTGACAACCTAGGATTCATTTTTTCCTAAAGAAAGACTCTATATGTCAATCCCAATCTCCCAATTTATCTCTCCCCGCCTTTACCCCCTGGTAGCCATAAGTTTGTTTTCTACATCTATAATTCTATTTCTGATATGGCATGTATATGCACTGATATAACTGATTCACTTTGCTGGACACCTGAAACTAACACAACATTGTAAAGCAACTCTACTCCGATAAAAATTTTAAAAAGAGAGAAGTCTGGAGGTTAATGATGGCTGGAGTCAGGTCTGGTGCCCAGGATCTGTCTGGCTTTCTTAGAATGCTCTTCACCTCCCACCTGCTCCCATGCTTGTCACCTCATGGTCCCAAAAGAGCTGCCACAGCTCCAGGCAATGCATTGGTGTCCATGGCAGAAAAAATGGCAAAGGAATAGAACCAGTGAGCGCCCCTTTCATGTCTGACCTTATAGCAGGGAGGGAAGACCCCCCAGAAACTCGGGACCATGCATTCACTCACTGTTTCTCTGTTACGAACAGGTCACCTGGCTACCCCTAGCTAAAGGGAGGCTGGGGAGGTGAGTGCCTGGCTTTTTCACCTTCTAAGTGAGAGGTGGGCAGGCAGGAGTGGTTTGGGGACAGCTGCAGGCTGGCCGATTCACCACAGATCCTCCTGTCTGTGATCTGATTTCTCCTACTGCTGGATAAGTAGGCGGCTTCCAATCTTCTATTGTAAGTAACATTTTAATGAGCCATCTTTGTAATATTTTCTTAAGTTTATGATAATTGCCTTACAATAAATTCCTTTAAGTGGAATTATTAGGTCAACAGCGCATGCTCCTTGCGGCTCCTAATGCATTTGAATGGAACTGACCTCATTCAGTTATAACAGCAACTCAGTCCGTCCAGCTTTTTGGGCCGTTGACCGGGATTCTCTGTGTCCCTCTCCTTCACACGAGGCACTCAGTCTGCCAGCTTCCAGACTGTGACCCCCTTCTCACCACCTCCAGGGTGGTGTCCCCAGTGACTGGAGCCTCCCAGGTCTCCCTGCTTCTAAGATCTAGTTTCAGCGCCTGGAATTTTATGATGCTGTAACACACCTCCTCCACCGGGGACCTCCAGGGCCTCATTTTGTGCCAAGTAAAGGCCAAAGTCCTAACAGGGATTTACAAGGCTGTATGCGATCTGACCTCCATTATCCCCTGATCTGGTGTCTTACCTCCTCCTCCCCCCACCCCACCTCCCTCACGCTGTTCCCTCTGCTGGAACTTTCTCCTGGAATCTGTATGGCTCATTCCCCTGTCGTCCAGTTTTTGCTCCAGTGTCACCCTCTAACTGTCCCCCCCTTTGGAATGCGCAGTCCCCGAGGGCGGGCATGTCCACCCAGCTTGGCACCCGGTGGCACAACCCACAGCGGCTTGTGAGGTGTCCCAGAGAGGTCATTCACATATTTATATCTTCATTTCTTCTTTATAAGTGGGAGCTATTCCTTCAATTTTCTCTTTGCACCTCATAAGCTGATTTGTTTGAAAACCTTTGCAGATGGCCGCATAAAGTTAATTTGATCTACTGTGAACTTGTGTTATTGTTGGATGTTGGATTTTGTTTGTTTGTTGCCTTTTTAGCATTCGATTTCTACGTGTGTTGAGATTTTGGTCTTCAGGTCTGTTCTGAGCCAGAGGTCTTCGGTTTCCTCTGGCTCGTGCTACTCCGAGCCCCCCGCCCTGTCTCCTGGGCATCTGGTTAGCCCCACGGGGCAGGGGCTTTGGGCTCAGCTCTCGGGACAGCGTCCAGGGCTCCATCACCCAGTGTTTGGGGAGGTATTTCAGGTCCTCTGTTCCTGGTAGCTAAGCTGTACCCAGGCTTTCTGCATCCTTTGATTCACTGCTTGTTAATGCCATGGGGCAAAGCAGTGGCCTGGTTCCCGTGTCCTGTGTTCTTCAGGGAGCTTTGAGCCCCATACTTTCCGGGGCTGGACTTCCACCACTGCTGGTGCCTGGAGTCCACAGACCCAGGGCTTGGCTTTGCCATATCTGCATTTTAGTTCCTTTTCTGGTCCATGGAGTTATTTATCTGCTGTTTGATCATTTGTTTTAGCCTGGCTACATCTTTCTTACTTCCTATTCTTACATTTTATCCATCTGTATTCAGAGCCGAGATTATTAAGGTGCAAGCTCAGTGCTTGATCTGTCTCGGAAGCTGACTGTCTCAGCAGCGCTGGTCCAGATATCCTCTCCTCCTCACCTTTCAGGTCAACCTCTCTAACTGAGAACCCTGGGAGACAGGTGCTTAGCCCTATTCTCAGGACCCTGCATAGACGTGGCCTGGACTGCACTCACCGTTTACAGTTGCAGAATCCTTTGGGAAGCCCCACCTGGTCCAGCAGAAGGATGATGAGCTTTGGGCAGAGATGGACCTGGATTCAAATCCTGACTTGCCACTTTCTAGCTGAGAGACCTTGGAACACATCATTTTACCTCCTCTGACCCTCGGCTTAGCCAACGTCCATGGGGGGACAGCTCCAGGTTGTTACGAGGGTCAGCTCTGGCAGGGCTCTTTTTGGGGTGCCTGGCTTGCTGTAGGGGCTCTGGCAGCCAGGCTGTTGGTCCCGGTGGCCTTAAACTTCACCAGTGTGGGAGACATGAGGGGTGGCAGGGTAACAGAAGGCTGAATCAAGTTGTGTCTTTCCATTAAAGGACACGTGTTAAGAGGGTCATACGTGGAGGAAATAAGTTCATAATGAAGAACCAGTGGCATAATGCCCCAGGGATTAACACTGGCCTGGCGGATGTGCGTGCGTGTGGGGTGAGCACGCGGTGAGCAGAGCCCACACAAGGGCCCTAAATGGAGAGCCTGGAAGCAGGTAAGTAGAGCTGACTAGCCAGCGGCCGAGCTTAGGAGGAGGCAGAGAAGCCAATCGATCTGGGTAATTTATGCATCTCTGTGTCACAATGTGTCCTTATGCATATAAATACCCGCGAATGTGGATTGTCCTTGATAATTGCTTGCAATGTCATCTTTTTAACGAAAATTAAGTGCTTCAGTAGCACTAAGTAGGAGCTTTGCTGGCACATTTAATTGCTGCACCGGGAGCTGAAAACCTCGTTTAAAAGCAAGCAAAAACCTGGGAGAATTGGCTACGGCTCCATTTAAAACCATGGAGCCCATTAACTTAAAAGAAGAAAGTATTTTCTGAGTTACTGTTGCCTGATTGTTCTTCCCTTTATTTTACCTCAAAGGGATGTGATGAATTAATTATTGCACAATCTGTTTTCTAATCCAGACTTCCACGTGACATGTTATCTGGAGCCGGTTTGGTCTCCGAGTCTACCTGGAAGGTGATTAGACCACATGCATGTGAGAGAAAATCAAAGCGCAGTGTTCAGGCGTCTACCCACCTCGGTTTCCTTTTGATTGCAGACTGGACTGAGGTTTACCTTTATTCCACCACGTGCGCTAAATCCAGCACACGGAGGAATGCAGATGAGAAACAGCAGTGGGATGGGTACCTGCGTCAGGGGAATAATTGGTCCAGAACATGAGCATGCTCTTTGCACTTGAATGTATTATTAATTGCAAATGATTCTTATCTGTTTATTAAAACAGGTTTTTCTCAGCTCGGCAAGGATAGAGCAATTAGTTACAAGGAAACTTCTGAAGTCATCCTCCATTGAAAGCCTTCAGTATCCTAGAATATTGTCCTACAGTATTAAGCCTGAATTAATGAGATTTGACTGTATTCAAACTCAGAGATTTCAGTTGGTTTGTTTTTCTATTTTTCTTCCTTAAACCTCCAAAAATGAAGAGGCTTTGCCAAAATGAGCTCTTGAGAAGTAAATGAGAGAGGAAATATTATTCACCTGGTAAACAATGTGTGTGGAGATTGTTGCAGGAAAAAAGCACACCATGTGACATCTGGGTGTAGCAGAGTACTATGGGCTGAGTTGTGTTTCCCCAAATCCATACGCTGAAGTCCTAACTCCCAGGACCTCAGAATGTGACTGTATTTGCAGATGGGGTCTTTGAAGAGGTAATTACAGTAAAATGAGGTCATTGGGGTGGGGCCCTAATCCAATAGGACTGGAAAAGGAGATAAGAAAGGATGAGGACAGGGACAGGGACATGCACAAGAGTGACGACCAGGTGAGGACACAGGGAGGAGGTGCTCTCTACAAGACAAGGGGAGAGGCCTCAGGAGAAGCCAAACCTCCAATACCTGGATCTTAGACTTCCAGCCTCTAGAACCAAGAGAGGTAAATCTCTGCTGTCTAAGGCCACCCCGCCCCTGCCCCATCTGTGGTGTTCTTATGCAGCTTTAGCTGACTGGCCTGTGGAGGAAATCAGCACAGCAGCCTGGGGTCGGGGTCGGGGACCCTGGGAGAGGAGTGACGGGGCCTAGAGATCCCCACATGCCTTGTTTGCAGTAGCTTTGTGGACACTTTCCAATCTGAAAATGAAACAGTAAATTGATTCATGTGACATTCATTGAATCAAGTCATCTTGAGAGGCGGTAGGTAGGGGGAAAGCAGTCACGGGTCAGAGGGAGCTTGCGGTGAGAAACCTTACAAATCTTACAAAAACAAGGATGTGCTGAGCGGGACTCCGACCAAGTCCAGCGGAAGACGCTCCCGGGGTCTTAACCCCATTTCCTCTGAAAATACGTTCTTGGGGGTTAATGTTAAATTTTAAAAATTAAAACCAGAGGGAAAAAAATGACCTAAAGTGAACATGGGTTAATTAATGGGTGGTGGACTCTGGTGTTTGGAATCTGGCTTCTCTGTGCTTTTCTGTATATCACCGTTAGCATTTTACTGTTGAAAATGTCAAGGGTCACAGATGTAGAAAACAAACTTATGGTTACGGGGGGGATGCGTGGGCGGGGGAGGGATAAACTGGGAGATTGGGATGGACATATACACATTACTATACATAAAATAGATAACTAATAGGGACCTACTGTATCGCACAGGGAACTCTACTCAATACTCTGTAATGACCTATATGGGAAAAGAATCTGAAAAAAGAGTGTATTTATGTATATGCATAACTGATTCACTTTGCTGTACAGCAGAAATTAACACAATATTGTAAATCAACTCTAATAAAAATTAAAAAAAAATCAAACATAAGCTCTGATGTGCCGTCACCCACTACAAAAATCCTCAATGTGTACACAGCCAGTCCTGTTTTCTCTGTATCCCACCCACCCCTGTCTCCTCCCTGGGATCATTTTGAAAGGAATCCTAGACATCACGTCATTTCACCCCTCAATATGGAGTGTGTGTCTAGAAAGGGGATGACGTTTTCTTAAAGCTTATCTGTGGAACCAGCACCCTAATCCAAATGTTTAATTCCATAATTCCCTAGTCTCCAAAGATGTTTAGCCTGAGAAGAGGGTAAGTTTCTCTCCCGGGAAACATATTGATTACTGATTATTCTCAAGGGACCTCATCAAGGTCCCTTTCTGATCCCAAAGCCTGCCCGGGGAGCCTCTATGGATGCCCGGGAATCTTTGATGGACCAAAGGTGCATGGCAGGCGTCCATCATAAAACATGATCTACTTTATCCCCAGCTTAGCTGCCAGCACGTATTTCAGAATCTTGTAAAATCTCATCCCCGGATTGGATCATCTGAACTGCCACTCACCCAGGCTGCACGTCTGAAACACCCAGGGAGCTTTAAAGACCCTGCCCTCACAGGGCCCAGCACAAGAGCCTGCTGCTGGGGGTCTCGGGAGGGCCTGGCGTCCGTCTCTCCAGATGAGCCTGGTGGGCAGCCAGGTAGAACACACCACGTTCCTGGTTATCACCACCATGGCCCACAGCCCCAGGCATCAAAGGCATTTCCTTTTTTTTTTTTTAATTTTATTGGCGTATAGGTGATTTACAATGTTGTGTTAGTTTCAGATGTACAGCATAGTGATTCAGTTATACATATACATATATTCATTCTTTTACAGATTCTTTTCCCATATAGGTCATTACAGAATACTGAGTAGAGTTCCTTGTGCTATACAGTTAGGTTTTTGTTGGTTATCTATACATTTTATATATAGTAGTGTATTTACTTCTGTATCCACTCTTGTGTCTGTGTTGTGTGTGTAATCCAAATATGCGAGGAAACATGCTATAATTTTCAAACATAGTCTCACATAATCCGTGTTTGTATAAAGAACATGGTCTAGGTCCTTTGAAGAAATGAAACACGGAAACACTTTGTTATAAAACAACCACTACCGTGTAAACAAACAACAATCAATCCACTGGAGATTACAAGTTTACTTTTGCAAACTAACATTTATACCAAAGATTGGACAATGGGCAACATTTCTGGGACTCAGTGTGCGTGGAGCACTAAGGTATCTGCGGGCTCCACTGTACTGAATCCCTGAGACAGCCCCATCGGGCGGGAGCTCTCAGCCCCACTTCACAGGCGGAGATACCAAGGCCTGGAGGGGTTGCCGAACTCACTTGGCTGGTAAACGGCAACGTGAAGAAAGGCCTCAGCTGGGAGGAGGTGTCGGCTTACAGGGAAGCACTGTTTGCGTGTGTGAAGGTTCATCTTCTCAGCCATTCACTGTCTGCACACACGTCCCGTCCCACGAAGTCAGTGGAGGTGGGCTCCTGTCTGGTCCAGGGACTTGTCAGAGGTCGGGGTGGGTGTTAATGCACTGGGACAGGGTAGAGATTTCCTAACCAAGGCATCGAGACACTGGGAGCAGGAAAGTGAATTCCGAGTTTGTAGGAAGGCCTGGTCTTGATTCTGAGAAGGGCATCTATGGACATGAAGACACAGAGGCCAGAGGCTGGGATCCGAGCACACTCGGGAGGCAGTGACCAGTGACCAGGCTAAACATGGACAACGTCACAGGATCCTGGGCCTATGAACATGGGCCAGTGCTCAGGGCTGCTCTTTGGGGGCTGGGGGCTGGCATGAGATGCCTGAGGGGGCCAGAGTGGACACCCTGAGGATGCAGAGCCTGGCTGGACCTGCCTCTGGACCATTAAAGGGAGAGAACAGAACTGTCTTAGAGGAAGACTCTGCTGACACCTTCTCTTCAGAGACATCCAACAGGTCAGCCCACGCTCAGAGGGACTGGGGAGATGGGGGAGGGCGGGGGCTGTGAGCAGGCGGGTCTTAGTCCCCATACACTAGAGGTCATGGGTGGTTTGAGGCAGGGGCGATAGGATTCAGTGATGTTCTGGGATATCCATGCATGATTGGGGCCTGGGGACAAGAAAGAAAGCTGGGAGGCCTTCCTGGAGGGTGAGGTACTGACTGGGCAGGTGACTGTGGGGCTGCAAAGGGAGAGTTCTGTGGGGCTGAGGAGAAGGGGACGGATCAGAGGGACTGCTGGGTTGCCCCCTCTAAACTGAAAGCAAACATCAGCAGTAATGAGAAATCTGTGAGTTTCCCTGTGCTGCTGTAACAAACCACCATGAAGGTAGAGGCTTCACAACACACATTTACTATCTCATCATCGAGGTCAAATATCCAGGTGGGCTTGGCGGGTGCCTCTACCCCGGGTCTCAGGGGCTGGAATCAAGCTGCTGGCCAGCCTGGACTCTGGGGGGAATCCACTTTCTTGTTCACTCAGGGTTTTGGTAGAATCCACTTCCTTGTGGTCGTCGGACTATGGTCTCTGTTTCCCAGCTGGTTGCTGGATGGGATTGTTCTCAGCTTCTAGGGGCTGCCTGCGTCCCCCTGGCTTGTCCCCCTTCTCCATCTTTGGAGAAGAAACAGCAAGATGCATCCTTGTTCTTCTTTGCTGCTAAGGTCCACCTCTGCCTCTCCTCTCCTGCTGCAGCCAGAGAAGTTTCTCTGCTTTATACCGTTGTGATTCGATTCAGCCCACCCAGGTAACCCTGTTGTAAAGCCTTCATCACATCTGCCAAGTCCCTTTGCTATGTCTTGTATCATAGTCACAGGCCCGGAGGATGGGACCATCTCTGGGGGGACATTTCTCTGGCTACCACGGGTTTAGAGCATAAACGAGGCAGCATTTATTCATTCACTGTGTGAACATTTCTTGAGCACCTACTATGTACTGAAAAGGACATAGAAAGGACTATGAAAAGGACACTGAAAAGGACAGCCTGTCTTCTTGTCTCACCCAGCCCAGCACCGAGGTCATGGGGGAGGGGATGGAGAAGTCCTTTGCAGGTGGGCATGCCGGCCGAAGCGTCCAAGGTGTCACTAAGCTGGCACCTGCAGGAAGCAGGAAGGGACCAGTGACGGAGGTGAAGATCGAATCGCCACGTGGCTCAGCTGAACAGTGGAACGTTCTGGACCTGCTTTGCTGCCCAGGGGAGTTTTCACGGACACCGCATGCCTTCAGACACTCCTGCCTGACATCAGAATCAGAAGAAGCTTTACAAATTCTTCAAATGCTCAATGTTTTCAAAAGAAATCTCCTTTCAGAGATATAAAGCAGATTTTTAAAAAAAAGTATCTTTGGGGCTTCCCTGGTGGCGCAGTGGTTGAGAGTCCGCCTGCCAATGCAGGGGACACGGGTTCGTGCCCCGGTCTGGGAAGATCCCACACGCCGCCGAGCGGCTGGACCCGTGAGCCATGGCCGCTGAGCCTGCGCGTCCGGAGCCTGTGCTCCGCAGCGGGAGAGGCCAGGACAGTGAGAGGCCCGCGTACCGCAAAAAAAAAAAAAAAAAAAAAAATTATCTTTGGTTCAAGCTGGGGTCGCAGAGAAGGTGGGGAGTGGAAGAGGGGAGATAGACCCTGCTCCCCTGCCCAGAGCCCATGCACGGGATTCCTCGGCAGACTGCCCACCCCTCAGAACTCAGCTTGAAAACGAAGGGAAACTGAGGCCGGAGAAGACCACCTTCTTGAGCTCCTTCAGCCAATAGCGATCAGGACGCCTAGTCAGTGCTTTTCCCCACACGGTGGGTACTGATGGCTCCAAGTTGTGACTTTTAAGCCGGGGTGACGTTGGAAGCCCAATTTATCTTGGATAGCCTGCTCCCAGGCATGTAGAAATTCCGTCTATAATGAGGCACCCCTGCCCCGCTGCCAATTTTAATTCTGTTCCCCTTCCGCCTCTATGCCAAGATCTGAAGATGTACAGACCAGTAAGCCCCTTGCAGAAGATCTCAAAGCTCTTTCCCCAAGACCCTCGCTCGGCTCACGGGGACCACCTCTCTCTCACACACACAGAGCCGCCACCTCGCTTGCTTGGGCTGCACGTGAAGCAGAGTGATGTCAGGTTGGTGCCCGACAGGAGGGCGTGGCCTCGCGCTGAGATGCTGACGCAGCCTCGCTCTTTGGAATGTGTTTTTGTTTGAAGCTGGGTAGACTCACTCCATTAATATCCCTTCTGGGGCCCATCGGCTCAGCTTTTCCTGCCTCTCAGCTCTCCTTGTTTGCCTGAGAGACTCAGTTACTTCCCGGACTCCACACAAGCAGGTTTATGGGGACTTGCTGGCTGCCTGAGGCACAGAGGAGAAGCTCTGCCCGGAAAACAGCCCCGGGCATCAGCCAGACAGACACACGGGCCCTGGGGGCACAGCCTGCTGTCTCCTGGACCCTCTCCCCACCCCCTCTGCATCTGGGGTGCTTCACAGATGCTCTTGGTCCCTGGCACCACGCTGGCCTGGGGAACTGTTCTCTGGACATTTCTTTGGGAACCAGAATGACCAACCTTTGCTGGTGGGTTTGCTCTGTTTTCCAGGAGTTCAAGTTAAACATCACCATTAGTTGTGGTCACTGGACAATGTCTCTGGTCTGCCCTGCACCATGGCACTTTCATTCCCCAAAATCCCCCAGCAGAGAGGGTCAGTGAAGCCACAGCAGTCATTAACACTTTAGCTTAAATTAGGTCCTGCTACCCTTTCCACAAGCAATTCTGTAGGGTCAGAGAGCCCCCATCCGAGTTCCAGCTGGAAGGAGGTAAAGGTGGGGCATGGGGAGATACGAATGGGGATTTCAGGAAGCCAAAGGGAAGTGGTACGGCCCCAAGGTTAGGAGGGGGGCTGTGGGGTCAGGCTGCCAGCCCAAGTCCCCGCCCTACCGGCCTTAGCCGTGTGAAGTGATGTACCTTCTCCCGCCTCCCTCTGCTCATCTGCAGAGTGGGGTGATGCCAGCACCCGCCTCACAGGCTCCGTCTAGGGTTCTATGGAGAAGAAAGCCTGCAATGTTGCAAGCACGAGTAAATGTTAGCTATGATGATTATTGACATTTTAACCCAAGGTTTATCAAACATCGGTGAATGCATGGATCTGTTTGGAGGGAACGGTTTCTCTTGAACCCTGGAGAATTTCTCTGAAACGCTTAAAGGTCAGTTCAAGTCATAATGATTAAGAAAAGGCAGAATTTAGGAAAATGATTCTCCCTGGTAAAAGTTTTGCCTTTCGATCTGGGAGGGTATATTTTAGACTCACTGAAATAAAAATGCAACACTTAAACGTTCTCAAGGACCTTGCAGACCCTGCAGGATTTGTGCATGGCTGGGTTTGAAGAGCCGCCTGAAGCTGCGTGGGAAGGAGGCGGCGGCGGGGGGTGGGGAGGTGAGGATGGGGGCTGCCTGGCAGCGCAGGCCAGCGCGACAGGGGGCTGAGCACCAGAGTCTGATTTTGGGCGCTGGGGTTCCCCGCTGGTGCCCTGACTTAGTTCATGGGGCGCAGTCTGCTCCGCGAGCTCTCGGGGCGCGGAGGGGCTCCTCCTTTCCCACCGGCTCCGCTCCATTCCCCCAAAGCGGCCGCAAAGCAGCCGGGCCTCTTGGCGGTGGTGCTGCCACCTGGTGGCCGCTCCTGCGCACTGCAGGCTCCCCTCGCCGTGCCGGGAGGACCAGCGGGGCTATAGGACTCGCACGCGGACCTCCACCCGGCAGGAAACTGGCCCGGCGGGGCGCTTTCAAGGACACTTGTCACCGTAGGTCGGGAATGAGTCCCTTTCCGTGAGTGCCTGCGCCACCAGCGACTGGGGGTCCAGCGGTGTCTTTCCGCCCTGGGATCCCAGGCTGGCGCGCACCCTCCCGCCTCCATCCGCCTCCTCCGGGACGCCCACCTCGCTAGGGTCTTCTGCCGGCGGATCCCCCAGGCTGCGGGTCCTCCTAGGGTCAGTCCCTGATGCCCGGGCGGGAGCAGGGGCCGGGGTCCCCAAGACCCCGCGAGCTGCACGCTGGACCTGATTCCCTTGCAAAGCCCCGCCTCGCCCCTCCGTCCTTCTCCAGAAGCAAAATGGGGGCAGGTCCTGAATCTTGGCTGCATGCTGGGGCCTGCTGACGCGATCAGCGCGAATCAACCGCAGAGTTAACTTTTGTTAAGAACTCGCGGTGGCCCCTGCTTTACACGCTCATCTTTATTTCCCTGCAGATCTGGGAGGGGAGGCTGCACAGGCCTCACACGTGAGGCAGGCGCTGGGCCGCGAAGTCAAGGCTGGTGGGCGCCGGGGCTTGGTGCCCTGCAGCCCTGACTGGTCAGGCACGAGCTGGGGGAGAGCCCAAGGGCTTAGGATGATGGCGCCCAGCAAACTCTAGGTAGTGCTGGGATCCAGGGAGGACCCCACCCCTGGAGTTTCTGACTTGTGGTTTGGGGTGGGTGGGAGCTTGAGAATTTGCACTCATAGCAAGTGCCCTTGTGGCTGCTGCCCCCAGGATTCCACTTTGAGGACCACAGATAAGGCCAGTGGTTCTCACCTTTGGCCACAGTTATGAAAATGCAGATGCCTGGGTCCCCCATGAGAGATACCCTGTTATCAGGCAGTGCTGAGGTCAGGCACTGCAGAGTTTAAAGACCCCTCAGGATATTCTAATGTACAACCAAGATTGAGAACTATGGGTGTGGTTCACCCCTTCCATTTGGGGTAAACTGAGGCCCCCAAGAGGGGAGGAGATTTACCCCTGGGTCGTAGGGTGAGTCAGTCCTTCTGGGGCAGGGTCTTCAGTTGGTGCTCCTGTACCTGGTGTGGTTTTTTGTGGGACGAATCTCTGTGCCCGGCCACACCGCAGCCCTAAGTGGGCGGGGAGCTGGGCTCAGGGGTGGAGGGCAGCGGGAGAGGGCAGCTTCACGACGCCAAGTGAGTGTCCTGCTGTGTCTTCCAACTCTGCTGCACTCAAATCCAGCCCAGGAACGTACACAAGGTAGAGCTCCAGACCACATTCCCTGGTTAGAAAGCAGGTGGGAAATCAGAGCCGTCTGGAGAGGGGGGCGGGCAGGCAGCATGCTGGAGGCAGGCAGTGGCTGAGCTGCAGAGCAAGATGGAAGATGGCCAGGGGCTGGCAGTGCTGGTGGGGATGAAGGAGGGAAGGAATCAGGCTGGAGTCAGCCCACGCCAGGTCCGGGGAAGACCGCTGTGTTGTCTCAGGTTGACCCTGACCTCCTCTACCACCTTGGCCAAGTTCCCTTGTAAGACCCTCATTTTCCCCTTTGTTACCATGATGGCACTGGACCCCACGAACTCCGAGATGGAGAGAGTGAATGTGCTACCTCGATGTCAGGCATTACTATTATCCTGACACACTCTCCCACTGGAGTTGGGTAGGAGGTGGGGTTCGCCACATCCCACATCAACTCTACAGGGTTCCAGGGCCAGTTCTGCCTGACCACAGAGCCACGCCTGCCACCTGCTCTGAGCCAATAAGCCACTTCCTTGGGTGGCACACTTGAATGTTCTCCGTGGAAATGTGGTGTGTTGGCAAAGCAGGGCTATAAATTCTTTAGTGAGCTTTCTCCCCATTAGTTAAAAAGAGGAAGGACTTGAAAAGGAATGAGATAAATGGCTCCATGCCAGAATGTTCCTCTCAGCATAAGTGTAAATATTATAAATAAGCACCTCGTGTGATCCACCTGTCAACCGTGGTTACTTAACTGAGTGCCCACACTCCCGAGGGGCACTCATGCAGCCCCTCACTGCCCGCTTTCTCCACCCTAACCCTGGGCTTGCAAAGGAAGCTGGCAGCCTTTTCATTGACCTTGACTTTGGGAGCAGCGAATCTAAGTGATATTATCCTAGGAAAGCAGGACAGGTGACTTAATGAGGGTTTTTCCCCAACCTCAGTGCATCTCTGAGAAGGGTACTAAGCAAAGAATGCCATCACTGTTCTCCCTTCCCCTTAAAAGAGGAAGTCAGGGGCGCTGTGCTTGTCAGGAGGAAAGTCAGATTCTTTTCTGGAGGTGGGGAGTGAATAATGAATGAGCTGGCTCCTGATGACACAAGGATTCTATGAGCACCTGTGCCAGCCAGGTCTCTCCTCTGCTGTCTCTCCCTCGGTCCTGGCCGTTGGGCTCTAGGGTGAGCCTGGCATTCTTAGTGATGTCACGGGATAAGCGGGCATCCTAAAGAAGGGGAGGGAGGCAGCTCTCCTCTGGATTGGACCAGCCTCTCGGGATGGTGGTGATTCCTCACATCGCAGCCGTGCATATGTCCCTTCCCCACCTGTGCTCTCGGGAAGGCGGAGAGGTCTCTCCTGTGAAGGGTTTCTCCCTCCCCCTCATCTTCACATCTGCCCCAGGTCAGCCGTTCCCCTGGCCTCACAGCTCCTCTGAGCGCTCTCTCTGCACCCCCCCAGCTGGAACGAGCAGCACCTGGCCAGGTCCCCAGGGAGGGGAGGATGTCGCCGGCTGGTCGGTCCTGCTCTCACTTGGCCAGTCGTTGCCCAGTTTCACTGGCCGGGCCCCTTTTTCCTTGTCCCCATGGTGGGAGCAGGCACAGGGCTGCAGGCTCTATGATGCCTTGCTGACGAGCGTAGGGTGAAGGTCGGGCTCCAACCTGCTGGGTAACTGGCAGGTGGCAAGTGCACCCCTAGCCTTGGACTTCTGCCTGCGTCAGCTGTGGAGGATACACCAGCCGCTGTGACCTGGTGGTCACGCGATGCGCTCTCATCCAGCCTCTGCTGTGGCTTTCCGCCACACTAAACTCCCAGGAGAAGTCCCCACTAACATGGGGTGTGTGTGTGTGTGTGTGTGTGTGTGTGTGAGCAGACCAGTGTCCTTGGCCTAAGTCACAATGGGTCATTACCATTCCTTGGCAAAGAGAACAGGGGACTGGCATCAGAACCCAGCAGAACAGGACATGGATGCTACCACGGGTCCCAGGTGTTGGAAAGGAGGCTGGTCCTCAATAAGTTCCCCAGCTGACCCTGTGTCGAGATCCTAAAAGAGCACAGCTTAGTAGTGCTGCCCTGATGACAGTGGTGGGTGTTCCACGGGGGAGAGGAAGGTCAAGGGCTCAGCTCCCAGAGGGCAGACTCAGGGACTGCTGACCAGAGCTGTGGCCTGGGTCTGAGCATGTAGCCAACACCCCTGAGGGGGAGGGGTGCTGCTGCATCTGCTCTGTCCTTTCTGTGACTTCCTTCTGGGCTGGATGAGGTCCTGGACCCCGAGGAGCCAATCACCGATGGACGGAGATCAGACAGGTGACCCCGCTTCCCTGGAATACACTACAAAAGAGGCAACATTCCCTTTTGGGGGACACCTCTTTGAATACGAATGCAAAAACACATGCTTGGCAACATCAGAGAAGGCTATTTCCTGCAAACGTTGAGTTGGAGGTGGAGAAAACAGCACACTGAAAGTAATTCATGCAACAGGTTTGTGTGGGAAGGGTCCCCGTGGAACGAAGGATAATAATGTTGGGGCCAGAGCTCTGGCTGTGTGACAGGTGCCACGGCAAATCCATCTGCACTTTCTCCTCCAACTATGAATGGCCTGAAGAGGGAGGTGTCATCACCCTCATTTACTAGGTCAGAAAACAGAGTCTCAGAGGGGACAGGCATCTGGGCAGGGGTCCTAGAGCTGGGAAGAGGCCAAGGTGGGGTTTGGCGTGACTGCAGCACGCCAGTTCCTAACATCAGGTGGAAGCAGGGAGTGAGCCGTTACATTCCCTTAGAAGTCTTTCCTGCTAGATCATCAAGTGATTATTAGAATTCAGCATGAGTCCCAAAGATTCAATTTCGTGCATTTAATCCTATTGCATCTATTACCGGTGTCCTATCACATTCCAAAGTGTACACGACAAAATGCAAACGAAAATTGGGTTAACATTGTATCCTCTGAAACAATAATAAATTAGTGCTCATTTAATAACCGACCTTAAAAGTGGAAACGGCTATGCTAATATATGATAAAATATCTCAGTTTGTATATACACAACACTCTGGAAAATACGTTAAAAATTAATTTTAGTAAAATCGATATGATTAGAAGCAAAAGTCCTTTGTGCAAAGGCAGTAAATGTGCTTAAGCTCTTAGAGGAAAGAAAAAAAGTAATGCCGTATGATGAAAGAGCTGGGGAATGCTTATGGAAAACTTTTAATAAATGTTCTCTCCTCAGGCAATTTAGATGACAGATACTGAGAAGATGATTGTCTCTGATGCAGTGACATGAAACGATCTCTGTCATTCTTCCTTCTTCTGTTGGAGCTTTGTGGCTTGGTCTGCTGTTGCCCAGTGCTCTTGGAGGCTACCTTCCAGGAGCCCGCAGGTGCTGCCTTGGTCCTCTGACCACCCTGAATTAGTCAGGACGGACTGGGTTGTGGTGCGGTAACAAATAGCCCCCACTCAGGACTACCTGCAGCACTGTCTGTTTCTCCCTCATGTGGAGGACACTGCAGGACTGAGAACTCTCCAGAATAACCATTTCTTCATGGCATGGCTCAGACTGCACCTCCCTGTTAAGGGTGCTTCCTGAATCTCTGTGGCCAGAGAAGAAAGTTCTGGGTGGTCTTGCACCAGCAGGTTTAGGCCTCTGCCTGGAAGCCAAAGAAAGTCACCATTCATTACATCACAGGGTGGGTGAGTACAGTTCCCATGTCCCTGGAAGGAGGAGGAGCGGGAGAATTAGGGGGTCACATGCTGTCTTGGGGACCCCCTCCCCCAGGGGAGAGGTCTCCACTGAGTGGAGGGTCTTTGGGGCCCCTGAGTGAATACACTCTTCTTGCTGCCCAAGTTCGGGAGATGCTGGGAAATATAATGAAGGTGCCACCTTCCTGCACAGAGAGGCCAGGTGGGGATGTGGTTTGGGTGTGCTGGCCAGGTGTGCCGGCCAGGTTTGGTGGCTTGTCCCACCCCCAGACCTGGCCAGACCTGCCCCCATCCCCACTGCCTGGCCTGGGCAGCCTCCCACAGTCTTCTTCAGGCAGAGAGTGACCACTCTGGGCCAGCCTGTCCCCAAGAGGAAGAAGCTGGAGATGGACCAAGCACCCCTGGTTACTCCGGTTTTCAACTAAGGTCCTATTATTCTTCGGTGTGGTGAGGCCAGCAGGTCAGGAGATGATTGCCATTGAAAAGGTAGTTTGTTACTCACAGTTCCCAAGGGGAGGTGGCAAACCACACCACACAGGGCCACACGGGGAAACACCAGGGTCAGCAAGGAGGGAGAGGGATGAGGGGAAAACATGGGCAAGAGCCTGTATTGTGTTTTCTGTAGGAAAGAATGGATGAAGCAGAGTCAGTCTCAGGGCTGGGTAGTCTGAATAACTCCAGCAGGCTCTGGGGCATCAGGGTTGTCCCTGGTTGCTTGGGTGATTAGGGCAGGGGGATGGTGATAGTGGCTGAACTGTGAGAGCCCACTAGAGGAGGGGGTTGGGGGCAGCTCTGCAGTGGTTGGTTTGCATAAGAAAAGTGTGCTTGGAGGCTGGTCTTCTACAGTCTCTAGGAACTGGCTGGTCTCTCCAGGGTCATGAGGGGTGGTCTATCCAGGGTCGGTGAGGCCCCAGATGTCAAAGAGTCGGAAAAATGAAGGCATAATGAAAATGAAGGCATAATGAACAAGGCTTCTCAATACTTACCAGAGCAAGTCCAGGGCTGAGAGAGGCCATGTTGTGCACTGGAAAGCAGGGGGGCAGATGGGCCTCTCCATCACGTAGGTTTGTAGGAAGATGAGAATAGTCCTCACAGACGCTCATGTTTCTTTCCTTAAATGTAGAGAATAAACTATTCCATGTGGCATTCCATGTGGCAGAGTTGGGGTTTGAACACTCTTTATCTGCTGCTATTAGGAGGAAGTGCCTCCAAATCCGAGTTTGTTGGCTAACCCCTTACATAACCTGCATGGTAACCCAGCGAGGAAGGCTGTTATTCCCATTTCACAGATGAGTAAGCTCAGGAAGCATCTGGCCAGGAGTCTCTCCTGAAGTCTCTGTCATCCTGGGGACTTTACTGCAGCATTTTTGTCCTGGCCCCGTTGGGGAGGATGCTGCAGGGGGTGGAGCTCTAGTCCCAGGGACAAACATTCCCCAGACACTGGGCAGAGAAGAGGGAGCCTCTTCCCTGGGATGGACTCCAGGTCTGACCGCCAGCGCTGTCTGGGCTGAGCATCCAAGCTTGTGGTCCTGTGTGTCTTCTGATGTCACTTGGTCATTTTTCCTTTTGTTCATTCCATGCACGTCCCAGCTGGGGCTTGCTGCATCTCTGAGATGCCCCCACATGGCCAGGTGTGCTGCTGGTGGCCACTTGGACAGCCCCAGGGGATGCCCGTGAAAGCCTCTGCCCAGTGTGCAGGCAGATGCAGAGCACAAGGTCTCAGAAGGCATTCGTGGTTCACGGCATTGCACCCCCAGGCCTGGGACTGGTCCTGACACATCTTAATTTGGCACCGAAGTTCTGAGTCATCCTGCTTTTTGTGCTTCCTTTTTTCCTAACCTCTTTCTGGACACTGCTCAAATTCTCTGCGTCTGATTCATGACAGGGCAGCCATCTGTGCCAACAAGTAATCTGAGTCTCTGGGTGAAGGAGCTTTTAGGAATAAATCCAAACAGAACTTTAAAAAAATCATACTTAATCACACTTTCTCTTTGTATCTGGGACCCAGCCCAAGGACAGATTTGCAGCCCTTTAGTACAACTTGGAATTTGCTGGATTATCCTTTGTATTTATGTAGCTCATATGTCTCCCTTGACTGGTGGGATGTCTCCATAAATACTCTGTGGTGGATGTGGTCTTGCTGGCAGTGATCACGTTCATATTTAAAAAATGGCTGAATGGAAGAAGATGGATTTGGGTTTGAGATGCCTCATCGGATTCTGCAGTCTTACTTGGCCTCCATGGTGCATGTGACACATTTGCTCTTTTTCTTCTCATCTGTAATGTCCTTGGCCTTTCCTGACCTCCATGTGCTGTGCGTTCACTACATCTCAGGGGGGACAGCTGGAGATCTCTGTTCATCCTCACTGGAATGCCTGGCCATGAGTATAATATTCCCATTTTAGACTGAGGACCATAACGTGGGGAAATGGTCGACTGTCCAAGGTCACCTGCTTGAGGGGCTGGGATTTGAACCTCTGTCTTTGGGACCCAAAGCCCATGTTCTAGCCTCCATGCCACATAATTAACATTTCAAACCAAAAAGGAGCCTTTCAGAGCCCAGGATGAAGCTGGACCCGATGCTTGATGCCTCCTAGCACATTCTAGGGTCAACCCCACGGCATGTGGGCTGGATTCCGGTTCTGTGATGTGTGTGTACAGTCGTGACAAGGCTGAGACGTACTGCCATGTCTCTGTCTGTGTCAGAGCAATATCCTCCATAAACTAACCTCCTCCAGAAGGTGGGGGTGGCTTCTAGGAAGGAGATGGTTTCATCTGGAAGGCAGGGCCTGGGCTCATTGGAAGAATGGGGAATGAAGAGCTCAGCCTTAGAAAAGGGACCATCAAGGGCCCCCGAGTGACGTGAGGGTGTAGACAGAGGGGGCGCTGACAACACTGTGAAAATGAAAACCTTGGATGTTAGCCAGGGAAAGGGAACTATGTCAGCAGTGCCATTAAAAATAGATCAAGACGGTGGACCAGGGATGAGTAAGTCATGGGTAAATTCTTCATGAGAGATGTTGCTGAAGAAAGGGGAGATTTAGACTCAAAGCATCCATTTGCTCAGCTCTCCACATCAGCCTTTTGCAGGAAATCCTAGTTAACTCCACCCAAACAAGAGCAGGCTCAATATTGAAACCGATTTCTCCTCTCTGTGCAGGAAGAAGGCTGCAAGGGGCTGGCCAAAGTCTGTACAGGGCCTTGGAGATGCCAGACCTCAGAGGAAGACCACTACGGGCCATGGTGCCCTGACAGAGGAGCACTTTAAACTGTTTCTATTCCAAATTTTGGAAAAATTTGAAGTTGTGCATAGTTGTATTTCCAGAGGTAACTTCTTTTTTTGTCCAGAATAATCAGTTAATCAGGATAATCCTGGTCCAATTATTCTGAGGCAAACATGCTTGTTCCAGAGAAGTCATCTGCTATTATTTACTTATTTATTATAATTTCACAAGAACAAAACTGAGCAAAATATTTTCTGCTCTGGAGAAATGTCTACAAGAATCCAAATGTGATCAAGAGCCTAATCACAGCTTCTGTTTCCATATTTTATATTCCCATCTACATTTATCTATTATACATATATGTTCATATATATATGTGTATATTATGGTTTATAGATAGATAAGTGCATAGATATATGCATGGGTGTATAGCTAGATGGATGGATAGAGGATGGATGGATGAATGAATGAATGCATGCATAGATGCATAGATAGGTAGATGATAGGTAATGGATGGATGGTTAGCTAGCTAGATGATAGATAGATAGATGCATACATACATACAACCATACATTGATGGGAGATAGATAGATGTTAATAAGTGATCGATGGATGATGGATGGATAGATGGATGGATAGATACATACATATTTAGATGCAAACATAGATATATGGATAGGTGAATGGATGAATGGATATATTCATACATAGGTGCAAATATAGATAGATGCATGGATGCATAGATGGATGGATGGATGAATGAATGCATGCATGGATGAGTAGATGCATAGATAGATAGATACATATATACATACATAGGTGAGAGAGAGATGACGACAGATGATGGATGGATGGATGGACACATACACAGGTACAAACATAGATAGATAGATGATAGATGGATGAAGAGACAGATAGATGATAGGTAGATGAATGGATACATACATAGGTACAGACATAGATAGATAGATACATATATACATACATACCCACACACATACATACGTAGGTACAAACATAGGCAGATAGATGCATAGATGGATACATAGAAAGCATAGATGCATGGATGGATGGATGGATGGATAAATGGATAAAGATAGGTAGATAGATGGATAGATGGGTAGATAGATATATAGGTGAAAAAATTCATAGATGAATAGATATAGATAGGTAGATACTAGATGTATAGATACATAGATAGATACGTGGATGAATAGATAGAAACAGACATAGAAACAGAAACAGAGAGAGGCTTTTCCATCTAAAGCAGAACTTTCTGCCCCCTGGGAGCTGGTGTGAAAGTTCCCGTGTGGATGACCCAGTTTTCTAGGACCCTTTCCTCTGGGTGGAAGTTCATGGTCATTACAGCCTTGCTCTTCTCCTGACGCTGCCTTCACAGTGACCTCAGCAGGTGGTTGTATGGACTGAACGCCTCTGCTCTCTACGCCTTGGCCCTGCTGCGAGCTCCACGGCCCCTCATCCTTCCCTGCTTGTACTACTCACTTGTTTAGTTACAAAGACTCAGCTCTTGGTGAGGCGGGAGGATGTCTTTTTGCTCATGGCTGCATCCCAGCCCCGTTGCAATGCCAGCGCCTAATAGTTGCTCCATAAATGCTTTGGTTTGTTTGTTTGATTTTTGTTTTTTATTGAAGTCTAGTTGACTTACAATGTTGTGTTAGTTTCAGGTGTACAGCTAAATGATTCAGTTATACATATATGTATATCTATTCTTTTCAGGTTCTCTTCCATCATAGGTTGTTACCAGATATTGAGCATAGTTCCCTGTGCTGTACAGTAGATCCTTGTTGTTTATCTATTTTATATATAACCGTGTGTATCTGTTAATCCCAAACTCCTAATCCCTCGCCCCACCTTTTCCCTTTGGTAAACATGTTTGTTTTCTATGTCTGTGAGTCTGTTTCTGCTTTGTAAATAAGTTCATTTGTATCACTTAGATTTTACATATGAGTGATAATCATGTGATACTGATATTTGCCTTTGTCTGTCTGACTTACTTCACTTAGTGTGATCATCTCTAAGTCCACCCGTGTTGCTGCAAATGGCATTATTTCATTCTTTTTTTATGGCCGGGTAATATTCCATTGTGTATATACGCCACATCTTCTCTATCCATTCATCTGTCAGTGGACACTTAGGTTGCTTCCATGTCTTGGCTGTTGTGAACGGTGCTGCTATGAACATTGAATGAACAGACAAGTGAATGGAACTGTGTGTCAGGCACAAGTCCCCAGTGTGGCTGTCCCCGACCCTGCCAGTCCAACCTGCCTGCCCATGAACCCTTCCTCCCTGCACTCTTGGGTCTGCCCCCCCATCCCCAGACACTTGATCAGAAGCCTTGGACCTTCCCTGACGGAAGGGGGAAGCCAGCCTATGTCAGGAGGGATGATCTGCTCCTGCCTCAGGTCTCGGGAAGGGGAGTGTGTGTCCCCTGGACTCCTGCGCTGGAAAGCACATGGCGCCCGCCCTGGCATCTTGGGGACCAGCTGTGTGACTCGGGACGAGTGCCTCCGCTTGGCTGAGTCTCTTGTTCTCAATGTTCTGAGGATGGCGGAAACATCCGGATGGGGGTGGGGTTGTGTGTGGCTTCAGTGCCATGAGGTGCGTCGACCACTATGTCTGACCCCCGACAGATGCCCAGCAACTGCGAATTCCCTTGCCACTCCCTTCCCAAGTGCCATAGACACCAGAAGACCCCAGCAGGGGGAGGGAGTGTGGGCACACCCTGAAGACCGGGTCGGGGGGCTTCCTTGCTGCTTGTGCTTGAGGAGACAGTTCTCTTCTTAAAGACGATGGCCCTCAGCAGCCTGAAGACAGATTTGCTTGTATCCAGGCTCCATTAGAAACAAATATTTTATGGCTTTTATGTTAACCAGCCCCATTTATGTCTCATAATTTTTAGCACTAATATTCTGATGAGACTGAAAATCACAGGCCCAAACAAAATACAGGTCTCCTGGTTATGTTTCCTAATTATGCCCACAAAATTAAATATACAAACACACCCGCATGCACAGCACGCATGCCTGCACATACATGCATATACCTGCACACCTACACACACTGCACACACACAACAAAAATGCATGTGCCCGTGCATGTGTGGACACACGCACACCCACACACGCATGCACTACCCATGCTTGTTGAGCCGCATCCTCCTCAGCGGTGGGACAGGGGGCTCTGGGTTGGCACGGAAGCTGACTGGCTCAGGGGCTGCAGGACGGGGCCCTGGTGCAAGGTGGCCACGTGATTTGAGACGGTGGAGCTGGGCCCTGCAGCCTGACCCTGGAGCTGGGCAGATGGTGCCCTCACAGCTGGGACGTCCAGGCCTCAGCCTTTGTGCCCCCCCTGCATCCACACTGAGGCATGGAGGTGCCCGTGGCCAGGCTCCCTTTAGTTTGCTGACTGCTGTCCATGGTAGCAACTGCTCGTTCATTCATTCATTCATTCATTCATTCATTCTGCAGATGGAATTAGGCATCTATTAGGTGCTGTGTATGTGATGGGAGGGGGCTGAATGGTGGCCTCCCAAAAAAGATATGTCCACATCCCTGGAAACAGTGAATGGGATTTATTTGGAAAGAGGGTGTTTGCAGATGTTACTGAGGATCTTGAGATGAGGAGTTCACCTTGGATTATCCAGGTGGGCCCTACATCCAATTCCAGGTGTCCTTATAAGAGAAGGGGATACAGACAGAGAAGAGGAGAGGGCCCCATGAAGACAGAGGCAGAGAGGGAGTGATGCGGCGCCAAGCCCGGGGGGCACTTGGACCCCTGGAGCTGGAAGAGGAAAGGGGAAGAGGATTCTTACCTGGAGCCTCTGGAGGGAGTGCAGCCCAGCCAACACCTTGATTCCAGACTTCTGGGCTCCAGAACTGGGAGAGAATATACTTCTGTTGATTCAAACCACCAAGTTTGGGATAATTTGTTACAGCAGCCATAGGAAACAAATACAGTCATAATAAAGTGGGATCAAGGCGGTGACAGGGGACTTGTAGGTGGCTGGAGGCCCAGGGAGCCCCTCATCTAGTTGGGGTTAAGGGGTCAGGTTCAAGATGCCTCTGAACAAACACAGCTCATTAGAAGCAGAGGTCCAGGCTGAAGCTAGAGCTCTTCCCCATTTGCTCGCCCAGTGCTCAGTGGTTGCCTGAGAAATGGCTGCCCGTCCCTTTTGTTGGGTCTGGAGTCACAGTGACCAGTGCGAGAGGCGCAGATGTTTAGGAGGACTTGCGGTTGGCCAAGAAAACCCACAAACCACAGCAGCGTTTCGAGCTAGCTGCTCTTTGAATCATCTGTCATCTTTGTCTAAATGGAACGCAGAAGGAGCGCACACTTCCCCGTGCCCCACCCGGAATGTTGCCACCCGTTCCTACCTGGAACCAGCCAGGGAGGATCCTGCTCATCTTCCGCCTTCAGATCTCCCTGTGATGGTGTAAGGACCCGGTCAGAATGGCCATCATTCAGGGTTGGACGAGCACTGGGCTGTCTCTGAGTCTCCAGGACATCCTTCTCCAGCAGATATGGTGGCAGCAAAGCTGTGTCATCTCCTGTAACTGCTGACCAAGAACAGCAGCCTCCCCAAGGTGTTCCTTGAACTTTCACACACGGGGCCAGGATCCATACTTAAATATAGGAAGCAAGGGCTCCCTGTCTGGCACTGGAAAATTCCAGGTGTAAAAGAATTTCCAGAGTGAAACCTCCCCAATGGGAGAGGCTTTTCTGGGGCTTCCTGCAGAACTGTGGGGAATGCTGGCTGTGATCAGATGTACCTGGTCGTCCTCCAGCTTTGTGGGGATGCTGTTTCCCTGGGGTGCAGCTCGCTGCGGGTGCTGTCATGGCGTTCTCACACTTTCGGGATGGAGGCAGCTTCACTAGCTGCCGTCCTGCTGGTCACCTCCTTTAGCTAATATCCGAGTGTCCTTTCTGTGCCAGACCCATACCTGGTCTTTCAAATATATTATTTTGTTGAATGTCACAGCAACTTTGGAGGTGGCAATGATGCATGTCATTTCTGTTTTGTGGATGAAAAGAGTTACACGTGATTTGTCGGTACTCACCCAGGTCGCCCGGGGCAGAGCTGGGATCGGGCTTCTGTTGTCCTATAAGCTCTGATCGTCTCCACACCAGACGGAATGTGGTGGGTGGTGGCGAGCAGGTACGGGAGGTGTTTGTTCCCAAGCGGTCATTCCTCGACAGGGGCCCAGAGTTCTCTGTGGTGTATCCCTCTCACATCCCAGGCGTCCAACCATGGAGCTCTGAAGGACCATGGACACGGCCCTTTAACCACAGCGCCCATCCTGATTTTCAAGTAAATAAATAGAAGTGTGGCCGTCAGCTCATGATGGTGACTCCCATGTCATGTCATCCAACCATGTGGGGAATTTTACGCACATGCATTTGTTTAGTTTGAGGCTATTTTCGAATCTTGCTTTAATTTAATTTGTTGAGATTTGACTCTATGAAAGGGTATTGATCTGGGGTGCCTAAAATTGCTGCCATTTGTCAATAGTGGCTTGCTTGTAAAATCTCATTGTTAATAAATCACGTCTCGGCTGTTCAGTATGTAGTTATTACAGTTAGAATACAGATGCCGCTTCCCCTCTGGCGGACTGTGACAGATTAATGCTATTAAAAGTTGGCAGCGCTCCTTTCAATGAGTTTACTCTTGGCTTTTATTTGGACTTTTTTCTCCTCTATATTTTGGGCCCCCAAACAAATGTTCACAGAACTTAGAAGTGCTGTTGAGTTTCCGGAAGGAAGGCCAGGCTGGTGTCTGTGGGAGCAATTCTGTGTTGGGGGACAATGTGGGGTCACCTTGCTGTTTTGCTGGACCCATAAGGGAGCTGATCTGGAGGACCACATCTGCCATGGGAGCCCCGTCTTGATAGAACAGTGGCGGATGGTGCCGGGTGCCGGCTGAGGAAGGACCCAGGACGGCAGGCGGTTTCTTAGAGCCACTCACGGCAGAAATAATGACAGCAACTAATAAATGATCCAATATTTGTGAATTACCTCTTTTGTGTGAACTCCTCGTCTAGAGGCTTGATAAATATTTGTCAACACACGTTTTTGTGTTTCAGATAAGAAAGGTTCTCGAGGGATAGCTAGAACTCAAAAGAACCTGCTAATTCACTCAGTGCGACATCCTATTAGAGTGGAAATTGAGGGTCTTCCCGCCAGGTCAGTGTGACTCTGGGCGAGGCTGTGACCCAGGAGACCCGGGACCTTAGGAGGGAGGTGACTGGCTGCTTGTCCTGCCTCCCAGCCCGTGCAGGTGGGCACCGGTGCTCCCGGGGTGTTCCTGGGGCAAAATCCACGGAGGTGGCAGAAATTTCAGAGCCTCCTTGGTACCCTTGCACTGCAGGGTTTGTGGAGCGAGTAGCCCCGGCCCGTCTGTCTCTTCCCAGGATGCCGACCGACCAGGCAGCTTTCAGATCCATCCAGTCTGTCTGCCCAGATCTCCGTCGCTTCCGAGTCTCTCAAACTGCGCTGGCACTGGATGAAAAGTTCTTTGAAAAGCCTCTTTCCGTCCTGAGCATTTCATCTTCTCGTTGTGAATCCTGAGAGATGCTTTTCCCTCCTCTCTCCTTTGTTCTTCCTTTAATGTGCCTCTGCCGGAGGCCTGTCCTGGAGCGGAGGGGTCCTCTGCAGGTGAGCTTGGGACGTGGGGGTCACCACAGAACCCCTGTCCTGGAGCCGGGTCCCCACAGGATGGACATATTTTCTATAGATGGCTGGGTTTTGAATGGAGGCAGGAATTTCTGGCAGCCTCGGCCAGCAGCGCAGGAGGCCTGGTGGAGGCTGTTGGATGTGCTTTGCTGTCGCTGTTCTGCTTGTCCTCTGGCCTCCAGGGCCCCCTCCGGGGTGGTGGGGCAGGAGGGGTCTCAGATGCTTGAGAGGTCAGACTTCCTGCATTTTGGGTGACCACACCTGTTGGATTGGGGACCTCAACCTGCCCGGAGAGCCCTGTGTTGGGCTGAAGGGCTGGGCCGAGAGAGCACCCTGAGGACGTGCTTCCAGCTGTTTGCAATGCATAGAAATTGCTGGAGCTTGTTTTCTAGCATTGTTATTTTATTCGTAAGCCTGCGTTTGAGAGACTTGTAAATGACCTTACCCATTTTGCATTAAGCGGGCCTGGTAAGGCTGGTCACGCTTCCACACTGGGGGCTTCACCTGGAGGGCCAGATTGACTTATGGGCCAGTTGCTTCATTAGGCAACTTAAGGATGTGCTGGTATCTGGGCTTTTTAATCTAAAATTCATTAAGGGGTTCTGTGTGTGGGGAGCCAGCGGGCACGGCACCTTGTTTCTATGCCCTTGGCAGCTGACTGGGGAAGGCAGAGCTGGTCCCTGAGGCCTCAATGCTTGCTCCCTCCTCTGTCTCCAGGGAGGATGCTCACACCTCTGGGAGAAGGACTGGGACGGTGGGCAAAAAGATTCGTCTCCTCTCACTTTGGGTCCAGTCTGCCATCAGTGAGCTGGAGCTGGCTTCCGCCTCATGTGGAGCAGGGCCAGCCATGGGAACCAAGAGCCATCTGGGTTAGATTCAGCGAGGTGGGTGGGCCCGTCCTCTCTGCTTCCCCCACCATCTGTTCTAAATCTGGCTCTGAGGAGGATCACCAGAGAGCTTTTAAAACGTGGAACCTCCAGAGAGGAGCCAGCAGGTACTGTAAAACGCATCCCATCCCTGTCTGGGGACAGGTGGGAAGCCCTTCCCTAGCGCTTGGCAAAGAAGGAGACAATTATGTGGCTGCAGGCGCAGCACGTAGCCTGGCGTGGTAAGTGCACACCATGTGTTTGTTGAACGAATGCAAGAGTGACTTAGTTTTAACTCCTGGTTTCTGGAATCAGGAGCACTGAAAAGAGGTGTAAAAATGTCCCTTTCCGGTAGCTTTTCAAGGCCCAAATGACATTCATTGTGCTTGTGGACCCAGACTTCTCCTTCTGGAATGTTCTATGGGGTGTCAGTGAGCATTGTATACATCTGCACAGAAAAGGGATTCTGCGGTCAAATATGTTTGGGAAGCGTTAGGATGAACAAAATTTAATTGCTGCAGGACTTCTCAGGGCCTTTAATCAGCTCATGAGGACTGGGAAGCTTCCGGAGGGGGGATATAGATAGAAATCAGGGTTTCCCATTCACGCTTGAATAAAGAATCTTTTTCTTTCAAGTTGAGAAATTCTGGAAGTGATTGGAATTGCACTGTTGAGTATGGCAGCTGCTAGTTACTTTGTAAATTTGAATTCATTAAAATGCACAAAAACTAAAAAATTCACTTCCTCCGTCACAATCACCATGTTTCAGGTGATTCTCTTGGTCTGGAGAGACGCTGGTGTTGAGACGGCTTAGACAGACCTTGAGGGGAGCCTCATGGTCCTGCAGAGTCGTTGCTTTCCAAGGCCCTCTGTGAATGCCTTTCCTGAACAGTGAGGATAAAAATAGCCAATACGTACAAAGTGTTTACCGTGCGTCAGAGATTCTTCCTAGTGCATCACATACTTATTTAGTCTTCAGAAGAATTCTCAGAACTAAGTGCCATTCTTATACCCAAACTCTGCAGACAGGGGTTGCAAAGCGCAGAGAGGGAGAGTGGCTGGCCCAAGGTCACAAAGATAACACATTGACGATTAAAGCCCAGGGATTATACACTCCCAAACATAAAATAGATACCTAGTGGGAAGCAGCCGCATAGCACAGGGAGATCAGCTCAGTGGTTTGTGACCACCTGGAGGGGTGGGATAGGGAGGGTGGGAGGGAGGGAGATGCAAGAGGGAAGAGATATGGGAACATATGTATACGTATAACTGATTCACTTTGTTATAAAGCAGAAACTAACACACCATTGGAAAGCAATTATACTCCAATAAAGATGTTAAAACAAAAAACCAAAAAAACCCAGGGATTAAAACTCTGAGGCCAGAGGGCGTGTTTTTCATTTAACCACCAAAGGAGGCTCTGTCGGTTTCCCCGGGGGCACTCAGCTATGGGTGCCTCACTCACGCCCCTAAGACCCCAGGCTTTGTTCCCGTTGTAGCTGTTTCTGAAAACAGTGACCAACCTCAACAGATGAACATGGTCCACCCTTGAGGATCTTAAGAATAATGTGTCCCGGCTTCGAGGATGGTTTCCAAAGGGGAGTTGAGGAGGGCGACCTTGGCCCGAACCCCACGATGCAGGATGTCACCCACGGTGGTGCCAGGGATGGCATCTCGGGAACAAAGTGTGCATTTCACGTGGTGTTCGAAAGATGGCACCTATGGGCACCCATGGGCGTCTCTGTGCATGCGCGTTTGTGGACTTTGTGGGGGAACTTGCTTCTGTAGTCATAGAGGTGAAACCCTTCCAGTGCCCAAAAAGGATTTTAAAAATAGCTTGAGAGGCTGAAAGCAAGACAAACAGGCAGTTCTACCAAATTTACTGCCTTCAGCCCACCTGGATGCTGGAAACATAGTTTGGTCCTGTTGATGCAGGTGTGTCTGCTCTGGGTCATGTCTGCAAGTTCAGAAATGGAAATGGGAGCTTCTGGTGGGGGCCTGTTGAGCTGAGCTGTCACCACCTTTGCTGTCTTGCTGGACATGGAGAACGAGGGTCCTGGGAGGGTTCGTGTCAGCCTGACGCCGTGTGTGCCTGTGTGGAGGTTTCTGCGTTAGCTGAGGCAACAAGGGGCTCATCCCCTGAGGCCCCCTCCCTTGCCCTCCAGTCCAGGTCTGGTGATGGGGACTGAGCCACCTGGAAGCTCGGGCAAGTGTTTCCTGCGGGACCTGCCCTCGTTTCAGCAGGCTTACCCTGTGCCGACTTGACTGGCATGAGAGCTGTGTGTCCATGGGGACCCACACGCAGAAGGGCCCGTTCTTGGTTTCAGGCTCTGCGGTCTCTGTCTTGAAATTCTGAATGCTTTTTTAACTGTGAACTTGTCTTTTGTGAGCAAAGTCCGACCGGCAATAGCGTGCGTGTAAGTAGCGCAGACACATGGGGTGTGTGTGCCCACTGTTCCTTAATACTGCACCCACACTTGGTGCTCGTGGTGGCCTACAAACACAGAACTCCAGGAGGCCCGTGCTGAAATCAGCAAGACTCAGTGTGGGTCCAGGGGAAGCGTGTTATGTCCACAGTACCTTTAGCACTTTTCTGCTGCTTTTTGAACAAGGAGTGCCAGATTTTCATTTTGCACTGGGCCTTGCAAATTATGTGGCTGGCTCTGGATAGACCTTTCTTTCTTTTCTTTTTTAAAAATAAATAAATAAATAAATATATATGTATATATATATTTATTTTTGGCCGCGTTGGGTCTTTGTTGCTGCGCGTGGGCTTTCTCTAGTTGCGGGGAGTGGGGGCTACTCTTCATTGCGGTGCGCGGGCTTCTCATTGAGGTGGCTTCTCTTGTTGCGGAGCACGGGCTCTAGGCGCACGGGCTTCAGTAGTTGTGGCACGTGGGCTCAGTAGTTGTGGCTCGCGGGCTCTAGAGCTCAGGCTCAGTAGTTGTAGCGCACGGGCTTAGTTGCTCCGTGGCATGTGGGATCTTCCCAGACCAGGACTCGAACCCGTGTCCCCTGCACTGGCAGGCGGATTCTTAACCACTGCACCACCAGGGAAGTCCCTCTGGCTAGACCCTTCTATCCGAAGTTCTCCAGCTGGGGTTGCAGGTGGGTGGTCCTTAGCTGGGTCTTGGTGACCCCCCTTCCTCTGACCTTCCTGGATGTGTTCCTTTGCCGTCTGAAGACAGATTGTGGGGGGTCCCTCCTTCCGGCTGCCGCCTTTCTGTCTTCTGCCACAGTCTGACAGGCCTCCCAGGGCTCCTGCCCTGTGGTCACAAGCGCACGGCTTTTCTGTGTGCAGGTCAGTAAGGACATGTCGAGCTCCCACTCAGCCTTTAGCCAAGCCCCAAGTGCCACAAGGAAGCTTCTGAGACACTGATGATAGAAGTTCCTGTCAGCATTTCTGTTTCTGTGGACCCTCCCTCCTCTGATGGGGTCTGTCCCAGAGCCACTCAGGTAACTTTTGGTGCATATGTGTATGCATGTATATACAGAAGGATAGATGGATGGATGGATGTACAGATGTATGGATGGTTAAATGGTGGGTGATAGATGGATGGGTGGATATACAGAGGGATGGATGGTGGACAGGTGGATGGAAGGATGGTGGGTGTGTGTATGTATGTACACATGGATGGCTGGGTGGCTGGTGGCTGGATAGGACAAGGCACTGGATGAAATACAGACCTAGCCCAGAGGGATTTCTCTGCAGGCAGGAAGGGATTCAGGCAGGTGTGAGCTACGTCCACCAATGGACTTCTCACATTGGCCTCCCCCTCGCCATCACTGTCCCCAGAAGCCCCGCTCCCCACTCAGTGAGTTCAGTGCTGGACCCTGGAATAGAGACCTGGGGATTGCGCCTGGAGCCAGGACACAGAGGTAACTGTCTGCAGCCGCAGCAGCCTGGACCTCGCAAATGCGAGGCCTGGAGCTTCCCGGGAAAGGCCTGGAGGCAGCAAATGCTTGGGAGCCACCACTGCGGGGATGAAGCATCTTTCCCTCTCAGCCTCACAGGGAGGTTTTGAGAATCAAATTGGACAAGAGCAGTGCATGACCAGCACACCTAGGGCGTTACTGAAATGACTGTCCGTGGTGATCCTCTCCTGGGGGCACCTTTTGCCTCTGGGGAGGGGTGGGAGTAAGGGGTGAGGGGTACAGTGTGAAGAGGGGGCCCGCTGCCCCGGCCCCACTCCGGGGTAGCTCCTGCTGCCATCTCCTGGCAGTGCCTAAATCAAAGGCCAGCCTGCTTGGCCCTTTCCCAGGCTGCCTCCCTCCCTCCCCAGCCCTCGCCCAGCTATTAGTGTCCTGGTGACTCTGGGAGGACCCCCAGAGAGGCTGGGTGGTTGCTTGGCCACCCAGCAGGTGGTTGCCAGGCATCTGATGGATGGGCCGGGTCTCCGGCGACTGCTTCCCTGGGCACGGCTGGACCGTCCAGTGGCTGCAGGCCTGGGCCGGGCCTCTCCACCTGTTCTGTAGCTCTGCCATTGGGTTTGGGCAACTGAGCTCATTTTTCCTAGAAATCTGACGTTGGATACCAGCCTGGATTTATTTAATAGTTTTCTAAAGTGCCTAATGGTGGTGGTAATCAAGGCCCTTCAAAGACTTTCCAGCGATACGGTGACCCTGGTATTTTATTCCTTGCTAACCTTCAATTTCGGTTCCTGACCTTTCTCGGTGAAATATTTCAATATAAATAATGCAGTTTTGCAAACACATTGCCCTGATTACTTTGTAGGGCCCTGATTCTCCATGTGTGAAAGTCTCTGAAGTAAGTAGTAATTTGTTCCCCTTTCTGGTAATTGCTGTTTTAGAAATAGCTTCTTCAGACGTCTGCCACAAATTGGCATCTCCCTGACTCTCCACTCACTTGCCAGAAGCAGCTGCTGGGTGTGCATCTCCTGCAAAGTCACAGTGTGGATCCCAGAGGCAGAGGCCCCGTGGCTGAGGAAGGAGGTGGGGGCTGCCTTTTGGCTGCCCCTGGTCCATGGACCCTGAAGGTAACCGCAGCGCAAGGGTCCAGGAAAGGGGAAAAGGAATGTGCTGTTCCCTCCACCCACTTCTCTGGACTTTGAGGCCTGGGAGATCGGCGGGTTTGAGCCAGACCCTGATGATGTGGGTGACAGGTGTGGGCAGGCAGAGTGGCACAGCTCTAATCCTGTCCTGGAAGATGCTCACAAACAGATGTGAGGCCGGAACTTGTCTATCACAAAGTTGCCCTTCTCTTTAATGTCCGAAATGAAACCACACGTTCCATGCCACCTTCCCGGCTGGGGTAAGCATCCTTAGATTTTGCCACCAGTTCTTTCTTCTGGAGGCAGCCCTCACTTGCCCTCTGCAGGGCCGATTTGTGGTCATTTGTTACTGCAGGAAACTGCGGCGAGAGCAGAGGGCGGGATTACACAGGGGCGGAAGTCCCCACGTGAAGATGTTGGTGTTTGTCCGTGGGTGACCTGGGGAGGACGGGATGAGGGCTTGCCAGGTCCTCAAGAGTCAACCCAGAGTGATGGACAAAGATGTCGGACCAGGAGGAGGTCCAGGAGGAGGCCTGGGAAGGACTCTGCAGATCTCATTGCCCAGGGCTGCTGCGGGGAAAACACTTCTTGAATGCTTGTCTGAGCGAGCTGCTCCAGCTGGGGTCCCTTCCATGTCCTACCAGGATCCTAGGACAAAGCCCCTCAGTGTGGCATTGTAGTCATGCTCATATCCTTTCATTCACTTTTTCTTCATTCATTCATTCACGCATGCATTCACGCATTCATCTCTCCACCCACCACTCCTCACCCAGCTTCTACATTCTTCTACATTTCTCCAGCCTCACAGCCCGAGCTCCAGCAACACTGGGGCTGCAGCTCTTGGAACCTGTAATAACAGGGGCACCGGCAGCAGCAGTAATAATAACTACTCCTGTGTGTAGTCACTTACATGCAAGTAAGACTTCCACGGCCAGAAGACTGGCACTCGAGGGGGCAAGTGACTTACCGAGTGACAACGTCATCACAGCTGGTCAGAGGCTGTGTTGGGTTTTGAACCTGGGCCTGGCTGCCTCCAGGTCTGATGCGGGCTGATCCTTCCTGGAGAAGCTCCCCCGTGGCAGATACCTGCCCACGCTGAAGAGGAAGCTCAGAGCCTCCTCTCCTCCATGGAACCCTCCTGGCTTCCCCCGGGAAGCTCCTGCACCTCCTTTCTCAGACTCCCAGGGTGCCCTGTGGTTGCTCTGGCCACATTGTTGGGATCATGTGGTTCCGCGTGTGTCCACTGCGCTGAGAGCCCCCTGAAGGAAGTGACAGGTCTGGTTGATTTCCACATCCTCAGCACTAACGCAGCCTCCAGTATATCATAGGTGCTCAATAAATGCTCATAGGGTGGCTGCACGAATGAATGACCCCACAAGGAGTAGCAGCCTGCTTTCCTTCCCTCTCTCACTGAGACCAAAGCCCTTCTCTTTGGAGTGTGTGCAGCTGACGTGCCCACCCAGTGGGGTGGGTACCTCCCCTGCGTAATAGCTGTGGAGGAAGAGACAGGCGGCCAGGGCCTTCCGGTTGCCCCCAGAATAGTCATATCTGATCCAAGGGGTGGGCTTCTGGGGAGGGGGAGAGGGGAAGTGAAGATGGGAGGGGGTGGTCCTTCCACCCTCCAGGGCTGTGAAGAGAGCATATGCCAACCTTTGTGGTTGTTTTGAGCCATTAGGTGATTAATTTCCACAAAAGGTTAAGATCCAACAGGAGGGAAAAAGTCAATGACTAATCTATTAAGCTCCTGGGGTAACTTAATTTACTTTTTTTTTTTCGTCACGCGGGCCTTTCACTGTCGTGGCCTCTCCCGTTGCGGAGCACAGGCTCCGGACGCACAGGCTCAGCGGCCATGGCTCCTGGGCCCAGCCGCTCCGCGGCATGTGGGATCTTCCCGGACCGGGGCACGAACCCATGTCCCCTGCATCGGCAGGCGGACTCTCAACCACTGTGCCACCAGGGAAGCCCTATGTATTTTTTTTTTTTTTTGTGGTACGTGGGCCTCTCACTGTTGTGGCCTCTCCCGCTGTGGAGCACAGGCTCCGGACGCGCAGGCCCAGCGTCCATGACTCACGGGCCCAGCCGCTCCGCGGCATGTGGGATCTTCCCGGACCGGGTCACGAACCCGTGTCCCCTGCATCGGCAGGCAGACTCTCAACTACTGTGCCACCAGGGAAGCCCTACATATTTTTAATGATTACTTTCTTCCTGGGCTTTCCAGGAACAAAGTGGACCTGAATGGCTGAACACGTCGAAGGTGGGCTCACACAGAGGACCACTGCTGTGGGGTGGGTGTGGAAGTCCCTTGTTTAGCAGGAGAGCATCTCCGGTGAGTGAGCGCCTGAGGCCTGGCTCACTGCTTCTCAGCAGGCGGCTGCACTTGCCCATCTTGGGATGTTTCTGCCCACAACAACCTGCGTGCCTCTGTCTGCTGAGAGGGTAGAGGTTCTCAAACCCATCCAGAGCCAGGAAACCCGCACCCACCTGCCGTGCTGGCTGACAATACACAGTCTCCAACTCTAGCTGTGAATTTGACAAGCCACGCCCTCCAGGGATGACTCCTTCAGACCTGGTGAGGTCCCAGACAGTGGGCTGGGCGGGCATCCGGGGCATGGACTAATGAGGCGTCTGTGACCTTCTCTGGCGGGAGGTTTGGAGCTGAATTAAGAGACTGGATAATGCCTTGTGTGCAAATGGCTTAAGACTGTGGGTTCCACTGGTCACTGCACTGGGTTGGATGGTGTTTCCCCCAAATTCAGGCCTACCCAGAACCTCAGAATGTGACCTTAGTGAAGACTGGGGTCTTTGCAGGTGTCATTAGATAAGATGAGGTCACACTACACCCTGGGGTAGAACAGAGCTGTTAAGAGCAGGCTTGCTGGCGTCTAACTGTCCAATTTTAAATCCTGGATCTGATCCTTACTGATGAGGCAGACCTGGACAATGATGTGATTTCCCTAAACCTCGGTTTCCATCTATAAAAATTGGGATGTTTCTAACAGCACCAGCCTCCTGAATAACAGCCCAGGTGCAGAGGGGGACTCAGGGACAGTCAGCCTTCTCAGCCTCCGGCACCTGTGGCTACAAGCACCCACCACCCGAGGGTGGGCTCTGGGGACACTCACCCCTGTCTTGCCTGCATAAGTCATGTAATCCTTCTGTCAATAATCTAAGCTAGAGACCAAAGGGACTCTTTTTTTTTTTTTTTTTTTTTTTTTTTTTGCGGTACGCGGGCCTCTCACCGCCGCGGCCTCTCCCGCTGCGGAGCACAGGCTCCGGACGCGCAGGCTCCGGACGCGCAGGCTCAGCAGTCGTGGCTCACGGGCCCAGCCGCTCCGCGGCATGTGGGATCTTCCCGGACCGGGGCACGAACCCGTGTCCCCTGCATCGGCAGGCGGACTCCCAACCACTGTGCCACCAGGGAAGCCCCAAAGGGACTCTTTTAAAAGTAACCTTGAGTTTAGATTGCACAGGGACTTAGAATAATAATAATACACAGAGGAATCACCTACTGGGGGCCTGTTTTGGGTCTACGTACCATGCTTTGTGCACCGCGAGCACCGCATCATTTAATCCTTAAGAATGTGTAAGCCTTGAGCCTCCTGATCAGGAGAGGAGGCTGAGGCCCAGAGGCTGGAGGGATGCCCCGTGGATACAGCAGGCGAGCGACTGTGTCTCCAGAGCCCCGTGCCCTGACCAGATCCCGGTGGTCACTCACTCACTCTCTGAGATGGAGCCCAAGGAATGCCCTGAGCTCCTGGGAAAGCCCCCTGCCTTCCTTCACCCCAGGGCCCCGCTCAGATTAGCCAGTATTTTCTGGGGTCCCTCTCTCCACCCTGTTGTCAGCATTCAGTGAAAAGCCTTCCATTGCATCAGCCCTCATGGTTTCAGACAAACCTTAAAGTAAATTTCATGGCAATGCTTTCATTTCAGTGAATCAGGCTGAAATCGCTGGAAGCCCGCTGGACGAGTGAACAGACATGGCCACGGAGGCCAGGACAGCGGTTCCTCAGGCCTCTCGCTGTCCCCCCTGCCACACCGCTGCCCGTCACCTCCCATTTTGGGGACACCAGCACGGGGAGAACCAGTAAGTGCGACATCTCCCACGCGTGAGCAGGGCCAGAGTCAGGAAGACCGTGTTTTCTCAGGCCTTTGGGTTGAGCGCCCATTGGAGCCTCCCCTCAAAGCCAGGGGTCGCGCAGATGTCGGGTCCCATTAGTGCCACGTTGGAGATGGACAGACTCATCCTCACGGCCAGGCGGGGTGGCCCGATTGCATTGGCACATCTGATGATGTCTGCTCACTTGGTGGTTGTGGGTACCAAACACTGCTGGAGCCAAACCCACCGTGATGCTGGCCGGTGGACCAGCCCTGGTGTGAATCCAGCTCTGTTGCTAACGGATGGGACTTTCTAAGCCCAGTTTCTAAAATAGAAATGATAATTCCCACCTTTGAGGCCTTCTGTGACAGGCGGGACAGGGTAGAGGGCGGAGGGCCATCTCTGGATCCGGACTGCCCACGGGGGGCTCTCACCTGCCCATCGCCTGGACGGCTGAGCTTCTCTTGTTGGATGCTTTTGAGGTTTTAGTGTGTGCGTGGGCTGTGGGTCTGAGTTGACATAACACAGGGAAAGGGCTTGAAATGTTCCTGGGACATAGTAAGTGCTCAATAAAGTTAGTTACCGTTACTATTTTTAGCAGTACGATTAGTTATGGAGTTTGTGTTACAAACACTCAGTATGTTCATTCTGCTTGGTTGTTACTACAAGAATGTCTCTGCGATCAAATATTGGGGAAAATGCAGTGGGTTTCACCCAAATGGATTTGCTTACAATGAGTTGGAGAGGTGTAAGAAACAAGGAAAGGCCCAGATAGACATGGAGGTTCTGGTTATGACCTCTGAACTTTGCTGACAGTTTTGAGATGACCGCCACCCTCTTGTGCTCACATTTGCCTAAACCTTTATTCACAGCAACATGGAGGGGTCCCAGTGTCTGCCCAGAGGCTCAGGATGGTGACAGCTCCTGGTGGAAACCTCCCAGGGATGCCCCGCTCCATCCTCAGTCTCCCTCTTTGCCTCCACTCCTCCCCCATCCCTGCAACCCCCAGAGCCAGGCACACAGAGGACGTTTGCGGGGTGAAGGAAGGAACCCTCCCCTTCCTTTGGCCAGGAAGACCGTCTTGCAATGTGATCAGCTTCACAGAGCAGTGAAGGTGCACGGACCGTGCCCACAGGGCTGCCGCCCACAGGGCCTGGAGCATCACATTTGAGCCAGGGCTTAAAGCATATGGAGGACTTTTTGGGCAGGGAAGGGCATGGGAGGCCCTGAGAGTAGCAGGAACAGCAGAGACACAGAGGCCGAGAGGGCAGAGGGGGCTGCGGCTGCAGGGCTGGTGGGAGCAGGGCTGAGGAAAGATGGGAAAACCAGGCCGACGTCTCCCCTGGACGGAGTGGGCTCAGTGCCTCGGGCCCGCAGAAGTTTTAGGGGCCCATACAATGCTTTCTTTTTTTTTTTTTTTTTTTTTTTTTTTTTTGCGGTACGCGGG
The DNA here is from genome assembly GCF_964165515.1 of Mesoplodon bidens. Classification (NCBI taxonomy): domain Eukaryota; kingdom Metazoa; phylum Chordata; class Mammalia; order Artiodactyla; family Ziphiidae; genus Mesoplodon; species Mesoplodon bidens. The sequence continues at coordinate 183,426,612 of NC_138177.1, forward strand.
CCTTTCACTGCTGTGGCCTCTCCCGTTGCGGAGCACAGGCTCCGGACGCACAGGCTCAGCGGCCATGGCTCACGGACCCAGCCGCTCCGCGGCATGTGGGATCTTCCCGGACCGGGGCACGAACCCGTGTCCCCTGCATCGGCAGGCGGACTCTCAACCACTGCGCCACCAGGGAAGCCCCCACACAATGTTTTAATGGCTGTTAAAATCAGAGTGAAAAAAATAGCAACTTTTAGGTTGAAGAAAAGTGTTTCAATACACAAATCAAGATGTTAATCTTTATACTAATGTCATTGTAATATTTTATTATCAGTAGTTTTTAAAAAACTTCAAATTCCAATTGTTTACTGCTGGTATATTAAAAAAAATGAGTTTTGTATATTAACCCTTGTATCCTGCAACCTTGCTATATTCAGTTATCAGTTCCAGGAGACATTTTTTGTTGTTGATTCTTCGGCATTTTTTACGTAGATGATCATGTCATCTACAAAAAAAGACAGTTTTATTTATTTCTTCCCAGTCTGCATATTTTTTATTTCTTTTTTTTAACTTATTAACTAACTCTTCCAACAGGATGTGTGATAGGAGTGATTGAGAGGCGATATTCTTACCTATTCCTTTTTAAGAGGGAAGCTTCTAGGTTCTTACCATTAAGTGTGATGTGAACAGTAGGTGTTTTGTTAATGTCTGTTATCAAGTTCAGAAAGTTCCCCTTTATTCCTAGTTTGCTGAAAGTTTTTATAATGAATGGGTGTTGGATTTTGTCAAATGTTTTTTCTCCATATATTGAGGTCAACATTACCCTAATACCAAAACCAGTCAAGGACATTACATGAAAGCAAACTACAAACCTATATCTCTGATGAAAAAATATTAACAAATTAAATCTATTATATATAAAAGAATTATACACCACAACCAGGTGGGATTTATCTCAGGTATACAAAGCTGATTCAACGTTCAAAATCAATTAATGTAATACATCGCAACAGACTATTATCAGTATTTTTATGCATGGAGGGACCCACAAATGTCACAGTGTGGCTCTGCTTTTCCTTGGGCCGTGGGGAGCTTCTGAGACCCACAAACAAAAGAGGGACAATCGGCCTGATGCTTAGGAAGGCTATTTGAAGGCAGCAGAGGACTGGGGGGTGGGGTCAGGATCCCGGAGGGAACACATTCAGGGGTGTTGATGCCTCAGAGGTGGCAGTGGGAGGGGTTTAGTTCCCTGGGCTGCGGGTGGATGTTTGCTGGGGGCAAGGAGAGCGGGAGCCCCCGAGTTCACACCTGCTGGTCGGGGAAAGGGCAGAGGCTGCGGCTAAGGCTTGCTGTTCTGTACTCATCGCTTTATTACGTCTGATCCTCTCTCGCCCCCTGACCATGAGAATGTTGCCGACTCTTGCTTTGATGCTGGGCATATTTTAGGTCTACGACACATAGTTGTGCGTCAATGATTGAGTTATTCCCTTGGCTTTTGATTCAAACACACCCATACCAATGTAAAGGAAGGCCACCCATGGTCCTGAGATGCTGGAGGAGACTTTGCCTGCTTCTTGCCAAGTGAGACGACCCTGACGGTAAAATGACTCTGTGCTGTGATATGGGACAGGCGTGAGCACCACCAGTCTTGTTACCCTCCGCCCTGTATCCGCATGAGCAGCAGTCCCCCAGGGTCTGTCTGACTTCCCCTTAGGCCACGTGCTGGTGTAACCAAGCAGGACCCTATGAGGCCTTCCCAGAATAGACCCCACCCACATCCTCCACCTGCCTTTTGTCTGCAGAAAAACTTTAGTCAAAGAATAAATTTAATCAGAGAAGTGAGAACATACAGAAAGAAAAAAATAAACAGACAAAATAATAATACTTTAGCCATTAAACAAAGTCAAGGACTTTTAGTTGCTCCTCAAGGGCTATAGATGATAGTCTGAGCCGTGTCCTTTCAGTTGTTTTGCAGAGACTGAAACCCCCACCAGGTGGGAGAAGTTAACTGTATGCTGCCCACAGGCATGTAGACCCCAGACCAGTTGGGACCAGAAGGTTGATGATGTTGACTCCTGGTTACCTCACCACCCACCAATCAGAAGAAAGTCCACAAGCTGACAGTGCCCTGCTCCTTGAACATGATAAGACTCCTCACCACCCCCTCCAGGGTGGGACACAACTTTAAGGGCATTAGCCCACTGTGGCCCCTTTTGCCTGGCAAAGCAATAAAGCTACTCTTTTCTACTTCACCCAAAACTCTGTCTCTGAGTTTCTATTTGGCACCAGTGAACAGAGGCCGAGTTTCAGCAACACTGGGGCCCAGCCAGGAGTGGGCAGGCTGATCTGTTCCTGGGGCCTGGGCATCAGTCATCAGAGGGCTTTAATTAGTGCCTTTTAATCATTTGTTCTAAAATGGATGGATGTTTGCTGTTAAAATCCAAACACTTGCACGCTTTATAAATGACTCAGCCCTAATTTGGAAGACAGTCAGGCTTTGATCAAAATCGTCAGGGAACAAATGGCTTATTTACTGGCAACTTGGACGTGGCCAGGGAATGCTGGCTGCTTCTTGCTGGGTCCTTACCCGCCAGGCTAAGGGCTCTAGTTAGTGAGGACAGTGAAGGTCAAAGCTGCATATACAACAACGTGACCAAGAAGGGTGCCAGGCACCTGTGCAGGGCAAGGAATGCAGTTGTCTGAGGAGCCTGCACTGTCTTGTCCAGAGGCCGTCACTAAATAGACCTGCCATGTCAAGTCCAGTGCTATGGACTCGATGTTTGTGTCCCCCAAATTCATGGGTTGAAGCCCCAATCTCAGGGTGACTGTATTTGGAAGTGGGGGCCTTTGGGATGTGATTAACTTTAGATGAGGTTATGAGGGTGGGGCCCCCTAATGATGGGATTAGTGGCCCAGAGCTGCCTCCTCTCTCTCTTTCTCTCTGCTGTGTGAGAACACAATGAGAAGAAGGCCATCTGTGAACCAGGAAGCAGGCTCTCACCAGGTGCTGAAGCTGCCAGCTCCTTGATATTAGAAGTTCCAGCCTCCAGAATGGTGAGAGATAAACATATGCTGTTTGAGCTGCTCTGTCTCTGGTGTTGTGTTACAGTAGCCCAAGCTGAGCAAAACACCCATGTCAAGAAAACTGTCTGACTTGTACCACAATGTTCATTGCAGCTCTGTTTAAAATAGCCAGGACATGGAAGCAACCTAAGTGTCCATTGACAGATGAATGGATAAAGAAGATGTGGCACATATATACAATGGAATGTTACTCAGCCATAAAAAGAAATGTAATTGAGTTATTTGTAGTGAGGTGGATTGGACTTAGAGTCTGTCATACGGAGTGAAGTAAGTCAGAAAGAGAAAAAGAAATACTGTATGTTAACACATATATATGGAATGTAAAGAAAAAAAAAGGTTCTGATGAACCTAAGAGCAGGACAGGAATAAAGATGCAGACGTAGAGAATGGACTTGCGGACATGGGAAGGGGGAAGGGTAAGCTGGGATGAAGTGAGAGGGTAACACTGACATATATACACTACCAAATGTAAAGTAGATAGCTTTACATTTGGGAAGCAGCCGCATAGCACAGGGAGATCAGCTGGGTGCTTTGTGACCACCTAGAGGGGCAGGATAGGGAGGGTGGGAGGGAGATGCAAGAAGGAGGGGATATGGGGACATATGTATACATATAGCTATTCACTTTGTTATACAGCAGAAACTAACACAACACTGTAAAGCGATTATACTACAATAAAGATGTTAAAAAAAAAGAAAACTGCCTGAGGTCAGGGTAGCTGATCATAGTTTTTAAATATAAGGAGAGGTTGAATTGAGCTGAAAAGATGGAGAGAACTTAAATTACCACAAGAAGGAAGATGTACTATGGCGAAGACTGGGTTTCCTGGGGTGATTTTGATCAGGAAAAACACTAGACTTTCTGGGATGGCTTGAATGAAATCTTGCTGTGGGATGAGACCTGGAGAACATGAACTTGTGAGATCCTACTTTTCATAAAATTCCTGGGACTCAGTGGATTCTGGGAACCTTTTAAAGAGTGATCAGAAATATAGCTCCATCAGGCCAGACAGTATCACACATTAGTGACCGATACCTGGATTTGCTCTAGTGATGCCCTTGATTGGCTGTGTCCTGAAATGATGAATGCTCCCCATGTACAGCAGAACTGGGGGTCCAGTGAGCACTGTAATCATTCCTGCAATATCCATAGAACCCTTTACCAAAGTCTTTGCATTGTTTAGGAAGCAGAGCCTGAGGCAAGGGTTAAGTGCTGATGCTGTGTTTGGAAGATGCAGGCCCAGGGTGGCAAGAGTGAGAAGGAAAGGAAGGTAGGTAAGGTGAGAAAAAAAAAACAAAGCAAGGCAGTGGGACCCATTACCCTTCTGTTCACCGCTCCATTAAGAGCAGTGAAGAGGCACGGCAGGTGGCAGTTGTGTTCACTCAGAGAGGGGGCATCTGTGGAAGGCTTGCTGAGGTAAATGGTGCCTGGGAGTCATCTGTGAAGGAGAGGAAGGATGGGGATTTGTCTGTCCCTCCTTCATCCTGAGTCTCATTGGGAAGCTAATTTCCTTAACTCTAACCCTAACCTCTGGTTGTGTCAGTGTCCTCCCCCACCCCAAGAGGTTACTGGGGAAGCCAGACCCCACCCTTCACCCCATATTATGACATTTCATCCATGCCTGGTGATGGAGGGGCACCTCTGTGTGCTGAAGGGTGCTGACCAAGAGAGAGAAAGAATCAGAGGAGGTTCCCCAAAGCTTATGCTCACAAACACTGCACACAAGCAGTCTTATACGTGGACAAAGCCTGTGATGGGCTTTTGCCTTCCAGGGACCCACAGCTGGGGAGAAAATGTCTCTGCCCAGCAAATGTTAAGGTGACTGGTGAGTGAATCATTCAATAACAACACAGGATAGAGTCTGAAGGCCACTCAAAATGTGATCATAAGCTCCGACAAGTACTTAGACACCAAGAGTTGAAGTTCTTTGTTTTCTTGCTGTTCCATTGGCTTGATTTTTCTCAGCCAGCCTTCGGGGAAAGAGCTTGGATGGAGAGTGAAAATAATGGACACAACTGGGTTATCTGGTGAAGCGAAATTTGGGTAAAGTGGGGAAGCATGAAAATGCCACATGTGTCGTAAATATTTTCATTTTAGCATAAAATATATAACGTATATCATTTTGTTAATCACTTTGTGTAAGACAAAGCCTGTTTCTTTGAGCACAGCTCCCCTGATTGGAATTTGAATCTCTCTTTCCTATCTCTCTGTCACATAAACCACACTTACATACTCTGTCTTTGATTTCTACTTTAGGATGGAGAACTTGAAGCCATATATAAAGCAATCCGAGGTTAGAATCCTTCTCGATTCATACGATTTATTTTCCAATCTTTTATGGTTGGCTTACCCGGCCTAATTCAACTGCAATATACTGAAGAACTCACCTTTATTTATTCTTTCCAGGGAAGGCTAGTTTTCAGAGCAGAAGCTCTCCTTTCATACTCATATTGATTGGTTTATGTAATATTTAACTAAATTACCTGGTTACAAGGTAACAAAGGCAACTGGCATCAGAAGTCTGGGGACAACACAGTGGACTCAGATAAGAGTACCGGTTTCCTTCAGCTGTTGTAACAAAATGACACACACTGGGTGACTTAAAACGATCTACTGTTTTATCCTCTCCCAGTTCCAGTGGCCAGAGTTCTGAGATCAAGGTGTGAGCAGGGCTGGTTTCTTCTGGAGGCTCTGAGGGAAGATTTGGTCCAGGCCTCCCCACTGGCTTCTGGGACTTTGCTGATGATGCTTGGTGTCCTAGACTTGCAGGTGCATCACCCCGATTTTTGTCTCCATGGCAACAGGGTCTTCTCCCTGGGTGTGTGTCTGTGTCTCTCCTCTTATAAGGACACCAGTCACACCAGATTTGGGGTCCACTTCATCCAGCATGACCTCATAATAGCTTGATGAAGTCTGCAACAACCCTATTTCCAAAGAAGGTCACCTTCACAGGTTCTGTGGGTTAGGACATCATCAAATCTTTGGGGGGACCCAATTCAACCCATAACAATAAGCTGTACTTCCTGGGGGGAGAAGAAGGGAACAGACTCCTGTCAAGTGGTCCATCCCTGTGAGTATTTGGTGGGCACAGGATGATCCATGTTCTGCAGCCGGGCAGTCCAGAAACTGGTTAAATGGGGGAAGGTTAAGAGAGCTTCGGATGCCCGTGGTCTATGATACTCAGCTTCTGGGATGTCTTTGCATGAACAGGAGGACCTTGGCTATGAACTGGGATTTGGGAGGCAGGTTCCACTGCCTGGGCTGGGATCAGAGCAGGGACCCAGTGGTTTTTGGTTACAAGGAGGGGCAGACAAAGACCACAAAGTCCCCAGAATTCACCTGGGACATTGGTTCGCCAAAACACAGACCAAACTAAAAGTCTTCTTTCTGCCTTTCAACTCCCTAACTTTAATCCATCACCAAACCATGCCAATTTTAACCCCTAGGCATTTCTCCAATTCCACTTCTACCTTTGGCTCTTTGGATCCCAAGCTGATACAAAATGGGTTTGATAAAAGGAATCCCGAGCTTGCAGCATTCACAGCAGATCCACGGCTGTCAGGGTGTCAAACTGACTGTGACCTCTAAACCCAGATGAGGAAGAGGGGAAGGGAGGCCGTGAGGGCCCCGGGAATTAGGGGAGGTGAGAGCTGGGGAAATGAAGCCACGGTGGAGGAAACCACAGAGCACTGGGTACTTTCTGCTGACCTTGAACACTATGTCCGTGTCTAGAGAGTAAAGATCTCAAGTCGAAACTTGGCCCCTTCCTCCGTGGTCTTTGCACACCCGGGACCGTCCCCAGCCACACCTTCTGCCGTACAAGGGACACAACAACAATTTGCTCCTCCCAGCCACCTTGGTCCTCTTGTTCCCAGAAAAATGAGAACTTGGTGAAACAGCCACTTAAATGCTTCTCTAGAAAAACGTGGCCTCATGCATTCCAGCCCGCAGGAACCAGGCCAACACTCTTGTGGGTGAGGGGTTGCCTTGAGGTCATGTTGCTGCGACTTTGAGTCTGGGACTCCTCTGGGTGCCAGAGCAGCTCTTTGCTGTGGGAGGGGAGAGGAGGCACCCTGCTCGACCCGTAGGCAGAGCCACAAGGATGCTCTGTACTCACGGTGGGATGCCTTCCCTCTCCACCCTCCACCCAGGTGCCTGAAGTAGGTCAGGGGCCGAGAAGGGCACCATGGGCGGCAGCCTCATGAGGCCAGAGCTTCTCTTTGGTTTCCTCAGCCTGTGTGTGTGTGTGTGTGTGTGTGTGTGTGTGTGTGTGGTTCGTGCAGAGGCATGCATGCCCATCAGGAATGCAGCATGGGGTGGTGGAAACAGACGCCCCTGGGTCCACACTTCCCTCTGGCCTTCACTAACTTGACCGCATTTGTTCATGGCATGGCTGTCCCAGCCCCTGGGCCCCCTGCAGGGTCGTAAAGGCTGGAGACCAGGTCTCCACAGCTCATGTCCACTCGGGACAAAGGTGGGGTCTGGTTTTTAAAACCTTCCCTGAGACCTGCCTGCTGTGAGATCCTCACCCTCAATTCACTGAACTCATCTCTTCCTTTCTTATCTGTTAAGGTGGGGCTAATGAGGAGGTTTTTTGGAAGATCAAATCAGATGATGTAGGCTGCTTAATAATACATATAGAATGGATGGACAACAAGATCTTACTGTATAGCACAGGGAACTATATTCAGTATCCTGAGACAAACCATAATGGAAAATAATATGAAAAAGAGTATACACACACACACACACACATACATATATGTATAACTGAGTCACTTTGCTGCACAGCAGAAATTAACACAACATTGTAAATCAACTATACTTTAATTAAAGTAAAAAAAACAACAAAAAAACTCAGTAGTGTTAGCTATAGTTGTTATAATGGCCATAAAGGATCCCGAAAGCTCAGAGACATGTATTAAATTATTTGTATTATTACCATTAGTATTAATTGACCAACAGGTAATTATTGAGTGAGCATCTCTCATAAAGAGACTTCCATTTAGGATGGGAGACTGAGCTGGTCCAGGGCGCTCCACTCACCCAAGGTAGAAGAGCCTCAGGAAGTGTGTGGACAAACACATGTGCACACACATAAGGACACATATTTATGCCCAAGACTAAAATCAGGACAGTAAAACCCATGGTCCCAGAAGCCAAGAGGAGACCGGAGCAGGTGAGGGGAGTGGGGACGGAGTGACCTGGGGTCGCTGGGCAGAAGGAGGGGTCTGGTCGGGCTTAGTGCCCCCACTGTGGGGACAGCTGGGTCCTGGGTGAGAAGCAGTGGAAGTAATGAAAGGGACACATTATACCCCGGGAAGTACAGAAAATAGGACAACTTCAAAGGAATGTAAAAATAAGTGTGTTTCAAGTATTTCAAGAGATAAAAGGAATAAAAAACACTCTAAAGCAAGAACATGACATTAGGAAAAAAATACAGCAGGTATGTCTGGACAAGGAAGAAGCAGACCCTCAGAAATTAAACCAAATAAAACTAAACTAAACGAGGCAGAATGGATGCGTTGACAGCCCACCGGAGTTAGTGATTTAGGGAAACCGTCCAGAACAGAGAAGCCCCAAGACTCTGGCAAGAGGAGAAATCCAGCACCTACCGAGGGGCAGGTCCTGAAGGAGAGGTGAGATGAGCTGGAAAAGGCAATTCTCAAAGTCATAATGGCTGTGAATTTTCCAGAAATTCTTTGATGAAAGGCATGACACAGATGGAAAAAGCAAGTCTCTGAGCAGGCTAAGTAAAATCGAATCCCCATATAGACACATTTCACTTCCTGCCTGGTGACTGTAATTCAAAGAGAAAAATCTTAGCTGCCATCAGAGAGAAAAACGAGCTCTTTCCAACAGGGCTGGAGGATGTGGATTGAGAGATCCTTTTCTGGGAGGTAATAAGAGATACCAATTCTTAAAAAGTCCACAAACCCAGTCACTCGTCATTTTTGCTTCTAGAAATTTCTTTTAAGAAAATAGAGATTGATGTGTACAAAGATTTGAATTTGGCAGTGTTTGCAATGGCAAAACAAAAGGGGGAAAATCTAAATGATTTCTAAGCAAATACATATATATAAAGTATGGTCTAACCATAAACTGGAATATGACCCAGTCATAAAAATTATGTTTAAAAGAGTATGTGATGATGTGGAAAGATGAACATAATTAGTTAACATGACTATTCATTTAAGGAAAAAGCAGATGACAAAACTGTGTTAGCGTGTGCTTACTCCCACTCTGCATGTGTTTATGTGTGTCCATGTGTGCACGTGTGTGTGTGTCATTAGAAGGATTTGACCAACATTGCAGTAATCATCTCTGGATAGTGTGCATACCATGATTTCATTCTGTGTATTTGCATTGTTCCATAGAGGTGTAGCTTGCATTAACTATAATAAATATCTATAACAAGAAACCCAGATGTAGGAGGTACAGGGATGCTGTGGCTCACAGGTGCCACTGAGGACACAGGTTGTGTGTCCTCCCAGCACCTGTATCAGGTGACTCTCATCCTCTCCAGTCAGGTAGGGCCAGTGCTAGGGTGTAGCGTCTGTGATTTAGGCCAGAAGAAGGGAGAAAGACAAAGAGTAAAAGGTATGAAGGAGGCTATGAAATGCCGGTTCCTTCAGCTGACCCAGTGCACCTTCTAATGAAATGTGGGTTCAGTTAATAAGAGATCAAGGCTTAATGGATTTGGAATAGGCAACCAGCAGGGTCTGCCCCAGGGCTGGAGCTAGAGACAAAAGAAGAAAGAATCTGCAGTCTTCACATCAGAAAGATCTGTAATGGAACCATTTTCCTGGCCCCCAGCACCGGCACAAATTAGGTTTTCAATTAATTTTGGAGAACAGTTGAACAGTGCTTCAAACTGATACCTCCTCTTTGAATACTTCCTTTTCCTGGTTGTTCTCCACCTTCAATCAAATTTAGTGATTTCAGACAACTGCAGGGCACCTCTCTTTGGGCATAAACTCTGAGGGTGTGCATGGGGGTAGTATGGCAGTGAGAGGTGGTCGACAATTAGGATAATAGAAGGAAAGAAAATCAGGCAATTTGGGGAAAGCTGAGAGGTCCAGGTATCAAATGCTAAGTGGAACCAGCCCCGTGCTGAGGTCTGGAGACAGGGTGATCTGAGGAGAACCCCCGAGTTTGAGCAGCTTGGACTTATAGTAGAAGACTCTGGCAAGGTCAGGGTAGCGTGGGGTGGAGGTGAACCAGGGGCTGTTAAAAGGCCCGGAAATTGGGTGGAGTGTGATGTTCCTAGAGCTGCCCCCATCAAGCAGTTGTTTTTCCTTATACTAGTCGTTACATGGCTAACAGTCTTGATTCCAGAATGGAATCCCTCAGGATCCAGTCTGGGAAGTTAGGTGTTTACAAAGGACCCAGGAAAAGAATGGATCTTTTGAAAAAGGGATCCTAAGTGTTTAATCTCCTGCCATTACCACCTTCATGGGCAAGCCGGGTCCCTGCTGTCTTCCATTTCCATGATGGCACCAGGGAAGTGGCAGGGAAATGCTACCTTATGAAGCAGAAGGAAATGATACTGGGGGTTGTGATAAAGAGAAAGCACTCCCAACGGGAAATGGCACCAGATGCTTGTTAAAAGCAGCAAGGAAAATTTTATTCTGGACTATTGCAATAGGGGAGAGAGTGGACTTTGCTGGAAGCAAAGGCTGGAGGATTTTTAAACCTGGGTGAGGTGGGGGAAGAGTGCTGACGGGCACTAGGGGGAGGTCAGTCAAAGTGGTTAGGCCCCTTGGGTTTACTAATTGTGGCTTCAGTGGTGGCTTCTCTATGGAAGTTAGGCTCCCACCCTCCCCCCAGAGACAGGGAGACCTGATTACACCTCAGAGGAATGACTCCCAAGTCCTTGAGAGAGACTTTTCTGGGCAGTTGAAGATTTACATCTCAAAGGAACTCAAGAAAGGATTTACAACTGCAAGTTTTTCTAAAGGAAAAGCTCTGCAGAAAGGGAGGTCAGGGGTCTAGAGTCAGGAAGAAGCCTGTGTGAAGTGTTGTCAAGTGGAGGGGAAGGTCAAGGCCATCAGACGTAAACAGAGTGGAATGCCTGCCCCTTCCCAACCCTGAGAGTGGTGGAGGGGGGAAGGAGAAACACGAAGGGAGAAGGAAGACGGTCAGAGGTGGTGGACATGGGACGGATGGAGGGCAACACCTGGTGCAGAGAAGCAGGTGCTGTTTTTCCCACTGGGGTGCTGGATGAGGCTGCTTTGCATGTCCCCTCCACCCACTCCTGCACTGTGCTGGCACAGAACACCGTGGTTGTGTCCAAGTAGACATGGTGAAGCCTGATTAAGGTGGAGGGGCCTTCCTCTGTCTCCCAAAAAGTCCACATGGCAAACAAGGTAATTTTGAATCTCACCTTGGAGGGAGTTGGAACACAGCCAGTGATGCCGCTGGTTAGAACACCAGGAAGGCACAAGATACACCTGCAAAGAAGGCTTCCAAGTGGTCCTCTAGCAGCTGGACCTCAGAGGATCGGCTCTAGGGAGGGCCACAGGGAATGGAGTCCATCTGAAGGGTCACTGATTCCAGAATAATCTGAAAACCTTCTTCTAGTTTTCAGACCCCTGGTCTGGCTGACTTCTGAGGCTATGGGGTGGGGGTGTCAGTCAGCCTGACCAGGGATACGATTGCTAAGGAGGCCAGAAGACTCCAGGGACCTGAATGCAGGTAAGTCCCTTCCTCTCTCTGCCACACTATGTGTGGCCTCAGACATCATCTCGGGGTGGAGATAAGGGAGGGGCTAAGCTTGGAAAGTCTTTGTGTGCATCTGTAAAGAGCAATTTGGAGAAGAAGCTGTGAGGGTAGTGTTCCCTGAGACCCCATGTACAGGTAAATTTAACTCCATTAAGCTTCACCCCATCCTTCAACCTCACCACCCAGTGGGTAGAGGCCTAATAGGAAGATAAGATTAGTTCCAGAAAATAAAGAAGCATCATTTTTTCGCGTGTCTGAGTGCCGGGATCCAGCTAGGAGCCTTGCTACACATTTATTGGGTGTACACAAGGTGCTTGGTGTTCTGTAGAGAATACCATAATCCTTACACCATCCTTCAGTTGTGAATTATTATCTCTGTGTTACAGCTGAGAAACCCAGCATTAATAGTTTGCCTGGAGTCACCACATTCGCTGAGTTCAGGCTGAGCTGATGAAGGAAGGGGACCCCGATCCAGTGGCTTCTATAGAATAGATCTTCCTTTCTCTTTCACATGCTGTCCGGGAATGAGCTGGCCAGGCTTTGCAGTCCCCAAACCTCTGATTATGTGGCTGTCACTTATAAGCCAGCAGGGAGGGGGAGAGCAAGAAGAGGGTCCAGGACAGATGACCCCAAAGCTGCATGTACCTATTCTGCTCACAGCCCATTGGCTAAACTTATTTTCATGGTTCTGGAGGCTGGAAGTCCCAGATGAAGGTGCACAGAGATTTGGTGTCTGGTAAGAGCCTGCTTCCTGGATGGCAGGTGGTCTCCTTCTCCCTGTGTCCTCACATGGCAGAGAGACAGCAAGGTTTTCCTCTTATAAAGGCACTAATCCCATCATAGGGCCCCACCCTCATGGCCTCATCTAAACCTAATCACCTCCCAAAGGTCCCACCTCCTCACACCATCACATTGGGGGTTAGAACTTCAACATATGAATGATAGGGGGACACAAACATCTTGTAGTAACACATGGGGTCCAGGAAGGTGGTCTGTATGCAGCAAATCATTGCGGGGGGTATTCAAAGAGTGAATGAGCCTTGAGTGTTAGCGGTCCCTGCCCATGGCCCCTTCCCTGGGTTCTTGTCTCCGTGGGCACAGTCTCCCCACCCTGGCACACCCCCACTTCTCCCCAAGGGACTCCCACAGTCCTTCATGCATCCAGCTCTGGTCCATGACCTTTTGTTGTGCTCACTGCTCTCTCTCAGGGTCAGCTTGGGATCTGGTGGTCTATCACCTAAAAGATGAGTACTTGTTACCTCCCTGGATATGTATCCCCCTGAGAAGTAGCAGAGGAAATCTACAAGAACAGCTGCCATTCAGAAAGGGGTGGACAGAATTGCAGCCATCAGAGGTGCCCAGTGGTCCCCTCTGAAACCTCTTGGAGCAGGGATCATTACAAACACTCCCCGTCCCAGCAGTGGCGTGAGCCCCGTGGTTACCACGCTCAAGAGCATCCCCCGGTTTACCAGCCCCAGCCCATGCTTGCCGCAGGAGGTCCTCTTCTTCCTGTATCCTTCAGGGTGTGGGTGGTGGTGCTCTCTGTGGGTGATGCACACCTTTTTTTTTTTTGCGGTATGCGGGCCTCTCACTGTTGTGGTCTCTCCCGCTGTGGAGCACAGGCTCCGGACGCGCAGGCCCAGCGGCCATGGCTCACGGGCCCAGCCACTCCGCGGCATGTGGGATCTTCCTGGACCGGGGCACGAACCTGTGTCCCCTGCATCGGCAGGTGGACTCAGCCACTGCGCCACCAGGGAAGCTCCAATGCACACCTTTTGCATGTCACTGCTCCATGTTTGAAAGCCTGAAGTCCCATCACAAGCTTCCGTAGGCCCAGCTTGCGGCACATTTTTGGCCATAACATCCCTTCAAAACCTATTTGCTTCCAGCCCCCTCCATGTGAGAGTAACCATCCCCCTAAGTCTCTAGATCTTAAACAAGCCAGGTCCCTGCTTCTGTCCTCTGGTGTCAATGGCTGAGCTTGTGGACCCCCTTTGTATTAGTTTCCTGGGGTGGTTGTAACAAAGTCCTGTAAATCAAGTGGCTTAAAGTAACAGAAGTTTATTCTCTCACAGTCTGGCATCCAGAAATCCAAAATCAAGGTGTTGGCAGGGCCATGTTCCCTCTGAAGGCTCTAGACGCAGGTCTGCTCTTCCCTCACCCCAGCCTCTGGTGGTCCCCTTTGTCCTCGACACTCCTTGGCTTGTGGCAGTATCACTCCAATCTCTGCTTCCGTCTACTTGTAGCCTCTTCCCTGTGTGCCTCTGTGACCAAATTACCCTCTTAGTATAAGGACACCAGTCAAGGTGGATTTAGGGCCACCTTAACCCAGGCTGACCTCATCTTAACTTGATTACATCTGCAAAGACCCTATTTCCAAATAAGGTCACGTTCATAGGTACCCGGTGGACGTGAATTTTGGGGGCACTATTTGAGTCAGCACATCCTCATCTCTCTGTTTCACAGGGGCCACCCAAGGCCTTCTGAGACAAGAGGCCCCTGCAAGAAGGAAGTGCTCGTTGTCTGAGCTTTGAAGCTGGGGTGGCCCATGAGACCCTCTCACCAACCTGCCTCTGCATCATTTCCCTTGTGTCTGTCTGTCTCTGTGTCCCGACCTCCCTCTTTGCATAAGAACATGAGACAGGTTAGGTTAGAGCTCACACTACTCGATCTCATTTTAACCTTAACACCTCTGTAAAGCCCTCATCTTCAAACACAGCCACATTCTGAGGACCTGGGGGTTGGGACTTCAACATGAATTTTTCTGGCGGGGGGTGCTCAGCGCAGCCCATAACAGATGTGTTCTTTGTAGCCTCATGTGCCCTTGTCCCCAGCACCAAGCACCCCCTCCTGTGGGCAGGTGGTGAGCAGTTGCCGGATAAACACCTGGATGTTTAAACACCGGGGTTGACATGACAATCAGTGCTGCATGGTGCCGAGTCATCGCACAGATCCTGGGAGACAGAAGAGCTCAGGAGATGGGCAACAGGAGCAGGGCCAGCTCTGCGAGGAGCCACTGACCCCCATCCCACCACGCTTCCCATGCTCATGGGAAATGGAATCAGTCCAATCCACCCAAGCCAGAGCTTTCCCCAAAGATGAGAAAACACAGGATACTGGCCCCAGGTAGCTGAGATGCATATCAAAGGAATGATTTCAATGAGCTCTGACTTTTTGCATCTTCCAATACACAGAGAAATGCTAAATTCCTTAACTTGAGATGTCTGGTTTTCTTTAATTAACAGTAATCTTTTGATGTTCTGACTACCTGGTCTTTGTCGCAAAAACTCTTCTATATCCTGGCTGCTCCCTTAGCTCTTAGGAGCAGTCCCTCTGAGCTGTCTGAGATGCTGTGTCCTGAGCTTAAGTCCTCAGTTTTGTCTGCCAAATAAAACATAATTTTCAACTTTTGGACTGTGTAGTTTTTTCATTTGACAGAGCCTCAGTTATGTTTCCACAGGAAAGGCACAGACACTCGGTCTGGACAGCTCATTGTCCAGGCAAAGGGGAAACATGTGGCCTTGAATTCAGTTCCTAGGTGTCCTAATGGCCCCGGTGGGGGCAAGCAGCCCCTTTCAGCTGTGTTTGATGGGAAGGGATGGGAACTGCCCCAGGACGGCTGCAATATCATAGCTCACTCGCCTGCCGCTTCTCCCCCTGTGATGAGTGAGACCAGGGCTCTACTGCTCGGGGAGCTGAGAGCGCCTAGGCTCCTGCCTGAAATATTTAAACACCTATAACTCCACTGGCCCAAAATGTACTCAGATGTTAAATTATGAAAGGTGTCTGGGTTCAGCTCAGCCACTGCAGAAAATGGATGGGTTTCAGTGATTCATGAGGCAGGCACATCATGAACAGCCGTCGAGGGCGTTCCTGCAGGACTAGTGAAGAGCTTCATCAAGGAGGGGAGGCCAAAGCTCCCGCCAGGTGCTGGTGGAGGGGGGAGCGAGCCACCTGGGGGCTGGGCCTTGTCCCTCGGCTGCAAGCAGTGACCTCTGTTGGCGGCACAGCTATGAGCACCAGGGGTGGGGGGAACCGTGGTCTGCACTGACCCGCCAGGTTCTGCTGGTTAGTGTGGATGGGCAACAAGGTGTCCCTCACTTTTGTGCCAGTGGGGGGACGGTGGTCAACACCAGCATTGCAAGCAAACCCTCTTGTCTGCAGCTCACTCATCAGCATATTTAAATCAACATCCATATAGCACTTGGCCTCCTGCCTTATCCACTGATGACTCCTTGTGTTGGTCTGCTCGGACTGCCATAACAAAAACACTACAGACTGGGGGTAGGCCAGGCGGCTTAAGCCACAGACATTCATTTCTTGCAGTTCTGGAGGCTGGAGGTCCAAGATCAAGGTGCCAGCAAATGTGGTTCCTGGTGAGACCCACTTCTGGACTTGCAGACAGCTGCCGTCTCACTGTGTCCTCACATGCTGGAAAGAGGGAGAGATGGAGAGAGAGAGAGACGGTGAGAGAGAGAGGGGGGACTCCCTGGTGTCTCTTCTTATAAGGGCACTAATCCCATGACCAGGGCCCCACCTTCATGCCCTCAAACCTTTTTGTCTCCCAAAGGCTCCACCTCTTAATACCAGCACACTGGGGGGTAGATTTCAACATGAATTGGGGGAGGGGAACAGACATTCAGTCAACAGCACCCCTCTCTTCCTGGGGATCCCTGCCATTGCCCAGATGATCCGGGTCCTCCATGGTTTTCAGATACTCACTACGTAACATCCTGCTTATCTTCAACCAAGTTGGGAACCAATTGAGAGAGAGAGAAAGATGCAGGTGACCGGAAGGTGAAAATAAATGTCTCTCTATTACTGATGAAGCTGGGGCTGTAGGGAAATCTGTTTCCTTGCCTTTTCCGACTTCTCAAGGTCACCTGCATTCATTGGCCCATATCACCCTGTCCTCATGTCTCTGACTGCCCCGCCTCTCTCTTTCCATAAGGGCCCTTGCAATGACATTGCATCCACCCGACAGCCTAAGATAATCTCCCCTCTCAAAGTCCTTCATCACACCTGCAATGTCCTTTTTGCAGGTTAAAGTCACACATCCCTTGGTTCTGATGATAAGGATGTAGACACCTTTCTGCCCACCAGGTATGGTCCTGGGATGGGGTCTGCATCCGTGAGCAGCAAAAAAAAGACACAATCCCTGCACCATGGACTTGCATTTTAGGGTCAAACACATTCTTCTCCACGACATCTTTCCTGCACGGGTGGGGTGTGGAGCAATATGTATCTGAGAACAGTGCTCTCCCATAGAAACTTCTGCAATGATAGAAATGTTCTCCATCTGCACGTCTAACATGGGAAGCCCCAGAACGTAAAACGTTGCCAGTGTGCCTAAGTCTTGTTTCATTTTAATTAATGGACATGGGGATGGAGGTAGCTACAGGTGCTAGACAGCACAGCACGCGTGTGTCTCTGCAGCTCTCCCCTCCCTCTGGGGAGACCCAGCGAGTTTCTCCGGGTCTCCCTGCTGCTCAGCTTGGCCCGTGTCCTCCCCGGCACACGTGGGCTGGCTGTGTCTGCTGCCGCTCAGGGCCTCCCGCCTTCTAGTTTCCCTGTTTGCTAAACCAGACACTTGTTTTTCTGACATTTTCCTCTGGATTCTTTCCTGCAATAAGAAATATGAAATCAATAATTCCTACGTCTGCCAAAACCACGGTTTAAATGAATTTTTCCTCATCACCTTCCTGATTCAGAAGATCGCACCCTGGTGTCTAATCCTGCTGGACCAGTGTTCCCACCCCCAGGCCTGGTCTCAATAGGCTCTCATCCTCCCTGTCCCCCTCCACGCCATACATGGTTATTTACCAACACTTGTGTGGCACGGACTGCATGCCAGGAACTGCTGCCTTCTTTGCAAACACTAACTTGTTTAATTCCCGATCAGTCTTGCAATGTAGATATCACACCAGCCCCCGTTTTACAGGTAAAGATGCTGAGGCACAGAGAGGTTGAGTGACTTAACTCCAGGTGCACAGCGGCAGGGGACAGAGGCAGGATTGGAATGCAGGCTGTGACAGAGGTGTGCTCTGACCCTCCCTGCCATGCTGTTGCCTTTGCTGGGCTTCTTTCTACAGCTTTGATCCCTGAATTTCTCTATCGGGGCACTGGCTGCACCAGCCCAGACAATGAGGTGCCCCTTGGAAGGTACCTCCCTGTTTTGCATCCTGTGGGCTGTCCAGGGTCTCAGTCCTGCAGCTGTCACTGTCCTCAAAAGGGGAGACTCCTGGTCACTCTTGCCTTAACTCTCACCCGCAGTTTCATACTCATCCAGGGTCCAGCTCCTTCAGCAGGGGGTGGGGGGGGTCTCATCACTCACCTCTGAGGTTGGATTTTCCAGTTGGTAAGAGCCCAGACATCTCCTCCCATCCTCTTAAGGGCGGTTTCCCCTTGGATACAACTTTTTTCTTTAATATTGATCTACCCTGGCCTTACTTTTTTCACTTTCCTCACTCCTTTAAGAGCACTTAGATCTGAAAAATTCTCATTCCCCCTTCCTGTCTGCCTGGCATATTTTCTAAGAGCTCTGTCTTTCTCCCAGGAAATCCCCATCTGCACCTTGAACCTGCGTGTCTGCCCCCGTTTTGTCTATCTTCTGGCCCAGCTGCCACGTTGAGAGTCGCTCTGAGGCATATTCTAAGAACCCGCATTTCCTCCTTGGTCCCCCAGACGGAGCAGATCTGGGTCCAGAGGCAGAGGGGAGAGCCGGGTGCGAGCCTTTGCCTGATTATTTTCTTCAGCCTTGGATTTGCAGCAGACCTACACCCCGACTCTTTCCACAGGAAGGGTGCTCAGCCTCCCTCTAAAAGTTCTACCTCTGCAGATGTGGTGACATCAGGGCCTCAGAAATCTAAAGCCAAGACTGGAATTTATGTGACTAACAGATCCGGGTGCCACCTGAGACAGTTTGTAAGCGGTGACTTGTAAGAATGCCACGGATTCAAGGTTATTCCCTTTATACCTCCTTCTCTTAGTCTTGAAGGCAATTAGAAAAATAAGGAATAAAAGGGAAGGATATTGGCCAGATGATCCGACCCCGCTCACTCTGCTGGGGGCGCTGGCCAGCTGATGCTCTGCAGACAGAACCCAGCTACTCTTGCAGTTTTAGATCCTGGCTCTCTGGCCTGTCAGTCAGGCTGAGAAACACAGTTAAAAGCAGCAAAAAAAAAAAAAAAAAAGTTTCCATCCCCTGATGCCTTAAAGTCCATATTCCCAAAGACTCTCCATCATCAAAACCGTGTCTGTGCTGGGCTTGCTAAAAATGGCCCATTCCTCCTGCAGTGGCTAAGGTCTACACCTGGTAAAAAAAATAGCCACTGACCTGTGGTTAAAGCCTCCATAAGCCGCAGTGGCCCACCAAGGTCAAGAGCCAGCGGAGCTCAAGCGTCCTCAGGCTTAAGGCCCAGCGTGGCCCACCCAGGCTGCATGGGGAACACCAATCACACCTTAAACTCTGGCTACGCAGAACCTCGGAGTTCTCACGAAGTCAGGAACCCCCAGGGGTGGTGGATGCAAGACTCAGGCCACCTGCTCAGACCGCACTGGAAGTCTCCATTCCTGCATATCTGTGTTTCCGGATGTTCTTCTTAGTCTTTTCATCCATTCATGGAAATGTAACAGGGGTTAGAATTTGATCGGGTGGACACAGGGCACACCCTCCGCCAGCCCCTTCCCCCAGCTTGGGAGATGGACACAAGGATCAAGTAGATAAAGAGTGAAAGGAAATTGTCTTCATTTCAGGCAAGACTATTGGGGAAGATGATCAAGGTGCTGCCAATGCACTTGCTCGAATCCCCAGACACCTGGCCATACCCAGGTCTGGCCACCTAACGGTTTATTGCACGGGGGTGGGGGGCGGGAAGGGGACCAGGATCTGCCTCCTCTTCAGGGAGGGGCTGGGGCTCCCACGTCCACTTCTTTCCCCTGTGCTAGGCTAAGAAAAGCCCCCATAGAGGTCCACGCACCAATTCCTGGAACCTGTAAATATGCAACCTCATGGGGCAAAAGAGACTTTGCAGATGGGATTAAGATCCTGATTATCCTGGAGTAGCCAGGTGGGCCCCATGTCACCACAAGCATCCTCACAAGAGAGAGACGGGAGGGTCAGAGTTGGAGAGGGTGACGTGATGACGGGAACTGAGGTCAGAATGATGAGACCATGCGCAGACCACGAGTCAAGAAATGCGTGCAGCACCAGAAGCTGGAAAAGACAGGGAAATTCTCCCTAGAGCCTCTAGCCCGTCAAATCCATTTTTCCACTTCTGACCTCCAGAGCTGTAAGATAATAATCTTTCCTATTTTAAGCCATACTGTTTGTAGTAATTAGTTTCAGCAGCAATAAGAAATTAAAACGAAAACTCCCCCATCAGGTAAGTCACTCCCTCCCCAGGCAAGTCACTTCCCCTTGCCTGGCGTGGCGGGGATGTGTGGGAGGTGAAGAGAAGTCAGGAAGGACACTTTAATCCGGGTCCCTCCATATGGAGAAAAAAAATGAGTGATGGGGAGAATCACCTTCCGTCCTCCCGATCCTGGGAGGATGGGTCTAATGTTTAAGCAGAGGGACACTGAGGCCCAGGATATGTGGTTACAGGCTCAGGGCCACACGGCAGAGCAAACTAGGTAAGGACTCATGCTTGATGCTCGGTCCTGCACTTCCCTGTGGATTCAGATGCCGTCCCCCTGCAGCTGGGCTCCTCTGGGAGCAGAGTTCTGAGCAGAGGGACCCCGACTGAGGAAGAGAGGCAGGGCACCCTTGTTACAAGGTCACATGGGCTTGACACGGTGCTCTGAGCTTTGCGCCCAGATATTGACCGTCCTTATTCATCCTAACCTATTTATGCCTCTTGATGGCATGAGTCAATTCACACCATAAAGACTTTGTCTGCCAAGTGAACAGTGCATTTTGTTTTCCCATTTGGCAAGAAGAGAAGGACACGGAAACCAAGTTCAACCCAGTGGCCCCAGGTGACCCTGCTGGTCACATTCCCCCACCTGCTCCCAGGGCACACGCATTGGCCCTTGGTCTGCCTGGAGACGGAGCTTGGCTTTGCTCAGGTAATGGCATCACCTCTGTTATTTTCATCTACTTGTTTATTTGATAGATATTTCATGAGTGCCTGCTACTGGTGGTGAGGACATGCAGTCAACCAGACACGTCCCTGCCTTCACAGAACTGGTGGCCTCGTGGGCAGGGTCAGAATGTGAGGAGGTGGACACAGAATCACACCGTTCAGTCCTGCAGCTGCTGCGAAGGACAGCACAGGTTCAGAAACCCATAGACCCGGATTCAAGTCTCCCTCCAACCCGTGGCAGCTGCTGACTTTGGGTAGGTGGCTGGACCCTCTTCTGCGGCAGGGGGCCGTGCACCACACTTTCACCCAGGTTGCAGGATGACCGTGGCCCCTGGCCTGGCAGCCCTGCAGAAGTAGGCATGGCATGTTCAGCCCGGTGAGCTCTGCCCAGGGCCACACCACCCCCCGCCCCAACCCTGGCCAGCTCCTCCAGCACTTGCTCCTTCTCCTACCTAATCATTTACTGTCTTCATCACTACTTAACCCTTTCTTGGATGGGACCCCTGGAGGGCCAGTTTTTGCCCTGTGGTTATTAATCGAGGTTCAATGTACAGAGTGTTTTGCACAGCAGGAAGCATTGGAGACCTTTACTTCGTGTGTGGGGGGGTCATCTCCCCCACCGCTGCCCTCCCTAGAGCAGGGCTTTACAAATTTTACTGTGCTTCGGAGTCACCTGGGATCTTGTCAAAATGCAGATTCTGATTCAGTGGGTCTGGGACGAGGCTCGAGAATCTGCATTTCTTGACAAGCTCCAGGCTGACGCTGTCCTGATCCAGGGGCCTCACTTTGAGCAGCAAAGTCCGAGGCAGGTTGGTGATGGAAATATCAAGCCGGTCGTGGGTCGTGTACTTCTTCCCCTCTGTGATCCTGGGACCTGGAACAGAGCCAGAGCACAGTAGGTGCTCAGTAAACATTGGTAGGATGCATGGGCAGGTGGCTATTTGATGTCGGGTTTGGCAGCTTGAATACTGTTTCCAAAGACAAAGTTCCCTGGCTGAGAGCATTCAGAGGCTCAGCCTTTGTCCTGAATCTGCCCCTCCCCTGCTGAGTAGGTCTGGAAACTTCCTTAATTTTTCTAAACAAATTTCTTTATCTTCAAGAAGCTGTTGCTCATCTCTGAGGGTTGCCATGGGGATGCGAGGGGCGAAGTGCTGAGCAAGTGGCTGAGGGTGTGGTACCTCTTCTTTATGTATCAGCAATTTACCTTGAGTGCCCTGCCCAACACCTAGCCTTACCCAGCCAATTCCAGATTCAGGAATCACTTTGGGAGTCACCTCCACCAGGAAGTCCACCCCGATTTCCCCAGGGCAGATCAAGCATCCTTCCTCTGTGCTGCACGGTGGTTTGTTATCACCCCTGCCCAGTGACTGAGCTCCTGCAGTTCTCGTATAAGCATCTGTAGCCTTACACCGAGCTCAGCACCCGGCACTTCGGGGATGCTCCCCAAATGAACAAGTAAAGGAACCAAGTCTAGGAGAGTAAAGAAACAGAGGAAGAAATGGAGGCAATCAGGATCCCTGATGCTTTCGGGGTTCATCAAGCAGCCCCCCAGAGGAGAGGAAGCAGGTAACAGCTCAGTTTTAACTCTAGGTTTAAGGGAGGGATATGTTAAGGGGATCTTCATGCTTTCTTCTGGTACCTACTCACTACCTCAAGGCAGGGCCACACTAGGATTTCAAAGAACCGTCGGGCAGTGGTGACTGGATTTTGGTCAAAGTGTCTTCTGTGTTGATTCAGGGAAATCCAAATTTGTCAGGCATCATAAAAGAACATGGCATCTTTAACCACTTCCAAACTATTAGGAAGAAAGATGTTCCTGGCAACCTCCTAATCATCCTTCAAGACCCAACTCAAATGACCCTATTCCTCCACCCCCATACACAAGGCTCTGGAGAACAGACACTGGGTGTTTATCTTGAATCTGGGGGCCTTTCCTGGGGTTTGGCACACAGTAGTTGCTCCATGAATGTTTGAAAAATGTCTTCGACCTGAAAGTTACCAAACGGAGCCCCTTCTCTTTACGCGGCTTCTGCTGATTAGATTTTAAAAGCCCCCATCCTGTTCCTCTGCCCAGATGTGCCCGCACTCTTGGCTTCTGTGGGGACAGGGCCAGCCTGTCTGGAGTCAGCCCTTGGTGTCCCGAGGGAGGCCTGGGGTGGGTAGTGGCCATTGATTTTTGTCTTTATGATTTAGGCTGCGATTGATTTTCTCAGGTGGAGGCTTTGCACTTAATGAACTGAGGGCTGCTCTGCGTCATCCAGACAGGATTACGGGCAAGGACAATTACCCTTCTGGTGACAGCTTCTCTCTTTTTAAAATATACATAATGCAATGAAAATAACTCAGCCCATGAGGCGAGATGTGGTGAGAAGTGGGTGGTGACATTATAGTGGGTAGCTTGCAATTTTCCCGCCACTGGGGGAAGACATGGTTAAAAGGCTTATGTTATTATTATAATTATTATTATTAGTCTTGTTAACTTGGGAGAAATGAACAGTGTTGATTTGGAATCAAAGGATGAAATACCTAACTTAGCAAGAGATTATTTCAGATTTGTTTTCCTTTAGCTGAAGCTTAACAGCCGGGGGGACTGAACAACTTCTCTCCTGTTCTGGGACCTGCAGGCTTCCTGGAGCCGCCCCATGTCCCCTACCCCGGGCTCACCCCAGATGCCATCAGGCAGGGTTCAGCCACTCTGGCCTGTCCTTTTTTTTCATTAGACCTTCAAATTGGCATGCGATGTACATGAATATTGTTAGAATGATTCTTTTTCTAGAAATATTGAGGAAACCAGCTCTCAGATGCCTGGTCTCATATTTGATGAAGGACCCATGTCCCTTGGATGTGTTTTCTATTTGAAGTCAGTCTCTAGGCCCATTTCTCTCAAGAGGCTCAGAGAGGGACCAGTCGTCCTATTTTGGGGGGATAATCCAGGCTTTAGAACTGAAAGTCCTGCACCTCAGGGAACTTCTGAGTCCCAGGCAGAGTGGGACAAGTTTAGTCCCCGAGACTTGGACAGGTTCCTGTGAGAGAGAGAGAGAGAGATAGAGAGGGGGTGGGGTGGGGAGAGGACCAAGTGCGTGTCCCTCACTGATTCAGGCAGCAGTAAGTAGCCCCCAGCCCTCACTCTGATCTGATCTGCAAAGATGGAACAGCCAAGCACCCTTAGAATGTAAACACAAATTTTAAAGAACTCAGGTTTTACAGGACTATGCGATTCAGGGTGAAGAGAGCAAGGCGGGGGGTGTACAGCAGGGTCGTCCAAAGATGTGGGTTTAAGCGCCAAGTGCTTCACTGAAGACATCCAGATGGGCTCCGACCTTGGGCTCCGACCTCAGGCCCCAGGAGCCCCTGCAGCCATGATCACAGGAGCTCCTGAATCTAGTCCCACATTTTCTGGAAACCAGAGGCCTTGCCCCAGGACAGCTGTCTGACCGCTGGGGCCATGTAGGACCAGGTGTCGTCTCCTCCCCCAGCCCCACTGCGCGCCATCATAAGCATTTCAAGAGACCCACCTGTGTGCAAGGGCAGCGCTTCAGACACGATCTCGCATTGCCCTGACTTAGATGCCGAGAACAGGGCCCCACAGCACAGTCCACAGATAGCCCCTGTCGTGTTTGTCTTATTTCTTCAGTGGCATTAATCAGGCAGCTCTGATGGACCTGGGACCCCCAGACGTTGCAGGTATGTCTCCTGCGTGAGCCTCGGGGCTGAGACCTGATGGGAGAAGTGGCCAAGGGGCAGGTGTGGAGATTGTCGGGGGGCGGCTGGGGCAGGAGTTGGGGCCTCGGAGCCCCCATTAGACTTTAGGGAGAGGATGCGCAGATGAGGGCACCCAGGGCGAGGGGCCTCGATGGATTCAGAGGTCGGGGGGGGGCCGGTTGAAGCCTGGTGGGAAGCAGGTGTGGAGGAAAGTGAGTTTGGAGGGGCATGTGGACATCCAAATGGCAGAGAAAGCATTTTCTCATCCCGTTACCCATGGCACTGACAGGGTAAACATGGAAAATTAGGGTGACCTCCCCAGTGTGGAATTCCTGGGAAGCAGTGGCATTTTGGGCGCTAAAACAGGAAAGTCCCGGCACACCAGGCCAAGCTGGTCACCCAGACATATCCTGATCATTCTCACTGTTGAGGAGACGAGGGTCAAAGATGTCCACAGCCATCCGAACCCCACGCCTGTGTTCCTCGCAGTGTCTCCTGGCCGGGGGACCAGGTGTCACCCTGTGGCTCTCAGGACAGTGGGTGGGGCTCTTGGGACTAGGCGGGGGTCTGGGTGCCCTGGGAGGCGGAGGGTGCTTCTGACTGTGCAAGAGGGTCACCAGGCCACATGCTGGTCAAGCTCTTGGCAGCTGGAGGGCTTGGCTTGTGTCTTGGCTATTCCCCATCACCCCTCTGTACATACAGTCTCATTCCTTCTCCACCAAAGGTTGAGATATTGGCTCTGACTGCTACCGCTGTTCTTTTTTTTTTTTTTTTTTTTTTTTTTTTGCGGTACACGGGCCTCTCACTGTTTTGGCCTCTCCTGTTACGGAGCACAGGCTCCGGATGCGCAGGCTCAGCGGCCGTGGCTCACGGGCCCAGCCGCTCCGCGGCATGTGGGATCTTCCCAGACCGGGGCTCAAACCCGCGTCCCCTGCATCGGCAGGCGGACTCCCAACCACTGTGCCACCAGGGAAGCCCTACCGCTGTTCTTAAAATGAGCATCCCGAGGGTGGAATGGCCTTGTGGTACAGTCGAGAGCTTTTGAGGAGATGGCACCAACTGGAGCCCTAATTAATGCTTGTTTTATGAAGTTCCAGGGAATGAGCACTCGATACGATAATACAATAGAATTTTTTTAAAAGCATGCATTCTGTTTAAAGAGTGGGGACAAAAAAAAAAAGGAGTGGGGACAAACAGACACCTTGTAAAACAGCCTGGTGGAAGGTGCTATTATAGGAAGCGATACTGCCCTTTCTGAAGTCTGTGCTTGGTAATCACCTCATTAATTTTAAGCAGGTACTACCAGGACCTCGTTCTCAGTTCTCCACAAGAGCTTGGGGTCAGAGAGAAGGTGACCCTCCAGGAGCCATCCTCAAGGAGCGAACTTCCCGAGGAGAAGCTGGAGGCATCCTGCACGCCCTGAGCCCCGTGGGAGACAGGGCCCCGCGGAGGGTGTTGGGGGGGTCCTCTGGGTCCTGGTTTGAAGTGTCGGAGTGTCTGGGCTAGAGCATCCCGAGGGGAGGACCCACAGAGCAGAGGGGTTCTGGGTCCCCCTGAGGTTGCAGAACATGTATTAATGGTCTCTGTGACGGCTGTCACAAGTAGCACAGGCTCAGTCGTTTAAAGCAACACTCACTCACTACTTATAGTTAAGTCCAAAGTGGGTCTCACTGGGCTACGGTCACTGTGGCGGCTGGGCTGCCTTCCTTCTGGAGGCTCCAGGGACGGTCAGTTTCCCTGCATTTTCCAGCTTCTAGAGGTGCCTGCGTTCCTTGGCTTGTGGTCCTTCCTCCATCTCCGAAGCCAAGGGTAGATGGTGGCATCTTTCTCATGCTACCTTCCCTCTGGTTCTGACGCTGCTGTGTCTTCCTTCCCCACTTAAGGATCCTTGTGATGACATCAAGCCCACCCACACGATGCAGGACACTCTCCCCAGATCAAGGTCAGCTGATGAGTCATCTTAATTCCATCTGCCTCCTTCATCTCCCTTTGCCATGAAAACCAATGCAGTCACGTATCCTGGGGATTAGGATGCCACCATGTTTTGGGGACTGTTATCCTGACTCCCATACTTGCTGGACACATTTTGCCTTAGGACATATCTACCTTGCTTTCATTTATCTATTTTTTAAGGAAAGAGGCATGGAAGGTGCCGGCATCTGGGGACCCTGAGGTTTTGTCTTGGCAACATCACTAACTCGGTGTTGGACCCTAGGATGAGTCCACTTGGCCTTTCTGAGCTGTAGGGTACTGTCCTTTCAACAAGAATGGGGACACTTGTCCTGACGGTTCTACAGGGTCACCCCAGGGAAAACGAAACAGGAAGTGGATATGACAAACCATCAAAAAGTGTCAGTGCTATAAAACCAACCACGATGAGCTCTAGCACTTCTGGCATCAAGTAATGTAGTGCATTGCTCCCAGAGCCCAGGGTCAGCAGAAGCATGGTCACAGGTCTCTGGAACATTCTTTCCATCTGCCAGGCCCAGGAGGGGCTGGTGGGATGACCTTTTTGAGAAGAGCTGGCCTCCCCTCACTTGTGCCCTGGAGGTGGACAGCGAGATTGGTGAAGGTTTTTAGCCTTTTGGCCATGGGACACTGGCCACATGGGGTGCCTTCTACAGATGAGGCCGTCGTAGTCTCTGTCCATTGCCCTAGCAGCTTTGCTTTCGAAACACAAATCCAGGAGATGCCATTGGAATGAATTTTGACACATACACATCCCTGTGTAACTCAGACTCTTGTTAAGTTATAAAACATCACCATGACCCCAGAAAATTCCCTCCTGCCCTAACTAGTCAATCCCCTAGGTAGCCAGTGGTCAGAATTTTTTAAATCATGGATTCTGTTTGTCTGTTCTAGAACTTCATGCCGCTGGAACCATGCAGTCTGTTCTCTTGTTCCAGCTTCGTCATCCACCATCATGTCCTGAGCTGCTTCTCTGTTGTTGCATGGACCCGCAGTTCATTCCTTTTTGCTGCTGACTAGTATCCCATAGTACAAATGGGCTACTGTTTGTTTAGCTACTCTCCCGCTGATGGACTTCTGGGCTGTTTCCAGTTTTGAGTTGTTCTGTATAAAGATGCATTGAGCATACTGTTTGTAAAAATAAAATCCAGGAGAGTTTGCTTGGTCCCCTGTGTTTTACCCACATGCTCCCTGACCCGTGAAAGGAGCCCGGCTCTACCTACGGGAGTGACAGCCCGGCGGCCACTCCGTCTAAGGGGAGGCCCTTGTGCTGGGACGGCCCTGGTGTCAGCGACCCATCTGCAGGGTGGACGGGCATGTCCTCAGGGTGTCACGTTCCCACTTGGGGGCCCTGGGCACCTGTGCTGTGCTGTCTCCTTCCCTTGGCTCCCGGGCCTCCCCTGGTATTTGCTTATATAGTTATGAGCCCCGGAATTGCTACTTCTGGCAGAGTATTTACTTAACAATATAACAGTAATTGTAGGATAATTGTGCTGCAATGAACGAACAGCCAGGGTCTGTGCAGTAAGTGGATAATAAAAACCAAGGTTTATGGGTTCTGCTACTGGGAAGACTTATAGCCTTAATATTGCATTATGTAACTAATCATTTTCAGTTCGGAATGGCCTGGGATTAGCAGAGACCCTCAGCCAGCTGAGGGTAATAAGGGGATAGGAAGGATAGGAAGAAAGAACACACCGCCCGGCTTCTCCCCTCCCAGCTGAGATCTGTGGATTCAGATCTTCTCCTTCAAGGAGGAAGAGGGGGATGAGGAAGGACTTTACTGTACTGTTCCCTCCTCCAGGCCTCTGCCTCCCCATTTATATTTTTATTTTTTATTTTTTATTTATTTATTTTTTTGCAGTATGCAGGCCTCTCACTGCTGTGGCCTCTCCCGTTGCGGAGCACAGGCTCCGGATGCGCAGGCTCAGCGGCCATGGCTCACGGGCCCAGCCACTCCGCGGTGTGTGTGATCCTCCCGGACCGGGGCACGAACCCGTGTCCCCTGCATCGGCAGGCAGCCTCTCAACCACTGCGCCACAGGGAAGCCCTGCCTCCCCATTTATAAGAGATACTAGGACATTGAGGCCCCTTTCCCATGGCAGCCCACAAGGGAGGTGGCACAAACTGGACCCTGACTTTCTCAAGCTCCACACCAAGCCCTGGGCACCTGCAAGGAGCTTTATGTCCTTAGAGAGTGTCCTGAGCTAACTTGTTTCCAGCTTGCTCAGAGTGTCATGTTGGAGCAGGGAGGACTGGGCGGCCACATGTAAAGCCGGCAGAGGGGACAGCGGCAGGCGCTCCTTGCCGGGAGCTCGCTGAGGGGCCGGCGAGGCCGGTCCATGTCCTCCGTCTTCTCTGTTCCCTGGGTCATGACCAGCTGGGTGAGCGAGCTGTCCCCAGCCACATGGGTCCAAACCCAGCCAAAGAAGATGGCCAGTAGCAGCCAGCATGGGCTCCAGACCCGCTACATTTGCACTAAAAAAAGAGAATGGGGTGTCAGATGGCTGCTTGCCCAGGTGAGACAGGAAAGGAAAAGGCACTTCAAGTAAGATGAAGCGAACTTGGCCCTGGTGAATGAGAGTGCAGCTCCTGGGAATGACAGAAGAGCCTGTGCTGGGAATCTCCACGGCCATGGGAAACGGAAAGGCTCAAAGGATATGTGTTTTTTTTTTTTTTTTTTGCGGTACGCGGGCCTCTCACTGTTGTGGCCTCTCCTGCTGCAGAGCACAGGCTCCGGACGCGCAGGCTCAGTGGCCATGGCTCACAGGCCCAGCCGCTCTGCGGCATGTGGGATCTTCTTGGACCAGGGCACGAACCTGCATCCCCTGCATTGGCAGGTGGACTCTCAACCACTGCACAACCAGGGAAGCCCGAAGATGTGTTTTCTAAATCCATTCTGTATGTAATAATTTGCACCTGTTAATCCCAAACTCCCAGTCCATCCCTCCCCCACCCCACCTCCCCCTTGGCAACCACAAGTCTGTTCTCTATGTCTGTGAGTCTGTTTCTGTTTCATAGATAAATTCATTTGTATTTGTATTTTAGATTCCACATGTAACTGGAATTTGGTATTTGTCTTTCTCTTTCTGACTTACTTCACTTGGTATGATAGTCTCTAGGTCCATCCATGTTGCTGCAAATGACATTATTTCATTCTTTTTAATGGCTGAGTAATATTCCATTGTATAAATATACAACATCTTCTTATCCATTCATCTGTTGATGGACATTTAGGTTGTTTCCATGTCTTGGCTTTTCTAAATAGTGCTGCTATGAACATAGGGGTGCATGTATCTTTTCGGATGATAGTTCTACTGTATAGCACCAGGAACTATATTCAGTATCCTGTGATAAACCATAATGGAAAAGACTATGAAAAAGAATATATGTATTATAACTGAGTCACTTGGCTGTACAGCAGAAATTAAACAACATTGTAAATCAACTATACTTCAATAAAATAATAAAAAAAAAGAATATGTACTTTATCTCTGTCCCTCTTGCTTTCCAGTATGGGGTGGCAGGCAACCCCAGACCTTCCCACTGCTCTTCCCCCGCCATGCTCCACATACCCCCTTGCTGCCCACTTGTGAGGGGAGCCATAGGCCTGTCCGGATGATCAGGGGATCAAAGACACATTTGGGATGGCAACGTTGAATGTCTCAGGAATCGTATGTCTGGATTCATGGGAGCTTTCCTGGGAGTTGTCTGCATAGAAAACCCACATCCCTGTTGTGTCTACTGTGGATAATGGTCTGTCCACACCCACTGGACCCTCCCCCAGTAGCAGCAGGACACAGGTGAGAGGTGGGTCATGGGGGGCTCAGGAAACGCCACTGCAGCCAGCCCAGCCAGGGTCTAACCCTCACCTTGGGTGGGAGAGGCTCAGGGAGGTGTGAGTGGATGTCTGGGGTGTTCACTGTGCTCCATTGCTTGACCTGGTTGTGGTGACTCGGAGATGATTCATCAGCAGATGCATTGATTTGAATACTTTCTTAAAAGCACGGGATATTCCAACACAACAGTGTAAAATTGGCCACAGTTTTTGTTTAACGGTCACACTGTATCCTGGTAAAAGTTGGGGCAATCCTGATGCACACTTAGTGGGAACATAAGTTGGCAATTTAAATTCTGAAATTTCATATTCTTTGAGCAATTAATTCTACTTCCGGGAGTCTACCCTAAGGAAATAGCAAAAGCTAAGGGCAAAAATGTACGCACCAGGATATTCATCATTGCAATATCAAATAGTTTTGAAAGTCTAAATGTCCAGCAATTAAAAAAAAGAGAGGTCTTGGGGCCTCCCTGGTGGCGCAGTGGTTGAGAGTCCGCTTGCCGATGCAGGGGACGCGGGTTCGTGCCCCGGTCCGGGAAGATCCCACATGCAGTGGAACTGCTGGGCCTGTGAGCCATGGCCGCTGAGCCTGCACGTCTGGAGCCTGTGCTCCGCAATGGGAGAGGCCACATCAGTGAGAGGCCTGCGTACCACACACACACACACAAAAAAAGAGGTCTCACTATGTACCTACTCTGATGACTAAAATAAAAAAGGCTGGTAATACCAAGTGTTAGTGAGGACACAGTGCAGCCAGAGCTCTAATACACCGCTGGTGGGGAAGAAAAGTGATATAAACACTTGGGAAAAAGTTTGGCATTTTCTTATAGGGTTAGTTCTACACTTATGATTCAGCAATTATACAACTAGGTTTTACCCAAGTCCCAAAAGGACATGCACAAAAATGTTCATATCTGCTTTTTTTGTAATAGGCAAACATTGGAAATAACCCAAATGGCCACAGCAGGAGAATGGATAAGCAAAGTATAGCATATTTATACCATAGAAAACTACTCAGAGATAAATAGGGATGTATAAAGAATAGCCAACACATGAGTGGATCTTACAGACACTAGTTGGACAAAAGAAGCTGAATACAAAAGAATACGTATTTATGATCCCGTTTATATGAAATTCTGGAACAAGTGAAGCTAAGCTATGGTAAAAGATCAGAATAGAGGTTGCCTTTGGAGATATGACCGGGAAGGGACACAGGAAAACTGTGGTGGTGAGGGCACTGCTCTGTATCTTGGAAGGCGTGTGTGTTAATGGGCATAGACTTTTCTCAAAATTCATGAAATGGTACGCTCTAGAGCTGTGCAATTCATAGCATGTACATTTCACCCCTCGCCAAAACAAAGCTGTAAACACATATTGAATAATAGTTAGCAGGGTTGCTTATTACAGTGGTATGGCTTAGCGATTCTAAAACTATTTTCCCTTTATTCCAATTTTGAGCAAATGAGTACATACATCAAGGATCATGGTAGCTCAATCTCTTACTGATGGGGAAGGAATTACAATATGGGCAGGGGGAAGATTAGCATGTACCTTGGTAATGGGAATGGGGCAGTCGGGTGAATTCATTTCTGTGTGTGTGTGTGTAAATAGGTACAAACACGTATACATATAATGTATATACATATGTATATACAAACATACAGAGTGTATAAAAATACACATATATGTATATATATATTAATGTCATATATATTTATATACATATGTTTATATTCACTCAGTCTACCTATTATCTCTCTATCTATCTGTCTTTCTACCTAATCTATCATCTATTTACTATCTCTTAGCTCTGTCCACTGGGAGAGCTTAGAAGCAATGACACTCAGTTTCAATGATCACACTTACCCAGCATCCAGGTCTTGTTTTTTTTTTTTTTCCTTTTTTTTTTTTTTTCTTCCCTTTGCAGTATGCGGGCCTCTCACTGTTGTGGCCTCTCCCGTTGCGGAGCACAGGCTCCGGACACGCAGGCTCAGCGGCCATGGCTCACGGGCCCAGCCGCTCTGCGTCATGTGGGATCCTCCCGGACCGGGGCACAAACCCGCGTCCCCTGCATCGGCAGGCGGACTCTCAACCACTGCGCCACCAGGGAAGCCCCCAGGTCTTGGTTTTTAATTCCATTCTCAGTCCATAGGGACCAGGGCTCCTTGGAGAAAAAGCTGTTTTCAGGCCTGAGGCAAGGAAAGCGCAAGGCAATTCTGGAATATCTTGCGGCCTCATAGAATGAGGGGCTCTCAAAAGAACATCGGGGGCTTCCCTGGTGGCGCAGTGGTTGAGAGTCCGCCTGCCGATGCAGGGGACGCGGGTTCGTGCCCCGGTCTGGGAGGATCCCACGTGCCGCGGAGCGGCTGGGCCCGTGAGCCATGGCCGCTGGGCCTGCGCGTCCGGAGCCTGTGCTCCGCAACGGTAGAGGCCACAGCAGTGAGAGGCCCGCATACCGCAAAAAAAAAAAGAAAAAAAAAAAAAAAAAAAAAAGAACATCGGGGCCGGCATAAGAAGGCTGCCAAATCTGGGACAATTTGACCATCGAAATAAGGAGCAATAGTAATGGATTAAAGCCCATTGAATAAAATAGAACCAATGAGCCCATAGTGATATAAATAATTAAATGAATAAACAGATTGGGGAGAAGGGAAAGTTCTCCTTACATTAGAATTCTACTTAATAAAGAAGAAAGGATTTAGAACATCATCCACTAGTGCCAAAAACAGTGGATGAAATTTTGATAATGATCAGGCTATTTATAGAATGGAAGAATTAAATTACTTGTTCATTATGAAAGGAAAAGGATAATTTTACAGGGGAGAGGCCTGGAGGACTCAACCTTGACCAGGGGATCAGAGATCTGTCCCAGGACAGGACATCCCATGCCTGACGGTGAGGACACAGCATCGCCCCGTGCAAGGCTGAGAAAAAACACAGCCTGGGTCTGATCCTGAGAAAGGACAAATAAACACAGATGGAGGCACTTCTGGAAGTAACTGCCCTTTCCTCCCCAGAAAGGTCAAGGTCAAGGAGAAGAAAGAAATATAAGGAACTGTTTCGGGTTGAAAAAGCTAAAGAGACAGGGAAACGCTGCATGGGGGTAGGTATGGGTCCTGGGGGTCAGGATGCTCTGAAAGGACCCAGGTGGCCTATTGATGAAATGTGAGTATGTGCAGTGGGTTAGATGATTGTATTGTATCAAGGTTAAATCTCCTGATTTTGATAATTGGTCTGTGGCTTCGTAACTTTTTTCCTTTACGAAAAGGTAGCGGTGATGACAAAGGAAATGTTGCAAAATG
Organism: Mesoplodon bidens; assembly: GCF_964165515.1. Classification (NCBI taxonomy): domain Eukaryota; kingdom Metazoa; phylum Chordata; class Mammalia; order Artiodactyla; family Ziphiidae; genus Mesoplodon; species Mesoplodon bidens. The sequence goes on from NC_138177.1 coordinate 183,460,295, forward strand.
TGAGAATTCATGAATCTGGATAAATGGTCTATGGGAGTTCTTTGTACCATCCTTGTGACTTTCCCACAGGGATGAAATCACAACCAAATAAAAGGTTTGGACAGACGAAGCCGGCAGAGCAAATTTCTATAGGTGAGATCATCAGCTTGAGACCAATGTGTCCTGGGGACCCCCTGATCTCAGAAGAAAGAAAAACATGAGAAGGATCCAAACCAAACACCATAGCTGTCTGACCGCGGTGTTGAGCCAAACAAAACCTGTCCAGATGTGCCAGTCAACCCCAGGCCTCCAGCAGCTGTGGATCTTGCCTCTGGTGAGCAACAGAGCAGTCAAGTAGGCTTTCTGGAGCAGGTGGCCTCGTAAACTGCCAAAGAACAGGATGCCTGGGAGCTGCCAGCTGAGCATGAGGAAGGCTGGCAGCCTCCTTGAGGGTACAGTCTGAGCCGTGTTCAATTCTGAGCTGTGCGCTCACACCAACGTTTCTTTGCAATTTGCCCTCCTCCACGGCAGGAAGCAGAAAAAAGTATGGCTCAGGGCGAGCACCCCGGGCGGGCGGGGGGCTGCACTGTGCTCTTTTCCCAGTATGTTAATGCACACCTGTGGAATGGTCCCCCCAGCCACCCATGGCTGTGGGGAGCAACTACAATTGTTCTTTTGCTTTTCTTGTTTTCTTTTAATGACTTCCTTAGATACTGGCTTGGTAACTTTGAAATGCTACCAAAAGCAGAGATTCAAGAAGCTCCTGGGAGGATGGGAGAAAAGTAAGTTTCCAAAGGAAGCAGCAGCCCAGGCAGGGGCCAGGAGACAGGATGCTCTGTCCAGCCTGGATGCTCATATAGGGTCAGGGCAGGGAAATACTGGGGACAAAATTTTGGTGCTCTTGTCCAGCATGATAAGAGTTAACACAACTGAAGGGAGACCAAGGAAGGCATTAAAAGACAGAGGGAGGCTGGCTGGAGACCACAGAAGGGGTCTGCCTGCCCAGCCCCTACCCTGACTCGGCATCCTCTCACCATGCCATCGGGGCTGCAGCCGTGGGAGCACCAGTTCCCAGCTTGGGTAACCAGGGGGCTGGACCTCTCGTTGTGAAGAGGGAGGGGAGCATGATGACCTTAATGCTGGGCAGTCACTGAATGTCTTGTGGGACATGCATCCTGGGGTAGTGGTGGATGGAGCACAAAATCTTGTGAGGGGTCGAGATCCCAGTGCTCCCCCACCGTTGACTGGACAAGTCTGTGCTCCTGGCATGGAGCCAGAAACATAACCCATGGTATTAGTCAGTGTTCAGAGAAACAGACACAATAGGAGATTTGTGTGTGTGTGTGTGTGTGTGTGTGTGTGTGTGTGTGTGTATAGAGAGAGAGAGAGAGACAGACAGACAGACAGACAGAGACAGAGAGACAGAGAGAGACAGAGAGAGGAGAGGAGATTTATTATATGGAGTTGTCTTATGCAATTACGGGGGCTGAGAAGTCCCAAGACCTGCCGCCTGCCAACTGGGAGACCCAGGAAGACAAATGGTGTAGTTCCAGTCCAAGTCCAAAGGCCTAAGGCCCAGGAGAGCTGAGGTTTCAGTTTGAATCCAAAGGCAGGAAAAAGCCAACATCCCAGGTCAAGGCAGTCAGGCAGGGGGAGTTCTCTCTTACCTGGAGAAGAAGAAGCCATTTTGCTCTATTCAGGCCTTCAACTGATGGAACAAGGCCCACCCCCAGCAGGGAGAGCAATCTGCTTTACTCAGTCTGTGATTCAAAGGTTAATCTCACCCAGGAACACCCTCATAGACACAGTCAGAATAATGCTCAACCAGATATCTGGGCACCCCGTGGCCCAGTCAGTTTGACACATGAACTTAACCATCACATATGTTATGTAAACTTCTCCTGGTAACTCTGCCTGTGTGTTCAGTGTTCTCAGTTTGTAGAAACCAGTCCTCAGAGAGGTGAAGAACTGCCCCCCCCACCCCCGGCCAGGTCACAATGCCAGGAAGTGGCTGAGCTGGGATTAGAACCCGGTGTGTCTGACTCCAAATGTGCTGAAAAGGCTGCTGTTCAAGGTCCTTGGCTGGAATTGAAGCTGCTTTGGTCCAGATTCTCCGAGCTTACAGTGACATGTTTTCCAAGCTAAACAAGTTTCCCTGCTCGCAGGTAGCCTTCTGTGTGGTCTGATGCACAGCTTGGCACTGTAGGAGTTTCTATTTGCTGCTGTAACAGATTATTTCAAACTTAGTGCCTTAAAATTATACAAATTTATCATCTTGCAGTCCTGGAGGTCAGAAGTCCAACACAGGTCTCAGAGCACTCGGGGGAGACTCAGAGGGCAAGGAGGAAGCACTCATAGAGCAGTGGGAGGACTCAGATCAGGGAGGGGCGCTGTGAGGGTGGGGCTGCCTGTGATGTTAGCATTGGTCAGAGAGCTGAACATGTTGAGGGAAACCTGAACATCCCAGAGACTGAGGGTGTCCACTAGTTGGGGTGTGCGTGTGTGTCCGGGCTTTACCATCCTGTGGGATCTGCATGCAGGAACGTTTGGGAGTTTAATGGGGAAGGATCTGGGCCAGCAGCTTGGGCTTTTCTACCTGCAACAGGCATAGCTGTGGTGCAGGGGCCGGGGGATCCGTGGCTGTCATGCTCCATGGGGGTTGGTGGACAGTGACCTCTGCAGGGATCTCGACTGTTCCTGCAAAGTCTGAATGTTGCAGGCATGCCTGGGCCGCTTCTTTTTAAAGCTTGGGTGGACAAACGTCTCTGTTTCTCTGTACACTAGATTGAGGAGCTTAGGGCGCAGCTCCTTGGTGGGCTCGGAGATGCAGTTAAAGTCTATAAAGAGCTGAGCCGTGGGGAGAGCTGGCTGGCTTCCAGTTGGGATCATCCGAGTCTACCTCGGTTCCACCCAGGGTTTCGTTTTGGGGATTTAATGTGGGTTGTGAGTCAGGTTCAGCAGAAGGGTCATCTTCTCTGCAGCAGGAGGCTGGAGCTGCCTCCGCACTTTGGGTGGACTGGGTCTGGCAGAGCCAGTCTTTTCACTGCTCAGATTTCTGTCCTCAGCTGGACAGACATGCGTTTCTTGCTTCTTTATCGGAGGGATTTTGCTGGGTTACTCCTTCAAAGCAAGGGCTGCGAGATGGATTCTGAGCGTCCAGTGTACCCAAGCCCTCTCCCATTGCACTCGACTCACAGCATCCCTGCTGTCCGCTCTCCTTTTCCTCCTCCCCAGCCGCCCCCACCATGAGATGTTCTCCTGTGTCTCTTTGTAAGTCGGCTGATGCTCACCTTCCGCCAGCACATCCTCCCTGACAGCCGGCTCTGTGGGAGGCAATGTGGGTGAGGGTCAGTAATTGATGCCACAGAAGGAAAAACACAGGGCTGAGTCTTGGTCGTGACCTGCCCTTGACTGTTGCAATGAGCTTGGACAAGTCTGCAGCATCTCTGGGCCTCTGTTTTGTCCACTATGGACTGAGACCGTATTAATGTTCTCTGTGGTCCTTCCAGCTTGCAGCTCCCTCAAGTCTGTGTGCAGCGCCCACCCCAGTGAGCACCAGCATCCTTTGTTATACAAGACGGTGGATTATTAGTCTTTTTTTCTTAGATGTCATTGTGTCTTTTGGGGTCAGGCTGCACTCAACCTGGGAAGCTCTGTCACCCGCCCTCCACCCGGACCTGGCTAACTGCTCCAGGCCACCTCCTCTGTGAAGTCTCCCTTGGTTGCCCAACCTGCAAACTTATCCTAAGTTGTCCTGCAGCAAGAACACAGTCTGGGCTACACTGGGTTCAGGCTGAGTTTGTGAGAGGATGGATGAGTGAAAGAATTTAGTAAAGGATCTTGCTAATGATAACCCACTCACCCAAGCATGATTTATTGAGCACCTCCTAGGTGTCAGGCAACAATCCTGACACATTAGGGAATAAAATAGACAAAGATTCCTGCCCTCCTGGAGCTTACATTTAGGGGCTAGGAGACATTAGATCAATAACCTAAACCATGTAGGTGATGAAGAGGGGTAAACCCTTTAGAGTCTAGAGAAAAATAAAGCCAGTCCTTAAAACACTTAATAGAAGAGACTTGTTTCTGCCTTTAGTGATTTATGTGTGAATGTCTGTAGATTTAAAATGCTTCTCATTCTGCAAAGAGGTGATGGTCAGGGAATGGTTAGAGCAATCTGGATGACAGTCTGGAAGAGGTGGGCTTTTAAATTGGATTGAAGTCAAGGGAAGTTGCTCATTTAAGCTGAAGGTCACTGCACAATCACTAAGCTGGGTATTGCCCTCTGCTCAGTAGAGCCAGACCCTTGTCCATCTCATTAAGTCCCTGACATGTCTTACAACAGAGCCAGTGCCCAGCAAATGTTTCAGGGTTGCACGAGCCCTCTCCAGGGCTGTGGGAGTGGGTGGATGTTGCCAAGCTGGGGTGAGAGGAAACCAGATTGTTCCAGAAGTTCTCTTTCTGACAGCTGCACTAAATACCTGGTCCAAGGTTCCTCAATTTTGCTTCAGGGTTGGAATGTTCCCAAAAAGTGGTCAATTTTTTAAACCTTTTTAAAATTAGCCTGGTCACAGGCAATCAGGAACTCTGGAAAGTTTTGACAACTCTTAGAGTCCCTTGATTAATTGGATGTTTCTAACTGCACTGTGTCTCTGCTGATCTGTAGATAGTGGAGTCTGAGAATTTAACAGGAGAGGAAAATGCAGTTGGGCTAATTTATTCCCGGAGAGCTGGGGAGGCGGAAGTCATTTTTTTTTTTTTAACTACTGCAGCTAATAAAGAGCCCCGTTTCTTCAACACAGAGGAGCACGGTACACTTTATATAGAAGTGAACTGACGATTAGATAAATGAGTTTATGGGGCTGGGAGCCGATGGGGATGGGCTCAGGCAGTGGTTACTTGTTCAGCTATAGGGACTGGTCTCCTTTCTTTGTTTTCACCTGGAGTTATTGGAGCCCCAGGCACACAGAGCTCTGGAGGCCTCACTCTGGCAAGTCACCTGGGCGGTGGCCCTGCCAGAGCTCTTTAAGAAGCATCCCTCCACACGTAGATGCAGACAAAAGCCCAACTTCCCCTCTGGGTTCGTTCCTCTAGCCCTGAACTCAGAGGGGACTCCTCTGAGGTCATTCCTTTGGCCTTATCACGAGAAGTGTTCCTACAGCCCTGAGCCTTGTGACACCGCCCCCCACCCAGCTCTTCCTCTCTCCACTCTTACCCATTTATCATGGCTAGTTGAGCAGAGGGGCTCTTGCAGCCAGAGCCAAGGATCAGGGTCTGTACTTTCCCTCGTGGACCTGCCACTTCCCTCCCCAGCGTCCCCCAGAGCTGACATGCGATCAGGTTCTTCTGCAGCTCTCGGCCGCCTCTGGAGAGAACATGAGCTCAGAGCATCATAGCCTGGATTCAGACCTGGGTTCAAGCCCCTTGTTACCATGTAGGGTCACCAGATAATATACAGATCACCCAGCTAAACTGGAATCTCAGATAAACAATGGGTCATGTTTTAGTGTAAGTATATCCCATGTGATATTTGGGTATATACTTAGAGTAAAGAAAAATTATTCATCATATGTCTCAAATTCCAATTTAACTGGGCTTCCTCTATTTTGATCTGCAAAATCTACCAATGCCCCATGACCATCCCTATGTGACCCTGGGCAGATCTCTTAACATTTCTGTACCCCTGTTTCCTCATCTTCTCAAGGAGGGATGATGATAACAGAGCCAACCTGAAGGTCAAGGGAGGCAACAGGATGATTTGTGCTCACAGAGCAAGCCCTTGGCAAGTGTGAATCTGGTTACTCATTTGTGGGGTCCACAACCCTGTGACCGGCTGGTGTGGGGAGGGACTGTCTTGAGCATCACAGACGCAGGCTCTGCCCCCTGCATTTTTGTAGTGGCATAATGAGTCTCAAGAGGGGCCCTGCATGTAGCAGGTGGGCTGTTGGCTCCTCCACTGCAGTTTTGTGCTCTTTGGTGTGAGAGGAATGCACTGGAAGGTGACGCTTTACTGGGAAGATTACCATTGGTCCTCGTGTTGTATCAACATGGCAGGTCTGAAGACCCAATGCTTCCTAGTGCAGGAACGTTCCATCTGAGCGTCCTGTGGAATGCTGGCTGCTGTCCTGAGATGCTGCAGATACTGGCCACCCCTGTGGGCTTTGGTGGTAATAGCAGCTGACCTGGCTGAGCCCTGCTGTGGAGGAAAGGGGGCAGAGGAGGGGCTCCTCCAAGGGAGCAGGTTGCTTCCTTTCCCAGCAGTAACCAAGCCCTGGGTGACCCTGCCTCTCTCCCTGCTCATCCCATGAGTGAGAACCAGGATGTAGCTCAGATCAAGTGTGGACAGACTGGCAGCACACAGCACTTCAGAGGAGCGGGTCCTACTCAAGTGAAGTTGCGAGTCTGCACTGTCTGAGCCCCGTAGGGTGTGTGGGCAGTCCCGTCAGCTGTCTGCTGGCCAAGCAGGGTGATGTCTGGGTTCATATCTCCAGGGATCAGAGTGAGCAGAGATCCCAGTGAATGAGCTGGGCTGATCTCCGTGGAGGGCTGGTTCCATCCTCTGGGTCCCCCAGCTCCTTTGGGAACCTGATGGGAACCTGAGACTCCCCTCCCAGTTAGAAAGACGAACACGTGAAGAATTTGGTCCAAAATGAAGGGTTTCTTGGATCCCTGGGCCCACCCAGGGGTCATGGACCCCTTGGCATTAGTTGAGATGGGGAAGCCAACCAATGTGCCCAGAGCCAAGGAGGGGGCTGGAGTGGATGGGGTAAAACAATAAAGATTGCAGATTTTGGGAAGTCAGGACATCTGTGGGAGGGGGTGTGTCCGGGAGCAGCTGTGGTTTGCCCTCAGTGGACCGGGATCCCAGGTGGTGGATAGGTCAGGACAAATTTCAGGTGCAAGGTGGACATGTGGGAAATACGGGATCCCCCAGGAGGTTGGCATGACCTGGGTGGAGGGGAGAAGCCGTGGTTGGCCCAGTGGGGCTGTGGGCTGGTGGTCTGGTTTGGTGACTTCCTGGGCAGATGACAGCTACATCATGGTGAAAGCCGAAGGATCGGCAGTTCACGTCCCTGCATCAGTCTGCGAGGATGCATGTGGATGTCCTTCGGGGCTACAGCAGCCCCATGTCTTCTGGACAGCTACCTCTTGTTCTGTTTTCAAAACACTTGCCTCTCGCCCTGTTCTGCATTAATGAACTCCCAAGAAACGGGACGTTGTCGCTGTCAATTGTACAGCATCCCTGACAGAAGGAGCCCCCCCTACCCCCCACAAGACTCTCCTGACTCTCAGAGGTGATCACAGTATATTAAAGGAGCTGCAGCTCATTTAGACGGAGCTTTCATTTGACGTATTGCTATATTAATGTCAAGAAGTCTACCCTGGTGAGTTCTGTACAAGTCAGCCTCCAGAATCACATTACTGACAGGGAGATTGGAGTTTCAGGGTTTACCACTGAAAACATCATCTCCAAGGTTGATTTTCAACTGTAAAAATCAGAATGAAAAATTCCCCTGTAATTGTCTGATGGGAAATGTATTGTCTCCTAAGATCACCTTCATTGATTCTCTTTCGTATCTGTATTAAATCTGAACAGCTAACAACAATCTCGTCCTGTATGGAAACATGGGGGGTGGGAAGCAGCAGGCCGTGGGGAGGCAGGGTTTGCACAGAGAAGGAAGCGGAAGAGGATGCATCCGTGGCCCTAGACTTTTGTGTCTCTTCACGTGGGACAGCGGGCGACGGCGGTTTTGCAAAAGGGGCATGCCACTGCATTATCGCTAAATTATCACAGCATTATCTCCGCGTCTGCTTTCTTTGTGTAGGGGAAATAATGCGCGAGTGAGAATAGTTAGAGACCTTGAGTGTGTAAGCAAGATCTCTGCTGGCTGCCCTCTGCCTAACGTTGTGTGCTGCACGCGCTTTAGGGGAAAGAAGGAAGGAACGGAGGGCAAAACCCCCGTGACAGCATCTGCAGGTGACCGGTCACCTTGGAACCTGCATCGGGCACGGGACACCCTAGGGGATGTTTGCTCACATGGATCTGAAGCTCACACACCCAGCGTGTGTTTGCTGGGCTCCCACTTGAACTCTGATCCCATGCTAGGTACCTTGGAAGGTACAAAATGAGGACGCCTCTGTTTCTTCAGAGCCATGTGCCAGCAGGATCAAGGCCAAGTTCACTAACTCATATATTGAGAGTCAGGAAGTAGGGCCCCCAGGAGCCTCGCCTCCAAGTACTCACGCTCTTGTGTGTCCCCCTCCCCACTTCTCCACGAATGGTGTGACCAGCGGCCCACAGCAGAACCTTCTGAGATGGGGTTATAAAACTACTACTCCTGTCCTGGGTGCCCTCCTGCTTGCTGGCTTACTCCCTTTCTTGCAAAAAGGTCTAGGATATCTTTCCAGAGAGGGCCCGTGGAGGAGACCGTGCAGGGCAAGAGCCCCCCACACCCGCCCCGGATGACAGCCGAAGCCGCAATGCCAGCCCTATGAGCAAGACACCCCCATCCCTAGCTGGGGCTTTGGGTGATGCAGCCTTGTGGAGACCTCCTGAGAGGCCCAAGCCAGAGCCACCCAGCTCCGTCCCTCCCAGGTCCCTGAGGTTCAGGATGCAGCGTGAGGGCATAAGTGTTTGTTGTTTAAGCTAAGTTTTGGGGTGATTAGTTATACAGTCATAGATAATGAATACAGTCAGTGCTGGGGGCTGAAGCCCAGTAGAGGTGGAATGATCTGGAGCTTGGTGGGGGAGGGGTGTCTGAGAGAGCTGCAGGTGGGGGTGGTGGAACCAAGGAGAAGAGATGATATACAGGTGGTGTGAATGGAGATGAGCTGGTACCCTGAACAGAAGAAGCAGAGTCCAGAGCAGGTGTGGGCTGGAGGAGAAAGGGGGTGAATGTGAACATCTATGGAGATTCTAGAACAAAATCTTGTTTGGATGCAGTGTCGGGAATTAGGTTACCTGCGTCTTTCTTTTCTCTGACCTGCTCTGTGACCTGGCATCTCTAGGGGATGATGCTGCAGCTGGGCAGGGTGGAGGCATTGGTGAGCTTCACCATGAAAACAGGGGGCCCTCTTGCCCGGAAAGGCCGGCTGGCCGCCAACTTCTGCTCTGGAGCTGGTTTGCCACCCCCCTTCCCCCCCCCCTCACCGTGAGTTTGCTTCACTCACCTCCCTCCCTCCTGAGTCACTGCCCCCCTCCTCTCACAGACATGCTCTGGTCACTGCCGTCTTGGGGAGGAAGGATGCTTTCAGGGTGCATCTCTTCCATTTCTTGGCCCATTGCTCCCCACCCCCACCCACCCCGCGACACAAAGGCCCCTGGAAGAGTGTCCGCAGCCTCCAGTTCCACCTCCTTCCCTGCATTCAATCTCTACGGACTGATTTGGCGCCCCACATCTGCCCACCACTCCTCTGGGACTGCGATGGTCAGAGTCACCCCTGGCAGCCGCAGGGCCACGGCCACTGCCTGCTTTCCCATCCTCAGCTTCCTCGTTTAGGCTCCTGACTGGCCCTTTCTAGAATGTTCTTCGCTTGCCTCTACCTCCCTGGCTCTTCCTCCTTCCTTCCTAGGATCTGATCTGTGTCACCATTCAAATAATTTCAGATGCCATTAGGTGGAGGTAACCAAGGTTGGATGCATATGTTATGGGCATATTTTAGAGGAAATTAAAGCAAAGTTTGGGTGGGTGGCTCCCAGCAGTTTCAACATCGCCAGATCAGGCAGTGACGGGACACCCTCTCTTGTTTTATGTTCCAGCAGGACCCCTGGTGGTGACCCAGTTCTGTGCACACCCCTCTGTGCCTACAGAGACAGTGATGGTCACGCCTCAGACTCCCGAGGTAAAGCGCTGCTGGAAGTGCCACCATGGCCAGCAGCTTCTGAGCCATCCAGCCTGATCTGATTTTCTCTTAGAAGTCACACTGGGTTCCCACACGCCCCTCGCTCAGCATGGCCTTCCTCTTTGGCCTCCCCAGCTCCTGCCTTTCCCCTTTTCGTTCCAGATCATTTTTTTTTTTTTCTTTCTCAAACTGATTCCTCATCGCAGTGTCCTGACTACATCAGTTGAAGTCAGATCTTCCCATTTTTCAGAGACGGTCCTGCACTGGGAACTGAAGTTGTCAACCTGGCAACTTATTTTGTTACCAGTGGCCTTGTGGGAGTCCCGGGATCTCAGTGCTTCTGGAGGTAGCCCTTCCCCACACCCGGCTCTGGGTTCAGGCCAGCTTCTGAGTGAGGGGTCCTGTCTGCTTTCCGCCCTCCCCCCTTCCCTCCTTTCTCTCTCCTCTCTGTGTTCACGACAGCATCTCTCTCTCTTCCCCTTTCTCTGACTCTCTCTTTTCCTTTCTTGCCCTCTTTTCTCCCTGTGTCTCTCTGTCTGTCTGTCTCTCCCCCCTCCCTCTGTGTTAATCAGAGAGCTATGAATCAGACAGACGTAAGTACAATGATCCTCGTGTCTGCCCTCAGGCACAGAGAGGGGGGGCTGACCCATCTCTCCCCATCCCACCGCAGAGCGCAGAGCGCAGAGCGGACCCCTGCAACTGTAGACAATCACAAAACAAGCCCGTGGTGGTTTCCGAGCCTGCCCACACAGCATTCCATTATGACATCCTGAAAACATGGTTACTTATAAAGCAATTTGCTCCTACAGGCTGGTTTGAGATTAAAATGGTAATTATCTTGCAAATGACTGTAACTGTCTTTCATAAACTTGCCGATGTTTGAGCTGTGACTGACTGAGGCCTGCAGCATAATGGGCTTAATAAACGATATCTTCCGTGTATTGTCAGGAATGGAGCCTGTGAATTTGGATGGGACCACACTGTCATTTCAGTGAGATGGATTCCATTCTTCTCTCCAGCTGTATCTTTTTTAATAGCATGTGCTCATCATTTTTTTCTTAATAGGATATTTTTCTTTAGGATAATTTTCAAATTGTTTATCTGCTTTTATGATCTCTCATTCCCCACCCCCCCCCAAAAAAAAAGTTTTGCTTTTCCTGTTGTTACTGAGAAGAGCCCTGGCACCTTGGAGGAAGGTGGGGAAATAGCCACGCTTGCTGGAAAGGGGACCATGAAGGCAGTGTTACCGGCCAGGGTTCTTGGTCCCCTTAATCAATAGAAATTGAGGCCAGACAAGAAACTCAGGCAAGGCTTTATTGGGGCCCCTGCTGTAGCAGGGGTAGTGAGAACAATCAACAGTTTCCCTTGCTTGCTTCCTCCCTGAGGGTGGGCGAGCTGGTTCCTTATATGGGGTGAGGGTAGACGTGTGTCCAGGGGTCAGGCTGGAGGGGGGCTTAGGCGGTCCGCCTATCCTGTTGGTGGTGTTGAGTGCAGGGGCCATGCCTAGTAAACTGCTTTTGCTCCCTGCTCTTCAGAAGCGGCTGTTGGGTTTTTGGTCTTTTTCTGTCTTCTCGTCCATGATTTGCCCTAACTGCCCATGTATGCAGTTATTTTTAGTCCCTTATAGTTTTTTGGATTTTGTTGCTGGAGGAGACATTTGTCCAGGTGCAAGCACTACAGCCAAGGGTCCCAAGCCCCAGCTTGTCTCAGTAGCTGAGGGTTCCGGCCACCAATTCCAGCGTGCTTTGGGCAGGGGATTCCCCACACGACTTTGCGTTTGTCAGACACCAGCCAGGTGTCCTGCAATTCAGCTTGATTCTGACACTGTCGACCTGGAGGTAGTGTCCGATCCCACAGGGATCAGTCCCACAAGACTGTTCCCCACTTCAGAGGCCAAACACAAGTTCAAGTTGTCACTTGTGCTTCTGACCGACTGACAATAAACCAGAAGTTCCCACAACACCCTCCTTGGGTTTGATTCATTTGCTAGAGTGGCTCACAGGACTTAGGACAGCAGTTTGCTCACTAAATTACAGGTTTATTACAGAGGATATTAAAGGATATGAATCAACAGCCAGATGGAGAGGTACGTGGGGTGAGGTCCTGAGCAAAGGGGTTCCTCCGGTCCTTGTGGCATTTGGAGCCCAGCACAGTGGCACATGGGAACATTCTGGTTTTCCAACCTGGAAGCTCTCTGAAACCCCCTCCTTTTGGGTTTTATGGAGGCTTCATTGCATACGCATGATTGGTGAAGTCGTTGGGCATTAGAGATTGATTTACCTCCTGCTCTTCCTCTCCCTGGAAATCGGGGGCTGTGACTGAACGTTCCAACCCTCTATTCCTGGTTGGTTCCCCTGGCAACCAGCCTGCATCCTTAGATGCTTCGCAAAAGTCACCTCATCAACATACACTCGGGTGTGGTGGAAAGAGGCTTGTTATTTCTAGCAAGTCACCCATTTCACCTTAGTGGCTCTGAAGCAATTTCAGGACGTGAGGACAAGAGACCCAATATTGTAACAAAAGACCTATTGCTCTCACCACTCAGGAAAATTCAAGGGTTTTGGGAGCTTGGAACTGTGGACAAAGACCAAATATATATGAGAAACATATTTTGATCATCTGAATAACCAAATATATATTTCTTGTAAGTCACAATATCACACTAACTGTCTCAGTCACTGACGGGCCCAGAGCAGGCATCAGGGTGACAGAACCCTGGGCCAGGGTGCTGAGTATGAGAGGTAGGGAACCCTCCTCCCCCTTTCCTACAGACAGAGGACCTCAGGAGAATAAAGGTTTTAGCTACCTTTTTTCTCCCTGACAGATCAAAGAGTCATCCCCAACAAAAGGTTAGGAGGGTGCAGGCTGCCCTGGTACCAGGTGGATTTGGTCCTCAAGATGGAGAGGAGAGGGATGGGAGAGGTTCTTAGGACCCTGCAGGAGGCCAGGGAACTGGGCATGGGGCAGGACCGAGGGACCTCGGCCTGCTGACAGGGACTGAGGCAAGTGTGGGGCTCATGGGATTAGGGTTTGGGACTCTCCTTCCAGCCTTGGCCATAGTCCAGCCAGTTCTCCTGGAAGCTGCCAGGACAGAAAGGCCTGGTAGACCCAGGCATGGGACCACCATTTTCAGAGACCTCAACATACAGGTAATAGGTGTGTGGTTTCTCCTCAGCCAGGTTTCCCTCAGTCCTTGCCTGGTGAAGGGGATACACTTGGACCCAGCAGACCCAGAGCGTGGTCCAGCATGGATTCTGCTGCCTCTACCTGCACCAATCTGAGATCCCAGAGAGAGAGCCTGAACTGGGCCAGCGTGTGTACATCACACGGGACATGCCTCCACCAAACATGGTGATTAGGATGTTCCCTGAATTCAGCATAGCTGTGGATGTACATTCAGAATATGCCCGATCCAGGATGAGACAAGGAGACAGAGAAACTGCCAGAAAACCCAGGAAGGCAGGGATCAAAATCCTGTGAAAATTCCTCAGAAAGTTAAACATAAAATTACCACATGACCCAGCACCTCCACTTCTGGCTATGGACCCAAAAGAATGGAAAACAGGAACTCAGATGCCTGTACGCCAATGTTCATAGCAGCATCCTCCATGATAGCTGGAAGGTGCAAATAACCCAAGTGTCCATCAGTGGATGACAGGATGAAGAAAAGGCAGCCTATCCACATAACAGAATGTTATTTGGCCATGAAGAGGAATAATACTTGCAGCTGACACATGGATGAACCTTGAAAACATTATGCTAAAGGAAAAAGAATACCACATACCATATGATTCATTATATGAATCATCGAGAATAGGTAAGATACAGAGACAGAAAGTGGATTGGTGGTGACCAGGGGCTGTGGGAGGAGGGGATGGGGAGTGATCACTTAATGCATAAAGGTTTTCTTTTGGGATAACGCAAGATCTTGGTGTGAGATAGAGGTTGTACAACACAAAATGCACTAAATGCCACTGAATCGTACCTTTCAAAGTGATTCATTGTTAGTTTCCGGTTATGTGTATTTTACCTCAATTAAAATAACAAAGAAATGAGCGTGTGCATTTCAGGGAGAAAGGTGCCTCTCTCTTTCTGAACTGGACCAGTTCTGGGACTGGCTCACGGGCAAACATAAACTCTTCCATCAGGGATGCAAAAGAAGACTCTGCCCAGACTGATTCTGGAGGCTTGCACTGCAAAGGGTGAGGTTGTTTTGCAATCTTGGTGGATTGAGCTGACTGGGAGGAGAGGATGGTGTGTCTGGGGAAGAGGCTGTCCAGGCAGACAAGGGTTTGGTCCTAAAATATCCAATCAGATTTTTAATCCCATGTCTTTGGATGGGGCAGTACGGAGCAGCCGTCTTCATTCAAAGTGCAGGACCCTGTTCATTTTGCAAAACAGAAGCCTGTTTTGGTCCAGAAGCCGAGGATCCAAGCCTGAGCAGCACCTGGTGTTCTCTGGGGTTCCTGGCACCCAGTGTTGTCCTCCAGAACTTAACATTTCCAGATGCACGGATTTGAACTTGGCTTATTTCATGTGCTAAATTCTGAATCAGGGAAGTTCTTCCTTTGGTGAAAGGTGTTAAATCTGTCAATGCCTTGATGTCTTTTAAATCCTTTGTGGCCCCACATCAAATAGAAGCTTTTTACATCCATGCCTGAAACATCCTTGTTCCCGTCTCCTTTCACTGAATGGATTTTTCCTCTGTGTGATTATCACAAATCACTTCTGAATGGTGCTTTACCATTCAGCGCTTGGGCATTCATTAGAAAGGCAAACACATGCCTACCCATTTGCATGCAGTCGTTTTTAAACACTAGGCGTTGTCCATGGATATTTATATATATGTATACAGTATTCACTGGCACAAATGCTGTCTCCCACTTCCATTAATGAAATTATCCTTACAGAATTATCCTCACTAAACAGTTGCCTTTCCACCACCCTGTGACTCATTGTGATTTCTGCCATTTTCCATCACAATGACTACGGGCAATTACCCTGGCTCTGTAATTCAATGCCCAGCTTCCTGCCTATGGAGAGTGTTAGAATAAGATGCAGTTTTGCTTTTTTTTTAAAATAGCTGAAAGAATGTTAATGGATGTCAATAGGTGAGCTCGAGAGAGCCAGCGCCTGGGAGAAGCAGCCCTGTGTGGATCTCTATCTGTCCCTGCATCATTTGCAATAAAAGCTTTCTCAACTTTTCTGTTGCTTGAATAGCAACTACTAAAATATTCTACTTGGGAAAATGCATTAATCAGATGCTTTCTAGAGATTTTTCAGGTTTATCAACCCAAATGCCTGTATAACAGACAGAGGGAGAGTTAAACAGAAAAGCAAGATAATTACACGTTGTGTATGAACGAGAGAAACACAGAGGTGGGAAACAGAGAATGACTTGGTGGGGAGGGGGCTGCTTTAGTCAGGGCTGAGGGGGAAGGGGTGCAATGCCAGGGCAGCGATGAGGTGACCAGAGGAAAACCATCCCGGATGAGGAAGCATCCCTAGGAGGCAGACTGTCCCTGGGTCTGAGGACTTGGGGACAGGATGGAGCAATTAGATCCCAGGAAAGAGGAGCAGGAGACCAGGAGGATAGGCTGGGTTAGAGCCATTGGCACAGAGCCTGGAGTCCCGAGTTTCAAAGTAACTCTCAGAGTGGATCACAGCCTGTGAAGCTGGAGGGCACTGAGACATGGCCTCTTCCATACACTGGGGAGGATGGGACCATGCGGGAAATGCCTTGGTGGGAAGGACACCATAGGTGATGTGCATGGTGGGTTGGTCCAGCCATCGGTTAGCTTTCATCTTCTCCCTCACCTCCACTCTCTTCCCACTTTCCAACATGCCTCATAGGGGAAGAAAGAGCCCCCAGAATGCCCTCCTGTGAGCAGAGCCCCAATCCACATGGGGCTTGTTCTTTCCCGGGGACCGGGAACTGTCCCCGTGGCCTCTAGGAAATAAGCCAAGGGGGTTGGGGCAGTGCACACTCACTCACTGGGTCCTGGGATGAAACCTCTAAGAATGCACTTGCTGAGCATCCACCTAGACCAGGAGCAGGAGGGCTGGATCCCTGAGAAACAGGGAAAGCAGACGACAGGGTCCTGGGGCTCCTTGTGGGAAGGAGGTGCACAGCCAGGGTCGGGGAGTCCAAGTTTTGAAGTGGGAGCCCAGGACCTTGGGAGAAACACACCCTATGGTGCTG
Source organism: Mesoplodon bidens (assembly GCF_964165515.1). Classification (NCBI taxonomy): domain Eukaryota; kingdom Metazoa; phylum Chordata; class Mammalia; order Artiodactyla; family Ziphiidae; genus Mesoplodon; species Mesoplodon bidens. The sequence goes on from NC_138177.1 coordinate 183,476,319, forward strand.
GGGGAGGAGAGGGATTTGGTGAAAATTTGGAAAAATCTGAGGGTCCAACAGTACAGGATTGGTCAGGGGCAGGAGTCTGTGGTCCAGTGGACACTGCCAACACCCCCTTCCTGCTCCTGGGCTCCATGGGGAGGAGCTGGAGCTGCATTTCCTAGACCCTCTTCTGGCATAGTCCTGGGTTAGGTCTGCCCAGGAAAGGCATTAGGTCGAGGGAACACTGTCCCCAGCAGAGCAGAGGGCAAGTGGGAGGGTCCACCCAACCCTCTGCCCTTTCCTCCTCAGCTCCGCCAATAGCCATCACGGCCCCAATCTCCTGCATTTAATCCTTCCTGTGGGAGTCCCTGGAGTGGCTTCCATGTTCCCCACCCAACCTGGGCTGATGTGGCTGAGACATAGCACCCACTCTATGGAAAATGAGGAAATCTTTAAAAATAAAGCTGCTGAAGACATATAGCCTGGAACACGTTTACACATAATATTAAGTGAAAAATATCGTGAAATTCTGTCTACGTTATGATTTCAATTAAGTTAAAATGAAGCTACTTGGAATGAAAAAAATGAGGGAAATATATCAAAATGTTAATGATGGGATGATTGTTAATATTTGTTTTCCATGCTATAACCTACTATTCTGTGTTTTGAAAAGTTTATTTTGTACACAATTAAAGCTTAAGTAATGGAAAAAAAAAACCCTTGTGAAACAAAAGAACTTGAATGCAAACCCCCAACGGAGGCTCTTATTTTGACCATGTGCTTCTCACTCCCGATTCAGCCAGAATTTTCTGCCTTGAAAATAAGTAGGCGAGGGAGGGAAGTAAAGATGCTGGGAGCATATCTGACCAAAGAAGGAGGAATCTGAGCCACCCCAGCCAAGAAGACAGGCACACTGGGGGGTGCAGCTCCCCCGGGATGCTTTTTTGAGGTTTCCCATATGGTGCTTGAGAGGAGAGAGTGGCCAAGAAACCAAAATGGCAAGGTGACACGGAAGACAAGGAAGATGAGACCCCAAATAAGGAGAGAAAGAGAAGTAACACCAATTTTGGGTTGTTTGGGTGTTTCCTGGGCCTCCATCATGGCACCCACTTTTTGATCCAGGGAATCAAGGGCCGGGTTTAGGCAGAGCTGCCTGGTGTTGGAGGTGGGTAAGTCTGAGTCTAGAAGGACCTTCAGAGATGGGGCCTGTCCAGTGTTCCATGCATGCAAGGTGAGCCAGGACTCCTGCAGAGGTGAGGCATGGAGACCGCACTGCACACACCCTGGGAGTCCTGGCCTCACAGATGCGGTCGCTCTGAGCAGCACCCCTGACAGTGGGCTGCACAGGGTCTCTGATTTGCCATGTGAGGGTCCTGGATCTGCTTCACACTCAGTATCCTAAGCAGGATTTACAGATAGTTTTCTGCTGCAGGAACCATGGAGCTGTGTGCTCTCTCCTCCCCAGCGCTGAGTTGGTCGTGGGATGGGGCCACCTCCTCTGAGTGTAACCAAAAGCGGGGTCTGGCTATTTGCCTCCAAAAGCCAATAAAGAGGCAAGGTTGGTGGAAAGGAAAGTTTGCTTTATTTTGGACTCTGGCAACCCGGGGTGGGGGGCAGAATCCTGTCCAAAGGCCGACTCCCTCCACACTGACAACCAGGGGCCAAGAACTTTTATAGGCAGGGAGAGGGGCTACGTGTAGAAACAGCAGTCAGCTCTGATGGTCATGTTGAAATTGGTCCTGTGGTCATCTGATCAGCGTCATCTTGATTGTTTTAAGCACAGTGAGTCTTCACTTCCGGGGTCGGTTTGTTCCCATTTCTTTGAGGCCAGTTCTCAGAATTGTGGCAGCTTATGTCATGGCTACAGCCTGGTCATCATGTAGTCAACTTCTTCCACTTGGTGGGGGTTTTAGTACCTGTAAAACAGCTCACAGGATACGGCTCAGAATAAGATGTTCCTCCCTTGAGGAGGAACTAAAGGTCCTTGACTTTGCTTACTGACTAAACTATTATTGCTCTGTCCCGATTGATTGCTTTCCTTTGCTCCTGCATTTTCTCACTTCTCTGATTAAGCTTATTCTTTGACTAAAGTTTTTCCACAGACAAAAGGCAGGCGGAGGACATGGCGGGGGAAGGACCATAGCGTCCTGCTCTGTTTCAAGAGGACGACGTACACAGGTCCCCTCACATCCCTCATGGCTGTGGAGCTGGTTCTCACCCCTCAGACTTGAGCGGGGACTCTGCCACTTCCAGGGCCTCGTGTTCCCACCACCCCTCTGTTCTTCCTCAGGCTGAGGGCCCTTGAGGATGCTGGAGCCACAGACAGAAGGAGCTTGGGTCTGCCAGTCACATTGCAGGGAGGGCTGTCCACTTGACGGGACACAGCTTTGAACTTTCAAATGCAGGAGAGAGAAACTGCTCCGTGAAACCCACCTCCACATTTTAGGGCCGTGTTGCCTCAGCCTCATTACCAACTAGGGAAGCTTTTCGAATCCTCTCCTGCTTTCTGGACAAAATTGACAAGACTTCCAGGGGCTGGGCTCCCAAGGGCGTGTACAGCTGTGGAGGGATGCACATGACAAAGAGTGGGCTTTATTTCAAACTCTCCTCCAGAACTATCTCCGAAGGTACAGCCATTTCAGATTCAGAAGCTGACCCTGGATAATTTGCCCTGTGAGCAGCCACAAGAGACATTTATCTGACTGTACCCCGTCCTTGGGGCACACGTGATTCCTTGGGACAGATCCACGTGCAGCATACATGTGTGTGATGCATCGAGCAATGGGAGATTCTGAAGAGGCTGAAATGCCACACTGGGGGGTCCTTCCCTGCCGAGGAGAGAGCCATAGTGCTGCCGTAAGTACTAAGATGGTTGAATGAAAGGGAGCCTGTTGGCTGAGGAGCTGGTCACTGTGAAGGCCGTGGGTGACAACGGGGGTCAGGCTAGCGGTGGGGGACTGGGTACATGAGAGCAGGCCTGCAGGACACTGCTGAGGGCTCACCCAGACCTCTGACCTGGGCTGATGACGTGGGCCAGGCCAGGTCCCTCAAAGGCCGTGAAGAGAGGGGTCAGATGGGCTGTGCTGTGGGCTCCCTCGGCCCTCTTGGGCCTGGCTTTTGGGAGCAGATGGGGCAGCAGGAATTTGGGGGGACCCGTGGCAGGCGCAGCTCACTTGGGGTGACTCTAAGGACGAAGGGTTGCTTCTCACCAAGCAGCCCATGAAATGTTTCATCCGGAATCTTAGCTGCATGTCCTGGTGCCTCTGCAGGCTCTGCCCTCTCTCCAACACTGGCCCACGTGCTGCTTTCTGCCTCCTTTCTTCCCGGCCAATCCTGTTCACTTCTCCCGGGAAACCTATTCCAGGACTCACATCCCTGGAGATGGGAGTGACGCGTGCAGATGAGGAGGAGAACACAGGGTCGGGGGAGCAGCTGTCCCCACCCCAGGGCCTCTAAGGAAACTGGCAGAGGTTTGCTGGGGTCCCTGCAGCTGGGGAGACCGTGGCCATGGCGGAGCAGGAAAGGGCAGTCAGGGTAAAATATTACCAAAGAGAGCCAGGAGGTGCCATTTCAAACCCAGGTTTAGTCACAAACATTCTGTACACCACGTCATCCGTCTGGGCCGCGGTCCCCTTTGGTGGGAGAGGCTGTTTCAGCTCTGCAGGGCACGACGGGGGCAGCAGGTGTCGGTGGCAGGGCGTGGAGGCTGTGGGTTCACCGTCCGAGTCCCTGCTTCTTCTTGCCCTGGTCGTGATAACTTGACAGAGGTCGGCTGGCGAAGCCAAGAATCATTAGTTCACAAATGACAGCTGTTTTAAGCCTCTACATCTTGGGGTGGTTTGACTTGAACTGAGTAATTTGACCACTCTGAGCCTCAGTTTCCTCTTTGAGAAGACAGGGAATAGACACAGTAGCTGCCTGTAAAGATCATCATGGGGGTGAAGCAAAATCAGGGTGATGAGTGCTTAACTTGACCCCGGAAAGCATGAGAGGTTCACTCCAAAGGCTACTATTGTTCTATAAAGCAGAGCACAGACGCGGTTGCCAATGATTCCGAAGTGCTTGTCTTTGTTGTTTTTTTTTTTTTTATCAGAAAAAAATATATTTTAAGACGATAATTTTTACTAGAGACAAAGACATTTTAAAATGATAAAATGATTATTCCATCTAGAATGTATAATAATTATAAACTTATATGCACCTAACAACAGAACTTCAAAATATAATGAAGCAAAATCGACACAACGGAAAAGAGAAACAGACAGTTCTACAATAATAGTTGGATACTTTAATACCTTTCTTTCAATAGCAGAACAGACAGAAAATCAACAAGAAAATAAAAAAAACTTGAACAACATTATCAATCAACTAGACCTAACAGCCATCTATAAAACATTCCACCCAACAGCATCAGAATATACATTTTTTTCAAACGCACATGGATATACTACATGCTAGGCCATAAAACGAATTTCAGTACATTTTATAAACAATACAAAGAGTGCTCTCAGATTCGTCTTTGTTTTTGAGTGAACTCGAGCACTGAACGGAGAGTCCTGGCCAATGTGCGGATGGAATGTGAGGTGGGGGTGATGTGGCCTCCAGACAAACTCTATTCCTCGTCCTCCGTCTTGCCCGACACAGAAAGGGAAGGACTAGTGAGCAGGGATGTCATAGCAATGTGGGTCTGAACTTAGGCCAAGGGCAACCCCACCTGGGACTCTGCTTTTGCTGAAAGAATAGAGTGCCAGGTGGGACTCCGCGGCACCAGCCATCAGAGATAAGGGTGCTCCCCGCACACCCCAGCGCCTCTTTGTAGCCTGCTAGCAACCTTTCGCCTGTGATACACCCATACTGTGCATCCTCCTGGAAGGTGTAAAGACCAGGAGGGCATGAGAGGCAGACATGGGCTTGCTGTGCACCTGCAGAGGATACCCAGGTATTGGAAACACATTTTCCAGAGCTCCTGTCAAGGCTTGGCTTCCAGAACCCTCCCCATGTCTCCTGCTTAGCCCTGCCAGACCCATCCTCAGAGTTGGGATCATCCACAGAGCACCAGCAAGGCTGACTTTGGGGGGAAGACAGAGCATTGGGAGGATGTTTGAAGACAGGCTGGGCTGCAGGGAGAGATTGGTCAGGGCAGCTTGGCGGTTCCCCCTTGGTGCTGAAGAGAAGCTCATTGTGTGAGCCAGAAACATGGGAGGGAGAGGACAAAAGGGAGGCCAGTCACCATGGAGAGGGGCAGCAGGATAGCAAAGCAAAGCAGAGAGGGAGGAGTGCCTGGGCAAAGAGAGGCCAGGGGAGCCCAGGGACAGCACAGGCAGAGCCGGCGCCTGGGGCCACAAGAGCGCCTGGCCTCTGTTGGATAACGTGGGCCTCGTGTCTAACTGGTCGGCATATGCTTCCTCTCATGGGTGGTTTTGACTCTGGCCTGTGAATCAAAGCCTGGCCCTCCGCCTCTGAGCATGGGCTGGGCTGCAGCTGCAATGAACGTCCTCATATGTGCACACGCACACGTGCCTGGGTTTGCACACAGAGGTGTTCCTACAAATGTCTTGCGGGAACATCCTTTCCTTTTAAATCAATTGAATTCAGGATCTTGAAGAGGTACCCGCTCTCCTGTGTTCATTGCGAAGTTGTTCACGACATCTTAGGGATGGAAAAAACCTGTGTCCATCGACGGGTGAACAGGTGAGGATGTGATATATACATGCAATGGGATATTATTTAGCCTTAAAAAAGGAAGGGAATCCTGCCACTGGCAACAACATGGGTTACCCCGGAGGACATTGTCCTGAGTGGAATAAACCAGTCACTGAAGGACACACACTGCAGGATCCCTCTTATATGTGGAATCTAAAATAGACTCAGAGCGTCAGAAGGTCAAATGGCTGGGAGCAGGCAACGGGGAGATGTTTAACAAAGGGTGTAATGTTTCAATTGCACAAGATGAATAAGTTCTGGAGACCTGTACAACTCACACTTACAGTTAACAGCACTGTACAGTACACTTAAAAATTTTTTTGAGAGGGTAGACCTTGTGCTGTGTTCTTACTAGGATAAAAAAAGCTTTGATCATAACGTTAATTTTTAAAAAGTATCTCTAGGATTTTGTAATGGTAGTATTGGAAAGCTTTGAAAATTTTAATTTCCTTGTGATGTTTAAATCATTCTAAATCAGTAGCCACTTTTGTGCACACACACACATGCAGGAACTTGCTCAGTTTCATCTGGCCTCTACTCTATATTGTAGGATTAATTCTTGTAGTATTAATACTATACTATTAATACTTGGTAACTTATCCACTTCCAACCCCTCTGGGGCCTTCCCCAGTCCAAGAAGTACCATAAGTTATAACACAAACTATGTTATGAAGTTTAGCCTTCATGTTTAGCCAACAGTAGCCACCAAACTCATGATGCTACCTTGCCCTCCTTCGGGTGGTCCCCGAAGATGCATAACTGGGCAGTTTCTTCACTAGGGAGGTGTGACCTGGTGTGTGTTTTCTCCCACATCATGCTGGTTTCATCCAGACCAAATGCCAAGCCCTGTGTGAGCACGGCCTCTCTCTCCTTTCCCAAATAATTGTGGAGCCAGAGAAGGTTGAGTCCACAGGTGCAAGAAGCCACGTGCCAATCCGTGATCCTTGCTTGATCTGCTCTTCCCTGAAGCTGGTGTTGCTTTCCAAATCCATCCTTTGATGACTCATGTCGCTTTGGAAATGAAACGTGCTAAGTATGATGTAGGTGCCTTGTGAAACCTGGAAGTGATACAGAGGGTTGTGCGTTGCCGTATTTAAGTGGGTTAGGTGTGGAGGTTGGACGTCTTCTAAAGGCAGTTGCAGGGAAGGGCAAGCAGGTGAGGCTGATGTGCTGAAGACCAGGAACTGGCCAGCAGAGGAGCCTCCTGGGCTCTGGTGGCCGTGATGTGGAGAGCAGATGTACTGTCCTGACTGCTTCAGAGACCACACACTGAGCCCTAATTTGGGACATTTCACATCCAGCTGGCTTGAAATGAGCTGGATGGGGGTGGGGGGATACAGAGGCAGCCCTACAGGGAGTGGTACCTCAAGGTAAGTGGTCCAAATGGTCCATCTACAGGACCCTCCTTTGCTCAGAGCCACCCAGTGGCTTTCACCCAGTCCTGGGCTAGAACCAAAATTCCTTAACACCTCCTCTTGACCCGGACTGCTCTCCACCTTGTCCCTACCCCCTACTCCTCCTGGGGAAGTCCTGCACCTTCTCCATTGAAGGCTACACAGTCAGACAAAGCTCCCTCACCCGAGGCAGGTTTGGGGTCACACGTTACAGCTCTTCCCTGCAGAACCCCAATTGCGATGGTTTTCAAACAATTATTTTGGAAATCTGTTTGACTTGATAGGCTGACTTGATACCTCAGTGGGGCAAAGAACGGTTTATCATTCATTCATTCACTGGACAAATAGTGACTGAGCTTCACCTCTGCTGACATGTGTTGGGTGACAGGCAGGATGGGGCACGGTGGGGGGATACTCAAGGGAACAGGTACCTCAGCCATCTCGGAAGCCTGGGGGTTGGCCTGGCACAGCGTTGAGGTCAGGGGGGCTCTCTGTCCTGTCCATGTTGGATCCTGTCACACAGCGGGCACCAGGACTGATGGCCAGGGGAAGGGCAGTGGGTGTCCAGCTGCAGCCGGGCCCAGCACCCCCTCAAGACCCCTCCCCTGTGACCTGTGATGGCTCCGATGCTCCCAGCCCCCCTTGCCCCTCTCCTCTTGCAGTGTCCACGCTCACGCCTGTCAGAGACCCTTTGCAGAGACACTGATGGGGGAAGGATGCTGAGCTCTGGGGTTCATCTGAATTGCTGTGACCGGTTCATTCTCTGGCAGTTCCCACAGATTAGGTGCCAATTGGCCACGCCTGCAGGTGTGAATGTTGGGCAATTGTAGCAAGAGAATTTCTCTTGCTGTTTAGCTGCACAAAGGCAGGACGGCCTGAGATGGAGTCTCGAACGGTCTGGAGGGCTGCAGCAGACAGGAGTCGAGTACTCTTCCCCCACTACTGGGTCCCTCACCATGTGCAGGAGGAGTCATGACTTTGGCTGTGCACTGTCTCCTGCTCTGGGTCACCGGCCCTTGAGAGCAGGGGCCTCATGCTGTCTGTGTTCACATTGCCAGCCTCTGGCACAGGGCACAGAGCACAGCCTGTCCAGAGATTGCCAAATGAAGGAGTGAGTGATTTCTGGAACCATGAAGCTGCCCCTACATGGGAGGTAGCTGCTGGGTTTCCCAACTTCCCGTGAGGGGAACGTGGTGCTAGGGCATTTCCTGGCACCTGCTCAGGGGCCTCATTAGGTGCCTCCTACCAGAAGCTTCCATTCCAGGGCACAGAAGGGGCAGTGGCCTCCGCCCTACCCAGCCTGCGGTCCAAGACCTGAGTTCCCAGAGCTGAGGCAGGATGAACGGCTCCTGGTGAGGTGCTCACAGCATTGAAGCCGTTCCGCTGAGACCCCCAACCTGGGCTGATTCCCTCAGGGCTTGGCGATGCTGAGAGGTTTACCTAGCATCGCTTACCTTTTGGGGACGCACTTGGGGAAGTTTCCAGTGGCCATTTCCGAATTGCCACCACTGAGTTATTGTTCTGGCTTCACCCCTTTCCCTCCTTTCCCATTGTGTCAAGTTCATTATCAAATTCAGAGAAGCCAACCCAAGAGAATCATGGACGCATCTCTGAGCAAGTTAATTCCTATCTCAGGGTGTGATTGTTCTCACAGAGGGAAGTAAAGGTGATGGTCCAATTAGATAATCGAGTGGAGCAGTGGTTCCCAACCTGGGGATCCCATGACTGGGGACGTTTGGCTACGTCTGGAGACATTTTTAGTTGTCACAGCTGCTGGGGGTGGAGGAAGAACCAGCATCTAGTGGGTGGAGGTGGGGATGCTGCTAAACATCATCCAGTGCACAGGACGGTCCCCCACAATGAAAAATGATTGGGTGAGAATGTCAGTAGTGCCGAGGTTGAGAAGCTGGTGTAGAGTGTTTGGTAAGCCCCGTGGTGGCTGTTAGGTACCCTCGCGGGTGTTGTCCTCACTATTATCGTCCAGAGTGAGTAAAATCGGCAGTCAGAGCAACGCCTCCATCCTGACCTCACCTCCTCTGTGATCCCGCTGTGGGGCCCGGCACAATCACATCTCCTCTCTGCAGGTTGCCCCTCTCCTGGTTTAGAATGACAGTGCCCTGGGTACCACACCTTGTTAGAAGGCTCAACTGAGTTGCTGGAGATAACGGACAGTTTGGCAAAGTTTGAAGCACTTTATAAACACCGGGTAGTATTTATCCATCCTCCCCACAAAGCAGAAGAAAAGTCTCCCAGCTTGGAACTCCACCTTTCCCCATCAAAGACAATTCCCAGCAGAAATGATGTCGCTTGTGTGTGCGCATTTCTGATGAATCCTCACATACGGCCCGAGGCTTGTGTACATGGGGCTGGGATGGGTGAAGGGCTCTGATAAGTGGGGTTTGCATGATGCTTCCTCCTGGGCTGCATCGTGACCCCACCATTGTTTTCCTACCGAAGTTTCACCATCGGCACATCAATTGTGTTCCAATTCTTTTTGCTTTGAAAACGTTCCTTTATTTCATTAGAGGCTTCTTGTTTCCTGGGAGCAGGCTACCTCTAAGATGCTTTATTGTTTCTGAGATTGTTTTTTGTGTTCCTGGGAAACTCGGATTTGAGGAAGGACAGGAAGAGATGGCGACCACGGAGGCGCAGGAGTGTGGAGGCCTGGAGGCCACATGGTGGGGGGTCGGTCACATGGGTGCAGGCACCAAAGCTCAGTGTGCAGCTGGCTGGTGGGGGCTCGGGGAGGGAGGACAGGCAGGTGGAACCTAGGCTGGAGTTTTGCAGGCAGTGTCTGATGGCCGCTCAAGTGAGTGGAGTTTTGGTGGGAAGAAGTGGAAGATCCATGGATTCAGGCTAGCCTGAGTAGAAATGAAGACAGAGGACCAGTTGGGGGGCAACCGAAGGAGCTGGGTCTAGAGGTCAGAGTGAGGTTGTTGAGATGAGAACTAGGGGAGTGAAGGAACGAGGTTGGGGAAGGAGGAGGCTGTAGCCAGAGAGCAGACGTTTGTCATCACCAAAAGGGCCCCCCCCCAACTCAAGGCCTGGGTGAGATCCTTGGAAGGGGTGCCCGAGGTGGGGTGGGGTCCCTGGAAAGAGAGTGATTGAGGCAGAGTGGGGTCCTTGGGGGAACCAGGACTGGAGGGGGGTCCTTGGGGGAGGTGACCAAAGTGCAGTGGGGTCTCTGGGGGTGTGACTGAGGTGGGATGGAGTCCTTTGGGGGTGACCTGGGTGGAGGAGTTAGAGGGGTGGGGGGTCTCTGTGTGAGGGGTGACTGAGGTGAGACTGTGGACCCTCTCGGCTTCCCAGGAGCCTCAGGGCGTGGAACAGAGGTGGGTCTGGGGGCTTTGGAAACCAGAGGAGGGGGTCTTCCTTTGGAAGAACTGACCACTCCCTGGGGAGAGCACAGAACCGAGGCGCCCAGGGCATCCTGGCTGTGGGGGTAGCGCTACCATGGACAGAGCTCTCTGTGGCTCATGGGGCAGAGGTACCCGGCACAGCAGAGGCTCTGATGCCTGGAGACGTGATGGGCGCAGTGGTGAGAGCTGGCAGCCCTGCGTTCCTTAGGACAGGAAGCAGGTGGGCCCCGTGGGCCGAGCCTGATCCGGGGCACTGCAGAGGACACTGCCTACTCAGGCCTGGCCAGCTGTGGGCTGCGACACCATGTGCCCTCTGCTAAGAAAGGGGAGCTGCATCCGCTGCCGGACGACACCCCTGCTGCTGATGTATGGGCGTCCCCACCTTAGCCACCTCCTCCTTGGCCTCCGACCTCCATCTCCCAGCTCATCTCAGCAGACCCCTCTCGTGCATTAGGGTGTGTGGGCTACGCTTTAGGCAGCAGGCAAGGGAGAGCTCCCACGGGTGATGGAAGTCAGGCTGGTCCCGGGTAGACAGAGGGTGCGTCAGGATGAATCTGGACACTGCTGCCCTCAGCTTCTCCATGAGTCGTCTTTCAAATCCCAGTGTGGTCATGGCCTCCTCTGTCTCCCCATTTCCCAGTCCCCACCCCCTGCATTGGAGATCAAGGAGGCAGGGCCCCGAGAGGATGGTTTGGGGCTGAGAAGCAAGGCTCAGAGTCAGACGGACCGGAGCTGGAGGCATCTCGGCTCCTCCCCCTGGATGAACGGATGTGGAACAGAGCCAGATACCTACAAGGTTCTCACGGCCTCAGACCTGACCCCTGGGCATCCTCTGTGTCTCCCAGGGACACTGGCCCTGGAGATGAATGTGTCCCTTCAGCACAGTCTCCCTCGAGGGCCGTGAGCTCTTTGGTGGTGGTCATGTCCTGGGCTTAGCAGCAGCTTGGGGTCTCGCCCAGTTCCTGGCACAGAGTAGCCTCAGTTCATGAACTGCATCACTGTCCAGGGATCCTTCCTCTTTTCTGCACTGTCAACCTTTCCAGAAAATTCTATCAACACGACTTGTGCCTTCATGTCATTCCTCTACTCAAGTCCATACTTCTTTATATGGGGAAGGGCTTACTTTTGGACACTCAGGGAGGGTCTCAGTCCACTGTTAGAGGATAAATAAACAGGGATCAGAAAACCCATGTGTGACACAGGTAGCCACTTGTCATGGATGGAACTGCTTCCCCCGTGATTCATTGGTTGAAGCCCTAACCCCCAGTGTGACCTCTTGTAGGGAAGTAACTAGGGTTAAATAGGTCATAAGGGTGGGGCCCTAATCCAATAGGATTGGTGTTCTTGTAAGAAGGGGAAGAGACAGCAGGGGGCTCTCTCTGTCTCTAGGTGCAAAGAGAAGAGCCCGAGTAGGCACATAGCCAGAAGGCAGCCGTCTGCAAGCCAGGAAGAGAGGCCTCCCCAGTAATCGACCTGACGGTGCCTTGATCTTGGACTTCCAGCCTCTGGAACTTAGACAAAGATACCTGTGTTTAAGCCCCCCAGGCTGTGATATCCTGTTAAGGCAGCCTGAGCTCATTCTCTGCCCCGGCTGGAGAAGGTGACAGTCCACCGGAGCCATCATCACCGCTCTCATAGTCACGGGACCTCGTCGGGTTTTGTTTGGGCTCTTTTGGCAGCTTCGATAGAGCACAAGCTCGTGGCTCCTTCCTTGGGCCCCTTGGACAGGGGTGAGCCAGGCAGGATGGTTGGAGTTCACTTCTGCTCTCTGACAGCTTTGCAGAGCAGCCCTGAGGGATGGGAGTGGTGCCAGGGGCTGGGAGAGGAGGTTGATGGGCCCCCGGGCTGTGATTTGGCCACAGGCAGCCAGCTTGCATTTCCCTCAGTAGTTTATTTTGATTTTGACTTCTCCATCGACCACAGGCAGCTGTGAGCCCAGAGGCTCTGCGTATGCCCTGCCGAGCAGCTGAGCTCCTCTGGGGCTTACCTGCTGGATGGTATGGGTCTCACTTCACCTGCCATCTGGGCTCTTTGCTGTTCAGGAAATGGCATGTTCTGGAGATTCCGCAAGGCCTGAACAGGCCCCCAGAGGCCGTGATGTGCTCTGGAGGAGGGCACTTGTTCTGTTTCATGCATTCCTAATTAACAAATATGTATGAGTGCCTTCTAGGTACCCAAGTCCTACTCCAGATGTAGGATACATTGGTAAACCAGCCAGAGAACATCTGTGCCCATTAACTTCTGTTTTAGTTGCGGGGCGGAGTTCAGAAAATAAACAACTAGAAAAACATCTAGCGGTGACAGCTATTTTGAAGAAGATACAACAGGTTACTGTGATGGTGGGGGTGGTAGAGAACAGGGAGGCCTCTCTGAAGAGGGGAGAACTGCATGAAGGAAGAAGTAGCCAGGTGAGGGCTGGAGGAGAGCTCTCCAGGCAGAGGGGAGACTGGTGCAAAGGCCCTGGGGTGGGAATGAGCAGGGTGTTTTGGAGGAGCCCAAAGGAGGCTTGTGTGGCTCCAGTGCAGTGAGTGAGGGGGAGAGGAGAAAATAGGGTCAAGAGAGAGACACGGGTCGACGCTGGGGGCCCCGAGGGCTGGCTCTTAGGAGGTTCAGGACAGCCGGAAGCTGTAGACACGTTCAGTCCAAGGGGTGGGATGAGCTGACTTACGTTTTCGAAGGCTCGCTGGGCTGCTGCAGGGTGGGCTCCGAGGCCAAAGGTGGATGCTGAGCCCATCCTTCTCCCCGTCCCGCCACAGGCTGGTCCAGGCTGGGGTGTCTCTCCAGGAATCTCTCCCTGACGCCTCCCCAGCCTCCTACCTGTCTCCCTGCTCCCTCTCTGGCCTCCCTGGGGTCTAGTTTTAACTTAGCAGCCAGGTAATGCCCCTCACTCCTCATCTCAAAACCCTCCGGGGCTTCCGTCTCATTCAGAGAAAAGCCAACGTCTTTCCAGTCCTTGCAGGACAGACGTGATCTGTGTCCCCCCACCCCCATGAATCCCCCGGCTCTTTCCCCCTTTTCCCTCCTGGCCAGCATGGCACACGTGTGTTGTTGCTGGTCTCCCAGCTCCCGAGTCAGGGTCCAGGGCAGGGGCTTCTGTTTGGTTTGCTGTTGCCCCCCTCCCCGCTTATAGACTGTTCCCAGCCCACAGCGGGGGCTCAGTCAACATCGTGGGATGGACCAGCAGGCCTCTGCTGGGAGCTGTTGTCAGAGTCCTGACTGGGGATGGTGGCTTGTGTGTACGGAGGGTAGCAGAGCAATCCAGAAGGACTCCAAGACCCGCCTGCAGGCCTTGCTGGCTTATCAGCCATGGGGGCTGCCGAGGGGAAAAGATTCCTCCAGGAGGGCCCCCAGGCTTTTTGCTTGAGCTGCTGAGTGCCTGTGAGTGGACGCACCGCGGTGCATGTGAAGGGGATGGGGCAGGACCCGTGGGACAGGCAGGGACTCCAGGGTTCTGCTCAGCCAGGGGAGGTTAGAAACTTCATAATCGGTGCCGAGTTGCTGTGGAAGGAGACAGCTGCCCATATCTCTGAGGCTCAGGAGGGGCATTTAGGCTGGAGTAACAGTCGGCGTGGGGGGGTCAGGGACCCCAGATGTGCTGTTTGGATCAGGGCCCAGTGGGATCACATGGAAAGAATGTGTGGTCAAGCCAGGAAGGGCCTTCGGGACCGAGCCCGGAGTGCTTCAGCATTTAGTCAAAGTAGCAAACAAGGAAAGGGTGTGTCAGACCAACGTCCTCATATGTAACATGTGATTCTGCTCTGAGGTCTGTCTTATTCTAGCCAACTGCCCCAGGGTCCACCCTGCAGCCCGCAGCTCTGGGAATGACAGGGAGGTGACGTGGACATGCTACATGGGTGTCGCTCCACCCTGCTGGACAGTTCCACACCCCAGAGGCACACACGTGGCCGGTTAGGCTGTCCTCTCTCACCCACGGCCAGGATGCCTGGACCTCAAAGGGAGGTGTGGAAGCCAGGTTATCACCTTCTGAAGATCAAATAACAAACAACACCTCAGACGTGTGTCCTGGGGTTTGCAGCCCTTCTCCCCTCCTGGCTCTCTCGTGGTTTCTGAGCCATGCCAGGGGCATCCTGCTCAGTGCCAGCCGGGGGCGACTCCCCAGAGGCAAGGCCAGGACAGCTGCAGCCTGTCTCCCAGGGAATGTGCAGTCAGCTTGCCCACTCGCTGCTGTCTTTCAATTTTCTTCTTGTGAACTGATACTTTCACTGTGATTCCTCCCCAGTCCTTCTGACCTAATTCCAGTTTACTTGCTGGATTTTCTTGTTTTCTCTTGAGTCTGACTCTGATACATGAGAGTGTTTTATCACCAGGCGATCTTAATCTTCATACAGAGACTTGTGGTTTCCCATTTTCTGTGTTTCCTTTGAGTTTCAGCCAGCAAGTACATAATGCCCGTGAAAGGCGCCTGGATTCCAGGGGCTGTTTGTTGAAATATTCAAGGTGTTTTTTTATGAGTCCCTTTATGTGGGTCCATGTGGCTACTTGCCAGAGGTGTGGAAGGGTGAGGGCCTACTGTGTGTTGAGTAGAGATGAGCTGGAGGGGAGACGTTCACTGTCAGTGAAGCCAGAGAACACTCCTAGTCTAATATAGATGCAAATACCACGGTCCAGCAGGTCAACAGGGTGCTGTGAGGGAAGACTCTCAGCCAGAGCATAAGTAGCAGCAAGCTCATGGGGATGGGGAATTCTCAGTGTTGTTGTGTTTGGGGTTTGGGTCATTCATTTAGCCAACAAATATGTGCTGGGCATTGTTTTCTATGCAGAGAATAAAAGGAAGGAGACACTCATCCATTCATGTACAATCCACCCCTTCATCCATATATTCATCCGTTCACCCATCCACCCATCCACCTTCTATTTGTCCATACATCCACCCTTTTATTCATCCACCCATTCACCATCTGTCCATCCATCCATCCAACCACCCCCAATCTGCCCACTCAGTCATCTACCATTCACCCATCTAACATCCATCCATCTATCCATCCACCAATCCACCATCCATCTAAGCCTGATTCATCCATTCATCCATTCATTTATCCACTCATCCATCCATCCATCCATCTGTCTGTTCATACATCCACAATTTGTTCATCCATCCATCCACAACCCATCCACTTGCCCATCCATCCATCAGCCATCCATCTATCTATCCATCCACCAATCCACCATCCATCTAAGCATGATTCATCCATTCATCCATTCATTTATCCACTCATCCATCCATCCACCATCCATCCAGCCACCCATCCACCATCTTTCTGTTCATCTGTTCATACATCCACAATTTGTTCATCCATCCATCCACCATCTTTCTATCCAACCACAACCCATCCACTTGCCCATCCATCCATCATCCATCCATCTATGCACTCACCCACACATCCACCAATCTATCCATGAATACTTATGTGCTAAGCATTCTTTCAGATACCAGGGTTTTAGCAGGAAGAAAAAAATCCCTCTCTACCCTCCTTGAGCTTCAATCTTGGTGGGCAAGACAGATGAGGTTAACTTATAAGAGGACAGAGGCTGGAGTCCAAAGGACATGAGGCCTCCCCCAAATAACCAAGATAATGTTAGGCAGTAATAACAGCTGTGAAAAGTAAAACAGAGTGGTGGTACAGAGGCAGCTGAGGGGATAAGAGACCTGTTCTCTCAAAAAACGGGCCACCTAGAGCCTGAGCCAGTAGTGACTCAGTCATTACCTCCACCCAGAAGGGAAAGGTGTCTTCAGATGGGTGTGCAGGACAGGACTGGCCACAACCTACCCCTCGAGTGAGAACCAGGGCCAGGTCTTTGAGACTCAGCAGCATTGCCTGTCACTCACAAGCAGGGGGCTGACCACCTGGTGTTTTCAGTCCATCAGGACACAGACTGAATGAATAACACCACCCGCCGACAGTGGGCCAGCCTGAGGGGTGGGACGAAGCCAGGCTCCCTTTTCCCTTCTGTGGCTGCACAAATCAATAAAGGATTAGACTTGGCTCTTGTCACTGCCCCTGATTGATCTTGGGATTTCAAAGGACGTTAATTTTAAGACAGGAGCGTTTGGGAACATTTCATTATATTCCATTAGGACACTGAGAGCATCGAGTATTTTAATCTGAGGTACTGAATTATTTAGGGTCCAGCATAGACAAGCCTAATGAAATATGTTTCCTCCTTTCTTGGGGGTTCCATATCTGGCTATGAAAATTAATCATTAACAGAGACAGAGAGAGAGAGAGAGAGAAAGAGAGAAAGAGAGAGAGAGAGAGAGAGAATGCCGTTATACTAGGGCCATTAAAGTGTTCTATGCTGATGATCTATAAAAGGAAAAACACTGATCAGACTCCACTAGGCACACTGGAACATTCAGAATAGCATTAATTTTAATGATCTCTTCCAAAATCACAGAGCTATTAAAATAAAATTCAAGTTTGGGGGGAGAAAAGGAAATGTATTCTAAATTATTGCTAATGAGTGGGAAATACTTAAATCAGGCTAAACTGACCTTAAAGTTTTGTCTAATACTCTCATTGGACACAGATTATTTTATATTTGTTTCAGGTTGTCCCCAGTTTGACCAAACCTCTATCCTCCTGGCTAGTGTCACAAGTCTCCTTGTAACGGGACTCTTTGTCTTTACTTCTATTCACAGCTCCTTAGCAAGCAGAACCTTGGACCCAGAAGGAGGGGACGTCTCAGCTTTTACAGGCATTTAAAGGCCAATTCATTGAATGGGTCGATTATGGCCAGAGCAGAGGGTTCGTGAAGCAATGGCTGAGCACATGGTCAGAGAGACGTGGGTGGCACCAGCTTGGCGACACGGATGGAACATTGCTTCTCTTTCTCCCAGAGGCCTTCAGCTGTGTGGTCAGATCCGGCAGGAGGGGTGGATGCGTGTGGGTGTGGAAAACGGTCTGGTTAGTCCTGTCATGGTGGCTTTCAAGGAGCAGAGGGTTGATGGCTGGAATCACTAGACTGTAACTAAATGGGTCAAGCATCATTTCCAGGATGGAGGAATTGGACATTGGAGAGGCTTTCATCCCTCTGGTGAGTGTCAGAGTGAGCACAGTCATTATCCACTTGGTGGTGGTGGGGGATGGGTGAGGGAGGGGGAAGGGGAGGGGAACCTGGAACATCAAAGTCTGATGGATATCCATCACCTGACAGCTGTGTGACTTGGGGCAGGTGGTTTTGCCTCTTTGAACCTTCGTTAGTTTCAACTCTCTCCTCATCCTACAGAACCGAGCATAAATCCCACTTCCTTAGGGGATGCTTCTGGGACCACCAACCTGCACAGGGGTGGACATTCATCCAATTTTTCTCTTTGGTACCACCCCCTGTGCTTCTTTCGTAATACTTAGGAGTACCTGAAATCATTGTTCATTACTTAGTTTTCTTCTTCCCCACGCGAATGGAAATTCCATGTGAACAAGGATTTTGTAGTTTTTGCAAATGACCGGATCTTCAGTGTCTATAACATTACTGGGCACATAGTAGGCACCTAGTGAAGATCGTTGGAATGAATGAAGGTGTGTGAATGGACAGAAACGCACCCCCTCGCTCACTCACTAGGGTAACATGGAAAGCGTCTCTCTACGGCAGGAGGAGGATGTCCGAACCTTCCTGGAAATTTGGACCAAGAGTGTTTCCAGTAGGTTTACAGCACCAATAGGAAAAATAATAATAATGATGGTCCATAGTTATACAACACTATGTTCTTTTCACTTATATTTGTATTTGTGTTCTTCTCTGGTCACCATGGCAACCCTGCAAGACTAACCTGAGAACCGCTTAAATAAAAAGCTTAACTAAGACAGAGAAAAGTTAAGGGACTTAACTAAAGCCAAGGGGAGCTTGGATGGTGCAGGGAGTCCTAAATTTCAGGAGCTTCACATGTAATCCAGTCCCCTTTCTACCCACGTCCTTTATACTTTGAATTATCTGTACACTTAAAACAGACAACCTATAAATTTAGAAAATCCACTGTTTTCACTTACAACACAAAGTAGCTGTATGTGGGACTTTTTCAGTGTTTACCTCTACCTGGGCCCCTGCACACCTATGCACGCACATGCACACACACAGTATAGTTTCTCTCTGCCATGTCCTCTGTAAGGAGGTGTTCTGCACATGACCCAAGGCTTCCAGATTGGGAGCAGAAACCACGAGGGAGCCTGGAGCCCTGAAGGGAGTCATGGCCAGTGGAGCTTAGGGTGACATGAGCTCTGTGTGTAGGACACAGTCAGCCCTGTGCATGGCTAGTATGCTTCCCCCACTGTTGGCACTGGCTCTGTGCTCTCTTCCTTGTGGCCCTTTCCACGGGGATGGATGTGAAGAGCCTGGTGTCACCTGGACCACACAGCAGCTGAAACTAGTTAGTGCAAGCTATTGTAAGGTGGGCTGAGAAAATGCAGACCTGCTACCAGCAGAGAGAGCCTGGGCTCACCTGCTGCAAGGTGCAAGGCCACTCAGGCGAGGACATGCCTGGGGGGACCATTCTTGATCAGCCAGCATCTAGACGATCTATCAGCTGACCATCAGTGTGTGCATGAAATATTCTGAGCTGAACTGAGCCCTCTTCAGATCGACAGAACTTCCCAGCCGACTTGTAGACTCTGAGCCCAGTAAATGCGTGCTGTTTTAAGCTGGCAGCTTCTGAGGTGGTTTGTTACATAGCATAGCTGACTGACACACACCCCTTGGTTGAATGCCCACCACATGCTTAAATCTCAATCCTGGCATCATGGGGAAACACAGCTGCTGGTTTCCGGAAGATTGTAATCTAGTGCTGGACTCAGTGTATACACAATTGAGTGTAATAAGAAACAAAACTGGGTAAGCACAGTATTTGAAGTGCAAGCCCTGGAGCTCTAGGGGAGAAAAGTAAAATTCTAAGTCAGAGAATTTAAAGACTTTTGAGGAAATGGTAACATAAGGACCGGATAGTCACATAGGTAAGCTGTGTGTGTGTGTGTGTGTGTGTGTGTGTGTCTAGAAGCATTCCTGCTGGATGAAAAGGCAAAAGCACAGGTCCCCATCTGCAATCCTTTGAATAAAAAGTGAAATATTCTTTGGAGAGATCTTGGTCATTATTGACTGTAATTGTGACAAGATGAACCAGTCAACTACATTTCAAAGGGAGCTGTGGAGAGGGGTTAATTAAAATATGGTGGATACCACATTTGATAATTGACCTGAAGAGCTATTTGCACGAGGAAAATCTGTAATTTTCAATTAGCATGAAAGAAGGGATGGCTCAATGTCAATTCATATTATGTGATTATGATTGTGGAGGATGTGTTTCGTGGAGTTGGGGGCAGGAAGAGACCATCTCCTGCTCCTTGAGATGCTGTCGGAGGACAACCACAGTCTCAAGAGCATCTGGTTCCCATGGGGACCTTCCAGCCCCTCCTGGGTAATTGTAGAACATTGTAAAGTGTGTTTCAGGTCTTGGGTGTTTATCTCTTCTTAAAGTTCCTGCTTATCCATTTAATACCAAAGTTGCTTCATTATTGGTAAGGAACTTTCTCTTAAGGAAGGCTATGAGCAGCAAGAAGAGATGATAACATGGTTGGTAAAGAGGAGGCAGGGAGTCCCAGGTGTTTTCTGGGGAGCACTCACGTGGGATGGGAAGTTCTCAGGCAGAGACTCCCTCCCTCCATCCTTGCATCCACACTTCCCTCCCTCTCCCCTTCCTTCTTTTTTTTTTTCCTTCTCCCACTCTCCCTCCCCCATTCCCTCCTCTCTCTTTCTCTCTCTCGGCCCAGAGATGGATCAGACCCAAGAGACTGATAACTCAGGTCAACCCAAGCTGTACAGTTAAAACTACGACATTCACGGGGTGCTAGTCTAGTGAAGTTTGTGTTGGAAATCTCGACAAGTCTTCTCCCTCAGGACCCTGGAAAGCAGGACCACTTTCTTGCTACAGGGGCCCCTATTCCCCTTTGTGTGGGGGGCTGGGATTGGTACAAGGGCAGCTAGAGGATGTGGATGCCTTCTGGATGCAGGGGAGGAAGACCGTGTCTCTACTTTGTCTTCTGAAATGGCACATTGAGGGCCTCTGGCCAAGGTCCCTTCCTCTGGTTGATGCTGGATGGCCAAGACACAGGACTGGCTGGGGCTCCTTTCTTGGAGTCTCTGCTGACCAGCTCCTCTCCGATGACCCGCCCACCGTTGCTCTGTCGTATTCTCTGAGGTGTCCTTTCTGTGCTGTATCTGCAGGTCATGGGTCTAGCCACCTTCCTTATGGGAGGGTTTTAGGAGGGCAGCTTACTACAGCCCCCAAATCCTGGAAGACTTATGGAAAAGAGAAATAAATACATAGGTAAATATTGCTTTCACAAATAGACCTTTGGCTTTATTCCAGAGTTTCCCCCTGAACTTCTCTTATTAGCTGGTTGGAGGTATGATAGCAAAGCCAGTATTTAAGGAGGAGTCTAGACAGCTCAGGTTTACATTTTCTCTCTGATGAAACTCTCCCTATGACCTCCTGACAGACCTGGAATCCAAGATTGGAGAACTCTGTCCCCTGACCTGGATAGGGCCTGTAAGGAGCAGTGCTGTGACTTGAACCTAGCTGTGAGGACCCTGGAGCAATGATGTCCAGCTCTGTGACCCTGGACAGAGCCAAGGTCAAGAAATCCAGCCCTCGGTGCTCTGGGACTTGCTCACAACAACCCTCCCCTCTCCCCATGTGACCTAGATGACACCCCCATGCTCCCTTGCTTACCTGGGACAAGACCTAACACAGCCCCCCTTGGGCCCACCCTTTGCCTGGTCAATAATTATCAATGGTAGGCTTGTTCCTACCATCAGTGGGAGCAAAGTGCTTGTTAACCCACCCTGGCTTCCTCTTCTCTCCTCCCCCAGGCCCACCTCCGCCTGAGCCCGCAGACGGCCCCTCTGAGAACAGGCTGGCCTTGGGGTAACCATTCTCTCGTCTACTATCTGACCTTCCCTCCGTTTCATACCTCTTCCCCACACTTGTCCTTCTAGCCTTTAAAAGAAAAACGCTTTTGCCTAACTCTTTTAAAATTTTTTATTTATTCATTTACTTATTTTTATCGAAGTATAGTTGATTTACAACATTGTGTTAATTTCTGCTGTACAGCAAAGTGATTCAGTTATATCAATACATATATATGGCTTTTTAAAAAAAATATTCTTTTCCATGATTGGATGGAATATAGTTGAATACAATTCCCTGTCTTGAGATGCTTGCAGACGATATGGTCACAGGGATCTCCCTATAGCGGTAGCCCTCCAATTAGAATACCCCTCCCTCAATTAGAATAGCCCCACCCCTAATTAGAATGACCCTTCCCTAATTAGAACAGTCCCTCCTCTAATTAGAATAGCCCCACCCCTGCAGTGGTCCTTTTGCATCAAGTTTCTCCTAACCACTTTGGGTTTCTTTTTCCTTTACAGCCTAAACTGAGGCAGGTGCAACTCCCAACGAAGGAGCAGAGACTTGCAACCCTCTTTCCCTCTTCCTCTCGCTCCTGACAATGACAGTGGCAATCCCTTCCCCAGAGCTCCAATTCCCTCACCCTGCCAGTCCTCACCCTAGTCCCAGCAGGTCCCAGAAGTGCCCAGTTTTGAGTGATTGATGAAAAGAACTAAAAAACCTGGGCAATGCTCCACCTGCTGATGTCTGGGGCCTGGCATCCCTGGGGCCTACTGATGAGATGGGCATAGAAATCGAGAGGAAGCATCTAGAAATTTTACAGCAATTTGGCAGAGTTATTTTATTTCCTTTGAATCCAAAATAATTTTTTAAATTGGAGGTTGTCCCTCATAGGTCTATTTTTATTTCATTTACCTACCAATTTACTTCCCTCCCCCCAGCTTTATTGAGGTATAATTGGCAAATGAAAATTTATGTATTTAAGATACACAACGTGATATTTTGATATACATATACATTGTGAAATGATTGCCACAATCAAACATAATTACCATTTTGTGTGTGTGCAGTGAGAACACCTAAGATCTGATTTACTTGAAACATACTTTACAAGAGTATTGGTCTGCGATGGGGTGGTCTTCCCCTCGGGCAACTTGAGAAGCTGGGCTCTTGAGGTCCTGGGGTCTGCAGCAGTTCCCAGCTTCTCAGGGGAGCATCCTCCACCTGCACGGGACAGAGGGTTTAGTCCCCAAGGCTGAAGGCAAAACAGAGCAGAGGGACTGGCACCTCCGCTGTGCACATCCGGCGGCTTCACAGAGATGGGAGAGTGTGCGTCGGGGGGTGAGAATGCCTGACCCCTCCGAGGGAGAGCTGTGATACCTGGCATTTCTGGAGCACCTACTATGTGCCAGGCACTGGTTAAGGTCTCCAGGTGCCTTGGGGCCATCCTTTGAGGTACATACGATGATTGCTGCCACTTTATAGATGAGGACATGGAAGCACAGGGAAGTGCAGGAACTTGCCAGAGACGTCCCAGGACAGAACCAGGGGCCAACGCAGAGCCGAAGTCTGTAGCCCAAGCACTGAAATGCCACGAGGTGTGTGTGTGCACGTATGTGCATTTGCGTGTGCATGCCCACGTGTGGGTGTGTGTATGTGTGCGTGGGTGTATACACACGTGTCTCTGCATGTGTGTGGGTGCATGCACATATGTGCATGTGTACATGTGCTCACACATGGGGGTGTGTACGTGGGAGAATGAAACTGGCCTCCCGCTGACATGGAGTGCTCATACCCCCCTTTCCCACACTCTCCAGGTCTCTGACTGCCCCCCTCCCCCACCAGTTCTTGGGCTTTGGTCCCAGCCCTCAGTCATGGCGAGGAAGGCTCCACTGTGATATAGTGCCTGGCTCCCCTCCAAACCCAGAGGCCGAGTGGACCCGGTTCCCCTTGTTCCACCCATCCCTCCCCAGTACGGGGGCTGAGGATGCACCCTCCACACCCCAGGGGAAGGAAAAGATGAGAACTGGGGACTGACCTCGGAGTCAGGGGTGTCCTGCAGGAGTCACCATGAGGACACTCGTCAGCTTATTGGGGTTGGTTCCCTGCTACCAGTGAAGGGGAAACAACCAGCTGACATGTCCACCTGTGTCCTTATTCCCACACCGTGGCCCCTGGCTAAATAAAACTCAGAGCAAGGTGTTTCCTCCAAAGAGGCAGGACATGGTCATTGTGGCCAGATCCAATCCAGGCTGCTCCCCAGAGCCCTCTGCGTGGTCATAGCCAGGCAGGTGTTGCCCACCTGCTCCCTGACGAAGGGCATCTTGGGAACCTGACCCCACCCCCAACATAGCTCCTCCCCCCAACTCTGCAGGGCCTTGTCTCTGAAACATTCCCTCCTCTTCCCTGGATCTGAGTCTTCCCAGCCCCGAGGGTGCGTCTACCACCTACTGTCTGTCTGTCTGTCTGCCGTGAGGGAGGAGAATGGCCCCAGACCTTAGTCCAGCATACCCCTTCCCACCTCCAATTCAGCTCAGATCCAACAAATGGCTACAGTGTTTCCTGCAAGGCAGCTTCCTGATTCTTTCCTGCTCAGGGTAGGGAAACATATTTCCTCCCAGCTGAGTACAGATGCCTGAGCCCAACAACCACCCACAGCCAGAAGAGGAAAATTAGCTTTCCTTCCCCCATCTCAGAATCTCTTCCCTAGGGCGGCTGACTGGGCAGGCTGCAGTTTAGGCAAGCCAGTCACCCCCTTGTGTCTAATTCCTGCAGATCCATGATGTGAGCAGATGAGAGGTGAAGAGGTTAAACTCCCTGAACAGACGTCGGTGAGGGTCGGGGCAGGTGGGTGAGACCACCACAGCTAGGAGGCTGCAGACCCCAAGTTCTCGGGGGCAGCGCCAGCTTTAAAAACTCTATCCCCTATCTCCCCCCAAACATTAGCACACACTCAGAGATCCACCACTGGGCATCCAAAATCCATTTTCCCGAATCACTGATGTACTTGGGAAGCAGCGTCACAACGCTGGTCAAATCATGCTTTTGGAAACACAGTTCTGGTCTGCAAAGGTTTTGACTTCTTCTTCTTCTTCTTTTTTTTAAAGAACTGGCTTATTATTTTTTTTTATTTTATTTATTTGTCTGTGTTGGGTCTTTGTTGCTGCGTGCGGGCTTTCTCTAGTTGCGGCGAGCAGGGGCTACTCTTGGTTGCAGTGCGCGGGCTTCTCACTGCAGCGGCTTCTCTTTGTTGTAGAGCACAGGCTCTAGGTGTGTGGGCTTCAGTAGTTGTGTCACATGGGCTCAGTAGTTGTGGCTCGCCGGCTCTAGAGTGCAGGCTCAGTAGTTGTGGCGCACGGGCTTCTTTGCTCTGCGGCATGTGGAATCTTCCTGGACCAGAGCTTGAACCTGTGTCCCCTGCATTGACAGGCAGATTCTTAACCACTGTGCCACCCGGGAAGGCCCAAAGGTTTTGACTTCTGAAATCTGGGGTTCTTTTCTGATTTTAGATAGTTGCCTTTCCCCACATGCTTAGTGATGTCCAGCTGAGCCCACCGCTTCTGGAGGGTGAGAGAGCTCGGGGTGAATCGTCTGTTGCCAGAAGCCCTGGGCACATCCTGGTGACCCCTGGAGAGGATGTAGCTGCTCACTGGGAAGGCAGAGTAGGAGCAATGTGTAGGAGGCGGGGCTTTGTTGTAGGGGGGTCAGTCTGCTTGGGACAGAATATGACCCCCAGCAGCTGGGGGTTCAGGAAATAGGCCTCACTCCACAGAGGGGCTGTAAGGGCGTCAGAGTGTAGGGGTCCAGCTGGGTCTCCAGGTCTGAGTGGTTCCACCCAGCAGAAGTCTGGGATTGTAAACTTGGACAGTGAGCCTGGGGCAGCCCCTACCCATGGCAGGTGTGAGTGCCTACCCATCCCCCCCAGGACAGCCACACTCTCATCTCAGTTATAGGAGCCCAGGATTGAGGCAGAAAGAAACCAAGGGTCCCACCAAATGTCTGAGGTTGTCCCACTGGAGCACCTGCAGAGGGAGGGGCTGTCCGGCTTCTGTGCTGCATCCAGAGCATCCCATCCAGCCACGCTCAGGGCTCCAGTGGGCCTGACTTGGCCATCACCGGCACAAGCTGCGTGTGTCCCGAGCTCCAGCTTGCCAGGCAGATTGCCTGAAATCAGAGCTGCTCACAATAGATTTTTTTTTGAGAAATACTGACATTTCCTAAAATAGTGGTCTTTACTCAATTGGCAGTAAGTACAGGGGCTGTTAAACGTGATTTGTGCCCACTGGGTGGCAGTTAGGGAGAGAGCTCTTTGTGAATATGTGTGTGTGCTGGGGGGGAGGTCGTTTCCTCCAGCTTCTTGGTCACAGGCCCCCCATGGGCCAGGGGACAGTGAGGGTTTCATGCTCATGCTGGCTGGAAATGTCCCCATGTCCTCCTCCTGTAGCACTGGGGACTCAGGGCAGTGCACACCGCTCTTCCAGTTTGTAGCTTATTTTAATTTCATTTTCTTTGAAAAGAAGTACTCTTCGTTCATTTATCCACCTTTTTGGCCATAAGATATGAATCACAGATGAAAGCTGCATTGTGAAAAGAGGGGTGAAAAAAACAAATATTTCCTGTCCTTGAGGCAAAGCAGGAGAGAATGTAAAAATATCTGAAATAGCATGTAATGAAGAAATAGCTCGACTGAGAGGCTCTCTGGGCTGAAATACATCAGCTCTGGAAATAACTAGAAAGTTCTTGGGAGAGAGTTGGGGAGGCAGATGTTCAGGAGGGGGTGTTGCTCCACCGAAATTTCACACCAAACTTTTTTTACAAAATTGCCTTGGGAGGCTTGCAGCATGATTTAAGTGACTGCCAGGCGTGTTGCTCTGACTGTCGCTTACCCTCCCTTTCACATCCCATTCTCCTAGATCCCTCTGGCTGCAGAAGGATGCCAGGAGCCCCAGCTGATGGTGCAGACAGAGGACCAGGAAAAGAGGGCAGTGCCGCTCCCGTTACCTTGAGGCTTCTCCCTGGGAACCTGTCACAAAAGCAAGAAACAGGTCCCGTTCTGCAATGACGGGAGAGGGTAAACTCAGGGATGAGGCACCAGACACCTACCTCACTTTAAGAAGCCATCTCATTAGCTGAGTGTCCTGATGGTTCTTCCCCAGAGCCTTCAGTAAATCTCACAGAGTCAGCGCCGTTGCAGGAGATGTTGGTCTCTGTAGTGATCTACGTGTCTTAGGAAATGGGCTCTGCGGAGCATCCGCAGGTGAGGTCATGGGAAAGACATGACAAGTTGCCCAACTGATTAGGAAACTGCCTCGGAAACTTCTCTTCTTCTTCAAAGATGAAGTTTGGGGAAATGCGTTTATCCAGACCAGAGCAGCCGGCTCTGGGTGGGCACATTTTCCTTGGGGGGTTGCCAGTTTCCAAGAAATGTTGGATTTATTGGTAAAAATCCCCAAGTGGCCATGGCTGGGTTATTGTTCAAAGCCCTTTGGATTCAGAGCCTGAGTGTTTTCACTGACACCCCCCAACTCTCCAATTCTGTGACACCAGCTGGGCATCCTATATAGAATTCAGTTCTGACTCTACCTGGAGTTTGTGTCGGATCCCACAAGTTAAAGAGCTGGGTCCCACAGCCCTGACCCCACTTCAGATGCCAGTCTTAAGTCCAGGACCACTCATACTTCTGCAAATTGAGGGTTCCCACGACCCCCTCCTCAGGCTTGATAAGGTACTAGAATGATTTATAGAACTCAGGAACACACCTTACTTACATTGACCAGTTTGTTATAAAGGATACAGCTCAGGAACAGCCAAATGGAAGAGATGTGCAGAGCAAGGCATGGGGGGAGGGGGGCCGAGCTTCCATGCCTGTCCTGGGGGCACCACTGCCCAGACCCTCCATGTGCCCACCAACCAGCAGCTCACCAAGTCTAGTTGGTGGAGAGTTTTTATGGAGCTAAATCCCCCTCCCCACCCTGGAGGTCAGGGGGTGGGGCTGAAAAGTCTAACCCT
Organism: Mesoplodon bidens; assembly: GCF_964165515.1. Taxonomy (NCBI): domain Eukaryota; kingdom Metazoa; phylum Chordata; class Mammalia; order Artiodactyla; family Ziphiidae; genus Mesoplodon; species Mesoplodon bidens. Next base: position 183,503,672 of record NC_138177.1, read on the forward strand.
CCAATCACTTGGTCTTTCTGGTGACCACCCCCCGAGACATCTCATTAGCATAGACTCAGGTGTGTTCTAAAAGAGAGTCTTATAAGAGCAGATACTCTTGGTGTGGAGAGAAGGGAACCCTCCTACACCGTTGATGGAAATGTAAATTGGTGCAGCTACTATGGAGAACAGTATGGAGGTTCCTTAAAAAACTGAAAATAGAGTTACCATATGATCCAGTAATCCCACTACAGGGCATATATCCAGACAAAACTATAATTCAAAAAGATACATGCAGGGGCTTCCCTGGTGGCGCAGTGGTTGAGAGTCCGCCTGCTGATGCAGGGGACACGGGTTCGTGCCCTGGTCCGAGAAGATCCCACATGCCGCGGAGCGGCTGGGCCCGTGAGCCACGGCCGCTGAGCCTGCGCGTCCGGAGCCTGTGCTCCTCAACGGGAGAGGCCACAACAGTGAGAGGCCCGCGTACCGCAAAAAAAAAAAAAAAAAAAAAAAAAAGATACATGCACCCCTATGTTCCTAACAGCACTATTCAAAATAGCCAGGACATGAAAACAACCTAAATGTCCATTGACAGATGAATGGATAAAGAAGATGTGATACATATATACAATGGAATACTACTCAGCCATAAAAAGAATGAAAGAATGCCATTTGCAGCAACATGGATAGAACTAGAGATTATCATACTAAGTGAAGTAAGTCAGAAAGCGAAGACAAATACCATGTGATATCACCTACATGTGGAATCTAAAATATGACACAAATGAACTTATCTACAAAAGAGAAATAGAGACATAGAGAACAGACTTGTAGTTGCCAATAGGGAGGGGTTGTGGGGGTGAGATGGACTGGGAGTTTGGGACCAGAAGATGCAAACTATTATAGAATGTATAAACAACAAGGGCCTACTGTATAGCACAGGGAAATATACTCAATATCCTGTGATAAACTAATGGAAATGAACATAAAAAAAGAATGTATATATATGTATAACTGAATCACTTTGCTGTACATCATAAATTATTACAACATTGTAAACCCAATATACTTCAATAAAAAAGTAAATAAATGAAGGCTCAATAAAAAAAAAAAAGAGCAGACCCTCATCACCCAGGAAATCTCAAGGGTTTAGTAGCTCCATGCCAGGAATCAAATATGAAAACCAAATATATATTTGCATTATACCACGAATCCTTTCTGGCAAAGAGAGAGCAGGGTGCAGAACAAGGGTGTGAGGCTCGTGGCTGAGGAGGGAGCCCTGTGGCTCCCATATGGTCCCTCCAGCCATGCAGACCTCCACGTTCCTTTTCTGCCTCTGTTCCCATGTACCCTGCATCCTCTGGAGACCTCCTCCTCCTCACTTCCCATAATTCCAGCAGCACCAGCTCTGAGCCGTTTAACAGTGATGCACAGCCCATGACATGCCTCTTTCTTCTGGAAGTTGGCGAGGGGTATTATACGAAGAAGGACTGAATGGTCAGACCCATTTGGGGGTCTCTGGAGCAAACAAAATGGAGCATGACTGCTGGGCCCCTCAGAGCCCAGGGAGCTGTGTGTGAGCTTCCAAGAGCAGGACAGAGTGGAAGGCATTTGCCAAACCCATTTCATCATGATTCCTGTCCGTTATGGTTGAATTGCATCCCCCAAAAGACATGTTGAAGTTCTGACCCTGGTACTTGTGAATGTGACCTTATTTGGAAATAGGATCTTTACAGATATAATCAAGCTAAGATGAGGTCATTCGGGTGGGCCCTAATCCACTATGACTGGTGTCTTAAGAAGAGGGAAGTTTTGACAGGAGAAATATGGGGAGAACTCCAGGTGATCGTGGAGGCAGAGACAGGATGCAGATACAAGTCAAGGATGGACGGCCACCCCTTCCACCCCGAAACTGGAAGAAGGAAGGAAAGATTCTCCCAAGAGCCTCTTGAGGGAGCGTGGCCCTGCTGACATCTTACTTTTGGACTCCTAGCCTTCTGAACTGGGATAGGATACATTTCCATAGTTTTTAAGTCACCCACATTGTGGTACTTTATTATGGCGGCCTGAGGAATCTTACACAATGACCAGAGCAGAATTCTTGCTTTCCTGCCTACACTCATTTGTCTCCCAGTCTTTTACCCATTGTTTGCTCAGCCCCAAAATCTCAGAGTCCGCATGGTTCCCCCTTTCCTGTCATCCTCCAGCCTCCATCTCACTAGCAGGGTCTGGAGGCTCTACCAAAACACAGCTGAAGCTGCCCCTCTCTCCAACTCCTCTGCATCTTGTTCACGTCCCATCACCTCTTGTCTGAAGAGCAAACTCCCTGTCAGGCTCCCAGCTTCCTCTCCTGCCCCTGGCACACTCTCTCATCAGAGTGTGATGTGGTCCTTGGCTCCCGTTCTCCCTTCCCCTGCTGACTTATGCTCCCGCCACCCTAGCTTTCTTTCTTTCCCATATTCCATCTTAAAAGCCTAATAGTTCTACACAGATTAGAATAGAATTAGCAGGAGGTTTTCTATCATCCACTTCCAAGAGGCAACCCCTTCAGTTCTTTATACTCTTGCTTCTACCCTGACCTTGATATTTGTAAATAAATGCTTATCTGACTTTTTCTTTTTTATTTCAGTTGCTTCTCCATAGAGTCCCCACTGAGAGGATAAGGATTTTACTAATTAAATTGCACCCTGCCAAAGAACAAGAGAAAACACACGTACAGTTCCCACCCCATGCTTCCGATAGCATAATTCATCAATGTTCATCATTTACATAATTATGTAATTATTATTCACAGCTGAGCCGCAGAGTAGTTCTATGATTGTATTTCCTTTCCTGATTGACTCTTGGTTTTCCCTAGGAAGAGTAACCACCAGTATTTTCCTCTGCTAGGTCTGCATGCACCTGTCACTAACATGTCCCTAAACAGTCAACCAGAGTTAAAAGGTCACTCGCATGTTGGCCCCCAATTACAGGTAGTCTGACAATTCCATTTTCATCTTTCTGGGCAATGTCACTCGTGGTACCCCCTTCCTCCTCTTCCACAATGGACCCGCCTCCCTCAGATCTGCCCTCACCACCCCCTTCTGTCTCATGATTCACTCCTAATTCTGATGGATCTTGTCTTCTAACAGCTTCATGAAAATGGGGGCATGGGGGCTAAATTTTTAGAGATCCCTCAAGCCTTAAATATCTGTATTCCACCTTCACATGTAAGTCATAGTTTAGCTGGGTATAAATGTCTAGGCTGGAGATTTTCCTTCTGAACTTGGAAGATGTTCTTCCAAACTCACATGAAACCCAACACCATTTTGATTCCCAGTGTTTTGTCTTCTGGAGGCTTTTTGTATCATCTCTTAATCCCCAGGGTCTTGAAATGTTATTGTCATGTGTCTTGGGTGGGTCTTGTTCTTTATTTTACTGGCTACTCAATAGGCCCCATTCAGCTTAGATACTCAAGTCCTTCCTTTCTGCAAGATGTTCTTCGCCTATATTTTTGGTGTTCCCTTTCTGGAATTTCTATCAATAAGACATTAAACCTCCCAAATTTATCCCCTAATTTTCTTCTCTCTGCCATTTTCTATCTCTTTGTATTGCTGTTCTACTTCCTAGAAAATATTCTCAACTTCATTTTCCTCTCCTATTCAAATTTTAATTTCCACTAGTGTATTTTTAATTTCTGAAAACTTTTCCTTGTTCTCTGAATGTGTTCTGTTTGAAAAGGAATATTCTGCTCTTTTCTCAAGGATATGATATATTCTTTTATATCTGGGATGTCATGAATTTTGTATGTGTGAAGCTCTCTCTTGCTTCTTGCATTATTTCTGTCTCCTTGGAGTCGCTCACTTGTGTTTTCTTGTTTTGGTCTCTTGACTTTTATGTTGCAGGCTTTCCTAAAATAGTTGTGTTGTTATCTTTCAGAGTGAGGTGCAAAAAAAAAAAAAAAAAGAAAAAGAAAATGAAGAGATCCCACACCTCCCTGGAAGATCGGCATGCGTGGAGGGGCCGTTTCTGGTGGGGTCCCTCTGCACTGATAAGGTATATAGTATTGGTGGGTCTGGAAGCCTTCCTGGGAATGTATCTGATGTCTGGGGGTTGTGCTTTGAGCTTCAGCATTCAGGGAGTAGAGACGGGGACGATGAGGGCTCTTCCTGTTCAGCATGCACACTTTTACTCTTTTTAGTTCAGTGTTTTATCCTTGTTCTCAGATATTCAGACCTCTCCAGACCCACATCTCCATTTTCAGCTGGGCTTGGAGAAGGGCTGTCCCTTGACTGCATTGGGATTAGGGGAGTCTTGGGGTTGAACTGTTCCTGTGCAAACCCATACCCCTATTTTCAGCTTTTCATGTCTCGCTTAGAATCACCTGGTACACACAAGCGTGGAGGTTTTCTGAGGGTCTCTGATACAAATTGGTTCGCCCTCTTCCCCTGCAGGCTTAGATTTCAGCTTTCTTGTTCGGCTCAATCCATTACCATTTGCACATCTGCTCTTCTGCTGCCAAAATGTTGTTAACTCATTTCTCTGTCTATCCTCACTGCATTTCATTGTCCTTGTGTGTCTGTGCTTCTTTTATTCCTTTATTGATATCTTGGTGGGGTTTTGAGAGGAAACAGAGATAAATACACATGTTCAAGCCATCACACTTGGCTGGGATCACCGCACTGGCTTTCGGTCATTCTTTGTACAAATTCTGTTTGACTTCCAGATCCTGTGGCAGGCGGTCTCCTCAGCCTGCAACTCTCATACCCTCACTCTTCACATGTCTATCTTTCTTCCATCCTTCAGCTCAACTATGACACCGTTGGAGGACCCCACAGACCTCCCCTTTTAAAAAGGTGGCTCTTAAGAGTTCAGCATCCAGGATAACAATGTGAAGAGTCCCATGTACCTGCTCTTCTGTGAAACAAGCAGAACTGGTGAAAACTGAAAACAAGGAAACAACCATTTAAGGTCTCTGGAAATTGTCCTAAGGGCACACAGCAAATGAAAAAAAATTTGTTAAGAAAATCTACTAAAACTTGGTAAGAACAGTGAGTCTGCAGCACTTGGACCATGATCCACTCCCTCCTCTTCCCTCTCCACTGTGTTGGGGTGGCCAAGAGGATGGGGCTTCCTCTGCCCTCCCTGTCAATGTATGAGGCACCTCACCAGGAGGAGCATGCTGCCAGCGTTTCTTGTTCCCTCCAACTCAAGCCTGAAGAGGCTAGTTCCTAGTGAGGGACACAGAGACGTCAGGAATTTCCTCCTCTACAAGCCCCCACTCATAGGTGGAGACTCTACTCTGGGTGTGGCCGAGAGTGACGGGGCCTTGATTGTCCTCATCCAGCTTGTTCATAGGGTTCAGGGTCTACAGCTGGGGAGGCAAACCTGGAAAATCAGAGGTTCCCATAAGCAACAAAAAAAGAAACAGATAGGCTTGAAATCATCAAAACTGAAAACCTGTGCTTTAAGAACGCCATCTAGAAAGTGAAAAAATAACACAAGAAGAGGAGAAAGTTTTATAAATCATATTTCTGATAAAGGACTTGTAACTAGAATACAGAAAGGACTCTTACAACTCAGTAATAAAAGAACAACCCAGTTAAAAATGGGTGAAGGATCTGAACAGACATTTATCCAAAGAAGACACACAAATGGCCTATAAGCATGTGAGAAGATAGGTGCTCAACATCATTAGCCACTAAGGAAATGCAAATCAAAACCATAATGAGAGAGTGGCATGGACATATATACACTACCAAATGTAAAATAGGTAGCTAGTGGGAAGCAGCCGCATAGCACAGGGAGATCAGCTTGGTGCTTTGGGACTGCCTAAAGGGGTGGGATAGGGAGGGTGGGAGGGAGAAGCAAGAGGGAGGATATATATAAATGTATAGCTGATTCACTATGTTATAAAGCAGAAACTAACACACCATTGTAAAGGAATTATAATCCAATAAAGATGTTTTAAAAAAAAACCACAATGAGAATCACTTCACATGCAGTAGGATGGCTAGAAACAAAAAGACAGACAAGTGAGGAGGATGTGGAGAAATTTTAACCCTCATGCACTTCTGGTGGAAATGTAAAATGCAACTAAAATGGTGTAGAACTGGCAGTTTCTCAAATGCTTAGAGTTTCCATATGATCCAGCAATGCTACTCCTGTGTGTATACCCAAGAGAAATGAAACCATATGTCCACATACAATCTTGTACATGAATGTTTGTAGTGTCATTGTTCATAATAACCAAAAAGTGGAAACATCCCAAATGCCCATCAACTGATTAAAGGATATATAAAATGTGCTACATCCATACAATGGAATATTGTTTAGCAATAAGAAGAAATTAAGTATCGACATATGCTACAACATGGATGAACCTAGAAAACATGCTAAGTGAAAGAAGCCAGTCACAAAAGGTCATATATTATTCCATTTGCACAAAATGTTCAGAAAAGGTAGATCCATAGAGACAGAAATTAGATTGGTGGTTGCCATGAGCTGGTGGGTGGGTTAAGGGGAAATAGGGAGTGCTTGCTAATGGGTATGGAGTGATTTTTGAGGTGATGAAAATGTTCTAAAATTGATGATGGTGATGGTTGCCCAATTCTGTGAATATACTAAAAAGTCATAGAATTGCACAGTTTAAATTGGTGAATTGTAGATGTATGAATTATATCTTAACAAAGTTGTTATCCACTTTCGTGAAGGTATTTCTGTTTGAGCCCGTGCTTTTTCTGTGTTGGCACTTTTTGCTACAGGGACTTTCTGTGTTGTGTCTGCCCATTTTGGTCTAGAGTCTAGACTGGAAACTTCCTGGAGGTAGCTTTGGCTGTGAAGATGTCACATCCACACTGCCTAGTACAGCGTGGGTCTAACAAGTATTCCTTGAATGAATACATACCTCCCTTTTCTGCAGACTATCCCCATGGGAACAGCATTCCATGTAGTGCTCTTTGGAAAACACTTCAGTAGAACAGTGGTTCTTAAGCAGGTGACTTTTCCCCTCCCCTCAGAGATACTTGGCAGTGTCTGGAGATATGATTGTCTAGACTCAGGGGTAGGTACTGGTGACATCCAGTGGGTGGAGGCCAGGGATGCTGCTAAACATCCTACAATGCACAGGACAGACACACAGCAAAGAATCATCAGGCCCCAAAGATCAATAGTGCTGATCTTGAGAACCCCTGCAGCAGAGTATAAAGATTAACAAGATTTCCAAAGCCACATATTATGAACTGAATTATGCCCCCCTTCCCAAATTCATATGTTGAAGCCTTAATTCCCATAACTTCAGAATGTGATTGTATTGGTGATGGGGTCTTTAAAGAGGTAATTAAGGTAAAATGAAGTTGCATGGGTAGGTCCTAATCCAATAAGACTAGTGTCTTTATAAGAAGGGGAGATTAGGGAACAGACACATGCAGAGGGATGACTACATGAGGACACTGGGAGAAGACAGCCATCTACATGTCAAGGAGAGAGGCCTTAGGAGAAACCAACCTTGCCAACACCTTGATCTCAGACTTTCAGTCTCCAGGACTGGGAGAAAATAAATTTCTGTTGTTTAAGCCCCCTGGTACTTGGTACTTGGTTATGGTGGTCCTTTCTGACAAATAAACCATGGATGTTTCTGCTACTTCCTGTAGGCAGGTGGCTTTCAACCTGGTGGGGGGGCCATCTAAAAAATCCTAACATTCTCCCAGATCAGTGAAATCAGTCAGGTCCCATGTAAGCCAGTGGTGGGAACCATTGCCGTAGACCAAGATTGCATTATTGGATTGTGCTTCCTCATGAATTGGTCCATAGAGACAGGTCTGATGGGCAAACTGCCCTGCTTCCCATTTCTGGGGTGAGAGGAGGGAAAAGTGTGAGCGGTAATAGTAATAAACTTGGAGCTGAGTTCCTGGGAATCTTGACCTCACCTTCGGGAAGCTGCTTTGGAAAATGTGTGTGGACCTTGTGCCCTTCACTCTGGTGCCATGGCTACACCCCCCCCAGGTCTTCTGGCACCAGCTGAGCCCAGGCAAAAAGTCTGGACTGCCTGTCGCATTTAGATGGAGGCAAGCAGCAGAAGAACAGGGTCCCCAGCCACACCGGCCACGTCTGACCCTACCGGAGCCCTCCTCCAACAGCCTGTGCCAGACAGGGAGTGGATTTCATTGATTTATATGGTCCTCCAGGCACTCTTCTTTCCTAAAATGTCGAGGAGAACTAATTAACCTGCAGTAATTAGAGACAGGCTTAGACTTCCTTTTTGTGTGCTGAAACTACTAATGACCATTGTGAAGATGTTCTGAGTCACTCTGATGGCTCTGACCCTCTCAGGCATATCCTAACTCCTCCCTAAAGTCTGAGACATTTCAGTCACGTGTTGGTGTAACCAATTGTCCCTTTCAAGGGGGGAGCCCATGTCGTGGGTCTTTGGGAGCCATCTGTCCAGCAGGTGTCTCAGGCGTATGCTGCGAGCCCACTGTTATGGGCTGAATTGTGTCCCCTCAAACATTCGTATGTTGAAGTCCTAACTCCCAGGATCTCAGAATGTGACTGTGTAACAGAGAAGAACAAACCTGACTCCATATCAGATCTATTCCTCTAGCTCTAACACCTGTGCTTTTTTGCCTGTGCTGAGTTATGCTGGCTCTGCAACTTTTGTAAAAGAATGTTGCCTATAGCCTGAAATATACAGGATATCTCATTCTCAAGGCCCTGACCTTTAAAGATATAACACGTTTCCATTTATGTAGAGTTAAAAAGTTGCCACAGAGAATAACATTTGTCTTGTGGAGGTTTATAGAAACATCCTGACCTAACCTATGTGAATAGCTACAAGAACAAAGGATTCTTACACCAAGAAGTTTGTAATAACCAGCCACACTGCCTCCCCTTTTAGTATAAAAGAAGCCTGAATTCTAATTTGGAAAAGATGGGTCTTTGGGGCACTAGTCCACCATCTTCTCGGTCTGCTGGCTTTCTGAAAAAAGTCGCTATTCCTTGCCCCAACAATTCGTCTCTCAATTCATTGACCTGTCATGCGGTGAGAAGTACTAGCTTGGACTTGGTAACAACCGTACTTGGAGATGGGGTCTTAATTATGGAGGTAATAAAGGTAAAATGAGGTAATTAAAGTGGGTTGTAATCCGATCTGACTGGCGTCCTTATAAGAAGAGAAGATTAGGACATAGACACACACAGAAGGAGGACCACGTGAGGACACTGGGAGAAGACGGCCGTCCACACACCAAGAAGAGAGGCCTCAGGAGGAAACAACCCTGCCCACACCTTGATCTTGGGTTCCAACCTCCAGGACTGGGAGAGAATAAATTTCTGTTGTTTAAAGCTCCTTGTCTGTGGTACTTGTAATAACAGCCCAAGCTTACTAGGACACCCACCCTCTGATTCATTGGAGAGGTGAGATAGGTGGGCCATTTTCTTGGACTGGATAATGGAGCCCAAAGTCTCTCCACCAGAGCTGGATGAGCCCCACCTGATGTCCCGACGTGACTCCATGGCAGATGGTGAGACCATAGCCGGGCGAGATTTCTCACTGCTGAAGTGCGTCTTCTGTTTTTAACTGAGCCACGTTGCTATGAAAGCAAAACAGTGGTGACAAGTGCTCCAGCGAGATGCCTTTTCTGCTGAATCTCCCTGTGTTCTCTCTTGGTCCCAGGACACTGATTTGGGGTTCTGGAGGAAGCTTTTAGGGGATTCATAATTTGTTGTGCTTCCCAGCACAGGGCAGTGCTTCTCAGACTCCGGGGTTCAGGAGAGGGTCTGAGATGTGTTCCCAGGGGCCTCCGGAGTTCCTTCATAAAGGATGGGTTTTAGTTAATTGCTTCCCAGAACAGGAGTGAGCGCTGTTTGCATGGTGGGGATGGCTGCCCACACTGAAGGCTATTTCCCTCTGCATTTGCCTTCATTTTCCATGGTGATGGTGCCCAGCAGAGGTCACTCGAAACAGAGGTGACTCGACTTCACACAGGCCCCACGAAGAACAAGGAAGAGAGAGAGTGGTGAGGAGGTTAAGACATTGCAGAGTCCTGTGTGCTGGAAACCATTGCCCTATTGCTCAGGACAAGATACCGAAGCCAAAGCCAATTCTGCCTGGTCCTGCCTGAGGCAGCCAAGCGAGGCAATGTTCCGTGAAGAATTTCAAGTTAAACAGTATTTACTTGTTTGTTCTTCAGTAATACATTTTGTGTTGCTCTGTTTAAATGGATTGGTCCACAAAAACAGTGGATCATGGGTTAAAAATGGGTCCAGCGTTAAAAAAGGCACTTAAAGAGAATGATGATGATGAATTCATTGGTGGTCCATCATGCGCCAAAGAAAAAGACCCGAGTTGATTTATCAAACCTGGAACATGCAAATACATCCTTCTCACCCAATCCAGCCTACTTGGTGTCAGCAAACAGCATCATCAGTCACCTGGGTGAGGTTAATTTGAAATTTATTGGTTTTCTAGTTTTGTTTGTACTTGAATTGTAAATTTATTTTGTTTCTATAGTTGCATAAGAGCTATGAGCACAAGCAGTTTCTACCTAGCTTTATATTTATGCTTATTTAAATAACTTCATTATAAAAATAATTTGAGTTAAGCTGTTCCAGTTGCCTAAACAATATAATATCATTCTGGAGTCTAAACTGAATCCTAAGAGAAATAATGTAAATGTGTAGAAATAAATGAAAAATTATGTGTATATATATATTTTCTATGTGTATATTTTATTTCTATGTATATATGTATATATTTACTTTATGTGATTAACATACAAAATGCATATATACATATGCACAAAACGTGTGTATATATACACATGATATATATATTTAAGGCATCTACATAGTACTTAATTTTAACCAAGTGGTCAGGGACATAGATTTGGTATAAGAGAGACCTGGATTCCCCAGATTACCCCATTATTTATTAGTTTGATACCTCTGTGTCTGTTTCCTCAAAAGTACAATGAAAATAGAAATATAATAGAAAAGAATAATTAAGAATAATATAATACTTATTTCATAGTTCTGTCAGGAGAATTGAATAAAAGAATGTATAAACCCTGGGCACAGAGTAAACACTCAATAGGTATTATCTCTGTACTTGTCTGGAGTTTGCAGGTGAGAACAGGTGAGAACAGAGCAGTGAAAACCAAGGGCGGCCTGGACGTCCCTGGGGCAGTTGCCCTGGAGCCCATCGAGGGGCCATGAGCTCCTGGTGGGCAGGCCCAGGGTGAGGGTGGGAGCTCCAGGGCACAATCTGGAGCTCAGGCTGTGCCCTTAGACACTGACTCAGAATATAAACCACCCATACCCCTGAGCACACGTGCCCCTCGACTCCTATACTGAAATGTCACAAAGAGCCTCTATCAATGGAGCATTTGATGAGTGCCTGGCACAGTGACGAAGATGTGTAGGGCATCAGTCCCCTCTACAGGACCTCCCATTTTCCCTGGTGCCACATTCCTGACTCAGGATGGTGCCCACACCTGCCCTAGGTCCCCTCCTTTCTTTGTTCTGTGTGACCTCATTCGACACCCTTCCCTCTACCCGGGAGGAGGGCAATTGAGGCTGGTGGCTTGTTGATCTTCTGAGATGCCTGTCCTTGACAAGCTATCCTTGGCATACTCTTCACCCTGGGCAGGTCCCCTGCCAGGTGACCTGCGTGGACAGGTCAGCTAGCGTGGGCTTGGGAACAGAACATTAATTTGAGCAAAGAGAAATTAGGAGGTTGAGTTTGCATGAGGACAGGACAACTGGACAGCGCATCCAAACCAAGTGAAAAGATGGCGGGCAGAGCCCACACTTCACTTACTTACACCAACACCTTACTGCTTTCTGGAACAACAGTGCTTGTCCTAGAATTCGCAAGTCCCTTGACACACAGACTAGAAAACCTGAATCCATGCCGTCCACCTCCGGGGCTGTCCTGTCCCACCGTCTTCACTGTGTCCCTGTTGTCCCTGCCTGTTGAATCGCATGGCATCCCTCCTGCTCCAATGGGCTGTGAATCTGACCTCCCTCTCCCGAGATAAATAGCTTCCTCCACTACATTTTCTCAACTAAGATGATTTGCACAACAATTTTCTTCTTCTGAGGAAATGCGAGGGGAAGAAAGAAGAGGTGCAAAATGGGAGTGCTCGGTAATTAATCCAGAATGGAGAAAGCAGAGTTACGTTCAGGCGGTAATTGGATTTTAACCCCTTGGGAGTTGTTTTCAATGCAGATACTAATGTCTGAGATGTCTTTCCTCGCAATGGATCTCCCTCTCAGATCTGAGGAGGGTTGAAATCCACAGCGAAAACCTTTTTTTTTTTTTTTCCATTATAGTCAGGCTATAGTTTATTACAGCAAAGGTATAAAATGCAGGATCAACAAAGGGAAAAGGTACATCAGGCAGAAGCTGGAGGATACTAGGTATAAGCTTCCAAGAGTCCTCTCCCAGTGGAGTCACAGAGGACATACTAAATCCCCCAGCAATGAACTACAGAAACACATGCAAAACCTTTTCTCCCAGGGTAGTTTGCTTGAGACTAAAAGTCCAGGATTTTTATTGGGGTAACTGCAGTGCTGATTGCAGTTACTGAAACTTCAGACCCCTCCAGAAGGAAAGCAGGTGTTCACCATAAATCACATTTTTTACACAAATTATCCACACAAGCTGGTATAATGTGGTTTAAGACCTCAAGCATGCACAGTGCCCTAATCAGTAGCATAGGGAACATTCTAATACCTCAGTTCCTAGGAGCCAGCCAAAGACTAGTCATACAAGTAGATCCTTCTGAGAATGTACAAGGTTTGAGCAACTCAAGGCTGCTGGGTTAATTCTTTACTTCACACATAGGTATCAAATTATCGTGAATTTAATGTACTATATATACATATATGATGAAGCAGTACATTATAAAATACATACATCAAATTATTAAATTATAATTAAATGTAAATAAATATATCATAAATGTTATATGACATATCATATATACGATAAGCAGGACATTAAATGCAAGTATTATTATTATTATTACAAATGAGTAATGAGGGCTAGAGCTGTCCTAGGGTGTGACTGAGCAGAGTAATAATGGACATTTGCAAGGCACCTTCTCAGAGCAGTGAATGGGAGGCTGTGAAAAAATCTCACTGAAGAGTTTTTCTCTCTGTTAGAGATAATTTTGTCACTAGGACCATTTTGCCCCTCTCCAGTTTGACACCGTACATACTTACCATTAGCTACATATTTCTTGGTGGGGGGGCTTGCACAAGCCAAATTGTTTCACCACCCACGATGGAGTTTTGGCAAGGATGTGACCCTTCCAAGGAAGGTGCAGAATTGAGCCTCTGGAAAAAGGCATAGACAGGTGTTTCCTAACAAACCCTGAGCAAGGCCCAGTAAAAGACTGTGATTAATAATATGATGACTAATAACAACAGTGAATTTGAGTCTGAATTGAACTGAGATGAATTTATGCGAACCTGAATACTGTTGGAATAAACTTCTTGAGTCAGATGAGCTTAATAACATGAGCAGAGCTGTGGGTGATGCCAGAGGGAGCTGTCCTTTTGGGTGACCAGTGATGAAGATGGCCATTGGATCATTTGGAGCTGCCCAGGAGGACACTGGAGGACTGTTCTGTTCTCTCCCTTCTCAATATTTCTGTTGGGCTCCTAAAATAGTTGTACTTCATAAGTTTTCCAGAGTATTGGGGAAATAACCATTGCCCCTTTCCAGCACTCCTGCCAGATCACTGAGCTTGGGGTGGGGGTGGGGAGGGTGGGATGTGGAGGTCCAGGCTTCTGGGCTCTTTCAGGTCAGCCTTTCTGCCTTGAACTCCTGCCTCTGGGTGGTAAGTGCAGTGGGTCCAGCCCAGGTCATGATTTGGGGACGGCTCAGGCAGTGGTGGTGGTGGTGGTGGTGGGGTCATCTCTTTGCCCGACTCCCAGTGCTGCCCCTGGTGCAAGGTGGGCTTCGAGGCCTTGGTGGGGGGCTGGGTTGTGTCTGCTCATAGCCTCTCCCCTCAGGATATGTAGAGAGTCTCAGGAGCAATACCCTCAGGGTTGTGGGGTGGTACACAGTCACTCTGAAAGCACTACTATCTCCCTCATTGTACACGTGTCAGAATCACTGTGTACGTGTGCACAGTGCAATCTCTAAGAGGAGGATTTGCACTTGTGATTCCAAAACTAAAGTGACCAAGAGCCCTTAGGTTGCCAGGCTGGGACTGCGGTGCGGTGGGGAGATCGGTTTTGAGAGCTGTTGACGGGGGCTACCCCTCCCTATTCTTTCTCCTTGTTGATTGACAGCAGGATCTGGCCTTCCAGTCTCTCCTTCTCCAGGACACCGTTCCAGAATGTTCCAACCCAGAACATTTTCTGTCCTCCTCTGGACTTCCATTACCTTGCAGCCGGTACAATGCTGCTTACGATCGAGTGGTTCTCTTCCTGGGCTTTGTGGGTAAGTCACATATCCTCTCTGTCCTTCCCTGCATCCGTTCTGTGTCTGGGGAGCTGCCTCGTACAGACTGTGTTTCCCTGACGTTCTTGTCACCTGGCTGCCAACTGTCCATGGAGGCCCTGGTGGGAGATTAGAGGGTTGGAGGAAGAGAGAGTCCAGGTGTTTCTCCCCACTTCCCTGCTCCTGGAAAGATTTGTTTGATTTTCACTTTCCCATTTAGCCTTCAAGATAAATATTTTCTTCTTACACAGGAAGAGAGAAATTGTGTAGTATTAGGCATTTTCTGTTTATGAGCCTCTGGGGGAAAGGGGAGCTGACCATAAGCCAAGAATATTGGCAAAGCTGCCAGTGGTGACGTGGGGTCAGCAGTGACCAGAGCTTGGGATACCTGCACGTGTGCTCACAGGAAGTGCCACCCACTTGTAAATTTCCTCATGTAGCTCCTAACCGCCCACCTCTGGACTTTCATTCCCTACTTACCCCTCAGTGTCATGAATGTGGCAGGCTAGAGGTTTTGAGCTGGGGCCCTGACCTCACAGGCATGGACCTCACATGGGTTTTTTTCTGCTGATTGGACTTGCTGATACAGTGACCTAGGGAACCACATGGTTGCAGGGAAGGGTTAACTTGGTACCCAGATGCTACGTGATTATAACAAGATGTGTGACCGAGACCTATGGTGAAAGCAGTCTGAGTGAGCCTCAGGAGTCAGGAGGCTCGGGTCAGACTCAGTGGAGATGGAAATCCAGTCACATTAACTCCGGGGCTCACGTATGTCACTCCCTGCACACAGGCACTTCTCATGTCGCTGTGGTTCCGGAGAGAAAGGAGAATATTTGTTTCACAGGAAAGGCTCATTTTAGTCATTAACTTTTGATCTGGCTTTCTAGGGGTTCTTGTAGAATAAACCACTGGAGTCAGAGCACTGCGCTGTCCCATAGCCACGCAGAAGTACAGATGGACCCAAATCTGTAGCCAACATAGGTGACCTTTCCACCCCTGTCCTGTCCAGGGGCAGCAGCGGATCACCTGGCTCCCACCTGGCCAGGCCGTTCTTGTGCTGGCCTGTTCTCAGTGAAAAGATTGGACTATCCCTTCTCTAAGGGCCCCTTTGACCCTAATAATCTAGAGCTGATTAAAAAAATTTGAAGAGAATTTAGAAAATAGGCACAAGAACAGAAAAGGATCAGAATCACCCATAATCACCAAACCCACAACTCTCCAAGTGAATGTTGTTTTCCCTCCATCGATTTTTAATATGCTTATAATTGTAAATCCATTTATACCAGATTGAATGATTTGGCATATTTAATTGAATATATAACTTTAAAATACTGAGCATTAAATACAAGGCTGGTTGGCTTAAGGTATATATCTGTGATCCTATGGCGGCACAAATATCCTTCTGTTTTTAGTATACTAACAGTTTTATTGGGAATAAATGTTGGAGTTTATCGAGTTTTTTCAGCAACGGTGAAAGTGAACAGATGTTTTCTTTTAAACAATTTGACCTGTTGATGGAACATTTGTTATTAAGTGCCTCACCATTGATACAGCCACTTTGCAACTCCTCTTATGGAAGAGCCATTCGCTCAATAAATATTTGTTGAGTGAATGCATATCGATTGGAAGGGGGTTTTTGAAAAATTTAAAGGAGGTGACCTTTGTCCTCTGCTCTTTCCAAAATTAGAGTCTTTTCAGAGCTAAGACTGGTGAATGAAGAGTGTGTAAGCCGAATAATACAGCATGAGTCCCCCAAAATAAGAAACAAAGGCCACCTTCCTGCACCTTTGGGCTCAACCTACTTCATTGGTGAATTATCCAGAATGTCCCTGAAGTCTGATCCAAACTGCACTCCCCGCAAGGCTGAGAAAACGTGAATTTTGGCCCCTCTGCCATCACCAAGGCAGGGAGGAGAGCCCCGAGGTTGGTCTTCAAGCCTAGAGCCTTTTTTGGTACCTTCCAACCAAGGAAAGGAGCAAGGGGGGATTTTGGAGAGGAAGAAAGTGGCAGCAGATACCAAGAAAAAGGAGGACAGTCATCCCTCCGTACCCTGGGGGATTGGTTCCGGGACCCCCCCGTGGACACCAAGATCCGAGGATGCTCAAGTCCCTTACAGTTGGGGATCTGCATCCAAGGGGTCAACCAACCACAGATGGATCAGAGGTTTGTTGAATCAGAGGATGAGGAACCTGAAGATATGGAGGGCTGACTGGATATGAGGAGCTGGAGGGGGGCAGGCCCTTCAGAGGGAAGGCAAAGTGAGTGGGTATGTCAACTGAAAAAAATGCACAACCTAAAAGTTGAGAATTATGTTTTATTTGTTGGACAAAACTGAGGACTTAAGCCAAGGACACAGCATCTCAGGTAGCTCTGAGGGACTGCTGTGAAGAGATAAGTGTGGAGCTAGGATACATAGGAGTTTTTACAACAAAGACCAGGTAGTCAGAACATCAAAAGATTACTGTTAATTAAAGAAAACCAGACATCTCAAGTTAAGGAATTTAGCTCCTCTGTGTATGAGAAGATGCAAAAGTCAGGGCTCATTGAAATCATTCCTTTGATATGCACCTCAGCTATCTGGGACCAATCTCCTGTGATTTCTCATCCTGAGTCTCCTCAGGGTGCACCCTTGTGGGTAGCTGCAGTGGCTTGATGGTGGTCATCCTGTTTCCATCATGAGTTCCCTCAGGGCTCACTGTCAGGTGGCTGTAATGTGATGGCTTGATAGCTACAACATCCTTTGTTTACTAATATGGCAGGTAATGAACCTCACAATGGTGGCCTCTCAAAAGTTTTGGGGATCCACATGTCAGTTAGAGAGTTAGACCATTTGTGATGTTTTTGGGTCAGCCCTTTCCTTCATGTGGGAAGCAGGAACTTAGGAGTCTGTGGGTGTCAAGAGCTCCCAACATGAGGCCCCTCTTCCCCAGTCCTTTCACCAGGTGCTGCATCACGCTACCTATGACAATCTCCCTGGCATCTCTCCCCACACCAGACAGGAGCCTGTTGAGAGCAGGACTCAGGCTGTTCCTCTTTGTATTTCCAGGACCAAACAGGAAGTGGACAGTCAACAAATATTGACCAATGAACAAACACATGGGTCTCAGGAGACAGCCTGTAGCTCCTTGCAGGCCAGGACTTTGTGTGTTTTGTTTACATATCCAGCTGTAGCCCCTGGAATGTTCTCGGCACTTTGCAGGGAGAACAAGTGCATGTGGGGCTCATGGAGACCCCTAGCACTAGGAGGTGGGGCAGCCATTGGGGTTGACAGTAAGGAAAAGGGGTAGGATGGGGAACAGGGTGGACTGTGGGGTTGGCTAGGAGGATGCAAAACATGGACTTTCTGTAGGTGACAGAGTAACAGTTATCACCACAGGCTCTGCAGTAACCGAGGGGTCTCCATTCCAGTGCTGACTCCTGCAGGGCGTCTGCTCCCCACCAGTGAAATACAAAAGGGACAGAAACTGCATCCCAGGGTTGTTGTGAGGATTAAACAAGATGAGGTGTGTGAGGTGGGGAGCCCAGTGCTTGGGATGGCTCCTGGTTCCATAATATTAGCCGTTGACACAAATATGGTCTAGATGCAGCCCCAGGGGTCCATGCAACAGGGAGCTTGGGAAATGCCGCCTGCATTTCCCTGCAGAGTCTTGCTTACTTACCCAGGGTAAGGGTCTTTGTGGCACAGAACTCATGACCTGATTTAGGGTAAGGGCAAATGCCTTGTTTCTCTCTCGATGTAGTAAACATAGGTGAAATGGATAGAAGTCTGTCCAGTGGAGAAAACAGTGAGAAGGGTGAGTTTCTCCCTGTTCGCACACTGGGTCCCAGATATTGGGTCTCCATGGAATCTGCGTGTGACTCTGAGCAAGCCATTTCACCCTCCTCAGCTTCTGTTCTGCTACATGTAGTGTGTGTATAGGGTGGGGTGGGCAGCGTAGGGTGACCCCCAGTGAGTCTTGCCCTTTTAAAATTACCCCCCCACACACACTTGACTGTGGGGAAACTGTGGCTTGCCTCAATAGAATACAGCAAAGGTGGTGGAATTTTGCATATGTCATTAAAGTCCCTAATCAGTTGATTTTGAGTCAGAGGGAAGATTATCCAGGGTGGGCCTGACCTAATCAAGTGAAAGCCCTACAAAAAGGGCTGGGGCCCACTCTGAGGATAGAGTCTTCTGTCTGAGGAAGCAAGCTGCCTTCTTAAGAGAGTATCCATGAGAGAGCCATGAGGCAGGGGACCACGGGTGGCCTCTGGGACCAAAAGCAGTCTCCAGCCTCCAGCCAGCAAGAAGGCGGGGCCTCAGTCTTGCAGTCACAAGGAAATGTGTTCAGTCCTTCAGATGAAGATGCAGCCCATGTGACACCTTGACTGCAGCCTCTGAGACCCTAGCAGAGGACCCATCTACGCCAGGCTTGGACTCCTGAGAAAATAAATGTACATTGTCCTAAGCCCCTAAATTTGTGGAAACTTGTTCCACAGCAATAGAAAACTGATGGTCTCTTAGTCACTGAAGATGAGATCAGGAATAAAGTATTCAACTTTCTTCTTATTGACTCCTCTTTGGAGAGGGGGGCGCTTTCTCTTCCATTCCAATTCATTCACTCAACAAGTTTTTATTTATTTATTTATTTATTTATTTTTTGTGGTATGTGGACCTCTCACCGCTGTGGTCCTTCCCGCTGCAGAGCACAGGCTCCGGATGCGCAGGCCCAGCGGCCACCGCTCATGGGCCCAGCTGCTCCGCGGCACACGGGACCCTCCCGGACCAGGGCATGAACCCGCGTCCCCTCCATCGGCAGGCAGACTCTCAACCACTGCGCCACCAGGGAAGGCCACTCAACAAGTTTTAAAGCACCTCAGCGTACAGGTGCTGTGCAGGGCCCTGTCCGCCTGGTGTCCCTGCAGTTTTGGCAAAGCTGCTGTGAGGTTCCAATTGGATGGTTATTCCAGCGAGGTGAACTGTGACCCATGGGAATGCAGATGCTTTCAGCGACCGCTCCCCATGCCATCTGGTTTCCAGTGGTCACATCCTACTTTTTAGCATCACATACATGATGCCATCTGTACATTAGATTAGTTGTTATGAAATGAGCTTTCTGAAAACATGCACTTCACATGCACACCTCTGCCTTTTGTTCTGTGCTTTTCTAAGTGTGTTAAAGTCTATTTACGATCTCACCACCAACAGTGAATAAATTCAGGGGTGGATGGATTGACAAATGAAAGGACACGCATTTATGATCAGCCAGGCTCGTTTTGAGACCTCCCAATTCCCAGTGCAGGATGTAATTTTTTAGATTAATAAACGGAAAGCAACTTCCCCTCTGGAGCGAACGCTGAGTCAGCAGTCAGGCCTGGCACGCGGCACATCCATCTCCCTGGGGGCCAGAGCCAAGGGTACTATTTTGGCAGATTATCTCCACATAGTTACTCAGTACAATGCTGTCAGTCAGAGGGCAGTTTATGAAGCAGAGATTTATAAAGTGCACTTGGAATCGGGGCCAGTCTGTCCCATGTAGCAGACCTGTCTCTCTCTCTCTGTTTGACAAGTTCTGATCAGTGGTTGACTTGGAGCTCACATGGCATCCAGGCATGCAGGCTGCCCATCTCCCACCAGCCGCGGCTGTCAGCCCGTGTCACTTAGACCTGATGCTCTGATGCCAGGAAGACCTGTCAGAGAGAAGGTTGGAGAGTGCTCTTGCAGACGGAAGCTTGGTGATGTGGGAGATTAAACAGAGGGGTAGGGGTGAAGGAGATGTTGGAGCGTATGGGCTACAATCCAGGGGCTAGATATATATTTTGCCCACTTTTATTTGCAATTAAAAAATGATGGGGCTTCCCTGGTGGCGCAGTGGTTGGGAGTCCGCCTGCCGATGCAGGGGACACGGGTTCGTGCCCCGGTCCAGGAGGATCCCATATGCCGCCGCAGAGTGGCTGGGCCCGTGAGCGGAGCTTGCGCGTCTGGAACCTGTGCTCCACAACGGTAGAGACCACAACAGTGAGAGGCCCGCGTACCGCAAAAAAAAAAAAAAAGATGTATCTGTGCATATGTGTGTATGTGTGTACCTGTGTATATAAGTGCATGTGTGTATGTGTACCAATTCTGCATGTGTGTGCATGTGTGCACATGTATCATGAGTTTGTGTGTGCCCATCCATGTGTTTGTATATGTGTGCAAGTATGTATGGATACATGTGGGTGTGTGCATGTGCTTGTGGGTGTAAATGTACATGTACTTGCATATGTCTATATGTGTATGCATGTGTACACACACATTGCATGTGTTTGCATGTATGTACACATGCTTACATGCATATGTATCAATAACTCTATATATCTATGTCTATACACACATGCGTACGTACAACATACGCTGTACTGCATGTGTAAATGTGTTTGTGTGTGTGTATCTGTGCATGTGTGCGTGTTTGAATACATATGAGTGTTCGTGTGTGTGTATATGTGTGTGACCTGGTCCCCACTTAGGCCCCTAGGTTTTTTAGAGGAGGGACTCCCATTCATGCATCTCCGGACATTTCATTCCATGACATTTCTGATCATGTAGTGAAGACTTCCTAAACGTTAGGTTCTGATGATTGCTTTTCTACTTTTCTCATTTTGCTTTGAAATGTCTGTTCCTGCTGCAGTCAATCGTATCTCTGCAATCGTGCAGGTTCGGCTGTCCACTGCCATGGAACGGTCATTGCCACGTTCCCAGCGCCTGGAGCATCACAGCCTCCCGATAAATCTTGTTGAGGGAATAACCTTGACCTGTGCTTCCCGACGCCTGGCCTCTACGTGGGCAGAAGGTGCTGAGGGTAATCATGGTGACATAGGGGTTCGCAGCTGAGACATGCAGTGAAGAGGCGACCCCTTTGCAGAGCTGGGTAGGTTTTCCCCGCTCCCCCTTCCCCCCTCTGTGAGTGGGCGAGAGGGAGGCGGGAGCCATCCAGATGAGCTTAGAGCCTTTAGACTGACTGGGTGTCTAGCACGCTCCCATCCTGCCTGCTCTCCCCAGCGACGTGTGGTCCAGGCGAGAGAGAAGCTTCCATAGTCCCGTGGCAGAGGGAGCCATGGCTCCACGTGTGCAGGGTCTCTGTCTCTGTCCTGTGTCTGCCTGGCTGAGGGGTACTCTGCTGACCCCGGGGCTCGACCCTTCCTGGGGCACTCAGGGTCTCACCCACTGGCTCCTTCTGGCTGTTCGGCCTCACCCAGGCTCCAGGTGCCAGAATAGACCCGTCCGTGGGCGGCTGCAATTCCCTAGCCTCTGAGCTGGTCCCTGGCTCACTCTACAGCCCACCCCACCCTGGCACGTCTCACTTCCTGTGCCCACCCCTTCAGCTCATCTTCGGGATGAACAGACCCCCATCTCCTCCATCCATCTCCGCCACTTGAGCAAAAGAGGGACGTTGCCAGACTGCCTGGGCCACCCAGTGGGTTTGTCATTCCCAAGGGGTGCTGGTGGGGAGGCCTGAGATTTGGCCTCTTTCCAGAGTCTCATGTGGGGAACAGAGACACAGCTCCCACTGCCCTTGGTGTTCATCCTGCTTCAGCGATTCACTTGACTTTCTCTGGGTTGGACGAGGAGAGGAATGGGACCCAATTTCTAACAACCTAGACCCGACCCGCCCCCACCCCTTGGCCTTCCCCCAGCCACCGGCATGTTGGTTATCAACCTGTCCTTCACTTACTTCCTCCACGTCCCCTCCTCCCATCTTCCTTGCTTCCCTGACGTGGGGATGGTTGTAGAGCATCTTCTCCCATTCTCCCACAGCAGGAAAACCTCTAAGTCGGGAGCTGCAGGATCAGCCACTGATGAGCTAAATATGGAAAATAAAGGAATTTGCTCTTTTTCCTCTTAAGCTAATTGCTTTTGTCTGGCCCTGCAGTTCCCTTTTGCATGTCCAAATCCTCTTACCACCTCATTCTTTGCAGTCCTAGGCCACTAGTCCTGGCAGCGTCCCCCAGAAGACAAGGTCCCAGGGAGCCTGGGGGTAAAAGTCTCTCACTTAGAAAGACAAAGGAAACAAGCAAGGACTGGAGTAATTTTCAAACTGAGCTGAGGACACTCATTCCCTTTGTAGGATGCCAGCCCAGAAGCCCTGGCTGCCTTGCTCATCCCCCGCTATGAGGTTTACTAATTTCATGCCTGGCTCTTTGTGTTATACCCTTTAAAGGCAGGAGGGAGGTGACTGGCTCCATGGCTGGTGATCTGCAGAGCTGATCTCAAGGACAAATGTATGGTTATCAAAGGGGAAAGGCGGGGAGGGATAAATTAGGAGGTTGGGATTAACACACACACACACACACACACACACACACGACTATATATATATTAGATAAACGACAGGGACCTACTGTATAGCACAGGGAACTATACTCAATATTTTGTAGTAAACTATAAGGGAAAAGAATCGGAAAAAGAACATATATATATATATATATATATATATATATATAATATATCTGAATATATATATGAGCATATATATATATATATCTGAATCATTGTGCCGTACACCTGAAACAAACACAATACTGTAAATCAACTATACTTCAATAAGAAAAAGAAACTAAGGAAAAAAAAGAAATTCAGTAATGTGCTACCAATAAGCTTGGGGGGCAGGAGAGAAGGGATGCTGGATCAGCTCTGCTCACAGTTGGCTCCATTCACATTTTACTCCATGTGTGACGAGCAGGGAAGCCCCAGGCAAAGGCCACTTATTCAGAGCAGCTGTCGCAGGGGCCCGGCCATGGCACTTGTTTTTTGGCTGAGACTCAAAGTCAGGGGGAGCCTCATAGAACAAAGGGGAAAGTTCCAGGTGTGCCCTGATCGGGGCTGGTGGTCAGGAAGCTTGGGGGGGGGCGGTGAGTAGAATGAGGGTGCCCCATGTGATCGGTTAGGGGGCCACATTTGGGTTTCTCTGATTGGTCCCATGTTAGAGAAGCTGGCAGTTCTTAATCAAGTCCTGGCCTTTTGGGGCTGATTATTACAGGGGTGCCAACAAAAAATTGTCACTTACCACCTACCTCTATAAGGATTAAGTCACGAACTGCTACAGCCATTGCAGTCACTGACCTTCAACATACCCTAAAAGGAGTTCAGGAAAGAGATCAGGAATGGGGTGCTCTCTGCTCTGGGAAAACTGGCTGAACAAGCCGTGAGGGAGTTAGATATTTACAGGAGAAGATTTCATGAGCCCGATTCTTCCATCTCCTCGTATCTAGAAAAGCACTAAAGTCATTAACGGTGACTCATCCTGACTAGCAGCCAGCCTCTGCCAAAATGTGTGCTTGATGCACGTGCCCACCCCCACCCCGCCCCTTCACTAAAATCGTATAGAACACTGACCTCCTCCCTCCCTCTTTGGAGCAGTTTCTCTGGCTCAAATAAAACATAACTCACAACTCTCACGTTGTGCATTTTTTTTTCAGTCCACAGGGGTTATCGTTCAGCTTCCGGGATCAGTTACCAGAGACAATAATCTGGTTTCCTACAAGTCTGACTCACAGCAGCCGGCTTCCCCGACTGGCTACTGTAGATAAGGGTGGAGGGGTTCAGAACAGGCCCTCCTTGAGATGTGTTACTTTGGCATGTGGATTATCTTGAGCTAAAGGCAGTGGAGAAAAACGACTGCTTCTCCCTTAACCACCTAGAGGAATTGAAATTGGGGATTTTTCCCAGAAAAAAATGTTATTACCAAAGATAAATTTTATCTAAGTGGCCCCATCTGTGTGGCAGGGCAAGCATCTAATTACCAACCAACTGCTCCTTTTCTATCGTCCTGTGAATGATCCTCCTGTCCTGGGAAACCCCAGGCCCATCCCACTCCTTAGCTCAGGCTGGTGTATAGACCTCATTTTACCTTTCTGTCTCTGAATCTCTCAGGTCTGTGGGGTCTCTGACCCTTTCATGTCTGTGGATTCCTGTACGTATGGAATGAAATTTGATTTTCTCGTGTTCATCTGTCTCATATCAGTTTAAGTCTTAGACCAGCCAGAAGAACCTAGAAGAGTAGAGGAAAGTTTTCTTCTTCCTTGACGTGGATCTGTTTCCTGGGCTTGTTGCTGCAGGGTGTGGGTCAGAGTTTTATTTTTCTTTACCATCTGGCTGTTGTCTGTTTACCTATTCAGTCTCTCAAAGATAGTCAAACCACCTCTTGGAAAGGCAACCTCAGATCTCAACATAAAATAGCAGTGCCTTCCTTGCTCTGAGCCTCAGTCAGGGAAGTGGATGGCTGGTGCAGGGCCTGGCTGTCAAAGCCGGTGATTGAAAGTCTGGCTGAGGCTGGAGGGAAACAGAGGCCAGGCACAATCTCCCATCACATAGGAGACCCCAGAGGAAGGACTTCATGAGCCTCGAGGGTCTAATAAGACAAATGACAGCTCTGGGGCTCTGCGCAGGACCCTGCTGGCAGGGGTGTCAGAACCCATCTTGTAATCATCTGTATTGCCTGCTCCATCCTTCTCTGTACTGAGAGGAAGATTGAGGCCCCAGATAGGGCAGAAAACCACATTAAGGGAGCAGCACAGACAGACTTTCCAATTCAAACCAAAGCCGAGAGCAGCAGCGAGAAATGGCTCCTTTCTGTCCCGTTCTGTTGAAACATAAAATGTTTAAATTAAGTTCATAATGACCATGCCCCTTCCCATCACGGTGCTGGAGGAAGAGATTTGGATGGATCTCAGGAAGCAGCCCATCCCAAATGGCAATCTCTCTGGAAATGCACTGTTGACAAATAAAATTTCTCCCAAAGCTTTAGAATAAAAACCTGCTGGGCTCCCCCGGGCAGCTCTATATAAGCCCCAACGGGAGAAAAAAATCTGGGGTCTGATAAGGCGTGTAATCTATTCCTCCAATGAATGTTCCCCATTCAGAGCCCAGTCTTCTGTAGATATTATTGTGCTATTTATGGAATGTGATGTAAAATTCATCTTAGAGACGGTGTGCTAAGCTAGAAAATCCCAAGGTAATTTTGTGTTGGAATTTGGGGCAGCAACGGAGCCCATCAGGTGGGACAGAACTGGTTCTGGACAGGTGTTATTCCAGAGGGACCACGCTTCCTGCAGGGGTGGAGCTGAGGCATATTCACAGGCCGCATCAGCTCCTGGGTTATGACTCAAAGTCCCTGCTTTATGAGCTTGCTACATTTTCCGAAATTGGATCTTCGTCTTGTAACCACAGCTGCTCCCCGGCTCAGGAGTTCAGAGTCAATTGCAGGGCTTGGGGAGGAGGGCATCCACTCTCTAGTCCTACACGAGCATCTCTGAACTCCACCCTCATCACTGCCGGTGAGGCCAGATGGAGACAAAAGCTCTCTTTCTCCCTCTTTTTTTAAAAAAAGATATTGGAGTATAGTTGATTTACAATGTTGTGTTAATTTCTGCTGTACAGCAAAGTGACTCAGTTATACACTGAGTATATATACATTCTTTATTTAATATTATTTTCCATTATGGTTTATCCCAGGAGATTGGATAGAGTTCCCTGTACTTACAGTAGGACCTTGTGGAGGCTCTTCAGAAAACTAAAACTAAAAATAAAATTATCATATGATACAGTAATCCCATTCCTGGGTATATATTGGGACCAAACTCTAATTCAAAAAGAAACATGCACCCCAGTATTCATAGCAGCACTATTCACAATAGCCAAGACATGGAAGCAACCTCAGTGTCCATAGACAGATGAATGGATAAAGAAGATGTGGCACATATATACGAGGGAATACTACTCAGCCATAAAAAAGGACAAAGCCTCTCTTGAGACCACCAGCACATTTATTCCAGTGGAGCAGTGCCAGTAATGGTAACTGTTGACTCCGAATCAGAAACGCCCCCTCCTGCTTCGTCCTTCCAGCTCAGGCACCGAATTATTTGTAAACGTCAGAAACTTCACCCTAAAGGAAAGTGAGAGCCCTTGGTGGGTTTCTCATTCTTCTCTGAAACTCCCCAGTTCTTTCCCAACACAGAAGGAAAGTCTCATCCTCCTAGGAGCCAGGCCACAGCTGCTGAACCAGACACGCATCTCTCCTTATTGCTGGGGTGGTGAAGGTGGCACATGCAGGGACTGTGCACGACTGTGCCCTCAGGGGGTTCCTTGGGCTCCAGGTCACAAGCCCAGCCAGGAGCTGCTGTCCAAGCAAGTGGGCTCTGGTGGGAGCAGAAGGTGGAGGAAACAGCTGGCTCTGGGCTCAGCTTCCGGGGGCGGGGGGCGGGGGTGTGAGGACCTCCCTTCCCTCGCCCAGTGGCTCTACCTGATGAGAGGTGGGCTGTGCGGCACGCTCCACACTTGGTCCCTGGATACACCCCTCTGCTGTCACGGTTTCAGGACGCTGAGCTCCTGAGGGTGGGGTCTAAGCAGGGATCTGTCCCTGCTTCCTTCTGTCTTCTGTTCCTACCTGGTCTTGGGACACCTTTCTCCGCCTCTCCCATTTCTTGGTCCATCTATCAAAGCTCTCTAGTTATCTTTCCCAATTTCCATCTTAAATGGAAAACGAGGACTGCATTATTTCCTCAAAAGGAGCCACCTCCGCACGTGAACTCTGACTTTTATGAATGAATTGTGAGGCCACTCAGAAGACGTTCACGCTCCCAATCACACCTCTGTTGTTCAGAAACCTCGTCTGGTTTGGGGCAGATGCACGCAGAGTGAACGCACTTATTCCGGGTTTCCAGTCTGGGGGTGCACAGGTGAGGGGACTAAGTCAGGTGCAGTGGGGGCAGGATGCACCCCGGGAGATGTTGCTAAGATGTGGTACTCTGATCCCTGCCGACTGCTTTGTCCTGAAATCTCCTGTCTTGTTTGTGGCTTCACGGATAAGACTCAGAGTTAAGGACATCGAATCTGTACCTAAGAACCTAGCACCTTCCAGGTGTCCCTCCCACCGGTTGTGGCCACAGCCTCGCTCAACTCTATGCCCTCATGAGGCTGACTCATGAGATGGGTTTATTGCTAATGTCATATAACAGGAGCCCCCTTTCACTCTGCTTGTGACAGGGTGGCCAGGTGAGTCCTGGGCATTACTCAGTGAGTATTTACTGGGCATCTCTTATTACCAGGCAGCATTTTAGATGCTTGGATGTATCAAGGGGTAAAACAGTCTCCGTTGCTGGCCCTGCAGGAGCTCACATTCCATCACCAGCAGAGAGAGACGAACTCTGAGCAGTGGGCACCGTCAACAATCGATACAGGATGTTAGAAGATGCGGGAGGCTTGGAGTGGGGTGAAGGGGAGGTTCAAAATGGACAGGGGAGGCCTTGGTAATAAGGTGATGGGGAGCCAGTGATGGGGAAGGATCCAAGGGAACCATCAGACGGATACAGAGTGAACAGCTGGAGCAAAGACCCTCCTGGGGGTGGGAGGCGGGATGCATGCAAGACACACTGAGGACCATCCTAGAGCCAGGAGTGATGTTCCAGTGGTAACTGAGGTACAGGCCATACAGCAGAGTCCTGGCTGTGAGGTCTCGGTCTTTTCCTCTGGATGAAACAGAAAACGACTGCAGGTTTGATTAGAGGAGAGACTTGACCTTGCCCAGATTTTAAAAGCCTCTCCTGACCACTGCCTTTAGGAGAACCCGTCAGGGGGCAGGAGAGAAGCAGGGACCAGTTCGATGGCTACTGCAGGAATCCGAGAGGGAGATGGATGATGGTGGCCCTGATCAGGGTAGAAGAATCCAGGAGGGAGATGGAATGGGATGGTGAGATTCTGGGGGTATTTAGGAAGCAGAGGTGACATTTTTCTTGCGGGTTGGGTGAGGGGGTGAGAGACAAAGTCATGACTCCAGGGATTTCCACCTTTGAGACTCAAAACCTGAAGTGGGCATCCCCTGAGCAGGAGAATGCTGTGGACAGAGGTGGTTTGGAGCCCCTGCTGCAGGTGGTAACAGCAGGGTGTGGATGCTGGGTGGGGGGCTGGAGGTGGGCTGGACACATGAGTCTGGGGATCCAGAGAGAAGTCTTTACCTGACTGAAGCAGGGAGATAAATGTGTGTCTGGGTTGAAAGCTAGCAGCCTGGCAAGATCACCAAGGGTGCAGGTGTGGACGGGGAGAAGAGGCTGCACTAGCTCCAGGCAGCTGCAGCCCAGGGATGCTGGGGAGCAAAGGACAGACCAGCCAAGGAGAGGGAAAGGAGCAACCACTGGGCAGGAGGACATCTGAGCCTGTGGCGTCTGAAAGCCAGTGCAGGGGCGAGGGAGGGAAGGGTGTGCGGTGCAGGCAGTGACCAGTTATGGGGAAGGAAGGGTGCTGGCGGTCCAGTGAGGTGGGGGCTCAGAATCCAGCGATGGATTTAGCAGAGAGAGGTGGCTGGTGAACACCGGCTCCAGAACTTACCACTCGCCTTGAGATTTCAGCTCTGACGTCCCAGGAAACGCAGGTTCTGGTAAGCTGACCTTCCCTTCTTTCCCGTCTTTTCCTTGCGGGGTCCCCATAGGGACATTCCGGTGGCCAGTGTCAGGTGTAAGGAGTTGAAATCTGCTGAGTGTCAATGTGGCACTGCTGGTGGCCTGAAGAATGCCATATGGATAGAGGTTGTGGAGAACAAGGCAAACAGAGTTGAGAGAGGAGAATGGACCAGAAACCATGTCAACCCTGGATCCATCCACAGATGAAGCAGGAAGTTCCATGCTGCTGCCTTTGTAGTTACATGGGTCCCCAGAGATCTTGTTCTTTCTGGAGCTCATTGGAATTAGCATCTGGTCATTGCAACCAAGAAGAGTCTCATGCTAACGACTGAAAAGGGAGGGAGGGGGCTGATATCAAAATTCAGACCCTCATTTTCCCACCTCTCCAAAGACATGTAGGGTTCTCTGTATACACACAAATCCTATTTACCACCAGGGCTGCTTTTGTTTCTTCACCTATTTTCTTGGTTTAAACAGCCAAACAGCCAAACAAGCAGGAAGTGGGAATTGATGGAAAACCTTTCTAGAGGTTATCTGGGGCTGGGGAATGGGGGAACCACCCCTTGAAAAACCACTCTTGAACAGATGATTGAAGAACAAATAACTATTATTATTGGGATCATATTATTGCCTTCGGTATTTTAAGTAAGCCCTCAGGGGGATCTTTAAAACCTGAAATTGCTTAATAGGAGTAAATCTTCACAAATCTCAGGGTAGGCCGTGGGAAGGGCTGTATCTCAGGAGTGCCCCCATCTTTCTGCATCCCCCTCCCAGTTTTAGAGCACACACAATGCCGTGTATGGGGTGTCTCCACTGAGCACAGGGGGCGGCTAGAGCTTGCTATGGTCTCTAATCAGAAAAAAGAAACAAGGATTAAGAGAAGCCTGGAACTTGTCTATGATGAAGTTGCCCCAGTGTACCTCTCTAGGCTGGGACATGGGAGAAGTCAGGGAGAGGCCTTTGGCAGAAGATGCCTGAGTGACAGGATGTGGATATCGGCTTCTGTGACAAGATCTGGCCTGACAGATCCTGGCCTTCATCCCCTTTTTCGCTTGTGCTTTTTTTTTTTTTTCCTTTCATTTTCCGAAACCTCAGGGCTTGGCTTATGCCCATAAATCTTCTGCTAACTCCGGTTTGGAATGGAATTCTGGTTTGACGGCTTCTTTCTCATTTCAGCTCTGTGTTCATTTCCTTGATAGCACTTATTATTTTAAGTAGCTGGCAGATATTTTGTAACCTTGTCTTTTTAGTTGTTCGGTGAGTCTTCCATCACACCCACTGAAATGTTTCCCCCCACCTCCGGGAGGGCAGGGACCATTCAGTTCAGTTTACTCTTGCATTGCCTGTGTCTAGAATAATGTCTGACATGCAGTAGGTGCTCAAAAATGCCTGTGGATGAATGAAAATTTGGGTGAATATCCCCAAAGGGTCTTTTCCTAGCAGTCTTTGCCATGTGGACACCTGCAGGCGGGCTAAGTTAGCACACGAAACGTTGCATCGGATCGCAGTTGCTTTGAGAGATGAAAGTAGGGACAGGGTTGGGGGGCGTCCTCTGGCCATTGCACATGAGAAGGGCTGTGTTCTTTCTAGGGTTAGGGTTAGTTAGGGTTAGGGTTAGGGTTAGGCACCATGCAGACACACCCTGTGTGAACCAAGCCAGGCTTGCCAAAGCTTACTTCCACATTTGTGCATGTCGTCCTTACTGGGAATGCATGACTCTGGTCAATGTTTAAGGAGCAGTCCAGTTGAAGAGATACTTGCTCTATACTTGCTTCTGGTCCACATTCTCACCTGTGCCCAGCAAGCAAGGCTCAGCTTCATTCTGAAGCAGTCTGCAGCATCTTAATATGGACTACCTGATACCTGTCAGTTCATGGCCATAGATTCTCCTGACTGTGAAGGGAACAGGGCTCTTTTGTCAGAGATGACCTGGGGCTGCTGCCTTTCATCTGTCAGTATCCTGTTGTCTACCATTTATCCAGTCACAATGCCATGTGTCCGCTGCTGCTTGACTTACCAAATAAGTCATAACACACTACTCTTGTATATTCTTTTAGGGCATCCCTGGACAACCAGCAGAGGAGTGAGAGCAGTGACAGGACACCTGCGGGATCTGTCTTTCCCTGAATCCGATATTTCAGATTGGCCGACACACACAGGGGGATGCAGCTTGGCTAAGCCATTGTAAAAGCTGCCCGAAGACACAGGTGTCAAAGTTGGATTTTTTTTTTCTTTCTCTACGTCATGGATTTCATGGGCATGACCTTTCATTTCAAGAACAAATCGATATTCCGATTGGCAAATAGACACAAATATTGCATTCATTCTCCAAAATGTTACACCAACATTACAGGCACTTTTTTTCCTCAGTGGGGTGAAAGGGGATGTTTGAACACATTTTGCTCAAATAGGAATAAGAGGGGAATGGGGAGCAGAAAGGGCAGGAGGAAATGGTACATAAACATTTGATTATGGAAATGGTAATGACCGCCAGTGTTCGCTACTGGGTCCACGTTTCCTTGATCAAAGGTGGCAGGATCTGAGTAGTGATGGATGGTGTTCACTCTGTCACCTGGCATGGTCTCCATCAGGTGTGAGGTTGGGAGTGACCTGCAGTGCAGTCGAGATTGACCCAGCGACTGCTCTGGGTTAAACTCTTGACCAGATGCCCAAGGGATGGAGAAATGGTGGCTAAGACATTGAGCTGCCTTAAAGACATCTCCCCTCTTGTTTGGAATTCTGCCCACTGCAGGCTGTCCTAGAGCCAGACTCTCCCCTGCATCACCTGGCCCAGTCAAGGCTTTCCTTTAGTTGTTATCAAGGACACTTGCTTCATCTGAGACTGTTTACAGGGTCATCTATCTGTAGGCACACTGTGGCTCAGTTCTCATTGGCCCTTTGCAAAAGGCTTATCATCCATGAGGACAAAGTTGTCCAGAGAGGGTGGGGAAGGGACTGGCTTGAGGTCACAGGGTGAGTGAGTGGCAGAATTGAATTCAAACCTCCATTTGCCTGAGTTGGCTGACACTTTCCTCCAAACTGGGCTGCAGCATAACAGATAAAATGCAAACCCATTGGGCATCCTGGCAAGGGTTGTCAGGTCCCTGCACATCCAATTTACCCAGTCACTGTTATCCTCTTTTCTCCAAGTCTTTGAAAGAATGCATACCCACGAGCAATCCTGGTGACATCTTCCCTCCTTTCCCCCACTGCAGATAAGAAGGAAACAAATAGAGGTGGCCCCAGTCCTTGCCATGGTGAGCTGGCATCTTTAGTCTCTTTGGTGTTCCCACTGCACAACCAGATAGCATGGATGGCGTGCTAATGAGCTCCTCCAATTTGGCCCTGGAAGTGATGGATCTCCCTTTTCCCGCCTGAGTGTCTCCCTCTGCACGATGGCCCTGTGGCCTCTGGAAGGGGCTCCTGCCAGCCCTGTGTGCCATGGTGAGACTGAGGGTTAGCTGCTTCCACTTGGGGTCACCCACATCTCTGTCCCTGGGCAGAGCCTGAGCCAATGGCATGGCCCCTGAAAGTGGCCTTTTATATTAGAAGGTGTTCTTGGCCTCCGTTCTTGCTGCAAAGCAAGAGCTGAAGAGATGAGCAGACCAAAGGTGGACACCCAGACTGGAGGGATGGTGGCTCAGCTGGAGAATCCCAGGCGTCCCAAACAGGAGAGCAGTAAAGTGGCAATAGAGACCAAGTCTGCTTGTAAGACAGAGAGCAAGGGTGCAAACCACAGGGCTAGGTAGACCTGGGTGCAAGGATCTTGCATTTACTCTTTGGGAAGGTTTAGTAGATTCTCTGAAGCTTGGTTTCCTCATCTGTAAAAATGGGCATGTGTAATACCACCTACCTCAAATAGCTGTTATGAAAATAGAATGAGACAATTCATGTAAGTTGCTAATGCATACCTGTCCCAAAGTGGGTGCTTGACAAATGGGTCTTATGTTGGGTGGAAATTGTGGTGGTGTTGGTGGCACTGGTGGTGAAGGTGGTGGTGAAGGTGATACAGGTACTAGAGAGTATTGTCAGAAAGATGCACCCCTTGGCATTGGACTGAGTCCTAGTCTGGGCTCTGCTGAATTTCACCATCCATTACCCAAGAGAGTGGAGTTAAGCCTATACTTTCCAAATATTTTTCAAGTTATAGGGCTTATTCTTTAAATTGTATGCAGACATGAGGTTCACTCCTGGCTGTAATACAGGAAGGTCTCCTGGAAGGAGACATTTGCTTTCACCTCAGCCACCAAAACAAACTGGATACACTATAAAATCTTAGCTTTTCTGAGCCCATCAGATGGCTGAGGATGCAAAGAAAATAAGTGGATAAGACAGCAGAAAGTGATGAGCCTTTCATAGGAAAGGAGACTCAGGGCTGCCCTCTTTCTGGGAAAGAAGCAGCAAGAGGAGGAGAATCTGACCTGGAGGGGGTTAAGGTAAAACCATGTGGAACATGAACACACTTTCAATGGTCACATGTGGGCTGGCAACACAGATTAGAATTTTGAGAGCTGTAGCCCTGAGAGAGTCCATGGGTCTTTGTTGAGTTCTTCACTGAGACACACCCCACATATGAGGTATGTGGAGACTTTCTGCAAGTTCAAGGGAGCTTCCCTCTGAAGGTGGGGTTGGGGCAAGGCAGGAGGTCTGAGAATAATGCATCTGAAGCTCTCTGGTCAACTTTCACCTGCTGAGACTTAGAGCTTGGGAACAGAGAAACTCTTCTCACTCTTGTGCAGAGAGAGACTCATCTGAGGCATTCCAGGCAGAGAGAGATTTCCTGAGGTGCTCAAGATCAGGAGCAGGACTGGAGAGCAAAGAGAACTCTCTAGCAATCCCAAAACTGGCACCAGATGGGGAAGCTGAGATTTCCCATAGTTCAGAAAGCTGGTGACTCAACTATAAATTACAGAGATCCCAGGAGTACTTTCTGTGCTCAAAACCCAAGTCCTGGGCTTCCCTGGCAGCGCAGTGGTTGAGAGTCCGCCTGCCAATGCCGGGGACACGGGTTCGTGCCCCAGTCCGGGAAGATCCCACATGCTGCAGAGCGGCTGGGCCCGTGAGCCACGGCCGCTGAGCCTGCGCGTCCGGAGCCTGTGCTCCCCAATGGGAGAGGCCACAGCAGTGAGAGGCCCACGTACCGCAAAAAAAAACAAACAAAAAAAAAACCCCAAGTCCTGTAGGAAGGAAAGACTTGATCCTATTTTCAAAATATTTTTTGAGCCAGACAATGAGTAAACTACAAACAAAAGCAATGACAAAGCTCAGCCCTATGTGAACTGCAGATCAGACTACCCCTTCTCCAGTGGTCTGAAGATAAATATTGTTTATATCAGTCAATATTGCTCTTTTGTACAAAATCCTTGACATACAATAAAACATTTTAAGACACATAAGGAAGCAATAAAATGTGACCCTGGTGAAGAGAAGAAATAGTCAATAGAAGCAAACCCATAGAGGAAGCAGATGTTGGAATTATCAGGGACTTAGATAATGATGATTAAAAAATCATAAAGAAGGCTTCCCTGGTGGTGCAGTGGTTGAGAGTCTGCCTGCCGATGCAGGGGACGCGGGTTCATGCCCTGGTCCGGGAAGATGCCACATGCCGTGGGGCAGCTGGGCCCCTGAGCCATGGCTGCTGAGCCTGCACGTCTGTGCTCCACAACGGGAGAGGCCACAACAGTGAGAGGCCCACGTACCCCTCCAAAAAAAAAAAATCATAAAGAGTCCCGTGTAAAAGCTGGACAACAACTGGGTTAAACAAAAAACTATAGTAAAATTTCCAATTATAAATGCAGAGTAAGAGAAATAGAAAATCATCACTGGGACACCACAGCCATAAGTAATGCAGGCAAGATCCACTGATTCATGCTAAAATTAGTGGGTAAAACTTTAAGAAGAAACAGTTTATTTGCATAAGCTCAAAGTATCTCGTCTAAAATACTTGTTGATTGCTATGATGATTCTTTTAAAATGTCCATAGATTCTATTTTTACTTTTTCCTCCAGGAGTTTAAGTCTACTCCTCTTGAATATATGCTTGGTTTAGTGACTCACATTCAAAGAATCAAGTATGAGAAGGGAAAAGTTACAGTTTTACATTGGAGAAACTGGCAGATACCACCTTAACCAAGTGATCAAGGATAATATTACTCCTAATAAGTTATGTTTCTATCATGTACCCACTGATATGATGTGATGAGAAGGGCACTTCACTTCTGTAGTATCCTTCTCCAAAATCCACAGCCCAGTCTGATCACAAAATAAAAACTTCAGATGAATCCAAATGGAGGGACTTTCTACAAAATACCTGACCAATGCTCTTCAAAATCATCAAGAGCATGAAAGACAAGGAAAGACCATGAAACTGTCACAGTTCAGAGGAGACTAAGATGATATAGTATTTAAATGTAATGCTTTATGCTAGATGGGCTTCTAGATGAGAAAAAGGATGTTAGTGGAAAAACTGGTGAAATACAGAGAAAGTCTCTATTTTGATAGTCTATGGTATAGTTAATAGTATTGTGCCAATGCTAATATATTACTTTTGATAAATGGTCTAAACAAATGGTTATGTCATATTTTAACCTTAGACCAAGGGTTGGCAATTTGTTTCTGTAAAAAGTTAGATAGTAAATATTTTAGGCTTTGCCAGGTGTATGGTCTGTATCATAACTACTCGACACTGTCACTGTGGTACAAAAGCAGCCATACATGATACTAAATACATAGGTGTGGCTGTGTAAATAAAAATTTATTTACAAAAACAGTCCATGGGCCAGATTTGTCCCATGGGCTGTAGTTAGTTGAAATGCATTATGGGCAGAAGGATGGGTGTATTCTTTTAATTTTGGGGAGGATTTAGAGCACATGTAAAAGTAAAATATGAAAAAACAAAATCACAAAGAACAATGGGATGACTGGAATTACACTGTTATAAGATTCTTACACCGTTATTGAATAGTATAAAATAACATTTTATTTGAAGGTAGAATGCGTTACACTAAAAATGAATATTGTAATCTCTGGCTAATGATTAAAACATAACACAAAAGAAGTATAGCTAAAAACTGATACAGTAAATAAAATGAAATACTAAAAATATGTGACTCACTCAAAAAAAGGTAAGAAAGAGGAAGAGAAACAAAGAACAACTGGGATAAATAAAACCCAAGTTCCAATGGTAGAGTTAAAACCAATCATAACAAAATTTTATTAAATGTAAATGAACTAAGCACATTATTAAAACAGAGATTGCCAAATTGGATAAAAAGGCTAGTCCTGCGTATATGCTTTTTTACAAGAAACACACTTAAAATACTAAGACATGAACAAGTTGAAAGTAAAAAATGAAAAATCATATATTAAGCAAACACTAGACAATACAGCTAATATAGTTATATTAATATCAGAAAAAGTAGACAACAAAAAATAGTATTGCTAGAGTATTGTACCTCTTTAAAGTACAAACACAATGATAAAAGGAACAATTTACCAAGAACTGAGAACAGTCCTAAATGTGTATGCAGCTAGTAACAGAGTTTCAAAATGTTTGAAGCATAATTGACAGAATTAAGGGAAAAATAGACAAATCCACAATAATGGTTATAAACGCTAATACAAGTCTCTCAGTTAGAGACAGGACAAATAGATAAAAATTTAACAAATATATACAAAATTTAAACAACACTAGTAACTAGTTTAACCTAACTGAAATTTATAGAACACCATCCAAAAACTACAAAGTGCATGTTCTTTTCAAGTTCACCTGCAATATTCACTAAGTTAGGGAGATTCTGGGTCTTAAATACATCTCAGTAGCTATCAGAAGATTGAAGTAATACAAAGTATGTTCTGTGATTACAATGGCATTACACCCGAAAGTAATATTAAAATAATTAAATCTTTAAATAGGTGAAAATTAAATTACATACTTATAAATAAACGTATGGGTCAAAGAAGAAATCACAAAATTAGAAGATATTTTAAGTGAGTAATGATGAAAACATGATGTACAGCTGGTGGCATGCAGGTAAAGCAGTATGTGGAGGAAAATTTACAGCTTTTACTAAAAGGAAGGAATCCTTTAAACTGATGATCTACGCTTCCACATTAAGAAGGTAGACAAGGAAGAGCAAAGAAAACCCAAAGAAAATACAAGAAAGGAAGTAAAAAAAACAAGAATGGAAATCAATATAATAGGAAACAGACAAAATAGAAAAAATCAACAAATTTAAAGATGTGGTTATTTGAAAAAAATAATACTGATAAACCTCCACACTACTGATCCAGAAAAAAGAAGGGGTAAGGGAGTAAGTACAAATTACTTACGTAAGGCTAAAATTTTTTTAAAGGAAGAGGTCACATTACTGCAGACCCTACAGACATCAAAAGCATAAGGAGATGTTATAAACAACTTTATGTTTAGTTTTAATAACTTAGATAAGATAGAGAAGATTCTCTAAAACACAACTTACAAATCTAAATTACCCCATATCTATTATATAAATTAAATTCATATTAAAAAAAACTTTTCCTCAAATAAGCCTCCACACTAAAATGGCTTCAAAAATGAGTTCTATCATACACTGATGGAACAAAAATACAAACTCTACACAAAGGTTTTCAGAAAATAGAGGAAGTATAAAAATAACTTGTAAAAATAATTACATCATCAATATCCCTATCCCCAAAGCTGAGGTAGATGTTACCATAAAAGAAAACTATAGGACAGTATCTTTTATGAACATTGATTTAAAAATCCTTAACAAAATATTAGAACATAGAATTCAATATATTTTAAAAGGTTTTAAACATATGACCAAGTAGATTTATTCCAGGATTGTAAGGTTGGGTTAACATTCAAAACCCAACCATATAATTCACCACATTAACAGAATAGAAGTGAAAATCCCCATAATCACCTCAATGGATTCAGAAAAAAGAATTTGGCAAAATTCAGCATCCACTCATGATAAAAATTATTAAATTAGGATGATGATAGAAGTAAAACATTTGTTGCCTCTGGAATGGGGAGATTGACTAGAACAGGACCCCACCCCTGCCCTCCAAACCCCATAGACTAGTATTTCTGCACACTTACTGCAGCTGAACATAACCCTAATCTTTATTTGAACCCTACGTGTGTTGTTTACTTCAAACAACAAAATGATGGGCTCTGGCATCAGACTGCGTTCGTTCAAATTTGGATCTACTATTTACTAGCCAGAAAACACTGAACAAATTTTACGTTACTTAACCTCTTTGTTCCTCAAATCCATTACCCATAAAATGGCATAATAATGGGATTTCTCTCATGGAACAATTTCAAGTATTAGATAACCAAGTGCTCAAGAAGAGGTACTTGCTGATGTTGTCTAAACACCATCCTCATCCAGCTTAGGAACCAGGATGGGCTCAAGGGACCTTTAAGAGACAATTCGGAGATTTTCAAGATGGTCACTGCTAGCTGCCCCGCACCCCAACACCTTTCCTCTCTCTCCCCCTTTTTTCCCCCTAACTTCCTCCCTCCCTTCCTTCCTTCCTATCTCCCTCCCTCCCTCCCTTCTTCCTTTCTTCCTACTTTCTTTCCCTCCCTATCTCCCCTTACCTCCCTCCCTTTCTCCCTTCCCTTATCCCCTTCCTTTCTCCCTTCCTTCCCTCCTTTCTCTTTTTCCTCAAAGAAATATGTTATGTTAAACAGGTCTACATTCAGAAGGGATGAAGGTCTTTTACACACAATAAACATAAAGAGAGGGGCTCTTGCAAGCACCATGTTTCTAGGTGGGTCCTTAGGGGCACCAAGGCACAGATAACTTAAATAGTGGGCAACTCCCCAAAGCAGGTTGGCCTTCCCCACCCTTCTCTGGGTCTCATTCTCCACAGGCACCTACAGGCTCACCTGTGTCATCTGACAGCCTCTCTAGGTGAACTCTGATCCAGCTTTACTGATCACAGAATGGTCCTAACTCAACCCCTTTCTGACACAGAATGGTCCTAACTCAACCCCTTTCTGAAAACGTCTCATCTTCTACTCTCCTTCTTGTGATGGTGGCCTCTCCTTTCCAAGACTGACCCCTCCACTGACCTCAGGGATGAATACCGCTTGCCCCCCCACTCACCCCCATTATTTTCTGTCTCTTATCAGCAGCCACAGCAGTTCCTTCCCTTCAAGACACAATTCAGTGCCCCCTGCCAAGTGCCAAGCTTGTTCCCACGTTGGAATGTTCTTGTTCCCCGCACATCTTCACCACTCCTTCCTCCATCCATGGTCCTCTTCTCTCTTGAACTTCACTAGAACTGGAATGTCTTCACTTCACCACTAGCTTTCCTGTATATGAAGAAGTTAATACACTTGACCTCTCTGCCTATTTTAGAACATCTTCCTTCCTTGGTTTCCCAAACACTATATTTTCAGTCTCCATTCTTCTTGCTTACTTTCCTTATGGTAGACATTGGTACGGCTAAGCCAACACTAACCCTCCCCTTGCTCCTTTGTTCATGGCCTTGTAAAGATGAGATGATCTCATTCTCCACGCTTCCTTAATGCTATTGGATGGTGGCCAGGTGACAGAGTGCTGACCATTGAGCATGGATTGATGTCCTCTGAGGACTTTCCTGATAATGCAGAGAGAGGCCAATGGCATCATCCCATGCCCCTCGTCCTGGATGCAGATCTGAAGCCTGGAGCAGTGGCACTCACCTTGGCACCAGGAAAGAAAGACAAAGAGCATCACAAGACACCAAGCCTGACCTCATCGAGCTGCTGAACCAACACCAGGAGCTCCCACCTCCAACTTTTTGCTTTATGGAGGAAAAAAATACTTAATTTTTCAGTTGATTTTTCCATTACTTGCAGCCAAAAGCAATCCTAACAAATATAGTCTTTGTACCACATGTTTTAAATAAGAATCCTGAGTATTACTCGGCTTCCCATGTCTCTTTGTTAGATGAGGGTGACTTTGAAACCTGGGTCTGAAATCCTGGCTCTTTCCAGAGTTCCTGTCCTCTGGTTTTCTAGAAAGCCACCCAAGTGGATGTCCTGCCAAGTTCAAATCCAACATGTCCAAAACTGAACTTCTCATCTTTCCTCCTCCTCCTCATTTTTTAATTTCCGTATTCGCTGCCTCATTTCCTTCTTTCTAACAGTATCCCAGTCTTCCATCTCTCGGGAGCAAAAGCTGGACTTATTTCTTCCTCTCTCCTCTCAGCTGACCAATTATTTTCAGGTTCTGTAGATTCTGACACAGTTTCTCTCTTCACAATTTTGGGAGTTTGTGCTCCGGTCTTTTTCTAACTTGCTCCCCAGTCTGTGAGTTCCCAAGGGCATGGCCAGCGTCTCAGTTGCCTCTGCTGGCTGCACGTGGCCCAGCAGATCGCCTGGCACATAGCAGGTGGGTGAAAATGACACCAAGGGCCTGCAGTGTGCCCTGGGCCCTGGCTGATGGCCCTGGAAGCTCATGACCCACGTGGGTGAGGTACAGGCTCTGGAGAGAGGGAGGCACATCAGAAGTCCTCTGCCGTCTTTGTTGGCAGGGCACATCTTCTCAGTATTAGGGACGCCCGCTGGGGACAGATCAGAGCAGAACATGATGAAAGGGGACCAGCCAGTAAATGGATGATACTTTGACAGTCAGGACTCTGGGGCTCCATCAACTTCAGTGCCAGCAGATGCCTCTGTAATGATGCAGAGGTGGCACCAATAAGCCCTGTGGTCATCAATAAGCCACACCGCTCTCCTGGCAGGGACCTCACCTGGCCCATCCCATGTGGTAGAAGCTTGATAAGTGTTTGTTGTCTCTATTTTTAGGACTCTTGTTATTCTTTCCACCTGTTACCTGTGCCAGAGAGTCTCTTAGCTTGCAGAATGGAACCTGGATTTTTCCCAGAGGCCTGGGGAGTGGGAGGAACCCTTCTAGGAAATCATGATGAGGGAAAGATCCTGCCAGGGACACACATTTCTTGTTCAGGAATAAAGGTGTGAAGTCACTGCAGGTAGCAGGGGTCTGGGGCTGGGTGCTGCAGGCTGAGGTTTTGTCAAAGAGGAAGCCAGTCCTGTTGGCCTTGGAAGACTTGAGCTCCTGCCCCCTGAGAGGAGGGGCGTGGGGTGCAAGGGTGTCCTTTCACCTGAGATCTGAAGGAGATTCCAGTCCGTTCCACTTTTTTCTAATGCACAATAGGCACATATTGTGTCCCCGATGAGTCCCAAGCCCAGGGCTTGAGTTAGGACAGACAGAGATGACAGGAGACCCTTGGCCAGGGGGCTCCCAGCCCAGTGAGGAAGGGATGAAGGTGGATGATGTCAGTATAGATGCACCAAAGAGGTGAGACTTGGGTCTGGGTTGTGTGGTGTACCTGCTGGGGTCTAACCCAACTTGGAGGGTGTAGGAGTTTCCTGGGGTGACCAGAACAAATTATGACAATCTGGTGTGGGGAGCTGAGAACAAGAGTCATTTATCCTCTCACTGTTCTGGAGGCCAGAGGGTTAAATCAAGGTGTTGGCAGGAGGACCCGCCCTCTGACGGCTCTAGGGGAGGATCCTTCCTGCCTCTTCCAGCCTCTGGTGGTGCAGACAATCCTTGATGCTCCTTACCTTGCAGACATATCTCTCTAACCTCTGCCTTGTCTTCACATGAGTCCTTCCCTGTGGCTTTGTGTCTCAAATCTTCTGCTGTCCTTTTCTTATAAGGACACTTAGTGGATTTAGGGTCCATCCTAATGCAAGATAATCTCCAGATTCCTAATTACATCGTCAAAACCCCTTTTCCCTATAAGGTCACATTCACAAGTTCTGGGCATTAGGACTTGGACATATATTTTTGGGTGTCATCACTCAATCCACTAGAGAAGTCATGGGTGCCTTCAGTTCAGGAAGGCTTCCTGGAGGAGTCTGTCACTTTGGAGGTGAAGTGGAGTCATCCAGGTAAAGAAGTGAGGAGAGAGGTACACGCCAGATGGAGGGATGGAGGTAGGAAACCACAGTGATGGAGTTTCAGGTGCAGACAGAGCTGAGTTTCAGTTGGGAAGTAGAACAAAAATAACAAGAGTCCTTGGACACAGTGTGGAATTCAGGGATTGGAGCTGTGCCCTTACATCAGTAAGGAGCCACGGCGGGCTTAAGGCAGAGAGAGATGAGCCCAGTGCTGTGAGAGCAGAAAGGGAAAGGGAGGAGCTGACCACTGGGTGGGTGCCCCCATGGGAAGGAGCCTGGTGCAGGGGAGAGCCACTACTGCTCCTCTTGCCCCATTTGAACCACCCTTTCCTCACCGAAGACACATACACACATACATCTCCCTCTATGGGGCAGGTGGGCTGTGTGTCTCTAGCCCTTTGGCCAGATGGAGACCAGAGCTGACTGAGATTCCAGGCACAAAGGGGGTCTGGCAGCTCTGGCTGCGGTGTGAGGTGCTGATTGTCCTTTTTAGTATGCCTGCTGCTTCCTGTCCTGCCGGCTCCTGAACTAGTCATCTATAACATTTGTAGGTCTACTAAGAGGGAAATACAATTTCATAGCTACAGATAAGAGATTAGACAGATCAATTTGAAGTCTGTGGAATAGGCTGAGTGTGGGGAGGGGATAATTTCCACATTATGATCTTGCTGAATTGGGGGCTGTGGGTTTATTGGATCGCAGTCTGTCTCCTGACTGCATAGGGTATGGTTTTTTAGTGGTGGGCCAGCAGTCTACTGTCAAGTGCTTAACTCCGCTTGGGGATGCTGGCGACTGGGGCCCCCTTGACTAGAGATGTGGAAAGACACTCTGAGCAGGGGGCACATGGCCGTTTTTTGTCTACTATTTCTAGGTATGAAAAAATTTCCAGCCAGAATGTAAAGCTATGGGCTCTGCTGGGTGCTCTTAATCCAATAAGTCTGGTGGCTAATGGCATAGAATGAAATTACTGTTCACACAACTCATCAGAGGACCCCTCTGTGAGTCTGCCACCCTTGTTAGCAGACCATGCTACCAGCTGGATGCTACCTGAGCAGGAGGGGTTTTCACTCAATGTTTGAAAAAGGCTAAATCCTCCCCAGGGAGGCTGGGGGTACCCTCTGCCTCTCCCGGCAGCTGGTCTCCACCTGTTCCATCTTTGTGCCAACTCCCTGTAGCCCTGACCTCTCTTGCTGTTCCCTTGTCACCCTGCTTGTCTTTTTCCACCTGTGATCTCTGCAGAAACTTCCTGCTAATGCTGCCCAATACACCCCGGGGCAGGTGTTCTCATCTAAGTCCTAAGAATTCTTAGAAGGGCACTCAGGGCTTTTTTCTTACATTCTTCCATAAAGTTGAAGGATTTCAGAGCTTTTCACTCTCAGTATTAGCTGCTTGACCCTTGGGAATGTTTCCTAACCACTCTGTGACTCAGCTCTTAAGTGGGGTCAGTTGTGGTGTCCATCTCATGGGGTGGATGAGATGATATATGCAAAGGGTTCAGCATCGAGACACATAGCAAACCTTGCACAGATGTTAGCTACCATCATTGTCCCTACCACTATCACCATCACTGCCATATCATCGTCTGACATCACCACCATCACCACCATCATCATCACCATCACCACCATCATCACCACCATCACCATCACCATCATCACCACCATCACCATCAAGGTCATTATCATCATCACCATCTTCACCATCATCATCATCACCATCGTCACCTCCCTCACCATCACCTTCATCATCACCATCACCATCACTGCCATCATCATCACCATCTTCACCACCATCACCATCATCATCACCTTCATCACCACCATCACCATCACCAACACCATCATCATCACCATGACCATCATCATATCATCATCATCATCATTACCATCATCACAGTCACCATCATCACCTATTCATTATCAGTTATCTAGTACAACCTCCTCATG
Organism: Mesoplodon bidens; assembly: GCF_964165515.1. Lineage (NCBI taxonomy): Eukaryota > Metazoa > Chordata > Mammalia > Artiodactyla > Ziphiidae > Mesoplodon > Mesoplodon bidens. The sequence continues at coordinate 183,547,373 of NC_138177.1, forward strand.
GTTTAGGTTGTTTTAAAAAACATTTGGATGTTTTTAGAAATATTTCCTCTTTTTCACATTTTAAGAAAATCCAGGCATAGATACACATATGGGCACACACACACACACACATACACACACACACACAGGGGCAGAGAAATCCAGGGAAGCAAAGCTGATCAAAGAAAGAGGGAAACACAGGCGATATACCAAGAGTCAGAGGCACACACATGAAGATGTTTAGAAAACGATGGAGAAACATAGCAGAATAGACATTAGCACATTGAGACCTGAGGCAGCAAGGCCATGACCCTGACTTTGATTGAAGCAGCAACCCCTGTCTGGCACCTTTTTAACAAGTGGCAGCTCGGGATTCTTGAAAATATTGTCAGGTTCATGTTGTAGACATAATAATGGTGATTATCAGTTAAGTGGAGGTGACATCACCTCTTGTCTTTCAGGCTGAATTAAATTGCTGAGAAGCCTTGGTTCCCTCTACATAGAATATGATATTAGTAGTTCACATTCTAAAACAGAGAGTAGAAGCAGAAATGTAATAGGTCTTAGGACACTGGCATTGGTAGGATTTTCCCCTTCATCTTGAAGCCAGAGTGGAGGCCCCAGAACTGAGATCAATAGGTAATGCCTGTCCTCAGTTTCAAAGGAGAAGTGGGCTAGTCTGCACATGCAGAACTTTCTAAGAGACAGCGAGACTGGTCTGTTACCCTGTCTCCCACCTCTGGCATATATAAGATAAGATGAGAAGTCAAAGGAGATTGATCAGAGAGAAGGGTCCTCCAGGCTCTGTTCATCCATGGGCCAGGGCTAGAGTGAAGTCCTGCCCAACCCAATTGCTTGAAGCTTCAGGAAGACTGCATGCCTGTCTGTAAGAACCTAATTACTGGTGCCTCAGAGCTGCACGCCCCCCCACCCACCTGTGCTGCCCACACCACAGCCGTGGGTGATGATGCCTTGGGACAATCTGACCTGAGTCCTGGACTTTGTGGAGCCCAGGACAGGAGCTGACTCTCACCTTGAAGCGTAGAGGGGAGAGGCTGGCAGGATTGCCCGTGACAGTGATGAGAAGGGCATCTCCACTTCCAGAGTTTGTGGGAGGTAGAGTCAAGTTACCTAGTTTCTCCATGAGCTTAGTTATGGTGGTGGTAAATAGCCAGACTTGAAATATCTTGAGAAGACTCAATCCAAAAGAGTCACCTGCCTGGCTGAGCCAACTCCAGGAGGCTCTGGCTGTGAGGACCTCGAGAGGAGAAAGATGAGTTCAATCAGAAGATGGAATTAGGCTAGTCTTGGTTGTGCTACAGTCACAAAAATCTTCAATCATGGCCACCTTGCAGCGACCCCACTCAATGAAGATTTTATCCTATAAGGTTATCTTCAATCACCCAACCAACCCTGGAGGAGCCAGAGCAGTAGCTATTAAGAGAAATCACAGATCCTGCTTCCCACTCCCTTGTGGTCCACTGAGTTAATGGTCTGGTCCGAAACTGGGGGCAGAAAAGTGTCAAAGAGTATGAGAAAATGGAAGTTTTGATTTAAGTCAAGTTGAACTTTTAACTACCTGGAGTGAGATTGCTATTAGGGTCACCGGGTTGTGCACTGCACAAGGGTTTCTGGCCAAATGGACCAGTAGATGTTAAATCCGTGCTAACCTCGGTTTGCCAAGCTTTGCATCCTAGCGAGGGTGTTGCATCAACACAGAGGGAGAGGCACCGTTTTTCTAATTCATCCACCCATCAGGGATCTTTTGAAATTTTGCATAAAAGCATCATATAGGCTAGTGGGTGGCCCTGAACACTGAGTACCTGAAAATGCCTAGAAAAGCCTGGGGATGCATCCAAGCAATGGCTCAGTATTGGGCCAGGGAGTTCCAGCCGAGCATAGTTGCAGAACATTGGTGGGAGGAAAGTATATTGTCATCATGATGGAACTTTACTAAATTCTATCCCTGCAATAAAACAATCAAAATGTATCATTCCAAGAGGGAAAGGGAACTATGTGTAGGCTGCCTAAAGAAATGGAGAGTTAGTAACTTGTTTTTTGAAATGAAGACTAGGTCCCCATGAGCTGATGTTCCATGTCGTAACCATGGCAATGATGACAATGATGCAGCAATATCAACATTCCATGTAAACACAGCGATGATGACACAGCAATATCATCTGATATGGGATCCTTGTTAGGGCCAGCTGACAGTGTGAGCATGTTTCTATATGGTAACTCATCCCCTCCAGGGGATGTGTCTTTGTCATTCCCATTTCACAGACAGTAAAGTGGAGACCCAGAGAGATTTGGTAGTTTGTCCCTAGTGTCACAGCTGTGAGTGGTGGGATGGGGATTTGAAGCTAGTCCGATCCTAGGGTGTGTGCTCTTAACGTCAGGCTCCATGGCTCAGTGGAAGGCCCAGGACTCAAACTCAGGGCTGCCTGGTGGTAAACCGAGAGCTTTTCTTCTTCTCCATCAGCCTGGGGAGGCAAAATTATGTCTGGGCTGGTGTTGGCCCACTGTGGCTTTCCTGTTCAGCTGCCCAGTCTGGGCCCTGGAGAATCAGCCAGCTAAGGTCTCATGGGACCTGTGCACCCAGGGACCAGGGGTTCTATGGTGTGTACATAGCAGGCTGGCCCCTAAGGGGCCAATAATTCACTCCTGGCCTCAGGAATGTGGTTCCTGCCACTCAAGCCTGTCTAGTTCCAAAGCTTTCTCCACTTGACTTTTGTGGAGTTTTCTGAGGGACTCTTGCCTCAGACAAAGACTTCTCCATCAAAGCAGAGCTTGACATGGAGTTATTTTTGACTAGAGGGTCAGAACTCAGTTTCTAGAAGCTTTATGCTTCCATGGGTTGCCTGCAGCTACAGTGAAAGATGAAGCAATTGGCTCCACTTCAGTCTTAAAGCAGTGGCATCACAAGCAGGCTGTCCCTCCTGCCCGGAAGGATGCATCAGTGCCACAGAGCCCTGGCCGCTGGAGGAGAGGACGCTGTATGTGCAGTGGCTGGGACTGGTTTGCATGGACTGTGCTGTCCCATTTGCCTCTTAGACACAACAAGATACCCACATGCTGGTTCTAAGGAACCCTCAGAATTCCAATTCCTTCCAGCTCAGTTGAAAGTAGATTATATCTCCAGAGCTGCTCTCCCCGATATGGTAGCTGTGAGCCACATGTGGCTCTTGAGAGCTTGGCATGTGGCTCATCCTCACTGAGATGGGCTGTGTCAAATACTCACTGGCTTTCAAAGGGTACAGAAAAAGAGATGTAAAGTGTTTCATTAATAATTTTTATATTGATTATGTGTTGCAATGATCATATTTTTGATGTATTGGGTTAAATAGCATAATGTAATATAAAATAATATAAAAATAATTTTTGTCTGCTTTTCTTTAAAAATTTTTTTAATGTGGCTGCTAGAAGATGTAAAATTACATATACGACTCATTATATTTCAAGGGCAGCACAGTGGCTGAAGCAAGAGCTCAGGGTTTCTGGGACTGGTGCTGGGAACAGATTCAAGGAGGTCCTGAGCAATAGGGAAAGAACCTGTAGGGTCTGCCTTATCCTCTCTTCTCTGTCTTCACTTGAACCAGACCTCAGAGAACACAGGGAAATGCTGAGGATGGGCAAAGCGCTTTGTGATGTTGCTTTAATGCTCTAAGAGCCGGTGTTGGTCAGGTATCCACACCAGACACCTTCCTTATGTTGTGTTACTTAATTCTCACAGCAATTCCATGAGGCAGATGTCATTTGAATCCTGTCTTATGGATGAGGAAAGTGAGGTCAGAGAGGCCCAGAAATGTGCCCAGGGCTCCAGATCCTGGAAGTGGCTGAGGCAGGGTGTGAGTCCAGGCAGCCTGGTTCCACACCTGGGGGTTCAGCTGCCCATGTCAGTGAGAACAAAGGTGAGGAGGACCACCCTGACCACCTGACAAGCATCAAGAGGGAGAGGAACCAGAGGGGCCCCAGACGCTGGCACTGCTGATGTCACATCTGTGTTCAGAACCCCTGTGTGGCTATAGGCCAGGCAACTGGCCTTGTCATCTTTCTGGTGGGATAATATTAGGAATGACCTCTGAGTGTCCTTGGGGAGACAATGAGGGGAGGAAGGGGAAAGGCCCAAAATCTGGCAAATGCTTATTATTCATTGATTTGTTTCTTTAATTTGGGGAGGGTTGATTGAACTTGACCTGGCCCTTGCTTTCAACCCTTCCTTCCTCACCCTGATAATCCATCCAGTTCCTTCATATATCCACAGACCATAGCTGTGTGTTGGGCCCCTTCTGAGGTCTCAGGACCCCAAGTCCCACAAAACATGGGCCGAGTCCTAAAGAAGTTCACTGGCCCACTGGGAGGGGCACACCTACCCCTGCCTGCATGGAGCCAGGTGCGGGGACGCAGAGGGATGCTCAGGCCCCTGGGGAGCCAGGAGGGAGAGATGACGAGATGGATGGATGAGGAAGAGGATGAAGCATCCCAGATGAGATAGGTTACAGGGTCCCAGAGCCCATCTCCTGCCTCAGTCTCATCCCTGGCCGAGGATCTCTTCCAACAGCAGACTGAAGGAGTTCAAGACCCGCTCCCCGCCGACTCTGAGACTCAGTTCTGCTCCTCTGTTAACCGTGGCCTTCTTATCTTCTGGTCAGTGAGCTTCTCCATTCAAATAAATATTTGTGAGATCTCTACATGAATCTGGGGTTACAGTGGTGAACAAGCCAGAGAGGTCCTTGGGTTTTACATTTCAATGAGGAAGGTACAAAATAAACAAGCACATAAGTAGCCATGGTAGGACAGAAAAGGCTGTATGATTAGGATTCTGGAATGTCTACATAGGACTGTGGGTCCGTCAGTGTCCAGAGAGGAACATGAGTCACTGGCGTGCCATCAAACAGAGAGGATTTAATACAGGAATTGGCTGCAAAGGCTTTGAAAGGGCTGGTGGTGCAAAAGGAGGAAGATAAGATGGCTACAGATATCTAGCTTCCAGAAGCTGCCTCCTTCCTGAGGGCTGGAGGAGCAAAAGGAGGCAGGGATACTCAGAGCCACACAATTGCTCTGCCGTGCATTCAGCTGCTACTGGCCTTTCTTGAGCAGAAACCCAAATCAGTGCTTGCCAGCAGCTCCTGCCCCTGCTGCAGAACCCAAACCCAGAGACCATTGTTCCTCCTTACTTCCTTTCCCACCTCCCACCATTGCTCCCCGTTGGAGGACTTAACAGGGGGACTCTGGTCTTTCAGAGTCCCTGCCACCTTGGTAGACAGGCAGGTGCACGATGCTGAGTGTGGAGATGAGAAGTAACAGGTAGCCCAGAACAGAGGCTTTGGGTTGCCTTTCTGGTTGAAGCAAAGGTCTGGGACCAATCCCAAGGTACATTTATTTGTAGGGCCAGCATACAATTTTTGAGATTGGTATGTATTGGGGGTGGCTTTGGGGGACTGGTGAAGGTCAAGAGGGACTGAATTGGCAGTACCACTAGTGCTACTAAAGAGAGGTTCTGAAAATGAGAATCTGGGCTGAGACCAGTGGGAGGAGCCCATCATTAGAGAAGGCAGCCCAGAGCACTGTGGGCTGAACCCACAGCCTCGGCTTGAGGCACTGATGTGGTCAGCTGCCTAGTGGTCCAGTTCCCCCGGAACCAGGCTCTGCCACGCCAGGTTCCTTCCATGGTCCAACCTGGAGTCCTCTCCCAGGGGCTTCTGGCAGGTTCTACAGTGGCCCTCCCTGTCTGGATTCCTGAGTGTTGCATCCTGGATGAGTTTCCTGAAGCTGCCATAACAAAGTACCATAAAGGGGCGGAGTCTTAAAACAATAGAAATTTGTTCCCTCACAGCTCTGGAGGCCAGAAAACCAAAATCAAGGTGTTGGCAGGGCTGCACTTCCTCTGAAAGCTCTAGGGAAGGATCCACCCTTTCCACTTCCAGCTTCCAGGGGCTGCCAGTATTCTTGGTGTTCCTTGGCTTGTAGATGCATCACCCTAATCTCTGCTTCTAGAGTCACATGACCTTCTTTCCCATGTGTCTGTCTCCTTTTCTCATAAGGACCCAGTAGAATGGGATTAAGGTCCATCCTACTCCAGAATGACCTCTTCTTAACCAATTACATCTGCAATGACCCTATTTCCGAACATGGTCACAATCTGAGGTTCTGGGAAAGAAATGAATTTTAGTGGGACACTATCCAATCCACACATACCCCACAGCCACTAACGCATCTATAAGAACACCTCGTTATTTTATTCCTAACCTCCAGTTCCACCTGCCTTCACACATTAAAACCGACAGGTGCTGGGTCGTGGCTTGTCTTTCTGGTAGTGGGAGGTGAGCTGCAGAAAGCGGGGTCTGGGTGAAGCCTGGCAGAGCCCTGCCAGGAGCTCACAGCCAAGGCAGAGCTCCATGGGATTGAACTCATTCCAATATATTCCTGATATTTTTTCTTTTCTCAGTTACTTATAACACAAAAAATCACCTACCAGCTTGCCGTGATAATAAATGAAAGTTCTCTCATTTCTCTACATCCCCCTCCAATCTTTGCCCCAAGCATTAAATATTTTGGTGGTTGTATAAATACAGCAGAGATACAGTTTGTTTTGTGATTTCAGTTACTTCCTCTCAGAGGCATTTTCCATGTTGCTACAGCCTTCATAATTATCACTTTGAAAGCTGCATAATGTTGCATTAGGAGGATGTCCCATGATTTACTTAACTAAATGTCTAGCCGTGGCAGAACAGTTGTTTTACTATTTAAATAGTGTGATTATGAACATCTCTGGAATTTGGCTTTTTGATTCTTATTTAATTCTTTGAAAGATTAAATTTAAAATTAAACATTGCATTTTCACTTTCTTTAAATAAATGATCTCTCCAATATCCTGACATTTTCCTAAGAATTTAGAAGTGAGGATTGATTGTAATATACAGGACTTTTTGTTTGCCTGTTCAACTTCCCCTTTGCATTTCCTTGTAACAGAGAAACCATAGTCCTCGGGGACCATCCTCCCTCTATTTGACGTCCATGTGCTCTGGCTGAAGTCAAACTCACCCCAGTGTCGGGGGTGGCATGTGAGTGGGCTAAGCCAGCCCGCTGGTCCAGCCCCCTTGGCCACCGTGATCGGCTTGGGGATGGGCAGGTGGCCTGATGTGTGCCGAGGGGTGGGTCAGGGTTTCTGTAGGAATCTTTGGGAAGATAAACCTCTCTTTCTGGAGCTATGAGGATGGAAGCCTGGAGTTGTTGGCAACCATTCTGTCACCATGAGATGAGAGTCTGTCTGGGAACAAAATGAAATACAGGGGAGTGGAGTGAGATAGGGAGAGAGATTGGGGGGAGGGGAGGAGGAGGAAGGGGAGGAGAGGAGAATGGGATGAAGAAAAAAGGGAGGAAGAGAGATGGGAGAAGAAGAGGGGAGGAAAGGAAGTGGGAAGAGAGAGACACAGGGCCCTGAGATCATAGTTTGAGCCCCTGGGACGGATGGATCAGGTACACAACCCATCAGATTACCCTTTCTTGCTTAAGGTAATTTGAGTTGGTGTCTGTTTCCTGTCACCAGCTCAGCACTGCTGTGTGCTCTGTACTCACATTTACACAGTCACAGAGCTCAGAATGGAGGCATGGTTAGTGATGGATCTAGAGCGTTTTGGGTGCATTGCACGTGCCCGCCATGGGGGGTTCAAAGAGCACTGGCTGCAGAGTGCAGGGACCTGGGTGGGGCTAGTTTCAACTCCACTGCTAACTGGCTGTGTGACCCTGAGAAAGAAGCATCCCACCCCAAGCCTTTCTTCCCACATCCACACAACCAGGGCGTAGAGAGGATTCCAAGAGTCACCTGGACATGGCTGGATGGGGGACAGGGATAGCCCTCCCATCCTCCACCTGGACGACTAGACTTGATCTCTTTCCATACATACTGTTTCACATAAGAGTTCATTTGAGGGTAAAAGAGCACCAAGAAAAGCACTGGGCTCCACTGGACAAGCAAACAGTTGGCGAGTCGCTGAGCTCCATGGATGACCCCCTGGTTGCCGCTCAGCTCCATACCCCTGAGACACCGGGATGCTTTGCTCTCCTCCCTGATGTGTAAACACTGCAGCCGGCTGCCGGGCTTGGTGGAAAACATTTCCGTCCCCTTCCAGGGTGGGAAAGCCATTGTTCTCACACCTTCCAGACCCCAATACCCTGGGCAGTTCATCAGGTTAGATGGAGGTAGCACAAGGCGAATCCAGTGTTTTCTAATAATGCAGTGCATCCCATGCAGTGAACAAGTGGGTCAGCTTCTCAGATGAGAAGACGAAAAGCCACAGCCCAGAGACATGTATTTCAGCCAAGTTACTTCACAGCATTGGATCAGGATCTCCTATCATCCCACCATCTTTGACCCAGCCCCTGCTTGCATTTATTCCATCCAGAGATTCTTGGCATTTGGAAGAATATTTGGCCACCCTGACCAGGAGGGATTGTCTTTTCAAAACATAGCAACTGCCTTGAGACCTTCTTGCATGGTCCATCAGCTTACCCAAGCAAGGGGATGGCTCTGTAGAAGGATCAGGTTCTTAGTTACGGGGGAAACTTTTGAAGGTCATGCTGAAGACACAGAGAAATGTGTTTCATGTTCTTGAGGAGTCATCGCCAAATAATTTCTGGTCCAGTTTGGCATCTGTGCCCTTGACTTGTAGCTAATGAGTTCAGTGGAGATGTATAGGGCTAAAATGAAATACTAATTCTGGGAGAGCTCCTTATCTGTTCCAAAGTGGCTTTACATTAATTTCCTCACTGCCTTCTCCAAGCAACTCTGTGAATTAAGTAGAGAGCAGGTAGCATGATCCCAGTTTTACAGGAGAGACCCGAGGATCCAGGGAGTTTACCTGACTCCCCTAAGGTCACCCAGTGATTAAATGGCAGAGTCAGCATGACAGTTCAGGTCTCCTGACTCCTGGTCTTTGCTTTTTGCATTTAGTCCAAGTTTGGACTTAACAGCTTAGTGAAATTTGATGCCTAAGGTTTTATACCCACAAGTCCTTGTGTTCAACTTTAAGAACCAGGGAATTTGTTGCTTGATTTACTGACTAAAAGCAGAATAGTTAATTAAACATAAAGACAGCAATCTTTGGTAGCAAAAAAAAAATCCTATGTTCACTGTCCTTTTGCTACATAATGAGAAATTGCTGAGCCATCTGTCAAAGACAGTAACTCCAAGTGACAAGTTATTGTTCCTTGGTTGTTGTTTCAAAAACACAAAAACTAGAGGCTACTGGATACTGGTATAGAAGGAATGCAGGATGAGGAGAGTGTGGGACTATGGTTCTATGAGTTAATTTTCTCAGTTTTTGGAAAAACAAAACCAAGCAAGACTGAATATGTTCCCCATAAATACCAAAATGAGATCAAATTCAACATCTAAAGACTTCAGTAAGGATGAAGTCAGAAGGATTCAACCACAGGGAAGAGCCGATCAAAAGCAGTAGAAAATTGGAAATCAGAAATGAGAGACCAGAAGCCATGAGACATATTGGGTGACCCAGGAGATTGTGGAGGCACCCAGCTTGGACGGCAGCGTATTCTTTCTGTTTTTGAGTGAACAAAACCACGTAATTATCTCCCCACAGAAATCACAGCAGCTGGTAATGAGTGGTCAGTGCTGCTCCTGTCCCAAACACCTGTGTCTTCAGAGCCCAGAGTGACAGGAAAGATGATTTAAAAGCATCATCTTCCGCTGGCACAGAGATAGGGCCTGTCTTCAGTCAGACAAATGGATGAGCCACCGCGGACAGTGCAGCCTCTCTGGGGGTCAATAAAATAATTACCTTCCATCCACTGCCTTGTTGAATTGTGTTCCCCCCAAAGATACGTTGGAGTCCTAACTCCCAATACCTGTCAATGTGGGCTTATTTGGAAATAGGGTCTTTGCGGATCCAATCAAGTTAAGATGAGATCATTAGAATGGTCCCTAATTCAATATGACTTGTGTCCTTGGAAGAAGAATCAGAGATACAAGGAGAAGAGGATGTGAAGATGAAGGCAGAGATGGGAGTGATACAGTTACAAGAAAAGGAATGCCTGGGGTGATGGGAAACTGAAAGAAGCAGAGAATCCTCTCTGAGAGGATTTGGAGGGAACCCAGCCCTGCTGACCCCTTGATTTCAGACTTCTGGGCTCCAGAACTGAGAGAGAATAAACTACTCTAGTTTAACATCCTCAGCTTGTGGTACTTTGTTACGGAGGCCACACAAATGTAGGATCACACCCAGAATCCCCAAAGATTGGCTGCACAGCAGTCTTGCAGCCTTGCGCATGGTAGGCATCTACCTCATAACAAGCAGAGCCAGGGAGGGGCTTGTCAGGGTTCAGACAAGGGGCAGCCGGGGACCTGGGAGCTGGCAGAGCATCTGCGGGCAGAACCCCACCTGGCCTCCCTTCTCAGGAGTGCCTGTTATACCCGTCTGACATCGTGTGAGCCTTGAGTTTGCCACGTGGCTCAGCCCATCTGGTTCAAATCCTTGCTTAAGTGTCACCTCTTCTAAGTGGTCTTCTCTAATTGTAACTGAGCAGAACCCTATGAGGTCTTCCCAGCATAGACCCCACCCATGTAGTCCACCTGGCTTTTGTCTGTAGAAAAATTTCAGTCAAAGAACAAATTTAATCAGATAAATGAGAAACTACAGAAAGAAAGGAAAACAGTCAAGCAAGACAAAATAATAGTACTTCAGCCATTAAACAAAGTCAAGGACTTTTATTTCTTCCACAAGGGCTATAGATAATATTCTGAGCCATGTACTTTGAGCTGCTTTGCAGATACTGAAACCCCCACCAGGTGGGAGACGTTTACTGTATGCTGCCCACAGGCATGTAGACCCCATACTGGTTGGAACCAAAAGGTTGAGGATGCTGACTCCCGCTGACCTCACCACCCACCAATCAGAAGAATGTCCACGAGCCAACCACACCCTGCTCCTTGAACACGATAAGACTCCTCACCACTCTCTCCGAGGGGGGGGGCACACAGTCTTGAGGGCATTGGCCCACTGTGGCCCCCTTTGCCTGGCGAAGCAATAAAGCTACTCTTTTCTACTTCACCCAAAACTCTGTCTTGCATTTCTATTTGGCACCGGTGATCAGAGGGTGCGTTTCGGCAACACAACAGCCGGGCTAGAAGTGCAGCCCCACCAATCCTGCACCTCTCTGCCCTCTCGGTTTCAGGTTTCTTCATGCCAGTAATTGTCTTCTATTCTTCTAACTTTTGAGTTTCATCTAATGTTTATCTCTCTACTGGAAAAATGTTTGGTGACTCTGTTTTCTTCACTGGTGTATCCCCGTACACAGAGTGGGCATTTTATAAATATTGATTTGTTGAGTAAGTGGGTAAATGAATGAATCACAGCCAGAGATATCCAGATTCTTTGGATCAAGTGTGTCTGGGTCACGCATTTCTGATCTTAATGCACTTCTGAGAACAGTGCTCATCTCTGTAGAGACAAGGGATATTTTTCTTTTGTATATCAAATCTAAAAATTATGGCTTTTCACATGGATTCCCATGTTCCCTATAGGGGAAGTGTGGCCCATTGTAACTTAGCCACTTCCACTTTTTTACAGTTTTGTATTTTTAAGTATCATTAATTTATAGTGCTGTGTTAGTTTCAAGTGTACAGCAAAGTGATTCAGTTACATATACATATATATATATATATATATATATATATACATTTATATATCCATATATACTTTTTCAGGTTCTTTTCCATTATAGGTTATCACAAGATATTGAGTAGAGTTCCCTGTGCTACACAGTAGGTCCTTGTTGTCTATCTATTTTATATATAGTAGTGTGTATCTGTTAATCCCAAACTCCTAATTTATCTCCCCTCCTCCCACTATCCCCTTGGGTAACCATAAGTTTGTTTTCTATGTCTGTGAGTCTACTTCAGTTTCATAAATAAATTCACTTGTATCACTTTTTTAGAATCCACATCTAAGTGATATCATATGATATTTATCTTTTTGCAAGCAGTTGAAGGAAGAGGGCTGAATCTGGCTTGAGTGTTGCCTTAGTCTGTTGTGTTGCTGCCATAAAAACACCAGAGACCGGACAGCTTAAACAACAGATATTTCTCTCTCACAGTTCTGGAGTTTGGATGTCTAAGATCAAGGTGCTGGCCAGTTGGGTGTCTGATGAGGGTCCACTTCCTGCTTTGTAGGTGGCATCTTCTTCTGTGTCCTCACATGGTGGAAAGAGGGTAAGGGAGCTCTCTGAGGTCTTTAATAAGGGCACTAACCCCATTCATGAGGGCTCCAGCCTCACGACCTAATCACTTCCCAAAGACCTCACCTCCTAACACCATCACACTGGGGATTACAATTTAACATATGAATTTGGGGGGACACAGACATTCAGTGTGTAGCATGTGTGAAGTGTCAGTCCTGGCTTTAAACACATGTACTGACTCTTCATTCATTCTTTCGTTCATTCACCATGTGCAGGACCCTAGAGCCCAGATTTCTTATTTGGTGAGCTCACAGTTTGGAGTCAGAGGGAAGCCTCGTTTCAACCAACAGTACACAAAGCAGGAAGCAGCTCCGTTTCCTGGGTGTGTGACCTGTCTAGCCACACAGGGCTCACGCTCAGAAGGGCCGTGGGGGCTTTAATGGCCTGTTGTCACCATCTTGAAATTATTGATAATTTTCTCTTTGATCTTACGTTTTGTAAGTGAAGTCTGCTGGCACAATGGAGCACGCACAGAGCAGAGGAAACACATACATACCATATGCGTGACAACCGTGGTTCCTGCTGCCTGTTTCAAGTAGCGTGCTCGAGGTCACATGGGTCCAACATTCAAGAACCTGGCCCTGCCCGTGACACATGCATACATGAACTACAAAACCTGAATGGTATAGTTCTGGTGAATCCACATAGAGTTTAACTTTGCCTTTATAACTGTCATTGCACCATAGAAAGAGGAATGGTAAAATGCATGCTAATAATTTAAAACTTTAAAGTTTCTTTACTTAAAAAGACATTAAATGGAAAATTAAACAAAAGTGACAGTCCAGAGAGATTGGGGAAGAAAGAAGAAAACTTCATCTTTTAGTAACTCTAGTGGAACTTTCTTGCTGCTTTTGAACAAGGGCCCAATATTTTCACTTGGTACTGGGTCCTCCAAAGTATGCAGCCAACACTGGTAGGAAGTTATTGATGCCATTGAAGAGAAACATAAAGACCCACGGGAGTTCAGAAAAGAGAGATTACATCCAGCTGGGGGAAACCAAGCACCACTTCATAGAGGAAGCAGCTCTGAGCAGTCTCGGAGGGCACAGAACAATCCAACGTGGTCTCTTGTGATTGCTGGAGGAAGCTGGTGCCAGAGCCAGAGCGAGGCTGACGGGTGCAGTGGTGAGTGAGGGTCCAGCTGAAAGCACGCCTGAGCCTTCTTAGCTTTGGGTGTCCATACAGAGCAGGAGAGCGTCTGGGTCTTTTTTTTTTTTTTAACATCTTTATTGGAGTATAATTGCTTTAAAATGTTGCGTTAGTTTCTGCTGTATAACTAAGTGAATCAGCCATATGCATACATATATCCCCATATGCCCTCCCTTTTGAGTCTCCATCCCTCCCACCCTCCCTATCCCACCCCTCTAGGTGGTCACAAAGCACCGAGCTGATCTCCCTGTGCTGTGCAGCTACTTCCTACTAGCTATCTATTTTACATTTGGTAGCGTATATATGTCCATGCCACTCTCTCACTTCGTCCCAGCTTTCCCTTCCCCATCCCTCTGTCCTCAAGTCCATTCTCTACATCTGCATCTTTATTTCTGTCCTGCCCCTAGGTTCTTCAGAACTTTTTTTTTAAGGTTCCATATATACATATTAGCATACGGTATTTGTTTTTCTCTTTCTGACTTACTTCACTCTGTATGATAGACTCTAGGTCCATCCACCTCACTACAAATAATTCAATTTCATTTCTTTTTATGGCTGAGTAATATTCCATTGTATGTATGTGCCACATCTTTTTATCGATTCATCTGTCAGTGGACAGTTAGGTTGCTTCCATGTCCTGGCTACTGTAAATAGCGCTGCAATGAACATTGTGGTACATGACTCTTTTTGAATTATGGTTATTTCAGGGTATATGCCCAGTAGTAGGATTGCTGGGTCGTATGGTAGTTCTATTTTTAGTTTTTTAAGGAACCTCCGTACTGATCTCCATAGTGGCTGTATCAATTTACATTCCTACCAACAATGCAAGAGGGTTCCCTTTTCTCCACACCCTCTCCAGCATTTATTGTTTGTAGATTTTTTGATGATTGCCATTCTGACTGGTGTGAGGTGATACCTCATTGTAGTTTTGATTTGCATTTTTCTAATGATTAGTGATGTTGAGCATCTTTTCATTTGTTTGTTGGGCATTTGTATGGCTTCTTTGGAGAAATGTCTATTTAGGTCTTCTGCCCATTTTTGGATTGGGATTTTTGTTTTTTTGATATTGATCTGCATGAGCTGCTTGTATATTTTAGAGATTAATCCTTTGTCAGTTGCTTCATTTGCAAATATTTTCTTCCATTCTGAGGGCTGCCTTTTTTTAGAATACCAAGCCCAGCTGTGGTCTGAGTGGCTGGAAGCAGGGAGGGGCAGCTCCAGGGGCCACCGAATCACCAGCCATCAGACCTCAGACTGACCTGTGCCTCCCCAATCCACGCTGCCCTCTGTGGATGCCCCTCCCATGGCTGGGAGCAAGTTCAAGATGGAGCCATTGTCTGACCAAGACATCCCTGGGCAACAAACAGGGAGGCAGGAACACATGCTCTATGGAGAATTCTTTTCTGATTTTGGGGTGCTCTCAAAATGTGGGTTCCAAGTGGGGCCACGAAGAATCCAATAAACTTGCTGGTGCCCGGGAGAGACACAGCTGTCGGTTACCAGGTGTGAGCTGTGGAGGGAAAGGAGCACATGTTCTCACACTGTCTGAGAGTCACCCAGCCCTTCCCAAGGGCCATAGCTCCCCATCATACAGTCCTGTGAGATGGGGGGCTAGAATCCGACTTCATATAGGAGGATCCAGAGCCCAGAGAGGGTGTGTGAGTTGTTCTGTGTTGCACAGCTGGACAGAAGCAGAGTTAGGATCAAAACGGCATTTGTGGGGCTCTGGGGCCAGGACTCCCCTTCTCTGTTGCCACTCGCTGATGGGGCTGCTGTGTGACCTATGACCCTTAGGAGAGTTTCACATGGAATGCTCCTGTCTGCTCTTCACGATGGTAGTCGGATGAGTAACAGACCCCGAACGGCAGGAGGAGCAGCTCACACGCAGGGAGAGCAGAGTCCAATCCATGGTCCATTGTCCCAGGTGCACATGGCTGAGACCTAGGCTCCTGAGCTGTCCGTCCTTGTCCTCAGGCCACCCTGCTGGGCCTGCGCACTGGGCAGCTCCTCCCAACTTCCTGCTGATGCCCTGCTTGTCCCTATGGAAACCATCTCTCTCTCTCTCTCTCTCTTTCCCTTCCTCTTTCATAGCTGCCTTGGCCTTGATTTCTGTGTTCCCTGTGTCTCCACCACCCACCGGCTCATCACCGTCTCGCCAGCGGCTCTGCCCAGGCACGGAAGCTTCCCACTCACACCAGTGCCCTCTTCCTTTCTGCTCCTTTTCAAAGTTATTTGTGTTTGCACACAACAGCCATCAAGTGGTGTGGGCTGGAGCTTGGGCAGGGGGAATGTTCCAGAGCTTCAGAAAGCCCAGGGGTTTTAACTGAAGAGTTGCGTGGTGAGAATAATTAAAGTCTGTGACGACTGCATGGAGGGATGAAGAAAGACCGGCTGAGTCTAGCGGGGTGTGCACTGGTCTTCCTCCCGGGACAACCCAGTTGTCCTGGGAGGGACCCCTTCTGGGCCCTGCAGAAAAGATCGACAGAGAGAGACCCAGCCCCGCCACACATGTGGGCAGGAGCAAGAGGGCTCAGTCATCACGTACACTGGCACTTAGAGAGCCAGATGGGGGGAGCTGAGCCCTGGCCGCCAGGCACACCCTGGGCGAGGAGAGTCAGGGGCAGTGAGAAGGACATTCGAGCCATCCACCCAGTCCTCTCTACCCCTCAGACAACCTGCTTCTTCCTGTGAGCCCACCCAGCTCACTCCTTCTGATGCCCTCGGGTCTCCCTGAGCCCCTGGCCCCAGCCCCGCCCTCCAGCATTTCCACATCGCCCTGTTCTGTGTTCTGACCAAGCAGAGCATTGGCTCAGCTGGAGCACAGGCACAGCCTGCAGGGGTTGGAGGTCACACTGCAAGCAGTGGGGATGTTGGGTGACCCTCCTCCTGGCCTTCAGATGGCGTTCCTGGTAGACCGAACTGCTCCCCCACGGCCATGTCAACAGTGCACACTTCATCCCGCCTTTCCTCCTCCTCTGAAGGGTCTCACTCTCCTTGCCCCCTGGGGTCTGCCCCCAAATTAGCTCCCTGTCCCCAAGCCCTTGCTCCTGGCTCTGCCTTGGGGATGCTAAGACACCACCCACCCAGTCCAAGATCTCCCAGGGTCTTAGTGGCGCAGCCCCACTGCTTTATTTTCACACTCTCCTTGTGCTGCCTAGCTGCATCAATCACTGGGTCTGAAGCAGGAACTGTAGGTGGGGCTCCAGTGCATTTATTGATGAATGGATGGACAGTTTGGTCTGACTGACTCAGAACTGGCAGCTTGATTGACACTGTTTTCTTATTGGTCACTAACTTATGGACTTTAGGGATGAACAGGCATTTTTTGGGGTTTCATGTAGACATGAGTCTAAGGAGAGAAGGAGGCAAGATTTGAGTGCTTGCCCCAGGATTTCTGAGAGGTGCTGCCAGGCGTCAAGCACTGTCTGCTCCAGATAGCGCTCCCCGCCAAGGAACGAACTTCACCCCTAAGGACTAGTTAGGGGATGCCCCTAAACCCCAAGAGAGGGGAGGACCAAGGTGCCTTCCTAGGAAAAACAAACTAACAAAACAAAGATTTTACTCATAAAAGCACACAATTGCATTTGGGTAACAAAGCTGGCTTTTTAAATAGGTTTCCCACGATGAACTTACAAAATAGGTCAGCTCCTGGGCCCTTCTTGCTCTCATTTTGCACCAGAAAAACAGACTCAAAGAGGTGAATTGAGCTGCCCAATATCACATGGCTGTTTGCTTGGAGCCAAGTGCAGAGGCCGGGGAACTGGAGTCTGTGTCCAGGTCACATCCGGGTACAGGAGGCTGCCTACTTTCACACCATGAATCCAACCCAGAGAGCCCTGGGGCCTCCTGGGACAGACAGCCCATAAAATCCAGAGGAGGAGTTATCAATAAGTAAAAAGAGAAAACAAAAGCAGAGCATATTGGGAAAAAGCATCCTCATGAAAAACAAGATTAGTCATTCGAGGGAGAAAGAACAGAGAACATTAAAATAGGACAGAAAGTAATTCCCTTTGACAGCCCCCAATAGCCAGGTTCCACCACGATATTTTCCATTTTGGTACAATTTGTAAAGTTGCCCTTTTCCCCCTCCCCCTCCTCTTCTGTTCTCCCCCCGCCTGTGGTTTATGCTTACACACAGGAAGAGCCATTCCTCTCTTGCTGCCCATTTGGTTTTCGGGAGCGTTTCTGCTATTGTTCCACATCCATTTGTCTTCCTTGTTCTTTAAGGGAACGTACGTCCAACTCCAGGGGTCAAAAATCACAAAGATCTAGTGAAAGTTTTTAAGAAGAAAAATGGCAAAATGAAATGTTACCTCCCAGTGTCCTCAACCTTGAGATTCTAATTCATGTCCTGAAATGACAACATGGCCAGGGCTGTCATAGGGTTAGTGTGTAGGAGGTCCTGAGCGTTCTTAAGTTGCCTCCAAGCATTTAGGGCTCAGGAGAATGTAGGAAGGGGTCGCAGAATGGTGTCAGAGGTGTTGCTAGTGAGGGTCTTGTCTGAGAGGATCTGGGGTCAGCCATTCGGAAAACTGAAAGACGCACAGTAAACTCTTCTTGGACCTATTTCCTTGATGGATCCTTCCCAGAAGCCCATCCATCTGAAACATAATCTCCGTTTTTCACATAAAAAAGAAAATCACTGGTTCTCCTTTCCCCCAGGAGTTTACGGAATGTAAATGAACCTTTCACGCCACACCGAACCCAGATGCAGAAGATCATCTCACACCAACCAGATAAAAATATGATTAAACAATATTTTCCCAAGCATCTTCCTCTCATTTAATATCTTCCATTAGATATCGCGCTTAGATCTGAGTAGATGTTCTGAAAAGTCAGAATTACAGTTAACTCTTCTTGGCCCCCTGTATCTGACCAAAGAGAAATTAGAGGCTCCTTTTGTGCCCTGGGGAGCATGTAGCTCTTTGCATGACATAGCCCTCATAATTACACTACCTTAACCTAATAGAAGAGGGTAAGCATATTATTTTGCATGAAATTATATTTCTTAATGAATTAATAATAGGGTTACAATTCTCAATTCAACAAGCAGGGAAATACAGAGTTTAAAGTAAGGGTAAGCAACTGCATTATAATTAGTTGGTCTTTGCAGTGCTGTATTTAACAATGCATTAGTGCTGGTTGTGGGGGAGGAAGGGGAAACCATGGGCAGGGGTGGACCTCGCTGCTGGGGAGTTCACATGGGGGACAGAAGAGGAGAGGAGGCTGCGATTAACAGCCCTGGAATAACAATGGCTAATTCCTACCCTCTGGTCCCAGCCATCCTGGGATTCCGAGTCTTCACCATTGTCCTCTTCTGTGGCAGCACGCCTCACCCTTGTGATGACTTCCTGTAGATAGTCTCCATCAAACTCATCCTTGAATTTGAGTGTCTACCTTTGTTGATATCCTTTTGGAATCAAATATAATTTGTCCTAAATGGAACTCCTGGCCTCATACACTCACGACCCTGCCGACTACAGCCTTCTCACACCACCTCAACCCAAAGTCAGCAGTCCCTTTTCTGGATCCCTACAGAGTAAAGAATTTGGTTTTGCCCAAAGAGGATCTGGCCATTGACCTCAGGTTCTGGGAAGTGATTTTTTTATCATACCTGAAAGGCACATCTTTGTTTAGCATGGAGGCTGGACACACGGGCTCATGAGGTGAAGGCTGGCTGTTGGCATCAGTCAAACTGGAGACAGAGTCCAATGATGTGGGCAATGTATCTATCAGCCATGCTTATGCAATGAGGCCCCAGTAAAAACTCTGGAGAGCGAAGCTAGAGTGAGCTTCCCTGGTTGGCAAGACTTCATGCATGTTGTCACATTGATGCAGGAAAGTCACGCATCCTGACTCCAACGGGAGAAGACAATGGAAACTTCACATTTGAACCCTCCCAGGCTCTACCCTACATACTTCTTCCTTTAGCTTATTTTAATTTGTAGATTATTTTTGTAATAAGTCGTAACCATGGGTGTAACAGCTTTCACTGAGTTCTGGGAGACTTTCTAGAGAATTATCAAACCTGAGGGTAGATTTGGGAACACTCTGAGTGTGTAGTTGGCATCAGAAGTCAGGGTGGTCTTGTGGAAGACCATGACCCCAACTCTGCAGTTTGACTAGCTCTGGGCAATCCTCAATATTTTCCAAAGTTGTGCTTCCTATTCTCCAGATTTGAGCTCTGGCACTGTCTCTTGCTATCTCATTTGATATTTGCGCTGATTTAGCATGTGTTATATGTGGTTGGGTCTTTATTTTTCTTTGAAGAATTACACAAAGCATTTATCTTTGCTGCAGTTTCCCAGCTTTTGGATCTAAGGAAAGTCTTGGCTCAACCACCTGCAGGATTCTAGGTGATGGCTCAGAACTTGGAGCGTAGCCGAGTTTAAAGAATGGTTCAAACTAAGTATAATAGAGCTGTCAACAACAGAGATGGACACATTCACCCTTCGTAAGAGTCATGATAGCTCTGGCCTGCTGAGGGCCCATTGCTGGGTTTCTCCTAGAGGTCCAAAGAGGGCATCAAAAATTTACTGGAAAGAGAGTTGGCCTGGGCCACAGGAGGCAAGGGTTGACCTCTGTGTTTTATCTCCATCCTTTTCCCTCACTTGTTCCAAGGGCATACTGAACATCCAATGAATCTTTAAATGTGTTGTGCTGCTTTCTACAGGGAATAGTAGATGATGAAAAAGTCTTGCGTTAGCTAGGGAAAGAGAAAGCAAGGAGAAAGAGGAGGAAGAGGAGAAGGAGGAAGAGAGAAAAGAAGGGAGAGTTTGCTATTTGGAAAGAACATCTTTTGTGCAGCCATACCTGAGTGCCTGAAGGGGTCAGTGACAGCTCCAGAGACTGGATGAAATTTAGATTCCCATCAGCTCTAATGCCCTGCAACTGCACACCCCCCCCCCCCCACAGAGATCCCTTGGGCTCCCAGATGCCCTGCAGGTGATTTTCCCAGCCACACTTTCTGAATCCACACTACCTTGTGCCTGAAGCTTAGTCAAAATGCAGGAGTGGGGCTAAGAACCAATATGTGATAGTCCCTGCTAACAGGTGTGTGAGTTACTAGGTTTTTCAAGTAAAATGCACCTGTCTAGGGATTTTCATGCCCCTGAACAATTTAATGGTGATGGAGAGTCTTGAAGCACATTGTAGCTCAGACAGACCTGGGTCTGAACCATGTGTCTGCCACTTTCCTATTCACCATGCCTCAGGTGTGTTTGTTTGCTTATGTGTAAAACGGGGTTGGATCACCTGCATTTCAGGGTGGTGGTAACATTAAGTAAAATGATGCAGGTGAAGGGCTTAGCCCCATGTCTGCCTCAAGGAACTGTTTCTAGTTTAAAATGGGATAAAGGAGAGAATACCTCTCCACCACTTTAGGTGATGACCAAGGCAAACAGCTTCTGAAAGGCTAATAATATCCATCCGTAAAGACTACAAGCACAGCACAGGTGAAAGAAAATAATCTCGAGCAGCTGCCTCTCTCAGAACAAATGCAGTTCTGTTGGTTTGGACCTGGTGGTGATCTTGGCCTTTATTTGCTATTAACCTAAGCCGAAGAATTCAAATAAAGTTGCTGTCAGGAGCATATTTCTTCCTAAATCCAGAGCATAATAAAAAGCAATGACTGATCTGGATGTCAGACGAATAATTGAAAATTCTACTTGCAGCAAATACAAATAGTACTCACTGTTAAAAGGACAATATATTCCAGAAGGAGAGAAAAATCACCCGATGACCAGCTCTGTAACTTCTCGTTGACTCTCAGTGTGGTGAGTTTTGGGACTTGAATTGGAATGAAAATTCAACTCTAATGTTTTCCTCCCAGAAATTTTTCAAGGAGGGACCCTCTCTTGAGGAGGAAGAATGGCAATTTATAAGTTGAAACAAAGACATTTTTGGTTTTCACAAGATTGGGTTATGTATGACTTTATGGTGATCAGAACTTGTTGCAAGTAATAAACAGTCATCTCAAACTGGCTTAAGTAAAGGCGGGGGTGGGGGCGGATTTTAACTCACGAACTTGGGAGAGGCAGGGGTAGACAGACTTCAAGGCATGTTGGATCCAGGAGATCCAAAGATGTGCATGACATATAGCTTTCATCTGTCAGCTCTGTTTGTCTCTGTTCAATCAGATTCCCTGGTAGCTCTCTGCAGGATACTCAGGCAATATTATGAGCTAAGGGTTGGGCAGTGCCTGCTCATAGCAGATGCTCATTAAGTATTACTGACTAGATCACTTATATCTTCTTCAGGGTGCTCCTATGATGGAGGGTGCAGTTATCTGCCCCACTTCCCTGGTGAGGAACCTGAGGAACACAGAAGCACCACTGGAACCCAGGTGGTCTGCCCCCAACGTCCATGCCCTAACTCTCCATCACTCCTAGACTCTATTTCTCTAGCTCCCAGCCAATGGAGGAGGAAAACTCTTTTCAAAGTTTCAACGACATGGGAGTCTCTAATTGGACCTGCTGATGTCACATCATCATCCTTGACTCAATCACTGTGGTTGAGGGAGTGGAATATTCGCATTGGCCAGCCTGGGTTACCCGTCCACTTCTGTGATGCAGAGGGAGGTGATGAGGCTCCGTGATTGACAGGTCTCCAAAAGGCACCAAAAGCGGTGGATGGGAAAATATGCCAGCACCATCCATGATCCCCTTGCAGACCAGTCGGCCATGAGCACTCTCCAAGTGAACACTAGTGTGTGTGTCAGAGTGTGGGGGAGGGCATGCAGGGGAAGGGCCAGTGTTTGGGGAGAGGTGGACCTAGTAGATGCTAGTCTCTCTTTGGCACCCTGCCTCCAATTTCTGAAGAGCAGCACATCCAATAGGCTCCTGGCATTCAAGAGACTTGTTGACGAAAGAGACAGGTACTTTGAATGTATTGGAATTATTTGCAGAGCCCTCACCTGAATCCAAGGCTTTGGGACTTCATGAATACGGTGCCAACTTGGAACTTGGAGAGACATGAGTGTGCTCGTGTATCTCAGAGAGCCTTCTGTGGCAGCCCAATTCAATCATATTGTTCAAAAAGATAAATGTGAGAACCAGTTATTGGACACAATCTGCCCCCAGATCTTCCGGGACTCAGTCTGGTTTGGGATTAATGAACCAAAATGCTAACTGGTGGAGATCCTTTCCACGAGCAGCATCTGGTCCAAGGTAAAAGACACCCTTCTTCCTGATTGTTGAGCAGACTGTAGAAAAATCTTCACATTTAATATTCATAGTCTGTCTCCCATCTTCCTTGTAATAAATTGGTCTAACATCTTGCACAGCTATGTCATTAAGAGGGAGACTAAACTCCAGATGGCAGTTAAAAATGCACAAAAATAATATAGAGCTAGGTACATAAAATATAAGCTGATTCTTTCATCTACACTAATGGATTTTAAAGAGAGAAAATAACTGAGGATAAGCACCAGACACATTAGAAATTAAAATTAGGTTGCAAACTCCCCAATTCATACAAGAAGTTCAGTGTACAACAAATGATTCACGGGAGCAATTCTTAGGAATAAAGTCTCACTTTTTCTGATTTTCGGAGTGGCAGAACTTCATAAAAATGCAATAAGTCACAATGTACACTTTGATGCCTGTCTCTTTTGCTCAAAGTAATGTTTTTGAAATATTTTTATTTGAATAAGCAGTTTATTTTCTTTTTAAAACTGAGTAATTTAACCTTGTATGAACACATCACAAAACACTTATCCATTCACTTAATAATGTACATTTGGGTTAGTTCAAGTGTGAGGTATTATGAACAAAGATATTGTGAATATTAACTCACCTGTCTTTCTTATAAGCATGTATTTTCATTTACCCTGGGTGGAGAGTACCTGGGGGTAGAAATGATGGGTAGATAAATGTTAAATTCTTTTTTTTTTGAAATGGTTTTCTTGATGTATAATTTGCTGTCATAAAGTCACTCATTTAAAGACACGTGTTGATCTTTCTGCAAACGTACAGTGTTTCGTAACCATCACTATCCCATTTTAGAACAATTCCATCACTGCACAAGGTTCCGCAATCTTTACTGTACTGGCTGCATTTGACAAAGTCAGTCCCTTCTGCTTGAAGTGCTTCCATTACTTAGTTTCCAGTTCAGTAAATTCTATTCCTTTTATGATTTGTTTTTTCATGTTTTTTTTCCCGCTGGTCTTTCCTTTTCTGTCTCCATTGCTGATTTCTATCTTTCTCCCAAACCTCTCAACATTAGTTTTGACCCAGGAAGTAGTTCTTGGACCACTTTCAACCTCAGCCATTCAACCCCTTGATGACCTCACCCAGTCTCCTGGCTTCTTAAACATTTTTAATGGTATTTTAGTCTTGGAGTTCCAACCTTGTACCTTACACACAGTGATCTAGACCTGCCAAATATATATTTGTTAGATAAATCAATGGAACATAGAACTGGTGGGAAATATCATGAGCTTAGATTCTAGTCATCATATAAGATAAGGAGGAGTTTGATCAAAGCTATGAGAGCAGTACAAACAAATTAGTATTGGGTTCAAAAGAAGAACAGAAAACGTGTACTTTAGACCAAGCTGGTCAACCCATTGACCACTGCACCCAACATAACTGGGATATAGAATCCTCATCACATATTGATGACAGAAGAATTGGCAAGAGTAGAAGTGCAATTTGTCTTTTTGTTAGCATCTGTTTTTTTTTTTTTAAGGAAAAGTTTTCTAAATTCAAAAGATACTTCCATTGGAGAAAAAATGGAATTAGAGTATGAGCTATTGTCCTTTTTTACTGAGAATAAGAAAAAAAATTCCCACTTTTATAAAAGTAGTTTGTTCCAAAAAGCAACTTCCATCAACATTTATCAATTTATCTAACATCTCAGTATATTAATCTATTATTGCCTGGTACATATTTTAATAGATTTTAGATTAATGTATGAGGTGATTGTGCAAATATATATTTCCCTTTTGATAAGCAATCTGGGAAGATACCAGAACACAAGAAGCATAATTTGTTTACTATATATTCTACTTCTCCATACTTAAAAAAATATATTTTTAAACAAGGGAAACAGTACATAATTGTACATTGCAGTTAGGCTTATGATTTCTTTAAACAAGGTTTACATAGAGGTTAAAATTAGCATCTGGGTGCTGCTATTGAATCACATACCAGTTGATTCCTACAAAATTATTTAACGTAACATTCTATTTTGTAAAGATAAACTTATCAGAATCATACATTGTTATTTAAAATTGATTTCTTCTCTATAATTGATAGTCTTTTCAATGAGTTTAAATTCTCCCTAGTTTCAATGATGGTGATGTAAAGTTCAAGGTGAGTATTTTTTAAAGCTGACTGTTATTGTTATTTAAGAAAATGCATTGTATTCAAGAGTCAGTATATTTTCGTTTCTGCAGCATTACTGTCTTTATAAAATTGCTGAAAGTATGTGTTTGTATATTTGTGAAATTCTTTTTTGAACAAAAAGACATAAACAAGGTTAGAATAAAGTCTAATACTCAATGTTAGTATAACATTATAATTTATGAGGTAATAATCTGTTCACAATATTTAGCTACACTGAACAAGACTCTATGGGCTTATGCATTACAATACTTTAAAAAATTACTTTTTTTTCAGTAATGCACTTTATTTATTTATTTATTATTTATTTTTACCTTTTGACCCCCTTCACCCATTTGTCCCGCCGCCCACCTCTGGCAATCAACAGTCCGTTCTCTGTATCCATGGGCTTTTTTCCCCCTCTTTTAAAAAAGATTCCATATATGAGAGATCATATGGTGTTTGTTGTCTACAGTCTGACTTATTTCACTTAGCGTAATGCCCTGGAGGTCCACCCATGTTGTCGCAAATGGCAAGATTTTATTCTTTTTTATGGCTGAATAATAGTCCATTGTATTTGACCCTCGAACAACATGGATTTGAGCTGTGCAGACCCACTTATATGCAGATTTCTTTCACTAAATATGTATTACAGTACTACATGATCCTCGGCTGGTTGAATCCACAGATGCAGAACTGCAGATACGAAAGGCCAATTGTGAAGTTATACTCTGAGTTTTGACTGCACAGAGATTGGCACAACCCAACACTCGTGTTATTCAAGGGTCAACTGTGATGCCACAATTTCTGTATCCATTCATCCATCAGTGGACACTTAGGTTGCTTCTACATATTGTCTATCATAAACAATGCTGCAATGAATGTGGGGATGCTTACATCTTTCAAGTTAGTGTTTTCATTTTCTGGATAAATACCCAGACATGGAACTGCTGGATCATATGGTAGTTCTAATTTTAATTTTTTGAAGAACCTCCATGCTGTTTTCCATAGTGGCTGCACCAGTTTACAATCCCAGAAACAGTACACAAGTGTCCCCTTTTCTCTACATCCTCCCAAACACTTGTCACTGTTTGTCTTCTTTTTTCTTATGAAGCAGATATTTCTTTTTTTTTATAGATCTTTATTGGAGTATAATTGCTTCACAATACTGTGTTAGTTTCTGTTGCACAACAAAGCGAATCAGCCATATGCATACATATGTCCCCATATCCCTTCCCTCTTGAGGCTCCCTCCTACCCTCCCTATCCCACCCCTCTAGGTCCTCGCAAAGCACCGAGCCGATCTCCCTGTGCTATGCAGCTGCCATTCTAACAGGTGTGAGGTAGTATCTCATTGTGGTTTTGATTTGCATTTCTCTGATGATTAATGACATTGAGCATCTTTTCATGTACTTGTTGGTCATCTGTATCTCTTCGTTGGAAAAATGTCTCTTTAGGTCATCCCATTTTTAAAATCATATTTTTTTTGCTATTGAGTTGTGTGAGTTCTTTATATATTTTGCATATTTTTCCCTTATCAGATGTATGGTTTGCAAATATTTTCTCCCATTCAATAGGTTGGCTTTTCATTTCATTGATAGCTTCCTTTGCTGTGTAGAAGCTATTTAGTATGATGTAGTTCCACCTGTTTATTTTTGTTGCTTTTGCTTTTGGTGTCAGATTAAAAATAATATCACCAAGACCTATGTCAAGGAGCTTACCACCTATGTTTTGTTATATGAGTTGTCTGGTTTTAGGGCTTAAGTTCAAGATGTTAATTCATTTTGAGTTAATTTTTGGGTATGGCGTAAGATAGTAGTTGAATTTCATTATTTTGCACATGGCTGTGCAGTTTCTCACACCACTTATTGATGAGACTGTTCTCTGTGTATTATATATTCTTGGCTCCTTTGTCATTAATTAACTGACCATATATGTGTAGGTTTATTTCTGGTCTCTGTTCTGTTCCATTGATCTATGTGTCTGTTTTTATGCCAATACCATACTGTTTTAGTTACTATAGATTTGCAGTAAGTTTAAAATCAGGGAGTATGAGGCCTCCAGCTATATTCTTCTTTCTCAAGATTGATTTAGCTATTCAGGTTTTTTTGTAGTTCCATGAAAATTTTAGGATTCTTTGTCCTATTTTCTTAGAAAATGTAATTGAAAATTTGATAGGAATTTCATTGAATATGTAAATTGCTTTTAGTAGTATGGAAATTTTAAAAATATTGATTCTTCCACTCCATGATCACAGAGTATCTTTTCATTTATTTGTATATTCTTCATTTTCTTTCATCAATGTCTTGTACTTTTCAATATACAGTTCTTTCATCTCCTTGGTTAAGTTTATTCCTAGGTATTTTATTCTTTTTAATGCAATTGTAAATGGGATTGTTTTCTTTCTCATAGTTCATTATTGGTATATAGAAATACAACAGATTTCTGTGTATTGATTTTGTATTCTGCAATTTTATTAAATTTATTTATTAGTTATAACAATTTTTGATGGAGTCTTTAGGGTCTTCTATATATAATATCATGTCACCCACAAATAGTGAGAGTTTTGTTTCTTCCTTTCCAATTTGGAAGCTTTTATTTCCTTTTTCTTGCCTAATTGCTCTAGCTAGTCCTTCCAATACTAAGTTTAATACAAGTGACAAGAGTGGACATTCTTGTCTTGTTCCTGATCTTAGAGGGAATGCTTTCAGCTTTTTACCATTGAGTATGTTAGCCATGGGCTTACCATATGAGGCCTTTATTATGCTGAGGGACATTCCCTCTATACCTACTTTGTTGAGAGTTTTTAATGATATATGGATGTTAAATTTTGTCAGATGCTTTTCCTGCATCTATTGACATGATAATATGATTTTTATCTATCATTTTGTTAATGTGGATTATCACATTGACTGATTTGTGGATGTCAAACCATTCTTGCATCCCTGGACTAAATCCCACTTGATCATGGTGTATGATCCTTTTAATATATTGCTGAATTGAGTTTGCTAATATTTTGTTGAGAATTTTTGTGTCTATATTCATCAGAAATGCTAGCCTGTAATTTTCTTTTCTTGTGGCATCCTTTTGGTATCAGTGTAATGTTGGCCTCATAAAATGAATTTGGGAGAGCTCCCTTCTCTTCTATTTTTTGTAAGAATTTGAGAAGGATTAATATTAATTCCCTCTTGAATGTTTGATAGAATTCACCAGTGAAACCATCTGGTCCTGGACTTTTATTTGCTGGGAGGTTTTTGATTATGGATTCAATTTCTGTACTAGTAATCAATCTGTTCAGGTTTTCTATTCCATCATAATTCAGTCTTGGTAGGTTGTATGTTACTAGGAATTTACCCATTTATTCCAGGTTGTCCAATTTGTTGGTGTATAATAGTTCACAATAGTATCTTATGATTCTTTGTGTTTCTGTGGTAACAGTTGTAACATTTCCTCTTTCATTTCTCATTTTATTTATTTGAGTTCTCTCTTTTCTTGGTGAGTCTGGCTAAACTTTTGCCAATTTTGTTTATCATTTCAAAGAACTAGGTCTTAGTTTTATTGATCTTCTCAATTGTCTTTTAGTCTTTATTTCACTTTTTTTTTCTGTTTTAATCTTTGTTATTTCCCTCCTCCTACTTTAGGCTTCATTTTTTCTTCTGTCTCTAGTTCCTTGAGGGGTAAAGTTAGATTTTTATTTTATTTGAGACCTTTCGTGTTTGTTGAGGTAGGCATTTATTGCTATAAACTTCCCTTTTAGAACTGCTTTTCCTACATCCCACAAACTTTGATGTTATATTTCCATTTTCATTTGTCTCAAGGTAATTTTTGATTTCTCTTTTGGTTTCTTCTTTGACCTATTGATTGTTCAGTAACATGTTGTTTAATCTCCACATATTTGTAAGTTTCCCAGTTTTCTTCATGTAATTAATTTCTAGTTTTATATTATTGCATGTGGAAAAGATGCTTGATATGATTTCAGTCCTCTTAAATTTATCAAGACTTGTTTTGTGGCCTAACATATGATCTATCTTGGAAAATGTTCCATGTGCACTTGAAAAGAGTGTGAATTCTGTTGCTTTTGTTCTGGTCTAACATGTTGTTTAAGGCTGTTGTTTCCTAATTGCTTTTCTGTCTGGATGACCTATCCATTGATGTAAGTGAGGTATTAAGATCCCCCACTATTATCCTATTGCTGTCTATTTCTCCCTTTAGATGTTTACTGTTTGCTTTATATATTTATGTGTTCCTATGTTGGGTGCATAAATATTTATAAATGTTATATTCTCTTGTTGGATTGACCCTTTTATCATTATGTAATGCTCATATTTATCTCTTATTAAAGTCTTTGTTTTAAAGTCTGTTTTTTTCTGATATAAGTATAACTACTTTAGCTTTCTTTTGGATTCCACTTGTGTGCAATATGTTTTTCCATCCCTTCACTTTCAGTCTGTGTGTGTCCTTGCATCTAAAATGTGTCTCTTGTAGGTAGCACATAGATTTTTTAATCCATTCTGACAGTCTATGTCTTTTGATTGAAACATTTGGTCCATTTACATTTAAAATAATTACTAGTAAGTATGTACTTTTTGCCATTATGTTCATTGATTACTGGTTTTGTAGTTCCACTTTGTTCTCTTCTTTTGCTCTCTTCTTTTGTGGTTTGAAGAGTTTCTTAGTTGTATACTTATATTAATTTCTCTTTATATTTTGTGTTTTTACTGTAGGTTTTTGCTTTGTGGTAACCATGAGACTGACATGTAACAACTTATATCTATAACAGTTTATTTTATGTTAATAACAACCATTTATTTTATGTTGATCCCATTCTGAATCTCAACATTTTTACCCCACACACACACATTTTATATTTTTCATGTTACATTTTACATCTTTTTTATCTTTTGTGTTCCTTAACTTATTATTGTAGTCAAATTTATTGTTATTACTTTTGTCTTTTAACTTTCATACGAACTTTACAAGTGATTAATTCACTACCTTTACTATATATTTTCCTATCCAATGAGATTTATTCTTTCATGTTTTCTTGTTACTAATTTGCACCCATTTTTTCAGGTTAAAGAAGTTCCTTTGGTATTTCTTGTAAGGTCAGTTTAGTGGTGATGAACTCCTTTAGCTTTTGCTTATCTGGAAAATTCTTTATCTCTCTTTCAATTCTGAATTATAAGTTCACCAGATAGAGTATTCTTGGTTGGAAGATTTTTCTTTCAGCACTTTGAATATTTCATGTCACTCTCTTCTGACTTGCAAAGTTTCTGCTGAAAAATGGGAGTTCCCTTGTATGTAACAAGTTGTTTTTCTCTTGCTGCTATTAATATTCTCTACTTGTCTTTAACTTTTTTTTTTTTTTTTTTTTTTTGCAGTATGTGGGCCTCTCACTGTTGTGGCCTCTCCTGTTGCAGAGCACAGGCTCCAGACATGCAGGCTCAATGGCCACGGCTCACAGGCCTAGCCACTCCACGGCATGTGGGATCTTCCCAGACCGGGGCATGAACCCATGTTCCCTGCATCAGCAGGCAGACTCTCAACCACTGTGCCACCAGGGAAGCCCTGTCTTTAACTTTTGATATTTTAATTATAATGTATTTTTTATATATATGCACACACATGCATACACACATATATATATTCAACTTCTTTTCCATTATAGGTTATTACAAGGTATTGAATATAGTTCCCTGTGCTATACAGTAAATCCTTGTTATCTATTTTATATATAATAGTATCTATCTGTTAATCCCATACTCTCCTAACTTATCCCACCCCCATCTTTTCCTTTTGGTTACCATAAGTTTGTTTTCTATGTCTCTGTTTCTGTTTTGCAAATAAATTCATTTGTATTACTTTTCAGATTCCACACATAAGTGATATCATATAATATTTGTCTTTCTCTGTCTGACTTACTTCACTTAATATAATGATAGTCTCTAGGTCCACCCATGGTATTTTCCATCTCTTTGTTTAAGTTCTCACCATTCTTCTCCCCAGTTCAGTGAATGTCTTTATGACAATTACTTTTAACTTTTTATCAGGTAAATTCCTTATCTCTGCTTCATTATGGTTTTTTCCTGAGATTTTATCATGGTCTTTCATTTGGAACATATTCCTCTCATCCTTCATTTTGCTTGACTCTCTGTGTTGCTTTTTATACAGTAGATGAAACAATGACCTCTTTAGTCCTGAAGGAGTGGCCTCATGTAGGAGGTGAAACTTGTTGTTCAATCCTGCCCCAGCTCTGTTGTCTCTCAAACTTTTGTGCATGTCCAAGCAGACTATTATACTTTTAATAGCTCCCAGTGTTTGAGGATGTACCAAGCTTTTCAGTGTCCCTAAGGGGAGGATCTCAGCACCTATTTCAGGCTGTTTGGAAGCCAGACTCAGGCAGCAGATTTTACAAATATATACAAATATATATTTTACAAATATATACAGTCTTGTGCGACTGCAAGTGTAAGCTACATTGGGCTATGGATCTTGTGGTGTCCCCTATATGGCAGCTGCAAAAATTGGGGTTCCTGAGGAGTGTGTAAGCAGTTTTCTGATAGATATCAGTGAGCTGCAGAGGGAGAGTGCCAAGATGACGTCTACAGCCTATGTTCATTGATAGCAGCTTTGTAGGTCACTAGGTGTGTGCCAAACCTGAAGCCTGCCCCTCAGGCTGAAGCTCCAGGACAAGCAGGGGCCTCCTTCATAGACAGATGGAGGTTGGGGTGTGCCTCAATCTTCTGTCTGTACAGTGCCCTGGGGGTGTTGGCTTGCCAATAACTGTCTCTCTGATTGCCATAGTCCCATGGGACTCAGGAATGCAAGCCCCGCCCACCCCCTTGGCCACAAGAGACAGGAGACCAGAGGGTATCCCTTGGAGACAGCTGCAAAAACTGGGCACCAGACATAAAAACCAGGGCCCCAGCATGTAGCACTCCTGTCCAGCAGATACTGGCGCTCTGGAGCATGGCAGAGGGAGAGCATGAAGACAGCACCCACACTCCAAGATCTGCAGGAAGGTGTGTGTTTAATTAGAAGCCTGCCCCTCAGGCTGTAGCCATGATGATTAGCTAATAAGCCTCCTTCACAGAGAGACCAAGTTCCTGGGTTGTTGCCTCTTGTTGTGCCCTGGCGGGGGTAACAGTTTAAGAATTCTTTTTCCATTAGTTATAGTTCTGTGGGTTCTAGGGACAGAAACCCCACTGGCTGCCAGAGTCTGACAATATAGTGGTGTTCCCTGATGGCAATCACAAAAATTGGGTGTCAGACAGGGGTATGAGCTCCTTTCTGGGTGAAACCGATTATTACAGTCCCCTGGGACCAGGAACACAATCTCCCCTGACCTCCAGACTCAGGCATTTAAAAAGCATCCCATGGGCAGTGGGTTGGGGCACCAGACTCATGTACAATCTACCTTCTGGGAAGGGAAAGTGTGAAGATGGTGCCTACCAGTCACTGTCCCCAGAGAGTGGTAGAGTGGGCTCCTAGATGTGTCTGTTAAATTAGATGTCTTCCTCTCATGCAGATGCTTTAATTTAAGCAGGTGGGCCTCTTTATGTCTGAGTGAGATCGGCTGCCTCTGCACTGGGCCCTGATGTGGTTAGTCTGAGCATGTGGATCCTAAGAGCTGTGTCCAGATTGTCACAGTTTTGTAGGTCTCAGGACACGAGCCCCATTGTTTTTCTAAGCTGGATGCTTTGGGAGCTTGTCTCTCAGGGGCAGGTCCTAAAACTTGAGGTGTCTGTTGGGGGTTTGAACACTTTGCTCCTCAGAGAGAAGCTCTAGGGTTGGAGTTTTTCTCCCACTTCTGGGTCACCGTGAAGTGTTGGGGTTTATGGTGAGATTGTGCCCCCTCCTCTCCTTCAATGTGATATTCTTCTCATTTGCCCCATGTGTAGTCATCAGTTAGCCAGCTTTGTGTTTTTCAAAGAGGAAATTATTCCATATGTATCTGTAGACTCAGTGTGCCCAGGGGAGGAGGTGAGCTCAGGATCTTCCTATGTTGCCATCTTGAATGGGAACCCCTTAAATCTCACACATTTTTACATTAACTGATGGCTCCACATTTTGAGATGCTGCTTCACAATGTGTTTCGTTTGCTATTTCCTCACACCATATTCCAAGCACGTACTTGAACTGTGCATTCAAATTTTAAACCCTAAAGAATTAAACATTCTCATTCATGGGTTATTGTTGCACAATGCAGAAGTTTCTTTTTATTGACTGCAGGTTACTATTTCTTTTCAACTATCTGTAATGAATTGTTCCCAATTATATGTTTTTAAATGTTTTCCTCTGATTGTAAATGTAATGCATACTCATTGCAGAAAATCTAGAAACACAGACACATATTAAGAACAAAAATAGCGTTTCCCTGGTGGCGCGGTTGTTGAGAGTCTGCCTGACAATGCAGGGGACACGGGTTCAGGCCCTGGTCTGGGAGGATCCCACATGCCGCGGAGCAGCTGGGCCCGTGAGCCACAACTGCTGAGCCTGCACGTCTGGAGCCTGTGCTCCGCAACAAGAGAGGCTGAGATAGTGAGAGGCCCATGCACCGCGACGAGGAGTGGCCCCTGCTCACTGCAACTGGACAGGGCCCTCATGCAGAGACGAGGACCCAACACAGCCAAAAATAAATAAATAAATTTATTTTTTAAAAAAAGAACAAAAATAAATTACCTATAGCCAACCACTCAGAGTTAAATCTAGCTGATATTTGCTTTCCTTTTGCTCTATATGTACCTATATACATATATATGTGTCACAGAATTTGGATGGGGGCTTCCCTGGTGGCGCAGTGGTTGAGAGTCTGCCTGCCGATGCAGGGGACACGGGTTCGTGCCCCGGTCCAGGAAGATCCCTCATGCCGCGGAGTGGCTGGGCCCGTGAGCCATGGCTGCTGAGCCCGTGCGTCCAGAGCCTGTGCTCCACAACGGGAGAGGCCACAACAGTGAGAGGCCCGCATACCGCAAAAAAAAAAAAAAAAAAAAAAATTGGATGATACTGCATGTGTAATTCTGCATTCTAGTTATTGCTTTTTATTATTAATACTTAACATTGTACTGTGAATAACTTGCACTTTTATTAAATATTCTTCAAAATGTCTTTTTAATGGTTACATAATATTCCATTATACAGATTGCCTTAATTTATGAAGCCATTTGTCAGGTTTCCCTCATGAATAATGCTACCATGGACATCTTCCTACATAAATCTTTGTTTATGTGTTCGACTACGTATTTACTCTGAACTTGGTTCTGTGATAATCACTAGAGAAATAGCAGATTAGGTGGCAGGCATGATTTCTTTGTTGAGTAATGTTTTTCATCACTTCTTTAGGATAGATGCCTATATGTGGAATTGCTTTTTAAAACCTCTTAATACCTTATTGCCTTAAAATTTAATCACCAAATTGTGTTTTGCATAGGTTGTGCATTGCATGATTTACAATCCCCCATAGCCCACATAACCATAGCTAGCTTTCATTGTAGGCTTACTCTGTGCTAGATCCTTGCATGTATTGCTATTATCTCATCCCTGGATGAAGAAGACTCTATTAGTATTCTCACTTTACACATAAGGAAACTGAAATTTGGAGAATTATGGTACACATTTCTAAGAAGTGGAGACAGGATTCAGACCCAAGCAGTCTGACACCAGGTCCAGATCCTATCTGCTATACTATAAATTATCTTTATTGAATCTTTGCCAGTTAGAAAAGACAAGAGTGTCTTACTATGGGTTTTATGTCTATTCTTTTGCTTATGGGTGAATATACAAATTTCTTTTAAGTTTATCTGCTCTTTGCAGCCTTCACAGTGAACGATTAATGCCAACTTGATTTACCTCCACCAGCCGACACAATTCCTTGGTACCCCACCCACTCTTCCAAATGGTGCACACTCTGTAAACAGACATCAATTTTTATATTGAATTACCTAACAGTATGGGGTTTACCATGAATCACACACTCTAAACTAATCCAAACATAAAGATATTTACAAAAGACATTTTATAAATGTAAAATCATCCAAGGTCACAGTCGAGAACTGTTCTCTGTATACAGTAGTTCCCTATTATCTGAAGTTCACTTTCTGTGGTTTCAGTGACCAGATGTGTTTAACTGAGGGTCTGAGAATATTAAGAGGGAAATTTCAGAAGTAAACAATTTGTAAGTTTTAAATTTTATGCCATTTTGAATAGTGTGAGGAAATCTCATACTGTCCCTTTCTGTCCCACCTGGGATGTGAATCTCACCTCATCACAAGAAGGAGAAGGTAAGTACAGTATGATATGATATTTTGAGAGAGAGAAAGAGAGACCACATTTACATACCTTTGATTACAGTATATTGTTGTAATTGTTTTATTTTATTATTAGTTGTTGTCAATCTCTTACTGTGCCGAATTTATAAATTAAACTTGATCATAGGGGTATATGTATAGGAAATAACATAGTACATATAGGGTTTGGACTGTCCACAGTTTCAGGCATCCACTCAGTGTCTTGGAATCTATCCCCCACAGATAAGGGAGGACTATTGTAGTCAATTTCCTTTGATAGCACATATCTTAAAATTTAGTTTTGTAGTTTCCCCATTCACAGTTCTGTTACAAGACAGAATTTAGGGTTAAGGGTTGAGAATTTCCCACAGCCCGAAATCCCTACATCACTGGTATTCTTCCATCTCAAAGGACAGCATATGGCACTTCCTGGCCAAAGCCCACTGATCCAGCTAAGCTCTTCACTCTACAGCCGGTACAATATTTTTTTCCTGGAATGTTACTCATCATTCACTCATCTTCCCTTATCCTCAACCTCTGCCTCTTGAGCGTCTCCTGTCACTTTCCCTATAGACACACTCAAGCATTTCCCATTTTGGAAACCTTCCTTTGCTCACATTTTCTACTTGAGTTAACAATTTCTCTCCCCACTGTTGATCTAAACGTCTCAAAAGAATGCTCCATTCACTATTTCAATGTCCTGGCTTCCCATTAACGATTTAGGCTGACTTCCACTTCTCAGTACTCTCCTGAAGCACTCTTGATGAGGTTGAAAAGAGCTTCTTAAAACCAGGTGAAGTGGATCTTGTGATCTTTCCCTCCACGGATCTTTCTGCTGCATTTGACACCATCAGTCTTTCTTGAAAACCTCTCTATGCCCTCTTTCTGTCTCCCTGCTCTCTGATTCTTCCTTCTTTGTCCAATTGATCATATTCTGATTTTCCTTCCACTGCTCAAATTTTCTTGTGCCCTGCGGCTCAGCCTTTGGCTATTTACTCTTTTCACACTACATAGCCTCCATGGGTGATTTCATTTACATTTGTGGTTCAATTGCCTCCTACATCTGATGATTACAAATCTATACATCCAGACTGCACTTATCCCTAGTTTGAGAATCATATACCATTGAATACCTACAACCACCTAGATGCCTTATGAGTAACTCAGTGAGTCTCATTCATAAACCCCTTCTTTCTGTGTTCTTGATTTCAATTGCAGACACCACCATCCATTTATTTCTTAAATTGGGAAAGTCATCAGCTTGAGACTTCTTTTCTAAAATAGGTGTTTAGTGCTATAAAATTTCCCTTAAGTACTATTTACCAGAATCTCTCAAATTTCATATGTAATGATTTTACATTCCTTCCATTCAAAATACTTTCTAATTCACATTTTTTATTTCTTCCCTAACCAATGAGTTACTTAGAATTGTGTTATTTAGTTTGCAAACACTTGGGAATTCTATGTGATATATCTGTTATTTGTTTATAATTTAATTCTATTTTGGTGAGAGGACAAACATTGGATGTCTTAAATCCTTTTAGATTTGTTAATACTTGTTTTATGGCCCATAGAATTGTTAATCTCTTGCCACATGCCCCTTGTATACTTGCAAAAGATGAGTTTCTGCTGCTTTGGGTGGAGTATTTTATAAATGTCAGTTAGGTCAAGTTGGGTGACAGTACTATTCAAATCATCTACATCCTTTCTGTTTTTCTATCTATTATTTCTATCAATTATATTGACAGAGGGATAGTGACATCTCTGACCATAAATGTGGATTTGTGAATTTCTCCTTGCAGATCTATGAGTTTTGTTTAATGGATTTTGAACTCAGTTATTATTATGTATATTATTAAGCATTTGGAATTGTCTTGTTCTCTTGATGAATTACCTCTTTATCATGATGAAATGACCTTCTTTATCCCTGCTAATATTCTTTACTCTGAAATAAATGCTTTCGAATATTAATATAACCATTCCTGCTTTATTTTCATTAGTGTTAGCATGCCATATCATTTTCTCCATCCTTTAGTCTATTTGTCTTTATATTAAAATGCATTTCTTGTAGGCAGCATAGAATTGGATCATTCTTTTTAATTCAATCTACCAATCTCTGACTTTAATTGGGTGTATTTTGATCATTTACACTTAATGATTGTTTATATGTTTAGGTTTTAAGTTGTCATATTGCTATTTGTGTCATTTTCCCTTTTATTCCTTTTTTTCTACCTTAACTGCTTTTCTATGAATTAATCAGGTATTTGTTATGAATTCTTTTAATCTACTTTGTTGGATTACTAGCTTCAATTTTTTGTTTTGTTAATTTAATGGTTTCTTTGGGCTTTATAGTGTATACTTCTAACATCACACCCTGCCTACAAGTCCTATAATAGCACTCCCTGTATAGTATAAAGACCTTACAATATTATACCTCCACTTCTCCATTCCTGCCCTTTATGCTGTAGTTGTCATACAGTTCACATTTACATATGTTATAAACCCCACAACACAATGTTATTATTTTTGTTTAAAACAGTCAATTATATTGCAAGGAGATTTAAATAATAAGAAGATAATTTTGTGTATTTACCCCTGTAGTTATCATTTCCAGGACAGTTAGTTCCTTTATTTAGATCTAGATTTCCATCCGGAATCATTTTCCTTCTTCCTTAAGGAGATCCTTAAACATTTCCTACAGTGCAGTTCTGCTGGTGATGGATTCTTTCAGATTTTGTACATCTGAGAAGATCTTTACCTTACTTGTCAATTTTGGAAGATAATTTTTCTGGGTATAGAATTCTAAGTTGTCAGAGTTTTTGTCTCAGTACTTTAAAGACGTTGCTCTTCTGTCTTCTCACTTACATTGTTTCTGATGAGTAATTGGCAGTCAACCAGATTTTATTTTTCTGTACATAAGGTATCCTTTTTCTCTGGCTGCTTTTAAGACTTTTCTCTTTATCCCCGGTTTTGAGCAATTTGATTGTGATGTGTCTTGGTGAGGCTTCTGTTGCATGTGCTTGGGGGTTATTGAGCTTCTTGCATCTGTGGGTCTATAGTCTTCTTTGAGTTTGGAAAATTTTTAGCCATCATCTCTTTAAATAATTTTTCTACTCTTCCATCCCCCACCTCTACCCTCATACAGTTATAGTAGCTTTTTAAATGTCCACATCTGCCAATTTGAACATTTGTGTCAGTGCCAGTGTGATCAATTGATTGATTTTATCCTCATTATAGCTGTGTTTTTCTTTCTTCTTCTTCTTCTTTTTTTTTTTTTAACTTTGATTGAATGTTGGACATTGTGGCTTTGGTTTTGTTGGCTGCTGAATGTTTTTGTTTTCCTACAAACATTATTGAGCTTTGTTCTGTGGTGCAGTTAATTCTTTGGAAAGAGTTTGACGGTTTAGGATCTTGCTGTTAAGATTTGTTTGGTGGGATCAAAGCAGTCCTTATCCTAGGGTTAATAATTCCCCTTTATGAAGGCAAAAGTTTTCTAAGTAGTCTCCCCAATGCTCCTTGAGTCTGGAAGTTTCCTTGCTGGTGGGAACAGGCACTATACTTGGCCCTGTGTGAGCAGTGCACACAGTTTGCTCTAATCTTTTGGGGTCAGCTTAATCCCTGGCCTTGGGTAGTTTCCTTATACCTGTGCACTGATTAGTACTTGGCTGAATGCTCAAGGGGCTTCTTTAGATCCCTGGGGTTCTCCCTCTGCACCTCTCTCCTCTCTGGAACTCTGTCTTGCAAACATTGGCTGCCTTTGTCTCCACAGATTCTCCACTCTGTCTCTTCATCCAGGGAGTCTGTCAGGCTCCAGAACACACAGAGAGCCTAGACAATCACAGGGCTCACCTTATTCATTTCCCATCTCTCTGGGACCAGGATCCTTCATTGTCTGGTTTTTAAGACACAGTCTGCAGTGTCTTAGAAACCAGTGTGCTACATCTTTTGTCCAATTAGTGTTAGCTTCAGCAGAGAGTTAAATCCCATCTCTTATTTTATTCATCAGAAGTAAGAGTCACATTATAATAGCTTTCACCAACGTCTTTGTATCTGTCTCCTCTTGCAGTTTTGGGTGGGAGTGACTTGAAGGCAGGGTCTTTGACTTACTCATCAGGACGTGATCTGCACTGAGTGTGGCTCTGGAGGTCAGGCTGCCTGGATCCTCATTTTGATTCTGCCACTCATTGTTTAAGACTTTAGGAGAGTTACTTAATTTCTTTGTGCCTCTCTTTTCTCATCAATAAGTAGGCAAAGTAATAGTACCACTGCTTGGAGTTACTTTGAGGATTCAGTGATGCATGCAAAGTGCTTAGTAAAGCAGCTAGCACATAGCTGTTAATAAATGCTTGTATTAATCTTATAATAATATGTATCCCCACCTTAATACTGTATTTTGCTCCTCTTTAGTAGTGAGTGACACTCAAAACAATCTGGGTGAATGAGTGAATTTCACCCGCACTGGATTCTCATTGTTGAGCTTGCATCAACTGCTTCCTTCATAGGTGGAAACCTTCATCGCTGGCTCAGGTGTTTACTCACCATCATTGCAGAGCTGTGTTTCCAGTGTGATGAAGTCTTCATTTCCACTCCCCAGGTAGCTGGAGATGTGCAGACATTGTCTGTATTAGACACTATGCTTGGTTGGCTGAACGCAACTCTCCCTTGACCCAAATGGCAGAAAGCTATCTGTGGGCAATGCAGAACACAATATTTTACAGAATCAGTGATGCCTTGAAGGGAGCTGCAAACAGATAATGTGATGAGGGAACAAATATATCAGCACTTTCCTGATTAAGCTGATGCATTAGAATTGGCTTCAGACCACTGAATCTGGCATGATCATTTCATCCTCATTCCAGAAAGATGGCAGCTGGGATATTTCAAATATTAGGAAATTTGGAGGAATTTAGGGAATGATAGGTGTACAGAGGGAGGTGCATTTTATAAGGCTGAATTTGAAAACATGTCACAGTATTATAGATTCCAATACATGACATAGAGTTCCTTTTGCTATTACAGAATCCTAATCACTTTGTTTTCTTAGGTGGTACATTTTGACTCTGCACTAGAAGAAATATGTGCAAAGCATCTCCTTTTCAGCATGTCTTAGGCATACAATTCTTGATCATTATAGATTTTTATTTAATAAGTTTCTACATTATAGATTTTTATTTAATATAATATTGGTTTCTATATGTCCAGCTGATCCTTCCAGTCACTGGTTTTCTCTTTGCTAACAGCCCTGTCTTCAAATGGGCCTAAGGATATTTCAGAGAGGAGCAAACTTCACCCAAATGAACTTGAACATGGTAAATAAGTCGGACAGGGCCCTCTTGGCTTCCCAGATCTTCAGATTATTTGTTTGAAATGGGAACAAATTCCAGCATCCATCGAAGCAGATGTTGGATTTATGTCCTCATCAGGATGGGATTCAGATTTTTCTTTCAGGCCATTTTGGCTTGACTTTTATGGGCTTCTAAAGTATGGCAAAGATGTAAGAAAATGAAGTGGACCAACCCATTTTGTGCATCTGCATATTTGCAGGGGCTGATGAGAGGGCATGCACAGCTCACGGAAGCTCATAAAAAGGGTCACTGAGCTGGGAAATGGGCATTTTTTGCATCTTAAGTACAAGCTGTAAGTAATTAGCTTTATAGTCATAAATGTTTTCTATGTGTAGTTGATGCCTTTGCTGACAATGTCTTGTGTCTGAAAGTGGAGGCATGGGTGGAAACCTATTTTCTAAACTGGGACTTGCATAAGAAATTATTCCCAATCCCAGGGTTTGGAGAAGGAAGGGAAACCTTAAGCCTATTTCCAGTAAAGGTGTGGCTTGATTTTGATTTTTACATTTTACACTTCTAAACCTTGTTTTGTACATAGACTTCATAGCTGGTAGTATTGTTATTACAACTTCTTTGTTATTTACAGGTCAGAAATTTTGCTTTCAAATGTACCTGTGATTTCTACACATGGGCATACACACAGAGATGTATTTTTAAAAATTTAGGTGTCTGTTTTCATTGCATTTATTTTTATGGTTATATTCCATTTATGTCAAATGATAACAGTTTTCCATATATGGCAATAGTACCCAAATTGCTCCTAAACGAATGGTGAGTGAATAAAACATATTAAGTGAATGATAGTACAGGTGGCATAAGTGTATCACAAAAAGCATAAAGATGATAAACAGACATCTAGGGGAATGTCATCATGGACAGTGAGCTTCTCAGCCAGGCAGAGGGGGCCACCAGGTGCTGAGGACCACTTTGTGAACTGACAAATAAGCTTCCTGTGGACATTTTAACATCAGACAAATTTTAACTTCTCGGTGTCTCTGTTTACTCAGATGCAAAATTGGGGATATTAGTAACAGGAGGCTAATGCAGATAGACTACTTCTGCGCCTGTCGTCTGCTCTGCATGTGGTGGGCACCATGGCACCTGCCTAACTTCCTTCCAGTGGCTTTTCTCCCTGAATCCCATGGAGCACAATGGAGCAGGGTGCAGGGAGCAAAGAGTGGACCCAAGTGCAGAGCCAGACCTCAGCAACACCAAGTAGGGCCCTCTGGTCTTATGATTCTCTCCACCTTCCATGTCCTCTTACTTACTCTGGGAAGGTTCTAGAACTTACACATTCAGGTGAGACTGAGGACCTTTTAAAGTACTACCTCACCTCTCCCAGAACATGTGTACTGCATCAGGCCCAGGAGGGTGTTTCTATATCTTTAGTCAAGATTAATTTTGAAGAAGAGCTTTCCTTATATATTCTTTTCTCCCTCCCTCCCTCCCTCCTCCCTACCGCTCTCCCTCTTCCTTCCTTCCTTCCTTCCTTCCTCCCTCCCTCCCTCTCTCTCTCTTTCTTTCTTTCTTTCTTTCTTTTCCTTTCTTCTTTCCTCCCTCCCTCCCTCTCTCCCTCCATTCCTCCCTTCCTTCTTCCCTCCCTTCCTTTCTTCCTTCCTTCCTCTCTTCTCTCTCCCTCCATTTCTCTCTTTATTTCTTCCTTTTCACAAACATTTATTGAGCAAGTACTATGTGCCAGGTACTGGTCTAGGAGCTGGACACAGTAGGAAACCAGACAGACCAGCTTCTTGCTTGCCCACTCACCTTCTGGCTGGAGGAAGGCACACAATGTACGATACCTACAAGAACTTTAAAGAGAAAATTATTGAGTTTTATTTATTATTATTTAAATAATAATTTATTTAAATAAATATATTTATTTATTTATTATAATATTTATTAAAATATTTTATTTTAATATAAATGTTAAAATATTATATT
The DNA here is from genome assembly GCF_964165515.1 of Mesoplodon bidens. Classification (NCBI taxonomy): domain Eukaryota; kingdom Metazoa; phylum Chordata; class Mammalia; order Artiodactyla; family Ziphiidae; genus Mesoplodon; species Mesoplodon bidens. The sequence continues at coordinate 183,589,654 of NC_138177.1, forward strand.
ATTAAATATTATTATAAATTTATATTTAATATAAATGTTTAAATAAACATAAATATTTATATTTATATAAAATTTATTTATTATAATAATTAATAATAATATATAATAATATAATGATTAATAATTAAAATTTTAATAAATAAATAAATTAGATAAAATTTAATAATAATTAAAATTATTATTGATGGTGGAAAGCAACAGAGCAGTCAGAGTTTGGATGGCTCTTGGGCCTCTCAGTCACGTGACCCCTGGAGTTGGTGGATGGGTCCTGGTGGATCGGGTCAGCCTTGGTGCTGGTGGGGTTTGCTGGCTTAGTTAACAGGCCTCCACAGAATCATCATGACCTCTACAGTTTGCATATTCTCATGTCAAAACATCAGGGTGAAAATTGATTCTCCAGTTAAACTGGGACATACTAAACAATTGCTACATTGACTTGCTTTGAGAATATATTCTGGAAACCTCCTGCTCATCAGCTGTGTACCAGGCACTGCAGGCGAGGGATGGGCCCTGCCCTTCCCATGTAGAATTTCAATAACAGCTCAGATGGCAATGCACTCTTGGGGAGTGGGAACCCAGGCTGAATGCAGGGTCTCCCTTTCACCAGCTCTGAGCCTTTATACAAGTAACGGAGGGCCTCAGATTTCTCATTTGAACTACAACTGTCATTTTACCTTCGTGCATCATTTACATGAGCATCAGTGAACAAAACTTGGGTCTGCAAGCTTCAGAGTGGCAGGCGGAATAGGGACGTTACCTAAGATGGGCAGGTCCTACACCCCACAACTTGTGAATATGAGACCTTATGCAGCAGAAGGGACTTCACAGATGTGATGAAGGTCCTTGAGATGGGAGGTGATCTTGGGTTATTGCGGGGTGGAGTGTGGGGGCGATGTCATTACAGGATCTAACAAGGGAAAGAGGGAAGCCCAAGGTTACAAGATGATGGAAGCAGAGGTAGAAGTGAGGTGACTCCTGGGTGGGGACCCAAGCAAGGAATGTAGGAGCCTCTAGAAGCTGGAGGAGGCTAGGGAAGGGATTCTCCCCCGCAGCCTCCAGAAGGACACAGCCTTGCCCACACTTTGATTTTAGTTCAGTGAGACCCATTTTTGGCCTTCTGACCTCTAGAACTGACCGATAATAAATTGTGTTGTTTGAAACCATTAAGATTGTGGCAAATTTTTACAGCAGACACAGGAAACCCATACAGCAGCCAAAGTCCAAATCCAGCCGCTGCCTGTTTCCCTACTGACCGTGAGCTGAGAATGGTTTATCTACATGCATATTGCAATCGAATTGATGAAAGGAATCACCAACTTTAACCCCAGTTAAGCAAAATGTTATCCTAGAAACAAAAATTTTATTCTTATATCGCAAGAATGTTACTCAATTATTATAACAGCCATCAATAAAAACTTGTGGCAATTTGTTTCCTCTCGTTATATATGTACATACATCAACAATAAAGTTCCTACTGTATAGCACAAGGAACTATATCTAATATCCTGTAATAAACCATAATGGAAAAGAATATGAAAAAGAGCATATATATATATATGTATAACTGAATCACTTTGCTCTACACCAAAAACTAACACAACATGTAGTTATGTTATCAACTATATTCCAATAAAAAAAAAAGTACCTACATCATATTCTCAAGTTCACCTCTTGACACACAAAGCCTAAGAGAGTTACCATCTGGCTCCTTATAGGAAAGTCTTCTGAGCCCTGAACTAAGCCCTGTGGATATCCCGGCTGCGTGTCTGAGCCGGGGTTTGCTCAGCACTGGTCACTCTTTTTTTTTTGGCCACACCATGCACCATGTGGCATGTGGGATTTAGTTTCCCAACCAGGGATCGAACCCTCACCCCCTGCATTGGAAGCTTGGAGTCTTAACCATGAGACCACCAGGGAGTCCCAGCACTGGTCACTTTTACCAACATATGGGGTTGTGATCATGACCCTCCATTAGGGTATGTGATTATCCACTGAAAAGTCTATTTCCATTGTGTGATCATCACAGTGAGCCATTTGAGGGGGGGGGGCCCATGCTTCAACTATTTTATTCAACACAGCTGGGATTGCAGCAGAGTATGGGGAAACCAGTGTCCTGGGTGCCTGCAATGTCTGCCGGGAGGGGCCATTGAGAGGGGCTGGGAGGACCACCCATGGAGGGGAGAAGCAGGCAAGCATCCATAAAGGTCTCAGGCTGTCATGCCTCCTGCCCCCTGGGGCCCTCTGAGCGGGGCTATTGATGCCGGACACATGTTTCTTGAGTGAATGAATAAATGATGGGTGGTGGTGTTTATTTTCTTCATTTCACACCAGGGGACACTTTAGCCAGAGAGGGTGATGCTGCTTCCACCAGCTCCAGGAGGCACACAGGTGCCCTAGCGAGACTGCCCGGGTGGAAGCCTCTCTCCACTCACAGCTGTGCGGCCGTAGACAAGGTTCATAACCTCTCTGTGCCTTGGTTTCCCCATCTCCAAAATGGGAGTTATTATGGTTCCCCCTCTCGCTGGAGTGTTGTGAGGATTAATTACTATTTGTTAGAGCCCAGCACAGAGCAGGTGGTGTGGAAAGGGTAACGAATGACCGTCACTGTGATTGATTTGGCCACATTTGGCACGTCTGGGACTCACACATATGTTTCTGCCTACAGGCCTTGTGACCTTTTTGCTTCTTCTCACCTGCCTTTTTAAAGCAGGAGGAGGAATCAGATGTGTCATAAAAGGAGCCAGTGCTATGCAGGTCACTGAGGGACACTAAACCCACCCCTTATGGGACCACCAGCATATAGAAGAGGTAGTTTTTACAGCGATTCTTGGAGGATGGAAAGGGTCTCCGTAGGCCTGGAATGAAGGAAGGGTGTCCGGGTGGCAGGAACAGCATGAACAGAGGCTCGGAAGTGGGAAAGGTGGGGCCTTATGTTGAGGAGGAAAAACCACCCTGCCAGCCTGGGACAGGGGTACAGGTTAGGGAGAGGAGGGACAGAATGTGGGGGAAGGGCAGGCGGGAACATAGGCCGTTGCTTATCTTTCTCCAGCTTTACTGAGACTGGATTGACACTGTGTGTAAATTTAAGGTGTACAAAGTGATGATTTGGTACATGTATATATTGGGGAATGATCACCATAATAACATTAATTAACACTTCCATCACCTCACATACTTATTTGTGTGTGTGTATGCGTGTGTATGTGTTTATGTATGTGTGTATGTGTGTACTGTGTGTGTCTATCTGTGTATGTGTGTATTGTGTGTGCATATGAGCGTGCATGTATGTATGTAAGTGTGTATTGTGTGTATGTGTGTATTGTGTGTATGTATGTATGTGTATTATGTGTGTATGTGTGTATTGTGTGTTTGTGTATTATGTGTGTGTTTGTGTGTGCATGTATATGTGTGTGTTGTGTGCATGTGTGTACTGTGTGTTTCTGTATGTGTGTACATGTGTGTATTGTGTGTGTATGTATGTGTGTTTATGTGTGTGTGTGTGTGTGTGTGGTGTGAACTTTTAATATTTACTCTCTTAGCCCTTTTGGGTACTTAATACAGTGTTGTTACCTATGGTCACCTTGCTGTGCATCACGTCCCCAGAACTTACTCAACTCATACCTGGAAGTTTGAACACTGACGAACCTGCTTATTGAAAACAACGAAGGTACAGGTGACAAGGAACCACCTGAAAATTTCACAAGAAGAACAGCAGTTTTGGGGTGTGTGAGACCCCTTCCAGGTGGGTGTCTCACAGAAGGGGTCAGAAAGCACGTGTTCCCAAGGCAGCAGCCACAGACCCACTTCAGCAGCGATGCTCGTAAAGCGCCGTCCTGCTGAGGGCTGCTCTCCTGTTCTGGTTGTCAGGCCCACGCTGGATGGGAGGCGGCAGAGAAACAGGTGGAGATAAGACCCCTGTCTGGTCGTTGAGAGCAGAGCCCCCGGACCCACACCGTGAAAGGACCTCCTCCTGGTGGGGCACCTGGCCTCTCTTTGGGGTTTACTTTGCATCCAGCCCCCAGCCCCCAGCACCACCCCCCACCCCCGGGATGGACCCTCATGGACCTGGGGCCTCTGAGCGCACTCACCCAGGGGTCCCCTCCCATTTACTTCCCAAGTGGCTCCACTTCTAATTTCCTATTTGCAGCGATTTTACTTTTGGTTTCCGTTCCATGAACAGGTGCATGTGTCCTGGATGGGCTCGTCATCGGGATCCAGGCAGAAGCGCTGCTTATTCCATTTCTCTCTGCCCATCTCTGCCTGGTCCTTTCTCCCAGGACCCACCCATGGGTTCTTCTTCCCCATCCCCACTCCTCACATGTGCCTGGGCTCCCCGTGGCCCACCTGTCTTGACCTCTGCTCTCAGAGCCTCTGGAAGCATCACCAGATGTCAGTCCCAGCTGATGCCTGTCTGGTTCCCATCTCCAATGCTGAGTGAGGAATCTCCTGGGTTCAGCTCATCCCTTCATGCTGGGTCATGGGCTGTAGGTCACCTGTGCATGGTGACGGTCCAGTGTCCAACATCTGCCCAGTCAGTGCCAGCAGGGGCCAGGATGATACGGTGCATTGTGCAGCCATGGCCCTTCCCGTGTGGCCAGAGAGGGGGATGACTTCCCCTACAAGGGGGTATAAATAGGGCAGGCACAGGGTGTCTCCATTCCCATCCTGAAGATGTGGTGTGGGGCAGAGGTGGGATTGTTTAGAGTTAAGAGTCGAATCCACCAGAAGTCCTTAACCAGCACTGATTGTCCTGTATCTCAGTGCGGGCTAGGATGAGAGACAAAAACATGGCTCTGAAATACGATTTCTTAACCAGAGAGGGAACAGAAAACAGCAGCTCACTTCAAGGTGGGCTTCCTCACAAGAGTGGTGCGTACCTGCTCTCAGTGTTCCTCAGCTCTGTAGGGATTCCTGGAAATCATGTTAAATTCCCCTTGGTTCTCTCCTTCCTTTTGGAGAGCTTACATTTTTGCAGAGTCATGTGATTCCCCAAAAGCTTTTCCCGCATCAGCTTGGGAGAACCTTGAGCAATTCATGTGATGTGGGCATGTCTCCATTTCCAGCCCATCTCTCCAGCAGGAGACGTCTCTCCACCCTGATCTCTCAGAGCTGATGTTCTTTAGTTTGCCAAGTGTTAGGCTTTCTCTCCTGGGAGGATTCCTGCCAGAAGTCAGACACCCTTAGCTTCCCTAGGTGGCGGGAGAGGGGTTGTGAGGACAGGGGTGGAGAGCTCTCATCAGAGCGGGACCCACAAGTTTCCCCCTCATAAGGAGGGATCCCGTTCACACTTCTTGTCCTTCAAAGTGCAGGCTCCGTGGACCCATAGTTTTTAAATAATTCTCTCCAAAGTGACAGTCTGTCAGCTCCAATTGGAAACAATTTTTGTCCCCAAACACAGTTAAGGACCTGGAGTTATAGAAATCTTTTAAAACACATAATGAAAGTGAACTTTGCAGGGCTTTCCCCTGGCTGTAAACTGGTTTCTCTTGATGCTGCTGTAGTTCAAGCTCAGGACTGTCAAGAAGTCTTATCACGGACTTCCGTTCCCTTTGAGTCATTTTATTCACCTCTGTCTCTGGAGCTCCTCTCTCTTTTTTAATTTATTTTTTTATTTGTCTTATTTTTGTTTTAATTGAAGCATAGTTGATTTACAATGTTGTGTTAGTTTCAGGTGTACAGCAAAGTGATTCAGTTATACGTACATATATATCTATTTTTTCAGATTCTTTTCCCTTATAGGTTATTACAACATATTAAGTACAGTTCTCTGTGCTATACAGTAGGTCCTTGTTGACTACTATTTTATATAGAGTAGTGTGTATATGTTAATCCCCAGCTCCTAATTTATCCCTCCCCAACTTTCTCTTTACCATGTAAGACCAGAATGCCAGTTAGCCATTTTTCTTTCTTTAAATACCATTGGTAATGTTGTGTAACTTTTTGCATTATAAAAGTCCTGTAAGCTAATTGTGGGAGGAAACTTTTTAAAAAAAGGAACAAAATCTGTAACAATCTCACCACTGGAGGAACCAGAGCTATTATTTGGCTTACTGTATTCTGTTCTTTTCACTCACAATTTTTATGTGGTTATATTTCACATTTGACCCAGTATTCCTTCCTCAGAGAGCATTAAATCATAAAGAATTTCTTTGTCATTAAAGTGAAAATTAGAAGCTATGCTTATGCCAAACTTCCTGGTAGGTTTTGCTCTGACATGGACAGTGGAAAATTCTGGTGTCCTAGAGTTGGGTCTAGAATCCTTGTCAATCAAGAAGCAAAGTTATGCTTCCTGGGTCTCTGCAGCTCAGGCAGCCAGAAGAGGGACCTGAATTTCTTCTTTTTCTTTTTTTATTGAAGCATAGTTGATTTACAATGTTGAGTTAGTTTCAGGTGTACAACAAAGTGGTTCAGGTATACATACATATACATCTATTCTTTTTCAGATTCTTTTCCCTTATAGGTTATTACAAGATACTGAGTATAGTTCCCTGTGCTATGCAGTAGGTCCTTGTTGGTTATCTATTTTATATATAGTAGTGTGTATCTGTTAATCCCAAACACATGAATTTCAATGTGGGAAGAGGAAGGGAGAAGCCCTGCCTGGAGTGTGTGGGCTCTTGGCCTTTCTGCCCTGCAGATGACCTCTGCCAGTGACCTGTATGGGCTACGCCTTCCTCTGGCTTTTCCCTTTCAGAGATAACATCACACTCCCTCCCTACAACCCACATGGCTGAGACTAGGTTCCTTGGCTACTCCTTCCTCCCCTGTGGAATTGTCCCTCTGCAGGTCATGCATCACAATCTTCTCGAGTGGCGTAGAGCATTTAGCTGCATTTCTTTCCCAGATGCAATTTAGACCAGGAACGAAGGACATGGACTGATTAGGAAACAAGCCACTCAGCACTATATGGCTTTCTGCTCTTAACCCAGCCAGAGAGCCCATACTTTTCCATTTGGATTTGTGCATTTCTCTGTTAAGTCATCAGTTTCTGTTGTACATAAGTGAGCATCTCCTTTTTCTTTTCATTAAACAACAGCGGCACTCTTCAGGGTGTTCAGTGCCATGAAATAGAAAGCAAAGTTCTTTTTCCTCTTTAGAGCAAGTATAATTTTTACTCACTAAATCATCTTATAAGCTGGCTACATTTCCTGAAAGCATGTTTAAAAATTAAATAAGGTTCCCCTCTCATTAGTTGGGTGTGTGTCCTTTGTAGAAGGGTAAATAAGAATATTTACAGCAAAGGGAATTTGACTTTATTATGGAAAGTCTTACTTTGGAGTTTTGGGGGATACTCAGGAGAATTCATCTCTCTGTTACCTGTGTTGGATCTGTTACCTGCAGGATGGTGGCAACTGTGATATAGAGGCTTCTTTCTTATTTTCAGCCAGCACCTAGGCCGCCTCCTAATCCGCCTGCCATCAGATATCAGGGAATGGAATCTCCTTACAATGGCAGACTAATCATGGGAGGCATTCTCCAAATCATTTAAGAAAAAATAGTTAGACTACTGAGTGTTAGTTGCAGCTCCTTTCACAGGAGAGTTGAAGGTTGAGTCTGAATAGAGCAGGCCTGGGACTTACTGGGCATTTTTGTAGAGAACAGGGCTGCTTGCTTTGGGGGTTGTACAGGTGCAAGTTCCTCTGGAAAGTGACCTCTCTGCTATGTCTCATTTGCCTGACCCTAGTCCCAGCCCTGATGTAGACCCTCAATTTTATCTTATAAACCATCACAGACCTCATCTTAATCCTGCTCTCTGTGGACAGGTGTCCAGGCATTCCACAGTCATTTACTAAGTTCCTGCTGTGTGCCAGGGTTGCTGCAAGGTTCTGGGGGTGCCATTTAGTAGTTTACAGACTGGCAGAAGGACAAGTACAATACATTAACTCAGAGGAAACAACAAGGTCTTACTGTATAGAACAGAGTATTATATTCAGTATCTTATGGTAAACCATAATGGAAAAAAACATAAAAAATAGAATGTATATATATGTATAATTGAATAACTTTTCTGTACAGCAGAAATTAACTCAACATTGTAAACCAACTATACTTCAATTAAAAAAAAACTTAGAGGAAAAATAAACCTTAGCTTGTCCATATATGATGGCTGTGGTATGCAGTTCCTTTGCTTAGAAAGGATTTATAATACCTAAATACCTGAATAGTAATAGTAATACCACCATTAATAGTTTTACTATTAGTATAGTCATAGTGTTAGTGATATTATACTAAAAACATCAGTAGTAATATTGACAGTAATGCTGCCACTGTTACTAGCAGCAATAGTAACAGTGCTGTGCTGGTATGTGATACAGAGTACCCAGCAAATACTATGGTGCATTTTCTTGGTTTAGATTCTTGCCTTCACCACTTATTGGCCATGAGGTATTGGACAAGTGATTTAACATCCCTGTGCCTCCGTTTCCTCATCTGTAAAGGCATGAAAAACCCTATTTGCCTGACAAAGTTGAAGTCAACATTTGGTCTGATGGGATTTTACAGCCCTTAGAATGGAGCCTGGCACACATTGAGTTTTAGATGAATGTTAACAATTTTCACTCCATTTTGCTGTGTAGAGATCATAAAACTTCAGGGACACAGAGCAAGACCCACACATTTCTCCTGCTTCTGTGGGGTTTGGCGAGGGTGACGGTCAATTTTATGTGTCAACTTGACCAGGAGTTAAGGGTGGGGTGTCCAGATATCTGGCAAAACGTTTTCTGAGTGTCTGTGACAGTGTTTCCCAATGAGATGAACATTTGGATCACAGATCGAGTACTGCAGGTCTCCCTCTCCAGTGTGTGTGGGCATTATATGATCTGTTGAGGGCATGAATAGAATAATAAGACTGAATCATCTTAAAATTTGTATGGAGACACAAAATATCCCGAATAGACAAAGCAGTTTTGAGGGAAAAAAGTGGAGCTGGAGGAATCAGACTCCCTGACTTCAGACTATACTACAAAGCTACAGTAATCAAGACAATATGGTACTGGCACAAAAACAGAAACATAGATCAATGGAACAAGATAGAAAGCCCAGAGATAAACCCACGCACTTATGGTCAACTAATCTATGACGAAGGAGGCAAAGATATACAATGGAGAAAAGACAGTCTCTTCAATAAGTGGTGCTGGGAAAACTGGACAGCTACATGTAAAAGAATGAAATTAAAACACTCCCTAACACCATACACAAAAATAAACTCAAAATGGATTCAAGATCTAAATGTAAGACCGGACACTATAAAACTCTTAGAGGAAAACATAGGAAGAACACTCTTTGACATAAATCACAGCAAGATCTTTTTTGATCTACCTCCTAGAGTGATGGAAATAAAAAGAAAAATAAACAAATGGGACTTAATGAAACTTCAAAGCTTTTGCAAAGCAAAGGAAACTATAAACAAGATGAAAAGACAACCCTCAGAATGGGAGAAAATATTTGCAAGTGAATCAACAGACAAAGGATTAATCTCCAAAATATATAAACAACTCATGCAGCTCAATATTAAAGAAGCAACAACCCAATCCAAAAATGGGCAGAAGACCTAAATAGACCTTTCTCCAAAGAAGACATACAGATGGCCAAGAAGCACATGAAAAGCTGCTCAACATCACTAATTATTAGACAAATGCAAATCAAAACTACAATGATGTATCACCTCACACCAGTTAGAATGGGCATCATCAGAAAATCTACAAACAATAAATGCTGGAGAGGGTGTGGAGAAAAGGGAACCCTCTTGCACTGTTGGTGGGAATGTAACTTGATACAGCCACTATGGAGAACAGTATGGAGGTTCCTTAAAAAACTAAAAATAGAATTACCATATGATCCAGCAAACCCACTACTGGGCATATACCCAGAGAAAACCATAATTCAAAAAGACACACATACCCCAGTGTTCATTGCAGCACTATTTACAATAGCCAGGACATGAAAGCAACCTAAATCCCCATTGATAGACGAATGGATAAAGAAGTTGTGGTACATATATACAATGGAATCTTACTCAGCCATAAAAAGGAACGAAATTGAGTCATTTGTTGAGACGTGGACGGACCTAGGGACTGTCATACAGAGTGAAGTAAGTCAGAAAGAGAAAAACAAATATTGTATATTAACGCATGTATGTGGAACCTAGAAGAATGGTACGGATGAGCCGGTTTGCGGAGCAGAAGTTGAGACACAGATGTAGAGAACAAATGTATGGACACCAAGGGGGGAAAACCGCGGTGGGGTGGGGATGGTGGTGTGCTGAATTGGGCGATTGGGATTGACATGTATACACTGATGTGTATAAAATTGATTAAAAAATTCTGTAAACACTAACTATAAATTGCAGGGTGTCATGCAGTAATTGTTCAACCGCATTTTCTGCTTTTGGAAGAGAAAGTAGCATTTCATTATCTAATTATGTTCTAGGACTAATGTAAGTGTTAATCATGGACAGTGGTGTTTTTCGATGATTTTATTCTGTTCCACCTCAGTAATTCTCAGGTTAGTCGGGATTTGTTACACTTCAAGGATTTTAATTCCATACTATTAAAACTATACAACATCTGTAATACTCATTTGTAGACTCATACCAAAAAGTTAACTTCCCAAATATTAAAATTGAAATGATCATTCATTAAAAAAAAAAAGAATAAGAAGACTGGGCAGGAGTGTATTGTCTGTCTGACTGCAGGACTGGAACATCCGTCTCCTGTCCTTCATGCTCCTGGTTTCAGGTCTTCAGACTTGAACTGAATTTCACCACCAGCTTTGCTGGATGTCCAGCCTGCAGACAGCAGCTCACGGGAATTCTCAGCCTCCATGATGGATGAGCCAATTCCTTATAAGGACTCTCTTTCCATATATATGTAGAAATATAAATAGAAATGTACATATACATATTATAATACATATATTTAAATGTACATATACATGTGTTATAATATATATATTATGGATAGGAATACCTATGTTTCTATCTCCAGCTCTAGATATCCTAATGGTTCTGCCTCCCTGGGGAACCATGGCTAATAGAGTGGGTCTGGGTTACGCTGGGTTTGCTCATGTCAGCTGGGGCCTCAGCTCCATGCTTGGCTTAGGATCACAGGCCAGCTTGGGTATGAGCTAACCACTCCAATGGCTAAAGTGCTTTCAAGACTTTACTTGCAATCATTTACTAACATGTCATTCGCCAAAGCTTGTCCTGTGGCCAAGCCCAGGGCAGGGAATGGTGCCTGCCCACAGTGGGAGGACACTGGGGTTATGGCCAAGGGTATGGAATTGCATGAATGCAGTCTGCTAGGGATGGCCCTGGAGTTCACTCCTACGTCTGACCTAAATACCCTTAGCTCTACTTAGAGTAGGGTTTCCATCTCTGCAGTGGCCAAGAATGGGCTTGTCTGAGTGTGTTGAAGACCCAGGCATCATTGTAGTGTGACCTTTACTCACGTGGCCAAACTCTTTTGTGTGGAGCTGAGACCTTAACACCCAAAACAAGTTTGAATCTTCTGCAGTGAAATTGTTCCTCTCTTCCTGGGGGTGATGAGGAGGGGTAGGTTACAGTGTGTGGGTTATAACATCACTCAGGAGACATCTTATCTAAATCCTCATAACAGATGTTTGGCGAAAGGTGAAACTGACACATAAGCTGCTTAGAAGTATTGTCAAAACTCTCATAATCTCTCCCAACATATTTAACCAGTGCGTGTTCCACCCAGGGTGGCTGGCACACTGCACCTTATCAATGTTCACCAGATACAGCTTGGAATGACCGAGGAGCAGGTGACTTTGAAACAGAGAAAGGAATCTTCTGGGCTAAGGAGAACAGCAGTGCACAAACTGCAGGATATTCAGAAGAAAATGCGTTATCAGGTCAGACAAATCTTACCTGTGTGTGTACGTTTTAAGAAGAAAACCAAAGATCATTAACTCATCAGCCCAGAAGGAATCCTGGCCATCCTGTGTATATTCTCCTACCTTCCTTGCTTACAAATGTCCCATGAAGGGTATCGTCCCCATTCTGAGTTTTCCAAGAAAAGGAAATCCAGAAGTGTCCCGTTGCAATGACCTTTACTTCCCTACAGCTTGTATGACGTCCCTGTCAAAAAAAGATGTGCTTATCGAGTATCTTTCCTTGACACCCCAGGATGAGTGCTTGGGGAAACAGCTGTAAGTGAGAGTCACGGTGGAGTTATGTGGAGGAGGGCGTGGGGTGGCCAAGTTAGAGCTGAGAGACTGGAGCTCGTCCAGGCAGCATCTGTCATTTCCTGGTTCATGGGACCCACAGGTCCCTCTGACACCCCTAGTCTAGTCTGAGCTCCTCAATACCAAGGAGGTGGTGCTTCCTTCTGTATCTCCATGTACAAGTTTCTGGCTGAGAAAATGTCTCAGAAAATGTGAGGAGAGAAAGAAAGAGGGGAGAGAGATAGAGGAACTTGGGGTTTCCCAAAACTTGAGAAATGGACATACAGCAGTCAGGTGTCCCCTGTTACCAGGACTGGGCTGTCTAGACATCCTTCGTCTTCAAGGTCTAGCTCAAGTCCATATATTCTAGAAAGATCCTGAGAATCCCAGCTGTGCAGCACAGTGGCAGGAGGACTAGACCGCAGGCAGGCAACCGGGTTCCTCACTCAGCTCTGCTTCTGACAAGCTGTGTACTGTGGACAAATCAGGGGACCTCTTTGGGGCTTGGTTTTATCATCTGTAAATGGATTAGCCTTGTTTCCTTCTTTCCTCCCTTCCTTTCCTCCTTTCTTTTCCACTTATTCTCTATCCACCGATCTTTCTGAAGGGTATGGTCCAGGACCCCTCCCTCCAATAGTCACAATGTCTTGAGGGTCCTTGAGTACAAACAACAACAAAATAAACAAATAAGCAAAAAAGACGACTACAATGCTGCTTAAAAGTGATTTGAGAGATGTTGTGACCACATGCGGCCAAAAGGCTCTAGGGGAGAACAATGAAAAATGAAGCTTATTTCAAAGGGGTCCCTTTCCATCCAGGTCTGTGTGGATCACAGACGCCAGTCTCTATAAAGGCACAGAGGAGGGCAGGCTTTCGAAATCCATCCCTCCAGGGCTTCCCTGGTGGCGCAGTGGTTGGGAGTCCGCCTGCTGATGCAGGGGACACGGGTTCGTGCCCCGGTCTGGGAAGATCCCACATGCCGTGGAGCGGCTGGGCCCGTGAGCCACGGCCGCTGAGCCTGCGCATCCGGAGCCTGTGCTCCGCAACGAGAGAGGCCACCACAGTGAGAGGCCCGCGTACCGCAAAAAAAAAAAAAAAAAAAAATAAATAAAAGAAATCCATTCCTCCAGAGTCATAAGCTCATTGTGACATTTGTAGAAATGCACATTGGTTTCTTTCACCATCTCAGCTTCTCTGAGCCAAGAGGGCCGTTTGGTTCCTGAAGACACTTAATTCTTCCAGCTTTTTTTGTTTTCTGGAAAGGAATGCAGACCACGTAATATGACACAAGATGAGTTGGGGGCTGGTGGGAGTGTCCAGACCCATTACTGGACCAGTGGGGGGAGCAGGGGGGACACCTATGCAGTTGTCTGGGTGGGGGATGGGGGAGAACTCTGACTGGTCCTTGCTTCCTGCAGACCTCGTTTCTGTTACCGTTAAGCCCCTATTAACTTTGGCTCATGTAACACCAAAGAGATTAATGAGGAATTGGATGGGGTCGTCAGGGACTGCCTGCTATAGCGGTGACATTGCCCTTTCCAGGGCTGGGCCCTGGACTCTGGGCACTAATTTCCCTACCAAACCTATTCCAGGGTCACATCTTATCCTCTGAATTTTCAAGTGTGAGTAAATCATCACACACAAGGCCGTCATGTCTTCCCCTTTTAAGCCAGTTCACTCTTCAGGTGTGACCCTGGCTGGGACATTTCCTCCTGGTTAGTGGGATCCTGTCCCCCCATCACCTATGGGAAACCATCCATGCAATACCACAATGAGGTGTGTGATAAAAATGATGGGGTAAATTTATGTCATAATTAAAGTGAGTCGATTATACATTTCTTGAAACTTTAAGAATTATTTAATGAATGTCTCATTTTGATCAATCTTAATGCATTGATACAAATGAAAAATGCCTTAGGAAAAGGCAGCGATGCAGCAGCAATTGTATTTAATTCTCAGTTGAATGAATTTTAGTCAGCAATGGCATTATAGGACCACAGTGTAGAGATTACTGACCTTGCTCGAAGGGAGATGTACTTTATTTATAGGGTCTGGGGACTTGTTACCAACCAGTTGAGGCAAGTAAAGAAAAATCTCCCTTAAACAGAAAGCTGAGTCCCAGAGAAAGGAGATTCTGGTTAAATAATTGTTCAGAGATTGAAAGTATATAGCTGCCTTTCATCCCAGCTTTGTTACAGAAAATCCTGATGTGATGCATGGGGCCACCTGCATGGAGAATATGGGAGATTTTTGGTAGGCTTTTTAAGGGGAAATATAACATATGCAGGCAAGTGTACAAACTGTACAGCTTGATGAATGTTTATGAAGGGAGTGCACCTGTACCAGCACAGCAAGGGCCAGGCTATGGAATGTTTCCAGCACCCAAGGATCTCCCCGGGTCACCTCCCAGCCACTACAACCCCCACCTTCTTACCACCTTCTGATTTCTATGATGATCAGTTTGTTTGTTTTGCCCATTTTTTTTTAACCTCCTGTGCAGGTAACCCTAAAGCATATCCCCTTTCCTGTCTGACTTTTTTCCCCTTAACATCCTATCTGTGAGATTAATCCACATTGCTCTATGGAGCAACAGTTTTTCTTTTCACCATTGTCAAAATAGACTACAGTTTATTTCCTCATCCTATTGTGGATGGGCAATTGGATTGTTTCTGGCTTGGGGCCATTATGAAGAGTGCTGTTGTGAGCATTCTTGTGGGGTTTTGGTGAATGTATGTATGCGCTTCTGTTGGAGGTACGCCTGGGCCCAGGAGACCGACCTCTTCTCTAGCTGCCCCGACTTTCTGAGTGACCTCCTTCCATCCTTGGTGCCTGATGGTGACCCGCCGTGTTGTCATACGACTCTAGCTCTGAATTGCAAACTGCTCAATGCACCTGCTCAGCAGGAAGGTCTACCTGGATGTCCATCACCTCCACTCCAGGTGCAAGTAAATACTGGGGCAGCACTGCTGCTCTCTGATCCAGCCCCGCAGCAATCCTGCTGGCTCTGCCTTTGCTCCAGGTGCTATTGCTGTTCACCCCTTACCCCCAAATTTGTTATGTTAAAGGGATAGTCATTCTCATCTGCTCACAGAGCCTGTGGGTCAGGAGTTGGGACAGAGCCCAGTGGGGACAGCTGGCTTCCACTCCGTGGGGTCTGAGACCTCAGCTGGAAGACTCAGAGGCTGGGAGAGACTCACTGGAGACTCACTCCTCTGGAAGCATCTTCACTCACGTGTCTGGTGTTCAGTCAGGAGACCCAGAGGCTAGCGCTGCTGACCACAGCCCATTCCTGGCCTCTCCGTGAGGCTTGGCTTCCTCACAGCATGGTGGCCTCAGGGTGGTCACACTTCTCACAAGGCCACACGAGGCTCCCAGTGGAGTGTTCCAGTGAACAAGGGAATGATACATCATATTTTAGGTCCAGCTGGGATGAAATGCAGCACCACTTTTGCCATATTCTATTAGACAAAGCAGTCACAAGCCTGCCCACATTTAAGGGGACGGGAATTGGCCTCTGCCTCTTGATGGGTGAGGGGTGGGGGCCAAGGGCACATGGCAGAACAGTGGGACAGTGTATATGGTGGGGGGGATCTGCCCTCAGAAATTTCAACCTGCCACCCGCCATCTTCACATCACACCCAGAATGCTGCCACTTGGCCCCACCTACAGAGCTTTCCCCAGGCTTCAGGCACCGTGTTATATGTCACCTGTGCTCTAGTGAATGGTACGAGTTGTTACCTCTCACCTGTACTATGGATGGTACTGGCCATGCCAGTATCAATGGTGATCACATCTATGGCAGGTAAATGAATTAATATGTGTCAAGCAATTAGAACAATTACTATTAATTACTATTTAGTCCTCACACAGCTTTGGAGGCAGTATCCCATTTTATAGGTGAAGAGTTTGGGGTGAAGGGAACCCCGTGACCCAGCTAAGCCCACATGGCTCTAAGGTAGCAGCGACTGTCCTGCTAACCACCTCCTCATGCTGCCTGCTAGGTGTGGTTTTCTGATCAGGGATATTTTGGATGCAAGGCACAGGGACCTACTGGAGTCAATGTAAGTTACAGGGAATTTATTACAAATGTGTGGATCAGCCTCCAGTGTATTGCTCAGACAGCCTGGGCTAAGGTGCAGTAACAAGCAGCTCCACACCAGTGATTTTGCACAACAAAGGTCTACGTCTGCTCACATGTAATCTGCTGGGAGTCCAGATGACTCTCCATGTCCATCACCAGTGGTCTCTGTCAGGGACCCGATGTGATGGAAGCTTTACTGTAGTGGTAGAGGGAACGGACACAGCCAGAGGGTTTCCCACCAGCAGTCAAGTGCTCTGGCCAGCAATCACATGGGTGCCCACTGCCCACTGGCCTGACCAGTGACATGTCCCACCTGACTGCAAGGGACGTGGCAGGGTGGTGCCCCAACATGTGTCTGGCAGGCCATCAAAGCTGAGATGGTGTGAAGATAGAGTCTGTCTATACCACTGTTTTAAAATACAGGTTTTTTTTTATTATTTAGGTATGGCAAGATCACCAGATCAGAAAATAACTACCATTGAAAAGGTAGTTTGTTTTGTTCACGGATCCCAAGGGAGGCGACATGTCTTTCCATGTAGGGCCACATGGGGAAGCACCAGAGTTGGTCAGGAGGCAGAGGGAAAAAGAAAAAAGATGTGGGCAAGAGTCTTAACCATGGTTTCCATGGAAAACAACAGATGAGGTGGGGTAGGTGG
The DNA here is from genome assembly GCF_964165515.1 of Mesoplodon bidens. Taxonomy (NCBI): domain Eukaryota; kingdom Metazoa; phylum Chordata; class Mammalia; order Artiodactyla; family Ziphiidae; genus Mesoplodon; species Mesoplodon bidens. Next base: position 183,606,574 of record NC_138177.1, read on the forward strand.
GTTTAGGTTTGGCTAATTTGAATGATTTCAGTGGGCTCGGGGCAGTCGCTAGCTGTCAGGTACCTACTCTGGAGTGATTAGGGCAAGTGGCTAGTAACCTGGAATTGATGGAGTAGGTGATGGGGGTGTGGGCTGCGGATTGGTTGGTTTGCATTGGAAGCACATTCTCATAATGAGGAAGCCACTCTCTCTGGGATCAGCTGGTCCAGGGAGGGGCAGTCCCTCAAGGGTCAGTAGGGCCGCAAGATGTCAAAGCATCAGAAATACAGGAAAGTGGTTGATACAACCACAACTGGGCATTGAGGAAGGAGACCACGGTAGATGTGGAAGTTAATGACTCCTGTCTCTGACCCCCTGTCTCCCTGTCTCTTCTTTGCCGGAGTCCAGCTCCAGCGAGTCCAGGGATACCCGAGGGATGGATAGCGTCGGCGAAGGAAATAATTCTATTACTTCAGCATTGCATGTTTCTTTCTCTCATGTCTTTATTCTTGATTCTTATTCTTGATTCTTTTGTTTATAATCACAGGTTTATATATTATAGTTGATTACATTACCAGGTACGTGGCCAAACAATCTTAGCATAATCAAACCTCAAAATATTCTATAAAGATTTTTTAAAACAAATATCCCCTAGCTTCTAGATGTCCTATTAAAATATTTCCCCAAGTTCCCATTAATCACAGGTTGTTTCTTAGTAACCAAGTCAAGCAGTTATATGATTATATCAATTGTAAAAGTTGGAGCTACTTGTTCCTATTTTTCTTCTTGCATGAGCAACCTTTTACAGTGGTTCCATGAAAATATTTACAATGTACCTGCATGCTATTTCTCGTTGTTTTCTTCAACTAAGACAGTGTTTTCTCCCTATCCTGGCAACGAATTCTGCTCTAGTCATTTGTTTTTCTATAATTAATCTTCCTTTATAATAGAACCATAAATTTCCTATGTCATCAGAAACTCCGGCCCATGGCCATAACTCCATACTAGAGGGTGTTTTTCGTAAAAACATCCCCTTAGTTCTAGGCTCTTAATTCTTTACCTATTTCCCCGGGGCTTTAGTGGGTACTTCCCATTCTGTGGTAGTTTCAGGAGGGGGAGTCCTAGAGGAATTTTTCTTTCACGTGGAGCAACATCCTCCCAAAATTGCCCCTGTATGTAAATTTATTATCATAAAACATAATAACAGAGCTGTAGTCCACCTTCCTGGCACGGCGCTGCCTTGCAGTTTCGCCTTCCGTTGCTCATGACTTTGTCATGGTGCAATGGCTCCAGGATGGCTTCCGACACTTCTTTACTCTCTGTTGTCACCGGCTTCCTGCTGGCCCAACCCTGGATGTCTCCCTGATGCTTCACTTCACTTATCCACTTATTGCTGGCCAGATTTACAATGTCCCGATGCCAAAAGCTCAAGAGGGGATGCTGGTAGGCACAGCTCATCTTTCCTCCCCAGGTCATTGGTCACTCTGGCCTGCGTATGGGATGTTCTGATCCAGTTGGGTCTGGCCAGGGACGAGGAGTCCCCACGTGGCAGGGATCAGTCCCTTCAGAAGGAGCACTGGCAGATGGTCCCAGAGATTCACATCTCCATGGACTCTGACTTCCACCAAGTACCCACCAGTGTCCTTCAGTGAGGCCAAGCAGAGTTGGCTCGGGAGCTGGTGGGGAGATCAGACAGACACCATTATTTAAAAAGTACCAGTCGCCACGCATGTGGCAGAACTCATCAGATATGGGTTCAGGGCCAACTGGGACCTGGAGTGGCCGGGCCTCTGCAGGGCCCACAGGAGGCGGTCATTAGCTCTGGGCAGACTTCCCTCGACCAGGATGTTGCACCGTGGAAGGTTACGGGGAGCTGGCGGCCGCACTGTGTGTGTCTCTCTCAGACTGATTATCTCATTTTGCTAGGCCCCACGCTGCCAGAACACAGAGTGCTGTTAACAGCCCCTATGCCCAATCAATCACTTATTCATACAGCTGAAGATTACAGTTGCTCATTTGCTACTTCCAGTCCAACTTGTCATGGAGTGTCTCCGGGGAGACATCTGCACAGCTGTATTAAAGCCATCCAATTCCTTCTCCATGGCAACAATTGGGGAGGCTGGAGACCCCTCCAGCCACCGCGCATGAGTTGGAAGCGAACTCCCACCGGAGCCCACCTGCCCCAAGCAGCAGCGGGCAGGGGGAGTCTTTATTAGCACCTTCGTGCCTTCCAGCCAATGCTCATCAACACGGTTGACGGATTGCAAGCCATTTGTCATTGGTGGGGTAGATGGGCCCGGCTGTCGGCTCTCAACAAGGCCCACTCACCCTTCTGGGGTGATAAGATTCAATCTATGGACTGTTTATTGAGAGCCTGTTAGCATTGACCTCGGGGGCTACTTGTGAGTTTTATTAATCAGGCTGCTGTTTCCAGCCAACTTCAGCTTGCAGGAGAAGATGGATAGTATCTAGTATCTGAGGGGCCAGCTGCCCAGGAGGAAGCATAGTCTCCACCCCATCCTCAGAGAGCTGCAGTGCACTCGCCAGGAGGGAAAACGCCCATGGGTGGGACGAGTCTCTCCATGCTTCTGTGGGGGTCGCCACTGCCCATTTTTGGATGCTGCATGTCTGCAGGGAGGCGCCGGGGAGTTTTCACCAGCAGGCACTTCATCTCAAGGGAGTGCCTCATAGCTCTGTGGATAAGCACCAATTTTTATCTTTGCCGAGATGTGTGTGAACCATCAATTTTTGACCAATACTTGAGGGGTCAGAACTCACCCTCAAATCAAGACAATTCACTTTTGCTTAGGGTCTCAAGTATACATCCCGAAAAGAGGCGCATTGGAAACAGCTGAAGGGAGGAGATGCATACAAGGGCAGTCTCACGCCCTCCCCCTGCTCTGCAGACCCCTCCATCGCTGGAGCAAAGATAAATCTCTGGTGTCTGGCATTTCCTCTGTGGGTCTCAGGGAGCCCTTGCCTGTGCCAATCCGTGAATACCTCCTGGCTCCAAATCCCATTCGACAGTCAGTGTATAACTAAGTGGTCTGGCACCTTTTGAACAGAAAGTCTGCTTCTGGTATTCATCTCATGCTATTAGGAAAACCTCATTCTTTTAGCAAAAGGTTCCTGGCACCACTGAAATTCATGTTCGATTCTGACTCGGCCCAGCACGGAAACTTCCGGGGAGGTAGCTTTTGACCTTTGCAGGATCCGATCGGTTATTAATCACTGTAAATCTGGAATAATCTCTACAAACATATTTTGTTCCCTACAAATATATTTGTGTCAGCTTTCTCTAATAAATCTCACGTCAGGTGGACTATTGTCTCTCTTCACACAGCGGCTCCCAGCTGAAATATTTAAACACTATAGGAGCAATAATAAAAAACGCTTGCTGAAGTCACTTTTGTTTTAGGAAAACAGACTACAGTAGGTAGCAGATTTATTACTTACAGAGGCCTCCATTTGGGGCTGTATTTTTTTTTTTTTCCCTTGGCGGATTATTTTCTAGCTTTAAAAATCACAGAAGAAGTTCATGTTTGTCCCGGGCTTTATGCAAAAAGGGCAAGACATCACTCTTTCTAATGAGAAAAGATTTGAAGCAACCTAAGAAATAAAAATAAGAAGCTTCTTGGAATCTGGCTCCATCATTTTTTCCCAGGTCCTGTTCTCTGATAAGGAAACACAAGGTGATCTTGGGCTTCCATCCAGACTTCTCACCTAATGGAGTTCCCTCCTTTGTGAAAACTACCATTACTCTCACCCTAAATTTGCCCCTACCATTGTGATAAGCTAAGGGTGGAGCTTGAAGAAGAGTCACCGGGATGGGGAGAGAGGACACTTTGACAGGACGGTCGTACAAGAGGGATGACTAAGGATGTTTCCCCGAAGCTCTTTTGCCTGGGAAATCCAAAGGTACAACTAAGACCTAGCCTTCCCCTGGGTTATTTTCTCTGAATTGCCCAGAGAAATATTTATTACACTAGATTGTACCTGTCGACTGAAAAAAAGAATGCACAACCTAAACGTTGAGAGTTATGTTTTATTTGGTGGACATACTGAGGACTCAAGCCCAGGATGCAGCATCTCAGACAGCTCAGAGGGACTGCTGTGAAGAAGTAAGGGAGCAGCCAGGGTATATAAGAGTTTTTCAACAAAGACCAGGTAGTGGGAACATCAAAAGATTACTGTTAGTTAAAGAAAACCAGACATCTCGAGTCAAGGAATTTAGCATTTTTCGATGTATGGGAAGATGCACGAGTCTGGGCTCATTGAAATCATTCCTTTGATATACACCTCAGCTCTCTGAGGCCAGTATCCTGTGTTCTTTCATCCTGAGTCTCCTCAGGGTGCACCCTCAGGGGTGACTGCAGTGGCTTTATGGTGGTCATCCTGTTTCCATCCCGAGTTCCCTCAGGGCTCACCGTCGGGGGGCGGGGGGGGGGCGGGTGCTGTAATGTGATGGCTTGATGGCAGCAACATCCTTTGTCTATTAATATGGCAGCAACATTTTCTTTGACATACCCCATCTCTATTAAGCAGGTTCCTATATAGATTGATGCAGTAGATAAGTCATGAAGAGCCTGGCATCGCCCTGAGAACAGGAAATCCAGAGAAATGTGGGACGGGGGTCAATGGTTGCATCTCCCTGGGACAGGAGACAGGAGAAGGGTGTGAATAAGAGGCTATAATCTACAGCAAATTCCAGTCATGATGTTGTTGTTTTATGAACTATTGATACTTATCGGTCATTAAAGGTCATTATCAGGTTAATCAACAGGAGAAATTGCACTGGGTGGTGAAGGAAGCTTGGTTGGTTGTTGTGTGGTGTGAGGATTGTACAGCTGGGGCAGATGGGAAGGTTGGATTCTGCTTTTTCCATATGTTCTTGTGTAGGTGAAAATATCTGAGCTTCCCAAACAAATGACTATGACTCACACACTTGGACATTCTAAAAATATCAGCCATAGCAAAGAGTGTGGGGATCCCCTCTGAGTCTCTTATGAGGACGTTAGGATGGGAGAGAGTCATCCGTTATGTAAACGATAGTCTATGTGGAGAGATACTCAGGGGACATTTGAGCGTGGAGTCTGTTCCTGGCTACAGTCCAGCCACATCAAGAAATCAGCTGATGGTACGTGTCTCTGTACAGGACCATTTCACCTAGAAGTGCTGCTTACAAGGTTGCTTTTCTGAGAAGTTCTACGTAAACCCGGTTGCCTGAGGGAGGTCTGCTCTTCAAAATAACCCTTCTTTCAGGGGAGGAATTGCCCCTTTATTTATCCTCCTGCCAAGTTCAGACTTTGCTGTGTTATCATGGCTTTGTGCAGGGCCAATTGCCCTTTCTGTACACCTGCACATTGAAGAACCAGGAGAGGGACACCAGGGCATCCAACTTTCACAAGAGGCAGGAGAAGCTAGTCAATGTACCTGGCTAAACCTGGAGAGATGATGCTGTGGACACCTGGGGTGCCCTGGAACCTACCTAGGTGTCCAGCCCAGGTGATGTCCACACAAGGAGCCAGGTGAGAGGATGGGGACAGGGTGCAGCAAAGATAAGGTTGGTCAGGTCAGAGATCTTGGGGTCCAATGGAGGAGGGAGCTGAGGTTGGTTCTCAGGGGACACTTTCCTGAGATGTTCAGCTGCATCCGTCTGAGAGAGGACATGGGGACTTCAACCCAGAAGCCAAGAGGATGGGACCAACCAACCGGTACCCTAGCAATGCTGATGTGCAGCTAAAGAGCAATGGCCAAGACATGGAAACAACCTAAATGTCCACTGACAGATGAATGGATAAAGAAGATGTGGTACATATACACAATGGAATATTACTCAGCCATAAAAGAGAATGAAATAATGCCATTTGCAGCAAGGTGGATGGACCTAGAGATTATCATACTAACTGAAGTAAATCAGACAGAGAAAGACAAATACCATATGATATCACTTATATGTAGAATCTAAAATATGGCACAAATGAACTTATCTACAAAACAGAAACAGACTCACAGACATAGAAAACAGACCTGTGGTTGCCAAGGGGGAGGGGAGGTGGGGAAGGGAAGGACTGGGAGTTTGAAATTAGCCAATGCAAACTATTATATATAGAATGGATAAACACCAAGTTCCTACTGTATAGCACAGGGAACTATAATCAATATCCTGTGATAAACCATAATAGAAAAGAATAAGAAAAAGAATGTATATGTACATATCTATGTATAACAGAATCACTTTGCTGTACAGTAGAAATTAACACAACATTGTAAATCAACTATACTTCAATAAAATAAATTAAAAATAAAAAAAAGAAAAGCCAGGTGACAGAGGCACTGATGTCCTCCAGAAGGAGTGGTGGGAAGACTTCCTGCTGCTACCAGCCCCCAGGGAAACTTAGGCTGATGCAGGACTTCCCTTCATCACAAAATCAAGATGCCACGTCCCCAGGAAAAGCCACCAGAAAGCCCTCTGTCACTTGTCTGCTCCTGCAGGAATGAGGGAGAACCTTGGAGGGAGGGGTGGCCCTGGCTACACAGCAAGCCCACTGGGATTTGGATTCTGGGGCTGACTCACCTGCACCTCACCTGTGGCCAGGTTTCTGCATGAGCCCTGCCCTCCTTCCTTCCCTCTTAGTCCTCAAGTGTCTGGAGCTCTCAGAATCAGGGGTGGAGGTGGAGAAAGGAGGGGTCGGAGCCCCCAAGGATGCAGAGATGCCAGGGTCTTCTGGGCAGACCTTGAAGAGTGCACATCAGTCAGCAGGAGAGCCCTACCAAGTGGGGAGGGGGCAGTGGGTGGGAGTGGTCCCCCCTGGAGCAGGCAAGAGGGCGGAGCATTTTCTGTAGAGAACTGAAGAACAGTAATGAAACTAAGTCCATCTCCTTCTCCTTATTACCTTGTGCAGACGATGCTTTACAATGTCAGAGATAAAATACTCCACTGTTGGGGCGGGTGCTCCCTCCTGCCCTCAGCATGGCACTGGGTCCAGGGACATCACATTCAGAGCACTTGTGCCTTCACTCGCCTACCATCACCCAAGACAGAAAGCATGACTGATCATGGGCTCAAAATCCTTCTCAATGCAGCGCTGCAGGCAGCTGCTTCCATGTGGAGCCATCCTTGACCCTTAGGAAGAAAGCCCAGTGCCCACTGTGGTCACTCAGGTTCTGGGTCCCGTGTGGATCCTGCCCAAGACACAGTTTGGACCCGGCTTTGGCTCCCCCCACTTCACAGCAATGTTCTCTCTGTGCACAAAAGTTCCCTGCCTTGGGCACCTCCAACGATCTCATCCCCTTGTCCCCCTGTCAGCCTGTGCGGGTTGGGTTCCAAGGCAGATTAATGGCCCATGTTTGCCTGCATGATTATTTCTAATGGGCTGATTTGAGAAATAAGCTATTAATCGCTGTCACATGCTGGGCTAACATCATCTTGGGGCAGCAGGGAACCCAGGATTTGCTGCGTGGCACAATGGAATGTTCCCATCTCACAGACTCAGCATCGGCTGCTTTTTCACACATTCTCCTGTGGTTTCAGCCAAGATGAGTGGACATCTGGGGCAAAGGGCCATGGTTTTACCCTGCCTTTTGCATCCTCCTCTCCCTTTTCATTATTTTCCTGTTTATTTCCCTCCAAATCATTCTGGGGCCACAACCAGAGTTCTGTAAGTGGTTTTAGAGTCAGAGACTTGGGCTTAAATTCTGGCTCAATCCCCTTATTAGCTGCGGGATCTTCTACATGTTATCACTTTCTGGGTGCATCAGTTTCCTACGGGTGAAATGGGGTTAATATTTTCTCTCTCCTAGGAGATGTTAAAGGCTATTTGTGGAACATATTCTAGACACTCAATAAATGAGTCCTTCCCCAGGGATTTCCCTACAGGATTCCCAAGAACACCCTCCTGCATCTTACGAGGACACGTCCCTTCCTCCTCCGACCCGACACAGCTGTGTTGTTGGTCTTCCCAACAGTGAGCTCATGCATGAGAATTGTGGCCTCTTATTTGCTCTTTTCTTCCTCCTTCTCCTCATCTCTAAGATGTCCATACAGTACCTCTTTGTCCTTGGAAAATGTGCTAAAGTTCTGGGCAGAGAGAGATGTGATTCAGGGGGTCTGAGATCTAAGGCTCTGCTTGCTGTGATTATGGGGTCACTGGATAGGGTCAGGTATTTAGGGGCCAGTGTCAAGGGTCTAGCTGAGCAGGAGACCTCATGGTCAATGGTAGAGAAACAAGAGTGAGAACTCAGGAGAAGTGGGCTAAAGTGATGGGGGAGGGAAGGACAGACTGGGAAACAAGACAGGCCTGAGGTCTATGAAATCTGAGAATCAATTAGAGGGGCCCTCTGATCCCACAGCAGACACTGTTCTCTCTCTTATTCCTTACTGCCTTACATAAGGGCTAATTATGTTAGAATTAGTCAGTCCATCCATCTGTCCATCCATCCATCCATCCACCCATCCACCCATCCATCCATCCATCCATCCATCCACCCATCCACCCACCCATGCTTATCGTGGCTCCACTCTATGCCAAAGCACTAGGCATTGTGGGGTGTAGAGATGAATACAGCATGCCCCATTTTTCATCATCTAGAGGGAAACATGACTGCCAACAACCAACAGTGGTAAGTGTTAGGAGCTCTCAGAAGAGGGGAAACATCAGCTCCTCCTGGAGGAACTGTTGGGGACCTCCAGAGCTAAGCATTAGAGGACCTGTGCTAGTTTATCCAGAGGAAGGATGAGGTTAAGAAATTTGGACAGAGCGGAGCATGTGACCTGATGAGCCAGGCAGTGCACAGTATAGCTGGAATCTATAGGAAGGGACCCTGTACCAAGCCAAGAGGACAGGTAGGACCGGGTGAGGAAGGGTGTGGCACACTATGCTGGATCAACAAGGGCCACTGAAACTTCTGAGCAAGAGGAGTGACAAAGTCCACCCTGAGTGTGTGACAGTGAGTGCTATCCATCCGTCCTGTCCATCCGTCCTGTGGCTATCCATCCATCCTATGGCTATCCATCCATCTTATACCTATCCATCTATCTTGGGGTTATCTATCCATTCTATAGCTAACCATCCATCCTATAGCTATCCAACCATCCTATGGCTATCCTTCAATTCTATGGCTACCCATCCATCCTCTGGCTATCTATCTATCCATCCTATAGCTATCCATCCATTCTGTAGCTAACCATCTATCCTATGGCTATCCATCCATCCTATGGCGATCTATCCGTCCTATAGCTATCCTTCCATCCTATGGGTATCCATTTACCATCTACACATGGTTGATGAGAGGTAGAGGTAGATATCAGGATGACTACAATGGTACAGTCCCACCTGATGTTGGTGCGTTGCAAGGTAGACCCAGAGAAAACAGGTACATACGGTGAATGCACATAATTGACTTTGTACCCATGGACCTTGGTACATTGTTCATGAAGGAGCTGTGACATGAGAGAATCCTTTAGTCATGCTGTGCTGGCAGCAGGCCACAGCATCTCACTTGAGGCTGACTACGCTACGGTAATGCTTGTCTCTGAAGTGGTTTTGTTGTAGCAGCCCAACCAACACCAAAGCAGGGAGCATCCCCTTGAGTTGAGGGCTGTATTGGGTGCTGTTGGAAGTGCCAGAGGGAGCCTGTAGCCCACCAGGGCCTTAAAGGAGCTCCTGGCTCATGGTCCGATCCAGTAGGGGTCTTTGGGGAGAAGTGAGTGGAGCAGTAATGATGCTACTGTTTACTGAGCTCTCCCAGTGCTTCACGTGAATGCTTGGGAAATGTCCATGAGACAGTTGCTATTATAGCCCCCACTTTATAGATGAGAATGTGAGGCACAGAGAGGTTAAGTAACATTTCCAAGGTCACACAAGCTGGCAAGAGCCAGCTCTAGAAACTGCTGTATGTTATTCTGACTCCCAACCCCCTCTACGTTAAAGATCAGTTCCATGCTTCCATCTTTGCTGATATCTCCAGCCGTGGCAATGCATATGCTTCCTCCTCCCTTTCCACCTCTTGGACACAGGCCCCCTCTAAGCTGAAACATGATTTACATGGATCCTACACGCCCCAGCAGATTTTCTGCTTTGTCTGCGAAGCTGAATAGCAGGAAGAGTGTTAGGAGTGAGTGTCAGTAGTGAGGCCGGCATGGCTAAGTGGCAGCCACCCCACCGACTGAGGCCTCAGACGTGGGCACAGCAGCTGTTCCTCTGGTGCCCAGGCCGCCTCCACCGTCCTCGCGCTGCTGCCAGCACAGCAGCAGGGAGTTGTTATTGATTCTAACCAGCCATTTGTTATTAGAAGATGAAGGTGCTGGCATTTGGCAAGCTGCACGCTGTGTGTTTATTCAATTCGGAACCTACACAAACACATTCTTGGCTCCGGAAGACTGTAGGCTGGGTTTCTCCTTGTCTTCTCCTCCTGAGGAATGTGTTGCTGCTAAAGCAGCTGCCAGTCCTCCGATGTCCTGGCTGAGGCCAGGACACCCAGGAGGAGAGCGGCTTTGGAGGCTGATGTCCAGGTGGCGGTGGCGGGGGGTGGAATTGTCAGGGAAGGAGATGGGGGCTCTTGACGACTGAGCCTCCTTAGCAATTGAGACTGGTGTCAGGGGTGCAGTGGGGAGTTTTTGGGATGCTTCCAGGCTGCGTAAAGAAAGAAAAGACCTGCACTCCTTCATCTTTCACTTGGTCCTGTAGGCACGCTTGCCGTGTTTTGAGTCGTCAAGGAGACTTGTTCACACTTTCTCTGCCAGTGGTCCTGCTGTGTCCCTGGTCAGCTCACCCTCCCATAGTCTTCTCAACAATTCAAACTGCTCAGCACACATTGGAATCCAGCCTGCTTGCCTCACCACATCCTTAGCCCATAGAAGATGACTTTACCTGATTTTTTTCTAAAATTTAATTTTTTGTTGTAGTATAGTTGATTTAAAATGTCGTGTTAGTTTCTGAGATCGACAGCCTGGAGCAGCTCATCCTCTTGGTACCAGGCTTCCATCAACAGGGACCAAGTGTGTGTGCCTTGTACGATCCCCAGGACTGTGAATATGACAGATTCTACCTTGTGACCAGGGTATATGCGATGGCCCAGTTGGCCTTGAGGAAGGGAGCTTACGCGGGTGGGCTTGACATAATCAGGTGAGCCCTTAAAAGAGACATGGCTCTTCCAGGCATGAGAGTGTCGAGCATGAGAGGAAAATGATGGCAGAGAGATTCTCCATTGCTGGCTCTGAAGATGGAGGGCCACATGATGGGGCAGCCCATGGTCTCTGGGAACTGAGTGACCCCTGGCTGACAGCCAGCAAGAGGACATGTCTGCAGCCTCTGTTCTTAAGAAACTTGATTCTGCCAACAACCTGAATGAGTTTGGAAGTGGATCCTTCCCCCAGAGCCTCCGCTGAAACACAACAGGCCAACGCCATGAGTGTGAGACCCTGAGCATAGAATCCAGCCATACCCTGTCCCGACTTCGGACCCACAGAACTATGAGCTGGCCAATGGGCATAGTTTCCAGCTGCTAAACTGTGGTAATCTGTTATGCAGCGTAGATGACTGATACATCGAGAGATAGCCTGTCCTCCTAGAGCAGACCCTCCAGCCCCCCCCCACCATGGTCTTGATGCCCCCAGGGGAAGAAGCAAAGCTGGCACCCAACACTCAGAGTTAGATGAGCCACAAACCAGCCTCCACACATCCACAGCTGGAGCCCGGAGAGACAGAAAATCTCCTCATGCTCCAAGTAAGACCACCCCTCTGCTGGCTTCCTTGCCTCCACCCCCAGACCTCTACATGGGCCAGGTGATGTTCCAGCCTCCCCCCTGCTTCTCCTCCACTGTCTGCCTTTGGGCTGTCGGGACTGGTCTCACCACATCCTTCACTGTACATCAGTCAGTACCAGGAGCTCAGGACTGCCAGCCATCCCTGGTCCCCCAGACCCGAATCCCCTGGAGGCTCTCTTCACCCCCTGTTCTGATCCCACCTCCTGTCCCTCCCAAGACCCAAGACCATCTGCTGTACCTTTGAAGCCCATGGTCAGTCATGGACCAAATCCCTCGTGTCCTCCCTTTTTCTTCAACGGAACCTTCCCTTTGCCTTTGAACATGTGCTGGTTCTCCCCTGGTGACACTGCCTCCCCCCAAGGGCCTCATCACGAGGGCTACAGACAGTTCTGTCTCTTCTTGTTCCTTGTCTTCAATACCAGCCGTCTCTCCCCATCTTTCCTTGAAACCCCCTGTGAGCTGACTACTCCCCCTGCAACACTCTGCACTGCAGACCCCTCCCCCAGCAGAGTGCCTGGGCGCACACGAGCTTTCCAGGAGGATGTTCAGCTCCTGGCTTTCTGTTCCTGTCTTCTGAGTGACTCCTGTTGTAATTTTTAGTGATTGTCATTGGTTTGGAGTGGATTCCCGAGTGCTCCCAGGAAGCCTGTCCTATTTCCTGAGCTGTGCATGTCCCAACTTTCCTGGTCTTTACGTGCCTCCCTCCTTCTTCACATCCCCATCCTTTCCGCCTGAAGTTACACTGAGCCGAGCATGTGGCTTCCTATTTCATTGAGAAAACAGGAGAAAGCAGAAGATTTTCTGTACCTTTCATAACCCCATCCACATCTGCCTTTCTTCCTGCACGTAATCTACGTCTGATTCTGTTGCCATGAAGGGATTGCTGTTCTCTGAGCAGTGACCACCTGCCCCCAGGACTAGGTCCCACCCTTCTGTACCTGGATCCCCTCTTTCTTGTCTGCTCAAGGGCACTGCTACAGACATTCTCCCCACTCAGTCAGGCAGCACTGTTTCTTCCGATCCTTTGGACCGTTTCTCTCAGCATGCAGAGAAGCTCTTACTTCTCCACTCTTCAGAAGAGCCATCTCTTGATCAGAATGCCCTTTCAGCTACTGCCTGTGTCTTTTCCTCCCCATGCAGTGAAATTCTTCAAAGGAGCTGCGTGAACTTGTCCTCAAAAGCTTCTCTGCAACTCTCTCTGGAACCCACTTCAGTCAGCTGTTGCCTTCACCACATCCCCAGAACTGCTCCTTTACAGCCACAAGTCAACTGCTCAGTGCTGAACCCAATGGCCAGCGGGATGGTTAGTTTTATGTTACCTAACTAGACTGGCCTTGGGTGCCCAGATACTTGTTTAAACATTATTTCAGATAAGATTAGCATTGGAATTGGTGGATGCAGTAAAGAAGAGTTCCCTCCCCAACGTGTGTGGGCTCATCCAATCTGATGAGGTTCTGAATAGAAGAAAAGGCACAGGAAGTTAACCCCTTCTGCCTAACTGCGAGGCTGGGACATCAGTGTCCTGCCCTTGAACTGAGACTTATACAGTCAGCTCACCTGGTTCTTAGTGTTACTGGGTCCAAGATCATACTGCTTGCTGCATCACAGCCCAGTCAACAGAGAGACGAGGTGTGACTTTATTTGGAAAGCCAGCAGACCGAGAAGATGGTGGACTAGTATCCCCAAAAAAGCACCTTACCTGCGTTTGAATTCAGGCTTCTTTTATACTAAAAGGGAGGGGGAGTGTCACTGGTTGTTGCAAACTTCTCAGTGCTGGAATCCTTTGTTCTTGTAGCTGTCCACATAGGTCAGGTCACCATATTCCTCTAAACCTCCAAAAAGACAACTGTCATTTTTCTGTTCTGCAACTTTTTATCTCTATATGAATGGAAAAGTATTTTACCTTTAAAGGTCAGAGCCTTGAGAATAGTCTATCCTGTATATTTCAGGCTATAGGCAACCCTCTTTAACAAAAGGTGCAGAGCCTGCATGACTCAGCACAGGAAACAGAACACAAGGGTTAGAGCTAAAGGTATAGATTCAATACGGAGTCAGGTTTGTTCTTCTCTGTTACATTAGGACTTTGCCACTGGCTTTCCTGGGTGTCCAGCTTGCAGACCGCAGATCATGAGACTTCTCAGCCTCCATAATCACCTAGGCCAATACCTCAAATAAATCTCTCCCCCCACCCGATAGATAGAGATACAGAGATATATAAAATCTATCTATCATCTATCTATCTATCTCCTACTGTTTCTGACCAGTAATCATTTATGTGGTCCTGAACCCAATGCTCAGTTTTCAACCATTGTCTCTCTTGATTTATCAACGGAGTTGAGTTCAACGCTGACTATTGTCTTCTGCAAACAATTTCTTTACTTGGTTTTCAGAACCAATCCTCTCTTGTGTGTTGACTCTCTTTGACCCCTCTACACTTCACTTTAGGATCCATCCCCCCTGACTGTCCCCTGCTTTGACTCTGTGTCTGTGACCTCCTGTGTTTGTCCCTCCTATCAACATGACCTCTTATCACTGGAGTGACCAATGCTTAGACCCAGGAGCTCTCCTCCTCCTTTTATCTGTTTATACTCACCCTCATGGTGGTTTCATCTGCTTTAAATAGCATCTGTATGTTGAGGACTTCAGCATCCACATCTCCAGCTGGACTTTTCCAGAACTCCAGACCTCTTTGTCTAATTCTTGAGTCATCATGTCCACTTGCTTGTCCAGCAGCCGTCTTGAGACCTGACATCTCAAGCTGAGTCCTTATCTCCATCTCTGCCTATCAGGACCCTTCCCCTTTTTCCATTATTCAGCTCTACCCTTCTGGTTTCTGGGACTGATGGACCTTTCCCAGGACATTCCACACTGTTGGACACACCCTCTTCCTGGAAGAGGTTCTTCCTGTGTCTTTCATGGCGTCCCTGCTTTCCCCCTTTCTGTCTTCTTTGTAGGCTCTTCCTTCTCTACCCAGAATTAAAGGTGGCAAGGAGTCCCTCAGAGTTCGTGCTGGTCCTTCTCTTCTCCTCATCCCAGATGATGTTGTCCATAACCAGACATTCAACCCACATGACACCCCAAGCCTCCCTTCTCAACTTCACACTTTCTAACTGACCTCTTCCTTGAGCTGTCCCCTGGGGTGCTGCCAAGTTACCTCAAATACCCAGGTTGAAACTCATGATTCCTTCTAATTCTCATTTTCTTGCAGCTTTCCTATCCCTATACAAGTCCCCACAAAGACTCCTGGGAGTCGCCCTTGAGAAAGCTCCTCCCTGTTCCCCTTGCTAAGCAAAGTTCAAGTCCTCCTGATCTTACCCACTAGTCTCCTTAATATCGCCATCCCTCTCCATCCCCACCGACACCTGTGTCTAAGCCCCCATATCTCTCACACTGGCCCCTGTGTGCACACCCACACTTGGCCCTTCTCCATGTGTCTCTCCACCTGTAACCAGTGGGACCTCTTCAAAACTCAGCCTAAACCTCCTCAATGGTGCTTTACCATGAGGACAAAATCCTATACTAGGCCTGAGCCCACCTGCCGCCCTGGGCTCTTCCCTCACCTAGTCCCCTGGCTCCCCTGCTCTGGACACACTGGACTTCTTTTCAGACCCCTGGACTCCCCATCTCCCACCTCCCAGACACCACCTACATGCTGTTCTCTCAGATGGCACCTCCCTCTCCTCCCTGCTTTGCTTGATTCATGGTCATTCATCTTCCAGCTCACACCCCTCCTACCCCTTCCTCAAGGAAGCTGGGTTAGTTTCCTGGGGTAAAAAAGTACCCAAGACTGGCAGCTTAAACAATGGAAGTTTATTGTCTCACAGCTCTGGAAGCTACGGGTCTGAGATCAAGGTGTTGGCAGGTACGTTCTATCTGAGGCTGGGAGATCGAGGTGTCTCTCCCAGCTTCTGGGGGTTTGGTAGTGAGTTTTGACATTCCTTGGCTTGGTAGAAGTATCATCCAGACCTCTGCCTTCATCTTCCTGTAAGACTGTCTGAGTCCAGATTTTCTCCTTTTATAAGGACTCCAGGCATATTGACTGAGGGCCCACCCATCCTAACTTTCTAATTACATCTGCAAAAACCCTGCTTCCAAATAAGGCTACATTTGGAGATACGAGGACTCAGGACTTCAATATATGAATTTAGAGGGGCGGGGGGGACACAATTCTTCCCACAACAGAAGCTGACCCCTAACCACTCTGTCTGGGCTGAAGCCCTTATAATGGTCACTGCTGGCACCATTTACAAGCCATGCATGGCACTTGGCATTGCGGTCATTGTACACTGGTTTGTGTGGCTATTTGATCTCTTTCTCTTTCCCAACTGAAGGTGTGTTTATCCTCGCTTGCAATTATATCCCAGTCACTAAAGTTTATTTATTTAATAAAAGTAGTATTTTACAGCCTTAACTCTGTATTCTCCACTCTTGTCCCTTAATCCTTATATATTGAACCATGTGTCAATGGGTAGGATTTGGCATATAAGAGCACTGTGATTTTCCTAAATAGCTTTAGAACAGCACAGGGGTCTAGCCACAAAGCCAACAACTCATAATACTATTAATTCCTGCAGGAAACACAAGATCAATAAGTTCTTTTCTTGCTCAAGTCTCCTATCATATCCTAGAGACCTACATGGAATTTGCAGAAATCAAAGATGCATGAACGGTGGGGAACAGCTCCTCCCGCCCAGGGAGCCCCCATGACACTCACCCCACAGGACCCAAGCTGGTTCCTTTAGGGACAGCCACCTGAATCAGCTGCAAAGAGGCCTCGCCATCAAGACCAGTAGGTGACCAACACTTAGATGTGGATTTGTTGAACTTGGCCCACTTGGTCATTACCATTCATCAGGTGGAGGTGAAAATAAAAACTCTAGTTAGAGGGTCAATGGTGATGATGGCTGAGGTTGTTGAGTGCTTACCTTGTGTTGCATATATGTTGCATAGTAAGAAACCTATAATTTCAGTGCTCTAAATGTCATAGGTCCATCAACAAGGAAACCAGGGTGTAGTTAAGCTGAGTTACTTGCACAGGCAGCTGCAGCTGGTGGCCCAGTGGGAGTTTGAACCTGGTTTGTATTCTTAGTACTGCATTGTGGTGCCTACCAAGTGGTGTCTTTCCTCATGGAATCTGTCCTTGAAGTTCAATCTGACTTTCTCAGCAAACAACCTCCTCCCCAGCATCGTTTCTGGGATAGGGTAAACCCAACAACCAAATGAACCACTCATTAATTCAACTACTGTTTAGTGAGCTCCTGCTACACCCCAAGCACAGTTCTTGGCACTGGGAAACAATAGCAAACAAATCAACATCCTCATTTTCACAGGGTTTAAATTCTAGTAGAATTTGGCAAACAGTCAACAAAACAAATAAACAAAATAATTGGGGCTTTGGCTGGTGATGAGTGCTATGGAGGAAAATGAAACAGGGACAGAGATTGGAGATGGTATTGGGAAAAGAGATCAATTATAAGAAGGGTGAATCAAGATCTGCAAGAGATAAAGTTGTATTGCCAGGCTATGGAGGGGATGGAGAGGGTTCTTGGCAGAGGGAGCAGCAGGTGCAAAGGCCCTGGGGTGAGAGTGTGCCTGGTGGTTTTGTGTGGAGCACCCTAAGCAAGTCCCAAGTGGGACTTCGAGGCCTGAAGGGAAGCAAAGATTTGGTGAAAGGTATCTGCTTTCCTGTGAACCACAGGCTGAGACTGTTCATTTTGGAAGCTGGTCACTCCTGTTCAGCTCCAGGGGATCCCAGGGGTACTGATGCTCGTTTCCCTGGGAGTGAGGCTGGAAGCCACAGTGCCCTGGGTGGAGCCTCCTCCCACTTCTGTTTTACTGGGAGGACCAGGGCCAGCTGTCAGGGGAGGAGGGGGCTGCTGCACCTGAACAGAGGGCAGAGGATACTGTAGGGAGGGGGCAGATATGGGGGCTCTGAAGGACCCATGTCCAGCTCAGGTTTGTCAGGGCAAAGCTACATTGATCTGCATCATCCTAGGGACTGACACCGTGGTGTGAACCGTGGGGGTGGATGGTGGAAGTTCTGGCCCCTCTTGCTTCTTTTCCACTATGGAAAGTCTATCCAAAGATGTTTGGACTTACTTCCCCATTTCCATCATAAGTAAGTTCAAAACAAGTCAGAGAGCCCATGCAGAGCTGCAGATATCACTAGCAAGCTCTCGAGTGAGGGCCGGTGCCTTCCGAGGAGACCAAATACACCCGTTGCCCTCTGTGCAGCATTGAATCATCTGCTGCCCTTGCTCCCTGGTCCTCACTGTGACGTGGAACCCAGAGCCCAGTGCTTTCTCGGGGCTGAACCTGGCTCCCCCCTACTCCAGACTTGACGTGGGCCCCAGTTTCAATGCCTTCCCTCTATTCCCCTCTCGAAGAAGTGCTGTTGTGCTTTTCTTCATGACATCACCACTCTTCATCTCTCATTGACTGTTGTTGATTTCCTGGACAGAGTCCATTTTACCCATTGCTTTAGTTACTGTTTGTCCCTTACAATTATTCCCACAGGCCTCAAATATTTCTTGAGCACCTACTATGTGCCAGTTGCTAGTCTAAGCCTGAGGACACAGGCACGAGCAAGACAGATAAAAAACCCCCTGCCTTGGGGACTTCCCTGTTGGGCCAGTGGTTAAGACTCTGCACTTCCAATGCAGGGGACGTGGGTTCTATCCTTGGTCAGGGAACTAAGTTCCCACATACTGTGGTGCAGCCAAAAAAAAAAAGTTCTGAAACAATCCCCCAGAAATCAAACAAACAAAAAACACCTCCTGCCTGCGTGTAGCAAACTCTCTCCTGGGGTGAAGGGGAAAATAAATAACTGACTATGTACTATACACTTTATACAAACAACTAAATAACTAGGTAGTAGAACAGAGCATGAATATATACATATAAGTATATAAATAAATATATATTATACTTTAAATTATGTAAGTATTGTATTTATATACACACAAGCACATTATATGTAATATAATACATAATATAATAGTATGTAATATATATCAATTATATAACTCAATAACTATGGAGCATATTAGAAGGTGATTTTGGGGTGTGGTTACAATTTTTAACAAGGTGATCAGGCATGTGCAATGTTGGCTGTTTTCTCACTGCGTTTTAAATGTTTTTTTTTTTTAATTGAAGTATAGTTGATTTACAATGTTGTGTTAGTTTCAGGTGTTTAGCACAGTGATACAGTTACACATATATATACACACATATATTCTTTTTTCAGATTCTTTTCCCATGTATGTTATCACAGAATATTGAGTAGAGTTCCTTGTGCTATAAATAGGTCCTTGTGGTTTATCTATTTTATGTATAGTCGTGTGCACATGTTACTCCTAAATTCCGAATTTACCCTCCCCCACCTTTCCCCTTTGGTCACCATAAGTTGGCTTTCTGTGTCTGTTAAATAGTTTTTAAGTGGCGTGGCCCTTTGCTCCAATACTCCAACACTAGACCTTCAGTATGTTCGAGTCCTGGCTCTGAGTCTCGGGTGAGTTACTCAGCTGTGATTCAGATCCATGAAATGGGAAGGATAGTTCCCATATGGAACCATGGGTCTCCCTCAACCAGGTGTCAAGCACTTAGAACCCACCTGGCACCCAGGGAGTGTCTGTGAGTGATGGCTCACATCTTCTCTGCCTTTGTCCCCGTGGTTGTCATTCTCCTCCCAGCACTTCCACATGCCTCTCCGGGGGTTGATGTTTCCCACTTTCCTCTTTTTCTGGTTTTGGATGCTTAGGTGCAGGCTTTTCTCGTGAAGATCCCTAAAGATCAACACCATTGACTGACAGGACATGGGCTGGTCAAGCCCACTGGCTGCACATGAAGCAACAGTGGTGTTGCAGGCAAGTGCAGACACACACGCTAGCTGCCCAGGGTCTTCTGGTGACCCTGTGGGAGTTCACAGGGGCCGAGATGGTCAGGGGAGGGTAGCGTGTGGGCAGGTAGGGGGTGCCAGGCTCTGGGAGCAGCTTAAAGCGACTCTATTTTCTCACAGTTTCCATGGCTCAGAGTCTCAGAGGCTGCAGACAAGGTGTTGCATGTGCTGCGTTTTCATCTGAAGGACAGACTGGGGAGCACCTCCTCCCAAGCTCATTCAGGTTGTTGGCAGAACTCACCTCCTCGTGGCTGCAAGGCTGAGGGCTCAGCCCTCAGAGGTGCTCCAGCTCCCTGCCGCGAGAGCTTTCCCCAGCCTCATGCCTGCTTCAGTGGGAAGTCTCTTCCCTTACTTGAACCAAGGAGGACAAATCTGCCTGTGACAGGCAGCTGCCCCTCCCCGCCTGCACATGAGGTTCCCAGAGGCCCCTCAGTCACACGTTCTCCCCAGTGGATACCGTGTCCAGGACCAGTGCTGCACCTCCAGTAGTAGGTTATTTATCTGCCTCCCAATCTGTGAGCTCCACCCCTGGGGTATCTGCCTTCCTTGGTCAGCCATCTGCCCCCAGTGCTAGACGGTGTCAGGGGCACAGGGGGTGTTCTGTATCGTCTGGATGAGGGCAAGCCTAGAGCCTGGGCTCCAGTCCAGGTCTACAGGGACTTTACAACCTGACCCTAAGAGGTCCTGGTTCCTCCCACCGTTTTCCCATCTGCAAACCTAAGGACTAGATGATGGATGCTCAACTGTGGTCCTTGATTCCCTGATAATTCAGAGAGGAGGCACTGGGCTGGAGGATGGGGCACAAACCACAGGCAGTTTGGCAGGGAGAGGGTGTGGGGAAAATTGTTCAGGGATTCCTTGTCTCCACTTTCTGCCCTACAAGTGAGTGGTTCTCTGATGTCATCTGAGCTCTCTTAAGGCGGCCGGGACTCAGTTTCCTGCCCACCTCTCGGAGCCTCCTGGCACTGGGAAGTCCCCCTGGGGCTTGTCACTGGACTTCTTTGTCTTGCTTTCTGGTGTTCGCCCCAACCCACTCCCCTCCTGGCCATTCCTTCATTACATTGCCTTGGGGAATATGGGGAAGTTTCCCACATTTCCCAAGGCAATTTTCTACCACATCATAGCTCCCTGGCCTTGCATCCAATTGTGCAGAAAAATACAGTTAAGGGTGTGCTGCCTTGATTGATTTCTCTTGGCTGGGTTTCCAGTCTCATTTCAGCCTTGGAAATACAAACCTGAAGTGGGGCCCAGTGCATCTGCTGGGCGCCTTGCTCCATCACTGATCTTTTTCTGAGCTGTTCGGTTCTCACCTCTGGATGGAGGCGCTGCAGCTGCTGATTTGTTGACTTCTCTCTGTGATCCGTGGGCAATGGCCCCCGCCTTGGCCTGTGATCCCTGGGTCTGGCCATGGTGGATGGTGACAGGTTCCTGGAAACTCACCTGCCCTGCTGCCAACATCCCTCTTCAGAACCTGGGCGTGGTCCTCTTCTCTTCTCGCACCAGCTCTGGCACCAGCCTGGGCTCTGCAGCTGTGGGGAATCTTTGAATCTCCATGTGCTCAGCTCTCCTCAGAACTGGAGTGGGTCTTCTGCCCAAGTGACAGGTCTAAACATTGTCAGAATCATGCAGCTGCCCACAGAATTGCAATGCCTGTCACAGCCATGTTGCAAAGAGAGGATGGTCTAACCAGGGGTTCATTTATGGGGAGAAGAAATGGGGTCTGGATTATGGGGTGAAATGAACAGCACAGTTAGAGGTTGAGGGATCCAACAGCATCTGACACAAGGGTGAGGCTGAGACACGGGCTATGGGGGGCAGTCAGCAGAAGTCCCACAGGGCAGAGCCACGGGAAGCCATGAGTTGAGTGGGTCCTCTGTGGAGCTGCTCTGACCTGTCTTTCTCAGGTGTGTCTCCTTGACTCTTCAAGACTTCTATGAAGAGGAAACTCTAGGTTTCATGAGCTTATAAAACCTGTCTGACACCTCTCAGGTAGGGAGTGAAAGAAACAGGATTCAAATCCAGCACCGCTAACCCCAGGCTGGAGCAGAAGCTGCCCATTCTGGGATACCCGGGGGCTTGTTGGAAATGCCAAGTGCTTGGCCTTCTCTGACCTAAACTGAATCCTTGGGCAAGGAGAGGAGACCCCAGGACAGCTTCTAAGAAGCACCTGGGAGCTACCCTGGCAGTGCAACCCAACAGATGCCCACCATCCATGTGAGTGACCAGAAGAAGACATGCTTCTGAGGATGTGTGTGTGGCGTGGTCATGATGGAGTTAATTCTATCTGTGGTGTTAGATGCAGCTGCTCTGAACAAACTCAGCGACTCTTCCTAATGAAAGGCATCATTATCTCCTAATCGTTGGTCAGTTGGCATCTTTCTCTACTAGAACTCCTGAAGATGGGCCCCTGCGTGGAAGCTCCCCCATCCCCATTTCCCCCACTCCCTCCCTTCCTTTCATCCTCCCAGTTCCCTTGCTGGGCTCTCACACTCCTGGTTTAACCTGGGTGAGGTTTTCAGCAAGGTGAGGTTACCTCTTTCCCAAGGGGGCAGTCCCCTGTTTAACCTGGAAGATTCAAAACAGAATAAAAATTTGTTCCCAACCTAGAGGCGCATGCTATCTAGCTGCTAGGGGGAAAAATGAACACTTATAAAGCTACATGTGTGTATGTTGTGGAAAATATGCACACACACCAAGCCTGGCTGGAGACGTAACAGCTGCAGAAGTGATGAGAGAGCCATTGGTCTTCCCAAGTGCTGAGAGGAAGGAATCTCATGCTGACCATTTGTAGAAATTTTCATGTAAAAATCAAACATGAGGTGGACTCCAAACCGTGGCAGCCCTGATGGTATGATCAAGGACCACCATCCTTTCTCTTCTAGGATACCTACTCCAAAATTTAGGGAACCTGCCCCCAGACACAGCTCCACCCCCATTCCAGGACCTGTAAGTAATGCCGTGTGTATTGTTATTCACTCACGTTGATAAATAGGCAGTAAAAATGCACAGAGAACTCAGCTGGATCAATTTATTTCCATTCTCTTGACACAGTCGTGGCAGTGGCTAAGATGGAGAGTCCTGGCAACGCTACTTCCACGGCAGAAGTGGTGTGATGTCGGGTGTAAATTACCCTTAAATGTCACATGATAATGAGGCTGCATCTCCCATGATTTATCTTTTCCTTTCTTACACGGCAAACACTCCAAGCTGGCAATCAAGCTGGGCAGCGATCACGACACAACCTTTATGGTATGCAAAGTGTCCCTGAAAATTTATGAGAGAGGCTGCTTTGTGGCTTCCCGAGGGCTCTGTGTTTACAGAACGTCCTTCTCGAGACTCCGAATGAAGAAAGGTGAGTCTGCAAGTAGTAGAAATGGGTGTGAGGCTAGGGGAGTGAAAAGGCTGCCCAAGGACTGCGACAGGCCCTCCCTCTCTCTGCTTCCAACCCTTTTGTGATGAGTTTTCTCTTTCCAGCCAGCATGTCCACCTTGGTTTTCCAGAAGGGAGCAAGGCCTCTGGGAATGCAGGCTATAGCCCAGTTGTAAAACATTAACAGTGAAATTCCACTCCATATTTGGAGATGAGAGCTGGTCCCAAGCCTAGAGAAGCAACCTGGAGTCTTTGGTGTCACCCTCTGTTACCTCCAATGACCAATGGTGCCAACTGCAATGGAGGGTGAAACCAGCTAAGAGGAAGTGGGGTGGGAGCGCCCCGACATTCCACTCCAGGTTTTTGGCAGGTGGCCTTCCTAGGGCTGCACCCTGTGGACCCCTGCAGTGATCATGCAGGCTTTGCAGGTAACATACAAAATCATTTTATTTTATTTTTTATTTTAAAAATTGTTTTACAGAATCATTTTAAACTCAACTATCTTCTGGCTCCCAGCAGCTGTGAACCCTCCCACCCCACATGTGGACTTCTCATCTCTAGCTAACCTTACAGCATTGCCCCTTATTTATGTTCTAAGCAGATCCACTTGGGTTTCATTTGGGGGAGAGTAGCTAAGCACCCTCTCCCTAAACTACTCTTTTCACCAGAAGCACCAGGCTTCCCAGTAAGGTAACTGGACTTACAACACTTGGCATGAAATTTGCTTCCCCAAAGCACAGCCTGTGTCATGCACATCCCAGGATACGGTGGTTCTGTGGTCCTCTAGAGACAGCAGAGCTGACCTCCCTGTCTGTTGACAGCCCAGCCCAGCGCTTCAGCAGAGGAGCATCAGTTCTCACTGTTTAGGAGGGCCTCCAACCTGCCATCTTTCCTGAGCTGGGGCGTGCATTCAAACACAAATTGAAATCACCGTTCACGTCCCTTGGGGAACATTCAACAAGCAGGGGGCTGTCTGAAAGTGAATTGGTTGTCCGCTGAGAAATCAAAAACCTCAGGCTTTGCGAAGTGAGAGGAAATGTTTGACCTTTGGAGGACAGTTTTGTTCCTCATTTTTCTGGAGGCTTCTCCCTCCCCAGTCGAGGTCTGATCGCTGAGTGCCATCCTCCACCCCAAGATGTTAATGGCAATTCCCAGGGCTCCCCTGTCCATTTGGTTTGCGATGTCTTCACCTCAGAAGGAAGTTCCTTTTGCTTCTCCTTACTTTTCCGTGCCCTTTCTCCTTGCTCGGTCCCACCGTGGTTTCCTTGCTCCTCTCAACTCCCCCTTTAGCGCTGCTTCTCCCTCACACCTCAGCCCAGCTCAGGGAAGGGACGGGCAGCCTTGCTGTTCATTTGTTCATTCATCCTTTGATCCCATGTACATCCGTTGAGTGCCTCCTATGCATCACGCCCTGGGGTGGGAGCTGCGACTGTAACAGTGAGCAGAACAGACAGAACGCTTGCCCCACGGAGTTTACAGTCCAATGGGGGCCTGGACGGGAAGTGAGGCAACAAAATCATCTTTGCAAATGATGCTATTGTCTGCAAAAGAGCCACCCGATATTGTAATAAAGAATTCTGGGGGAGCAACGGGACACCTTCTTACCACCCAGACTCTGACACCTGGAGGCTGCATATGTAGCTCTGGAAGATGGAGGGCCCTCCGGAAGCAGCACCTGGAACACTCACTGACTTTGGCAACTGATGCTTCCTGTGTGTCCCGCATCTTGGTGGTACCCAGCTTTCGCCGGGTGGGCACTGCTCTGAGGGCTTTGTAGCCACTCCCGGGAAGGAAGAACTGTTACCACCTCCACTTCTCAGTGAAGCTTCACACACCTGAGCTGGGCCACGGGGCTGGCAAGGAGCAGTCTGTGCCCACAACTGCTGGCCTCCCTCTGGGAGCTGCAGGCTGGGTGTATGCGTTTCCTGTTGCTGCTGTAACAAAAGACCACATATTTAGTGTCCTGAAACAATACAAATGTATGATCTTACAGTTCGGGAGGTCAGAAGTCTGAAATGGGTCTTGCTGAGCTCAATCAAGCACAGGCAGGGCTGGTTCCTTCTGGAGTTCTGCAGGGAGAACCCACTTCTTGTTTTTTCCAGCTTCTAGAAGTGCCTGCATTCCTTGGCTGGTGGCCCCATCTTCCATCTGCAAAGCCAGCAGCACAGAATCTTCTAATCTCTCTCTGACCCCAACCCTCCTGCCTCCCTCTTATAAGGGCCCTTGGGGTTAGATTGGAGCCATCCAGATAAGCCAGGATGATCCTCCATCTCAAGGTCCTTAACTTAATCACACATGCAAAGTCCCCTTGTCCTGTAAGGTGACAGTTCACAGGCCTGGGGATTAGGATGTAGGCATGTTTGGGGGTCGATCTTTGGCTTTCTCACTCAGTGCTCTCTGGTGTCTGTTCTTTGTCCTGTACCAGCTGGGGCTCTCACCTGCCCCTCCGTTTGCACCTCTCTTTCCATCCTGATGGGCAGTGGCTGTGGAGTCAGGAGGAGCTAACTCTGCCCTCAGCAGCTGTGCAACTCGAGGTTGGTCAGCCTTGGTTTCCCCACCCCCATCCTGGCAATGACCGCAGCTGCTCTGATGATTAATCCACAAAGATGAAGCACTCCACGCAGGATGTGGCCCAGAGTCGCCCTCCACACACTTTGGAGCTTTCCTTACTGTCACTACCACCACCTACCGTCACCCACGCCTGGGACAGAAAGCAGTGAATGACAGGAAGAGCAGGGGCTGAAGCAGGACTTCCCAAGTTAACATGGAGCAAATGTCCAGGGGCCGCTGTTCTGCTTTTAAAGCAAACGTCATCACCCAGGAGCCCTCTTCTGGTATGTTTAGTTTTCCTGTTAAAATGTGCGCTCGAGAATGTGTTGAATTCATTTCCCAATCTTGCCCTCCCTTCGCCCCTGTGGGTTTGGGCTTCTCGATCAGTTGACACTCAAAGGAGGAACAGCCGTCCTGCCCGGACCCACACAGTCTGCTTCCCCCTCCAGCCCAGCAAAGGCAGCAGGCGGTGCTTGTTCTTCACCCCAGGATGATGGTAATCAAACTTCCCTGAAAACCTTGTACACTCAATGGCAAACAACCTTCATTACCTGACGGTGAGGACGTAGAACGTTTACTGAAGCCCCGTCCTGGCACTTTCCATGAATCACTCGTAAATCACTCAAGAGGTGATCATATTTGCTCAACACAAACGTGTGAATTAGGTAACGGAAGGAGACAACACTCTAATTTCACAGCTCAGGAAACCGAGGCCCAGAGAGCGGGAAGGACTTGGCTGAGGTCGCTGAGCTTCCAAGGGTTAGAATAGGACTCAGTTCTCTCCACCCAAGGCTGGTCCTGGGATCGGGTGCAGGAGGAGACATTTCAAAAGGTCAGGATGGCTCACGCCCCCATCCCAAGGCAAGAAATCCCGGGCTTCCCTGGTGGCGCAGTGGTTGAGAGTCTGCCTGCCGATGCAGGGGACACGGGTTCGTGCCCTGGTCTGGGAAGACCCCACATGCCGCGGAGCGGCTGGGTCCGTGAGCCATGGCCGCTGAGCCTGCGTGTCCGGAGCCTGTGCTCCGCAACGGGAGAGGCCACAGCAGTGAGAGGCCCGCGTACCGCAAAAAAAAAAAAAAAAAAAAAAGCAATCCCGTTAGCAGGGGCAAAGCTTTCCCTTCCATATTGCGTTTAAACCGAATGTCAATTTGCACGTGCATTAGAGGGGCTCTGACATTGAAAGCAGGGCCCGATGGGGTTCAAGCCCCAGGAGAATGGAAGGGGTTTAAGCACAGCTAAGGAGATGTCACCTCTGGGTTTCCTGATAGTGCTTTTGGCCCCAGTGGGATTTGACGGGACAAAGGACAGGGGGTTTTGCAGAGAGAGAGACAGACAGAAGAACAAAGGGAGGGACGAGTCCCTTTTGGTCTCTGCCCATCCTGATTCACTCAGATAAGCCACCACTTCATGGGCCAACTATTTATTTGCAGTTCAAGGTTCTTAGTTACCATCACAGAAACCTCCTCTGGCTACCTAAGCTGACAGGATTTATTGGAAGGCTCCTGGGTAGCTCACCGGATCAATAAGCAGGTCAGATAGGACAGCCTGGGCAACAGCCGAGACCAAGGACAGTTGGCTGGACAGAGCCACACGCTCGACACGGCATCTCTGGCTGCCCACGGTCTGCACTGACTCCGCCCCAAGGTTTCAGGATCAGTCACGTGAGAGCCAGAGGTTGGGGAAGGACCACTGCTGGGTGCAGTCCTGTTCCTTTGCTCCACCTTCAAGGGGTCAGAGGATGGACGGGGTCATCTTTTGTTAATCTTCTGAGATGCGGTGCTTTGTGACCGCCTGGAGGGGTGGGATAGGGAGGGTGGGAGGGAGATGCAAAAGGGAGGGGATATGGGAACATATGTATATGTATAACTGATTAAATTTGTTAATAAAAAAACAACAACAAAAAACCAAAAAACAAAAAACCAAAAAAAGAAAAACCTTCAAAAAAAAGAAATTACAAAAGAGATAAAGTCAAAATAAACAATCTAAATACTTATTAATTCATCTAAAAATTATTGAATTTTACTGGATGTTTGAATAGATAAACATAGCTCATATTGTGCATTTATGTAGCTTAATAATGGTAGGAAATGCCGATCCCAAAAGAAAACTGACCAGAAAGATTCCTTCCTTGAAAAATGAGTTTCAGAAAAACAAAGGTCTTGCTTCTCAGATTATTTTATTCCATATTGCCTTCTCAATGTTGGCTATTCTATTAGTTGAGGGGGATTAGATAAGAAGATCACAGAGATCTCCATGATCTGGTTCTGATATTCTATAAACTCACAATTTATTCTGTATCTCAAATACATATTTTCTATAAATGCTCTCCCTAGAAAAGCCATCAGCTGTAAATGATGTCAATGTTCGTACTTCTTTATTCATGCATTGGTTTGATACTTTCATTTTGCTGTTTGTGTATACTTTCCACAGAATTAGTGTTTGTTTATCAAAATATATTGTGCTTGACCTTGTGCAAAAAAAAAAAAATCTTCCGAGATGGGAGGTATGTCTGACCCCCAGGCCCCCACCCTGGAGGATTCCCCAGGGCAGGGTCCAGGACAGGCAGCCAGACTTAGAACAGGCATGTAAGAAACCATAGAAGGGGGAATAGCCAAAGGAAGGCTGACCAACTAGGTCACAATTAAAATACATGTGTAATCACAATACATTGAAAGTGGTGAAATGCAACAACCATCACTAACCAGGCCGTGTGCCCTGTGTCCTCTGTACATGCTCACAGCAGCTGCATGGAGAGTACACAGCTGTCATCCCATTTTACAGACAGGAAACTTGACAGGGAGGTTAAGCAATGCGCCCAGAGTCACAAGACAGAAAGTTAAATTAATCTTTTAAAAAAAAAAGAATGAAAGTCCTAACTCCGTGTTTGTTTAGCAGTGAGGCCAGTTCCAAGCTTTGAAGACGGTGCCTGAAATGGCTGTTTAGGGGCCGATGTAAAGTGACCATCAGTGCCAGAGTTCAGCTCCCAAGCCCTCTCCGTGGTCAGACACCCACGTGCACACCCATCCTAGCAGATGGCTTTCTCCCTCCTCTTGGGATAATGTCAAGGGCTCACTCTAACTTGAAGGGCCATGCATTGGTCCCTGCACTGATGGCATCCCCAGCATGTCCAGGCTCTGTAAATCAGGTACACGGTGCTACTGTAGACACAGCTCGGGGATCAGGAAGGCAGGTGACAGCCTTCCAGTCCCCAGACTTAAACATTCCCCTGTGTGTCAGCACCAGGGGCTCCCAACCACCGTTTGTTGATTTGGCTTCCTTCCTAGAACTGGAGAGACAGTTCAGGTCTTTTGGGGCTTTTAGGGTGAGCAGTAAAGTCAAGGCACCCTCACCTGGGGTTACATCCCCGCCCAGAAAGTGATTGTGCAGAAAGGTCCCTCTGGACTTACTTCTGCTCCCTTAAGTGGACTCACTAGCATGTTATTCCTCTGTCCCTGGTGGGCTGACACTTCTCTGGAGCATCGCCCCCATGCCTTGCTCTTCCTCTCCCGCGCTGTCTGGTTTAAGTGGATTCTCAGGGCCCCATAGCCCCTGGCTCCCAGTTCCCTACATCATGCCCTTCACCACATCATACTCCAATTTTCTGCCCACGGGTCCATCTCTCCCAACAGCCCGTGAGGTCCCTTTCATCCCTGCATCCTTGGGACCAGTGGACGGATGTTTGCACAAAGAAAGGTCTCAGCTTCATCTTGTTGAGTGAACGGCTCTCCACATAGAACCTGTCTCCAACCTGTCTGGGAGGCTGGGACCCAGGAGCAATTTCCGTGGTTATTTATGTGAACTTGCTAAGAACGTTCATACATGCCGGATGCTCTGTTGTGTATTTCAAAGAGATTGATGAAACCCTGGTGAGAAGAATTGGATGGAAATGAGCTGGAGTGTTTGCCCTCTGGACCCTCCTGTCCAACCCTCCCTGCCGGCGTCACCCCCCAGACACATCAGGGCGAAAGGAACGCTGGGAGTTTAGGTTTTTCTTGTGATTTGGGGCAAGGAGTTAGCCTCAAATCTTTCACAGTAACAACTCCTTCAGAGTAAAGTGGTGCCGACAGAGGAGGTGGGTATGATGTGTCAACAGCTGTCGGCGAGATGTCACCATTGAATCTGCCGGGATGTAACGAGGGGACCAAGCTTTGACAAGGCTTGGCATCCTCCCGGGGGGCCATGCTCATTCAGGTGAATAGATGAAATCTGCATTCTCCACTGCTCTTGCATTTGTTGCTACATGGGTGAGAGCCCAGAGTCTGGCATTGGGGGATGTGTCTTCCCTTGTATCAGCATTAAGAAGAGGAATTGTGGCCGATGGGGACTAACCAGTAAGTCTGAATACAAAGAGGTGTTCAGTGACTGCTTCAAGAAGAAGGATCCAAGCAGGTGTTCAATGCCCCAGCTGCCCTGTGGCAGGTTCCACCACATGTGGAGAGGTAGCCCAAGTATTGAAGGTGTTTTGATCTGAGCAAGTCTACCTGCATCAGGGGAATCAAACCAGGGCTCTGGTGGCGCTGGACGTGGGCTTATGAACTCTGTTGCAGGGGTAAGCTATGCAACACGGGAAACTTTCAAGTGGTGACCAGGACACACATGAAACCTAGGGAAAGACCACAGCAGCTTGGGTTTATTAGCTTGTGTCTCAATTTGGTGAACTCCAAATATGAGAAATTGGCTCTGTTCCTGTTGTATAGCACAGCTCCGACTTGTCCTTCTTTGAATGTATTTTACAAACACACTGTAATGACTTTCTGTCAGCTTTACTGCCCTGTGCTCACTGGGATTTCCAGAGAGATGGTATTTGTTTTCTATCATCCTGTTTGATTTGCCATATTAAATATATGGATGGAAATCTATGCTGGTCGACCTAAATATTCATGAATCGCATTGATGTACTGTGCCAGTGTTGAGATTCGCAGCTGTGGTGTGCCTTTCCTGGCCATTGGCCCTTGGTTACAATTTTTCAACCTCTTACATTTCACGTCAGATTTGATATTGGCATGCCTGTTAGGCTCTGTGCCGGTACAAACAGTCTCCTTGGAGAGATCTGTGCAAGTGTTGTTTTTTTTTATTTCCCATGCATACCCACACCTCCCAGTGTTGGACTCAAAGGCACAGACCCAAGTTCTCAGAAAGGCATCTCAAGACAATTTCTTAATAACCATCTGCTGCCTCTTGGGATAATTCTCCAGGAAAAATAATGACAATGGTGATAGCAACAACAGTCATAACCATAATAGCAAATGTTTAAAGGGAAATTTAGAAACATGTCAGCACACTCAGACTGTAATAACGGTGTAAGAGTCGCTATAATAAGGACCTCCCCAGTGGCTCTCATCCAGAGTATTAGTCATTTATAGACAGTTGTAAATTGCTGGATCATCAAAGGCATTTTCTTTTGCCCCTCTACTTTGGTTTTATTGTCCATTCATTAAGAGAGACAAAATCATTACCTAAATGACATGCAAACAAGTCCAAACAGAACCCAAAGGTCAGCCTGTACTGTTGAGAAATCATGAATGTGCTAATCCTGGTTTAATTGAGTGCTAACCAAAATCATAGGTGCAAATGTGTTCATGCACACGCACACACATGAATGCATGCACACACACACATGTACACATGTACACACACATGGGATTGGAGTCCACTCCAAACGGTTGATGCATGGGTCTTGAAAGTCCTGCTTGTGAAGGTCAAACTAAGCACAGAGGAGTGAACTGACTTGCTGGAAGGTATCAGCTGGTTCTTGCAGTGTCTTCTGACCTTCAGAGCAGTGTGGGCTGACATTTTATCGGTGCATTATTTTTGCAGGAGCATCCATCCCAAGAGGGGAAGGTGGAGGGGGTGAAGTCCTCTGGAAGTAGGAGAATTTTATTTTTTTAATCCATATTCTTAGACATTGCAGTCTAAAAGGCAAAATCTCTATGAATAACATTTCATTTTGAGTTGAGGGGTACTAAGGAGAAGAATTCAAGTAGACGTTAGCATATTAAAATGGTAAGGTTTCCCCAATTTACCCAAGTAACTTCAATATGTCTAAAAAGCGATAATATTATGTTCCCTAATGGGGTATGTGTGCAATCTGCCTTCTTTTTTATTTATTTATTTATTTATTTAGTTTCTGCTTTATAACAAAGTGAATCAGTCATACATATACATCTGTTCCCACATCCCTTCCCTCATGCATCTCCCTCCCTCCCACCCTCCCCATCCCACCCCTCCAGGCGGTCACAAAGCACCGAGCTGATCTCCCTGTGCTCTGCGGCTGCTTCCCACTATCTATCTACCTTACGTTTGGTAGTGTATATATGTCCATGCCTCTCTTTCGCTTTGTCACAGCTTACCCTTCCCCCTCCCCATATCCTCAAGTCCATTCTCAAGTAGGTCTGTGTCTTTATTCCCGTTTTACCCCTAGGTTCTTCATGACGTGTTTTTTTTTTTTAATTCCGTATATATGTGTTAGCATACGGTATTTGTCTTTCTCTTTCTGACTTACTTCACTCTGTATGACAGACTCTAGGTCTATCCACCTCATTACAAATAGCTCAGTTTCGTTTCTTTTTATGGCTGAGTAATATTCCATTGTATATATGTGCCACATCTTCTTTATCCATTCATCCGATGATGGACACTTAGGTTGTTTCCAGCTCCGGGCTATTGTGAATAGAGCTGCAATGAACATTTTGGTACATGTCTCTTTTGGAATTATGGTTTTCTCAGGGTATATGCTTAGTAGTGGGATTGCTGGGTCATATGGTAGTTCTATTTTTAGTTTTTTAAGGAACCTCCATACTGTTCTCCATAGTGGCTGTACCAATTCACATTCCCACCAGCAGTGCAAGAGTGTTCCCTTTTCTCCACACCCTCTCCAGCATTTATTGTTTCTAGACATTCTGCCTTCTGATTTGTACTTGAACCACTGAAACTAATGACACAAACTTACATTGTCAGCAGGAACCGGAGACTTTAGTAGTTCAGATCTATTTAGTGGATACTTTATGAAGGCACTCACAAGAAGTCCATTAAACCCTTCCAATGGATGGCAGATAATGATTTAAAAGCTGTAAGAATCTCTGAAAATACAACTTTGAACACATCTAAATGGTTGGGAATTTCTAACAATGTAATTGTTTTTCCATGCATATGAATGCTCCTGATGCAGAAATCAATTACAGCCCTGCAACAAAGACTTTCATTTAAGGATCTCCCACAAGGAGTTATTCTGGACCTCTGCAGATCCCAGAGCTAGCATGAGTGAGGTGTTACCTGCAGGAACCCTGGAAGGAGGAGCGCCGAGGCTTGTCATGCAGGTGCATCCATAGGCATGTACATCTCAGAGAGGGCGGCATTGCCAAGGTCAGCAAAACTCATTCTCTCTCCTTCCTTATGTCCAATTCAACAAACACTAATTAAGAACATATTGTGTTCTTGGCAGGTGGTAGTTTCATGATTCAGAGCCAAGCTGCCTGTGTTCAAATCCCAGCCCTGCCACTTTGCTCTTTTTGTATTTTTCAGTTTTATTGAGATATAATTTACATGAAATGTTGTGTAAGTTTAAGGTTTCTAACATGATTTATATACCATATATCATGAAATGATTTTTTGCAAAAAGGTTAGTTAACGTATCCATCACCTACCTCACTTGACTATCATTGTGTGTGTGTGTGTGTGGTGATAACATTTAAAATTTACTTTCTCAGCAGTTTTTAGGTGTATAGTGCAGTACTGTTAACTATAGTTGCCATGCTATACATCACATCCCCACAACTTATTCATCTTACAACTGGAACTTCATACACTTTGACCAACATCTTTCCATTTTCTCCAACTCCAAGCCCTCGACCACCAGCCATCTACTCTCTGTTTTGGAGTTCAGTGTTTTTAGATTTCACATATAAGTGAGATCATAAAGTATCTGTCTTTCTCTGTCTGACTTATCTCACTTAGGGTAACATCCTCAAGGTTCATCCGTGTTCTTGCAAACGGCAGGATTTCCTTCTTTTTCATGGCTGAACAATATTCCATTTTTATTCCATATTCACACCACATTTCTCTGTTCATTTATCAGTCAGCGAACACAGGTTGTTTCCATGACTTGGCTGTTGTGAATAATGCTGTCATGAACATGGGGCTGTAGATATCTCTTCCAGAGAGTGATTTAATTTCCTTCAGACCTACACCCAGACGTGAGATTGCTGGATCATAAGAAGGTTATATTTTTGATTTTTTGAGGATCCTCCATACTGTTTTCCATAGTGGCTGTATGGTTTCATAGCTCTTTGACATTGGGTGACATACATATTCTCTCTCTGCCTCAGTTCCTTCACCTGTGAAATGGGTTGATAATAGAAGCTGAAGGGCTACAGAGAAGATTAAAATGCAACACACTGAATACTAGCTCTGCTTCCATTTCAGGTGTAGAAAAGGCACAAGTATCACTCCCATGATAATAAAACAAAAACAGAAAAAACCTATAATAACACATTCTTCTTGTATGCATCAGAAACCTGAGGGCAGAGGGAAAACCAACTAGCCTAAAATCCCAGGGCAAGCAGGCC
The DNA here is from genome assembly GCF_964165515.1 of Mesoplodon bidens. Lineage (NCBI taxonomy): Eukaryota > Metazoa > Chordata > Mammalia > Artiodactyla > Ziphiidae > Mesoplodon > Mesoplodon bidens. The sequence continues at coordinate 183,640,700 of NC_138177.1, forward strand.
CCCCAGGCAGTCTGGGACATATGGACACCTCACCCATGACAGAGAATAGGAGGAAGAGGACAGGAAGAGGTCAGCTGGGTGTTAATGAACTGCTGAAGACCAGGTGTGACCAGCTTCACAGTATTGAACCCTGAGAGCTGCAGACACTTGCAGAGCTGTTTCTGTCCCTCCATAGAGTGCTCATGAGAATGACCAGTGGAAGAACTCCTTTGGAAAATAGTTTCACAGTTTCCTAAATAGTTAAATGTGTACCTGTCATATGATCCAGCCAATGTACTCCTAGGCATTTACCCAAGAAAAGTGAATACACTTGAACATCCATACAAAGGCTTGTTCACAAATGTTTATGGTAGCTTTATTTGCAATAGCTAAAAACTAGAAATGACCCAAATGTCCATCCATTGGCAAATGCATAAACAAACTGGTTTGTCCATGCAAAGGGATACTCAGAAAGAAATACCATCAATCTCAAAACAGTTAGGCTGAGTGGGGGGAAAAAAAGCCAGACATAAAAACAGTACATAGGGGCTTCCCTGGTGGTGCAGTGGTTGAGAGTCTGCCTGCCGATGCAGGGGACACGGGTTCGTGCCCTCATCTGGGAAGATCCCACATGCTGCGGAGCGGCTGGGCCCGTGAGCCATGGCCACTGAGCCTGCGCGTCCGGAGCCTGTGCTCCTCAATGGGAGAGACCACAACAGTGAGAGACCCACGTACCCCACCCCCCAAAAAAATTCTAAGTCTGTAGTCTAAAAAAAAACCAGAACATAATATATGATTCCATGAACATGTAAGATTCTAGAAAAGGCAAATTGACCTACATCAGCAAGAAGATCATCAGCTGGGAGGGGTAAGAAAGAGGGATCACAGGGGCAAAAGGAGACTTTTGGGAGTCAAAGATGTGTTCCTGATCTTTACTGATTTCACAGACATATATACATACCTATGTACGTCTATGTACACCTATGTACACATACACATGTGTATGTCAAAACTTATCATTGTATGCTTTAAATATGTGCACTTCATTTTATGCCAATTATACATTAATAAATTAAAAAAAAAGAATATCCTGAAGAGAAGCAGCCTCTCCATTCAGGACTGTCCACACTCACTGCATTGCAGTGACTCCTATCAAGGTTGCGAGGGACTTAAACAGGGGTTGGAAGATCCAGTGGTTGAATTCCCAGGCCTCATCTTGCCTGACCTGTCAGCAGCGCTTGATGCAGTTGATCACTCCTAAGTCTCTCTTGCTGGTTTTCCCATCACCCTGGTCCTGCAGGAGAGCCCTGGGCTCAGTGCTGGGCTTCTTGGTCACTTTATCTACGCTATGCTCTTTGCTGGGTGTTCTCATTCATTTCCATGATTTTAAAACTCCCGTTGATTGGCTAATGACACAAAAATTCATCTCCCTACCTGGAGCTGTGCCTCTGTACCCCAGACACCTGAATACTCCTGCTCGTCTGCTTGCCTGTCTCCATGTGCTTCAACCTTAAATGTTCCAGGTGGCTCCCTACAGAGTCATCTCCATTTGCCCCTGGAGTCCTGCCTGATGCATCTTTCCCTCGTCCGAGCCATCACCAAATCCTATTGGCTCTGCCGTTATAATATACCGAGCATCCAGAACCCCCTTCCCATCACTGCCCTGGGCCCAACAGCATCATCTCCTACCTGCAGTGTCCTGATGGCCTTCTAAGGGCTCTTCCTGCCTTTGTCCTCGAACTCTACAGTCTCAGTACAGCCCTGGGGGTCCTACTCAATCACACATTAGATTCGCTGCCCCTCCACACGGAGCCCCATCTTTGCCATCACAGGGAGCCCTCCGTGTTCTGCTCTTACCTACCCCCACTCCACGAGAACACTGGGATTGTGCACCCTCCCCTCCTCATGCCTCCTCATGCCCAGAGGCATCCTTCCTGTTCCCTCTGCTGGACAACCTCAGGACCATGCTGGCTCCACCTGGGATCATGTCTCATCTCACAATCTAGAATCACACCTACATCCTCGTCTGCATCCCCCCCTCCATTCTCCCTTCCATCTTCTCCTCCATCCTCCCCCTCATCTTCCCCTTCATCTTCCCCTCCACCCCCTCTTCATCCTCCCCTCCATCCTCCCCTCCACCCCCTGCCATCCTCTCCTTCATGCTCCCCTCCATCCTCCCTTCCATTCTCCCCTCCATCCTCCCCTCCACCCCCCTTCCATCCTCTCCTTCATCCTCCCCTCCATCCTCCCTTCCATTCTCCCTCCATCCTCCCTTCCATTCTCCCTTCCATTCTCCCTTCCATCCTCCCCTCCATCCTCCCCTCCATCCTCCTCTCCATTCTCCCCTCCATCTTCCCCTCCAGCCCCCTCCATCCTCCCCTCCATCCTCCCTCCATCCTCCCTTCCATTCTCCCCTCCATCCTCCCCTCCATCCTCCCTTCCATTCTCCCTCCATCCTCCCGTCCATCCTCCCCTCCATTCTCCCTCCATCCTCCCCTCCATCCTCCCTTCCATTCTCCCCTCCATCCTCCACTCCATCCTCCCCTCCATCCCCCCTCCATCCTCCCCTCCATCCTCCCCTCTATCCTCCCCTCCATCCTCCCCTCTATCCTCCCCTCCATTCTCCCCTCCATCCTGCCCTCCATTCTCCCTTCCATCCTCTCCTCCATCCTCTCCCACATCCTCCCCTTCATCTTCCCCTCCATCCCCCCTCCATTCTCTCCTCCATCCTCCCCTCCATCTTCCCTTCCATCCTCTCCTTCATCCTTCCCAACATCTTCCCCCAGCCATCTCTGATTTCCCTCCTTCATCCGTGTCTCTGCACAGCACTTCACATCATCTCACTTGCTAATATCATTTACTTACCTATTTAATTGCCTCCCCCCAATATATTAACCCCACGAGAAGATGGGGAGAGGTCTGTTTGGTTCACTGGCGTACCTGGGCCTAGAACAGAACTAGCACTTGGTAGATGCCACCTGTGGCATCTAAAGGAATGAAGGCATGTATATGCTCAGAAGTGGCTGTCATCACTGCTGACACAGAGGAGGGTCCTAAGTGGATAGTCCTGTGGAACTGGCAGGCAGTGTATGTCCCAGTTCCCAAGGGAAACAATGGGGAGCCAGATACTAGGAGTGAACGGGCAAAGTGGTAGGCTCTGCATCACTGACCACCTCTGGACTATTGGAGGGGACCCCAGGCCGGAAGTGGGGAGACTGAGGGCGGGGATACTGTCTGCCCCTCCAGAGGTGGGTTTCTGCAGACTCGAGTGGCCCTCCCACCCGCTCCTCCTGTGTGGTTCAAGACATCCCAGAAAGTCCAAGGTAGGCAAATCCCAGGGCGGGAAACACAAATCACAACATGTTGGCAAAACGTCTGCAGTGTTTCCCCCATTGTCGGGACTGGACTTGGAAATGCACTAATCGGAGGTGCCCGTGGAAAGCGGGCCTTCTGATGGGGAGTTTTGAAGGAAGCCAGCCGGCTCCGTGTTGCCTGGATGTCTAACTAAATACGGTTCACTGGGGTTCGCATGAATTCCGTCAGACCTGACAGGTGGAAGAAGGAATTCTTTCAGAGAAACGTGTATTTATTCTGGAGGAAAATATTTCATGGCAGCGCCAACTTCTTAAACCTCCGTGAAGTGCAGCAGACCGCACGTGTGCATCTCCGCTCAGCGGGATGTGACACGACCGGATAGACAATGAACAGCTGTCCACGTGATCACTTAGGTCACCTGCAGCTGGGATCCTGTCTATTTGACCCCTCGCACGGGGCTACTGGAAGCTTCCGAGCTAGCTTCTTGTCAAGACCTGTCTCCTTGCTCTGTTCGCTCTCATCCATCCATATTCTCATAGGCAACACTCTGTCTTTCCTGGGTCTCACGTGCAGTTAAAGAGCTCACTAGGCCTTTGCCTTGGTGGGCAATATGAAGTCCTGTAAGGGGTACCAGCATCCCATCCCATCAGGTATTCCTATCTGGGAAGGCGGTGAAAGAATCTTAGGGGGATGTTCAGGTGACTTTCTTGGCTGGATATAGGACATTTGGAGTCTTGGCTTTGAGGAGGCTATTTGTGCTGCATCAACTCCAAAGGTGTGCAGGGTCAGCCTGCATCTGGCCTTGATGGAAGGGGTCGGCCCCTTGAGATGCACAGAGAGAACCCGTCAGCCATGTTAACTCCTTCCTCAGGAGAGCAGAACTAAGATGGTCTGAGGTACCCATCTTCTTAGGGGCAGGGCCTGTACACCGGTTGGGATGCTGGAGGGTAAGAAAGAGATATTATTTCCAAGGATGGGAATCAACCCTAGGGTAGGATTCTGAGGAGGCCTTAGGTGGGGATCCCAAACAGAGCCTTTTCCTGGGTTTGTTTAGGGTTTTTTCCCACTTCAAATTTTGAAAAGAAGTTAAGACATCATTGATTTAACAATTAGTGAGTCTTATTTTTTTTCTCCCCTGCATTACAGAACTATATTAAGAAATCAAATTCTCTAACAGAGCAGAAGCCAGCAAAACAGCCCTGTGGGAAGGTAGCTGTCGTCTGAGATGGGAGGGAGGCTCTTGAAACATCCCTTGCTTTTCTGTAATACTGAACCTGGGCAGAGCTTTTGTATTAAATTAAGTTACCCTTTAAGGGAAGTCTTTATTCAACACTCAGCTTTTGCAGTCAAATTACAATCATTATACAGACACAGAAATAAAAGCCCAGGGTAACCCGTGTAATCTGGAACAATTCTCCTGTAAGACCTTTATCAGCATTTTTCCTCCCTGCAATCCATAACTTGGCCAGGACATTTTTCTCCCCTCTCGTTTCCCAGTTTGTGTGTCATACCCAGGATGCAATACAATAAAACTCCTGATCTGCAATATTAAATAGGTCATAAAAATGTCAGCAAGAATAACTTATTTTTTCAACTGTCATTAAAGATGATATACAATTAAGGCGGACCATAACAAATGATTAAAATTGCAGTCCTCTATAAATTCAAGGGGGCTTGTGTCTTTGCTATTGTATGCAAAAATGGTAATAGCCAGACATACATTTCGAGGGGAAATCGTTTCAGAAGGGACAAGCCAGAAACATACTATGAGAGTTTGCATAAACCATATTTGTCTTTTACAAGATAATGAAGAGCATGTGGAGCTGTTGGGAGGGGATGTGCCTAGGAAAAAACCATGCAGTCTGGCTGCAGGTTCTTCTAAAGGTTGGAGACCACAACTCATGAATCTGGGTAAACTGCCCCCCAACCCGTTCCAGGACTTGTGTATTACAGATGTTTGATCATCTGGGGAATTGCTTTGAATGTGAAAAGTGACGCGGTGTGGTAGGAGATGGACATTCTGGATATGAGAAGATGTAGGTCATCGTCCAGCCCCAGTTGCTCGTCAGCCAGCAAGTTGCTGTCTTCTCTGGGTGGCTTCCCCATCTGTTAACCTAAGGGATGGGATTATAGTGATAGTTTCCACTTCATCGAATGACTGAATTGAATCACTCTCATGATATTTCACTTGGAGCCTCGTGATGTTTGCCTGTGGACTTGACCCCTACAGGTTTTGTTTCCTGGGCTCCCAAGTCCTTGACTTCTAGCTGGATGTGGTTGATCAGGGCACAGGAGGAGCCCAGCCTGCAAGGGGTGAGGAGAAACTGGGGTGTTTCTTCCCCACTCTCTCTGCCTTGCGCAATATCTCCAGCAGTGGTTGCATCTGCCCTGTGTCCAGTGTCCTCAGAACAGGCCCCACGTGGTTCTCCCTTCCATCAGGTAACTCCTGTACTCAAGAACACAGCTTTTTCCCAATGAGCCTTCAGTAAAGAGGGGTTTCTGAGCTTTGCTTTGGAGCATTTCCATTACCTGGGTAATCTATTCCTTGTGTTAAATCCCTCTAGTTTAGATCCTTGGGTGGCTTCTGTTTCCTGATAAAGCCCTGACTGATGGGAACCCAGTGCAAAGAGCATGGGAGAGCAGTGCAACTCTGGTTGGAGCAGGAGTGGGACCTGGAGCCCCACCACTTTGGCCACGGCCAGTCCCCACTCATCCTTTGCACAGAGTGCAAGTTGGACCTGAAGGCCCCAGAGTCGGGGGACATGCTGTGAAAATCTCTGGGCACAGCAGAGCTTCTCGGTCCCTTGTGTTTCATTGGACACACCTAAATGTCACGTGCTCTTTGCAGAATGTGATGAAGCACGGTCTGCTTAATTCCATCCTAGGAAGTGGAAACAGTGGTGCTAGGAAACATAAGCAAACTCACAAGCACAAGTCTGCATCCCTGGAAATCCGTGTGTGATGGGCATGTCCAGGGGTCCCCTTGCTTTCATTTCCACTTGTTCATCGCTGTGTGCCAGTGCCCTTTGGGTGCAAGTGACATCTGCTGCCCAAAGGTTTAAGAAACAGTTCTGGGATAAAAGGTTAAGATTGAGAAAATGCTATAATTAACACGACTTTCCTTCTGAAAATTGAGAATAGGCCAGTGCTCTTTTATTAGAGCAATATTTTAGCTTAGTTTAATGTCATCAGAATGTCCTCCGATGTTCTCATCGTCCCCTTCTGACCCCAAGTGTGATCCTCACTTTGTCCAGGCCCAGAAGACAGGGACCATGCCACTTTGTGAATTTGAGGGGTCTGTGCAGGAAGGGAGGGGGTTAGTGGGATGAGACATCCCAGAGAGGAGCTGTAGGAGATGCTCAGAGTGCAGTGATGAAGCCACTCTGCAGATCTGTCACTGTCACCCAAGTGCATGCAGCCCTACCGCGTTCCAGAGCCGTGCTGGCTCTGTGGTCTCCATGGGTACTGTGATGGATACTGCACCTGCCCACACAGGATCTGCAGACATGCAGACAGGTGATGACAAAGTAGATGGGGCATGACAACAGGGACAAGCAGGGAATGGCACACGACATAGCAAGGGCAGCTAAGCCAGGCTGGGCAAGGGGCTCAGGGGAGGTTCCTGGGTGAGAGGCCAGAAAGTAAGCTGAGAAATGAAGACCAATGTCCAATGTTTTTGGACAAATTGGAAAAGAAGAAATAAATCTATCTCCATCTGCAGATAACATGATCCTGTATATTGAAAATCCCAAGCACACACACACACACACACAACACACACACACTCAAAATCCTACTAGAGTTAATAAACAAACTCAGAGAAGTTGCAGGGCACCAAAGCAACACACAAACCAGTTGTGTTTCTATCCACCATCAGTGAACAATACAAAAAGGAAATTGAGAAAACAACTGCATTTTTGATGACATCCCAAAGAACAAAATACCTCGGAATAAATTTAACCAAGGAGGCAAAATGCTTATATACAGAAAACTATGAAAGAAAGAAACTAAAGATCTAAATGAGGAGGGGGAATGAGGAGTGACTGAATAGTGGGCATGGGTTGGCCAAAATGCTTTGAAACTATTGTAGGTAGAGGGGATGTTTGCACAACCTTGTGCATGTACTAAATACCACTGAATTGGTTAACTTTATGTTATGTATGTGAATTTTGCCTCAGTAACAAAAATATGCTAAGCACCAAGAAGAAAGAAGAGGAGTGGAGGGTGGGAGGGAGGTAAGGAAACAGGTGACGGTGTAGGCTTCATCACCTCTCCTCCTAGACTAAGCAAGGAGTCCTGGTGTCAGAATCCTTCTCATCAGTGTCAGGCTCCTCGGAAACACCCTGTACCCAGGGAAGGATGGAGGTGGGGTGGCAGGAGGTGGTCAGCTGTCCTGAGTGGGGAGAGACCCGGGTTCCTGGCTCAGGTTTGAGTCCCTGTGACTTCTTCCCGAAGCAGGGACAGCCCTGTCCAAACTCAGAAACAAAAAAAACTTCGTTTCAAGGGATCCTCATTCTCACCTTTGACAGCTCTCTGGCTTCCACCTCCTAAACGTCCATCTTCCCCTCCCCATCTTCAGAGTCTCGGGGCTCCCAGTGTTCTACCTCCATCAGTTGACCAAAGCATTTTATCTCAGGCGACTGCCAGCGCTTCAGCCTCATAAGGTGAGTTCACATCATCGGTTTCCTCCATGGCACGAGCTACTCCTGGATCCAGACACAGGTCGAGTCAGCTCGCGGAGCTACCCTCCCCATTGCTGCCTCCGCCTTGCCAAGCGGTGCGCACCATGCTGGCTGCTCCTGGGGGCCTTCCAGGTGTGTTTAGGTGTGCCCACTGAAACACAAGGGGCTGAGAAGCTCTGCTGTGCCCAGAGATTTTCACAGCATGTCTCCCGGGCTTCTTGCTCATCTCACTGCATCCGTGTCCCTTTCATCTCAGCGACTGTGCTTTTATAGTCAGAGCCAGCGCACTCCTGGCTGCTATCTACCCTCCAGTGGTCACCCTTGGTCCTATTCTTGGGAGATCCCTAGTTTCCTTCCTTCTTGTAATCATTTGCTTTCATGGAGCTACGGGGAAATGACCATTAGTTCAGAAATTCAGGGGCTCAAAATGAAAAAGCAAACAGACCTCAAAAGAAAGGCCTTCCCCTCCTTCCCCCGGCCTGGGTTTCCCCCTCCCCGAGGGCTCTGACTTTGCCCCGAGTTGTCCTGATTACAGCCAGCAGAGGATGCAGGGGGTGGGGCTTCAGAGGCGGCTTCACGGGGGAACAAGGTCAAGAACGACTGGCAGGCGCTGCTTCCCCCAGGGACCCATTCTGTGTCCTGCTTCCGGAAGGGCTCCCCAGTGACACGGCAGAGTGAACAAGGCAGAGGGGCTCTGGCAGCCTCAGCCCCGGAGGCTCAGGGGTGATTGTCCATTCCTCTGCCCTCCCTGTCTGCCCTGTGCTAGTTGGATCTCTGGCTGGCATCCTGTAGCCACTTCACGGTGTCCAAATCAATAACCAGCAGAGACTCAGACACAGAGAGCAGGCCCGCCCCTCTTGGCCTGACTCCTCCCACACCTGGAGGAATACCGGGCATCCCCGATCTCCCACCAGAACCACTGTGTCTACCTCTGATGAGTTTGCATTGCATATAGGTTTTTGTAGCCCTTAAGTAGCCAAGGCTCAAATCTGTGCTCTGCAGAGATTGGTGACTCAGATCAATTGAAATCTTAGCCACTGACCCTAAAGTTTGTGAGCTGAGCTAAGAGAGGGGCTATTCTCTGCTGGCATATGTGTGCCCAATCCTCCACCCTCACCCTCAGCCGTGCACCCATCACCAGCCCCCCCCCACCACTGAGTGGCTGGGGCACCAGGAGGGAGTCCCAACCAGAGGGAGCACAGGACACACCTTCAGAGGACAGATGAGAGATGGGGAGTTCCAGGAGGCCAGAGGGGGCATCTCCAGAGGAGAAGACAGAGGTGTGCCATTGAGGGCTCTGGGGACTGAGGGAGGGTGGCACCCCAAGGAACCCCTGACTTCCTGCCACCTTGAAGCCACTTCACCTGTGCTCTTTGTCATTCAGCAAGAGGAGACATAGGGTGGGGGACCTGCCACACTTGTCCAGTGCTGTGGACTGAATGTGTATGACCCCCTTAAATCTCTCTATATAAGCCCTACCCCCAGTGTGATGGGGTTGGGAGGTGGGGACTTTGGAGAGAACTCGGGGTAGATGAGGTCGTGAGAGTGGAGCAGTGCCCTTTTATGGAGAGACAGCAGATGTGATCTCACCCTCAGCCGTGTGAGGACACGGTGAGAAGGCGGCCGTCTGCAGGCCAGGAAGAGCGTCCCCACCAGAACCCCGCCATGCTGGCACCGTGATCTTGGACGTCCAGCCTCCAGGGCTGTGTGAAATAAATGTCTGCTGTTTAGGCTGCCCCAACAAGGGCCCTCTAACCCTTGTTACAGCAGCCATTACTGACTGAGACACCTATTCTACATATTCCCTTCGGGTGGCTGTGCCCCAAGAGTCTGATGAGAATAGGAGTGGCAGAGGTCACTGGCTGGGCAGGGGCCCCTGCTTGCTGACCCACAGCCAGGACAGAGCCCATCACCCCAGGTGACCCCAAGTGCCCTGAGCATGTGCCCCAAGGAGGGCCCCGACCCCTACATTCAGGAGCCTGGCATCCACAGCTGCTGTGGGGAAATAGTTCTGGCCATGTGGAGCAATTTACAGGTAAGGATGCTCCAGGATGCTCAAGGCACAAGCACCGGCATGGTTCATGATTTTCTAAATCAAATAAAACCTGATTTAGTTTCTCTCTCCAGAGTCTGGGGGAAACGGAATCCCAGTAACTTCTAGGCCCTACCCCAAAGTGGACCACAGACCAGGGCTCTTGGGTCCCCATCCTCCATCATAGCCTCAACTCAGAGGTCCTGCTCAGGCCCCCAGGTTGCTGCCCCCACTCAAAAGCCCACAGCCCTGGGCTGACCAGAGCAAGCATCCACTGGTCATCCCTCCTTGGCCTCTGAGAATGCAGGTGCCAGTTCTCTACCTTCTCACCCCTCCCACCCTCACTCACAACAAAGAGCTCAGCTCTGGACCTCAACATTTTGAAGAAAGGCATCTAGACTCTCTTGAGGCAACTCCTGGGCTATCACCCCAAGGCTCACTGTCCTTTGGAAAGAAAACAGCTCCCTTCTTTGGCAACACACTCACAGGCAGAAATGGTCACCTTTAATCTGGCAGCACGGTGACCTTCCACGTCCACCACTTGTTCTGCACATCCTCCTGCTGCATAAAGGTTTGCAAGGAAGGAGAGGTGCAGACCCTGAGGGCTTCCTGGAGGCAGAGCCCTCTGAGGAAGATTTGGAGGGCAACAGGAGGAGTGGTTGGTGGGAGGTGGAGGGCAAGGACGCTGGAACTCACGGCAAGGCATCTGGAACCACTTGCCTTGGCCAGAGACCAAAGGCAGGGCAGGGGCCAGAAACAGAGTTCATGATGAGGCAGGGGAGTCATTGGGGTCTGCGGCCAGGCCTGGGGCACAGGCAGAGAAGCATCAGGGAGGGGCGACAGTGTGGAGGGGACACCCTTACACAGCACAGTTCTCAGAGGGGCCCTCAGATGGGAGACTCATATTTCCTGGGAACTCAGCAGAAACGCAGAGCCTCAGGACCCGCAGTCCTACAGAATGGAATCTGCATCTTGACAAGTTCCCCAGCCATCCCCAAGTGCTGTATTGCTACCGAGTCCAAGCTCACGACGCTCATCACATGACAGGCCAATCAATTGAGAGACAAGGTGCTGGGGCAAGAAATAGTGACTTCATTCAGAAAACCAGCAGACTGAGAGATATTGGACTCATGTGCCAAAGAACCGTCTTCCCTGAGTTAGTATTCAGGCTTCTTTTACACTAAAAGTGGAGGGGATAAAGTCCTAGTTCTGGCCAGACTCCAGAGGGGATGTGTTAATTTCTTCCTTCCCTCAACCATTCACAGGTGAGACTGGTCAGGAAGTTTCCTGTGAGATAAACAAAGGTATTTTAGTTTAACACTCATTTCCTGGGATACAGGGTTCCCAGATTTGGGCCATTATGTATAATTTAAGCTTTTAGGTCACATCCCTTTAGTGATTAACTCGTATAGAATACAAAGGGTCTTCCCTGTTACAGTATCATGTGGATTCCAAAGCAGTGGGGTGATGAATCAGAAGGTGGGTCCCAGATGGACACCACACCTCAATGGTTGGACACAGGGGCAGTCTCTCACATAGAAGCTCCTGGAGCCGGTGTTTGCCCCAGAGCCTGGCAGGTAGTGGGTACTCCATAAACATCTGTGGTCAGAAAAAAAACAAATCGATGGAAAAGAAAAATGAATAGTTTGCTCAGGGGTCCCAAAATGGACTTTCTTTTTGCACAGGAGTCCATCTACACAGGAGTGGGGTTTTTCAGATCAAATAAAAAAGAATGGCATCTGAAGTTATTTATAGATGGGGAAGTGAGATGAGTCTGTTGGGCGTGAAGGTTTAGATGCATTCACACCCAGCTCTTAAAAGCCTCCCAGGTCTGAGCCTACCTCCTACCCTTGCAAGCTCCCTCTTCCCAGCTCCCACACCATGGCCGGGTCTTCCTCACTAGGGAAGAGCCCCAGGGAATCCTGCATCTGCTACAGAAGAGGTGTGCTCAGGGGGCCCAGGGAAGTGCCTTTGCCTTGAACACCAGGTTTTCAGCTTGGCTGTTCTTCAATCTCAGAAAAGTGCCTCTCCTTGTTTCCTGAAACTTGGGAATATGACAAAAACAGAGAGGGGGCTTTTGCAGTCATTTGGAAGGCCAACATGAGGTTATAGGCAGCCAGTTCAGAGCCACTCTCAATTCAGACATTACCCAAGCCTTGTAACACTAATGAAAAATGGCAGCATGGGTCTGACAACGCTGTCTTTGAAAGCAAGGTGTGTGGCAGCCCTTTGAAACCTGAGTAATAACTTCAGGCTGAAAGACAAATAAGGCAGAGTGAGTGACAAAGGCATTCTTTATACAAATAGTACTTAAACTCAGAATGATGAATTGGCATAAGGAAACATAATCCAGACAATTACATCCCAGGAAGAGAGGTAAATCTATGCATCCATGCAGGTGGGGAGGGCCAGAGGTCACGGGGTTGAGGGAGGGGGTAGAAATATCCAGGGAGAGCAGACAGTCCAGCTGGAGCAGCTGGGCCTGCAGTCAGGGTGGCAGAGAGAAATGGCAGAGTAAGGGAGAAAGTAAGTCAGGGATTGCAACATCGTGATGGAGGCTGACAGCAGTGCTGCCCTGCATGGGCCCCAGTTATTAGCAAGAGGATTAACAACGTGGTTCATGAACAGCAAAAGCACAGTGCAGGGCAGCCAATGGGTGGTTGCAGAGGCCCGAGCACCCTTGGACAGAACTGATGGTGTTACTGTACTCCCCTAACTGTCGTGGAACCAGCTCCTCGGCACACATGAACTCCTTTCCATTGGCACAGAGTGCAGTGCACGTTAGCCAAGGCCATGGCCAATGGTGATGGGCCAAGGTTGTTGTGTCACAGCAGTTCATTCTTAGCTAGCACTTACTCTGTGCCAGGCCTGTTCCTAAGCACTCTGATTCTTAATTCATTCAACTCTCAGGATACCATGATCAGGTAACCCCTTTTAGTACAAGAGCAATGAGCTGGAGGTGGTGATTATTATTACAGCTTTTACAGCGCCCAACCCAGGGTCTGTCCGGCCATGCTGGGGGAGTCAGCTTGCTTCCCAGCTCCCCCGTTGGCATCTCTCCCTCACTCCTGCCCCAGGACCCCTGACTGTGCATGCTCTCTGGTGTGTGTGCACTTGGTCTCCTGATCTCTGTGCTCCACCGATCTAGGGCATTGTTGTTGGAAAGTTGACCCACAGAGAAATCAGTGAGCTTTGCTAAATGGCACCTGCCAACTGCTGGATGCCCTAGCAGAACATTCTTGAAGATAATGCCTGGTGTTATCCCAGTACTACATATCACAGACCAGTGGAGCTCAGAGCCCAAACAAGAACCAGCCATACAGGTGACGCATGCAGGAAGTCGAGAGGCTTCTCATGTTGAGGAGCAGGTGGGACCAGGTTTACACAGCCCTGGAGAATGACACGGTGGTGGAAGGATGAAACATATTCCAGAGACTGAGGAAACAGTAGAGAGCAAAGAGCCCTGCACAGAGCCGATGGGATGGAAGGGCATCCATGGCTGGCCAACTCTGCTGCAGACTCTCTGGTCTTTCTCATCAGGGTCACTTTCACACCTGCATGCTGTATTCTGAGCTACTTCCTTAGGTACCACAGGGTGTGGACGCCCCAGCCAAGCTCCCAGCTGAAATCTGACATGAGTCACCCTTGATGATACCACAGAGGACAGAGGGATATCCAGCTGTGCCCAACCAACCAACAGGACTATGGGAAACAATAAATGGTTATTGTTTAAGCCTCTCCATTTGGGGCTGGTTGTTATGTAGCAGTAGATGACAGACACACCTGGGTGGAGGGGCTGCTGGCCAAAAACAGGAGGAAAGAAAGTCGGAGGGGGTGTGATCTGAGACTGAAATCCCCCAGAGCTGCATCCAGATCATAGAGAGCTGCTATATATAGGGTTTTCTCTCCCAGAGAGAAGTATTGAGTTCCCTTCTTTTCTCTACCCGCTAACAACTCAAATAGTGAGTTGTATGGGAGTTACATAAGCCTTTTTGTATAGAACAGAAATAACCCTCATGCGAAGTGGCCAATTGAGTTATTTATGGCATTTTCACAGCTAGTTCGCATAGCTCTGCAGTTGATCCAGCTGATTATTCCTCAATCAGCTGCTAACACAGGCAAGGAAAAAAATAAAATAAAATCAATGGCTGTGCAGCAGATGAATAACCACAAATAGATGCAGCCAGGCTGAACCTAAAGTGGACCCCACATGACTGCCGATGCCCAGGCGAGGCCAGCAGTTGGCCCATGGATGTCCACATTTGGACTTTTCTTCTTAATCACCCATGCCAAGGATCTATCTGCCTTTTCTTGCTGATATTTCTATGAACAAAGAAGCACTGGTGAATAAAATGGGTCAGGGCTTTTCTTCTCCAATTTATTCAAAAGACAAATAAATAGGCACTCATTTTTCCTTTTTCTCCTGATTTTGGACCTCAGGTGCACACAGTTGGGCAATTATATGCGTCAGTTCACCTCATGCTGGCATTATTGCCCCTTGCAAGGCACCTCTCTTGGTTTACTTTACGTTATTTTATTTTAGTATTTCCTCTTCTCACTCACCCTCAGTCCCACATGGCTCCTGTAGGCAGTGGCTCCAACGGGTTTTATGTCTGTCCTCAGAAATACCAGTGTTCCTTGTACCCTAACCTTGCAGAACCCTCATCTGGCTAATCACCAGCTACTGCACATCTGCACCTGGGCACAGAGCATGGGAGGAGAGTAGCAGGATTGGATTTCTGGTCGTGACAAGCACAGGCAGCCAACATCCTGAAGGAGTCCTTGGTGGGGACAAGATACCCCACTATAAATGTAATAGGGAAGAACAAATCTGACTCCATATTGGATCTGTTTCTTTTACTTTAACCTTTGTATTCTATTGCTTTTGCTACAAGCTAAGAATCTTGCCTATAGCTTGAAATATACAGGATAGCCCATTCTCAAGGCTCTGACCTTTAAAAATATAACACTTTTCAATTCATAGAGAGATCAAAAGTTGCAGAGCAGAGAATAACATCTGTCTTGTTGAAGGTTTACAGGAGCATCCTGACGTGACCTATGTGGGCAGCTGCAAGAACAAAGGATTCTGGCACCAAGAAGTGTGCAACAAGCAGCCACACCCCTTCCCCTTTTAGTATAAAACAAGCCTGAATTCTAACGCAGGGAAGATGGTTTTGGGGGGCACTAGTCCACCATCTTCTCAGTCTGCTGAATTTCTGAATAAAGTTGCTATTCCCTGCCCAAACAATTTGATTTACTGGCCTGTTGTGTGGTAAGCAGTATGAGTCTGGACTTGGTAACATAAATTTCGAGAGTATCTATCCCCGACTTCCAGGAAGGACTATTTCATGCCTTCTTCTTGCTCCTCAAGCCCTCCTCTGAAATTCTCCCTCGATGGCAATGACCTCCTTCCCAGTTTATGGAGAAACCAGAAACATCAGAAGAGAATCCCATGTGCCCCCACCTTCAGGGTCATTAGTTCACCTGCACTGACTCTGCCACCCCTCTTGTTAGGGTGAGCAGTTCTTCCCTTCCCTGTGCCAGCTCCTGGCCCCTCTCACCCACTGCAGGACATTGTCCAATAATCACCACATTTCCCCTCTCTCCTCGGTCATTTCCATGAGCATAAAAACATGCAATAACCTCTCCCATCGTTTGTCAGAAAACGTCTTTATGTCACACACACACATAAGCATCCTGCAGTTTTTAATGACAATATCAAGGTGAGAACCATCTGAAGATTTTATTCCACTGTTACCTGGCTTCCTTTCTTTTTCTGTTATAAAACCTACATTTTATGTGATTTTTAAATGTTATCTCTAGCTGATTTTAAGATTTTCATGTTCTTTGGTTTCAACACAAAGTGCTTAGGTGTGAATTTCATTAATACTGCTTGGGATTCACTGTGTTTTCTGAGTCTGAGACACTAATTTCCAAATTTATTCTGCAAAATTTCCAGCCACTCTCACTTTGAATATCTTTTTCTTCACTCAGAAAACTTTTTTTTTTATCCTTCTGGAACTCCTATTAAATGTTCATGAAACCTTTCATTCTACGTTCTATGTTTTGATCTTTGAGTCTCTTATTCACATTTCCTGTCTCTTTCACTCTGTACTGCATTCTGGACAATTACTTCAGATCTATTTTCCAGTTTACTAAACTTCTTTAGCTACATCAATTTTTTAAAACTAATCCATTGACTGTTTTTTAACATCTTTATTGGAGTATAATTGCTTTACAATGGTGTGTTAGTTTCTGCTTTATAACAAGGTGAATAAGCTACACATATACATATGGGGATATATGTATAATCCATTGACTTTTAAATTTCAGGTATTTTAATTTTACTTTCATCTATTTGGTCTTTTTAAAATTTTGTGTAAACATTTTGATAATTTATTTTATTTATTCATGTCTTCAATCCCTTTATTTCATTTTAAACATGTGTACTTCCTATTCTATATATGACCATTCTAATATGTGAAGTCATTATAGGTCTAATCATGCTGAATATTGTTTCTGCTGACTCTGATGCATGGTGGCTTGTTCTTGTATGTGTTTTTTAATTTTCAATTGTGAGCTCATGTTTAATTGAGGTGCTCTGTGGGATCCTGGGCTGGGATGTTTTCCTTCAGAGAGGATCTGTGTTTTCTTCTGCCTTGCATCTGGAGGCACTAAAGTCCAGGACCTTGTTCAGTGTTTCCCCCAACAAAAATTTTGTACAGAGCTTCCTGCATGGCAGACTCTGTACTATTTATATCCTCCTTTTAAAGATGTGGAAATGGAGATAAAAAGAGATTATGCAATTTGAGAAAAGTCACACAGAATGTCTAGGCAGAGCTGGGTTTGAACACAGGAGACCTTGGTGCCAATGCCCATGCTTTCAACCATTTTGCTATAATGCATCTTTCCTCCACAGTGGGTATAGATTCAAACTGCAAACCCACATGGGGCAGGCCGGTGGTCATAAATTCTCACCTAAGTCTGAGAAAATGTTTTTCTTTCTTGCCTCTTTTCTTAGTCCCTTTGGCTGCTATAACAGAATAACATAATGGTGTTAAACAACAGACATTTATTTCTCACAGTTCTGGAGGTGGGACATCTGAGATCAAGATGCAGGCAGATTTGGTGTCTGGTGAGGACCAGCGTCCTGGTTCATGGACAACGTCCTTCTCACTGTGCCCGCACATGGAGGGATGGACAAGGGAGTTCTCCAGGGTCCATTTATAAGGACACTAATCCATTCATGAGGGCTCCACCCTCATGATCTAATCACCTCCCAAAGGCCCCACCTCCTAACACCATTACATTGAGGGTTGGTTAGGTTTTAGCAAAAGAATTTGGCGGGACATAAACATTCAGTATATAGCACCTCTCCCTTGTCAATAGGCAATTTTTTCCCTCTAGCTGACACATTTCACTGAGTCCCTAGAGGGCCTGGATTTTAGTAGGGGTCTCAGCTTCGAACTTTCATTTCTCAGGGACCAAGGTCTTGCCTTTTGCCCCATGAGGTTGTTAAAACCCACTGCTCTGTGTCCCTGGCATTGGTGATGGTCCCAGGGGGGCAGCCACCACTTCACCCTCACCGTCTGCTCTAGTTTTAACTCCCTTTTCTTGGCCCCTGACAACTTCCTTTACTCTTTTGTAAACTCAGTTTTTAAATTTAAAGTTATGTTTGTTGTCATTTATCCAACAGGTGTTTTTGGTGGGAGAGCTTTTAAGAATTTCTAGACTGCTTTATTGCTAGAAACACATCTTTTTATCTTATAGTATGTTATTTAATGAACGTTATTCATACATTAAAATCTGAGGATCTGTGGCTTTGATTAGTGAGCATCAGTTTTTGATGGTTACTGTGTGGTAAATGTTCTGAAACTTTGTATTCTGCCTACAATTTAATGACAGCTTGTCCGTGTGCAGAATCCAAGGGTTGTAATTCTTTTCCTTCTACCTTTGGGCATCACATTCCTCAACTGCAGATTGGAGACATAAGCAATACCTTAAATCTTATTCTTTTATCATGGCAGGTTATCTGCTTTATCCCTTTGAAAGTTTTTAGAATCTTCTCTTTCCTTTGATGATCTTAAATTTTACCCTAATGTGTCTGGGTACAGTTTGTTTGTTTATTTATAACATCTTTATTGGAGTATAATTGCTTTACAATAGTGTGTTAGTTTCTGCTGTACAACAAAGTGAATCAGCTATACATATACATATATCCCCATATCTCCTCCCTCTTGGGCCTCCCTCCCGCTCTCCCTATCCCACCCCTCTACGTGGACACAAAGCACTGAGCTGATCTCCTTGTGCTATTCGGCCGCTTCCCACTAGCTACCTATTTTACATTTGGTAGTGTATTTTTTAAAAAAACTTTTGTTCTATAGTTTTAATCTGTCCCATTGGGCCCTCTGTGAACCCTTTCCAGCCAAGAACATCTTTTCCTAAGTCTGTGATATCCTTGGTCTTTTCTTATTTTTCAGAAAACTTCCTTTCCATTTGCCCTTCTCCCTCCCAGTGGGGCTCCTATTATGTGGATGTCTAGAACTTATTGTGCCACATCCACTGTCTCCCAGTGCTTTCACCCTCCTCATCCTTCTAGGTAAGTGTCTCACCTGACGTCCTACTTAATCTTGTTCCCTCTGTCATTCTGCCATTCCAACTGAGTTCACTGTTTAAAATATTATCATTTTAGACATACTTCTTCAGAAATGCTTGAACCCACTTCATGTTTTTAATATCTTTAGTAACTACTCTGAGGAAGTTTTTAAAAGTTTTATTTTAGATTCGTATTCTGTTTGATCCATTAATTCTGTTTTGTCTGGCACAGGCTGTGTTTCATAAAATAGCATGTATGAATCTCAAAGATCTCCCCACTTTTCCTTTAGAACTCTCCACA
Organism: Mesoplodon bidens; assembly: GCF_964165515.1. Taxonomy (NCBI): domain Eukaryota; kingdom Metazoa; phylum Chordata; class Mammalia; order Artiodactyla; family Ziphiidae; genus Mesoplodon; species Mesoplodon bidens. The sequence goes on from NC_138177.1 coordinate 183,659,604, forward strand.
GTTTTGGCTGATAGGTGCATGTGACAGATGGGGTGAAATCTTCAACCCTCACTTGGGCTGTGCCGCAGGAATAGGCTTTTTTTTCCTGTGGGGGTGGGGGCGGTTGGGAGGAGAGACCCTCCAGGGTTGCACTCTGGGCTCACCCACCCTTTTTGTCTCTCCTGCTCCACAAGGTTTGTCTGCAAATGTCTCAGTCCTTGGACCAGACACTGTTTTAGTTGGGAAGTGACCCTTGGGTTTGCAGCTTCCTGACTAAGAGCATGGAAACAGGGTGCTGATGGAATACAAAGGCCTGGGAAGCCCACCCAATGTGCTGCAGGTACCCCTCCCAGATTGGCTGCATCTTTGCCCTGGGGACACCATGTCGCCTCCCTGGGAGATGGCTGGGGTGGAGAGGGTCTTGCTGCTTTCCTCGGGTGGGCAATGGTGGGGGGACCAGAGCTCAGAGGGCTCCAAGGGGGTGCAAGAGTATGTCAAGAGCAGTGTGCTGATGGCCCGGACCCTAGAGAAAGGAATGGAGATGGTTGGCAGCTTTCTTATCTCCTGGGCATTGCAGAAGCCCATCATGATTACAAGGGATGTTGCAGGAATTGGGACCTGGGTTCTGACAAGGGTGAATAAATGGGATGGATGCCATTTGGGTAAAGCAGAGAAGTTGTGACAATCATTTAGCTCAGAGAAGGCAAGTAAGTTTGAGCTTACATGCCAGCCATGATGAACTGGGGGTGGTAGTTCTTTTCTTGCAAACATATCACTGGAAGATCTGGCCAGAATGCAGACTCTGACTCAGTAAGTCTGGCTGTAGTCGAGTCTCTGCATTTCCAACTGGCTCCTATGCGATGACCATGCTGCTGGCCAATGCCTGTGGACCATACTTTTAGTAGCAAGGTTCCAAAACCCTGTGTCTACATGGATGGTGAGGCCTCCATGAGGTCCAGCAGGAAGGCTGTCTGGGTCACATGGTTATATCTGCAAGATGGGGGGGGTGGAATTTTAGCATGCAGCAATTTTCATCTCTGATTTGGTCATTTGGTCTTTTTTCTCACAGTTAAACATGACTTGGAAACCCCCTTTTTTATTCTGTAAATTTTCTCTGTGGTGTTAGGCCATCTTCCATCCACTTCACGGTGCAATCAATCTTTATTCATTTATTGATAATTCATTCATTAGTAATTAGTTCCTTCATTCATAATTTTATTAATGCCATCCATCTTTATTCATTCTTCTATCTGACAAACATTTATGTAGTACCTACTCTATGTTAGGCATTGGTCTAGTGCAGAGAACACAGCAGGAAACAAAACAGACAGTCCCTGCCCCTATATTTTTGTAGGAGGAAAGGACAATAAGTGAATGACTGGATATAGGAATGAGTGAATGCATACATAAGAAACACATGAGACGTATGTAGGAAATATGTAGGAAATGCACAGACTTAAAAGAAAAAGTAACTGCCATATCAAGTGGTAAGAAAGCGTGGAAGTGCTGGGGGAGAGCAGAAGTCAGGGTAGGTCTGGCTTATGAAGCTCATGTTGAACAAGAGACCCAGGCAGAGGGAAGAGCAGCCACTGAGGCCCTGGCGCAGGGCTCTGGGCATATTCTAGCCACAACAGGGGACCCATGTGGCTGGAGCATAGCAATAAAGAGGAAAGTAGCCAGAGAGGTAGCCAGATCAGTAGTGAAGGCAGATGATGTTGGGCCTTGATGGACATGAAAGGGCTTTCACTTTTACTCAGAGAAATGGGGCATGGTTGAATGGGTTTAAGCAGAGGAGTCCTGTGATGTTTTTCACATTTTAAAGAGATCAGCCAAGCTACTCTGTGAATAGTCTGGAGGTGGAAGAGGAAAGAAGGGTGGAAGCTTGTAGACCAGTTTGGTCATTAATGCTGTTCAAAGGAGAGAACAGCTGTGTGGGTGGTAAGAAGTGTGTGGAGTTTGTGTCTGGTGGAGGTGGATTCCAATGGATTGGATGTGGAGCGTGAAAGAAAAGAGGAAGGGTGTCAAGGGTCACTTCAAGGCTTTGGGTCAGGAAGGAAGATAGGCATATGGACTGAGACGTTGGAAGAATAGGCTCGAGGTTGAGGAGTCTGTTAGAGATGCATATGAAGGTGTTGAGTGGGTAGCTGGAGCAACACGTCTGGAATTCAGCACAGAGGTCCAGGCCATGGGGAGTTACCAGCATAGAGAAGGCATGAAAGCCATGGGACTGGGTGAGTTTGCCTAGGGGAGAGTGTCATTGAAAAGAGAAGAAGAGATCCAAGAGAGATTCTGGGGCACTGCAACATCCAGGGAGAATACAGAAAGGATGGATGAGAAAGAAACCTCAGCCATAAGTAAATGTGTTTTATCAACTTGACATATTTCCTTCCTTAATCCTTTTGGTGTATATATTTATAATGTCTAATAGTGCTGGGTTGCTGTGTCATGCCTTTGCCTGTAGGTGGGGCAATTTTACAAGTGAAATATTCACTAGGTATAGATTTCAGACGTAAAGCTTGAAGTTCTGTAATATCCATGAGGATCCAGCTTCAGTGGTTTTGTAAATATCAGATTCTGTTTATTGAGTTTACTTAAAATAACACAAACACGCAGAAACACAGTTACTTTAAGACATGTCAACTTCACATTAAAATCCTCAGTATATATGTATACACAGGCACAAAGTAGAAATAGCACTAACATTTGTTTTCTCACAACAAATATTCTGAAATTAAACTTTACCACATCTCAGGTTTTGGATCAAAATCTTGAGATGATTTCTTTGTTCTATTTCCAACACAGTTCTTTGCTATCTCTCTGTAATTGGCATCCCAGATTCTTTTTTGAAAGGTGCAGATCTATGTGAAAATCCCCCCAATTCTTTCCCTTCTCAAAGCCAAACTTTGAAAGGATGGTATATGTGTGACTTGGCAGGGGCACTCTGGAGTAGCTAAAACTCTGATGCTGAAATTCTACTCATTAACAAGTTGTTAAATAATTAATAGGTTATGTTTAATTGCTTCTGTGTATATAATCTTGCTTTTTCTAAAAACCATCATTAATTTTCAGTTAGTTCCACTCGAAGTAACAAGGCCTAATGCTTCCAGTTGGAAAAAAAATGAATATTTATGAACACTTATTCTATCTGAAGCTAGAGGAAAAATAGGATTATTTGGCTCCTTAATGTTTAAAAAGCAGGGTGGAGGGGGGAGAAACTTGTCCATTTTAGTCTCTGACAGTATATTTATTTGGCAAGTTTACATCTCTGACCTCAACTAATTTCTCTAGAGAGCTTGTTAAATTTCATTTTAAGTGGAAATTCTGTCCTCAAAAATCCAATTTTCTAAAGACCGCAGTATGTCGCACTTTCACACAAATGATGAACAAGTGCTGGTTCTGGCTTGGATGCCGGTGGGACAACTTGGCTAAGGAGTGTGACACTTGGCTAAGGAGTGTGAGACCATTGATGAGAATCCATCATCTCTCCAGTGCTGGGGCCCCTGCAGCTCAAACCGACAAAAGTCCTCTTGCCATGCAATTCCTGTGTGGACATCTATTCCCTTAGCTCTGTGCCCAGATAGCTGGAACACATCTTGGGGATCCAGATTGATATTTTTCAGTCTACAAAACAGAAAACAGTCCCTTTTCAGGGATGATTTAAAAAGATGTCAGGTGATGGGTAATTTTATTTCCTCCTTTTTAGCTCTTGTGTTTTCCAAATTATTTATCATTACCAGGTAACATAATAGTATAGAAAAATCCACCCACTGTGGCTCTTAAGGAAAAGATGCTCAAAAAGCATCCTGAGGTTATCTGGTAATGGGGTTTGCTTGACTGTTTCACTGACTTTCTTTTGTGGCTGGAAGGAAAGTAAGATAATTCCACATGTGTGTCTCTAACCAGTATATTCTGAGTTTTGCACATTTCTGATTATTATAAAAATGACAACTTCTTGGATGTGGTCTTCTGGGACTTCTATTTTCATGCAACATTATGTTTCTAAGATTCATCATGTTGTATGTGTCTGTAGTTCATTCCTTTTAATAGCATATCACAGAGACTTGTTTTCACACAATATTATACTCTCAGAATCACTCAGGTTGTGTAGCTATAGTCCATTCATGTTTAATGGTGCCAAATAAGCTAGTGTGTGAATATACATTTTTTTTTTACCACTGTCCTGTTGATGAACTTTTGGGTCGCTCCCAGTTTTTTGCTAATCTGAACTGTGCTGGGCCCTGGTACACCTGGGCAAGAATTTCTTAAGGTACCTAGGAGTATATTGCTATGCTGTCAAACGTGTGTATGTTTAACTTTATAAGATAATGTCCAATTGTCTGCAAAATGGCTGTATAAATATATACTGCCATAAGCTTATTAGCTGGTGCCAAACCCATGGAGGTAAAATAGCCTATCATGGTATCTGGATTTGCATTTGCCTGGTTTTGAATGAATTATCTCCCTCTTTTTTTTGGATATATGTGTTTCCACTTCTGTGAAATGACAGTTCATGTCCATTACACATTTCTCTCTTGGTTAATTTCTTTTTTTCTTATTTATTTAAAGGGCTTCTTTATAGGGTCTAAATACTAAAACCTTTTTGTTTTCAGTTATATGTGTTGAAAATATCTTCTCTCAAGTTTTAGCTTTCTTTATAGTAAGTTTTACAATAGTAAGTTTCAAATTGCAATTTAGCCAAAATTATCAATCTTTTAAAAATATTTAATATTTTTTTGGTTATATTTAAGAGCTCCTCCCCTTTTCCAAGGTCAAAAAGATATTATTCTGTATTTTCTTTTAAACATTTTATAGTTTACATCATTAAAAAGTCTTCAGTTAACAAATGCTGGAGAGGGTGTGGAGAAAAGGGAATCCTTCTACACTGCTGGTGAGAATGTAAATAGTTGCAGCCACTATGGAAAACAGTATGGAGTTTCCTAAAAAAACTAAAAATAGAGTTACAATATGATCCAGCAATCCCACTTGGGCACATATCCAGACAAAACTATAATTTACAAAGATACATGTACCCCAATGTTCATAGCAACACTATTCAAAACAGCCAAGACATGGAAACAACATAAATGTCCATTGACAGATGAATGGATAAAGAAGATGTGGTACATATATACAATGGAATATTACTCAGCCATAAAAAAGAATGAAATAATGTCATTTGCAGCATCATGGATAGACCTAGAGATTATTATACTAAGTGAAGTAAGTCAGAAAGAGAAAGACAAATACTATATATTGTTTATATGTGGAATCTAAAATACGACATAAATGAACTCACCTACGAAACAGAAACAGACTCACAGACACAGAGAACAGGTTTGTGGTTGCCAAAAGGAAGGGAAAGTGGGGGAGGGATGGATTAGGAGTTTGGGGTTAGCAGATGCAAACTATTATATATAGAATAGATAAACAACAAGGTCCAACTGTATAGCACAGAGAACTATATTCAATATTCTGTGATAAATCATAATGGAAAAGAATAAGAAAAATAATGTATATATGTATAACTGAATTACTTTGTTATACAGCAGAAATTAACACAACATTGTAAATCAATTATACTTCAACACAATAAATGTTCTTAAAAAGTAAACATTTTAGAGTTTCACTTTTTACTTTTAAGTTTTAAATTTATTTAAACTTTTTTGTACAACATGAGATGGATAACCTAGTTCACTTTTTAAAAATATGGATAACCAATTGAACCAGTACTATTTATTGCAAAGTTCCTCCTCTCCCATTACTCTGTTCTGTCATAACTTTTTATTATGTGTGGGTCTAGTTCTAGACTCTCTGTACTTTATGTCCAGCCAATTTATCACCTTCTTTGACAATACCACCTTGTCTAACTTGGGACTGCTTTATGGCAAGTGTTGATAGCTGTGGTGTGGGCCCTCCATTCTTGTGTTAATTTTTACCATCATTTTTGGTCTTGCACACTTCCATGTAAATTTTAGAGTCAATTTGTCAAGTTTCATAGAATCCCTGTTAGAATCTGAATTGGCAATACATTGCATCTATAAATCAATTTAGGGAGGATTGATATATTTTTGATGTTGAGTTTCCCTGCTAAGAGCATGGATGGATTGCACCCCAAAACAAGAAGCTCTTAAGAAATGAGAGGAAAGTAACAAAGGCTTCTAAACAAAGTTTCTAAAAGGAATATTCTATAGACAGATAGTAGAGTGACAGTGGCTCAGAACCATTACTGATTTGGAAGTGAAATGAGGCAATCTGCTATCACACAAGAACAAGAATATAAAGAGAGAAACAATGAGGGAAAAATTGAGACATGGATAATAGAACCAAGAAGTTCATTACCCAATAATGGGTGATCCAGAAAACGACAAGAGAAAGAAAAGAGTAGAAAAAAAAAAAGAAATTGAAAAACAACAGAAGAAAATGACCTAATATTAGGAAAGACTTGAGTCTAAAGGAAACTTTGAATGCTAAGCAAAACGCGTAACTGTACATAGCCCTAAATACAGCTAAACGTTTTGAAATCCAAGTTTAAATACAAGTTAATTTAAAGATGTTTAGAAGAAAGGCAGACTATTTTCCAAATATCAAGAATTAGAGTGGCATCAGTTATCATTTATTATCTTTTAGCATTAAATTCTAAAAGCTTATATCTCCCAAGTTCTAAGGGAAAAGGACATGAACCAAATATTGTGTAATAAGCCAGAGTCAGTCAAAAAAGAGGACAAAACTAACTCCCAAATATGCAGATTTTAAGAAAATTGTATCACCTATGAAATATTCCTGAAAGGAAATTTCCAGTATTTATACCAGGAGAGCAAAAGCTGGACCCAGGACGAGGGAGTCATATAGTACAAGAAAAAGTTCAGTTACAAGAAAAAAAGTGATACGAAGAAGAGAGAAATAAAATGCAATATTAGTCAAAACTTTCAAAAGAGTGTTAATACTGTATTATTATTATTATTATTATTATTTTTTTTGAGGTACACGGGCCTCTCACTGTTGTGGCCTCTCCCGTTGCGGAGCACGCGCAGGCTCAGTGACCATGGCTCACGGGCCCAGCCGCTCCGCGGCATGTGGGATCTTCCTGGACAGGGGCACGAACCCGTGTCCCCTGCATCAGCAGGTGGACTCTCAACCACTGAGCCACCAGGGAAGCCCCTACTGTATTATTTTGAATAAAATTATTATGCAAGGTTAAAAAGAGTCAAAAAGTTAACGTTAAAAAGGTTAATTTTTAAAAGTTAAAAAGGTTACATTTAAGTTAAAATGGTTAATTTTTTAATGTGAAAAAAATTAAAAACAGTTTGGAACTAAAATTTGACAAAATTTACATAATACCAGGATTACCAGGAGAGAGAATATAGAAAGATTTATGCTGTCTTTGTGGTAAAGAGGCTATAGAATCTGATTAATTTTGAAAATTTACAAGAAAAAATATTTAAATTTGTTGGCAAAAATTTTACAGGTAATTACTAGTTTACCAGAAATAGGGTGCAGATATTCCAAACCTCTGGTGTGTGTGGGGGGGGAACATGAAATAAAGTTAATACAGCAAATTTCAAGAGGGAGAAAGAATTGAGCTAGAAATACCAAGATGGTAGGAATGAAAGAAAATGTAATTTCAATAATTATGAAAGAGTTAAAATTCTGATTAAAGCCCCCAAAATGCAAAAAGTTGATTTCCAAAAACATACCTAAAAAAAACAAAACAAAACAAAAGAGAAAAAACAAAGGAAAATAAACAAGACAGCCACTTCAGGAAAATTACAATAATGTAAAAGTTTACAGCATGGGCACCAGAGATTTAAGAACAACTAAATAACCCAGAATCCAAGGAGCCTCAGCTTTTCTTAAGGCTGTCATCATCCAGCACTCACTGGCCTTGGCTAAGTGCTTTGCATCAATTATTTCATTTAATATTCACAAAAATCCATAAGTGCAATGGCTTTGTAGCAATTTTACAGATGAAGAAATAGAGGTTCAGGAAATATAAATTTGCCAAAGATCATGAAGCCATGCAGTGGCAGATCTGGGAATGGAAGGGTTGGAATTTATATGGATGGCTTGTTGGATAAGACCAAGCCAGCTGGAATGGACGTTTCCTGTCTATCTGGTCGTCTCATTCCAAAGAGAATCAGAATGCCTTCTGCCCCTGCAAACGAGAGCTCCAGGGACAATCACTTTTCCATGTCCTTTCGCCCATCTCTCCCTCCCTGTTCGGCACTCTTCTGAAATCAGAGTCTCTCCTGGTCCTCCATGGACCGCCCTATGACAATCTGACTATTCTCAAGTTCAAGGGCTAGGAAAGGTTCCAACGAGCATCCAAATGGACTTTCATACAAGAAAAGATGGTTGCATAAAAGCAGAATCTTTGTTTCCGAAGGTATCTGGATCTCCTGCCCAGAGCCATCTCAAAAAGTGTGATAACTGTCTGTCTGCATTATGGGGCTGCTTGGCCAGGGTGTGGTCCATCCTCCAGGCCTCTGTCCCTTGTATTCAGAGGCTGGTCTTGTTCCCGTGCTCCTGTACTGCTGATACGGGTCCACTGGGGGGCAGAGACAATGGCGTGCTCAGAGAGGAAAGAAAGAATCCCAGGTAGCAAGCCAGGCCTGATCCATTTAATCACAGGCAGGTAGATGCAGGGTAAGGCATCATGAGCTATTGCTTGCGGATACTGGGAGGTCCCCGCAGCTCAGCTCCAGCACAGCATTGCAGTTATTTTAAGATGTTACAAATCACTGATTCTGTGAGAGAGAAAGAATGTCCCCAGGACACAGCACTGGCTGGCTTGCCTTCTCTTATCCTGAACAATCCTTCTTTCCAGCCACAGTTCGCACAGAGCAGAGTCTGGATCCTGTTAAAGCCTACCCAGAGACCTCCAGGGTGCTGCAAGGCCACTGCGGTGGGCAGTCCAGACTCACAGAATGGGCACTGAGAGCCCTAGGTTGTAGCCTCAACTGGGCAGTCCAGCTCATTGCATGTGCTTCTCCATCCACCACCACCTGCCCTGTCCTTTCTCCCTCCAGAACTTTTCTCATCATATTTCTCTGTCTGCATGGCCTTAACCTGCTCCCCATCCTTGTCCCTTTGCAAATCCAATCCGGGTAACAAGGGAGATTACAGAGCTTAGAATTTAGGATTAGAATCAAAGGGCAGGATTCAGATTCAGCATTTGCTGGTTGTGTGGTCCTGGAGGGCTCAAGTCACAGTCATCATCAACAGCATCACTATCATCATGGCAACAGCAACAGCAACAATACAAGCAATAACCAATATTGGTTATAACCAATATTATATTATATTATTAATATAATAATAACCAAGCAATACAAGGACAATAACCACTGTTTACTTCATGCTTGGGCAGGTTATCATTGAGCCTTTACATCAACACTGAGATTAGGTGTATTATCTCTGTTTCATAAGTGAGTTAAATGTGGGTCCAAAAGCTCAAGGAAGGCCTTATATTGTATGATGCCATTTGTGTGAATCTTCCAGAATTTTCAAATCCATAGAGACAGAAAACAGATTAGTGGTGGCTGGGGACTGGGGGAGGAAGGAAGGTGAGTAGTGACAGCTTAATAAGCAGAGTTTTCTTTCGGGGGTGGTGAAAATGTTCTGGAGGTGGGTAGTGGTGATGGTTGCGCAATACGATAAATGTACCAAATGCCACTGAATTGCTCACTTTAAGACAGTTAAAATGATCAATTTATGTAAGGTGTATTTTACCATAAGTTTTAAAACGTTCAGGGAACTCCTGCAAGTCTGAATCCAAGGAACATGGTTTTGCTCATCCAGCTCTGCTTCTTCCTTAGCTGCCCTGGAATCTGGAGGGTAAAATAGCTCACGGGTGTCACATCATCTGTGGGGCCCCGTGCAAAATGAAAACGTAGGGTCCTTTGTGAAAAAATTACTCAGGGTTTCAAGATGACAATAACAGAGCATTAAGCCAAGCGCTGGGGCCTTTTGAGTGTGGGGCTGGGCTGCATGAGACACATGCCCTGAAGCAGGCCCCACTCACAAAGCCATCATGACGTTCACATGAGATAACACGTGTGAAAGTGTTATGCTCAGAACTTGAATGAACCAAACAGCTGCTACCCTGGCATATCCACCCCGGGCACCCGGACCTTGCCTGAAACTGTGGGGAGGGTTAACCTGCTCCAGACACCTGACTAACAGTCCCTGAAGGGGTTCTTTGTGTCAAATATGAGAATGATGGTGAGAAGGAGAAAGAGAAGAAAGCATACATCATTCATTAGCCAACGCGCACGGTGCCTGGTGTAGCATAAATATTAATACACTTAATCCTTAAACCACCTGTGAGATGCTTCTTGTTAGGATGAGCATGAGGTGAGCACCTGCCGGGCGTCACATTGCTGGTCAGTCATGTAGCTGGGACGTGATCTTATCACTGCACTCACGTGCTGAGGTCATCAAACAGCGATGCTCGGGTGGGAGGCTGTGTGACAGACAGACACAGACAAAGGCAGTTCCGCAGAAGGGCTCTGCCATTGACCTCCAATTCCTCCCAACGGGAAATGGGAGGAAACTTGAGCCAGGTGCTGCTCAAGAGAGCATCTCTGTATCGGGCTTACCTGGATGCTTCTCTCTCTGCTAGGTCCTCCCAGCCTCACACCTCCATGGTGCCCAACCTCCCTCCCAACTCTGCATCACGAGTTGCCTTGAGCAACATGGAGCCTTCTCAACCTCCAAATTTGCAGCTGTTCAAAGTTTGGGCTTATAATTCAAAAGGATACATGCACCCCAATTTTTATAACAGCACTATTTACAATAGTTAAGACATGGAAGCAACCTAGATGTCCATCGACAGAGGAATGGTTAAAGAAAATGTGGTGCATATGTATAATGGGATATTACTCAGCCATAAGAAGAATGAAATAATGCCATTTGCAGCAACACGGATGGACCTAGAGATGATCATACTAAGTGAATTTAGTCAGACAGAGAAGGACAAATATCATAGGATAGCACTTATATATGGAATCTAAAAAAAATCCGATACAAATAAACTTATTTGCAAAACAGAACTAAACCCGCAGACATAGGAAACAAGATTATGGATACCAAAGGGGAAAGTGGGGGAGGGATAAATGAGTAGTTTGGGATTAACATATATATATATATATATATATATATATATATATATATATATATATATATATATATATATATATATATATATATATGATAGATAATCAACAAGGACTGACTGTAGAGCACAGGGAAGTATAATCAGTATTCTGTAATAACCTATAAGGGAAAAGAATCTGAAAAAGAATAGATATAAGTATATGTACAACTGAGTCACTTTGCTGTACACCTGAAACTAACATAACATTATAAAATGACTCTACTTCAATTTAAAGAAAAATTTAGGGCTTGAGTACAAGCGTCATCATTTCTCTTTACAGTGAGTTTTGTTTTGGCCAAGACGTCTTCTCTGAATGGCCAGCACCCTCACCCATTTCTCTGAGATCCTGGAGTTGGGGGAGGGGGATTTCTTGCTTCCATTCTCTCTGGTCCATCACAGAGGAGGGGTGTCAGGTTCCTTGATGATTGTTGCAGGAGAGATCAGCGTTGATGGTGCAGGGCTGGATACAGGCTCCTCCTCCCACCCCCAGGTCCCCGTGTGGAGTCCCCACAGGGCTTCCTGGGTGTCACTGCAGCCCCTCACCACCTTGCCCACTCCCCAAGTTTACAACTTCCCTGTTTATCCAATTCACTCCCAATCTGCACAGGAAACTGCAAAGCATGACACAATAGACATTTCTCCAAAGAACACAGGTGGCCAAAAGGCACATGAAAAGGTGATCAACATTGCCAATTATCAGAGAAATGCAAATCAAGACTACAATGAGGTATCATGTCACTCCGGTCAGAGTGGCCATCCTCAGAAAATCTACAACCAATAAATCCTGGAGAGGGTATGGAGAAAAGGGAGCCTCCTACACTGTTGGTGGGAATGTAGTTTGGTTCAGCCACTATGGAAAACAGTATGGAGTTCCTTAAAAAACTAAAAATGGAATTACCATATCATCCAGCAATCCCACTTCTGGGCATATATCTGGAGAAAACCATAATTCGAAAATATACAATGTGCTTATAGCCAACTTCCAGATCAAATGCTACCTCTTTCTTGATGTTTTCTTTAATCTCTCTTTGTATGGCTTCTGGCCCATGGCAGGTCTTCAAGGAAATGAAGTCTATAAACTTTGGGGAGAGGAGCAAATAGAATTCCTAATGAAGAAATGTTAAAATATGTGCCATGATCACACATTTCCTCCAAATGACCCTAAATGACGTAGTAGTAACATTGCTTCTGGAAATATAAGCTCTATGTGTGTTTGGGTTTTCCACCATTTGGAGCAAGGCTGAGAATTTTTACAACCCCTTGTATAGGAACAGGGTTTGCCTGTTCGTCTTTGCAGACAAGGGGTAGACGACACTAAAAACGTTGTTTATCACCTGCTGCTTAAGGAACTGTGGAGGCTGGCAGAAATCACTGTTGATACTGTGTACACGAGTCCGTGCATACCGACCCACACTAAGTTCTCAATAAACAGTGGCTCTCGAGAGAGTGGTTCCAAGTGTCAGGATGGGGAAATGCTCCACTCTGCTATGTGGGCCCACTCCTGGGTCAGAGCCCTCCTCCATCTGCCTGTCCGGGCTCTGCTTCGTCCGGTCCCATCCTTCCTCTGCAGCCAGGCAGCCTTGCCTCCCTCCCTCCCTCTGCCTGCTCACTGCCTGTCAATCATTCTTTCTCATCTGAATCCAACTGTGTCCTGCGTGTTCTTGTCAGTCTATTCCCAGTCTGTGTATCTTCTTGTTTGTTTCTCTCCCAAGACATTTCACATTACTCCAGGGGGTTCTTTTCCACTCTGTAGGGAGGAACCAAGGCTCACCCTGTCCGTATAAACAGGTTACTGTTCTCTAGACCCTTCCTGGTGCAGCTGTGGATTCGTCTCTCCTTTCCCACTTCCCTGAGGATGCTCTGGCCTTTCTGCAATAGCAGACCTTTCTCCATATTCCTTGACACCGTTGTCAGCCTTGTGTCTCCTTATAGCTCCAGAGACAGCTGGACATTCCCCCCAGGGCATCCCTCCACCCAGCTGGAGGTAAGCATGCTGCATGGAGCAGGGCTCTCCCCATGGTCTCTCCATGTTGCTGCCTCCAGTTTCTGGACATCTCCATATGCTTTATGTGGTATTCTGTCCCCGGCTCTCTGGCCAGTGTCACACCAGCATTCTCCCTGACACCCGGGGAGGTTGCTTGTCCATGATGGATGACAGGCACCCTTTAATTCAGGGGGAAAAGCAAAAGCAGGAACAGATTTAGGCAGGACTGTGCTTTTTTAATGCTTGTGCTGATTTCTCAAGAAGTTGAACATAGTACGGAGGACCTCTTCCTTAGGCGATTCTTTTCTCATTTTCAGTTAATAAACCAGGAGAATAAATAAGTTATTCCTAGAAACAAGGACCTTAATATCCCATGAACTCCACTGGCCAGTTAGAAAACCAGTGTCCTGACTGGCATACTTACAGGAATCATTAATAGAGTGGATTTGACAATAATAACAATAATCTAAATAACAATAATCCCATGCTGGACTCAGAGTAAGCGTTTCTTAAGCAGGTATTTCCTACAGAAATGTTATCTAAGTGTGGAGTTATGGTAGATATTTATAAAGAGGAATCTGATTTACTAAAAAAGAATCTTGCAATGAATTCTTGATAATCCGAAATCTTTCCTGCATTCTTGGAAAAGATGTGGAAGGAACAGTTTGGGGTGGTCAGGCGGTGCATAATGATGCTCTTTTGATGCTCATTAAAGTTTTCTCAGTGTCACTGTCAGGTCTTCTGAGTGAGCTTGGGAAAGTGGGAAGGTGTTTTTAGGAATATTTAAGATCTGGCATTTCGGGCTTTGTGCTGCCGCTCCTGGAAGATTTGAGATATCAAAGGCTAGAACAAGGCCCTGGATCATAAAATTAGAGACACTGCAGGATACAGTTCAGAAGTCGCGGCCACAAGTTAATGAATCATATCTCCCCACTGACTGCCCCCCACCGTGTGTCAATAAAATTTTCAGAGTGTGCTGGCTAAGGTGTCTCAGATGTAATTTTTATGGAAGCAGAGCAGGGACAGAGGTGTCCTGGGAACCAGGACACTAAGCCCTTGATGTATATTATATAATTCGGCTCTCATAACAACCCTAGGACATGGGGAGTGTTCTTATCCCCATTTTACGGGTAAAGAAACTGCGACCTAGTGAAGTCGTATGACTTGTCCGAAGCTCCACAGCCAGCAAGTTGCAGAGCTGGGATTTGAGCGCAGGTCTGTCCACCCTGAGACAGGCTGGGACCTGGGACCCTTTGCTGCAGTGCTTGCACCTGGACAAGCATCTCCTCAAGCAACAAAGTACGAAGAAACTATAAGGGATTAAACAATATCTGTGTGCATGCATAGTTGGGGCGAATTCTGGACAAGATACCAAAAGACCAAAAAAAAAAAAACAAAAAAACCAGAACAGCTGCCATTTCTCAAGAGCTGAGAGCAGAAACAGGGTGTTGGGAGCAGAAGCAGGGTACTGCACATGCCCCTTGTACTCAACACCACCAAAGGGCTGAGCAAAACACCTAAGCTACCCCTCTGGCCTGACCCCTGGACACAACCCTTCCCTCACCTCATGTAAGGAACAAGCTTACCCCCTTTCAGGGAGCAAGCAAGAGAACATGTTACTTGTTTTCTCTCCTTCCTGTGACCTCAGGAGCCCCAGTAAAGCCTTGCCTGAATTGCTTGACTGGCATCTTATCAAGTCTATTGATTGGGGAAGGCCAAGAACACTGGTTGGTATCACCCTCAAAGCCCGTGCTGCTCACCACCCCTCTGAAGGGCTCCCATGGGATGGCTTAGTCCCTGGGCGGCGTCTGACCTGCGTCAAATTGCATGAAATGGAAACCAACCATGTGTTAGCCAGAGTTAGCATGGCACGTCCCGAATGCCCTCCTGGAGTGTTTAACTTTCACCAAGTAAGTGGCTGCAAAGAGTTCAGAGCAATCTGTTTCTCGCTGTGACTTCACAACTGCACCCAGGAGCCCAGACACAGCCCAGACAGTCCAATCCCAATCGCAGTTTTGCAGAGCCCTGCACTCCACTCAACAGATGTCTCATGATTCTGCAATATTTCCAACTTTCAGAGCCGAAAAAGCAATAAATAATAATGCTCCCACATTTACATAGCAACTGAACACACTGCATAGTAGAATAACTTTGTTCCTTTCCATTTCAGTATTTTCAAATGCCTTCAGAATTCTCGGGACGTATGCATATCATTCCCAGGATGCTTGTGGAAAGCAAATATTTAGACTACAGGGACATTACTCAGTCTTAGAGCATATTTTTTTCTGGAAAATAATTGTTACTTAAAGCAGATGGTGTTACTGTCTCTGGCACACAGCTCGTAAGCCTCCTTAATTGATTTCTACATTCTTGGTATGGTGCTATCTTTAAAACATCCCTTAGAGCACCACAGATGTGTGTGAGGTTTTGACCATCTTTTCCTTTTTTTTTTTTTTCCTACTGAAGGTCTGTACAGAAGTAAACTAATCCCGAACTAATCCCAGTGTGGGTTATCCTTGACTTAAAAAGCGTTGTCTGCTGTACAGCCATCACAACAAACACTCAAGGGGATGCGTGGAGATTTTTTGTGCTGCTTTGTTGTGCTGATGTGTCACACCACCAAGTGCTTGGAAGGAGCAGACACGCCTTCACATCTGGGAAAACTTCTGGTTATTCTGAAACTTCTGCTGGAAAGTTGATGGTGACTTGAGGCTTTTGTCATTCCAGACTTTGTCAGCATTGAGTTAAGGTGAGAATTCCAATGAGAGGCATGAGTTTGGTGGTATTAACGGTGCCTAAATCTCAGAATCTGAGCTTTCTCCAATGTGGTCAAAATTTGTGTACTGGGAGGAGGAACGTGGGGGTGGTGGCGACATGAAGAAGGGGGGCCTGAGCTTTAAAAAGGCAGCTTAGAACTTGCCCACCCGAGTTGATATCCTTCGGTAAGAGCAGGGTAAGCAAGATGCTGGGCTAAATCGCAAGGAGTTGCATTTCATTTAATTTAGCTTCCCTGATGATTGAAAAGTGGTTACAGGAAGATTAAGCTGTAAAAGTAATGGCATTAGCAAATAGCAAAGGGATGTGGTTATCCATCAATCCGAAAGGCTCTGGACACCTCCACTTCCTCTGACTTGATTATTAATAATAATGAATAATCAGAGTGGGCTTTTGGAGCAGCTCTTTTTCTGGAATTCCAAGGCAGTGTCCCAACATTAACCTGTTCACTTGCATACCTTTATAATTCTGAAGTCCAAGGTAAAGGAGCTCAGGTGAGCCCTGAGCCCCACAGAGGGAGGAAGATGACTCACAGGCGAATTTGAGATCTCCAGTCTCAGCTCTACGGAGACGCCTCCCGGGTGGGTTCTTTGTCACCCAGCAAAGGGTGCTGGGGCTCTGTGCAAGCCACCCATGGCCATGGAAAGGGTCACAGGCTCTGGCTTTCAGCACTGGCTCTGTCACTTCCTAAGTCTCAGCTGACCCATCCATTAAATGGGGGAGCAGGATGGGGAGAGATTAAGACCGTGAGGCTGTACCGGTTGCAGTACTTCAGGTGTGTAAGCCTTGGCATTTAGAAAGTGATCAATAACTCTGCATTCCACACTTTATATTTGCAAAACAGGAAGCTTAGTCTTGCCCTTTCTTACATGAGTATCCTGAGGGCCCAATGAGGATCACCAGAGATTTATCAAGCAGACATTAACCCCGACTCTGAAAGGTCTTTGGTACCAGGATGGAGCCAAGTACCTGTGGCCAGGAGCACAGCCCTTGAAACCCATGTCCAACTTGGCAATAGATGAAAAATATTGTAAAACACTATGTGAGAAGGGAGAGGGTACCAGGGGTTGTACGACCTCAGAGGGGACAGAAATGAAGCATCCTGGATTCATTCATTCAGTCATTTATTCATTTGTTCATGCAAGAAATTTAACTGAGCACCTACTATGCATCAGACATTATTCTAGGCATTAGAGGAGGAAGCAAAATAGCTCCCTCATGTTGATTTCCTTTCAGAGTGGAGGCAGCAACTAGAATCGTGAATGGACTATGGAAGTTCAGGAGTGTGGCTGCCCTAGAATGCTTCCCTCACCACAGGGAGCGTGAGTGACAAGCACCTCTGCTGCTGGGCTCTGAATCCATTTCTGTATTTGTATCCAGGCCACTCTTCCCATGGGCTATTCCCCAAGGGCTGAATGATGGTGTCCCAGTGAAGACCCCATTGTTGAGAGCTGAGGGACTCTTCCCTTGCCCCACTTGGGCTCAAGGACTCTCCAGTGGCTTTGCTGAAACCACCAGACATCTTCTGGTGTTCTAGGCTCTCACCTGTCTTCTTGCTGCTCCCCTCACCTGGGTCAGACATGCATGGGCTCCGGCCGCTCTCCTAGCCTTTCTGGGCTCCCTCCCAGTTTCTTTCACAAGCATTTCTCTTAATAAAGTCCTACATGCTTAATCCCCTTCCAGCCTCTGCTTCTGGAAGTACCCAGATTAATGCAGACGTTTTGTAGAATAAAGCAGGGAAAAAGGAAAAAGGGGAAGAGAGGGATGGCATGGGAGGAGCCTAGGGAGCTGGCCATTTGACTATCTGAAGCAAGAGGACCCCTAGCAGAGAGAACTTCAAGGCCGTGCTTCTGAGAGAGGACCATAGCTGGTGTGTGTGTGTGTGTGTGTGTGTGTGTGTGTGTGTGTGTGTCTGAGGGAGGAGCCCAGTGCAGCTGGAGCACAGTGAATGAGAGGATGGGGGTCAGGGAAGGGACTGACAGGCCACCAAGAACCAGCCCTGTTAGGTCTTTTAGATCAACCGTGGCGAGGAGTCTGGATCCTTTCTGAGTGAGACAACAGCCATTGTAAGCTAGAGAGCACAGTACAAACATGATCTTTGGGATGTTTTAGAAGATTCTCTCCAGAGTCTGTCTGAGAATAAGCTGTGTGTGAGGGGAGAAGGGGGCATCGGGGGGAAACAGAAAACTAGTTCAAGGTCTACTGCAAGACCTCAGAGGAGAGGCAAAGGTGGCTTGGAGCAAGTTGGAAGGATCTATTTGGCAAGTAGAGTCAACTGCAGCTCCTGATGGTCTGGGGACAGAGGGTACAAGAAATTCTCTGGTCAAACTGAGTCAGTGGAAGCCCCATTTATTAGTACAGGGACACTGGGAACAAGCAACTTGGGGCAGACATCAATACCGCTCTTTTGGGGAGGCTGATTGAGAGGTCTTGGAGTCACTCACATAGAAATGTCCAGAGGCAGAGGGACACTCAAATCCAGATCTCGGGCCAATGTTGGTGCTGAAGGGAAAATGTGTGGTCTTTGGAGATGAACCATGACTGAGGGTAAACTTCTCATGGTGGAGACTCGACGAGCATCAGTGGAGCTGAAAGCAGGGAGGATGCAGGTGCAGGAGCTGTCAGGAGAGCACCTGGGAATCTGCCAGGCCAGGTGAGATCTGATGACAGAGAGCTTCAGGCATTGGCTTTGGAGCTTGTGGCTCTTCTGTCTGTTTCTGTAGCCACTGAAGTTCCATAGTGGGAAAATCAAGAGTTGGAGATGGGCTGGGGCAAAAGGAAAGGGGGTGATCCTTACAGTGGTTCAAAGTGGTGGTTACAGGGAAAAATAAATGGAATGTGTTTTAACCCCCTACATGGAAAGGTCTATCAGATTAGGCTACTACCTGGGAGTCAAATGATTGGGGCCAGAAGAGCTTGGGAGGCAAAGACCATTGGGTAAGCATGGGCTGCCTGAGGCTGAGAGTCATGCGATCAAAAAGGAAAGGATTAAAAAGGTGAGAGTCTTCAGAAAAAGCCCTCAGGAACATAATCCTTTGTAGGCTCAGAAGAATTAGATGTCAGGTCTAGGAGAAGCTGGACAGCTCCCAGAATAGAATCTCAAGGGTTTCCAAGGATTTCCAAGGGAGGGCTACATTTCCAGGAAGTGAGGTGTTGATACTGTTAGACATACAAAGCTTAAAAAAACGTGAGAATTTATTCCTTCGTTTGACTAAATTTGTAAAGCAACAGCAAGGCTTAGAGACCGACTCTATGGGAAGTCCTGCCCTGAAGGGTCTTTGGGTTTTCCAGATAGGTGTATTTATTTTTCCCCTATATGTGATGATTAAAATTTTCAAATATATAAATTAGAAAGAATTATACTGTGAACATCCATGTGCTCACCATCTTAATTCTACAATTAAAATTTTGCTGTATTTGCCTTATCATCAATATATCTGTTTATCCCTCTATCTAAAATCCATCTTACCTTTTGTGCATTTCAAAGTTGCAGACATCGGTATACTTTCTCCTAAATATTTCAGCAAGATATCATTAACTAGAGTTAAATATTTATTTATGAATCATTTAAAGATGAAATTTACATAAAGTAAACTACAAAAATCTTCTGAATATTTATACCCATATTTCTTCAGAGAACTTTTTTTTCCTTTTTTTTTTATTGTGGTAAAAACACTATCATGAGATCTGCCCTCTTAACAAGTTTTTAAGTGCATATAAATTATTAACCAAAGACAGTACAGTCGATCACTAGAACTTATTCACCTTACATAACTGAAACTTTACAACTATAGAACAGCAACTGGTATAAAGCCTTCCTCACCATCAACATCCCCCACCAGATGGTACATCGTTACAACTGATGAACCTACACTGACGACAAAGAGTTTAGGTATTGGCTTTGGAGCTTGTGGCTCTTCTGTCTGTTTCTGGAGCCATGACATGTCATCATCATCCAGAATCCATAGTTTAAATTAAGATTCACTCTTGATGTTGTATGTCTTATGGGCTTGGACAAATGTTTAACAACATGTATCTATCATTAGAGTGTCATACACAATAGTTTCACTGCCCTAAAAGTCCTCTGTGTTCCTCCTATTAATCCCTCTCCCCACGCCAACCCATGGCAACCACTGACCTTTTTTCTATCTTTATAGTTTTGCCTTCTAGAATGTTATATAATTGGAATCACGTAGCATGTAGCCTTTTCAGATGGACTTCTTTCACTTAATAACATACATTTAAGCTTCTTTCCTGTCTTTTCATGGCTTGGTAGCTCATTTCTTTTTAATGCTAAATAGTACTCATAGTCTGGATGTACCAGAGTTTATTTATCCATTCACCTGCTGAAGGACATCTTGGTTGCTTCCAGGTTTTGGCAATTATGAATAAAGCTGATATAAACATTCATGTGCAGGATTTTGTGTAGACATAAGTTTTCAAGTCCTTTGGGTAAATACCAAGGAGTTCAATCACTGGATCATCTGGTAAGAGTATATTTAGTTTTGTAAGAAACTGTCAAACTGTCTTCCAAAGTGGCTGTACCATTTTGCATTCCCTCCAGCAATGAATGAGAGTTCCTATTGTTCCACATTGCCTCCAGCATTCTGGATTTGGGCCATTCTAATCGGTATGTGGTGGTATCTCATTGTTGTTTTAATTTACATTTCCCTGATGACATATGATATGGAGCATCTTTTCATATGCTTATTTGCCATCTATATATCTTCTCTTGTGAGATGTCTATCAAGGACTTTAGCCCATTAATTTAGTTTTTGAGTTTTAAGAATTCTTTGTATGTTTGCATAACAGTCTTTTATCAGCTGTGTCTTTTGCAAGTATCTTCTTCCAGTCTGTGGTTTGTCTTCTCATTCTCTTGACATTTTCTTTTGCAGAAGTTTTGAATTTTTTTTTTTTTTTTTTTTCTTTTTGCGGTATGCGGGCCTCTCACTGTTGTGGCCTCTCCCGTTGCGGAGCACAGGCTCCGGACGCGCAGGCCCAGAGGCCATGGCTCACGGGCCCAGCCGCTCCGCGGCATATGGGATCCTCCCAGACCGGGGCACGAACCCGTATCCCCTGCATCAGCAGGCGGACTCTCAACCACTGCGCCACCAGGGAGGCCCTTGAATTTTAATGAAGTTCAGTTTATCAATTATTTCTATCATGGATTGTGCCATTGGCATTGTAGCTAAAAAGTCATCATTATACCCAAGGTCATCTAGGTTTTCTTCTGTATTATCTTCCAGTTTTATTGTTTTACATTTTACTTTTAGATCTATGAACCATTTTGAGTTAATATTTTTGTGAAAGGTATAAAGCCTGTGTCTAGATTGTTGGTTTGTTTGGTTTGGTTGTTTTACATTGGGACGTCCAGTTGTTACAGTACCATTGGTAGAAAGACTATCTTTGCTGCATTGTATTGTCTAAGCTCCTTTGTAAGATCTGTAACTTAGCAGGACAATATGGGTCCTTCCTGGCACAGACCACCCCCTCCATGTCCTCTGCCTACCTCTTGTTTTTAGAAAAACTTTAGCCTCCTATGTGTCCCCTGAGTTCCAAAGAATAAATTTAATCAGAGAAGTGAGAAAATGCAGAAACAATATAAAACAAACAAGAAAAAACAATAATAGTTTAGCCATTAAACAAAGTCAAGGACCTTTATTTCCTCCTTAAGGGCTGAGCCGTATCCTTTGAGCTGTTTTGCAGATATTGAAACTCCCACCAAGCAGAAGTTAACTGCATGCTGACCATCAGCATGTAGATCCCAGACCGATTGGAACCAGAAGGTTGATAATATTGACTCCCAATTTTCTCACCACCAACCAATCAGAAGAATGTCCATGAGCTGATCACACACACCCACAACCCTCTCCCTCACCCTGTCTTTAAAAACCTTTCCCTGAAAGCCATCAGGGAGTTCAGGTTTTTTGAGCATTAGCTGCCCACATTCTTTGTTTAGTGCCTTCAATACATGCTACACTTTCCTTCATCACAACCCGGTGTCAGATTGGTTTTACTATGCGAGGGCGAATGGACCCATCAGTTTGGCAAAAGATCAATTGATTATATTTGTATGGGACTTTTTTCTGGGCTGTCTATTCTGTTTCCTTGAGCTATTTGTCCTTCAACTTTATTCTTCTCCTCTAATTTTGTGCTGATTTTAATTTACTCTAGTTTAGCCTTTTCTAGAACATATAAATGGAATGCTGCAATATTTGCTCTTTTGTGTAAGGTTTCTTTCATTGTTTTATTTAGCTTACTTTTTTTTTATTGGCCTTCATCCATGTTGTAGCATGCATCAGAAATTCACTCTTTTTAAAGTTTTTGAGTAGTATCCCATTGTATGAATATAATAAAGTCTGTCTAGCTCTTTTCCTGGTGAGGCACCCTGGGGCTATTTACAGTTTTTGACTATGATGAACAAACTACTATGAACATTCACACACCATCTTTTTGTGGCCATATGCTTGTATATTTCATGTAGATAAACCCAGGATTGGAACATTTGATGGTTTTTTAAGTTTTATGATAAAATGCCAGACCATTTTCCTAAGCAGTTGTACCATTCCACACTCCCATCAACAATGTATTAGCATGCGAGTTGCTCCCCACACTTACCAACATTTTATGTTGTTAATCTTTTTAAATTTTTGCCACTCTGACAGGTGTGAAGTACTATCACATTGTGATTTTAATTTGCATTGATAAGATATTGATTGATATTGACATGATGACCAATGATATTGGGAAATTTTTTCATGTTCCTATTGACCATTTATATACCTTCATTTGTGAAGTGTTTGTTCAAAGGCTTCTTTCTTTTTAATTAGGTTACTTTCCCTTTTACTTTTGAATTATAGGAGTTCTATAGTCTATAAAGCATTTTTCTATTTTATGACTTGCCCATTCATTTTATTAACTGAGTCTTTTAATAAGAAGGAATTTTAAATATTGATGAAATCTAACTTTTTTTCTCTTTTCTGGTTATTGCTTTCTATATCCTACCTAAGAAAATGTTGCTTAGCCCCCATTTCACAAAATATTCTCCTAAAACTTTTTCTTCTACAAGCTTCATAGTTTTAAGTTTTATGTTTAAGTCTATTATCAAACTTAGATTAAAGTTTGTGTAAAGTATGAGGTAAGATCAAGATTCATATTTTACAGTATGGATATTTGTTTCAGAGCCATTGGTCAAAAAGGATATTATTTCTCCATTGCATTACCTTGACACCACTGAGGAATATCAACTGATCATATACATGTGGATCTTAGTCTAGACTTTGTGCTCTGTTTAATCAATCTATGTCTATCCATATCCAACACCACACTAACTTGGAATCAGGTACGGTAAGTTCTCTAACTTTATTCTTTTTTTCAAATTCCTTTAGGCTTCTCTAGGTCCTCCGGATCTTCATATACATTTTAGATTCAGCTCAAGAAATCTTACATTAATGCCTGCTGGAGTTTAGATCATGATTAAATTGAATCTATAGATTGATTTTGAGAGAATTAATATCTTAACAATATTAAATCTTCTATCCTACAGACATCTTGATTTACTTGGATGCTCTTCCATTACTTTTAGTAATGTTTTATAGTTTTCAGTATAAAACAGTATACTGTTCAGTATACTGCTCCTGCACATCTTTTATTAAATTTATCCTGTACTATTTTATCATTTCTGAAGTTATTATTAATGGAATTGATTTTTTAAATTAAATTTTCAATTGTCCATTTCAAATTTATAAAAGCAAAATTGATTTGTGAGGGTCTCCACAGCTTGTCACCTGTGACATTGATATATTTAAATTATTGGTTATGATAGTTGACTATAGATTTCTTATTATTTCCTATTAAAATAGTCATGTCACATGTGAGCAGAGATAGTCCTTTCTTTCTAATGTTTTTACCTTCGTATTTCTTGACTCGTTACAATGGCTAGAATACTTACTAATGTCGAATACAAATGATGAGAGTGAATAGCACTTTCTGTCCTCATCTTAAGAGGAAAGCAGTCAATAATATAGTATTTTGTGTGGAGTTAGCTGTAGATTTTTTTTTTTTTTTTTGTACAAGTCCCTTTTCAGATTGAGAAATCTTCAAAATCTTCAAATCCTCATTTGGTCAGTTTTAACATCAATTGGTATTGAATATTGTCAGATGTTTGTGTGAATTTATTTAATTAACATTTGATTTTACCTTTGTGCTAAAATGGTGAATCCTGTTGATTGATTTTTCAAGTATTGAATTCATATTATAGCCTAACATAATGTATTATCTTTTTATATATTGCTCACTTTGATTTGAGAAAGTTTGTGGGGTTTTTTTCCTTTTTCTCCTTTTTTAATAGATTTTTCATATCTTGATATCTCAGTTATGCTACCCTCATAAAACAAATTGGTACATATTTCCTGCTTCTCTATTTTCTGAGAGAGTTTATGGAGGATTGACATAATTTTTACCTTGAATCCTTGATGGAATTCACCATGTGTAATCATCTCAGCATGAAGTTTTACCTTTTAGAAGATTATTGAAAATGAAATCAATTTGTTTAATAGATACTGGGCTATTTGAGTTTTCTATTTCATCTTATGTGAGTTTTGATAAGTTGCATTTTTCAAGAAATATGTCCATTTCACCTAAGTTATCAGATTTATCAGCAAAAATTGTTTTTAGTATTTTATTGCCATTTCTGTAATGTCTGTAGGATTTGTAGTAATACACTCACCTCCGATCCTGATATTAATTTGTGCTATGTCTCTTTTCTTTCTTGATTAGCTAGCTTCAGATGTATTGTTTTCCTGATTTTTTTCAAAATCTAAACATTTGTTTTCATTAATTTGTCTGTATTTTGTTTTCTATTTTATTAATTTCTGCTCTTATATTTATTTCTCCTCTTATTTTTTTCTTTTTATTATTTTTTTCCTAGCATTTATAGGTTGAATTGTAGACCACTGATTTTAGACTTTTGTTCCTCTCTAGCATAAATATTTAAAACTGTATATTTCCTGTATTACTGCTTTAGCAGCATCCCACAAATTTTGTCACAGTGTATTTTTGTGATCACTCAGTTTCCTTCTGTGCATGGTGGGTAACCTGTTGAATCTGTGATTGGTCCCCTTGAACTTAGCTGGCTGCTGGGGGCTGCCCTGCACATGCATAACTCATGAGTCATCTAGAGATTTTGGCAGCATTTTTATACAGAATATTTTGCTCCCTCTTTGTGGCTCTCTTCCTTCTAGGATCACCCCTTCCTCCATCTTTCTAGCTTATTATATTGCCCCAAACTCTTCCTCTGGTTTTTGAAACCTGTTGCATGTTGGTTTCTTAACTTAAAGTCAGTGAATTAATGAGAATTCTTTCAAGCACCATGACATTCCTGGTATTATTCCTCTCTCAACCCCACAGAAGCTACTTTCTGCTAGGATTTGAGGAGTCTCACCCTGGGTGAGAAAAGCCCAGCCATTAGCCAAACACCCTTGGGGAACCCCTTCTGTGCCTCCATTGCACCTCCTTGCTCTCCAGGGTCCTGCCTCACAGATTCCAGCTGCTCCAGCAGCACCAAACTCCAATCTCTATGTCTTCATCCCAGCAAAACCACTGGGCTCTGCCTTGTCCCCAGGAAGAGAGCTGGGGTGAATGTCAGATTGACCTCATATGTTTTCTTCTCTCAGATATTTTGTTCCTTCACTATTTTCCAAATCCTGAAAATATTTGCCTTATATATTTTGTTTGAGTTTATAGATGTTGACAGCAGGAGAGAAAGTTCAGTACTACTTGCTCTTGCCAGAAGCAGAAGAACATTCCTAAAGTGAGCACAGACAGACTCTTTCTGTGTGTGGTCCAATATTGAGTCTAGTTCAGACAGGCAGTTGGTCATGGAGTTCAGATATGGTGTAATATTGTAGGTTGTATCGTGGGAATAAATTCCACAGATTTCCTTTTCCAGTTGCCCTATGATATTATCTGCCATTTAGAGGGGGAATCTCTCAGAACTTGACCTCCTGAACAAGGGGTTCATCACCCTCTGTTTCCTATCTTCCTTTCCAGTCTTATTTCCATATCTCCCTTTGAGAAACAGATATTCAACTCATTTACTCACTGTCTCTGTCTTGTCTCCACATTTCTAATTGTAGGATGATACAACCATCCTTGATTACCCTCGACTGAAGCAACCATTCTCCACTCTGACCTCTTGTCAGTACTGTCTGAACAATTCACTTGGCAATTAATCATGTCTTGACTTTGGTTATCTCTTTTCTCATTATCTAGAAGGGACATATGAATCTCTTATTATATAATTGTTCACAGAAGTATCTTGCATCCCCATAGTAATGTTAGCTTCTTGACGGCAAGGCCTATAACCCTATGGCCTATAGCCCACCTAACATAGTGATGTTGCAGGTAAAGGAATATATCTATGCATTGATCATGGTCACATGTTTGCTAATGTGAATGTTAGCTCAGTCTGGGACACAGGAAATTATACTTGCAGAAGAGCCAAATCGGATACTAATGCATTAAGTTTTATCGGGCCTAGTGCACGTTTAGTCCCAAATTACTTGTCCTTTTGGATCAAGAAAGGAGGCTTATTTAATGCCCCTCCTCCTGAGCCTTATGTTCAGACAGAGGAACTCTTCTACTTTATGGACCCTTATTGAGGACATTAGAGAGTACCACAAACCATCTGAGCTGCTCCCAGTTCCCTTCTCCACTTTTCTCCTTAAATGGTGGAGTTTGTGACTCACATAGAGCTCAACGCAGGCAGGAAATGGCTGCTTCTCTGCCTCCTTCTTTCTATCAATATTTTAGGTGCCCTGGTGATGGTGCAGGTGCAAGAGGTGATGTGGGGAGGGGCAAGTGGAGAAAGGGAAGGAGGCTGTTATTTGAATCTGGTCTGGGATAGAGATTTCAGAGGGCAGAGGGAGAGGTTAGATGTTAGTTAATGGAAAGTTTCAGCAGCTGATGGAAAAAGCCTCTGACTCAAGTCATATTTATTTGTGTTTAGCCACTGATTCCGTTATGGTCATCTCAGGACCTTTAGTGATAAGTAAGTCCCGAAAATGTTCCCCGGATTCCTGATCAAAAAATATTTTCTTTAAGACTTTAAAGCCATTATGCAAATATAGGAGAGATTAACAGAATGTAACAGCTGACTTAAGGTGGCCCTGTCTGTCCCATTCCCTCCAGCTCTGAAACCCATGACCTGAGCTGCAGGTATCAGTCCTTGTGGTGAGAGGGAAGATGGGTTTCCTCACATCCTAACAGGTGTTTGGGTTTCCTGCAGCATTTTTACAACCAGTCTTTCTCTCCCTCCATCTCTCTCTCTCTCTCTCTCTCCCTGTCTTCCCACATCCCTTTGTTCTCATTCTTTCTCAGCTGAGACTGCTGGAAGCTGAAAGCCAACATATGGGGATTAGCTAGATCCCAGCTCACAAGAAGTCTGGAAGAGGTCAGTGCCAGGGTTAGGTCAGTTCATGACAAGGTCAGGGCTCTGGGCCAGTGGTCTCTGTTAACGTTTGGACTTTGCCTTATGGTTTCAAGATGGCAGCCCAGTTCCAAGCATTGCAACCTCATGCAACTGTGTTCATCATGGAGAAGGGGGTAGAAAGAAAAAGAACAAATAAACTTTTCCCCTTATTTATCTTTCCTTTATTGGGAAGGAGACCTTTCCAAGTAACCCTAAGTAGACCTTCCCTTAAATCACTGGACACAGTGGGCAAAGAAGAGCTAGAGTTCCAGGATAGGCTTAGAGCAAGCACGATACATTCTTGGGCTTGGGGAGAGGACCTACCTCTCATGAGGACATAAATATCTGTACCCTGAGCTGAATACACTTGGATTTACAAGAGAAAAAATAGATGGAGAATGACTGTTAGGGAAGAAGCTAATGCTTTGTACCTCTTTCCCCTCCTACCCCAAGGAAGGCAGAGAATCAGGCTTAACACGGTTGACAACTCTACTTGGTTTCAAATGGGCTCCTGATAGCAGGTTGCTGTGTAGAAGAGAACATGCAGTGTGGAATGAGAAGGCTTGGGTTCAACTCCTGGCTTTGCTACCAGGCAGCTGTAA
Source organism: Mesoplodon bidens (assembly GCF_964165515.1). Classification (NCBI taxonomy): domain Eukaryota; kingdom Metazoa; phylum Chordata; class Mammalia; order Artiodactyla; family Ziphiidae; genus Mesoplodon; species Mesoplodon bidens. The sequence goes on from NC_138177.1 coordinate 183,687,569, forward strand.
GATCTTGAGATGGTTAATTAACCCCCCCCAACCTCCGTTTCCTAATATGTAGTGGAGATGATGACATTGGTGAGGATGCAGACAAGCATGGCTGCCTCTTGTTAAAGGCCTGTGTGTGTGTGTCAGGCACTGAGAGAGGCAGAATTCTAAAATGCCCCCCAAAATTCTCACCTCCTGTGGGAATCACAAACTGTATAATATCTTCCTCTGGTGTGTGGACAGGATGTCACTTCTAGGTGATCTTATATTGAAAAGGAGAAAGGATTCAATTAAGGCCCCTGATCAGTTGACTTTACATTAATCAAAAGGGAGATTATTCTGCATGGGCCTGACCCAATCAGGTGAACCCTTTAAAATACGACCTTAGGCCTTCCTTGAAGTCAGAAGCTCCAAAAATCCAGACTCATTCTTTTGCTGGCTTTGGAGAAACAAGCTGTTATAAGCCTGCAGGAAATGCATTCTGCCAAGCACTTGAGGGAGCTTGGAAGTTGGTCCTTCCTTGGTCGAGCCTCCAGATGAGAACACAGCCCATCAACACCTTGATTTCAACCTCACAAAACCCTGCATAGAGAACCCCGCCACACTGTGCCAAACTTCAGAACTACAGAAACCATGAGATAACAAAAGAGCATTGTTTTAAGCCCCCAAGTTTGTGGTGATTTTTTACACAACAGTAGAAAGTAACACAGGTGGTACGCTAGACCTTTTATAGATCTTATCCATCTGATGTTCACCACAGCTCGATATAGTTGGGGTTATCATCTCCTGGACCTGTTGAGGCACAAATTACAAGCATGTGATGCCAATTGTGTAGGAAGCAGGTATCCAGGTACCTGTCTGGCTCTTTTTCTCTTGTTACTCACCTTCCAGTATATCTCTGCTTCCTGGGTCCTTTAACTTAGAGAAGGCAGTTGGAGGAAAGAAGGTGGAATTTCAGATTGCTAATGACATTTCTTGTTGACTGCACTGGCAAGCAGCCTGGCTGGTTACAGATATGCTGGCCTTACCCTTTATGTTACAGACTCCTTCAGGACTAATGCTGCAAACTCACCCTGGCACCCAGTAGGTGTTGTCTTCATGGATTGAATTGCATTCAGGGAAGTGAACTGAGAAAGCTGGTTGAAATAAAACTTTTAAATTGAAGTTTCCCCTTAGCTCATGTTATGCTGAGTCCCAACTGCAGCGTGTAATTGGGTTTCAGTGGTGCCCTACTCAGCATGAGTGTTTAGATTTGTTGTTCCCTGTCTGGGACGGCAAGGACAAAATTTTCCTGTGCACTGAGATCCTTACTGACCTAAGCAGTGTTGAATCTCATCTCACGCCCTTGCAGTTCAGGGTCACTGGGATTATTAGCACATAAATGAGGAGAGGCTTGTGGTTGGCAAGTTCTGGAGTGCTGGATCCTTGCCCTTTGTTTTGCATTTTCACAGTCTGGGGCGTTTGGAGTGGACTCAGGGGCACAAGTGTCTGGCTCTGACATTTTGTATTCAAAGAGCATTTCACTCAACCACTTTATCGTGGAAGACTTGATAGTATCTGCTTTGGAAGTGAATAAATAGCAAAGCTCTTTTTGAGAGAGAAACAAACAAAATTAAGACAAGCTGGGTAGGCTGGAGCTAGAGGAGCTGCCCCTGTGGAGCTCAGGAAATTAACCCAGCATGGAGGGGATATCTTCCCAAGTGGTGTATGCACAGAACTCAGAGACATGTGGCCCAGAGGAAGTGTGTTCCTTGCTGACTTTGAAATAGAGAACTCACTCTCTTTGGATATCTGCTTGCACTGTAAACCATGACCTCTTCTTCTCTGTGGTCCAAACTGGCAGATGTAAAGGGGATTCATCAGATCAGTTCATTTCATTGTCCTAACAGCTCAGTGAATCGAGTGAACTGCTCTCAGCTAAATAGGTGGGGCTAGTGCTTTTGCAGAGACCTTATCTCTGGTCCTGTCCATCCTGTAAGTGTCCAGGGCAGTTCTGGCCCTTCTCTGAGATATGTTTTCAGATTCCCCCATCAATATCCTTTCTGGTATGACATACTTGCTTTGGTGTCACCTTTGTTAATGAAGATCACCCTCCATCAATCAGCATCCTTTCTCCCTGATGTGAACTGGAACAGAAATTATGTTGAGTTTTGTGCAGAATTTTTCCCATTTATTATTATTTTTAGTTAAGACTAGTTTTTTTTGTAAGAATTTTTTGTAATTCTATAATGTTTCACATTTTAAAATATTTAATATGAACTTGCTAGAGGTATTTTTGCTTGAGAGCCGTGTTGTTATTTATGACATTTCTGGAAACAAGAGGGTGGCATCAGATTGAGTTGGAAGTTAAGGAAGCAAATGGCATTTGAAGGTGATGTGTTTGGTTCCTAACCAAAGGCTCCTCATAATTGTTGGCCTGCAGCAGCAGGAACGCAGCAATATTCTCAGTTTCCATACAACCAGCCTGTTAACATGCCAGTGGTCTCCAAGAGCCATGCACTGCAATTCCAGGAGAAAATAATGTTGAAATCAGTGGATAAGAAATAAGAGCTCTTTTGAGAATTTACCAGAGCCTTGGACTGTGCACCTAGGAAGAATATCTATTGTTTGTGCCTGTGCTTGAGGAGTTCAGAACCTTCCTGCAGAGTGAAGGTGGCAAGATGCTCTCTCCAGGTGCATCAATATCTCAGCTCTAAGTCCAGGCCACTGGGCTCCCACGTGGAGGAGTGTGGGCTCTGGTTCGGCTGCAGTGGGATCTCTCTGCATAGAGAAGGCAGCAGAAGGCCCATCAGGGGCTCCCCTGCTCTGCCATGGGCCATGGGGTAAAGATGATGATAGATGCTATATCAAGTAACACGAAAGGAATCATCGCTTCTCATAGCAGGTAAGAAACTCTGTGGAGCTTTTCACTGGAAAGCCTGCAAGGTTGACTAGCTCTTTAAAAAACATAGGCAAAAGCACAGAAAATAATGGCTTAAGTAAGATTTTAAGGGGACATGGTATGTTGAGTGGGTGAGTTTTTTTCCCAAAGATTTGAGATTTCCCGTTGCCCCCATAAGCACAGAACCTTATCCTGGCTTGGAACATGGGTCTAACTTGGAATCATTTTTCCTGTATTGATTCACACATTTTCCATGTTTTGAAGTTGCTCTATTCTTTTCAGAAAGATATCTTACAGACATTATGGTTCTAGGACTCTGGAGTTATGTAGCTTCAGCCCTCCCCCAAACCCTCTTCAGCCCATAAGTATTCATCAAGTCCCTACTCTTTGCACCCCAGTGTATGGCAAGTGAACAGGGATGGGGGACCAGGCAACAGATGTGTGATGGAGGTAGGGCAGGTTGAGACACCCCAATACAGTGAGTTTAAGAACCAGCCCCTCTGGGGGGCGGTGGTGGTGCAGACTCTCATGAGGGTGGTGAGACAAAGTCACACGAGTGAATCTGAGGCATTAGCACCGACCCGCTGATACCATGGTTGATTCCAAATGCATCGCTCAGTCAGGTGCATGGAGTTAAAGGCAGTGAAGCTATGACGGGAGCTGGAGCTGCAGGCTGGGGTTGCTCAGGACCAGAGTTATGGGTAAGATGAAGCTTCAGGTCTTAAACAAAGGGTGGAATTCGGGAGTGGGGGAGAACACACCAGCTGGGGAATGATGTGTGTAAAGGTATGGAGTGAACCAGCCTTGAAATCAGGGTGAAATGACCCTAGATCAGCATCCCCGATATTACCCTCTGTGATGTTGTTGTGTCATCTCATTCCTGTGGAGCATTTGATCCAGGCTCAAAGTCCCTGGACACAGGAAAGCCTCTCCCAAACCTGCTACTTGTCTGAACAAGGGCGTTACTAGGAGGTTAGAAGCATCCTGGACCCCTACCTTCTGCATCGCCCAGGCTTCCTTCCCTCTGGGTTTGGCCAGCGGTTTAAGGAGGAGGTCAAAGGTGAGAGACCAGCTATGCTTCCCACCTCTTACCCCCTGCTTCAGCATCACAGCAGTTCTGGAAATGGCTGTGACTTCCTCCAGCTGACTTTTTCCCTGAGTTCCTCCTCTCATGGGGTTCTGATGACACAAGGCTGTGGTTGGTAAAGCTTTCCACTCTGGTTAGTCCCTGTTGGTTCCTTTGCTTAAATCTGTCCCTGCTTTTTGTTTCCTCCCAGGACCTGACTGATAAACTTTCCTTTACCACCTACTTGAACACCTGTATCCGACAAGTAATTTTCAGTGAAGATGACAGAAACCAATTTCAAAAAGTCTTAACAAATAAAGGGAATTTATGGCTTCATGAAGTTAAAGAGCTCAGGACATCTACCTAGCTTCAGGGACAGCTGGATCCAGGTGCCCTGTCTTTCTTGGCTCTTCTTTTTACCACACTAGCATCTTCCTTAGCCAAGCTCTTCTCTTGTGATGGAAAGATGGGAACCAGTGGTTTCTGGCTGATGGCTCCAGCAGCTGAGCAACAACAATGCAAAAATGTCTGTTCTTTCCCATGGTGTTCCAGCAGATTTTTGATATTCACACTGATTGGGGAGGCTTGGGTCATATGTCTACTCCTCGAGTGGAGGTGGGGGTAGCGGAGGTGGGAGAAAGGTACACAGTAGACATCTCCTTCCCCACCATATAGACTGAGAATGGGGGAAGACTATTTCCCCACTGGAAAACCAGGGGAAGAGAGTGCTGGGTATACAAAGACAAAAGGTTTCTGCCACGAACCTGAGCCTGGTGTACTGAGCTGTCTCAGCTCCATAGGAATTTATTTTTTCTGATCTCCTTCATTAACGGTGCGCTGTCAAACCCTCTTTTTCTTTAGTTAATGATGTCTCGGTAGATTTAATTGACATATCTAATTTCTAGTCACTATCATTTATTAAAATTAATCCAGTCCTGTTTAAAACTCTCTCTTTTGTAAATGTTTCAAAACCCTTCCTGATCCCATATGGTCCAGACCCTCACCTGAGGAGCTCAGAGAATGGATATGCATGTTGGGGGGGGGGGTGGTGCAGAGGTGTGGAGCTCACTCCTGCTGCTTTGTGCTTTTCTAGGCTCTAACACATCTGGAACGGGAGTTAAGGGAAAAGAGATGGGGAAACAGTGGTCATTTATTGCAGGGAGCAGGTGTTGTTTGTGAATGAGCTGTCCCTGGTCCTGAAATGGTTCCATTGATTTTGTCAGCTGCTGATGGCCTCCATATAGACGCTGAGTGTGGTTTTCTCAGGGTGTAGTGTTCACTTTTATGGAAGGGGCTCCATCACTGAGGATGGCTCAGAAGGGGATCCAGGTCTCCATGTCCCTCCCTTCCCCAGCTTCAGCACTCCCACAACTTCTGCACCCTCCTCAAACCTTCTAATCCTTCACATAAAACTACCAGAAGCCCAGAAGGTTTCTTTGTGCACTCTGAGGGCTGTGGAGGGTCAGGATAAGGAGGGAGTTGCTTCTGCTACCTTCACAGACTTACTTGTTACACATCACTTTCATTTTGCCCTGCTAGACTTGGTATCTCATCAGGATTTCTCCTTTCAAAAACAAAAAAAACAAAGGCATGAATCTATGTCCACATGTGCTCACCTCCAAAATTCAGGGGACTCAGGCCATGTTCTCACAAGGACCCTCTTACAATGCCCCCAGGACCAGAGTAAGACTGCAGGTCTTGCAGTTCAGCAAGACCCAACCAGGGAATAAGCAAGTGTTTAGTAATAGACGACCACAGAACCAATTGTCCAAACCTAGACACTTATGAGAGGGAGAGCGATGCTATTAGTAAGGACTCCAAAACACTAGGTGAACCTGTCCCAAGCAAACCAGGAGGTACTATCATCCTATTATCTATAAGTGATTCTTTTAAAGCCCCCGCACTCTCTATTTGGTTTTAGGGAGAGAAGGGTGAAGCTCTCGTCCCCCATTGGAAGGGGAGGAAGGGACCTCTTCCCAAAGCCCCATGTTCCTGCTCCGTGGCTCCAGCCTGGAAATCCTGATAACCCTCGTTCTCTTTCCTTTTTACAAGCTTGGGATGAGGGGTGGTGTGGCTGCTGATGGGGAGGGCTGTGTTGCCTGAGTGAGCTCGGTGACGTGCCGTTGTGGCTTCCCAGCTCTCTTTATCTGTGCTGGAGTCTCCTTTATTCAGCTTGGAGACCTTGGCAGCAGTTCTGAGACAAGAGGAGCAGTCCCACTCGACATGTACTGACCATGTCTCTCGATTGCAAGCAGCAGGAGAAAGGCTTTGGCCAATTTAAGTAGAAAATGAATCTATCCAAGGACATCACTTACTGAGCCCTCTGGGAGAGTCAGAGAACAAGGCTATGAGCTCCATGGTGGGATCACACCTTAGACCTGGTCCTGCACCACCGACTTATCAACCCTGCTCCATGGCTATGTTGTTAAAACCTCTGCCACTGAGGCTGCTCAAAACACAATATAGATGCTGTGCACCCCACCCCACCCCCGCCCCTTGCTGGAATCAGTCCCCCACATCTCTGCTTTTTTTTTTGCACCATCAACTGCTGAATCAAACCTGTGGGTAGTATCTGGCTGCTCGATCCTGAGTCCTGTGCCGAAGTCCTGGCACCAGAGGAGGAGGGAAAGCAAAGATAGTGAACTTGAATCTTCTGTTCTAGGGTAGGAAGCTGGCTCTGCATCCAAGGTGGTGTTCACACAAGCACAGAGAGAAGGTTCAGATGACATGTGATTAAAAGGTGTGAATGTCCACTCACTCAGGGTGGTTGACTGAAAGATGGCCCCCAAGGGTATCAGGTCCTAGTCCGTGGAATCTGTGACTATGTTACAGGCTATGTCAAAAGGACTTTGCAGCTGGAATTAGATCATGATGGGGAGATTGCACTCCCCATTATCTGGGGTGGACCCTAATGTAATCACAAGGGTCCCTGTAAGAGGGAGGCAGAGGGGGATACAACAACAAAACACCGAACCCAGAATTGGGCAGAATCAAGCATCCATATCAGGTATGGATGGAATGCAAGCACCCCAACCCCCTGCAGGGCAGAGACCTTGCAGCTGAGCCTGCCTATGCAGCCAGACCCCAAAGGGGGAGATTTGCAGGGCCAGTTCTCTCTCCAAACTCACTAGCTACAGAAGTCACCAATAAGTAAGGAAGAGAGGCCCGTATGTCATCCCACTGGATTTCCCATTACATGTGGATTATGTGGGTGGACCCTAATGTAATCGCAATGGTCTTTGTAAGGGGGAGGCAGAGGGGGATGAAACAACCAAAGCAAGAGGTTGGAAGAATATGAGGAAGGGGCTGTGAGCCAAGGAATGCAGGCAACCTCCAGGAGCTAGAAAGGGCATGGGAGAGGATTCTCCCCTAGAGCCTCCAGAAAGAACTTTGATTTGTGCCCCAGAAGACATTTGAGCTTCTGGCCTCCAGAATTATAAGAGGATAAACGTATGTAAATAAAGAGAATAAATAACAGCCACCCATTTTGTGATCATTTGCTGCAACAGCACACACTCACACCCAGTAAACATTTGTGGATTGAACAAAAAGCAAGGGAGTATTTTCCACCCATTTTCAGGTACACGGCAGCTGAGAACAGCAGTGTCTGGGGCTTTCAGCTGCTCCTGCTGGAGAGAGAATTGTCTGAAAAGCACCCTCTGCTGTGCTCTGTGGCCTTGGAGTTTCAATAGTAAGAGAGAATGATCTTTCCAAACCTCTCATGGAGAAGCCAAAAAAAGGAGAATGGTTTGGAGGCAAGGAGCCACTTGCAAGCCCATGATTGAAAAACAGCTCATGTTCAGGGGCTTAAGGTATCTGGAGGAAACAGCAGTGTTTAGAGAGGAATTGTTGAGGAAATAACTCTTAAGTCAGCTGGAAAATTCATCACACACTGCTCCCATTCTCTTGGCAGTGACTGGGAGCCTCCTTTGGGGAGGAAAGTTCCTCTTACTGGGTACTCCACTGCTGCAACCTCTGCACTCTGCCACGTGGCTCCTTCCCCCCTCCATCCCAAAATGTTCTCACTGCTCCAGGTCGTGTGGGAAGAATAGTGGGATTAATGGTTTGTTTTAAATTGTAGGGTGTGTGAGTGGGGCGGGGGCCAGATGAGGGCAGCAGAAACAGCTCCATTTTCAGCTTCACTTGGATAGGTTTCAAAAATCAAAAGAGTGGGCTTCCCTGGTGGCACAGTGGTTGAGAGTCCGCCTGCTGATGCAGGGGACACGGGTTCGTGCCCCAGTCCGGGAAGATCCCCCATACCGCGGAGAGGCTGGGCCCGTGAGCCATGGCCTCTGAGCCTGCGCGTCCGGAGCCTGTGCTCCGCAGCGGGAGAGTCCACAACAGTGAGAGGCCCGTGTACCGCAAAAAAAAAAAAAAAAAAAAAAAAAAAAAATCAAGAGAGTATTAAATTAACATCTTTCTCCCACTGTTTATAGAGTGTGAGCTCTTTAAAAAGCATCTTATAAGATGGTGTTTCATTTTGGTGACTGGTGTGTTTGAAGGAAATGATCAAGTCCAACGTCCGGAAGAGAGGGACTCTGGAACTCCTGGTTCCCTGGACTGTGTCTGACTTCAGGGCTGTCCTCATCCTGTCAGAGGCTCGGCTAGCACCATGCATTTTTGCATTATACCACTTATCTCAGCTATAATGAAGCAGTTAGCTCTACTATCACGGGCTTAATGTCTGTCTGCCCTATTGGAATGTGGGCTCCATAGGCAGACCCATAGCTGCCGCATGCGTATCTGTATCCACCCAACCCCTACGTACATCACATTGCCCCATTCTACATTCTTACTGCAATTATCCCTTTTTGAAATATCCAAGTTTATTTATTTGTTTGCTTGTCCGTTGTTTGTACCCCTTGGCTATTAGAGTCTGAATCCCCTGCAAACTCAGTCAATGCTAGTGGGTTGTTTTGTTCATGGTATAGACAGGGGGTAAGGAAATCTCCTTTCTCTGTCTTTAAATTTACATGTGATGGGAAATCCAATGGGATGACATACTGGCCTCTCTTCCTCACTCACTTATTGGGTGACTTCTGTAGCTGGTGAGTGTGGAGAGAGAACTGACCCTGCAAATCTCCCCCTTTGGGGTCTGGCTGCATAGACAGGCTCAGCTGCAAGGTCTCTGCCCTGCCGGGGGATGGGGTGCTTGCATTCCATCCATACCTGAAATGGATGCTTGATTCTGCCCAATTCTGGGTTCTGTGTTAAAAGCCAGTTATTGCTGCACTCCTCCAAGCCAGCATCCCTCAGCAATGATTCTGACATTCTGATCTTCATCTGACTAATCCTGTTTCCATATCTTTGTAGTTCCAAATTTGGTCAGAGGACAAAGAGGTCCTTTGTTGGACTCCTTGAATCCCCTATACACAGCTCCAGACCCAGGACCTAGAACAGTACCTGACACAGAGTGGGTATTCAATTTATTTTTACTTTTTAAATAAATGGATGCGTAGATGGATGAATGCAAAGCTTATTATAGTAATTTGCAAATAGCAGGTCTCATAATTATTTGTTGAAATAGTCCATTAAGTTAAATAGATATCTACAGAATCCCTACTAAGTGTAGAGCTTGTTTTCCAGGTCCTGCTTGGGTTTTCTGGATTAGCCTAGGCAGTTAACACAGATCTCAGGATGAATTGCCAAGTCTGAAAGGACTGAATTAGGTGTGGAGTTATTACTGTTTATTATTTCAGCAAATGTCATTACCAACTGAAATTTCAATTCTCCAAGCAAACAAGCCCGTGAGATCCTTAAATCTGCCCAGCACTCATGTTAATCAGAATCCTTAGCTGAAGTTACCTTATGAAAGAAAATGAATTTCAGTTTTCTCTCACTTTTTTTCTTCCTCCATCTGGGTTTGTGCCAAAAACAAAGGTTTTACTGTTTAAAATAAGAGTTTTCTTTACTGATTTTTAATGATATCACCATGCTTGACTTCAATTGTCTTAATGACCTAAGTTTGACAGGGATTTTGGAATTGATTATGTTGGTGGATAAATCAAACTGAATTAGAACAGGAACACAGCCTGTGTGCGTTTGTTTGTGTGTGTCCAAAGTTTTCCTGGTTTAAGGGTTTGGATTTCTGAATAAGCCCATGACAGAATACCGCAGAGGATGCCTCCTTCAAGACGCTTGTTTCAGTAAGTGCATTTCCCAGTTGATGGATGCATCTTGGTGGTGCTATTTGCTAGGACAGGTTCTTTTATTGGAAAGGATACAGATGTGCACTAATAGGACGTTATGGATCATTTCCTTGAAGAACTCCCTTTAGAATTTCAGAAAATGAGCGTTTAGGGAAATGGAATTTAAGATGTTAAAGCAGGTTTTCTATGTAACTGGAGACTTCCCAAACCAGATATGAAGCCTATCAAACATGTCTGAGAATTTTGGATGAGACATAGGTGCAATTTCCGTTTTCATCAAGAAAGTGTAAACAAGAAAAAAACGACTTATCTGTTTGCTTTTTAGAGTGTGTTATGGATTGAATGTTTGTGTCACACACACCCCACCCCAGCCAAATCCATATGTTGAGATCCTAACCCCCAACGTGATGATGTTAGGAGGTGTCGCCTTTGGGAGGTGATAAGATCATGAGGGTGGAGCCCTCGTGGATGGGATTAGTGCCCTCATAAAAGAGACCCCAGCGAGCTCCTTCACCACTTCCCCCACACGAGGACACAGGAGAAGACAGCCATCTATAAAGCAGGAAAACAGGCCTCATCATGTGTCTTGATCTTGGACCCCCAGCCTCCAGAATTACAAGCAACAAATGTTTGTTGTTTAAGCCACTTAGGTTATAGCATTTTTGTTACAGCAAGATGAATTGATTAAGACAGTATGTGTATGTGCCAAGAAGTACATCCACTAAACCCTCTAATTCCCTGATATTTGGATGCTATAAAACCCAAAACTCTGATGCACATCTAAAGCATTATGTTAAATCTGTCAATATTTCAGTTAGTAAAGATCATTCATGAAACAACCTTCCTAGATTGACCAGAACTGGAGAGACCATCAGCCATAGACAAACTGGGGAATCCTATCCAGAGCTGGGTCCTGACAGTGTGCATTTGGTTTCTCTTCTTTGCCCAACTGGTCTGTATTTGGAGGAAATTTCAATTGCTGTGCTTAGTTTTAGGCCTTGCTCTATGAAGGAAGTAGAGAGAAGGCGGCATGAGGAGGTGGTGCTTTGAGGGAACTGATGCTATCTGGTGAGTGGTGTATATCTGGAGGAAGGATTTCTGGAAATCCCCTCAGAGAAGACTTAGGAATCTAATTGACTTAATTACAGGATGGAAGGAAGGGAATTACCATGCACATGCCAAGAGGGACCCAGATGCCACTTTGAATCATTTTGCCTCCTGGTAACTGTTTTCAAACAGGAGAAAGGAAAGGCTTGAAGCTTAAACAAAAGCAGCTCAGCTGGAAACAGATGTGCTCACTGACACTATGGCAACGTGACCACCCCAGCCGCAAATGGCCGCAGCCTGCCCTCCGTATCCCTGGTGAGCTTGTATTCAAGGTCAAGTTAACAATGCACAACATCTTCCATCCTGTGTATTGACAATGAATGACAACAAGCCGTGGGCTAGCGGGTCAGTCGCAGATGTGGATCCTGTGAGCAATCAAAGGGGATTAATGGGTTTCTGCAGTTTGGGATTTCACTTACATTGAAAATAAATATTTGTACGTGCCTGGAAGTATATTGCAGAATAAAATATATAGATATATAGATACATATGCATACATACATATATGCATACATACATATTCTTTTCCAAATTAGATTTAACCTTATTTTTCCCCAAGCCTCCGACTATGGCTTTGCACAGTGTTGAAAAGAATAAGAAATAAGTTGACACATTATTTGAATAAATCCAAACAAATTTTTAGTCATTCTGGTGATATAAAGGCTCAAACCCTGTCACCTTGACCTGTACTGATAGAACAGGTCATTCCCTTATTTTACTTTGGGTGTCAACATTGGGTCACCACAGTGATAAAATGTTTCTCCCAAGGCTACCCTAGAAGTGATGAGATTTGAACCCAGAATTCCTGAGTGGTTAGTCTTTAACTCTGTCTCCGTGGCCTCATTGTTCCCTAAAGATTGCCATTTGAAGAGGAATAGCCTGATTGGTCAATTTAAAAATACATGTTCCTAACATTTAATCTAACACAGAGGATAGAGGGTGGAAGGTGAAATATTTCTAGTATTACCATCACACTGTCTGCTCACAGCATCCCTGAAGGCACAGGCATTGATGCACCTGGGCATAGGTGGGTCTTTTCCAAATGGAAGAGCACCTGCCTGTAAGCTCTGGCATCTTACTTGGATGCTTTGCTAGATTAAGCCCTTCAGGATTTAATTTAAGCATAACAAGATGTCTTGCTCATATTTGTTCAGCTCAGTGGCTGCCTTTTTTTGGGGGGGCGGGGCGGGGGTATGCGGGCCTCTCACTGTTGTGGCCTCTCCCTCTGTGGAGCACAGGCTCTGGACGCGCAGGCTCAGCGGCCATGGCTCATGGGCCCAGCTGCTCCACGGCATGTGGGATCTTCCAGGACCAGGGCATGAAACCGTGTCCCCTGAATCAGCAGGTGGACTCTCAACCACTGCACCACCAGGGAAGCCCCAGTGCCTGGCTTATTGATGGAATAAATAAGCAGGGAAGATGCTAGTCTAACATTCAATAAGGGACTCCCAAGGTTGCAACTCCTGTGCCCCGTCTGTCTGCCCTTGGGACCTTTGTAAATGTGGAATAACATGTACGATGCAAGGTAAGATACAGACCATTTTCTGACCCAATATTAATTTAGTTGAAGTAGATAAGATGAAATGTTTATCTGGGAGACCACAGAGGTTATCTCATTTGAAATATTCTCTGTTCTGTCATGTTCTACTAACAGGAATGAGAAGCAGGGAATAAGAGTTTCTCTCAACAGAACTTTGAGTCATTAATAGAGCAAAGGAGCGCATGGTACAGAAGGAAGCAGGACCTGGTCCCTGTCTGTGGGAGCCTTGGTCCCTTAGGGGAGATGGCCCCCCACTTACCTCAGCTCACAATGTGCTGTAGGTGACCCCAACACAAGGGATGTCCAATTAGAGAGCTTAACTAGGAGAACACAGAGAAACTGATTAATGTGACTGTGAGAATATAAGAACACCTCTTGGAGGAGATGGCTTTCCGACTGAGCCTCAAATAGAATGTCATTTGAGCATTTGGGGGAGTTCAGGAGGGTGTTCTGGACAGAAGAAGCCATGGGATCCAAGGCTTGAAGTCAGGGAGTCACCAAATAAAGCACAGGAACAGTTAGAGGAGAGCACAGCTTGGACAGATGGAAGAAATAGAGAGTCAGACTCATTCACCCAACATCCCCGGACCACACACTTGGTGCTGACCCAGAACCAAGAGCTGGAGGTGCAAAGGCCAATGAGCAGACATTGTCTTTCCCCTTTTGGTGCTTTCTGTTGAGCTGGAGGGTCAGACAATAAATAAAAATCACATAATCAAATGTAGAGCTACAAATTGGGTAGGACTCTAAAGGAAAATGAAAACAGGGGGCAGTGATTAAAAACATACAAGAAGGAGGCCACTTAGATAGCGCAGCCCTGAGGAAATGGCTGAGAGCAGAGAGGCAGTGCAAGAGGCCACACATGGGAAACTAAAGAGAAAGGACCCCAGGCAGAAGGGCTCCCGTGAGGTGGGAAAGAAATGTGTGCATCCCTTGAATTGGTGAGTCCAGTGCCACAGGATCACAGTGGGCAAGAGGAAGTGTGACCGAGGATGGAGCTGGACAGGAGACACGAGCCAATCATGACCTTGTAGGTCATGGGAGAAGTTTGCATTTTGTTTGAAGTGCAGGGGGGTGTCACTGCAGGATTTCAGCAGAGGAATACAGATCCATTTTTATGTTAAAGTGTTTACTGGGGCCTTTAGGTGGGACCTAAGTTTGAAGGGCAAATGTGGAAGCAGAAAGAAGTCTGAGAAAGCTTTTTCAGAGGTCTGAGTGAGTGAGTGATGGAGGTGGCTTGGACTAAGGTGATGGTCGTGGGGAAGGTGATGTGGATTAGAGCATTATTGGGAGGTAGAATTGCTGAAATTTGTTGGAGGGTTGGGTTGGGGTGCATTGGGAGGAAGAGGGCAAAGTTTAGGATGATTCTGAGCTTCTGGCTTGAGAATTTGGCACATAGTTTTGTTGCTTATTACAATGGAAAAGATGGGGTGTGGGAGGTGCAGTGAGAGGGTGAGTGAGGATCGAGATCTCAGCCTTGAATGTGAAATTCCCAAGAGACAGCAATGTTGAGATATGCATCTGGAGCAACCCAGGGGAGAGGGTTCTTTGGCGGGGATAAAAATAGGGGGTTATTGTAGGGATGCTATTTAAGGCCACAAGATGAGATCACTGGGGGGATGCAAAGATAAAGAAGAAAAGAACAGACCTCGGAAGGGGCCACCACTTAGAAATCAGAGTAGGAGGAGCCCATGACAATGACAGCAAAAGGGAAACCAGAATAGTAAGAGGAAAACAAAGACAGCGGTGTTTGCCGGCTGAGAGGCAGTACATAGAGAAAGAACGAAGGGGCACCTGGGTTGTACTCTGCTGAGGGGACATGGCAGGGGAAAGAGAAATTTTCACTTTGCGTTTTGTAACTTTAATAGGAGTCTTATGGGAGAGATCCTGGGATAGAAACCAGATGAGAGGGTCTGGGGGAGAGACTGCATGGTGAGAGGTAGGAGAGAAAACACGTAGACACCACTCCATACAGATGTCTGAGAAGGCTATGGAACAAACATTCTTTATTTTTTAAGAAGCTTACTAGAGCTTATTCTATGCTAATGGATAAATGATCAAATAGAGAGAGATTACTGATGTAGCACAGAGGGAATACCCTAAGGAGTGAAGTCCTTAAAAAGTGGAGGATAAAGAAGATGTGCTGTATATATACAGAGGAATATTACTGAGCCATAGAAAAGAATGAAATCATGTCATTTGCAGCAACATGAATGGACCCAGAGATGATCATACTAAGTGAAGTAAGTCAGACAAAGACACATATCATATGATATCACTTATATGTGAAATCTAAAAAAAATGATACAAATGAACTTATTTACAAAACAGAAATAGACTCACAGACATAGAAAACAAATTTTTGGTTACCAAAGGGAAAAAGGGGGCAGGGATAAATTAGGAGTTTGGGATTAAAATATACACAGTACTATATATAGATTAGATAAACAGCAACATCCTACTGTATAGCACAGGGAACTATATTCAATATCTTGTAATAACCTATAATGGAAAATAATCTGAAGAAATATATATATATATTATATATATTATATATATATATATATATATATATATAACGGAATCTCTCTATCTATCTGTCTACCATCTATCTATCTATCCATCTATCTACTATCATCTATCTCTGAATCACTTTGCTATACACCTGAAACTTACACAACATTGTAAATCAACTACATTTCAATTTAAAGAAAAGTGGAGGGGTACATCTTACTTTGTAAGAAGAAGGAAGAAGGAGGTGTGTGTTGTGGGGTTTAAATTTGGCTAAGAAATATGCAGGAGTTGCTGTCTGGAGGTTTCTGCGAGGGGAGGTCATCAGAGCAGTGAAGATGTGGCTGAAGAAGAGAAGCAAGGGGAGGAGACGGTCGTGTCAGAAGCTAGATGAGCAATTAGACTCGCCTGAGACCCAACCCAAGACTCCAGCTGAGGTTTCCTATCACGGGTTTAAAGTGAGCCAGTCAACTGGTCTTTTTTCCTTTTTAAAACCTCCAGTGTATTTTTCCCTCTTGGGTACAAAGTAGGAGTTTATTCCAAGAATCAAGTGAGGAAGGCTAAGGAAGTTGAAGTTATTTGCAAGGGAGGCTTATAATGATGCCTCATGGAATCCAACCTGGAAGGGGTGGGGGCAGGGGATGAGACCAATTCAAGATTAAGGGGTTACTTTAGTGGAGATCCCTGGAACAAGAGAGTCAGAGACCAAGGCTGGAGATGGGCCTTGATAGCATCAAACTTTGGCCAGCCCTTTTGTAATCCTCATCAGCCCCTCAAGAACACCCCAAATAAACATGCACTCTGAATAAAAACAGGGTGCTTGCCATGCAAATGCAGCTGCAGGGTAAGTCCTCAGTCTCATTCCACTTCTAAGGAAATTGCTACTTCTAAGTCCCTCTGTACTCCCATTGACCTGGGGACCTCAGAGCCACAGAAAACTGTCTTTGACCTTCATCAGCAACCATCCATGGTTTTCCAGCTGGATGAGTCTACAGGCTCCAATATTATGCTGTTCCTCTCCACACCTGGGAAATCAAAAGCATCTGAGATGCATCCTCTCTCCTGGCTCTGGTGGCCAATTCCTGTGGTCTCCATCCAATGTTATTTAACCAGCACAGCAGTTAGAACCTCAAATCATCTTTATTGCTGCTGCAGATTTTACCAGCTGCCTGAGAACGATCTTACCTCCACATGATTACTAAATGACAAATGGCTCATTCCTTTTCCAGCATTTTCTCTGGGGGAGTTATTGATGGCTCAGAGGGAAAAAAAATCCAGAAAATACAGTGTCCTCAGCCACACTGGAGTAGCCTTGTAAAGATCAATCTATAATAATAAAAACATGATCTATAAGGCAATAGGCATAGTAGAGAGAATGGTAAAAGTTACTGGAGGAAGATGAAATTGACTTTATAATGGGAACAGGAGGCACCATAAATGCCCTCATAACTGTCCAGAATCCCGTGGGCATAGCTGGTCACTTCCTTATTGAGTCAATGTGTTGGCTGTTTATCTTCACCCCATATCAGAATGGTCTAGACTAGGTTATTTTGGTTAAAGTGATTTTCCTCGCCAGTGATGAGCAGTTGGCACTGTGGAGAGGAATGTGTTATTTGCAGAATTGGGTTTTGGCTGAATAAAGGCCAATAGTTTCCTTCTGAATTAGACACGGGCTTTATTAGACACGGGTCTTCTACTATAGGATCTCACAGCTACTTAAGCTGATTTCCCCTAAAGTCAGATGTAATAAACAGTGGTTTCCACCTCGTGTGCATTAGGTGGGATCAAGGCTGCAGTGAGTTGGCTCCATTTTGGGGAACATCAGGTTATTTCATAGATAAAACCCTCAATCCCAGAGAGCAAAGCTGCTTTGTGAAATTAGTTGATTTTCTCTAAATGAACTGTGATGACTAATTTTATGTACCAACTTGACTGGATCACAGGGTGTCCAGATATTTGGCTGAATATTATTTCTGAGTGTGTCTGAGAGGGTGTTTCCAAATGAAATTAGCATTTGAGTCGGTGGACTCAGTAAAGGTCTTTGTCCTCCCCCATGCAGGTGGGCATTATCAAAAGTGTTGAAAACATAAATAGAAGAAAAACAGAGAGAAAGAAAGAGTCCACTTCCTCCTGCCTGATTGCTCGAGTTGGGTGTTGGATCTTCTCCTGTCCTGGACACTTCTGGTTCTCAGCCTTTGGAACTGGACTGGAGTTATACCACCAGTTCTCCTGGGTCTCCAGCTTGCAGAGGACAGATGGTAAGACTTTTCAGTTTCCATAATTGCATAAGCCAATTCCTTATAATAAATCTCATCATGTATGTGTGTGTGTATGTATATATATATATATATATATATATATATATATATATATATATATATATATATCCTGTTGGTTCTGTTTGTCTGGAGAACCCGGGTAATACATGGACTAATGGCTCTGGTATCCACAAACATGTTGAAGAGAAGCAAAGCCTCTCATGGTGCTGCCTTGGCTGGTCACATTCATCAAGTTGTTGATGGTTTCCCTTTGCTTAAAGAAGGAGTCTAAGTTCCTCAGCCAGAGACCATGGCCTGCTACGAGATGTCCCTGCCTTTTAACCCAGACGTATTTCCACATCTTCCTGCACATACCCATGCTCCAGGTAAAATGTACATCTTCCTCTTCCTCAAATCTAGCCTTTGCTTTTCCAACTCCATGCCTTTTCTCTTGAAAACACCTCTCCTCACAGCAAATGTCCTTTCTAAATGAAAGTCTCTTCCGATCCCAAATATATCCACTCACTCATTCATTCATATAATAAATATTTATTGTGCACCTTCTATGTTTCAGGCATTTCACTTGGATGGACTCTTCAGAATTCTCATAGCACTCTGTAGAATGATAGCACCAGGAGATCAGCTCGGTGTTTTGTGACCACCTAGAGGGGTGGGATAGGGACGATGGGAGGGAGACGCAAGAGGGAGGAGATTTGGGAATATATGTATATGTATAACTGATTTACTTTGTTATAAAGTAGAAACTAACACACTATTGTAAAGCAATTATATTCCAATAAATATGCTAAAAAATATATTTAACAAATATTTTACGAATGAAAGAACAATTTGCAGTTTGATTTTAGTTTGTTGACATTTTAACCACTTGGTTATAAGCTCCTTAGGGGCTCAGTGCATGGGTGTTACTCCTACTCTCTGAGAACATAGTAGACAATTGATCCACTGTTTTAAAAATAGGAAAAAAGAACCCTGAGGTCAATTAAATCAGAAAAATCCATCAATTGAATTAGCCGTCATCATTTCCTAAAATTGAAACAATCAGAGAGGCCACATTGACAATTAGTGGGTAGCACAAGTTCATTCTTGCTCAGTAATTCACTCTTGGTGATAAACAGCCAACTATACTAATATTTCCAATTCTCTTCATTTGTTACCTAACTTGATTAGGAGCAAGTATTCCAATATTGATAGGCATTTAATATTCTGGTCCAGCCTGTCCTGTGAGAGCCTGTAAATGGGGTAAATTGGAATATTTCATACAAAGCAGACTAGGACTTCAGTCCTGCCATTTTCATTTTGTAGCTGTAGTCTTCATGCAGTCTTGCTGTCAGTGCTGTGTCTGTGCACCCATTTCAGTGAGAAATCCTTGTCAAATTGGCTCCATTGGGTGCATTGTGAGGACAGCAAACCCAAGAACTAAAAAGGATTGCCAACTACTGGGAGAAGGACAGAATACACTAGAATCATGGGAATAAAGTTCAAGGAATGACCAGAAACCACCCATTTGGCAACAGAGACCAGTGCCTTCCATATGCATATGTTCAGTTTTTGTTGAATTAATAAATGACCCTACATATTCCTTCAGCCTGCACCCAAGATTTCCCTTAATCTCTTCCTCATATAAGGATGCCCCTCTGAGCAAGAGGGGATTATTTGCAAAGCAAAGATTGTGTTTTTATTTTAATACTGGCCTGGCAAAAGACCTAGAACTCTAACAGTGCTTGATAAATTTTTGTTGAATAAAGAAATAGATGAATATGTCCTCCAGGAAGATGACCAGCAAATCGTCCCTATATCAAGCCTTAAAGAAGTGAGTGTTCTGTTGTTAAAATGACAAGGCTTCTATGTTTCTATTAACCAAATGAAATTGTCTCAAGCATCTTGAGAGGGCAGAACAGTATGTAGCTAAATGTTATTCTAATATAAAGGTACTTTTGACTCCACAAGGGATCCAGGGGGATTTTAGATGTCTCAGGTGCCCTGAGGCATTGCTCAGGTACCAGGTAATTGAGTATTACCTTTCCTGTCATGTCCCTTTAAGTCAGGTCTCAACTCCACTTTGGATCCTGGAGGCTGGTTCATCTGTGGAACTCTTAGGATGCTGACCTCTATAGTCCATGAAGGACACAAGAGAAGTCTGGTTTTTTCCAGGGTGGTTAACATATGTGTGTCTTTCCCTGAGAATTTGCATGTTATTCAGAGAGCTTGTTTTCTGTATCATGTAATTGGGACAAATGGAGAAACACTTATCTCACATAATGGACAGTCTACCTCTTTGCTTCATCTGACTCAAGTGGGTTCTCAAAGCTTTAGAAACCAAGAACTAACAGAGTCCAGTCAAGCTTCCAGAGAACTAAAAAGGGGCTCATGGTGTGGGGGCTGAGAAGGCCCCAGGAAGTCTCCCTCCACACTGGAAGTGGACACTTAATGGACAGTCTCATTTACTATCAATTAGGCCACTCTGGCTGTGCTTGAGAGATATTTAGGGAATTATCAAAGAATGACAAATGTGTCCAGCACACACACTGGACCAGGAATAGTGCCTCCTACCACCAGTCAGCTTGGAAAACCTCATTATTCAAAAGACACTGGGTAAATCATTCAGAAGAGTCTTTCTGTAGCAGTGGAAACCAATTAGCCCTAGACTAAATGCTGCTCTGATCTAACGTAACAAATCTTACAAGCAACACTATAAAGGATTGAACTGTTTCTGAGTAAATATCCATCACCCCAAAGGATAAAATTTACAATGTCTAAAATCCAATCATAAATTAGCAGGCATGCAAAAAGCAGAAAATATGACACATGAGGAGGAAACACAATCAATTGACATTGACCCAGAACTGATACAGATTATACAATTAACAGATGACAATAAAACAATTATTAGAACTCCATTCTGTGCCCCAAAAGTTAAGTAAAGATATTGAAGACATAAAAAAGATTCAAATCAAATTCCTAGAGATGAAAACTAGTGTCTGGGATGAAAAATTTACTGGATGAGATAAATGTTACAAAAGAAAACAAATTAGTGAAAGTGGAGACAGTAATAGAAACTATCTAAAATGAAACACACAGAGCAAAGAGAATCAAGAAGAAAAGAGCATCTGTTAGCTGTAGGATAACTTAAAGTAGCCTAATATATGTATAACTGGAGTCTTGGAGGAAGAGGAGGAAGAGAGGGGGGCTGTAAAACTATTTAAAGAAATAATGGATCAAATTCTTCCAAATTTGATGACAATTCTAAACCCACATATCCAAAAGCCCAACAAACTCAGAGAAATGCAAAACTCAAGAAAAAAGCTTTAATTTAAAAAATTAAATTAAGGCATATCATAATCAAGTTGTTCAGAACGAGTGATAAAGAGAAAAGTCTTAAAAGTAGTCAGAGGAAAAAGGCATAGGTTCAGAGGGATAAAGATAGAGATGACAGAATATTTGTTGTCAAATGTAGTCAAGAATGAAAACAGTGGAGAAACATCCTTAAAGCACTGAAGAAAAACGTTGTCAAGCTACAATTATATTCCCAGGGAAAAGATGCTTTCAAGATAAAGGCATATAAAGACTTCTCTAGACAGACAAAAACTGTAAGAATCTATCAGTAGCAGACCCATGTTAAAAGAAATGTAGATAAACAGCAAGGTCCTACTGTACAGCACAGGGAACTTTATTCAATATCCCGGGATATTGAATATTTATATAGATATATTCTTTTTCATATGCTTTTCCATTATGGTTTATTGCAGTATACTGAATATAGTTCAGTTTTATATATATAACTGAATCATTTTGCTGTCACATTGTGAATCAACTATACTTCAATAAAAACTTTAAAAAATGTAAATGGACAGAAGGAAACTGATATATATAACTGAATCACTTTGCTGTAACATAGCAAGTCAACTATACTTCAATAAAAACTTTATAAAATGTGAATGAACAGAAGGAAACTGTTATTCATCCGTTATGTGCATCTCTATTTTCATATGAAAATAAAGATTTACATAAACTATGAATAACACCAGAAGTGGTAATTATGTGAATAAATATAAATATGTACTCTTTGTTTTTTTTTACTATTTAAATCTCTTTAAAAGAAAATAATTTAAAAATAATAGTTTAATTTGGGATTTATAACATATAAAAATGTAAATAATAATAACACAAAGGCTAGGAGGGGATAAATATAAGTATACCTCTTAAAGTTCTTATACTATACATGAGGTGATATAGTAGTACATGAAAATGTACTACCATAAGTTAAACATGTAGACTATAAGCCCAAAAGTGACCATTAAAATTAAAAAATGAAGAGGTATAGCTAAAAAGTCAACAAAGGAGATGAAATAGAAATAAAAAATAAGGTAGAAAAAGGGGGAAAAGAGAACAAATAACAGCACAAATAGAAAGCAAATAGGAAGATGATAGATTCAGACCTAAGCATTATTGATAATCATATTAGAAGTAAATAGCCTAGGGGACTTCTCTGGTGGTGCAGTGGATAAGACTCTGTGCTCTCAAGGCAGGGAGCCTGGGTTCAATCCCTGGTCAGGGAACTAGATTCCACATGCATGCCACTACTAAGAGTTTGCATGCCACAACTAAACAGCCCACATGCCACAACTAAGAAGCCCGTTTGCCATAACTAAGACCTGATGCAACCAAATAAATTTTAAAAAAAGTAAAGGGACTAAACCCCCAAGTTAAAACGCAGAGATTGTCAATTTGGATTAACAAGCAAGACTCAACAAAACAATACGTTGCCTACAAGACCCACTTTAAATACAAAGGTACAGACAGGTTCAAAGTTAAAGGATAGAAGCAAGTATCCCTTGCTAACATGAATCCAAAGGAAGTTGGGGTGATTGCCATGCAACAAAATTCAGCAACAAAGAAGAGCGGGTTAGGAATACACATAGCAACGTGGGTGAGTCCCAAAATAATAATGCTGAGTGAGAGGAGACAGACCGGGGGAAAACGTATATGCTGTAAAATTCCAATTGTGTAAAATTCTATAAAGCACAAACTCATAGAGTCAGAGAGCAGATCATGGTTGCCTGGGGGTGGAGGATGAAGGAGGGAGGGATTACAAGGGGACATGGTGGAACTTTTGGGGGAGATGTGCATGTTTACTTTGTTGACTGTGGTACTATTTTCACCGGCATGTACATATGTCAAAAACGTATCAAATTGTGCACTTTAAATATGTATGGTTTATTGTATGTCAACGATACCTCAATTTAAAATTTTAAATTAAAGTCATTAAAATATTAATGATCCCTTACTCCTACAGTTTCCAATTCAATTTGTCCAGGGAGGGGTGTTATGGACTGAATTGTGTTCACCTCAAAGTTCATATATTGAAGCTTTAACCCTCAGTGTGACTGTATTTGGAGATGGGGCTGATAAGGAGTTAATTAAGGTTAAATGATGCCAGTAGGGTGGGTTCCTAATACAATGTGACTGATATCCTTAAAGAAGAGAAAGAGACACCAGGGATGCACACACAAAGGGAGGACCATATTATTATATACCATAATAATATATGCTATAATATTATTATCATATAATATTATATATTATATACTATATATACTTATATATATAGTATAATATTATACTATATAGTATACTATATACTATAGACTTTATATTATATACTATAATATTAGCTGCATTATAACCAGTTCCTGGGTGTTCTATTTATTTTTATTTCTACATTAAAAAAATCAATGAGCAATTTATATAGGAACTATATAATTTTGAAAACATCCAGGCTTCCAAAATGATTGCAAAGGATCTGAGTCACAGAGTTAAAAACAGGTTCAGATGGAGTCTTCAAGGCAAGAGTAATAATTAGTGCATGTACCATAAAACTGGGTTTTAATTAAATATGTCTTTGAATAAGAAAGAAGTTTTATGAAGTGTCGGGCACATGGAAAGCTTTCAAAATGGCATTGATAACATCTAGAGAAATGTCAAATAGACTTGAGAAGTTTTAAAATGTAACTCATTTTAAAGTGAATCCAAAGCAGAAGAGTGATAATTTACTGAGACATACCCTGAGTTTATTCCATTTAATCTTAAATGCTCAGAATACCTTCCAGAAAGATTCTCGAGTGGTCATACTGCATCTTTACCAACGTCTACTCCATTTTGCCTCTGGCACACTGTCCAACACCAGTGAGCACAGGGCAAACGTCTGCCTCACTGAGCTTTGAGGAAACACAGCACTTTTTTACCCAAACAAGTACTTACTAGAAGGGTCAGATGGAGAATAGTTAGTAGCTGTCACTTTAATATTTCATAAACAAGAAGCACCATTTGCCATCTAGGTACATTGCTCTGTTATATTGTTTCCGATTAAGATGGTCCTAAATGAATGTTTAATGACAGAACATGGTGTCTCTGCAGATTTAGAAACTGCAAATTAGGCTGGCCATCTCCGTCAGAAACATCTGTCTGCCTCCATATGTGCTCTGATAGATGGAGAGAGGTGATCTTTCCCTGGGTCCCTGCAGATGTGTGGTTCCATTTGGTGGCTCCTGGAAGTACAGTTCCAAATCCGAATGGCAACCAAGCATTTAAGCTTTGCAAAATGTGCCAGCTTGATTTCCTTATGGCTCCAAATTGACGTGCCAGATAGCTGACATCTTTGTTGATGACAAGCAGAGAAATGGAGGAAGTGTGGTCCTTGCAACCAGCGAGACACCCACCCTCATGCATAATTACAGTGGACAGCATCACCATCTGGTGGCCTGGGGACACTGTAAAAGAGCCCTTCTCCAACATTCCAGCACACCAGCCAGCTTATACTTCCCTAAGGCAAAAACTCAAAGATAAAAGGGAAGTTGGCACACAAGGCACCCCCCACCCAAGCAATAGCAAATGGATTTCTTTTAAATTTCAAAATTCTTTTAAAATGCACTTCCTACTTAGCAAATCACTTCTGGCTCATTCACACCACACACAATGTAATACAAAAAACATCTATTTGCTATGACAATGTCTGTGATGTACTGTCTCCTTCTATGGATAAACAGTAGCTTGCGGCAAAGATAAGGCATTGCTTACACACTAATAGGGACTGGAATTACAGTGAAATTCTAAATGGACAATATTTATGGTAATTAGTTAAAAACCACTGACAGAAACAAAGTCCCTGGCTAGAATAACATCATTCAGACTTCAGCCTTCATTAAAATGGAAGCTACTGATTCTTTGGGAAAATGGCTTTTGTAATTTCTTATTTTCCAGACGAGGGGAGTGCCTGCAGCTGGCGCCATGTCTGGATCTTGCCTGGTCCTCTCTTGGGGCTCCCCAGCCCCCAGTTATACCTGCTGGTCGGAGACGCTCTCTCAGGTTGAAGGAAGTGGTCCATACTAACTGTCATCTCTCTTTGCACTGCTGTGTCAGCCTACGGCTTCCCTTGAGCCGCCCTCACCATACAGTCTTCACGCTGCTCTGGTGGTCTTCCCATTTCCTGTCAATCTCACTGTACTTTGAATAAAATCCAATACCTTCCCGTGGCCAGCAGGCTCTGCAGCCGTTAGCCATGGCTTTACCTTTCCTTTGTCTCCTACTATCCTCCCCTCCATCCTTCCCCATCTCCATCCCTCCCCATCTCTCTAACTCCAACTTTATTCCTGGTCCTGGTGCTCAGCAGGCTCTCCACTTCCTCTCCCTGTCAAATACTGCCTCCTGGTCCTCTCACAGTGGCTCCCTGGGGGCATTCAGGGCTCCTTTTGCATCCTTGTCACCCCATCTCAAGATTTAGGTAAGTCAAGTATTATCTGTATCTACAAAGACAGCTCAGTTCCCAATGCTTTGCACAGGGTCCAGTACAGAGAATACCCTCAATTAATAATGTTGACTCAATTTGGCACAGGAGGCATGGTAATGAGAGCCTGTTTTCATGAGAAGTCCTTCATGGTACAGGAATCCTGCATCCTGACCAACGCACCCTGAGACAGGTGATCTCAGGGGTAGCATCATGACTTTTCAACTCAACCACCATCTTCACAGCTTACCAGGCAGTAAGAGTAGGAAGGAGAGCAAATTAAACCATAGTTTTGACTGGGATCCTGTCTCCAGATGTTGGGAAACTGAGCTTTCGGTAGACAGTATTACAGACTGTAATACTGAGTTCATAACTCAGTATATTACATAACTCATAATTACTTAACTATGTAATTCATAGTTGTGCTGAGAGACTGACTGGTCTTTGTAGAGTCATCCCAGAGGCCAGTCATTCCATGAGCTAGACGATGAAACATTCATTAAAGGGTCTGGTCTTCAATGAGTGCACTCCCCAAAGACTTTGGTTAAGGACAAGCTTGGAAGTTCTTGTCAAGAGAGAAAGCTCTTTATGCAAGGAATATGTTTTCCTCCGTCAGAACAATAGAAAGGGCTGCAGTCATTTGATTCAAATCAGAGATCCTAAGAGAGATGAGAAATACAATGCCTTGTGTTGTACATCTGTCTGATGCCTGGGCCAGAGTCAAGTTCTTGGTCTATTCTTCCTCTGTGGAATTTACATCTATGTGACTTGGGTACCAAAGCTTCCCTGACAACCCCTCTGCATGTGTGCATCTGTAGGTGTGTGTGTGTATGTGTGTGTGTGTGTCGGGACTGCGGGAAGAACACAGCTCAAGTTCCATCATTAGTTCAATTCAAGTTGGGATGGGCAGGGTCTGGCTGTGACCTTATGGGGCAGGCTTAAGCCCTCATGAAACAATTTAGTGTCAGCAAGCCATCTACATTAATAGGTCTAAACATGATTAGAGAAGACATAAATATCTTGTAAAAAGATCCTCATTTTAAAGAAACGATTCCTAGAAATCCATATGAACAATGCGAGTCACTCAACAGACAGATGGGCAAAGAATATTACAGACAATTTATCAGAGCAAACCTGAACAGCCAAAATACAGGAAAAGATATTTAACCTCACTTGCAATCAAGGAACTGTGTATTTAAACAATACCAAGACTCCAACCATATTCTACAACAATCATATTGGCGAAAACAAAACAAAACAAAACAAAAAGTAGTCTCATTCTATCAGGAATTGACAAGGAAACACCTATTTTGGAGGTGTGTTGGTGATCACATTGGAGGATACGCATATTCTAAGATACAGCAGTATCACTGCTCAGCATACATCCTCAGGGAACACACACTTGAACCTGTGCATCGCGAAGTTATAGCCAAGTGGTGGTAACTCTAGGTGACTGGAAACTATTTAAATGTTCACCAATATGAAAATGGATAAATAAACTGTGATATGCTCATACAGTCAAATGTTACACAGTGGTTTGTATGTGAATGATCCAGATATGTATGTATCAACATGGGTAAACTTGGAAACAATAGTCAGAGAAGGAGAAACAGACAATGCTCATAGAAAAGAAAAATAAGGACCAAACTGAAAAGAAGAATTGAAAGATCATTAATCCCATAACCCAGATACAATTATATTAACCTTTCAGTATAACGTCTTCCCGTTTTTATATGTATATATGGACTTCATATTTGTTTTTACAAAATGAGGTCCTCACTGCATTGTATGTAGATATATATCTTTTTTTTTCAGAAATAAATTCATAGGACCTGCCTTTCCCCAAGCTCTTAATATTCTGCAAAGGCAGGATTTTGGATAGCTGCTGGAGAGACTCCATGCTGAGAAGTTTTAGTGTCTCAGTTGAACTGTGTCTGCACCGAGAGCGATTTTCCACCATGGGGCAGTGGTCACCGTGAGTTCACAGATAAGAAACAGTTGAATTAATTCCCTATATCTCCACGTTGCTTCTAGAAAAGATTAGAGGTGAATTAAAAGAGCAAAAGGACAGTAACGAAGTGATGAAATCTGTGTGAATGATTTGGGGGCAGGAAAAAGAAGGAGGAAAGTTAATTGTAGCTTAAAAAGTTCTCAAGAGAGGACACTCTCTGACAGCAGAGCATAAAGCTTTGTTTTGAATGTCTTGGGAGGAAGGAAAACGGGTGTGTGGAGAGGCACGTGGCCTCAACATGTCAGGCAGAGAAGCCCAGCGCTCCCTCTAAGAGGGATTTGTCTTGTGGGTCATAACAGGTGACTTTAACACCATAATGACCCATATTTCAGTACCATACATACGACAGTTTCTTATACTGAACTTGAGGCCCATCAAGGGTAACCTATAACTTGTCATTTGGGGGATAATCAGGACCTGAGGCAGAAGTGGGTAGCTTCCTATGAGGCTGTGTTCACGGACAGGACCAGAGCTCTCAGTTAGCAGCCCTGGGATGACTCATTGGTTCTCAATTACTGCTGCAGGGGGCTTGGATGGGCATAGTACCTGATGGGCAGGGTACCTGATGTGCTGTGTGGTCATCTGTCCTACCTTTGGCCTGTTGTCATATCTTACAAATCCAACCACAAGTCCCCACCTCAGGGAAATCTTACCTGCTCCCAGTCCTGCTTCGTCCCCTGCAAAACAGAACTCATTGCACCTGCGTGTCCCCTAGCACCTGTGCCCTGGGATTCACTAGTCCCACCTTTATCACCGTGTGCTTCAGTTTGTCCTTCTCTCTGAACACCTGATACCAATGAAGTAATGAGGAAATAGCTTGGGATAGTAGAAGGTTACCTGTTTAGCTTGTTTGGGGCATGAAGGAAACACAGTTGGTATTGGGGGTGGGAAATTAGAGGCGGGACTGGTATTTTTTGTAGTGGACAGCTAGCTCACTTCTTGAAGGAGTGTGCAACGTTCAAGACCTTTCCCAAGGAGCATCTTTGGACCAATTGGATGAGACAACCCAGGCCTTGGGAGTTTTGAAAGTAGAAGTCACCCAGCATCCATTTCCATGATGGAAGGATATAAAACTCCAGTGCCTCATGGAATATTCATGAGATATTAGGTGACTCCATCCTAAGAGTTTTGCGCATACCCAGGGCACGTCTGGATGGCTACCACAGAGCTGCTCTGGTGATATTGAGGGCACGGCTTGCCCTAGTGTTTGCTTGGTAGGAAGCTCTCTGCACCAATTCATCGAGTTGATTGATGTGAGTTAAAAAGGAGGGCTCCATATGTATAACTGATTCACTTTGTTATAAAGCAGAAACTAACACACCATTGTAAAGCAATTATACTCCAATAAAGATGTTAAAAAAAAAAAAAATAAGGAGGGCTCCAGACACCTTCCAGCCTCAGGCCATTGTGGGATGAAATCTGCTTCCCTCGAGTCCCTGACTCCCTTCCCTCCCTTTCTGTGAGTCCTGTGATCTAAAGGAAGGGCCTGGAAGCCATAGTGAAATTTTACAGCTTGGCTTTTAACTGGTTCCTGTCTATAAAATTAAACACTGACAAAAGATTAATAAGTACCATAAAATGTCTTAAAATCTTAGCCACTCGCTCAATTAGGTGGAAAAAACAACACAATGTCTAACTGTGGATTGCCCGGGATTTGTGCAAAGTGTGAGATTTAAAGACTGAGGTTTATGGAGAGGAGATCTGGGACAGAGCTTAAAGGAGAAATAGAGGATGACTCTTTCTGGTGAGTGACAGCGTTACGGCACTCTTATCACCCTGGCTGGAGTCACCATCAGCTCTCCTGGATTATAGCAGTGACCTGTGAAATGAGCCTGTCTGCTTCCACTCAAGCCCCTTCCTCAGTCCTGTCTCAATCCCTACCCAGAGGGACTCTTCTTTTTTTTTTTTTTTTGCGGTACGCGGGCCTCTCACTGTTGTGGCCTCTCCCGTTGCGGAGCACAGGCTCCGGACGCGCAGGCTCAGCGGACGCGCAGGCCCAGCGGCCATGGCTCACGGGCCCACTCGCTCTGCGGCATGTGGGATCTTCCTGGACTGGGGCACAAACCCGCGTCCCCTGCATCAGCAGGCGGACTCTCAACCACTGCGCCACCAGGGAAGCCCAGAGGGACTCTTCTTGAGATCATGGCCAGATGACTTCTCTGCTCAGAGTCTGCAAATGTGCCCTATTTTACAGTCAGAGCCAAAGTCCTCAATGTGGGCTCTCAGACCCTGCAGGATACATCCCCCCATAACCTATCCAACCCTAGAGGACTTGATCCACTCCCCTTAACCACAAGACCCTACAGATTTTCCCTCCTTCCTTCCCTACTAGGCCCTAACAGATTTAAACACCACCCCCCCCACCCACCTATCAGACCCTAGGGGATTATACCCTCCTACCCATTAAATCCTTCAGGATTTGGCCTTCATTACCTATCAAACCTACAGAATAAGGTCTCTCTGTTGCCTATAAAACCCCATAGGATTTTGTCTCCATCACCTTGTATCTTGTGCTCAACAACACTGACCCCTTCATAGCATCTCCAGAGCATCAGGCTACACCTACCTCAGGACATTTGCACCTGTGGTTCCTGTTGCCTGCAGTGCTCTTTCCCCAGATGTGCACCTGCTAACTTCCTTCAAGTATTGACTGAAGTGTCCCTCTCAGTGAGGTTTTCCCAGCTACTTCATTTCAAATTTTAACATCCTCCACCCTGTCTGTTTTCTTCTTCGCTTTATTTTCCTCTCTAGGACTTACCTCTGGCACTGTGCGTGTCTTCCTTGTCTGTCTTTTCATTGTTCCATTGCTGGCATGGAAGCTCGTGGAGGCAGGGACTGTTGTCTGTTCTTTCCATGACTGTGCTCCTCAAATGTGTCACAGTGTCTGGCCCTTGATAGACACATGCGGATGAATGGACCTGGGGTGTATCAGCATGTCCTGGTGTGTTCTGTATTGCACAGGCTTAGTGAAATAATAAGAGTTGTTACCAATAAGCAACAAAAGCCCTGGGCGCAAGCATGTTAGGGAAATTCCGAGTCAAGCAGCATCCCGTTCTCTGAGGATTCCTATGAATGCCAGCAGGACGATGCCATGTGCGCTTTCCCAAATCTACCAGCTTGTGAGCCTCTTGTGGGACGAATGCATTGAAGAGCACACTTTGGGGTGACCTCTGAGTCCTTCCCGAGCACCTACCCCCAGTGGAGAGAGAGAAAGACCTTGGTGGAGATTGGGGCTGACATTTCAGCTGTGTCTTAGGGCCCCCAGACCATCTAATTAGGGGTTCTCGGACTTGGCCTGATGGAGAACGCGAGCTTCACTCTGGTGCTTATCAGACCCGTGAGGGAGACTTGGGGCCTCCAGAAGCACCAGAACTCCCAGTAAAAACTCCAGGGTTGCCCCGTGAGGCCTCATGAGTTCAAGCCAGGTACAGCCTCCCCCGAAATCTAGCCTGAGCAGCAGACCCAGGGCCTCCAACAGAGATCTGTGCCAATATCCCTATTCTAAAAAGTGCTTTTAAAACCTAGAGTTTTGTGGCTGCTGCATCACCTTCCCCTGAGATCCGTGTAAGATGCTCCCTGGTCATCCCCACGGTCTTCTCTTCTTTTCTGGAAAGGCCACTAATGGCCCAGGCATCAGGCAGCTGGACAGATGACCATCACTGTGTGTCGCTGGGTCACAACGTTTTGGATCAGGCAGCCTTTGAGGGAACCAGATTTGCTGAGGGGCCTGTAGTTAATTGTGCCCTAACTGGGCAGAGAGAGTCCCTCTGCCTGGTGCCCAGAGCTGCCCTGCTGGCCTCTCCCCAGTGGACAGGGCTCAAAGGCACTTTTCATGGCAGGAGGCTGGACAGATCCATTTTCAGAAGGGATACAGCCCTCTTTTTAAAAAGTCATCTATTTTCCCAGCTAGAGACCCTGATTTATCCTTCATCTGATCCTCCTCCTCAGACACTCCTTTTCTCCCAAATGGAACATAAACTTGTGCAGAATCCTCCCCTCCCCCCACTGGCTCACAGCCCAGTTGAGGGAATAACTCACAGGTGAGTTGTCATTGCACCCAGGCATTGCAGGCTGTGGTGGATGGGCTCTGATGTGGCCCCCATGCCGCCACCTTCAGGTGTTCACACCCTCTCTCCCCTCTCCTGAGGGCAGTGTGCATGGAACCAGGGACTTGATCTTAACCAATAGAATGCAGCCACAGCAACAGAATGTATGGGATTCCTTGTATGTGATCTTGTTATATAAGAGGGTAAGATCTGTCTTGCCAGGTGACTCACTCCCCTGCTGGGGAGAAAGCAGCTTCCTGCCTCCAGCCAGTGAGAAATGGAGGCCCTCGGTCAGACAGCCTGCAAAGAACAGAATTGTGCGAACAAGCACAAGTGCTTGGGGGCAGACCCTTTCCCAGTCCAGTCTCTGACGAGGACTCAGCCCTGGATGACACCTTGATTGCAACCTTGCTGGTACCCAGCTAAGCTGTACCTTGATTCCTGACCCCCAGAAACTATGAGATGATAAACGTGTGTTGTTCAAAGCCACCAAATTTATGGTGATGCTGTTACGCGGCGATAGATAACTAATATATTTCTTCACATGTGTCTCCCTTCCTAAGTGATTTCACTTACCTGATTCCATTTAAACTTCCCAGCTACTTCTGTGCAATTTGACCCCAGCACTCCAGTATGGCTCAAGGGAGTACCTCAGCCACCCTTCACATGCACAGTTGGGGCCCAAGATGGTTTGAGTTCAAGCTGGGTCCTTAGGCCAAGTTCTCTGTGTAGGAGGATATGAGTGACCTCCTGGATGCAAGGGGGCCTGGCAATCAGAGATGTATAAACAATATGGCACGCAAGTTCTTTTTATCCATTGTGAGGCTCAAGTTACCAGATCCTGAATCCCAATGCTGTCCTTGAAGGTGAGGCATTCATGACACTGCACTGTCTGAGTGCCAGAATCCTAGAGTTTTAGCTGATAAATAAAGCGTGTTCCTTTGCTCTACAGTTGAAAAAGTGTCTCAACCATGGGGTTATTTGATTATAGGATGGGGCATATATACAACCAGCTTTCAAACAGAGAGTGAAGAATAAAACTCACCCTGCAGATGCTAGAGTGCGCCAGGTGCTGAAATAGGCCTTCTGCACTCATTTTCACTTAATTTGGCCTGAGATACACTAAGAGAAGCAATGAGGGGATTTATGTGCCATCACAGCCAGAAATAGTAAATGCCCATCAGTGCTGCTGTGAGTTTCAGATGCTGCTCACTGTACTGGATGTTTTACAGGCATTATTTCATTTAACTCTAAAAACAGGCGTATGAGGTAGGATTAATGACTTTCTTTCTTTCTTTTTCATAGAGAATGAAATTGGCGCTTAGACGTTGGATTGTTTGCCTGAGGGCGTTGGAGCTCAGACACTGGCTGGCCTCCTGGGGCACGTTCCTTGACCCTCTCCTTGTTTTAACTCTTTAGGAAGTGGCAGAGCTAGAAACCAAAGTCAGAGCTGTATGACTCCAAATTCTATACACTTTACCCTAAATTATGCTGCCTCCGCTTGTAGGAGTTTACAAAGAATACAGTGACCCTGGAAGCCCAAGGCCCTGGAAGCTACCATATACCTCACAGCTGGAATTTCCTTAGGGCATATTTGCAGCTATATAACTTAGGGGACTCATTTCTGTCATTTTCTCCTTTGCTTTGTGGTTTTCTCCATTCTTACAATCAAGGAGTGATGTGGAATCAATGATATTTAAGCTGTAAACTCCCTTGGTTCCACAACTTGCTATCTGACCCATTCTTTTTTTTTTTTTTTTTTAGTTTTTATTGGAGTAGAGTTGACTTAAAATGCTGTGTTACTTTCTGCTGTGCAGCAAAGTGAATCAGTTATACATATACATATATCCACTCTTTTTGGATTCTTTTCCCATATAGGTCATTACGGAGGATTGAGAAGAGTTCCCTGTGCTCTACAGCAGGAGCCCATTAGTTATGTATTTTATTTATAGTAGTGTGTATATGTATCTGACCAATTCTTAAAGCTGGTACCAATGGTCCTCCTATTTGCCCAACAACCTAAACTCATGTTGTTGGTTGTAGAACATTGGAGAGAAGGACAGCATGAGAGCTCTCGTCATCGTGAATGCAGCGAAGCCCCGTCAGCTATGCGGAAATTAACTACAGGATCAAATGATGGAAAGTTACATCTCTTGCCTTAAGATTTCTCCTGACGAAGGGCGATTTGTCTTTCATGGGTCTGGCCGAGTTATATTGTTTCCTATTAAGATAAGTCTAACTGAATCTTTAATGACAGAACACTGTATCTGAACAGATTTAGAAGCTGCAAATTAAACTGGTCACCTCCATTTGGAACATCGGTTTCCTTTCCTTCCAGAGCCATCTATCAGCCGCAGAGTGCGTGGGCCGCTGGAGGTCCCCACACATGTGCCAGTGCAGCTGGAGGAATGGCACCCCTGAATGTTAGTTTTGTGTGGGTGCCATATGTTTTGAGGAGCTCCTGGGAAGCCACGGCCGCCCTCAGAGGCAGGGTTCTCGGTGGTCATTGCGAGGTTCCCGGGTTGTCTAGACTACACCGGCATCAGCTCCGGCCTGGGTCCTGCCCTCAGCCTTTTATCCAACATCTTAGTTCTCATTCTTGACTCCTCCATCCATCTCAGAGGAGAAAACATGCACTTTCTTCAATGCAAATGTGATCAGATCATCTCATTTGTTTAAGCTCTTCCCAGACATCCAACTAGTCTTAGAACAGAGACCGAATTGCTGGGCGTGGCCTCCAGGGTCTTGCTTGACGGCTCTGCCCTCTCCTCAGGCCACACTCCCCTCCACCGCTCCCTTGTTCTCTGTTGCAGTCCTCCTGGCTGTCCCTTGGGGCTTCTGGGGCCACACGTTTTCTCCTGACACGAGGGGCTTCTGAACCCTCCCTCCTTGCCTGAGATACTCCTTCCTTCTACCTACCTCTCTCATCTCCCCTTTGCCTAGCCACTCACTCCCCAGGCTTCAGGTTTCTGCTGACACATCTCTTCCCCAGGAACACGTCTCTCCATACCTGCACAGGTGAGGCCCTGGCCCTCGATGACCACATGGCACAGTGTTCTTTGCAGCAGAACACCTGTCCCAGCTGTGGTTGTGGGTATGAGTTGCCACGTGGTTGTAGCCTTTCTTCCCCATGAGACCCTGAAACCTGTGGGTGCTGGTTGCTCTGTTCTCTGTACATTTACAACCACAAAGCCCAGAGCAAGTCCCTGCGATTGAACAAATAGTAGGCAAAGCTGTGGTACCTTCCAGCAAGACAAACAGTGAAGCATGATTTTTCAACTCTCCTTTATCATCCTTCTTTCATGGATGTGTGGATGTGTATTTGGATAAAAACTAATACCAAGCTTGAGAGAAAGGGAAGGAGATGCAGGTGTGCTCCTGGCACTGTTACTGACCAGCTGTGTGTCCCTGGGCCAGCAATTCACACTCTGGTTCTTACTTCTCCATAAATCAGGCAGAAGTAAGAGTGCCTGCTCTGCAGACCCACACGGGTATTCTTAGGACCACATGGGAAGCTGCAGAATTGCTCTGAAAAGGACTGAGAGATCTGCACATGTGCAGTGGAATCGGTAAATTCGTTAACAATACAATGTGCTGCTCTCTAGCTAATGGCTCACTGATATGAAGTCCACAGAAGATGTGCACGTGGCCAAGGCAGTCAGGGAGTGGGGTGCCTGGCCACCTTGACACTGCGCTTAATCAGGGGGGGGGGAGCAAAGATAGAGCTGAACAGTTGGATTTTAGGATGATAGTGAGTAGAATGCATGTAACAGACTCCCAGGTGAGACATGGCACTTAGTCAGGCTTTGGAAGGAGGGTGGGGTAAGGACTCACAGCATCACCTCCCCTGTAACAGTGATGGTGGTAGAGTTGTAGAAAGGATTAACCGACTTTTGCTCAATTTGTACCTTCAGGATTTTAATTAATGGGTGTGACTGAGTGATACCATGTGCAGGGGCAAATGCCATTGAGAGAAGATGCACTGCTGACATCTTCCAAGAGAAGATGACATCACACCATGTAGGGCCACATGGGTAGCACCAGGTCATGGCCCAGAGGCAGAAGCAGAAATGAATGGGAAAATCTAGGCCGTGGCCTTTCTTGGGGCTTTCACAGGAAGGGCAGGGCAGGGGCGACAGCTTAGAACTGGTCAGTTTGAGTAATTTGGGTGGGCTTTGGATTTTAGGGGCGGCCTCTAGTTGCCTGGTGCCTGACCTGCGGTGATTTAGGGCAGGGGAAATACTGGCTTGTGTGTGAGATTTAGAGGAAGGGGGTGACTGGGGGATAGATCAGAGTTTGGCTGGCTTGCCTCTGAAAGGTGTGCTCCATGCCCTTTGTTGTCTTCCAGATTTGGTGAGCCCTGGGAGGAGTCTCTTCCCAGCCAGCAAGAATTTTTTTTTTGCGGTACACGGGCCTGTCACTGTAGTGGCCTCTCCCTCTGTGGAGCACAGGCTCCGGATGCGCAGGCTCAGTGGCCATGGCTCACGGTCCCAGCCGCTCCGCGGCATGCGGGATCCTCCCGGACCGGGGCACGAACCCATGTTCCCTGCATCGGCAAGCGGACTCTCAACCACTGCGCCACCAGGGAAGCCCTAGCAAGATTTTTAATATGTCAAACCATAAATGCTGGAGAGGGTGTGGAGAAAAGGGAACCCTCCTACACTGTCGGCAGGAATGTAAATTGGTGCAGCCACTATGGAGAACACAATGGATGTTCCTTACAAAACTAAAAGTAGAGCTACCATATGGTCCAGCAATCCCAGTCCTAGGCATAGACCCAGAGAAAACCATAATTCGAAAAGATACATGCACCCCAATGTTCACTGCAGCACTATTTACAATAACCAAGACATGGAACCAACCTAAATGTCCATGGACAGATGAATGGATAAAGAAGATGTGGTGCATATATACAATGGAATATTACTCAGTCAGTCCTAAAAAGGAATGAAATTGTGTCACTTGCAGCAACATGGATGGACCTAGAGATGATCATACTGAGTGAAGTAAGCCACGTAGAGAAAGACAAATATCATGTGATATCACTTAAATGTGGAATCTAAAAAAAATGATCTAAATGAACTTATTTACAAAACAAAAGAAGATTTTTAAGATGTCAGAGTGTCATAAGATACAGAAAATTAAAAGCAGGATTAATACAGCCATCTATGGACCAAATTAAGACAAGGGAGAGGAGGGATCCCACATCCTCCTCCTGAAACTTCTCTCCCCTGTGCGTCATCCCCAAAGGAGAACTTCCTGTCTTTTGAGCCACTGACCTCATGGTGAGCGATGGAGCCATGAAAGGTGAAAGGGGTATCCCTAGAGGTCGGTGGCCATAACCCCCTTCTGTCAAATGCCAGTGTCCAGGGCGGTATTCTTGAGGTGTTGCTGCTACATCCACAGCATGGACTCTGGGACTGCTCGGCGGCCTCTGCTGCCCCAGCTGATCTCCTGCTTCTGCTCTTTGCTCCTCCAACCCAACTTCCATGGGGCAGCCAGATTGTTTAGTCCCCTTTCCAGCAGACGGTGAGCGTGGGCAGAAGCTTGGAGCTGCAGCTGGACACTCTCAGCCCATCCCTGGGACACATGGCAGATGGTCCTCACATGTAGGATATGTGCCCCCAGGCATTCTACTGCAGTCACAGACTCTTGTCGTTGAAAGGCATGTACAGCTTGGGGGTGTGTTTTACATAAATGACACTCTGGCTTCTGTACAGTTCCCAGGAACCAAAGACTTGCCTCTGACTCCATCTGTTATGTCACTGTCCAGAAACCTGAAGTGGGGACAGGTTCACCACATCTCTTCCCCTACTGACGTACAGACACCTACAGCCCCCTGACATCTGGGTGGGACCATCGGACTCATTTTGGCCACTAGGGTGTGGGTGGATGTTATGTTCCACACTTCCAGACCTGGCTTCTAAAATGTCTGTGTGATTCTCTCTCCTCTCCTGGCTCTTGGCTGGATGCAAAGCAAGGGCTCTGAGGTCCCAGCAAACAGTAGGACTGCAGGATGGCATGAGAGGAGACCGGCTCCCTGACTCAGCACTTGGAAGGCTGTCTTTGAATCCAGCAGGACATGAGCAAAATACAAAGGTCTTGTACAGGTCACTGAGATCTGGAGACCTTTTTTCATGGAAGTGAGCAGTGATTCCTCTAACTAGTTCAGGAGCTTAAGAATGCAAGTGAATGTGGGTGTAATGCTAGAATCAGGGCTTACCTTGAACCTGATCTAATGAACTTTTAAAAAACCAACCTTTTTGAAGTGTAATTTACATGCTATGTCATGAACACATTTTAAAGGCACAGTGGGTGACTTTTGACAGGTGTATTTACCCAGGCATCTACCACTGCCACCAAGACGTTACAACACGTCCATCACCCCAAAAGTTCCCTCATGCTAATCAAACTTCATAAAGTGAATGAGTCACAGCATTTTATTCTTTAACTTCCGTTCATACAAATTATTTTTCTTGAAGTTCATATGCAAGTTTTATATGAACTCTTCATATACTGTGAAACTTATTTCCTGTTTAGCAGAAGTGTGATATCAGGAGACATGACCATGACTGTGTCCACCACCTTATGAATGGCCCAGGGACCTACCTGAGACCATGCAGGTGGGAGTGGAGAGGAGAAAGCCCCAGACTGTACACAAGCAATGGAGACAAAAGGAAATAGCTCACTAGGTGTGGGTTATGGAGAAATTAAGGAACAGAGGTGAACTTGAGCTTCTAACCAGGCAGAGAGCTGGAGGTGGCAGAGTTTCAGACACACTGCTTGTGTACACAGTGGCTTGGGGACACCCAGGTGGTGCTCTGATTGGCAATCAGACTTGTGGCTCTTTGACTCACAAAGAGGAGCTAAAGTTGAAGGTGCAGGCATCAGAGTCACCTGCGTGCTTGCGGCAGTTAGAAACACAAGACAAGAGGAGAATACGCAGAGAGAAACAGGGCTGAGGTTGGGCTCCCAAGAACTATAGCACTTAAGGGATGGGAAGAGAAAGACTCCAAGAAGAAACGAGGAAAAAGTGACCCAAGGAGTGGAAGGAATGTCTGGATATCACCATCTGTGGATACCTTCCTTGACCCCTTGTGACGTGTTCTCCTCTGTTCTCCCCCTACAGGGAGGCTGCCCTACACTTGTGGACCCCATGCCCTTGGCCATCCGGTTGGGCTTGGCCATCAGGGAACACTTGCAGGATATGGGGCAGAAGGGGAGGTTGGGGTATTTATTCCACTGGCTTCCTCTCAGGGTCACTGTATGCTAGTGGGGACCCTTGGATGAAGACATCACTTCCACCAGGAGCCTCTCCTGACCTTTCTCTCTGTCTCTCTGGGTTCCCGGAGCTACGTGTTCCTTCCCTTCAGGCCCAGAAACCAGCTGTTACTAGCCCAGGACCCTGCCCACACCTTTGTGAAAAGCCTTTTTCCTAAATTCTCCTCAAATACCCATTCTGAATGTGCCATCTGTTTCCCTTGGAAATCTGTCATTGATTTTAAAAAGAAGTCTACGTTCTGTATATCCCGAACTCTTTCCCTAAGACTCCTCTTCCAATTTCTGCCCAAGTTGCAGAAGGTGCCTCCTTCCTCATTCCAAAGAGTCACTACCCCAAGGGGTATGTCTCCCAGGACAGGGTCACCTCAAACGGGGGGCACCCCAGGAGAGCGCAGAATGGAGCTCCCTGGTAGGTGTGGCTTCAGGTAACACACATCCATTTCAGAAGCCAGGAAACACCTAGCTTCCTGGAAAATCTGTTTAACAACCAATTATATATAAAGAATTATCAAAAAATTTTAAATGTAGCTTTTTCTCCCCTCACCTTCCTTTTGGTAAAGATTCTAGGCTCTGGAGCCCTTTTCTGAACTGCAGGTGCTTTGCAAGGCCCCTTTTGGGGGTGCTCATCATTTTCTACCTTTGGGAAATTCAGGTTTGGGGCTCAGCTCCCCTCCTCCCCTCAAGGGCAGGGGTGTGGCTAACCCCCTCCTTCCCTGCAGCAGCTCCGCCACCCAGGAGGTAACGCGCCAGCCACAAATACTCCATCAGGGGCCCCGGGAAAAGCTCATCCTCCTCTCTGCAGATGGATGGGCCCTACCGTTCTGCATTATTTAAGTATTACCTTGTTTTAATATTACCTGAGTTTATTTTCTCTGGATTGAAAAATGTGGATGTGTTTCTAAACTGTCAGCAAACGATTATAGTAACAAATACACAAACCAGAAGAAGAAACTTCTAGAAGCTTTCTAATATCATTCCAGCCATTGTGTTTCCTTGGGATCAGTAGAGGAAGGGGAGAAAAACACAGCAGTCAAAGAAAAGCAGGACTCATATTTTGGCTAGCTCTTTAAATAGCCATTGCCTCAAAAAAAAAAAAAAATTCTCCCCCAAAGAGAAGAAATCAACACAGAGGCTGATAAAGCCAGAGGCGGAAAAAAGTAATCCGGCCGGAGACTTTGCCACAGGGGCTCAGAGTCAGAAATGAGGAGAAAATGATATGATGGTGACAGTTTCACGTTCAGTCACTCCTAATGTATTCAGGTTGTGTGTGACGAGACTCATCTTAAAGTGAAGTTCAAAAGCTCATTTAAAAAGTATCAGTCCTTGCTGCAAAGTCAGAGCCACGGTTCTCAAATTCAAAAAGAATTCTCGCACGCTTCCGTGCATCACCCAGATCATATCCGATTGTAAACCTGCATGTCATTTTATCACTTAATGTGACATTAGGAACATGAGCAATTTCCACATCAGAAACCGCAGAGCAGAAAAATACTCAATTTCCTCGGAGAAGCTCAAAACGTGCATTGAAAGGATGGGAGCATCACAACAACTTTGGATAAGCAGCATTGCCACACACTCCAGGGCTCAGGACAGGTTGCTTAATCCTGTCTGGCTGCCTGTCCCTCTTGTCCTCTGTGTGGGCAGTTGAGAGAATTATATTGACAACTGTTGTTTTCCTAGCACTGTGTATTATTGAATGGCCTGAGCCCGTGTGCAGGATGCGCGACGATTTCACCGCAGGACAAGGTCTTTGTGGCGGAAAGCACATTAGCTTCGTCTACAACCAGGAGTCCACCCACAACGAGCAAGCCTTCTGCTAGTCTACGGTCCCTGCCTTTATGGGGGTAACTACTCTGTGCAACCAGATAGCATTCGTCTGAGTTGACAAAAGATCACA
Organism: Mesoplodon bidens; assembly: GCF_964165515.1. NCBI lineage: Eukaryota > Metazoa > Chordata > Mammalia > Artiodactyla > Ziphiidae > Mesoplodon > Mesoplodon bidens. The sequence goes on from NC_138177.1 coordinate 183,728,096, forward strand.
ATGGCATCACCAATGATGTTCACAAGCACGTCTGTAATACCTGTGTGTGATGTGAACGTGGGTTTAGAATTTGACATGTTTTTGTTTCACTGTTTACTTGCGAAGCCCACCATTGCCATAGCAGACTCACCTGACCACACACCTCACTGTCCTGGGATCACTTATTCTTCTGGGGATCAGATCAGGGCATCAAAGTAGCATCAGAGAGAAGCTTGTGTTTGGGGAGCAGGTGCAGAGCCCCCCCCCCAGGTAAATGGGTGGGCTTTGAGCGCGTGAGCTCCTGCTGTACTGCCCGCAATTTCATCTTGATGGCAACTGAGACCAAGATGGAGTCTCCAGTTCTTAGTGACCCTTGACTGAGTCGCCATGAGCTGAGTTGTGCCCACACCATGGTTATAGGTTGAAGTCCTGACCCCCAGAGCCTCATAACGTGACTGTACTGGAGATAGGTCCTTACAGAGGTAGTTAAGGTAAAATGGGTCAGAGGGTCGGGTCCAAATCCCATATAACTGGTGTCTTTATAAGAAGAGGACATCAGGACACAGACTCACAGAGAGGGATGACCACTTGAGAACACAGGGAGAAGACAGCTGTCTACATGCTAAGGAGGGAGGCCTCAGGAGGAGCCCACCCTGCTGACACCTTGATCTCAGACGTCCAGGCTCCAGGACTGGGAGAAATAAGCAGCCCTTATCTGAGCTGTTCAAGCCGCCCAGTCTGTGTTGCTTGGTGACAATGGACCTAGCAGACTGACCCAAGTGCCTGCTCAGGCACAGTCTGCTGTCGGGCAGTGAGACCACAGTGGTGGACAAGACAGTCCCAGAGGGACAGGGTGAGTGGTGAGGAAGGGAAGCCAGGATGACACTGGGACTTTAGCCCTGCCCAGCTGCCCAGTGGTGGCCCTGGGGTGTGGACTTGTAAAACGCACGGCCAAGGTGAATAACGGGCTGGTCCAGGAGAGGACCGTCGGGGCAGGAGAAGCAGAGGGAACGGAGGGGCTCTGAGCCCACGCGGGGTCTCCAGGAGAGTGACCCCGGCTCCCACCTGACCCTGGGTGAGTGTCAGGCCTCTCTCTGTTGTCTCTGCATCCCCGAGGCCATTGGCTACACCTGACCTTGTTTCTAGTCCATCCAGAGCAGACAAGAGTCGTCCTGATACCTGCCCACCCCATGGTGAGCCCGCAGCCTTTGTGTGACTCACCCCTTCTCTGACCACACTTGACGGGACCACGGGAGGACCCTGGCTGACCATGGACCCCGCTGAGCCACTGATGCCCCTCCCATGGGAGTTTGGAATTGGCAACCGGAACCTTGTTTTTTAGAGCAAGGGACCCGTCCTGTGTAGGGGCTGAGAGGTGCCGGATGTCTTCAGAGCAGCAGGTGTGCCTGGAGGAGCGGAAACGGAGCCACGGGGACACCACGCATGGGTTCCAAAAGCTCCATGCATGCTGGCTCCCCGGCTCTGGGAGACACCCCGAGGGTTTCTAATAAACATCAGCCCCGGTCCCTCCGTTTTTGTGGCTCTGGCTCTTAAGGATAGCTTTACCAGGCTGCCAGGACGTGCAATCCTGGAGGCCCAATTAATTCTGGCCACACACCAACATTCCTTTATTTTCCGTGTGCAGAAGCAGGTGGCAAACACACCTGATTGTAGGATTGATTTCTAGTCGGTTCACTGCTGGAGATGCAGGCTGGCCAACTGTTTGTCAGTCCCAACAGCCCAAAGGCCCAGTACCTCCACCACCCCATCCTTTGCACAGCCCCACCTAGGGGCTCAGTGGGGCCCTGTGCTAATTTGTTACTGGTGTGCTCAGAGCACAGCTCAGTGTGAGAATCCAGCCACTGGACCGGAGGAGAAGCCACTAGGATGCCATCAGAGATCACATGCTTTCCCTATGCTGGAGAATTTGTTTTCCAACATAAATATGCTTCCCCACGAGGCCATAATTACTCCAGAGAGAGCCCTTCAGCCAATCAGCCACAGACACCCCATTCCGATTTCTCCAGTGTTAGTCCTTCAAAGTATTTATTCTGCTCAAAAAAAGCCATTGTCCCCTCTGGGCCTCTGGGGTTGTTTTTCCCTCCTCTGCGCACACACACCTAAACTGATGCTCCAGTCCCCCAAGGCTCCCTCCCCTCCCTCTCCACTCTCTTTCCCTTTGTTTCTCTTCCACCCACCTACCACAATACAAAACAGAAACGAATATTCAAAAGGTACTTTCTGTTTCAATCAGGTTTGGGGAAACAAGCCCACAGGCCGCTTCCCCAGTTGATAAGATGTTTGACATTTACCAGGGCTTCGGCAAAATCTTGTCTAACAGCTCCATTTTTAAATGCCACTCCAGATCCCCCATCTTTGAGTTTTAAAAAGCACTTGTCCTGCAAAGTGTTATCTTTACTAAAAATATTAAGCAGAATCTTCACCTATTCAGAGTCCCTTGGTAACTTTGCTGGAATACAAATCACCTCCCCAGAGGGGGAGCAGTGGGCTGTCTCCTCCAGGCATGAGGTTGGCTAATGGGAGGAGGGGATGGACCAGGGATGGGGGTGCTGTGCTTCACCTCCCACGTGTCCATTCCTCTCCTGCACCCATGTCCTTGTGCATCTCCTGGGCGCTGGCAGCTAATCTCTGGGCCCAGGCAGTGGGAAGAGTACTGCAGGAAGTTGAAACCATTTCTTGGCCACATAGGAGACACCTGCTGGTCAGCTGCGTCAGGGCCTCCGGCTGCCTGTGTGCAGGGATGGCCAGCTTTAGGCGGCCAAGGTGAACAAACACGCATCTTTCCATGGGATTTGCATCTTTCATCAGCTGTTCAAGGCAGGTCTACAAGTCAGCTGAGGGCGAGGTGAGCTCCAAGTGAACAATATGAGCTCAGAGGGTGGCCCTTAGGGGGTCACCGTTGTTTTATGCGCACTCTGACTTTAATCCTGATACTTGGATACAATTAACTATTGCCCTTAACAGACTCCCACAACTCAGGCATGGAAACAAATTTTTCCTTCTTGATCTCTACTACTGTTTCCTCTAGAAGGACATCTGTTTGGGTGGGCACTGCTTGCTGGAAACCCTCACGTTAACCAGGAGATGTTTAAGGAAGAGTCAACCTAGGGAACTTTGAACTTGAACTCTGGTTTTAAGAGGTGTGGGTCCAAGGTCGCTCTGCCCCTGTGTACAGGGTTCCCCATCACTGGAAAGGGGCCATGTGCCTCTCTATTGGAAAGACTGGAGAGGGTCTCCTGCAGCACAGGGACCTGGCTCAGATGACTTTGTCCCACAGGTAATAGGAAGTTGCTGAAGGTTTTGAACGAGAAGCAATGTCAAAATGGCAGTCAAATAAAACAGGTTGATCTGGTGACACTGGGTGTGGGATACAGGATGCTGGGTACAGGAGAGCAGTGCAGGGGATGGTCCTTGTCCGTGGGATGCTGAACAACACGGTGGAGGGGTGGGAATAGAGACAACAGAGTAGGTGTGAAGCTCCAAGGATGCGGCTCAAGGTTTAGCTGGGTGCGGGGGCAGGGCACAGGGGGAGAGACACCCGAGGGCACTTAGCATTCCATGGGAGTGAGGGGACCCGCAGGGATGAGAAGTCCAGTGTGTAGGAGAGGAGGCTGCTGGCTGGTGGGCTTGGGCTCGATTTAAGCCCTATTGCTCTTGAGGTGACTGGATGTGTCCTTGAAGTTTTTTCTTCGAGCTGAAAGTGATACAGCAGCTTTTCCCCTTCCTCTAGTCAGAAAGAGGTTGCTGGGTCTGATGAACGAGAGCAAAGAAATCATCATGGCTCTGAGTGTGTGATGACCTTCTATGCATCAAGTGAGGACCCGGGGGTCTGTGGCAGAGTTAGGGAGATGTGTGTGTGTGTATGTGTGTGCACCTGCACACTCACACTACCCAGGACATGGGGGTTTCTTTGGACCAATTTTAGATTCTTAGCTCAGATTATACTCAGATGAACTTGTCCACGTGGAAATGTTGATTACATGCACTGTGTTTATGTGTGAGCGTGTGTCACTCTGTATGTGAGACAGAGGGAAGGTATGTATAGCATGATGTAGGGAAACATCGTTATGGGGAAACAGATGGCCTTGAGGAAAGGGCCAAATGCAGGACACCATCAGGCTGCAGCTGCATGCCCCGGCGTGTACCTCCAAAGACACTTAAGCAAATTCCGTCTGATTGCACTCACTCCAGCCTTCTTACCCAGATGAAATAAGTATGGAACAGACTCTTCTACCTAATGAGAATTTAAATTTTCAACTTTGTTAGACACATGGGCTGGGCGTGATGAACATTGCTAAATATTCAGAGTGAGAAGAGACAGCCCAGTGCCAGGCTGTCCCCTCCCTCCTTAGTCCCCACACGGGGCCCAAACAGTGCAAAACTCAACTGGGACATTGATAAGGGTATCGTAACAATAAGAGCTTGATAGTTCAGAGTCCAACTGGTTTCCCTGAGTCCAAGAGTGTTTATTGAGTTTATTGAGTGTCTTCTCTGTGCAAGGAGGTAGATGCCAAGGATGCCTATCCCTGGAAAAGCGAGGCTTTCTGTTGTCTTGACTCACAGGACAGCACAGAACATGGGGGCTTGGTCTTGGACTCGCTTCTGCCACTGCCAAGCCCCATGACCTCGAGCAGGTGACTGAACCCCACTGAGTTTCCACGCTCGCATATGTGAAATGAGACAAATGATCATACCTGTCTCTTGGCCTTCTTGGGGGGACTCAATGGGTAACTTGAGGAAAACACCCAGACACACAGTAAACGCCCACTAAGGTGATTTGAAGAAGCGTGCTTGCACACTGGAAATAAAGACAATGCTTGAAGGGTGCATGCATTTAGTACTTGCTGAAATGACTTTTCAGAGGCATTCATAAGTAATTTCAAAGGACTTTTCCACATCTTTGTTCCAAGGTGTCTTATTTTTATATTGTATTAGTTCAAGCCTCCTGAAATCATTTTGAGAAGGAGGTTTACACATCGCAAGCAATACCGCTGTCTTCCACGTTTATAGAATAAACGTTGAGGGTGCTCAGAGAGGGGATTTGGGTGGGCAGAAGAGGGGTGAGCTGGTGGGTGTGGACAGGCGGCATCCCTGAGCGGAACCCGCTTGCATCTCTGGCTTATTTGCTGGAATAATTTCTGTCCTTCTTGCAGTGTCCTCTTCCCAAACCCAGCCTCTTGGGTTCCTCCTGGCGGCTTTGTCCTTCAGAATCCTCACCCGCTCTGTGCGCTCTCTTGGTGCAGAAAAGCAAAACAGCTGAGTAGTCTTGGCTTTGGTTTTCCTCCTGTTTGGGGGTCCCAACTTAGAGCTGTCTGTGTTGCGAACCCTGTGTCCCTGCTGGTGGTACCAGGATCACAAATAGTAATAACAACCCCCAACATTTACAGAGCCTCCCACACATCACCCCAGGTGTGTGCAGGTGCTTCCTTACGTCACCCAGCACAGCAGAGCTGTGATCCACAGTGGCTCTGAGGAGACACACATCGAGTGGGGGGAGGGTCACTTGCCCAGCTGCATGGCAAGGACTGGGCAGAGAAGGGTGAGAATGGCCCCTTCCACATCCGCCTCCCCCTGTGCTGTGGCCCCTCCCTGGTCCCTTTGTGGAGGCTCTCCTGAGCCAAGGGCTGGTTTAAGGACTCCTCAAAGCACCGACGTGCAGAGCTCAAAGGGAACTCAGGCTTATTTAATTTTACATAAATCGAAGGAGCAGGAGAAAAACTCATCTCTTGGGAGATGGGAGGAGTTGACGGTCATCCCAGGGCCGCTTGGGCCCCGTTGGAGGCACTGTCCCATTTCAAACCCACCTGGGCTTCTGTGAAATGTGCCATTTGAAAATGATGGCCCTTATCTCAGATTTTTGCTGCTAACCTCCCCTCCCCTCTGGACCCCAGACATGGATTCTGAATCAGCTCTTTCCCTTCGTATCATTTTTGTGATTGTGTAAAACTGCCCTCTCTTATGATATCAGTGCTTTAGACCACTCCACACACCCTCCTTTGATTGGAGGTTTACCCTTGGGAATTAGGCTTCTGGAAGTCATGTGACTAGTGAGTTCATTGGCCATGACTTGACCTGCAGGCTTCAACCTAGTGAGGACTTACTGGGCACCTACACCTGGGCAACCACCTTGCAATCAGTGCTTCCACATGCTGCTGTGACACCCCTCCCCCCACTGATGGACAACGTGTCTTCTTTCATGACTCTTCCAGAGCAGGTGCAGAATTTCCCCTGGAGTCAGGGTGCACACGAGAGCCACAACTGGTCATAGACAGAAGCCACACATTCAGGTGATGCTGCTCTGGCGATATCACTCTAGCATTGCCCCCACTGACTTGAGGACATCCTGCAAAAGGAGCCTTTGAAGGAGGCACTCCCTGGCTCTTGTATCCTGTGCTATTTTGAAAAAGCTTTTATTGAATGTAGTTGATTTACAATGTTGTGCTAGTTTCAGGTGTACAGCAAAGTGAGTGTGTGTATATATATATATATATATATCCATTCTTCCTCAGATTCTTTTCCCATATAGGTTATTACAGAATATTGAGTAGAGTTCCCTGTGCTATACAGTAGGTCCTTGTTGGTTATCTATTTTATATACACTAGTGTGTATATGTCAATCCCAATCTCCTAATTTATCTCTCTCTCACCTGCATTTCCCTTTTGGTAACCATAAGTTTGATTTCTAGATCTGTGGGTCTGTTTCTGTTGTGTAAATAAGTTCATTTGTATCATTTTTTATTAGATTATGTATATAAGTGATATCATATATTCATCTTTCTCTGTCTGACTTACTTCACTTAGTACAATAAACTTTAGATCCATCCATGTTGCTGTAAATGGCATAATTTTGTTCTTAAAAAAACTAAATATAGAACTACCACATGATCCAGCAATCCCACTCCTGGGCATATATCCAGGAAAAAAACATAATTACATTCACCTCAGTGTTCATTGAAGTCATATTTACAATACCCAAGACGTGGAAACAACCTAAATGTTCATCGGCAGAGGAATGGATATAGAAGATGTGGTACATACATCCTGTGCTCATATTTTTTTTTTTTTTGTGGTACGCGGCCTCTCACTGTGGTGGCCTCTCCCATTGCCGAACACAGGCTCCGGACGTACAGGCCCAACGGCCATGGCTCACGGGCCCAGCCGCTCCGCAGCATGTGGGATCCTCCCGGACTGGGGCACGAACCCGTATCCGCTGCATCGGCAGGTGGACTCCCAACCACTGCACCACCAGGGAAGCCCTCCTGTGCTAATTTTATGGTACTTTGCTCTCTTGCTTTCCAACCTCTCTGAATATACGCAGTACACCTTCCTTTAAAATGTTCATCTTGAAGTCGTTTTTGACTTACAGGGAAGTTGCAACAACAGTACAGATCATCCGCTTAAACCCTTCACCCAGATGCCAGAGTCAGTTACCCAAACTAGGAAATTAACCTTGAGACGACGTTAGCAGCTCAGCTCCAGACCTTATTTAAGTTGTCCAATTTCGTCCACGAATGTCCCCTACCGGTTCCAGGATTCCACTTTGCCATCAGGTGTAAAGGAGAAAGTTTAACTGGCTCCGTGTGAGGGCAGCCAGGTGGCCCCATGTGAGGGAAGCCAGGTGACTCTCATCAATTGACTGAGCCCTCCGTATAGGGGTCTGTGGACACCTGCCTGCGTGGCCTCTCATTAGGTGCTCTAATCTCAGAATTTCAAATAGAGTGTTTAGTTTAACACTTGAAAAAAAAAAAAAAAGCTAACCTGTGGAGTTCGAAGAGTCCCTGAAATTTGCAAGAAGACACTCTCTCCTCAGAGGCATTTTTCTGCTTAGTTTTTGACACATCTGTTATTTCCCAAGACGAATAACCTTGAGCCTTCTGTCCTGCTTTCCTGATGGCAAAACATGACAGTAGGTCCTTTATAATATATCAGTTAGCCACGTAAATATAATATATCACAAAAGTACAGCCTTCCCTCCATGGTGACCAAATCTTACTTTGTCAGAGGAGCCTTTATGTTCTTTTGCACAAAAGACACTGGGGAGAGTAACAATGGAGAAGCTGACAGCAATATTTCCCGACCTGTTTTAAAGAAAAAAATATATATAGAGAGAGATATGCAACATTTTTGAAAAGAAAATATTATTCTTTGAAAGTTAGTCAATCTCTGGGGGGCACCGTGTGGAAAATTAGATTTTAATGGCTCTGAAATTGAGGTTCCTTGGGTCAATAGGACTGGATACTTGAAGTAAAATGACATATCTATTAGAAGAAAATCAAACATTTTTTTTTTGCCCATCAGAAAGGCACTCAGAGGACAGCAAGCATTATCTTGGAACTCTTCTTGTGTGCAGGAGGCGTCAGAAAAGTACCATTTCTTGCTTGATGATTGGAAATCCTTGTGATAGCATCCCTCATGGCCTTCTTGTCACTCCAAAAGTCAGAAAGGCTCCTGGTTCCTGGCCTGTGTTGCACAATTTTGTTAAAGGCGGTTTGGCAAGATGTAAGTTTCACACACATTTAATCCTAACTCTGCGTGGAACATACTTTGTTATTACTCAGCTAGTGTTTCACGACCCGTCTTGGTTTGTGTTTGTCTGGTTACCTCATCCCAGCCTGATGCACGTCGCTCTCACACTTGTGGGCTCTGAGGTTGGCAGAGCTGCCATGTGCAGGAGCCAGTTCTGACACTCGTCTCGCATTCCTGGCTCAGAATCATATTTTCTAACATTTTACAGAAATGAACACACAAACTGTCTATGAGCTGCATCCGTTAATGAAGCCATGAATTTCTTGACCCCTTCACCAGTATTTACTCTGCATTCACGAAGCGCTGGACGCTGTTTGAGGTGATTGAGATACAAATGTGGACCTTGCATTCTTAGAGCTGATGGTCTAGTAAGAGAAGCAGGAAGGAAAATGCAGATGGATACAGGCTATAAGGCAAGAGCGGTACCTAATGAGGTCATCGGATCAGCTGCTGGCGACCGGAAGTCATCCAGGAGAAGGGTTTTCCACGAAATGTGCACATGCATAAGCCTTTCAGGGAGCCGCCTTCTCTGACTCTCCAGATGAGCCACTGAGGAGTGGGCATGTGGGGCTGGTCCCTGGTCACTCGGCTGATGGGAGGGTGGTGGGCAGTGTGTCCCAGCCACCCCAGTGTTCTTGTCACAGGTGGAAATGGGTTTCCTAAGAAGGCTCTGTTATTTATTCTTTGTCTGGTGGGAGAAGGAAGAAGAGGGTAAGATAAGGGCCTAGGATTCTGCAGAGTACAGCAGATGTGCCAGGGGATTTGAGAGCAAAGAGAGGGCAGGATGAGGTGCAGAATCGTTCCATCCAGCAGGACGGCCCTCCTGCTTTGTTTGAGGACTTTGTCAGTGTTCCAGTCCTGGGCAACTTTGTATTGATGGCTTTCAGGGAGGCAATAGAGCCCCTTCCACCACATTTCCTGATGACAGGGGGCGGGCGGATCAATTCAGTGGGACAGTCGAGATCCAAAGTGCCCTCCTCTGGACCCCGCACCCCATGGGCAGGAGGGCTTCCCTTCCCGCTCCCTGCTCCATCCTCCCAGCCTGCAAGAATGCCCCATGCCTACTGTCTGCAGGGGGGAGGGAGGGAAGGAGGAAGAAGGGAGGAAGGAGGGAGGTAACGGTTTTTGCTGGATTGAATTAATAAAAAAGAAAAACAAAAAACAGGAGCTGTTTGAGTGTTGTTGGTCAACTCCTGCCTCAGCTCTTAAATGGTGATGCACTTGGTGACAATCTGGAGACCCAGTTTACTGGCACCCAGGGGGAAGATGCCAAACTGTCTCCCAAACAAAGCAGCAGCTCTTGGCCACCACTGCCCTGCTCAGGGCTGGCCACACTTAAGGGACTTTGACAAACCAGAGCATTGCCGAAAGAAAAACCAAGCCAGACTTAGGATGGGCTGCCTTGGGGATAAGGTTGCGGGTGTGGGGGCAAATCACCGGTGGTGACACGTTTCTGTCGTAGGTGAATCAGGGCACCACAAGGTCTCCTCACACCTGCGCACATCCCTCTCCCTCCCATCGCCTCCCTGCCACTCCCTCTCCCCACTTGCGTGCACACACCCACACCCACACCCACTCACACAAAACACACACTCACAAAACATACACTCTCACACACACACCACACACACACTCACACACACAAATTCACACACTGACACACACTCACACTCACACACATGGCATTCCCATAACTTTGTGGGGCTTATTTGGAGTATTTGTGGTGGAAAAAGTGGAGTGTGTGACAAAAGCGCCACTTCTTCCTCTGGTGGCTTCTCAGTGTCTTTAGGGTCAGCAGTGGCATTGGCAGCTCAAACCCTCGGTGTGGCCGGCACAGGTGGCCAGGGCTGCTCAGCCCTCCTGGGCTGGGTCCACTCCCGTGGATGAGACCCCCTCTCTGCTCAAACTCAGGACCTCCCTCCTGCCTCTGCGCTTTGCTCCTGCTCTTCTCTGTCTGCCTGTCCTTCCTTGCTCTACTGTTCTGTATGCTGCCCACAGTTAACCCAACAGGGGAGCCACACACTCGGGCAGCCCCAGCCCCATCCAAACTCAGCTGACCTCCTTCCCCCTTGACAGCAGTAGCCACCCTGCCTGAACTTTGGAATCATGGGGGGGGACGGGATAATACTGGGGTCCCACTCCCGCCAATTGAAGTGGGGGTCCTTTGTGACGTGAGGGGGGACAGGGGCCGCCCAGGAGGCCCAGGTGAGGAGTGTGCAGGTGGTTCTCAGGGCACTGCAAGGCCGGGAGTAAGGTGGCCTGATTTATGTTTGGATAAATAGAAATATAAAAGCACGTACACGGTGAGGAAGCTGACGAAGACGGGGGGTGGGGGGTGGGGAGTAGCTGGACCGGAGGTCTGGCCACACCAGGTTGGAGGTACAGCATCTCCAATGGAGAAAACAGCCAGGGGCGGGTTTGCTTTATCAAACTCCTGCCTGTTCTCTGTGGGCTGGGATTCTGGGCCTCGGGCTGCCCTGGAGTAGGAGCTTGATAAACACCGAGATAAATGGACGCAGCTTGAAAGTTCTGCCAGTGAGTCCAATGTTATTACATGTTATGCACCTGTCTGGTTTTTATCTGAATGAGTTTTCCCCACAAAATAAAATCATAGGATCTAAGAGTCGAGAGCATCCAGGGTTTTATCATTTCTTTAACCCCTGTGACTGTTTGTTAAGCATAACATCCTGTCACCCCAGATTCCAAAGGTGAGTCCACCCCCCAACCCCGCACTGCCCCTGTAAATCTATCTAGAGGCCTCAGTTAAGAAATTCATCAGAGGGAGGACGATTTGTCCCAGATCCCACAGTTTCTTGGAGGTGGGTTTGGCATTCGAGCCGCTCTGACCTGTCTGGGAAGCTGTCCGCCTGCAACACACACCCTCTGCCTGCCTCTCCCTCTAAGACAGAACCTGCTTTTAAATCCGAAAATTGCCTTTCCCAGGACTCTTGGACTGTGCTAAGCAACAGAGCCTGGGCATTCCTTTAACAAACAAATGCTATTTTCTAGACCCAAGAGGTTAACCTGGTGCCTTGACTTAGATTCGAGAAGAGACACTGATTGTGAGGGAATTATGTTTAATAAAAAGCTGCCGCTCCTTCCCAGGGAGGCTGTGTAAACACTTGGGAGAAGGTGGCAGTTAGAGAAGAGTCCTCTCAGACCTCCCTTCTCCTCTTCCTTTTACTAATTAAAACACAGCCAATGTCAATTAAAACACCACAAGAGCTATTATTGTTTTTTGTTTGTTTGTTTATCTACAGACCCCTATCTATTATCCCTACAGATAATGCAGGGAAATGAGCTGGAAACTCCCTGCCTCCGTGCTTGGTCATGGGTTCGCTGGAATGCGGGCGCCTGCTTCACTGAGAACGTGGTACCCAGAGTGGCTGGTGCCACCCTGCAGGTGTGGCAAGCTGCCCGGAGAGGCTTTTCATCACAGGCCAAGTTGTTCTCAGGCCGGCAGGTGCAGACATCTACTGCCTGAGCTGGCAGGTCTACAGGCTCTGAAGGTCACCCCTTCTGAGCCCCTGGGATGTGAAAGGCAGACCCATCCCCACTGCCCCCACCTGAAGCGCAGGCCCAGGAGGGGAGCTGGACCCGGTGTCACGTGGGCCACTCAACACCGCCCCTCCCTCGCCTGCCTCTGCTCCTTAGAGGCTGTGTAGAATTTCACCAGAATGTGTGCCACTGTCCAAATGGCAGAGCGCTGCCCAGCTCCCCAAATTTCTGGGGTCCCTCAGGGAATCTCTTTTTTGGTCCTCTTCTTTTTGCATGAGGGGAAGTGTTTGTGATTCTGCACTTGTTCAAAAGTCCTGGAAGAAGCAGAGTGAGGTACGGGCTAAAGACACAAGCTCAGCAGTGAAGTGAAGGCCTGGGGTCAGAGTGAGCACCCCAGGCCTACTCACCTCGTCTTGAGAAGTGGCAATGTTGACACCTCCCTTGCAGTGTCAAGGAACCAAATCTGCCTGCCGGCACCTTGATCTGGACTTACAACCTCCAGAACTGTGAGAAATACACGTCTGTGGTTTAAGCCACCCAATCTGTGTTTTTGTGCCCAACCTAAGGCAAGCACACAATGAAGCATTTTGTGTAAGAATCTTTCTGAAAAAGCTGGCTGTATCTTGGAATGTTCTGCCACGCCCATAGCATCATCACCCCTCACCCCCCACGAATGGACTGCAACCGCGTAAGTGGTCCTCTCAGAGCCTGGCAGTATGTCCAGAGCACAGGTGCAGACCAGAGAGAACATCTCCGTTACTGCCAGAATCGGAGGGCAGAAGCCAGCGGGGCAGGGAGACTGACCCACCCTCCTTGATCTCCATGGTTTCTGCTTCAGAACAGAAGGATCAACGCTATTGGTATAAATCCTACTTTGGGGAAATGAGATTAAAAACAAACTCTTTCCGTAGAGGCAGAGGCAATAAACACTCATGACTCACAGTCAGTCTGCCACATGCAAGGTGCCGTATTGGGTGTAAGGATTCAGGGAGAGGAAAGGCACAGGTGATCCCAGGCGTCATAAACACCTCCTGTCAAATGTCTTCTCTGAGCCGGACGGACTCATTGCAGACCAGTGAGGATGGTACGTGTGTTTGGGTGTGTGAAGGACCGGAGGCTGACGGAGCAGCAGGTCCAGATATAGAAGGTGTGGTTCTCACCCAGCTTGTCTCTAAATCCCTGTGGCTTGGATCGAGTCCCCACCTCCATGTGGAAGCTCGGTCACGGGCACACAGGCTCAGAGGGATGTTGTTCCAAATACCAGCCAGACTCACTAAGGGGATTGTAAAAGGCAGCAGAGCTTTTGATGAGTGAATGTAAATATCGATTGCAAATGTATGAGAATTCCCCAATCAGATGTAGAAAGGCTTCTTTACAGGAAAAAGATATCCCATTTTAATTAAAGAAACATAGTAAAGGTCCAGGATGATCACAAACAGATTTCATCGTGCATCCTGTTACCTGGCAGTGACTGCCTGGGTTGTAGTGCCGGGAAAGATCGTGAGGCTAATCCTTGATCCCAGAACAAGTGGAGGGACCAGTTGGTGATGTTTGTCACGTGGAGATGTTAGTCCAGATGACAGTGACTTGCCACACCCAACACAGGGGTCTCGGCTGGATTTTTGTTAAAAAATAAAAAAAGCACTCTTGGACTTTCCTGGTGGTGCAGTGGTTGAAAATCCATCTGCCAATGCAGGGGACATGGGTTCAAGCCCTTGTCTGGGAAGATCCCACATGCCGCGGAGCAACTAAGCCCATGTGCCACAACTACTGAGCCTGCGCTCTGGAACCCGCGTGCCACAACTACTGAAGCGCCTAGAGCCCGTGCTCCACAACAAGAGAGACCATCACAATGAGAAGCCTGTGTACCACAATGAAGAGTAGCCCCCGCTCGCCACAACTAGAGAAAGCCCGCGCACAGCAACGAAGACCCAACGCAGCCAAAATAAATAAATAAATTTATTAAAAAAAAAAAACCCTCTGTATTTTTGCTTAGCCGGAAACATACTCTGTCCATCTGGCAAGAGGTCACTATCATTTCTAAGAAGGCTGTTATCTTCCAGAATACTCAGTCTGCAAATCTAAGAATATGAGGTATGGTCAGCATAGTCCACTGGGGAGTTTCCTCTTCCCCGGAGTCATCATGAGGGAGTCCGAGAGTTGAGATGAGTAGCAGATGTAGCCAAGGAGTCAACTCAGAATTGTCTCCAAGTTTGGCCAGGAGTAGCACTGCCGTGAAGACACAGGACAATCCGTGTGAGAGCTGCAAGCATTCAAATGATTTATTGGCTTAAGACGTAACAAAAGAAAAATTCCTATATGTACATTCAAATCTGTTTACTCACATTTCACTGGGTAGCAAGAAGCACTTGAGCACTAAAGATCAAGCTGGCTTTTTTTTTTTTTTTAACATTCTTTATTGGAGTATAATTGCTTTACAATGTTGTGTTAGTTTCTGCGTTATGACCAGAATAAATCGACATCCTCTGATCTTTCCTAATTTTACAGCAAGGTGACTACCAGGTATCAGTGGTTTAAATATTTATAGAAACGTAGAGAAGCTGCTAATGACTGAAACAGCTTCAGATGGCAGGTGATGACAACACACTTAATGAACACGGATTCCACTTAACACACACAATGAGAGAAAATGGTGTGACAGGGACTTAAAACTGAATACAAGGATGAGATTCCGATGAGCCGCCACATCTTTGGTTTGGCTTCTATTGGAAGACACAGGTCTGCCAGGGAGCAACGGTCTTGTCTCCCTGTTGTAAATTGTGCCCAGCGATGGATGCCGTTGACACTGACGCCCATCGAGAAAGAGTAGGGCCAAGGAGATGGATGCCTTCTGCGGTCTGACCATAGAAATAACCACTCCTGTTACTGGACTCCCCAGTGGTGCTGGTGTTCATCAGCATTAATTGCTATTCCTTACGTGACATTGCATGTTGGATGGTTTTCACCCCATTTTGCAGGTGGTGAAAGTTATTCTGAAGGGGTGACTGTCCCCAAGTCCAAGATTACATAGTGGTTGACCTTGAGCATCAGAGTCAGGGTGAGCCCAGTGCACTCTGACTCCAGAGCCACGTCCTCTCATGGTTCCCCCTGGGACTCTGTGCCACCTAGCTCCCAGGATGCGTCCACCGAGCTTTCCCGGCATCATGAAGGCTGAGCCTCTCTTCTGCCAGAGAAGCTCCTCAGATCCAAGCTCCTTTGGCAGCTGGGCACCCTGGTGTCCAGAGGACAGCATCCTGTGTGGACCCAGGCTTGTTAGCTCATCCTGTCCTACAACACTCAGGACAGCTGTCCGAACTCAGTGTCAGCACAGATGTCCTTTCTTCCTGGGAGGTTTAAGCAGAGGCTGATGTGCAGGAGATGGGAGGGGGGTGGTCTGGGGCTCTGCTGGCCCTGCTTGCACTCTGCCTGTCCACAGCCACCGAAGGCCATGCTGAGCTAGGGGCCAAAGCCAGTGCAGGACCATGACTCCCAATCTACCTGTGCTGTTAGGTAACTTATGTTGTATTCAGATCAAGTCACGTTCTCTAACTAAACGAACTCCTTTGAAAAATAAATGATATTTCAAGCTTAAATTGAATTAGTGAAAATGAACTCAAAAAGCCAATACAAAATGAAAAGAGAAAAGGTATTGTGTTCTCAGTTCTTCTGATTTCCTGCTGAAGGCACCAGGCATCAGGCCAACTCTCTCTGTTCATATGGGATGTAAAGGTCGTGAAGCCAAACCAGCACCAGACTTACCAATCTTCTCGGTGTCATCAAGAAGGTTGAGGGAAAAGGAGAGGATTCCCTCATGATATGCACTGTGCTCTCGGATATTCTGGATGCTCCCCCACCTACTGTTTCCAAAACATCGTCCCACTGTTTTGGGAGTCAAAATGCTAACCCTAACCCTAACCCTAATCCATAAAACTGCTGGTTTAGGGGGAAGATCAGAGGATAAAGGAGAGAGCTGGGATCTTCTAACATTCCCTGCACAATCTGGGTAACAGGAGTCACGTTCTGTCCATTAAGCCAGAACTCTGGAGGGTTATTTGTCCCATCCTATTCAGCACAAAGTCATCTGGAAGAATTCTTCTCACTACAATAAGAATGGGTTTCTCCATGTGATGGAAGACATACTTTCGTAGGTCATAGGTCCTTTACAAGTCACCTGCTTCAGCATCCATAGAATGCTTGAATTCCTCTCCTGTGTTCTCGGCAGCAGAGAAGGTCTGGGGGTATGGAACACAAGCAAAACTCCTCGTCCTGGGCAAATCCATCCCATGATGAGGCTCTAACAACCTACCTGAAAGCAGAGGGCCTGGGAACCAGCTGACAACCTCACGGTGGCTTTAGGGCACCTTCTAGAAGCCAGGCTGGCTGGTGTCCAGAGCGGGCCTGGCACTTCCTGCCCCTGCCAACTTAGGCCCTTGACCTAATTCAACATCCAATTGTGCCTACAGCCAAGAAAAACAAATGAAGATACTTTGCTGCTTGTCAGCATCATTAATTTTGTTGTGATCGCTCATTAAAATGGTTTGTTTGTACTGGGTTGTGCTCACCATCTTACCTAAACTAAACCAAGGGGCAGAATCAGGGGATCATTTGCTTATGGGCTAGTTTAAGACATCACTATAATCTCTTTTACTCTGGCTGATCTTGGATGTAGGGTTTTCCCTTTGATCATTATCCCTGCCTCTCCTTGGGGAGTCCTAAGTTTACTTGTTGCTCTGGACTTCTTCCAGGGGAGTTGAGGGTATAATGATGCTATTACTACCCAAGCCAAGACTATATTCACTGCAAAAATGTTGCCTGTGAACTTTCAGGACAGGGATGAAGAGAAAGCAAAATATTTTAAATAAATGGGGTAATTTGATCTCATCTCTTTTTTATAAGAGCTGACAATTGTCATAAACAGGGACAGCTGGCCTTTATGGAATGCTTATTTGGGGAAGGCACTGCACCAAGTATTTTAAAGAAATTATTTCATTTAATCCTTATAAAGTGGGTACCATTATTGTCCTCATTTTATAGATAAGGAAATGGACTTTGGAAGGATGTAAGGTGTCACCCAAAGACCCACAGTTATTGCCTGAGGGACCTGGACCCACCAGGCCTCCCTGTAAACATAGGCCTATGTCCCTGTGAGGAGTCAGCTGGGAAAGGAAATCGTTAAACAGATGATAACCTCATACTTGAACAGTCCAGAAACCTGAGTATTTGTGGGATCAAGACAGAGGTCCTTACAAAGTAAGACACACCTGATCATTCATTCACTCATGCATAGACATCCCTGGAGTGCTTATTCTGTCCCAGGCTCTTTGTTAAGTGCTGGGAACTGAAGGAGTCACACAAATGTGCCCGCCCTTGGGAGCTCACAGCTCAGAAGGGAGAGGGGCCTGAGAGAGGGCCAGAGTTATCCCAGATCTGAGCTGAGTCCCGAAAATGAATGTGTGTGTATGTGCATGTGTGTGCATGCAGGTATATATGCATGTGTCTGCGTGTGTGTGCATGTATGTGTGCATGTGTGCACATGTGTGGGTTCCCACCCGGGCAAGCTCATCATCCTTCCCTTGACACAGGTCTGATGTCATTGGCCCGGAGGGTCCATCTCTTCCCACTGCCTGGAATTCTCCTGGACTTCAGGGAGGAGAGAGATCAATGCTTTTACACACAGAATTACACCAACCATGCACATGTTATTAATTTATGGAAACATCAGATTGCCTTAACTATTACACTGAACTTCTGTCCTCCAATAAACATCTTAATTTCCTTCCAAGGATAAAGCACTCCAGTGTTTTTGGCTGACCAATTCAGCTCAGGGCTCTCTAACATTTTATGTCTACTTGGAGGACACATACTTCACCAGGATGACTCTGGGGTAATGACACCAAAGGCCCATTTCTAATGACAGTCACGATCTTGGCAAAATGCATTCCATATATTAAGGCTGATGCCTCTCCCCAACCTGGGTTCATCCTCTGGGGGAATAAATGACCTTTTCTCTTGAGCATTCCTCTGCTTGCGACTTGAGAAGAAATAACACCCTGTGTAATGCCAGGGTTGAGAATTGCCCCTAAAGGTGGAGAAAATGGCCTTGTTCCTAACACAGTAGACATATCAAGATAAGAAGGTCTGTCTGCAGAGGTAGCCAAAGGCTGTCAGAAATATCAGCAAACCCACCTGGAGGGAAGCAGATCTGTATTTACCGTGAAGCTGAGAGTGTTTCAAGGCCACAGGACGGCCCTTAAATCTACATCTCTATCTATTATGTGGGATTCTCTCTTAAAGAGGACCCCTACCCAATTTGAATAAGCATGAAGTCCCCTGAAACATAGATCTGGCCCAGGCTAGATGAACATCAAGTGGGTATGGACATTCCACTGTGTTGGGATCTTGGGGAGAGAAGGCTGAACCAGTGAAAATGTTGAAGGGTAGAAGAATATGCCAGCCCCAGATATGCTGCTTTGGAAGAAGGATTATTTTGAGCCAATGGAGAAGAAGCAAATACAAGGGAAGCTCTCTGTCCTCTCTCAATTTGCCTAAAAGCAAGACTTACATTTGTGAAGGTGCCCTCCCTCCTCTCTCTACCAGGAAGGACAGATGTTAATCACTGGAGTCAATCCTTGACCCTGATTAGCACCAGAGACAGCACCAGAGGGACCTACACAACAAAGTTTATTCACTGGCCCTTGACTTCCATTGATTCCCCCATATATTTACTTTCCCACAATTTGCTGCCTTAGAAACTCAGAGTCATTTTCCTTTGTTTTGTCACTTCTCTATAAATTTGCTGTTTTATTGCTAAGGTTTGATATAAACCCAAGTTCTAACCACCTTTTGGGTTGTACATCTTTGAGTGCTTCTGTGCATATGGGTGATGCATGTGTTGTTAAACTTGTTTGCTTTTCTTTTGTTACTGTGTCTTCTGTTTATCTAATTTACAGCTGGAGAGCCTAGAAGGGTAGAGAGGAAAAGTTTTCTCTTCCCTTACAGTTTCCAGTCCTTGCTTTCCTCTTACTAGGAAGAGAGAAGCAAGCCCACTCATGATATCATATGCTTTGTGAACACCCAACTGCATAACAGATAAAGTCCAAGTTGGTGGCTTTCCACCAATCTCTGTGACAGAATCACCTGGGAAGCTGTTAGAAGTCCTCCTGCACAGACCCCACCCCAGACCACATGAATCAGAATTCCTGGAGGTGGCGATTCCAGTGTACAATGCACACTGCTGTGGGCATCTTGTCTTTGCCTGATGGTGGAATCTTGTGGAAAATTTTAAAAATGCAGATGGCTGAACCACATCTCTGCCCACATCGATCCAAATCCTTGGACTTGGATCCAGGTAAATTCATACCTAGACTTCCTAAGGGCCTGGATTCTGATAAGTAACCAAATTGTGACTTACTGGGCTAGCAAATAAAATGCCGGGTGGGGTTGGGGGGGTGTATAAAATGGTAATCAAAGATGAAGGTATGGGGGATAAATCAAGGAGGCCTTCCTGAGTGTTGAGGTCAGGTCAGTCTTGAAAGGAATAATGGGCTGAGTTGATGTAGGTGAAGGGAAGCTCTTTGTTGTTAATATAACAAACAGGATAAAGGTTAATTGGATGAAACTCTGGGTTTTGCAGAAGAATGCACCATTCTTCAGTAAGTGCTCTGCCAGCTTTCCAGACAATACAGGAGTACCATGAACACCACCTCGAAACAGTAAAACAATGGAATGTAAATAATGATGCAGGAGAAGGAGTAGTCAGGGAATATTGGGAGAAGCTCTCTGTCAAGCCACATTTTTAAACAACTGGATGTAGATGTACATGTATACTTTTTCATCCTAATAATGTGTAGCTAGTCTAGATCTTTTATCGCCATCCTTAAATGGGAAGCCCCAGAAAGAATATCCAGGGGTTGTAGGGCTCTCAGCTGTACAGGCAGGAACACATCCAAAGTGAAAATCATGAATTTTACGTTTATTGTCTGAATGCAACTAATAGATGTCACCTTGGCCAGCTTTTATTGCCTTGATATTTAGAATTTCAGGAAACCATAGGTTAGTGAACAGCAGACCCTGTCTCCAAGCTGATTCAAGACAGGAGGTACAGCTGGAGAAATGGTACTGATCTTGGGAAGTTGAAGAGTTAATTTCTTTTGGTGCCATCTTGTCTATACTGTTACTATCACCATCATCATTTTTTATAAGATGACTTAAAATAAAAACCAAGAAAGGTAGTCAAAAATATTGTTTGATCAAGAATGTTTGAAGGAGAGGCTCAGAGTTTTGCCATTGTGGGTATGGATGTCATGGGGAGGCTGGCGTTGATATAGTTTAAGAAGGCATCAGCTGAAATGAAGAAAAGATACCCTGTAGGAAATCTTGATTGAGATCACATCCACTGGTGGAATTTTTCCCCACCCTCACCCTCCCTCCTCCCAGAGAAAGTATAGACACAGTGATGCCTTTATGAGAAATAAATAAATCAGTGGTGCTGATAAAAATAATGGACGAAAGATCATTTACCATCTTGTGATGAGTCCCATCTCGCGTTTGATAAAAAGCTGGTGGAAACTGCCATTGTTTTAGGAAATTAAGAATGAGCTCATTAGCTGGGCGATTTAAGCCATTCGTATGAAGATGATGACTTCCCAGACTTGGAAGCAAAGGATCTTGTGTTCTTTCCAGCTCAATTTTTCCTGATCCTTATCTGGTCTTAATAAAGAAGTTCTGAAAGTGACTTATGATGTGAGGACAATGACAGGGAATGATTTTCTCAGCACTGGTAAATGAATATGACCTACAAGAATAATACTCTGGGTTATGTTTACTTACAGAAATAAATTTTTTCCTGGGTGCATCTTTATTCTCTGTCTTGTCAGAAGAGAATTCACTTTCTCATCTCATTTTCTTCAAGTTTGTCACCCATTCTTGGCCAGAAGTAAATGAGAAATAAACGTTCAGCCTCTGGCTTCAGCCCTTCCAACCAGGGTTTATCATTTTGGATTGGAAAGGAAGCCTAGATTTGCCCGGAGTGTTAATTGTCTCCAAATGTTCTGTGTCTTTCAGATTTGAGAGGGTGGGTGTTGTGTCTCTGGGATCTGAGGAGGGTGCTTGCTGTGAGTCCAAGAAGAATGAAAATTTTCTCACAACTCCAGAAATTTATCTGTGAGCCTCTTCCAATGCCATCATCACCCTAATGGATTAACCCCAAATGCCCAACCAACACAGACAGACTCAAAGGACAGCTCCATGCTTCTAACAGTCCAAACCTTTCACTAGTAAATCAAACAGTGGTTGATGTCTAAAAATCATTTTTGAACCTACGTGGTTTCCAGCCTCTTCCACTTCTTTGGACATTTCTAAGTGACCCTTTACTGGGGCCATTTTGCACTGGTGAACGTGAGTGCCCCAGGTTTCCACTACTGGAATTCTACCTTCTCATGCAACGGTAAAAACATGTAACGATTGAGTCCTTATGTACAGGCACTGTGCTGGCAACTTTGAATCTTTTTCTCATTTAAGCATTGCATCCTCCCATTTTACTTTTGAGAAAATTAAAGGAAAGAACAGTGAAGAAACTTGACCAAAGCCACACACCTACTAGAGAAGAATTAAAACAACGGACCCAGTTCTGAAGAGCCCCAAACCTCCTGCTTCACTTCTGCACCAAGTTCCTTCCTCTGGTCCAGGGAAGAAATGAGCGTTCTCTTCAGTGACCCCCAAATATTCAAGTCCTTCTAGAAAATTACATTCATTCAAGCCCAGGAGGCATGCCTTTTTTCAGCACAATGATTTGGGCACAAGTTGGGCTGGGCTAGCCACGTGGCTCCGCTTCATGCTGGATGGTCACCTTCCAAGCAGTCTCCATCAATACAGAACATAGAATGTACTGTTCTGGAAGCAGGTTCCCAAGAGCCCCATCTGGGGCTCATGGACCTGCATCCTTGATGAGTGTACCTGTGGGTCTCCCACAAGGATGAAACCAAAGTCATGGCTTTCTGGCCTGGAGTTCTTTCAACAAACTCCAGGGAACAAATTGAGAAGACTTGAGTGCTCTGATGGTCTAGCTTTATTCATGTGGAGTCTGGAGGAAGGAGCTTACTTCCTATTTGGCCAATTTCCAGAACTTTCTGTCTGCAATATATATAGCACTCTCTAAAAATTACTCACCTGGGGCTTTTGATGTTTTCAGAGAGACTGTCAGTGTTAAGTGCTCATTCTTCTAGTTTCTCATAGCGTGTCCATGGATAATGTTAGACCTTTAGAAAACATTTTACTTGGATCCCATAACACATTTATAATTTGTGTAAAATGTCCTGACATAACACTACCTCCTCAACTTTCATTGAAAGGGAATAAAAGTGATGTCCATTTGAAAAATATTTTTATTTCTTCTCCACACCAATAGTCAGACATTACTTGTTATGTTAACGTGTATCTCTTACATCAGAATTTATGTGGATTCCTTCTGGAAAGTGGCTCCAAGTTTCTCTCCAGCAGCATTTTATGCATTCCTTGATCAGACAAATTCTGCGTTACATAAAAATCTTCCTTTTCAGCTTAACTACCAAAATATTTATCTCTAAAATTAGTGCTCAATTGCAGAAGCAATAACACTCTAGATGCTAGGTATAGGTAAATCTTTCCCTGTTTTGTAAGTTACTAAACAATGTCTGAAAACATTTTTTTTTTTTTTTTGCGGTACGCGGGCCGGTCACTGTTGTGGCCTCTCGCGTTGCGGAGCACAGGCTCCAGATGTGCAGGCTCAGCAGCCCTGGCTCATGGGCCCAGCCGCTCCGCGGCATGCGGGATCTTCCCGGATCAGGGCACGAACCCGTGTCCCCTGCGTCGACAGGAGGACTCCCAACCACTGCGCCACCAGGGAAGCCCTGAAAACTTTTTTTATATTTAAAATGCATGCTTATGATAGGGTATTTTGCAAGGTGCAGAAAAAATAGAACGAATGAAAAAAATAACACTGCTAGCATCCTAACCCAAATCCCACCAATAATAACAAAAATAATAAAGACATAATCAAACACTTGGAGTTCTCTTGCTTTAGGTTTATTATTATTTTAAAATTATAAACTATAGTAGTAGTCGGCTCGAACTTCCATAACAAAATAACAAAATACCATAGAGTGGATGGCAACAACAGACATTTATTCCTTATAGTTCTGGAGGCTGGACATCCACAGTCAGGGTGCTGACGTGGTTGGGTTCTGGTGAGGCTTCTCGTCCTGGTTTGCAGATGGCTGCCTTTCAGCTATGTCTCACTGTCTCTGGTATCTTTTCTTATAAGGGCACTATTCCCATCATGGGGACACCACATCCATGATCTCATCTAAACCTAATCATCTCTGTGAAATGAAATTCAGGGCTTCCCTGGTGGAGCAGTGGTTGAGAGTCTGCCTGCCGATGCAGGGGACGTGGGTTCGTGCCCCGGTCCGGGAAGATCCCACATGCCATGGAGTGGCTAGGCCCGTGAGCCATGGCTGCTGAGCCTGCGCATCTGGAGCCCGTGCTCCGCAATGGGAGAGGCCATGACAGTGAGAGGCCCACGTACCGCAAAAAAAATAAATAAAATAATTCATATTTTATGGCAAAACAAGAAAAATTTAAACATAAAAAATTTTCTCTGCCCTTTGGCCTCCTCTATCCCCTCTACTGTGCATTGTGTATCTGCATTAGGCATCAACCAACCTCCCCCATTGTCAGAAATACCTGCTCACCATAAAGAGAAACGGTATCTTAGCACCAACAAGACAATGTCTTAAAAGATAACATTCCTTCCTGATGTTGTAAGGAGCCACAGTGAGTCCTAGATCTGGATTGTGTAAACTGTCAATAATACATGATTTAATGTACAGCCTTCTGTCTCAAAAAAACTTACCTTACTGTACCTTGACTTCTAATGGGCGGAATAGCTCTCAGAGCTTTCTGAGATGCTCTTCTTGGGTTATAATCCTCAAATTTGGCTCAAATAAATTTTCCATATCTTTCTCAGATTGACTGATTAGTTTTTTGTCAACACCTTCCAAAGGCCCCATCTCCAAATACCACTATATTGGGGGTTAGGACTTCAACATACTAATTTTGGGGGGACACAAATATTCAGTCCCTAACAGCCATGTTGAACAAAACCAGATAGATACCTGTTCATTAGATGCATTTGTGGCACATAATTACCCAGAAACCACGTTTGTCAAGCAGGAAGGTTTGGGAGAAAAATGAAAGGAGAGCAGGGGTGGCAATCTTGGCACTGCACGGGGTGCACATAACCCCTCAGCTTCAGCGTCAATAATTGATTTGTCCACCTGGATCACATCCCTTCCTCCTTCATTTCCCGAAAAGGACCCCCTTCCTCATTCTGCTCAGTGCAGTGTTGAAAGTGCAAGAGGCCGAGTGGATGGACCAGGGTGGTAGGAATGGGGATGGAGAGGGAGGGACAGGAGCAGCAGGTGGGACTCAGTCAGGATGTGTGACAGCTGGAGAAGCAGAAGGAGCCATTCTGTCCAGCGTGGCCTTGAGTTCCTGGCTTCTGTCTGCCTCTGAGTATCTGGAATACAGTTGAGTTTTAGAGACATAGAGCCCAGTTAGGAAGCCAAAGTCACTCCTGCCTCTCCATGGGACCCAGTGACTTGTTTGGTGTGTCACTGTTTCCACTTCCTCATCTGGACCCAGTGCAGATACTCCAACACCAGGGAGACACCTGCAAATCTTGGCATAACGGGACTTGTTACCTCCCATGCAATACCCACCTCCCCCATCCCTCATCAGCCCCCTCTCTCCCACCTCATCATCGTGCAAGTGCCTGACACAGAGTAGATGCCTGATGAGAATGTGTGGAACAAGTCAGGGATGGAAACTCCCTCTCCTATCACCAGCTCTACAAGTCCAGTTCCCCACCCACACCCTCTTCTCTCTTTGTCCCTGCTCTTAATTCATTGAAAGAAGTGGCTATTTACCGGGTTAAAGTGAAGCCCTCTGCACATTTTCTGGCTTTTATTTTCTCTCCTTCCACTTTCTCAAGGACTTTAATCCCTAATTGGTCCCACTCTTATATGTTTTCGACCAAGCCACTTCTCATCAACATTTAAACACGAGGTGAGAAGGTTTAATCTTAAATAAAATCCCTTGGATGCACATTTTTTTTTCTCCAGCTGCTACCATAAGTACCTACCCTCCACTATCACTCTTTTCCACTAGCTGCTACCCTGGAACATCCATTCTCTTCTCCTCCCTTCTGCGACAGTGATCCTTGGATGGCTAATTCCATCTACTCAGATGGCATTAATTTCCATTTGTATTATTGAGGACACACAGATCTGTATTTCTACCCAGACAGCTCCTGAGTTACAGATGTGTATGTGTCCATAAATCAGGCAGGCTAAGCTAGACTGTGGTGAAAAACAGACAAGAAAAAAACATCACAGTCAGTTAACCCCATAAAGACTTCTATATACAAAACTGTGCATGCCCCATATCCTTTTTCATCTTACAGGTGTGCCATCAATAACAGTGGCCTTCGAATTCTCCACAGCAGTGTTTGACAGGGCTGGATGATCAAGCAAGATATTTTAAAAGTTAAGCCAGAAAATAGTTGTTATGTGCCGAATTGGATTCCCCCCAAGTGGTTACTTTTTATATGTTGAAATCATAACCCCACTATCTCAGAATGTGACTGTATTTGGAAATAGGGCTTTTAAAGAGGGATTAAGTTTATGAGTCTGCTTCTGTTTTGTAAATAAGTTCATTTGTATCTTTTTTTTTTTAGATTCTGCATGTAAGTGATATCATATGATATTTGTCTTTCTCTGTCTGACTTACCTCACTTAGAGAATGAACTTATGGTTACCGAGGGAAGGGTGCAGGGGAGGGATAGATTGGGAGTTTGGGATTGACATGTACACACTGCTATATTTAAAATAGATAACCAATAAGGATCTACTGTAAAAAAGAAAAAAAGAGGCATTAAGTTAAAATGAGGTCTTTTGGGTAGACCCTAATTTAAAAAGAAAGGTACTGTCCTCATAAGAAGAGGAGATCAGAACACAGACACACAAAGGAGGATGACCATGTGAAGACACAGGGAGACGATGGCCATTGGCAAGCCAAGGAGAGAGGCCTTGGGAGAAACCAACCTTGCCCACACCTTGATCTTCTACTTCCAGCCTCCAGGGCTGGGAGACAATTGACTTCTGTTATTTAAACCACCTGGTCTATGGTGATTTGTTATGGCAGCTCAAGCAGAAGAATGCAGAGGCTGCTGTAGGTTCAACCCATATCTTCCGGCCAGAACTTAGCCACGTGGATGCAACCCCACCAATATGAGAGTAGGGGGTGCAGGAAGAGCAATCAGCTTGGTGAAACAACAACAAAGTCTCCACCTCCAAACCTACCCAATTAAGAACACTGCTACTGGGCAGCACCACAGATTTTTGGGGCCATGAGTCTGATAGTGAGCTGTCTTTCTCCAAGAGCCTGTTCCTCCTCCTGTGTCCCTCTCATGGTGTTCATCACACCCATCTCTCTATTGTCTGGGGCTGACCTTTGCTTTTTCCCAGTCCAACCTGTCCACATTGTAACCCATCACCCCTCACTCTCAGTCCACCTATGATCTATATTCTCACTGGCACTCATCAGCACAAGGATTCCGGCAAACTCCATCCCATCCCCCTTGTTAGAGGAGGGCATGGCCCCAACTTTTGCCCACTCCTCATATTTTCATGGAGGAACTTCTTTAGACTGACACCCTGGAGTCTCCCTGCCATCTCCACATTCACCAGGGGGGAAGGGACTTCCCTGATTAGTGAGTTTAAGGAAAGGAACTGAGAGTGACCAGATTATCCCTTTTCTTCCCTCCTCTTCTGGAGATCTGTCTGTCTGGATTAGTCAGCTTGGGCTCCATAGCAGAGCACCACAGACTGAGGGGCGGGAAGGTGGGGATCAAAATAACAGACATGTATCCTCTCACAGTTTTGGAGGCTGGAAGTCCAATATCAAGGTGTTGTAGGGCCAGTTCCTGGTGAAGCTCCCTTCCTGGTTTCTGCGTGTCCCCTTCTGCTTGTGTCTCATGTGGTCT
Source organism: Mesoplodon bidens (assembly GCF_964165515.1). Classification (NCBI taxonomy): domain Eukaryota; kingdom Metazoa; phylum Chordata; class Mammalia; order Artiodactyla; family Ziphiidae; genus Mesoplodon; species Mesoplodon bidens. The sequence continues at coordinate 183,755,202 of NC_138177.1, forward strand.
TCCCTCTGTGGGTGCAGCAAGAGAAAGGCCTCAGTATCTCTTCCTCTTCTTATAAGGACACCAATTCTATTGGATAAGGGCCCCACCTTTATGATGTCACTTAAATTTAATTACCTCTTAAATATAGTCACATTGGGGGGGGGTTAAGTCTTTTGACATGAATTTGGCGGCCCACAACTCAGCCTTTAACACTGTTCTTAAGTCTGCCACCTGCCAGGTGGTGAAAGGCTTGCTCTGTGCAGGGGAGGTCTGTTGTTAGTTACCCTGGGACTGAGTAACCACAGGTATTCCTGATGAAATGTATACATCTGTCGGCTTTCATTAGTTATGCCATGGTAACAAACAGCCCCCAAATCTCAGTGGCTTGTGGATACAAAACGTTCTTCCCACTCACCTTACACGGCTTTTTGTGGGTTGGCTTCAGCTCATCTCCATGTTTTCTCCATTCATGTCGAGGCAGCTTCCCTGATCCAGACTCCACTACTCAGGCTTAGAACAGAGTAAAAGGAGGAATGGCAGAACCCCTCTTAAACAGCTCTTAAAGTTTTCACCCAGATCTGATTTATGGGTAGGTAACTTCCTGTCACATTTCGTTGGCCAAAACAAGTCACATGACCAAGCCTGGAAGTAATAGGGATATACGTATCTCATCTCACAGAAAAGGGCATCAGAGCGGTGCCCTCCTAAGCACCAGCTCCATTAGGGAGGGGTAGCAAGCACTTTGAATAAATAATTCGAACTACCAAAACACCACATCTATATTCCTGGGAACTAAAGTTCTAAAAATGTGTAGGGTCGAAGAGACCATGCTAATAGGAACATTAGGGTACAGGGAAAACTATCCAAAACCTATTCCATTTTATAACCAGAGCATCAATAAAAAAAACAAGTCCTTAAGAATCACTTAGACAGTTGGTATGATGTGTGAACTCCTATTAAGTAAAGAAGTACTGAAGCAAATACAGTCTTTAACAAAAGGGATCAAGGTAGTCTGATCGATGGAGGTGAGAGGGGCCGAGGCTGCTGAGGATGCGGCTCAGAAGCTGCAGGTTCCGTAGCAAGTCCTGGCTCTGAGATGGCTGTTCATGGTCCCATGCTGCTTTGGGACACATTAGGGAGCACCTTGCAACGAAAGCTTCCAAATAGGCAGGTCCCATGACCAAGCTGGACCAAGGGAGGGGCAAGTGTAAATACACATGATGTACCATAGAGCATTCTCCCATCAGGGCTGTTATTAGCAGGTAGGTGTGCATGTAGCTGTTGTTACTGCTCAATGGGTGTGCAAAATTGATGTGCTAGGGAAAGTTGCCTCTGAACCAGACTAACATCGTCCCTCTACTTAGCAATCACCTACAGTCTGAAAAATTCCCTGTAAAAGGGATTTTGATGAGTTTTATCTACGGCTTCTGGGAGTAAATACACCCTTAAGAGGAATTTATGGCAGTCTTATTTCCCCAAAGTTGCTACTTTTAGTCAGGTAAGGGGACGGGCCAAGGAGAACCCTGAACCTGTTTAATCGCAAATGTGTTTAGCTTAGAGTAGTCTTTATACCAAAGTGGCATATTTGGGGGATGGAGTATTTTGATGTCCTTCATCACCTCCAGGGCAAAATTGGCCCCTGCTTGAAAACCACTGTGCTAGCTTAACTCTCCTTGCTTAGACTGTTCATTCATCCATCCATTCATCCAAGCATCCATCCATTCATCCATCCATTCAGTAAGAACTTGTTGAGTTTTACCCCATGTTGGGCATTTTTATGAGCATCTGGGGCACATCAAGGAACAAAAGAGGCAAATATCACTGTCCTCAAGGAGTTTACATCCCAGTAGGCCTAAAGAGACATTTTAAATAAATGCTTGTCTAGAATGGACAAAAGGCAAAGTCGAGCTAGTAAGGAGGGTTAAGAGTGCTGGAAATGGGAGTTCGGTTGCCCTTGTTAAGGTATTGAAAAGGGACAATTTAGCATAGGTGTGAAGGAGGTGATCATGTCTGCCAAGTTGTTTTCTAGGGGAAGAATGGGCCAAGATGAGAGGACAAGGAGACCATGAAAAAACTGTAGGGCAGCCCATGTGTCATATCCTGAAAGTAACTCAGTGAGGAGTCCAGCGTGTTTGGAGCAGACTGAGGAGGGAGGAGAGACTTAAGAAACACAGTGAGAGAGGACAAGGCAGGACAAGGCTGTGAGGCCCTTTCAGGTCTTTCTAAGGATTGTGAATGCTCAAGCAGGGTGGTAGAAATGGGGTGGCAAGAAGTGATCAGATTTTTTATATATTTTGAACATAGAACCAATGAGATTTGCTGATGGATTGAGTTAGCTCCCCGAGGGCAGAGGCAGTGTTTGTCTTGTTCATCTTGCTGTGTGGCTAGTACAACTTCTGGTCCATAGAATGGAATTTGATAAACAATGAATGGGTGGATTGATGGATGGATGGTTGGATGGATGGATGGTTGAATGGATGAATGGATGGGTGGATGGATGGGTGGATGGATAGTTGGATGGATGGATGAACTCAAAGCTCCCAGCCTGGTTATAATGATCAGATATATTACATATGATACCACTGGCACACTGCCTGGTGTTTTGTAAAAATTTAATGAGCAAATGGACACTTTAATTTATTATTATTTTAAATAAAATTGCTACTGAATTCTACTCATTGAGAAGGATGCCAGTCATTTTATTTCCAAACAAAAGCTACTTGGAACCACGCCCTTCCCTGCCTGCAAAGAGCCTTCATTCCCAGCAGAACAAACAGGTGCTGAGCAAGGTTGAGTTCCCCCCACTTCTGGATCAGCCACACAATCAATGCACAGTTGCTAACTGCAGCCTACATGTGGAAACTTCATGCCAGGTAATCAGTCAGGCAGTGGAAATATCACAGTCAGGGTTGGGCTCCCTGCTGGGTCCTGCTCCAGCAGTTATGAATAAGAGCATCAGGACCGGTTTTGGCTTGTAAACTGAGCACATTGGGAGTAGAAGCCATTGGCTGCCTGTGAAATCTAACAAATATAAGGTACAATTCTGGAGTAGCATGTTGCTACAGATAAGCCTGCTTTGGATAGAGATGCTCACAGCATGTGATCAAAATCCTCAGGGCAGAGTTTGCCCTGTGACTACTCCCTGAAGCACAAGGACACTAAACAAGAACACAACCCAGTCCCTGTGTCTTCACAGAGCAAACAGACACACACCTTGTGAACACAATGCGTTGTCTTAAAAGTGATCACAATGTTTTGTCTTAAAAGTGATCAGTAATATCTTGTACTAAGGATCCTGATTTAAAGGTATTTTTACTGATTAATGTTCTCTTTTCTACTTGTCAAGATGACATCAATCATTCATTCATTTGCAGAAAACTGCATGGCCTGTATCATGCCCTTCTGGGTTATCAGATTCTAGTCCTGTCCATTATCTTTGAACTATTTGGCAACCATTTGCAAATTGTAGGAAAATTATAGGCATGTAAAGCTTATTCTACCTAATAGTGGTTTAAATTGGCTTCCTCCCCCTTTGTAAAAAAACAATTTTGTCTCTCTTCACAACTCATTTCAACATGCCCTTATTAGATATAAATTTGTGCTGTTTTGACTTTTCCTTTGAACTGGTTATAACATCTACCTAGTTCCTTCATATCATATGAGTAAAATAAAATCGCTAACAAGTGTTCATTTTTATACCTGTAAGAGGGTCATGATTTTATCTTTTTCTGAAAATTACCTTTTCACTTGCAACAAATGTTTACTGAAGAGCAGTTATGCATGAAGGAGTATGCTAGGTCCTAGGAACAAAGACCGTCCCTGACTTAACGATGGTTCGACTTAGAATTGTTTTACTTTATGATGGTGGGAAAGCAATCTGCAATCAGTAGAAACCGTACTTCAAAGTTTGAATGTGGATCTTTTCCAGACTAGTGGTATACAGTACAATGCTCTTTTGTGATGCTGGGCAGAGGCAGCCTTGGCTCCCAGTCAGCCTCGAGATCCTGAGGGTAAAAAACCAATACATTTACAATCACTCTGTTCCCAGACAGCCATTCTGCTTTTCACTTTCAGTACAGTGTTCACTCAATTATATGAGATATTCAACACTTTATTATAAAATAGGCTTTGTGTTAGATGATTTTGCTCAACTGTAGCCTAATGTAAGTGTTCTAAGCACATTTAAGTTAGGCTAGGATAAGCCACAACGTTCAGTAAATTAGGTGTATTAAATGCATTTTTTTCCTTAACGATATTTTCAATTTATGATGGGTCTATTGGGTTCAGGAAGATCTGTACAATGGTGAATAAGGCAGTCCCTGCTCAGAAGGCTGTGGCATTTTCCATCCAAGGTAGAGAAGACTAGGAGAAACCGCTGCAGCCCATGCACCTCTTAGCTGACTCCCTGAGAGCTAAGGCTGGGCTAGCCAGTGCCAGCCAGCCTTTTGTTCTGACTCCATGTGCCCTGTTGCTGATTCAAGCCATATTTTATGTGTCTGGCATCATACAGATGATACATAATTACGTATACTGCTTTGAAAGTGTATCTTATGGGACTTCCCTGGGGGTCCAGCAGTTAAGACTCCACACTCCCCATTCAGGGAGCCCGCTTTCGATCCCTGGTCAGGGAACTAGATCCCACATGCTGCAACTAAAAGGTCCCGCATGCCACATCCAAAGATCCCACATGCCACAAATAAGACCCGGGGCAGTCAAATAAATAGATAAATAAAGTGTATCTTACGATTAAGGAAAGCAGTGTATCCTCATCGCAGAAACTTTGGGAAGTATGAGAAGAAAGAGAAGCATGAAAAAGAAAACAAAATCATCCATAATTCTGCCCTTCATAAATACAAAAAAGTCCTCCATATTCTCACCTCCTCCCCCAACCAGCTAGCAGACACCTCCACCTTCTCTCCCAGAGCAAACCTCTCCATAGGATTGTCAGGACCCTGATTCTCTGCTTTTGCATCCCACACTCTTCTTCTAATACTAAAAGCCACCACCAGAGCATGACTATTTACACTGAGCAAACATTAAATCTGTTGAAGACTCACCTGCCCTCAAAGACAAGAAGCACTGCAAATAACAAATTCACACACATTTCCCCAGCACATCTGTTGGCTGTTTAAAAAGAGGACTTGTCAGACAGTTTTGTTTCAGAGTTGAATCCACAAATACGGTCTCTTCTTATATTCCTTCAAGAGAATATAAAAGCCAACATGGGGACACCTAAGATTTACAGTAAGTGTTTAAAAATAAATAAATAAATAAAATATCTATAATATAGTTCTGATGTAATGAGCTGCTCTTGGTATTTCCAAAGTGGTGGTTACACAGAGTCAGAAATAGACTCAGCCAACCCCGAGTCCTCCATCACTCAAAACACAGATGTGCTAAAGAAGTTCGCCTGTTTCCATGGTGTTGTGAGAATGGACATAAAATTTCCCAAATTGTAAATGGATGCTTGCACAGTACAACCTGCTGGGTCAGCGACACACTTAGAAGTTTCAATGCATGAGGATGCAGGGAACAGATCAATTCTCAGCTTACTCTGAGGTCATGATCCAAGGCAATGTGTTGGAAGTGTCACCAATAAGTTAAATTTTAGCACAGAACACATCTGAACACACAATTTGTTTTTATGAAGTTTTAAACCTGCAGCACCTCTGAGGTGTCTGTGTGCCACCCTGGTGCTCCAGAGCATATAGCTGGAAAATTAAAAAAATAGAATAAATTTAGACATTGTTTAGTAAATACAAGAATAGAACAAAACAGGTGTTTTTTTTTTTAATTCTTTGTTTTATATTGGAGTAGGGTTGTTTTAAAACGTGTTAATTTCAGGTATACAGCAAAGTGATTCAGGTAGACATATATATGTATATGTATATTACTTTTTCAGATTCATATAGGTTATTAGAGAATATTGAGTAGAGTTCCCTGTACTATACAGTACGTCCTTGTAGGTTAACTATTTTTATACACTAGTGTGTATCTGTTAATCCCAAACTCCTAATTTATCCTCCCTCCCCCCATCTTTCCCCTTTGGTAACCATAAGTTTGTTTTCTAAGTCTGTGAGTCTGTTTATCTTTTGTAAATAAGTTCATTCGTATCCTTCAAAACAGGTGTTTTTATTTATATTTTTATATTTTGTTTATCTGCTCTTTAAATATCACAAGCCTCCATCTGACTCGTGGAGTAAAGGATATCCTACAGGTTAGATATTCTGATGCACTGTAGATGCAGATGAAGGATAACATAACACAATCTAGCTTTGCATCCTGAGTTTGGTGTCAAGAAAACAGATTTCTTTAAAGCTAGGGCTGGGGTGGAGCTTCAAGATGGTGGAAGAGTAAGACGCAGAGATCACCTTCCTCCCCACAAATACATCAGAAATACATCTACCTGTGGAACAACTCCTACAGAACACCTACAGAACGCTGGCAGAAGACCTCAGACCTCCCAAAAGGCAAGAAACTCCCCAGTACCTGGGTAGGGTAAAAGAAAAAAGAATAAACAGAGACAAAAGGATAGAGATGGGCCCTGCACCAGTGGGAGGGAGCCATGAAGGAGGAAAGGTTTCCACACACTAGAAGCCCCTTCGCGGGTGGAGACTGCGGGTGGCGGAGGGGGAAAGCTTCCGAGTCGCGGAGGAGAGCGCAGCCACAGGGGTGCGGAGGGCAAAGCGGAGAGATTCCCGCACAGAGGATCGGGGCCGACCGGAACTCACCAGCCCGAGAGGCTTGTCTGCTCACCCGGCGGGGCGGGCGGGGTCTGGGAGCTGAGGCTCGGGCTTCCGTCGGAGCGCAGGGAGAGGACTGGGGTTGGCGGCGTGAACACAGCCTGAAGGGTTAGTGCGCCACGGCTGGCCGGGAGGGAGTCCGGGGAAAAGTCTGGAGCTGCTGAAGAGGCAAGAGACATTTTCTTCCCTCTTTGTTTCTTGGTGTGTGAGGAGAGGGGATTAAGAGAGCCGCTTAAAGGAGCTCCAGAGACGGGCGCGAGCCGCGGCTATCAGCGCGGACCCCAGAGACGGGCATGAGACGCTAAGGCTGCTACTGCAGCCACCAAGAAGCCCGTGTGCGAGCACAGGTCACTATCCACACCTCCCCTCCCGGGAGCCTGTGAAGCTCTCCACTGCCAGCGTCCCGTGATCCAGGGACAACTTCCCTGGGAGAGCGCAAGGCGCACCTCAGGCTGGTGGAACGTCACGCCGGCCTCTGACGCCACAGGCTCACCCCCCTCCGTACCCCTCCCTCCCCACGGCCTGAGTCAGCCAGAGCCCCCGAATCGGCTGCTCCTTTAACCCCATCCTGTCTGAGCGAAGAAAAGACGCCCTCAGGCGACCTACACGCAGAGGTGGGCCCAAATCCAAAGCTGAACACCAGGAGCTGTGCGAACAAAGATTAGAAAGGGAAATTTCTCCCAGCAGCCTCAGGAGCAGCAGATTAAATCTCCACAATCAACTTCATGTACCCTGCATCTGTGGAATACCTGAATAGACCACGAATCATCCCAAATTGTGGAGGTGGACTTTGGGAGCAACGATATATATATATATTTTTTTCCCTTTATCTCTTTTTGTGAGTGTGTATGTGTATGCTTCTGTGTGTGATTTTGTCTGTATAGCTTGGCTTTTACCATTAGTCCTAGGGTTTCGTCTGTCCTTTTTTTTTTTTTTTTTTTTTTTACTTAAAAATGTTTTTTTTGGGCTTCCCTGGTGGCGCAGTGGTTGAGAGTCCACCTGCCGATGCAGGGGACACGAGTTCATGCCCCAGTCTGGGAAGATCCCACATGCCGCGGAGCGGCTGGGCCCATGAGCCATGGCCGCTGAGCCTGCACGTCCAGAGCCTGTGCTCTGCAACAGGAGAGGCCACAACAGTGAGAGGCCCGCGTACCGCAAAAAAAAAAAATTTCTTAATGATTATTTTTTATTTCTTACTTTAATAAATTTATTTTATTTCACTTTATTCTAATTTAGCTTCTTCTTTCTCTCTTTCTTTTTTTTTCTCCCTTTTATTCTGAGCCGTGTGGAGAGCAGTCTCTTGGTACTCCAGCCAGACATCAGGGCTGTGCCACTGCAGTGGGAGAGCCAACTTCAGGACACTAGTCCACAAGAGACCTCCCAGCTCCACGTAATATCAAACGGCAAAAATAACCCAGAGATCTCCATCTCAATGCCAAGAACGAGCTCTACTCAATAACAAGCAAGCTACAGTGCTGGACACCCTATGCCAAACAACTAGCAAGACAGGAATACAAACCCATCCATTAGCACAGAGGTTGCCTAAAATCATAATAAGGCCACAGACACCCCAAAACACACCACCAGACGTGGACCTGCCCACCAGAAAGACAAGATCCAGCCTCATCCACCAGAACACAGGCACTAATCCCCTCCACCAGAAAGCCTACACAACCCAGTGAACCAACCCTAGCCACTGGGGGAAGACATCAAAAAAACGGAAACTACGAACCTGCAGCCTGCGAAAAGGAGACCTGCAAAAACAGTAAGTTAAGCAAAATGAGAAGACAGAGAAACACACAGCAGATGAAGGAGCAAGGCAGAAACCCACCAGACCTTACAAATGAAGAGGAAATAGGCAGTCTACCTGAAAAATAATTCAGAATAATGATAGTAAAGATGATCCAAAATCTTGGAAATAGAATGGAGAAAATACAAGAAACGTTTAACAAGGACCTAGAAGAACTAAAGAGCAAACAAACAGAGATGAACAACACAAGAAATGAAATTAAAAATTCTCTAAAAGGGATCAATAGCAAAATAATTGAAGCTGGAGAACGGATAAGTGACCTGGAAGATAAAATAGTGGAAATAACTACTGCAGAGCAGAATAAAGAAAAAAGAATGAAAAGAATTGAGGACGGTCTCACAGACCTCTGGGACAATGTTAAATGCACCAACATTTGAATTATAGGGGTCCCAGAAGAAGAAGAGAAAAAGAAAGGGACTGAGAAAATATTTGAAGAGATTATAGTTGAAAACTTCCCTAATATGGGAAAGGAAATAGTCAATCAAGTCCAGAAAGCACAGAGAGTCCCATACAGGATAAATCCAAGGAGAAACACACCAAGACACATATTAATCAAACTATCAAAACTTAAGTACAAAGAACAAATATTAAAAACAGCAAGGGAAAAACAAGAAGTAAAACATAAGGGAATCCCCATAAGGTTAACAGCTGATCTTTCAGCAGAAACTCTGCAAGTCAGAAGGGAGTGACAGGACATATTTAAAGTGATGAAAGAGGAAGACCTACAACCAAGATTACTCTGGCCAGCAAGGATCTCATTCAGATTGGACGGAGAAATTAAAAGTTTTACAGACAAGCAAAAGCTAAGAGAATTCAGCACCACCAAACCAGCTTTACAACAAATGCTAAAGGAACCTCTCTAGGCAGGAAATACAAGAGAAGGAAAAGACCTACAATACTAAACCCTAAACAATTAAGGAAATGATAATAGGAACATACATATCGATAATTACCTTAAATGTAAATGGATTAAATGCTCCAACCAAAAGACATAGACTGGCTGAATGGATACAAAAACAAGACCCGTATATATGCTGTCTACAAGAGACCCACTTCAGACCTAGGGACATATACAGACTGAAAGTGAGGGGATGGAAAATGATATTCCATGCAAATGGAAATCAAAAGAAAGCTGGAGTAGCAATTCTCATATCAGACAAAATAGATGTTAAAACAAAGACTATTACAAGAGACAAAGAAGGGCACTACATAATGATCAATGGATCAATCCAAGAAGAAGATATAACAATTGTAAATATTCATGCACCCAATATAGGAGCACCTCAATACATAAGGCAAATACTAACAGCCATAAAACGGGAAATCAACAGTAACACAATCATAGTAGGGGACTTTAACACCCCACTTTCACCAATGGACAGATCTTCCAAGGTGAAAATAAATAAGGAAACACAAGCTTTAAAAGATACATTAAACAAGATGGACTTAATTGATATTTATAGGACATTCCATCCAAAAATAACAGAATGCACATTCTTCTCAAGTGCTCATGGAACATTCTCCAGGATAGATCATATCTTGTGTCACAAATGCAGCCTTGGTAAATTTAAGAAAACTGAAATTGTATGAAGTACCTTTTCCGACCACAATGCTATGAGACTAGATATCAATTACAGGAAAAAATCTGTAGGAAGTACAAACACGTGGAGGCTAAACAACACACTAGTTAATAACCAATAAATCACTGAAGAAATCAAAGAGGAAAAAGAAAAACACCTAGAAACAAATTACAATGAAAACACAACAACGCAAAACTTATAGGACGCAGGAAAAGCAGTTCTAAGAGGGAAGTTTATGGCTATAAAAGCCTACCTTAAGAAACAAGAAACATCTCAAATAAAAAAGCTAACCATACACTTAAAGCAGTTAGAGAAAGAAGAACAAAAACCCCCCGAAGTTAGCAGAAGGAAAGAAATCATAAAGAACAGATCAGAAATAAATGAAAAAGAAATGAATGAAACGATAGCAAAGATAAATACACTAAAAGCTGATTCTTTGAGAAGATAAACAACATTGATAACCCATTAGCCAGACTTATCAAGAACAAAAGGGAGAAGACTCAAATCAATAGAATTAGAAATGAAAAAGGAGAAGTAACAACTGACACTGCAGAAATACAAAGGATCATGAGAGATTACTACAAGCAACTACATACCAATAAAATGGACAACCTGGAAGACATGGACAAATTCTTAGAAATGCACAACCTTCCGAGACTGAACCAGGAAGAAATAGAAAATATGAACAGACCAATCACAAGCACTGAAATTGAAACTGTGATTAAAAATCTTCCAACGAACAAAAGCCCAGGACCAGAAGGCTTCAAAAGTGAATTCTATCATTTAGAGAAGAGTTAACACCTATCTTTCTCAAACTCTTCCAAAATATAACAGAGGGAGGAACACTCCCAAGCTCATTCTACGAGGCCACCATCACTCTGATACAAAAACCATACAAAGATGTCACAAAGAAAGAAAACTACAGGCCAATATCACTGATGAACATAGATGCAAAAATCCACAACAAAATACTAGCAAACAGAATCCAACAGCACATTAAAAGGATCATACACTATGATCAAGTGGGGTTTATCCCAGGAATGCATGGATTCTTCAATATACACAAATCAATCAAAATGATACACCATATTAAGAAATTGAAGGAGAAAAACCATATGATCATCTGAATAGATGCAGAGAAAGCTTTCGACAAAATTCAACACCTATTTATGATAAAAACCCTGCAGAAAGCAGGCATAGAGGGAAATTTCCTCAACATAATAAAGGCCATATACGACAAACCCACAGCCAACCTCGTCCTCAGTGGTGAAAAATTGAAACCATTTCTACTAAGATCAGGAACAAGACAAGGTTGCCTACTCTTACCATTATTATTCAGCATAGTTTTGGAACTTTTAGCCATAGCAATCAGAGAATAAAAAGTAATAAAAGGAATCCAAATTGGAAAAGAAGAAGTAAAGCTATCACTGTTTACAGCTGACATGATATTATACATAGAGAATCCTAAAGATGCTACCAGAAAACTACTAGAGCTAATCAGTGAATTCGGTAATGTAGCAGGGTACAAAATTAATGCACTGAAATCTCTGGCATTCCTATACACTGATGATGAAAAATCTGCAAGTGAAATTAAGAAAACACTCCCATTTACCATTGCAACAAAAAGAATAAAATATCTAGGAATAAACCTACCTAAGGAGACAAAAGACCTGCATGCAGAAAATTATAAGACACTGCTGAAAGAAATTAAAGATGATACAAATTAGATGGAGAGATATACCGTGTTCCTGGATTGGAAGAATCAACATTGTGAAAATGTCTCTACTATCCAAAGCAATCTACAGATTCAATGCAATCCCTATCAAACTACCACTGGCATTTTTAACAGAACTAGAAAAAAATTTTCACAGTTTGAATGGAAACGCAAAAGACCCTGAGTAGCAGAAGCAATCTTGAGAAAGAAAAATGGAGCGGGGGGAATCAGGCTCCCTGACTTCAGACTATACTACAAAGCTACAGTAATCAAGACAGTATGGTACTGGCACAAAAACAGAAATATAGATCAATGGAACAGGATAGAAGGCCCATAGATAAACCCACGCACATAAGGTCACCTTATCATTGATAAAGGAGCCAAGAATATACAGTGGAGAAAAGACAGTCTCTTCAATAACTGGTGCTGGGAAAACTGGACAGCTACATGTAACAGAATGAAATTAGAACACTGCCTAACACAGTTACACAGAAATAAACTCAAAATGGATTAAAGACCTAAATGGAAGGCCAGGCACCATCAAACTGTTAGGGAAAAACATAGGCAGAACAGTCTATGACATAAATCATAGCAAGATCCTTTTGGACCCAGCTCCTTGAGAAACGGAAATAAAAACAAACAAATGGGACCTAATGAAACTTAAAAGCTTTTGCCCAGCCAAGGAAACCATAAACAAGATGAAAAGACAACCCTCAGAGTGGGAGAAAATCTTTGCAAAATTTTGCCCAGCAAAGGAAACCATAAATAAGATGAAAAGAGAACCCTCAGAATGGGAGAAAATATTTGCAAAATAAGCAGCTGACAAAGGATTAATCTCCAAAACATACAAGCAACTCATGCAGCTCAATATCAAAAAAACAAACAACCCAATCCAAAAATGGACAGAAGATCTAAATAGACATTTCTCCAAAGAAGATATACAGATTGCCAACAAACACATAAAAGAATGCTCAACATCATTACTCATTCGAGAAATGCAAATCAAAACTACAATGCGATATCTTCTTACACTGGTCAGAATGGCCATCATCAAAAAAATCTACAAACAGTAAACGCTGGAGAGGCTGTGGAGAAAAGGGCACCCTCTTTCACTGTAGGTGGGAATGTAAATCGATAGAGCCACTATGGAGAAGAGTATGGAGGTTCCTTAAAAAACTAAAAATAGAACTACCATATGACCCATCAATGCCACTACTGGGCATATACACTGAGAAAACCATAATTCAAAAAGAGTCATGTACCAAAATGGTCATTGCAGTTCTGTTTACAATAGCCAGGACATGGAAGCAACATAAGTGTCCATCAACAGCTAAATGGATAAAGAAGATGTGGCACATATATACAATGGAATATTACTGAGCTATAAAAAGGAATGAAGCTGAGTTATTTGTAGTGAGGCGGATGGACCTAGAGACTGTCATACAAAGTGAAGTAAGTCAGAAAGAGAAAAACAAATACCATATGCTAACACATATATATGGAATCTAAAAAAAAAAAAAAAAAGAAGAACCTAGGGGCAAGATGGGAATAAAGATGCAGACCTACTAAGGAATGGACTTTAGGATATGGGGAGGGGGAAAGGTAAGCTGGGACAAAGTAAGAGAGTGGCATGGACTTAGATACACTACCAAACGTAAAATAGATAGCTAGTGGGAAGCAGCCGCATAGCACAGAGAGATCAGCTCGGTGCTTTTTGACCACCTAGAGAGGTGGGATAGGGAGGTGGGAGGGAGGGAGATGCAAGCGGGAAGAGATATGGGGACATATGCATATGTATGACTGATTCACTTTGTTATAAAGCAGAAACTGACACACCATTGTATACTCTAATAAAGATGCTTAAAAAAAAAAGCTAGGTCTTCTTGTTTCTTGAGTTTTACACTGTGATTACCTGGTTGGTCTGATGGAATAAATCATCTGAGAATAATATATTTCCTGACCATTCTTAAAGTATATTTCAGTTACCTTAATGCATGTAAGACAGCTCCATTCGACACAAATTGGAGGGATAAACATTTACCTTCAAAACCCTGTGGACACTTCAGTACAAGTGCCGGAAGAAATGGAGCACAGAAAAGACTGCACCCAATGTGATTTTTTTTTCTTCCTTTATCCTTGTCCAGACTCCCTTGACCCACTTTTTAAAAAAAATAATTTTTCCCCAGGTACATCTAGATATAAATAACTTTTCATTAATTTTTTCTGAAACATTCCTTTGAGCTGCTTGATCAGAGGGTTTTTTAACGTATAATTTTCTCCATTTTAAATATTTATTCTCTATCAATGACTCTTATCTCCTACCTCCCCTCCCCACACCCACACACCCACAAGGAAGAACCACAACTTCTATGTTACCTGGGTGCCATGTCCATCCTCTTCTCCTTCCTCATTGCAGCTCTGTCTTCTTTCCCTGCATTCTAGGAGACTGAACCCAGTGTTCCTTCCACAGTGTTTATTAATATTTGTCTTTCCACCTGTCATTTTTGCTCTTTATTCTCTCCAGTGCTGATTTTAACTTTACTATTTTATAAGTTTTTGTAAGTGGTTAAATGTAACACACCCAGCCACCCACCAAAGAACAGATGAAAATATGTATGAACAATTAAAAGATCTATTAGAAAATGCCTATTCATTGACCCATGACTGAAGCCAAGAAATAGAACAGAGCCATGGACCAAACTCCCTCCTTCATGTGTTCTTTCTTCTCAGTCCCCTGGATCTACCTCCTTTGAATAATCACATTCAAAATTTGCTATGAAAGGATCATTTCCTTGGTTTCCTTGATATTTTTTTCTCCTTAACTGCCTGGTTATTCTTGTATTTACTTTTGTCAGTTTTGAAACTTTAGATAAGTAGGATAATACTGTGTGTATTCTTCTATAGCTGTATTGTTTTTCTCTACATATTACACATTATACAGAGATTTAACCATGCTGGTGCATATGGCTATAATTTATCACCCTTACTGCAATAGTCAGTGGTGTGTTGGTGAATGTTTTACAACAGGCTCTCCAAAGTGCAAAAACCCTGATTTGTACAATTTGCCCATTTATGTGGTGTAAAGTAAAGCCCCTGCAAGCAGAGTTGGAGAGAAATGTGTACAATTAGTTCTTGCAAAGCAGCATAGCTGACTCCAGCCCTCAATGAGAATACTTCATTGTGAGAATGTACAATGTATTTACCCATTCTACAGTTGTTGGACTTTGGATCATTTCCAACATTTTTGCTATTATGAACAATGCTGTTAAAGACAGATTTGGATATGTCTCCGTGGAAAGAAAAAAAAAAAAAAAGAAAGAACTCAGAATGTCACTCATCATCCAAACAAAGAATTAAATCACAACCCACTACAGTTGCCCACTGACAGTGCACCCTGAGGGGAATTCAGGATAAGAAAAGTAGGATGAGGTATTCTGTACTTTGGATAAACAGCCCATAGATAGTTAAGATACATATCTCAAGAAAAATTTCAATGACCCCAGATTCTTGCATCTTCTCTTACATAGAAAAGCACTAAAAGCATTAACTTGAGGTATCTGTTATTTGTAATTAGCAGTAATATTTTACCAAGATGTATGTTTGACTACATTTATTTCTTAGCCAAAAAAAAATTATATATATATATATATATATATATATATATATATATATATATATATATATATATATATATATATACTTGCTCCTTCCCTACCTCTTCAGAGAAATTCCCCAGAACTATCTGGAAGTCTGTTCCCCATGCTATGGTCCTCAGTAAGACCCTGAAAAAAACTTAAACTCACAACTCTCATGGTGTGTATTTTTCTTTAAGTCAACACCTTCTAGTGCATATGTTCAAGAGTTTCTTTATGATCTAAACTTTGTCAGAAGATTTGTTAATGCTCAGCTTTACAGGACATTTTGCAGGGACAATGGTACTTATCAGTAATTCTGTCTGCTTCCCCACGTTCTGCAGCCTTTCACAGCTTGGCAGAGCCATGCGACAAATTTCAACCAAAACCAATTGTTCTGTGGAAAGAGCATGTGTCAGTTAGCCAAAGAATGGAAGAGCCAGTGCTCTTTTTAATAAAGTTTCAAACTAGGACTTTGCTCTTTTGAATGGAATTTTGAATAGATTTCATTGAATTTGGGCAGAATTGAGAGCTTTCTGTTATTGACTTTCGTGAAACTAATTTTTATTAATATTCTATAAATTTCCCTCTGACAGTTCCTATATTTTTGTTAGATTCATCTCTAGGTAGTTTTGTTTGTTTGTTTGTTTGTTTTTTTGCGGTACGCGGGCCTCTCACTGCTGTGGCCTCTCCCGTTGCAGAGCACAGGCTCCGGACGCGCAGGCTCAGCGGCCACGGCTCACGGGCCCAGCCGCTCCGCGGCACGTGGGATCTTCCCGGACCGGGGCACGAACCCGCCTCCCCTGCTTCGGCAGGCGGACCCTCAACCACTGCGCCACCGGGGAAGCCCTCTAGGTAGTTTTTGATGCTGTTGTAAATCTTCTGATCTAAATGTCTATCTGTTGCTGCTAGTTTATATAAATACAGCTGAATTTGGCTACAGGTTTTATACCTATCAATGCTACTGTTTTATGTTTTAGTACTTTTGATACTGAATCTGCAGTGTTTTCACTTTTCTAATTTCGGTGACACCGTCTCTAAACAGCGTAATAGAGGGTCTGACCCCAGCTGTGGGGTTTGGCTGCTGTCAGCTCTGAACTCTCCTCCCACCTCCCCTCTGCCCCACATCAGAGCAAGCTAATGAGAAACCCTGTGTGATCACACATGACATTTGAACCACTCTGGCCCCAGGCCTTGCACATGGGGACCTGAACACCGTAAAAACCACAGGCCGATTTCCTGGGCCTGATTTCTCAAGCCACTTTTGGACCAACTTGGGGTCGTGCCCTGCTCTCCCCAGAAAGTCTTGTTATGTGACTAATAAACATTTTCATGCCCTTTAAGTGTATGTGTGGTATCATCAGTCCCCACATCCCAACCAAATTTTGAGTAGGCAGGATCGACTGAAATAAAAACCCACTACGTGAGAGCTGTGAGCTCCAGTTTTATTGAGGACTTACTGAGGACTATAGACCAGGAGGTAGATCTGAGGAACTGTTCTGAAGAGGCAGAGTTGGGGGCGGGGGGAGGTCAATATATATGTGACTTCAGAGAAGGGGTACCTGCAATCAAGCACTCATCTGGGTTGAAGGTTGCTGCTAGTCACGAGGAGCAGATACCTTATTTAATGATTTTAATGCTTTTCTAAGTATGGGAAGAGGCAAGAAATTGGGTTTATAAAATGTTCTCCTGAAAATATCTTACTATGTGAAGGCCTCTTCTGCCAGTTTTCCCAGAGCACAGAGTGCCTCCTTCCTGATCTCTGCCCTGAAATCCTTTCAGGGTGTGTTGAAGGTCAGTGACCCACAGTGGTTAATGACTCTATCCTTGTAGAGCTGAAGGGTGAGTGGACATTCTTTATTGGCAGGAGTTTATTCCATTCCTGTAGGGCAACTGTAACAGATAACAAGTTTTCTTTCTTTCATTCCAATTTTTATGACTTAGTTTTCTTGCCTTACTGAACTGGCTAAAACCCTTAATGCAATGTTGAACACAGGCGGAATAGTGAACACTCTGGTCTACTTCTAAAGAAGCTGCTTTTAATGTTTCACTATTAAGAATGAAATCTGATGAAGCATGTTTCTAAAGATAGTCTACCAAATTAAAGTGGCTCTTTTCCCTTAGTTTGTTATGAAATTTTGTTATGAATCGATGTTAGAAGTTGCCAAAAACTTTTCTTCTACATCTCTTGAGACAATCATATGATTGTTCTCTTTTAATCTATTAATGTGGTAAACTGCTGTAATTTCTTAATGCTAAATCCACCTTCCATTTCTGAGATAAACCCAACTTGCTCATGATTTATGAAGGTTATAAATCAAGCTGGATTTAGTTTAATATTTTGTTTAGGATTTTAAAGAAAAAGATGGGACTAATTTTTCTTATACTGTTTTAGTCACATGTTCTAATTAATGTTGTGCTAGTGTCATCAAAGAAACTGGAGTTCATCTTATCTCTTGCTATATTTTGGTATTTTTTTAAATATGGATTTATTTGTTTAGTGTGAAATATTTTATCTGTCTTATTTCTAATGTATTGAAATAACAGTATCTTCTTATTAGTTTCTATGTTGCAACACTATCCTTAACATCTTTCATTTGTGCATTTTCCCTTTTTCTAGATAAATCTTGCCAAAAATTTATCAACTTTATTAGATTATTAAAGAACCAGTTGTTAGCTCTATTCTCACTGTATTTTATTTTCTGTTTTTCAATTTTTTCTTTTATCTTTATTAACATCTTCATCTACTTATTTTGTATTTATGCTACTATTCTTTTTCTACCTTTTTATTTTTTTAAATATTTATTTATTTATTTATTTTAGTTTTGGCTGTGTTGGGTCTTAGTTGCAGCACGCAGGATATTTGTTGTAGCATGAAGGATCCTCCACTGTGGTGCACGGGCACCTCGTTGCAGTGTGCGGGTTCTGTGGTTTCGGCGCACAGGCTCCAGTGCATGTGGGCCAGGAAGTTGCGGCATGCGGGCCCTGAAGTTGCGGCATGCGGGCTCTCTAGTTGTGGCCTATGGGCTAAGTAGTTGTGGTGCGCAGGCTTGATTGTCCCACAACATGTGGGATCTTAGTTCCCCAACCAGGGATTGATCACGTGTCCCATGCGTTGGAAGGCAGATGATTAACCATTGGACCACCAGTGAAGTCCCTTTCTACCCTTTTTAGATGAATTATTTTCTCATGAATTTTCAGACTTTCTTCTTTTCTAGCATCAGCACTTAAGGATGTATATACATATATGGTCTTAGTATGTTCAGTATGTATTATTTTTATTATTTTCCTAGTCTACATTTATTCTACTTTCTAGTACAACCTAGTATATGACTAAATAGTTATTTAGAAATGAGTTTTAGAATTTTCAGACATTTAGAATTTTTCATAGGTATCTTTAAATATTGATTCCTGACTCTCATTTTTATTTATAAATATGGTTTGTATGATATCAGTTCTTTGTTATTTGTTGAGATTGGGTTTATTACTTAGTGTGTTTGACAAGATTATGTATTCTCTTAAGTGCAGTATTTTATATGACCATTGGGTCAGGTTTTTAAATCAGCTAATTCAAATCTACTATATAGATATTTCATGTGTCAGATTATTCTATCATCCCCAGATGAAGTGTTAAAAATCTCCCAGTATGACTTTGTATTTGTGTATTTATTTCTTTATTTATTTTATTTATCATTTTTGGCTTAATGTATTGTGACCTGTGCTGTTTGATGCATACCTACTTAGAATCATTATGTTTTCCTGGTCAATCAAATCATTTGTCACTATGAGTAACTCTCTTATTCTTAGATAATAGTTTTTCCCTTCAAGTCCAGTTTGATCTTAAAAGAGTGATGCTAGGGGAGACCTTCAAGATGTCAAGGAGTAGGACGTGGAGATCACCTTCCTCCCCACAAGTACATCAGAAATACATCTACCTGTGGAACAACTCCTACAGAACACCTACTGAACGCTAGCAGAAGACCTCAGACTTCCCCAAAAGCAAGAAACTCCTCCACGTACATGGGTAGGACAAAAGGAAAAAGAAAAAACAGAGAGAAAAGAATAGGGAAAGGACCTGCATTTCTGGGAGGGAGCTGTGAAGGAGGAAAAGTTTCCACACACTAGGAAGGCCTTTCAATGGCAGAGACGCGGGGGGGGGGGGGGGGGGTGTGGCGGGGTGGGGGGAGGGGAAGCTTCAGAGCCACGGAGGAGAATGCAGCAATAACGGTGCAGAGGGCAAAGCAGAGAGATTCCCTCACAGAGGATCGGTGCTGACCAGCACTCACAAGCCTGAGAGGCTTCTCTGATCACCCGCCAGCGTGGGCAGGGGCTGGGAGCTGAAGCTCTGGATCTGGAGTTCAGATCCCAATGAGAGGACTGGGGTTGGCTGCATGAACACAGCCTGAAGGGGGCTAATGTGCCACAGCTAGCCGGGAGGGAGTCCGGGAAAAGTCTGGAACTGCCTAAGAGGCAAGCACCATTGTTTTGGGGTGCACAAGGAGAGGTGATTCAGAGCACTGCCTAAACGAGGTCCAGAGATGGGTGCGAGCTGGGACTATCAGCACAGACACTAGAGACAAGCATGAGATGCTACGGCTGCTGCTGCAGCCACCAAGAAGCCTGTGTGCAAGCACAGTTCGCTATTCACACCTCCCCTCCTGGGATCCTGTGCAGCCCGCCAATGCCAGGGTGCCAGGATCCAGGGACAGCTTCCCCGGGGGAACACATGGTGTGCCTCAGGCTGTAGCAACGTCACTCCAGCCTCTGCTGCTGCAGGCTGGCCCCTCATTCCGTACCTATCCCTCCCCTGGACTGAGTGAGGTAGATCACCACAATCAGCTGCTACTTTAACCCTGTCCTGTCTGAGCGAAGAATAGAAGCCCTCAGGTGACCTACACACAGAGGCAGGGCCAAATCCAAAGCTGAACCCCAGGAGCTGTGCAAACAAAGAAGAGGAAGGGGAATCTCTCCCAGCAGCCTCAGGAGCAGGGGATTAAATCTCCACAATCAACTTGATGTAACCTGCACCTCTGGAATACCTGAATAGACGAGTCATCCCAAAATTGAGGTGGTGGTGGTGGACTTTGTGTCATTTTGTCTGTATAGCTTTGTTTTTACCATTTATCCTAGGGTTCTGTCTGTCCTTTTATTTTTTTAGTATAGTGTTTAGCGCTTGTTACCATTGGTGGATTTGTTTTTTTTGTTTGTTTGTTTGTTTGTTTTGGTTTGGTTGACTTCTTCTTTCTTTTTTTTAAAAATTACTTTTTAATTATTTTTATTTTCAAGAATTATTTTTTAGTTTAATAACTTTTATTTTATTCTTTCTTTCTTTCTTTCTTTTATTCTCCCTTTTCCTCTGAGCCTTGTGACTGACAGGGTATTAGTGCTCTGGGTGTGTGTCAGGCCTGTGTGTCTGAGGTGGGAGAACCGAGTTCAGGACACGGGTCCACCAGAGACATCCCAGCTCCACATAATGTCAAATGGGAAAAGCTCTCCCAGAGGTCTCCATCTCACTGCTAAGACCCAGCTCCACTCAACAACCAGCAAGCTACAGTGCTGGACACCCTATACCAAACAACTAGCAAGACAGGAACACAAATTAGCAGAGAGACTGCCTAAAATCATAACAAGGTCAAAGACACTCCAAAACACACCACCGGACACGGTCCTGCCCAACAGAAAGACAAGATCCAGACTCATCTGCCAGAACAGGCACTAGTCCCCTCCACCATGAAGCCTACACAACTCACTGAAACAACCTCAGCCACTGGGGGCAGACACCAAAAACAACAGGAAGTACGAACTTGCAGGCTGTGAAAAGGAGACACCAAACACAGTAAATTAAACAAAATGAGAAGACAGAGAAACCCACATCAGATGAAGGAGCAAGGTAAAAACTCACCAGACCAAACAAATTAGGAGGAAATAGGCAGTCTACCTGAAAAGGAATTCAGAGTAATGATAGTAAAGATGATCCAAAATCTTGGACAGAGAGTGGAGAAAATACACGAAGTGTTTAACAAGGACCTAGAATAACTAAAGAACAAACAAACGATGAAAAACACAATGAATGAAATTAAAAATACTCTGAAAGGAATCAATAGCAGAGTAACTGAGGCAGAAGAATGGAGAAATGACCTGGGAGATAAAATAGTGGTAATAAATACCACAGAGCAGAATAAAGAAAAAACAAAGAAAAGAATTGAGGACAGTCTCAGAGACTTCTGGGACAACATTAAAAACACCAACATTCGAATTATAGGGGTGCCAGAAGAAGAAGAAAAAAAGAAAGGGACTGAGAAAATATTTGAAGAGATTATAGTTGAAAACTTCCTTAATATGTGAAAGGAAGTAGTCAATCAAGTCCAGGAAGTGCAGACAGTCCCACACAGGATAAATCCAAGGAGAAACAAGCCAAGACACATATTAATCAAACTATAAAAAATGAAATACAAAGAAAAAATATTAAAAGCAGAAAGGAAAAAACAAGAAGTAACATACAAGGGAAGCCCCAAATGGTTAAAAGCTGATATTTCAGCAGAAACTCTGCAAGCCAGAAGGGAGTGACAGGACATATTTAAAGTGATGAAAGGGAAAAACCTACAACCAAGATTACTCTAGCCAGCAAGGATCTCATTCAGATTGGACGGAGAAATTAAAACCTTTACATAAAGACAAAGCTAAGAGAACATACAAGCAAAGCTAAGAGAATTCAGCACCACCAAACCAGCTTTACAACAAATGCTAAAAGAACTTCTCTAGGAAGGAAACACAAGAGAAGGAAAAGACTTACAATAACAAATGCAAAACAATTAAGAAAATGGTAATAGGAACATACATATCGATAATTACCTTAAATGTAAATGGATTAACTTCTTCCACCAAAAGACGTAGACTGGCTGAATGGATACAAAAAGAAGACCCATATATATGCTGTCTACTAGAGACCTACTTCAGACCTAGGGACATATACAGACTGAAAGTGAGGGGATTGAGAAAGATGTTCCAAGCAAATGGAAATCAAAAGAAATCTGGAGTAGTAATTCTCACATCAGACAAAATAGACTTTAAAATAAAGACTATTACAAGACAAGAAGAAGGGCACTAAATAATGATCAAGGGATCAGTCCAAGAAGAAGATATAACAATTGTAAATATTAATGCACCCAACATAGGAACACCTCAATACATAAGGCAAATGCCAACAGCCATAAAGGGGAAATCAACAGTAACACAATCATAGTAGGAGACTTGAACACCCCACTTTCACCAATGGACAGATCATCCAAAATGAAAATAAATAAGGAAACACAAACTTTAAATGATACATTGAACAAGATGGATTTAATTGATATTTATAGGACATTCCATCCAAAAACAAAACAATACACTTTCTTCTCATGTGCTCATAGAACATTTTCTAGGATAGATCATATCCCAGGTCACAAGTCAAGCCTAGGTAAACTTAAGAAAATTGAAATTGTATCAAGTATCTTTTCCGACCACAATGCTATGAGACTAGATATCAATTACAAGAAAAAAATCTGTAGGAAATACAAACACATGGAGGCTAAACAACACACTACTTAATAACCAAGAGATAACTGAAGAAATCAAGGAGGAAATCAAAAAATACTTAAAAGAAAATGACAATGAAAACACGATGACCCAAAACCTATGGGATGCAGCAAAAGCAGTCCTAAGAGGGAAGTTTATAGCAACACAATTCTACCTCAAGAAACAAGAAACATCACAAATAAACAACCTGACATTATACCTAAAGCAATTAGAGAATTAAGAACAACAACAACAAAAAACCAAAGTTAAAAGAAAAGAAATCATAAAGATCAGATCAGAAATAAATGAAAAAAATGAAGGAAATGATAGCAAAGATAAATAAAACTAAAAGCTGATTCTTTGAGAAGATAAACAAAATTGATAAACCATTAGCCAGACTCAAGAGAAAAAAAGGGAGAAGGCTCAAATCAACAGAATTAGAAATGAAAAAGAAGTAACAACTGACACTGCAGAAATACAAAGGATCATGAGAGATTACTGCAAGCAACTATATGCCAATAAAATGGACAGCCTGGAAGAAATGGACAAATTCTTAGAAATGCACAACCTTCCAAGACTGAACCTGGAAGGAATAGAAAAAACTAAACAGACCAATCACAAGCACTGATGTTGAGACTGTGATGAAAAATCTTCCAACAAACAAAAGTCCAGGACCAGATGGCTTCACAGGTGAATTCTATCAAACATTTAGAGAAGAGCTAACACCTATCCTTCTCAAACTCTTCCAAAATATAGCAGAGGGTGGAACACTGCCAAACTCATTCTACAAGGCCACCTGATACCAAAACCAGACAAGATGTCACAAAGAAAGAAAACTAAAGGCCAATATGACTGATGAACGTAGATGCAAAAATCCTCAATAAAATATTATCACACAGAATCCAATAGCACATTAAAAGCATCATACATCATAATCAAGTGGGGTTTATCCCAGGAATGCAAGGATTCTACAATATATGCACATCAATCAATGTGATAAACCATAGTAACAAACTGAAGGAGAAAAATCAGATGATCATCTCAATAGATGCAGAAAAAGTTTTCGACAAAATTCAACTCTTTTTTATGATAAAAGCCCTCCAGAAAGTAGACATAGACGGAACTTACCTCAACATAATAAAGGCCATATATGAGAAACCCACAGCCAACATTGTCCTCAATGGTAAAAAACTGAAACCATCTCTTCTAAGATCATGGACAAGACAAGATTGTCCACTCTCACCACTATTATTCAACATAGTTTTGGAGGTTTTAGCCACAGCAACCAGAGAAGAAAAAGAAAAAAAAGGAATCCAAATAGGAAAAGAAGAAGTAAAGCTGTCACTGTTTGCAGATGACATGATACTATACATAGAGAATCCTAAAGATGCTACCATAAATGTACGAGAGCTAATCAATGAATTTGGTAGAGTAGCAGGATACAAAATTAATGCACAGAAATCTCTTGCATTCCTATACAATAATGATGAAAAATCTGAAAGAGAAATTAAGGAAACACTCCCATTTACCACTGCAACAAAAATAATAAAATACCTAGGAATAGGCCTACCTAAGGAGACAAAAGACTTCTATGCAGAAAATTATAAGACACTGATGAAAGAAATTGAAGATGATACAAACAGATGGAGAGATATACCATGTTCCTGGATTGGAAGAATCAGCATTGTGAAGATTATACTACCCAAAACAATCTACAAATTCAATGCAATCCCTATCAAACTACCAATGGCATTTTTCACAGAACTAGAACAAAAAATTTCACAATTTGTATATAAACACAAAAGACCCCGAATAGCCAAAGCAATCTTGAGAAAGAAAAACGGAGCTGGAGGAATCAGGCTCCTGGACTTCAGACTATACTACAAAGCTACAGTAATCAAGACAGTATAGTACTGGCACAAAAACAGAAATATAGATCAATGGAACAGGATAGATAGCCCAGAGCTAAAGCCACACACGTAATGGTCACCTTATTTTTGATAAAGGAGGCAAGAATAAACAATGGAGAAAAGACAGCCTCTTCAATAAGTGGTGCTGGGAAAACTGGACAGCCACATGGAAAAGAATGAAATTAGAACATTCCCTAACACCATACACAAAAATAAACTAAAAATGGATTAAAGACCTAAATGTAAGGCCAGACAGTATAAAACTCTTAGAGGAAAACATAAGCAGAACACTCTATAACATAAATCACAGCAAGATCCTTTTTGATGCACCTCCTAGAGAAATGGAAATAAAAACAAAAATAAACAAATGGGACCTAATAATACTTAAAACCTTTGCACAACAAAGGAAAACATAAGCAAGATGAAAAGACAATCTGCAGAATGGGAGAAAATATTTTCAAACAAAGCAACTAACAAAGGATTAATGTCCAAAATATAGAAGCAGCTCATTCAGCTCAATATCAAACAAAATCAAACAACACAATCCAAAAATGGGCAGAAGACCTAAATAGACATTTCTCCACAGAAAATATACAGATTGCCAACAAACACATGAAAGGATGCTCAACATCACTAATCATTAGAGAAATGCATATCAAAACTACAATGAGGTATCACCTCACACCAATTAGAATGGCCATCATCAAAAAATCTACAAAAAATAAATGCTGGAGAGGGTGTGGAGAAAAGGGAACCCTCCTGCACTGTTGGTGGAAAAGTAAATTGATACAGCCACTATGGAGAACAGTATGGAGGTTCCTTAAAAAACTAAAACTAGAACTACCATATGACCCAGCAATCCCACTACTGGGCATATAGCCTGAGATAACCATAATTCCAAAAGAGTCATGTGCCACAATATTCTTTGCAGCTCTATTTATAATAGCCAGTACATGGGAGCAACCTACATGTCCATCGAGAGATAAATGGATAATAAGATGTGGTACATATATACAGTGGAATATTTCTCAGCCATAAAAAGAAACGAAATTGAGTTATTTGTAGTCAGGTGGATACACCTAGTGTCTGTCATACAGAGTACAGTAAATCAGAAAAAGAAAAACAAATACTGTATGCTAACACATATATATGGAATCTAAAAAAAAAATAGTTTTGAAGAACCTAGGGGCAGGACAGGAAGAAAGATGCAGGCATAGAGAATGGACTCGAGGACACTTGGAGGGGGAAGGGTAATCTGGGACGAAGTGAGAGCGTGGCATGGACATATATACACTACCAAATGTAAAGTAGATAGCTAGTGGGAAGAAACCACATACCACAGGGAGATCAGCTCGGTGCTTTTTGACCTCTAGAAGGGTGGGATAGGGAGGGTGGGAGGGAGATGCAAGAGGGAGGAGATATGGGGACATATGTATATGTATAGCTGATTCACATTGTTATAAAGCAGAAACTAACACACCATTGTAAAGCAATTATACTCCAATAAAGATGTTTAAGAACAAAAACAGTGATGCTAGCTTTGATTTATTAGCATTTGTCAAGTATGTTTTTTTATGTCTTTACTTTTAAACACTGTACTCTTAGTTTTTAGATATGTCACCTGTGAACTGGCAATTTGACAATATTTTTCATGTGGATTATAAAAATGATACATTTTAATTTCATACTGTGTCATTTAATTTTTCCTATTTTTCTGACATTTCTATTTTTCTTTTCATTCTCTTTTTTTAAAGCATATTTTGAAGTGATTTGTTTTCTCATTCTTTTCTTTTCCCCTCATGTATTGGAAGTTACAATATTGTGGTTATTGCAGAAATTATAATATACATAATTATAAAATTGATCAGTGGCTTTTCTTGTTACTTTGGCCAGCACAATAATAACAGACACTAATAGTGCAGGCTCTCTCTGGAATATTGCTGTCCATCATGGTAGCAGTGGTGATACAGTGATAGAGAAGACGTAGTGGTTACACACATGCTAACTCCTCAGGCTTTCAACAGAAAATGATGCATATCATACTGCTCACCTACCATTGGCCAATGCAAGTCACATGAGCAAGTCTTAATTTAACATGAGGGGGAAGTACCCTCCTATAACAAGGGGAGGCACAGGACACTTATAAAGTATAATAAAAAAAACTATTTTAAAAAATCTATTTTTTATATCTATGGTAATTCCCAATTGAGAAGACTTCCACTGGCTTGGTATCTGCATATAAGCATGTTATATTGCCTTTGGTCCCATTTTCTCTCTACTTTGAGTGCAATTTGGAATCCATCCTATGAAGTGCAGATGGAAGGAAGGAAAATGATCATGGATCATAGACAAATTCCCAGTGTCTTTCTTGTAAAGCAACTCTGCTAGGCTGAGATGAAATTATCTCTTGTGCCTGTTACCTGTGGTCAACCCCTGCCAGAGTATGACACTGCCAGAGCAACCTCCATCTTTCATCTTCCCCAATTCTGTCCTGTTGCTTTGGGAGAATGGCAGTTCCTGCTAGGGAGCGTGGGACACATCTCTATCTGACAAAATGTCCCCGCATAGTTAAGGGATGGCTGTCTAGTGTTCTAGTTGATAAAACCAAAAGGCAGAGAATCAACAGTTGCCAGTCATTTCAGCCAAACAAGCTTATTAATTTTTTGTGACCCTGTGAAGTTGGTCCAGAGACTATACTTTCCAACCTACTAGCCTTAGCTTTGAAAGTAGAGAACCTTTTCTCTGATTCTAGCAAAACTTTGATGATCAAAGACAGCTCTTGGTAGTGGCCTAAATCTTCTCCCTTCTTAGCACTATCCAAAATCTTTTAGTGAGAAACTCCTCACCAGATGTCATTTTAAGCCATAAGCCCGTGCAGACACACATGGCTGGAAAATTCAGCTTCCTTGGGGGCATTTGAGAAGCAATCTACAGAACAATTTCCAGAAGCTATCCTATCTTGTGAAATGGCATATGGTCATTGCTTGAAGCAGGCCTGGATGGTTTCCATGCCAGCATGAACTCCCATGCCCACAGTGTGGGGTGTTGTGCACCCAGTGAGGGGGACTCCAATGCCAATGTGTTGGGATAATTATAATGATGGTGGTGTCATGATGATGATGAAGATGTAATCAACAGATTGAAATTTCTCTGTTGCTTCATCTAGGGTTCAAAAATTACTTGCAAGAGAGACTCAGATGAGTCTTCTCAATGCAGTTACTTTAATAAACTGGAACCTCTGATATTTTGGGTTTTCTCCCTGTTTGATCCATTGGTGGAGCTAATGGCTATGAATTACACGTGATGTTTACAAGAGATACCTAGAAGCCCTGACAGGTTGCACAGGAAACGAAGAACAGGTTGAGAAACAAATCAGGACATAGGCACACCGGCTGCACCCCGAGTCTTCCGTCTTTCAAATATCTATTTGTGTAGCCAAGGAATTACAGTGAAGCAATTGTTGGCACTTCCCTTCCAATTTCAGAGATGACAAACAAGTAGCCCTTCTAACAGCTGGGAACAGGAGGAAATATATGGAAAACAAACAATGACATTCTGGGAACTAGAGAGCTACTACAGAGTTTTCAATAGGAAAGCAGTGGGGCCCTTGAGGAGATTAGAATGGGAAGAGAAGACAGAACAATGCAGCAAGGAAGCTTAAGATCTTCAGTTCTGGCATGTTGAAATACTGATGGATAATTGTAATTTGTTTTCAGGATTTTTAATTATAGAAGTGGTATAAATAATCACCTCTCATTCACTAATGAGAGTCCTTGTGCTCAGATACACAGGGAGGCTTTTGTTAGGTGTCTTTCAAAATGCACCTGTTAATGAGGTGTCTTGCAGGCAGTGGGGTTTTGGGAGAAGCAGCAACGATTACTGAAATCAGATTCACGGGAAGAGGCAATCAATACCGATGAAAAGACACTAAAGTGAAAACCCAGACATTGGTGGGGTTTGGTTTGCTTTTGATTTGGGGTTAGAAGATTATGCAATGTCGTACTGTAGGAAGTGGCAAAGGAAATTTCACAACCAGGTCCTTTTGACCCCCAAAGCTCCTGCTGTTTCCAACATATGACACGACTTCACACAAACAGATGTTCCACACATATTGACCATCTCGTTGAAACATTCTCTGCAGCACTTTCCTGGTGAACCAGCTGCTTACGTGTTCTGTCAAAGATGGAACATTCTCCAGATTGCCTCCCTCTTCTAAAACACAGAAATAACCAGAGTCCTGTTGATGTAATGCCACTGAAACTGGCCATAATTGTTCCTTGCTGCAGGTCTTTTTTACTTTTATCTAGGTTCTGATTTCCCTATACTTTATCACTGATATTATTTGTAGGATATACCAACGAAAGGGAGTATCTTTTAAAACTCCCTCTGGAGGAATTTACTTAGGGAAGGATCAAGGACATTCCCCCCAATCCCTATCCTCTCTCTCTTCCTTTAGTAAAATAAATCTATATATTAATTTGTCAGTGATGCTGTTTCCAGCCTCCCTTGTTGCTAGGTGTGGCCATGTGACTAAATTCTGACTAAAGGTGAGAAAGTAGAAATAATATATGTTAATTCTAGGCTATCCCCTAAAATGAGACGTATTCCCTCCTACCTTTCCCCCTTTCCCTGATTCCACTAGCTTAAATGTGTATGTGTGATGGGTGGAGCTCCAACAGCCATCATGGGCCTGAGAAGGAAGCTTCATATAGAAAGGTGGCAGAACAAGATGGCAGAATGAGCCTTGGCTTTCGATGACAGTAGAACCACCATACTAGCCTTGGAATGGTAGTGGAACTTCCAAGAAATGTGAACTATCTTGTATAAGCACAGCACTCTTATTTTGGGTTATTTTGTTATAGCACTCAAGGCTGCATTCTGGCTATTAAATGTAATCTTATGAGTGAGGCTGCTATGGTTGTCAATCCTGAGGACAACGTTCTAGCAAGCCTCCTGTACATTTATCAAATAAGGTTTGTTCCTGTTGATTTCTAGAAATAACTGTAATAGCATAGGGATTGTTATGGATGATTACGAACTACAGGAAATTCAGAGATTCCCAAACTATTCCCTGGAGACCACATATCCTTCAGTGGTTAAGAAGAAGTTTTCTGTGATCAAGTAAGTCAGGATAAACTATATACTATATTCCTACACTTGAAGACTCATGTGTGTTAAATTCTCACAGAAGTCTTGAACTAAAGAAACCTATGTAACTTCTCTTTTTCTCTCTTTTATAGAACTTAAAAAAAATTGACATATAAGTCATGTATCAAACAGTACAGAAGAACTGCATTACATCTCCACAAATGATCACAGAGTGAATATCTAATTTATCATCATACAAGTTTAAAAATGGCACATGTTGTAGATAATCTAGATACTTTCTCAGCCTCCCTCTCAATCACCATCTCATTTCCTTTTATTCTTCCCCAAGATGATTATTGTCTTCACTCCTAACACCATAGTGCAGTTTTCCAGTTTTGAACTTTATATAAATGGAAGTATGAGGTATATGGTCCTTTGTGTTTTGCTTCTCTCATTCAACATCATGTTTGTGAGATCCATTCATTTGTTGGATGGAGCTTGGTTTATTCATTTTCTCTGCTATATAGTATACCCTTGTCTAATTATATCAAATTATTTGTCCATTCTAACATCAATAATCTTTTGGATTATTTCCCTTTAGGGACTATTGTGACAAATGCTGTTGTGAACGTTCTTGTAGCTGTCTCTTGCTAAGCATGTGAATGTATTTCTGTTGTTCACATACCTAGGAGAGGAATTGCTAGATTATCAGATATGTTTAACTTAAATAATGCCAAACAGTTTTCCAAAGTAGCTAAACTAGTTTACACTCCCACCAGCACTGTATGAGAGTTTGAGTTGGTACTGTAAGATACTTCAATTTTAGTTATTCTGGTGGGTATGAAGTAATATCACATTGTGGTTTTAATTTTCATTTCCCTGCTGACTTGTGAAGTTGAATCCTTAGAACTGTTTTTTTTTTAATAGACTATTTAGTCAAGTCACTTGTACCCTTTTTATAGGGTTGTTTGTCTTTATTTTTGTATGAGTTGTCAGTGTTATTTATATTTTTTGTGACTTGTCTCACCCTCTTAACATTGTCTTTTGATGAACAGAATTTCTTAATTTTGATATAATCCATTTTTTCATTCTTTTTATGTTGAATGAATTTTGTCATACTTAAGAAAATGTTCTCTATCCTGTTCATGAACATATTCTAACATTATTTTCTAAAGTTTTAGTATTTTATCTTTTACATTTAGGTCTATAATTCATCTGAAATTGATTCTTTTGTATGGTATGAGGTAGGGTTTACATTTTTTTCCATATATAAATCCAATTGGCCCAACACCTTTATTGAAAACAATTGTTTTCTCCCATTGTACTTCAGTGCCACCTTATCTGTAAATCAGGTGTCCATATATGCATAATCTGTTTCTGGACTCCACTCTGTTTCACTGGGCTATTTTTCTACCCCCGGGTCAAAGCACCACACTATCTTAATCACTGTAGCTTAATAAGCCTTGGTACATAATTTAATTATATAATATACAAATTTAATTTGATTTCATTTAATTGCTTGGTAAAGCAATTTCTCTATTTTGTCTTCTTCAAGAATGTCTTGACTCTCTCTATTTTTATTCTTGTTCTTAAAATTACTAAGAAACTGTTTTAAAATTTGTCAAGGTGATTATAAACTTTTGAATTTCTGTTTGTAATTCTGTTCAGTTTGCTTTAAAATATTTGAATACACTTTAGTAAGTGATAGAGATGTATAAGTTCTTTTCTTTGTTTGTTTGTTTGTTTTGTGGTACGCAGGCCTCTCACTGCTGTGGCCTCTCCCGTTGCAGAGCACAGGCTCCGGACACGCAGGCTCAGCGGCAATGTCTCACGGGTCCAGCTGCTCCGCGGCATGTGGGATCTTCCCAGACCTTGGCACGAACCTGTGTCCCCTGCATCGGCAGGCGGACTCTCAACCACTGCACCACCAGGGAAGCCCAAGATGTATAAGTTTATACTCAATTGTGAATTGATGCTTTTCTCATAATGAAATGCCTCTGTGTATCTCTAGCAATGTGTTTTGCCTTAAAGTTTACTCTGTTTGATATTAATATAGTTACACAAATTTTATTTTGTTAATATTGCATGGTATGTGTTCTTTCATGCTTTTACTTCAAACTTTCTGTATGCTTATAATTTATGTACATGACATGTAAGCAGCATATCGCTATTTTTATGGAAACATGTAGTCCGTTTACATTTAATGTAATTTAGACATTTAGTTTTTAAACTAACCATATTAATACTATTTTCTGTTTGTCCCAACTATGTTTCTTGGTCTCCCCTTTTTTTGCCTTCATTTGGATTTTTTGAGCAGTTTTGTCTCACTTCTTTCCACCTCCCCGTTCTTGTTTGGTTGTTAAAAACTCTTTTACTATTCTTTTAGTAGTTACCTTAGTGGTTACAGTCTGCATCCTTGATTTTTCATAATGTAATATCACTTGGCAATTTGATCTCTTCTTGGACAATGCACTGAGTTTAGAATAACAGTTGCCCTTTTCCTAACACATACTATTGTTTCTATGCATTTTAATTTTATGTCTACGTATCTCTCCTTTAACTAAAGTCTGCTAAACATGGATTACCTGATATTTATTTGTTTGAAAATACTTTAGTTCACTTTCATTATTGAAAGTATTCTCATTGCTCAAAGAATTAGATTGACAATTATTTTCTTTCAGCACTTTGAATGAATATGTCATTACGTTGTCTTCCCTTTATGATTGTTTCTGTTGCAGTATGAGCTGTAAGTCTAATTTTGACTAGTTTGAATGTAACTCACTTCTTATTTCTGACTACTTTTGAGAGTTTATTCTTTGTCTCCAAATGACAGCAGTCTTATCCTGCTGCATCTGTGTGCTGTTTCATTTTTATTTATTCTGCTGCAGGTGTGTAGGGCTTCTTGGATATATGGATTGATATATTTTATTAGTCCTAGAAAATTCCAAGACTGTCTTTTCTACTGCATGCTGTCTGTCTTCTTTCTCTGGGACTTCAATTTCACATAACTTCTTAGGACTTTTCTTATGTTTCTTAACTTCTCTTTTGTATTTTCAGTCCTACTGTCACTCTTCATATTTCATTCTGGATATTTCCTTCTGATGAATATTCCAAAACTCTAGTTCTCTTTCCAAGTACATTTAACCTATTGTTAAATCTGTCCACCTGTCCACTGAGCTTTTAATATTGATCATTGTATTTTTCACTTTCTATTTGATAACTTCTTATGGTCTTTATTTCTTTGCCAAAATTTTAATCTTGTTGTTTTATTTTTAAAATATAATAATTATGGTCATTTTAAGGCCATCATTTGATATTTTCATCTTCTGGTCCCTCTATGGGTCTAGTTTTTAATATCTGTTATGTTTCTTGGTTTTCATTAGTATTGTCTGGACTTCTTCTCTATCTGGTTATCTTTCACTAAGAGTTCTAAATTGTGCCCCAAAACATCATAGACATAACTTGTGGTCTCAGATGACATTAACTTCTACCACAAAGATGTATACTGCTTCTTTTTTTTAATTTAATTTTTATTTTATGTTGGAGTATAGTTGATTTAAAATGTTGTGCTAGTTTCAGGTGTACTAGATGTATACTGCTTCTGGTAAGCAGTTCAGGACACTGACAATTAAGGTCTATCTCAGTCCAAGTTCAGAGACTTAAGGTAATGTAAAGAAAGCTAAGTCTTTGGGAGAAAAACATTTACTTACAACCCCTCCCCCTTTACCGCTAGCGCATAGCTCTACAGAGGCTCAACACCAAGTAGATGGATTCACCAGGGCTCCCCACATTGGACCCTCAACTGCAATTTTGGCCCTCTAGTTCTTTGTGACTCTTAACAACGTTGTTCAGCTTCTTATCTCCTCAGATATTTCTTCCAAATCGGTAGCCACCTCCTGGGGAAAAGGAATTCTACATGCCAGGCTTACCTTTATGGGTTTCCTTCCTCTACTAGATTTTAGTTCCATAATTCTTCACTGCATTGTTAGCTTAAAATTTTCTGTTAATATTTTCCCAGATTTTCTATTTGTTTTTAGCAAGAAAAATTAGATCTAGCTTCCAAGTTAATTACTCAAAGAGGAAATCCCTGTTTAACTTTCTTTAAGCCAACATTGACCAAACATACTTTAACACAAACATACCTTTTCCATGGAAAATTTGTTAAGGCACTTGGAGAATACAGTTTTGGGAAATGATGATATAATTAACCTAGCACATTAGTATACATTCTGTATGGTATTTTTGTATACAAATGATTCCAAAATATATTTACCATTTTACTTTCTGAGAAAACATTGAGCATTATGAGCACTATTTATTATTGTTTTCTTAATGAATCAAGGTCACAATTATTTTTATACTGCTATTCACATTTTAATAATGATATACATCCATATTTATATGTTCATCTGTTACTATTGAGTTATATTTTATTCACCAACCATCTGGGGGGGAAATACTGAATATTATTTCTTTTATTCCATGAAACAAGGTCATGATCATTAACATTATTTATTGCAATTTTAAAATTATAATTTTCCAGGGGCTGCTGTGGCTTATTCAACCTCAATACTGAGCACCCGATATGTACTGGTCATTATCCTAAGGGTTTTCTTCTGTGCATTCAGTCTCAACAAAGGCCAATGCAACAGGTGCTATTTAAAAAAATTTTTATTACTTATCTCCATGATGTCATTTTATTTTATTTTATTTATTTATTTTTAAACATCTTTATTGGAGTATAATTGCTTTACAGTGGTGTGTTAGTTTCTGTTTTATAACGAAGTGAATCAGTTATACGTATACCTATGTCCCCATATCTCTTCCCTCTTGCGTCTCCCTCCCTCCCAACCTCCCTACCCCAGCCCTCTAGGTGGCCACAAGCACCAAGCTGATCTCCTTGTGCTACGCGGCTATTATTACACCTGATTTTCAGGTAAAGGGTGTAGAGCACAGAGAGATCTGGTAGCATGCTAGGTCACACCGTTGGGGAAGAAGAGGAGCAGGTGCCAACCCATCATTTCAGGTTCACACTGGGTTCCTTAAAAAAAAAAAAAAAAAAAAAAACTGCTCTTTGGAATGAATAGGTCAAAAGAACCCATCATTTGTGTTTCTTAAATGATTAATTTTCATTTTCTCACCTGTCATTTTTGTTGAGTAGCCATCATTGAATCTCTAAATTATATGTGCTCACCCTGTGTGTCTCCATTGTACCACAGAAAGAGTGAGAGTAAACACGTTTTGATGAGGGTGGGAAGGTGCGTCCTGTGATGAAAACACAGACTTTTACTGCCTAAACATCTGCTTCAGCTGCTCACAGGGCTATTCTTTGTTTTTATTTTGCTTACCTCCTCAGTTTTTAGTATAACGAATGTTATGTTGATTACATTAAAAAAACACGAGATTGGAAGATTTGTTCTTTTTTGTTTTGTTTACCACATCTGCATACATATTACACTAAGTCTCTCCATCTTGAAAGAGTTCCCAGGGAAAAACTTTCGATCAAAAAAGGCAGCTTCACAAACTCAGTTCAGTTCAAAAGAAATACTGGCTTTTGCACTGCTAATAGCAGCAATCCACCCGTTTGGTGATGTTTAAGAATTGATTTCCAAGAACTGGTACTTTGAGTGTGGGATGGAAGGGATTTAGAGAGCATCACTGCAGGAATTGCAGGTTGGTGTTTGATACTTGAGTATTAATTGTATGTGGACACTGCACTAGGTTCAGTGGGGATGCAGAAATGCAAGAGCTGCCATTTCATCTGTGCCCTAGAGAAATCTTCAGACCAGGGACACAGGCGGGTGACTGTCCACTGCAGCTTTGCTTGTAAGAGTAAAAACTGGAAAGTCTCACACATCCATTGGGGGACAGAACAAAATAAATTTTAGCATAGAAACACAATGAGCTTTTTTATATCACTGAAAATGAATTAAATTAGTACAGCAAAAGCATACTGAACAGAACCAAGTAGTTTTTATGGAGCCAGTAATTTATAGTACAGTTGTCCCTCAATATCGGCGGGGGAATTGGTTCCAGGATCCCCATGGACACCAAAATTCCTGATGCTCAAGTCTCTTATATAAAATGGCATATTATTTGCATATATCCTATGCACCTCCTCCCGTATACTTCAGATCATCTCTATATTACTTATAATACCTAATACAACGTAAATGCTATGTAAATAGTTGCCGGCACGTGGCAAATTCAAGTTTCTGGAATTTTTTTTTTTTTTTTTTTTAGTATTTTTGGTCTGCAGTTGAATCTGTGGATGTGGAACCCGCAGGTACAGATGGCTGACTGTACAAAAATATTGGTGGGAAGGATCTAAACCTGCTTCAGTATAGTGGTCATATTTGGAAATAGGAAGGGGATCAGGAAAGGGTCCACAGGGAGCTTCACCTTGCTGTAGACACAGACAGGTAGCCCAGCTCCCCCTTCTGGGAAGGACTGGCTGCCCTGCAGTGGGGTATGTGGACAGACAGCCCTCAGCTGCAGTTCTTTCAGAGCCAGCCTCAGCTGCAGAGTTGCCTTATTTGAGGTCACATCATTGGGGGCAGCTCATACCCAGTGACTGAGGGAGGTTGGGGTTTTGTTTTATACATCTATGTTTTATTTTATCACACCCTGCACCCACCAGGGAAAGATCACTATAGATTTGTAGATTCTGAGTTTTATTTTCCTTTCATTAACTTGAGGAAGGACAGTTTTGCTCACTGAAGTTCATCTTTCAGAGACTGACTTTCTCATGTAAACCATGACTGTATGAATCCAGGCCCCCCAAATGAAGTACTAAATGTATACGTACTTTGAGGGGGGGAAAAGAAAACATAAGTGCCTGACCCTAATACCTTTCTTCTTTCACATAACCATCATCACCAGTATCCTCTTCAACTACTTGCTAAAAACACAGTGGCAGGGAAATGAGGTAAAAATGAGACAGGGAGCGTGTGTGTACACACATGTGCATGCATGTGCACATATGTGTGTGCATGTATGTATGTGTTATGATTTCCAGAACTATAGAGAGTATTAGCTTGTTTGGATTGCATTAATGAAATACTGTAGATTGGGTAAACAATAGACACTTATTTTCTCACAGTTCTGGAGCCTGGAGGTCCCAGATAAAAGTGCTAGCATTTTCAGTTCCTGGTGAGGGCTCTCATCCTGACTTGTGGATGGCCGCCTTCTCCCTGTATCCTCACGTGGCCTTTCCTCAGTGCATGGGCAGGGGAAGAACGCTCTGGTGTCTCTTCTTATAAGGACACTATTCCTAGTAGATCAGGGCCCCACCTTTATAACCTCATTTAACCTTAATTACTTCCTCAGAGGCACCCCCTCCAATGACAGCCATACTTGAGGTTAGGACTTCAAATATGGATTTTGGGATAAGACAAACATTCAGTCCATACCACAGAAGATTAAGTTAGATTCATTCAGAAGCAGAATCTCAAGTCCTGAGTTATTGAAACTGTAGATTTCGGGGAATGGGAACAGAATGGGATGGCAGAGAAACCGTTGGAGGAAAAAACCTTTACCAGAAACAGAGGTGGGAGTCCAGCCTTCAGAGGTAGGTGCCATCAGGAATGGCCTTCTGCTTAACAGAGAACTTGCTTGTACAGCAGTTTTAATTCCTGCATACAGAAGTAACAAGTAGTAAAATGCCTCCAACACCTCATCAGTGAAGACAAAGCTCATAGAAAATGCAAGAGTAGGATAGTGTTTTTCTTGGCAAACTTTCTCGTGTGGGTCCAAAGCAAGATGGTGTTGGCAGGCACCAGTAGAGATGAGAACCGTTATTCCCACTCACCTGCTAATACCCAAGGTTCTCATTTTTAAAAAGGTTTTCCTAAAGGCTTCCATTTTTACCCCTATAATTTTTAGGCTCTTTCACAGTAGGTTATAAGAGTAATTATGTTTATCCTTTATTTGGCTAAAACTAATGAACAAGTGATAAACAACTCAGCATTTTCTCCCCTGTTGAATAATGAATATTAATTTGCCCATCAAAAAGGGACTGGCAGTCACTACCAGTCTTGGCACTGACTCATTTATATGCCAAGGCATCGAAGGGCTGCCACAGTTTTTGTAAGGAAAGTATGTCCAGATGTTCTCGGAGAGCTTAAATTGCTGATGGAACCAATTTGTGGACTCAGCCACATGAGCTACCAGGGACTGAGTTTTGGCTCCAAAGACCTGATTGGAATTGCAGTCTTCTGATGGCATCATAGCCTGTCATTTAACTTCTCAGTAATTGATTTGAAAATGTCTGTGCTTGGGAAATACATCATCAGCAAGCATCAGGAACTTGGCCAAGGGCAGTCTCAGTGCCATCTTTAGTGACATATGGTGGTTTCGGTGCTTCTGATGACACAAGCATATGGACTTTTGGGTTCTCCTCTTGGGAGGAGGGGCTGATGTGTTTAGTCCTATGGACTGGGTTTCTGTATAAACACAACAGTGCTTTGCCTGGACATTCAGAATTTCCTTTGTCCTGAGAATTCTTTGGGTAGCATTTATTAAGGCTCTATCTTCCCACATCAGCAATGGGTGGTCTGATATGACCAAAAGGAAGCAGTAAAACAAAGACAAGTGTCAGCATTTTTGTATTTTTGTAGAACTTCAGAAAAATAATTGTCTTAAATACAAAAGAGACTTGACTTGAAGGAAATAGTAGGAAGTTAAATTATCTCATATTATGAGGCAGATATTTCTAATCTAAATTAAGCTGGAGCTAATGAGAATGTGAACAGAAGTTGATAAATTATTAACTTTTCTGCTCTCATGAGGGAGGACACACTCCCCCTACCTCCAATTCAGCCACCGCTTCAAAGAAACAAGTGGAATCAAACAAGATACCTAGACAACTCACTTCTTGTCTGCTCCCTTCACTCAGAATCCTGACATAGGGTCTTCTGTTGAGAGTCACTGCTGGGATTCAATCTTTCTTTCTTTCTTTCTTTCTTTTTTAACTAAAGGGAAAACCAAAACCATAAAGCATTTATGAATTAAACCTGACACTGTCCCTCATTTATCTCTCATTACCAGATGAGACCAGTACATAACTACATCAGTGCAGTATGTCTTTAAGTTTGAAAAGGATTCCATCAGTGAATAAAGAGGAGGGGGGTGGGGGGAGTGCAAAAACATAAATGGGACAGTGGAACAGTTTTGTGTATTTTAAGATAGTGTGGATTTTAGCATCCACAGTCCACCCCACTTCTGATACTAATTTTAAGTTCAGGGATTTCTCAAAACCACCTTCAGTCCCAATAATTCCCTGGATGAACTCACATAACTCACTGAAAACTGTTATACTCATGGTTATGGTTTATTTCAGGGAAAGGACATCCATTAACATCAATAAGGAGAAGAGACACATGAAGCAGAGCCCTACAGCCCAAATGTGTCCTTTCCCTGTGGAGTCATGGAGAATACTAGCCCCTCATGGCAGCAACACATGACAACATGTATAGAGTATGGCCAACCTGGATAGCTCACTCAGTGTCCAGAGTCTTTATGGTGGCCACATGGTCAACTGCCCACATGGTTGACCTTTAGTTTCCAGGTCCTCTGGGAGTAGAGTGAACACTACAAGACCCAAAGTCCTCATCATAAATCACATTGTTAGACTGTCCGGTGACCAAAGCCCTCAGGTGAACAAAGACACTCCCATCAGGCAGGACATTCCAAGAACCTAGAGATGCCTTCCAGTAGCTTCAGGCAAAGGCCAGACCTCTCTTTGGGCAAGGTTAGATCCTTTACTACCGAGAAAGTGACAATTATTCCAATAATTCCAGAGAATATTTTACAGAGGAATTAACCCAGTTGAGGCTCAGGAGCAAGACAAAAAGTTTGAAGAGTCTTGAGTACCATGCTGGGGATCTGAGCCCTTATCCTGTGAAGAGCAAGAAACTAATCCTCCAGGTGTTGAAGCAAGACCAGATATGGGCTCTGGGAATTTGATTCCAGTGACACGGAAGTAGATGCATTTGGGAGGGGGTGTGTGCACAGGAGCAGACAAGAAGAGAGAAACCAAAAGCAAAAAGACCAGATGACATGTCTCTTAACCTCTGAGACAGCTAAACCCACCCTACAGGTAATGAGAACTTTGTCTCTGAAATCCAAAGCCAGTTTCAGAATTGATCAGAACAAAAAGCACATTTGGCTTTTCTACTTTACTTATTGATAGCAGAATTTAAATTTCAAGAAAAAACAAAATATGGAGATATTAAAAAGGTTTTGCTATTTAAGCAGGCTGGATGTTCAGGGTGAGTACATATGTAATACAGAGGGATCATAGGTGAGTGAGTTCTGATATGGTAAACACAGGAGAGTGTGAGGATGGAGAAATTATGCACCAGAAGGAAGTGTGTGCATAGAAGCTGTTCTAGGATGGGTGCAATGCTCCTCAGCTAAACATGGGGGTGGGAGGAAGAAAGGATGAACAGAGGGTGTAAGGGTGAAATCCCTTCTCTGACCCATGGCACTTCTCATGGGGAAGCTCTAGGTCATCTGGGTTCTCCCAGATAACGGTGACTTCATTTTCCTTCCATTCAGAATAATTTAAATATCTCTACATCTCTCCGAATTTTCATTAAGAAATTCATTTATTTTAGCAATAATTTTTTAACAACATTTCCTGTTAATCATAAGAATGGCATTTCATTAACAATAATTTGCAGACAGGTCACTGGACTAAATATTTTGGTTGCTGTTCTGTATTCCTCCATCCTTGGAGAGGATACTTTTGTCATGGAAGGCGGATGGAGAAGCAATCTGTAAAGCACAGACTACACTTGAAATTCTGATGATTTGAATGGGAACACTCTGGTCTCCCCCAGGACTGAGTCCTTTGCATGGATGGAGCCCATGTGGGGTTTGTGGATGCAGGATGAGCCATGGAGGGACTCCAAAAACATCTGGAGACATCACCCTATGCACACTCTAATCCAAAAGAAGCCACAAAACCCCTCATCAGCCGGATGTGTTGCAAATCTCTGGGAGACAGAAGGAAAAGAGTCAGATAGTCGGAGGGTGCCAGGTCTCTGAACAGGCAAATCCTTTGTGAGATTACTGAGATGGAACCTGTATTTATAATAATGTGCTGTTGTAATCCAGTGACGCTGCAAGAAGGGACAGGAAATTACTGATTAAATCTCAATGAGCAAATGTTCTAGTGCAACTTCCCAGGGAATATATAAAGCTCGATGATCCTCAGGACACACCTCTATCCCACAAGGAAGGAAGCTCAAGGTTCCTTTGGGGGGTTTCCTAGCGACCTTGGGAGCCAGAAGAGATAAGGGATCGTGACTTAGAAACACAGTTGAAGCAGCCCCTAGAGTAATTGTCACTTCTGTGCCATGGGTCGTCATTATGGGTGTAATTAAGGAACGGAAGATGCTCTGTTGGGGGAAGCTCAGAGTGATTATTTAAATGAAGGCTCATAAGATAGGTTAAAGAACAGAGTATTCTAAAAATAAGTAAGCCAAATTATCCATCATGTTCAAGTTATTTAGCCACTGGTTGAAAGGAAAAGTCTCACACGAGGAAAGATAATTAGGATTTCAGGTCGCTGTGATCATGGACCACATCAGAGAGTGGGTTTGGCCAATGCCGTCCATGTCCTGATCAGACTTGTGCGGGTTGATCTGTGTGACTAGAGCCCCAGATGCCCCAGCATGCACCATTACCCAGGCTTTTGACACATCTTTTTCTCACTAGTGATGATGTCTATCACCAGGGAATGGTTTTTCTGGACAAATACAGCCACTTGCTCAGATTAAAATATATTGTGTGCATTCACCAACATTCTTTCTTTACACTCCTTTTTGTGTTGGGGTTTTCATCAGTTTCTCGAGCTGCTGTAACAAAAGACCACACTGGGCATCATAAACAACCGAATCTATTCTCTCACAGTTCTGGAGGCCGGCCGTAAATCCGACCTAGGTGTGGGCAGGCTTGATTCCTTTTGTGGCTGTGAGGAGGGATCTCTCCCAGGGCTCTCCCCCAGTTCCCGGTGGTTTCCTGGGGATCTTTGATGTTCCTTAGCTAATGGCAACATAACTCCAATCTCTGCCTTCATCTTCCCATGGTCATCTTCTCCCTGTGTCTCTTCACATCATCTTGACTCTGTGTCCAAATTTCCCCTTTTTATAAGGACAGGTGAGGGTCACCCTAATGCTCTCATTTTAATTTGATTACTTCTGTAAAGAGCTTCTTTCCAAATAAGGTCACCTTCTCAAATTCTGGGGTTTTTCAATACTTGGGGGATAAAATTCAACCCTTAACAGGGTTGCATTAGATTTCTGTAATGTTTGAATTTGAGGGGGTACCAAAGTGTGTCACCCCAAAATATATCTTTTTGGCATACGTATTATTTTGAGCTAAAGTTTACTGAGAACCAGAAGATACAAAAAAAGCTTTAAAGACTGGGCAAAATTTTCCTATTTTAAAGGAAATTTGCATTTATAAAGGAAATTTCCATTTGTAGAGATGTGTTTCTCTCCTTCTTAAAGGAAGAGGAGGACTCTTAACCCTTATCAGTGGAGGAGGCACCAACTTAATCTGCACAACAAACCCTACTAAACAACCCTTATTTAGCATACTTTTCCTGGCCACTTTCCCACCACTTGCCTCCCCTGCCCAGAAACAAAAAAAACCCTCTTCCTTTGTTCATATTTAAGCCCACATGATAGGGATAGAGTAGCATAATTAAATAGTTAATTTAGAAATCCCACTAGGGGATTAAGGACAGAAAGGGAATTTTAAGGAAGTTTGGGAGACTGTTGTAAGCTAATGAGCACTCAAGAAAAGAATCCAGTAACCAAGCAACAATCTACTCTACCTTGAAGGAAGACCATGTGCATTCAAGCACCAGGCACACTCAAGCCACAAGTCCTGATAGTTAAAACATAAGACAATAGATATGGGGTCTGAATCTTGTTACATGAAGTCAGAGAGTTAATGGTCCTTGAAGAATAGCATTTCTGCATGTAGCCAAGACAGGAATATAAGTGAAAGGGGAAAGAAACTAGGTGAAAGGGGACATTATACTGAAACCTGAGATGAATTACCATATTTTAGTATATATCACCACCCTTTTGTTAATGTAAATATAATTTAAATAGCGCCATGACAGTCCTGGTTAAACCATATAGGGTCAAAGGAGGAACTAATGATGTATGTCTTGATGTCTGCCAAAGAATGAGGAAAAAGTGGTCTTGTCTCCTCTCTACTTTTTCTTTGATTATAAAAATGTAGCCCTCTTTGTTCTCCGGGCTGTGCTCCCTTGCCTGCCCACTTGTATCTCTCACAAGTATCCTATGCTAATAAATCCACTGTTTGCCTATCCCTTTGCCTCATGCTGACTTCTTTCTGTTATGAGACAAAAGAACCTGAGCTTCAGTAAACCCTAACACCAGATGAGTGGTTTCAATTAAAAGACAGTGGGTTTGAGTCCCCTCTAAATCAGGGACCACGGATTCAAGTCCCATCCAAGAAAGAATGCGTTTTCACAAGTTCTAACCACGTTTTTGAATTAGTCCTCTCTAGGTGCTTCCATGTATATGCACAATGCATTTGTTAATAAACTTCCATTTTTCTCTTGTTCATCTGTCTCTGGCCAGTTTCATTTACAAAGCTCCAGCCACGATCCTAGAAGGGTAGAAGAAAAAACATTTTTCCTCACTGACAATTTCTTCTAAATTATAGGAGAAAAAAATGGCAAGCCTGGATGATCACATTTTACATGAAAAGGCCAAGTCGAAACAGGATCCCTCATGAACGCTCTTGGGTGGATGGCCACAAGGTTTGATTTGTGTATTTCCATAGGCTCCTCCCATCAATCCATGGAGAGCTGCTCTGGACGGTGAGCAACAAAGTCTCCCCCATGAGGCTTTGCGAGCATAGTAGCTTTTCCTGTTACAGGTTCAGGTTCAGGGTTCTGTACCATGTTCTGCCATCTTGCCAAGGGAATTATAGATTTTGCATATAGCAGCACAGAACCATCCAAAAGCAATGATTATAATTATAGTGCCTTCAAACTTGATTTCCTGGCCTTAAATGGACTTTGACCAATGTATTTCTGCAGAACATTGC
Source organism: Mesoplodon bidens (assembly GCF_964165515.1). Taxonomy (NCBI): domain Eukaryota; kingdom Metazoa; phylum Chordata; class Mammalia; order Artiodactyla; family Ziphiidae; genus Mesoplodon; species Mesoplodon bidens. Next base: position 183,799,315 of record NC_138177.1, read on the forward strand.
CTGGATCTTCCTTGGTGGAGCTTACAAATAATGATGTTTTGTCCCAGTTGAATACAGCAAATTGGGTGCAGTGGAGCAAACACTAGACAGCTCAAAGATGCAATAGTGGCTCTGGAGGGCAAGATGGTTTGGTGAGAACAAATAGGGACAAAGATGAAAAAAGCTGGTGAGGGACCTGGAAAGGAGACAAGGGCCACCTCCCTGCCCACATCTGATCCTGCTGCCCTTGCTCTGACTCCTGAAACTCTGGGTGCAGAGTTCAGAACAGCATCCAAGGGTGTTGACTTTAGAGTCTGAATCCCAGATGAGATTCATCCCGGCTGTGTGCCTTTGTACAAATGTCTGACCTCACCTTCCTTCTCTGTAAATGCGGATGTTAAGACCTACCTCAAAATCAGGATGAAATGCAGTTGAGTCATGACAGTGTTAGAGTTAACTCGAGTCTGTGTTCCTGGTAAACAGTGACTGTTTCAGAAAGCCCCCACCTCAGACTTTTGTGATCCTAGAATGGCTTACTGCAAAGACCCCCTCCTGACGTGACTTAGATGACAAACACAGTGCCCCTCTACTTGCTTACCTACAATGAGGCCTGACATAGACCCTCCAAATTCCTATTCTTTGCCTCACAAATGACTTGCTTCATTGTGCCTGCTGATCAATAAAAATAAAATGCTTGTTAGCAAAAGTTTAACTAAACATTTCTCCTTCTTCTGGACCCTTGGACTTTGACCTGTGACTCAGCCCGAGGCAGCCCACAGCCCTTCCTGGAAACAGGCTGGCCACTGTCCCACCCTCCCACACCCCTTTCTTTCTAGTTCTGCTGACTCCTCCTCATAAAAGGAAAACATGTCCTGCCTGGCCTTTGAGATACTTGCAGATCTCACAGGTGGGAGCTTTGCCCACTGCAATAGTCCCTTCCCCCTTCTTACACTAATCCTTTCAGAATCATCTCCCCAACCTAAGTCTTCATTTGTTTTTTATGGGCGTGGGCGACCTGCATTTGAATGTGACCTTGCACAAATATCTCCTTTCCTTTCTCTGTTAAATGGAGATGTTGAGACCTGCTTCAGAGAATTGGTATTAAAGATAATAAAAATAGGGAGATAAGAAAAACACAGGGCATATGCGTGAATGAAATGGTTCCTGTTGTAAACTGCTGCTTAGAAGACCGTGTAAGCTGTTCTGGGGAATAAACCAAATCTTTAAACCTACAAGATAAGCATGACCATCTTTGGGGCCAGTTCAAAGTCCATGGGAACCTAAAAGATCCTTACCATTCTGTTGTTAAGAGCTAAGTAAGGGCAGATGGATAAACAAACCAATTGATGAGCACATTGACCCACATTAGCAGTTCTATTCCAAATTCCTAGATTTGAGTAGACACCTTCATTAGTTCTGTTTTGGATAGTACATGAAGCTTTCTCAAATACGGGTGGACTTACAGAGACTTGTGGGCTCTGCCTAAACATTAGGAGTCACAAAAAACATTTAGATGCATGATTCTGACTTTGATGGAGCACAGGTGACGCTTTCCTGGAAGAACAAGAGGATTCTGCTTTTGTAACTCATCAAATCCAGATTCATAAGCTGGAGTCACAGGAAGGAATTGGATGACTGGCCACGTTGCCTGTTCTTAATTCTACATATCTGCCTTCCTAACAGTATGTTGGCATTCCTCTTGGGTTAGAGTGGTTATTTTATTGTTTCCCTTCTTTAGATAGAAGTAGTAAGCAATCGAGGGATCCCTTACTGTGTTCAAGGTTCTGTTCAAGGCTCTTGAGAAACACTGGTGAGAAAAACAAGAAAAGTTTCTGCCCCAAGAGAACCTGAATTCATAAATAGGTCTTGAGAGTGACTGTGGAATAGGAAACTGAGGTCAACATGACAAAGGCATCTGTCTTCATGCATCTGGACACCCCATAATATTTCTAGAGTTGTCTGGGACCATCTCATGACTTTTTATTTTTTATCCTTGGGTTGGCCTAATTATTTCCACTTCCCAGCTACCCCTACCCCCCATATTTAATCCATGAAGAAGCCAAGGGTGCCTGTTAGTATATTATTTATCACACACTAAGGGCGTCTCCACAATAAGATGCCAAATGCATCATCTCATAAAATTTACTGGGAAGTAGAAAAGAGAAATTAAACACAGAAAGCTGTTAGATATTATGCAAAATTAAACATGTTACCTGCTCCACTCTGCCAGCCCATGTTTCTGAGTGATAAATCCACCCGCCCTGGAAGAAGTGTGTGGTTGTAATTAATATCTACAGTGTAGACCAAGCCATTTTCAAGAGCCACGGGAGCTGGGAAACCTAAAAAGTGCTCAGTTCCAGGAATGAACTAGCCAAAGAACGTCCTTCCTTGGAGGAGATGAATAGCAATGCCTATCTACACACAAACTGAGCTAGAGGATATTGAAAATAGCCCAGGGGAGCAAAACAGTAATAATAGCTAAATACTCATAATTCTCTTTGTCTTAGGAGGAGAAAAACACCGATTGCAATTGCTAATTTACTCATTAATAGATTTTGAAAAATTTGAGATACCATATAACCAGCATTAAATCATTAACCAGAACTTTATTAACATCTGTGAAATCTCCTTATTCTCCTTCAGTCATTAATCCCCACAATCCACCCACCCACCCACCCATGGGGAACCACTCTCCTGACTTCTAATATCATAGATTAGTTTTGCCCTATTTTTGAACTTTCTGTAAATGGAATCATACGATATACACCCTTTTGTGTCTGACTGCTTTCACTAAACATTTTATCTGCAAGATTTGTCCTTCTTATGAGAGTTGGAGTTTATTCATTCTCTGGGAATGAACCAAAATTATGTTATTGCTATGAGCTCTGGGGAAATTTTCAGGTTGAGGCTATTGAAGATAATGCTGCTGTGAACATTCTTGTGTGTGTCTTTTGGTGGAAACATATGTCTCTATCTATTTGGAATATAGGACTAAGAGTGGAATTGTTGGGACAGACAGTCAATTTTCATTATTCACAATACTTGTCTTACAAAGTCACTGCAAACACTGACTTAGCAAATACTGAGACTGCTCCTAGGGGAAATACAGGGTTAGCTTCCTGTGAGCCACTTGTTAAAACATTTTCATCACCTGATCAATACATAACCTTGTCTTATGTGTGTTTCTGATTAAAGACACCTTATTTAATTTATACTGTTAACTCATTAGCCTTGAACTCACTGACAACAGCACTATAACTCATGCCAGAATGAAGCCCATCTAACACACATATTTTCTCCATAAGGCACATCACAACCTTCTTTTGCTTAGAAACGCAGGAAAAGACTTCAACACTATGCTTGGGAGCATTTTTAAAGCAAAAACACCAATAAAAGACACACACATTTGAAAAAAAACCCATGGTACTAAATAGACCATGAAATGGACACCTGTTTACAGTATGAGAGCTGAAGCAACACAGCAGAGCATAATTTTGTTTGACCTCTGTTGTTCTGTGCACGTCCATGAATTTCAGTGGAAAGCCGTAAACATTAATTTGGGGATTCCAAATAAATTTTAGTGAGTATATCAATTTGCAAATATGAAATCTGCAAATAATAAGGATCAACTGTGTACTCAGTTTTAGTAAATAATGACAAAGAATTTTCCAAAGTGGTTGTACAAATTACAATTTTGAGAAGGGGGTAGGTGAAAATGATATCTTAAATTTCACTTTTCTAAAGATGAGTATGACTGTTAGTGTGTGATAGAGTTGGTTGTGCCACATTATAACTGGTCTTTTTTTTTTTTCAATTTTAGCGATTCTACTGGGTGTAGCTGTCACCCTAGTGTTACGAGTTTGCATTTTTTGAAAACAAATAAGGTTGAGCACCTTTACACGTTTGTCACCCATGTGGATATTCTCTTCTGGAAATGCCTGTTTATGTTATTGCCTAATTTTTCTATTGGGTGGTCTGTCTTTCCAACTGATTTTCAGAAGTTAGTTATCTATTCTAGACATGAGGCCCTTGAAAGATATATGTATTAAGAATATAGCTCTCATTTTACAGCTGCTTTTCATTCTTTCAATGGTATCTTTTGTTGAATGTATGTTCTTAACCTTAATATTGTATAATTTTATCATATTTTCCCAATATGTTTAATGTTTTTTGTCTTCAAGCAAAGAGGTCTTTGAGTATTTCAAGTTTACAGAGATGTGCTTGGACATTTAGGTCTCTAATGCATCTGGGATTGATTTTTCAGCATGGTGTGAGTTAGAGATGAAAGCCTATTTTGTTCCACATGATGTCAACTTGACTGAGCCCCAGCTATTGAAAAGATCATGCTTCCCTTACTGCACTCCGATATCAATTAAATGAATCCAATTAATTATTCATTATCTTCCCACAAAGAATATCTCAGCCACAAATGACTTCACTGGTGAATTCCTCCAAACATTCAAGGGGAAAATAACACTAATCTTATGCAAACTCTTTCAAACAATGGAAAAATTGAGAACACTTCACATACTTTTATAAGGCCAACATGACTTTGACAACAGACCTGACAATAATGATATAAGAAAGGAAAATTACAGGCTTATCTTTCATGACCACAGATGAAAAAAACCCTAAATAATACCAGATTGACTTCAAAATGCATTAAAAAAAAAGGATAATACATCACCAACCACTGGGTTTTATTCTATGAATGCAACATTGAAAAATCAATAAATAAAATTTACTACATTTACATAAAAGGATGAAATATCTCACCTTCACTTCAGTAGACACAGGAAAATCACTGGACATATTCAACACCCATTCATAAAAAGCTCTCAGCAGACTATAAAAAGAATGGAACTTCCTTTATCTGATGAATGCTACCTACTGCAAACATGCTTAGTGGTGAAATACTGAAAGTTTTCTCTTAGTATAAGGAGTAAGACAAAAATGCACACTTCAATACAGTTTCAAGGAAAGAAGACTGATGAAGTCACTGAATTTAATTATAGATTTGTTTAATTTTCCTTTCAGTTCTATCAGTTTTTGCTTTAGGTGTTTTGAAGCTTTGTTGTTAGACACATACACATTTAAGATTTGTCAAGTCTTCTTAGCAAGTTGACCCTTTTATCATTATTTAATATCTGTATTTATTCCTGGTATTAGTTCTTCTTTTGAAGTCTCCTTTGTCACAGATTCATATAGCTTTCTTTGGTTTATTGTCTGGGTGGTGCCTCATTTTCTATCATTTTTCTCCTACCTTCCTTCCTTTCTTCCTTCCTTCCTCCCTTCCTTTTATAAAAGCTTTATAGACATATAATGTACATACTATAAAATTCACCATTTTAATGTGTACAATTCAGTTTTAAAATTATATCCACAGAGTTGTACAACCATTCCCATAATCAATTTTATAACATTTTCATTATCACAGAAAGAGATCCTGTACACACAGCAGTCACTCTCCATTTCCCCATCCTTCCCACCTCCATTCCATCCCCACCCCTAAACTGCAAAGCTCTAGGCAACCACTAATCTTTCTTTCTCTATAGATTTACCTGTCTTGGACTGTTTATATAAATGGAGTTATACAATATATGTTCCTTTGTAACTGACTACTTTCACTTAGTATCATAATTTTTTAAAGGTTGATGTACATTGTAGTATGCATCAGTACTTCATTTCCTTTTATTGCTGAAAAATATTCCATTGTAGGCATATAGCATATTTAAGTTCTCCATTCATCAGTTGGTGAACATTGTGCTGGTTCCACATTTTAGCTATTATAAATAATACTGTTATACACACTGGTGTTATTGTATGGACGTATATTTTCATTTCTCTTGGGTAATACCCAGGAGTGGAACCACTGGAACATACGGTAACTTTTATGTTTAACTTTTTTTTTCCTTTTCTTTCTGTATTTATTGAATGCATACTCATTTCATAAATACTTTTGGAACTGAATACTTTTTGCTGAAAAATGAAACCCAGTTTATCTAACCTAGAAGTGAAGTCAAAACATTTTTAAGCACTTAGGAGATAAGTTATTTAAAAGTTATCTTTCATTTAGTGTTCATGTATTTATTGTCTTGAGTATGAACTGCATTTATCTTTGCCAACAAAAATGTTCTTTTCCTTATGGTTTTCTAGATTTAGCAAGGTAATAAATGTCTATAATTATATTAGTTTTCCTATTTATTGGTTGCAAGTTCGTCTATTTTAAGTATTTATGCCTGAATGTTATTTAAATGAGCTAATGTTGAAGATTCTGGATGACATAAAATGCCTTTTTATTTTTCTTTTGAAATGTATTACTCTAATTTGAATCACAGTTTTAACATGGAGTTTGAGATGCTCATATATGCTTTACTTTTGCTAGAAGGAAAATTATGTAAATGAAGTAGTTCTAAGACGGTCACACTGGTACAATATCTAAATCTAACTAGATTGAGAATAGTCACTTCTTATCTCTAACAATTTTTCATTACAGCACCCTAAGTAGATAGATGAAAAAAGATTACTTGAACCAACATATTTTTTCATAAAGCCTACCTCTTTCTTCCTACCTCTTTTTTTTTAAACATCTTTATTGGAATATAATTGCTTTACAATGGTGTGTTAGTTTCTGCTGTATAACAAAGTGAATCAGCTATACATATACATATATCCCAATATCTACTCTCTCTTGCATCTGTCCCCACCCTCCCTACCCCAACCCTCTAGGTGGTCAAAAAGCACCGAGCTGATCTCCTGGTGCTATGCAGCTGCTTCCCACTAGCTATCTGTTTTACATTTGGTAATATATATATATGTCCATGTCACTCTCTCACTTCATCCCAACATACCCTTTCTCCTCACTATGTCCTCAAGTCCATTCTCTACTTCTGTGTCTTTATTCCTGTCCTGCCCCTAGGTTGTTCAGAAACATGTGTTTTGTTTTGCTTTTTAGATTCTATATATATGTGTTAGTATACAATATTTGTTTTTCTCTTTCTGACTTACTTCACTCTGTATGACAGTCTCTAGGTCCATCCACCTCACTAAAAATAACTCAATTTCGTTTCTTTTTATGGCTGAGTAATATTTCATTGTATATATGTGTTGAATTTTGTGGAAAGTTTTACTGCATTTATTGAGATGATCATATGGTTTTTCTCCTTCAGTTTGCTAATATGGTTGATCACATTGATTGATTTGAGTCTAGTGAAGAATCCTTGCATTCCTGGGATAAACCCCACTTGATCATGGTGTATGATCCTTTCAATGTGCTGTTGGATTCTGTTTGCTAGTATTTTGTTGAGGCTTTTTGCATCTCTGTTCATCAGTGATATTGGCCTGGAGTTTTCTTTCTTTGTGACATCTTTGTCTGGTTTGGGTATCAGGGTGGTGGTGGCCTCATAGAATGAGTTTGGGAGTATTCCTCCCTCTGCTATATTTTGGCATAGAGGGAACTTACCTCAACATAATAAAAGCCATATATGACAAACCCACAGCCAACATCATTCTCAATGGTGAAAAACTGAAACCATTTCACAAGATCAGGAACAAGACAAGGTTGCCCAATCTCACCACTATTATTCAACATAGTTTTGGAAGTTTTTAGCCAGAGCAATCAGAGAAGAAAAAGAAATAAAAAGAATCCAAAATGGAAAAGAAGAAGTAAAACTGTCACTGTTTGCAGATGACATGATACTATACATAGAGAATCCCAAAGATGCTACCAGAAAACTACTAGAGCTAATCAATGAATTTGGTAAAGTAGCAGGATACAAAATTAATACACAGAAGCCTCTTGCATTCCTATATACTAATGATGAAAAATCTGAAAGTGAAATCAAGGAAACACTCCCATTTACCACTGCAACAAAAAGAATAAAATATCTAGGAATAAACCTACCTAAGGAGACAAAAGACCTGTATGCAGAAAACTATAAGACACTGATGAAAGAAATTAAAGATGATACAAATAGATGGAGAGATATACCATGTTCTTGGATTGGAAGAATCAACATTGTGAAAATGACTCTACTACCCAAAGCAATCTACAGATTCAATGCAATCCCTATCAAACCACCACTGGCACTTTTCACAGAACTAGAACCAAAAATTTCACAATTTGTATGGAAACACAAAAGACCCCGAATAGCCAAAGCAATCTTGAGAAAGAAAAATGGAGCTGGAAGAATCAGGCTCTCGGACTTCAGACTATACTACAAAGCTACAGTAATCAAGACAGTATGGTACTGGCACAAAAACAGAAATATAGATCAATGGAACAGGATAGAAAGCACAGAGAGAAACCCATGCAGATATGGTCAGCTTATCTTTGATGAAGGAGGCAAGAATATACAATGGAGAAAAGACAACCTTTTCAATAAGAGGTGCTGGGGAAACTGGACAGCTACATGTAAAAGAATGAAATTAGAACACTCCCTAACACAATACACAAAAATAAACTCAAAATGGATTAAAGACCTAAATGTAAGGCCAGACAATATAAAACTCTTAGAGGAAAACATAAGCAGAACACTCTATGACATAAATCACAGTAAGATCCTTTTTGACCCACCTCCTAGAAAATGGAAAGTAGAAACAAAAATAAACAAATGGGACCTAATGAAACTTAGAAGCTTTTGCACAGCAATGGAAACCATAAATAAGATGAAAGGACAACCCTCAGAATGGGAAAAAATATTTGCCAATGAAGCAACTGACAAAGGATTAATCACCAAAATATACAACAGCTCATGCAGCTCAATATCAAAAGAAACAAACAACCCAATCCAAAAATGGGCAGAAGAACTAAATAGACATTTCTACAAAGAAGATTGCCAACAAATACATGAAAGGATGCTCAACATCACTAACCGTTAGAGAAATGAATATCAAAACTACAATGAGGTACCACCTCACCACAGTCAGAATGGTCATCACCAAAAAGTCTACAAACAATAAATGCTGGAGAAGGTGTGGAGAGAAGGGAACCCACTTGCACTGTTGGTTGGAATATAAATTGATACAGCCACTATGGAGAACATTATGGAGGTCCCTTAAAAACTAAAAATAGAACTACCATACAACCCAGCAATCCCAATACTTGGCATATACGCTGAGAAAACCATAATGCAAAAAGAGTCATGTACCACAGTGTTCATTGCAGCACTATTTACAATAACCAGGACATGGAAGCCACCTAAATGTCCACTGACAGATGAATGGATGAAGAAGATGTGGCACATATATACAATGGAATATTAGTCATAAAAGGAAATGCAAGTGAGTTATTTGTAGTGAGGTGGATGGACCTAGAGACTGTCATACAGAGTGAAGTAAGTCAAAAAAAGGAAAACAAATACCGTATGTTAACACGTATATATGGAATCTAAAAAAAATAAATAAAAATGTTTCTGAAGAACCTAGGGACAGGACAGGAATAAAGACACAGACGTAGAGAATGGACTTGAGGACATGGGGAGGGGGAAGCGTATGTTGGGACAAAGTGAGAGAGTGGCAGGGACATATATACACTACCAAATGTAAAATAGATATCTAGTGGGAAGTAGTCACAAAGCACAGGGAGATCAGCTTGGTGCTTTTTGACCACTTTCTTAGAATTTGTCCACTTCGTCCAGGTTGTCCATTTTATTGACATATAGTTGCCTGTAGTAATCTCTCATGATGCTTCGTAGTTCTGCCGTGTCAGTTTTTCCTTCTCCTTTTTCATATCTAATTCTATTGATTTGAGTCTTCTCCCTTTTTTTCTTAATGAGTCTTGCTAATGGTTTATCAATGTTGTTTATCTTCTTAAAGAACCAGCTTTTAGTTTTATTGATTTTGCTATCATTTCCTTCATTTCTCTTTCATTTATTTCTGATCTGATCTTTATGATTTCTTTCCTTCTGCTAATTTTTTTTGTTGTTGTTCTTCTTTCTCTAATTGCTTTTGGTGTAAGGTTAGGTTGCTTATTTGAGATGTTTCTTGTTTCTTGAGGTAGGATTGCATTGCTATAAACTTCCCTCTTAAGACTGTTTTTGCTGCATCCCATAGGTTTTGGGTCATCATGTTTTCATTGTCATTTGTTTCTAAATATTTTTTATTTCCTCTTTGATTTCTTCAGCAATCTCTTGGTTATTAAGTTGCATATTGTTTAGCCTCAATATGTTTTTTATTTCTTACAGATTTTTTCCTGTAATTGTTATCTAGTCTCATAGCATTTTTGTCTGAAAAGATACTTTATACAATTTCAATTTTCTTAAATTTACCAAGGCTTGATTTGTAACCCAAGATATGGTCTATGTTGCAGAATATTCCATGAGCACGTGAGAAGAAAGTGTATTCTGTTGTTTTTGGATGGAATGTCTTATAAATATCAATTATGTCCATCTTGTTTAATGTATCATTTAAAGCTTGCATTTCCTTATTTATTTTCATTTTGGATAATCTGTTCACTGGGGAAAGTGGGGTGTTAAAGTCCTCTTCTATGCTTGTGTTACTGTCGATTTCCCCTTTTATGGCTGTTAGCATTTGCCTTATGTATTGAGGTGCTCCTATGTTAGGTGCATAAATATTTACAATTGTTATTTCTTCTTCTTGGATTGATCCCTTGATCATTATGTAGTGTCCTTCTTTTTCTCTTGTAATAGTCTTTATTTTAAAGTCCATTTTGTCTGATATGAGAATTTCTACTCCAGCTTTCTTTTGATTTGCATGGAATATCTTTTTCCATCTCCTCATTTTCAGTCGTATGTGTCTCTAGGTCTGAAGTGGGTCTCTTGCATACAGCATATATTTGGGTGTTGTATTTGTATCCATTCAGCCAGTCTGTGTCTTTTGTTTGGAGCATTTAATCCATTTTCATTTAAGGTAATTATCAATTTGTTTGTTCCTATTACCATTTTCTTGATTGTTTTGGATGTGTTATTGTAGGTGTTTTCCTTCTCTTGTGTTTCCTGCCTAGAGAAGTTCCTTTAGCATTTGTTGTAAAGCTGGTTTGGTGGTGCTGTAGTCTCTTAGCTTTTGCTTGTCTGTAAACATTTTAATTTCTCCGTCCAATCTGAATGAGATCCTTGCTGGCTAGAGTAATCTTGGTTGTAGGTTTTTCCCTTTCATCACTTTAAATATGTCCTGCCACTCCCTTCTGGCTTACAGAGTTCCTGATGAAAGATCAGCTGTTAACCTTATGGGGATTCCCTTGTATGTTATTTCTTGTTTTTCCCTTGCTGCCTTTAATATGTTTTCTTTGTATTTAATTTTTGATAGTTTGATTAATATGTGTCTTGGCTTGTTTCTCCTTGGATTTATCCTGTATGGTACTCTTTGTGCTTCCTGGACTTGATTGACTATTTCCTTTCCCATATTAAGGAAGTTTTCAACTATAATCTCTTCAAATATTTTCTCAGTCCCATTCTTTTTCTCGTCCTCTTCTGGAACTCCTATAATTCAAATGTTGGTGCATTTAATGTTGTCCCAGTGGTCTCTGAGACTGTCCTCAATTTTTTTCATTCTTTTTTCTTTATTCTGCTCTGCCATAGTTATTTCCATTATTTTATCTTCCAGGTCACTTATCCATTCTTCTGCCTCAGTTATCCTGCTATTGTTCCCCTCTAGAGAATTTTTAATTTCATTTATTGTGTTGTTCATCCTTGTTTGTTTGCTCTTTAGTTCTTCTAGATCCTTGTTAATCATTTCTGTGTTTTCTCCATTCTATTTCCAAGATTTTGGATCATCTTTGCTATTATTACTCTGAATTCATTTTCAGGTAGTCAGCTTATTTCTTCTTCATTTGTTTGGTTTTTACCTTGCTACTTCATCTGCTGTGGGTTTCTCTGTCTTCACATTTTGCTTAAATTACTGTCTTTGAGGTCTCCTTTTCACAAGCTGCATGTTTGTAGTTCCTGTTGTTTTTGGTGTCTGTCCCCAGTGGCTAACTTTGGTTCAGTGGGTTGTGTAGGCTTCCTGGTAGAGGGGACTAGTGCCTGTGTTCTGGTGGCTGAGACTGGATCTTGTCTTTCTGGTGGGAAGGACAGAATCCAATGGTGTGTTTCGAGTGTCTATGACCTTATTATGATTTTAGGCAACCTCTGTGCTAATGGATGGGTTTGTGTTCCTGTCTCGTTAGTTGTTTGGCATATGGTGTCCAACACTGTATCTTGCTGGTTGGTGAGTGTACCTGGGTCTTAGGGTTGAGATGGAGATCTCTGGGAGAGTTTTTGCCATTTGATATTACATGGAGCTAGGACTTCTCTGGTGGACCAATGTTCTGAACTCAGTTGTCCCACCTCAGAGGCATAGGTCTGACACCCAGCCAGAGCAACAATACACTGTCAGCCACATGGCTGTGGACAGCTAGATAGATACTTTTGGAGATGGAGTTGAAAAGGAGCAAGCTCCAAGATTTTCTGAAACAGGGAAAGCAATTCAGCTCTTATCTTTTAAAATTTCCTTTCTTCTACTTTCCTGGTGGTTTTCCCTTGACCTTCTTTTCTAAATCTTTTTCCAGATGGAAATTCAGATCTTGAGTTTCAACCTTTCTTCTCTTTTAATATTTGTATTTAAGGCTAGACATTCCCCTCTAAGTATTATTCCAAGAATCTTTATTTGCTTTATTTTATTCATTACTCATTAGCTGGCACAATTTTAGGGGGAAAGAAGGGAGAATTAATGAAATATTTGACTAATCTTTAGTAACAAGAAAGCAAAAACAAGGAATATTAAACACCTGAATCGAACTGTAAATAAGTTGTAAGATGGCAGATATAAGCCAAATGTATTAGTCACTATGCAATATATAAGTGGACTTAACACCTCAAACAAGGTGAAGATAATGATTATCAAACTGTAGATTGGGATTGACTTATATACACTAATATGTATAAAATGGATAACTAATAAGAACTTGCTGTATAAAAAATAAGTAAAATAAAATTTAAAAATTCAAAAAAATTGTAACAAATAAAAGCTTATACATGCTTACAAGAGAGATATACTTTAAACATGAGGACTCATAAAGATTGAAAGTAAATGTATAAGGAAAAAGCTACCCATTGTGAACTTGAACCAAAGGAAACCTGAGAGAGCTGCACCTAACATTATACAAAGTAAACTGTAAGGCAACCAGCATCACTAGATATTTAGACATTTCATAATTTTAAAAGGATTAATCAAGCTGGAAGATATCACAAACTTAAATATGTAAGTACCCAAAACCTCAGAATATATAAATCTACAATAGACTTAACTACAAGAAAGAATATTAACATACGACCAATGTGGACATTTTGACAAACTCAATCATGAATAAAACGAGAAGATAAAAAATCAGGAAGAAAATATGTCCATACAGGACAACTAACACAAGATCCAATTGATATATAGAAAACATTGCACCCAACAAGGGAATGCACTTTTCTTTTTCAGGTGCATGGGATCATTTACCAAGATTGACCATATAGTGCCCCATAAGGAAGCAGCAAAAAATCTCATAGGATTAAAATTATTTAAATAATTCAGAGTATATTCTCTGGCCACAATGGTTTTAATCTAGCAATCAGCAGAAAATCCCCTAATGCCTAGAAATTAAACTGTTCATCTCTAAACAATCCATAGCTCAAGAGGAAATTACTCTTAAAATTATATTTTGAATTGAATGGTAATGAAGATATGCCATGTGTGGACCTCCCCAGCATCCAGCTAATCCAGACTTAATCCTTGCCCAAAAGTATGTCTCTAGAAAAGTGCTCCAGTGTTAAGGCCTGAGTGTGTTCTGATTGGTCCATGCCCATCCTTTGCCACATGCTCAGTGTCTAAATATCTCCTCCCCAGTTAGAGCCATTACCTTGTATCTTCTACTGAACCAACACACTACCATAACCCATGGTGCACTCAATCAGTCTTTGTTGACAGCAAATACCTATAACTAACTCTGGTTCTCGTTGGTAGGACTATCTTTGCAAAGTGGAAAATACTTTTTTTATTCTAAGAAGGAGAAATGGGTTTGAAGCTTTAGAAATCTCTGGTCACCCTATTAACTAATTCATGTTATTATTCATGCTTTTCCTACTCTTTTAAATCACCACCTTAAAGATACTTGACTTCCAAAGGACAGACTTCTTCCAAGTGGAAGTTTCATTTCAATTACCATATCCACAGCCCGATTCGACATACCCTCAAGCGGCATACTTAACATGAAAGCCTGTTTAATTGCTAGCAAATGGTAGAATAATCTTTGAAACTGTGTAGCAAACATAATTAATTGAAATAATCTCAATTGTGTTTCATGTGGTAATAACCACTTATGTAAGATTAACATCATAGGAAGAAAAGACAGGAGAGGTGGTGGTGTGTGCCTTAAGTGGCAGGCTTTACAGTCATTCCTTCTGCCCTTTCATCTGCTGGTCATCTTTGTATACCTGTGCACTTATTTTCAGATGAATGAAATAATGAATCATTGCCATAGAAACTGTCAGAGCAACTGAATAATTGGCTTTGTACTTATTATCTTAGTCCTTTGAATTGAATGCATGAAACCAGAATCCAAAAACGGAGGCAGAAAAATAAACTTAACAGGAAGATATTTTTCACAGGAGCCAGGAAAGCAACAGATTCATTCATTCAGTCATCAATTCAAGACCCATTGAATTACTGATTACCCTTGGAGTTCATGATTTTATCGGACTCTACCACAAGGCCGTCGAAACCTAGAATTTGTCCCCAAGGTAATAATAAGAGGACAAATAAAACCCCAAAATCTAGAGCATCTAATCTGTCCCAGGCATTCTCTTATTTCTCTCTTAGATCTTTTGACAACTCTTGGCAGTTAAGGAAGCCCAGGCTCAGAAGAGTGAACTCACTACACATCTTGTTAATATTTGGTGCCTTGAAATGTGCAGAGGGTCCAGGTACCTGTAGGCTTTGGGTTTAAGGAGAAGCAGGAAGAGGAGGCTGTTTGGATTGTACCCAGAATTTGTTTTAATCAGGGGTAAGATGACAGACATGGAGATAACTGCCTTTGTAAGAAGAATTTATTACTAATAATTACCAAGAGTAGGGGGCACACCGTGTCATGTAGAGCCATATGGGAAAGCACCAGGGCTGGTCAGGTGATGACAGAAGGAGTGAGGGCAGTGCATGGCCCAGAGCTTTTATTGCAGTTTTCACAGGAAGAAATGGGGTGAAGCAGGGTATGCAATTTTGAGCAAGCTTAGGATTTGATAGTTTGAATTATCTCAAGGGCTCTGGGCTATCTAGTTGTTTTTTAGTTGTCTGGTACCTGGCTTTGAAATGATTTAGGGTAGGGGCTTGGTGTATGAGAATTAGATAAAGGAGATTGTTGGGGGGGGGGGGGCTCTGGATTGATTGGTTTGTTTGTGAAAAATGAGCTTGCAGGCAAGTTTTTGCTATCTCTAGGAATTAGATGACCCTGAGAGGGGCAGTCTTTCCAGGATTAACAAGGCTCCTAAGATGTCAAAGCATCATAAAATTTAAAAAAAAAACCAAAGATTAATATGGAGAGATCCAAAATTTCTGTTTAGATTCTAAAGAAACCAGGACTTTCCATCTAAGGACTTCCTTAAGAAGTCATAACAGAGGGCCTGGAGTTGGATGGCAAACCCCACTTTTTTTCAGAGGGAGCTATGGATAGTCTATCATGGGGAGAGCACCCTCTGTCTGAGCTTGTGTGGCAGACAGCAGAGACTACTCTGTACATTTTGGAGGAAAAATCAGTGACTGTCTTTGTTTGGGTTTCCAAACCCTGAGACAAAGACTTTAGTGCAAGGATTTTATTTGTGAGGTTATCCCAGGAAGCTCGAGTGAGACAATAGGAATGGTGAAAGAGGAAAGAGAAAGCCCAGTAGAAGATACACCAACACGTGGGCTACTCCTGTGGGAGGCTGATGTGCAGTCCTGCAGTGGACTCTTGGAGGAACCATGTGCACGTGCCTCAGAATTGTCACCTACCTCAAGTTGGGGACCTGGGCACCCATTCACTAGCTCTCATTTGCCACCCTTGGAAGGTTGCCCTGGGGGAAGGAACATTAATGACTCTTCATTTCTGAGCTGTACCTGCATGCAGATGGGGAAGCTCTCAGGGTGTAGAGGAAGCCAGAAGACAAAGATGAGGAGAGATGCAGACATCTGAGGGGAGAACTACTACTGCAGGTAGACCCAGGGTTAAGGACATGGGGGGAGGTGGAGTTCAACAGAATCTGCTACAGCCACAGAGGGGAATAATGGACTCTTTTTTGAAAAGCATGGATACGTTGGTTTCATTATCATTTATCTAGGACATAGAGCATATGGAGGGAAATAGTTATGACTCCTGGCTTTTCTGTCTGGTCTCAGGACCAAGAGCTGGTGTGCTTCTCCTAAGCGCTTTATCTGCTTAGAATCTTGTGTATGCTATGAATTGTGTAGCTTTCAGGGTTCGCTTTATGAGTCAATTGAGGGAAAAATGTTAGAACCCAAAGGTATGTCTTACCTCTTCCAAGTGTTGAGGTAATTTAGACGTTACTATCTTATATTCATTGCTATATCCTTTTATAATCTTACTCTCATTGTTCTCTTTTTATTCTGAATTTGAATTTATTATTTGTCACTATATTTTATATATCTTACAAGATGTCTTGAGTCTTTTCTTGAACAAATTGCTGTGTTAAGGAGGAATCTTGGTTTCATGTTTCAGAAACCTAACTCAGAGTAGGTTAAACAAGAAAAATGGGGGCTTCCCTGGTGGCGCAGTGGTTGAGAGTCCACCTGCTGATGCAGAGGACACGGTTTCATGCCCCAGTCCAGGAGGATCCCACATGCCACGGAGCGGCTGGGCCCGTGAGCCATGGCCACTGAGCCTGTGCGTCCGGAGCCTGTGCTCCGCAATGGGAGAGGCCACAACAGTGAGAGGCCCGCGTGCCACAAAAATAAAGAAAGAAAGGAAGAAAGAAAGAAAGAAAGAAAAGAAAAATGGGAATGTTGTGACTTACAGAACCAAGAAAATCAGGAAAATGTTTTGCTTCAGGCATAGGAAGGATCAGGAATTCAAGTAACACCATCAACACTTTCTCCCTCTTCTCTCTTCTCTCTCTCTCTCTCTCTCTCTCTTTTCTCTCTCTCTGCCTTTCTCTCTTTCTATTTCTTTTCATTTATCTATTTTTATTTCTTTTAGCTTTGCCCTGTGTTGGTTTTATTATCTGTCAGAATCATTCTATTTTCATGGCATACAGTGACAACTGGCTGCTTGAGACTCATATCAGACTTAGAGTTTATGAACTCAGAACCACAATAAAAACAATGGAAGTCATCTCATTCCTGATAGTTCTAGCAAATTCCCTCATCAGTATCTGATGAGTTCTGCTAGGCCATCTTTCACTTCTGTGACATGGTCTTTAGTACAGGAGACCCTTGGAATAAGCACCCCATAAGAAGGAGAAGGAAGGGATATGGGAAAGAAAGCCACATAGACACAAATGAGGTCTCCAATCCATTGTTGTAAGAAATATCTGTTCTGATAGCTAGATTTGGTAGATAAAGGGTGAAGGAAAGGTGGCAAAGGCACCAACATATGTGATGGCTGTGCCAGACTTCATGCTAAGCATATAACCTGTGTCATGTCATTTAATCTTCACAAGAACCCTATGAGGTAAGGTCAATTTTTACCCACATTTTAGAAATGAAGGCCATAAGACACAACTAGTAAGTGATAGAGCTCGTATTCGAAGGCATGAAAGTGACTCCAAAGCCAGGTCTTTTAGTCACCAAGCTGAAGCAGGTTTGGGCAGCAGGCGAGAAAATGACAGCATTCACTCAGAAAAGGATCAGTGCTATTGGTCGGGTGGGGATGGAGTAGAGAATCAAGCTACTTTTGGACACTGTAGGTTTGAAATGTCTTTGTGGCATCTATGCAGAGTCACGAATAGAGAGATCTATGTGCATGGGGTGAAAAGGAGAGATCTGGGCAACAGATAAGTTTGGAGGCATTGAAGCTGTGGGCATGTCTGAGCTCTACTGGAGAGAGGAATTGGTGAGAGAGAGCAGGGCCATAGATTCAAACCTTGGGTGCCACCAACATTTCAGGGCAAATTAGAGGAAACATAGAAGAATTTTACAGGGACAGAAAGAGAAAGAGGCTTGATTAACAGAAGAATGTTTTAGAAAGACCAGAGGGTCTATAACAACAAATATTGCTTTAAAAAGGTGAAAATTGGAAGAGGTCCATTGGGTTGAGGGGTATGGTTGTCATAACAAAAACAGTCTTGCTGTGTGGTGGAAGGCAAATTAGATCTGAGTGGATGGAGGAGTAAATATGCAGGTGTGTGAATAAATTGACTTAGTAAAAGTATAAACAGTCTCTTCAGAAGGTTTGCAGAAATAAAATAGGGTGCTACCAAGGAGAGTGGGTGGAGATGGGAAGGGAGGACATTTAACACGTTAGAAATCAATGGATTCAATCTGAATAGGAAGTATTGGTGTAAATCGTATTCTTTTTCTTCTTTCCAAAAATATGTATTTTCTGACTCTGTCCACTGAAAACCTTAAGAGCAATGATGACCCAAAAGTAATAAACATCCTGCCATCCAGATTGTGGTTGCTAAACACCACTTCCCCCTAAAAGGAACAGAGATTATTACAGAAAGGAGTATTTCCAAGTCTGAAGTAGAAAACGTTCATACACGTCTGGGACACCTTGTGCTTGAAGACAAGGAAGCTTTCAAAAACCCATGGGTCATGCCAAAAGGACACAGGATCCAAAAGAAGGGGCTCTCTTGGCCAAAGATGAGAGAATTTAGGGCATTGGTGAGACTGTTAATGAAATAGTGGGCTGACAAATCTGCAAAGAAGGAGAAAAGTGAGGAAGGAGAAGAAGGTGAGTTGGGAGGAGGTGGAGATGGTAAGTAGACCAGAGGTTCTGGTGAGAACTTGAGGCACATTGAATACAGGAGGTGGAAGAAGGAAGAGGTTTTGACCATAGAGGAAGTTTTGAGAAGTAGTGATGACAATAGTGCATAAAGGGTGACAGTGGACCCAAGAAGGTGAGAATGGTCGGAGAATATAAAGAAGGTGTCCTGGTCAGCTGGGCTGCCATGGCAAGATTACAACTGGGGGTTATAGTAGCAGAATTTTATTGTCTTACAATTCTGCAGGCCAGAATCCAGATCCAATGCTGGATTTAGGGCTGGTTTCTTGTGAGGGCTCTCTTCCTGGATTGCAAATGGCCACCTACTTGCTGTGTCCTCACGTGGCCTCTCCTCAGTGCATGTGCGGAGAGAGTGAGATCTCTGATGTTTTTTCCTCTTATTATAAGAAATTTTTTTCCATTCTTTCAGGTTAGGGCCCCACCTTATGACCTCATTTAACCTTAATTACATCCCTAAAGGCCATCTTTCAAAATACAGTCACACTGGGGTTTAGGGCTTCAACATATGAACTGGAGGGGGTGGGGACAGAATTCAGTCCATAACAGAAGGCAAGGGATACAGAAGCAAGTGGATTGGATGGGATTCTCTATGAAGGATAAAATCAAGAAATGGGCCCGGAGACAAAGACTTGGGTCAATCAGAGTGAGTGACTACGACTTTGAAGGTGGAGAACAGTTTAACAAAATATCAGGGATTCAGGGGACTAGAACATTTTACAAGGAGTTGGAGGTGCCTGGTGTCTGTCGTAAGGACAGATGAAGACATCCTGAGACTTCTTTAGTGCATGAGAATAAATTGTTCCTCTGAGACTGCTGCTGGGGATGGACACAGTGGGAGTTCATGCTGCGAATACTTCTGTGCTCGGGCATCCCCATTCTGCTGAGGTCATGTGACATAGGTTAGTAGAATAGAAATAATCAATTCACATATTCCTCGGCAACATGATCTTGAATTCCACCTTGAGAAGCCTTGTCAAGTTTTGTGGAGTAAGTTTAAGAATGAGAGATGGAGATGAAGAACCTCTTCCTCCCCATATACATCACCCAAGCTTTTGTCATTCTTAATTGTTATTCTCTCCTGGGTGCTGGTGATATTTAGAAGTCTGGGCCATGTTTTCTGTAGCAATTATGTGAATTTGGTTAAATGGCCTCACTGTTTACAAATGCTGGTTCAAGCAGAGAGGTGTCAGGAGGCATCTCTTAATTATGCTGCAGTGGGCAAACTGTTGGGAGTTGGGATTTGGCCTCCTGGTTTATTCCCCTTCTGACTCAGGGGTTTTCGGTTTTCTTTAAATATAAGGAAGGTACATGAGCAATTTCTGTGCCTATGAAGTATTTTCCAGCATTAATTAGTTTTGTTATTAGCTTCACTCCTTTGCAATCACTCATCAAACTAATTTCTTTGAAGTATGAGGATGAAATTTCAAATGGGATGTTCAAGTCCTTCTAATTGCACTTGAAGTAAGAGTTAGCTAGGAGGTCTGTATTTGAAAGCATGGGGGTCTTCTGCCATGCAAGATAAATCAAAGCCCAGGCAGCTCTGAGCCTTTTTTTCAACAAAGCACTGTGGAAAAGGGAAGGGGGGAGAAAAGTGACAAATCAGCACAATTAAATCTGAAATTGCTGCCTTCCAAAATAAATTCATTCTTCTGAGTCAACATTGTTTTGATTTTTAGATTAAGTTTGTTTTTCAAACCCATGTTTTCCCCAAACCGATTACTTTTGGTATTTTGTACTCACTTGTAAATTTCCAACAGAATGTTAATATCCTTGACCTGTTTTGTGAGTCAGTCTGTATTGCAGAACAGCCTCATCAGTGTTGGCAATCACAAGAGATGGTAAAGAATAGTGAAGAAAAGAGTTCCACCTGTTTCCAAATGTCCCTGTGTTCTTCCACATCCTCAATTTTACTACCAGCATTCAATGTGCACAACAAATGAGTGAAGCCCTGTGCCTAAGGAGCTCACAGTCCAGAGGGGCTGAGCAAAGGTAATACCCACACAGAGCTGGCCATTATAAAGAGGAAGAGAATGAGAAGGACAAAGGGGAGGGTAGACATCCAGCCTCAGCCAGGGGATTTAGGACAGGCTTCACAGTGGATGGGTCTTTGGAAGTGGGTCTTAGAGTATACATAGCAGTTGACTTCCAGCTGGAGAGGTCTCCTGATGGCCAGCTTGGGTCATGCCAAGTCCCTGTAGGACTGAGACTAAAGCTTCAAGGTGCTATGGGATTTCTCATCTCCTACCTGCTGAGAATTTTTGTCCATCTTGTGAAAGCCTTTCTGTCTCGCACTGTGAGTGGGTTACAGCTTGAAAAGTGATTTATGGGACTACTCCACACTGTCCGGTATAACTGGCTCTGCAGATGCTTGAGGCCAATCTCTTTAATGCCATAATTTAATAATCAGAAAAAGCTGAGTGAATTTGTTATTCTGGGAGCTCTGTGAAAAAATAAATGGAGTCAGTTTACAGTTCATTTTTGATTAATTACAATAAGGGGAAAGAGAATGAAAGGTACTGGAAGACTGATGACTTCCTTGACAGGAGTAGGCTCAGATCATGAGCTCATAAAAATCTCTCTCTCCCTGATTTAATCTAATGATAAGAAGACACATTTTCTCCCTTTGTCCAGCAGAGCACTAATGCCTGGGTGTGCATGTATGTTCTATAATACTATACTCAGGGAGAAAAAATACAGGATTCTGTTGCTGAGACGGATGCCTGCCTTTCCCTGCTCCTCCTCCTAACATATTGGAAGACTGTGGTTTCATATAAATATATTTGGTCTTTGTCTCCTCTTCCTGACAAAGAGATCCTAAAACCCTTGGAATTTCCTGAGTGATGAGTGTCTTTTGTATGCTAATGAGATGAGTCTTGGTGAGCCCCTAGATAGCTTCAGGATGAGAACTGGTCACCAGGAAAATCAACCAAATGATTAGAGGGTTAGAATTTTCAGCCCTACCCCATGGGTAGAGGAGCTGGAGATTGAGATCAATGACCAATGGCCAATGACTTAATCAATCATGTTCATATAATGAAACCTCAGTTTAAAAATCCTAAATGGATTTCAGAGACTTCTAACTGATGAACACATTGAAGTGCTGGTGACTTGCCCAGAGAGGGCATGGAAGCTCCATGGCCACCCTCCATCATATTTTGTATCTCTTCCATCGGCTGTTCCTGAGTTATATCCTTTAGAATAAAACTGTAAGCGTAGAGACAGTGATTTCCTGAGTTCTGGGAGTTTTTCTAGCAAGTTGTTGAGCCTGAGCGGGGATTGTGGTAATCCCCAAATTTGTAGTCTGCTAGGCAGAAGGGCAGGTAACCTGGGGATCCAATTTCCAGCTAGCATCTGAAGAAGGGGAAGCCTTGTGGAATTAAGCTCTTAACCTGTAAGGTCTGTAGTAACTCCAGGTAGTTAGTGACAGAATTGGATTGAGTTATTGGACACCAAGTTGCTGTCAGAGAGTTGGCTGTTTTTAGAAAACACACAGACACACACAGACACACGCATGCACGTGCTTGTGCACACACACCATATATATTTGTGGCAGAGTGAAGGTGGCCAGCTAAAGAGGCTATTAAACCCATGATCCTACTCCAGATGTTAATCATAAATGCCCTTGTTTGGGAGTATCTCTGTATACCACACTCAGACCAAGACTTTGACATGGTAACTCTTTTGTTTATGTTTTTGTTTTTGTCTTTGTTTTGAGAGAGAGCTATTAAAACACATCATGTCTATGGACAGTAGTGAATCCTTGTAGTACACGAAATAGAACTTGGAGACTTGAGAAAGATCACCCAAATAACTCCACCCTCAAATTACCAATGGACCTGTTGGAATAACAACTTCTGAGTGGAACTTAATGAAGTTAGAGAAATGCAGTGGTTTTAGAGATCCTCAGAGAAGTATTTCCAAGGACAAAGATACTTCAAGCAATGTTAGAAATACTCTTATATGAAGACAGATATTATTTCAGGGTAGGGAGACATGCTGTGGTCTGTCTGAATCACCCCATGTCTTTGCTCACACTCAATTGCTTCTGAAATGTACATTTGCAATGCTATTAAGAAGCCTCTGAGAAAGAGTTTCCGGTGGTTGCTAACACATTTCCTTATGCTCACTAAGGAGAGATTTCTGTTTTCTTTTTAGGCCAGTTCACAAACCTCAAAAACTAATAAGCTTGGAGCAAAACTGCAGTGAGGAAATGTTTACTTTTTGTTCCTAGACCATCAGAGCTGATTTTATTAACACAGCTCTCATAATTTCTATATCTGCAAAAGCTTTGTACATTAATGTGCAGAAGAGATCATAGCCAGCACATGGCTTGTCATGCTCCATAAAAATTTTATGGAAAATAAAATGCACTGTTCAGAGGATCAATACTGTTATTCTCTTTCAGCTAACTGTGAATTATTGTTTTCATCAAATAATAATAATGCTGGCATATTGATATTGAATAGGGGATTGGGTCTGCTGTCAAAAATAGTCATATTTTGGGCCTCCCTGGTGGTGCAGTGGTTGAGAGTCCGCCTGCCGATGCAGGGGATACGGGTTCGTGCCCCGGTCTGGGAGGATCCCATATGCCGCGGAGCGGCTGGGCCCGTAAGCCATGGCCGCTGGGCCTGCGCATCCGGAGCCTGTGCTCCGCAACGGGAGAGGCCACAACAGTGAGAGGCCCGTGTACCGCAAAAAAAAAAAAAAAAAAAAAAAAAAAAAGTCATATTTAATGTTTTAATGTCTTCCTGCATAAACACCCACGTCAGGAACGTGGACATCTGTCACTCTCTAAAGATAATGTGAACCAGTGATAATTTTGCTGCCATGTTCTTTGTTATTTCAGCAGCACCACTGACCCTGTGTGCATGATATATTTCTAAATGGGCAGAAGCTAAGGGTCCATGCTGGCCACCCATGGTGGTTGAAGATGCTCTAGAGATGCGTGTGTTTAGAGGGAGGAAAGGGTGGAAGAGAGAAGCACCAGAGGACTGGGGGTGATGTGGCTGATGGTCCCAATGGTCCCTTCCAGCCCTCACACCACAACGCTATGGACCTGCTCTGGGTCATGCTCATGTCATGGAAGGAGCATGGCAGACACTTGGCCTGAAGCCCATAACATGGCGTGGTAGGCAAACCAACTGAGATGCAGACTCTGCCCAGAGATGTTCTTTCTCCAGAGTCACTCTCCATGCCAATCTTGCCCTCAGGCTGTCTGGGGATCCATGTTTGCTGTCTGGACCTGGATTCTTCTGTGGGAACCTCATCACCACATTCACCCAGTGTCCTTGTTTCTTCATGCTGATGACCAAAAACTCTGACTCTGAAAAGCTTTGGCTGCTGCCAGTTGAAAACTCACAATGCTTAGACAGATGATTGAAACTCTGGTGTTAATGTTGACAGAAAATGATGGCAGCCTAAAATCACCTCCTACTTGCTTCCTCCATCCCAGCTGACATTGAGCTGCAGAAGGCCATACCTGATGCTTCCGGGTTGGCAGGTATGTGGAGCCTGGAGGGGGAAACCAAGGTGGCATACATTGGGGGTCTTGGCTGTGAGAATTTGTGCAGAATAGGGTGCCTTCTGGGCTGGTGAGAGCCTGGAAGAGGGACCCTGGTGTGAGGACTGGTCAGCACATATTCTTTAGAGGAAGGTAGAGCTCCAGCCTGATGTGTCATCTCATGAGACCTGCTGGGGTACAGATCCACAAAGGGCTGGGGTACAGGTAAATGGAGGGCAGAAGGGCTGCTGCCCCTTGGAGCCCAAGAAGGCTGGGAGGAGAGAGCCCTGCCCTTGTGCTTCATTCCCAGATAGGGAGCTGATGCCTTGTCACCTGCTGCCAATCAGAAGAGAGTTGTTGAATTTCGACCACCAAATGTACCCCCAGAACCAAGGATCAATGCAGCCATGAATTGCCAAAGGAAAATAACAACATTCCCAAAGGACCTGCACCCAGCATGAGAAAGAAACAGAACACCTAAACTGGTGGGCTTTAGGGACCCAAGGTGTTGGATAAAATATCAGAGAACAATTGAGGAGATTAAATTACATAAGCAGACCTTCTGGAAAACAACAATTTAACAAAATATGATTTTTTTTATTAGATGACTGAATAGGTGAATTGAAGGTTAGAATAAATCATGGTTAGGACCCAACTTAATGGCCTAAATTGGGGGTTACAAACTAAGGGCCACAGGCCAAATCCAACCCACTGTTTGTTTTTGTAAATAAAGTTTTATGGGAATACCACCATGCCCATCCCTTTGCGTATGTTTGTGTCTGCCTTTGCATTGTAACAGCAGAGTTGAGTAGTTGGGACAGACTATATAACCCACAAAGCTTAGAACCTTTGCCACCTGGCCCTTTGCAGAAAATTTTGCCAACTCCTGGGCGAGAAGATGAAATGAAAGAAAGTTCTCAAGGCCTAACAAAAAGCCAGAGATGGAAATATTAACAAAAGGAACAGGTGATTTGGAATATGCATCCAAAACCCAAATATAAGAATAATAAGAGTTCCAGAAAAACAACAAAGATCAGACGAAAGACGATAATACAGTAATTCTTACATAAGTCATAGAAGTTAGTTTCTGGGTGTTAGGTGGAAGGGGTCTTCCATAAGGAGGGGTCTTTGTTTCATTTACATCTCTGACCTAAGCTCCTGGAACAATGGCTGGCACAGAAGAAGTGCTCAGGAACTATCTGTTCTGCTGAGTTTCTTCTTACCCTCCACCAGGTATGCTCTCCACAATTACCCACCTTTTCTCTTTCTCAGGAGCCTGACCTGGAGGAAATGCATATATGGGCCTTTTTGCCTTCCTGAGTCCTGTTGGATTCTGCCAAGGCATGGGGAGGGCAACCGTAGGTCAGAGGGAAGTTGGTCAAGAAGCCACAGCTACTGCCAGGGCACCCTCTCTATCAGCTCTCTTCAGGTTCTGGTAACTGTTTTGTGCTAATGGCTCTTAACCCTCCCCAGACTGTGTTCCTTGCCATCCTGAGCAATTCTTACCTTGTCCCACCTTTGTACATGCTCCCCTATTAAATCTCCTCGATCACCAGCTCAAGTGTGCTGCCTGTTCCCCAATAAGATCCTGGTATACATGTATTTTTATTGTGGTAAAATATCTATAACATAAAATTTACCTTGATAACCATTTTTAAGCATAAATTCAGTGGCATTAGGTACTTTCATGTTGTTGTACAACCTTCACCACCATCCACCTCCAGAACTTTTTCATCTTCCCAAGTTGAAACTCTGTCCCCTTTAAACATGAACTCCTCATTCCCTTCCTCAGCACCTGGTAGCCTCCATTCTTCTCTCAATCTGTGAATTTTGACTACTGTAGGTACTCATATAAGTGGAATCATAGCACATTTGTCCTTTTGTATGTAGCTTATTTCACTTAACATAATGTCCTCAAGGTTCATCTATGTTGTATCATATGTCAGAATTTCCTTCTATTTTAAGGCTAATATCTCATCATTTCCACCTTTTGGCTATTATGAATAAAGCTTCTATGTACATGGCTGTAAAATATCTGTTTGAGTCCCTACTTTTAATTCTTTTGGACATATACCTAGAAGTGAAATTGCTGGGCATGATTGATATATTTATTGAATGAATGAATGTGTTAAAGAAAGAATTATGGATATCCAATTTTAAAAGCTAACAAGTTCTAAGCAGGATTAAATGAAAAAAAAAACATACTCTTTGTGAAATTCCTAATTCCAAGGATAAGAAAAGAAATCACATATCTTCAATGAGGAAAAACAAAATACATGAGAAAAGAAAAAGAGAGATTTGGCTTCTGGCTCTGATGGACAAGCCTGAATTAAACCAAAGCTCGCATAGAGAACTAGAAAAGCTGAATTAATAAAATTTAATAAATATATTTAAGGGAGTTATTGAAGAGCTACCAAGGAAACCAGGATCTAAAGATCAAAATGATGGCAAAGAGGAAAATGTAGAGGGAAGGGACTGAGTATTTGCCATCACTTTTCACCTTGAGATCTTTACCAGTTTCTAAGCAGTAGCCCAGAGGATGAGAAACTTAACAGAAAGTAACAACTAAGAAGATAAGCAGTTGACTGGATCTTTTGGCAGTCTCTTGATGCTGAGGAGATAAAGTTAAATTTCAAGACCTGATAGGGGGTTGTAGTAAGCATACTGGGTTTTCAGTTAGGATTTCTGAAGTCTACTCAGTAAAACTAAGAATGAAGCAGAAATTGACCAGCACTCATATAACTGACCCCAGTTTGTGAGCTTGATCGCTAGTTGGTTTAAGGTGCCTGGCTGTTAAAATCAAAGGTAAATTCTCCGCAGAGGAAGGTAACATCATTTAGAATACCAATGATCACTGTAGCAGTTCTTGCACAATATTAGACAATCAAATGAAAATTGAAAGAGACATCAGGGGACAGAACCAAGTGACCAGTATCTAAAAGAGAAACCAGACAATATAAACAGTCTTGTTGATCATGATATTGGAACTATTATACTTAGTGTTACAGAATGAGTAATGTACATGACAAGATGGTACATTTCAAAACCTATAAGATAAAACCTATTTTAAAAATAGTAAAAATTCTAGGATTAAAAATAAAATTATTAGAATTAAGAAATCAGTAGATGGGTAAAATCACAGATCAAGTATAGCTGAAGGATGCACAAGTGAACTAAAAGATGAGACAGTAGAAAATATTAAATTAGGAAGATCAAGAAAGATTAAAAGAAACCTGCACGGAAGAGTGCTGGAGATACAGGGAACAAGGTGTGAAGTTCTAACATACCTGTAGTTGGGTTCCCAAAATGAGAGGTGAGAGAGAATGGAAAAGAAACAGTATTTTAAGAGATTAGTGAAGAATATTTAAAAACTATTAATATTTACAAAGTTTCCAAAGCCACAAATCAGGAGAGTGATCAATAACTGAAAATTAAATTAATATTTTGAACTAAATAACACAGAGAGCAAATACAAATGTAGCCAACAAACACAGAATGCACATTTTTGCCAAGTTTACCTGAAACTTTAACCAAAACTGCTCAAATGTTCAGCAAATAGTATAGTGTTAATATATTTTTCAGAACATGTTCTTTGATCAGAGTGCAATTAAGTTAGGAACCATTAGCAAAATAATAATTAGAAAATTACCTAAACGTTTAGAAATCAAGCATTACATTTATCAATTAAGGCAGGTTTAAGTAATATATCACAATAAAATTAGAATATATTGGGAATTGAATGATAATGAAAATATGACATATCAACACCTATGGGATCAGCTTAAGAAGTATCTAAAGGGAAAGATTGAGCCTTAAATACATAAAGAAATAATAAATATTGAAAACCAATGATCTAAATATCAATATCAAGGAGATAGAAAGTCAAAGGTAGAAAAATTATATTGAATAAAAATAAAGATACATATGTTACACACATACACATATAAAGAAGAACAACAATGACAAAAATTAGTTACTGGAAAAGACTAATAAAATGAATAAATCTCTAGCAAGCCTAATTAAGAGAAAGAAAGGAAGCACAACTTTTCAATATCAGATTGAAAGAATAGAGGGTCATCTTACAAAAAATAAAAATAAGAGAATATTTTGAGCAACTTTATGCCAATAAATTTAAAAATGTAGATCAAATGGAAGAATTTCTTTAACAACAAAATTTACTAAATTTGATACAAGGAGAAAAAGAAAATCTTAATAAACCTATTACTGATAAAGAAATTGAATCAGTAATTCAAACCTTCCCACGAAGAAAACTCCAGACCCATATGGCTAGACTAGTAAATGCATTCAAACATTTAGGGAAGAAATGACTTCAATACTGCAATACTGTGCAAACTTTTACAGAGAAAATAAAACACCATCAAAATCACTTTATGAGATCTGCATAACTTTGATACCAAAACCATACAGGAACTTTATGAGACAGAAAAATTACAAGATAAGATTTCCATTTCTGACAGTGACAAATTAACTACTACAAGAATTACCCCCTTGTCATAACTAGACAAAATAAATAAAAGAACAATTTTTAGATATTGGACACAAGAAGCACACGGCTGTGATCCCTGACAGAATGGAAACAAAGTAAGCTATGGGATTATCCCAGCACACTGCCTGAGGCATTTTCCAGTCCTTAGTACAGGATGAGTCAACCCAAATAGAACACAGCAGACTCACTGAATTGAGGAGAAGGA
Organism: Mesoplodon bidens; assembly: GCF_964165515.1. Classification (NCBI taxonomy): domain Eukaryota; kingdom Metazoa; phylum Chordata; class Mammalia; order Artiodactyla; family Ziphiidae; genus Mesoplodon; species Mesoplodon bidens. Next base: position 183,828,419 of record NC_138177.1, read on the forward strand.
GATTGGGGTTCACAGAAGCTGAGAGCTAGAATCAGTAGGGCAAGACACCAGAGAGGAGGTTGCTGCAGAGAGAGAGAGACCCAGAGATCTGCAGAGTGTGCCCAGATACGTGTCTGAGTGCGGACTGGCATGTGTGTGGAGTGGAACTCCACAAGGCCAAACCTCTAAAAAGTAATAAGCTAAAACATTCTTGCAAGTAGAACAAGGATGGAAATAGTTTGTTTCCTCCAACCGGAGTAAAGAGACACTTAAAGAGTTCTCATAAGGTGATTGGCTTAGAACACAAATGAAATTAACGTTGGACTGCATTCTGCTCTAGACCTACCCTAACAGAACCTAAAGGCAGAAGTGACAAAATGATGAAATTAGGAGATGAACATATAAAAACTACTACTTAAATATGCTACAAATGCTCAAGAATGAAGGAAATACAATGAGGGGAAACATGAAAGAATTTAAAGGAGTCTAAAAATAAGCTCTAGAGATGAAAAATACAACTGTCATGAAAGATATAAATAACAAATGAGATACTGCAGCAAAAAAGATGAGCCAAATAGAAGACATAGCAACTGAAACTATTCCAAATGAAGGAAAAACATGAAAACAATTAACAAAGCCTCAGTGGCTTATGGATAACTTGTCTAGTATACATATAATTGTAGGCATATAATAAAGAGGGGGAGGAGAAAATATCTGAAAAAAATAATAGCTGAAAGATTTCCAAATTTGATAAAACCCCAAATCCACAAATCAGAGTACCAAAGAACCCCAAGGCAAAAACTATACCAAGGTACATTAAAATTAAATTGTTGAAGACCAGCAACAAAGAGAAAAATTTAAAAATAACTATGGTAAACAGATACATCATGTATAGAAGAACAAAAATAATCATGTAAGCAAACATCTTGTCAGAAGTTATGCAGACCAGAAGACAATGGGACAACATGTTTATAGTACTAAAAGAAAAAAATCTGTCAACCTAGACTTCTATGCCTAATGAATTTTTTTTTAATGTAGGCAGAAATAAAGACATTTTTAGACAAAAAATCCCAGAGAATTCATCACTGTACAAGAAATGTTAAAGGCGGTTCTTTGAGGAAAAAGAAACAATACCAGATGGAAATTTAGCTCTCCAAAACGAAAGCTGGTAAAGCACAAGAAATGATAAATGTGTGAGTAAATATAAAATACACTTTCTTCATTTTTAAAAATTGTTTAATATAAAAATAATAAAAATGTGTTTATAGCATATACATATTTAAATATGTGATAACAATAGTACACAGTACAAGAGTGAGAAAGAAAAACATACTCTTGTAAAGATTTTACAATGTATGTGAAGTGGCATACTATTGTTTGAAGATTCACTATGATGAGTTAAATATGCATATTGTAAACCCTAGAACAACAACTATAAAAAGCAATAAAACAAAGAAGTGTAGATAATAAGTTAATGGAAGAGATAAAATGGCAAACAAAAACATTCAAATAATCCAAAAGAAAAAGAAAAAGATAAAGAAAAGCCAAAGAACAGATAGGACAAAGAGAAAACAAATAACAATATGGTTATTTAAATCCAACCATGTCAAGGAGAAAGAGAGAATGGACAATCAGATTCTAAATTATATATGAAAACACAAAGGCCTAAGGATAGCCAAAATTACCTTGAAGAAGAATAGACTCAAAGATTCTCGTTAACAATTATAGTAATTAAATCTATACGGTATTCATGCACAAGTATATATGAATGGGACCGAATAAAGAGTCCAGAATAATGGTCCTTCAATTAATGGCCTGTAACAATTAGGTAACCAATTATTGGACTGTATCAACTGAATAATCATATATGAAGAATAAAAACAAACCATGACTCCCTGTCACTTCACACTATACCCCCAAATCAATTCCAGGTGAGTCAAAGACCTTGATACCAAAGGTAACTCAATAAATCTTCTAGAAGTTAACAGAAGCTTTAACTCATTCTGTGTGTGAGAATATTCTATGCCGTCTTCTCGAAGGATGATATTTTTGCACTTCTCTGTTTGTGTATTATGCACCACCTAAAATGTCCTTAAGTATGGCTCAGTAGCATGAGAATGACCTCTGCACCATATTATAATTCATTCCATCACAAAGTCAGTCTGCTAGTATTAACATAGGCAGCTCATTCTTTGAAATAGGCCCCGAGATGCCAACCATTCCAGTCCCATCCCATGTGGCCACGGGGCAGTCCTTTTTTACTTCTCACCAAGCCCCTGAGATTATACAGTTCTGCATTAGTTACCTGACTAAAGTCCAGTTAAACACACACAATATAAAGAGGAAGAGGGAAAGTGGCATTAGAGGTTGGCATCAGGCTCTTCTTTTGCTACTTTGGAAACTGAAGACTGGAATAACATAGACAAAATACAGAGGGAGAAGGATTGCCCTCCAGGAAACTAGAAACCCTTCATCTGACAGGTGAGAAAGAGCTCCAACATGGCTGGGACACAGAGACTATATCTGGGGTTTTTAATATTAAAGCTGACAGAAGCCTTGAAAGTACACACACACAGAGTTAAATATAAATGTACAATGATAAAGTGACTGGAAATGTGTAAAGCAAGTAAAATAACTGCCAAATATGAATTCCTGAAAAAGAAAAGACATGTTTGCTGACTGGAGTGAACATACTTGCAGACTGCCACGGAGCTCTCAGCAGATCCGAGAGGGAGGGAGAAGGTGGAAATCAATGTATTTGAAATTCACATCTGCCTCGTCAGATGGGGTAATACTATTTTGGTGGAAGAAAATAGTTGGTATCTTGTTTTCATACAATAATGAGGAAATGCTTGTTTGATTATGAATATAGCAGATGGAAAAATACTGTGGAATCAGTTACCTCTTGCTGCATGACAACAGCCCCAAAATGTAATGGCTTAAAACAACAGTTATTTCTCATGATTTGTTTGGGTTGACTGTGGTCACTGGTGTGGCTGCATTTGGCTAGGAATCGGGGGCCCCTGGACCTCTCCCTCTGCATGTGCTATCAAGGTCCCTTGAAGCTTCTCACAGGGTCTCTTATCCTTAAAGAGAATTACCCAACCTTCTACACATGGAGGTAGGGACCAAATTGCAGGAGCAGGAGCCCCAAAGATCCTTAAGTCCTCAACTTTGGAATTTTCACAACATTACCTGCCCCACTCTGTTTTTTTTTTTTAATTAATTAATTTATTTATTTTTGGCTGCATTGGGTCTTCATTGCTGCGTGCAGGCTTTCTCTAGTTGTGGCGAATGGAGGGTACTCTTTGTTATAGTGCTTGGCCTTCTCATTGTAGTGGCTTCTCTTGTTGAGGAGCACGGGCCCTAGGTATGTGGGCTTCAGTAGTTGTGGCTCCTGGGCTCTAGAGCACAGGCTCAGTACTTGTGGCACACAGGCTTAGTTGCTCTGTGGCATGTGGGATCTTCCTGGACCAGGGCTCGAACCTATGTCCCCTGCATTAACAGGCAGATTCTTAACCACTGCACCACAAGGGAAGCCCTGCCCCACTCTCTTGGTTAAATGAAGTCATGAGCCCAGCTCACATGCAAGAGGATGGGGACACTGACTCCATCTGTTATGAACTCAGGTTCAGCTGCTCATTGCTCAAGAATCTAATACTGAAGGACAAGTGTTGAGTGAAAGGAAAGATAGCTTTATTGAGGAAGAAGACAATCTTGGGGAGAAGGTGTACTCATGTTCCAGAGAACCAACTCCCTGTTATCGATCAGTGGGCAAGAGATTTTAAAGGGGAATTTCAGATGTGCACAGGTTGGGGGGAGCTGCTAAATGCAGAACAGCACAGCCATCTCTGGCAGTCATCTTGAAATTGGTCATTTGGTGGCCTGATCAGTATCATCTTGATTGTTTTAAGTACATTTAATCTTCAACTCCAGGGTCAGTTTGTTCCTATTTCCTTGAGACCAGTTCTTGGAATTGTGACAGCTTATGTCATGGCTGCATTCTGGTCATCATGCTGTTAACTTCTTCCACCTTGTGGGGGTTTCAGTATCTGCAAAATAGCTCCAAGGACATGGCTCAGAATATCATTTATAGCCCTTGAGGAGAAACTAAAGGTCTCTGACTTGTTTTAATGGCTAAACTATTATTATTTTGTCTTGTTTGACTGTTTTCTTTTGTTTCTGCATTTTCTCATTTCTCTGATTAAATTTATTCTTTGGCTAAAGTTTTCTACATACAAGAGGCAGGCAGAGGACATGGAGGAGGGGAGTGTGACCTGGGAAGGCCCCATAGGACCATGCTCTGTTACACATCTCTTGATGGGAATGCTATTGGATGTGGACACAGGGAGGAGAGAGTCACTGAAGGGTTTTATTAAAAGGATCCAAATACAACTTCCAAGTGAACAAGGGGAAAGAGAAGTCAATAGTGATTTGATCACACTATTTAAAAAAATAGGAAAAAGTAAGAAGGAAATAACAAGGTAAAAGAAATAACATAAAGCAAGATGGAAGGAGTAAGCCAAGTGTGGTCTTATGCTGAATGTGATCAAGGTAAAATCAAGAGGAAAGTCCAGTCCAATCTAACTTACCAATAGAAGTTATATAAATATAAATAATAAACAATTAAATATTGTAAAAAGAAAAATAAATCAACAAATAGATATTCTATTATTTTAATAAGTATTTTATTTTACTTCATTTATTAGCATTAGGCTTTTTTTTAATTTTTAAATTTTTTTATACAGCTGGTTCTTATTAGTCATCCATTTTATACACATCAGTGTATACATGTCAATCCCAATCTCCCAATTCATCACACTACCACCTCCATCCCCCACCACTTCCCCCCTTGGTGTCCATACGTTTGTTCTCTACATCTGTGTCTCAATTTCTGCCCTGTAAACTGGTTCATCTGTACCATTTTTCTAGGTTCCACATATATGCATTAATATATGATATCTGTTTTTCTCTTTCTGACTTACTTCACTCTGTATGACAGTCTCTAGATCCATCCATATCTCTACAAATGACCCAGTTTTGTTCCTTTTTATGGCTGAGT